>NW_026695221.1:8602500-11145439 GCF_021218885.2 Marmota monax | reverse complement strand
TATCAGGGTGATATTGGCCTCATAGAATGAATTTGGAAGTTCTCCCTCCTTTTCTATTTCCTGAAGTAGCTTGAAAAGTATTGGTATTAGTTCTTCTTTAAAGGTTTTGTAAAATTCTGCTGTATACCCATCGGGACCTGGGCTTTTCTTAGTTGGTAGTCTTTTGATGGTTTCTTCTATCTCCTCAATTGATATTGGTCTGTTTAGGTTTTCTATATCCTCCTGACTCAATCTGGGCAGATCATATGACTTAAGAAATTTATCTATGCCTTCACTGTCTTCTAATTTATTGGAGTATAAGGATTCAAAATAGTTTTTGATTATCTTCTGTATTTCTGAAGTGTCTGTTGTGATATTGCCTTTTTCATCCCGTATGCTAGTAATTTGAGTTCTCTCTCTTCTTCTCTTCACTAGCATCGCTAAGGGTCTGTCGATTTTGTTTATTTTTTCAAAGAACCAACTTTTAGTTTTGTCAATTTTTTCAATTGTTTCTTTTGTTTCGATTTCATTAATTTCAGCTCTGATTTTAATTATTTCTTGCCTTCTACTTCTTTTGCTGTTGTTTTGCTCTTCTTTTTCAAGGATTTTGAGATGAAGTATGAGATCATTTATTTGTTGGTTTTTTCTTTTTTTAAGGAATGAACTCCAAGCAATGAATTTTCCTCTTAGAACTGCTTTCAATGTGTCCCATAGATTCCGATATGTTGTGTCTGTGTTTTCATTTATCTCTAAGAATTTTTTAATTTCCTCCTTGATGTCTTCTATAACCCATTGATCATTCAGTAACCTATTGTTCATTCTCCAATTGATGTATGCTTTTTCCTTCCTTCTTTTATCGTTGATTTTCAGTTTCATTCCATTATGATCAGATAAGATGCATGGTAATATCTCTACTCCTTTATATTGTCTAAGAGTTGCCCTGTGACATAATATATGATCTATTTTTGAGAAGGATCCATGTGCTGCTGAGAAAAAAGTGTAACTGCTTGATGTTGGGTGGTATACTCTATATATGTCAATTAGGTCTAGGTTATTAATAGTGTTATTGAGTTCTATAGTTTCCTTATTCAACTTTTGTTTGGAAGATCTGTCCAGTGGCGAGAGAGGTGTGTTGAAGTCTCCCATGATTATGGTGTGGTGGTCTATTAGACTCTTGAACTTGAGAAGAGTTTGTTTGACGAACATAGCTGCACCATTGTTTGGGGCATAAATATTTATGATTGTTATGTCTTGTTGGTGTATGGTTCCCTTAAGCAGTATGTAGTGTCCCTCTTTATCTCTTTTGATTAACTTTGGCTTGAAATCTATTTTATTTGATATGAGTATGGACACGCCTGCTTGTTTCCGAAGTCCATATGAGTGATATGATTTTTCCCAACCTTTCACCTTCAGCCTATGTATGTCTTTTCCTATCAAATGCGTCTCCTGTAGGCAGCATATTGTTGGGTCTTGTTTTGTGATCCATTCTACTAGCCTGTGTCTCTTAATTGGTGAGTTTAAGCCATTAACATTTAGGGTTATTATTGAGATATGGGTTGTTCTTCCAGCCATATTTGTTTATTTCTGTTACTAAACATTGTTTGTTTTCCTCTTTGATTGTTTCCCCCCCCCCTTTACTGTCCTACCTCCCACTGTTGGTTTTCATTGTTATTTTCCATTTCCTCTTCCTGTAATACTTTGGCTAGGATGTTTTGAAGAGATGGTTTTCTAGCTGCGAATTCTTTAAACTTTTGTTTATCGTGGAAGGTTTTAATTTCATTCTCCATCCTGAAGCTTAATTTCGCTGGATACACAATTCTTGGTTGGAACCCATTATCTTTCAGTGTTTGAAATATGTTATTCCAGGATCTTCTAGCTTTCAGAGTCTGTGTTGAAAGATCAGCTGTTATCCTGATTGGCTTGCCCCTAAATGTAATCTGCTTCCTTTCTCTTGTAGCTTTTAAAATTCTCTCCTTATTCTGTATGTTGGGCATCTTCATTATAATGTGCCTAGGTGTGGATCTCTTATGATTTTGCACATTCGGCGTCCTGTAGGCTTCTAGGATTTGGGATTCTGTCTCATTCTTCAAGTCTGGGAAGTTTTCTTGTATTATTTCATTGAATAGACTGCTCATTCCTTTGGTTTGGAGCTCTGTACCTTCCTGTATCCCAATGACTCTTAAGTTTGGTCTCTTGATGTTATCCCATATTTCTTGGATGTTCTGCTCATGGTTTCTTAACAGTCTTGCTGAGCTGTCTATGTTCTTTTCCAGTTGAAATACTTTGTCTTCATTGTCTGATGTTCTATCTTCTAAGTGTTCTACTCTGTTGGTAGTATTCTCCATTGAGTTTTTAAGTTGGTTTATTGCTTCCTGCATTTCTAGGATTTCTGATTGCTTGTTTTTTATAACCTCTGTCTCCCTGTATAGTTGATCCTTTGCTTCCTGGATTTGTTTGCGTAATTCGTTGTCGAAGTGATCTTTCATTGTCTGATTTTGCTGTTTAATGTCTTCCTTGATACTCCAGATCATCTGAAGCATGTATATCCTGAATTCTTTATCTGACATTCCATCTGCTGCAGCTGTTACCTCTTCTAAAGTTGCGTTGACCTACATTGCTTGTGGTCCTTTCTTTCCTTGTCTTTTCATACTGCTTGCGTATCTTTCCTGCAGGTGCGGGCGGCGGCTCTGCTCTCTCCTTATTCCAATTGGGGTGTCGTGGCTACCACGCCGGCAGGTCACTGGGCCTGTTCTGGGAGCTGGTGGCGGCTCTGTTCTGCCCCTACTCCAATTGGGGTGACATGTCTGTCGTACCAGCAGGCCACTGGGCCTGTCCTGCTGGTCGGTCGCAGATCTGCCCACCTTTCGGGCACGAGTGGAGGCTCTGCTTTGCCCCTACTCCAATTGGGGTGTCGTGACTACCCCGCCTGCAGGATGCTGGGTCTGTTCCTGGCAAGGGAGGCGACTCTGCTCTGTCACTACTCCAATTAGGGTGGTGTTTGTACCCCGCCGGCAGGCTCCTGGGCCTGATCCGCCGGTCTGTTGTAGGTCTGCCTACCTTGAAGGCGCGGGCGGCGGATCTGCCCTGCCCCTCCTACCACGCCTGCGGACCCCTGGGCCTGATCTGCAGGTTGATCACTGGTCTGCTCACCCTGCGGGCACGGGTGGCGGTTCCGCTCCACCCCCACTCCAATTGGGGTCACGTGACCACCACACCGGCAGGGCCTGATCCGGGCGTGGGATAAGGATCTGCTCTGCCCCTACTCGAGTTGGGGTGACGTGTGTACCACACTGGCAGGCCACTGGGCCTGACCCGCCAGGCTGTCACAGGTCTGTTTACCTTGCAAGCGCGAAGGGCGGCTCTGCCCTGCCCCTCCTACCACGCCCATGTACTACTGGGTCGTGGGTCTGCCCACCTGGCGGGTGTGGGTGGCGGCTCCGCTCCGCCCCCTCTCCAATTGGGGTCACGCGGTCACCACGCTGGCGAGCCGCTGGGCCTGCTCCGGGGGCTGGCGGCGGCCCGGCTCCTTCCCTCTGGCTCGAGGACAAATTGAGGAGACTCGGGTGACTGAGCCTCACCCCCCTTACCAGGAGACCAACTGCTTATGTCACCGCTGGTATTGATGAAGATCTCTCCTCCACCGCTTTCTGCTGACATCAGATCTCTGCCATGTTGGTATCCTATGCGAATGGCAGCATTTCGTTCCCCTTGCCTGGCAACCCAAGCAATGGGTGAGTCCTGACCTGCCCTCAGCAGGACCCGGACCGAGACACAGTTTCCGCGGGCTCCTAGCCCCGGTCCAGGGAAGTTCCGGGAGCCGGAACTCGGCCGCTCCGTGCTCGGTGTAAGCTCCTATAAGTGTAGGCTCCAAGAAGCAGCCCCCGCGGGCTCAGTTCCGGGAGCCGGAATTCGGCCGCTTAGTGTTTGGTGTATGCTCTGATAGTAGCAGGGTCCAAGAAGCAGCCTCCGCGGGCTCCGCAGCCCTGAGCCAGGGCGGTTCCGGGACGGTTCCGGGAGCCGGAACTCGGCCGCTCTGTGCTCGGTGTAAGCTCCTATAAGTGTAAGCTCCAAGAAGCAGTCCCCGCGGGCTCAGTTCCGGGAGCTGGAATTCGGCTTCTTGGTGTTTCGTGTTTGCTCTGATATTAGCAGGGTCCAAGAAGCAGCCTCCGCAGGCTCCGCAGCCCGGAGCCAGGGCGGTTCCGGGACGGTTCCGGGAGCCAGGACTCGGCCGCCCCGCGCTCCGTGTTCACTCCGATAAGATCAGATTTTAAGAAGCCCCCAGGCGCTGAACCCTAGCAATCTGTCTGCAAGCCGCAGGCGAATTGCAGCCTGAAATTACCTGTTCTATGGCTGAATGAGCTGCGGTCAGTCAAAAACAGGTGTGGTGACGTCAGTTTACCAACATGGTGGCTGCTGGCCTCCTCTGTGGTCTGACCGGTGTGGAGAACCGAGATGGACCGCTTCCTTCCCCGTCTCGAACCCAGAATTCAGCCCTGAGTGCGGTGCTTGCGCGTCTGGCAGAAACTGCAGCGCTGTAACCCTGCGTCTCTATCCCAGCGCGCCTTGCAGACTCTAGCCGCAGGGCGATTTGCTGAATAAGCAGTGTTACCCTCCGTGCGACAAACCTCTCGCGTTTGAGTCCCCGTAGCCGATCCTCATGCGATGGAAATCCTTCCTCCAGGTTCCGGCGCACCCCACTATTGCTGGAAATTCCTAACAAGATATCCTTTAGCCGTCCTGACTTGTCATACTCCCACACAGTGAAGCAGCACACGGGGGTAATGCACTCCCCTCGCCGCCATCTTCTGCCAAAATGTATTTAAAGTATCTTTTCATCTACCAAATTGTTAAAATATTTTTAATTTGACAACATCCAATGTCAATAAGGGGGAGGGAAAAAATACCTTGGTGGGAATGTAAATTGTTTCATCCTTTGGGAGCATTAAGCTTGTAGGTATCACAATTTTAAACATACATTTTAACCTGTTACTCATGTTAAGAACCCTAAGAAATAACTGAATGAGTGAGGTATGATGTTTGTATGTAACACTCTTCATAATATTAGTTTAACAATGCAGATTTCTAAAATATCCATATGCCTATTTTAGGAAATTGGTTAAATAAAGTATAGGGATCCACAGCTGTAATACTGTAAATTTTTATTTGCATCAGAAAATTATTTTGGTAGAATAAATTAAAAACAGATTACAAAAGAATATACTACATAGTATACAATATTTAAGCCAAACAAATCAAGTGCATGTTTACCAAAATTGCGTTTCCCTCTTGATGATCTGGGGATGATTTTTCTGTGTGCTTTTCTTCAGTAGTCCAAATTTTCTACAGTGATTACTTCATTTTCAAACAGTAAAAAGTTCTTTTCATTGGGGGAAATACACTGAATTCCTACAGAATGTTTTAAATTATTCAACCACTAAAATTCATTTACATGTGGCTTCATTAATATAAATTACCTAAACCAAATTTTTTACCCTGTGTATACCAGGTGACTGGGTGTTAAGGAACTTTGGCTTAGAGTTCCTGCCTGTGTTATGAGGAGCCACTTCAGAAACCACTCTAAATCCGAATTTCAAATCAAATAGAGCTTTATTTACCTGGCCAGGGACTATCACCCACCGTAGAGACTCAAGCTCTGTGGGAGGACAGCAGCTTCCTGGCCCAACCAAGGAGAATATAAGCACAAAAACCACAACTCAGGGACTTGCTTATTGTCATGTAAGCTAGCCAATCACAGAAATTAAAACATTAATAAGTGGGACCTGTGGGCTCTAGGCAGGATTGGACTTTTCCAGTCAGCAAGCAAGCGATAAACAGAAGCTAAAAAAGCATTAGCTTTACGGTTCACTTGACCACAGTCCCAGGTTCAAGCAGGTGCTAGACAGTCATACACTGAACTTGAGTGGGGGTTGGCGGGAAAGAATCTACTTCAAAGTCATGTAGACCCACAAGGGCATTCAAACCCAGGATATAGCTCACTACCACTGCATCCTGAGCAGGGTATAATTTGTGGGGTACAAAGTATGGCAATTTTTTTTATAAGAAAAGAGCTTTAGTTTCTATTTCCTAGAAATGGGTCATGCAGTTCTCTCTTCACAGGGACAGTTACAAAGAAACTAAGATGGAGTTTCTATAGTCACATCTTTTTACTCAAATGACTACAATGACCCTATTCCCGTAATCCCAGAAAGGCGGGAATTGTTGCAAATGACTAATGAGTCTCTACCAGAGCAATTGCTTTACACACTCAATACTAGTAACTTATTTGATGCCTACTTGCAACTACAGTTATCTTTTGGCCTACATACACATTTTCATCTGTCATTTTACTAATATCTATAAATTCTGGCTACAAGATCAAGTTGCTATGTTAATCTAACATTATCTGTATTAACCTTCTTGCTTATATTTATTTATAACTACACTGACACACTGACTTATCCTATGACTTAAATTCTATGTTTTACATAGGATTTAAGTCATAGGATAACATGATTTTTCTACTATTACTCAGGTTTATTCCTGATGAACTTATGTCTTCCTATCACTTATCTATGTTATCTTACCTTATTCCTATAGTCTTTAATCTATGTCTGTTGCTTATTGATTATCTATTCTATCTTGCTTTATACCTATAACCTATATCTATGACTTATTGATTATCTTGATCAGTTCACACCATAACAGCTGCAGGCTGCTTTCAAATTAGAATAGCCGTGAGGCCGTGAGTATCAGTACACTATGTTGGGGGTTTTTAGCCCTCCCCCCCCCTTTCCCTCCTTCCCTCCTGACCTGCAGGAGAGATTGGGGGAGCACGCCCAGACGCAGAGGACAATCAGACACGCCAGGGAGAATAGTCAAAGCAGGATCTCATTTATTGAGAAAACACACACAGCTAATATAATGTACAGGAGCCAATCAGGGTAAAGGTCAGCAGGGAGAGTTCACGTGTACACCCATCCTACAGGCAGTAATGGGAGACCTGAGCTGTCTGTGAGGGCAGAAGGGTTCTGAGCCTATCCTAGAGGTGGTCCAGTTTTTCATCACAACCCATGGCAATGCCTTCTGGCTAATCGCCAGGCACTCTTAGCCCCATGTGGCCCCAGGACTGGGAAGCTGGTAGCAGCCAGCAAGTTAAGTTTCCTCTGTTCTGATGCAACATGCCCCATGTTACATCATGCCCTACACACTGGGCTGGGTGAGGAGTAGATAGTAACCTGACTTTTTCTTTTGAGCCTCTCTGTAACTAGGATTGTAGTTCCCATGGGGCCAGATGCATAAGAGGTCAAAGTATAAGCATTAAGAGTTAATTTACACTAGGAAATCCTCAGAGGAGCCAAACTTCCTTGCAGAGTGCAAAAAATTTTTTTTTTTTTTTTTTTTTTTTTTTTTTAAGATCTTTTACCAAATAAAATCTTGACGTTGATAAAGGTATTCCTACTCTTTGGGATAGCACTAGAATCCCTTGAAAGGCTGATGTGGAGAAAATTGCTTATTGCATTAGTAGTATTCACTTTTCACATTAAATGGTAATTCTTTTAAGTCCATTCTTAACACAGTTTGACTGATTATAAAAAGATATACATCACTAATCACAATACTTTTATTCCAAACTAGTAATCAATATAGTTTTCAAGAGCCATATATCTGTTTTTAACCAACCAGTAAGCTGCATTATGATTCTTTTTATTTATTTTTAGGTGGTGCTGAGGATCGAACCCAGGGCCCTGCCCATGCTAGGCAAATGCTCTGCCTCTGAGCCACAACCCCAACCCCATGATTCTTAATAGTACATACACACAAAAGCCCTCTTACATATTTGTCTCATCCACATTATTTTTCTGTAGGATTATCATGTAGCTTTCTTTCAAGCTAACTTTTTTCTTCCAGGTGGATTATCCTTAGTTAAACTTTTACCTTTAAAAAGCCTGAGACTCAGTTTTAATTCTTATGACCTATTTGCCTCAGTTAGCTCTACTTCTATTTGTCTTAGTCCTGATTCCTCTACCCCTGCTGTAACTGTCACCATGTGCCTGCACTGAGCTCCTACCACAGCTGTTTCTCTCCATTCTTTAAGGCATACCCTTGGCACTTTCCAATATGACTGCCCAAGTTTCTGGTTGGTTTGTTTTGGTTTTTTTCTATCACATAAGGAAAAACTTTTGGAAAACAAAATTTCTCACAGAAAGAGTCAATAATCACTTGTTGGAGGTTTTGTAAAGAACACACGAAACCTGGCCTAAACGGCCTTTAAAATTTTCTTCCAACCCTGAGATTAAACAGTTTTGGAGGAAAAGTATCAAAACATTTCACTCCCAAAAAAATGAAGAAAGTGAATGACACTGAGGTTCAATTTGGTTGTAGTTCAGAATTAGCCCAAGACAGAGGCTCAGAGTAACCAGGAGACAAACACAAGCATTTGAAGTTGCCCACCAGCCATGGCACTTCTAAGAATATAAAAATAGCCACATGATAGCTGAGAACTGTTCAACAAGGCTTTCTATCAATGTCCTCATTTAAAAGTAACAGTTGTCATCATTTAAACTTCCAAACGCCAAATTCTAAAAGTCACTCTTGCATCTAATTGTCATTTGGCAATCTTGTTCTAATGTCCAGGGACCTGGTCTAAGATGAAGGCAATGAAGGGAGGAGCTGGTAGGGTACTGCTAGGGTGATATAGTGGACACTGCTTATATTCACAGGGCCATAAGGTCCAGGCATAGCGAAGAGCATCCACAGTGCCATAACAAGAATTGATATCCAAGGTCAGGGTCTGGGTTGAGAAAGTGCTCATAGGAACCGGAAGCCACTTGCATTGATGGTCACTGCAACATGAGATCTAATAAGAGTTAGAAAATAGGAATAGATCAATTAGAGTGTTTGAAGAAACTGGGAATTACTCTTTCAAACAGACTTAGTAGGGAGGGAAGGATCACGGCTTAGCTAAAACCCATTTCCTACAATAACTAGAACCTAGTCCAGGTTGAGTGTGGTTAACAAAACCACAAGTTGATAATGTAGCCCTGGCTTGAAGAGCACCTGCTTAGCATGCATGAGGCCTAAAATAAATACATGTTCATGTTATTGAATAATTTAAATCAATAAATAAAAGATCAACTTAGGAAGGCAAAGAAGCATAATCACATAAAGCATTTATGGAAGACACCCCTGAACATCCTTCTGGTGGTCCCTCTTGCGAGATGGCAAAGCAGGCAGGAATGTGAGCAAAGCAGCCCAACTGTTCCCTGGCATTCCCAGAGGAGATGCACACTGAGGAAGGGCACAAAGGAACTTTGGACACTGTGCCTTTCTTAAGTCCAAAGGCAATTCAGAAAAGGGAGCATAAATTATCCAGGACCCACAGTTAAATTCTTCCCTGACCCTACTGTGTGGTTCCAGAGCCAGATAATAGGCAGACAGCCAACAACTGACAAAGAGGAGAACTTAGAATCTATAGCTTTCTTGAGTCTCTAACTCCAACTAAACCTAGCATGGCAAGAAGCAAAGTGGGACAAGTGCTGACCAGGAATCTGAGACAGATAGATAATATAGTTAGGACTCTGGAGAAGCTGTAGCCCTAGATAAACCCATGTGTGAAGTCTAACAGTGTCTCACCTCCTCTGTTGCCATATTTTCATACACCCTCTCCTAGCCTAATGACCTCAAAATTCCCCAAGACAATCATTTAAACATTCCACCAAGGAATGCCTCTACCCTGTACCCCCAACTACTAAAGACTCCTAATTACCCTCTTTAATCAATAGCCCAATTCCACTGCAGAATGATCCTTGCTAGGTATGAGAAAAAAAATAGTCTTGTTACATTAATTCATACTAAGTTACAATTTATCAAGCTTAAGCCTTTCAAGGGAGATACCAGATTTAAAGAATGTCTGAAATTAGCATAATAAAACAAAAAAGACACCCAAGGGTGAGAGGAATTTACTGGAGCCAGAATCTCTCAATAGGTAACCCAAAAATAAAACTCTACCCTGAGAAAAAAGGGTTGCTCTGTGAGGGAAAATACAAAAAATATATATCATTTAATAGGGGCCTTGTTTTCCCTTCCTTGATTATACCATCAAAATTGCCTCTAAATTAATGAATTAATAGCTGCTTACATTTCTCTCAGATAAGGCCAACCCCCACCCATAACTATCCAAGACCTGCCATGTGGTTACATTGTAATGAAACATGCATGTAAAGAGCTCTTGACTCCTGACAAAAGGAATCCCACCCCCTTTGTTTTTCCTGCTATTCTCACCTCAAATATTTTGTCATCCTGCCTCTGCACCTGGACTTGCTGGTAATAAGTGAGGTTGAGCCGTCCCTTGTGAGCCAAGAGTTCTATATTCTCAGGCAGTGGTCCTTGAAAGATCAAATTCTTCTCACCATAAGCCACAGCACGAGCCCCCAAGTGCAACCTATAGGCCACAGTCTCTTTATCTCGAGGGTGGATGCTATAGGATAAAGGAAAGTAGAGATCTTTGGGTTCTTAACAATAACCACATTTTTTTTTCAAAAGAGATTATACAGAGCACCTTTTAAGAAGGTAAGAATGAGTTGCCTAAACTCAGTGCTCACCAGCTGGTCACCTTAAGAGAAATGTTAAATGGAAACTATAGATGAGGCTCTGGGCTTCCTATGGGTTCAGAATCCTTGAAGCAATAGATGGCTTAGAAGGAAGGAATAAATGAGAGCAAAGGCATTGGAACTAACCCAGAACAGCTATTATAAAGCTATTTCCAGTCACTAAAAGTAGTATTTTGGGACTGGGGTTGTGGCTCACTGGTTAGAGTGCTTGCCTAGCATGTGTAAGGCACTAGGCTCGATTCTCAGCACTACATATAAACAAATAAATAAATAAAGGTCCATCAATAACTAATAAAAATTTTTTTTTTAAAAAAGTGTTTCATCTGAATCAACTGTTCATTATATTTGGTCCTCTCTAGCTTTTATTTGTTCTTTCAGTAAATATCAAGTTCCTACAACAATCTAGACTTTATGTGCTGGACTTCATTTTATATTTGAAATATCTCTGCATCCTACAGCTGGTGTGTGGTATTCATTGGAACTGTTCATGTTAGAATTCCATGGCCTGCTCTCACTGAAGCTAGTTGTGACCATATTATTTGGTTTGGGTTGGTTTGACCAGTACACTGTGAGCAGAAGTGACTTATGCTGCTTTTAGATGGAAGGACTTAAATGCCACTGTGAAACTTAAGGTGACTATGGAAGCACAGATCCATTTGGAACCTCTGTTTCTCTGGGTTTGTGAGTAACTACAATGAGCAAAGTCTGTTGACCTTCTTTGGACATGAAGTGTGAGCATGAAATAAATTTTTCTTGCATCAAGGTATTGAGATGTTCACGGGGATTTTGTTATTGCAACACAACCTACCATGTATAAGTTATATATTAAGACATGTAAGCTCCAATCCTAGTCCAATCCATCCCCTCACAAGTGAACACCAGAGTGAAGGACTATAGGCAAAGAACTTTCTCCAAACAAAACAAAGAAGCACCCATACCTGCCAAAAGGTGAGTTCCTGTCACAAAGGTCCATAGCTACAGCCATGAAAGTGTTGGGCATCTTTAAGTTAGGGACAGAACCAAAATCCGCCGTTTGATGCCAGCGGATCTGAGGAAATCCATCGTCTGAGTTGTCATTAGATAAATATGAAGATAACTGGAAAGTAAAGATTTTGTTAACTTATTGCATCTGAATTTTCACTGGAGTTTTTTTCACTGGCACACTCTGCTTTTACTTCATTTGTTTGTCCAAAAGCTCATTCAACAGTGTTTACTAGTTTCTGTTGTAGTAGAGTCTTTCCAGAGATGGAAGCAATGATTCCTCTCATCTCACATATCCTTTTACAATGCAACTTGCCACACCTCTCTCAAGAGTCTTATTTCTCCTCTCATTGAATTTTGGCCAGCCCTGTGATTTGGTCTGACCACAGAATGCTGCAGAATTGATATATACTTTCTGAGTCTTTGCCCTAAGAGACCTAGCTTCTGATTGATTCTCTTGGAACCATCCACTGGCCATGGAAAAATAGTCCAGCTACCCTGTAAAACAGATTATGCAGAAAATATTATGATCTTCATGAAAGACCATGAACATAGAAAGACTCTAGTGTTCCTTCAATCTCAGCTAAGCAACTCATTATGTTAATTCTAGATCCTCCAGTCAAACTCAGCCATATTGAGTGAATCCAGCTGATATCGCTGACAAAACATGGAACAAAGAGTAATCCTGGAAATAAAATGGATATTTTAAAGTTTTGTGGTAGTTTGTTGCAAAGCAATAGGCAATTGATACATCTGTATATAATATAGGGCTAGGCCTTCTGGAGAAAAAGAAAAGCATGTGCTCTTTAGTGTATGGTACCTTCCATGAAAAACCTTATACCCACTCCATGTTGCCATGTGGCTTTGCAGTTCCTCCCTTAAGAAGAAGAATATATTTCCCCACCCCTTGAATCTGAGCTCAGCTGTGTGGTTTGCTTTGACCAATAGACAGAAGCACCGGTTAAGGTGTGATGATTCCTGGTCTCTCCAACAGACCTTGCATGGATCCACTTATGTTTCTACACTTCTACCATCATCAAGAAAAGGACATGGCTGAGTTAGCCTACTGCTCTGTGAAGAAGGATGAGAGCTATGCAACAGAGCTGCCCATCTAATCCACTCCAGCCAACTGGAGCAGAGCCACAGGGATCAGAAAGAACTCAGTGGAGCTTAGCCAATATCGCCCACCCCAGCTCCCAAACACACAAGCTATAATAGAGTAAAGATCATCCCATGCCATGAAGTTCTAAGGTAATTTGCTACAGGACAATAACTAGCTAATATAAAAACTATAGCTCTGTTGGGGAGACATATTACATAAGAAATAAATGTAAGAAATGTTAATGAACAAGAGCATAAAATACTATGGATTAAATAATAACAGTGATGGCCCAGACAGCAAGAGCTATACATTTTGAGTAGACCAAGATTATTATTACAGGAAAACATGGCCTCAGAATATGTAAGAAAAATATGAGAAGTCCCTCCAAGTAGTGCTGCTCATACATCAAATGTTAGAACCTTATAAGGAGATGTTTTGAGCGTGTACAATCTGGCAGTACTGAGATACTGGTGATGGAAAGACAAAATTGGAAGGATAACCAGGCAAGTATGTGGAAAGTTCCTACTTTATTCTGTAAGCTATTGGGAACTACTGTAGAGATAAGAGTTGTACAACATTGTAAATGTACTTTATGCCACTGAATTGAACACTTTGAAATGGTTAAAGTTACATGGATTTCAATGTTCACCTATTAACTATTGAAACTATTAAGGTAATTAAAGGACCATTTTAAAAGATTAATATAATGATTATAACAAGACTGATTAGTCAAGTAGCTACCATAATATTTATTATAGTTTATATCCTGAATATCCCTTAAAGGCCCATGTGCTAAAGACTTGGTCCCTCGCCTATGGCACTATTGGGAAGTGACAGAACCTGTTGGAGGTGGGGGTAGTAGGAGGAAGTTACTGGAGGCATGCCTTTGAGGAGATATTGGGACATGAGGTGAAAGGCTTCCTCCACCGCGTGCTTCCTGCTATGATGTACTGTGCAAAACCAAGTGGCCATGTACTGAAGTGTCTGAAACAGTAAGCTAAAACCATCCCTTCTTCCATTTAACTTATCTCAGGTATTTTTTACAGTGACAGAAAGCTGACTTACTACAACATTCTAGGCACAAAAGACAAAGGTCTAACCTAAAGGGATTCTAGTAGGAATGGGATTAAAAATGAGACAAACTGACAAAGCCATACAGCCAACTGAATATGAGGCACCAGAGAAAGGATTAAATCCATCACTTGGAATCTTTGACATCTGCTTGGGATCTAAGGCATCTCATCAAGCAGTACCAGAATACCTGCGGAATGACGTTATTCCAAAAGAAGCCTGTGAAAGATCAACAGTTCATGTAACATCAGTCATCTCATTTATTCATTAATTTTCTTAACAAAAGTTTACTGAGCCCCTACTCAATGTCAAGCATTAATAATGGCCCAGGAGACAGAGTGTCGAACTATACATAAGAATCACTTCCCATGCTTGCATTCTAGTGGGGAAGGAAAACCAATAGACATTATAAGAAAATTGTATATCATGAAAAAGTGATAAGTGCACTGGAAAAAAAATAAGGAAAAGAGGAGAGTGCACGAGTTGAACAAAGACTAGGAAGAGGTAAGAGAGGACAATATGAGGATATCTGGGTGTGTTAGGCAGAATCCTAAGATGACATGTAATGACCCATCCTTATATAATACCTTGCCCTTTGCTTTTAACCAACAGACAACCATGGCAAAAGCACTAGGAGTTTACTCCCGTGATTATGTTATGTTACATGGCAAAGTAATGGGATTCTATAAATGTAAGTAAGTTCCCTAATCAGTTGACTTCAAGGTCATCAAAAGGGAAAGTATCATGGTAAGCCTAAGTTAGTCAGGGGAGCCCTTTAAAAGAGGGTCTAAAAGTCAAGAGACTCTCTCCTGCTGACCTCCAAGAAGTAAACTACCATGAGTTGTGTAGCTTCAAAGAAATGAATTCTACCATTCTGCAGTTTTTCCCAGGAACCACTGAGATAACTGATGCATGCCTGGCCAGAGCACATATCTAATCATAAGCAAAAACATCTTACATTTTGACCTACTGTAAACCTACTTAATGATATAATAAACAATAATGTACTAATGGTGCCAGTGACCTAATGTAATCTAGTGTTGTGAATAAAACCAGCCTCTTAGACAAGCAGCCATTTTTGCCTCTGCATCTTGCCTTTGTCTCCTTTTGTTTCTTTACACCAACAGTCATGTGAGCTTGGAAGAGAACCTCAAATCTCAGATGAGATTTAGCCCTAGTTCCAGCCAACGAAAGGCACCAACCTACCCTCTCTCTCTCACCAACCATACTCTAACGATAAATCAGACCCCAAATTGGGAAACAGTTTAGTTTGGGCTAGTACCCACATTGTCTTTTGACTCCATTTCAAATCTCTGACCCCATCAGAGGCACTGCATTATAAACAGACTCTTCCACCGTCATTTTGCTCACAGAGCCCAGGAAATACCTGCCATCATCTGTATAAACTTGGCCCAATGAAGCTTTGAAGAAAAGAAGTTTTTACTTTTCAAGTGGATCCAGAAAGACTGGAAAACCTGGACAAGCTGCAACAGTAGCAGGAAGGAGGCTTGGCTATAACATGGAACTAAGGGGATATTTCAGCTCTTATTAAAATTCTCCTAAGCAAATCGGCCTTTCCATGTCAAATGATAAAGGACACTGGAGCTTCACAGTGGAATCTCATGAAAACTAGAAAAGGGAGAAAAGATCCAGTGAGTCACCCTACTTCTTCCACAAAACACCCAAAGACTGAAAATGGAGCCATGTTCACCAGCTACTGCCATGAGAATCACAACAGCAAAGCCACCAGAAACAGTCTGCAGTAAGTAGTAGCCTGAAACTCAACAATGAGACACAAAAGTCTTTTCCCAAAATGGCAGTTTGCAGAGAATTTCTGCAGCAATTGTTTATTATTTAATTGACTGCATTACTCTGCACTGGCCACCTGGGGGCACCAGCATACTCCACACCCAGATGAATTATTGTGTTTTTCCTAATCTGAGATAAGGTAGAGCACTGTTCAGTCTCCCACTGTGATTAGTAGAAATATTGCCACTAATGAATGCACATGCCAGCCAAAGAATATGAAACTGGCCACATTAAGATTTTACAAATAACACCGCATTTTGTACTCTGTTCCTCCAAACCCCCTTTTAAAAAGCATACCCCTAAGGATCCAGGTCCTAGCCTTCTGCTCATCTTTCTCTCATGTTCTGGTAACCTCTCTACCAATAACTCTTCAATACACATGTAGCCCTGGTCTCTCCACAAATCCAAAGGTCTGCATCTTTTAACTGTGCTCTCATTATTGCAACCATCATTTCAAACTAAATATTTCTATAAAGCCAATTAATCCCTCCTAACAGAACAACTCCCCCCCCCCAATTCTGATTTCTTCAAATAATAATAAACACTAAAATTATCTGGCCTATGTCAGGTTTCATGAATTAAGTTATTTAATACCTAAAATAACAAAGAGGTTCAATATCTTATTCAAAATCACAAAACTTAAGGTATTAGTGCTGGAATTTTAATCCAGGCCATCTAGCTCCAGACCCAGGCTCTGAACCATTATTTTTGTCATATTCGATATTTCCTTTTGAATATATGTGTGTGTGTGTGTGTAGATATGTGTATATATATATGTGTGTGTATATATATACACACACATATATATACATATTTTTTAAAGAAATATATATTTTTATATTTCCAGTTTTCCGCGAGTAACCAACATATTTCTGTTAGTGATGATAAAATTAAAGCCTGGAGGTTAAGAACTTCTAAACTAAAAAACATAAAGGGGACCTCAGTGACATGTTATATTTCTAGCACCTCACAATTATTTAATTAGTATTTAATACATACTTTTGGTTTGAATTACTCAAATCATGTTCAAATTACCACATACATAGACTAAGAGAGAAAAAATACAGTAATACAGAACTGGTAGCAGGAGCTGCTGTTTGGAAAATGAGAATCTTGTTTCAAAGTCAAAACAAATGTAAGAAAAAAGGAATAATCACAAAAGCATTTTAAGTGGAAAGAAGGTCTATAAAAAATCTTTACTCAAAAACGAAGGAGGACAGGCCTCAGTGGCACACACTTGTAATCCTAGCAACTCAGGAGGCTGAAGCAGGAGGACCACAGGTTTAAGGCCAGCCTCAGCAAATTAGTGAGACCCTTTCTCAAAAAATAAAAAGGGACTAGGAATGTAGCTCAGTGGTAGAGTACCTCTAAATTCAATCCCCATAACCACAACAAAATGGATGGAGATACAATAAATCAGGACAAGGTGGAGGAGATGGGAGAATGGTAAGAAGAAAAGTGTGGGATTCAGGGAGGCAAATGTGTAAACTATATATGTCTCATTCATATTGTAAATCTATCTCTGCTACTGCACTGTAAGTTAGAGCTTGTTTTCATAACACTTTATGTGTTTAATTTCCTATGTTCCAAAAAAGCCAGAACTACCACCCTTCTAAAACATCAGATCTTGGGTCTTAATGAACAGTTAATACAAGTTAATTATGAATTTGGTCAAATATATTTATTCCTTTTCCAAGACTGAAAGCAAATATTTCTAAACTAGTTACCTCTAATCAAAAATATGGTTTGTCTTGATTTTCTCATTTCGTGTGTTAAGACATTATTAAATGAGTGCCAACCAACTAGATACTAGGAATATAATAAATGTGATCCAGGAAAATATGGCTATGTGCACAACTTATATGCAAGTAAAAATAAAAAAGAGAAGTAGAGGGTGCTAAGAGAACACATTATATGGGGGAGGAAATCCAACACCAGACTTTGGAGAGTCACAGAAGGTTACTAACTAATATCTAGGCTAAGGCCTAAAGAATGGTTAAAATTAGCAAGGAAAACATGGGAAAGAAATGCTGTTCCAGGCAAGAAACATGGACAGTGTCTATGAGTAGAGAGAGTGGCACGTTCTGGAGGGTAGAATAGACAATAGCAAGTAAGGGAGGATATAAAGATCCCATGTAAGATGGTAAACGTAAAAATTTATATTCATAAATTTCTACAGAAAAATGGGGATATTATCAAAACCTTATAAATGCGTAGCTTTTGACCCAGGAGTTTCATTTCTGGGAATTTATCTTATGGAAATAATTAAGCTATAAGGAATCAGCTACAAAGAAAACAAATATGCCACTACTTATAAAAAGCAAAACATTGAAAACAACCTAAGTAAGAACCTATCTATTAAGAACTCATCAAATATATCAGAATTAATTCTACTGTTATCTGTAAATAAAAAGAACAAATAAAAAGTTTTTACAAAGGAAAAAAAAAAAAAAAGAACTCATCAAACCCAGGTCCAGTGTCCCATGCCTGTAAAATCCCAGCTACTCAGGAGACTAAGGCAGGAGTGTCATAAGTTCAAGACTAACCTGGGCAATTTACTGAGACCCTGTCCAAAAATAAAATAAAAAGGGCTGGGGATGTAGCTTAGTGGTAGAGCACCCCTGGGTTCAATACCACTAAAGTATAAAAAATTTTAAAAAGAACTCAGTAAATACATTACAATACAACCATATATCAGAATATTCTGCAATCGTTATAAATTGTGTGAAAGATTAATATTTGTTGACATTAAAAATGGTCACAGCACATTAAGATAAAAAGCAAGATAGGATATAATATTGTGGAATGGATCCTCTTTCAAAACTATGAGCAGAAAATCAAGTCAGCTTATCTTTAGATTATAGAATTCTCACTGATTTTAGCTTTTCTTTTTTCTTTTTTTGCTTATCTCTTTAATAGTTTTTCAGAGAACCTTTTTTAATAATAAAAATATATCAGTTGCTTATTGATTTTTTCAAAAAGATTGTCTCATCAACGAACTCATGAATTAAGCCTTAATTCAGTTCTAGTACTGGCACACTATGGGGGGGGGAAAGGAATATGAATTCCAGAAGAGAGCTAAATAGCACATCCTACACCAATGCTCATAAACCCTCTTCCTCTCAATACATACCTGGACAAATCCAAATGGGAAGAAACGTTCTGTCTGCCCCTGGGAGCCATGATGGAAGGTTTGGCGCCAGTCTTCAATGAGTGCAGGGAACGTGCAATTGTATAGGTCCCTATTATAATTCATATTGGACTCCCCTAAAAAAGCAGCCAAAGTCGTGAAAGGAGTCTGGAGTAGAATTAAGAATGGCTTACATTACTGCCCTTCCCCTATCCTTGCCTTGAGAAAGTAGCCTTCCCACAGTGCTTAGGAGTGGCCTTGTGACCTTCTCTAGCCAATGAGGCCTCAGCAAAAGTGATGTGGGCAAAAACTTGAAAAGTGCTTCAGCTTTGGGCTTCACTCTCTTGAAGCAACTGGACCCCTGAAACTACTATGCAAATAATAAATGAACCGGCTTGTGAAGGAAGAAAGGCCACCTGAGAACCTGGTGCCCAGCAGATAGCCCCAGTCAACAGATCTGAGAAAGAGGCCTGCCAGGTATGTAAGATATGTAAGAAAGCTCAGGGGGAATTAGCTGAAGCAACCCAGACAAAAGAATTACACTGCTAACCCAGAGAATTGTGAACTAAATAGAATTGCAAAATTATTGTATTAAGCCACTAAATTCTAGGATGGTTTGTTACACAGCAAAAGCTAGTTATATGATGGACAATCAACAAACAGAGCACTCACCCTGGTACCATATCACCCCTTTCAGAGTCATATTTTGTAGCGGATGGATCATGGCATTCCAGAGAACAGAGTGCTCACTGGGACCAGTTACAGAATCCTGTGGAATGGGCCTATAATCAATGAGAAATACATATGTCACCAGAAAGCTAGTGATTAATCACATGATGATCCCTAAGCTAGGCATCTATCCACTTCCACATGGGACAAACTTCTGATGAAAGCAACATACAAGTAAATTGGTTATTCAGTTTCACTTGAAAACATGTAATTAGTCTTTGAATTTTACCTCCAGGTTCTTCCTAGGTTAAGGGTGTCTTTCTATGAGTTCAGAGTGGCCATACCAGTTTCCAGATGAGATGAGTGAAACCAGAAGGGAGAAGTGATTCCCTGTGAGTTTCTCACACAGGCAACAAGTTTATCTACTACTCAATGGATGAAGACTTAGATTGATTTAAACTTTTTGCTTTTATAAGCAATGCTATGATCATCTTCCTTTTAGCTTAATCATTGCATGCATGCTTAATTATTTCCTTAAGATAAATTTCCAGAAATGAAATTGCTGGGTCAAAAAACATTTTTTAAAAAAAAAACTTTGAACAGTCTCAAATTTCCTTATAAAAAAATGTATGTGAATTTATCTTCAAGTAGCTGAATATACCCACTTCTCCACACCCTTATCCTTCCCAGCCCCAGAGGTCTATAAGGCCTAGACTTCAGACCACCACCACCCCCACCATGTGCTAGATCTGATCCTTCCTCCTATTCTACTAGAGGTCATTCTTTCTGCCCAAAGCTAATGTCTTCACTCTCCCTCAGGCAAGCTTTTACTCAAACCCTATCAAGAACAAAGTCCATCCTCCTCCCAGAGTGACTCAGCCAGTGTCCAGGACAACATGTCACATCCTGCTCATTTCCATGTTGGCATTAGTATCAGGATTTTTATTAACTAGCCCTTTCTCCCCTATACATTCTGTCTGATCCAGATTTTCCTACATGGGCTTTCAAAGTCAGTATTAACATAGTTTTTAGTACATCTTCATTCATTTGTTCCTACACTGTTTTATTCTCCAGGAAATAGAGCCTAATGGTTAGAAGCACACACTGGAGCCAGAATGTGCCACTTACTAATCATGTCCATAAGCAAGTTCCTAAACTTCTCTGAGACTTCATCTTTATCCATAGGATGTTAATAGTATTCTACACTTCAAGGAGTTGCTCTGAGTACTAAGTGAATTAATATATATAAAGTACTTAGAACAGTGCCTGGCATATAGGAAGCATTCTGTAAGCATCAGGTATGGCTATTACTAAGGAAAAGGATCATAACTCCTTCTTGGCACGTTCTCAGATGATTGTGGTGGTGATGACACCACACTTCACCTGTGCGTGAAGAAATTCCATACATTGAACACATATGTGGGCATTCAACATATACTTAACCCCCCAACAAAGACCATGACCTTCTCTCTTACATACTTCTCTGGCAGGCTTTCTTCCAGGAGGAATTCTTTCTTACCCTTGATTAAGAATTCCACAGGCTTTCAGGGACCTTCCAGATGACCAGGCTTCAATGGGTGTCCCACCCCAGCTGGAGGAGATCAGTCCAATGGGATATTGCAGAGTGTCATATAGGTAACGCCCAAAGAGCCAGCACACTGCTGACATGTACGTGAAATTTCCCTGGCCTAAGTTTTCTGTCCAAATAAACAGTAGAAAAGGGGAAAGAAGTAGATACAATATGAGCTACAGCTACTAGATGGGTCTAGGTGAAAAGAGTGAGTTTGGATCATCCCTTCTGTACCTTTCTGAGACATCGAAAAGTAAGATAAGATTGAGAGGCAATGAGAAAATATAGCACCAAGACCAAGCATCTCTCAAACCTTCCCTAAGGAGAATCTTATCCAAAGGGAATACTATAGCCTTAGTGATGGTTTTCTTTTATCTGTCTCAATTTTTTTCAAATGCTTAAAATGCTTCCCATAATTAGGAAATAATGCTCTCAGCCTGGCACAGAGGCGAATAACAATTTTACTCTCAATCTGAGTATAAATAATATACTTACATAATCAGGGAGCCAAAACTCTCCAGCCAGGCAAACAGGTCTCCCCATTTTTCCCCCATCTCCTCAGGTTCCTCAGAATCTAAGAATGTTAATACTTCTCTCCTAGTGGGTAAAAGTGGCACAAAGGCCCCTGGGTTCCTATATTATCCTTTTTTCTGCCTTTGTTCTTACCTGGCCACTCATTTCTACTTTTCTCCGTGGAAGGGAAAAGCAAGGATACAATAGGTAGAAAAGAAATGTGTATTTTTTATGAGTGGTTTTATAGTCAATTTTATAGCTATGGTAATTAAGACATGGACACATAGTGATAAGAAGTCTGACCAAAAGGGAAAGCAACAGAAATGAAAACCAGTGCTTAAATTTTCAGCAATCTAAACTGTTTGTCCATATTTCCCAGTAACCAACACAGGCTAGAGTGAACAATTTCCATGTTATAGGAAAGCTGACAAAGAGGGGAACATGCATGCACACACAACTGATAGAATCAATTCAACCCAACATAAGACCTCCTGGCTTGGCCCTGTGAAGATCCAAATTCAACACAGTATAATGCTAGAATCCCAAAAGTTGATAATAGAATAGTAGAAATTCAAATCAATTTCAAATCAGTTAAAATTGATTGAGCACCTACTATGTGTCAGGAACTACTAGATGGTTGAGATATAGCAAAGAAAGAGATCTGAAAAGACTTCTCAGGTTTGCAGTTTACAGAATAAGATGAATATTCTGCTGAATAAAATACAAAGCAAAATACATTAAGTGCCTCAGAAGATACAAATAGTTATTAAGGAATTTTAGTACCAAATAAAAAATGTCAAATGAAAGTCAGATCATGAAAAGCCTGATAAAGACTGACCTCCCCTCCCCTGTGCTTCCATAATCCCAATACCTAGTTCTATCACTATATTTCACTACAATAACCCACTCAGTGTTTCCCTCACCCACAACACCACTAGCCACCTGAAAGTAGGTCTTCATCTTCCTCACATCTGTATCACCAATGTCTAGGACATAATAAAGTGTCAGTAACTGTATGTTGGCTGTTGTTCAGTAGCTGTGGTAGCTGGTTTAAGGTGGATCACTGAGGGGTAGGTAGAAGATAACAGTAACTAGGAGGGCTGAAGGGAGTGGAGAGACCTTGAAGGATAGACAGAAATTTAATAAGCAGAACTATGATTCTAGGCAGGAGGAAAAAACGTGTTAAAAGCATATGAAATAGGAAATATCTGAAAGTATTTGGCTGAAGCAGAGATTTAAAAAGGAGAATAGTGAAGGTAAATCTGGAGGGGAAGTTGGAGCTACATATTGAAGTAATGAAAATGGAAAGCAACTGGAAAATGAGAATGCATGGCAAGCAGAAAAAAACCACAAATATGTGCACAGCCTAATCCCTGGAACCTGCAAATGTATACTCTCCCATGGCTGAAGGGCTTTGTAGATGTGATTAGGGTTAAGGGACTGAGACAGGGAGAGTGTTCTGGATCAACCAGTTGGGTAAAATCTAATTATATGAGTCCTTAAAGTCAGAGCAATGTGCCAATAGAAGAGTAAGAGGAGATTCTAACTGTGGGAGAGACGTGACCCACTATGCTTTTCTGCTGAGATCCACATTGCCTCTTTCAGGTTATTACTGAAATGTCACCTTTTTCAATTGGGACTCCCCTGGCCACTCTAAATTGCAAGCACTACCCCATCCCAACCTATCCTTCCGTACCAGTCCTTCCATATGGCCTTCTTTCCCTGATGTATTTTGTTTATTTACTTTTGTCTCACTAGCACACATAATCATCTAACCTATCCTATGATGTCCAAATTTATTCAGTCTGAGTTCAGAGAGCAAAAGGAAATGATTCCTGAGTTTCAGATAACACATAATATCACATAATAAGAGTTCATAAAGCAAAAAAAAAAAACATTATCCAAAAATTAACCTGAATCAGTTCTGTTCCAGAGCTCTTATAGGGGGAGAGTTCAGTGTGAGACAGAATACCATCAGATACTATTTATATGTGATTTACTAATTATTCGTTTTCCATATTCCTTCACACTAGACTGTAAGTACCATAAGATCGGGTATTCTTGTCTATTTTATTGATCACTACACCCACAGCAATTAGAACAGTTCCTAGACCATAGTGGGCTCTCAGATATTTGCTGAATATATTAGCTCTTGAAAATGTAGGAGAAAACTGAGGTTACCAAGGTAAAGCATATATGGACAGAAAAGAAAAGGACCTAGAAAGAACACAGGAACCACATTTGAAGAAAGGTATTAGAAAAGCAAAGAACAGGAAAGAAGATAACAGGTGAAATAGAAAAAGGAAGTACCATGCAAGCTAGGAGGAACATGCAATTTCTAGCAGGGGTGATCCACAGAGTTGAATGCCACAGAGGTCTATGGAGTTCAAAATGAGAAGAGTAGTAGCCTTGAGTTGAACAAATTGTTGAGATGGAACCAGAAACCAGATTATAAAAGAACCATGGCAAAGTCATGAAAAGAATGAAAACAAAAGATGTTCTAGAAAAGTATAACAAAGTAAAGGAGAGAGATGAGGCTTCATGGGAAGGGTGTTTGTTATGTTCATCTTTCTTTGTAAGAATAAAAGGCTACACTCTGTGTAGGGATTATGTGTCCATCTTAGTCACTGCTGTGTCCTTGGGGACTAGCACAGAGCTTGACACTGAGAAGGCATGAAATAAAAGATTCTATGCTGAATAGACAGTGGGGGAGAGAACTGAGCCTAAGGGATAAGAGAAGGCCCTAGAAGTAAGAGCCATCAGAATTAGCCCTGAAAGGATACCAGTCAATTGTCCTTAAACACAGAAAAGAAGGAAGAGAAAACAGAGGGTCAAGGCAATAGAGAGATACTAGCACAGCTCATGCTGAATAGCCTCAATATATTCACCAAAATTGAAGGAAGAGTCTTTTCCTCAAGGAAAAGGTCTTTTGGAGTCTTGGGGGAAAAAAAACAAGTGAAACATGACTATCAGGAATGGAATGAAGAATCAATAACAAATAAGTAAAAGGATAATTCAGTAATAATAGATAAGAACCACACTGGGGCTTACAGATTCCACTTAATGCACTGACCCATCTTTAACATACAGTACATGCTAAAGTGCTCACATACCAGAGGTAGGTTTAGACCATGGCAAGTCAACCGCATCAAGGTCCTCCAGCTCCTGCTCTGCCTGAATGAGCGAGACAGAGAGGATGCGAACAGACTGATAGGCAGCAGCACTGGACAGCTCCCTTGTAGCATTAAATATCTAGAAGAGAAATTGAAATGTTATTTAACCTAATGGGTGGTGAACTGGCTTCCGCCTCTTAGGAAATACTTCCTACCCACTGAGTTCCTTCTGAGCCTTCAATATACTGAGATTAAGTGAAATAACCCGAACTGGTAATGAGCTGGACTGAACCACCTTGATCCACTTTGACTAAAAGAGACCATGATGAATCATGTTCCAAGGAGGATTTGAATGTAATGAACCCAGTGATCTTAGGAAGCAGGTCTATGATAGACAAGAGGGGGCTGCAGTACTTTAGGCTAAATATTGACTAGTAAGTAGAGACCACTGGTATCTTAAAACTAAAATACTTCTGCTCTGAAAAATTATCTGATAAGGGAAAGTCATGGCAAGTAACTTCTTTTTTTTAAATGGTGCTTAGAGAGCCTATATGGAGCCAAAAAGGCCATGGGTAGGTAGATTTATGTAATATAATCCATATCATCCAAGAAAAGTGTATTCAAAAGAAACACACCTGGAAAGTGATAGTTGAAACATACTGGAATCAATCTCACAGTGCATACATTCTCATCTTGTCGTGCTAAAAAAAAAATCACTAGAGAAAAGCATGGGTGCATGGCAACCTGAAAGGTGGTGTTCAGGATAACAGCTCAGAACAGTCCCAAGAATTTAAACATAGAAGATATATCACATTATACTAAATCATTTATGAATCCTCATCAGTTACCAAGAATATGACAGGAGTGGCTAAGGGCTTTTCTGGATAAGAATATGTGTACTATACTGAGTAGTTTATTCATTAGTCCTATTAAACCTCATTCTTCTATGAGGTATACATTGCCATTTCCTTAAATCCTGATTTTTCAGTTAAGGTTTTCCTTTATTTTAAAAAGAACAGATAGACAATATCTTGCTTTACCTTTTCAGTTATGTATTTTCTCTTGACTCTTCCTTAACCCCCTGAACTAGTCCTGCTTCTCCCAAAACAAAGGGCCAAAGGAGCTTGAGGAAGCCCAGTTACCATTAGCCCCAGGGAACAGGCGCTCCAGCTGAGTCTGGACCGCCACAACAAGCAGCACAGAAGGCTGGGATACTTTCCATTGGCCTCCAGCCACAGAGTGTGCAGCTGTCTCGCTCTCCCTCCCACCCACCATGGAGAATACAGCTGGCCCTCCAGCCCACAGTAGAAAAGAAATGATGGAGCAGCCAGGGTGCCCCCACAGAGAATTTCATTGAAATATGCTGCCCCTGGAATCATCTTTTGACTTGCCACTGAGCCTACTCTGGCCAATGAGATGGCCAGATGCAAATGAAATGGCTCTTTTGGTCACAATGGGAACTCTGGTCTGAAATGCCTTCTGGGTAGCAGCAGCTCCAGCCTGTCCAGGTAACTGGTCTTCCTACTTTCAGGACAGATTATACAGTCTCAGTAAAATTCCACAGGAAATCCAGGCCTATTTCTTCAGGATCTTGCCTGGCAAGGTTAATGTGAAATAAACATTCAAAAGTAAAAACAGGCTAATGCACTCACAGTATATTCTGGCAGGGAAATTATTTTTCAGAAGCAAGTACCTGTAAAAAAGTCTCCTCCCTTGGAATTCAGTTCTGCACTAAGCACGAAGGATCATATGTTGCTTCCATGGAAACAGTGGATGAAACTGCTTTCATCCTCTCCACCCACACTAGCTTCCGCACTGACTGGGAACTCAAGCGCCTCATGGCAATGAGATGCCAGCTTGGGGAGGGAGCATGGGAGAACATGCTACTTGTCTTTTAGACTCGTTGCTAACGATTAGTGTACTGCCAGGCCAATGGAGTCAGAGTGGCTGGCATTCTCCTGTATTGTTACCAGCACCTGGAACTGGATCCAAAACATTGCCTGGAAAACTTCCATTTTCAAACTCACACTTGTGTATTATTTCAAGCCAGAACTTGAAAATCACAGAAAGTGTTAACAAAAATGGGGATGGGGAAAATTTTTCTGCTGTACCCAATGACAATTACTTCTGAAACTGGTAGCCTTTCCCAATATTACTAGGCCTTTTTGATGGAAGCATTTCCTCAGGGATATTGGCAGCAAACTCAGGAATAAAGAGATTTCAGGAAGATTTTCATTTAAATGACACTTGGTTTCCCTGCTGATGAAAGGGGAAGCCTTACTCCATCTGCTGAGATCAGATTTCATCTCATCAAACACCTCAGTGTAATTATTTTTCTACCAAGTATTCAAATGAGGATGTAAATGAAGACCAAGGTATTTGAAGTCATTAACGCTGCTGAGGCTGAGGGAGAGCACTGCTGCCTCTCCAGGGACCAGACCGTTAGCCATCAAAGCAGCTGCTCACCGGTGTTCATTTTGTAACCTTTATACCACATTCTTGAATTAATGAAGACGCATCAAGAATCTATTTCCTCAGAGGATCTTGGCATGGGGTCTGCATGGGAGAACAAGGCATGCATGTGAGAGCATGTATATGTGAATGTGTGTGTGCACGCACATGCATGCACATGAAGGACACAGAAAATTACTGACTTAAAAGAATTTGGATATTCTGTAAGTTACTTTATATTCTACTATAGCATAATACAGTTATCCTAAAGTTGACATAATAACTATAAAGAAGCCAGTCATCAAAACTCCTGTGAATCTTTTACTGAGATATGGTACCAGTCCTGCCTTTCTAGATTTTAATTTCTCTACTGGTAAACTAAGAATGTGGGGAGTGACAACCTATGGAGAAATGGGTTTCCTGTCTGATATTGGCCATCTTTTTCTAAGCCTAACAAGAAATATCCAAGTCTTAAGACCTACCCTGACTTAGGAGGCAACAGATGAACATTTAGATTTTTCTCCATTTATAAACATCTCACTCAGTGTTATAAATAACATTCAATTTTAAAATTCCACTTTACCCTAACAACAAGATGGGCATACAATCTGCCATTTCCTTCTTTGAATGTGAAAAGTGGTAGGTTATAGTGAGAATTTTACCTCCTCAGAAAAGCCACATGGGAGGGAGGAAAAGAAAGACAGTGTTTGATGCAAGCTTGAATGCATGCATGTGTTGGGGGGAGGTGGGGGGGGGGACCTGTAGGGGGGAAAAGAAGCAAAAGAATAAAAGGGGAGTCATGGATCCTTCTGATCAAAAAAATAAGATTCTACTGACTGTTAAGAGACTAGAAAACTTGGCTTTCAATACCATCAGCACCTAAAATTCTGTCTTGCAAACCAAGTGCATGGTTTAAAATAAAAAAATAACACTTGGATATTTCAGATGGAATTTTTTTTTTTTTGTTCCCCTGCATCTCAGAGCACTAACTTAGTACAGAAGATGCTTAAGAGTAAATTCTAGGCAGAAAGACTGTGTTTACTCGTAACAATCAAGATCTGATTTAGCCTGACAGAAAATGGGATGGGATTCCTTGGCATAGACTGCTATTGAGAAAGTGACTATATAGATACAAACAGATCTGGTCCATGCCTTTCTGTGCAAACATGGAACTGTAATTAGAGCATTAAGGAAATTACTGTTTTCCTCAATGAGTTAACAGCAATTCCTCTATACAAAATCATGCTTTCTATCAAGAGATAAAGCTTCAATTTTATGTCCATTCACCTAAATTAAAGAGTCTAGTCGAAGTTCGGTTTAATAAGCATTTCAATTCAAAAGTTTTCCATATATTTAAGTAAGGCAAGAACTGATAAAAAATAAAATATTGATTAGGAAAACCTAAATATAAGAATTGAGATTCTGGGGGCTGGGATTGGGGCTCAGAGGTAGAGCTCTCGCCTAGCACACATGAGGCACTGGGTTTGATCCTCAGCACCACATAAAAATAAAATAAAGATATGTGTCCACCTATAACTAAAAAGTAAATATTAAAAAAGAATTTAGATTCTGAATTAGAAAACTAATGATGAAATAGCATTATTTAGTAATAGGGTTGTTTTTTTTTTTAAAAAAAAAAAGCCACAGAAGAAGAAATTATAAGGAATAAAAGCTAGAGAAGAAAAAAGAAACTCTAATCTGAAAGGACTAAAATAAAAAAAAATTTCAAGAGAGCTGAATTGAGATCATGATCTAATTATAGAGATTTTAAACCTCAAATTTAAATATTTCTCAAAAATGGGAAAGTGTATAATGAAGGAAGGAAAAAAAATAAATAAATAAAAATAAACTAGAAAAGAAACTCAGATTGGTAGAAAGAGTAAGAGAAAACAGAAATATTTCCAAGTTCTTAACCTGTTAAAACAAAGTATAGAAACATATTAGTGCCAATCAATTACTGCCAATTTAATCAAACTTTCTTATTAAGGTTGTTAAATTAATTTACACATGAAGGCACTTAGAACAGATCTTGACACATGGTAAATACTTAATAAATAGAAACAGCCTTCCTTCTCCTTATTGCACCCTTTTCTTCCTTCTTTATCATCAATATTATTTATTGTTACTACTCTGGAACATTACCTGTAATACAGTCATCTGCATGTTACTCTGCCCACTGCAAAGCCAGACATCTCCAAATAAGATATCATGGACTTTCAAGGTAATATTTCTTGTCCCAAAAGTCTGTTGTGCCATCATTTCAAAAGGTCCACCAGGCTTCATAGGATCCAGTACCACCATCCAGGTATTAGAGGGTGCTGAAATAACAACAGGTCTCCCAGGAGTTAACCAGTCAATCACTTCAAATGAAATTAAAGCCCAGTTATACTCATTTATAGCTATTTCCAGACTCTGTGATAAACTGTATTCAAAGCTATAAAGATTGGCCATATTTCAGAAAAAATAGATAGAACTGACAAGAGCAGCAGCATTTTTATCTGTAATCTGTACCAATCCCTTCTTATTTTTAACTGAAATAAGTTGCCCAGTTATAATCCTAAATGAGGACAGACAAAAATACACACAGATTAAAATTCAAGGGAATTTAGTATAAAAAATAACATAAAACAGAAATTCTTGTTACACTATCCAACTGTCAATACTAACATAATCTAATCTTTTCTCTGTACCCCAAACTAACTTGTAATTATCCAATTCAAATGTGAGCACAGATTATAGAAAAAAATCACTTATAATCTGAAACTCTCCCTTATAGTACAATCACCCTTCTTATCAACCCCCACCTCCTCTCATGTTCCTAACAAGAATTAATACCACCAGTGGTGCTGGGTTCTCCTACAAACAGGTGTATGAAGAAACGGATTCATCAAAAATTAGTGGGATGAAAATAGGAAACCAGTAGTGTAGTGGAAGGGAAACTGACATGATGGGAGGAGGGAAGGACATGAAATGAAATCTATCAAACTATGCTATGTCCAGGTATGAATTTACTGCAATGAATTATATATGTGTGTAATATAATATATGTATATATTATATATGCATATGTAATACATAGTAAATATATAATAAATACATACATATAAACAATTGATATATAAAATTATAATGCATTAAAACAACAATGATAATAATATAAGGGAGATCAGTAGAATAAAGCAAGCAGATCAAGGGACAGAAAGGGAAGACACTGAAATGAGATTGATCAAGTCATGTTGCATGCAAGTATGAATGACATGATGAAGCCAATATTATGTATAATACAGTGCACCAATAAGAAAGAAAGCAGAAGACCTACAAATTAATCTCTCTGTAAAAAAAATTTGATTTGTCTAATTAAATATTTTCAGAGTCATCTACAAAATTTAAGATTTTGTTTGAACTCAATTAAGGAGCTGAGAAGCTATCCAAAACCCTATTTCAGACATTCATAGCTTTTTCCTTAGAAACACCCCCACCACCACCACCATCTTCCTAACTTCTCAAACACACTACAGGGGTCAACCACTGCCAACATCATACTCAGGGATTTAGGAAAATACCTTCAAAATAACAAAATTATTCCTAAAAGAATGAAACAATAAGCAAAGTTGAAGAAATAAGAGTAGAAAAATAGAGAAATGAACAACTTCAAATAAATTTTTTTTCAAAGAATATGAACTAATTTATAATACCCATCCGATCAATGTTAATGTGAAGGAAAAGAATGGTAAAAACTGGAAAAAGCATTCTGAAGTTATTATACCCAATCCATGAGAAATAATAATTATAAAAATACCATCCAAGTGCCTACTATGTGCCACATACTGTGCGGTTCTTTCTAATCAGCAAGAACTAAGCAGAAAATGAGAATCCCACATACATATATAAGGAGATAAGTAAAAGCCTAAACCGTAAAGGATTATTTTCCTGGAGGAAATGTCCAAAAAACCCCAAGGTATCAGTGAAAGGGTGCATGTTTGCTCCTCTGGAAAGCATAATTCACTAAGCTTGCAACTCCCATCTCTAGGAGGTCAATTAAGCCCAGGACCAAATGTTCACAATTGTTTTTCTCTCACCAATAGCCAGACACCAACATATTAAATGTATAATTCACCTAAACCAGAAAAATCACTGTTTTGGAAACAGTGGGCAGCTAGTACAGATTGTGTCGCACAGGTGTGATATGCTCCGTATGGCTTACACTTCTGAGCAGGCAGACGCTCCAATCTGTCCTAATAATCTTGCCAAGGTCTTTCCAGGCTTCCTGTACTGACATATCTCACTAAAGCTCTGTCCTTTTGCCACCAATAATTACTCATATAAGGTGATGTGGCCAACCCCCAGAAAACCCAGGATAGGACTATTTCTTAGCCTTCCACTACTATACAACATATTCCTAGTCACTGCTATTAATTAGAGATTTATCCTTAACCTCAATCCAGGCCACATGGCAGGTGAAGAAAACTACCCTTACCACAACTTCTGAAAACTTTTACTGCCCAAGAATAAAAAGACTGTAAGGGAGTGGGAGTATGAACAATTTGAGTAAAACATGGCAACATCAACCTAATATAGCTGGAGGGTAGGCTTCCTGTTGGGCTAGAGCCTGAGGGGAAACTGGCATTAAGACTTGAGCCCAGAGAAATCTGCTTTTGACTTCTTCAAAGACCCCAAGGAATTTCCTTCTGTTCAAAAGCCACCATGTTTCACAAGGACAGCTGCCTGGTCCTTGGATTGTCAGTTCAGTTCCAGTTTGGCTAAAGAGGAACTTACCGTAGACCAGTAAAGTCCAGAAGCTACATTCACCATCAAGTCCACCAGGTTGAGTACAAAAAATAAAACTGATCCACTGACCACAAAGAGCTCACCATTACCACATGCCAAGTTCACCATCCAGCTGGTTTTCTGCTGATCCTGATAGGCTTTCTGAGCTTTAGTTCCTCCTTCAGGATCCTAAAACTACCCTTACCACAACTTCTGAAAACTTGCTATCTTGTTTTTCTCTCACCAATAGCCAGACACCAACATATTAAATGTATAATTCACCTAAACCAGAAAAATCACTGGTTTAGGTGAATTTACCAATCCTGGCCCAGATATTTATAAATTCTCATTTTTGTTGCACTTAAATCTCTGTTTTCCTTTGCATTTTTTCTTCTACCATATAGGAAGACTAATTTCCTTCCTTCATTATATAGCTACTTAAGAGTACTTACCATGAGCCTGGCACTCCATCAAGTAAATGTCAGAAAATAAACCCCAGTCCCAGGTTACACTGATGAGAAAGCCAAGCAATTTAACTAGGGCTTTATGCTTCATGCATAACAGCATATTTGGTGGCCTATTTCTTATAGTTGCTCTTCATATTCTAGCCAAGGACATAACTAAAGAACTATGTAATCTGCACTTTCTCTCCATCTCCCCAATTAATTGCAACTTCAAAATGAGAAGAGCAAACAATCAAAGGGAAAAAAATGAAAATAATTTGCCCAGAGACATGATTAGTCATAAAGTGCTTTCTTGCTTTTTCTTTTTGCTATTCACATCAGATGTTGTTTTGAAGGTTATTGTGCCAAAATCTCAGAAGCCAAGAAAGAGAAAAGGAAAAATTATCCATGACCTTTGCCTTCCCAAGAGGGAAAAACCTAGAGCTGAAAGAAGCAGCCTGATTCACTGCTCCTCATGGAACCCTGGATCTTCACCAACGGAAAAGCGGTTCAGTGGTTTTTGGAAGTGGCTTGAAGGTGAAAGTGGTTTACTCCTAAACCATCCCTTATTTACCTACATTTACTCTACAACCTGAATTTCAAATCCAATACAACCAAATATGAATACAAAATAAGCCAAATTTAAATACTTTTCTTTCAATAAAACTGCTCATGCAAGTTACTTAGACTACACATGCTGTGGCAGACACCCCTTAGGGTGACCTCCCTTCAAGAGAAAAGAGAGTCTACGATTTACTTTCAGTCAACAGAAAACAGCAAAGATGAGATGTCACTATTGTGATTATGTTATATAGAAAAGATGAAGGGATTTTGCAGATGTGATTAAAGTCCCTAATCAGTTGACTTTCAATGAATAAAAGGGGAAATTATCCTGGGTAGGCCTGATTTACCAAGGCCATTACTAAAGGGTTCAGAGGTCAGAGATTTGAAGCAGCAAGGATGCTGCCATGGAGTCTGCCCCTCAAGAAATTAATTCTGCCAAAAACCTAGAGGAGCTTGGACCTGGATCACTCAATAGTCACACCTCCATTTGAGAACACAGCCTGGTCTTGACTTCAGCCTAGTGAAACCTGAGCTAAAAACATAGTTAGACCATGGCCAGACCACAGAAATACAGAGATTGTGAGATAGTGAAGGTGTATTATTTTAAGCACCTAAGTTTGTGGTAATTTATTATGCAATATTAAAAAATTAGTATGCATGTCACCACTGCAAGCAGGAGTGGGGAAGGGTGTTGGCTTTTCTTGTGTTTTTCTAAGACAAAATTAATCTGTTTTCCTCAATCATGATGACAAATACAGAAACACCCTCATTTTATCACCTGCATACACAAATACACACACACACACACACACACTTCTATGTTTGTTAAAGTGAGATGATATACCTATTCTCCCTGGCTTTATTCCTTATGTCTGCATTACTTGACAACATGGTTTGAACAGACCCAGTAAGTGACCATATTTGGATCATCCTTTAGGTTTTATTTTCCCAATGCTTAAGTGTCAGTCTGCTGGACAAAAACCTACATGTTATTAAAACTCTACTTTGTTCTGGGTCCCTAGGGAATTGCAGGTAATAAGTACAGGTAAAATTTAAGAGGCAAACCAAGTGGGAAATTGAAGTAGTCTGACAGAAAATCCCAGAGTCCTCATCAAAATTTTAAATAAAAGCCAGGCACAGTGACGCATGCCTGTAATCCCAATGGCTCAAGAGGCTGACGCAGGAGGATTGTGAGTTCAGTGTCAGCCTCAGCAAAAGCAAGGTGCACTAAGCAACTCAGTGAGACCCTGTCTCTAAATTAAATACAAAAAATAGGGTTGGGGATGTGGCTCAGTGGTTGAGTGCCCCTGAGTTCAATCCACAGTTTAAAAAAAAATAGTTTTTTTAAATAGAATCTAGCTGTTTAATATCCCCTGTAGTGTCTCTTTTGAGCAGTTTTTTTGTCTGCACTATAAATCTTCTTACATGTCTGCCTTCCTTATTCCAAATAACACTTTATGCATCTTGCTTCATGGGCAGAAAAGAGCAAGATGCCCATTGAAGTAGGTTTTCTGACATCTATAAATCAAAATACCTTTATTCTCTACAAGTAAATGTGGGAATGCTGATAAATTGATCTGCCACTATACCACCAATATTACCAACTCCTTTTCCTGTGAAATTATCATCAAGAGTCCATGAATCACTAGATTTCCTTAAGTACTGCTGGTTATTTTAACTCAAAAAAAAAAAAAAAAAACAATCACTTTACAGTGAAGCAACTGGAGCAGTATTTGAGCCTAAACCACTAAAATATGAAAGGATAACATGAGAGAATGAGCTTCTGAGGGATGGGCACTGTTTGCATCCTTCTTTGTATTTTCCTGTGGTTTCTATGACAGTGTTTTATATGCACTACGCCCTTGATAGATGATTATAGAATTGAAATTAAGATAAAATAGCAGGTTTGCAATCACTGTAAAGAGAAAAGGAAGTTTATCTCTGAATGATTACATTTGATGCCTTCCCATCACCACCTACCCGCCAGCTTTATCTGTGCCCACCTCAGATATTAGTCCTGAATCAGGCATGAAGGGGGTAAAACCTCCAAAAATAACACAGAAGAACAATCTTTAAAACTGAAATGCTATATAATATAATGTGCTCTGTGTATCTGTCTCTGCAGTATTATGTAGTCTCTGTCTCCTATTTACTGGTAACATTATTAGCATCAAGGAAACCCTATTTCTTATTTTTAAACCAAAATCAATGTCATTTACTGAGAGGGCCACTATTTGCACACAATGCTGCTCATTTCTAAGAGGAACACAGCACAAACAGAAAGTACTAGTCCTGGAATTCTTCATTTTCAGCATCTCCTGTGTTACCAGTAGCGTTTAGCTCAAGAGACAACCATGTCTCAATCAGCTGAAGTTTCCCTTTCAAGTCTCTTAGTTTCACCCAACAACAGTTTTACCTTAAAACATCTTAAAAATCTGCTAGAAGTTCTTACCTTGCTTCTATGCCTGGTATGCATTTTCAAATGCTGAATGAAAATTTTCTGGAATATGAAGACAACAGCACTGGGTCTGGAATACTCTAGATTAGATCATCAGTTCTGATAACTGACAAAACTAACAAGGCCATCCTTGTTTATAGGGGCCAGGAAAGTTTCCACCAGGTTCCCTGTCACATGTCTATTTTAATTGCTCAAATCACCAATTCATATGTTAACTCCAACACCCCCTTCCCCAGTAGTCTCTTACCTACCTCACTGTCACTTCCACATTCTCAAGCTCATAAGACCCAGCCCTAAGCATACCATCCTGCATCCAGCAACTTCTAGCTTTGCCTCATCCACACTGTCTTTTATATCTCGCATCTCTTCTAGCTTTGCCTCATCCACACTGTCTTTTATATCTCGCATCTCTTCTTTATAATATCTCCCTGCTCATGAAAGCTGCTAATTCTCATCTTTTTGACCATCAATCCTCATAGCTACTCTTTTGGGTCAAGCCCTCATTTTGTATTGGCTGAATAACATAATAACATGCTAACAAGTCCCACCAATGCTTGAATTGAAACAACTGGAGCATTATTTGATAGCCAATCCACCTTCCACAGTATTGCCAAAGGGATCTTTCTAAAATATCAATTTGATCAGGTTATTTTGCGCTTAAAATCGATTGATCCAAAGTAGAGAATCTACTAATTAGCAAAGACAAACAAGCCTCCCTACCTCCCCACCTCACCTTCCCAATCTCAGCTCCTCTTATCCTCCACCTCTCACTTACCCACCTGCCTGGCACTTCTTCAGTGACTCACCTCCACTCATACATCCATGCCTTTGCCCCAGCTGCTCCCTCTCTCTGGTCTGCCCTACTCATCTTTCAAGACCAGCCTCATAACAAGTTCTTTATCCCTACTTCCCTAAGCATTTCCATACATTATGTCCTTCCTCATTGTGGCACTTATCACACATTATTTTCCTGTCTCCTCCCCTAAATACATTACAGAGGCTTCATTAAGGGAGAAGGCATATCTTTTTTGCTCATCACTATATCACCAGTACTCAGCACAGTATCTGGTACATAGTATGTGTGTTAATTCATTTCATCCTTAAAATAATCCAATAAGTATTATGACTATCTCCATTTCACATAGAAACTATGACATAGATTTTTAATAGCATATCTGAGGACTATAAAGTCATTAAATGACAAGAGTCAGACCCAATCCCAGACAGGAATTCCAGAGCCAAGCTTCTTAACCACACCTCTATAGTGCCAGAGTTAAATGTTTCTCTTCTATATTCCATGACAGCCCTATATACATCTTCATCAAAACATTCATCACAGCACTATATGACTTGCTATCAATTTGTATTGTTCCACGAGCTCTGTGATATCAAGGACTTTGAGCCTTATTTTTCTCTGTATTCTCGGTTTCTGCCACATAGTAAGTACTCAAATAACACTGATGAAAGGATGGATGGATGGATGGATGGATGGATGGATGACCTGGGCTGGAGCATAAGCATTCATTATCAGATAATCCAGCAGGTGGCAGAAGAAGACAAAAGCTAAACAGAGGATGGGCTGCCTTACCTTTCACATGGGTCACTTTCTTCATATTGATTTCTTGACCTTGGTACAAGGTCACTGTCACTATGGCTCCAGGTATACCAAAGCCCCAGATCACTGCTCCTGCAGGCTCCTTCTGCAGCACCATGTAATTATCGATGTACGAAGCAAAGCGAAAACCAACACCTAAAAAATTCAGCAAACTGGTACATTATTAGGGAGTTTCAGCGCCAACTGGATCAAAAGAAATAGAAAGAAAAATACAGTCTATACCAAAGAATTCAAGTACATTCAAACCTTTTAGTCTTTTAAAACTAGATCTTATTCCTCCTAATTAAGTAAGTAATATAACAAGACAGTTCCGAACAATACATTTCATAGTACAATATGACCTCTAAGGAAACCAGTGCCTCTTTTCCTTCTCTCCCCTTCAGAGTTCTTGATCTTCCTTTGCTCTCAGACTAGGCCCTAATACTTCTCCCCACAAATTACTAAAATGTTCCTTTCATGCACCCCACAAATGGTGTTTATAAGAAAACTAAACCACTTCCTTCCCTGACTTTCCATTACTACACCTATCCACAGTAGCTGGGAATAAAGAAGCCATCCTGTCTCCATCACAGCTTCTCTAATATCCTCCACCCTTTATCTCTAACCAATGTTAATTTCCTTCAAATAAATCCCCCTTATTATGGTTTTTTGACCACCCCCAGTACTGCATTTATGAATATTTTTGAAAAGTCTGCTTCTTTCTCAGGTAAATTCAGATAAATCAAGACACAAAAATAAGGTCAGTAAGAGACAAAAAGTCAAAGTGTCTAAAGAAAGGTCTTTTGTTACAATTTTGCCTATTTCACAACCTTAATTCTGCAAAAAGAAAAGAGAAAGCACAATTGAAACTGGATTCTATTCTACAGTCGCTAACAAGACTGAATAAGAATTCACTTTAACAAGATCACTCCTATTTTTAACTTCCAGCCTATATCGAAGTATTTTTTTAATAAAATCCAAATGATCTCATTGAGTTCCTCATCAAAATTTTAGCATGGAAAATAATAAAACTATGCCCCAACTTGTCTGAACAAAACAGACCAAAAAAAGTCCCTAAAATAATTTACAAAATTAAGTTTAAGGGTTTTAAACAAAAATAATAGGCAGAGAAAGAATCAGAATTAACAAAGCTGACATTTTCCTCCCTGGAAGCTATAAATGATGACAGGCCCTTAGGCTACACTTAACAGCAGTACAGCTAATGGGGTCTCCTACACAAACTTGGTGGCCTATACTGCTCTTGGAAGCCCAGTCCCTAAAAGTCCTTAGCTAGTGCTCATGCACCTCACCCTTACCCTCATGAGCTAGTTTGATCATAATACCTACAGTGACAATCAGAGATCACCCAGAAGGCCTAACAGGCTGCAAATAACAGCAGCCATGAACAAAACACTCTGAGACCACAACACCCCAGAATTGCATAAGCAGGTTGGCAGCCTGCTGAGGGAAGGGGGAGGCACAAGTGTGGGAGGGCCCTGTCTTGAGTAGGTACTTCACATGGAACAAAAACCAAAAATCAAAAGCATAAATAAGAGCTAAGTAGAGAGAGGGTAGGAGTGGAGGAATGGAGTGAAGAAAACTGGCTGCTATTTGCATATCTGAATGTGCAGCCAATAGCCCATAGACTGGGGAAGTACCTTTTCAAGGCAGTCTGTGTTGGCCAATACACACTTACTGAATATCTTTGTTCATGGCTATATTATGCTGAGCTAAAGAATTTTAGAGGTAGAAAGCCTCTTAGAATCATGTTTTTTACTGATCAAAAGGTACTGACCAAGAGACTAAGGCCTAAATAAATTAAGCAATTTTTAAAATAACTTTTGCATATTTGTTAATTCAACATTACTTATTGATTGATGCTTACCATGTGCCAGGCACCATTTTAAGTATCAGGGATAGAACAGTGAAGAAAACAATAGATAAAAATCCTTATCAGCAAGCAGCTGACATTCTAGTAGGGAGCTTACAGTGGCAAGCACAATGCTAAAGACACTAAATATTAAACTTTGACAATGGACTTAAATCACAAGGTAGTTTATGAGAGGACTACTAGAAACTGAGTTACCCGAGTCCAGAGTTATTATTACTCTGCCACAGTCAGGTAATGATGGTTCATCATGGAAAAACCAAATTCCCTGTGCTTATAAGGTTTAAATTCCAACCTGATTAGACAGTGGAACATGAAGACCAAGGAATTGAGCAGTGGACTAAGGAAGATTGAGAGAACAAGACTGGCAATTGCTTTTGAGTCAAACACAATACACATTTAACATTTGATTTTTTTCTTTAATTTCTCCCTTATTTGGGAGCAGAATTGAAAAAAAAAAAAAAAAAGGAATGAGTGCTTCAGAGAACAGACAGACCATCATTACAAGTAGACCAGCAAAATTAGGATAGTGATTACCTCTCATGGGGGACCTGGCAGATGCACTGTGGAGGAAAACACTGGCTCAATAAAACTCAGTATTTTAGTTCTCAAATTGGGTGGTGAGTTCATGGGTCATTTCATTGTTACACCTCAAATATCACATGATAAATACTGGCAAAGGGGGTTGAGTGATTTAAAGGAAAGACCTCAGGATATGAAACCAAGTAAGAAAGATGGGAAATTTAGAACATGAATGAATGAATGAAAAATATAGTCCTTATTAGTGAAGGTTATGTAATGATATGACCCAAAGGAGATTGATACTGATATTAAAGATAACCCTTAACAAAAAAATTAATAAAATAATGGCTCTATTCTCTTTACCTTCTGCTCAACTTGTATGATGGTACCCAATGGTCACTGAGTGGTGATGAGTCAGGGAATGACAAGCAAAGTGCTACTAATTGAACTCTAAAAACTATTCACTATGCTGCCTATGTGAATCTGGGTATTTTGTAGGTGCTTCAGTAGAGCAGCAGTCATATCATTCTCCCATCTCAACTTACATTTAACAGAGATCTTTGGGACTCGGGTCTTTGAGTGGTTTGAAGAAGGAAAAATAATTCAGCACTATCACTTTATTTTGTATTAGCAGACAGAGCCCCCTTTTCTGGTATCTCCATGCTGTGACCCAGGGTTCAGCCCAAGGTATTCAAACAGCAGGCTCTGACCTGCACAGTGGCCAATTTGAGTTACTCCCCTTCCCAACGCATATCATCCCACCATCCATATTTCTAAGCTGCACCAGAAATCAAAGCTGAGCCTTAAATTATTCTGAGCTAGTGAGGGGGTTGTATTTCTTAGCCCTAATAACCACTTAAACGAGTAAAATTTAATTCCCCCAAGGAACCCAGGCTGATGCACAGCCTCCCCAAAGGCACCACTGAGGGGGAAGCTGCTGAAATGTTTTGGATGACTCAGTCACCTGTTTCCCAATAGTTTTTAACTAGCTTCGCCCCCTTTCCTCCTAGCTCCCCTGAGGGCCTCCGTCTGGGCACATTTGAGCTTCCTCACTCTGATAAACCTAACTCTTTCCCCTCCTCCACACAAGTTAAGGACAGCGGGTAGGAGAGGAGAAAGCGAAAGAGCTCGGTCTCCGGCGCAGCAAACATCTGCAAGCCAGCCAGGGTCGCAGAAAACCGCCCCAGGCCATGGGCTGGGTCCCAGACCTAGAGGGCCGGCGCGGATCGGGATCCCGAAGAGGATCGGGACCTCGGAGCCTGAGGCCCCTGAGGGGTCCGAACGAGCCGGGCCGCCTCACCTGCACTTCTGTCGGCCAAAAGGATTAATGGCAGAACCAGCCGGAGTGCAGACCCTGGGGCCACCATGCTTGCGACGGTCTGTCGGCAACCCGCTGGACTTGGGAAGTGCACCACAGCGGGGGGCGGGGCGGGGCTTGTGAGGCCGACTCCACCCTCCCCGGGACCTTCAGTCCGCGAAACCAACGCGGCCTCGGAGGGAGGAGCTCCTCTCTCCCTCCGGGCCGCCGTAGTTTAGGGGTGGGGGGGGGGAAGGGAAACGGTTACCCAGCAACGAGAAAAAACAACCGGAACCACCCGCACCAGCTCGGAGAGAAAGCAGAGGTGAGGCGGTTTCCCCCACTCGCTCTCCAACACAAAGACCTCGGCTTTTACCTCTCGTATTCTCTCAGCATCCCCTACACACTCTGGGGACCCGGGAGCAGATTGGGAGCCAAGGCAGCCCATCCTTCGAGAGTTTGAAATCCCAGGTCCTCGACGGAATCACACCATCCGCCCTCCCTCCCCAGCCTGGTTCAGGGTCTCACCTGTCCTTTCACAACGCCTGGAGGAAGGTCTCATCTCCTGTTTCCTCTACAAAGGGTGGGCGCGGGGAGGACTTGGGCGTCGTTAAAACCTCTTTTCTCCCAACCTGGACCCCTATTCAGCGCTGACTTACAAAACAGGCCAGGTCCCTGGGTATTCTTTGCATACTCAGTAGTCCAGCCCATTGCTTAGCAGCTACCTTAATCTAGCCTTGTATTCTAAGACAGAAAGAGAAGGCCTGATCGAAACAAAACCAGACAATAAAAGAATCCCAAAACTTCGCAACCTGGGATTTCAAAACCATGACCTTCTTTTTTCCTCTCTTCAGCGCAATTCAAGAGTGCAAAGGTGTTTCAAGACATATAGGCTTCAGAAGTGGCAGCTAAGAAAAAAAAAAAAGTGTGAAATTTAATTTAACAACTTGGAGTAATTTTTTTTTTAGACCTTAAACAGTGTCTTAGCGATCAATAATGAATTCAGTTAAACTACCTTTCTTAATAATCGTTCTGTCTAAATACTGTGGAATAGCAAAAATTACCCACATCTTTTAATACAGGAAGACAGAGGCAGAAAAAAAGTACTTAGTGGCATAGTAAATACTGTGGGGTTTATAATTTTTAAAAAATGATTTAGTCAATTGAATGAGTCTATATTTGTAATATTCTAATTCAAAATGAAGAATTTGAAATTCTCTGCGGGGGTGGAAATATATGGATTTGGGGTATCTTTAGAGAAACAAAAGTTGAAGTCCAGGAAATTTGGGTCTCAGAAATATTTTGTTGTCATAATTGTGATTATGTAATTAATAATTAACATCAGAAAAATTTAAAGATAAGTGCTCTTTAATGAATCTCTAGGTACTCTAGGCAATTCTTCCCAAGGAGATGTCGATTCCATTCTCCAACACCCATTATCGAATTCCACAAGGATTTGGGAATCTTCTTGAAGGCCTGACACGTGAGATTCTGAGGGAACAACCAGAAAACATACCAGCTTTTGCAGCAGCATATTTTGAGAACCTTCTAGAGAAAAGAGAGAGTAAGCTTTTTTAAAATGGACATTTTTAAAATAAAAGACTTAAGCGTTTGGTTATGGTAAAACTTATTTAAGACCATCTTCATTCTACAACAAGCCTTTAAGCAGGTGACTTCACATAACAGTTCTTGCTATTGGAAACAATATATGCCTCTTTGACAGCTTCTCTTGATTCTCTTATTCAAGATTTCCTGTTTATTCTCCAGACTTTCTTCACTGTGTTTCTCATGGACACACAGTGTGGAAGGGGACCTCTAAAGATCAGACAAGTGTTCCTCTCCACTATCTAAGAGACTGCCCTTGTGCATCCCCAATAGTTGACTTTCTATTCTTCCTGAGAGGGTAATTTGCAATTTTCTTTAATTTTTGATTCTTCTCATTTGAAAGTATTATAAGTATTACAAAAATAATTCAACATGTCTTAGATTAAATAAAACGGTCTTCACTGGGGTATGAAACTGTTCTTCAATAAAGGCACAGAAACAAACTATTTTGAAAAGTGAACTGCCAACATGGGAAGGTAATTTATATTCTTTATACTCTAAAACTCTCATCCTGCACAGAGACAAAGATCTAAAGGTAACTCTTTGATTGAGAACCGAAGCAAAGCTCCTTCACTACCATGAATAAAACTTCCAAATCCCCAGTCTTAAAGGTTTGTGACTATCATGACCTGACCCAGAATCAAAATTGGGAATTAGTAGTTATATAAGTTTATGCTAAAAACCTATTCTTGACTATAAAATTCATTTTGTATAAACTGTTGTTATTGTTACTTTCAATGATAGTATTCCAACAGAATGGTAAAGGTGACTAGAATTTGCCACAAGCAGACAGACATTCCATTGCAAATCATTTTACAGAGGGAAGAATCTTAGCCCAAGGCTCGAATTCAAACAACTCACATGCATGGCACAGCTCCACCCCTTGTCCTCTTTATTCTGCCCTTGTAAAGCTCAGAATCTCTGCCAATTTCCAGGCCATTGCTAGTCTTTCCCATGTCCAGTCAAGATGAATATTTGTTGCACAATCTTTTTTTAATATTTATTTTTTTTCAGTTTTCAGAGGACACAACATCTTTATTTTATGTGGTGCTGAAGATCGAACTCAGCACCCCGTGCATGCCAGCCGAGCGCGTTACCACTTGAGCCACATCCCCAGCCCTGTTGCACAATCTTACTTATACTTTTAAGTTGCACTAAAAATATTTGACAAACTATATTTAGGGAGAAAAGGTTAGTAAGAAAAATGCTTTGGGGAAAGAGGTAAATTATTATGAACACTAATTTTGTTATCATAACATTAATTTTTACAAATTCACGCAGTAAAATGCCTTTAGTCATTTGTTTAATTTTAAAACTCAGAAACATAACATTACAGAAACGTTTGAGTCATCATTACCAGATCCCAGTAATAAAAGCAATTTCATTATTCAGATTAATGGCCTGGGAATACTAGCTCAGTAATAAACAACCGGTAAAACCATTTGAAAAAATTTTAAGCACCACACCCACTTCCATCCATGTTAACCAAAGGTGAATTATCCAACTGATATAAGTATCAGAATTTAGTATCTCGAAAAAGGCAAAAGAAATCATGGAATTTCTTCTCAGTATCCCATACAATGCAAGAATTCCCTTACTATCATTCATCACAGGTGATTTTTAGTTTTAATGTTTGTTTTTGTGACAAAAAACATCAGTACATAATATAAGTGGTATCTCAAATCACTAGGGAAACAGTGGGCTTCTTATGAATTGATAATGAATTAAAGAAGTTAAGAATAAAAGTAGACCGATTCAGAATAAATTCTAAATTGGTTGGAAATTTAAATATTAAAAAAAGAAACCAGGGTCTGGGTCTGTGGCTCACTGGTAGAGCGCTCACCTCGCACATGTCAGACCCTGGGTTCGATCCTCAGCACCACATAAAAATAAATAAGTGAAATAAAGGTATTAAAATATTTTTTTAAAAAGAAACCATACAAATACTAAGAAAAAATATGAATGAGTTTCTTAATAACATAAAAAATTGCTAACTAAGTTGCTTTAATGGCTTCAAATTCCAGATACAATTATGAACAGATTGATAAAATTGATGTCATAAAAGTAAACTTTTACATGACAAAAAGTACCAAAAAGAAAATAAAACTATAAGTGACAGGAAAAAAAAATACTTGTAATTATTATCCTAGTGGGTTAATAAACCTAATAAAGAGCTTGTAAAAACAGTGTCTTATGACCCACTTCTAATGACAACCATATTGAAAAAAGAAACAGATACGAATAATTCAAACAAAAATAAATGCAAATAGCCCTTAACTTGAAAATCTACTCAAATGCCGCAAGTAGGGGTTGGGATTGTAGCTCAGCGGTAGATTGCTCACCTAGCATGTGCAAAGCCCTGGGTTCAATCCTCAGCACCACATGAAAATAAATAAATAAAATAAAGGCATTGTGTCCAACTACACCTAAAAAATATGCAAGTAACAGAAGTCCAAATCAAAACTACACTGTTACCAACAACCACCCCTCCATCAAACTTGGAAGATGCTGTTTGCCAGTACACTCTAGGCAAGGCTAGGGGAACATGTACTCACACACATTACTAGTGGAGAAGCAAAATGGTACAACACGAAGGACAGAAACTCAGTAGTACCTACCAACGTTATATATGTATTTAATCGTTGGCCCAGAAGTTCTACCTCTACATTTATGGAAACAAATATACAGTGGAGATTTTTTTTTCTTTAGGTACTGGGAATCAATCTCCAGGATCTCATGCACACTAGACAAATTTTGTACCACTGAACTGCACACTCAACCCCTATAATAGTAAGAGTATGTCTACTCAATGTAATAATATATAACTTTAAAAAGAATAAGGAAGATCTCTAGATATTGAATGATCTTTAGGAATCAGTGGGAAAAAACAAGATGAGAGAAGGTGTGCTTAGTATCCAACAAAAGATTGATACGAATATATAACTTTATTTTAATGTAAGACTAAATCTTTTAAAATTAACATTTTCCTCTAGCAAAAGGAAACAAGATAAAATATAGTTTAAGTCTGGGTTTATTAATATTTAGCATAGTAATAAGATTAAATTTTAAAATTAAGCAATTCCTAACATTTAAAAATGAAGTTAAACAAATGAACTAATAGTAAGTAGGTGACACAAACACAAGGAAGAGAATTATTTCAAGTAAGTACATCACACAGTAATTTTACTGTACAAACCTGGTAGGTATAGCCTAAAATTAAAATAAACAAAACATAAAAACCTTAAAATGTTTTCAGTAATCATTGCTAATAATATTGTAGTAGAATGTTATAATTGAATCAGAATGTCCCCCACAGGTTCATGTGTTAAAGGCTGTCCCCCAGTTTGTGGCACTGTTAAGAGGTGGTGGAACCTTTAGGAGATAGGGCTTAGAGGGAGACTTTAGATCACTGGGAGCGTGGCCTTAAAGGGAATTGTGGGCACTCTGTCTCTCTTACTTGGTCAAGAGGTAAACAAGCTTCCTCCATACTCCTGCTGTGATAATGGCCATAGGCCCAAACACCGGAGCCAATCATTCATGGACTGAAACCTCCAAAATCATGAGCCAAAATAAACCTTTTCCTCTTTTTAAGTTTATTTATCTTGGATATTTGTTACAGTAATGGAAAAGTGACTAAGAGAGGGTTATTCTGAACACTATTTATTTATATAGTATAGAATAAAGCAGGTAAGCAACTATGCTAGTGCTATGAGGAATCAGTATTATTGTAGGAAAATTGACATAAAATTATAAAAATGAAAGAAGTTTATAAAATTTTGTAGTTCTAAATTTTATTTTACTTATTTTATATATTTGTTGGTACTAGGGATTGAACCCTGGAGTGTGTTGCTACTTAGCTACATCCCCAGTCCTTTATTTTTTATTTTTTATATTGAAAAAGTTCAGTACCAGTGGGCACCCAGCCCCTAGATTTTCATCTCTGAATATCGTTTCCAATGACCCCTGGCTTCTTGGGAAACTAGCTAATTCTATGCACTGGTCACAGATACAGAAGATGAGGCTGACCATCTTGTCATACCAAGAAACAAAAACACTCTCAAGGATTACTAAAGTAGTTTGCAAAGGACTTAGGAGAATCTGAGCACCTGAATTAAGCTCCCTCTGGCCAAATTTTGAACAATTACAACATCAGTACTGGAATTCATCCAGTTGGTTAAATATTCATGACTTCATAATTAAAACAAAACCACCATTCATTGGACATCTTGAGAGGATCTTAGGAAACCAACTGATTATTTTGAAAACTGGCAGAGGAGAAGAAAAATTTTCTTTTCTGTAAGAGCTGTATTTCAGGGTAACCAAATAGTTGAAGAGGACAACCACTTTTTTTGTTGTTGTTGTTGAGTTTCTTCAAAAAATAAAGAGGTGATGATCAAATTAGAGCATTACCATTTTTCAACCCCTAAAGAAATGATCTTAAGTGATTTATCAACACGGGACCCACAAATATTATAAAAAAAGAGAGAAGTAGATATTATTTATCTCCTGATTGCACAACTCTACTGATCAAGTATTCTTACCCCAAAAAGTCAAACCTCAATCAGATACAATCTATAGGTCTGCAGGACATTCAAAAGCAAAGAAAATTGTTAAAAGCCACCATGGAGATAGAGTCATAAATATCCAAACTGTGGAAAATTCCAGAGGAAAAATGACCCAATTCCATCAACAAATAAATTGCTGCAAGGAAAATAATGGGTGGGTGGGGTTCCATTAAAGCAATTTAAAAGATATAACAACAAAAGGCTGTACATGCCCATTTTGGCGGGAGGGGGGCTGTTAATTTGATCAACAACAAAATATACTAGACAATGAGGGAAATTTGGATAGTTGACTGGATAGTTGATTATATTAAGAAATTACTGTCCCTATTTAGGTATGATAATGTTATGGTTATATTTTAAAGATAAAGATCCTTTATCTTTTAGAGATAACATATTCAAATGTTTGTAAATAAAATAATAAGGTACTTAGAGTTGGCTTGAAAATAATCAGAAGATTATAGGTTAAATAAATCATGAGTTGATAATTATTGGATCTAGGTCATACACATATGGGACTTTGTTATATTATTCTCTCTACTTTCTAAGTTTGAAATTTTTCATAGTGAAATGTTAAAGGAAATTTCTGCTTAAATACCTCATCCTATCACATCAACTATCTCTATAATATGCCTTATATTTAAAAAAAAAAAAAAACTCCCATACTTCACTTTTCCAAACTTCTTGACTACTTAGCATTTATTTTTAAATACTTTTCTGTATTTACTAATACATATTTATATGTGCCTCTATTCATATTTAAATATTGACATTTGTTCTCTCATTCCCGTTTTGTTATAAATTCTGTGAAAGCAGAAGGAATGTTTTTTAGTGCTAATGTAAATATCCCCAAGGGCTCATCTAATGTTTAATTGATCATCTTATATTTAAATGATCACTGGTTGTGTCTATAGCTAGACCATATGAATTGTCAATAAGATTTTTGACTGTCAATAAAGAAACTGTGACTTGGAACAAGAAATTTTTGTGTGCTGGTACTCAGGATTTACTTTAATGAACTCAAAATAAGTGAAATTATTCTTTTTTATTATTTAGAAACCAACTTTGATCCAGCAGAATGGGGGGCTAAGGTAGAGGACCGCTTCTATAACAACCATGCATTCAAGGTATAGTTCTATGAAACCATTGAATTTGGCTATTTCTTCTATCTAGAAAACAAATATTATTAGTTTCTCCCCAGAATTGTGAGAATTAACATGAAAACTTTTAAATTACACTGTTTTTTCTAATAAAATTCTTTTCTGAAGTATTTGAATCAAGTATAGATTTTTAGATTAAATTTAAAGATGATCAATAGACAGAAGGTGCTTGAAAGTTATAGAAAAATTATCCTGTCTGAAATTCTTCAAATTTCATTGAACATCACAATGCTAAGAAAGAGCAGATACTCAATAAATGGATGACATTGTTAAATGAATGGATGACATTTCATATAATAAAACAACATTAGTTCAAATATTTCATTGTCACTTATATGTTACAAAAGACTAATTAGAATTAAAGATGGTAATGGTATAAAGTTTTCTCTATAAAGCTAATCTCTTTAGAATCTGAACCTATCTATCTCAGCAATATTCTCAAAGATAGCTTTTCTTAACAAGGTTCCTCAAAAACCTTAAGCCCTAAATTAAAGCACCCATTACATGTCTTGCCTTTGTAGCTAATATAATTCTAGTTTTGTAGCATCCTTGGGAAAACTAAGAAAAAAACCACCACTCAAAACATTCTCTGTGTTCTGTGGTTCAGATAAGGAAGGATGGTTGAGAAAGATTATTGGGATCATCATCATTGGGATCAACTGGGAATTTAACAGAAATTTATAGTCTCAGTTTCTACCCCAGTTCTACAAATCAGAAGTTATATTTTAACGTGATCCCCAAAGTAATTTGTAGATATATTAAAATTTGAGAATACTAGCTGGGTATGGTGTTGCATGCTTATTGTCCTAGCCACTCAGGAAGTCAAAGCAGGAGGATCACGTGAATCCAGAAGTTCAGAGCCAGCCCTGGACAACATAGTGAAGACCCTGCCTCAAAATAATGGAAGGAGACTCTCATTGTTATACAAAATTACATATATGATGGTGTGAGGGGGAAGAGAAAAAAAGAGAGAAAAATGTGTCACAGTAGATTGGGTAGAGAGAAGTGATGGGAGGGGAGGGGAGGGGAGTAGGGGATAGGAAGGGCAGCAGAATACGACACTGTATGTATAAACGTGGCTGTATAACCAATGTGATCCTGCAATCTGTACAAGTGGAAAAATAAGAATTCATATCTCATTTGAATCAAATGCATGATATGTCAAGATCATTGTATTGTCTTGAGCAACTAATTAAAAAAAAAAGAAACAACCAAAACGTCCAACAACAGCCTAGATAAATTCATGATACATTGCTCTAGTCAACAACTCCATAATCATTTAAAACACACACACATTATCATAGGATAATAAATGATGTGGAAGATTAAAATAATAATAATAATAATAACAATAACAATAATAATTTGAGAATACCACTTTGTACAACTGAGATAATACCATCTTTTGAGTAATTAGAATTAAAAGGAATTAACAAAGTTCAGGTTTTGATGATGTTCTTCAGTAGATATGGGGAAGGTCCTGCAGCAGTAGCTATTATTTATTCCAGTGAATTCAAAAGTGAAGTTCCATTCATTTGTGTCTACATATATGGAGATGATCTATTTATTTCTATTTTACTAAATTCTCTTTTGTGAAATAAAAGGGATAATTTTGAAAAATATTTTTCCTTGGGTCAAACAGTAATTTCAGAGTGTTTTTTTCCTTTCCTTTTGAATTCTTAAGGCTTTATTTGATTTCCTTGTATATTCTCAATTTTCTGTTTTATGGTTAAATTGAAAGAGGCCCTTCCTACAGATGGTGAATTAGCAAAACCTATATTTTTTTGTTTTGTTTATTTTTTTAAAACCTGTATTTTTTTTAAACACTTTGAGATAGTTTTAATTATTCTAGTTTGACACAATATCTTTATTTTATTTATTTATTTTTATGTGGTGCTGAAGATCGAACCCAGGGCCTCGCATGTACTAGGCAAGTGCTCTACAGATGAACCACAACCCCAGCCCTTAAACCTATATTTTGAAGGAACACTCATTAACCATATCAAAATTGGTGGAGCTGGCTTCTCTTTTTATATTTAAATCACTCTCTACAGGGAAACATATTTCCTTGACTTGTTTTTAATCTATGAATTTCATTAAGTCAATTTGACCTCACACTATGCATCACAATGGCATTTATTTTATGACTATTTTAGAAATCATTGACACCCCTTTTTTGGGCTTTCCTCAGGATTCATTACCTCACATTATTGACTTTTACTATGAGACAATGGTTTGTTTTTAATGTAAATCAGTGACGAATTCATTTCAAAAGCAGAACAGCAAGCATTTTTGCCAAATCCTTAGTCTTTGAAATGTGTTTATACATATTCCCTTGAGAGCTTTCATTTATTTCTTCTTGTTCCAACATGTTTTACTTAATAAAAGATATATATTGACCCTTTCCCTTTCCCATCTCTCTAGGAGCAAGAAAAATCTGCTCAAGAAAAGTCACAGACATCTGTGAAAGGGGAAGACATAGAAGACATACCAGGCAATGCAGAAGTATGTAATTTTTCCATTTATTATCAGATTTCTACAAAGAATGATATTGCTCACTTTAAAATTATGCTCCAAATGTGAGTCAGTCTATTATCTATATTGTTAAAATTATAATTTTGCTTTATAGATAATTAATGTTAGTGATAAATTGGTGTATTATTTTCACCCATGCCTTTTATAAAGGAAAACTCATTCTACCTATTAAAAATATAATCTTATTTTCCAAGATTGTCAGTGACAGAAAATCTTCCCTTGGGGAAATGCTAACAGAACTTAGAGCCCCAATCTCAATCTTTCAGATTCATCTTCCACTCTGGGAATTTTTCACTAATTGTTACTGTCACCAAGTCACAATGGCAGAGGTTCAGAGATTACAAAAGGAAAACTCATAGAGAATTACATACAGGGAAATAAAATGACTTCACACAATGTGACTGACTCATCTTCCATGCATAGACCTCTACAATAATGCCTTCCTCCTGATAGCCTACATCCAAGGTGCAGAGACAAAAGGAAGTTTGCCCTGGATACCAGTCTATAACTCAGTTATATGCTAAAGCCAGCACTCAAGAGACAATTATACACATCTCTACTCAACTTCAAGTTCAGTAATATGGTTTTGTTTTTTTTTTTTTTTTTGGTACTGGAGATTTAACCCAGGGGTACTTTACCACTCAGCTACAGCCCCAGCCCCCTTTTTCAATTTTTATTTTGAGACAGGGTCTCATTAAGTTTCTTAGGGTCTTAATAAATTGCTAAGACTGGCCTCCAACTTGCAATCCTTCTCTCTCAGCCTCCGGAGTTGCTGGAATTGCAGGTATGCTTCACCATGCCCAGCAGTAATATCATTTTAATAGCCACTTGAACATACTAAGGCTATGGAAAAAAACTAGAAATTCGGGCTCTTTTTTTTTGGGGGGGGGGCCTGGGATCAGGGGTTGGAGTGGGGGTGGCAGGCAGTTGTTAAACATTTACCAGCATATCACTGTCTATATTCTTTATAGTTCAGAATCAGGAGGACCAAGCCTCATGAGAAAGAGCCCACTCTATATAATGTCAAAGGCCAAACCTCTGAGTTGTTTTTCATGTCCAAATGTCCTACTTAGTTATCCAGTAATTGACACCTAAAAATGGACGTGCCCCTCAAGAAATATCTTGTTTCTCACACAATGAGGAGCACATTTTCCCTATAATATTTACAAAATTATTCCAGAATTATATTAGTACAATCCAATAAGCCGAATATTGGTAGCAGTGTAGTGGGAATTCAGGGAAGAAGGAAAGGGACTATTCTTTCCTTACATCTTCCACATCTTCCCTTATAGATAAGTTTTCATTGATTTCCAACTCGAGAGTAATTTGTTTGCATATATTGGGCATCTCAGAGGATTTTATACCATTCTTTTTGCATTTAATTGCTATTTGTTTCATTGTTTGACCATGGAGGTAGTCAGGGAAGGATGAACAACCCATAGGTCCATCAATAAGAGAATGGTCAGAGTTATGTAATAAATGATACCATAGAAAAAGAGAACTAAGGTACATTGTTACATGGAAAAACTAGATGCAGAATACCATGATTAGCATGATCTCATTTTTAAAATAAAAAGGTATGTATACATTTTTAAAATAAAAAGGTGTGTATACACACACACACACACATACACACACATCTTCATATAAACATTTTTGCATACGGAGAAATTTTGGAAGGAGACACACACTTAATCCATTAAAATGCTTAACCTATTAGGAAATAATTTGGGAAAATGGAGAGAACTTTTCACTGAAAGTGATATTTAGATTTTTTAAATATGCATATATAATTTTTATAATTTAAAAATGTAGGGCTAGGACTGTAGCTCAGTGATACAGCACCCGCCTCACACATGTGAGGCACTGGGTTCAATACTCAGCACCACATAAATAATGAATAAAGATATTGTGTCCAACTACAACTAAAAAAAATATTTTAAAAAATAAAAGTGTATTAAGGGCTGTTCAACTTACACTTAGGATCCATGCATTTTGCTGTCTGTAAATTATACCTAATTTTTTTAATATGTCAAAGTGCAACCAACAATGATAGACCTAACATTACTGGAGTAAATTAATTTATCTTTGGTACTCCACCCTTAAGTATCTGATTTTAGCCGGGCACAGTGACACATGCCTGTAATCCTAGTGGCTCAGGAGGCTGAGGCAGGAGGATCGAAAGTTCAAAGCCAACCTCAGCAACAGGTGAGGCACTAGGCAACTCAGTGAGACCCTGTCTCTAAGTAAAATATAAAAAAGGGCTGGGTACATGGCTCAGTAGTTGAGTGCCCCTGAGTTCAATCCCCAGTACCAAAAAAAAAAAAAAAAAAGTATCTGATTTTAATTATCTAATTATTTAGAAATTTTAAAGTTAACATTTTAATCATCTTATGTAATCATGATTATTTTTAAAAGTGCTTTTACCAATCTTCTTAACATTTTTACCATGTTTCAAGGATTCCTACTTATTCCCCACCCCCCAAAAAATGTTATTGCTCAGGAAAACTGTTAAATAGGAGCTATTTTGGAAAAAAAAAGAAAAAGGAAAGTTGGCAATGATCTTTTATTGCAGAAGCATATTAAAGAGCGACAAAACAAAATACCTGCTATTTTGGCATTTGCTGTTTAGTACATCTACAACGTGACAATATATAAAAATTCTCTCAGGAAGCAGCAGATCTCTGAAAGTCTACCCTTAAATTGATTAAATTTATGCCCTTATTTCTATGGCATCAAAAACACATGGGATGTTTTAAAAATCTCTTTTTCTTTCAATGAAGGAGTTGGAGGAAGAAGAAAAAGAAAAAGAGGAATCTGCTGCTGTCAAAATCCAGGCAGCCTTCCGGGGACATGTAGCCAGAGAAGAGGTAAAGAAAATGAAATCAGATAAAGTTAAAGATGAGACAGAAGAAGAAAAGGAGTAAGGACACTGGTTTCCCCCCAGAACACTTGAAAAAATAATCCAAATCCATCAACCTTGTTGGGATTATCGGGGTTTTTTTCCCTTAGTAAGGGAAATTTGATGTTGTAAAATAACATTTGTTGCTGTTGTGAAAAATCTGTCATGAGCATTTGTTTAATAAACACGCCATTGAAACATACCACTTGAAGACTTCTCCAAGATCATGGGAACTGTTTATATTTGCCCTAAGTCTACACATAGACCCCTTTGGATTCAGCTATAGAACTGGAATATCTGAGTTTTCAGAGATGTCAGAAGTTGTGTGGTCTAACCATTACCTACTGAATAAATCATGTCTATCACATCGCTGAAAAAAAAAAAAGGTTCTTTATCCCCTGCTTCACTTCTAGCAATGAAGAATACTACTGCCCTTCAAATCCTCTTCAGAGTGTGTGTGTGTGTGTGTGTGTGTGTGTGTGTGTGTGAGAGAGAGAGAGAGAGAGAGAGAGAGAGAGAGAGAGAGAGAGAGAGAGCACGAGCGCAAATGAGAATCAAACCCAGGACCTTGATTTTGCCAGACAGGCGCTCTACTTACTATTGGGGCACATCCCAAGCCTCTAATTTTTGAATAGCTTGAATTATTAGAAAAGTTAAAAAATCTGCCTACTTGTGTTACATTGGTTTTCATTTGTCATACATGCTTTCAATCATTTATCAAAATGTATTGAGCCCTATTTATGCGTTGAGACTTCACAGTGAAATGTTCTTTCCTTCATGCATCTTACAACTTATTATGGTTTGCTCTCTAAAACCAAACAGAATAAGACTAATAGTATCACATTTGAAAAGACAAAAGCAATCATTATGTCATACTCCCTTCTTCAAGTAAAACTTCCCAAGTATCTTTAATGTATAAATGATGATACTTGTTTCACAGTCTAAGAAGCCTTTTTATCTGTTATTTTTTCAGTGAACCATTCAAGTCCCAAGTACCTTATTTTTAGAAAGTTCAGTTTCTCCTTTTTGAGGGCTCCCTTTTCTTGATTATCCAAAAAACTTGGGATTCATGAATGAGATGAAAGAGTTCAGTTTCTTTCTGCCACTGGAGAACTGCTTGCGAGCTAACCTCCTAATATCCACTGTACCCTTCCTCCCATTCCTACCCCCCTCTCCTCCAGGCTTAGAGATGGGGGAAAAATTAGTTCCCCAGGGTTTCAGCTATTCATTCCACTATGCACTCAAAAACATCAACCTGCAACACCTTTCCTTCTTGAACAAAGTCATCCTGCTCAAAGAATTATCAAGGGAACCCAGAATTAATGCAAAGACTTAGCTTCCCTGTTCTAGATCAAAAGAGACAAGATTTTCTTTAGTGAATATATAACAGATGAGGAAAAGATACCATTTAGTTTTTTTAATAATTCTCTATTATATATGAAAAAAATTAATACTGAGTTTTCTATCTAGTCAGTTCACACACATACACAGACACACATTTTGTGGGAGTGATATTTATGAAGGAGGAAAAGAAAAAGAAGATGAGGAGCAATGGATGTAGTCTTAATAACAACACATATCAATAACATTTTGTTAGCACTTATCTAACTGCTGTTCCTTCTCAATCCTTTGCGTAACTCTTCAGTTCCCCATCTACTAACCACTACATTTACCCATTGATCTCATCCAATCTCATGACTTTATAAGCCATCTCCATACTCATCACTCCCAGACCTTTCTCCCTCCTCCTCCAAATTTGAATGTTCAACTGCCTACTTAAAATCCCTATTTGGATATTTATTCCCCCTCAAAAGAAAAATGTCCAAAACACCTCCTGATATTGCCTCCCAAATCCCAATTCTCTGGAGTGTTTCCCATCTCATAAAATAGCCACTCCATTTTTCCATTGTCCAAACCAAAAACCTTGGATTCATCCTTAACTCCTGTTTCTCCCCATCCCACATATAATGTTAGCAAAGCCTATGGGGTCTACCTATACACCAGAAACCAAACACCTCTCATCACTTCTGTTGCTACCACCTTGGTCCTAGTTCCCAACATCACTCTCATGAACGTTTACATTGGCCATCATTGCCACATTACTGTTGCATAATCCATCCCAAAGTTGTCTTTTCCCATGGATAATTGTGAAAGCAACAATTTAGCTGAGCTAAGCTGGATCCAAGACTCAAGATTAGGTTCAGATCTGCCTCTAAGCTGAGAGTTTGTCGGTTGACTAGGGGAGTTATGCTTCAGGCTATGGGCCCAAGGGTCAACTAATAGTCAACTAATAGTGTCTGTGCTTCATGTGTCCTATTTAAAGCCCATGCTGAAGCCCAGGACAAACTCTTTTCATGGTGCTCACAGAAGTAAAAACAGGAAAACCCAACATGCAAGAATATTTCAAGCTTTTGCTCTTATCACTTACTCTTTCATCCCATTGACCAAAGAAAGTTGTCTGACTAAGCCCAAAGTCAAGAAGGTGAGGAAATTGACTGCTCCTCAAGCAACCATAGGAAAGACCTCTTGTATGCATAATACTACTACAGGGTAGTGAAGAATTGGAACCAATAATCTACCATATTGTGATCTCCTGGTTATAATTATTCATATCCTTCCCACATGTAAAATATACTCATATCTCAAAACCCCTAAAAGTTGCATCAAATATTTGAAGTATATGATCTCATGATTTACCTCAGGTCCAAATATAGCTCCTATATTATAAAACCTATGAATTAAAAGAACAAATATCTTCTTCTCATATACCCAACATACAACAAATAATGGAATACAGATAATATAACCATTAAGAAGTTACCTGATTCAAAAAATAATGGAAGCAAATAGCAGTTACTGATCTGAAATAATAATGAAATCCCACCAAGTGAAGGGTGTCAGGTTCCTTTATATGCTGGGGTGAGGAATAATGTTCCATAATATGTCCTGGGTTTGATCCTTCAGTTTCTAGCAATGAAAAAAAATGAGGAAAAAAAGAGTTTTGAGTCTATCGTCCATAAAACTTTTGGTTCTATACTCTAGGAGTATAGAACCAAAAGTTTTTTTTTTTCCATCATCTTACTTAGTCCTTTGCAATGGACATTAGAGATATGCCCTTTTTGGTGGATAAATGGGTTTCTCAGACTATTTCCTATCTGTGGAAAACTGAGAATCCAAGTGTCTATTTATATCTTCCACAGCCTAAGTCCCTCTTGGTTGATGGTAGTGCTTCTCCTAATAAAGTTCTTTTTAAAACTGTATGGATTTTCTATGTGTTTGTCTTTAGTCAACTCCATGTGACAAGAGATGGAGCTGTACCTACAATTTCTTTCAAGATCTCTACCCACCCCCCAATTAAGAGCAGTGAAAAATTTAAATCACTATTTCAATAACAGTCATAACTAGTATCCCTGCTTCTACCCTGTCTTAGTCAGGGTTCTTTAAAGGAACAAAGCCAATGGGCTACATAGAGATATAAAACAAGGGAATTGGTTTATGCAATTACAGGGACTGAGAAGTCCACAGTATGTCATCAGTGAGTAAGAAAACCAAGAACTAGTGGCATAATTTGATTCAAGTCTGAACGTCTAGGAATGAGGAGAGTCAAAACTATAGCTCAGGCCAAGGCTAGATGAGATTCTTTGATGTAAGTCCTAGCGTCTCAGAAGTCTAAGTTCTCACATCTGAGGTCAGGAGAAGATGACTTGTCCAAGTTCCAAAAGAGAGAACTCACCCTTACTCTGCCTTTTTGTTCTATTGAGACCCTCAGTTCTGCCCATCCACACTGGTAAAGGCAGATCTTTACTCAGCATACTGATTCAAATGCTAATCTCTTGCAGAAATACCCATAAATATGTTTTTGTGGCTCTCTGGGCATTCCTTAACCCAGTCAGATTATCACATAAAATTAACCAGCACACACACTTTCCCCCTTTCAATATAGCAGTCAAAGGATCCCATTATAATCATCCCTATCATCCCCCAATATCTTCTCATTTCTCTAAGAGTAAGAGCTAAAGTCTTCAGAATGGTCTACACAGCTCTCTGCAGATCTTTATCCTATTATCTCTGACCTCATCTTGCTTGTTCAAGGGCTCCAAGCACACTAATCTTGAAGTTCTTCCTTATTCATTCCCACCAAGCTTTCATGTGAGATTCTGTATGTGTCATTCCCTGCATCCCTGCCTGGAAGGGTTCTTACCAGACATTGTCTCATTCTTCTGCTCTTAACCCAATGAATAAAAGTCAGTGAGATCTTGCCTGGGACAAAAAGCGCTCCTCTTTCCCCTTCCCTTCTTAATTTTTCTTCTTAATTCTGAACACCATGTAATGTATCTTATTTACTGCCTACTTCCCCTAGTAGAATTCATGCCCCATCTATAGAAGTGGGAAGAGCCAAAGCATCTCCTTTCATCTAATTGGCTTCTATTGGGTTATACATGTATCTCTGAATCAATCGCTGAGCTTCTGAGAAAGGAATATGCAAGTTGTCCTATGCCTGTCACCACCAGAACATGCCCCTGCCAATAGGAGGTCAGTTCTGCCCCCAAAACCTGGCTGAAGTGTGTAGCAAGTTTAAAAGCTTCTAAAGAAAATAGAGTTGTGTTTTTAGGAAGAAGGGATAGCAGATGCTGGGCAGGCATAAAACAAACACACCCCACAATAACCACCACATGGCTTCCTGTTATACCACCTGGTTTATTAAATGGTCATTGAAACCAAAGATTAGTGACAGGAATGAAAGGAAAGGGGCTGGGATTGTGGCTCAGTGGCAGTGTACTTGTCTGGCATGTGTGAGGCACTGGGTTTGATCCTTAGCAGCACGTAAAAATAAATAAATAACATAAAGGTATTGTGTCCATCTACAATTATAAAATATTTTTTAAGAAAGAATGAAAGGAAAATGTAAAACATTATACGAGGGGTTAACAAGCCATGGCAATATGAAAATTTGGGTAGCCTTTCATATAAATTGCATTGCTAAAGGGTGTTTTTTGGAGTTGGGCAATGCAAACAAGAAAATCCCAAAAGAAGAGCTTTGCCAATTAGGAGAAAATGAAAAATCATGTGATTTAAACTGTTTTAGAAATACATGTAAAATTTGTTCTGTGGGAAGCTAAGTGTGAGAGTTTGTCAACATGAATTTTTTTGTAAAACATTATGAACACTGTACCTATAAAAATGGAGTCTTCTGTCATGATTATAATCAGTCCATTTTAATACAGAATAACCTGAAAGGACCTGCTTTGTTCTCTGTGATATAGAACTCAGTCAATCAGTATCAGTGATTCAGGAGTGAACCCAGGTTAAGGTCCTAAATTGTCACTGTCATTCTGCCTCTTAAACATATGATATCATGCACTATTGTTCTAAAGCAAACTAAACAGTGATTTGTCTAATGTCTCAAAATTAACCCAGCAGTTTCTCTTTATATGTTAAAATAACTTGAGCTTCTTAACATCTGGAAACATTTTAGCAGTTTCCATATTTCATTTAAATTTTGTTTTTTCTCCCATGAAATTTTCCCATGTTCTTGTCTTTTGCTTTTTGTTTTGTGGGTACAAGAATGTATAGAAACCAGGTACTAATTGCCTATATACCCTTCTTTTGGCTTGAGACTATTTCTATAGAGTAGATTATAAATATAGACTGATTTTTATCACTTCATTTTTATTCCTAATTTTTCTCTCCTATATGTTTGTGATGAACATATAATGGTTACCCATTTTGTGTCGTTTCGTGATGTTGATAAACTCATTTCCAAGTGCTGAAGTGCTTTGTACAACTATAGCTGCTGGGATTGGCAATTACTGATGTCTGTGAGGCTCTTAGAAGAAAACTATACATTCAGAATACAATATTTCAGAATGTGAAATTGTGTTTGTTAATAAAATATGCTTGAAAGCAAACAGCCTCTGTTATGTAGAGCCAAAAAAATTAAAGACTGCTGGGCAATAACGTTATTCTAACTAAAATCTCCAGAGCCACCACTTATTACCATACACCTTAAGAAAGATTATCAATACTCCAAGAACAGCACATCACCTCAGGAAGGATACAAATACACTATCCCAAGGGAGTCAAGATGTAATGGTGAAGTGTGATAATCTGTCATCATTCTCCCCCTAAAGACATACTCCTGTCTCACAAGCCTTCCAACCAAGAACTAAAGCATCTTGTTATGTTGAAATTAGATTACTAAGAAGTAGAGCCTTGTTTGATAAATCAGACATTAAACCTAGTTTTGAAAACTATCCGAAAAGCTTGTTTTTGAACTGTTTGAGACAATAGAAAATATGCTTGCCTAAAGACTAACAAACCACTGGTAGAAAAGCAAGCTCACTGTGGTGACTCCCAGGTAATGAGTTTAGGGTCACTGACTTCCAGATTGTTTGTGCAATATAGAGAATGCTGTGTTGTGCTACCCAGATCTGCCTTCGTCACTCTCCTCTTTTGAGCCTGAAGATGGCTTCCTTTCTAGAAACTGCTCTCAACGGTAGGGGCTCCTGTACCTTAAGTTGCACCTTTCTTATGGGTAGCCTCATCTACTCAGTGCTACTTACAAGGGCTTGATTTGCCTCAGATTGAAACAACTGGGCAGACTCATCCCAACTCCCAGCTTGAGAATGTTAAGAGCTTATAGTTAAGGCTTACAGTTGATTATTGGGTATTAATATGAGAGAAGGGTGACAATGTTCCATTAGCTGCCACTTTGAGCCTCAGATTAGACTTCTCCAGGGTGACCAAGAGATCCAGCATAAATTCCACCATCCTCCTTTCTACAGTACCTAGCTTTTCTCTTTGGTTTTTACCCTTCAGGGACATAGAAAGTTAGACAAATCTGGACATCAATCCAGATTGGTTTAAGCCAATCAGCACTTTCCATCCTGCAGCAGGCTCTCATGATTTCAGAACTAGATGTGTAATTTAGGTCCATCTAATTAGGATAATAACTGCTATAGTTTGAATATCATTTGTCCCCACCAAAGCTCAAGTTGAAGCTTAATTCCTCAGTGTGGCAATATTGAGAGGTGGGGCCCAGTGGGAGGAGGTTCTTGGGTCATGGAATGGAGCCCTCATGAACAGATTGATTTTGCAGCTCTGGATTAGTTACCTCAAGAAAGGGTTGTTATAAAGCAAGCTTACCCTTGTATTTTGTCTCTTCCACACATGTTGCCCATTTGCTTCTCTGCTTTCCTGTCATGCATGACAGAAAGCCCTTACTAGAAGTTAAGAAGATGTCCAAAACTAAATAAACCTCTTTTCTTTGAAAATTACCTAGTCTCATGTATTCTGTTATAGCAACAGAAAATGAACTAAGATAGAAACTCTCAACCAGGGGAGTTTCACACCTCAGGAGACATTTGGCAATGTTGGGGGATATTTTTGGTTGTCACAGCTTAGGATGGGGAGGGGTAGTTCTATATCTACTACGGATAGACTCAGAATGCTACTTAACATCCTACAGTGCTCAGGACATACCCCTACCACCACGAGGAACTACCTATCCCAAATACCTCTAGTACCAAGATTAAAAAATCTGAATTAGCGATAAAATTTTTATTTATCTCCAAGGGACAGCAAGTTTTTGGAGAGGGATGACTTAGCCAGAAGTAGGGCAAAAAGAAATACACCGCATCTGTTTCTGTAGTGATTACATTAGTGATCCACTGAATCAAAGCTGATGTCCTTGGACTTTCACTTGTATGAGCCAATTAATCCTTTTTATTTTTAATAGTTTAACCTGAAGGAAAATGTGATAATTCATTTTCTTCTAAATCTGCAAATCCTGAGCAAAAGAATAAAAAGGGAAAACAGATATGAAGAAAAAGGAAAAGGAAGAAAAGATACAAGACATCAGCTAGAAGGAGCAGCATCTAGAATGGATATGCAGAGAATCACAGCAAATACTGCCCGCATGTGGGCCTGCTGGAAGAGCTCAGACTTTCCCTAGGAGAGAAGACACACGTTCAAAAAAGGTACACAGAAAAGATAGAAAAGGGGTTTCTAAAATACACCACAAAAAGTACAAACCACAAAAGAAACATCTGATTACATTAAAATTTAAAATTTTCATATATTAAAAACACCAGAAGCAAAGTAAAAAACACAGCACAGTATCAGAGGAGATATTGTGATTCAAAATGCATAAAATTAACAAATTATTACTATCCAGAATATAAACTCCTACTCAGTATAAAAACTTTTTAAAAAATATTTATTCTTAAGTTTTAGGTGGATACAACATCTTTATTTTACATTTATGTGGTGCTGAGGATGCTAGGCAAGCACTCTACCACTGAGCCACAACCCCAGGCCCCTCAGTATAAAAACTTTTCATAGGAATGGTAAATACTAAATTCACAATAGTGATTATTATGGAACACTAGAGAAGACTAAAACGGAGGAAGGAGGACAAAAAATGTGTGTTGTGCATATAAATACATATATATATATATGTTTTGTTTCTTTAAAAAAGATGTAACTAAGTTTTGGTCAATTGCCTAGCATGATACAGCCCTGGGTTGATGTCCAGTACTACCAAAAAAAAAAAAAAAGAAAGAAAAGAAAAAAGAATAAGGCAAATAAAACAATGTTGGGATTTAATGAAATCAGGTGGTGGGAACATGACATTTTTCATATTATTCTCTATTATTTGTATGTTTCAGAAAAAAATAAGAATTCTTGAAGATCAATAAGAAAAAATGGAAAATTGGACAAAAACACGAGCAGAAGAGAAAACCCGAGTCCAATAAACATGAAAAAATGATGTTCAGTCTCATTGATAAAGAAAAGATAAATTCACAACAGTGAGATATGATTTCTCATTCATACACTGGCAAAATTAAAAAGTCTGCCAATAACTAAGTAGATGATGTGAAACAAGTAGAACCTATTCATATTCCTCTTAGGAATATAAATGGGCATAATAGTTAATAAATCTAACCATAAGCATATTTGGGGGGCACAGGAGAGTTGATATATAACACCCTTTTCCATCCAACCCAAATTCTGAACCAGATGAGGAAAACTAAGATGGGAAAAAAGTGGTCCAAAGATAACGTTTAAGAAACAGAATATGGAAATGGGGCTATGATGGAATTTGACAGATAATTAACGCAGCCCAGAAATAGTGACATTGCCTGCCCACAATTGGGCTTGGAATTTGGGTATTCTCATTTTGAAGAGAAAGTGAGAATAACTCTGTTCATGGAATCAGAGCTAATGTTGTGATTTTTGTGGAAATTCAAATACATTTGTAGGTTGCCTATGGATCCTGAATAGCCAAAAGGGTGGACTCTTCCAGGTAGTAAACTATTATCTCTCAGCTTCAAGGACACCTTCTAGTCAGCTTTGTGATGCTGGGCTCTGAAAAACACATTTCTCCTTTGCTAGCTGAATCCCTTCTAGGCTCTGGCAATAGATCCCTTAGAAAAGACTTCAGGGAGTAAGGAGGGGGCAGGAGGCATATGTTCTTTTCTGTTTCCTTTCTGTTAGCTCCTTATGCCTATCGGTGTCACCCAACATTGCTTTTTCCTCACCCCACAGGATTGATCCAGCCCCAAACATTCAAGTTTGAATCGAGTTTTCTTTTTTTTTTTCATTTTTAATTTGTTTTAATTAGTTACAGTACAATGATCTTGACATATCATACATTTGAATCAGATGGGATATAATTTCTCATTTTTCTGAGTGAGTTGCAGAATTACATTGGTCGTGCAGTCACGTATATACCCACAGCAATAATAATATCTATTTTATTCTGCTGTCCTTCCAGTTTTCTAACACTCAAAGCCAGCCCCATTAGACTCCATCCAAGGCAGCCACACAGGGCCTATCAGTGCTTGTACTCAGAGGTCTGAGTTTCAGCTCCACAGACCGAGTTTTAGTAATTCCAACTTTTCTTTGTCTCTTCAGACTCAGAGTAGTTGTTGCTTCCAGTGTTTATATGTCAATAATAGCTAAATTTTCTCTCTTGGCATTTTCAGTCACTATGTTAAAAATTCTTTTTACCTGATTAACAATTCTCTATATTAAAATAAGTATGGTGGTTTCTGAGTCCTTATTAGACTGTGATTGATTTAAATGAGAGTCAAAATATTATATTTTTTATTTAGAAACTTCTAGATTAATATGGAAAACTAAGCCCCATTAAAACAACAGCAAATGATTTTATTTTTTTTAAAAAAATCTAAATGTGGTTAGGGCAACAGGAAATGAGACAACATCAACACATTGTGAAGCTGGAAAACAGATTTATCTAGCAGAACAAAGAGAGGCAGTTTCCAAAACCACAGTAGGGAAGATTGGAAATTGACACAACTGCACCACAAAATTCACAAAATATATGGTGGTACCTGGTACTTGCAGAATTTGAAAGTACCAGGTACCACCAGAACTAGACATAAAAGGGGGGTGGGGATAAAACAGTAAAAGCTGTTTGAGAAGCAGTAAGATTCCTAGATTCCTTTTCCCACTTCATGTCACTCTTTCACCCTAGCAGAAATCTGGAGGGCTATAGTCCAGAGGGAATAGAATAATCTCTAGACCAGGTGATATCAGGCCCTGATGGAGACAGAAATACCATGCACAAAGAAGAGGATAGAGTGACCCAAGTACAGACTGAATCATAAGAGACTCCCAACCCTTTCTCAGACATGCCCAGAGCACTGGTAGAAAGACCCTCACTTTCCAGATGAGAGACTGGAAAGTCCATCTATGAAATTCTGTTCTAAAGATAATAATTGACATTAGGAGTTCTCAACAAATATTCCAGCAATTCACTTTGAAACTCAGAGCCATAGAGACCACTCACAGGGTCAAGACCATGATCTGACTGGCTTTCTGTTCCTCACTATTATTTTTTTTGTTTGTTTGTTTGTTTGGTACCAGGGATTGAAATCCAGGCCACTCAACCACTGAGCCACATCCCCAGCCCTTTTCTTGTATTTTATTTAGAGTCAGGATCTCACTGAGTTGCTTAGCGCCTCACTGTTGCTGAGGCTGGCTTTAAACTCATGATCCTCTCTTCCTATCTCTCAACCTCCTTAGACTGGCAAGTGTGCTTCTGTCCTGGAGTGGTAGAACATGTAAGAACAAATAAAAACACTCCTTATCTTGCAATGAAATTACACTCTATACATCCAACTTCATAAGTTGAAATGTTCATAAGTTGAAAGTGCATTTAATAAACTTAGCAAATGTCACTGCCCAATAAATATATACACAGAATGTATATACACTGTATGTATTCTGCCTTAAATATACACAGAATACATACAGTAGCCTATGGTTGGGCAGAACCATCTAACACAAAGCCAATTTTAAATAAGTGTTGAATATCTCATGTAACTTTTTGAAAACCTGTATTTTAAAAATGCTGGCAACACAGTATTGATATAGAGTATCAGTTGTCAACCATCGTAATCATGTGGCCAACTGGGGACTGCAGCTCACTGCCACTGCTCAGCATCACAAGACAGTATTATACCACATTGTGCTAGCCTGGGAAAAGATCAAAGTTCAGCACCACATAAAGACAAATAAAATTAAGTTATTGAGTCTGTCTAGAACCAAAAACATAAATATGAAAAAAAGATCAAAGTTCAAATTTTGAAGTATGAAAGTATGATTTCTACCAAAGGTGCATCACTTATGCACTGCCATAAAGTTTAAAAATCCTAAGTCAACCTATCATAAGTCAGGATATGTATGAGATGTCTCTTAAGAGCTAAGCTTGGAACTGATGCATTCACTTCCCTCCATAACCCAGTGGCCTAAACAAGTCCTACAATCATGCCCAGAGAGAGACATGAGTCAGGAAGCACACACCACCATAATGTGGGCATGAAAAGATGATGGACACGTATAATGATGAAGAACTGAAGACAATTATTCAGCCTTCTGCCCCTGATTACATCTTTATACAAATTTCCTTTATTAGGGGCTGGAGTTGTGGCTCAAGTGGTGGTGTGCTCGCCTGGCATACGTGAGGCACTGGGTTCTATCCTCAGCATCACATAAAAATAAAGATATTGTATCCACCTAAAACTAAAAAAATAAATAAATATTTTAAAAAAGAAATTGTTTTTAAAAATTTCCTTTATTAAATCCACCCCAATTACCCCTATTTGAGTGTGCCACAGATTGCATTCCATACTGCAGATAGATGCAAAAATAGATACCAGGAGGAACCCAAGAAAACAGACCCCCAAAATATATCCTGCTCTCATATATTTAAGAAGCATGCAATTAACCTCCTTACCAGAACAAAATGGAATACTGGTAATTCATGGCATTCAGTGCAATAACAGTAACTCAACTTATCATTGGTGGTAGCAAGAAACAAATTCAGGTGGAGGGCAAGAGAAATAAAGTGAGGGTGGTACTTAGTCACCATGGTGATAATAGTGATTATAAAGATTGCAGAGTCAGCTGACTATCTTTGATGGCTCTAAAAAGAATAAACAGGGAAAAGGAGACATTTAATGCCTTGAATACCCAACTCAAAATCTGATGTGAAATCAGAAAGTCCCTCTGGTGGCTCTAAAGGAGTCCTCCTTTATTCACTGAACTCACATCAATGAGGACCAAGTCTAGAGAATTCTTATAACGCTTGCAGGATTGCAAATTCAATTAAAAATCAAAACTTTTAGTTTCTGTCTCCTACAATAACCTAAGGGTACTGATGGGAAAGTAGCAGGTCACTGAGATATGAAGTGGAGACATTTGTGCAGACATGGATGAGACTAAGAATTTATATGCATAAGTCCTCCTAAACCTCCAGGAGGAGGTTTATATCCCAATCCCATCTCCACTGAATAAAAAGTTTTTGTGATGGCACTTTGGGAATTTGCCTTACAAGGAGCTGTGATTTTCTTCTGAACTACCTCCACTACCCCTCATTGCTTCCAGACCCATGAGAACTAGATGTCAGCATAGTCCAAACTGTAAAGTACAAGACCTAGGCTAGATAGAAGAGATAGACTTTATGACAAAAGAGTTGCAAAATTTCATTTAACTTATAGCAGTCATCTGGGGAGCATTACTTACATGGTTTCTAAGGTTGTTAGACCAAGAAGAATATAACTTAAGACTTAGTTAAACTAAATCTAATGAAATGGATGCACAATGGGGAATCAGGGTTTGCTGTCATGGTTTGGATACTTGACAATTGGCATTAACAGTCAACCTCAGCACTAAGCTACAAGTCAGTAAAGTTGTGATGCCAGAACTTTCCTGGCATATGACAGACAAAGAAGTCTAAATGCTAAAGGACATAAGGATGGATCTAAAATATGCATCTTAAGCAAGAATTCTCTAGACATATCTTTTTGGAGGGTAGGAGGATACTCCCTTCTTCAAGCATTAAGAAATGAATTGAACTGACCCTAATGATAAAACCCAAAATGCCACTTAGGTTCACTAATTAGAGTATGCGTATGAAAATCAGGCAAATAATGAAGTTTGGGTCTGAGTCCCATAGAATGATAGATCCATTTTGTGATTCCCGGCTTCAGAAGGTATAAATTTGGAATATATATATATATATATATATATATATATATATATATATATATATATATACTTAGTAACTGGGAAAATCCTTATGTTGGTTCCCTGACCCACACAGTGAGGTCTGTGGCCAGAAGGGAATACTAAGTTGCAAGTAGAAGCCCCTAGACCACCCATTCCAACCCACTTTCTCTTGCCAAGCCAGTAACCCAAAAGCAAACCCACAGCCCCAGAGGAACTGCAGACTCATTGCTACTATGAATGACTTGATAGAGGCAGAGGTATGATTCTATCCACATCCCCATTTGGCTTCCTTCTTGACTTCAGAAAAATCTGAATGGTCTTGGAGAATAGCTGAAAATTATCACACACTTAATCATGTGTGCTATTCATGGTTGATACCAGATGTACAGTGTAGCCCTTGAAAGGTGGTGCATAGATATTTGAAAAAAGAAATTCCCCACCAGTCCCATTCCTATCTCTGAAGATAATCAAAAGCAAATTGACTACTTGTGGGAGGGACAACAATATATCTTCACTCTCATACCTCAACCTATCTCGATGTTCCTGATCTTTGTCCTAACATAGTCCAGAGAGACCTTGATTGTTGTTATTCTTTGGAACTTCACACTAGTTCATTCATCGGTAACATGATAGAAAGTTCAAAGGCTTACCACCACGGGAAGGTCCTAAGGGTCTAGTGGTCTAGCTCATGTCATAATATGTTTTTAAAGTAAAAGACAATTAGTTGTATCTACCCACAAAAAGAAAAAAAAAAGCTATAATTCTTGGCCAGCCTATTTGGATTTTAGAAGCAACACATACCACATGGTAATGCATTGCTTCTACCCATTGATGAGGAATCTTATAATAACACTGTCATTTTTGATCGGTGTGCAGAACAGAAAAAGACTTTCCCACAGCTCCTGGCAAGTTCTCCTGCCACCTTTAACTGTACCAGACAGCACTGACTAAATAGAAAGTGACTGGGGCAAGTCAAGATTCTCTACAAGGATTATTTTGATCAGCTATGGTTAAGGAAAGCATCTTACTGAAAGAAGAGGTACAGGATGGATACTAGAAAGAAAGGTGAGTGCATATAGTCAGCAAAATCAGATAAGCAGCTCACAGATTTCCATATAACCTTATTTCAGAAATCCTGGTCTCAGAAGTACCATTCCTAAATTAGAAAAATCACCCAAAGGACAGAGTTTTCTAATGTAACACAGACTTGCTTTTCTACAACATCCCTCCAAACTCTCTGAATGGTTTTTCTTTGTTTGTTTGTTTGTTTGGTACTGAGGCTAGAACCCAAGGTTGCTTAACCACTGAGCTACATCCCCAGACCTTTTTAAAAATGTTCTATTTTGAGGCAAAGCCTCCACTAAGTCCTTAGATCCTCACTAAGTTGCTGAGGTTGGTCTTGAACTTGCAGTCCTGACTCAGCCTGCGAGTCACTGGGATTATAGGCATGCGCTACCATGCCCAGAGAGTCTAACTGCCTTAAAGTAAGTCTTTACTGCCAATGTCATCCATGGCTGATTTGATATTGAGAAGTGACCCCCCTGAAAAAGAACATATCATATGTCAAATGTCTACACAGCATAGTGGATATTGCCACTCTTCCCTGGATATCCAAGAGTGATTTCTTAGTTTGATTTTATTTTTTAAGTTCCACATAGGAATATAAACTAGTACATATTTATTGGGTACCATGTGTTGGTTTTTTTGTTGTTGTGTTGTTTTGTTTGGTTTGGTTTGGTACCAGGGATTGAACCTAAAGGCGCTTAACCACTGAGCTACATCCCCCCTTTGTATTTTTATTTTAATTTTGAGACAGGATCTCCCAAAGTTGTTTAGGTCCTTGCTAAGTTGTTGAATCTGGCTTTGAACTTTCAATCCTCCTGCCTCAGCCTCCAGAGCCACTGGGATTACATAAAGCCATGCCCCACTGTTCCCAGCCCATGTATTATTTTGATACTTGTAAACATTTTAAATGTTTAAATCAAGGTGGTCATATCCATCTCCTCAAAACATTTATCATTTCTTTATAGTGAAAACATCCAGAACCAAGGACGATTTTTAAAAAAACTGGTTCTATTCCAAAACAATCACAGTTCTTTGAAGCATAGACTCCTGCTTTGGCGCAGGCTGTGGCAGTCCTAGAGATAGCTTCTCTCTGGGACTCCTCCCTAACAGTCCCCAAAGCAGCACTGAGAGCCAGAGGAAGGCAAAGAGTGGGATACGGTGTCCTGTCTAGTTTTGCCTTACCTCAGGCTATGGCAAGGTTGAATATAAGTGGTACCATATACCCCTCTTCCTGACAGCTATGAAAAGATGGGAGCTCCTATGGACCAAATGATTTTGTCCCCACAAATTTCATATTAACCCCTAATCCCCAATGGAATGGTATTTCAAGATAAGGCCTTTGGAAATGATTAGGTAATAAAGATGGGGCCCTCATGATGAGGTTGGTGCCCTTTTAAGAAGATGAAGTACAGCTTGCTTTCACTCTCCCCCCGACACACTGCTTGCCATGGGAGGATACAACCAAAAGATTGTTGTCTGCAAATCAAGAAGAGGGTCCTCTAACCAGGCACAGAATCAGCCAGCATCTGGCTCTTGGACCTCCCAGCCTCCAGAACTACAAGAAATAAATGTTTATCATTTAAGGCAACCAGTCTGTAGTATATTTATTACCAGAGCCAGAGCTGGGTAAGACAGGAGCCAGGGAAGTCTCAACAAACAGCCAGTGAGAGGTGGACATCCCTTCTCAGACTTTCAGAAAGGAATCTGGAGACACAGGTTGAAGTGAAGCCCATCTACCACAAGGCTTCTGCCATTGCCTCCCTCTCTCCAAGAGAGGAATGGTATCAGAAATGAGCATCTGCCATGGGCGTCCTGTGATGGCTGAGGAACCTGGGTGAAGAGCATAGTAAATACTGGGCAAAGTTAGCAGCCTTCAGAGTGGGAATGGAGAAGGGAGTGATTCCAGAGCAATATGGAGACCGAGCAGCCGGCACAAGATTTTTGTGCCTATTCCCAAGTAAAAGGGAACAAGCCTGAGGAGGCTTCCAGCACCTCCCAGCGGAGCCGCAGAGCCTGAGCCGAAAAGAGTCAGAGGGTGGGGACAGCTGGGTGGGAGTGGCCGCGACAGCAGGGTGGCAGCAGTCAGGTTGCAGGAGAGGCAGGGTGGCAGTCGCGCCCACGCGCGCGTGGTGCCCTTTGTGTGAGGAGCCGTTCTGGGACCAAGATGATGCAGGGGGAGTTTTAGGCAGCATAATGATTTGTTGCTCCCGAACCACGAACCCCACAGTTGTCAGTGACGGCGCTGTTGTTGTTGTGGCTTAGAGTTTGGCAGCGCTGCGCCTCCTGCGCTGTGCTCACTGGCTCTCCGCAGAGGTTCCCAGCAACTCTCCCACCGCCCTTCTGTACAGCCTCCCCAGCTCCTGGCCCGGCAGGCCTCCTGATGCATCTCCCCTCCCCACTCCCTGTCCCAGGGAGTGCGCAGCTAAGGAGGGGGCAGGCGAGATGCTAAGGTACTAATTGTATTAATGAAAATGGCAAACACACATCCTTTCCATCTGGCTGCACAAAAGCAGAGGCTGTTGGGGATGCAATTACCCACTACAGGAGAGAGTCAAATATTTGTCAGGTTTAGCAATAAAATTAATATTCCCAATTACTAGAATCTTGCTAATGAGATGAATACAAATTGCCTTTCCTAGTTGGAAGAGGAAGAACCCGTCGCATAAAACCCAAAGTGCCATTTTTCGCTAAGCCCAGGAATCTGTGCCACTGAAACAGGCATTTCATGTGTTTGAGGATTCAGGGTAGTGAAACTAGAGATGATATTGTGATTGTCAGTGACACACCCCAACATAACAAATTGGGGGTGTGGGGGGTACATTGATCTGGAACCTGTGACCCCTAAGATGCTAGGGAGCCCTGGACATGCCACATAAGATGGCCAAGGATCCCACACACTCTGGGCCACCAGTCACTCTTCCCAGTCCATCTGTGCAGCCTTCCAGGTGTCCTACAGCCGGCGGTAGTAGCCCATTTACGGTCAGATATTTTTGCAATTTCCGACATTTTTTTTTCCTTTGTGAAATTTGTATATAGCAAAAGCTGGGTTTGCTTTGGGCACAGCATATGCTTCATATTTATTGGAATAAGTTTTCTAGTTCCTTAGCATTCTGTTCACTGATATTCCGTATGTTAAAAATATCTCTGCTTTCCCCCCTGATACTCAGTAGTAGGCAGCCACAGTTTTCCTCTATAGTTTTTCTGGGTAGAAACCAGAACATACACTCCCCACATCCCAGGGGAGTTTTCTATACCTTTGCAGAGCTTGACCTGATTTCCCACCCATGAAGAGAAACACAATTTTCTTACTCGCCACCAATTTTACAGAGAATGATACCAGGTAGCCTGATTCCAGGGAGCAAAAGACCCTTATTTTAGAAAGGAAAATGGTAAAGTCAAACACTCCATTTCTCATTAAGAAGTCAAAAATTTTGATCCCTTTTGCGAGTTTATAATGTGTTCAAGGTGAGAAAAAAAAAAGAAAACGATCTAAACACTGGAGAGTCTGGGGCTCCAGGAGATGGCCAATGAGTTCTGCAGGTGCACTGTTTTGAAGAGTGAGCTATGATCTCCTTGGGACCTCACCTGCTGAGAGCACAGCTATGATGCCTCTGGGATTTCCAGGAAGTCCAATGTGGAGGCCATCACTCCTGCTGAGCCCCTAAACACACAAGGAGCTACCATTTCACCAGTGGAACATTGATATTTACAACAAAAAATGAACTGGCACTATCCACATTTGAGAAACAGAATTTGAAGTTAAAACGGCAGAATCAATTCCCAAACTCATGTGTGTGCGCACATGTTCAAGAGAGACAAACAGAGATGTGGGTGGATGTTCACAACTAAGAGGAAAAAACAAATGCCTTGGAAGAGACTTGAATTGAACACGCCCTTTATCTGTGCTGCTGGAAGATTGGGATAGAGAGTGGAGTTGCCAAGGCCAAGACTGATTACCCACTTTAGTGGCCCCAACAGCCCCTCAGAGATCTTTTGGCAATAACACACACATACACACACACACACACAATCCATTCACAGAAATTCCTGCAGCCTTATTGTCTTGACTGATCCAAGGAGCTGTCCAGGGTCTGAGCTACAGGTCATGGGTTGGTAGACTCACTAGCACATCAGGAACCTACCCTGGGCCTCCTGACCAAAGAGATCTTATAAGTGAACCGGACTTAGGAACTCATTATATATTTCAGATACTCTTTTTTCCACTGGTTATTTATAATTTAAAATGCCTTTTCTCATATAAACAACACTCGACAATTGTCTATTGAGTTCTAACCATACCAGGTGCTAGGGATGTGACAGTAAAAAAACAGACACGGAGGTGACATTCCCAGATCAACCCATGAAAACTATTTAATCAATAATAAAGGTAAAGTAATTTTTTAGTGTGGGAGAACTGCATTCTGCACTCCATCTTGGGCTACCTGGAAAATAGCATTCCCTAACTTGGCAATAACAGTGAAAATTCCCACCTGGTCCTTGAGCAACTGCAACCACAAGTAAAAAGTGTAGAAACCAATATTTGTTTAGTGCCTACTGTATGTCTGGCTGTGCTAGCAATTCACATACATTTAGGCAATAGACATAATTGCTCTCATTTTACAGATAAAGAATCCAGTACTCAGCAGCAAAGTTTTCTAAGGTCGTATAGTTCCTAAGCTAGAAACTGAACCCAGGCAGCAAATACCAAAGCCCATATTCCTTCCGGCTATTCATCAACTGACTGCCTCTGTTGGGACTTTGTCCAGGAAGGGTGGGACAGAATGGAAAGACTGAGAGTTAGGACATTCTTAAGTGCTCTGGGGAATCACGGGGCCATGGGGGGAAGTGAAACATGCAGATATATGTATATAGATTACACACAGGCCAATCATTCTGGAATCAAACTCTGAGTCCATCAGTTTTCCTAACATGATCCATTGCTGTCATCCACCCTCCTTACTACCTTGGAATCCTTAGGAGCAGCCATGTACTCAAGCCCCCAGTACTCAGCTGGAACTAAGAACCCTTTTCTTCACTGTGTTTTCTAGGGAGATGTAGGAGTCTTGCAGGAGGAAGCCAGAGTGTGAGTAATGAAAGATTTGCTTATGTAATAGGGATCCACACCATCTAGGGTACAGGGACTTCACTGGGATCCAAGGAATCGGATCTTTTCCAGATTCTCTTCCAAGTTCAACCACACTTGGGTCTGTCATCTTGAGCAAGTCCTGCCACCTTCTCCAGTTCCCTGCTACATAACCTTGATACTGTGATATTCTTCCCCTTTCCCATGAAAAGACCCCCCAAGGAGTACCTGTGCATAGCAACAGGCAGGGGCCACGCGGCAATTGTTTCTACCCATAGCCAATGCTCCTGTCACTTTTAGGTGCTCAATTTTGCATCGCACTCTATGCGGGCTGTGGTTCCCATTTGTCTCTCAAATGTCTTCAGTTTTACTGGAAGTGCCTAAGATGACTGTTCTCCCCACCTCCCTGCCCAGGCCCAGCAAGGTTATCATGGCTTCTAATTATCTAGCTGTGAGCAGAGGAGGAATGTCAGCAGCTTCTACTTAAAATGAAGTGTCTCTGCCTGGATACCTGTTTTCCAATTCCACCTCCACCACTAATTAGGTTTGTGTCCTTGGAAATTCACTTACCTCTCTTGACCTCAGTTTCTTCATTTGTAACAAGGGAATTGAACCAGAAGTCTTTATAGTCTCTGGATTTGTCTCCCTCATCTAGGAATCTGAGCCATCTTCTACCTCCTTTCATTTCATAACCTTAGGATGACAAAGCTTTATTACTGAAGTGGACTCACAGAATCATTCATACAGATGCAAGCCCTTTCCAGCCTCACACCAAGTCATGCAAGACACCCTTATTGGTTCTCTGCAAGGTACAACCCAGTTTCTGCAGTCAGGTTATCTCAAACTGCTCTCTCCTCTCCCTCTCGCTGCTACACCTTTTCCTGGCATGGGGTCCTCTGCCCAGTCCAGCTCACAGTAGGTTTCTTCTGCACAGCAAGAGGCTGCTCACCAGCCAGTCCTTCTCAAAAGCTGTAGAGGCCCAGCTGGAAGAGGAGACTGGTATCTCACCCTAGCCACCCATGTTCAGCCTCAGGACAGTTCTGATCTGCTCCACACGCCCTGCGTGGGTTGGCTCCTGTTGCTAGGAGAACCTGACCATTTGCATTTCCTGCTGTTTTTATTTTAGATTAGCAGCCACACTGCTGCAGGAACACAGGGTATTTTAAGAGAGACAGAAAGGGAAAGGGTGAGAGAAGAACCTAACATGGGTCCTCCTTCCCTGTGGGCATCCTTAACACTCAGGCTAAAGTGACAATCATCCCAGACCCTATCCCCACCCAGGCCTCTCACCTCTGCTTCCATGAGCAGCACCATCTCCTGGTACTGACACTCCTGGCACATTCACAATCACTCCCAAGCCACACAGGAGCACAACAGCAGTCTTCTTCCAGGAAAAGCAAAGATCACGCTTAAAATCAATCTAATGCATACACGGCCCAGGTTTTCCCCTGTTTTAAAAAAAAATACTTCAGATCCCATGTGGATGGTCCAACCCAAAAACACCTGATGTCCAAAGATGATTCCTACTTTCTTCTTTTTCCTTTTTCCTTCTCTCCAGGCACTTCCCTAAAAACAAATGGGTAACTTTTCTACAAAGGCCTCGTACAATCGGTGTTGTCTTCCTAGATTCCCTTCTGTGTTATATTAATCTATCCCTCCCCTGCTCTAACAATCCCTCAACCTTCTCACATTTACCTTTTTGTCAAATCAGTAATCTAATCTTCTTTCTCCTCCACTAGACAGTGAACTCCTAGAAGCCAGTGTCTAGGTCACTTCTAGTGTAAACTCCCTATTTATCTACTCTTGCTCAACATAAATGCTCATTACCACTTTAAAATTTGTACATTTCCATCAAACACATATTAAGCCCAACTAAGAGTTGTAGGCCATAGGTGGTCATAAAACCTACTCTATCACTAGAGAGCTCTCAGCCCTGTGGAAGAAGACACAGATAGTTTTAAACCATGTGGTAAGTGTTGCAATGAAGATACAAAGGATCACAGAATCACAAAAAGGTTCCTGGGGTAGTGTTGAGGAATAGAGAGGATGTACAAGAGAAATCAGGAATAGTTTCATGGAATGGACTCTTGAAGAAGAACTGAGAGTCTACCATGGGATGTTCATTCCAACCAGATATAACAGTTTGTCTCAAGCACAAAGACCTAAGAAAAACGGACTGAATTGAATACATCCTGCAACATACACACCTGGAGCCCTAACCAGGAAAACTGGCTAGTTCACCCCTCCATGCCTACACCCATGCCCTTCCCCATTTGCATTGTTCCTGAAAAAGGAAAAAAAAAATGTCTGCCCTCTCTTTAGCCACTTCTTCTAGGAGGCTATAGGAAGTAAAGTGCTTCTAGGAAGAAGATCAGAGACCAAAGCTGTTCCTAGACACATACTGCAAAGCCCCCTACAGGGCCTCATTCCTCAATACAACTGTCACCTCTTTTTAGCCTCCTTTCAAACAGCCAGTCCTTAGTGTGAGGCTAACCCTCCCAGCCTCACTTAGGATGACCAACTTCTGAAGATCAACTATCAGCTTAGGAGTGACTGATGCAACCCAAAACCAAAGCAGGCATTCCAATGCTAGTCTTCTTCCTGCTGTCAGCTTTTTCTGGGAGGTGGGCTAGGAACCCTCCCAAGATCTCCCTCCCTCATATCAGAGATTCTTTGTCTTGAGACAAAGATTACAACAGAAGTTCCTAGTCTCTACCATTCTTTTCTCATTTTTCTAATTGACAAAAACAATGGTTTATATGGAGCTACAACATAGTCAGCTAAAATATATTTCCCAGTCTCTCTTGCAGGTAGTTATGGACAAAAAGAAGGAAATGAATTTCTGGGGAAACTCATTATAGGGAGATTTATTTTCTTGCTTCCATTCCCCATATTTTTCCTGCTTCTTACCCAGAATATATCTCAGCTAAGACTCTAGCAGTCATCTGGAATCATAAGATAATTTCAATAACGGGTACCATGTACTGAGCATGATACTGTGGGTCATACCAGCCTTGCTAGAAATCCCCAACTCCCCCCCGCCAAAACTATTTATGTACACACAGTTTTTCAAAAAAATTCCAGATTTTTTTAAAATACATTTTTTAGTTGTAGATGGATACAATTCCTTTATTTTATTTTTATGTGGTGCTGAGGATTGAACCCAGGGCCTCACGTGTGCTAGGCGAACGCTCTACCACTGAGCCACAACCCCAGCCCCAAATTTCCAGGTTTTATGAGTCCTGAAACTAGTCTTCAGACTGCATTTTTAAAATCCTGCCTTATGCCAGAGCTCAAGAAGCTGAGGCAGGAGGATTGCAAGTTCAAAGCCAGCCTCAGTAATTTAGTGAGGCCCTAAGTAACTTAGCAAAACCCTGTCTCAAAATTAAAAAAAACGGGGGGGGGGGGGGGGGGGCAGGCCTGAGGTTGTGGCTCAGAGGTAGAGTGCCTGTCTAGTATGCATGAGGCGCTAGGTTCAATCCTCAGCACCATATAAAAATAAAATAAAGGTATTTTGTCTACTTACAACTAAAAAATATATGTTTTTTTAAAAATATTTTTTAGTGTTGACAGACCATTATTCTATTCATTTATTTATATGCAGTGCTGAGAATTGAACCCAGGGCCTCACACATGTGAGGCAAGCACTCTCTACCAAAGAGCCACAACCCCAGTCCCTAAAAAAATATATGTTTTAAAAAAATTTTTAAAAATTAAAAAGGGCTAGGGATGTGGCTCAGTGGTTAAATGCCCCTGGGTTCGATTCCTGGTACCAAAAAAAAATAAAAATATATTTTTTTAATTAAAAAAAAAAAACCTGCCTTACAATGGAACACACAAGTAACCTGGTATGTTCTAGACTTTGTCAAGACAGTCTCTGAGATGCAAAAGGACCCCATCAACTGTTCTGCAGCTCTGGTACACAGTGGGAGGAGACATGTTTTCAACTATTGGCCATCTATATTATTTATTTAATTCCTGTTGCTTTGTATGTTGTGTTTAAATCAAAAGAGCTTTTTCATCAAAATAAAACTAAAAAACCTCCCCTTAGGGAAGGTGGGGAGCCAGCACCACCCCAATTTCTTAGATTACTATTATTAAAGTGGGGGAGAACCCAGTATTGTGCTGTGACTTTGTCCTCTGTGACCTGACAAGCCCTGCTTCCCTTTTGCCAGCACCCCTACCCTCCCTGTCTGGTTCCTCTTAATTGTTCTGATGCAGGGCTGCCACCACCACCCATCTCTCCTCGCTTTCTTCCCCCTCCCCAGGTATTCTCCCTGGGCTGCCAATCCCACTCCAAAGTCACTTTATACCTGCAAGGAAATTAGCATTTATGTTGGGACAGAAAGTGACACTGCTCAGTTCTCACTGTCATTCTGCTCTTAATTAATATTTAACCTCAGAGAGATTGTGTAGCAGACGGAAGTGGCTGATGGGAGAACAAAGCCTGGCTGGCTCTCCTTTTCAACACTGCCTCCCCCACTTCCAGCTCTTTTTCCTGCACACCAGGGCCCTGAAGGACCCAAAGGCCCTGGGGGTGAGAGGCAGGGGGTGCCCCTGACGACCCTCTACTGTACTTTATGGATTTGCTCCCTTTAACCTCTTGTCAAAAGAACCCTACGGCCACAAAAAGAGACAGCTGGGGCCTGGAACCTGATTCTGAGTGCCCAGAGCTAGACCCAGGCCTGGTGTGCCAGGAAGGATGAAGAGACAGGCAAGGGGGGAAGACAAGCAATGCAAATGTGCCCCTCAACAGATTATATTTAATGCACTATTTTTAGTTACCTTCAATCCCTCGGGGCTGTCAGGGCGGTTGCAGCCCCACTCCCCCGGGAAAGGAAATGACAGGCATTATTACCCAGCCCAGGAACACTGGTGCAGTGCGTGGTGGGTGGGGGAGGTGCTGCCTTGCCAGCTCCAAAATTTGGGAACTTAACTTCCAACGGGAAATCGAGGACACGGAGAGAGATGCAGCCGCAGGACCTCCTCCTCCGTTCGCAGCCAGCCAGCCAGATCAACCCCACGTTCATGTCCACTGGGCCCAGACCAGGAGTGTGGGAGTCTCCTCAGTCCCCAAGTTGTCTCGAAAAGTAGGTTATACAACATCCTTCACTGCCAAGTTCTTCCTGCTCTCTAATCTTAGCCCTGCCTCCGGTCTAAGCCCGTTCCCCTTGCTCTGCATGCAGAGGCAAAGGAGGACAGCTGGCCATCATCCCTGGGCGACGGCCCTTCTTTGTCTTGAAGAAAATGATTCCGTTTCCTCTCAGCCCTCTCCTCTCTCTCCTGAGTCATCCCAGTGCCTTTAACCTTTCCACACACATCATGTTTTTTTAGCTCCTCTCCTTGTCACTTTCCTAACCCTGCTCTGAATATATCCCCCAAGTTCCTCCAGGGAACCCTGAAAGGACGCCAGATTCTTCCCCAGGGAGCACCTGAGCATCAGTTTGAAGGAAGGAACTTATCACCCACCATCATCTTGGAAAGGTTTGCCGATTTTCTTGGTTAACTCACCTCTCCACAAGAAGTAGCTCCTTACTGGCTGCATTCTGTCTCCCACCCCTGTGATGACCTCCCTCATCCTCCTGTGTACCCATCAAAGTATGAGATTTGTAAGATGTGGCACATAACTTTTCATGGTCAAAGTGAGGTGCATACAGAAAATTTTTTTGGCAAAGTACTTACAATTTACCTTCTAAATTATGCAATGGCATTCAAATTAGAATTCCTTATTATTGCAGTACATACCAGACCTTTGGAGAATGCTTTGTAAACCATATAAAATATAGCAATATATTACATTCATTCCTTCAATAAATATTTATCAAGCTGCTACCATATGTTAGGCACTATGCTAGATGCTGGGATGTCAAAATGAAAGGCAAAATCCTGGTTCTGCAACATTAACAGCCTGCTGAGGAAAATAAGATGTAACAATGACTAGGCAATGTAATAACTGCTAATAATGTCCACACCAGATACCAGGGGACACAGGAAGAGGCAGAACAGGGCACAGCTCTATGCTTTAATGATTCCACCTTGTTAGGAGTTAACATGTAACTTTTTTTTTTTGATACCAGGGATTGAACTCAGGCACACTCAGCCACTGAGCCACATCCCCAGCCCTATTTTTTAATTTTTATTTAGAGACAGGGTCTCACTGAGTTGCTTAGTGCCTTACCTGTTGTTGAGGCTGGCTTTGAACTTGCGATCCTCCTGCCTCAGCCTCCCAAGCTTCTGGGATTACAGGCGTGTGCCACCACACCCAGCGACATGGAATGTTTTTGACTGCCAGCATACCTTCCTGGGGTTGGCCCACGCCCTCCCAGAGTTTCTATGGTCCTGGAGTGTTTGTCAGTAATACAAGTGCTATTGTTTGGATCTTGCATGCCTTCCAAAGGCCCCAGTGTTAAAGGCTTGGTCCACAGTCTATGGTGCTACTGGGAAATGGTGGAATCTTTAAGAGAAGAGGCCTATTGGGAGGGAGTTAGGTCACTGAGGCTGTGTTCTTGAAGGGGATTTTAGAGCCCTGACTCCTTCCTGTCTCTCTGCTACCTGGTCACCACAGGTAGAAAGGCTTGCTCTGCCACATTCCTGCCATAATGTATTGTGCCACCACAGGTCCAAAGCAACAGGGTCAAGCAAGCATGAACTGCAACCTCTGAAACTAAACCAAAATGAATCTTTTCTCCTCATAAATTGATTATTTCAGGTATTTTGTCATAGTGATGGAAAACTGATTAACACAATAGGCAAATGCTTAGAGCCCTTTTGCAACATTTATATATGGATGCATAGAGAAGAAAATGGTCTTTTTTTCTTTTGAGGGTTTGGGCTGTCAGGCATGTTTTTTTCCCATACCATGCAGAAGACCTATCTGAAGGTATATCTAGCACAGACAGCCTTGCTGAAAGATGGGGAGGAAAGAGACCACATTATTCTAAGCACCAGGTCCAGGCACACCGGCCCAGTTAAGTGGCCTAATAAATCCCCATTTTTGTTTAAGCAAATTACTCAAGAAGGAAGCAGGATCCTCAAAGAGTCCTCAGTGCCAAGATGATCTTTCCTAGAGGACAGAGGGACTGAAGGTGTTGTCTCATGTGCAAACTTGGAACATTCTGTCTTAATGGCTTTATGACAATAAGATACACAGACTGAGAAGAAATTCATCAAGACAGAAATAGCTGTACAGTGGAGCAGCTTTAGAGTTAGGTAGACTTGAGTGGAATCCCAGTTTTGCTGCCTACCAGTTGTGTGCCCTTGTTCAAGTACTTAACCTTCCTGTTTCCCCACAAAATCCTTATCTATAAATACTATTTGCTCCATTGGATTATTGTGAACATGACTTGATGCAGTATACTAAGATGGACATAACATTCATTAGTAAGCCCCGTTCACAATGTCCCCTTCTTTTGTGGACCTGTTCTTCCCCCATTCAAGCCAAATGGTTTCTGGAGGCCCCTGCCAGCCATAGAATCCAATTGGCCATGTGGTTGTGCCACATGTTGGGTCAATTATAATACTTCATTCCCCTCTCCCCAAGGATTGGTACAGGGATAGGCAAGAGGCCCAAGTCAGGTTTATCAGAAAACTATCCTGGGAATGCTTAAATTATTGTCAATGAAGTTGGACTTGAATATTATATTTTCTATTTGGTATAAAACTCTAATGGTTTAAATTCAGAGTTTCCTGTAGCCAAAGTCCCAACATTACAGAGATGGCAGCATTGCACAGAATGAAGCAGAGATAAAAAGAAGAGATTCTATAGACTTTGCATTCCTGGACCTGGTTGTTCCTGGAGCTCCACCTCTGCCCTCTCAGTGAATCAATGCCTATGCTAATGTGAGTTGGGCTTCTATCCCTTCCAACCAAAAGAGTCTTGATGAATGCAGCATGGGATCCACTTAGTATAAAACAGATGGCACATAATAAATGCTCATAATAAATATTTGGCACAGGAAGTACTCCCAGGAAAATGGTTTGAGACCTTCCAGACTTATAGAATCTTCACTTTAATTAAAGATAAATACAGGGGCTGAAGTTGTGGCTGATTGATAGAGCACTTGTCTTTCACTTGTGAGCCCCTGGGTTTGATTCTCAGCACCACATAAAAATAAACAAATAAAATAAAGGTATTGTGTCCAATTACAACCAAAAATAATAAAAAAAGATAAATACAGAAGCCTGTGTGTGAGTGTGTGTGTGCACTGACTTACAGTAAAAATAAAAGGAAGAAGTGCCCTCCCATTGCTCCAGAGATTTCTTTTTATTGGTATAAGCAAATTCCATATAATAGTGAAAAGTAATACCTATTTAAAAGTAGATAACCAAGGAATGGGTAGAGTCTTTGTCCTAATGGTACCTACTTAATTCTTCAGAATATCAGAATAGCTAGATTGATGAGTGCATATGGACGACCAAGTACTGTCTGGTGGAGGACAGGAGTTATCCCCTAAGGTGCTCCAAAAGTTGTACAAACAAGGGATTCTGAATGAACATCCATCAAACTCCTTCCATTGCTAACTTTGGATGGCTTTATTTTGAAATAAAGAGAGTTTCTTCATTGGGTGATCTGGCATGGCATGGTTGATGCCACCTCACTTGAATAGGTTTATGCTAATGTCTTCTGCCTACCAGGCCAAATCAGTGGCCTAGCTGGGTACTCCTTGATTCCTCATGACATATTCATTCATTTTCCCTCCTCATTCAATAATTCAAAAAAATCGTTTTTTCAATGATTCAAACAGAATTTATCCACTATGCCCAAGGGTACTAAAACTATAGTGCTTAAAAAAAAAAAAAAAACTCAATTCTTTCCTATTTTTTCCTACCTAGCACTATTATGGTACGATTTTAAAAAATTATGTATACACAAGGTATACAATGTGGTGATTTGATAAATGTATACTTTATGAAATAATTACCATAATGAAATTAATTAGCACATTCATCACCACACATAGTTATCTTTTTTTGGTGTCTATGCAGTAAGAGTATTTAAGATCTACTCTCTTAGCAAAAGTCACCATGCTGTACACTGTATCACCAGAATCTCCTCTTAACCAACAGAACTTACAGTTTAATAATCATATACTTGAAAAGAAGTATTAAGCAGTTCTTATAGCTCAGAGATAGATAATAAATGATACTCAGGAAATCATAAGAAATATAGACTAAATACATTGAGCGATGGTTTGAGAATTGTTGATGAATGATGGGCACATTGGAGTTAATTATATAGTACTTTACTTACTTTTGCATGTTTAAATTTTTCTAAAATTAAAAAATTATAAGTATTAATAGAAGACAATAAATGGTAGATATCAAGTGAATGGTATAGCCATGGATCACTCCAAGCTTCAAGTATCAGCACAAAGAAGGATGGGGCTGGGATACTAATCACATACACACATTCCAAGAGATGACCATTCTGGATGATTTCAAGATGTCTCCACCTTCTGGATAAGAATTTTTCCCCTCTACCCTGAGGTAGACAACAATAGGGGGAAAAGAGCTGAGAGTATAGCTCAATGGTAGAGCACTTTCCTAGCATGTGAGAAGCTCTTGGTTCCATTCCCAGCTTTGAAAACACACACACACACACACACACATACACACCCCTGTACTTTTTTTCATCAGACTATAAGAACTAAGAGAGTAGAGATTTTGTCTGATTTGTTGACCATGTGGCTGGCTCATTACACTGAGTACAAATATTAGAGGTATTTTAGAAGGAAAAGAGAATTCTAAGTTAGAACTTCAGTGTTTCAGTCCTCCTTCTGCATTACATTAGAAGTCTAACACCACTCAAGTAACAGGTCACTTAACCTCTTTCAGCCTCAGTTTTGTCTTCAGAAAGAAAGGGTTACATCCCTCCATAGTCCTTAAGACTACCACCTTAAATAACACATGTGAAAGCACTTTGGAAAGCACTATGCAATGTATTCTAATGTAACCTAGTAGCTGGGGATGTAGCTTAGTGTTAGAACATTTGTCTAGTGTGCACAATACCCTGGGGTTCAATCCCCAGCACTGGGGGAAAAAAATTCCCAAATGTAATTAGTACTCACTCAACTCTGTTGGTTCTTTCCTCAATCTTACCAAGAACTGTCATCCCTCTGTATTCCTGGGGGACTCGTTCCAGGACCTCCACAGTTACAAAATCTGCAGATGCTCAAGTCCCTCATATAAAATGGCATGATATTTGCATATAACCTACGCACATCCTCCTGTATATTTTAAATCCTCTCTATCTTACTTTTAATATTTAATTCAATGTAAATTTCATGTAAATAGTTGTTATACTATAATGTAACTTGTGGAATAATGACAAGAACAAAGTCTATACCTGTTCAGTACAATTTTATTTTTTTCTCTGAATGTTTTTGACCTGCCGTTGGCTTAATCTACAAATGCAGAACCCAAAACCATGAATACGTAGAACCAATTGTCTATTATAGCAAGCCTTCTATATTATGCCCCTAGTAGCACTCTGCTCACAACAGAAGTTTAAGAAATATTTACTCTTTTTTCATAATGCTGCCAACATAGCAATGCTGATGATGATGACTGAAAACAACTACTGATGAAGATAAGGTGATGGTCGCCTAATATCCAGCAAACCCGATTTTTAAATTTGAATGCATCCTTTAAGCCATGTCCTTTCTCCCTCTCTTCTTTCTGACATGTGGGGTGATGGTGCAAAGAGCCCTCCAGTCTAGCAGAGGCCCCTTTAAAAAATGTTCCCGGGCTCCTCCTCTGCCAACCAGGTTGCTAAAAATACTACTACAGCAAAAGCTGAAATATTTGCAGAGAAAACTGAATTTCCTGCTACCCCCACTCCCTCTACTAAATGGGTAAAATCCTGACCTAAGAAGCCCCCAGTCAGCTACCCCCACTCCCTCTACTAAATGGGTAAAATCCTGACCTAAGAAGCCCCCAGTCAGCTCCTCCTACTTTCCCACCCCCTTCTTATTTGGAGTCCCTCTGTGGGCTTGAGCTGGGATGTTATGTTCAGAAAGTGCCCACTCCAAAGAAAGGAAGCCATGAGTAAGTATTGGCAAATAGATTGTCACGTGCCTTGGCTTTTCTGTCTGCTTACTAGGACCAGCCCTCTCCAAATCCCCCTCCATCTGTCCCAAGGATCTGTATTGGACCACAGAAGCTTTGCAGTAATCCATATTTTATTCTTTCTTTTGTCTCCATCTCCTCTTCTGCCTGCCTTGGCTTCTATTCTTTACCTTCTACCTCCACGCTCCTACTGGTTCCAGCCCACGGCACTTACATGCCCCAGCTCCCTTCCTAACCCGGCCCTTCTGGAGCTTATCTCCTTTTCAGGCCTGCAACCCTTTTTCTTCAGTGGTTGTGGGGGCTGGCAAATATAGAGAAGAGTTCTCAAAACTGGAAGTGTCAAGAAGGACTACAGGATCCAAGTCCAGCTGGCTAATAGGTACCGCTCCAAAAGTTGGCCTGTGACACTCAGGATACAGGCCAGGCAGGCTACCCCAGAGAATGTTACCTGGATCACCATGCCAAAGACAATAACCAAGGGGAGCCAGGCTCAGGGATCCCATACTACACCTGTTCCTCTTCCTAGCTCATCTAATTTAGAATCACAGCCTCTGAGTCCCACCAGCTCACCTTGCTGACAACGTCCTGCCACCTAGTCCAAGACAGGGACTTCTCACTGAGTTTGGTGTTCACTCTAGCTCCGAGGCCATCAGTGGTCCAATCTGAGATGTCATCGTGTGGTGTGACATCCTGCTCAGGGTGTGCGTCTCTGTGGTTGCACGGAGTGTGTGTCTGTGCCTTTGACTCTAAGTATCTGTCATTTGCCTCTAGGTGTTTGAATTTTTTGAGTATCTGTCTTCTTGTTCTGGTCTCTGCTTCCTCTGTCTGTCTTCTCACCTCAGAGCCTGCCCATCCCCCAGGGCAAGCACTGTGGCCAGTTCTGCGTAGGCGCCTCAAGTGAGCTGTTGATGAAATGGTTGTTTTGTGGATGGAGCTGATAGTTGCTGTATCTGTTCTCCCATGGGTCCACCAGTATTTAGACATTCTCGCCCCACACCAAGGTGTCTTTCAGAAAGAGGGAAGGGCTATGCTGCCTGTGTGGGAGTTTAGGGGGAGGGAAGTGTTGTAAAGATACCCCCCTTTCAGCTCTGACCAGCAGGAAGAAGGGCCCAGAGGCAGCACAGCCTGCAGAGGAATGTTGCCTAGCAACTTGGGAGACTTTACTGCAAACTCACCAAATACTGAATTCCTTGGCTCTAATTTGGGAAGGGAAAAGCAGAGTCCAGGCCTCACATCCTCTCTCTTCCTCAATTTCCTCTTTCCCTCTTTTCTCTGGATTTTGGAACTGAAGTACAAGGGGAATTGGTATAACTTAAAGCTCCAGATGTGCCTATCATTTAGGCAAAGGCCTGAGTTCCCAGGACATCCTGCCATTTGGTGGAGGTGGGGGATGAAGGATGTGCCAGAGACAGATTGGGGAACAGATTTTTCAGTTACAGGGGTGGGTGGGTCCCAACATGCTGGGAGAGACACCCCTACACCCCAAGCCCTGGAATTCCAGCCAGCCTCCAGCTCAGCTTAGAGCCCCAAGCTGGTTAATCCTATCTCCATCCTGAGTGGACACTCATTTCCCCTCCCACTCATTTTTCTTTTGGTAAAAAAAAAAAAAAATCCAGCCCCAATATTTGGGTGGGAAGGAAGCATGTAACAGCCATGCTGTGAGTGGCCAATGACTATAGATTTATTAGAATGCTGTTCCAGGGTCTCCTGTCCCAACAGAGCCACAGTGCATTTTCCCCTCCTCTACTCTGAGCAGTAGTTCATCATTTTCTCCTTCCTCCCTTTGGGATCTTAGCTGAGAAAGACTTTCTAGTTTTCTCAGAGATGGTCCATCCTACCCACACAACATGTCACAATGCCAGCTCTGGTACCCTGACAAGCTCGGAAAGGTGGGCTACCACATAAGTAGCAAGCTGTCCCTGGGAGATGCTGCTTCCACATCTCCCCTTCCCAGCCTTGTTGAACACCATAGCCTTTCTCATCATGGACCCAAAGGGCCAATAATTTTTGACAATTCTGTATACTACTGGGTTTGGGGTATTTTTCTTCTTCCTAGGACCAAGGATGAGGGTAGTTAAATATTGTCTTATTTTGAAGCTATGGATCAAAAGGAGGAGTCTGGTATGAGGAGTGGAAAGGGGGTAAAAGGTGTTTCTTCAAAGTTTGTACCAATATACAAATACATACAAAACAGGTGTTGTATGTAGATGATTTTGTTTAATGCACAGTTGATAGATAACAGATGGTGAATGGATATATAGATAATACATACTGTAATCTAGACATCTTGAGTAGGGTGATTGTTATGTGTGTGTATACACAGTGCCATCACCCAAAACATAGGATGTCTGTATATATTTTACATCTGCACAGCTGTGCGTACGTACAAGGTCTGTGTAGTTGTTTTTGCAGGTTGTTTTGTGGTGTCTGTCTGTTGGAAGAAAGGCATATCTTAGTGAGCCTGGGGGAGTATCATATTTGTACCGGTGGGGCTTGTAAACTTTTGTGTTGTGTGCTCATCACCAGGTTGCGCACCAACACTCTTCACTGCATAGCAGGCTAGCAGGCGTGATGATGGGACTTTTTTTTTTTTTTTTGTCTTTGGAGCTTTTCTTTGCGGACTGGGGGGGAGGGAAGTTAGAAGAAGCCATATTTGGGGCTCTAGCTAGATTGTGGAAGTGTAGGGTGGTGGGTAGGGGGTTTGTGGTTTTCTATCTATGGCCAGGAAGGCGTGATGTGCCCAGATGTGTGTCTGTGCTCGGAATGTCGGGGGCCTCCTTCTGCCTACTCCGGCAAACATCTGCCTGGCAGTCCAAGGTTTAGCAAGCAAGGGGATTGAATTTGGGAGGGTGGGGTGTGTAGGTGGAATGGATGGAAGTGAGTAGGCGGAGGGGTAAGCGAAGGAGCCAGAGCAAGGCGGAGAGAACCGACAGAGCGGAGAGAGGGAGTGGTCCTCCTTCCAGTTCTCCCCGCCCACCCTGCTGAAGGCGTCTCCTGATTGGCTTCACGACAGCAGGGCTCAGGTTACATTCGCGAGCGGAGCTGAGCGCGGGAGACCGGACCTGAGAGGAGAGCTGCTGGTTCTGCGCGGGTCCGCCGGCCTCGGACAGCCCAAGAGCTGCCACCCAACATCACACAGACCCCCCCACCCCCGCCCTGCGCCAGGCTCCACCCCAGCCAAGGACCCCCCAACACTAGCATGGACTGCTGCACGGTAAGTCAGAGGGCCTGGGGAACTGGCACTCAGCTTGGTCTGGGGCAAAGAGAGCTCGAGAACCACCTGCAGGGTGAGTGAAGGATGGAAGTGGGTGCGGAAGACCTAGGAGGACGCCTGCTGAGACGTGGGTGATGGGTGATGGGTGATGGAAGGCGCTCGCCTCACTCGAAAGCCCTAGGGAAAAAATGCTCCCCAACTAGCGGGGGGCGTCTGAGCGCCTATCCGCCAAGCAGTCTAGGTTGGACTTCCAGCTGGGCAGGGCTTTGCAGCAGAGAAACTGCAGGTTAGACGACAGGAGGAACTTCCTCCTGTGAGACGCTGAAAATCGTCGCCTAGCGAAGCTGCGGCGAATTCTCTCCTCTGGCATTTGTCCTCTATACCATATAATAGCCCACTGGCACTGTTGTCGGTGGGTGGACATACTGATCTTTCCGATCCTCGGAAGATCGCCTAAGTCCCTGCACAATGTAGATGGAGGTAATCGGTCCATACTGGTCTTAGTAGTGAGGATGGGCAGCAAAAAGCCTAGTCAGTGTGGTTCTGGAGAGGAGTTGGCCCGGCCCCCAAAGCCTTCTCACTCTGAGGGGGCTGGGTGAAGTGACCGCGAGAGAGCCCTGCTGGCTAGGAAAGGAAGCGTCTGCAATTTGTCAGCGCCCACACGGAGACCAGGATGCAGCAAGTGCCTAATGCAAAAGTAGATTACTGTTAAGGTGACCCTGTATGCAAGCACCCGGCACAGGACCTGACTCCTGGTCACTAGAGGAGTACAGTGATCATGCGCATAGAAATTTATTTTATCTATTTATTTTATCTATTTTATTTATTTATTGTATTCTATCAATTGATTTGTCCTCTCCCCACCCCATAGTGTACAAAAAGGTGAGGGGAATGAGCTTGGGAATTAAAGAATACCCCAGTTCTGTAAGAGGTGAGACTTTGTCTGGATATCAAGAGGCTGAAAGAACTTAGAAGCAAGTCATAGTTGTGATTTTAACTCTTATTAGTATCCATAATAACTGCCAGTTTGTGATTGCTCACCATAACCTTACATTTTATATTTAATCATCACAACTCTGTGAGGTAGATATTATTTCACAGATGTGCATATTGAGGCTTCAAGAAATTATTTTCCCAAGGAGGCAGCGCTCCTGGATATGGAGACAGGATTCAAGCAGAGCCTTTTTTCATTCAAATAGCTATACATTAACCTCTCCTCCAACTATATTGTCTTTTCCTCATTATAAAAGCAACATGCACATAATAGTAAATATAAAGAACAGAGAAAGTATAAAAAGAAACATGTCAATCACATACAGTCCTGCCCCTTGGAGAACACTGATAACATCGTTTTCCCTTTGCTTGTTATTCTTCAGGGACTTATTTATTTTTGTATTTACTGTGCTGGGGTTTGAACCTAGGGCCTCCTTCATGCTAAGTATGGCTTTCCCACTGAACTCCATCCCCAGATCAAGAAACAATTTTTTTGGTTGTGAAAGGAGAAATGGAGGTTTCTGGGATCCACTGAGGAAGAACCTCTCAACCCGCAATGTTTTATAAAGTAAAGTAAATAAATGAATGAATCGTGAATTCAGAGATCTGAGTGAGTGGGGGAAGGGTATTGCTGAGCACGAAGGAATAAGATGAGAAGATCCAAATGATAGGGAAAGGAAAGCAGGAGGCACGGTCAGTGGAAAGAACAAAGAATCCAAGAAGGCAGGGAAGGAATGTAGCCTGTCACCTCCTGTGTCTGCAGGAGTAATAAGGGAGGGGTGTGGAGTCCACCTGAAGGCCCTGGTCAGCCCTGGGTGGTGCTTGTGAGTGCCCAGGAAGCCATTTGTGTAGGGCAAATAGCTAGCTAGGTAACAGATGACAGGTGTTGATAGATAACATCTAAGGGACTAGTAGACAGGGTTGCATTCAGTGTCTCCTAAAAAAAAGGAAAGGACACCCACCCAAAAAACATGAAGGTGGCAGATACACTGATCCCAGTGACCCAGGCTCTGGGGCACCTCTTCCAGTGCACCCTGTACACAGGAACTTTCCTTTTTCATGTCTTAGGTTTTCAGGGCCAAAGGAACGAGCAAGAACAGGCACCATTCTTGGACTGTGCAGGACAACAGGAAGTGGGAAAGGGGACGGACGCTGAGGTGAAGGGTTAGGGAAGGATGGGGCTGGGGCCAGACATTTTCCTACCCAATTCTTTGGAGGTCTGGGCTCAATGCTAGGAGGGAGCTGTGATATGTACAGAAAGCAGTCAGTGTGCCTCTTCATTTTTCATTCTGGAACTCCTCCATGACCACTTCACCTGGTCACCTGGTCTTTAGGAAGACCACTAGCCTTCCTCCTTCTTTCTTCTTGGTCACGAGGCTGATACACAAATGGCAGGGGGCGGGGGGACAGGACAGATCTCCTTATTTTTTTAAATCATATATATATATATATATATATATATGATTTTCCTGCATTCATTTACTATGAAAAAGCAGAGGAACATATTTTGGATCCTACTCCTTTCTTTTGCTTGGTCTAGTCAACCTGGTCCAGCTGAATTCATAAAATGATTGCCTGCCTTGAATCAGATCATTACATTGTTTATCAACTGTGCAACCTCAGGGAAGTTACAAAATATCTCTGAGACTCTTCCCAGACTTCCAAAATGGGGATTGAATAGGTAAAATGTGCAGTGTTGAGCACAGGAACTGACACATAATAAGCACCCAACAGGAATAATTCTTATAGTTATTAGGATTTGGGAGCTCAAGGAGACTTTATTCATCTCAGCCAAGTTTTAGTTGTGGCTGAAAATAAAATAAGGTTCCTAGAGGGAAAATGATGTGCCCAGTGGGACTAGAAACCATGGCTCCACCTTCACATCTCCTGCTAAATGTCACCCAGTTCATACAGAGTTCTCCGGGACACACCATCAGTCTTGACTTTGGAAGGCACCCGCTTACTGTGACCAATGAGCCTTTTTCCCTATTCCTACTACTCTCCCTGCAGATCTGTGAACAGATCTGGAACAGGCCACCTCAAAGCTAGCTCTATCCTGAGAACTCAGCTTGAGGGAGAGGGAGCTGATTCTGGGGGTAGGTTTCCATTTTGGATCCAGCTGGGGTGGGTGGAGACAGCAGGTGGGGTCTTGGGAGACTGGAGAAAGATACCCTTGCTCCACTCAACTTCCCCACGCCTCCATGACTGCCAAGGCCCAAGAGCCTAGTGGGCTGGATTTTTTTTTTAATAGTTGTTGCCCCCTTTTGAAAAGAAGTCTCTCTGTTCCCAGAGAATATTCCAAGAAAGACTTGAACTCTGAGAATCAAAGAACCCAAAGGAGTTGTTTTAGATTTTATGTGAATTAAAAAATAAAAGGTCAGGGAGAGATTGAGACTTAGGAAAAGACAAAAAAGAGGGCCCCTCTACACAATATCAGCCGCCTGGTAACTCCTTGAAATTGTATTTATATCCATGGATTGTGAACATCTCAGCACAAATTGAAGAACCATGAAAGCCCACAAAATGAGGACAGCCTGGGAAATCCTGGCAAGGGCATCCAGAATTTAAACCTGTACTCCTGGGTCAACCTGTCTGGGACAGTGATCATTGAAGCCTCACTTCTAAGACTAGATAACTGACCAGAAGCGGGCAGGAGTAGAACTGAGTTACCATTTTTATGTGAGACCTTGGTCAGCTACTGTCTGAGAAGAAAAAGAGAGTAAAAGCAATGCATGTCCTCAGACACATTCCTAGAAGCCATGGGGCCAAAACAAAGGAGAAATGGTCTTCTAACTTGCCAGTAATCATCATCATCCCAGTCCACACTGATGCCATAAGTCATGTTAAGCCACAAAGGGGCCAAATGCTGAGACTTTCTCTATTCCAGCCTAACCACTGAAATTCATTATATCAATTCCTTAATTCTTTCTACTGTCAGCTAGGGCAGGCCATGAGAGAGACAGAAACCTACTTTGGGTATGGGATGGTCAGATTACAGTTACACATTCCATAATGATGGTAACATGTTCTGAAAAATGTGTCATTTGAATTGTGCAAACAATATATAGTATAATTACCCCAATGAAGATAATTATGACAACATTAAATGATATAATCTTATAGTATCATCATTATATATGAGATCTGTCATTGACCAAAACATTATGTGGCTTGTATTTGTATATTAGAATGAACTTTGTAAAATTGTTATTATATAACCACTTTTGGCATACAGAAGCAATTATTTTGCATCAATATAATATTATATAAAACAATCATAATATATAGCTATCATTTATTGAGCAACTAGTCTGTGCCAGAAACTTTATGCATATCATGCTATTTATTCTTCCCCACAACCCATAGAGGTGGATATTATTATCCTGGTTTTTCAGATGAAGGAACTAAGAAAAGATTAGATAACTTGCCCAAGACAACACAGTTACAGCATGTGGTAGAGCCTTGGTTTGCTTTCTGGGTTGCATCTGCTTATCCTAAGTGGGGGTTAGAAATGCACTCTAGACCCTGATATACAAAGGTTCAAATTTTTGGTCCATTGATAACTTTCTGTATGACAGCAGATAGGTTTTTTCTTTGTTTGTTGCTTTTTTGTTTCACCAGATAGGTTTTTAAACCAATCGCCAGTTTTATCATAATAAACTGGGGTAATAATAAAAAGATATGTCGTTGCTTTATTTTTGAAAGCTAAATAAAATAATGCTTGTAAAACACTGTATTATTGCACCTGGAACAACATATGTGCATAAATGGTAGCTATTGTCCTAATTACTTTCTTCCAATGAGCACACCAAGGAAAGGGCTTCTTGCTCCTGCTGATCTTTTCCTTGTTTTTTTGTTTTGTTTTGTTTTGTTTTTTTAAGTGATAGATTTTGTCTGTCACTTATTCTGAGACTCCAGGTTGTGAGGTCAACCTGGGGAACAGTGGGAAAGTGAAGAGTCCATGGGAAAATAGTCTCTTGGCCTCTAACCCATATGCGGGGGTAGAGGGGAGGCTGATTCACTGAGCTTTGGCCCCATGCTCTCCCTAATTCCAGCTGAGCTCTGGTACTGTTCTACTCAGGAAAAGGCTGTCCTGGTGAATCTTACGTACCCAATCACCAGAAAATCCTAGGCTGGGAAGGGCCCCTTCTGAACTGGAGGCAGCCGTTAAAAGCAGGGGAATGGGTGGCCACATCCAGGAATGCCTGTTTACTTTGCTCCTCCAAACTCGCGGTCCACTCAATTCTGCAGCGCCCCTAAATTGGCCACTGGTAATGGGCCCTTGGCTCACTCCGGGCTGTCTGGATTTCTTGTACCCCATCCCACCATGTATTTCTTTCCTGAGGTGAGTGCACAACTATGCCCACATCATAGCCCTGAACCTTCCTCTTTTCGTTGCCCAGGGAGAAACACACCAGTGTGGCTTCCCTCTCTTCCACATCCTCTCAATCCCCCGAGACTCTGGTCCTAACCTACCCTCTCTGGGTCTCCGACCTGACCCGCCAGTAAGAACCCCTTCCCCTTCCCTCCCCAGGAGAGCGCCTGCTCCAAGCCGGACGACGACATTCTAGACATCCCACTGGACGATCCTGGTGCCAATGCGGCCGCTGCCAAAATCCAGGCGAGTTTCCGGGGCCATATGGCGCGGAAGAAGATAAAGAGCGGAGAGCACGGCCGGAAGGGCCCGGGTCCTGGGGGACCGGGCGGAGCTGGGGGCGCCCGGGGAGGCGCGGGCGGCGGCCCCAGCGGAGACTAAGCCAGGTGAGGCTGGCTGGAGGGGCGCTGCCAGCTGGAGACCCCTCTTTCCCAACGCTCCTAGGAAGGAGCAAGGGAAGACTAAGGGCGTGCTGAAGGTAGAGAAAGGTGTGGAAGGAGCTGGGGGTGGGGAGTAGAAATCCGCCAGGTGAGGTGGGTTGGAGGAGGCTAAAGGTGCTGAGATTTCCGAGAACTCACCTGTTTCTCCCTCTCCCCCCTGCCTTCTGCCCCGCCCTGGACTGAAGAAGAAATGAACATTTTAGAAGGTAACGAATACGACCCAAGCAGAGAGGTTTTGGGGAATGCTAAGTGGGAGAAGAGGACCATTTTCCCAACCCTTCCTCTGTCCGCCTTCACTCACTCCCAACCGGGGAACTTGCACCCAGGGAGAAACACACCAGTGTGGCTTTCCTCTCTTCCACATTTGCTACCCCAGTAGTCCTCCGACTCATTGAGATGCCTGAGGCTGCGACAGGGTCACACCTGGATTAACGCAAACACGCAGTCACCCTCATTTGGCCGCACAAGCCAGGCCGAGGGCTATAAACACACCCGGTCTCACTCACGTATCTTTCTCGGGGCTCATTTCAGCTCATTGACTCAGTGGGGGGGGGGGGTCTGAGTGACTAGGGACCCCTGGTAGCCTTGTTCAGAAAGGTAGAAGGGACGGGGAGAGTAAATTCCAGGAGAGGGCAGGTTCTCAGACCTTCTCTTTCCTCAGTTCCCAAGGAGAGATGGATGCCGTGTCCCCTTCGCAGTGACGAGACTTCCCTACCGTGTTTGTGATCCCCTCCTCCCCACCAGCCTGCCAGCTTCTGGAGCCCCCCTGCGTCCCAGAGACTCTTTCTTCCAGGCAGGCTTCCTCGCGGAGTTGCCAAGTCCGTGCCCTTTTAGTTAGCCCTCCAGTCTAGCGTGGTCCCTGTTCGCCCTTCCTCCCCATCCGATCCCCAAACCCCGCACTCCCAAATTTTCCTCCTTTTGCTTCTCGCCCACCTCTCCCCGCACCCAGCATGCAGCTCTGCCTCCGCAGCCTCTGTGCGCTTCCCTGCGCGCACTGCGGAGGGCGCCCTAAGCGTCGCCCAAGTACACTCAATTTAAAAAAATAATAACAGTCCTTTGGTTCTGTGCGCAGCGATAGGGGGCGCCCTGCGTCTCTGTGCGATTCCCGCCCCAGCCTAGCCTCAGAACTTTAAATCTGGGACATGAGGAAGGGAGAAAAGTGTTTACATGGTTTCGGATGCCCCTTGCTCTGATCGGAAGGGAAGTCCCTATCCCGCACCTGCCTGTCATGTTCCCTTCCTTCTCCCCAGCGCACCCTGAGAGCGGCCTCTCCAGCTCTCCTGTTTACGCAAACGCCGAGCGCCTGGAGGCTCGGTAGGAGGAGTCTTCCGCGGCCCCGCCCCTGCCCCTTCCGGCTTCGGCCCCGCCGGGCTCCTGGGGTTGTGGCCGGAAGGTTTTTAATCTCGGTGTGTGCATGTGACCGTTCTGGGTTGGAATGTGAACAATAAAGAGGAATGTCCAAGTGTTCAGAGGGTGCCGGGAGGGGAGGGAGTTTGGGTGCACAAGGCCACCGGTTGGAGCCTGAACAAATCTCATTTGATCAAGCCAAAAAGCAGAGGGGAAGTGAGATGGAGAAACCCTTAGATTGAAATCTGCCCTTTGACGCAACCAAACTTCCTGCTTATAGCATTATCTCTGGGATTTAAAGCCCAATCCTTCCTTTACTAGTAATACTCTTTGGGCCGCCTAGAGAAATTCGCCAGAGACAATATGGTACCCAAAGGTTTTAATTATTGATCTTCCCCCTCACTGCCCTCAGGGATCAGAAGTCAGACAACCATAGGGAGCTTGGACTTCGTGGTCGTCACAGTACTGGTAGATGGGGACCTTTCAAGGAGCCCTTTGCTAGAATCCACCTTCATAGAAGATTGCTCAAAAATCCCAGGAGCCGTGGCATCCTCCCTGATGGATATAAGCAAATTTTTACTGAAGTTAGAAGCAACCTCCAGACAGATGCTGTCTTGTAACCCAGGAACTTTTACATTTTACTATTCCTGAGAATTGTTTGTGGAACTTTTGGTTAAAATGAAAATTCCAGGGCCTGTCTCCCCCAACACACACACACACACTCACCCAGAAATTTTACTGTAAGAGGGATAGAAAATGACCTGAAACTGAATGTTTAATAAGTTCCTGGTGATACTTTTTTAGGTAACCTGAGGACCACATTTGAAGAAATTTTGCTCTGATTCCTATTCTGGTCCAGCTAAAGTGGAGGACAGAGGAAGCTTTGGCCTCTTTTCCTGATTGCCCCACACAGAACTAAACTCAGCTAAGTGATCAGGATAAATCCAATACATTTAAAATACACACAAACACACGCCTTAAAAACAGAAGAGTAAACATTTTTAAATTTGAGAAGGGTTCAGGCTGTCCTGTAAACTGAGTCATCCATGTCCCAACTTGTAAACTAACTCTTTCACCCTGTACACATTGTTCACACACACACTCATGCATAGGTTATATTGCATCTGCCACCACTAAATACCAGGAATGAGCAGTAATCCCTACCCCCTAACACTTCTAACAGTGTCAGAATTTGAGGGCTAAAGGTTCCACTTTCAACCCAAACCCTTTTCTCCCTCTCTGCACCACCCTCTAGCCCTCCTGCTCACCGAAGTTCACTACCCCCATATGTCTCCTTGGGCTTCTTCTTCCTCTCTTTCTGGAATCTGATTAAACAGAATGCAGCAACTGACAGGAGCAACACACCCAGGAGCACCCCAATCAGAGTTCCAGCCACTCGACCTTTGGAGGAATCTAAGAAGACATAAGGCCCTCAGAGCTTCAGAACTTCTTGACTCATCCTCAGACCACTTTATGCAGCCTCCCCAACCCAAGCCTTTCAGTCTGGCCTTTGCTGAGCATTCCCTACCGGTCACAGAGAGGGTCAGCTCACAGGATGAACTGCCCATCTGGTTGGTGGCCACACAGCGGTAGGTGCCCGAGGAGGTCAGGGAGAGATTGGTGAGAATGAGCTGGCCAGATACCTCATCTAGAGGGAAAAAAGGAAGTGTGTCACCTCAGTCAACTGGATGAGCACCTACTATGAGGAAAGCTCATTCATTTTATCCTTACAGCAGTCCTGCTAAAGAGGAACAACTTGATACCATTGGTGAGAAATCAGACTCAGAAAGTAAATAATTTCTAGAGAGTAATTCCAAAGCCACTTTAACTTATGGGCTCTTTCCACCTCACATAATTACCTTTTTAGGCTTAGGGAGACTGCACAAACATGAAGGTGGTGGAATTGAAGTTGGATTCTTACTGGCTAAGGTCAGGTTCCTGGTTGGGGGTAAAAAGGATTAATTGCTAAAAACTGTATCCTCTGGGGTGGCTCTAAACTGATCCAAGTGTTTTTCTAAACTCTTGCTTTAGAAGACAGAACACACATCAAGAAGTGATGGGGGGGGGGGCGGTCCTGGATTGATAAAGGTGTTTGCAGGAGCTGGGGCTATTAGGAGAGATCTGGCAACTAGAGAAAACTGAGAAGCTAAGGCTTTTAGCTATATGGCTCTTCCAAAGATACCAGCTAAAATGATTCAAGCCAGCCCATTCCACTCTGCTTCAGTTTCTTCTCTAGGAAGTTTGGAAGTGATTCATGACCCTTTAGAAAATCTCCCAAAAGTAGACAAGTAGGAATCATAAGAATGCCCCTTGCTCTCTACTCTCTTTCAGGATATCAGGAAAATATTTAATTTGAGAAATAACTCCCAGGAATGCAGCCACAGGCTGCAGAAGACAGACGGAAAGGGAATAATATAGGGACGAGACATGGAAAAGGTAGAGTGGTTTGTCTCATCCTCAATAGTCATAGAACTGGTAATGTGGGTATATGGGATTTAGAGACCACATTTGTGCAGGTGTGCAGTTCCCTCTTTGAGTCCCTGGGCCCTTACCTTGAACCATGCTACCAGGAGAAGGTGTAGGAGAAGATCCAAGGCGTACCCAGTTGTACACTGGCTTCGGAGCTCCCTCAGAAGAGTAGCATCTCAGTTCAGTAGAGCCCCCCACAAAGGATGGCCCATTCTGAGTGCATAAGGGGTTACTGGGGGATACTGCAAAAATCACAGAAGTACTTCAGCAATCTTCTAATCTCACACCAACTAAGTGCTACATTTCCTGATTTAATACCCCTGCCAAATAATGGTCCATTTCTCTCCACACACCACTGCATCCCCAGGAAGTGATTTCTACTATTGGAAATTTTGAGTATTTTAAAGGTCTTCCTCATGTTGAGCCAAAGTCCATGTTAATAATATCTACCCTTTGATTCCAGTTCCTTTGGGCCCACAGTGAGAAATTAAAATCTCTCCTCCACCATGACAGTCCTTCAGATATTTGAATATAGCAGTCACACAACATCTCCTTGGTCTTATCTTTTCCATCTAAACATCTCTTGCCTCTAATAGTTTCTTTTGATTGCTCATCTCTGACCAGGCTGTGATTTGGGGCGAGATGGAATTTCTGAACACAAAGTGGTGCACAGTGATAGGGGACTTCTTCCTTTCATGGCTACCCTCCTTCTCTGCCACTGACTATTGGGAGGGACAGAATCCAAATCTGAACTATCAGTGGGAGGTTCCTGGCTAATGGAGCTGATAGGGGTATGACTCAGACCCCATATAAGGGAAGGGCTTTTTCTCTCAGACCCTTTGTTACTAGGGCCCTAAGGGAGGAGACATTGTGGAGGGCAGAATTAGAGTATGACTGACTATACAGATTAGAAGTCTTCAGAAGGGGGATTTTTTTTTTAAGGTCCCCAGTGCAGTTGTGTCCTTCAGCTGGAAATCAGGATATGGGGAGAGTTAACAGGGCCTGTACACACTTTCAGAGTACACGGTTAACTGGTGGGTCCCCAGTTGGCCTTACCCAGCACAGTAAGGTTGATTAACCCCAACCCATTGGTGTAGAAATCTGGTGGATTGTTAACATGACAGAGATAGGTTCCAGTATCTGAGGGGCGGACATCAGTCAATCTCAGGGAGGCCACCCCTCTTGTGGGGGGATTCTGAAGTAGACTGGCCCGTTCAGCCTTAGAACCAGTGGGATACAGATGGCCATTGGTGAAGTACAGGATCTGAGAAGAGGCAAAAGACATACATATGTTCCCCTTTCTCTCTGGCACCCATTCCACAGTGCTTCCACATGGAAGTGGGAATAAGTCCACTCACTTGAACTAGTAGTGGAGGAGGTTGCTACTCTGTAGCCTGAACTATTAAGGGAAAACATCAATGTATCCTATTAATCAGCAACACCTCAGCCTCAATGGGTTCAGTAATTCCAACTGGGACTTCACTAACAAGGGGTTTTAATATAGCCATGGGAGAGGTAAGGATAATATAGGGTCACACAGACTGAGAAGATCTAGCAAGAGCCCACTTACCTTTTCATCCAAGCAATACTGATCCCCAAATGTACCCCCACCCCAAGCCCTCATTCTTCCTGGCCAACCCCACTGGGGTCACAGTGGCTCTCAGCTCACGGGATGGGATGTAGAGATGGGCTTTCCAGGCTGCACAAAGCTCCACTCCAGGGCGAAGTTGTCTCCCACTGATGTGCTGTAACTGCAGCTCAACTCAGCAGTCTTGCCCACGGGCGCACTCAGGGGCTCAGTGGGTACCTTCACCTCCACAGCTATCCCTGGGGCTGAGGATGGAGAGGGAGGCAGAACCACAATCCTGGTGATCTGGAAGGTCTGGCCTATATTTCAGTGTCTACATCAAGAGCTGGGGGCTCTCTCCCCACAGTGCACTCTTCTCAAGCCAATCCCTCCTTTCTTCTTGAAACCTGATGTTTCCGGGAGGGAGGTGCCCACAGCCCAGCCGGAGTTTTGTGGGTAAAAGGGCCAAGACTGGGCCAGGTATGAGGATGTATTGGCGGAGAAAAGAAGACAATAGCCCTGCTGTGGTTAAGGAATGCCGCCTGGTGCTCCCCTCTCCTCTGCCCTGGTGGCCCTCAACCCCTGCCTGGATCAGCCGGCTCCGCCTTAGCCCCAGAAGCAGCCCTAGCCCACACCGCAGGGACTGAGCAGTCCTTAAAGAGCCCACCCCCACCTCTCGCTGAGGCTTCTCCTCACCACTCAGGCACACAAAGCCCAGCAGAGCCCAGCAGAGGAAAGGCCCCGCAGGGAGCCCAGTCACGGCCACCTCCAGCTGTCCTGCCATGCGTTGGTCTGTCTTGGTGTCGGGGTCTGAGGAAGGGAAGGTAGTGCCCAGCGGGTAGCCTTGTCGTGCCTGGCAGGAGCCAAACTGACTATCTCAGAGCAAACAAGGGGAGAGGCTGGCACCTTCAGGTAGAGAAATGCTCCTCCCTCCTCCAGGCCAACTCTGAAATCACTGTAGCCCTCCTTCCTTTTCCTTCCTCTTCCCTCAGTTTCTGAAGCTGTCAGGCCCTGGTAAAAGAACCGGGCTTTGGGTGGGTACCCTGAGGGCCAGGGCTCAGAACTGGAGCTCTGCAGGAAAAGATTGTCTTTGGAGGAAGAGGAGGCAATCTAACACTGGGACTTGGCAAATACTTCACCAACATGGGCTCTTGCAGTGAGCATGTAATTCGGGCTTAGACCCTTTCTGACCCCTTCAGAGATTCTTGTTCCTCCAAAAATTCTTCTGTTCACCACTTGCCGGAGTAAGAGTCTCCATAAGTCACACCCACCTCCCCATTCCCAGAGCCCCTCCATTGTACAGAGAAACTGAGACCTAGAGGCTCTCTCCATTGTTAGGAAAGAACACGGCAGAATTTTGACATGTATCTGCACCACATTCTACACTCAGCTCTCCCTCAGTAACAAGAGGGACTGCTACACCATAGGCAAGAGATGTGTTTGTTAAGGATCCCATTGTGTGAGAGAAGGAAGCACAAAGGAGGTTCCCCTCCCCAGCCCCATTGAGGAAGAAGAGAGGAAACGCATGCATCCCCAAACCAGGACCATCAGAACTCCAGCAGAAAGCGTACCCTTCGTTTTCATTCCCTTACTGCTCAGACTGGATTAAGGAATTGGGTGCTTTCTCTTTACATATGACAGCAAATGACCTTTCTAAACACTCTAGAATAGAGATATCCCAAGCCAGTAAATTCAGGCTATATGGAGAAGCTTCCTGCTTCCACAGCCTGGTTAGGTTCCACTTTGCATCCTCCTGAAGCTCAACTCCTGAGAATTCCCAATTGGAAAGGATATGTGATTCTTATTTCATATAAACACAGTGTATATTTATTGAAATTTGAAAAACAAAAACACACATTGCAAGTTAGTTTTTAAAATGTCTTTCATATTCCCTGCCCCAACAAATCCAACCAAGACAGCACAACAGTTTGTATCAATGCAGGGAGCTGGAGTGGCAGCAAGGGATGGCAGTTAGATAGGGGTGGGTTACAAATCATCAGGCTGCCTGCGGCCTCTTTGACTGGCAGTCTCCTCCTCCAGGGCCCTTGGAGGGTAGCCAATCTCAGCAGCATTCAGCTTGCTTCATAGGAAGAAGTGGGGGAGGGGTAAAGTTTCCCCTCAATCCCATCCTAGGTTCACTTCCTCTTTTATTTATACTTTTTTTTTTCTTTTGATCTTCTGGACATTTGGATCTTCCTGAGACCCAATTTTGCTATAGTAAAGAGGTAGGAGCAGAGGACTGGAGGTCTGGAGTATGGCTATCTTCCCAAGACTCAGGCCTCTGTCAGTGCTAAGGGTAACTCTTATAGGAAAGAGAGACACCAGATTGTTTACCCTTGAGTGCCATCACACCAGAGACCCAGCCTGATTCTGCATAGGCACTACTATGGGCACAGCACCCACGTGATTCATGGTAGAGGAAGAAACCCCACCAGGGATAATGGATACTGGCTGAGGGTGGGCCCCATTTGTTCTGGGTAGTCTTGGTGAAGATAGGGCCTGGCTGGAGAGACTAGGTGTAGGGGTCATTGCACCAGGCCTGGGAGAGGCATGGGATGATCGGAGGGCTCGTGCTGAGGTAACAGACGAAAGAGTCCCATTTTTAGAGATTGTGTCTGAGCTCTTGGGCCAGGGCAGAGTCCGGGGAGCAGTGGCATCCTCCCTAGTCATCAAAGAAGTAAAAATACATTACAAGCAGAAAGGAAAAGAAAAGAAGGTTTCTATATGTTTTGTCTTTTTATCTCCACAAATGCAGACTTCAACTCTCTTTTCCTTCTCCCATAAAATCTGCCCCTAGGAAAGATGATCTGCCCACCCTTCTATACTATGAGACTCAAACTCTGTGAGGGAAGTTAGAAGAGCCTCCATCCCTGCAAAGATCAGGGACACTTACTTGATATCATTGGCCAGCTCCTCTGGGGCCTTGCCCCTGCGTTGGTACAAGAGGACCAGCCCAGCAAGCAGCATCAGTCCAACCAGGCTGCCCACAACTGCTCCAGCAACCACAGCAGCCCTGGGTCCTGGAAAAGCCTTGGTGTCAGAAAGGAACACTCATCTGTCCCCTACCCTTCAATTCTACTACCCCACTGCCACCAGATACATTCTTTTTTCCTGTTAAAAAGAGAAGGCACTGTCAAGCAGAAAATGGCCAGTCACTGCACAAACATTTGTAGGAAACTTTGACCAGGGCAAGCTCCCTGTCCTGTTACAATGAAAAGCCTCAGCTAACAGGCTTTCTCCCACTTGCAAACCCACCCCCACCACTGACCACTCTTCTTAACCACACTTACCCCTCACTGACCTGTGCTCACTTCCAGAGTAACATTGCACATGGCACTGCCCAAAAGATTGTGGGCTTTGCAGATATAGACTCCAGACATGGAAGTGGAAAGGTTGGTAAGGCTTAAAGACCCACGGATGTCATCTGTAGATACAATTTTGCCATCAGTTCAGTGACTTTTTTTTTTTTTTCACATGTGAAAAAGAAACAAAAAGTCCTGCCCTTTCTCTAGTATGTCCTCTTTGACTCTCTGGGACTCCTATCTGTTCTCTGATGGAAGGGAAAAGTGTGACAGCTCCCAGTTACAGACCAGCTAGTTCAATATCCCTCTCCATTTCTGCTCCTCAGTACCCCCAACTGTTATCTGAAAGGAAGTGATATATAGAAAAACCCCAAACACCATTTTTACTTTTATTTCTGAAAAGCAATGTGATGACAGAAAAAGAAGGCTAGGAACTAGAATACCTAAGATCCAGAATAGGCCATGTGACCTTAAGCAAGTTACTTTAAATCCCCATGTCCCCATTTCTTCATCTGTAAAATTGGGATAATATGATCTAGCTGGTGATGTTGAAATGATTACATGGGCTAATTATTTTAATAACTAATATTTATTGACTATTTATTCTACGCAAAAAACCACTCTAAGTTTTTTACATGTACTAACTTACCAAAATTTCACAACAAATTTGTGAGGTAAACACTATTTTTAAAAAAAATCTTTTTTGGTTGTAGTTGGACACAATACCTTTATTTTAATTATTTCTTTTTATGCGGTGCTGAGGATTGAACCCAGTGCCTCACACTCTACAGTGGTAGAGCTAGGCAAGTGCTCTACCACTGAGCCACAACCACAGCTCCAAGGTAAGTATTATTTTAAAAAAGAAAAGGACCAGGTGCAGTGGCAAATGTCTGTAATCCTAGTGGCTCCAGGGGCTGAGGGAGGAGGATTGCAAGTTCAAAGCCAGTCTCAATAATTTAGTGAGGCCCTCAGCAATTTAGAAAGACCCTGTCTCTAAATAAAATATGGAAAAAGGGCTGGGGAGGGCTGGGGTTGTGGCTTAGTGGTAGGGCGCTGGCCTTGCACGTGTGTTTGACCCTCAGCACTACATAAAAATAAATAAATAAATAAATGTGTCTATCTACAACTTAAAAAATATTTTCAAAAAATGGGGTGGTAGGCTGGGGATGTGGCTCTGGGTTCAAGCTCTGTTTTTTTGCATGAAAATAGTCAAGTGAGACTGGAGCTATAGCTCTGTGATAGAGTACATGCTTGGCATATGTAAGATGCTGGTTAATGACCAGCATAAAAAACAAAACCAAAAACACCACACACACAAACAAAAAGCTCAAATGAAAATTAGAAAGAGCCAGCCTTAGACACTAAGTATGATTCTGTCTGAAAATTAAAAAATAAGGGATTCTGGTTTGGGGTTGTAGCTCAGTGGTAGAGCACTTGCCGAACACATGTAAGGTACTAGGTTCCATCCTCAGCACTACATAAAAATTAGTAAATAAGTAAGTAAATAAATAAATAAATAGTGTCCATCTTTATCTAAAATAATAATAATAAAATAAGAGCTGAGGACATAACTTAATGGTAGAATGATCCTGAGTCTGATCCCTAGTTCAAAAAGAAAAGTGTGTGTAGGGGGGGTATGAAAATCTATATATCTGCCACCCAGATTTAACAGTTGCTAATATTTTACCACACTTATTTCATTTCTCTTTCTCTAAGAAATTTTAAATACTTAAGTATGCACCTTCAAAAAAATAAGAACACTGTCCCACATAATCACAATACTATTGCAATTAATAATAACTTAAGCAATTAATAATAATTCTCTAAAACCATCTAATACTTCATATAAAAAAATGTTGCAATTATCCGTAAAAGATATTTTTACAGGGCTTCGGTTGTGGCTCAGTGGTAGAGTGCTCGCCTAGCATGTGCGAGGCCCTGGGTTCGATCCTCAGCACCACATAAAAATAAACAAATAAAAGCCTAATGTTAAAAAAAAAAAAAAAGTTGTTGTTTTTTTTTATACTTGATGTGTTCAAATCAGGGCTACTAATATCCAGTTTTACAAGTGAAGAAATAGAGGCACAGAGTCACAAAGTTAGAAATCAGAGCTAGAACCTGAAGGCAGATAATCTACCTCCAGAGCTTCCTTAGTAACAGTACACAGCACATGAAAGCAATGGCATCTGGTAGGGGTTTTTTTTTGTTTTGTTTTGTTTGTACTGGGAATTGAAACCAGGGGCACTTAACCACTGACCCTTTTTGGTATTTTATTTAGAGACAGGGTCTCCTGACTTGCTTAGGGTTTTGCTAAATTGCTGAGGCTGCCTTTGAAATTTTGATCTTCCTGCTGGGATTATGGCGCACTACCTAGCCACTCCCCACCATCTGCAACTGTCTTTCTCACCTCCTCTTCTCTTCCTCCCCCTCTCCTCTTCCCTCTGCCCAGTCCTATGCAGTATTGCCTCCCCTTTTCGTCCCAGTCCCCAGGGCACCTCTCATCTTTTCCCTTCCTGAGTCACAGTCTCAGTTGTTAAGAAATTCCCTCACCTAAAGCTGGTGCAAAGAAAATCTGAGGAGATGGGGGCAGCCGCTCCCACTGATATTCAGCTGCAGGCTTACTCCTTGGGGACTGGCAGCTCAGGGTCACGTTGTTCCCCACATGGGGCACACCCAGGAGGCGGCAGGATGGAGGAGCTGGAGGAACTGGGGAAGGAGACACTGGTTAAAGCCCACACCCAAGGGAGCCATGGATCCTCCCCACCCCCATACCCTTCTGTCTCTCCATTGGCCCCACCCCCAAACCTTATACTCAGCCACTTGGGAGAAAGACCTCCTCACCTCCCTGTGGGTGGGGAGAGATCTGGAAGTGTGTGTTTTTCACTCACCTAGCACTTTGAGCTCTAAGGTTTTGCTGCTGTGGCCCCTGCTTTTGCCTTGGCTGTCTTGCACATTCACAGAACAGCGGTAGGAACCAGAGTCTTTCTCCTGGAGGCCCTCCAGCCGCAGGGACACATTCCGGGAGGGCATGGAGTAGACCAGGGATGCTCTAGGTTTGCTTGACAAGACCCCATTGATGTAGGCCAATACCTAGGGGGCAGTTCACTTCCTGTTATTATTCCATGATGCATGTGCCCATGGGTCAGCCAGTTCCCCTCCCCCAAACTGGCCTTCTTCACATGCTGCTCCCCCACACTCATCCTTCTGACCTGTACCAGCTCCTATCCACCATCTCCCCAGCCACCCTCTCACTGCACCAGGTTCCTCGCCAGCACAGACTTTATTCCCCCTTGCATTGTCTCTTTATCTCCCATTTGGAGTGCTTTAGAAAGGTGGCTGAATGAGAGAAGGGAGTGGATAATGTAATAGGGAATTTGTAAAAGGAAACTTAAGACTGCAGAGTAGATCCAGGTTTTGTAGGGCCTGAAACTTATACAGTTGGAGGAAGGCATCTTTAAGAAAAAGATTTTGTTTGTTTGTTTGTTTTTTAGTGCCAGGGATTGAGCTCAGAGGGGCTTAACCACTGAGCCACATCTCCAGCCATTTTAATTTTTTATTTTGAGACAGGATCTCACTAAGTTAATGAAGGCCTCGATGAATTGCTGAAGCTGATTTGGAACTTGCAATCCTACTGCCTCATCCTCCAGAGCTGCTGGGATTACAGGCATGTGCCACAAACCCCAGGCTAAAATTATCTTTAACAAAACAAGATCAAATGATTTCTTTAAACATATTTTTTTCCAGGACTTTGAAAGCTCTCCCTGTAAGTAGGGGCCTTGAAAACTGTTTCATTAGCTTTTGGGTAAACCTGCCTCTGAGTGGAAGTCTTGCATTAAGAAGGAGGAAAAATGGGAGAATGTGGGAGGGAGACTGCCTTTTGCCTTTCCAGGTTTAAAGGAGAGTGGGATAGATGGTAATTATTGGGGAAGAGAAGTGGCCTGTATTCAACAGTTTCCGAAATATACAGAATGGGAACACAGAAACATGGTCAACTTTTAAATGTTTGCTACTTCCCATAAGCTTTCCCCTTTTCTCAATCTCCACTCCCCTGCTCCACCACTACCATAACAAAGTAAAGTGTCTCTGCTATTATAGTGTTCGGGTACCAGATTTCTAGGGGAAATTGAGGGAAATGGAAGTCTTTGGGGACATCTTTAAGATGGGGGGAAAAAACACTGAAACTAAGGACACATGCTTTTCCCTAAAACTCTTTCCTCAGCTTTCATTCCCCTGCCACTCCTCCACCTCCCCAGATCTTCCCTACATCCACACTTGGGTACAGCTTGCTACTAACTGGGATGCTCTCCCCCTCACCTGGTTTAAATCCTTCCCGTCTTGTTCCAAGAACCACATCACAACTGGCACTTCCCATGGTTGGACAGCAAACGCCTCGCCTTGTATAGTGTACCAAGCTGGGAGCACCACTTCCGTTCCCTCTGCCACCTGCAACTTGGTGAGGCCGGTGGGCACGTGTAACTCCAGCTGGGCTCTCGAGAGGGACACTGGAGACAGAATGAGGAGGAGTGAGCGCTCTGGATTGGCTCCCTGCTCAGACCATGGACCCCTGACCCTGCACTGGCACTGCCGGTAGGGAGGCTATGCGAATCTGAACAGACTTTACCATGCCTCAAGGGGAAGCCTTGAGGAGTACTCAGGGACCTGTAACCGAGTGTCCTGCGTCTCCTCATAGTCCATGGGTTTGTTGTAGGGATGGGAACATATTCCTATGTATTTATTAGTACCCAGAGGCACAGATTCTGAGCACCAAGAAGAAGGATCAAGAATATAGCAGGATTGGGGCAGGTCTATTTTTGATTTACACCCCACTTTGAACAGCTGCTCTCCAAATTTCCTTGGGCGAGAGATAGGATAAGTGAGGACGCTAGTCTGGAACACCAGGTCTCCTCACTCTTCAACCCGATGGGCAGAGGGGTTTGGGAGGCCACAGGGTTACCATTAACGCCGCGGTTCCTTCTGAACCTCGGGTGGCCTGAGAGGAGTTCAGCACCCACGCCTGACCCAGTGACTACCCTGCTCCCGGGCCTCCAGCTCAATCCCAAGGAATCCTCCCTAAGAAAATAAGAGAACTGGGTCTTAGAAACTGGGCAGGTTCTATTAGGTCTCTAGGAATTACAGGTAGGGGAAAGGACAGTATTCTGACAAGCACGGAGATTCCCTGACACGTGCACAGCGTTCAGGGGGTGGACTGGGTGTCTGTTTCACTTAGAGGGATGTGGCTTGCACCATGGCTTATAGGGACACTTGTTCTTTTGTCCTTCAGAGAGGAAATGAAATAGCCGAATGCTGAGTCCTTTCTGGGGTAAATAATTTTGGACTAGTACCTGGCTAAACCTGAGGACGCGGATGGTTCCTGGTCCTGGGCTCTGCTTTTTCCCAGCCACAGCACTCTGCACCGGAGTAGGAGACGCCACCTCCGCGAGGTGAGCTGGCGGCCAATCCGCAGGCAGAGGTGGCAGCCAGGCCTAGTTCTGCGCCCTTGTAGAGCTGGTCTGAAATCCTCCAACCGCCCGAGAGCGGATCCCGGCAGGATGCGCGCCACCCCCACAGCTTCCCTGCTGCACGTCTTTACAGAACCCCTCTCAATTCCTTGTCCTTCCTAGCACCCCCCTTCCCATTTCCTGGCGGGTCCCTGAAGGCTGGGCAGGAAACTTGTGCCCGGAGATAAGGCAGAAGACAATGAAGGGGGGCGGGTTGGACCGGAGGCTTTGCAGGAGAAAACAACCCCGGCCTCAAGGAGCCCCGTGGGGACCTGGCCCGTAGGTGCCCACTCTTCCCGGGCTTTTCTGCAGCACACGCCGAGTGGTCAGAAATGGTTCCTGCCCGGAGACTTGTCTGGGTCCAGGAGGGGTGCAAAGTTCCTTTGCCCCAGGCGCTCCAGAGACCTACTCCCTGTCCGCATTTATAAGTGCATTTTGCAAAAGGTAGAGCGGTGGTTAAAATACACAATGGACACAGAAGGATCGAGACAAATGCTTCCTGTCCTACACCCTCGGTCAGAAACCAGGAGCAGGAGAGTGCCACTGGCTTCTCCTCCGTCCTCTGTCCTGGGTGTCTGCTGCCCTTTTGGTCCTGAGTACGGCTGAGGGGGAAGTGGGGAGTGATTGGGTCCGAGTGAAAGGCGTTGGAACAGCCCAAGAAAGGGACCTCTCTGGCCCACTCTGAGACCAGAGTGAGAAAGCAGGCAAATGCCTATAGAGAGTGAAATGGGCCGGCTCCCCAGGGCTACTATTTTTAGTCTCCTTCATTCTCTGAGAAATTCCCCCCATGGACTTCTCACGCCCCAAGGGCAGCAACGCTGAGCCGAGGAGCCTGTGGAGCCAGAGGACCATGTTGAGTGGGGGCCGAGGAGCAGAGCAGCGCCTGCCTCATGCCCCACGGTTCAGAGCCCATTTAACCCTCAAGAGGACAGCAAGAGCTGGGCAACCCGCAGGGCAAAGGGTAGGAGTGTCAAAGCCTTCAGTATCACAAACTGAGGATCAAAACTAGGATAGATGAGCTGCAGGTGGTCGCCCAGTCAGTAAATATGAATTTTCCTCTCATGCTTGGAGACTTCCCAGCAGGAAGGGGGTTAGGGAAATTGACATAGAATGCAGAAAGGAAAGAGGAACTCAGGTTGAAGTTGGGAGGGTAGAGCCGAGAAGCTGTGTCCATTGTGTACTGTAATCCAGGCTCTACCTTTTGCAAAATGCAATTATAAATGCAAGACCGGGAGTAGGTCTCTGGGGCGCCAGGGGCGAAGGAAACTCACACCTCTCTTGGACTCTGACAAGTTTCAGGGCAGGAACTGTTTCTGGCCACTCTAGATCAAGAGGACAGAAAGCTTACCAGGCTTTGGTATGGCTAGGGTGCTACTCTTAAGACCCATCTGTCTAGAGATCCTGATACTTTATGCCCCGATACCACTGGCTCGCAAAAGGGAAGCAGAGACAGAAAGGAGCTAAGAGGTCCCCATCATTGGGGTGCAATTTCACTCTACATCCTTTTAGGCCTTACTTACCCTGGCATCCTCCTAAAATTAATTAAAGCTGATGTTAACATCCTTGTGATTCTTGGAGGGGGAACAGCAAAAAATTCTGAGAAGCAGTAAGGTGAAACAACTTATGATGAGCTCAGTTCCTCCTGGGTCCTTTTCTCCAGGTGTAGCACTGAGCCACTTAGCTCTTGAAGCTATTGCTGCTGGAAGCTTTTAAATCTCAGCACTTTCTAAAAGGTTACCTTCCTCTCTCTGGGAAAACATAAGGGTGGTAGACCTGAAGGAGAGTCACAATTCTCCCAGCATTTGAACCCTTCCCCATTTCCTGTGTCCAAATGACCTCATGGACATGCCTTTGGGGCACCTCCCTTGATTTCCAGGGCAGGAAGCCAGAGGGGACAAGAGGGAGGAACTGGGCTGGAGAATTGATATTAAGTACGTGTGTCAAGCCTGGGGGCCAGGGCATTCCCCTATTGATCTTTCCTGTCAGCTGGGTGTACATGGAGGGTGGGGATCAGAGGGGGGACGGGAGTTAAGTCCTTAAGCTCTTTAGTCAGTGTCTCATCTAGCGCCTCAGCTCATCCAGCTCTGCTGGAGTTAGAGAGGAAAGTGGAAGGGGAATGGTTCCAATAACTCATCCCAGAGATATCCTGGTCTTGTCTGGAGATTCCCTTATCTGGAGATGCCCTTATCATGCCTGGAGATGCTGCCTCCACCCCCCAACACATACACCACACCCCAAACTGGGAGTTGTCCCTGCCTTATGGGGAGAAATCAGCACAAGCCAGTGATGCTCTAGCGTGGGGGTGGGGGACAATGGAAGAAGGGCAAGAGTCTGAAGTTGGGAGTCCTGTCAAACCCAGTTCCTCCTCAGTGCCCAAAGTCCTCCCATGGGTCGGATTCATCCTATATGACATCCCAACTCCCCTCTTGGTCCCGAGTTTAACTCACCGAGAGTACTTAGCCCTAGGAACAAAAATCGCAGCAAGGGCGTCTCAGGAGGGCCAGGTAGAAAAACCATGGCCCTCCCTGGCCTGGACCAAGTCAGGGGCGCCAGTTCCAGGATACACCGTCGGACAGGTGCCGAGCTGTGTGACAAGCCGACAAGCCGGAGCGTGCGCAGGAGATAGGCCACTGACACCAAAGGCAGTCAGGCCAAGTCTGCTAGTGAGCCGGTGGTGGGGTGGGGACCAACTGCGACAGGGGGCGGGGCATTTAAGGGGGCGGAGAGGTCCCGGGCGGGGCCCAATAGTAACCCACCGCAGGGGGGCGCTTCTAGTACTCAAACAGCGGGATCACGGGCTCTACCCAGGCTCTACCAGGTCAAGCTTCAGGTTGGAATAGGGTTAAGCCATGGTACCACGCCAGCCAGTCCTGGGAAGCAAGAAGGAAAGAGGAGAGTCCTGAACTATTATTTTGGGTCAAACTCATCTCCTTTGCCATTGCAGGGTTGGAAGGGTGACTCTAAAGGGAGTTTGGGGGGGACTCTCCGAAGTCCAGATGCCACCCACGCCCTGACAATGTAAAAGCCTTGGGGCTCCAGGTCGAATAACCCGTTTTGAGCTTGGGGGTATCTAATAAAGGACGGGCTTTCTGGAGGACGAAGGGGAAGCGCGATTCCCCCAAAGCTCTGGGACTTAAGTGTTTTAAGAGGCAGAAAGGTGTTAGCGCTCTGAACCCATACTGCTGCCGGATTCAAACGCTTTCCCAGAGTCAGGGGCAGGCACAGCCATCCCAGCAGGCAGGAAGGGTCAGTGTCACACCCACTTGGCACACTCCCAGTAGCCTGGGGCTGTCGGGGTGGAGGTCCTGGACCACAAGCCAGCACCTGCGGCTCTACGCAGGCAGGACGGTCTTTGTGTGGGCAGGGAGAGCGGCTCTGAGTTCTCATAGACCCCCCTAAAATCCTCCAGCCTTGTGCCTCACACCCCGAGCAGAGAAGACTGGTGCAAGGTATCACCAGGAGATGGGCAAGAAACTGAGGCAGCTGAGTGTTATTCCCAGCCCTTCACTCCTAGAATAAACTGCTTATAGGTCTTAGGCTGACTGGGGGGGGGGGGAGCAGAGGGCGGCTGAAGGAAGGTAGGACAAAATTCTCCGTTTCTTTATCCCCCCTTGTCTTATCTGCCTCCCACCCCTGCAATGAAGGGCTCAGGCCTGCTTTGATCCTTTAATTCCCAGGACTAGATCTTGTTCGTTGTGAATTTAATTTCACCGCCCCCACCCTACCCCCCACCATTCAGCCAAAAGGCATCCTTGCGCCCTCTGCTGGCCGCTTCTTCACATAAGTGTATGCACCTGTTTTTGTTTCTCTGCCCAACCGCCAAAAAAAATAAATAAATAAAAAATAAAAATGAGCTCAGTCATTGAGCAAAAGGGGTCACAGAGGACAGAAAGCGTAACCACGAATTTCTGGCACTGCCCCCTTTTATCTTTTATTCCCAGACAACTCTGGGACTGAAAGGCCTACTGAATTCTCTACTCCACACATTGAGTATAGTCTTGGTGCCCACACTGTGCAAGGTGTTTTTCTACACAATGCCCTATAGACCCTCTCTGGGGCTTCTTCCTTGTGTAACCTGCCTGGCTCCTCTTCAAATACCTGCTGTGCGGTGGCTTTGAGAAACGCCTATGCAAACACTAAACTACTCATGCCATCTCTGGAATCTAACAGTTGGCAGCTCAATGGCTGCAAAGGCAACAGAAATAGCTAACTGAGAGCCTCACAGGGACCTACAAACCGCAGGAACGGAAAAAAGATGGGGGAGGGGCCCTTGGTTTGGTTTTCCTATCCTATCACACTTGAGAGATTCTTCTCAGCTTTAATATACATTGCAAAGCACCTTTTAATTTTTATTTATTTATTTATTTTTAGTTGTTGATGGACACAACACCTTTACTTTTATTTTTATGTGGTGCTGAGGATTGAACCCAGTGCCTCACATGTGTGAGGTAAGCACTCTATCACTGAGCCACAACTCCAGCCCACAAAGCACCTCTTGTAAACTCCCCTCCTTTGTTTCCAGACCAGGATTACACCACTCCAAATAAGTAACTCCTTCCAAGAAAGACGATACAAAGTCTTAGTTGTAACCCTGAAATGACAAAGCATCCGATCACACAGGTGTGCTATCAAGTGCTACTTAAGGTATGGATGGCCTCAATATTCACTCCTTAGCTATTCCTTCAAAATTCAGATTTCAAATAACTTGCTATGTGGGAAGCAAAGCAGGAACCAAGGATTAGTGAATCTATCCTTGTGACACAGGAGCAGTCTCTTCAAGACTTTTACCCCAAAGAATTTTCCTGTTTCAACCACTTCTTTCTTCTGACCCTGAGGGAATCAAGTAGTAGAAGGTAGCAGAGCAATTCTATTACTTACTTCAAGTTTTTGCCAAGATGTACTTCAGGGTGGACATTGCATTCTAACCTGGTGTAAAATGAGAATGTTGGCACACATCTGAGCATGATCAGAGAGCTGCTTGCATACACATATGCAAAAGCTAAATCTAGCTTTATATGTTCCTTCCAAACACACTTTATTTCAGATCCGCAAAGAATTTTGAGTCTTCTATTTGAATATAGTGTCTCCACCCTCCTTGAATCTGTTAATATGGCTTAGCTACCTCCACAGCTTATTTTTTTTTGAGAAGGGTCTTGCTAAATTGTCCAGGACGGCCTTGAAGTTGTGGTCCTCTTGCCTCAGTCTCCTGAGTTGCTGGGATCATACAGGCATGTACCATCACTGCCTGCTTTTTTTTTTTTTTTTCCAATGCTCAGTTATCTGACAACCTGCTTTCTTCTATTATAGGCTGTTCTGGCCAAAGACACTGGATACTCAGTATCAGCAAGCTATTTTCTTGGCAAGCCTCCATTTCCCAAAGTTTAGCTTTGTCCTCTTCTCCCTACCTCCACCCTAACCCATCTCAAGCCAACTGGTAATAACTCATACTGGATCTATCTTTGCCATCTTCTCCATTTTAGACAGTGGTCTAGCAATGCTCTGTTCTCAGTAACGTTAAGTAGGTTTAAAACATCTTCACTACATGTCCCTAAAATATTCTGCCCGGCTGAGTACCTCAGAGCAGTGGCAAGTAGGGTGCAGGAAAAAAAAAATGCATGAAGTATTAATGTTAGTTTAGGGTTTGGTCAGGGGCAAAGTTTTGGGGATGCCACGTGGTGGTTCTGATACTAATGCTTTTTTCTACAGAGTTTAACACTGAATACTTGAGATTACTGCTATAAAATGGACGATAAATCCAAGTCCCAAAGAGTAAACTCATGAGAATTTCCTAAGGCTCCTGCCTACACACTCTGCCCAGAGAGAACAGGTGCTACACTCACACATTCTCAGGATATTTATACTCTCCCTGAATTTACACCTATTTTTAGCAGCTTGCATCAGAAAACAGCCAACTCAATAAGCCCAGATGCAAATAACATAAAGCAAAGCCATCCCATTGATTATAAGCTCACTAGTCATTAGAAAAATAAATAAGCACAAAGAAATCAGAATCACAATGAGAAAATCACTATTCAGATTATGGGAAAAGAACATTTTTAACAAAATGCAATTTTATCTTCACTGGTATAGAAAAACACAAAGAATTACATTTCTTACCTGGAGCTGCAGCCCATTAAAGCAAAGCATCTGAGAAATGTTGAGGAATCAAAAATAAATAACCAATCCAATGAGTTCCTATCATGACACCAAAGTGATCCTTGACTACTCTACTAGTAAACTCCTCTTAGCTAAGAGTACTAACCTCTAAGTGGAGTGGTGACTGACCCACTGGAAATCTTGAAAAAATGGTAGTCACCTTCATAATAGACTGATACCTTACAATTTCTTCTCCTATGGATCACTTTTTAAGGTTTTTGGGGTTTTGTTTTGTTTTCGATATTTCTACTGGGCCCTCAATTCCCCCTCTTGTAGACCCAGCAAGAGACATCAATTTATCATTTGCACCCCTTGGGAAGCTTTCTCCTGATTACAAATTTATGTTCCTCAGGTCAGATAGAATATCCTAGTCATTTTTAAAGAAATACAAAATGCGATGTTCAATGACCTTTGGTACTGACAAGAAATAATGACAGTTGGTCAATGGGTGGACACTGAATGAACACTGCCAGTGGATCCTGCTCTGTTTGTTCTGTTCATTATTAGCAGTTAAGCCAGAGCATAGTCCCCACCGCCAGTTCGGCTACAATCTGCTACAAAAAGCGCAACTAGCATGCCAAGAGGCCAGGTATTACTTTAATTTTTTTTTTTTTTTATAAAAAAAGTTTAAATGGCAACACAACCATAAAGTTGGTACATCACAGAAACAAAGATCTTTGCAGGCAACACTGATTGGAAATAGCAAAACACTTGGCTGGTGAAAAAAATGAAATTCTAAATTATATACAATAGTAGCTAAAGGTGATATTGCAAAACAGTCTTATTTACTGTGACTCAAGATTTAACTTGCCATTATCTATTGCTTATTTATTCAGGGTTGTAAATAATACTTATATAGAGACATAGAGATGTGTAAAAATGAAACATTGTGAAAAAAATACAATTTTTCAATTTCATATGAAACTCAAAGTATAAGTTTTGTCCAATATGGAATGTACCTACATTTGTTTACATTAGGGCTCTAAAATCCATTTAAAAATTTTTTGTTTTAAAAAAAGAAACAAGTGACCCACCATGCAAGTTCACTATATATCTTGCTTGCTCAAAATGAGCATTTTTGGTGGGGTCTGTTTTTATCTGCCCAATGTCTACTGTTTCCTCAGAAGTTGTACTGGCCCAATCGTGGAAAGAGTTCCCATGAAGAGTCTGATGGCAGCATCTGGATGAGGGCAGTCTAGATAACATGGAGTGAGTAGAGAAGAGGGAGGTAAGAGCCCAAATCCTTATGAAGGATGACATTCAGTTGTTAAATTTTAAGGGATATCCAATGGCTTTTTCCAGGCACTCAACTAAAGAGCCAGCGGAAAGAAAATCCCTCTCTACTTCTACAAATTTGATATAGATGGATTTGGGGGAAACTCCAGGATCCACAATACAGTTCTGAGACAAAAACCCATTAATACCAACCCAATCTTTGCTGAAGGTTTTGGTATTTGCTTGGAAATGTAAAAATAAGCATTGCTGTAGAGTCCTGACCTCAGCAATTCCGAGGTAGCAATAGGTAATTCGAGTGGGTTCTATTTCCACCTGTAATGAGGCTTGTGCTGAAAGAGTTTCCAGGTCAACCCCGCCCTCTTTTCCTGGGTCCAGGGAGCGCCGTTCCATGTGGGGTGAGAGGGGCCTCTCAATACATTCTTCATAGCCAATGGCATAAAGGCCTGGGCTTTTAGGAATGCCTCCTGGCAATAAATATTGAACAACATTCCCACCAGTTGGTTTGGAGTGGGCAATGGGTATCCAGTCAATTTCCATGTGCAGCTCTAGGCACCTAGCTTCACTAATAGTAATCTCTAAAAATTTGTAGTAAACATTTTTCCAGTTCATTTTTTGTACTCGGGTCATAATGATTCGTCCCTCAGGCTTCTCAGAGTTGAAATATTCCCGAAGTCGCTTGCCAAGGGGCACCTGGGAGCTGATCTCAGCATAATGGTAACGGATATCCTCTTTCCAACGGGTATTATAACCAATTCCAAAAATGGCCAGTTTATTAGAAAGATGGAGCCTTGAAAAGTCTGTCCAGCTCTGAAATAGTTCCCATTTCAACTGTACTGATTCCAAAATCTGTACAATATTCTGCATGATGTCTCGCTTCCTAGAAAGAGAAATAAAAGTCAAATTCCTCAAATGTCCAGAACATCACTACCTAATAAAACTTTCTGTGATGACAGAAGTGTTCTATATCTGTGCTATCCAATATGGTAGCTGCTAGAACTTTAAGATGTGGCTAATGCAAATTTAATTAAATCATATTTAATTTAAAATCGCATTTGTATAGACACATGTGATTAGTGACTATGACATTGGATAACTACAGTATTGAAATGTAAGAAAGACTTACCCATCGGAAGTTTCTAGAAATTAATGGTAAAATGCTTTCCATTTACTTTCTAAAGTCTTGTTGTAGCAAAAATTAAATATTAATAAAGACCCTGGGATTTCATAAATCCAAGGATCATGTTTTTTTTAAGTGACTGTTATAATTCCTATGATGGCCTTCAGATCTAAGTGCCAAAAGAAGGTGAAAGATGCTTTATCCAGAAAAGCATCCAGTGTCCCTCAAAATATTTAACAATTTAATTTCTAACTTAGAAATTCTCCAAGTTCAATAATTTTGGCCCATGTATGTGAACTGTAGGAAAACATACAATTGATTATGACTAACCTGATACAAAAACAAAACATTTTCTGTAATAACTAAAAGAACTGCCTAGTTAACACATTAAAATCTGAGAATTCAGATGGAAAAGGTTCACACTAGGCTTATGTTTTAAAAGAGAAAGATTTAAGATGAACTGATACTATTCTAGAAAACCCTTTATAAAGGGAGGCAAAAATATAGAAAGTATTTCAGTTTTGACATGTATAGTTAACAGAGTAGGATAGAAAATGCCAGTAAATTTTTGTTTCACAGACCACTTAATCATGTAATTTGTTAACTGATACTTCTTGTAGTTACACACGCACACACACATACTCATAAATATAAATTATGAGTTTGTTTCTAATAACTTTGATATTGGAAGACTGGTCTGTTAAATATTAACTTGGCACCAAACTATTATACTCTACATCACTGACAGATTTAACGTACAAAAACACTGAACTGCCACATTCACAATCAAACAAAGGCATGAAAAGTGGATTTGCTATCAGCTTCTGGGAAGATCATGAAAGAAGACAAAGCCTTAAGACTTTCCTATTAAATTCTCATGCCTTCTAGGGGAAGAGCTTCAAGAACATTCACGGGAAGCTTCAGATAGCCATTGCCTGTCTCCTTGCTCCCCTGGACTTTCTTTACAAGATGACAAGAACTAATATTCTGTTATCAGCTGCTTCTTGGGCCTAGGACTGTCCTGAACTTACTCTCCACCCTTTTGTTTGTCTTGAAAGCTTCTCAAGCATCAGGATGGCCATCTAGATGAAATCACTGCATTCCTGGGACATCTACCTCTTCTCAGGGAACATGAAGGCACTTGACCACTTTTTTAATATTTTTGACTGTGGTGCTTGTGAGGCTAAGATACAGGACTATATTTCTGCATGGGTCAACACTTTAAAGGAAAACTTTCTTTCATAGCTACCACATTTCCTTGTCCTCTTGAAATGATTTATTGATCAAGGCAGACTCCATGAAGGAGTTAGGATGGGGTGCCAAGATTTTTTTGTACATTTTGCTCACAGATGTACTTTAATGCCTAACATTCAGTAGGCAAGATATGTGTTGAACAAATGACATTAGGAGATGTTTCATGGATGAAGGATGATGTATTTTACTATAGGTATTATCAGCTAGTTCAGCTAATCCCACATATACCTACAGAGAACAAAACTCCACTGCCTAATTATAGTTATTTTATTCAGCACTCTCTTAGCCCTACATTATTAATGGTACAGTCAGACACTGCAAAGAACAGTCTGAAGAAACTATTGTGCTGGGAAATAATGGCCCACTAGGAAGCTCTTCAGAACCCCCCAAACACACATTAAGCTGAACCCAGAGAAAGGGTAGCACAGGCTAGAGACAGCCACAGCCTGTCAGTTTCTAGTCCTGCTAACCTGAGCCCAAAGCTGATCTGAGTTCAAGGCTCATATCAGTCTCAAAGTGAGAGAACACCATGAAAATCAGACCCTGTAATTTAAACAGTTCCTGGAAAATATGTTACATTTCCTGCTTTCTGAAGTTACAACCACCAGAAAAGTTCAAGTGGTTTGAGGTTGGTAACACCAATTCTGTGAAGTTTTGAGTTCACAGCTAGTTACATCAACTTCTTTCGGAGAAGACAGGTTTGAAGGAATGAACTCCCAATAGGAGAAGTCTTTAAAGTTACTTTTTGCATTATATACTACTTCTTCCTTCTTCTTCTTCTTCCTCTTCTTCTTCTTCTTCTTTTTTTTTTTTTGGTAGTTGCAAATGGACACAATAACTTTGTTTTATTAACTTATTTTTATTTGGTGCTGAGGATTGAACCCCGTGCCTCACATATGCTAGGCAAGTGCTCTATCACTGAGCTATCCAACCCAAGCCTCATATATTCTTCTTTTTTGAGGACCAGAAAAATGGTTACAATTGAGAAACACCTCTGATCCCTGAATGCTTATCCTCTTCCCAGACATAAAATCAGATGACACTGGGAATTCTTTTATTTCAAAGACATACTCTGACAAAGAAATGAGTGTCTGCAAAAGGGTGATGGGGGTGATGATGGTGATGGTGGTGATGATGGTTTGTTAAATGCTTGTTATCTAGCAATCCTTTTATCTTGCCTCTTTGCCCTTTTCTCCACTATTCTTAAACATGAAGACCATAATGTGTGAAATCAAACATAGAAGAACAAGTGGGTTCTATAAATGCTTCAATGTTACCGGTGGAAAAATGAATGATGTTTTTTACTTGCCCCCTAAATTTTAACTTTTAATCTATACTCTTCAATAGATTTAATCAGAAACCTACTCAAAGATATTAAGAAAGAACTGTGAGCCAGGTGTGGTGGCATATGCCTCTAATACCAGCAGCTCAGGAGGCTGAGGCAGGAGGATCACAAGTTCAAAGCCAGTGTCAGCAACTTAGCAAGGCCCTAAGCAACTCAGTGAGACCCTGTATCAAAATAAAATATATAAAGGGCTAAGGATGTGACTCAGAGGTTAAGGGCCCCTGGATTCAATCCCCAGTAAAAAGAAAGAAAGAAGGAAAGGAAGGAAGGAGAAAGCAAGCAAAAAAGAAAGATCAAACTGTGAACATAAGAGATGAGGAGCTCGGGACATAGCTCAGTGGTACAGTGCTTGCCTAGCATGTGTGAAGCCCTGGGTTTGATACCCAGGTGGAGAAGGAGGAGAAGAAGAACAACCACCACCACCACCTCAACAACATGATGCTAAACTCTCAGGAGAAAGAATAATAATTAGAACCAGTGGTAGACATTGTCCTCAGACTTTTTCAGTCCTTCCTCCAGTAGCTACTTCTTTTCCAAATGTATAGTAATTAAGAATTTGCTTTTTGATCCCCAAACTGAATATTATAAGGAAGTTAAGTGTAACTTTGGCCTCCTGTCATTTTACCTAAACCCAAATAAATTCCAGTCCTTGAATATCTAGATATCCACATCCATACATAGGCAACTACCATCAACCTATTTATTTTCAAGTAACACATTTATTCCTTCTTGTGGTATATGAAATTCTCAACATTTCAGTTCACCACTGGAAAACTGAAGCTAAGCTGAGAGAGGATGGGACAAACATAGTGTGGTGTAGCTGTACTTCCAGAGCATGTCTAGTTTCTTACTGACCCTCCCTCCCCAAGGTCATTAACCTTAGGCAGACACACTATGAGGAAAGCAGCTACTTACTGTGCTTCTTCAGAAGACTCTTGTTTTATTTTTAATGTTCTCTTTGTGACAGGTATTTCATCTGAAAAGTAAAGATTTAAAACAAATTATAGTTTCCAGTTTTATCTACATACATTTATATAGTTAAGTATTTCCTATTATTTCCATACTTTACAATACCAGGCCTTAATACTAGTATCCAACACTGTCCAAAGCCAGCTTTATAAATATATCTGTTATATAATGAGATGCATACATTTATATGCAAGATCAGAAACCAGCTCTACAAGTATAAAATTCTTCAAGGTCACCAGTGGATTTCTAGCTAGGAGCTTAAAGCTTAATTTCACTGCAAACATGATTTTAAAAGAACAAGAATGAAAATAATTCTGTTCTATTTAGATTTTCTATGTGGGTTTTACAGAGCAATTATTACCCCAACATCAGGATCAGTGTATTCTGCATGATCCTCCCTGCCACTAAAGGTTTTGGTGACTTCAACTCTGTGGCACAACCAGTGTTATGAGATGCCAAAGTAATTTAGACCTTATAATTTTTGTAAAATTAAGAGGCAGTGATCACTTAGCATCTATCCTTCTTATCTTTAAGTCCCTTATACACTGTTAGTCTGACAGTTTCATAGTTTCTTCTTTCTTCCAATATCTGAGATTGTTTAAAAACAGCACTTGTAAGAAATATATTAATAGGGCTAGGGTTGTAGCTCAGTGGTAGAGCACTTGCCTAGCATGTGTGAGGCACTGGGTTTGATCCTCAGTACCACATAAAAATAAATAAATAAAATAAAGGCATTGTGTTCACCTTAAAAAAAAAAAAAAAGAAATACATTAAGTTAAGCCTTTTTCTTTTGAATTAGCATTTCTCTATCATCAGGTATTCTGTAAAAAACAAACAAACCAGGGCCTACAGACTTTTACCTTAAGCTAGAAAAACACATTTTTACTGCCAATCCTACATATACTTCCTTGGGATTGCCTTAGTACCTCACTGCAGAAGATTTGCTTAAAAGTGAAAGTCCATTATACAATCTGTTCTTTAATGTGCAATGGGTATAGCAAAAAATTCATCAGTACTTCCAAATTATGAAAATAAAAATTGGAGCACTGAATGCAAAAAACAAAAAAAATGACATATGTGTGTGTGTGTGTGTATTTTTTTGGTACTGGGGATTAAACTCAGGGCCACTCAACGACTGAGCCACATCCCCAGCCCCTTTTCTGTATTTCATTTAGAGACAGGGTCTCACTGTGTTGCTTAGAGCCTTGCTATTGCTGAGGCTGGCTTTGAACTCGGGATCCTCCTGCCTTAGCCTCCCGAGCCACTGGGATTACAGGCGTACACCATCACACCTGGCTAACACATATACTCTTAATTAGGTCACACAAATTTAGATTTGATGGCCAGGAATTGCATCTTCCATTTTGAATGCTTTTACTGTATATAAAACATTTCAGCTATTGTTGGTACAGGATATCTCAGGAGGTTTGAAGGAGAATGATCACTGACATGGCTCAGATATCAGTCTTTTTAGTAAAAGTCAAGGCTTTCACTCTTTTTTTGTTCAGTCTATAAAATCTGGGAAGAGTCTTTCCCATATCAGAAATAGAAAAGAAAAAGTATTTGGAATGAAGGAAGGAAAAGATAGATTCACTTAAAGCACTTAGGACAAGAGCCAATACTCTTAGCATCTTAGAACTAGAATCTTAGAATTAGAAGATTCAGAGTATTAAATTTCATAGGATTCTGTCACTGAGCCTCCTTGTGTGGCTCAGAATTAGGAATTCTTCTATCTTTAGGAATCAGGGTGGTACTCAAATCATGAAAGCACTTGTTGGCAGTTGAAACCTACACCAAAGATGCCCACATTGACCCAAATGAACTGGTGACATGTGCTTTGTGCTGAACCTAGAAACAGCAGAAGACATCACAGATGACAATAAGTACCAGTACACATACCAGGTAGATAAATACACATAAGGATATCACATATTTTAGCTTTCTTACCCAATTCCTGATCTGTTGGATAGCCATGGAGATCCTGACTGTGATTTCCCCAGTCCTCCTGTGAATAGTCCTCCATTGTGCTGCCATCTGACTCCAGCTCCTGGTACAAGCCACTACTGTTAATAAGTACAGGCTGGCAGGGCTGAGCATCCCATCCTCCCTGACCAAACACCTGTTCCAACTGTTCAAATGTGTAACTGCTCTTTCTTTTCCCAACACCATGTTCTTTCACCCGACTGTAACACCTGCGAAGGGTCTAAGACACAAAGTCTTTTGTTATTCCTTTAAAGCTGTACTTCCTCTTCCAGGTACGGACCACAGATATTAATTACTATTAGACAGACACAGACAGACAAACAGAGACACATTGTTACAGGAATACTAGATTTCAAATTCATTATTAGAAAAAATACTAATTTAGCATTTACTCAAACATGTTATAATTCAAACAAATTATTTTGCAATTAATTATCCATTAACAACAAGAAACATTACAACATTATTGCATGTACCCCATACACATATTTTTATACCCCCTCCCCCGTTTAAAAAGAATAAGGGGGGAAAAAACAAGAAATACCAGCCAGCCAATAGGATGCACACCTGCCACAGAAGAGAGAGAGAGCTGCTATGGTGCCCAGAATTTGGAAAGTGTGAGGAAAGGAGGACAGAAAGAAGAATTTCCCAAAGCAAAGAATACCTTCCTTACTCTTAAAAAGGAAGACAGGGTAAAAACAATTGCCTAAATAAATTAACTAATAAAACATTTACATAATCTATATTCCTTACTAACTCACTGTGTCTTTGTGGTAGCTGCTAAAAGTTCAAACAGAAGTCAAATCAATAGTGCCACAAGTTTGCAGTCTCAGACATGAATGATCAAGAACACTAATACCTGTAGCTAAAACTAGACAATTTACTAATCTACCAACTCAAACTGCTAGCTAAACAAACCAACAAACAAAACCAATAGTTTTTTTTTTTTTTTCTTCTGGGTGGAGGGCAAAGTAGGAGGTTTACTTCATTTCTTTTTCTGCTACATGCCACAGAGCAAATAAATATCATTATGCAAGTCCACAGATAAAACCTGGATAACTTCATTATCTTGTACAATCCTTCAATTTTTTTCATGGTCTTTATTGTTAATGTATATTTCTGATGATTAGCCCAGTTTCCTGAGTTTAATAGTACATCTTATGTTATCTTATATGATATTTCAAAAGATAAATCATGGACTTAGTCCCATCTTCCAAATTTACTCACATTCAGGCTCTACTCCATCTTTGCTTCTCTTTTGTTCCTTCTAATCTCCCTTATACTATACTGGGTTTCATTCAACTGAACAGAACCAGTTCACCTCTGACTTAATTTATATGCATTAGCAAGATTATAAATTTATTCCAAAGGGTGAGATTACTTTCCACACACCAATGTGTATAACCATCCTCACCAAACTAAAACAACTCCTGATAATCTTTATAGAGCCGCCGTGAAAGTTTATTATCTTTAAATCACAGTTGACAATCTACAAATACTCTGTCACTTGGAGCCAGAAATCCAGATAGGCAAAAGATATAATGAAAACATGAGACATATGATGGTCTTCCCAGACATTAACAGAACAATAATTAGTCACCCACATTAAAGCCAGCCAGTCTACCCCCTGCACAAACGCCTGTCCCATTCTCTCTTTCTTCAGCTCTCTTCTGGTGTCTCAAATGATGCCTTAGAGAAGTGAGGTTTCCAATAATATACTCTTTTTAAAAGCATTTCTTCTTTCTTTTCATAAAGGATAGTCACAACCACATAAGACAAAACTTAGAGAAACATATCAGAAACATGAGTTTGGGAAATGTATGTCACGGGCAAACCTTACAATACAAATGCTGCAGCAGATTTCTTTTGACTTTCTACATGCTCCCCTTTCCCAGCACTCTCTGCCCTCCTTGCAGGGATTGGAATTTGAATTGCAAACATCCCCTGCCAAATTATTTTTATCTCACAATGTCTAGTTTCTGCCTCCAAGAACACCCCAACCACTCTTTTCAACTCTTCCAAGGACCGTAAATGGAGAGTCCCAACACTGTCCCTTCACCCTTTCAAGGCCATAAATGGAGATGGAAACCATGCCACTGCTCACTACTTATTGGCTGCCTGGAAAAAGCATTCAGGACACAAAAAAGCCCAGTTAGCTCTGTCAGTAAGGGCTGGTCTAGAAGTCAAGAAGTAAAACTAAGGTTCTTTTGAAGAAAGGTTCCACACTTAATAGGAAGTGACACAGGTATAAACAAAGCCACCAATGTTTGATAATATACATGGTGGGAAACCACAGAAAAGACTCTTAATCTTTGAAACCACCAAGTTTAGCTTAAAATTTTGCCTAGCTTCACATGTAACTATGAATAATGAAACCAACAATATCTAATCATTATAGATATGGAAGAAGAGTCAGGGGGTATATTTTATAGTTCACCAAAAAAGACTAACAGATCTTGCCATCTCTTACTTGTAGTGTACATTTGGAATACACTTTTATAATAAGGCAATATGCTGATATGTAAAATATCTATCAGGTGCCTGCAGGTAAGATGTTTAGTAACTTCTAAATCCATGTGATAGTATATTCAAAAGATTTCCAAATTGATTTTAACTCTCTCAAGATACAAATAAACATAAGCAATAACTTCTGAGTTCAAAAAAGACCACAAATCCAAGAGAGGCTGTTTAAACAGGACACATTGACTAAAGTAGGGTTTAAAAAAAAAAAAAAAGGAAAAACTCAAATATAGGCTTGCTGTTACCAGAAACAAACATTGGAATTTAGCTAAACTTGGAAAGAGCTTAGAAATCAATAAAAAGGACATATAGAGACACCTTTCAATTCTTATTACCCACAGTAAATCAGAAAAGGTTACATATTCCACACTCTAAATCATTAACCAAAGCACATTATTAAAAGATTGGGTGCCTGTATCAATATTCCTAAATAAACTAACTTCAAAACCTACTCTAAACCTGAGATTAAAATAATACTTCAGAATCTAGAAAAAAGTGAAGTCTCATACCTCCCATTCCAGACAGCTACCAAATTCAACAAAAACCTCAATTTGGCTTTCTTGGAAAATCACAACCTATTAAACACAAAAAACCTGCTTCCCTTTCTTCTTCCTTTACTTTACCCATCTTAGACATTTACAGTAACTAAAGCTCTAATTGCTGTTTCAAAATTAAAATCTTGGGGCAAAGAATTTGCTTAGACATATTTAAGACTATACTATCCTCAAACTAAAATAATAACTTTTCTTAATGTCAGAATCTCCCCAGTATATTGATATTATGTTTTATTTCCTTCCTGGAGGAAGAACTATAAGATAATACTATCCATCTTGAATGAAATAATAGGGATAGAGGTCAGGAGGAGTCAAGAAAGTCTGAATAGAAGAACTCATTAAGGGGTCAAACCAAAGGAGTTCATGGGTATTGCCTTGGGAAGAAACGCCAGGTGGATGTTTACTAAGTCCACTACCAAGTGCCAAGTCCTTAGCACTACAAAAGGAAAAGAACCACAGAAAGACTTGGAAGATGTCCCATTACCAAAGCAGGGAGAAATATAAGATGGCTGACAACTGACCATTTAAAGGATAGAGTGAAAGTTTGCCAAAGTTTAAGATTAGAGTCAAAGGAAAAGAGAGAATAAAAAAGATGACATTCATTGTAGATGAATGTATGAGGAGTCTATGGGGGAGGGGTAGGTAAACAAAGGCAGGAGTTTTAGATTGGCAGGATTCGGGGTTTAACGGCAGCAATGCAGAGAAAGACCCAGGGTTACAGTACACGTAACATTAAATACAGTGCACAATGCAGCTATCTTGCCAAAGTAAGTAAATCCAGTATTGGGTTGTATAAGCAGAGGAATCACATGTAAGCTATGAAGGTGGCTCTTCCTCTCTATTCAGCACCGGTGAGGCCACAGCTGGAGCACAGCATTCAGTTCTGGGCATCGAACCAGCTACAAGAGAGGGAAATTGTAGAGTTCAGAAAAGGGCAAATAAAATAATGAAAGGCTTGGAAAATAAGATCTATATAAGGGCCAGTGGTTTCATCAAAGCCCATCATTATTAAGCTACTTTGGGAATGAGATTAAAGTTTCTTTTGCTTCAATGTCCTCCAGTTCCTCCTCCAACTTTCAGAAAATGGGAAGAAGTAAGTTCTTCCCTGGTATGGCAAAGTAGGAAGCAAATAAAATAAATCATGAAGGCATAGGCCAAGCAATTCCACCACAGGCTCAATGATTTTCTCAAAATTTGCCCCCACAAAATCACTGTTCAAACTGAACTGACTGTAAGTGGAACAGAGCATATAATGAGGAGGAATAGAAATAAGGCATAAAAACTACACATATAAACATATTGTATGTTGTTTAGAAAACATTGGCTTGATCAGTCTAAGATTTCAGATGAAAAATAAAGTCAATATGAAGGGAGGACAGCTCAGTTATAACAGCAGGAAACCATGGTATAAGAAAAAAAATAAGCAGTGAAACAGATTTTCAAATGTAGTTGTCAAACTGGCCATACTAGAAATGCATGTATTGTCATTTTAACCCTCTGCCACCTAAACATGATAAATTTGTAATTGTGTCATCCACATGATTAAATAAAGACTATACTTATTCACAAGCAAAGACTTTTTTTAAAAATCACACATTATTCTCCACAAGAGATGGATAAATTACACTGGGGTGGGTAAAACTTCAGTGATTGGTTTTCTAATAAAAGTGTCAATAACAATAGTTCAAACTAAGGCAAATGGGTATTTTGAAGCAACAAAAGTGTTCATGAAACATCTTTTTACTTCCTTTAAATTGAGATTATTGTTATAGCAAAGATTATGAATTGCTCTTATGAGGCAACAAAACAACACTTTAATATTTTAAAGAAAGATTAAAATTTCTTTAACTATATACTTTGTTACTGTGAGCATAAAAGTAGGCAAGAAAAAACCTTAAATAGCAGACATAAGTCAGTAAACATGTTCCTGCACATAGTAAGAAGGATGTTAAGGATATAGTATAAATTCCTACACATATCTTTTGACAGTGAGTTGTAACTAATGATTATAAAGTTACCTAAGGCAAAACCTGTGAGGCCGACAGAACTTTTTACTACCTATTTTATTACATTTTCTGTACATTAATACGTAACTGACTTGCCAATTGTCTAAATCTTTTAAAACCAACCAAAAGAAAAAAAACTCAACAAAACCAAGAAGAAAAATAACAGCATACCTGTTTTACATTCCCCCAGTTCTTAGTACTACAGAGCAAGTTTTGGCAAGAAAAAAATCCTTTTCATTCTTCGATCGTTTGCTTTTCCTCTCCAGTATGGAGGTACTTAACTTTTTCAGGTCATGGATTGCCTTCCCAGAAAAATGCATACACACACAAACCATTCCATACAATTTCAAAGGGAACATGGACTCAGTGAAGAGCCCAGACAAGAACTTCAGCTTAAAAAAATCTCTGTTCTACACTATGTTGGTTTTGCTTCCATAGAAGAATATAGCATATATTAGTCAGAAACCCTAAAATAAGGTAGACTTAATTTGTATCATAGGCATTACAAAGATTCTAAAGATCAGCACAACTAGTTTAAGTCAATCAACCAGTTTGCTCAATTTCCTACTCATTTAGATAAAGTACATTGATATTTATTTCCCTTAAGAGGTAAATTAGCCAAATTGCCATTTCTCTGCCTCTATTTTTTTCATTTTGTTTTGTGGTGCTGGAGATCAAACCCATGACTTTAAACAAATTAGGCAAGTACTCTACCACTGAGATACATCCCCAGCCTCTCATTCATTTTTAAAACAAGGTCTTGCTTCACTGGCCAACCTGGCCCAACCTCCAAGGCTCAAGAGATCCTCCTGCCTCAAACTCTAAAGTAAACTAGAGATATAGGTATAAATCAGCACAACCCCCACCCACCCCTCTCTTCTGGGGATTGAACCCAGGAGCGCTTTTCCACTGAGCTACATCCCCAACCCTTTTTATTTATTCATTCTTATTCTGAGACAGCATCTTGTTAAATTGCTTAGGGTCTCAATAATTTGCAGAAGCTGGCCTCAAGCTTGAGTTTCTCCTGCCTTATTATAGGGTTGCTGGGATTATAAGTATGTATACCACACTGACCTCCCCATTTCTTGAAGGAAATAATTTCTACCAGTAAAAAGCATACAGAAATTTCTTTACACGTCACAAAATATACCACTTTTTCCCTACCTACTGGGCAAAAAACATTTTTCTGAAGTGGTCCTTAAACAATATTTTGAAAATCCATTCATTATGCTGATTATCTGTTCCAAATATGTTAACACAGTACTTGATCATTCATTATCTGACTTTTCAATATAGATGCTAGATAAACTAGTTAAGGTAACAACTTAAAACAGGGAAATTAATCCATCCAGAAAAAAGCATAGGAAAGTCTTAACTACCTTCCTTAGCAGTCACTGCACTAAGTTCTCACATATTCCAATTTCAACACCACCTGAAGACTGAAGAGTCTCTCAGGAATAGGCAATGTCTACACTAATTCTGTCCTTCTGTCCTATGGGATCACAGTTTCATCTATTACTCCACTAAAATTATTCCTATCATGATCATCAATGTCTTCTTAATTACTAAGAAGAATGGGTTTCATATTTTGTCTTTAACTCATTTGCTCTCTCTGTAGCTCCTGACATCCTTTACCCCCTTATCCCTACCTCTTCCCCTACAATTTACTTTTATTTTAGAAAACTTCCTGTATTACTTACATTCATCTACAGAGGATGAGTGGAGCTTCAAAAGGCTTAATTGCAAACCAGGCTCCAATGAAGTTTTTTTTTTTTTTTCTTCTTCCTTCTGGTACTGGGGAGTGAATCCAGGGGTGCTTAACCACTGAGCCATACTGGGCCATATCCCCAGCCCTTTTCTGTATTTCATTTAGAGACAGAGTTACTTAGGGCCTCACTAAGTTGCTGAGGCTGGCTGTGAACTTGAGATCCTCCTGCCTCAGCCTTCCCAGTCAACTGGGATTACAGGCATGTGCCACCACGCCCAGACCAATGAAGTTTTGAACAGAAAAGAACCTTAAAAATAAACCTAGTCCAAATTCCTCCTCATTCAGCAAATGAGGAACCAAGGCAAGTATTCCTTCAAAGAGGATTTAGCATACGAAAATGAACAAATGCCACTCACAAAATTTTGATGTTGCTAAAGAAAGCAAGCTATAGAATTGTAAACTGCATGAGAATAGGAATTTTGTCCACCTTGCTTGTCTCTATTTTCCTTGGGCCTAGAAAAATGCCTATCATGTAAGATTAATATATTTATTAAATAAATTAATTTTTAAAGTAAATCACTAGTAAGATCAAATTTTCTTAGCAAAGAATATCAGGAAATTCATTGTTTAACCACAATAGATTATAAAATCAATAAATCCAAAGTTAGACAGGGCTCCTGAAACCTTTTCAAAAAAGCAAAAGCAAAACAAGGTATAAACATAAACACAACTATAATCAGCAAATCAATTTTTTTGTAACAATGAAGGACTAACTGCAATGGGCTATTTTTAAAATATCCCTTCTTCTTGTTAAAAGTTTTCTTTGGGGAAAGAGGCCAGTTACCTGCCAAAGGAAGCTCTGCAGTCCAGTCCAAATTTTGTTACTTCTTACACCTTACAAATATTTAAGACTATAAAGTGGTTCTATCAAAGATAGAAAAAAAAGACTCAGTTGTTTCATGGCTTTTAATAGGGTCAAACAGAAGAATGACCACCACAAACAAAGAGATCTTACCTCTCTGGAGCCTCAATCTTTGTAGGTTAGGAACTGTCCAGGATTGAATCCTATCAGCTTGTACTTCATTCTGAATCTGGCTATGAAAGACTCACTCACTCTGTGTTTATAATTGGCCAGGGCTGTCTTCATAAGAAGAGATTCTTGCAGAGAATACATAATTCAGGAAATTTTGATTCTCAGTGAATATCAAGTCCTAAATTCTCTATGTTTCTTCATGCTAGCAGCTGAGAGTCTCTTGCCCACTCAGATTATTAAGAGAAAAAACCTTGGAGGAGGACAATACTAAGTATCAAAAACAAACATCCAGTGTTCATGGAACTAAATTCATGTGATTATAAAGCTTTTAACCTATACTTGACATAATTTACAAGTATCTCAGATTAATGGCAACACTATAAAATCCACACCTCTAGTACACATGCTTATATGCACAGAATTCTCTGGAATACAAGAATCCTTCTAGACATAGAATCCCATGTGTTTCTCCATTTAGAATAAAACAGGTCAAAAAATTAAGGTATAAACACTTATTCTACATATAAGCAGCAATAGGGAGATAGAGTCACCAAGGGTGGGAAAATAACACTATTTGTCTAGAATTTTCTCCTCATCTGAAAGGGGAAAAAAGGTCAGTTTGGTAAAGAACTGACTTGGATTAAAGATTATTTTTATTATATCACCTACAAAAGTTGATGTGTCCGCATCTTTTTTCAATCTTTTTCCTTGCTTCAGATCTTGGGCACCAACTCCACATGTTATTCAGACAATATTAAAACAATATTATCCTATTAAGAATGTGATAGCTAAAAAACACATTCAAGAGAATTCTCTCAAATATTTCTGGCAGAACAGGGGCAAACCATTTCTCTTTAAAGGTCTCCCACATAATCCCTTTAAATAATTGTTCCACAATCATGTCTAAAATTAAGAACTACCCACAACACAAATAAGACAAAAATAAAACAGAAACCTCAGTTTTATTTTTACCATTTGAATATTGTATTGCTTCCTAATTACAAAATTGGCCTTCTAATCATTAGACCAGTGTTTAAAAGGTAAAAGCGGTTTTTTCCCCTGAAATTGTAGGCTACTTTGTTTCATCTGTTGACCATGTGATCTCTGTGATCTCAACTTGTAGTTGTTTTCCTACTAAAAACTGCCACATTTAAGGCAAAGATAATCTGTAACATAAAATTTTCCATTAGCAAATTTTATACATTTATGAAAAAAGAATCCAGATAAACTCATGTAAAAACTAATGTTATTAGAACTCCTCCATCAGACATGGGAGTATAAACATTAAATCAAGATTCAGTCAATTGGTTAAAGATGTAAAAACAATCTTTTTTTTCATTTTCACAGTATTAACTACATCCCATGGATGCCTGAAAAGAACATATCCTCTTTAATGAAAATTTTGGAAATAAGCAAGTTTTTTTAAAGTTTACTACAAACATCTATCCTTGAGCAACCTGAACTTATTTAGGAAATTGGTTGAAAGAAATTTAGGCAATCATAACACTTTTTAATAGCACATTTGGTAAAATTTTTATATTTTATTCTTAGCTTCATGAGGACTGGTAAGAGAAATGGCCATGGGGGGGGGGGGACAACTCTATGTTTTCTGCAAAATCAAACATTTTCCTAATTAGAATAAATAAAATTTAATTTAAAAAATAATCAAACATTTTCCTTATGTGGCTCAATGTGCCACGTAACAAATGTAAACCATTACTACATACTTGAGATAGAGAAGCAGAGCTGAGCAGAAAAAGAAACTGAAGTGTGACACAGATGCAACAGAGGCCTAACCTCAAATTTAGGCATGGAACTCAGGTGCCCCTTCAGAGCGGTCCTAAATTGAGCCAAGAAGCCTGGACCTTTGTATTTCAATGCTGACCAGTAACTGGATCTAGGCTGCCACCAGAGAGGGGGCCTCACCTTGAACCAGACAGCTCCCTGGGCAAAGGGAAATTCCTTGGAGAAATTCAACCAGAAGCCACCAGCCATTAGGGACCCAAACAGCTGCAGGGGACTACTATTTCATCCCTGGAGGAAGGATCTGGGCAGCACATCACATATATATGGAGAGACATATGGTGCATCCGTTTTAAAGTCTAGAAATCTAAGAGAAAGGTAAGAGCTTACCCATCGTCACTTTTTTTGGTACTGGGGATTGAACCCAGGGACACTCAACCACTGAGCCACATCCCCAGCCCTATTTTACATTTTATTTAGCGACAGGTTCTCACTGAATTGCTTAGTGCCTGGCCATTGCTGAGGCTGGCTTTGATCCTGGGACTACAGGCATGTATCACCATGCCCAGAGAATTTATTAATACTTATTTTAACACTTAGTACATTATTTCTATTTTTAAAAACCTCCTCTACATGAAAGTAAAAATTAGCTGCCCAGCTATAGTTAATTTTTTAAATTTTTAATTATTTATACATGATAGTAGAATGCACTTCATTATACATAATGAAGTATAATTTCTCATTCTTCTGGTTGTATATGATACAGAATCACACCGGTCATGTAGTCATATATGTATATAGGGTAATAATGTCTAATTCATTCTACTATCCTTCCTACCCCCGTATCCCTCCCTTCCCCTCCTTCTACCTAAAGTAACTCTATTTTTCCCTAGTCCCTCCCCCCATATTGTGAATTAGCTTCCCCATATCAGGGAAGAAAACATTCGGCTTTTGATTTTTGGGGATTGGCTTATTTCACTTAGCATGGTATTTTTCCAACTCCACCTATTTACCGGCAAACCATAATTTCATTCTTCTTTAAGGCTGAGTAATATATTCTCTCTCTCTCTCTCTCTCTCTCTCTCTCTCTCTCTCTCTCTCTCACACACACACACACACACACACACACACACCACATTTTTTTTAATTCATTCATATGTTAAGGGCACCTAGGTTGGTTCCATAGTTTAGCTATTGTGAAGTGAGCTGCTATAAACTTTGATGTGGCTACACCACTGTAATATGCTGATAACTTTTAAAGTATTAGGAATATAATCTAAAATGATAAATAGTATAATAAATACACAAATCAGTAACATAGTTGTTTATTATCAAGTATCACATATTTTTTTTTAATATTTATTTTTTTTTTAATTTTCGGCAGACACAACATCTTTATTTGTATGTGGTGCTGAGGATCGAACCCAGGCCGCACGCATGGCAGGCGAGCGCGCTACCGCTTGAGCCACATCCCCAGCCCCAAGTATCACATATTGTCATGATAGCATGTGTTATATTTTATACAACTAGCCACACAGTGGGTGTTTACACAGCACTGCCATAAACATTGAGTAATGCTTTGTCCTAGGATAGATATCAGGACAGCTACAATGCTATGACTAAGAGACAGAAAATTTTCAGCTTCATTATACTCTTTTGGGACTACCTTGTATTTACAGTCCATCTTTTGATCAACATGTCCTTATGCAGTGCATGACTTGTAACAAAACAACCTATCTCATCTCCATCATCTATCTCTAAGAAGATAAGTTACCACACCATTTAAACATTGGGCAAACAACAATACAACACAAGGTAATGGACAAATTCCATAGCCTCCTTTGGCAATGAGCCTCATATCTACCTGCTTTTACAGTCAAAAATGTAAGTCTACGGACTGGGGTTGTGGCTCTGTGGTACGGCACTCGCCTAGCATGTGCAAGGCCCTGTGTTCGATCCTTAGCATCACATAAAAATAAATAAAATAAAGATATTGTGTCCAACTACAACTAAAAAATAAATATCTTTTAAAAATGGAAGTTTACTTTGTGAATGTTTCTCCTGTTCTAATTCAGATTTGTTCCCTTTAAGGGGAGTTGGTAGCCCAATGGATAATATAATTTATATACTTCGAGTAATGACTGAATGAATTGCCTTCAATAATGGCTTTACTTATATTTCCACACATTTTAGGTTCTTTTTTTTTTTTTTGTACTGGGGATTAAACTCAGGGGCACTCGACCACTGAGCCACATCCCCAGCCTTATTTTTGTATTTTATTTAGAGACAGGGTCTCCTGAGTTCCTTAGTTCCTCACTTTTGCTGAGGCTGGTTTTGAACTCGAGATCCTCCTGTCTCAGCCTCCTGAGCCACTGGGATTACAGGTGTGTGCCACCATGCCTGGCTATGTTTTAAGTTCTTAAAAGACTTCCAAATCAATGTTTCCTCTATAGTCTTAGGAAACCAGGAATTCTATACTGCCGCAATCTGGCTGGGCACAAAATAACCGAGCCACCACAAAGCCTGGTAGATTCAAACAGCAACTCTTTATTCCCGAACTCCCCGGCTCTACACGCATTTTTCCGGGAAAAATACACTCCCTTCACCGGGCTCTGTGTACCAAATACTCTCAGAACCCCCGCACAAACTCAACGGGAACTCAAGGAACTCAAGGAGTGGGCGCCTGAGGCAGCAGGATACACCCTATTCCCAGCAGGATCCACCCTAAACCTGGAACCACCCTAATCCAGCAGGATCCACCCTAAACCTGGAGCCATCCTAATCCCAGAGCAGGGTCACCTTTCAATTAAAAATGCCATGTCATTCCTACTTGGCTATGGCTCTCAGCACTATACAATTATTTTAATTTGCATCTTCATTTCTTATCATTTCAATGATGAGAAATATTTATAAGCATGATGGTGTCCATTTGGGTCAATATTTGGTATTACATTTATAATAACACGGTTGGCAAAAACATTACTTCGATTGTCAAAATTTAATAAAAGTAGGCTAATGGCTTACAAGGAGGCAATAATACCAACTGGTTACAAGTATGGGTTCTGGAGTAAAATTGCTTAGTCTAGTGTAACCACCTGCTAGCTTTGTGACATCAAATTACTATCTCTAAGCCTTAATTTCTCTACCCACAAGATGGTACGTATATATCAATACTTCATCATAGATTTGTTGTAAGTACTAAGTTTTTAAAATGAAGTTTGCAAATATATGAAAAAAAAATATTCAACATCTTTAGTAATTAGAGAAATGCAAATCAAAACTACTCTAAGATTTCATCTCACCCTAGTCAGAATGGCAGTTATCAAAAATACAAGCAATAAGTGTTGACAAGGATGTGGGGAAAAAAGGAACAATCATATATTGCTGGTGGGATTGCAAATTGTTTGTTATATGCAACCACTTTAGAAAGCAGTGTGGAGATTCCTTAGAAAACTTGAAAAGGAACCACCATTTGACCCAGATATCCCATTCCTTTGTCTATACCCAAAGGACTCAAAATCAGCATACTATAGTAACACAGCCACATCAACGTTTATAGCAGCTGAATTCACAATAGCTAAACTGTGGAACCAACCTAGATGCCCATGAGTAAATGAATGGATAAAGACACTGTGGTATATATACACAATTAAATACTACTTGCATTAAAAGAGAATAAAATTATGGCATTTGCAAGTGAATGGATGGAGTTGGAGAATATCATGCTAAGCAAAGTAAACCAATCCCAAAAAACTAAAGGCTGAATGTTTTCTCTGATTAGTGGATGCTGACCCATGATGGGGGCAGGAGGGACATGTGAAGAATGAAGGAACTTTGGATTGGACAAAGGGGAGGGAGGGGAGGGATCATGGGGGTAGGAAAGATGGTGAAATGCAAAGGACATCATTACCCTAGGTACACATTTAACTGCACGAAAGGTCCATCTCTACATCATGTACAACCAGAGAATTGAAATGTTGTGCTCCATTTGTGTACAATGAATTGAAATGCATTCTGCTGTCATATACAACTAAGTAGAACAAATAAAAAAAATCTTTTAAAAAAATTCTTAAGATACTATGTAATGTTTTGAACAACTAACAATAAAAAATTTAAAAAAAAATTCTTAAGAAAGAATGGTTATTCTAATTCCAAGGGGACTTCTCTAGACCATTGAAATGGAGGCCAGCTGGGTGGATTGTGCTACTTGAGAGGCCCATTTGCTCAGCTGGTCTGATGATTCTAGTTTTCTGTGTCAGCCCCCATTTTCCACATTGACTTGGATAACTCTCCAATGCTAGGACAGACCTCTCTAGAGTGGATATGGAGATTATAGATCCTGTTCCAAATCTTGTCACAATGGGTTAGAGTGAATGGCTGCCATCTTTAGGCCCTCAAATGGGGAAATTTGATGCTTGCACCAGTGGATTAGACAAAGGGAAATGAAGGGAAGGGAGAATGGGAATATTTACATACATAAGTATTCCACAGTGAATCTCCACATCATGTATATCCACAAAACTGGGATCCTAATTAGAATAAAATATCCGCCATATTTGTACAAATGTCAACATATACTCTACAGTCACATATACCTAAAATTAACAAATAAAAAAGACTATAAATGAAATAAATAAAATAAAATGAAGTTTGCTAAATGCTTGTACTCACTGAATGTTAGCAATCATCAGAAGTATTATAAAAATGATGGTCACATTGTATGGAGACCAAGGAAGCCTTATGAATAATGTTAGTTCAAGTATGGAAAAGTAGTAGCACCAAAGTGTTGTACCACAAGGCACATGGGGGGAATAGCATGGAGGAATCACATACTCTAAAGAACTTTATGTAGCAATCAGTATTAGAGTCTTGTGAGGAAAAAGAAGGTAAATTTCAGCTAACCCACAACATCAGGAATGCTAGGTTAATTTTTTCATTTGTCCTTTGATTAGTGCTTAAGTTTTAAAAAATTGTTTTTGATAACATTTGAGTTCTGTAGTTAAAGGATTTTATACCTAGGTGTAGGTTTGTAAATACTAAGTAACATGGTTATATAAACATGTTATTACCCACACTTTATTCAAGTTTCAGAAACATCTGGCTATATGATCACTTCTCTTACTTTTTGCTTTTTTATGGAGTAAAGCCAATCAACTAATCGTTTTCAACAGTTATTAGTCTTGGCATGAATGAGGCAACTAATACACTGACATATAAACCAAGGGAAGAAAAAAACCTTAACTACCCATCCAGGGGATGAAGGCTCACTTACTGACCAACTAGTCCACAGTAGTAGGAAGAAGAGGTGAGGTTGTAGCTCAGTGGTAGAGTGCTTGCCTAGTAAGGGTGAGGCACTGGGTTTGGTCCCCAGCATCACGTTAAAAAAAAAACAAACAAACAAACATCTCTCTCTCTCTCTCTCTCTCTCTCTCTCTCTCTCTCTATATATATATATATATATATATATATAAAGGTTAAATTCCTTATAATAATATTTATTTATTTTAAAATTTGGGGACAGGGTCTTCCTAAGTTGCCCAAGCTAGCCTGGAACTTGTCCTCCTGCCTCAGCATTCCCAGTAACTGGGATTAAATACATGCATTACCACACCTGGTACTACTACCACTTCTTCAAAAATAACAAAACATTTATGAACATGATTATGCTATAGTGAAGAAATAAAAAAAAAATTCCCTTGATTTTTTTCCTCTTAATTTAGTAGTGTGGCTACATTAGTTATATAAAAACATAATCATTGGGACTAGAAATATAGCTCGGTTGATAGAGTGCTTGCCTCACATGCATAAGGCCCTAAATTCAATCCCTCAGCACCACACACACACACAAAAAAAAAAAAAAGAAAAGAAACAAAGAAAAAAATAATTATTATATATTGTTCTAAAATTGGCATAACCTGGGCTAGGATTGTGGCTCAGCAGTAGAGCACTCACCTAGCACATGCAAGGCTCTGGGTTCAATCCTCAGCACCACATAAAAATAAATTTAAAAAATAAAGATATTGTGTCCAACTACAAATAAAAAATATTTTTTAAAAAATTGGCATAACCTTGATCTCTTAACTCCCAACTATTTACCATGTTTCTTAATTTGTATAAGAGAAGGGTTTATCTGGTTTGGCACAAGACTATACCTTCTGGACCCTTCATAATAATGCCTGGTTCAAGAAGAGATGCTTGGGTAGTTAATCACTGAATGAATAATAACCTAGCCCTCTGCTTTTACTGGTTCAAACCTCAATGACAGGCATATAGAGACAATGAAAAAAATAAATAAAGTCAGGTAAATCTTTCTTAAAGCAAAAAAACGAGTGAATTTCTATTTCTTATACATAATGAAAGGTAGGCAGCTCAAACTTTCTAAGGTTATTAAGGCTTTATCAAAGAATATCTTATCTGATTAGTTTTTGTTTTGATTGAGTTAACTGCTCTGAATTACATTGTAAATGTTGGTTTTTTTTTTAAATCTGAATATAAGTTCTTTGAAGGCAGAAGATTGTCAGTTTTGTTCACTGATGTATTTCCCAGCACCTACATCAATACCTGGCATATGGAAGGAAGGGATTCAATAAATTCTGAGGACTGAATGAATGAATAAATAAAAATTCCAGGGCTGGGGATGTGGCTCAAGAGGTAGCGTGCTCTCCTGGCATGTGTGCGGCCCGGGTTCGATCCTCAGCACCACATACAAATAAAGATGTTGTGTCCCCCGAAATCTAAAAAATAAATATTAAAAAAATAAAATAAAATAAATAAATAAATAAAAATTCCATTAAGACTGCATCTAGGCAACTGAGATACCAAATATAAAGTTCTTTTTGACCTATCACATGCTTCTTTCTAAATCATAAGTCAGATGATTCCATTTGAAGTGTTTACAAATTAAAAATTAATAAAAGCAGTTTTGGGTAGATATGAGCCTTTATTCTGGTTTCATTAATATCCATTACAAAGATAATTGGTTTATTTGGATAAATGAAGTTATCAATAGAAAGTAGAGAAACAGAACTTTGTTTCAAAATCCAATCTGTTACAATAAAATAGTCTTACAAAGGCTGAGAAAGTGCAACTAGAAAATAATCTAAGTAAACAACTTCCATACTATTCTATAATTTATATTGAATGATATAATATTTGGTAGCTCAAAATATATAATTATTGAGTGCAACCAAGAACATGCATATAAAAATAAAATGATGGCTGCTATTCCTAGAGTGCCTGAGAGTAAACACAGGTTTGTATTTTACTAAGGAGTAACAATGTATCTTACTAAATGAAAAGATAACACTCACTTGATCAGTGCCATGAATAAAAGTATTTCCAGTGGTTTTCAAGGATTTGAGTACAAATAGGTGAGATTTAACAAATTCAAATATTAAATATATGCCTTTTCCCAAATACAGACTTTCTTGAATTATTTATTTAGAGGAATAGGGGGAAAGACTTGGCATAGATTATGAACTACAGAAAATTTGTGACACATGCATATAAGGCACAGCTTCCTTAGGCATTCATTATTTTAAACACTGAAGTTTCTACAACAGTAAATAGCAGGCAGAACAGAATATAGAGCAACAGAAACAAAATCAAACTATCTAATTACCACTGCAATCCTAACAATTGTTTATAATAATCTAAAGCACTTTACAGTACTAGTCTGATATTTCTGGAACTCAGAAATTTTTCACCCATTTCTTTCTTTTTTAAACAGTACACACATATAACTTTCCAATAAGAAAAAATTGCTATTCAATCTTAACCTAGTAATAGAAGCGTACTTCAGGGTTCTTGTTTGATTAACATTTGAAATCCTAGATGTGAATTTCAGTTCTGACACCTAGCAATGTTAAGGGGGTCGGGGGAGAAGTCAGGATAATCAGAAGACTGGAGAACTGACCAGAATCCATGAGACTATGGAAAGCACATCCTAGAAGCAACACAGACAGGACTGTCTAAATACGGTGTTCTAGATGTATCACTCTGGGTTGAGAAGTAAAGCCAAAAACTTGAGCTAAGAAGAACCATATAGATCTTTGGTAACTATAACAAGGAGTCCTGCATAAGCTAGTAGAGAAATAGACAGCTTACTGCACACAGGTACAGAAAACATTATCAATTAAAATTTCCTCATTCTCCAAATAGGCCCCTGAGTTTGACATGCATGAAATCTGTCCTCTATAGCTTCATTGCCATTGCTTTCACCTCTCTTCTAGCTCACTGTGAGGCACCTCTTTGTGTCTTCTGCTTCCATTTTCAACATTATAGCCAGGGACTGCTATAAAATTTAAGTCTAACCATGTCACACTACCTGGCTAAAAATCCTTTGATAATTAGGATAAAGTCCAGACTCCTTAACACATAAACTGACCTCTTGCTTCTCTAGTGTTATTTTCATTACTGCCCAATTACTTCCCTTCAACATTCACCCACAAACCCCAGGCTCCAGCTATCTAGAATCACACAGCATAAAGAATATCACAGGTATACCTGGGGCACCAGCTGCCATATCACTGTGTTTCTAATGAGAACTGTAAACCTAGAATGAAAAAAATGTTGATATCACCTTAGTATCTTCTAGTCTTATTTAATCTAACTATAGGTTACAGTCCATCAGTAGGCTGAGAAATCAATTTTAGTGAATTATAACCACCTTTCTAAAGCGCTCCAAATGGGAGATAAAGAGACAATGCAAGGGGAAATAAAGTCTGTGCTGGCGAGGAACCTGGTGCAGTGAGAGGGTGGCTGGGGAGATGGTGGATAGGAGCTGGTACAGGTCAGAAGGATGAGTGTGGGGGAGCAGCATGTGAAGAAGGCCAGTTTGGGGGAGGAGAACTGGCTGACCCATGGGCACATGCATCATGGAATAATAACGGGAAGTGAACTGCCCCTAAGTATTGGCCTACATCAATGGGGTCTTGTCAAGCAAACCTAGAGCATCCCTGGTCTACTCCATGCCCTCCCGGAATGTGTCCCTGCGGCTGGAGGGCCTCCAGGAGAAAGACTCTGGTTCCTACCGCTGTTCTGTGAATGTGCAAGACAGCCAAGGCAAAAGCAGGGGCCACAGCAGCAAAACCTTAGAGCTCAAAGTGCTAGGTGAGTGAAAAACACACACTTCCAGATCTCTCCCCACCCACAGGGAGGTGAGGAGGTCTTTCTCCCAAGTGGCTGAGTATAAGGTTTGGGGGTGGGGCCAATGGAGAGACAGAAGGGTATGGGGGTGGGGAGGATCCATGGCTCCCTTGGGTGTGGGCTTTAACCTGTGTCTCCTTCCCCAGTTCCTGCAGCTCCTCCATCCTGCCGCCTCCTGGGTGTGCCCCATGTGGGGAACAACGTGACCCTGAGCTGCCAGTCCCCAAGGAGTAAGCCTGCAGCTGAATATCAGTGGGAGCGGCTGCCCCCATCCCCCCAGATTTACTTTGCACCAGCTTTACTTTTTTTTTAAAGCATTCTTTTTTTTTTTTTTTTTTTGAGAGAGAGAGAGAATATCAATATTTATTTTTCAGTTTTTGGCGGACACAGCATCTTTGTTTGTATGTGGTGCTAAGGATCGAACCCGGGCCACACGCATGCCAGGCGAGCGTGCTACCGCTTGAACCACATCCCCAGCCCTTGCACCAGCTTTAGGTGAGAAAATTTCTTAAAAATTTATACTATGACTGGGAAAGGGAAAAGATGAGAGGTGCTCTGGGGGCTAGGGCGAAAAGGGGAGGCAATGCTGCAAAGGACTGGGCAAAAGGAAGAGGAGGAGGTGAGAAAGATGGCCTACCAGGTGCAGATGCTTTCATGTAGGTGCAGATGCTTTCATGTGCTGTGTACTATTACTAAAGAGGTTCTGGAAGTAGACTGCCTGCTTTCACACAGAATAGAACCTACCAGAGTGTACTGCAAGTAGGTTAAGTATAGTATCATTATGTGGATTAAATAAATTAATAGTTGTAAAACACTTAGAACAGCACATGGCCCATAGTGAATGCTACACTGATGTCAGCTATAATCATTATTTTATGAAATAAATAAATAAATATATATGTAATCAATATAAATATAAATAAAATAAACATAAGTAAATATATATATATATATATATGTAATCAATATAATTATATAATTCAGTTATATACACATGTTATATTATGTGAGTATAGGCCCCAGGACAAAAAAAGAAACTGGGCCGAGTGCAGTGCACACCTGTAATCCCAGAGGCTTGGGAGACTGAGGCAGGAGGATCACAAGTTCAAAGCCAGCCTCAACAATTTAGTGAGACCATAAGCAACTCAGCAAGACACTGTCTCTAACCCCCAAAAAAAAGAGAAAAAAAGAGGGAGGGGACTGGTAATGTGGCTTGGTATTTAAATGCCCTGGAGTTCAACCCCTGGTACCAAAAAAAAAAAAAAAAAAACACTTCATATGGGTTGTGGTTTAAAAAAAAAATGCACCACTTTGTTTTTTCTTTGCAGTACATAAATTAAGGAATGAGATATATAATGAATATTTACACAACTGCAGTTCAACATTATAAAAAATGTGTTACTCATCTAAACATTACCAAGAATAGGTATGACCACTGTGTCACTCCAGAACTATCAGCTTTCCCCTTCTACATGGTTCTGTTTTTTAATTTATTTTTTTAGTTTTCAGCGGACACAACATCTTTGTTTGTGTGTGGTGCTGAGGATCGAACCCGGGCCACACTCATGCCAGGCCAGCGCGCTACCACTAGAGCCACATCCCCAGCCCTCTACATGGTTCTTTATGAACCCATCATTCATCACTTACTAAACCACACCTTCACCATAAGCTATGAGCTATAGCAATTTGTTCTTCAGTTAAAAGGCATGGTTTTTAAACAGCTGATCGCTTAAATTTTTTTGGAACAATTCATGATTTGCACTGTTCTAGATTATGTTGTCTCTAAGCTCTACACCAGCTCTACTAATCTACTGTACTGCCTTCTGCCCAGCCTTAAGCACCACCAGCTTAACATCAACACCAACAAAATACAAGATCTTGCTCAAAATAAGGCAAATGGTTCTTTAATAAGGTAGATAACTTGAAGGTAAATAGTTCACTGCTGTATTTCTAAAATCCCATAAGAGGCACTGAGATATTTGTAGGTACACAATGAAAAAGTCAAGCTGTTATTTCAGACATGATTTTTTAAAACCCTGGGATGAATCTATCAGTTGAGTCTGATCAAAGGGAATGGACAAGATATCCCAATTCACTTCCAAAAGACACACTGACTAATCATTAGGCAAGAGTTATATGCTACACCTTTCCCTTTTACTTTCCTATTTCACTCTGGGCTTTCTAAGGATAGAGGAATTCAATGGCCCAGTCCAATTGTATCAGCCAAGAAAGATATCAAAAAGATGTTCTGAAGCAGTCATCTTCAACTGGGGTAGCCATCCTCCTCCTCTACTGACTGATCAAGGTACCTTAAAACCTATCATACGTGCATATATACTGTAGGTATAAAGCTTGGCTCCTAAATTTAGAATGAACAAAGTAATATAGGTTATTGACATTGTTTCTCTAAAATGTTAACTAGAATATTTCCAAATCACCAATATTTTCAATATACATTCGATAAAACCTACCAATAAGAATTTATGTGAATTTTTCAGAATCAGAATTCATTATGCATACATTTTACAGTCATCTTCATCTCACTTGTCTCAAACTAAGTTTAATATTTTCTATATCCTATTAACTTCTTATAAACTTGAAACACATGATAAAAAGTTTGAATGTTAGCCTGAAAATGTTGGAGAGGGTACATGGATTTCACACTTTTAGGAGATGTATAAACACCATTATTTATTGCTCTGGCCAACACAATAGCCACATTTGGCTATTTAATTTAAAATTAATTACAATTAGATAAAATTAAAAATTCAATTTCACAGTTACACTGGCCACATTTCAAGTACTCAGTTGTTACCTGTGATAATAGACAATGCAGATATAGAACACTTCCATTTACCATTCCAAGTTCTACTGGATAGCAGTGCCCTAGGGAACTAGGAACATGCACTGCTTGCCTCAGCCAACTGAGGTTATAATACTTATATTCCTTGAATTAAAAGCTCTACCTCCTATAATAGTGGGCTATTTTTTTTAACATCCATCAAGGTTCCTAACAAGCCCAAGGTTCCTCCTACATAGGGGTAAAGTAACAGGAAGGGCAAGAAGGAAATGTGAGCTTCCCCTATTGGTCTAAGTATGTATTGACAGGCATCCTTTCACAAAATAAAGACTACTTTAATACTTAAGTAATGACTTTTTACTATGCACAATTCAGTATGGTGACCACTAGCTATAGGTGGCTATTTAAAATTTTAAATCAAATTGAAATAAAAATTCAGTTCATCAGGCATACTAACCACACATCTCAAGGCCCCCAATAGCCACATGTGACTGGTGGCTAACACATTAAACTGAGATAAACAATAAAAAACATTCCATCATCACAAAAAGTTTTATTAAACAGTACTATCTATACTATATACTTTCTAAATTCTTTTTTCCTTTCAACTACTATTTTAATGAAGTATCTAGAATATCTAACTCTATTTTTCACTAGATTTCAAAAAATACCAGGAAATAGAATCCTATTCATTCAGTTTTAGTGTGTGCTTTGTTATCTCTTACTTCCAAAATTGGACGCCATTAAATAAAAGTGTATGGATGGCAGTCAAAGATGGTCTTTTCTTTTAAAATACATATCAAGCCTCAGATTCAGAAGCAGAGAAACAAACTGAATGCAGAAGCTTTCAAGTGGCTGGCTGAACATGTAAAAAAATGACAAGAAAAAAATCTCAGTCTTTCTTACAAAGGATGTGAGTGGCTTACCACAAGTCTTGTCTGAAACACCAAAGGAGAGACTTCAGAGATAGGCAATCTATTAATATATTATACAGGTATCTTTTGGCTCCAATGCACCTCGGCTCTATTGGTTCTCTCAAATAAAAGCAAGGCCTGATAGCCAAAATGAAAGACCAAATACACTATACTGTGATTTGTGTGCTCAAGTGCAAAATTAGTTCCAATGGTAATGACAATTACTGATGAAAAAAATCTAGGCAATACCTCTAGAAAATTAATCATTTTGTTTGTTAGAAAACTCCTTACCACTTCTAAGTTTAAAGAGGGCTCAGTGGTAGAGCACTTACCTAGCAAGCATGAAGCCCTGGGTTCCATCTCAGCAAAACACACACACATACACACACACACATACAAATACACACACACACATATGCAACTAGTACTGATCCAGCAAGCAAGTTTTTTAGGTTGCATACAATCACTTTATGTTTAATCTTGAGGTTACAAGTACATATCTGTTTCATAAATATAAAGCCAACTCTCAAGAGACAATTTTTTTGGAGAACACCCAAAAATATGGGACTTGAGAATGAGTTTTGCAGAGCATCAGATTAACTGACTAAAGTGTGGATATGGTATCTGTCTCAGAAGTGAATGCTTTCATGATTCCAAGTCCAGAAAGAACTTACAACTATTAGAGTATGTATGGATAGAGATGATATCGTTGCCCCCTTTGAAGTCATTACACTTACAGTTGGCTTTAGTCATATGACAATTAATCAAGTATTGCCCTGCACAATTGTTTTATTTAGCTTTTTAACTCTTTGATGTGTGTACACAAGCTTCAGCTAGACTGCAAGCTCTTTGACTATAGGAACTGTACGTTCTTTTATTCATCTAGTAGACAGTCTTGCACATAGTAAGCACTCAAGTATTTGGTGAATGGACACATGAAGAAAAGGTCTACAGAAAAGGGGAAAAAATATGCAAGAACTAGACCAAAAAAAAAAAAAAAAAAAACTTCTGGATTTATTTATCTGACTCAAATTGTTAGCAAATTTCTTCTGGCAAACAAAAAAAGGAACAAAACTTCAGAATAAATAACAATCTGTGTAGCAAGGCAGTTTTAAACATACCATTTTATCCAAAAAAGATAGAACAAATACCAATAAACATGAAAGACATCTAAATGAAACTGTTTACAGCACTAAACGAATGTTTACATCTGACTTTTTTTTTTTTTGGTACTAGGGATTGAGCCCACTATGCTTTACCAGTCCTTTTTATTTTTTATTTTGAGACAGGGTCTTGCTAAATTGCTAAGGCTGGCCTCAAACTTGGGATCCTACTTGCCTCAGTCTCCCTATATCTGACTTTCAATAAAAAATGTGTATGCTTAGAAATAATCCCTTGAATAGTATTAAAAAGTAGAACTTTAGTTTCAAAATCCAAGTTATTAATTCAATTTTTTTTTAAAGAGAGAGAGAGAGAGAGAGAGAATTTTTTTTTAATATTTATTTTTTTTTAGTTTTCGGCGGACACAACATCTTTGTTTGTATGTGGTGCTGAGAATCGAACCCGGGCCGCATGCATGCCAGGTGAGCGCGCTACCACTTGAGCCACATCCCCAGCCCTATTAATTCAATTTTGACATTTATAATTTTAATACTTTCACTGTTTAGATAAGACATTTAGATCAGAGAAATAAGTAATATGCCTTAATATTATTCAGGAAGGTAGTCAGGGCAGGGGTTGGCATAGGACTCAAAGCTTTCTGATGCCTTCATAGGGGGATGAAGGCTGCTATTTCAACATGTTCAAACTATTCCAATGGAAAAACTGGTTACTAGTCATTGCTTTCTTTCAAACTTGGAAAAAATTATTTACTGACTTTTCATAATGGAATTTTTTAGTAAGAATCTCAAATATATTACACAGAAATTTAAATGACACATGGTACTCCTCCTCCCTGTGAACCTCTGATGTTGAGGGGTTGTTTTGTTTGTTTTGCAGAGCTAAAGACTGAATCCAGAGCCTTGTGCATGCAAAGTACATTTTCTTCCAACTCCGAGATACATCCCTAGCCCTGAATTCATACTTAAATGAGCTACATGAGTCTGTACATGAAGTTCCTAATTTTCTTAACTACTTTGTTTCTATTTTGTAAAACCAAACCAAAAAGTATTACTGGATTTTGCAGTTATCATCAAAATAATAGAGTAAAAAAGACTTCTTTATTACTTGTTCCAAATTGGCATTTCTGAAACAGGGATCTAAGGATTTGTTTTCTCTCTTACAATATAAGGTTTTATTTTTATCTTCATAAGCAAAATCTGTGTTATTTGGACATCTACTTCATAACTATGAAAGGCTGATTTCAAGTGACTAGATTTGCTTCTAGGCTGACTCCTAAAGGGAAAGAGTTCAGTTTTTTGTGTGTGTGTGTGTTTTTTTTCACAGTACCTTTATTCTATTTATTCATTTGTATGTGGTGCTGAGGATAGAAACCAGGGCCTCACACGTCCTAGGCAAGCACTCTACCACTGAGCTATAGCCCCAGCCCAAGAGCTCAGTTTTTAATGAGTATTTTTCAAACTTTGTTCCAAAGTCTATGTTTTTGAGTTAAAGTTTCAGTAACACTGCTGTAGACTTTTTAAGCTATCCAAAATTCACTTTCTAGATTTCATTTCACGAATTTAATAAGCATTCAATGCCTACTATATGCTTGCACAGCAAAAGAGCTTATAATTTATAATTTTTACTTTTATTAACAAAGAAGTCTGGGTTCCTTGATTGAAATTATTTAAAGAGTAAAGCACTTCAAAAAAAACAAAAGATCTGCTTTCCTTGTTAACGTCTACTGTGGATCAGAGAACTCATCATCATCTGCATAGTCTCAAAATATTCTAAGAGTTTGAAGTCAACTTGGTCTTACCTGTCTGGAGACAGGTAAACTGATCCTCTTAAAAATTCTTCAGAGGCTCAATCTCCTTTCTTTGCTTTAGGTTTCCTTCTCATAACTGGACAATGAAGCAATCCAACTAGATATTCCCTGGTTGTTTGAGAAACAATTTTATGGAGAGATTTATATTCAGTGAGGTTTTGATAGAGCACAATTTTCCTCTTTCATTGGGAAATTTCTAGGGACAAAAATCAATCAAACTAAAATAGTTACAAATACCTAAAGGTACATTTCTAAACTAAAGAAAATTTCATGGATAGATGCTATCCAGGGCAGGGCTAAAACTCTCCCCCAAATTTACCCTTCATTACCGTGAATAGGACAGTATTTTACTATTAGCTATAACTTTAAAAACATACTTGCATACAAAAAGAGGATGTAAAAGAAGCCCAAAGGAATGCTATCAAATAAACTACTTTAAACAATAACTGATAGGTTTGAAATAGCTTAGCTTCTGAACCAAATTTTCTAAGCAACAGACCCAAAATGAACACTTCTAGAGCTAACACCTTGTGAACTTTGGCACAATCCTCCTCCTTTAATTATGATTGTTCTTACTGAGTTTTATGATTGTTGTTTAGTGTGACTTTTCTTACTTAGTTATGACTGTTCTTGGTGATTTTTAAACCTCCTCCCAAGGAGTTCCCAGAAAAAGTGCCAGCCCTACCAGAAAAGAAGTACACAGATACTATGACTAAGTAATAAAAGTATTTTCAGTAAAAACTGGGAGGATACTACCCAAAACTTTTAACAGACTCTACGAAAAGGGAAAGAGCTTAACTAAAACACAAATCCTTATTTGTCAATAATACCAATACCTAGATGAAAGTCAGAAACAGCAAAATGATAAGCACACTGGTGGGTAAAATTTTTAGCCTACATTAAGCCTCTGCTTTAAATATTCAAGGATGGCCAGATGTACACTGCAGAGTTTACTTGTCACGACATCCGGCAGACTAAAGCAGGGAAAACTGACTTTCAAGAAAGGGCTTGGTCAGAAACATCAGGACCTCAAGCCAACCTTCCTCAGGAGGCATCGTCGTCAATCCAAATTCCAGAACAACTCTCGGCCACACTAACTTTCAAGGAGTGCACTACCTCCACGATAACAACACACAACTTGGCTATAATCAAGCCTTTCCAATTCTCCACAGCATCTCTTGCTTACTCTCCTTCGTACCTCAAATTAGAAGCAAAGCGACTGACACAAAGACTGTCGTCTCAAGGCGCTTTTTGCATGGCTCCCCACCGCCACTTACAGAAAATTCCTTAACTGGGGACCCAACGGCCCCCGCATCTGCCTTTCCTCAATGCTGCCCCAGCTGGTAAGCCTCTGCCTGGGAGCCCCTCCGCCAGAACAAAGCGAGAGGCCCCGGCGGTAGGGGCGAGAAGTGCCTGCAAGCACTGGAACTGCCGCACCGCGCACAATGAGAAACTACCAACTTCAGAATGCAGGAAGATCCTCAATTGGCAAGAAAAAGGGGCGGCGGCAGACACGCCCAACTTCAAACTCAGGAAACCTACGGGCTGGCGGCCATCTGGAAAAAAGCCCCCTTGCCAGGGAGAGAAGAAAAAGGCGGAGGAGATGCGAATCGCCCACCGGGCCCCGGAGGGGAGCCCTGCACTCAGACCGGCCCCCTCCCCCGAGGCCCGCTTCCCCGCCTTCTCTCTGCCTCTGGTTCGCTGCCCCAGGCTGAGCGGCCGGTTACCTTGATGCGCTCCCGGCACTGGGACGGGGTCCGCTCGTAGCCCAGCTCGGCCAGGGCCCGGGACACGCGCTCGTACATGGCTGGCCCGGGGGCCTTGCTGCCGAACACCGTGCCGGCTCCCTCCAGCTGCTGGTACCGCGCCTCCACCAGCCGCTCGTTGCCCCACACTGCGATGAGCGCGTTCGTCTCGGCCGGCGTCCACGACATGCCCCGGCAGGCGGCGGCAGCGGCTGCCGCAGCCCCACCACCACCGCCACCGGGGGAGAAGGAGACCGAGGACGAGGCGGCGCTGCGGCCCCCCAGCCCCAGCCCGAGACCCCCGGACGCCGTTGCCCCCGAGCCCGCCGCACTGCCTGGCCCAAGCGGGGAGGCACCCCGAGGCGTGGAAGGGTCGGACAACGATGGATTTCCGTCGCTCAGACCACCAGGAGACGCCGGGGACAGCACCTCCATCTTCGGGATTTTTAGCGGCGAGTTGGCGGGCAGCTCCGAGCCACAGGGCGCAGCCATCTTCCAAGAGGCCGCCGCTGCACCGCCCGGAAATGACGCGCCCGCGCATCCGGCCACCGCGGTCTCCAGGGCTGCCCTGGGGCCTGGCTCCCCGGCAGGCGGGCCGCTGTGGGCTTCTGCTGTCAAGGATGAGGCTGCCTGGGGGAGGTCGCCCCCTGTCCCCGGTCTTTCTCCGCGAACCCTTCCGCGCCGTCCGCTCCTCTCCCGGAGTGAGGGGCGGGGACGGGGCGCGCCGAAGCCCCGAGCTGAGGAGAAGGGTGGGGGCATGAGGGCGCTGGAGTGAGGAACAGATTGGAGCCTTCCCACTTCCTCTCCAATCTCAGCCTCCGGGAGGAGGGGTGAGGCCCGTGAGGGGGCCCCGAGTTAAGGAGGAATTGACCATTTCGCCCTCTCGCGCTCTCCTGTCTCCCTCCCCTTTACCTCTCTTCCCTCTACACTGCCTCCAGGTGCAGTCTGACGTCCCGGGTGGACACACTCGGAAACCCCACTAGGGGTAATCGGGGAAGGCTCGAAGGTTGAGGGAACAGCAAGCGGTTCTGGGCGAGGCTTTGAAAAGCAAATGTGGATTGGGATAGAGTTTATACACTGTTTCAAACCCATTATATGAAGAACAGCAACTTTTCTAATTCCAGTTTTAATCTCCTCCAGTTAATATGAGTAGGTGTGACCGGTTACAGAATAATTCGATATATTATTGAGTTTTTACACTTTTTGTGTAACAAGAACATGTAAGAACTCATGATCCCAGCAGTATAGTTACTTTCCAATACCATTCTCCATTCTCCGGGATTTGGAAGTTGCATAGTTTTCCCACTTTTTCATGCTGTCAAGTGCAAGGAAATTAAAAAGAAGACTACTGTCAGTTATGACAGCTCTTGTGACCTGCGTTCATAAATTAGTGCTGGAACATAGTGAACAGCAGTGCATATAACTTTAAAGTATTACCATAGTCTTCAATTCTGAAAAGCTGAATTATTTTGGATCATTAACTTTAAAACTTAAGTATTTTTTGTTTTGTAACTAGGAGGCTGACCAAGGAATAAGAATAAACTATCAGTGTACTTTTAAATAACAAATATTATGTTTAATTTTTAAAAAGCTGAGGTCAATCACATTTTTAACCCTGGGAATCACCAGAGAAAATATGGTCATTGAAAAGACAAAGGAAATGAAGTAAAAGAGGAGATAACTTGTCATATTTAAATGCCACCATAGTTTGTAAATTAATTCTAGTGGAAAGCCCAAGGAAATTCCAGAATTTAGACTGTGTTAATCAGGTTTGCCTACTTTGACCAAAACACCCCACAAGAACAACTTAGAGAAACATTTATTTTGCCTCACCATTCCAGTAGTTCATGGTGGGCAGACTCCATTTCTCTAGGCGGAAGGTGAGACAACATCGTAGGGGAAGGGTGTGGTGGAGGAACCCAGGCTCCACTCCACTCAAGGTGAACAGAAAGCAAAGCGAAGAAAGGGAATGGGCTCCAGGGAAGCTGAGCCCTTCCAGGGCACGCCCCCAGTGACCATCTCCTCTAGCCCTGTCCCACCTGCCCAGAGTTACCGCCCAGTTGGTTCATTAAAATTTGGATAGCCTGATTAGGTTACAGTCCTCACATTCCAATCATTTTCTATTATTTCACTTCTGAGTATTCCTGCATTAAACACCGGGAGATTTGATGGACTATGCCTATCCAAATCAACACTATCCCCTTCCTTTTCTTCTAAAAGCAAGGTATAGTTGCTAGTCAATACCTTGGTTAAGAACATGATTCTAGAATCAGAATGGGAGCCTTCACATTCCATTTTTGTGACCTCAGCCAAGCTCCTAAATTCTCAATACCTTGTTTTCTTCGTCTATAAAATGAGGATAATCTCATGACATTGTTGAAAGAAACAACACAGGTAAAGTTCTTAGAATAGTGAGTGCTCAAATATGTTATATGAGGGCTCTTGTACAATCTCAATAATTTATCAAAGCAAAATTCACTCTTAAAAGCATGCAATGGAGGAAGGATAGCATCTTCAACAAATGGTGCTGGGAAAACTGGAAATCCATATGCAACAAAATGAAACTAAATCCCTTTCTCTCGCCATGCACAAAAGTTAATTCAAAATGGATCAAGGAGCTTGATATCAAATCAGAGACATGCCGTCTGATAGAAGAAAAAGTTGGCTACGATCTACATACTGTGGGGTCGGGCTCCAAATTCCTCAATAGGACACCCATAGCACAAAAGTTAATAACTAGAATCAACAAATGGGACTTACTCAAACTAAAAAGTTTTTTCTCAGCAAAAGATACAATAAGAGAGGTAAATAGAGAGCCTACATCCTGGGAACAAATCTTTACTCCTCACACTTCAGATAGAGCCCTAATATCCAGAGTATACAAAGAACTCAAAAAATTAGACAATAAGAGAACAAACAACCCAATCAACAAATGGGCCAAGGACCTGAACAGACACTTCTCAGAGGAGGACATACAATCAATCAACAAGTACATGAAAAAATGCTCACCATCTCTAGCAGTCAGAGAAATGCAAATCAAAACCACCCTAAGATACCATCTCACTCCAGTTAGATTGGCAGCCATTATGAAGTCAAACAACAACAAGTGCTGGCGAGGATGTGGGGAAAAGGGTACACTTGGACATTGCTGGTGGGACTGCAAATTGGTGCAGCCAATTTGGAAAGCAATATGGAGATTTCTTGGAAAGCTGGGAATGGAGCCACCATTTGACCCAGCTATTCCCCTTCTCGGTCCATTCCCTAAAGACCTAAAAAGAGCATGCTACAGGGACACTGCTACATCGATGTTCATAGCAGCACAATTCACAATAGCTAGACTGTGGAACCAACCTAGATGCCCTTCAATGGATGAATGGATAAAAAAAATGTGGCATTTATACACAATGGAGTATTACTCTGCATTAAAAAATGACAAAATCATAGAATTTACAGGGAAATGGATGGCATTAGAGCAGATTATGCTAAGTGAAGCTAGCCAATCCCTAAAAAACAAATGCCAAATGTCTTCTTTGATATAAGGAGAGTAACTAAGAACAGAGTAGGGTCGAAGAGCATGAGAAGAAGATTAACATTAAACAGGGATGAGAGGTGGGAGGGAAAGGGAGAGAGAAGGGAAAATGCATGGAAATGGAAGGAGACCCTCAGAGTTATACAAAAGTACATACAAGAGGAAGTGAGGGGAAGGGGAAAAATAATATAAGGGGGACAAACGAATGTCAGTAGAGGGAGCAGAGAGAGAAGAGGGGAGGGGAGGGGAGGGGAGGGGAGGGGAGGGGAGGGGGATAGTAGAGGATAGGAAAGGCAGCAGAATACAACAGACACTAGTATGGCAATATGTAAATCAATGGATGTGTAACTGATGTGATTCTGCAATCTGTATATGGGGTAAAAATGGGAGCTCATAACCCACTTGAATCAAATTGTGAAATATGATATATCAAGAACTATGTAATGTTTTGAACAGCCAACAATAAAAAATTTTAAAAAAAAATTCACTCTTATTTGGCCCAAAAGTAAAATTTGAGTTTCATAGGTATTTAACATATGAAACGGAGAGTCATGCTTAACTGATATACCAAACCACAGACTCCAAAGAGTTTTAAATTCAAGTGTTCTCTTTCTCCCTGCCCCTTACTGTACCTCAAGTCTAAGATAAATCCTCCTTTACTGTCTGATTGTGGATGATTCTCAAAACACCTCTGACTCATTCAGGAAAGTATCCTAGATAATGTAGATTGGCAGAGTCCTCTCTTGGTAAACTTCTATGTCTAGTCATTATTTCTGTATTACTTCTCTCCTTCCCCATTCCCATTCCCATCAGTCTACCTACTAAGAAAGTTGTGTAAAAAATAAAATTCCCTCCTGGCCCCATAGAGCTTGCCTGTAATCCCAGCAGTTTGGGAGGCTGAGGCAGGAGGATTCTGAGTTCAAAACCAGCCTCAACAACAGCAAGGTGCTAAGCAACTCAGTGAGACCCTGTCTCTAAATAAAATACAAAATAGGGCTGGGGATGTGGCTCATTGGTCGAGTGCCCCTGAATTCAATCCCTGGTACCAAAAAAGAAAAAGAAAAAATGTAAAAGCCATTATTACATATTATGCAATACATAGGCACTACTGTACAGTTTAGGAAACCATATTTATTTGTAACACTGTTTTTCCGTGGCTGATCCTGGATTATTATTATTATTATTATTATTATTATTAGTTGTAGAGTGACACAATACCTTTATTTTGTTTATTTAGTTTGTTTATGTGGCGCTGGGGAATGAACCCAGTGCCTCACACATGCTAGGCAAGTGCTCTACCACTGAGCCACAACCCCATCCTCCTGATCCTGGATTTTGAGATAATATGTAAGGTGATTGCTCAAGACTTCATAGTTTCAATTCTGAATTTTAACATTTATTCAAGTTTTAGGCACTGAGATGGACTACCAATACAATCTGGATACTAAAATACCAAAGACTTCCCAATTTAGTCAGAATTCATGAACTGCTTACTGTGTTTGAAATAATGTGCTACGCCTTTAATTCTGGGTCCAAATTATGGTCATAAGTAGATAAAAGTCTATTTGAGAGGTAATATATGATTTGTCTCAAAATAATGTGCAATACATGCAAATCTACTTATAAACTGTCGACTCCCCTTAATTATGTCATCCTTAATCCCCTCATTTTCTCAATAATCTGCATCAAGTTTTCATTTTCCTGACTTTTTAATAAAGCCTTCCCTGAAGCATTTGGACAGAAATTTTCCTTCTAATACCCATTCATACAACCTGGCACTTCTCATTAGAGTCATTCCTAGATACTCATGGTTGGGGGAGGATTGATTCTAGGCACCTGTAGGACACTCAAGTTCCTTATTTAAAATGTTTTATTTGCATATAACCTATGAACATCCTCCCATATACTTATTTTAAGTTGTCTTTAGATTATTTAATACCTAATGTAAATTATATAAGTAGCTTTGATACTGCATTATGGGATAAGAAATAGTTTTATAAAATATTTTTGATGTTGGCACATGGGCTTGGTGAAATCTGCAGATGTGAAAGCCACCAATATGAGAGCTATCTGTAATAATAATTATTATTATTTTGTGTGTGTGTGTGGTGCTGGGGATTAAACCCAGGGCCTTATACATGCAAGGCAAGCACTCTACCAACTGAGCTATATCCCCAACCCTATCTGTAATATTTTGTTATGAAAGTGTTAATTCTGTTACATACTTCATTATTGTTTTATGAACCAGTGTGTTGTTTGCTTTGTGGTCTTTTATTCGCTTCACATTCCAGATCAAGTCTTCTAACATATTGCCTAAATCTCAACTTTAATCCAAGCTTCCATCATGTCTCTACTGAACAATTAGGCTTCCTATTTGCATATTTTCCCACCTACACAGTATCAATAGTAAACCTAGTTTTTAAGAAGCATTTTTCCTGTGAAATACAATATGCATATATTAAAAAGTATATAAAACATATGTATATATGATGGATATGGTGCTGCAGGCCTGTAATCCCAGCTATTTGGAAGGCTGAGGCAGGAAGATTGCAAATTCAAGACCATAGTGGGCAACTTAGACTCTGTCTCAAAATAAAATGAAAGGCTGGGGGAATTTTATTTTGCACCACTAAATACATCAATTTTCCCTGGTTTTGAATTTTTATAAGGGAAATTGTATGTTCTTAAATCAGATCTATATATACCTTATGGGGCTTTAGTTTATTTATTTTTGTTGCTGTAAATTAATCTAATGAATATATCACATTTTATTTATTTATTCTGCTGTTAAATCATAAGCTGTGTCAAATTTGGAATATTATGAATAATGCTGCTATGAATACTATTGTACATGTCTTTCAGCTCATATGTACAAGTATTGAGTATATGCCTGCTTGCCTTCCTTCCATCCTTAGTTCTATACCCAATTATCTCTACTCTATTTACTGAAAAGACTATCATTTGCCAACCTCTTTTGTTTCATTTTGTTTTTTGTGGTGCTGAGGATTGAACCTAGGGCCCTGTGCATGCAAGGCAGGCAGTCTATCAACTAACTATATCCCCAGCCCTGCCTCCCTCTTTTGTAAAATCATCTTCAATATTGTAAAAGCAATCTATGCTAAGCCTCAGGCTAGCATCATTCTGAATGGAGAAAAATTGAAGGCATTCCCTCTAAAATCTGGAACAAGACAGGGATGCCCTCTCTCACCACTTCTGTTCAACATAGTTCTCGAAACACTGGCCAGAGCAATTAGACAGACAAAAGAAATTAAAGGCATAAAAACAGGAAAAGAAGAACTTAAATTATCACTATTTGCAGGTGACATGATTCTATACCTAGCAGACCCAAACGGGTCTACAAAGAAACTATTAGAGTTAATAAATGAATTCAGCAAAGTGGCAGGATATAAAATCAACACGCATAAATCAAAGGCATTCCTGTATATCAGCGACAAATCCTCTGAAATGGAAATGAGGACAACCACTCTATTCACAATATCCTCAAAAAAAAATAAAATACTTAGGAATCAACCTAACAAAAGAGGTGAAAGACTTATACAATGAAAACTATAGAACCCTAAAGAGAGAAATAGAAGAAGATCTTAGAAGATGGAAAAATATACCCTGTTCATGGATAGGCAGAACTAACATCATCAAAATGGCGATATTACCAAAAGTTCTCTATAGGTTTAATGCAATGCCAATCAAAATCCCAACGGCATTTCTTGTAGAAATAGAGAAAGCAATCATGAAATTCATATGGAAAAATAAAAGACCCAGAATAGCAAAAACAATGCTAAGCAGGAAGAGTGAATCAGGCGGTATAGCGATACCAGACTTCAAACTATGCTACAGAGCAATAGTAACAAAAACAGCATGGTACTGGTACCAAAACAGGCGGGTGGACCAATGGTACAGAATAGAGGACACAGAAACCAATCCACAAAACTACAACTATCTTACATTTGATAAAGGGGCTAAAAGCATGCAATGGAGGAAGGATAGCATCTTCAACAAATGGTGCTGGGAAAACTGGAAATCCATATGCAACAAAATGAAACTGAATCCCTTTCTCTCGCCATGCACAAAAGTTAATTCAAAATGGATCAAGGAGCTTGATATCAAATCAGAGACACACCGTCTGATAGAAGAAAAAGTTGGCTACGATCTACATACTGTGGGGTCGGGCTCCAAATTCCTCAATAGGACACCCATAGCACAAAAGTTAATAACTAGAATCAACAAATGGGACTTACTTAAACTAAAAAGTTTTTTCTCAGCAAAAGAAACAATAAGAGAGGTAAATAGGGAGCCTACATCCTGGGAACAAATCTTTACTCCTCACACTTCAGATAGAGCCCTAATATCCAGAGTATACAAAGAACTCAAAAAATTAGACAATAAGATAACAAATAACCCAATCAACAAATGGGCCAAGGACCTGAGCAGACACTTCTCAGAGGAGGACATACAATCAATCAACAAGTACATGAAAAAATGCTCACCATCTCTAGCAGTCAGAGAAATGCAAATCAAAACCACCCTAAGATACCATCTCACTCCAGTTAGATTGGCAGCCATTATGTAGTCAAACAGCAACAGTGCTGGCGAGGATGTGGGGAAAAGGGTACACTTGTACATTGCTGGTGGGACTGCAAATTAGTGCAGCCAATTTGGAAAGCAGTATGGAGATTTCTTGGAAAGCTGGGAATGGAACCACCATTTGACCCAGCTATTCCCCTTCTCGGTCTATTCCCTAAAGACCTAAAAAGAGCATGCTACAGGGACACTGCTACATCGATGTTCATAGCAGCACAATTCACAATAGCAAGACTGTGGAACCAACCTAGATGCCCTCCAATAGACGAATGGATAAAAAAAAATGTGGCATTTATACACAATGGAGTATTACTCTGCATTAAAAAATGACAAAATCATAGAATTTACAGGGAAATGGATGGCATTAGAGCAGATTATGCTAAGTGAAGCTAGCCAATCCCTAAAAAACAAATGCCAAATGTCTTCTTTGATATAAGGAGAGTAACTAAGAACAGAGTAGAGTCGAAGAGCATGAGAAGAAGATTAACATTAAACAGGGATGAGAGGTGGGAGGGAAAGGGAGAGAGAAGGGAAAATGCATGGAAATGGAAGGAGACCCTCAGAGTTATACAAAAGTACATACAAGAGGAAGTGAGGGGAAAGGGAAAAATAATACAAGGGGGAGAAATGAATGACAGTAGAGGGGGTAGAGAGAGAAGAGGGGAGGGGAGGGGAGGGGAGGGGGGATAGTAGAGGATAGGAAAGGCAGCAGAATACAACAGACACTAGTATGGCAACATGTAAATCAATGGATGTGTAACTGATATGATTCTGCAATCTGTATATGGGGTAAAAATGGGAGTTCATAACCCACTTGAATCAAAGTGTGAAATATGATATATCAAGAACTATGTAATGTTTTGAACAACCAACAATAAAAAATTTAAAAAAAAATTGGGGGTAGGACAAGATGGACTTTGACATAAAAAGCCCATCTTTTTTTATGTGTCTGGATATGAATGGGTATTACTGGGCTCTTCTATTATAGTGGTCTATTTATCTATTCATTTTTCTGTTTGTCTTTCTTGTGGAAATATCACACTGTCTTAATTACTGTGTGTTATGATTAGATAATGTGTGTGGTTTAGCTTGTGTGAGACAATGCAAGAAAGTTTAGAGGTGAAATAATGGAGTTATGAGAGCCTTAACCTAAACAGTGCATTAATCCACTTGAATGGATTAACTGGGTAGTAAACCACAAGCAAGTAGCGTGTGACTAGAGTTGGTTGGTCACAAAGAGTGTGCCTTTGGGATGTATATTTTGTCCTTGATGATCAGACCTCTCTCTGCTTCCTTGTTGCCAGGTCCTGAGCTGCTTTACTCCTCCACACCCTTCCACCATGATGTTCTTCCTCACCTTGAGCCCAGCGCAAAGGAGCTGGCCATCTATGGACTGAGACCTCTGAAACCATGAGGCAAATAAACTTTTCTTCCTCTAAAATTGTTCTTGTCAGGTCTTTTGGTCACAGCAGCCAAAAAGCTAACTAAAACACTGTGGCTTTATAATTTTATGACAAATAAAACAAGTCCCTTTTCCTCTTGTTTTTCCTTCTCCTTCAAAAGTTGCTTGCTATCATTGATCCTTTACATTGCCATATACATTTTAGAATTAGTTTTTCAAATTCTACAGAAATTTTGATTGACATTGCATTGCACCCTGTGTACTTATTTGAAAACTCATATTTCTATAATAATCAGCTTTCTAATCATTGAAAATAATAAAATGCTTCATTTATTTAGTGTTTAGTTTCTCTCAATAAAGTTTTATAGCAGAAGGGGTGGGTGTGTAGCTCAGTCGACAGAGTGCTTTCCTCAAATGCACAATGTCCTTGGTTCAATCCCCAGCACTGCAAAAAAAAAAAAAAAAGTTTTATAGCTGGGTGTGGTGGTGCACACCTGTAATCCCAGCAGCTCAGGAGGCTGAGGCAGGAGGATGCTGACTTCAAAGTCAGCCTCAGCAACTTAGCAAGGCCCTATGCCCTAATGAGACCCTGTCTCTAAATAAAGTATGAAAAAGGGCTGGGAATGTGGCTGAGTGGTTAAGCACCCATGGGTTCAATCACTGGTACCAAATAAATAAAGTTTTATAATTTCCTACATAAAAATCTTACACATTTTTGGCTGGATTTAGTCCTAGGTAGTTGGTATTTTTTTAAAGCTTTTGTAAATTCTATCATTTTTAAATATTTCATTTTCTAATTGTTTTGCTGACATATAAAAATGCAATTGATTTTTGTATGTTGACTGTGTGTGTCTTGTACTCTTGACTAAGTGGTCTTTTAAAATCATAAATCACTGCACATTCCCTTGTTAAAAATTCACCAATGGAAATTAAAAAAAATAAATTAATTAATTAAAAAAAATTCACCAATGGTTTTCCTTTAGAATAATATAATTCAAACTCTTTGCCATGATTCTGGTTGTTTAAAAACATGTAGGGGCTGGGTATATAGTTCAGTTGGTAGAGTGCTTGCCCTGCATGTACAAGGGCCTGGGTTTAATCCCCAGCACCGCCCCTACCCCAAAAAAGGACAATTTTAAAACATGTTCACATATTATTTAATACTCTTCCAAGAAGTTGAGTCTATGTTCCCTCACCCCTTGACCTCAGTGAGTCTTTTAACTACCTTGATGGATCAAATGTGAGAGAAGAGATGCTGAGTGATATTCAGGGCTAGAATTGAAAATGCCAATTTATCTGGAGACATTTTCACCAAGAACCTCCATCTACCATGTAAGAAGTTGGGCTACTCTAAGTGCACCTGGAGAGACCACAAAGACAAAGTTAGTTTACCAAAGAGCCAGAAATGCTCCAGCTTCCAATTGCTTTTTTGGTACCTTTTCCAAATTTTTACATGTGAAGGAAGAAACTTTGAGTTGGGGAGGTGGGGAGTGCAAGAAAACTTGAGGTGGGGAAGAAACTTTGAGGTGTGAAGGAAGAAACTTTGACCAGAGAGACAAGATATGCTCAGAGAACCTCAGAGACCTGCAAAGGATCTCCCCACAACTCAGCTTTTCAAATGAGTATTTATCAGCACATTTATGTCACAAAACATCCAAAGACTGGAGAAAATTGTTCTGAAAGGCTTGAAGGAAAGAAAACTCAGGGTCATGTAGGCGAGAAATAATTACTCTTCCCACTATATGGAAAACCTCATATATGGTGGAGTATTAGATAGAATACCCCCAAGTGTTTTGCCCTAGAAATAAGACTCACACATACAGGGTCAACTGATTTTCAACCAAGTTGCAAAGTCAATTTATTGCAGAAAATATCTTTTCAACAAATGGTGTTGAAAGATTCAAAAAATCTTTTCAGGGCTGGGGATGTGGCTCAAGTGGTAGCGCACTTGCCTGGCATGCATGCGGCCCGGGTTCGATCCTCAGCACCACATACAAACAAAGATGTTGTGTCCGCTGAAAACTAAAATATAAATATTAAAAAAAATTCTCTAAAAAAAAAAATCTTTTCAACAAATGGTATTGAAACAATTGGATATCTATCTGCAAAACAAAAAAACAACAAAAACCTTGAATCTTCCCTTTGTAGTATATACAAAAATTGACTCAAAATAGGTAATAGAACTAAATGTAAAATAATTGTAAACTAAATGTTATACCTAAAACTATAAAACATCTCAAAAAAAATAGATCAAATCTTTGTGGTCTTTTTTTTTTAATTTTTTATTGTTGGCTGTTCAAAACATTACATAGTTCTTGATATATCATATTTCACAATTTGATTCAAGTGGGTTATGAGCTCCCATTTTTACCCCATATACAGATTGCAGAATCACATCAGTTACACATCCATTGATTTACATATTGCCATACTAGTGTCTGTTGTATTCTGCTGCCTTTCCTATCCTCTACTATCCCCCCTCCCCTCCCCTTCTTTGTGGTCTTAAGATAATTTTAGATCTCAAACCAGAAGCATAATCTGAAGAAGGAAAAAAATTGATAATTGAAAATTAAATTGAATTTAATTTTAAGAATTTCTGCTTTTTTAAAAAGTTAAGAGAATGAAGAGATAAGCCACAAACATAGGGAAAATATTTGTAAATTATATATCTAGTAAATTACCCAAAATATGCACAACAATTTCAAAATTCAATAACAATAATAATAAGTTTATTTTTTAAATGGGCAAAAGATTTTAAGATACATTTTACTCAACAAGATATATTGATTGTAACTAAGCACATGTTATAGTATTGATATCATAAAAATGCAAATTAAAACCTAAATGAGATGCTACACACATAATACAATGTCCAAAATAGTTGAATCATTTTATACCATCAGCAGTGTATAAGAGTTCCAATTGCTCCAAATCCTTAGACTAATCATACCAACCATTCAAACATTTTGGAAGACAGTTTGTCAGGTTCTTAAAAAAAATTATACATAAGCCAGGCATGTGGGTGCATGCCTATAATTCCAGCAGCTCCAGAGACTGAGGCAGGAGAATTATGAGTTCAAAACCAGCCTCAGCAACTTGGTGAGAACCTTTCTCAAAATAAAATTTTAAAAAGGGCTGGGGAGTGGCTCAGTGGTTAAATGCCTGAATTCAATCCCTGGTACCATAAAAAAATTTTAAAAAGTTAAACATACACCTGCCACATGCCCCAGCCATGTGATATCTAGGAAGTTCTTCAAGATAAATGAAAATATGTTCATGCAAAGATATACATGACTATACATTGCAGCATTACTAGTAATAATCAAAAACAGACCAAATGTCTGTTAGCAAGTGAATGGACAAATTGTGATTTGTCTATACAATAGAATATTACTCAACAATCAAAGAAATGAACTATTGCTATGTTCAACAATAATGAATCACAACATAATTTTGCTAAGTCAAAGAAGAAATACTATCCTTCATGAAGATTATACACTGCATAATTCAATTTCTATAAAATTCTAGAAAAAGCATATTAATCTATGATGACCAAAAAGTAGTTGCCTTGAAATGGTGGGAGGACAGAGGTGTCAAAATCAAGGAGAGATTACAAAGATGCACAAGGAATTGTGTGGGGTGATGTATATCTTTTCTTGATTGTGGTGATGGTCTCACAGGGATATTCATATGTTAGAAATTATTAAAGTTTACACTTTAAGTATTTTCAGTTCATTGAACATTAATCATACCTCAATAAAGCTGCTATTAAACAAGTAGTTCCAGGCAAATAGTAGGCACTCAATGTTAATTGGCTGTTGACTTTCCGGGACTCTGATTGCTTGGAAGTTAGAAATGTATTCTTCTGTATATGTTTATATAATACCTAACAATTACTATGTTAGAATAGGTTTTCAGTAATGCTAATTTATGAATATCATGTTATATTGTAAATACTTAACACATACCCATTAGATTCATGTCATTTAAGGGGCACAAATATATATTTTTTCTAACACAAAGTTTTTGATTAGCAACCAAAGAAATACAAATTAAGGTAATGAAATACTATTTTAACCTTTCAATTTACAAATAATTTAAAATGATAGTATGACTTCTCTTTATTTATTTATTTATGTTTTAATAAATAGCTCAACTGTTTTTTTTGAACACAATGCCTTTATTTTTATGTGGTGCTGAGGATCCAACCCAGGTCCCTCCCGAGCTAGGGGAGCGCTTTACTGCTGAGCCACAATCCCAGCCCGGAGTTCTCTTTATATTCAGAAGAAAAAAGCCATTTCCATCTCTAAAGCATTTTACAATACCTATTTGATGAGAGATTGGGGAAATAGTAATACACTGCTAATAAGAATATAAACTGAATTTTTCTATAGAACAATTTTAAACTCAAAAGCTTCAAAAACATAAGAACTCCTTGATCCAGATATACCTCTTGTTAAGAAATATATACTAAGAAAATAAAACCACATACAAACATTTAGTTATGAACTGTATAATCCTACAAGACTGAAAGAAGGCAGTCTGAAAATGCTGCGTTCTGTCTAATCGTTTTTTATGTTATGTTCTAGAAAAGGAGGTAAAACTACAGAGGTTGTAAAAAAAAAAAATCAGTGGTTGCCATGAGAGAAAAGAGGGATGAATAAGTGGAGTATAGGGAATTTTTAGGGTGTAAACTTCTTCTGTATGATACTGTAATGGTGGACACCATGATATTACACATTTGTCAAAACCCATACAACTACATAGCACAAAGAGTGAATCCTAAATTACGGATTGTAAGGAAAAATAACCAAAACGGTTTTGGCACCATAATGAAAGTACAAACAACCAGGATTGAAGCAGATCTCAACAGATTCAGCAATGCCGTTTATTTATTGGCAAATTCAATCATGCACCGGAGGGGCTCACTTTCTGGGTAGAAAATGGCCCTGATTACAGGAGAGGTCTGGGTTTATATAAGTTACACACTGGAAGATGACTTAACCCTTGAGACTTTAACAGAACATATCAGTTTGGGCATTCAGGAAACAGGTTGTGAGAATTTGAAATTTGTTGTTACTGGGCACTGGGCAAGGATGGAGGGTTCAGAGTTCAGCATTCAACACTTATCTTTTTCCCTCCAGGGTCTATTGTACTGTCCCTGGAAAAGGACTTATTTGGGGAATGATTAATGTTTGGGCTTCTTTCCAGAGACTGTCATTTTAGGTTTGGTGGATATCTCCTTCCCAGGGATTGTCTTGTCACAGGGTGAGGTTTGCTTCCTTCCCAAGGATTGTCTTGTCACTGGGAAAGGATGCATTGATAAAGGATCAATGTTATCAAAGTTTCGCCTTCTCCTCCTTCCCTCTTCTCAGGCCACTGTTTTGGGGGTTATCATTTCCATATCCTTCACAGACTTTAATTTTATCAATATTGATTTATCAGTAGTAATACCAAAGAACCATATTAGGGGAAAATGGGGGAGGGAGCTCTCTTGTACTTTCTGCTCAATTTTTCCATAAATTCAAAATTGCTCTAAGAAATAAAGCCTATATTTTTTCTTTTTCTTTTCTGTTCTCCTCCCCACCCCCATCCATCACCCTCCCACCCCACCCCCATTCTGCACTTTCCTTTCTTCTTTATATATGGCACAGGGAATTGAACTATTGAACTTTTAGCTCTTATACTTGGGTCTATAAATTAGTTTTGAGTTACTATTTGTTTGCAGTATAAGGATGAGATCCAATTTATTTTTCTCCTCCTTCTTCTTCCTTTTGCATCTGGATTGTTTACCCAGCATGATTCATGGAAAAAATTATTCTTTCTCAATTGAAAGGTCTTTGTCCCCTTGTCAAATATCAATTGACAGCAAATGTGAGGGTTTATTTCTAAACTCTCAGTTCTATTCCCCCAATTTATATGTCTATCCCTATGCTAGTATCACATTGTCTTTGTTACCACAGTGTTGTGATAAGTTTTGAAATTGTAAAGAGTTTTGAAGTTGTAAAAAGTTTTGAAATTGTAAAGTCCTCCTACTTTGTTCTTTTTCATTATGGTTGTGGCTATTCTGGGTCTCCTAAATTTCCATATAAATTTTAGCACTGGCTTATTAGTTTGTACAAAAAGAAAGCCAGCTAGGATTTTGATAGGGATTGCATTGAATCCATAGATCAATTTGTCAGTGGGACAAATTTTCATCTGCTATGGTTTGAATGTATGTCTCCCAAAAAATTCATATGTTAGAATGCAAGATCTGGCATAATAGTATTAAGAAATGGGACCTGAGTCCTGAGGGCTCCCACCCTTATGAATGAGTTTGATATCAAAAAAGAGCTGGAGAAAAATAACTAAATACCTTTCTCTTCTGTGTCCTCCAAGTGCAGACTCAGTGCTCTCCCTATCTTCCATGTGAGAATGCAACAGCAAGACAACACCTTGAAAGCAAAGAGTAGCCCTCACCAGACACCTTATCTACTGGCACTTTGATCTTGGATTGCTCAGTTTCCCAAACTGTAAAGAATATGTTTCTCTTCTTTAAATTGTCCAGTCTGTGGCATTTTGTTACAGAATCATGTATGAACCAAGAAAACATCCTTTTTAAAAACAGTTTTTATTTGTAGATGGACACAATATCTTTGTTTTATTTATTTATTTTTCTATGTGGTGCTAAGGATGGAACCCAGTGCCTCATGCATGCGAGCCAAGCTCTCACTGAGGTTCAATATACCCCCCTCAATTTTTGTGGGTTTTAGAGTAAAGTTCTGCACTTTGTTTGTTAAATATATTCCTAAATAGCCGGGCATGGTGGTGCATGCCTGTAATCCCAGAGGCTTGGGAGGCTGAGGCAGGAGGATCGAAAGCTCAAAGCCAGCCTCAGCAATTTAGTGAAGCCCTAAACAACTCAGCAAGACCCTGTATCTAAATAAAATATACAAAAGGGCTGGGGAAGTGCCTCAGGGTTTAGGAGCATTCCTGGGCTAAACAAACAAACAAACAAAAATGCCTGAGTAGTTTATTCTTTTTTTAAACAATTTTATGACCATATTTAGCTATCAGCAAAAATATGAAACGCTTCACGAATTTGCGTGTCATCCTTGTGCAGGGGCCATGCTAATCTTCTCTGTATCATTCCAGTTTTAGTATAGTGTATTTAGTTTTGATGATACTGTAAATGTTATTTGTTTTCTTCATTTCCTTTTCAGATTGTTTATAGTAAGTGTATAGAACTACATATATATGTATATATAATTGGTATTGTATATAATTGGTCTTGTATCCTGCAACCTTGTGGAACTCATTTATTAATTCTACCTTTTAGTGAATTCCTTTTGATTTTTCTATATTAAAGAACATCTCATCTAAGAAACAAAGAGTTTGATCTTGTTCTTTCCATCTGTATGCCCATTACTTCATTTCCTTGCTTAAATGCCTCATCTAGAACCTTCAATATTATGTTGAATAGAGATGGCAAGAGGAGACATGGAGCTGGGGATGTGGCTCAAGCGGTAGCGCACTCACCTGGCATGTGTGTGGCCCTGGGTTGGATCCTCAGCACCACGTACAAATAAAGATGTTGTGTATGCCAAAAACTAACTAACTAAATAAATATTTTTAAAAAGAGAAGAAATATCCTTGTCTTATTTCTGATCTTAGAAAGAAAGCATTCAGCAATTTGCCATTAAGATTGTCAAGGATGGGCTGGGGATATAGCTCAGATGGTAGACTGCTTGCCTACCATGTACAAGGCCCCTGGGTTCAATCCCCAGCACCACCACAAAAAGAAAAAATAAAATTAAATTAAAAAAGAGTGTCAAGGGTTAATAGGGACAGTGCTTGCCTCACATGAACAAGGCACTGGGTTCAATCCTCAGCATCACACACACACACACACACACACACACACACAAACACATACAAAAGAATAAAGAATGTCAAGGATTGGCAGTGTAAATTTTGGCTGTGTGTTGTGCTGTGTGTGTGTGTGTGTGTGAGAGAGAGAGAGAGAGAGAGAGAGAGAGACTGAGAATTCACCCCAAGAAAACTTTACCACTGAGCTACATCCTTATTTCCCTTTTTATTTTTTATTTTGAGGCAGAGTCTCACTAAGTTGCTTAAGGCCTTGCTAAATTGCTGAGGCTGGCCTCAAACTTTCAGTCCTCCTGCTTAGCCTCCCAGATTGCTGAGATTACAGGTGCTTGCCACCACGCCCAGCTGTTTATTTATTTTTTTAAGACAGGGTCTCACTAATTTGCTTAGAACCTCACTAGATTATTGAAGCTGGGCTCAAACCAGCAATTCTACCAAAGCCTCTTGAGTTGCTGGGAGGAACTATAATGCCTGGAAGAAACTCCTTATTATGCATAGTTTGTTGAATCTTTTTATTCTGAAGGCATATTAGAGTGTTGGATTTCATCCAATGCTTTATCACTCTCCATTGAGAAGATCATGTGATTTATGTCCTTTATGGACATAGTGAGTTTTACATTCAGAAATTAAACCAACCTTGCATTTTGGCAATAAATCCTATTTGGTTAGAACATATAATCCTTTTATATATTGCTGAATTTTGCTTATGTTAAGGTGTTGTAGGGACAAACAAGGCAAGGCACCGAAGATAGCTGCAGCCAGGTTTAGAGGGTACAGCCTTTGCTGTAATCAATCAATTCCCTGAACCTCGAGTTCAGGGAGTTTCAGAGTTTTATACCCAGCATGTAAGGGGAGGGGCTCAGAAGTTCACAGTCTGCAGAAGTTCACATAAAAGCAGCTTTTTCTTTCACTGTTCTGGGCATGTTAACACTTCAAGGACAACACCTGAGAAGGGGAGAGCTTCTTCTCTTCTTTCTATCCTCCCCCTGCCAGCTGTTACCATGGAGCCCATTTGTAACTTATCTTAAAAATGTAGACATCTCTGTGAAGCCCAGTTCAAGGCCAGAGGCCTTGTTTGCACTTTTCTTCAAAGTACTATACTTGGATACATTTGTGAAAAACTAGTAAGGGGGTGTCCAGCACCTGGAGTGCTGGTATCTTCTCGGCCAGTGGCCAAGTAAACAGGGTGACATGAAAATAGGAAGTTTATCTACAATGGACTCTTTTGCTGACAGTCCTAAAATCAGCCATGGTGAAGAGGGCTTCTCTGTGGAGAAAGAGGATGTCACTTCAAAGGTTTGGATGTGAGGTGTCTCTCAAAACCTCATATATGAGATAATGCAAGAAGGTTCAGAGGAGAAATGATTGGGTTGTGAAAGTCTTAACCCAATCTGTGAATTAATCCCTTGATAGGGATTGACTGAGTGGTAACCGAAGGCAGGTAGTGTGTGGCTAGAGGGAGTGGGCATTGGGGATCATGGCTTTGGGGTATATATTTTGTATCTGGAGAGTGGAGTCTCCATGTGAACTGCTTTCCTCTGCCACATTCTTCTGCCATGATGTTTAGCCTTACCTTAAGCCTCGAGAAATGGAGTCTGCTGTCTATAGATTGAGACCTCTGAGACCTCTGAGACCGTGAGCCCCCAAATAAAATTTTCGCCTTCTACAATTGTGCTGGTCAGGTCTTTTAGTCACAGCAATAAAAAAGCTAACCAAAACTGCTTGCTAGTATTTTGGGTCCCTTTGCAGGGGTGGTTTGAAAACAATCTTTGAGAATTATTCTGACCCTAGGAAGATTGCTCGTGGTGATACTTAACTTTGATTCTCCCTGGTAAACTATCTAGCCTGTAACAGTGGTTCACTTTATGCTTGGACTATATCCCTTCTTGCTCTGAAACTGATGTTTTTTTTTTTTTCTTCCCCCCCCCCACCTTCTCTCCCTGACCTCCTCCCTAACCCTTTCCTCCCCATCCTCTCCTCTCTGATCTTTTTCTCCCTGATATCTCCTTCCTAATCTCAGGAAAGAGGATTTCTTTGAATCACCTCTTCAAAAAATCCCTGTTCCCTTTGATGGAGAGAATCATATACTCTGGGACAGGAGTCCCCTGTGTTTCTTCTTTGATAACAAAGCAATAAAATTTCTTTTTCCTTTTTCTCAAAACCTTGTCTTTGTTAGACTGGCATCAGGACAAGACTGAACTTTCCCTAACAGTCCTACAATTTAGCTTATTGTTATCATAGAGCTATGAACCTCTTTTTAATTGCTTACCATCAACATCTCCATTGTTTTCAAAAGCACCCTTAAGCTTGAACTTGCCCATATTCTTTTTCAAATAAAGTCAGTTCCCTTGCAAAAAGCCTTGACACTCTGTTCTTACAGAAAAATTTTCCTGGGTAAACACTATATCAGTGCTTCAGAGTTGGGGGTAGGGACAGTGATTCACTTGTTTTGGAGTAAGCTGCCTCTGCAAGAGAGGGAGCAGATTGTGGGTTTAAGTGTCACACATTCTCTCTGTTAGTACTGAGATTTAGTAGATTTTCTTAAAGAAATGTTTCTTCATTTGCTGCATGCTATTAGGACAATTTTCAGGGACTTTAAAATATTTATTTATTAAAAATAACGTTCCTAAGGTATTCTTGTTTTACAGAGCATAGAGGATGAGAGAGCTCCTCACACTGTCATTCTAGAAATGGTCCTCTTTCTCCTTCCCTTTTACACCAAACTTCTCAAAGGTATTATTAATACTTCATGCTCAATTCCTGTCTCCTTTCCACCCTCAAATTCTTGAAAGGACAACTCCAGTCAGGGTTTGGCCCTCCATGAGCCCAATGAAGCTACTCTGTCAAGGTCATGAGTGCTTGCCACAATGCTCCATTCAGTAGTCAAAATCTAATTTTATTATACTTGATCTGTCAGAAGTATTTGATGCAGCTGACCTCATCTTTCTCCTTGGGATTCTTTCCGGACACTCCACTCTCCCACTTCCTGGTCTTCCTACTAACACATTTGATTTTTCATTCTAGGCCTCTTTCACAGTGTCTCAGATTCAGTCCTTACACCTCTTCTCCTTTTTTTTCAGCACTTCCTTGGTGTGAAGACCAGTTTCATGGTCTTCACTAACCACCATATGCTGTTGGCTTTCAAATGCAAACCTCCAGGCCAGGCCTGACCTCCAAACCACATACTTTATTGTTGCCAATAAAGCCTATTGGACTATATGCACAAAGCAGTCATAGATCCTCTGTTCCACACCTGTTCCTTCCAGACTTCTCCTTTAATCCAGCTGCTCAGGCTAACAACCATAGAGCTGGTATTGATTCTTCCTCACTTTGTGTCCAAACTCAGCAAATCCCATTGGCTTTGCCTTCAAAATTTATTCAAAATTTGACTTCTCACAGCCTCCATTGCTGTTCCATATTACCATTACCTCTTGCCTAGGTTATTTTGAGAGCCTCCTAAGTGGCTGTGCTGCTTCTGCCCCTCCCCAGTCTGCTCTCAACAAAACGGACTAATCTAGTTATCTCTCTGACCTCATCTCCTATTGCTACCTCCCTTGCTGTAGCCACTCTGACCTCCTTGGTTGCTGTCTTGAATATCTAAAGCACACATTTGCCTCAGGCCTTTGCTCTTCCTGAATCCTCTGCCTATACCTTTTCCCTAAATAGCTGCATGGCTCACTCCCTCATGTGGACTTCTGTCAAATATATCTTCCTCTCTGGCCTGAAATTCTGTAATGAGAGAACCATCCCCATGGATGATTTGAAATTTCTTTTCAAAATCAATTATACCTGGGAGGGATAACACACTAAGACTTCATCAGACATAAGGATCTGGGGGTATTGCTCAGTGATGGAGCACATTCTTAGCAAGCCCAAGGGCTCAGGTTCAATCTCCAGCACTATAAAAATATATCTATCAATCTTTATGAGACATCAATATTCTAGCATTAAGGGTTTATTTATTATTTTTCATGCAGATAGCTAGTTGAGAGCAGAGCACAAATAGCAATCTGGTAAATTTTGAGTGGTGCTCTAACCAATGAGGGTTAACAATGAAAGACATTGTAAGGTCCTTGCTTAACATCTGGATGGCCGTCTTAAGTGACAGCCACCATTTTTTTTTTTTAAAGAGAGAGCGAGAGAGATAGAAAGGTAGAGAGAGAGAGAATTTTTAATATTTATTTTTTAGTTTTCGGCGGATACAACATCTTTGTTTGTATGTGGTACTGAGGATTGAACCTGGGCCGCACGCATGCCAGGCAGGCGCACTACCGCTTGAGCCACATCCCCAGCCCAACAGCCACCATTTTTAAGAAAAAGTTTTGATTTCCTGCCCAAGGGCCTTTCTGAGAAAGGCTCACCACTCCCTCATACCAAACCAACCTTTGACCACCTGCATTCTTTCTTACCCCAGGGCGTATCACCACTCCTTCATACCAACTGCTGGCATTAGGACCTGCAGGCTCTGATCCCTGAGCCTGCCCCATGAAAGATGCGGGAACCCAAGCCTGTATTGCCTCTCTCCATCTATGGAGACATGGTCTTTATTTGTCAGCTCTGACAAATAGACTCTCATGTGTATCTCTGCCTGGTCTCCATCTTTCATTTCTTGCTCACCCATCTCCTGGTTTCTTAAGCTTTCATAAATGAGTAGAAGACTCTGGGCAGTCAGTGAACAAAGTGGATGGGGGCACAAGGGGTCATTGAGTTATTTGAAATCTCAAAAAAGTAAGATGGGAAGAAGAAAGACAAAAACATTACAGTCTGCCCTTCTAAGATATTGTATACCACCACATTAACATGGGCAAAAGGAACCTGGAAGGTACATGCCTCCAGTCCTTTGAGGGGGAAAAACAATATACCTAAGAAATTAATTAGAATTTATCAAAAGTGCTGGGTGTAGTGGAGTGTGACACACCTGTAATCCTTAGCTACTTAGGAGGCTAAGGCAAGAGAATCACATGTTCAAAGCCAGCCTGAGCAATTTAGGAAAACCCTGTGTCAAATAAAAAAAAATTTAAAAAGCTAGGGATGCAGCTCTGTGGTAGAGCGTCCCTGGATTCTATTGTTATACTTGAGTTCGGGACCCCCAAAAGACCACCAGAGATCGATGTAACCAGCAAAGAGGTGTTTATTGTGAGCTAGCTAGGTCCTCCGTGCGCACACAGCAACTGGTGACGCTGAGAGGCCCCGAGCCCAGGGTTTGCAGCAGTTTTATACACTCTTTGGGGAAGGCAGGGATTTCACATACATCATAGCATCTCTTAGCAAATCATCACACACTGTGGGAAAAATCATAAAACAACTCTAAAACATGATTAGCACAGTCACTGGTGGGAACAAGTTGGGTAGGGGTGATTGGTCAGTACAAGAGGGGGATTTGTTTGAACTGATTGGTTTAGGCAAGAGGGGTGTACATGCTAAACTACCTGGTTTCCCAACATGTTATCAATCACCATAAACTACTGGGAGGGTCATCTGGCATCCCAGGTATTTCCCTGTCTCATGCTGACTGGTGGCTGCTAGGGGATTACTATGGGTCCCCACCTAGCCTGACTGAGTCAGACACACCAGGTACAGAAGATTTCTCCTGTTATTTGTAGATAACTCAGCAGGGTGGGTATGTGCCTAGGAGTGCTCTGTGGGTCTTTCCAAGGACAAAGGTCACGCCCCCTTCCTTGGACAGGCTTTGCTCTGAGGTGGAGGCTGGTTTTTCACTATTCTTAGTATTGAAAAATAAATCATCAAAGTACTTGGACCCAGGCATGGTGGCACATGACTCTAATCTCAGCAGCTCCTGAGGCTGAAATAGGAGAATTGCGAGTTCAAAGCCAGCCTCAGCAACTGTGAGGTGCTAAGCAACTCAGTGAGACTTTGTCTCTAAATAAAATACAGTATAGGACTGGGGATATGGCTTGGTGGTCCAGTACCCCTGAATTCATTCCCTGGTACCCCCCTCCCCCCAAAAAAAGTACATGAAATTGAGGCTGGGAATATAGCTCAGTTGGCAGAGTGCTTCCCTCACATGCACAAGGCCCTGGGTTCAATCCCCAGCACGACACACACACACAAAAAAAGCCCGAAGATGATATATGAGAACCCTATAATGTATAGCCAGGTCATCTAAAGTGAGTGAACTTTGCATATAAGAAGTAATATTGGGGGCCAGGGTTGTGGCTCGGTGGTAAAGTTCTCACCTGGTATGTGTAAGGCACTAAGTTCGATCCTTAGCACCATATAAAAATAAATAAATGAAATTGACTGGGGATATCGCTCAATGGATAGAGCGCTTGCTTAGCATGCACAAGGTCCTGGGTTCAATCCCCAGAACCAATACAAAAATAAATAAATAAAGGTATTGTGTTCATCTATAACTAATTTTTTTTTAAAAAGAAGTAGTAATATTGGATATAGTTTATTTATTTCATTTAAGAATCATCATGTTCTCTTCATATTGACAGTCATTCCCAAGGGAGGAGAGAATTATTGACCTCAGTGAAACCAAAACTGAGTTATCTAAGGAAACTTTTAGTCAGAGACTCAAGACACCCTGTCCGAGAATGGTATTGAAATATATATGTATTATGGGAGTCCTAGGCCAGAGGCCCAACTCCGGGGGTTCCCACAAACCAGGTCTGGCCACTTCCCCCAAAAACCAAACAGAAAGGATGATTATGAAAATTAGGAAAATAACTTTAATCAAAATGGTCATATTGAAAAGGAAAAGTGAGATCTAGCATCTCAGCCTTGTCTTCAGGGCTTTAGAATTAAATGGAGGAAGAATTGTAATCCTTCACAGTGAAGTGGTCTTGACCCAACTGTAGTCTTAGTTGATCATTCTCTCAGTTCTGGTATGGACAAGTCTTTACTGCTTGAAGGGGCAATTTTCATTTGTTGCTCAGGATGTTTACCTATCAGACCTGTGCTCCTAGATAGGGTGGATTACTAGAGATTTCCAGGCACCACTCTAAGGGTCTGATGCTATAAAAGCAGACAAATGTCCCTGCAAATCTTATCTTAGCCTTGAAGGGGTTAGGTAAATTTAGGGATAATAAACCTTGTATTAACTAGTTTTTAGATTAATATTCTTAAATGATTAACATGCCTACTTGCAGAGTTGAGCAGGGATGTGATCCAAAATTTAAGGTAACAAAAGAGACAGATACAAAATGAATTCAGAGATGCCAAGTTTTATCTTGGCTTTGGTTATCCCTTGGGCATCTGCAGGTCTGAATGAAGAGTTATTGCTTTTATCAAAAGCAGCCTAAGTTCCTGTTAGTATAATTTGGGCGAAGGGGTACCGGGGATTGAACTCAGGGTCACTCGATCACTGAGCCACATTCCCAGTCCTATTTAGGTAGGAATTCAGGGACACTAAGATGGAAGAGACAGTGTATAAGAAAGATGCTGCTGGAAGATGAGACAAAGACACAAGTCATGTCCCTGTTTACGAAAAGTCCCATTACCATGACAACTCCTGCCACTGAGGACTTAGTTTCATGACAATTCTTGCCACAGGTTTGATATTTAGTGGTGGTGGAGTGTACTGGGGATTGAACTCAGGGGCACTCAACCACTGAGCCACATCCCCAGCCCTATTTTGTACTTTATTTAGAGACAGAGCTTCACTGAGTTGCTTAGGGCCTCGCTTTTGCTAAGGCTGGCTTTGAACTTGCAATCCTCCTGTCTCAGCCTCCTGGGATTATAGGAACACACCACCGCGCCCAGCAGATTAGATATTTTAAAATGACCAATGGGGGTAAAGTGTGCAGTATTCAAATTAGGTTTTCTAAAGTAACCAACTGGGGGTGGGGGCACGTGGAGACTATTCTAACCAGGTATTGTAAAGTAATCAATGGGAGCAAATGGGGTAAAGTTTTCAATCCAGTCCATATAGAGAAGAGAATACCTTTGAGCTTAGCATATAGAACACTAATTTCCAGACACTGGGGTATTGAGTCTGTCTCTCTCCCTTGGATACCTGTGTTCTACCTTACGGAGTACTGTTTTCCCCTTCACCTTCAATAAACCTGTACTTTGCCTGTTACTTCTGTGTGTCTTGCTCAAATTTTTGTTCAGGACACCCAGGACCTGGACCACAAATGGACACTCCAACAACAAAAATGCTGCAATTGGCCCTTGATTAAATAAAATATGGCTAGGCCTGACAGCATACACCTGTAATCCTAGCAGCTCAGGAGGCTGAGGAAGGAGGATGGCAGAGCAACTTTGCAAGGACTTAGGTAATTTAGTAAGACCCTGTGTCAAAATAAAACATAAAAAGGGTTGAAGATGTGTCTCAGTAGTTAAGTGCCCCTGGGTTCAATTCCTGGCACAAAAAAAAAAAAAAAAAAGCAAAATAAAACACACACACAAACACACACACACACACTCAAAACTACAAGAAGATGCCATCTACAGGTTGGCAGAGGAAAATTTTTTGAATAATACACAGTGTTGTGAGAAGACCCAGGGAAACTTCATCTGGCATACTCATATATTTGATACATTCCCAAAGCCATCCCTGAGCAGTCTGTAAACTGTTCCTGAACTAAAACGACATGGAAGCCATTAGGCAACAAAGTCTGGTATGGGAAACTCCCAGCAGCAACCCTGCTGGTTTGAGAATGCCCAATTCATATGACTTCCTACCTAGCTCCATCAGAAGTTCAGCACAACATCGGAGATGGGGAGACCCGCTGGAGCCTCGCAGCCTCTCAGAGATGGGTGTGGCTTGCCAAAATGCTGATCATCCTGTTTATTGCAAGACTCCTGCCACACCAAGAAGCAAGCACCAAAGCAAGACTCCTCCTGCTGAAACCTTATCCCTGCCTTTGATGTACTCCCCCTTAAATAAAAAATGGGGCCATTTTTTGATTGTTAAATTCCTGCTCCTATCAGAATTGCTCCCCCTTTTATGTGATTTCTATCTCTTGTCTCTATTTCTTGCTAATTATTTCAGACTTTTTTTTTTTACATTTATTTTTTAAGTGTAGATGGACACAACACAATACCTTTTATTTTTATGTGGTGCTGAGGATCAAACCCGGGGCCCACCCGTGCCAAGGGAGCACTCTACCGCTGAGCCACAATCCCAGCCCATTATTTCCCAGACTTTTATTTCTCAGGCAGCTCACACCTCCTGAGCAGGAACCTACCCTGGCGAGGTGCTGGTCATTCCTGCAATAATGTAATCTCTGTGAAGAGTGAGTGGCAGTATCTCACAAAATCACAAAATTGTAATACTTAGTTGCATTGGAGAAAGTTCACTTTTAGGAATTTATTTAACAGATTTATCCTCATGTTGGTGAAGAGATGTCTGGTGTAAACTGGAAAAGCACTGTCACAATATATTACAACTCCTTCCATTAAGAGTATAAGCTCAAAGAAGTGAATGAAGGAAATAAAGAGAGAGGAAAGATGGCTTAACAATAACACTGGTTTATTCAACAATAATAGGTTTATTGGGGACAAACCTACAGAGTGGAGCCCAATGGAGACTGAGACCTGTCTTCTGCTTACAGCCTGGGGTAGATATGGGGGCATGAGGAGTGGCGAAAGTTTTGCGAGTAGGCCATCGCAAGGAGGTTGTTAGGGAAGGGCCCTTTTCGTTATTACCTCTATTACTCGAGGTAGTCAATGTTCTGTGTCAAACCTGATGTTTTCAGGATTCCAGTCCAGGATAGTAATTTCCTTTGTATGGTGATGACATCTTTGTTGGGTTTCTTTGCATAATGATGGGGTATTGTCTGGGTTTAAGATCTGGCTGAGTCAGAGTGACCATGAGGTGACTCTTATTCTAAGATGGAGGACATATTTCAAAATGACACTGCCTGTGTCAAGTTCTACGTAACAAAGGGTTAAGTGAATTTCTCCACACCTCGAATCTGGAATGGCCCTTGGACTTGCTTTAACCTTTAAAATGTGGCTGAAGTGATGTTGTTCTTGAGCCTAAACTCAAGAAGCTGGTGACTTCCTTTCTCACTGTCTTGGAATTCCGCCCTTGGACAAGTAAGTAGTTAGAGATGGAGAGACACTGAGTTGGCAAGTGAAGGCTGGAGGCATGGTGAGCCAACAGCTGCTGGAGCTGGGAAGGCAGTGAGAACACAGTGCTTGAGGTTGGAGCAAGGATGACTCATGTTGTGTAGGCACGAATGAGGAGCAAGATATTGCCTGTGGAAATTCAAAAGTTAGAAAATGTACCTAAAGAAGTTTTTAAATTTTGATTAAGGAGGTCTCCAAGCAAAATGTTGTTAAGTACCTTTTGATTTTGTCTACGTATGTAGGATAACACACAGGAAAAGAGGTGAGCAAAAGAAAGAACTGTTCAGCTTATAAGCAGAATTTAGAGAATGTACAAAAGCCCAAGATTTTCTGGCTTGGAAAATATAGTTTTAAAAATAAATATAAAATCAAATCAAGTTCATGGATATAAACACCCTCATTAAAACCTGGATTATTTAAGGTGATGCCAGCTGGGCACAGAGGAGGCTAAGTGAGGCAGGAAGATTGTAAGTTCAAGGACAGACTGGGCAAGACAAAAAGATCTTGTTGCAAAAAAAAGAAAAAGAAAAGATATGTGGTAAATAAAATAATAGGATGTCATTTTTTTGGATTAAGCTTCTGCATTCAGTCCCAACAGGCCAAGATAAAAACCAGAATGGTGTCACTCATGGTAAAGGCCAAGCTAAAAACCAAATGGTCATGGTAAAGTAACTTCTTTTTGTGTGTGTGTGTGGTGCTGGGGATTGAACCCAGGGACTTGTGCAAGTGAGGTGGGCACTCTACCAATTGAGCTATATCCCCAGCCCCACAAAGTAACTTCTTATGATCTGACTTGCCAAGAAATCAGGAGAGAGATTACAGTCAAATTTCCCAAACAGGACAGTCTCAATTAGCATGATCATGAAGTTCCTTTGTTTTGCTTGCCTGCCTTCCTTCCTTCCTTCCTTCCTTCCTTCCTTCCTTCCTTCCTCCCTCCCTCCCTTCCTTCCTTCCTTCCGTCCTTTCTTCCTTCTTTCCTTCTGTACTGGAGATTGAATATAAGTGTACTGGAGACTGAATCTAAGCTCTACCATTGAGCTATGTCACCAGCCCTTTTTATTTTATATTTTGAGATAGGATCTCAATAAATTGCTGAGGCTGGCCCTGGACTTGTAATCTTGTCTCAGCCTCTCGAATTGCTAGGATTTTAGGCATGCACCAAGTTCCAGTTGAGTTGTTATTTTTCTGGAGTTGGAGATCAAACTTAGAATCGTGTACATACTAAGTACTTACTCTACTACTGAGTTATGCCCTCAGTCCACTCTGAATTTGAGGACAAGTTGTATCTTGCTCCAGCTACCACCCAGAGGTATGATACTGTTAGGCCTCCTTGAATTTTGGAGCCATCTTATACTACACTGAGATATACTACTCCTGTCTATGCATTGGGTGACTTAGAAGCCTGCCAGTTAGAAGAAGCCCCATAACAAACATTGACTCTGCAGCAGAATCTGGCTGCAGTTTAAGTGGCTTTGCTGCTTGAGCCACATGACAGTATACCATGATTCCAGAGGTATTTGTTGTAGATATGAATACCTTGTGATGTCTTTTGCAAGCTCCATTATGGAGACTGCAATATAAACCCCTAGGCTCTGTTACAAGACCATAGTTGCAACAGTTAATGCTCTAAGTTAGAAAGCAGATCTTAAAAAGACAACAGGGCTGGGGATGTGGCTCAGTGGTTAAGTTCCCCTCCGTTCAATCTCTCGTACCAAAAAAAAAGAAAAAAGACATAACAGATGGAGAGTTTAGTACATAAATATCCCAACTTTGTCCCTCAGGTGAGATAACTCTAAGATACACTCTATACTACTTTCAGACTTCCATAATGGGATTAAACTCCAGACGCTCACCCTTTGTGGCCGTCTTCCTTTTTCTCACACTTTTACTTCCCTACTTGTGATCCTCTTCCCCAGGTAAATGCATAGAGCAAGGCATGTGGGAGTGGGCATGAAGCTTGCATGCTGTCTCTGGGGCCTTAGCCTTCATATGTACAGTTTCCCAGAAGTTCCCAAACTCTAGAAGCTTCATTAAGTAGATATGATAGATTACATCATTGGCTAATGGTGAACCTTTAGCCCCTCTCTTTTTTCCAGAAGTTAGAATGTGGGACTGAAAGTCCCAATCCTCTAATCATACTTAGATCTTTTCAGTGAACAACCTCCATTCACAGGCTGACTAGGGGCCTCCAGACATAGTCATCTCATTAGTATACAAAGGACACTGATCTTTTTTCCAGAAGTTGGAATGTGGGACTGAAAGTCCCAATCCTCTAATCATACCTAGATCTTTTCAGTGAACAACCTCCATCCACAGGCTACCTAGGGGCCTCCAGACACAGTCATCTCATTAGTATACAAAGGACACTGATCACCCCCAGAAATTCCAAGGATTTTAAGAACTTTATGTCAGGAAAAGGGAGGCCAAATACTTATTTCACATTACACATTTATTTTAAAATTTTTATTGGAAATTGACAATTTGTAATTGTATATACTTATCAGGTACAAAGTGATCTTATAATTTCCTTTTAAAAAATTTCTTGATGTGCCAGGCGCAGTGGTGCACACCTGTAATCCCAGCAGCTTGGGAGGCTGAGGCAGGAGGATCATGAGCTCAAAGCCAGCCTCGGCAACAGCAATGCACTAAGCAAGTCAGTGAGATCCTGTCTCTAAATAAAATTCAAAGTAGGGCTGGGAATGCGGTTCAGTGGTTGAGTGCCCCTGAGTTCAATCCCTGGTACCCCAAAAAATAAAAAATAAAAATTCATTGATGCATTATAATTAACATAATAGTTGGGACTTATTGTGATATATTCATACCTGCATATAACATAATTTGGTCAATCTAATTCCCAGTACTTCCCCTTTTCTTCCACTCCTCCTTCCTGCTAGTTCCCTTCATCTACTTGATTAGTATCCTTCCTTATTTTTTTTTTTTTTTTTTTGCAATGCTGGGGATTGAACCCAGGGCCTTGTGCATGCGGGGCAAGCACTCTACCAGCTGAGCTACATCCCCAGCTCCTCTTTACTATTTTTATGAGATCCTTTTTTTTTTTTTTTTGTCCTCGTTTTTCTTTCTAGCTTCCATATATGAGGAAAAAAACATAACCTTTGACACTCTGAGTCTGGCTTATTTCACTTAACATGATTTTCTGTGGTTCTATCCACTTTACTGAAAATGACATTCATTCTTCTTCATGGTTTAGAAAAACTCCATTGTGTATATATACCACATTTCCTTTTCCATTCATCTGATGTCAGGCACCTAGGTTGATTCCATGACTTGGCTATTATGAATTATGCTGTTATAAATATAGGTATGCATATATCACTATATTATGCTGACTTTAAATATTTAGGATAAATACCAACTAGTGCTATAGCTGGGGCATGTGGTGGTTCCATTCCTATTCTTTTTTTTTAATATTTATTTTTTATTTGTAGTTGGACACAATATCTTTATTTCACTTATTTTTTTTATGTGGTGCTGAGGATCGAACCCAGGTCGTGCAAGTGCCAGGCAAGTGCTCTACTGCTAAACCACAACCCCAGCCCACCATTCCTATTCTTTTGAGGAAACTCCATACTAATATCTATAGTGGTTATACTAATTTACATTTCCATCCACAGTATATAAGTGTTCCTTTTCCCCTGCATCCTTGCTAGCATTTATTATTGTTTGCATTCTTGATGATTGCCATTCTAACTGGAGTGAGATGAAATCAACTTAGTTTTGGTTTGCATTTCCTTCTTTGCTAAAGATATACATACATATTTTCATGGTCACAGGTAAAGACTTGAAAGTAGCAGAGATGAAGTAGGCTCCTATTCTCACAGAAAATTTTTGAAGCTGGTGGGTACTAAAAGTTTCCATTCACTGATGCTTTGTGCTAGGCAGACTCAGGGCATCTTACAAGCCTTGTTTTACTTAAGTTTCACTTTACAAGTGAGTTAGGCTTATCTCAGAGAGGGTAACTTTTTGCCATAAATCATATCATTAGTAAGTGATGGAACTCAGCTTTGACTCCAGACAACTATCTGGGGTCAAATTTATTCAAATGTACATCTATTTTATTTTTTTGAGACAGAAAATGTACACCTATTTTATTTTTTTGAGACAGAGTCTTGCAGTGTTGCTGAGGCTGGCCTTGAACTTGTGATTTTCTTGCCTCAGTCTCCTGAGCAGCTGGAATTATCAGAATGAGGCAATATTCTTCTTTTAATGCAGAATAAGCCTGTATACCCAGCTCTTTCTCTCTCCTCCTTCCCTAAGAAAATAGGGAATACAAATCAAGTGTGGTGGCACAAGCCTGTAACCTTATCTATCTAGATATCTTTTTTTTTGGGGGGGGGTAGGGATTGAACCCAGGGCACTTAACCACTGTGCCACCTCTCTATATATATCTATATATCTATATCTATATATTTATTTATTTTGAGACAGGGTCTTCCTAAGTTACATAGGAACTTGCTAAATTGCTGAGGCTGGCTTTAAACTTGCAATCCTCTTGCCTCAGCCTCCAGAGCCACTGGTATTATAGGCATACCCCACCACACACATTTAGGGGGGCTGAGGCAGGAGGACAGCAAGTTCCAGACCAACCTCAACAATTTAGCCACAGCCTTAAGCAATTTAGTGATATTCCGTCCGAAAATAATAAATAAAAAGGTCTAAGGTTGTAGCTCAGTGGGAAAAATACCCCTGGATTCAATCCCTAGTACCAAAACAAAAGATAGATAGATAGATAGATAGATAAATAAGTAAAAGAAAATAGGAAACACAATAGAGGGGCTTGGATTGGACAGGGAAGATTTGGGACCAGAAGCATGGGACAGGGATAGAAATGGTGGAGATTCCACTACAACTGGGAATCCTTAAGAAGACCCCATAACAGGCAAGGCGTTCAAGAAATGGGGGACAATTTCTATCCCTGTGCCTTCAGTAAGTAATAAAAATTCCTAGTAAATAAATGTTTGAAAGAAGATACAACCAACTGTGTTTATATACATATGCTAATAAAGGTTGTTAAAGTTAGCAGTGGGAAAAAACAATAAACAAACTTATGAAATCTCCTTATGTTTGTAAATCAATTTCAAAGACCAAATGTTGGTTTGAATGAGTCTGTTTTCACATTAATCAAAAAATGTGGACTTTTTTTAGCCTAGTTTCCTGGTATGACAGACAAGAGAGTATGGCATTCTATAACTGTTATAAATGTGAACATGGTTTAATTTAATGATGGTCATTAATGGCCTATAACCAGGGCACAACCTTTTAGGTAAGTGTTTAACTTTGGAGCATTAGTAGAAGATTATTCACCAACTTTTAAAACTCTTCTTCCCTTATTTATACATTAATACCATTAGGTCTCTAGCCTTTAAATTCACATAGTCAGACACAGATATGAATAAATTCACATATTATTTGCAGTATATGGTGGTTTACATAAGGGCTTCTGAGTTTAAATGTGACTGTTAGTTTTGCATCTCATATATTTCCTGCCAAACCAGCAACTAAAGAAAATTCCTTTGCAAAAAAAGTTTCCAAGCATGACCTGGTAATTATTTTAATGGATTTTCAATGAAGGGTGAAGTGCCAAACTATGTAGCCTGAAGGCATGCCATAAATACATTTAAACTGACTCTGCTAACAGCTCACATAGAAAAATATCCAAATAAGTACTATTTCAATCTTACTATACTGTTTCTCATACGCTCAGTTAGCATATCTATAAATATTTAAAGTGTTCAAGGGAGCAGCTGCAGAAAGTGAATTGCCCAAAGAGAGAAGCACTCTGGGATGGAAGTTTTACTTGGTCTGATTTTCAGTCTGTATCTGAGATCTGACAACCCGAAAATGAGGGATGAGAACTAAAGCTGATCAGTTGAGAGAAAAAATAACTTCTCTGGGTTAAAAGGGCAATGTCTCACCTATGCTGAAGGACCTGATGTTGAAATAGACAATTGTTTTTCTATGTATAGATCTGCTCTCACCTTGTCATTGTGGTAGATACTACTGTATTCCCAGTATTTGTTGTAATACACACTTGAGTTGAGAAAGGTGTGTAAAACAGAAATCTCCACCTGTTCTTCTCCCAAAAATTCACTGAATCCTCCTGTAAAAGATATATTTTCTTGCTGTGTGTATATGTATAGCTCTTGCTATAGTTATTATATGATTTAGGTGTTCATTCTATACTTAGGGTCATCTGAGGTTCAAGATTATTTAGGGGGTAGAGGAGATCATCTACATGTTTATCAAGCAGCAAATAAGAATTTAGTAAGAAAGCCCTTGGGTGGATTCTAGAGTTAGAATAAAGTTTTCTTTGAGGAAATTTCAATATAGGCAGTAAAACAAAGAACTTGTGATTGGAAATAAAGAGGGTATCTGCCAGACAAGGGCTGGAAGCAAAGGAACCTAAGCCCTGTGCTTGTAAACTTGTGTAGGGCTTGAAAGCATATAAAAGAGAATACAAAGAGAAAAAGAAAATGAAGGCTGAACTCAATGGACCAGTGATGCTTTCTTAAGCAACAGAGGGCACATTTTTTTTTGTGTCTGTATTTTTATTTATTTTTGAATATTAATTTTTTACCATATGATTTATTTTTTTAGTCATACATGACAGCAGAATGCATTTTCACATATAATACATACATGGAATGTACATACATCAATCATATTATCTATTCTATTCTGCTGCCCTTCCTATCCCCCCTACTCCTCCCCTCCTCTCCCATCCTTTCTCTCTATCCAATCTAATGTGACACACTTTTTTTTTCTTTTTCTCATCACAATATCATATATGTATTCTGTATAACAATGAGATTCTCCTTCCATCTTCCGTGCAACTCCTCTTCTCCCTCTTTTTCCCTCCCACCTCTCTTCCCTATTTAGTGGTAGTCTTCAGAAGGGCACATTTTTTTTTAATATTTATTTAATATTTATTTTTTAGTTTTCGGCAGACACAACATCTTTGTTTGTATGTGGTGCTGAGGATCGAACCCGGGCCGCACGCATGCCAGGCGAGCACGCTACCACTTGAGCCACATCCCCAGCCCAGAAGGGCACATTTTTGAGGGGAAAATGGCGGTGGGCCACAATGAGGGTCTGGGTTTTACAGTGTTTTAGCAGGGCCAGTTGGTCAGTTACTTTTGGAGGGCTCCTTTGGGGCGAGGCACTAGGGCATGTAAAGGGAACAGTTGTAGATAAGGGAAGTTCGCTGGGGCTTATTGTCCATGTCCTTCAGGGCTATTATGTGTTTATATGGCACCAGAAATTTCTAGTTTGCAAGTAAAATTCCTTACATTTTTCTTAGCTAAGTAACCCATTTTCTTAGTTTACAGGAGCATATCCCTTTTCAGAAGGAAAAACTAGAAAGTTTCCATGTTTTTTTTTTTCTCACTGATGAGGAAACTCAACAGATCATGTAAGTACCTTGGCAGCAGTTACAAAGATATTTTCAACAATTGCTTTCATTGCCTCAATTCCCAATTCAGCTAACTAGGGAATCAGCCCTTTTGCTCTGGCTCTGATTTGAAAAAGTATAGTTTAGGCCAGGCTTCGAGTCTAGGGATAATTCTCATCAATGGGGCAAGGTCTGCCACCTGGTGGTAAGAAATAAAATGCCACTTGCTTTCTCATTTGATCTATTTCCTTTTTTAAAAACCCCTCAGTTTTGCAAACCCATTCTCAGCCTTTTGCTTGGCACCAGCCAAAGGCTCCTAACAGATGGTAATGACACTGGTACCTTGAGGAGAATTGTTAAACTATATCTGGAACTCAACCATCTTAAATCTCCTTTGCAGTATTTTAGAACTGCTGGGAAGCAAAGGTGAGGAGGAGACTAGTAGGTGGGAGGTTTCTCTAAAGGGTAAATAAAGCATTAATTCATTCATCTGCACACAAGCATTTGTTGAGTTATTGCTGTGCACAAAAACCTAGGCTAATTAATTTGTAAACAGAAATGTGTAAGGCAACGCCTGTGCTCCTTTTGTGACAAAGAGATGGCTGGATGACCAAATTAGGCTAGGAAAATAAATTAGGGTAATTCTTTCTTCCCTTTGAAAGGCTGAGGAGTTCGCAGAATAACTGAGTCCATTAGGGGGAGTGCTAAATCCCCAGAAAACACAAGTGCAGAGGCACACACAAGTACACATGGCTAATTCTAGAATATGCCTACAGTTCTGGGGATTTAGCCTATCCATCCTTCATAGAGAGCTCCCTATTTCCTAGGGAGCTTCTCCTTTCAGTACCTAAAACTTCTACAGCATTGAGTACTTCAACTCCTTCCTCTTTGACCAGCCCTGACTTTACTTTTGCATTTAGGCTGTGCTCTCACAGTGTGGTCTCCAGCATCAGCTTTATCATCACTGGGACACTTTTTAGAAATGCAAATTGTCTGGCCCTACCCCAGACCAAATTGAAGAGAAACTCTGCAGGTTTAAAGCCTTCAGGTGATTCTGATCCATGCTAACGTTTGAGAAGCACTAGACTAAGAAAACCATAAAGGTAAAGACAGGGAATTTAGGAGGGGAGATAAAAAGGGAGGGGCAATGGAGCCTACATGTCAATCTAGTTATCTCTACAGAATGTTAGCAAAAGCAGAGGAACATCTACAAAGGGAGGACAGTCATTGAAGAGATTTTTGCCAACTCAACTTGGCACCATTTTTATGATCACTAACTCCAAAATCAGCCATTTCTGGTACCGAGATCTTCGTAGGGGAGGCATGGACTTGTCTTCATTTTGCATTACTCCAGAGAGGGATAATCCCTTCAGGACACAAAGCAAGTTAGATAAATTGGGGTTATGTCCACCCTACTATCCTCAGCTTCAACTCTCTCTACTCCCTTCCAGATCCATGGAAGACTTCATCTCACCTCCCTGTTAGTGTGTATAGTGGAAAGCCCCCACTTCACATATTCACTGGGGTACCATCGCACACATGCACCTTTGTGGTTGGTATACTTGGCTTGAGAACTAGAGCCATCAAACTGCTAGAGACACTGCACCACTGCACCAGCTCCTTCCTCTGTTGAATAGAAATAACGCTATTTCCTAAATAGAAATGCTGTTTAAATGTACAGTATTACAGTGCACATAGCTCAGCAAGTATTATTCCCTAGTTTGTTTTTTTGCCACAAATCCCCCATCCAATCCTGTTTTGCCTGTGCCTCCCTACCTTGTATTTCTAGTGGGCTCTCAATAAACAATATGGACTAACAACAGAAGAGCGCTTCTTCTTTCTTCCATACTTCTCTTTAGTTGGTGCCAAAAAAATGCCAGCTCAGGGCCAGGGTGGCGGGTTTGTCACAGTTTCAACTGAACAAACCACTCTTTTTAGGAGGAAAGACATAAGCGAATTGAGGCATCTTCCCGCCCTCGGTTCCCTCTTCCTTCAAGTGGGCACACAAAAAGTGGAGGGCAGAAGTGGGGAGTGGGGGGTAGGAGACAGGCTCCATATGTCTGAGTCCCAGGTCACCTCGGTCTGGAATCTAACTCAACTGCAAACTACAAGAGAGGCCTGGGCAGGGAGTAGAGCCCTCCCCCACCTCCCGTAGCTGGGTGACTGTCAGGCCGCATCTGCTCCAAATTTATAGCTTCTCCTCGGGCCGCCGCCGGCCTCTCTACGGCCTCTTTACCAAGTGCAGCCCCAGCTGAGACCCCTCCCGCGGGGAAGGAAAGGACACACCCGCGCGGGCTCCGGGCCGGGGGCGGGGAGCAGGTGTGAAGCGGGGGTCTCTGCGCGCGTGCGGTCACCCTCCATCGCACCGCGGAGACCCGGCTTCACCCCGGTGTGCTCACAATGGCGTGGGGGCCAGGCAGAGGGCGGCTCATTACCTCGGCCGGTGGGGGAGCGGCTGATGGAGGAGGTGGGACGGGGGGGGGGTGGCAGCAGCCGCCTAATCACCGGCGCAGACACCTGGGCCGGAGCGCGCGAAGCTGGGGAGAGGCCAGCACTGCGGTCCAGTCCGCAGCTAAGACCCGCCCTTGCCAAACCCGCGCCAATCTGGGCTTCCCAGGCGGGGCGGGAGGAGGGCACCGAGAACAATACGAGGCCGAGTTCAGCGGAGGGACCCTTGCGCTTTGGCTGTTGGCGCCCCCGGCGGTCGCCGATTGCCTATTGTGTCTCCGCTGCCTCCGCCGCCTTGAGCTCCGCAGCCACACCCTGGACCTCCACTCTGGCGCTCCGCCTGTGTAACTCGCTCTCATAGCTGGCCCCCTCTTTGCTAAAAGAGCAGCCAGCGCCGCAGACGCGTGCCAGGGGGAGGGTTGTGCACTGCGGAGGGAGGAGGGGATGCAACGAGAGGAGAGTACACGGAATTAGCACCATGCCGGTCTCCAAACTGTACCTTTCACGTGCCTTTGGATGAGGAAATTTACACTTGCTTATCTCTCCCATCCCAATTGCTCTGTCCTGACCAGACTCTTTTCTAACCCGAACTGATCCGCAGAGGAGAATCCCGCCATTTCTTTTCTTTCTTTCTTTTTTGGCGGTAGATCTCTTTGGGCCCTGGAAGGCCAAGGTTAAAGAGGAGCGGTCTGGCCACATGCAATGTATACCTCTAACTTTGAGGTGAGAGAATTGGTTGGTAGAGGGGTGTGAACAGAGGACTCAGAGACAAGCACTAGGTTCAAACATCTGGCTTCAAGCTCCCTTCTTTCGGTCTCAGGGAATTTGCGCCTGTCTTTAGCGCTTTGTTTAATACTCCTAGCTGCCTTCCTGTCACTTTCCCTGGGAGATGGGCATCTGTGGGAAAGGACCTAAAAAGGGACCAGAAAAAGGATTGGGAAATTGAGGTCTAGTAATGTAGGGTTTGCGTGTGTGGGTAATGTGGAATTGGATCAAAGTCGAGAAGTCATCAGATTCAGAGGCCATAATTTTGCAGCCCATGAACCAAATCTAGGGCATTTTTAAATATTTATTTATTTATTTATTTTATTTTTGGCAGACACAACATCTTTGTTTGTATGTGGTGCTGAGGATCGAACCCGGGCCACACGCATGCCAGGCGAGTGCGCTACCGCTTTAGCCACATCCCCAGCCCCATGAAATATTTTTTAAAACATTCTCTCATGGATAATATCATATTGTGGATGATAAAAATATATAAAATTAGATTAATATGAACTCCCATGTACACAGCTTCATTACTTATGCATCCCCAAACAATATTTCTTCATCTATTTTCACTCTCTCATGATTTTGGAGCAAATCTCAGAAATCATATAATTTCTTCTATAAATATTTCAGTGTAGTCCTAAAAGGCAAATAACAATAATACATATACATACCTAGTATAACAATTCTTTACCATCAAATATACAGTAATGTTTTAGCTTCCCCAGCTGTCTTATTTTCTGCATTATTGTTCAAATTAGGATTCAGCTGAATCTTCACAGTGCATCATTATCTCTTTGAGTCTGACTTTACCCTCAATCTTTTATTTTTTCCTTCTTGCAATTCATTTGTTGAGGAAAGTAGGCCATTTGTTCTGTAGACTTTTACATAGTCTGGATTTTGTTGATGTATCCCCATGGTGTCATTTAACATGTTCTTCTGCCCTTATTATTTCCTGTAAATTGGTTTTTAGATATAGAGGCTTGATCAATTAATGCTTGGTCTTTTATTCAAGAATACTTCAGAGGCAATATCGCCTAATTTTATCAGGCATAATGTCTGCTTCTCTGTTGTGTTGTCATATTAACATCCAGTAAGGATCATGGTTTAGATCCATATTTCATTGGGGATTACAAAATTGTGACATTACATTTCTATGATTTCCTCTTCTTTTATTAGCTAGAATACTTCTATAAAGGAAATCTGTCATCAACTATCTTGAGGTACATTTGAATAGGAAAGACAAGATAAATGCCCTATTCTCATTTACATATTATTTTTCAAATATTTGAGTTGATTATTTGGTATCCTCTAAAGGTGACCACTGAACTTTTTAAAAACACACATTTTTGAGGGCTGGGGATGTAGCTCAGTGGCAGAGTACTTGCTTAGCATGTGTGAGGTCCTTCCTTTGATCCCCAAAACTGAAAAAAAATGTAAAAATATCATTATGAAATATATTCTATGTTTCAAACCAAGTATATTTTGATTGCCTTGGTGTTTTTAAATCTGTTGATTTCATATTAAAAACACTAATCTCTGGCTTCTTTTATAGATGATCTGGAAACTTTGAGCTCTTTTCTCAGCAAGACTAGAGCAGCAGGCTTTGCAGGAGGAATACTGTCCCTTCAGTGGGCATGCATTCTTGCCTTGGTCTGCCCAGGTCTTTACTATCACTTCCTGATCCCTGTAGATGTGAGTTTGTAAGACAGATTCAATCAACTGTTTGATTTTATAATGAGAGAACTAAGGAAGTAACTTACCTATCTGTTACTGGAAAATAAGTCTGAGATGCTTACCTAGAGGAGGAGAAAGGAAACAGGAGGGAACCAGCTGATCTCTGCCTCACCTTCAATTTGAGCTGAGTCAGAGACCTGGGTACATACATCTCAAGATAACCTTCCTCCTGATTCCCAAAACAAGCTTTGCAGAGGAAATTTGGGATTATTCCAAACTCTTCTCTTCTGCCTCCCACACCCAGTCAGTCACCTAGCCTGCTAATTAGCCTTTTTGCCTTAGTTCTGTGTTCTGTCCCCCTCCAATTCATCCTCCTTCCTTGCAAAGAAATTTTCCAAAACATAAGTCTAATCATGTCACTTTTCAGCTTTAAAATCCACCAGTAACTCTTCATTGCCTTTGGGTTACATCCAAATCAAACTTCTTAACATGATGCATAGGGCCCCTCAAGGTCTGGGCCTTACCATGGGTACCTTCTACCTTCTGGTGGCCCCTCTGGTGACCCTGTTCTGCCTTTCCAAACAATTATGTCTATATTTTGTCCTTTTTTTTTTTTGAGGGGGGGGGGGGTTGCTGGGAAATCAAACCCAGGGCCTTATCCACACTAGGTAAGCACTCTCTCAACTGAGATATATCCCCAGTCCCTTGTCCTTTGTATTTGCTGTTTGGTTCTCCAAACCCCCACTCCTTCACCAGTTAACTCCCACTTCAAGCTCTGATCTTAGAAGAATCTTTTTTTGGCATGTCTTGGGCTGCATTTGATATCTTACTTTGCACTTCTATAGCATACTGTGCTTACATTAAGAATGATGGCTTGCACCATGCTAGCGGCTCTGGAGGCTAAGACAGGAGGATTATAAATTTAAAGCCAGTCTCAGCAATTTATAGAGGCCCTGTTTCTAAATAAAATATTTTTTAAAAGAGCTGGGGATAAGCCCAGTGATAAAGCACCCCTGGGTTTGACCCCTGGTGTCTATTCTCTCCCCCCAAAAAGAATGGTGCCTTGCTATTGGTCAGATTTTTGTTTGTTCCTTTGTTTTGTTTTGATATTTAGATTTGATTTGTTTTCACCTGGCCCCCTCCTGGCTGGTGTGGGAGCTTCCTGAGGCCTGATAAGGGCTGTTTGAATCTCCAACATCTAAGCACACAGTAGGTGGGTCAGTAAAGATTCCATAATAAATGAAATTAAAGAAAAAGATGAAGTTTGGCGAACTTTTTAGGAGAGGACTATCCCCCTTCCCTTGCAGAGGAGACAGTGTTGACGACTATTCATCGAGCAGAAGCCCAGGAGACAGTAGGTTTTTCTTGAGGCTGATCGAGCACCCCGGAATCCAGCCCGGTGCCTGCGGCTTTGAGTGGGTCGCCACCCAGAGCCTGTCTGGACCTGGCCATCCGCGGACCAACGTTTCTTCCTGCGTGTGTGTGTGTGTGTGTGTGTGTGTGTGTGTGTGTGTGCGCGCGCGCGCGCGCTGCCAACCCCACCTCCTCCCGCTGGGAGGATAATTAAAGCGCCAAACGGCGGAGCGGGCGGGCAGTGTTCCCGGGGGCGCATTTCATCGGGTCTGATTAATGAGGCCGGGGAGTTAATGAGGAGAAAGCTAAACGGAGGGAGCTGAGCAGCGGAAGCCCTCTTGGAGATCCCGGAGGGGGCCCTCCGAAGGCATCTCCCGCCCTCTTTTCCGTGGAGGCTTAGTGCAAGCCACATGGTGCCTCTGGTTCCACCGCCGCCTCAGGCCCAGGAAGAGAAGGGGGTGGCCTCCTGGTCACACTAGCCTCAGTGAAGTCCGGTCTCTTTCCTAACCCAGCTAAACAGGACTCCCCCGACCCCACAACAAAAACCTTGCCTCTACTAGCCATAGCACAACAAAGGACCCCACCAGAGCGCCCCCTTCCTTTTCTTCTGGGGAAAAATTGGCCTTGGGTCTCTGATCACTTACAAATTTCATTCCAGACCCGAATTAAGAACCAGCTCTGCCGTTGCCAACTCAGCAAACTTAGACAAGTACTAAGTCCTTTGAGCCTCAGATTCTGCATCTGTAAAATGGGACCATACTCCTTCCCCTGCCAACAAATAGTTCACATTTATTGAAAACTTAGTAAGCACCAGATGCTATTCCAATCGCTAGGCATGTGTAATCTCATTTATTCTTTCCAATAACTCTAGGAAGTAGGTTCTATTTTTAGCATCTTTATTTCAGAGATAATGACATGGAGGCAAAAAGCCTTGTTGTGGTCACCCAGCTACTTTTATATGGGGTCACCTGTTCCTAAGCAGTAGAGCTGAGAGGTGAATGTACACTGGCTGCTGACTCCAGATCCTGTGTCCTTAGCACTAAGCTGCAGTGCTGGTTCTCCAGGTGATTGTGATAATCAGATCATATAACACAAGAACAGGACCTTGTAAACTGCAAAATGCTAAGCAGATGTGAGAAAAAGCCACAATGTTAATATCATTCATTACCATTTTTGAACAGAGTAGACAAAGCAGTAAACTCTGTGTGACCTCCATGATCACCCCTCAAGTTACACACCTCTGTGGTTTGACCACAAATACACTAAGTGGTCTCTGTCTCCCTACAAGTGGCAGAGCAATGATAGACTGAGTTTTAAGGGAAAGAGCATAACACAAAGGGATGAGAGTGAGCTTGGACTCGGGACACTCATATTCTCTTGTGACTCTGCCATTCACCAGCTGTGTGAACATGGGTGAATTGCTTGATGACTCTAGCTTCATCTGTCAGTTGGGAATGCTAACTAATGCCCCTATGTCATGAGGCTGCTGGAAAAAAAGGCAAGCGTGAAGCCTTGGGTGTGGAAGGACATAGTAACTATGTGTTTAGAAATGGTCGGAAGGAGAGTCCAGGTGATTCTCCAGAGGCAGGTCAGGGGTTTCTATCAATAGAAATAGGGCAAGGAGCTGAGATCCCCAGTGAACAAACATCTTCCTTTCCAGAGCAATCTGACTTTGGGATCTGCAACTTCCTATTGATCTTTAGTCAAGAATGATTTGGGGCCAGAAGCCAATCAGCTCCAACAAAGTGTTGATGGGTTTGAAATGAGCTTATTTCCTCTGGATGAGTTTATTCTGCTGAATCAGAGAAACTGAGGCTGCCCTGGCAACTAAAAAAAATCAGTGAGCTCCCTCTTGTCTGACATCTCCATGCTCCCCACCAACCCAGCTCTTAAGGCCCTAGCCCCTCACTAAGTGCTCGGTACCACTTCCCCTCACTGTGGAGCCAGCAACATGAGCAAAAGGGGAGCATCAATAATTTTCTCCAAAGGAGCTTGTGTCTAGAGAAACCAATATTTAACATCCCCATTTACATTGAAAGCGTGATTCTGATTATGAGATGGTAATGAGGGGATTAGCCAGAGGAGAGAGCCCCCCTGCCTGCCTCCCCTTCCTGTTCTTCCCCCATCACCCTGCGTGGGGGGCTTACTTCAGGAGGACTGGATATGGGGGAGGGGTTCAGACGCTCCCACTGGGAGAGCATCAGAGATGCCAGAGCAGGGCAGGGGTTCTCTAAGACCCCATGTGAGAGCCCCTTATTCATGTCTGGAATCAATTAGCCTCAGGAGGGGTGATGGGTGAGATATGAGACACCTGACTCTGGTCCTTCCCACTCAGTCCCTTGCACTGAGCTCCTCTACTGTTGGCTTCTGCCCAGTATTCCAGATCATTGGTTTTTAGGTGGTGGTTTGCTGCTGAGGTGAAGGGCTGAAGTGAGAAAGTGTTAAGAGAACTTTTGCTGGGCTCCGGTCTTCTCTCCCCTGCCTCTCTGAAATGACATCCTCCTTGTTCTCATCTCAGATACTGGATTTTAACCAGGCTGCCAGCCTTTACCTCTGGCTCTTCCAGTGGAACAAGGGGTGGGGGATGGAGAGAACCCAAGGGGGTCACCCATCCTGAGGCCCTGTTTGTTGGTGGACAATGGCGCTCAGACGGGATAATTCAGTGTGTGATTGTGGTCACGCCCCCCCTTTTGTGCCCCTTTCAGAGCCAATCTTCCAGGCCCAGATGGGTTAATCCATAATGCAGACGAGCAAGTAATTGGCTGTCAGCCCAGTCTCCCTCACCCCCTCCCTATTAGTGCCACTGCCCTAATGAAGCCCAGCTTGGAGAGCCCCCTTCTCAATGAGGTGCCGGCCCCGACCCAGCCAGGCACACATGTGTCTCCGCTGCTCTGCCTGAAGCCTGGCTCCCTTTAGGGACCCCCAGCCCAGCCTCCCCGGGGTGACCCAGCTGCCAGTGCCTTGGCGGCCTTGGGGGGAAGCTGTGATAGATGGGAGGGAGTTAGTTAATAGAGCTCAAAACACATGGGCCCTGTCTCTTACACAACACACACACACACACACACACACTTTCCAGCTTCCTCTGACAACATCCCTAGTTTTTTTGAAACAGCCCTATGTAATGTTTCCCACTCCCATCTCCAACATGAACTGTGCCGAAATAGGATTTATTTTTTTAATTATTTTTAAAATTTGCTCTAAGTAGTTATACATGACAGGAGAATTCATTTTGACACATCATATATAGATGGAGTATAACTTCTCATTCTTCTGGTTGTACATGATGTAGAGTTACACTGGTTCTGTAATCACATATATAGACACATAGGGTAATAATGAAACAGGATTTAAGTGGGGGCTATGAAACTGCTTCCGTGGACACTGACCCAAGTCATTGCTATTCACCCCATCCCGGCCTCTGCCACCCTAAGTTCCCGTGTGAGTTTTAGGCAGAGATAGCTCAAGGCAGGTGAAAAGGTGAGCTTGGCCATCAGCTTACTGTTTCTCAACAAATACTTGAGATTTTTCTTTTTCTTAATTCTTAGCTTTACATCTTTGTCTCCAGACCATACAACTCTTCCCACTCACTTCTGGAACCAGTTCTTTAGTTAGAGTTAGGACCAGAACGAAGCCAAATAGATGTAGTATCTGCAAACAAGAGCTGTTCTCTGTTGAAGTCGTCTTTTCTGGCATTGGGCAACACTACCAAGTTTGAATTCCCTGTCTCTGAAGGGATTCAAGTCAAACCTGAATGACATCTGTTTAAAATGTCATAGAAGAGAGGCTTGGGGAGACTATTTGCAAAAGGAATTAACCATTCTTTGATTCCCTACGCTTATTTTCCTATTTCCATCTCTCTGTTCCCTCTTTTCCCCTAATATAAGAAATGGTGGCCTTGCTGACCTTCATGCCAAATCAATAGTGGAAAAGAGATTCTGGATTCTGACTGGCCTTGGGGATGTCTGTTGAGGCAGGAGCTCTGTACTCTAAGAGACCCCCCCAACCCAAGATCAAGGATCTTTCCTTGATCCACTTAAATCTTTACAAATGATATATTTGGGGGTGAGGAGGTAACCAGGGATTGAACTCAGGGGGCACTTGGCTACTGAGCCACATCCCCAGCCCTATTTTTTTGTATTTCATTTAGAGACAGGGTCTCACAGAGTCGCTTAGCACCTGGCCTTTTGCTGAGGCTGGCTTTGAACTCATGATCCTCCTGCCTCAGCCTTCCAATCCACTGGGATTACAGGTGTGCACCACCACACCTGGCTATTTTTTCCACCGTTTATATGCACATAGGAAATAATTCAATATAACTAAATTATTTACGGAATTCTGCCAGGGACAGTGCTTATAATCTTTGTACTTAGATCGTCACTCCAGATCCATTCCTATGTTTCTGTCTCTTCTTTTAATACCAGGGTTAGTGCCCCGGAATAGATAAACCTTCTCATTATAAAATTTTAGAGATCTGAGTCTCTGAGACTATCAATGTTGGAATCTGTAAGGGTTTCTAATATCACAATGAGGACCCTTTATGATGAAGACCATGAGGAAGAAAATAAACCCCCATACTGATTAGTGCAGGGCTCAACAGACAGAGGCAAGTGATTCTGAGAAATCTTGCCCCATTTCTGATTAGATGGGGGAACAGCACTGGGTGGTGAAATATCATTCAGAGGTTACTCCTAGGAGATGCTGAATATTTATGAACCATGCAATCAGGCCCTAGGATGTAAGGTTTAAAGAATAAACAAGCAGCAGGGTATGGATATGGAAGATGGAAGGGGAGTCATGGAAGAGAAACCACGGGAAAGGAGAAGGGCACAACAGGGAAGAAGGAAAGAAAAGTTTCCCAGGATTTGTCAGTTTAGTTTCATTTCTACTTATTGTATAGATGGAAATGAGGTCATAGTGAAGCTGGGCTTTTTCAGATCAGACTGTGCGTCTCTTGTGGGAGTCCAGAAAGATCTTGGAGTCATCTTTTCTCCAAGGAATTGAACTCCAGGAGAAGTCAGTGAAAAGGAGGCCCTTTATGGCATAAGAAATCAAAGGTCAATGTGAGTAGGAAAGAAGGGGACCCCAGGGCTGGGGAATCCCTGCAGATCCTGGAGGTAGGTCCAGTATTCAAGGGAAATGCAAACACACAGAAGCATCAAAGGAACACAAACAATACTCAGTGATATAGGCTGGAAAACACTTTCACACATATGTGTTTAACACAAAAACATTTCTCTCTGAATGGAAATCATGAGAGGCAAAGGAATATTCCTCTTTAATTGAAAAGTAGGACATTCTCTCTATAGGATAAAGGGGATTTGAAGATCTTAATTGGTCTCTTCCTTTGTGAATTTCATCCCCGCCTACAGAGAGGGGTCATGGGGAGAGAAAGAGAAAGGGAGAGAGAGGAGAGAAATTAAGACAGAAAGAAATAATGAACAGAGTCCATTTTGACTTTCCTGAGACTGGAAATGAGCCAGGATTTATAGATATGACCAAATTCAAAGAGCCACAGGTTTAATACAGATAGAAACAGAGGCTGGAGGACTTCAGAATTAAAAACAAATGGCAGAAAAAGATCCAGAGGACGTAGTGAATTTCACTCAGCAATGTGGATGTCACTCTGTTACTTGAATTATGCATAAGGGTAGAATGTGTACATGTCAGAGGTGAGGCCAGGGGAGTCTTCCTTCTGCTACACTCAAATGCAGTTCTTTCACAGGGATGCAGTTTGCTTTGTTGATTATGCATATGGGTGTAGAGTCAGCCTGAGTTTAAATCCTGAATCCTCCATTTACTAGCCAAAAACTTCAGGCAAGTTACTTAACCACTCTGTGCCTAGTCTCCCCACCTATAAAATGTGGATAAAAATTTTACCTAACTATAGAGTTAATAGGAGAATTAAGTAAGTAAATTCATAAAGTACTTAGAACAGTCCAAGCAATAGTAAGTCCACAATAAATATTATTCATTTCTTCTTTAATGTTAAATGAGCATTTATGATGTGTCAGACTTTGTTAGGCACCAGATATACAAAGATAAACAAGTTCCCCTACTCTTCAGGGGAACTTGGAGCTGATAGGGAAGATATACATGTAATTAAAACATCATCTATTACATTATATGGAAAGGAAATGGACCAAATGGTCTGGGAGGACCCTACTCTAGGAGACTTAGAAGGACTTCACTGATCAGGTGACTGAAGTTGGATAGCCAGGATAAAGGAATTCAGAAGTGGGAGAAGGGCAGGAAAAAGTCACTTCAGGAAGGGAGGATAGCAAGAACCAAGACATTGAAGTAAGGAGAGTATCAATCAGTCAAGGACTTCTTTGTCACCTGGGTGGGAGTCTATTCTATAGGAAGGACAGATTCATTATCATTTTTAAGTAGGCAAATAACATGATCAGATCTGAAAATTAGAGATAGCATGTAGCTCAGTATCTGGCACTTAGTAGGTGCTTACTAAGTGGGGATTGGACAATAACAACTCCATAGTATCAGTGTGGAGGATGGATTCTCAGTAGGAGACTGAAATCAGGGATCAGGGTAAAGGATGGTGAGAATCTAAGCTGAGGCAGTGACAACAGAGATGTGCAGAAGGTACAGAGGTGATGATACACCTCTCAGAAACTCACTGGACTGTCATGCTCAGTTTGGGACCTGGAGTTTAAGAGGGATATGGAGAAATTAGAGTCCAGGAAAAAAATCCTGCTTACATCTGTAACAAAACAGCAGTAAATACTGGGAATAATCATAATAAGAAGTGATACAAATAATGAAAGCATTAAAAATATTAAATGACATTAAAATCTGGTAGCTGTTTTATCTTCTACAACCCCGGATTAGAGGTGGGATGAGAATATTCCTGCTTCTCATAGTTCAATCTTCTCATACTTCTCTCTTCCTCCTCCCTAAAAATCTCCCTGCCTTTGAATCTAATGTCATAAGACTCTATCCAGTTTCTTTGCTGCTCATTTTCATGACCTCCTGTCCTCCCAGCATCTTGTCTACTCTATCTTGACCATGAACTCCTGTGGCATACTCTAGTGGATTTTGCTATAATCAATAACTGAACTCTTCACGATTTCAATTTCAAACATTCTCACTTCCAATCTCAATTATCTGTTTTTTACCCTTACTTCCTTTCTTCTGGTATTCCAATTACAACAAATCTTAAATCACGGCAGGACAATCCATTGATCTCAATTCCTTTCCATTCACTTCAATTCATTTTCATTGTTGATCTCATGGTCTCACTTCCTTTCTTACTCAGCTTAAATTGGCACATTTAATCATTAGAATACGTTTCTTTCTTTTTTTTTTTTTTTAAAGAGAGAGGGAGAGAGAAAATTTTTAATATTTATTTTTCAGCCTTTGGCTGACACAACATCTTTGTTTGTATGTGGTGCTGAGGATCGAAACCGGGCCGCACGCATGCCAGGCGAGCACTCTACCACTTGAGCCACATCCCCAGCCCCAAGAATGAGTTTCTTGAAGACATCCTAACTTCCTTACCTGACTCTTCTGTGAGCTTGTTTGGCTAACCCACAATCTTGGAGAAATTCAGCTTTCTACCTATTCCACACCCGCACTCAATTGGCTGAATGTACTTGGAGAAAAAGATAAGACTGCTGGTCTCACTTTTAATTAATGATTACTAACCTCAAGTAGTTCTCTAATGCTGCCTAGTAAGTATACACCTTACTATAATTGTTAACCCTCCTGCTTTCCCACATGACTGTCAGTCACTGTTCTCTGTTCAAACTGCCAACTCCTCATCCCCTGTCCTCACTCTTAGCTCATAACATTGATTTCTATTTCATGGAGAATAGAGAAGCAATCAGAAGAGAAATCCCATGGGATCCCACCACCACATCTCAACACCTCTTTGTATCTGTGTCCCTATATCCTATCCTTTGTCCTGTTTCTGTGGATGAGCTATTTATGTCCTGGGTAAGAAAATCCATTCATACACTTATGCACTAGATGCCATTGTCCCTCCTACCCAGGGACATTGCTCCAGCAGCTCTACCCCCTCTTCTCTGTATCACAAGTTTCCCTTCTCAATGATGTATTTTTTTAGCTAGCACGTAAACATGAGATTGTTTCCTTCATTTTATTAAAAAATTCCTAATTTTACTTTTTTCCAACTATCTCCTTATAAATATCTTTTTCATTTCAGCAAAGCTCTAATTCTGTTCCATTTATTCTCAATGAATTTGCAACCTACTCCAGATATTTTGCTCCCATCAACCTACCAAATCTGCTTTTAACAAAGTCAACAGTGACATCTAAATTACTAAATTCAACAGTCAATCTCAGTCTTCATCCTAGTTTTTTTTTTTAGTCCATTTGATGTATCACACACACACAAAATGTCAAAGACTGGTAGCCCAAACAACAAATACTTACTTTTTACAGCTCAAGAGGCTTGTAAGTCCAAATAAAGATGCTGGCAGATTCAATGTAAGGACCTGCTTCCTGGTTTATAGAAGGCTGCTTTCTCTATGTGCCACCATGTGGTGGAAGAGGCAAGAGAGCTCTCTGGGACCTATTTTATAAGGGCACTAATCCCAATCATGAGGGTCCACCTTCATGACCTTATCACCTCCCAGTGGCCCCACATTCAAACACCATCACCTTGGGGTTATGATTTTAACATATCTATTCTAGGGGGCACAAACATGGGGTCCATAACATGGACTGATGTTCCATTCACCAAGGTCATTCCCTCCTCCTTCACTTGTTCCTCTTTTCTTCAGTTAATTTACAGGATGCCACATTCTTCCAGATCTCTCTTACCTCTCCGGTGTCCTCTCAGCCTTCTCTATTCTTCCTCTTCAGTTTCCTAAATTCTAAATGTTACAGTGCCCAGTGGCCCAGTCCTTGTTCCTGCTCATTTTTTTAATCTATCTCCCTTGGTGACTTTATCTACTTCTGGGTCTTTATGCATTTATGTGATAAGGGTGCTCAAATTTATACATCTATCCTAGATGTGATCCTCTGAATTTCAGATGAGTCTATTCAACTGACTATGTGATGCCATCACTGGGATTTCTTTCTTTCTTTTTTGGTATCAGGGATTGAATCCAGGGTCCTTAGCCATTGAGTCACATCCCCAGCCCTTTTTATTTTTTATTTTGAGACAAGGTCTCCATAAGTTGCTTAGGGCTTTGCTAAGTTGCTGAGGCTGGCTCAAACTTGTGATCCTTGTGCTTCAACCTCCTGAGTCACTGGGACTATAGGCATGTGCCACCATGCCCAGCTCCAGCTCTGGAATTTCTAACAGGCATCACAAACTTAATATGCCCCAAACTGAGCTCCTAATATTTTCCACTGAATCTAGAATGCCTTTAGGTTTTCTCATCTTAGTAAAATTTTGTTAGATCTATTTCTTCCTGTGGTACAGGGAGGGGATTGAACCCTTGTGGATACTCTACCACTAACTACATCCCCAGTCATTTTTTTTTTTAATTTTAAGACAGGATCTTGCTAAGTTGCTGAGTTGGCCTCAACTTGCAATCCTCCTGTCTCAGCATCCCGAGTTGCTGGGATTACAGGTGTGCATCACTGTACCCTGCTGTAGGTTCTGTTTTGAAAATATATCCAGAATCCACATACTTCTCACCACTGCTGGTACCACTCTGGTCTTATCTACCAGCATCAATTATCTATACACTGCAAATCTTTTCCAGCTGGTTTTCTTGACTCCTGCCTTTACCCCATCCTCAGACTATTCTCAGCATACTAGTCAGAGAAATCCTATTAAAAAATAGGGCAGAATCTGTTAGTCCTCTGGTCAAATCTCTCTAATGACTCTCATCTCATTAAAAAAAATTACCAAAGTCCTTGTTATGTCTTACATGGACTATGCAATCTCTTCACTCTTGATGTCTCTCCCTAGTTACTCTACCCACATAGATCTTCCTTGTCCTTAACTCACCAGCTATACTACTGTCTCAGGGATTTTGTACTTGCTATTTCTCCATCTGGAATGTCTCTTTCTTAAGATAGCATGGCTCATTCCTTCACTTACCTAAGGTCTTTACTTAAATGTAATTTTCTCAATGAAGACTTATCTGAGGAGCCCCATTTAAATGAAATTGTGGCATTTGCAGGTAAATAAATGGAGTTGGAGAATATTATGCTAAGTGAAGTAAGCCAATCCCAAAAAACTAAAGGCCAAATGTTTTCTCTGATTAGCGGATGCTGATCTATGATGGGGGGGTGGGGCATGATAAGAATGGAGGAACTTTGGATTGGGCAAAGAGAAGGGTGGGGAGAGGTTATGGGGGTAGGAAAGATGGTGGAATGAGATGGGCATCATTACCCTAGGTACATGTGTGATTGAACGAATGGTGTGCATCTCTGCATAGTGTACAACCATCGAATTGAAATGTTGCACTCCATTTGTGTATGATGAATTAAAATGCATTCTGCTGTCATGTACAACTAAGTAGGACAAATAAAAATAATAATAAAAAATTAGCTTCTCCCACCACTACTAGTTTTCATTACTATTTAACTTGCTATATACTCAACAGATTTATCTTGTTTCTTGTCTATCATATCTATCTATTAGAAGGTAAGCTCCACAAGAACAGTTACTTTGGTAACTGATGTATGCCTAATTTTCAAAAGAATGCTTTGTATAGAGTAGATGTTCAATAAATCCTCATTTAGAGAATGAATAAATACAAATATCTTGTCCCTGAAAAGAAAACATCAGTACCGTGAAGACATCAAATCTCTTAGATTGGTCCATAAATCTAGGTAACTCAATAGTAAGTCTCAAAAAGATTTTTTTCAAAGCTTAATTGAAGGATACTTAAGGCCATCTATTTTTTTTTTAGGAATAGCTGGAAGAAGTCTAAACATTAACAGTAATGAAAAGAAGCTATCATATAGTAAAATAAATTACAGAACTGCAATAACTGAACTATAAATATTGCCATGAGAGTTAACATACATATCAACTGAAGAACAGAGATTCCTAGTCACACAGGAATTTTGCATATAAGAAAAGTGGCCCTGCAAATCAGTGAAGGAAAAAATTGAGATAGCTGCTTATCTGTTTTAGGGGAAAATTGTATCTTTACCTTAATCTTTATACAAAAATAAAGTCTAGTTGCATTGAAAGGCTAAGTGTAAAATATTAAACCCTAGAATTATTAGAAGAAAGTAAGGATTCTATTCTATCTTGGCAACAGAAGGACTTCTTAAGCATAACAAAACCCCAAAAGTCACATTATGTTGATAGCATTTGACTTTATTTTTTTCATCAGGCAAAATATTTCAAAATTAAAAGTTGAATGACAAACTGAGGGAAAATTGCAACATACATTTGAGAGACAAATAATAAATTTTCCCCAATCACATAAGGACAAATCATGCAAAAATATGCAAGTGGTCAATAAACATATGAAACATGGTCAAATTCCCTTTGAAATAAGAATGAGTATAACAAAAATTAAATGCATATTTCATCTATTGACTAGAAAAAAATTATTATATTTGGTCCTGGAGAGGAATCAGGAGCTCTCATACACTACTGATAATTGAGATTATCAACTGTGGCAATATTTTGGAGGGCAATTTTGATAATATCTATGAAAATTGTGAATGCATATGCTTTTTTCTGTGTAGCAATGAACAATTTACTTAAGTATAGTTCTTTTATTTATGTATGCTTATCATTTTTTAATAATCTGGAAGGGTAACATGAAACCATCAGTGGGTTTGTAGGATGAAAACAACTTAATGGGGTAGGGACTAAGACTTTTCATCTTGGGCTCTTTTACTCTGCTTGAATATCCTTGCATGGCATGCATTATAAAAACATTTTTAAGGATAGAAATACAGAGCTTCTAGGGACATCAGGAGTAATGGAGGGGGAAGGAGGGAGAACAAAGGAAAAGAAGGTATACTAAGTTGAATAGTGTACGCCCTGAAAAATTTCATGCCCACCCAGAAGTTCACCATGTGACTTTGAAGCTAGAGGTATAGCTCAGTAGCATGTGTGTTCAATCTATAACATGTGTATGTATGTGTGCACACACATCACACAAAGAGACCTTATTTGGAAGAGAATTTGTTTAGACTTTGACAGATATAATTAGTTAAGATAGAGTCATACTAGATTAAGACAAGCCCTAATCCAATGACTAGTGGCCTTACAGGAAGAGATAACAGAGAGCCACAGAAGGGAAGAAGGCTGTATGAAATATTGAAGTGATGGGGCTGAGGGTGTTGCTCACTGGTATACTGCTTCTCTATCATGCACAAGGTCCTAGATTTAATCAACAATATTAGGGGAAAAAATGAAGTGTTGCATTTACAAGCTGAGGAATGCCAAGGATTGTTGGCAAGCACTGCAAGCTGTAAGAGGCAAGGGAAGATCCTCCTCTAGAGCTCTCAGAGAGAGCATGGCTCAGCAGACACTTGGATACCAGACTTCTAGCTTCCAGAACTGAGAAAATACATTTCTGTTGCTTTAAGCCACTCAGTTTGAGCCAGTTTGTTACAGTGGTCCTAGAAGCAGTCCTAACACAGGAAGAGAGAGGGGGTGGGGGAAGGAGGCTAGTAGGCCCAGAGGGGCAGTTGTGAGGATTAACTATTTAATCAGCTATATTCACTAAGCATGTATTTATGGAGTGCTTGCTTGCTGTGTACCTAGTTTTATAACAGGAACCAAGAAAGCCCTTCTCCCTAGCCTATGTTACATCTGTTCTGGGATGTGGACATTTCTGCCCAATTGCCTCCAGATTTCCCGACTTGGTGGGTTGTATGGCAAAGTGTCTCCTGGAAGGGTCTTCCAGTGGAACCCTGTGGGGATAGGGGTTCTCTTGGGTAGGGGGCCCTGGCTTATTATCTCAGCAGTACAGGGGTTGAGCCAACAAACTCTGACTCCTGCTGGGGGCAGCTCCTGCTGTCTGCTTTCCAGCTGGGTGCCTGGTCTTTGCTCTCTGATTCCTCCTCCTGTTTGGCCCTCTGGCTCCTGCCGGCTGGGTCACAGCCCCCTGGCATCATTACTCAGAAGCTGGCAGCTCTGCTGGGCCATTCACAAGCATAGTCTAGCAGGATAGATATTGGGGTCCTTTACCCCTTCCCATAAAAAAAACACATATGCTCAATTCATATTAGTACCCTGGGATAGGGTCCAAGCAGAGATAGTGAAGGGAAGCTGCAGGCTCTGGGGGGATGCAAATGGACTGGGCGTTGTGTGTGTGTACTGTCGGGGAGTCAGAGGTAGTAATCAATGTGAGATTGGTGGGGAGATTGTCCTCAGACTGCCCTCATGGGCAATAGCTCATCCACAAGCAGCTGGCATGCAGACTTTGGACCACCAAGAAGCCTCCCCAGCTTGGCCACTGAAAATTCCCAGCCACATTCTCTGGCCTTCATGCTGGCACTAGGCCGAGGAAGTTAGCTACTCTTGCCCCCAACACACACACACACACACACACACACACACACCCCTTCAGGTTACTGTGTAAGTGTTAACTCATGATTGCTTCCATTTCCTATTCTCCCTGTTCTCTGGAAACCCACTTGTTCCAAATACCACCCTGGGAAAGAAATACTCCTCTTCCATATCTATCTCATAAATGCCTGGCCTTATGCTTTTTTCTATAACTTCACCTTCACATAAAGGCACCCACCGAAATACATTAACACTCATGCATATGCTCATCCTCATATTCTCTCTCTCTCTCTCTCTCTCTCTCTCTCTCTCTCTCTCTCTCTCTCTGTCTCTCTCTCTCTCTCTCTCTCTCTTTCTCTCTCTCTCACACACACACTACACACACATCCAATTTCTTCCCATCAAAGGTCATAACCTTATATGAATAAACCTAACCCCTAATTCCACAAATTCAACACCTCTTATACTCCCCTCCTTCTGCTACTCTCTCTTCTAACAAGTTCCCTTTAAAACCCCTTTTCTCTTCCTTACCCTTATATAGAGTTTGGACTGTTATGTATCTTTGGTAAAACTCCAGAAGAGAGTTTCCCAAAGTGGTAGGTGGGGGGAGCCCTGAACTTAACTCTGACTCTTTCTTCACCCTAAGATGAGAGATTACAAACTAACTGCATTGGCCCTGGATGAGGTTTCTCTGATTCCAGAGTATTTACTGAGTATTTTTAGGTGTAACACAACCACCTAAGCTGTACAGATTAGGAAATGGAAAAAAAAATACATTTACCTTTTCCCTCAAAACAAGAGGAAAATTCAAAGAGCTATCTTAGTAATTTGGATAGGGGAAGGAGTAGACAGTAAGAAAACAAGTAGGACACAAACCCTCTCCAGAAATGCCTTTGGAAACAGCCCACATGAAAGCTGGGGGTCAGGTTTCAGGTTGCCCTGGGACCATAGTAAAAATGGGGAAGGAAAGGAGAAGGCTGCAGAAGAGCTGGGAAGTGTGGCCTCCACTGGGCCTTCTCCTCCCTCTGGGATCCATTCTTTGCCAGACCTGGAGGTCTAGGGACATTCTGCCTGCCCTCGGGAGGTGGAGGAGGAAAAGAGCCGAACCTTGTGCTGTGGTTGACAAACACTCACCCTTTGTGTTACCTCCCGCCAGCACTCTATCCTCTTTTTAGTTTTAGTTCTGAGTTAATTTAAAAGGAGGTTGAACAACCAACAATAAAAAAAAAAAAGATAAAAAAAAAAAACAAATACACTAATAAAAAAAAATAATTTAAAAGGAGGGTATCTAGAGCTAGTAAGAAAAAAGAAAGAGCAGAGAGAAACAAGAAGGAAAAGTGGGGAGAGGAATGAGAGCGTATGGACAAGGGTGAAGTGTAGAAGAGGGACAAAATATGGGGCCGGGAGTGTCCTAGAAAGGAGAAAAGTACTTCCACTATTTGTCCAGTTTCCAAACCCAGATGACAGGGATTAGAAAGCGGCAGTGCCCAGGGGCTGAGCTGCTGCCTCCGCTCAGGGAACCCTGAGCAAATACGCCCTGATCCCCACATAAAGGGCCAATTAACTGCGCCGTCTTCGGAAACAAATCCGCTAACAGGGTGACAAGCCCCTAGACGCCGGCGGGCTCTGCGTTTGCTGAGAGGCCAGCCAGGAGCAAATCAGGGGATTAGAAGGGGGCATGATCTGCATGATGGGAGGGTTTCCAACGTTCTTCGTTTTAGAGAAAGGTCTGGTTCCAGGTTGCGGTTTCTTTCCTGTCCTGGTTGGAGTTCTAATGTGATGGAACCCGCGTGACCGCGGTCAACAGGGGGCCCTAGCAAAGGACTCTGGTATTGTGAATCTGAAGGTCAGAACAGATCAAGCTGTAAAAATCTTCCTTAACAGATGGGAAAACAGGTCTAGAGCGGTGACGTCTTGTAATTGGCAAATACAGGATTGGAATCTGTTCTGGATTGGTCATTGCTGAAGGAAGAAAGGATTCTGTTGCGGAAATGTAGTATACCTCTTACCATCTCTCCTATCTGAATGCCTCCTGGCCCTGGTTCAAGACCTTACAGCACGGGACAGACGTATAACACTATCTTTTTCTTGGAGAGAATGGGTCATTAGCCCTTCTTCCATCTACACCTGTCTCAGCCTTAAGGTTTGCTCTGATTGAGTCTTCCGTGAGGCATCGGACCCAAGTTCAGCACAGGCAGAAGAGGTGCTGAAAGAACAGCTCCCAAGGCTTCTCTTCCACATCTGTCTGTCAAGAGTTGCCTCCCCAATACCTGGTTTATGATTGGGTCTTGCTAAATCCTGCCCAGAGCTGCAGCCAAAGAGTAGGAAGATACCTAAACATACATTAGTTGGAAGTTCTACCAGGAGGGGTGTGGACTGAGGAGGAGTCTTAGGGCAAGCCCCTCACCCCTTAACAAGGTCTCACCTCACTTGCATGCCCTCCTTGACTGTTTACCCAGGGGTGTACGATTGCACATATCCCTCTGATCTCGACCTGTTCAACAGCTCCTTCCAGGCAGCACACGGTTGTCTCACCATTACAGCCTGATGTCGGAGCCAGAACGCTGCCGCTCACTCATCAGCAGTATCCTACCTCAGATGGAAAGTCGTCCTGATCTCTCTCTTCCCCAATACTTCAAGACCATTTCCACTCTAGGAAAAGTGTGAGCATTTGTTTGAGAGGGTGAGGGGGACTGGAAGATCTTTGGGTTATAGAAAAAAAAGCTATAGAGAATTCAGAAGTAGGCTGAGATTATGGGGGGGGGGCTTATGTCCCCTCACCACCCAAGAATGACCCATATCAGGTTCGAACAGATTTACACGAATTTTGCATCCGTCTTTTCTCTTCTCTTGCACTTGCTTTTACAGAAACAATATTGCTCTTTGTCTTTGTCCTAGACTCCTTGGTGCCCTTTCAGACTCCTCAAAAAATGTAAAGCAATTTAATAAAAACATGTCAAAGCAGAGTAATAGACTATGCAAATAAATGCGAGTTGCTTGGGTTTCCCTGTGTCCCTCCCTTCAGTTTAATTCGTGTTCTGACTATCTCGCTGGAACTCCTGGATTAGGACGTCTGGGCCAAGGGGGGCCAACGTGAATCATCCCATTCCCTGGCCTCCTGGCTGCAAATCAATTAAGGTGAACCTTCGCTGGCATTTTCTTCCCACTCTCAACTTCCGCACAAATCACCCCAGCCTCCTGAGCTACCATCACTAAGCTCCGAGGCTTCAAAGGGAATGAAGGGGCTTTGAAAGCTTAAACGCCATATGCTTACACTTTGCCTCAGTTTACCTGAGGTCCAGGAGGGGAGAGGGCAAATTCCTATTTTAAAGTTAGGCAGAAGGACAGAGTCAGAGCCTCATTTCTCATCTTGGGTGCTTTGAGTGAGGAAAGAAACTCTTCACGTCCAGAACCGGACTCTGAGCCAGGGGTGCGGGGCGGGGACTCCAACGTGCGCTCTGCGACTCTGGTTTCCTGCCCTGCTAGTGGCGGTCCGGGTGGGGGTGGTAGTGCGGAGGGAGGTGGATTAAGCCCTTAATTACGCCGTGATCGGCGTGGCACCTGCTTTCCGCACGCCCATCTCCCAGGGGACTCTGGCACTGGGGGGTGGAGAGAAGGACCAGCGAAGGAGGAAGGCACGGGAAGGCACGGGCCGTACCCAGGCGCGCCTGCAGGACAGCGGCACCGTGGCTGCGGCAGCGCGCAGAGGCTGTGGAGGGGCTTTCGGCTCCCGGCCCACGGGTCTCAGACCCAGGGGCTGGGCCCCGAGCCCCCAGCCCCGGTCCCAGTCGGGTCGCGCAATGCTGCGCTACCTGCTTAAAACGCTGCTGCAGATGAACTTGTTCGCGGACTCCCTGGCCGGGGACATCTCTAACTCCAGTGAGCTGCTCTTCGGCGGCTTCAACTCCTCGCTGGCGGCGCTCAACCACAGTACGCTGCCTCCCAGCGCCCCCTCTCTCAACGGTGAGACTACCCCGTGGGGACGTCGGATACCGGGCTAGGGGTGAGGAGAGAGAACTAGGTGCAGAGGAAGGCTAAGGCGCTCCTGTCTCAAAAGTCCAGAACTGAGCCGCGTCTTTCAGCGCCTCGGGGGGGAAAGTGGGGTCCAAAGGTTAATTTGGAGCACCTAAGTGGGGGGTATACGAGGGAGGTCGAGGGCTTCAGAGGAGGTGGCTATTGAATCCTTTACTTCACATCTCTCCAACTGCCTCCCACGCCCACTCCAGGTGAGGAGAACCATGGCTGGTGATGGGCAAGTCCCAAGCTAAGAAAGTCCCCGGCCCACCGCTTAGAGGGCAGTGAAGGGGGCGCGGTCACCGGCGGGTCTGAGCCTAGCTGTCACTTGGTGACCTACCCAGATATCAGGTCTATCTTCAGGATTCGAAGCTTTCCAACAATTCACTCGGGACCAGAGTGAGGAATCCAAAATGTTGGCTGCGTTTTCTATGCAGGGGACAAGGACAGCGATCATTTCAAGGAAAGTTAGAACTAAGTTTGTCTCTCAGTGGTAGGACTCAGAATCGGCCCATCTCGGCAGAGATGCGGCGAGCAGGCAGTGCCGGCGGCGAGGTCCTTACCACTAATTACGGTGATTAATAAATGACTGGGACAACGCTCACTCCCCAAGCGCAGCGGGGAGGCGGCAACAGTGGTCTGCGGGCTGCCTGGGGAGAAGCCTCATTGCGCCTCCTGCTGGCAGTGTCAGGAATTCCCACTTTCCGGGCCTTTTTACGGGTGTTTCTTTTCAGGTACTCCCTACCCTATCCCTCGGCGTTGGCTCTCTTTATAGTTCAGTAGCAATCACTGCGCAGGAGACTCGAAGGTGTCAGGAAGGGAAATCTGCGCAATGTGTGTGTTTGTATGTTGAGTACTCCAGGTGCTGGGGAGGAGCCCCAGAGCCCCATTAGCATGGCCATTAGCTATTCATTAGGCTGCAGTAGAAGCATCTCCAGAGACAAGGAATGACAGGGATGAAATTCCAGAGAAAGGAAGCCTGCAGCTGTGTCTACAGGAATTATGGAGAAAGAACCAGGCAGAAGGGTGTGGTATGTATGGAAGAAATGGAGAAGACGATGGGGAATGAGCTGGAATCCTACAAGCTGTTGACTCCAGAGGATTCCCAGGGGTTTAAGCTCAGAGCCCCTTCTCACCGATGGCCTAGAGTCACGCCTTCACTCCTGTAAGGCTTTTACAGTGTTTCATCATACATGGTCACATTTAAGCTTGAAAAATTAGTGAGTTATATAGGGAAGATGTTAATAATCACATTTTGCTGCTGAGGAAACAAATTTATAGAGGGTGACTGGCACCCCAAATGGTCACAAAAGCAAGATGAAATAAAATCTTGGCAATAACAGATCTAAGCCTGCTTTCATCACTCCTGAGGGTTATGTAAAGAGGAAAAAATAATATTTGGGACTGCTTGAATCAGATCTAGGTAGAGACTGTAGGGACCATGATAAGGTGGGGTGTGCTGGGCAAGAAGAGCCCTTAAGTAATGGTAGAATCATCTTGTGTTGATCCTTCCTCCAAAGGCTTTACAGCCATTATGGTTGGGGACTTCAACACAACAGATAATGACTCAGAGAAGTTAAATAATTTGCCCAAATTGTTATAGCTATTCAGTGTTAAAATCTGAGAACCCAGCCCTGAGTGTTTGGAAGCTTAACCATTCCTGGGTTCACCATGGAATGTGCCACATTGAGACTGGGATAGGATGGGGAAGTACCCGTGAGCAGCAGAGATTCCCATTTGGAGGGGAGAAGATAGAGAAAATTATTCCTTCCCCCAAGTGGGAGAGAAATTGATCTTGTCTCCAAACATTATAAATAAACTGTCCCTAGGATAGAGCCAGCTATTGTAACCAGTTCAGCTTTGTTTACCCCAGAACTTCTAAGAGGAGGGGCAGGAAGTGAAATCTAATCCTACACCCAGCCTGGAAGCCAGAGGTCCCTGAGGATTTTGGAATAGGGTGGGATGGGCGGGGGCGAGGGGAGGCGCTGAACAGATGCGCCTTGTACGTAGTCCCTGGTTATTTAAGGACGTCAGAATACACGATACTGCAGCGGCGCCTACTGGTCCAAACAGGTTACAAATTCTTTTCTGAAGGCCCGGCTAAGAGATGAGTATTTAACAAGCTCTGGGATCCTTCCTGGATCCCAAACAGTGCCATAGAAGATAAACAGGCAGAAATCTATAGGCTAAGTGAGAGGCATGGACAGAACTTGACTACTAACTGATCCGAGGCAACAAAGGACGTAGAATTTATTTTCCAGTGGGGTTTTTGTTTTCGTTTTTGCCTTTCTTGGCTACCTCTAGTAAAATAATCTGTTGAAAACTATACACCACTTAGAAAAAGAAAAAGGATCATTGTAGACACTTCTGCTATCATCTGTGTTCTATACCTGTGATGTCACAGAACTCCCAAGGCTAAAGGAAGTTGTCTGGAGGGTCGTAGAAACCAAGTTAAGAACCCCTTCCTTCTAGTTTGAGGCCCCAGCCCTGTCATTCATGTCTTCCCTTTTATAAAGGACCCCAGGTCAACCCATATTGTCCATTTCACTGGTCATGGATCATATGGAAGTCAAGAACAAAAAAACCAAGTGGTGCTCTTGTGCACCACTCTTGGGTATTCACTAAGCAAGGAGAATCCAGGACAGGTGGGTGAACTACAGCCGACTAGATCTGTAGTATAAATGCCAAGTCATGACCCAGTTATTCCCCATATAAATTTAGCAGGAGAGCAGGCCAGGTCTTCAGGATATCCAGAAAGTAGGTCCAGGACTTTGTGTCCTGATTCTTTTACTGATCTGCTTGTCTGTAGGCATCTGCTTTCCAGTCTAATAATGTCTGCCAACAAAGAGATGTTGAAGCCTACAAAGCTGGGGGGGGGGGGAGGGGACTTTGCTCCAGCAGTTGAAATCTTGGGAAATGAAACAACCAAAAGGTCTCTTTCCCAACTTCCCGATCTGAGTTTTTTTTTTTTTTTTTTTTTGCCTCCCCCCACCCCCCAGAGACAAGAATTGAGCCAGAAGACGCTATGCCGCGCATCGTGGAGCAGCCACCAGATCTATTGGTCTCCCGGGGCGAGCCGGCCACACTGCCCTGTCGCGCTGAGGGCCGGCCGCGACCCAACATCGAGTGGTACAAGAATGGGGCACGCGTGGCCACAGCACGCGAGGATCCGCGCGCGCACCGCCTGCTGCTGCCCAGCGGCGCCCTCTTCTTCCCGAGAATTGTGCATGGGCGCCGTGCTCGACCGGATGAGGGAATCTACACTTGTGTGGCGCGCAACTACCTGGGGGTTGCAGCTAGTAGAAACGCCTCTTTGGAAGTAGCAGGTGAGAGTTCTGTCGATAGCTTCCAGAGCCTGAGGGCGATGGGGGCCACCGGGCAAACCCACGAAGAATCATCCTTAGGGGGCTCAGCCCACTCAGCATCTTCCTTTCTCTAATACCGAGATCGTGGCCAGAGGAGGAAGTGGGTCTGACTCAAGCCTGGTATTTCGGAACCTGGGAAAAAGCTCAGGTCTGCTGTGACCTACCCCCGATACAACACTATCCTTGTGTCCTCACCCAGTTAGGTCCCATCATACTGTTTATTCTCCTGACCTTTTTCCCTACACACCCCTCTCTCTTTAGTCCTCCGTGATGATTTCCGGCAGTCTCCTGGAAACGTGGTGGTGGCAGTGGGGGAGCCAGCAGTAATGGAATGTGTGCCCCCCAGGGGCCACCCAGAACCTTTGGTGACTTGGAAGAAGGACAGTGCAAGGCTTAAAGAGGAGGAGGGAAGGATTACGGTGAGGGGTGGGGCCATAGGGTGTGAGTCTGGGACCAGACTCAAAGGAGGAAGGCCCAAATCTAAAAGTCTTGGGGCCTGGGAATAATTTCTTGGTACTGATGAGGTGGGAGATTTGAGATGAGAGCATCAGGTAACCAGAAGCTGAGAGTCAGCTATTGAGTAAGAGATATGGAGGGTAGGATGAAATAGAGATAAGAAAGGTGGGAGCATAATACTCCAGGGAGTCTTTATCTGATTCCTGGGTCAATTTCATTGGTCTTCTTCATGGTCTTGCTTTACACACACACATTTTGATGGCTATAAAGGACCAAAGTTACCATTATTACCCTACAGATTCGTGGAGGGAAGCTGATGATGTCATACACGCTCAAGAGCGATGCTGGGATGTATGTGTGTGTGGCATCCAACATGGCAGGAGAACGGGAGAGTGGGGCAGCTGAACTTGTGGTACTGGGTAGGCACTGGGAGTATTGGAATTATGGGAGTGGGTAACCTAGAGAGTAAGTAGCTGGGCAGACCCCCTGACTGTTCACTGGTTCCCATTCTTTAGAGCGTCCCTCATTCCTTCGAAGACCAGTAAACCAGGTGGTCCTGGTTGATGCCCCTGTGAATTTTCTATGTGAGGCACAGGGGGATCCCCCACCTCATCTACACTGGCGCAAGGAGGATGGGGAACTGCCCACAGGCAGGTGAGAAGCCCCCTTTTGCCTGTAAGGAGACCCAAACAGCTTAAGAGACTGCCTACCCTAGAAAACTGGAAGGCAGGCATCCTCTCACTTGAGGGCACAGGGAAGTCTCCTCCCCAGAGACTGTGGCCCCTGTCCTATCCAGCACTCCCATCCTAGTTTGTGGGTATCGGCTTCTATTCCTGTTGAGTCCTGCCTTACCTTTTTGTACCCTGACCTTGGTGTCTGTCCTGGGGGAGAGAGAAGAGGTCTGTAGCTGTGGCCAACCCAGCCTGGGGGTGGGGAGTGGAGCAGGTATGAGATCCGGAGTGACCACAGCCTTTGGATTGGGCGAGTGAGTGCTGAAGATGAGGGAACTTATACCTGTGTGGCGGAGAACAGCGTGGGCCGTGTGGAAGCATCGGGTTCCCTCAGTGTTCACGGTGAGGGCTCCACCTGGGACTGCCTGCAGCTGGGGTGATATGAGGGAAGATGGAGGATGGGTTGCAGTGGAGGAGAATGGGAGAGAAAGAGCAGGAGATGTGGGTGGGCTGCCTGAGACTTCTGGAAGGAGAGAAAAGAGAAATTTAAACAAACTTGAGTGGGAGGTGGGTGTCTGCTTCTATTTAAGCAAGGCTTGGGCTTCTCTCTCCTGTTCCTTCACTCTCCTTAGTACCACTAAGTCCCTTTCCTTTATCTCACTCCCCTGCCTAGTCCCACCCCAGTTGGTGACCCAGCCCCAAGACCAGATGGCAGCTCCTGGAGAGAATGTGGCTTTCCAGTGTGAGACCAAAGGAAACCCCCCACCTGCCATCTTCTGGCAGAAAGAGGGAAGTCAAGTAGGTGGCCCTTTCCAAAACTCTGCTCATCACCTCTTTATCTGGACCTTCCTGTCTCTGCATTCCACAAACTTCTCTCTGGGGCTTCTGTTTTTATCTTTGGTATCTTACCCCTAGAAACCCTTGCAAATTATTTGGGAGCATTAAATAAGATAATGAATATAAAGTGACTGGAACATTTGGACACTTTAAAAAAAAACAGTAATATGTTTAGTAACACTACTACTTAATAACGGTAATATGTTTAGATGGTAGGGAACAGTCCTGGACGATAATTTCTTGGAGAATCTTTCTATTTTGGGCAAAGATGTCCTGAGGATGAGGCAAATCCAATTAGATTCCTGCTCTCCCAGGTCCCTAGGGGCCTTGGTTTTGGAACTAACACACTGCTCTGAAAATCAAGAATTGAACTAAAGCTGCTCAGGGTAGAAAACTATTTCCATTGCCTATTTATAGCTCTCTCCACCATGGGAAGCTAACAATCACCCTCTTTCTACTTAGCAAACAAATTCCAGATCACACAACCTGAAAGAATTGTCACTGAAATTTGGACATAAGTAACTCACTGTAAGGGAAGGTGGAAATTTTGTTACTAGGAAACAGGGTCAGTATAATAAAATAAGCCGATTATCTCTACTCCACAAGAAATACAGGCAACCTACTATTGTATTCCAAATCTGTAGCCACAATTTTTAATCTTCTCTAGCACCTGTGACCAATGCATTTTAATAAGATTCTCACAGAATGACAGTGGTGATAGTAAAAGGGCATGGGGATAGATGTCAGTCAGAGTCTCAACCTGAGACCCAGCCTGTCTTCTTACTTTACATGTATCTATCTAAAGTCAACTGTTAGAGCCAGAAAGAAGGGAAAAATATTTAACATTTATCACACAATGTTTTAGAAGATTTTCGTATTATTACTTCATTTAATCCTCCTAACTATCCCCTAAGAATCAAATTTGTATAAAATGGGGCTCAGAAAAGCTTAAGTTTTTTGGGCGCGGTGGCACACACCTGTAATCCCAGCAGCTTGGGAGGCTGAGGCAGGAGGATAGCCAGTTTAAAGCCAGACTCAGCAAAGGCAAGGCACTAAGCATCTCAGTGAGACCCTGTCTCTAAGTAAAATACAAAATAGGGCTGGGGATGTGGCTCAGTGGTTGAGTGCCCCTGAATTCAATCTCCTGTACAAAAAAAAAAAAAAAGAGAGAGAAATAAAAAGAAAGATAAAAGTTTAAGTTTTCTCAGAGTTTCCCAACTAGTAAGTCACAGGGGTATAAAGTTGTCCTTAAAATCTTCTAGTAAAATTCCTTCATGTAAAATTCCTTTTTGTGAAAAGTGCTAACTGCTTTGCCTGAGGTCACATCAATGGTTGAGGGCAGAGTGTGAACTAGAACCTTAAGAATTCTCTGGATTCTGAGATTGACAAGTCTGGGGAACTCTCCCTGCCCAGCTGCCTGCTTTTTCTACATCTTGGTCCCTTACTCTGTTGCAGGTCCTGCTTTTCCCTAGCCAGTCACTTCAGCCTACAGGGCGCTTCTCAGTCTCTCCAAGAGGACAGCTCAACATCACTGAAGTGCAGAGTGAGGATGCTGGCTACTATGTATGCCAGGCTGTCAGTGTGGCTGGCAGCATCCTAGCCAAGGCCCTGTTGGAGATAAAAGGAGGTATTTGCCCGTGGAGAGAGGGCTGGACCCAGACCCACGGTCTGGAAAAACATGGCCTAAAGACATGAGTTTCTCTTGGATGCTATGCAATATGTCTGGGAGGGGCACATTTCTGAAGCATGTCTTTGAAGTTTGGAATAGCACAGAATCATCCCAGGCAGAGATTACAGATGATTATCAAAGTTCCCTCCAATTAGTGGGAGGTTTGGGGCAAGGGAGGGTGAAGAAGTAGAGAATGAGGACTGGGGAAGGGCTGGTTGCTTGACCCTAGACTCCTCTCCTAAGATGCCTGATTTCTTCCTCTTAGCCTCCTTGGATGGGCTGCCTCCCATCATCCTCCAGGGACCAGCCAATCAGACACTAATCCTTGGTTCCTCTGTGTGGCTGCCATGCAGAGTGACTGGGAACCCTCAGCCCAATGTCCAGTGGAAGAAGGATGGACAGTGGCTGCAGGGGGATGACCACCAGTTCAACCTAATGGCCAATGGCACCCTGTACATCACCAGTATGCAGGTGAGTGCCACCCCTGGGGCTCTTTGTAACTAAGAATGGCTATCTGGTTCACATTCCCAACTCTGGAAAGTACCCATTGGGCCTCTGATCACATTTTTACCCCTCTACTCTCTCAGACCTTATAAAGTATCTGGCATATTTTTCATCCTTCTGTTACCTGCCTTCACCCCCTCATCTTACTCTGCTCCACTACCAGTGTACCAGTGCTCTGCCCTCTCCTGCAGGAGATGGACATGGGTTTCTACAGCTGTGTGGCCAAGAATTCCATAGGAGAGGCCATATGGAGTGGCTGGCTTAGGAAGCGGGGTGAGTTTGTTCTTCATGCCCTTGATTTGCCAGCACCCTTCTCCAAACCTGCTTCAAGGTAGTCAATACCTCCCCAAATCCCAGGACTAATTTTTATCTTCCAAATGCCATGGCCATGCTGGTAGTGATGAGGAAGACAGAAGTGGTGCAAATGGGAGGCAGATGTGAGTAGGGGTTAGTACACTATGCTACCCTATGGCCACCACCACTGTTGCAGTCCCACAGTTCTTCTGGGAAGAAGGCAGGTTACATTGGGGTCATACTTTTTCCATCCTTCTACTTAATGATTATCTACCACTGCAGAAGATTGGGGAGCATCACCAGATCCTCCTACAGAACTGAGTACCCTGCCGGGCCCTCCCTCTCAGCCAGTGGTCACTGAGATCACCAAGAACAGCATTACCCTGACCTGGAAGCCCAATCCACAGGCCGGGGCTACAGTCACCTCTTATGTGATAGAGGCCTTCAGGTATGGAGAAAGTTTTGAATGCAAACCTGGAGAGCAAACCCCTATGTCCTTAGGGTCTGCTGTTATGAGGAGGGATTATCCAGTCCCTTCTCACAAGGTAAGGAGGCAGCAGGATTCCTTAGAGAATGAATGAGATGGAGTAGACAGGTTGGGGGTTCCTGACTTAGAAAACACTGTCACCTTATTCCTGGTATAGCCAAACAGCTGGCAACACATGGCGGACAGTGGCAGATGGTGTGCAGCTGGAGACACATACAGTCAGCGGTCTGCAGCCCAATACCATCTATCTGTTCCTGGTTCGAGCTGTGGGAACCTGGGGCCTCAGTGAACCCAGCCCTGTCTCTGAGCCTGTCCGCACCCAGGGTAAGATCAGAATGCCTGGGCTCCTGAGCATGACATGTAACACTACGGAGCATTCTCTGCCAAAACCATGGCACCATGGCAGCTCAGGGTTCTTTCCTGCTATGTCAGGTCTATTCTGGTGGCTCAGCCTGGAATAGGAGGTCATGTTTCCCTCTCATAGAGGGGACAAGAGAGGAGGGAGGGACAGATGCAGTGGCACATACCTATAATCCCAGCAGCTTGGGAGACTGAGGCAGAAGGATCACAATTTTGAAGCCAGCCTTAGCAACTTAGCAAAGCCTAAGCAACTCAGAGAGACCCTGTCTCTAAATAAAATATAAAAAAGGGCTGGGGATGTGATTCAGAGGTTAAGTTCTACTTATAAAATATAAAAGAGAGAGAGAGAGGAGGGAGGGAAGAAGGAGTGGGTATTCATTCAATAGTCCTTACTTCTGAGCCTTTTTACCCAATCAGTTGTTAAGACTAGAAGGCATCTTGAAATGTTTGAGATGAGGAACTTTAAAGCTTTTATAGGATACATATGTGGTCATGCAGGAAGAACACTGAGCTAGACACTGGGCCCACTTCTGCAAACTATTGCCCTGACCTGCCTGCTCTGACTCTGGGTGTGCTCTGGTGTACTAAGTGGTACAGTCTGTGGGGCAGGATAGAGGCAGGATACAAGCACACCCTCAGTCTTGTCTTCCTGTCCCTGTGGCCCCAACTAAGTGGGCTGTTTGGTTAACAGACAGTCAACCAACCAGGCCAGTGGAGGATCCATGGAGAGGCCAGCGGGGAATGGCTGAAGTGGCTGTGCGAATGCAGGAGCCCATAGTCCTGGGGCCCCGGACTCTGCAGGTGTCCTGGACTGTGAGTATAGCCCAGGAATGAGGTTAAGGGTGGGGGTGTTAATGGAGGCCATGAGGGCATCCAAGAATGAATATGGGAGAGTGGAAGGTGAGTGGATGGGGAAAGTGGCATGAGTAGGGGAGGGGCTTGGTCTGGAGGACCTGTGTGGCCCCTGCCTCCAGCTCTGGTACACCTTGTTCTGTCTTCTATAGGTGGATGGCCCGGTTCAGCTGGTGCAAGGTTTCCGGGTATCCTGGAGGGCAGTAGGCCCTAATGGGGGAAGCTGGACAGTGCTGGATCTACAGACCCCAAGCCAGCAAAGTACTGTGCTAAGAGGACTCCCACCAGGGACCCAAATCCAGATTAAGGTGCAAGCCCAAGGCCAGGAGGGGCTGGGGGCTGAAAGCCCCTTTGTGACCAGGAACATTCCTGAGGAGGGTAAGTAGGGCCACAGAACTGATGATGGACAAGAGGGGAGAGGAAGTGTGTAGGGTGGAAGTTTACAGGGCAAGGTGAGTAGGTGGAAAGGAGAGGTGCCTCTCAGTTCTCTAAGATATAAGAACAGGAAAGGGAAGATTGGGGCAACTTGCAATGACTGTCTGTGTCTTTCTCACCATGCTCCACCCTGGTCCAGCCCCCAGTGGTCCCCCCCAGGGAGTGGCAGTAGCCTTGGGGGGTGATGGCAACAGCAGTATCACTGTGTCCTGGGAGCCTCCACTGCCCTCTCAACAAAATGGGGTCATCACTGAATACCAGGTACAGGATTTGAGAAGGAACTGGGGTTGGGGAGAGACGGGAGAGGGAGAATCTAGGCTAGTTTTAATGTGGAGGGAACATAGGGCTGACTTCGGGGCTGTGATGAGGTTGGGGGAGAGGAGAGAGGTTTCATAGTGTTGTCTCCTGATTCCCTAAAACAAGTCTGTTCTCTCTAGATCTGGTGCCTGGGCAATGATAGCCGTTTCCACCTCAACCGGTCTGTGGCGGGCTGGGCACGCTCCGTGATGCTGCGGGGACTCCTGCCGGGTCTGCTCTACCATACCCTGGTCGCGGCGGCCACCAGCGCTGGCGTGGGCGTGACCAGTGCCCCGGTGCTAGTGCAGCTACGTGAGTCCGGAGGTGGGCGTGGGAGAGCTGGGCTGGGAAACTTTGTTGGGTTTCTGGGGGTAGAGTGCCTGTGGGGTCAGGGACGGCCCCTCCCCAGCTCCTGGGTTTCGGGCTCCTACTTCTCTCACCTCCCTAACCCCCACAGCGTCCCCGCCGGGAGTGGAGCCTGGGCTCGAGGTGGGCCCGGGGCTGGCGGAGCGGCTGGCGAGGGTGCTGCGGGAGCCTGCCTTCCTTGCAGGCAGTGGTGCGGCCTGCGGGGCGCTGCTGCTCGGGCTCTGCGCCGCCCTCTACCGGCGCCGGAAGCAGCGCAAAGAGCTCAGCCACTACACCGGTGAGAGCAGGGGCAGGGGGACGTGCTCGGGCCTCGGCGTGGACAGAGCCTGGAGGAAACCAGGAGGGGCCGATGGGCCGGGGGCGGGGGACAGCCTCTCTGCGAGCCGGGCAGGGCGAGGAGGGAGGGGTCGCAGCGAGAGTTCAGCCACTCGGAGTAGACACCGTGGCACGAGGAGCTGCCAGGCTAGGAGATTTTGGGGGGAAAGGGTGGGCTATGAGGGTACAGGACCTGGATTTGCGGAAGGGGTAAGGTTTGCCACTAAGACAAGAGGGCGGACTATGCAGCTCAGTAAGTAGCAAAGCCTACTTCGTGACAGGGGAGGGGGCAGGCCCTGGATGGAGGGGGTGTGGTCAAGATCCCAGGAGGTAAAGGTCTGAGGAGAGGTCTGGATGGCAAGAAGGGTCTACTGAAATGAGGCGACCTGAGTTCTGCTACTCCCCAGTAAGGGGCGTCTCTGCAGATATGCTGAAGTCTGAGGTCAGTGGTTTCTGATCTTGCTACATAAAAGAGTAACTTAGGGAACTTTAGAAAAATTCTGAGACCTGAGTCCCAACCCCAGAAATTCTGATGAATTGGTCCAGTGTGCAGCTTGAATGTTAGAATTGGGACCAGGGTCAAGGAGTGAACAAGCATATGGGTGTGTCTGATCCCTCGCCTCATTTCCCTCTTCTTTCTCCCTTGGGTTCCTTTTTGGAAGCCTCCTTTGCCTACACACCCGCAGGTAAGCCTTCTCTGCCCTAGTGAGGTTCAGACCCCCAGTACTGGTTCTCCTCTCACTGGTTCTCCCCCTCATCTTCTCCAGTGTCCTTCCCACACTCAGAGGGACTCTCTGGAGCCAGTTCCAGGTAATTCTCTTAACCTGTCTGTTAAGGATAATCTCTTTCACTGAGGGCCCACTCCTTTCTCTCAGGCCTCCCTATACTGAGCATCTCCCAACTCCCACCCCCATCCACACCATTACTATCTGTGACTCTCAAATACTGCCACCTGCCTTACCTTTAATGGCCTCTTTATGGTCTCTGTCCCCAACATTTACCTCTCCCCCTCAGGCCACCCATAGGCCTTGGCCCTGCCCCCTACCCATGGCTGGCAGACTCGTGGCCCCACCCTTCTCGAAGCCCTTCAGCCCAGGAACCTAGGGGAAGCTGCTGTCCCAGCAATCCTGACCCAGAAGACAGATACTATAATGGTGAGGAGTTCTAATTCCCTCAGGGGCACACCCAGCCTTGCCTTCTTCTCTTAATCTACTCGGGCAAACTGAAGGGAGCTGTGGAGGCCCAGTCTTCCTGAGGTTGGTCAGTCCTGGGGCTGAGTGGGGTATGCTGGGGAAGAGTGTCTTTCAGACCTGATCTTCACTTTGGTTTCACATGTAAGTTTTGAGGTGGGAGGAGTTGATTTGGTGTGTTCTCCTTTTGCCCTCCTTTTTCCTGTTGTCCTCTATTTTCTGTCTCTGCCTCCTGCCTCCTCCACTGGGCTTCCCTCTTTTTCCTTCTCAGAAGCAGGAATCTCCCTATATTTGGCTCAGACTGCCCGGGGCACTGCTGCCCCTGGTGAGGGTCCTGTCTACAGCACCATTGACCCTGCAGGGGAAGAGCTGCAGACCTTCCATGGGGGATTCCCCCAACAACCATCAGGGGACCCAGGCACCTGGAGCCAGTATGCTCCTCCAGAATGGAGCCAGGGGGACAGTGGTATGACCCCAATTCCTAATACCCCCACATTAGCCCTGTCCAGAGCATCCTCCACCCTAACCCTCTGACGCTTAGGCTGATACTGCTTTCTGATATGTCTCATCTTTGGCCCTTTCCTGCCATTCTTTTTTTAAAATTTATTTTAATTTGTTATTTATGACAGCAGAATGCATTATAACTCATATTAGACATACAGAGCACAATTTTTCTTATCTGTTTGTACACAAAGTAGAGTCACACCATTCGTGTCTTTATACACGTACTTAGGGTAATGATGTCCATCTCATTCCACCATCTTTCCTATCTCCATGCCCTCTCCCTTCCGCTCCCTCCCCTTTGCCCTATTTAGAGTTCATCTAATCCTCCCATGCCCCATCACCACCACATTGAGTCAGAATCCTTAAATCAGAGAAAACATTTGGCAGTTGGTTTTTGGGGCTTGGCTAACTACACTTAGGATTATCTTCTCCAATTCCATCCATTTACCTACAAATACCATGATTTTATTTTCTTTTAATGCTGAATAATATTCCATTGTGTATAAATGCCACATTTTTTTATCCATTCATCTACTGAAGGGCATCTAGGTTGGTTCCACAGTTTAGCTATTGTGAATTGTGCTGCTATAAACATTGATGTGGCTGTGTCCCTGTAGTATGCTGTTTTTAAGTCCTTTGGGTATAGACTGAGGAGTGGGATAGCAGGGTCAAAAGGAGGTTTCATTCCCAGTTTTCCAAGGATTCTCCATACTGCTTTCCATATTGTTCTGCCATTCTTGATGTGTCTCCATCTACTCTTCTCAGGAGCCAGGGGAGGCAAAGTGAAGCTTCTGGGGAAACCTGTGCAGATGCCCTCTCTGAACTGGCCAGAAGCCTTGCCACCACCTCCCCCTTCCTGTGAACTGAGCTGTCCAGGGGGGCCTGAGGAGGATCTGGAGGGCAGGTAAGGATGCTGCCTACTTCAGGTGCCCCTCCTACTGTGGATCTGCCCAGAGCCCCCTGGGGCAGGGGGGCAGAGATGCTGGTAGAGGAAGGGAGAGGGCAAAAGGAAGGCCAAAGGGAAGGTATAGAAGCTGCCTGGTCCTTTCCTTCTCTCCTGCCTCTTTGCCCTCAGCTCAGAGTCAGAAGAATGGTGCCCACCAATGCCTGAGAGAAGCCACCCGATTGAGCCCAGCTCCAGTGGAGGGTGCCTGGTTGCTCCACCCCAAGGGGAAAACCCCTCTCCCACTCCCTCCTATGGACAGCAGTCCACAGCCACTCTTACCCCCTCACCTCCTGACCCTCCCCATCCCCCTAGTGATCTTCCCCATCTCCATCAGATGCCCAGGTAGGGAGGTTTACAGTGCTTTGCATATTACAAGCCTTCAGTGCATATCTATTCAGTGGTTGTTGGGGTAGATGGATAGATGAATCTGGGGTACAGAGGTCTCAGGGCCGTGTCAGGGTGGAAGTGTGATTTGGGGAGGAACATGGAGGTTAACAAAAGTCTCTCACTCCCTTCTGACTATCTCTTCATTGGAGAGACTCTGCAAGCTTCCTGTAGCATTTCAAACATGGTCTTCCTCATGCTTCCCAAGCTTGGGAAGTCTTCTGGGGATGGGCTGTGTCCTATTCCATCTGATTTAGGCTGAGTGTCCAGTACAGTCTTGGCACATAGTAGACACCTAATTTTTGTGGAGTGAGCAAATGTTGAGACCTTATTTCATTGCAGGAGGGTGCCCCTTGGGCCAAATTCCCCTCTCAGTGTGTCCCAGCCCACTCTGAGTAGCTATGAAGGGAAGCCTGCTGGCCTGAATGCTGGCCTCACATCCTCCCACCATCTCGGCCCCAGCCCTGTCCCCAGTACAATCAGCAGTGCCCCAGGTGAGTTTGTAGACCCTCAACTTACCCCCACCTCTCTGTTACTTCCCCTTGCTTCAAGTTCCTCTCCTGATTTCCTTACTTTACCTGTCTTCCTTGAATCTCCTAATGCTATAGGGAGAACCCGGCAGGTACCTGGAGAGATGACTCCTCCACTTCAAGGACCAGGTGCCCGAATCCGGAAGAAATCCAAGGCTCTTCATTATAAGAGGGAACACAGCCCTGGGGGTGAGAGGATCCTACACCTCGGAGATGGTGACAGTCAGTAGGGATTATGGGCAGGAAATTAAGGGTGGGTTCTAGGGACTGGAGCAGGTGATACCAAATATTGGGCCATTCATTTGCAGCCTCCTGGTGTCAGGGAATGGAGGTGGGAGAAAGATTAGTGTCAGTAAGGCAGGAGACTCTGCTGAAAACAGGTCTCTTCTCCAGACTTGCCCCCACCACCCCTGCCACCACCAGAAGAGGAGGTAAGCTGGGCCTTAGGGCTGAGAGCAGCAGGCAGCATGTCCTCCTTGGAGCGAGAGCACAGTGGGGAGAGGAGAGTGGTGCAGGTGGTGCCTGTGGGGGCCCAGCGGGGACCCCATCCAGATGGTAAGGAGGGCCAGGGCAGCAGGGAGGGGACTGGAAGCTGGTAGGAGGGTTTGTGTATCTGGTCAATGTCAAAGACTCTCTTGTCTCTCGCTAAGCAAAATCCCCTGAGGTCCCTGAGATAAATCCGTTCCCTGGACTGAAGCCCAGAACAAGAGAAGAGTGGGGTCTAGGTGTTCTTTCTTCCCTGAGGCTATCTCTGCTTGGGAGTTATCCATGTTTCTGAGCCCCTATTATGTTAAGGCCATGTACTGCGTGCTCTTTTTCTTCTCAGCCTCTTGCATGATGGTACCTGGACCTACTCCTTTATCATCTCAGAGCTGGGATAGTAGTGGGTGGCAAGTGGGTGAGTGGCAATGTTCTATTGCCTGCCTGTGCCCAGCTGCCCTTCTCTGTTGTGCTGCAGAAGAGGCCTGGCTCCCATATGGCAGACCGAGCTTCTTGTCCCATGGCCAGGCCACCAGCAACTGTTCCACTGCTGGCAGCAACTCTTCCAGGGGCTCTGGCAGCTCTCGGGGCTCCCGGGGTCCTGGACGGAGCAGGAGCCGGAGCCGGAGCCACAGCCAGAGCCAAAGGCCAAGACAGAAACGTCGAGAGGTGGGGGCCAGAGATCACATAGAAATGATGCACAGGGCTAGTGAGGGTGGGCTAGGGAGTGACTGAAAATAGGAAGATTTTAGGGCTTGCAGAGGAGATTGAAAAGGAGGGGAATGAGTGAGGGAGAAGGGAGGAGTCCCCTAGAAGAAATGATAAGGGGTGAGAGCAAGATGACACATAAGAGTCTATGGGTACCCCGTGGAACTGGACTAAGAGAAAGGCTGATCCATTACTGTGGCCTGTTTGCCCTAACCCAGGGCTTAACAAAACAGTCTCTCTTACTTTCTCTCTCATTCACTCTCTAGGAACCAAGATGACCTTTGATGAGGCAGTGAGAATATTGAGAGTTCCATGGGGCAGGGGGTGTAACATCCTCTTATGGTAAACAAAGCTGTGAGCCAAAAGGAGCAGGGATGGAGCCCTCTTCCCTCCCAGCAATGATGCTTGGGGCTCACTGAAGCCCATTGACCTCAATGGCTTCAATTGGCTCGGAAGCCAGAAAGCCAGGACTTCCCTTTCCATCTTTTTCTGAGAACTACTTGTATAAAAGACAATAAAAGGGGTCTGTTCCAAGCCCTGGGCTCTGTTTATTTTATGCAGTATGTAGGGGCAGAAGGGAGTTGTAAGGCTCTGAAGATCAGTTTACACTGGTAGTTTCAGCATCCTTTTGAATGTCTGCAGAAGCACTAGATGAGGATAGGTGCTAAGTGACCTGTCCTGCTTCCTGAAAGAGCCAAAGCCCACCATTACCCAATTACAACCACAGAGACTTTCCAAATAGCTAATGAGGATAGTTGTTCCACCTTCAGAGGATTGAGTCAGGCTTCTACTGCCTTCCCCTTGGGTCTGTCTTCCACATCTTCTGCAAGGGAACTTGCTCTTCACAACAAAAAACAAGTTTTAAAAACCCAAAGAAAAGAGAAGCTTATGGGAGAACCCCCAGGCAAGAAGAAAATGCCTTTTTAGTACATCCCTATAGAGCCTGCTTCTGTATTGGCCCTCCAAAGATCTCTTCCTGTGGTTCTGTTCATGCCCTGCAACTTGTAGATTCTGCCCCTGACATTTCCCACCCTGTAAGGAAGACTCAGGTCAGCCTGCTCTCCAGCAGCTTTCAGTGGCTTGGGCGCTGGAAGTCCTGCACCCACATCCATTTCTTTGTTCTGCTGTTTTGTCTAAAGAGTGTTCAGTAGCCAACCATCACAGGTGGTTCTACCTTTTATGGAATATAGCTACTTTGTCTATTTTTAAGGAACCATCTGGGACTGGTCTTTGGAGAGGAGGGCTGGAACTGTAGAAAGCAGGAATTGTCTTTTCAAGATAAGTTGCAGGATCAGCAGAGCTTGAAACTTACCTGCCCACCCCTTTCCTGGATTTTGCTTAAAAATCTGGTGGATGTACCTCACTCTCCCTTCAATTGCAGGACAGAGATGAGGGACACTCTGTGAGTGTCCATGAGTGCTCCACTCTTTTTCACCCAGGGGGAACTCTTGCCATCTCTCCAAGTGCCCTCCCCAAATAATGCCCCCAGGAAATGATTTCACAGAACTCAAGTCTTTACAGTTTTATCATGTCTAGTTCCTTAAACTCAAAGTGACAACAGGATGGGAAGGATGCTTTTGTCCTACATTCTTACACCTTCTTTCCTTTAGCTTCCTCCCTAGATCTAGCTCGAACCCTTGGCCTTGGCACTTGGTAGGGTCTTGTTGCCTACATACATTGCTCTTTATTTTCTTTACACAGTGTGGCTGGGGAGAGGGTTGAGCTGGTTTCTAGAAGAGGTCCCAGGGAGGACTAAAGGGAGACTACAAGTGCCTTCCTCTAAAGCCCTCTCCCATTAGCTGCTGCTTTTCTCCATGGAGACATTACTGGCTCCCCCATTTCTCATGGAGCTAGCAGGAGACAGGGCTGTTCCTTAGGCCACAGGCTTTGATTGTGGGAGTGGTTGGAACAAAAGAGAGAGTCCTGAAGGTAGAGATGACATTTTGCTTCCTGAGGGCTCCGGTTCTGCTTTCATTTGTGGAATCTCCTGGAGGCTGAAGAAGGTGGACTCCCACTGCAAGAAGCATAGGCCAAGACCCCCAGGCCATACACCAGACCTTGTGGGTAGACAGGAGAGATGGTCCCGATGCTCTTCTGGCAATCTCAAGGTCATGGTTCAGGAGGAATCTGTAGAAGCAATTGAAGGAAAGCAGAGTTACCCCCCTGCTTCTATCTTTCCTGCTGGACCCCAGGCTGCCTCTTGACTCCTCCCCAGGACTCTTCAGGTTAAGATCACTACATTAGCTAGAAGACAGACACTCACTGCCATCCTTGGGAACAGGACAGCTCAGTTGACTTCGCTGGCAAGAGATCCTAGAGTCAGGGGGCCAGGGAGGCAGCCCCCTTCCCAGCCGTCGGGCATGGTTGATCTCCTCATCCTCCAGCCAGTCGGGCCTCCACTCCCACAGGGGCAGGGAGAGGGTGGAGGTCAGGAAGAGGTCATCCCGTGGGGAGGGCGGTGATGAAGCATCTGTCACAGAGGGTAGGCATCAGTGGGGGACTAGCCTTTAGCCCTTAGGGACCAGTTTAGGACAGAAAACTTAGGACCAGCTAGATTAGGGTACACATCCAGTCCTAAACATAATCTAGCCCCAACTCAACCCACTGGTCCCAGTGGCTATATCCCCAGGGCCTAATGGGAAGGCTAGTCCACAGTCTCTTTTGTTTTCTCTCCCTCTGTGTTCCACATGTCTTCTCACTCCTGTGTGTTTCCACACCCTTCCTCTTTCCCTGGCCGCAGTAGAGGTTGAGGAGCAACTGGGCTCAGCTCCAACATGTCTAGCAGAGTGGCTCCATTATTTATATGTCAGCAGAAGGCAGCTCAGGGCTTGCTGGCCCTTGGTGTTTCTTCCCCATACACCCTATCAGGTCTTCGAAGCCCATCTTACTAATCCTAAATCTATACTTTGCCCCCAAGAAAAATAACTAAACCTGTGGCAAATGAGAGAGCAAGGATAATCCAAGACAAAGTGCCCATAATGGAGGGAAGAGAAAGCCCTGGGAATGGCAAGTGTAGGGAGAGTATGGATAAAAGGCCAGAGGAAAAAGGATGACAAAGAGATGAGGACCATTGAGAAGCCTTGTCTCTTGGTTGGGGATGGGGTCTAACGTAGTGGGGATGAGGAGTAAGATGGGGTGGTCCCATGTACCAGTGAAGACGCAGTCTGTCTCTCTGGGCTCCAGACCAAAACCAAAGCTATCCACAGCTACTGCCAGCGCACGGGCAAAGTGGGCATCAGCGAGGAAGGAGCCGTCAGAGGAGCTGACAAGGCTGGCTCTGGCACTGGGGGCATTATCCTCAGAGGCTGAGCCCCAACCATTGACCAGAGAGCCCTCACTGGGGGTGGGAGTGGGGCAGGGCCGAGGTGGGCACAACAAGCCCCCTGCCTCAGACTCCACTCCTACCCCAGCCCTGCCCATGTCTGCTAGCCCTGAGGCCGTCGGGATGCTGATGTATCCATAGGTTGAGGGGGGTGAAGGAGCCCTTGGCATTGGAGAGACGCTGTTCCTAGAAAAAGGCAAAATGGGAGATAATACAATGGTTAGGGTAGCGGCAGAAATGTTCCAGTCTAGCCAGATTCTCACTGAAGTTCTTTGGTTACTCACCGGGGCGTCTCCTCACCCTCACTGAGTTCCAGGCAAAGGGCCACCTCCTCAGGGGTCAGTACACTGTCCTGATCCTCCCCCAGTGATGACAATGAAGAGCTGGACAGGCGACTGGAAGCTGGACTGGGACCAGAGAGGGAAGAGGCCTGGGGGCTGGGGGGCCTGGAGGGAGTATGGATGGAGAGGGGGGCTGCTGGCAGCAGGGCAGAGGGAGCTTGGGGCTCCACCAAGTGCCTGGTTGGGGTGAGGGAGGGATGGCAGGATGGTTAGTGCCATTCCTCATCCACGTAGTCTCCCAGCCCTGCTTCCTGACCCCATGCCCTCTTACTGGGTCTGCTGACTCTGAGTCGGGGTTCCACGAGGAGAGAGGGGAGTTGGAGGGAGAGGGCGAGTCATCAGATCATTTGAATTCCTGAGAAGTTGTGGTCCCAGGGCCCGCCAGGCCACCAGAGCTCGGGGCACAGCTCCTGGGAAACAAGAGCCTGGTGCTGAGACTGGCAGAATCTCATTTGGCCCCAGATCCTAGTCTGCCTGCCTGAACAGCCCCTCAGCTCCTGCCTCCTAGCCCAACCACTCAGCCTCCTTCAGGGACAGAAGGAGAAGCCAGGCAGAAGGGACTGGAATGGTGGGCGTCTATAGCCCGTCTCACCCTTTCACTTCCTTCTCAGAATCCCCTTCTCACCTGTGTTTTGAGAAAGATTCTTGGAACCTCTATTTCCCAATTCCCGGGCCCAGAGCTCCGTGGAACAGCTACCCCGGAGCAGTGGAGAACTGTTGGCTTGGTGCAACTCTGCAAAGGAAAGAGCCAGTAGCTGGGGGTCAAGCCAGAGTGGGCCTTTCAGACCCCAACCACAGACTCTATCTTTAGCCTTGTTATTCATTTCAGCCCATCAGCTTTGTCTTGTCCAATGCTTGGCTTCATGACTGAGCTCAAGAAATGTAAACTTATCAGTTATTTGTTTGAGTGGAAACAGAAGGGGAAAGCCAGTCCTGGAAAAGGCCATATTTATCCCAGCTCATTTTATTTTCTCCAAGGGATCCTGGCAACAAAAAGCCTTCCCATTTCAGTTTCAATGCTATTTGAATAAATTATACAAAAAAATGTTAGCAAGGTGAAAAATTGAACCTCATTGGACATACCTGAGTTGCAATAAATATTTTTTTGAATGGAATAAAGAATGAACAAGGGGGGCTGGGCTTACGGCTTAGAGGCAGAGCATTCACCTAGCATGTGTGAGGCACACATACAAATAAAGATATGAGTGTCCACCTATAAATAAAAAATAAATATAAAAAAATGAATGAGGGTCTTTTGTGCATATATCTGGTAAGATAAACATAACTAAGGACCTGATATAATGAATAAGAGACAGGAAAGTGCAATTGTAAGAATAGCCACAGTGGAGAGAAAACCAAGCTAAGGTCAGATAACAAGAAAAAAGAACAAGCAGGTCTAGGGGAGCAGGAGGACTAAGAGAATGCCAGCTTCAGAAGAGGAGGAAACTGTTTCTTGGAGTAGATGACAGTAGGAGACTCAATTCCATGGCTTTGGACAAGGTTACAACATTATCTTGTTGTTGCTGCTGAGGTCCCAGGAGCCAGATGTGGAATATCAGGTGTCTACCTGCCAAGAGGAGACTTGAACCATCCTGGGGCAGTGGGGAGATGGGTCTGGTAAGGAGAAACAGGGTGAAGTAAGGACCTGAACTGCAGGTTAGGAAGCCTCATTGCAGAATTGGAAACATCTTAAGAATTGACTGTAAGGGCTGGGGATATAGTTCATTGGTAGAGTATATGCTTAGCATGTGAAGACCCTGGGTTTGACCCCTAACATTAAAAAAATAAAAAGAACAAAAAGAAAGAATTGGCTATAGAAAACCGCTCTATTCTCATAGTATTAATGCTTTGAGAGGGCTAAACATCCCATGTAAGTCAATGCAGTTCTCCACAGAAAGAATAGTTGTTTTTTTTTGAGGGGGGTTTGAAGGTTTGTGTGTGTATATGTGTGTGTGTTTTATTTATTTTATTTACCACTGAACTATAGCTACATCTTCCTAAGCCCCCTAAGTGAGACTTATTCCTTTTTGGGTGGTATTTCATTTACCCAGGATTTATAATGCAATAGCTCTGAGGCAAAGGTGGTAAGAATTCCAGCTTTTCTAATACTTAGAATAATAAATTATCAATATTAAATAAGCTCTTAATTATTCTTTTAAAAATATTTCTTAGTTGTAGATGGACCTTTATTTTTATTTATTGGTTTATATGCAGTGCCAAGAATCAAACACAGTGCCTCACACATGCTAGGCAAGTGCTCTAACACTGAGCTACAACCCAAGCCCTCTTAATTATTCTTAATCCATCTTCATTTTAATAAATGTTGGATCATACCCACTTTTTAAAAAAAGGAATTGGTAGAACATTTGCTAAGTGTTTCTAATCAGCACAAAAGACTCATAAAGACAGCAGGTGGAGTGCAGGCCAGTGTTCTGCAAGACAGAAACATTAGAGAATTTCAGAAGGGAGCTCCAGAGACATTCAGAGTAGCCTTTAGAGGTAGATCATTCTGGCTTCAAGGCTGAGCTCTGCATATTACTTGTGGAATTTTGAACAAGTTTCTAAGTCATTCTGACTTTCCTTCCTTATCTCTAGAAGTTAGAGAAGTAATTCCTACCCAATCTATTGTGAGGACTAAGTGGAATAACAAATATAAATAGAGTACCTAGCATATAGAAATTGCTTAAGAATTGGAGACTGTAATTATTTCTCTCTGGAGAGTCAAAGAAAGGCAGCTGGAAGTTAGAAAAGAAATCTGTCCAGGAAGGAAATGCAGTTGTCCCTCAGTATTATGGGAGATTGGTTCCAGGACCCCTATATGTATGAAAATCCAAGGATGCTTAAAGTCCCTTGCATAAAATGGCATGGTGTTTTCATACAACCTAAGCAATCCCTCTGCATACTCTGCATACTTTAAATCATCTTTAGATTACTTATCAAACCTAAAATAATGTAAATGCTATGTAAATAGTTTTATACTATATCATTTAGAGACAAATGACAAAAATAAAAGTCTGTACATGTTTGGTACAGATACAATATTTTTCTTGAGTATTTTGAATTCATGGATGGATGAGTCCATGAATGTGGAACCCGTGGATACCAAGGGCAGACTATATCCATTCCTCTCTGAGCAGCAAGTTGGGAGTTGGTGCCAAGCAGACCTGAATGCAGTGCATAGATGAGTTCATCAAGCCTGAGGCTTCCTGCTAGCACTGGCCACATTCTTCCAGGCTCTAGAATTACTTGTTTGCTGGTCAATTCCTTCATCAGACAGGCTAGGAACACCTAGCGGGAAAGGGTTGTGCCAGGTATCTGTTTTATCACAAACAAATGGCATTCAGTGGTGCTCACTAAGTGTTGACTGGGTTGAACTGACTGCAGGTACAGTGCTCACTATTATAAAGAGAAGCTGAGGGGACCATCTCCCAGCTGAGTGCTCTGGGGAAAGGGAAAGAGGCCTGTGTCTGCTGCCACAACCAACACCTGGCTTCAAGGCCAGCAGTTCCTACCCGATTTCCACTCCTGGTCCCTCCCACCACCAACACCTTCCTATCTTACCCTGCTTCTTTTTGGTCTTCCAAGCCTCTGTGGCAGCCAGAGACAAACGTGGTGAAGAGAGTCCCCTGCGGCTGCAGAGGCTGTCTGAGCTGGGCCAAGGATTGGAGGTCTGGGCCAGCTGGGGCGGGAGGCGCCTGGCAGCTGGGGCCTGTGGGCTTGGCTGGGCTGGAGGGCTAGAGGGCAGCTCAGCAATGAGAGAGCCATAAAAAGTGCTGGTGTCTGGAAGCAGGGGAACACCAGGGCTTCTGGGGTCCCAGGAGATCACTGCAATAAAAACGACAGGAGGAATTATGGTGAACACATTGTAGCCCACCTCCCCACTCTCCATCCCTGGGATCCTTGCCCCCAAAAACTATGCTTACAGGAGCGCCGACAGTCTAGAGGGTCCCGGGGGTCTACTCCCAGTCGACTGTTGAGGCTGCTGCTGCTGCTCAGGTCCCGAGAGCCAGAAGTTGAACGCCAAGTGTCTGCCAGCCAGGGGGAGTCACTGTGGTCCATTCTGGGGCAATGGTAATGGTGGGTGGGGGGCATTAGGCAGGGAGAAAAATGGGAACCTAATTGGCCAAGACCGTTAGCTCAGAAGAAGTTAATGAGAGGGTAGTATCAGCTTTATCTTTACTGCTTTTCAGCCATCCACAGACTCTGACTTGGTGCCCCAAATTCAGTACCTCTTTTTTTTTTTTTTTTTTTTAAATATTTATTTTTTAATTTTAGGTAGACACAATATCTTTATTTTCCATTTATGTGGTGCTGAGGATCAAACCCAGTGCCTCATGCATGCTAGGCAAGCACTCTACCGCTAAGCCACAGCTCCAGCCCCTCAGTACCTCTTTTTATCCTGGGACCAGGGAAAGACCAAGTTGCCAAGAGCTGTGGGGTATTAAGGAGAGAAAACTATGGACAATGAGATGAAGAAAAAAAAAAAAAGATCTGGAGCCAGCAAACATGGGTTGACAATCCCTAGCCACTACAGTTTACAGCCCCTGTCAAGTAAATCAATTAGCTTGTCTAAGCCCATGATTACCCATCTGTAAAATGGAAACAATAAGACCTTTCATATAAGGTTGACACTGTGAATTTAAAGGAGGAAATTCAGCTGGTAAATTAAGAGCTTGCTACATGAATATTGCTTTCCAGCTACCTAAGTGATCCTTTAAGAACAAGGACCTGACCAAAGCAATTCTTTACCTAGAACTTTCAGTGTCTCCCTGTTTACCAAGGTAAGAGTCCAAATGCCTAGCACGGTGAACATGGCCCTTGGTTTGGTTTCCAGCTTCCTAACCTAACTTTGCTCTAACACATTCATACCTTATTCCCCAACCAGAAAAAAGACTTGTCTTTTCCTGTGGATGTAGCAGGTGATTTTTTGTTTCTCCATCTGCCCTTTCCATTTTTACTGTCAGAATAAATATGGAATTTTTTTTTCTCCTGTTTCTCCACTCCAATCCTTTCCATGCATATTATACATGCTTTTGTGCTGCCAAAACTGGGTTGTTTTCATGCCTGTCTCTGCCTAGACTGAAATTTCCTGGTGGATGGAGACTATTCCAAAGGAACGGATGAACCAAACAATTAGAATGGAATCTCCTTCAAGAACAAAGAAGATCCCAGGGGAGCCAGAGAAAGTTCATGTTGGAGCACGCAGTGCTCAGGAGATACCTGGAAGAGGGAAGCCAATGAACACAGAAAAACTCAGGAACACAATGCCAGCCAGCTTGGAACTTTGTTCTAGACAGAGAATCTGACAGCAAAATGGCAGCTCCTCTGGTGTGGTGATGCACACCTGTAACCCCAATATCTTGGGAGGCTAAGGCAGGAGGATTGTGAGTTCAAAGCCAACCTCAGCAACTTAGCATGGTGCTAAGCAACTCAGTGAAACCCCATCTCTAAATAAAATACAAAATAGGGCTGGAGATGTGGCTTAGTGGTCGAGTGCCCCTAAGTTCAATACCTGGTACCCCCCCCCCCCAAAAAAAAGGGCAGCTCAAGGCCTGGATATATATAGCACATAAAAGATTCTCAATAAACTTTAGTTGACCAATGCAGATCTATAGTGTGAAGCCTCCTATAGGAAATTCAACCAAATGAAGAGCAAAACAAGTAGGCAAAGAGATGGAATGGCTTCTTAGTGCAAAACCTGGCTACTAGGAGAAAAAAGGATGCATACTTTCTTAGTATCATGTCTCATGATTTGGCAGCGAATCAGATGGAGCAGAAGTACCTACAGGCTGGCCCTGTTTTTGAACAATGAGTTAGAAGCTAAGATGTAGGGATTGAATGCCCTCTGCTGGAAGTATGGATGAATAATGGTGCAGGTCTGGTTGCTCAATGCAAGATTATTCACAGAATGCAAAGGCACTACTAGGTAGACACCGAGTATAGAGAAAACTAGACATTAAAACTGGTCATATTGTAATTATTATTATTAACTCTGGAGTTAATAGAGTGCAGTGCATGTCAGTAAGAGGCAGGTGACAAGAGCATTGGATGGGGGTTTCAGAAGCCCAGCTGCTAGGGCTGGGGATATAGCTCAGTTGGTAGAGTGTTTGCCTCGCATACACAAAGCCCTGGGTTCAACCCCCAACACCAAACAACAACAACAACAACAACAAACAAAACAGAAAGCCAGCTGCTAACTGAAGCCTTTAGCAGAATCTCTTGTTTGATGACTCTCAGCTGTCAAGTGGTACAATAGAACAATAGTGAAAGGGAAATTAGCTGTCACTTGGAGTCCCTGGAGAGATTCAGATACTAAGATTCCAAACTGCCTGGCATTATATTTCCTATCCCAACTCCACTGTTTCTTGATCCCCCTCTGCCTTTCCTTTATTCAATGTCCCTCCCCTTTGATTACTCACCTGTGTTTTAAGATGGCATCCTCACTGGTGTACCTGTAGAGACCTGAAAGTGAGAGAAAGGCTAAATCTATCATTTGGCCAGAGATCTAAACTTCTGTAGTAGCCATTCTGGCTGGACCAGGGGAGGCCTGTGTACCGGGAGGACCCCACTGTCACCTGGGCCCAGGTGCACACCAGCTCGGCGCCGGCGGTGGATGCACACAGCAGTACCCAGCAGCATCAGCCAGAGCAGGACACCTCCGCTGGCGATGACCTCTGGCCGCCTCAAGGTGGCCCTCAGCTGCTCCAGGGTCCAGAGACGGTGCTTGCTGGGTTCTCGGGCAGATCGCTCACTGGTCTGCTCTGTATAGGATGGGATGTGGAGCTCAGGAGGAGGTCAAGTGAGGTCCAGCAGATAGGAAGAAGCAGCTGGAAGTGTGAGGCAGGAGAGGATAGGGGAGGGGAAGGGGGGCTAGAGGATATGGGTAAGGCCTGAGGGTGCTGTCCTCACCTAAATGGAGGCAGACAGGGGTACTGGGTTTCCCAGCTCCAGCACCAGTGACTGCAGCCACTTGCACACAGTAGAAGCCTGGTATTCGGGTGGTGATCTCCAGCTGGGTCTGCTCACCCACTACGGTCCAGTTGACTGTGGGCAATGAGGTATTGCCCACGCTGCAGACCTGGGGCAGAAGCAAAGGTGAATAGCTGTCTCAGGCACTGTCACAGCAACTGAGCCTTCCTTCAATCTGCAGACTCAGTATGTGGCCATCCTGTGCTGCCACCTACTGGGGACCCTCCTCCCAACAAGTGTCATAGTTCCTATTCCCCGCTTCTCTACCAAGCAAGATAGACTTTTCTCTAGACAGAAGAAGGGTAAAGTAATTTGCTAAATATGCCTAACACTATCAGTTCTGAAACTTCAGCATGCTTTAGAATCACCTATAGCCTTTTTAAAATACAGGTGGCCAAGACCATTCTTGAGTTTCTGATTCAGGAAGCCTGGGAAAGGACCTGAGAATCTGTATTCCTAATAAGTTCCCAGGGGTGATGCTTATATTGTGGATCCAAGAACCACACTTTGAGTCCCACTGATATAGCCTGGTTCAATTCGTGTTCTTTTTCTTGTGCTATGCACAGGTACGGTTCCTCAGTAGCTACAGCAAGAAAAGGGGGGTGATGGTCCCTTGAAGAAAGGCTTTGTCCGTTTGTAAAGTATACCTGGTATCCACGGATGACACCATTGTGGTTTTCAGCAGGTGGTGGGACCCAGCTCACAAGGATACTTCCATTGCCAGGTTTTAGGGTGACTTCCTGGGGTGGGGCACTGGGCACTGGAGGGAAGGTAGAGAGGCTAAGTAATACTAATCCTTCAGGACTCTTTCAGGAAAAAAAGTTAGAATGGGAGACAAAGAGTTAGAGTCCCGTTAAAGACAATAGAAGCTTTGTTTAGTTCTGCTTGCCTGGCTAGGGAAGAAGAGAATCCAAGAGTGGGACAGTCCAGGGGTACTCAGTCAAGAAGGAGCCTGGGGTTGGGTTCTGGGCAGATCTGTTCCTGACCTTGTTCTGGCAGCCTCAGGAGCAGCACATTGCTGTCAGGGCCTCGAGCCCGACCAGAGGATGGTCTCACTTTGAACTCGTAGTCTTGGCCCCAGTGGAGGCCCCCAAGCTCTGCACTCTGCCAGCCAACCAGCAGCTCCTCTGCCCATGGAACTGCCTGGCCTCCTGAGGCAGTCTGGGTCCGGAACAAGGCTGTGTAGGACTGAGCAGGTGCAGCTGGACCACTCACCTGTGAAGGTAGAGAAAGGGTGAGGGGTGGTTAGGGAGCTCCCAACAATACTTTCTTGAGCTCTGAACTGGCTCTTACCCCTGAGTCCTGTGTCTTACCTTCCAGCTGAGCCATACAATAGGCCCCGATTTGGGACTCTTCTCAGGATCTGGGTTCAGCAGGGTCACATTTTCTAGCTGAATGCGCACAGCCAAAAGTTCCAGAGGTTCCTTGTGGTCCTGGGACTCTGTGAGAAGCATAGGGCTGGGGTGAGGCCTACAGGCCAAAGTGAAGAGATGGAGGAGTGTAACATCCCCCAGCCATGGAGGAACCCAAACTCCCAGAGTTCTTAGGTCTAGGATGCTCCTATTTCACTCCAGTAAGGGGAAACTTCCCCTACAGTGTGCCCCCGTCACCCAGACCCAGATCCTGATCCCAGGGTGAGCCCTGATACCTTAATATAAATCCAAATCTGACCATCCCATCTTAACTAGAACTCCCCCAACCTGCTTAAGCAGACCATCCCTTACCCTGGACAGATACCCTGGCTGCCCGGCTCTCCCGTTGTCCTGCATTGTTGTTGGCCACACACATATAGGTCCCTGTATCGCTCTTCTCTGCTCTTTCCACCAGCAGAGAACCCTTGGACATCTGTCAGGGCATGTACAAAGTAAAGTTTTCAATGTGGGTGGGGTTCTGAGGCTGGAGGGCAGCTTCAGGATTTCCTCTCCTCTAATTCTGCCAGGGGATACAGGGCTAGGGAGTCCGTCAGTCCCTCAGATACACCAATTGTGCCCAGGACAGAATGAAGGATAGAAGGGGGCTCCACTCACCGTGTGCCGCCCTGGCTGCAGAACTAGGGGTTTCCCATCTTTCCACCATGAAACTGAGGGCTCTGGGTAGCCCCAGGGTGGTCCACACTCCAGAATAACTTGCTCCCCCACCACAGCCACCTTGTCTCGAGGCTGGATCTGGAAATCCTCCTGGAGGACTGTGGGGAGGACAGTAGGTCAGCAGGACTCAGGGCTCAGGCCTCCCTTTCCCAGGGTCTTGCATTGGCATCTCCTGCCATAATCACCCCATTCTGCTTTGCCCACCTTCTAAGCCTCACATGTAGGTTCAGGCAAAGCCAGCTTTCCCTCCAAGGTCCCCCAGCCAGGTTTCCCCTTACACATTGCTCAGCACAAATATCTCATCTCAGGTCTCACCACCCTCCGCCTCCCCTCCCAGTCCTCACCAGCTACAGACAGCCGAGCCCCTCTGCTGACTGCTGTGCCCAGTTCATTGCTGGCCTCACATGTGTACACGCCCAAGACTGTGGATAGGGCCTGGTCATCATAGGTATGTCCCCGGGCAGGAGGCCGCAGCAATAAAAGAGTTCCATCAGGTAGGAGGTGATGTAGGTCTGGGGACATCATGCTCAGAGGCTGCCCATTCTGAAGCCAGCGGATAGTAGGAGGTGGCTGGCCTGATGCTTTGCAGCTCATCTTGGCAGGGCCAGAGCCCTGGAGCAGCTGGTCCTGGGGGTGAACTAGAATCTGAGGTGGGAACTCCTGAGCCTTGCTGCCTGGGAGGGAAAAGGAAACAGAGCTGGGTCTGACTATCCACAAGACTCCCAAATCCATGCACCATACTATGTTCCCCTGTGCAGGAGTTTGTCTGACGGTCTGTACTACTGACAGTTCATTCCCAAATAACAAGCTAGCTGGGAGAGGTCAGGGCCAGCATGCACAGCATCCAGGCCAGAGCTTGCATAGTCTCTCTGTCATACACACTTACTCACACATACACACTATCGTTACCATCATCTTATCTCTGGCATGCTCACTGCAAAGGGAAGCAAAAGAGCCAATGTTCTTTGAGCCTTGTATCAGGGAGCATGGGCTAGGAGAGGGAGGGCCCCACTCACCCAGAACGAGCAGAAGAAGGAGAAACAGGAGCCACCTGACCCTAAGGAGGCCCATTCCTCCAGATCCCATGGCTGCTTTCAGGCCTCTCCGTCTGTGTCCCGAGAACTTTGTCCCGCTGCTCTGAGCTCATAGCAGAGAGAAGGAGGGGCTGGGTGGGGTGGCCGTGGTTGTTTGTGACTGAGACTCTGCCCCAGTAGGGAAGCAGCTTTGAGGAAACCGATGCTTCCTGCCTGGCCCTCAATGCCTTGGAGAATTGGGCGGAGATTAGAGGCGAGAAACTCCCTGACCTCCACCTTTTGGCCATAACCCCTGACCCTAACTACAATCCTAAGGTTTACCTCATGTCTGGTTTGGAATTTCTTAAAGGGAATCCTAACACCATAACTTTACCCACCTCCTTAATCCTCCAACCTTAAAATTCTACCTAAATACTATTCTTGAATCTCAGTCTTTACCCCTTTGCATCCAGGTGGCCCCTTGTCATAGTAGAGCGGAAACTAAGAGGTGAACATAGGGACACAGTGCTAAGAAGCTGAGGACAGAGGGCAATGGGGCTGTGAGCCATGGAGAATACGTGCAGAGGAGCAGGAGTGGATGCGCACTCCATGGTCCATGGTCCATTTCCCCAGAGACACATGGGGCTGGGGCAGGGGAGGCCAAAAGATAGGAAAGAATCAGAACATCTGGCTCTGCAGCTTCCCAGTCTGCCATATCAGCCCCTCCCCACAACCTGGAGAGGCTGCTCTCCCCTCTCAGAGCCCAGCTCCTGTTTACAGGTCTCTTCCTTCCAAATCTGGAATCTCAGCCATTTCCTGGAGCTGCTCACGGAAGGCCAAGGCCAGGCTCTAGGCCTCAGCGGAAGAGCGACTAGGCTTTGTTCTCCATTGTTCTGAACAGCTTCTCCGCAGGGCCCCTAACCCAGCTGGCTCCCACCCTTCCTCCCCTTCCAAAACAGCCAGGCTTCAGGGCCAGCCTCAGCCCTAACAGCCTACCCAATGGAAGGCCTCTTTCACTTCTCCTCTTTCCCCTCAAACTGAGACCAAGATCAGTTAAGACTGAATCAGAGCAACAGAACACCATGGTCTCTACGAACTAGGGGCTTCCACAGCATTAAGAACAGACAGAATGAATGTAACAGAGTGACAGCTAGAAGGACAGGCACTAGAGCCAGAGAACAGAATGTGAGATTTCAGAAGTGGAAGTGGTTAAGGGAGTGTGGCCAAGTCCGAGACTTGGGTCCATGTGTGGCCGGCAGAGGGGAGTGGGGTTCACAGGGCCAAAGATCCATAGGGCCAGATTGATAAAGGAACATTCATACAGACACTAAAGTGAGCCATGGAAAAGACAAGAAAGGATGTCAGGGGGAGCAGATGGGCTTACTTCACTAGGGCCAACTTGAAATTTCCCAGCCAGGGAGCCTCCAAGAGTTATTGAGAACCTTGCTGCTCCCTGCAAGAATTTTGCTGTGAACAAAGAGTCACTCCTTAAAGTCACTCCTGTTCCTACATTGTACTTGGGGGAGACCAACCAAGTTCTCTGCTAATGTTTTAATGCCAATTTGATTTTACTCAAGTTTCTATAATCCAGAAAGATGCTATGTGTTGCCCCCGAGGAAAAAGAAGACAGGTCTTAAAGGAATTCAAGTCCACCACTAGCCCTATCCTCAGCCAAGTGAGAATGAACAGGTGAGACAAGGAGAAGTGCTGGTGATATACCACAGGGATGAAACCCCAGAGGTTGTGGCAGCTGAGGAATGGTCCCTATCCCAATAGTCACTTGTCCCATGTCTGGAGGTCACCTTCTGAACAACCACTCCCTGCTCCCAGACTCTGAAGAGCCAAGTGCTAAGAACTAAAGAGGATGATGGAGGGACCAATCACTCTGAGCCCTTCCTGTTAGGCATTAAGGATCCTTCTCAGTCAGTCCAAGCATCCGGGGCACTCAGGGATACATGGAGTAATTGCCAATGGAACTTCCCAACAGGGAGATTTGTCTGGATGGCTCTCAGAGGTCACAATGCCCATTTCCAGCAACCTGTCACATCAGCACCACGATTGTCTCATTTCCACAAACTAAGGAAGAGCTAAATGCATGAGTCATGGGGATGATGTGGATGGATGGGAGCCGCTTCCTCTTGTTATTTCAGGGAAACCATTCTGGGGTTATGCAGGCCCAGTGGCCAGTTTAAATACTACCTTGTGTCACTCCTCGTTGTAGTGTTTTGTTTTTTTGTGAATAACTCCTTAGTTGTTTATAAGAAGGAGGAGAGAGAAGAAGGGTCAGGAGCTCTTCTGAGTGACCCTTCAGAGGAAATTCTTCTTCATCCGGTTCCTGGCTACTCTGGCTTCCTGTAGTGTGTTTTCTGAAGATGCAGCTGGGGGCTCCTGCTGGCCAAGCTGTTTGGGTAAAAGGAATGAGCTCAAGGGAGATGAAGCCTTGCTCGTACATCTTATGGACCAAAAGATTCTGAATAATTTGTATAACCTCTCTGAACCCATTTTGTCATCTATAAAATGTCTGCATGAAGCTTATGGATAGTGGATATGAAAGTGTGTTGGAAACACTAAATCTGGTTGAATTGTCCTTAAGTGTTCTGGGAACAGCATACCCACCTCCCTGACCAGCACAACCACAGCCAGTCTCAACCATACCTAGCCATTTTGGAACCTTGAGATCTAATCCTTTTTTACCTTTTTATTTCTTTTCTTTCCTTTGGGCTTGAGCCAGCTTGGTTCCAATCTCTATATTCTCATCTTTCTTCCAAGTTGCCAAAAAGTGGAGGAAAATTGAGTCAAGAGAGGACATAGTAATTACTTCCTCTTTGCTGGCTGGAAAAAGTTGCCCTGATGGCACTTCACTGGCACAACTTTTATTCCCTAGTGCCTGGTCCCATTCCTGGGACCTGAAATCACATTTAATACCCTAAACCCCACACTTTCTGCACTTTCTCCACAGCAATGATTATGGGTCCCACCTACACGGAACACATGCATTTGAAGATTTCAAAGGCAGCCAACATCAATATTTAACCATCTGCTCACATGTCTAGAAAGAAGGGAAATCAGTTAGAGTACTTTGTTCATCTTGTCATACCCCCCAGCCAAAGACCACCAAAACACACCTGGTGTTGAACAAGTTGGGTTTATTGTTTCTTACCTAGAGAAAGTGCATTCCATGCGGAACTGTGGAGTGTCTCAGTAAGAGGGTTGTTAGAAAGAAACTTATTGGATGGGGGCTATGACTGGATAATTTTGAGAAGGATCTAAGGAAGTTAAGACTTTGCCCTGAATTGGATGCTATAAGGAAAAAAGTATATTCTGTGATTCTTTGCAGAAGAGTGTCTTTAATAATTTCTTTGCAATGTAGTGTCTAATCAAGTAGTTTTTTTTTTTCTATTATGAACAGTGCTGCCCTGCATCTTTATTTTACACATCTCTGTTTTGGTTTGAACATATTCCCCTCAGAAGCATGTGTTAGAAAGTTAATTCTCAATGCAAGTATTGGAAGGTGGGGCCTATTGCCAATTAAAAAAGGGCTTGAGGCTGTGAGTCCATCTCTCATGTTCTCTCTTGTCCTTATACCACTGTTACTATGCAGCAAGAAGACCTGACCAGATATAGACCCCTGGACCTTGGACTTTCCAACTTCCCAAACTGTAAGAAATGAATCTTTATTTATTTTTTATAAATTATTTAGCCTTAGGTATTCTGATTTAGCAGCATAAAATTAACTAAAATAATCTTCTAGTATAATATTAAGTGTTTCTTTAGAAAATAAATATAGGAGTAGAATTTCTGGGTCTTGGGGCATCTGATATTCAACTTTAGACAATACTGACCGATTGTTTTCCAAAGCAGTTGTATGAGACCTTAAAGCACATCCTCAGAACAGTTGGGGGACTTTTTTTTGCCAGTCTAATAAAATAGTATTTTACAGTTGTCCTATTTGCATTGTCTGGTTAAAAAGTAATGACTGAGTGTCTTTCCAAGTATTTATTTACCATTTGTGTTTTCTCTTTTGGTACCTATTTCTACTTTTTGACCATTTTTCTATTGCTTATAAGTCTTTATCTCAGTAACTCTCAGGAGTTTTTATATTCTGGATAATAATTCTCTGGATTAGAGAACTGTTGCAAAAACAAGTTTGACTTGGTATTTTCTTTCTGTACAATATTTTAAAAATTCTTGATTTTCCTCCAGATAACTTTACTAATATTTATTTTTACATTTAGTACACTATTTCTATTTTTAAAAACCTCCTCTACATGAAAGTAAAAATAAGCTTCTCCTATATTTTCTTCTAGAAGTTTAAAATGTTCACATTTGAGTCTTCAGTATATCACTAATGGATTATTTTATATGGCTTGAATAGGAATACACTTTTTAAGGTGGCAAACAATTATTCCAACACAATTTATTGCTTAGTCTCTGTGACCTGTTATGATTCCTTCATCACATATCAAAATATATATATATATATATATATATATATATATATATATATATATATATATATTCATGAATACTGCAGTATCTCAAATTTTGAAGCTGTATAATAAGCTTTTATATCTGGTAGGATGATCTTCTTCTCTCCTTTCTTTCCTTTTTATTTTTAAAATGTCATTTTTTCTTTCATTCTTTTAAAAAATGTGCTTTTAATTTGTCAAATAATAATTGTACATCTTCAGGAGGAATAGTATGAGGTTTTATGTGTTTATACATGGTGCAATAATCAACTCAGGATATGTAGGTTTCCATTATATTAATCATTTCTTTGTGATAAGACCCGTCAAAATCCTCTCTTCAAGCTATTTCCCTGCTTTCTTTTTCAGGGGGGTCTTGGATAGTTTTGGGTCTTCTGCTTATCAAATTCCTTGAAAACCTTGTAAAATTTTTACTAGCATTGATTGAAGATGTAGAAAGAATCAACAGTTTATAACATAGTCTTCTTCTTCATGAACATGTATGCTTCTTTTTTTTAATGTAGAACTTTTTCAAAGTCTTTCAGTAAAGTTATGTGATTTGTTCTATATAGATCTTATACATATTCGTAATTAACTTGTTAAACCTGTGCTGCAGATTAGTTGCAAAGATAGCTGTAATAATTCCTACTGTCCTTTATGCTTGTCCCTTTACAATGTTTATTTTTCTCTTATCAAGAAGAAAATGGTTTTCTCAACCCCTTGAAGCGGGGCTGGCCTTGTGAATTGCTTTGACTGACAGAAAATAATAAAATGATGTTGCAGAACTTCCAAAACCAAACCTTAAGAGGCCTGGAGGCTTCTGCTTTTGCCTCTTGATACACAACTCTGAGACTTCCATGTGTAAAAGCTTGGGCTAGTCACAGAAAGCAGAGACAACTTGTAGCTGGGGACTCCTAAACTTGCCAGCCTGCAGCGTCACCAGACATGTGAGGGAGGCCATGTAAGCTTCTGGCTCCAGTTCAACTGTTAGATGATGATACAGTCTCATAAGTGACCTCAGGCAACAATAGCAAGTGAGTTGCTTGAGTCCAGGCCAAATTGCTGATACTAAGAACTGCAAGCAAATAAAATTGTCATTGTTTTAAGTCACTCAATTTAATTTTGAGGTGGTTCGTTATACATAAATAGAGAACTGAGATATCTTGATATGCCTAATAATTTGTTGATTGTTTTAAATTTGCCATGTGAAGATCACATAATAAAATATAAAGACACTTTGGGCTTTTGTTTCCTATATTTATACTACTGTTTCTCTTGCTTTACCAATATGATGTTGAATACAGGAGTGATTGCATCTTTATTTATTTCTTCATTTTAAAAGGAATACTGCTAACCTTTCACCATTAAGTATCTGTTATTTTTGTAGACACTATTTATCAGGCTTTAAAATTTTCTTTTTTTATTTCCTTTTACTCTAGTTTGGTAAGAGCTCTTAATCACAATTAAGCATTTGATTTTACAAATGATTTTTGTTTTTTGGCATCTATTGAGAAAGTTTGTCTCTTTTTAAATTTTGTTAAAATTTATGAATTTTCTAGTGTAAAATTATTTTTGCATCCCTAGCACAGAGCTTGGTCATGATAGATACCCTTTTAATACATTTTTGGCTATATATATATATATATATATATATATATATATTTTGTGTGTGTGTGTGTGTGTGCTGAGGATTGAACCCAGGGCCTTGTGCATACAAGGCAAGCACTTTACCAACTGAGCTATACCCCCAGCACAATTTATTTATATCTTGTTGAGATGTTTTACATCTTCTGTTGATGAGATTGACTTGCAATGTTTTTTCTCTTTGCTTGTCTTATGTTGATGTCAAGAGTTTTGCTGGCCTCATTGAATGAATTCCAGAATATGCTCTTTTTATATTTCCTAGAAAAGTATGTATAAAATGGAAATTATCCATTCCTAGGATGTTTGGTAAAACTCATCTATATAACCATTTAAGCTGATGTTTCCTTTCTTTCTATTTTTTCAAGGAACATTTAATTTAATTCAAGAGTGTAATACATTAGGCCCAAATACAATGAAGGAACACATTCTCCCATTCACACCAATGACAATGCTCTTTTAACATGTGTCTCTTGAATGCAAAGGGGGTTGCATAAAGTTCACTACTGAAAAAAAAATGCAGTGAGTCTCATCACAATATCTTTATACAATCTAGTAGTGAAATGAATGTTTATAATGCTTTGAACAGTTTAAACTTGAAGTTTTATATCACATCTTTCTTTATGTTTGTACAGTCCTCACAGCTGATGTTTTCTTTGTAGTAAGATTTTAATTTCTGTTTCTGATTCAGTTTCTTTGATAGAAGATCACTCAGGATTTCTAATTCTTTTTGAATCAGTTTTGGTAAGATAATTTTTTTTAAAGGATTTTTTCCATTTTTTCTAAGTTTCAAATTAATTTTGTTCACATTGTCCTCTTATTCTCTTTTTCATATGCATTGGATCATTTTCCTCCTTTTTATTTTTTAATATTTATTTTTTAGTTTTAGGTGGGCATAATATTTTTATTTTTTAATTTTTATGCTGAGGATCGAACCCATGCATGCCAGGTGAGCACTCTACCAGTGAGCCACAATCCTAGTGCTGCTTTTTATTCAGAATATTATTTATATTTGTTCCTTCTTTTCTTACATCAATATTGCCAGAGATTAATGTTTTAAATAGTCTTGTCAAATAAATAACATTTGGTTTTGTTGATCCTCTCTACCATTGCTTTTTCTAATTTTACTAATTTCTACTTTTATCTCTATTTTTTTTCTATTCTACTTCCTTTGGCTTTGTTTGGTTGTTGTAACACTATGTTGGATGCTTTACTTTTAAATTTGCAGCCTTTTTTCTTTGTTAACATAAGCATATAAGGCCCCAAACTTTCCTCTTAATGACATTTTTGCTGCATCTTACAAATTTTTTAATCTTATGTTATAATACATAGTATTTTATTATGGTTTATTTAAATTTAAAATTTTCTGTTGTGATTTCTTCTTTGACATATAAATTATTAAGACATGTGTTCTCATATATATATGTGTGTATATCTATATCTATATCTTTACTTCATTTATTTATTTTTCTGTGGTACTGAGGATTGAACCCAGTGCCTCACATGTGTGAGGCAAGCGCTCTACCGCTGAGCTATAATCCCAGCCCCAAAGACACATATTCTTAAATACAAGTAAATTTAATTGAATTTTATATGAATTTTTAGTTATTGATTTCTAATTTAATTTGTAGTCAGAGAATATAGTCTTATGATCTTAGTTCTTCAATATTGAGCCTTAATTTGTGTCCTAACAAATGATCTAGTTTTGGAAAATGTTTTATACGTTTTTCAGAAGAATATATATTCTTTAATTGATATTGATTTTTACATATTTTTAGAAAACCAAGCTTGTACTTTGAACTATTAAAATCTGGTTAGTCTTTACTATCTTTTTAAGTCTCTTTGACAAATTGGTAATTGAGAGAGAGACACTAAAACCTTTCACTGTAAAAGTAGGTTTGTGGATTTTCTTCTACAATGCTACCTAAATTTTTTCTTTTTTTTTTTTTGAGGCTAATTACAGTTGCCTCTAAGTATATATGGGAAACTGAGTCCAAGAACCCTTTGGGTTAAGAAACTCTGAGACTGCTCAAGTCCCTTATAAAAAATGGTATAATATTTGCATATAACCTACACACACTATATGCTTAAAATTATTTCCTGATAGTTAATGCAATATAAATGCTATGCAAATAGTTTTTATGCTGTATTGCTTGGAGAATGATAACAAGAAAAAAGTATATACATATTTAGTACAGATGTAATCTTTTTTCTGAATATATTGAATCTGCAGTTGGTTGAATCTGCTGGTTGTGGAACCCATGAATGCAGAGGGCTTATGTGTTGGAGGTTTAGTCCTCAGTGTGGTAATGTTGGCAGGTGAGATCTTTTAAGAGGTGGAACCTAATGGAAGATCCTTAAGTCTTTAGAGTTATTGCTTTCACATGGGAATGCTGATCTCCTGGACTGAGTTCTCCTGAGAGCAAGTTGTTACAAAAACCTGAGCCTGACCTCTGAGTCTCTTTCTGGCTTCCTGTTTGGTGATATACTCTCTCACTCCTGCAAGCACTGTCACCATTGTGATGCCATCCATCATGAAGTTCTCGCCAGTGCTGAGTGGATGTTAGTGACATGCCCTTGAACCTCAAGAACTGGAAGCTGAATAACCTCTTTTCTTTATAAAGCCTTCCTCAGGTGTTTTATTATAGTAACAAAAGCAAACTAATGCAAAAGGCATGTTAGTAATAATAATGGTAGAATGATAGGAGTAAGCCAGCACTTTCTCAGACAAAAAAAGAAATAAGGTCATGCTGCTTCTTATCCTAAAGCCTTTTTGTCTTATGTTAATAGTTATCTGAGCTTCCTTTTGTTTAGTATTTTCCTGGCATATCTTTGTCCATTACTTTATTTTCAACTTTTCCAAATCATTATTTTAGATGTATGTCATTCAAATAACATACGGCTAGATTTTAATAAATATAATCTGACAGATCTCTGCATTTTGATTGGCAAATTTAAGCCAGTTGTAATTTAGCCTTGTTTCTACCATTTCATTTTTGGCTTTGTATTGCCCCACTTTTTCTATGTCTTTCCTTTTTCTTGACTTGAAGATAAATGGATTGAGTTTGTGTTTGTTTCCTTTATCTATTTTCCTCTATTGGTTTGGGACCTATATATTTTCATTCTATTCTTTTAGTGGCTACTGTACTAATTTCCCCTGAATATTTAATAAAATATGAAGTTAACATCTTAACTACTTTCTTCCTTCCCAAAGAATTCAAGGACCTGATAGTTCCCCTCCCAATATAAGTCCTATTATTTTCCTGCCTTTTATTTCACAGGTTTTGAAAAATCCAAATTAGGTGTTATTATCATTTTATAAGGTATTATTTAGATTTGCCTATCTACTTACTAATTTATTTGGTTATAATTCTTTCTTACACACCAAACCTTTCTTTAATTTATTTTTTATTCTGATTTGTTATATATGACAACAGAATGTATTACAATTCATATTACATATACAGAGCACAATTTTTCATATCTCTGGTTGTATACAAAGTATGTTCACACCATTTGTGTCTTCATACATGTACTTTGGATAATGATGTCCATCACACTCCACCATCATTTCTAAATCCATGCTCCCTCCTTTTCCCTCCCACCCCTTTGCTCTAACTAGAGTTTGTCTATTCCTCCCATTCTCCCCCTCCCTACCCCACTATGAAACAGCTTAATGCTGGTTATTTTGATAAATCATAATAATAGCCATTATTTATCAGGTGGTTAGTATGTGCCTAATACAGTTAAAACACTTCATAAACTAGATTTCTTTTTAAAGTCATGTTTATTGAGATATAATTTATATATGGTACAATTTGCCCTATTTAGTTTTACAGTTATATGATTTTGATAACACAAATATAAAAAATGACAACATATAAATATGGATATATAGTACTACAGCGAAGATACAGAATATGTTACTTTGTTCTCCTTTACTTCTTTTTTTTAAATAAATAGATAAATTAATTTTAATATATTTTCTGGGCTGGGGATGTGGCTCAAGCGGTAGCATGCTCGCCTGGCATGCATGCAGCCTGGGTTCGATCCTCAGCACCACATACAAACAAAGATGTTGTGTCTGCCGAAAACTAAAAAGAATAAATATTAAAAAAATTCTCTCTCTCTCTAAAAAAAAAAGGAAAAGAAAAAGAAAATATTTGGGGGACAAAGTGTGTCTGTATTTAAGATGTACAGACTTTTAAAAAAGTAAATAAATAAAATATATATATATTTTTTCTTTAAACCCAATGGATTGCCAACATAATTTGCAAAGAAAATAATTGTTAGTAAGATATGTTCATTTTCTTTGTCCTAGTAATTCTTTGGGATCTACTGTCTATTTAACACATAATACACCCCAATTCAGACTAGACACATTTCAAATACTCAGTAGTCTCATGTAACCAATGGCTGCCATATTGGCTCCTTTCTCCATCTTTCACCTTTTGGTGAGAAATATGCTGTAGGCTGCATGATAAATCCCCTTGTTATGTGGTTTCTCATTGAGTTCCATCAGAAAGGGACACCATAGAGATGAACTTAGAATATACAAGTGTAGAGCGAGGTGTTTTATTCCTCCCTATAAGACTTTATTAGACTGTGAGTTGGTTTCTTTTTGTTTGTTTGTTTGTTTTTAAAATAATTTTTATTTTTAAAAAGTAAATTGTATATTAAAGGAAAAAAAAAAAACACAAGCAAAGAACAAAGTCATCCAGTCACAAGAAGCTTAGTTTGGACATGTTCCTTTAGGTTGTATGAATATATACACAATATCCCATTTTGTGTGATTGAGATTGTCTGTGAGTTGGTTTCTACATGCTTTTGGTGGGAATAATTTCAGTTAGATCACCTTCTCCTACAAATTTTTCATAATGGCTCTCTCTTCTTTCACCTCCTACCTCTCCAAGTTTACAGAGGAAAGGTGCTTCACAAAATTTGTTAGTTTCCCTCAACCTTGCCCTTACCTTTATAAATACCTTATTAAACAATTTTTACTCTGATTGATCTTTTTTAATCTTTGAATCTTGAATAAAGGATTTTTAATTATAAGAAAGTAAGATATACCTCATCTCATATCACAGGCAATATATGTATACATATCAGATTAATTATGTATTAAAATATAATGTATAAAATGCTAAAACTTTTAAAGAAAATATTTGTGTAACTTTGTGAAGAGAAATAGAAAACAAAAAAAAACAAAATAAACAAAAACCTAAAAAAATTAGATGATATTGTAGTTAAAATTTTTATGTGTAAAATTTTATCCAAAAGAGTTGAAAGAGACATGAATTGTGTTACCAGTCATTTTTGTTTATTTTTGGCATTTAGCTTGACTTGGTTTCTCCTTTGATTGGGTTTTCATTTATTCAAGTTCTTCCCTTTGCAGCTTTTCATTGTTGTTTTTCATTTCCTCCTCGTGGAATATTTTGCCAAGAATGTTCTGTAGTGCAGGCTTTCTTGCTGTAAATTCTTTTAGCTTTTGTTTGTCATGGAAGGTTTTTATTTCATCATCAAATTTGAAGCTTAATTTTGCTGGATGTAAGATTCTTAGTTGGCATCCATTATCTTTTAGAGGTTGGTGTATGTTGTTCCAGGATCTCCTAGCTTTGAGAGTCTAGGTTGAAAAATCTGCTGTGATTCAACTTGGTCTTCCCTTACAGGTAATGTGATTTTTCTCTCTTACGGCCTTTAAAATTCTGTCCTTATTCTGTATGCTAGGCATTTTCATTATAATATGTCTTGATGTAGATCTGTTGTAATTTTGTACATTTGGTGTCCTATAGGCCTCTTCTATTTGATTTTCCAGTTCATTCTTCATGCTTGGGAAATTTTTGCTATTATTTCATTGAAGAGATTGTGCATTCCTTTTGTTTGAATCTATGAACCTTCCTCTATCCCAATAAATCTTAAATATGGTCTTTTGATGGTATCCCATAATTCTTGGATGTTCCGTTCATGGTTTCTTACCATCTTTACTGTGAGGTCAACTTTATTTTCAAGATTGTATATTTTGTCTTCATTGTCTAAGGTCCTGACTTCCAAGTGATCTAGTCTGTTGGTGATGCTATCTGTTGAGTTTTTAAATTGTCTTATTGTTTCTTTAATTTCAAGAATTTCTGGGTTTTTTGTTTGTTTGTTTGCCCAGTATCTCTATCTCTTTCTTGAAGTAATCTCTTGCAACCTGTATTTGTTCTCTTATCTCTTTGTTAGAATGATTGATTTTTGCCTGTGTCTGCTCACTTAGGTTGTTCTTTAATTCCCAAATCATTTTAATTATGTATATTCTGAACTCCTTCTCTATTTAACCTACTGAGCTATCTATGGATTCTATTATTGTAGTATCTTGGTTTGTTTGGGGCACTTTTCTCTCTTGTTTTTTCATGATGTCTATGAGTCTTTCTCTCTTGCCTTGTAGATCCAAGGTATTACAGCTTCTGCTCTATTGTCTTTTGGTGTCCCTATAAGTTACCAATACCTCACTTTTAAGGGAGAGATCAATATTACAGCATTCAATGTACCCAGTGTGCAGCCATATATCAGTTAGCTTCTATTTTTACATTTACAGTTTCGTCACTATAATCAGAAATGATGAGTTCAGTTATCTTCTACCATATAGTTAATAGGTTTGTGTAATGGTACAGTTTCTAATGGTAGAAGGGGCTCTGGAGGGTTGGCTGAGATGTTTATGAGGTAGGATGTGAGAACACGGAGGTATTAGATTATACGAGTAGTGAGAGGGTAAGCATAAGAAGTTGGCTGTTAGTGGGAGAAACAAGAGATAGGGAACCTCATGCAAGACTCCCTGTTTCCTCAGCAACAGAATAACTGTTAGTACCTCTAGTAGAGAAACCTCTGGTGCATCCAGGCCCATAGGTACCTTGGTGACATCTTACCACATCTTTATTGTTGTCCCTTAATAGAAGCAGCGATATCCCCGTTTCGTGGCAGTGGCAGCCTCAAGCCTATACATACCTTGATGTTGGGCTGTGGAGCCATGCTGTGGTGAATAAGGAATCACAGGGTGAGGTGGCTCACCAAATATCTCTGGGGGGAAGGTGGGCCTCTTCTCTGGATCTCTGGGCAGCTGGTGTAGTGGGCAGGCCTCTCTTCCAGAACTCCTGGCCTCAGTGTGGCGGGCCCAAACCTTTCTTTTGTAATATTTTTTCTTGTTCTTGTCATATATGTCTATTAGAAGTTCCTATACTGTTAATATAAACTCCTATTTTTAAAATATTATCTTTATTTTATTCTCACATTTGAAAATTTGTTTTGTTAGTACAATACCAGTTATTTTTGCTTTGAAGATATTATTCTTCCTGATGACTATTTTACTTCCTGATGATTTTCACCATTATTGTCCTCTAAATGTACAAGATCCACTTTTCTGTTTAAGATTTTTCTTTTTGTGTCTAATGTAACCTAGTTTTAGTACATGTTGTGTAGATGTAGACATCATTTTATATTTCTTGTTTGTTAACCTTCCTGTGTAGGTATTTTTGTTTGTTATGAGTTCTAGCAAATTTTCATTCACTAAATTTAAAATATAGCCTTCCTTTCATTATTTCTGTTTCCTCCTTGGAGGTCTTGATTAAATGTACCACTTTTTCATTATACATACAATACCCTTAACCCCTTTCTAAAAGTATTTTTTATTTCCTTGTCTCTGTGTGCCTTATTCTGAATAATTTCTTCAGACTCATTCTAGTTAACTGACCTCTCTTTAGTCATATTTATAAAATATAACTAAATGTGCTATATAACCTTTTCAGTTACATTCGTATTTCATTATTTATATTTTAATTTATAAAGGTTCATTATTATTCCTTTTCAAATTTGATCACTTTTTATAGTATCCTATTGCTTGTTCATTTTTTTTGTAATTTTGTCTTCTATTTCTTTAAGTATTCCATAATTAGTTTCTCTGATAATTTCAATATCTCAAGGCTTCAGCCATTTAAATCTATTGCCTCTTATATCTTCTGATGCTCATTCATAGTGATTTGTTTCCTTGTGTGTTTAATGACCTTTACTTGTAATTTATTTTTGGTTGGTCTTAATCTGTGAAAATTTTACGAGTTTTTCTTCAGGGAGGGTGTGTATTTTTATTTGTTAAGAATGTGAGATGATGCCAACTAGGGACCCCTTTTTGGATTCCATCTTAATCTAGGAGACTTAGTTTGATTCTCCCACCTTGCCATTATACTGCAGGGAATGTGGCTAAGTGGTAGAGCATTTATCTGGCATGTTTGAGGTGCTATGTTCAATTCCCAGCACCACCACTACCATAAAAAAAAAATTAAAAAACCCAACTGCTTTGCCATCTTGCTATTGCTAAAGTCTAGTCTTCCATTCCAATGACAATATGAACATATTCCCCAGGTGAATCCCTCATTTAAAAAATATTTATTTATCTTATTTTTTAGTTGTTGATAGACCTTTATTTTATTCATTTATTTTTATGTGGTGCTGAGAGGCAAGCGTTCTACCACTGAGCCACAATTCCAGCCCCTGAATCCCACATTTTATAAATACAAAGTACTCTGAACTTGCTGTACTTCTTAATTTTGTTTTGTTTCTGGCCTCTGGGAAATTTCCCCCATCTCTCAAAGGTCAATAATACAAAACAAATTTAGTTTAATCAAGACCTTGAAACAGAAAGACCTCTCAGGTATTTAGCAGAACCGCATATGGATCACTTCTCATCTATTGCAATCTAGTTCTAACTCCCACTACATGACTGAAACTACTTATTGATCAATTGATCAAACTGCTAAATTGATCAATGATCCCCTTGCTGACAAATTTAATGTGGTAATTTTAATGTGTATGTCTGTGGTGATGGGAACCAAACTAGGGGCCTCCTGCCTGCCGGGCAAGCACTCTACTGGTTAGCTATATCCTTTCCTCCTAATGTGAACACTTTTAATTCCTTTTCATATGTGACCCTCCTCCCCCCACTCTGCAGTCCTGGATGCTCCTTCTTTCTGGAAACCCTCTTCTTTGATTGTGTGATGCCGCTATCTCCTATATTTCCTCTTATCTCAGGGGCTATGTCTTTTTAGCCTTATTGGTGAGGTCCTTTTAACATCTTCACATATGATGTCTTTAGAGGAATATATTCAGCCTTCTTCACTTTCCACTTTATACAGCCTCATAAAAGAATCTTATCCACTGCCATGGCTTAGTACCCTAAATTCTCTATGTGTCTTATTCCCACCCCCCACAACTTTTTACCCTTTTTTGGTACTAGTCCTTTTTATTTTTTATTTTGAGACTGAGTCTCACTAAGTTGAGATTGGCCTCAAATTTAGATCTTCCTGCCTCAGCCTCCTATGTCACTGTGATTACAGGTATGCACAACCAGACAGTTTCCCAAGCTTTTATATTTGCTTCCCCCTTTGTTTGAAATGTGTCCTCTCATCCTTTTTATTAACCTGACTGGCTAACTAATCCTTTTAAGACTAAGCTCAGACTTGTTTTTCTCCAAGATATCTTTGCTGACAACACCTAATGTGGGTAGGATGACCTTCCCACGTTTCCAGAGCAACTTGGATCTCCTTGTGTCATTGCATCTTACACACTTTATTATAATATTCTACTTTCTTATCTGTCTTTCTCCATGAGATTTTCTTATGGGTAAAGGCCATGGCATAGTTATGCCATTTTGCCCTATTCTGTAGTACAGGGTCTAGTCCATGCTAGATAAATAAATATTTGTTGAATAAATGAAAAACACATGAATGAAAGAATGAGTGATAATTTTGAAGTAGATAATTTGGGATTTGAAAAGAGGGTAAAGAATGATGAAAGAGAAGAAAAGAGAAAAAGGAAATATATGTTATTCATTTTGTTCTCCTTGATTACGCAGAATAAAGTCATTTCATCAAAAGTTTATTGAGCATCCAGTATGTGCTAGGCACTCTGCTAGATGCTAGTAATACAAAGATGAAGATCAAAACAAAACACAAACACAAAAACAAACAAACAAAAAAATACTTCCTTACTTATCCCCCTCCCAATTTAAGGCAGATTTGGCTTGAACCTGGCAAGCCGGCCCCTCAAGGATTCAGCACCAGGGTGTGGTGTGCTCTCATCCCATCCTAACCTCCATCCCTGTGTCTCAAGGCTGACCAGCAGGTACCCCCTTCTTCAAGTCTTGCATTTCCCACCTACCTAAGCAATTTTCCTCTACATGCATTATCTCCTGATGGATGAGGCACTGGGGAAGGTAAAGGGATGGGTTCTGGCTAAGGGAAGCTGCAAAGACACACCTGCTCACATGAGCCTGGGGAAGTGCACAGATACAGGAAACTAAGAGGAACCTTGTTGAGGTGAGAAGTGAGGAGCAAGAAATCTTATTGCCCTTGGGGCTAGGGCAAAGTGTGCCCCTGGGTGAAGGTCGTGGGTATAGGGATCTTGGGACTGGGATGGTGGAGAGTCAGAGCTGGATTTTAGGAGTTGGAAGGGGCAGAGGATGCTAGAGCCCCTCAGATCATTAGGGAGGAGAAGGCAGAATACCCAGGAGAATGCCTCCTTCTCTTTCATCTTTTTCACTGTCTTCTCTCCTCACACAGTAGATTATTATTGTCTCTCTCTCTCAAACTGTTCTAAGAGGCAGTGGCCTGGGCACGGCCTGGCTACACAGTGGCTCAGCTTCTCTATATTCAGATGTTAGTATGATTAAGGAGTTTGCCTTGTCCAGTGACTGGGATCTGAGCATCTGGGAGCCAGGTAGGCGGGGCAGGAGGACAAGACTTGGATCGCTGTTGCTCTGACATGGTGGGAAGCAACAAGCTTCTCCTCTTCACCCCTCCTCACCTCCTCCCTGCCCCGTTTTTTCTGTAGATAAGAATCTTATTCTCTAATAGTTGGAGGGAGCTCAAGAACCTTCCTGGATGATGATTGTTTGAAAGGCTTGTTTTGTAAGGAAGTCAGGCAGAAGGCCGAGTGTGAAGTGTTAAAAACCCCACTTCGTATAGCTACTGGGTCAGAGGAGTGAGCATGTACTTATCTATAGGAATGAACCCACCCGTCTCCTATTTTCATGAACAAGAACAGAAAGAATGTTTGGCATGGCATTCTGCTGAGGGAGGTTTGGAAAGAGGCCAAGCACGCGAGGCTTGAGTGCTTTGCCTTTACTAAGCCTCAGGTCCGGGGTCAAAGGAGTGTACTTGGGCTCCTCCACTCTTCCTCACCAACTTCAGGGACCCAGGAATCAGGCACCCAGAGGCCGTGCTCTAAGATGCTACCTTTGCAATGCTTCCTCCGTGCTCAGAGTTGCCCTTGTACACACCAGGAACCATCATCAGACTCCCTGCCCCCCATCGGACTTCTTAATTAAGGACTGTCATGCGTTTTGGGCAAATTGCCTCTCCAATCTGGGCTGGTCAAAAAAAAAAAAAAAAAAAAAAAAAGCGCGCCATCAGGCGCTCTTTTGGAGGAAAGGGAGGTGGGTGGAAATCAAAAGATCTCCCAAGAAATAGCACAGGACAGTCATGAGGGATAGGTTACTATTGTTAGTTTTCATAAGACCCTTTCGGGAATTGGGCCAGAAATGTAATTATCTATATGGTCCTAAGAGGGCACGACTCACACCCACTGAGAACACAGCCAGTAAATCCAGAGCAAACGCAACCGAGTTTTACCCTCAGACCAACCTTCACCGTTCTGCGCCGACCAACCCCCATCTGCGCATGCTCACGTACCTCCGCACCCAGTACACCTGCCTCCCCGCCCAGCCTTCCCTTTTGCCCTGGCCCAGGGCACCTGGGCTTTCCGGCCCCGCACCCCAGGCAGTAAGCTTCAGGGGCAGGACGCGTTGCCGAGGTCCCTGCGGGGCTCAGGCGCTGATCTCCACCTGGCCGGCCTCGTCTTGCTCACGGATTATGTGCACTCCCGCAGTCCTTAGAGTGCGCGAGGCGCTGCGCGAGCGGCCTGGCGAGCTCGGAGCCCGCGGTGGCGACGAGTGTGTTCGGCCCGCGGCCGGGGAGCGCGCTGGGGAGCGCGGGTAGCGGCGGGCTGAGCGGATGGGCATCCCTGGCGAGCGGCCCGGCACGGGAGGCGACACCGAGTAACCCGGAGGGCCGGGTTCTGTCGCGCTCCGAGGCTCTGGAGAGGGAGTCTCCTCGGGCTCCGGGGAGTCCTGCAAGGACACGCGCTGCAGGAGTCAGAGGACAGCTGGCCCAATCTGGGAGTTAAGAGGGCTTGGGGCTACCAAGATGGAGTCTCAGTTTCCTCCACACCCTTAATCCCTGGAAGGCGGCATACATGATTTGGTTTTTCTTGGAACACTTCACACTTAGCATGGGATCTGGCACATCATAGGTGCTCAGGAAATGTTGACGTGCGTGAATGCTTTGTCCCTTTATTTTCCCCTTTCCATCTGTCTTGGACAGCCTGGGGCGTAGTCGTGGAATAATGGGGAAATCTCCAGAAGTGGTGTCCAAAGACCTACGTTTGAAATCGATAGCTCCTACTTAATTTACTTGTTTAATACTGTGTACATCATTTCACCCAGTTCAGCCTTATTTTTCAATCTCTAGAACAGGCATGACACAAAGATTTCACAAGTATTCCAAGTACTATAAAGGTATACGAATATGGTAAGGATCTCGAGAATGTGGTAGGAGTTCACTGCATGGGATGGGGCAACCACCCCAGAGCTGCTCACCTTGTCTTTCAGAATATAGAGGGCCATGGGGTTTTTCCGTTCCTGTTCTCCACTTCGTGGGAGGGTGTCTGCTGCACAGGGGAAAGAATGGGGTGGCTGTCCAGGTACAGACCCTCTCCACCAGCCTGCTATGCTCTTTTTCCCTTGTGGCTAGTCAAGACCCACCACAACCTCGACCAACACATCTGAATACTTGAGGTCCTACCTTGGCTGTGCCTCTCCCTACTCTGAAGTCTTGGAGCAGTTGGTGGAGGAAGTTGTGCAGAGCTGGCTTCTTGTTGCCCATTTCTGCCTTTTCCCAGCACCCTACTGCTCTGAGTGCCAATGGCATTGGTGAGTGAGTGGCTAGGAACTCACCTTCTGGTTTTAGGCGGTCATCATTCTGATCCATGTATTCCAGGGAGTTTTGCTTTTCCAACTTCCTCTTCTTCCTATGAAGCAGTCCAACCCCCACCAAAAACAGAGGTATTGAATAGGAGCAGGAAAATATGGGGAGTACCAAAAGATGGTTCTGAAGGCCATGAAAGAAACCTTATGACAGGAAGATGGGTGTGGTGGGAATAGGAGGCAGTCCATGAGCTTTTAAATGGGTCACAGCTAGATTTGCATCTTGAGGCTGTCACTAGCATTCTGACCAGGCAAGCCATTAGTCCAGTCTGAGTCTTAGTGTCTTTATCTGTAAACTGTAGGTAATTAAACTTAAAAGGTAGCTTGCTAATACCAGCCATAATGCCTGGCCCAAAGAAGATGCTCAGCAAGTGAAACTATTGTGAATAGTGCTGGGTGGTCAGAAGTGGTGAGCACAAGATGCAGATTCATGCATAATAGAAGAGCACATCTCCTGGGAAGAGGTGCACAATCCTGGTAGGCAAGTCATGTAGAGAGACTTAAGAAAATAGGCAGGGAGCAGTGGCCTCTCCAGAATAAAAAATAAAAGTAGGGCTGGGGAAGTGGCTCAATGGTTCAGTGCCACTGGGTTCAATCTTAATAATAATAATAATAATAATAATAATAATAATAATAAATTACTATTATTATTATTATACATTACCATTTCCTAGTCATATCAAAACCTCCCCTATCCTTACCCCAGACGTATGGAGTATCTTCCTAGACCTTCCAGTGCAGAACAGTCCTGCAATTGGGTCAGTAGTTTGGGAAATTCACCCAATAATAATTATTATTATTACATAAATAATAGAGCTTGAGGTTGGAATGGACTAATGGACCAGGGAGCTCATGGTGTGGAACTTGAAGAGTTACCTAGACTTTTTGGAGGGTTTCCAGCAGGCACAGACTGTCACCAATGTCACAAGGAGGAAGATGCCGCCTGTAGACAAGATGATATACAGGGAGCTTCTTCCTATGTGTAGACAGAAGAGGAGAGACTTCAGAGGGGCAGCAGATGTGGTACAGAGAGCAGTGGAAGGAAAAGAGACGGACCCTCAGGTAGCATGGTTAGCTGGTAGTGGTACTTGCATAGAGCCCTCTTCCCACCTGTTGTTGTTCTCCATGGATAGCTGACCCAATCTCTGTTCCCTCTCCCTCCAGGATCACTCTCTAGGATGTTCTTTGTCAGTGGGCACCTGCCTCTGGGGGGCAGAGAGACTCACTGTACACGGTGATCTTGACAGGCAGACTGCGGACCTGGCTGATGGGGTTCTCCACCACACAGCTGTACAGGTCGTCATCCTCCATGAGCACGCGGGTGATAGTGAGCACCTTCTGATCGGGGGACAGGAGCATTCTCGAGTCATTGAGGAGAGGCTTGCCATCCTTCAGCCACGTGTAGCTGGGCTTGGTGCCATTCTCATGGGAGCAGTTCAGGGTGAAGGCCTCACTAAGCTCCAGCACAGTGGTTGAAGCCACTAACACCTGTGGCCTTGAAATGGGCACTGAGCCCCAAAAGGTGGAGGAAACAGTAATGGGTTAAAAAGTTTTTCCGTTTTCCTTCTATACTCTCTGTCTTCCAACACACCATACCATAACTCATTCTGTGGGCTAAGTAGACCTTTCAGGAATCATCAGCAAGTTCTCTTCCATCATTCATTCATTCATTCATTCACTATTAGATACCTAGTAGGACCAGGCGAAAACAATGCTAAATGAGGTAGCCATGGTGTCTGCTTTTATCCCTGTTTCCAAATACATTTCCATCACCACTGGTATTTTGTGTGTATTTGTTTTTGGCTTTTCTTTTTAGATACTTGAGATTGAGCCCAAGGGCACTCTACCACTGAACTATGTCCCCAGACCTTTATATTATTGTTTTGAGACAGGGTCTTGCTAAATTGCCAAGGCTGGCCTTGAACTTGCCATCTTCCCATGTCAGCCTCCCAAGAAGCTGTGTTTAAAACCCAGTGGTTGCTAGATGTGTGCCACTGCATCTAGCAACCACTGGGTTTTCATGTCTTAAACTGACTCCACCTGGAAAATATTTTATTAGAATAACTGAGGCCCAACTAACTGGGTTCAAATTTTGGCTCTATTAGTTTTGTTAACTTGGGCAAGTTATTCAACCCTTCTGTGTCTCAGTTTCCTCCATCTGGGAGAATGACATTAACTATCCTTAGATTTTTATAAGCATTAAATGAGTTGACACATGCAAAACACTTAATATAGTTTCTGGCACATAGAAGGATTCTATCCATGTTAGCTGTGCCTGTGTTTAACTTGTAACAACCAGTGGCTCTCTCTCAGCTCCTCAAGACCTTTTGTGTTGGTTTTTGCTGGGTCTAGCTAGTGTGCTGCCCCAGTCCCAGTCTCCTGCCCTGCCTCCTTCCCTGCCAGAACGCTTTACCGTCGACAGTGAGGTTGATGGTCTTCTCCCCGGTGAAGGTGTCATCAGTGATGGAGATCTCCACTTCATAGGTGCCCTCGTCAGCCAGCTGCAGGTCGCTGAGAAGCAGGGAGCCATTTTCAAAGAGCCGGATCCGGTCTCGATAGTCAGGCCGTAGGGTACCAATGACCTCTGTGCCAATGGACTGCACCACGGTCACAGGCTTGTCCCGCTTCAGTTGCCACTTCACTACAGGCTTGTCGCTGCTGGTGCTGCTGTATTGCACGGAAAGCAGCGCTGACTTCCCCACTGTGCCATGGATCAGCCGCACGGGGCTGGTGATGTTCACCCCCTCCAGGGGGTCTGTGAACAGAGGCCACAGTGAAGAATACAGAGTAAGGCTCTCAGCTACTTAGCCCACTCCCACCTTTAAGCTCTCTGATCTCCCAAAGCCTCACCCCTTTGGGACTGTCACTCGCTGCTAGTCCTTGCTTCTTACTATCATCTCTTCTCCCGCAGGAACTCTTGTGTCCCTCTGCTCCTCCCAAGGCCCTTCATTCTTCTTTCATCTGGCCCTCTGCCTCTCTGACACTTTTCCTTATTGCCTCCCTCTTCAAGAAGATTCCACCTAGTTCACACTCCATGTGCTTCATTTGAGGAAATCTTTATTGAGCACCTCCTATGACTTTAGGATAAGCCAAGAGCAAGACAGACAGAAATCCCTACCCCATGAGGTTTGTAGTTCATTAGACATCAAGGTGAATTTGTCAGATCTTCTTGATCGGGGAGGGGGATGGTGGGAGAGGGAGATGGAGGTATCATGGGAACATAGATTCATAAGGAACGGAGTTTATCCTAAGACAGTGTCAATAAAGAGGGGGCTTAAGGGCCTGAAGACAACATTACCATTTCCTAGTCATACCAAAACTTCCCCTATCCTTACTCCAGACACATGGAGTATCTTCCTAGACCTTCTAGTGCAGAACAATCCTGCAACTGGGTTAGTAGTTTGGGGAATTCACCCAAACTCTGGCCCAATCTGTATTCCCTACATAGGAGGGATTTGGCTGGATAGAACAAAGAGTTTGGAATCAGAAGGACCTTGCAAGACTAGGCCCTAATCACTTATTGGCTGTGTGGATTTGGGCAAGCAATCTTTCTAAGCCTCCATTCTTCTCTTCTATAAAATAAGAATAACAATAATTCCCTTATCATATTCTTAAGATTATAAAAGTACAATATGTGTATCATTTATCGTTATATAGCGAGAACACAAGATTAGGCCTCAGTGATTGAGGCTTATTGACCTACGGGACTTTCTCTTTGGGGATCAGATTCCCCAGAGGTAATATGAGTAGTAGGCTAGATAGTCTCACAGGTTCTAATGACTACAGCTCCCATAGATGTGAGTATCTGAATGCTGTATACTTGTTATTGAATGGAAGTCTTAATTTTGGGACAGTAGAATGAACAAAATTAACTATTTTCAAGTATTTTTTTGTAAAAGTTCCTACAAAATCTCACATAAAAATGAAAATAAATGAAATATGGTTCAAGTTCACCTACTTTGGTAGAAGGGGTGGTGAGGCTCTGACCTCTGTCTTCCCTGATAACTTGGGGAGCTAGTAGGAAGTCCTGGGTCTCTGTGTCTCAGACTGAAATATATTTGGTCACATGATCCATAATGTTTCTTCCAACTTCTAGTTTCTGTGATTGTTTAAATGGTATTCCCTGCCTAGCAACTGTGAGGTCCCAGATCTGCTTGATTTGGAAAAGCAAGCTTTAATATTTCCCTGAGTAGGCAAATAGGCTCTAGTATGCAGGCTTTTGACTTGAGGTGGTCCTGAGAAAAATCGTGGAGCTTCACTAAATGCCACAGTGGTGGTTGGTGATCAAATGGCTGAGGAGCACCTATCCCTGCCTTACTCAAGACCCTGTCCAAAACATTGTGGTATATACATCAGGCTTATACATGCAGAGACCTCCCAGAGTTCAGCAAATCTGTGTAATGATCCCATTGTGGTCTGGATGTAGTTTGTCCTACAAGGGTATATGCATTGGATACTTCATCATCAGTGTGGCAGTATTAAGAGGTGGTGAACCTTTAATAGGTGGGAGTTGGATAGCTCTTTGGTGGTACAGACCTTGGAAAGGATTAAAGTAGGTATTGTGGGACCCTGAGTTAATTCTGAATAGTTGTTACAAAAGAATAAAGCTAACTCCTCCTCACTTTCTGGCTTCTCTTCTTACCATGTGATCTCTCCCTCTTGCATATACTCTCTGATTTGATATGTTATGATATATGATATAGTTGGGGAGGGGCAGCTACCAGAGCTGGCACCTTGCTGTTTATACTTTCTGTCTCCAAAGTCATGAACTTTGTAAAATACATAGCCTCACTTATTTTATTATAGCAATAGAAAACTGACTAATACAGATCTCAAGCACCAAACTTTGATGTTTCTTATTTCCTTCTTCCAGGAGGCCGGGCAATGACATTCCAGGTATCAAGGACAACTGGAAGGTACTTTTCTTTCTCTTCTGTAATCTCTGGCCTCCCTTGAGTTTCCCTGGCTTCTACATTTTTCTATCCCATTTCAAAGTTCCAGGAACCCTTTTGTGATGTTTTTCCCCCCTCAATTCTGATCCCCCCCCCCCAATTTATACTTGATTTACTCTCGGCGGGGGAAAAATAGGGGGAGCTGCAGCCTAAGGATTGCCTTAGACCTTACCCTCATCTAGGTGGGGTCCTCCATATGCCTGCGAACATGGGGGTACCCTTGAGTCAAAGGGATGCATGCACACATTTGTAAGTGAATGGAGCAGTCTTTCTCAGATGCTGACAAACACTGTTTTGCTGAACAAACACTGTTTTCCAAAAACTCTAGCCAGAATCAAAATTCTGTTAAGTTCAGGGTTCCACAACTTTCAAGGGACACAGAGAACTGGGACAAGAGCCAAAGCAGGACACAGAAATGAGGAAATGGCTAACAACTCCCATCCAGAGTGGAAATAAAAGAGACAAGAACTATTCAACCTGTAGAAGCAATTAACTTTCAATCATTGTCTCTGAGGCATCATTATGTAGAAAGTCTCCCGTTCCCACCAGAGGCTGAACAAAGGGAAATTAACATCTCAGCAAGCTGTTCCAATCAACATAAACAATGCTGTGTTGGCTTAGGTCAGAGGCATCCCCTCAAGTAGGATTTTGACCTGCTGTGACACGGAGGAGTGCCAAGCTTCAAAATATAAAAAAAAAGTATGTACCTGCACAGAGTTCCCATTTTAGCTTCCTCCCCTATGGGAATCAACATCTCCTCTGTTTTATGGACTCCCTTCGTTTCCTTTTACCAGCGTTTGTCTTAAATTTAACTTTTAAGAAAAGTGCCAGTGGGGATTTGTTCTCTATACACCTCATCCATACTAACACTGACGACAGCAGTTACGTCCCTTTTATCGGAAGGATTTTTTGTTTGGGTCTATTCTCCATGACAAAGTCCCTCAAACCCTTTAGCCATCATAGATACTCCTGCTTGGGCTCTTGCCAACTATATTATCTTCCTTTTAAAGTGTAGTAGTTCTGGGTCAAAACTGCACATAATAATCTAAGGCAGCACATGGCTCTGTCTTCTAAAAGGAAAAATATGTTGTTTTTTGTTTCTCTCTCTCTCTCTCTCTCTCAGTACTAGGGATTGAATCCAGGGACACTCTGCCACTGAGCTACATGCCCAGTTCTTTGTATTTTTTTATTTTGTGACAGAGTTTCTCTAAGTTGTCCAGTCTGTCTTTGAATTTACCATCCTCCTGCCTCAGGCTTTGGGATTACATGTAGCTGTATCCCACAGTAGCTGGGATTACAGGTGTATGCACTGTACCAGGCTCTGCTTTTGGTTTTTAATATCCTCACTAATTAATGATGACCTGAGAAAACAACCTCCCTCCTCTATTATTACTGTATAGGTACATCACTTATTTTGTAAATGTTTGTGTTATTCTTAGGTCATTATCCTGTTGCAGCCTACAAAGGACCACAAGAATGTGAAATCATTTAACGTGTCAATCACTGAGGGATGTAGGAGAAATACAGGGAACAGAAACTATGAAGAAGGACTTTGAGATCCAGAAAGAGAAAGGCCACGGTTTTTTAAATCTATTCCTCAAGAAAAGTAGTTGTCCAGGAGTATGTACCTGGCTGATATGTACTAAGATAACACATGGAGGTTTACTATGTTTGTGGATTAAAACAATCACTATTGTTAAGTTGTCTCCCAAACTGTTCTATGATTTAATACAATACTAATCAAAACCCATGAGGTTTACTTGGTAATATGGCATCAAGACAGATAACAGAACAGAATAGAGAACAGACTTAAATATTATTTCTCAACTTATGGCAATTTCTCTCTCAATTTATGAGTGTTGTGGAGTAGGAAAAGCCCCTCCCTCTCCAATAAATAGTTCTGGGCCATGTAGAAAAAAAATGAACTTGATCATCACATCACGTCTTATACAAATATCAATTCTAGATGGAATGTAGATCTAAATGTGAAAGGGAAAACAACATTTAAAAAAGAAAAAATAGGAGAATATCTCCATGACTTGAGGGAAGACTCAGATCTCTTAAGACACAAAAGTAAAAGAAGCAAATGATAGACTGGGCACATAAAATTAAGAGCATTTGTTCATTAAAAGACATAATTTCACCATTTAGGAAGTGAAAAATCAAGCCATACCACAGAAGTTATTTCCAATACATTAATCTTATAAAAGGACTCATACTAAAACTGTATTTTAAAACTCCTACAAATCAATGATATTTTTAAATTCAGATAAATCCATAGAAAAATGTGCAAAAGACTTGAAATAGACACTCACAAAAAGGATATCTAAATGGTAATAAAAATATGAAAAAAATCTCAACCTGATTAATTATTATGGAAACACAATTTTAAGCCATAAAAGTACCATTAACATACTCACTAGGATGGTCAAAATGAAAAAGAGTAAATACTATTGTTAGTGAAGATATGGGTCACCTAAACTCTCATGCATGTAGAGGAAGTGTAAATTGATACCACCACTTTTGAAAATGTGCTGTATCTACTAAAGCTAAATTTATATATACTCTATGTTATGATTTGGATATAGTTGAAGAGCATTCCCTCAAAGGTGCATGTTTTGGAGGCTTGTTCCTCAGTGTGGTGATGTTAAAACAGTATTGAAGCCTTTGGGAGATCCTTAGGAATTGGGGGTGTGCCCTTGAAAGGAATTAACATGATTCCCATGGGACCTCCAGTCATTTTTTTGGCTTTCTGTCTCACCATGTAATCTCTCCCTCTTTATCCTCCCATACTCAATGATGCCCTCATCAGGGCTGAACTGATTCCGGAACTATGAGCTAAACCAACCTATTCATTTTATAAAGTTACCCAGCCTCAAGTATTTTGTCATAGTAATGGAAAATGTACTAATATACCCTAGAAGTCAATAATTCTACTCTAAGGTATATCCCTAGAAGATATGTGTATACCAAAAGACATATACAAGAATGTTTTAACAACTGTATTCATAAGTCCAATGGGACTGAGTTGGTTGGGTTGGTTTAGAAACAACCAAAGTGTTTATTAAAATTGAATAGATAGCTGAGCATGGTGGTACATGCATGTAATCCCAGCAGCTCAGGAAGCTGAAGCAGGATAATTGCAAGTTCAAAGCCAGTCTCGGCAATTTTGCAAGGACCTAAGCAACTTAGTGAGACCCTGACTCAAAATTTAAAAAAAAAAAAAAAGGACTGGGGATGTGGCTTAGTGGTTAAGTGCCCCTGGGTTCAATCCCTGGCACCAAAACAAAATAAAACAAAAACCCTAAAAACCCGAACTGAACAGATAAATAAACAAATTGTGGTATACTTTTACAGTGGAATAACATTCAGTGGGAGCATCACCCCATCAATACCTTGATCTTCGATTTCTGGTTTTCAGAACTCTGAGACAATGAATTTCTGATGTTTAATCTATTCAGTTTATGGCACTTATTATAGCTGCCATAGAAAGCTAGCAATAAGCTTTCTTTCTTATTTGCTTCTAGTTTCCCCTCCAATGCCCCCTGAAGATCAGGTAATATACCTGAAAGGTATATACGACCCAACCCATCTTTTAATTAAAAGCCACTTAATTCCCCTGCCCAATCCATCATTTGTAGATTATATTCCAGGCTTCTGAATATGGTACAAAGATTTTTTTTTCTAACGAATTTCACACTTTTCTCTCCAGCATGATGAACTTCTAGTCTGTGCCTAAACACATGATGCTATTTCAAGCTATTGCCCTTTGCCCATTTTCCCTACAATAATATCCACTCCCACTCCCACCCATTTTTCTCATCCTTTAAAATTCAGTGCAGACATTCCTTCTACCAGGAAACCACCATGATATTCCCCCACCCTCATCCTGCACCACCAGCACCAGCTTCCTGGATGGGAGTGACTGACCTTTCTGATTCCTGTGCATCATCTGTATATCTGACTCACAGTGTTGCCTGCATTTGATTAAAACGATCTTTGCATCTGTTTGCTCCACTAAGTTGTGCATTTCTCAGCTCTTTGGAATTGTGCATGTGTGCGTGTGTACATATAAATATATCTACGGTATTTAAAATAAGATCAATTCTCCAAGGAGATGGTAGGGGGCACAACAGGAAGTAAGTGTCTGGCCAGGAGTGAATTATGGATAGACTGGTATTTCTATCCTGAAGCAGGAGGCTTATTATCTCCAAAGCTTCTTTCATCTTCCATGCTGTTCTATACTCAGAAGCTGGAGTAGGGGTTTCAGGAGGCTCAAAACCAAGATTTCCCCTGCCCCTCCCTCCAAGCCCCACCATAATCCCTTGGAAAGAATGTTGGACTGGCCCACGCCAGAAAGTCATCCCATAAGAAGTGGCAGAGTGCCCTCCATCTAATGCCGTGGGAGCTTCAAAGTCATGCAGCCTTTGGGGGTAGCGGGCCAGCGAGGCTGTGCAGGAGGCACAGGGAGTGAAGAAATACATTCAACACTAATGCCTGAATTCACTGGGATGCTTCCCACGACCGCTGAGCTCTCTCCCCTCCTCCCACCCCAAAGACATTCAGGCCCTTCACTCTCCCCTCCCTCTCCTTTGAAAGCCCCAGGGTCCCTTCTCCAGACCTTCTTACCCTTTGGGTCTCCTACCTGGCTGAATCAGAAGTAGGCAGACAAGAGGAGCGAGGTGCAGGGCCCTGGAGGCGCTGGACAGGGCTCCCCTTTCTCTCTTCATTTTGGGTGGCGTTCTTCAGCTCTGGTGCAGACAATTAGCATGATTTCTCCACTCTGGGCACGTCCCTTTGTACCACTCGGAGTTTCTCTGCCCGAACACAACCCTGCCAACTTCCCTCTGAATACACAGAGCTCTGTGTATTGCTGGGCTTGTTCTTTCCTCTCTCTCAGACCTGGCATTTTCTAGTTTCCAGGCCCTACATCCCCAGTTTGGATGGGGGTTTCTACTTAGGACATAATCTCCAGCGCAGGTTCCATTGTGGGGGGCGCGCTGGGTGGGGGGGCAGCAGTATTTTTGCTTGTCTGCACTGAGCCCCTCTCCCAGGGCAGATGAGGATCTGAGCTCTGTGAGAGCACTGGGCTGGAACACAAACTCAGCTGGACCTTGTGTCCCAACCTAGCCTGTCTCCACCTCGTACTTCTTGTTCCTGAGGAGGAGGGTCCATGGAGGACAGACCTCCAATAAGCTCTGAAAAGGGAGGGAGAGGAGTTTACAATGCTGCGAAATGAAATACTCCACCAGATTGCTGAAGAAATGGAAAAGCCCTGTTCTACCCCAAAGGAAGATTGGAATATAGCTTGAATTCTGTTACTTTCACCCCTGTCCTCGTCCTGCTTAGGATTCTCTCTATCATAGAATCACATAGATTCTGGGGAAACCTTTCCAGAAGCTTCTCTGTTTATATTTCTCTGCCTTCAGCCAGTGTTCTAGAACATGTCAGAGCAGAGATGAAGGTAATAACCCTACAGCCTGCTTCCTGGGCATCTGTTACCAGTGCAGCCGCCTCTCCATGCCCTTCTTTCACAGAGCTGTACACCCTAGCTCTGTCTTAACCCCACTCATGTGGCCACACCTTCTCCTGAGGGCTTCCAGTGAAACAGATGCTTAATAAACTGTGCAATCTGGAGATGGGCTTATGCCTTTTTGAGCCTTTGATTTCACATGTATAAAATGGGGGAATCAATAGCCTCCTTGGAGAAATTGTTGGATTGGTGAATATTTGTACTGAAGAATGCCTGGCAAGTTTTTTGTTTGTTTGTTTGTTTTTGTTTTATAGAAAAAACATTTAAATACTTTTAAATTTATTTATTTATTCATTTAGCAGTATTGAGGATTGAACTCAGAACCTCATGCTTGTTAGGCAAGCTGTCTATTACTGAGCTACACCCCTAGACCTTTTTATTTTATTTTGACTCAGGCTCTCAATTAGTTGCCTAGTCTGGGTTTGAACTTGTGATCCTCCTGCCTCAGCCTCCCAAGTAATTGGATTTACAGGTGTTCACCTCTACCTATTCTTTTTATGCATCAGACAAAGCTTGACTATTCCAAGTTTTTGGGACTGAAGCATCATTGCATAAACCATCTGTGCCCAAGCCGGGGGAGAAGATTTGGGAAGTGTTGATTTTGAACTTCATGGAAGAACTCCAAAAAGTATTCTAAAATCCACCAATAAGATTTTTCTTTTCATTTTGAATTTCCTTGTCTATGACTTTCCCCTAGACAACTCAAGGCACCTGTCTGCCTCTGGAAGACTGTTGTTACAGCAGGTACATAGAGCAAAAGAAAAAGTCAGCATTTAGCTTCTGACCTTTAAAATCATATTTTAGAGAGACTAGCAAGATGAAAGGCTTAAGAGCCAGTCTTTGTAAAGGACAAAAGGGTATTCTAATTTCTTCTGTCTTTCTCTTTGACATATTGAGGAGCAGCCTGTGAATTAAATCAGAGTTCTTCTATGGTATAGACAAATGGACACTTGCCTGTAATAGGTTGGCCTTGAGAATTATTGAATGGGGGTAAAAGGTAGATATGATCTTCAGGAAGTAGAAAGCCTGAAGTCTACCTGTTTTAGCCTGAAGAGCTATGGAAAATTAATGTGATAGAGGGAAACCAAGAAGGATCTAAGTTCTCAACACCGTTTTTCCTCATCCTATGAGTGATACTTAGGCTCCTTATGCCTGCACAGAATTTGCAAGTATCCTCATGTGCCCACAAGCCCTTGAGAGACTCAGAGGTGCTGAGAGGGTAAAGAGCAAAAAGCAGAAGATGGAGCAAAGGGCCACAGTATCCAGGGATTTAGATGCCAGTGGTGATGGCTGGGAGGCAGCAGGGAGCAACCTGGTGGGAATCCTGAGAATGCCACATAGGTCTGTGGACACTGTCTGTTCTTCTTATTACAAGGTCTTCTTAGTCATGCCACCTATACTCACCCACCTATTCGCACAGAACTGGGGTTGGAGGTAGAAATTGGGAAGTTAGCTTAAGCTGTCCTAGTAGAGACTGAGCCACCTGGAGGAATGCAAATATGGTTGGACTTAGCAGGTTGGATTGACCTTGAGTTTCTCTCACAGGAAAGTGAATAAAAACAGAAAGGTACTACCTTTCCTTGGTTAAGTCTGAGCATAGAATGAAAATTTTACGACCCCTTTTCTGGTTGGTTTTGAGATTGGTAGACTTGTAGAAGCTTATAATCATCAGCTATGTGCCTGTCTCTCTTAATAAAGAGAGGGCTCTTTGATTTAAGGACAATGTTTATGTCAGCTGTCCTGACTTACCTTGTATTATCCTTCTGTGTGTTCTTTGGGTTTTTCCCTCTGTGTGTCTGTTGTTGATGTTGATGATGCTGGCTATTTTTTTTAAAGGGATATCTTGATTATAAATATTATGTATGTATTTTTTTCTCCCTCTTTTTGGCACTGTTGAGGATCACACCTAGGGCCTTACTCATGCAAGTAAGTAAGGCAAGCACTCTTATTATTGAGCTCTATCCCCAGCCTCAATATTACCATGTCTTTAATATCAAAAATATGTTTACACTTGTTAGTCTGCTTGTCCAATTCTCAGGTCAGGTATTGCAGATCATGTGGCTGTCTCCTCAGGCTGGGTGGTTCTCCCAGGTAGGGATTGTAATTCTTCCTATGGGTCTCCTCACAGGGCCCAATTTTGAGCTCTGAATAATGTGGCTTCCAACAATGGAGTAGACTGCCTGTCTTGCTGATGGCAGTCAGACCCTTACTTAGCCAAGGCCATGGCCCCTGCTTCCTGTAAGCATTTCGGCAGATTCATTTCCGATGGCATTGTCCTCTTCTGAGCAGCGTGGCCCAGTTTTCTTGGCTCCTGTGCTGAATGGGGTTGCTTCAGGCCCCTCCTCATTTGGCACCACCTCTGGGGTCCTGGGATCCGGATTCCTCACTCTGTACCAATGGCTGCCCAGGCCTGCCTCAGATAAAGCTCTGCCCTGTGCTCCTACATGGAGCCCCTGCAATATGTACACACCCACCAGCTAAAACTCACAAGTGTGTGTCTCAAGAACAGGAGAACTGAGTCACCATCCTAAATGGCTGTTTTGGGAATTGGAAAACAAACAAACAAACTGAAAAGCAGGCTGGGGAATTATAAAAGCAAGATCTGTCTTCTACAAGCTGAAGGTCTGGTAGGAGTGGTAGGAAAATTACAGAGCAGTAGACTCACTCTACAGCAAGAGATGGCCTTGTCCAATTTATCCATTTTTGTAAAGAAGGATAGGGGACGGGCAGTCTAAGTAATGCGCCCAGAGTTGATCTGCTGTCTATAGATGGATCTAGACTCTCAAGTTACTTAAAAACAAACAAAACTATAAAAGAAAAGATAGAGTTACTTAAAAGTAGAAAGCAAGAAAAGGTGAAACACCACACCAATTTCCTTTTTAAAATTTTTTATTTGTTCTTTTTAGATATACATGACAGAAAAGTGTATTTTGACATATTATACATACACGGAACATAATTTATTCTAATTAGGATCCCATTCTTACTGTTGTACATGATGTGAAGTTACACTGGTCAACACACACCAATTTCTAATAACTACCCTCAGATGTAAGAGCATCCCCAGCAAAGTCTGTTTGTCCAAATCTAGGCCCTGGGAAGAATGATAATACTACTAGAGAGGTTTTAGAATTGCACTTACTAACACCATCACATCAGTAGTTATTTTTATATTTAGCACTCTCCCCTTCCTCCCCTTCAGTTACTTCCTGCTATTATTTGAGTCATATCTGTCTCTTTCACTAAATTGTAAATAATCTTTGGTTAAAAAAAAAAAGACAGAGAAAAAACAATCTTCCAAAAAGTGACACCGAAATTCCCAAGAAAGGAAATTTTCTTTAGAAAAAAAGAAAAAAAATCTTGATATGCCAGATGGAAAAGGTGAGGCCTTGAGCGTAAGGAGTAAAGGGATAAAGTAAAGGAAGTAAAGGGAGACAAATTGTTCTGCATTAGAAATAAATGATTTGGGGTTGGGGAAAGAGCAGAGAGGAGAGAAATGAAGACATTTGATGAGAGAGCAACAAGGTAAGGAGCTGAAGAAAATTTAAGAACAGTTTCCATCTTGTTCAAAACTTTCAAATGCAGTAGGTGTGCATGCTTCTGGCCAATAGAATATGACCACAGTAACAGGCTAGACACTCCTTGATTGCATCATGTTATAGAAGATCAGACCAGAGAGAAATTGTCCTGCTGGTTTTGAAGAAGTACACTGCATGGTGGTGAGGGCCACATAGCAAAGAACTTGTGGCTGCCTCTAGGTTGAAAGCAACCTATAGCCAGAAATAGAAGAGGGATCTCAGTCCCACACCCACAGGAATTGAATTCTTCCAAACAACCATATGAGCTTAGAGGAGAACCCTGAGCTCCAGACAAGAACATGGAGCCAGCTGACACTTTATTTGGAGTCTGGTGAAACCCCTGAGTAGAGGATAGATCTAAGCTGTCCTGGGCTTCTAACCTGGAGAAAATGTAAGATAATAAATATATGAGGTTTTAAGTTGCTAAATTTGCAATAATTTGTTATGCAGCATAGAAAATTAATACAGAGTAGTGTGCATGTGTGTGTGATGCATGTGCTCATGCACATTTATACTGAGACAAAGGACAGTTTTAAGAGTCTGGTTCAACATGGTACGAAAAAGGGATAACATGTAGTACAGTAAATGATCTCTAAAATGTATTTAGCTGAAGCAGCAGTATGGTGTCAGAGGCAGAGGATCATAAATTCAAGGATAGCCTAGGTAACTTAGCAAGACCCTGTCTCAAAAAAAAAAAAAGATAGTATATCAAACAAATTATTATCATGGATAGCTTAGAACTTAATCTTTTTGAGAACTCTGAGAGGTGGTAAAGAATATGCCTCAGAGTATCCCATCTGGGTCATGGTTGCTGGGATACTTATCTATGAACTTCCCTCAGATATGGACTACAAGCTTTTTTCAAGGAGTATGGGGAGGTTTGTATCCCAGACCTGTAACCTGACCCTCACATGGAGGTATCCTGCCCAAACCTTTGTCTAATTGGTATGTATTTCTGTGGGTGTAAGCTAGTCTTTGTGTGTGTGTGTGTGAGGGATGGTATTGGGGATTGAACCCAGAGATACTTTACCACTAGGCTACATCTCCAGCCACCCTCACCCCCCATTTTTTTTCTGTTTTGAGAGAGGTTCTTGCTAAATTGCTGAGGGTCCTGTTTAATTGGCCATGCTAGCCTTGCACTTGGGATCCTCCTGCCTTAGCCTCCTAAATTGCAGGGATTACAGACATGTGTCCCCAGGCCTGTTGGTAAGATACTCCTTACTTGACTTTGTCAGGCATTTTGCATATATTTATTTGTCCATTTAATTCTTCCAATATCCATTTTAGGTAGAGATTATAGCCCCATTATATAAACAAGAAAATCTAAGCTTTCAGGAGGTTAGCTATTTACTAAGATCACAGAGCTACTAAATGGCAGGTTAATTCCTGGAACACAAGCTGATTAACAACAAATTTTTGACCACCCCCTAACTCACCCTGTACAGGAAGTCCTCCTCCTGTGTGCTTGAGCCTCAGCCCTGGTCCAGCCTTTTACCTCCAGCACCTACTCTGACTAAACTCAGGATGTAAGGTGGCCCTCTCTGTCCACTCCTTGTGTGCCTGCTATTGCGGAAGGTATTTTTGCCTTTTTTTGTTTTTTTTTTGTTTTTGTTCTAAAACCTGTATATAAAGATGCTGGAGCTGTCCCTACCATGAGTCCAACTGGCCCTAACGAAGAGAGGTAAAAACCAGTCAGAGGATTTGTTGAGCTGTGGACCATTGCCTGGGAAACGAGGAATTTGTATGAAGCTTTGTATTGTGAGGAGGCAGGGCACAATTCCTGCAGCAATTCTGAACAAGAGGCAGATTAGCTAGCTCCCTCTGGAACAAAACAAGCTATTTTGTGGGCCTGACAGTGAGAAATAGCCCTTGTTGGGGACATTTTTTTCTTTTCTTTTTCTTTCTAAAATTCTTATAGGTGGCCCTACTTGAGTTGCTTATAAGAAACATCAAGTAGAAAAAGTGAAGATAGGGGTCAAATGGCACCTACTACATTTCCAGAGACTTCAAACTGAACTTGGTTTTGCTACCTGGAGATTCACTAAGAGGAAGAGGGTTCCGTGAAGATGTGTGTCCCCAAAATGTGAGGTTTATTGGAAGAAATCTGTGGTCCCTGGGATGGTGTGGGGTCCTGGGTAAATTCTGAGGGGGCAGGGAGGAAGGGCTCCCATTTCCATACTGTTCAATGAAAAACTATCAAAGCCTTTTATGCTGAGAGTAAATATTTGATTTCTAAATAGAATTCTCTCCCCCTCAGAAACTGAGAGGAACTCAGGCTGTGTCCATGGTTGCTAAACGTGCCCTATTCAGCAACTCTCCAGAGGAAAAAAGAGGAGAGATTAATTGGCCTCAAAAGGTTGGAAAGATCCTGCTTTTACTGGCCTATTTAAGATGCCATGAAGGCATTCTAGAGAGCATCTCTGAAGTTCTGTTCTTATAAAGCTTCAGTGCTCAAATACAAACAGGTTGGGAAATCACAGGGAAGCCACAAATGACCTAATCTTGAAAGGCTCCATTGTTTCCCTCCTCCTAGTTTCTCAGATGGTGTCCACCCACCAGCTATGTCCCAGAGAGGGATTTGCTCTGGTCCCCCTGCCCCCACCCTCTTCCCAAAGAGGGAGGCACAGAAATGGAAATCAGCTGGGCAGCACCCAATAATTGCCTACTGTGTGAAGAGCACTCTATGTTCCAGACATTAAGAATGGTGGCATGTGGAAAAAGGGGGAAAGCGGTATGTTCAAAAGCAGTGGCAGGGCTGGGGCTGCAGCTCAGGGGTAAAGCACGGCTTAGCATGCGCAAGTCCCTGGGTTCAATCCCCAGCATCAAAAAACAAAAAAGTTAATAGTTAACTCCATTTGGTCTCCGTGCTTAAATAGAGTCAGGAAAGCTGCATCTATAAGCAAATGTATAAGCAAGTATTATTGATAGTACATTTGCATTATCCTTTGCAAATTATTATTATTATTTTTAAAATATTTATTTTTTAGGTGTAGATGGACACAACACACTGCCTTTATTTTTATGTGGTGCTGAGGATCGAACCTGGGTCCCGCCTGTGCTAGGCAAGCACTCTACCGCTGAGCCACCATCCCAGCCCGGCAAATTATTTTTTTTAATATTATTTTATTTAGTCTTCTAACTACTCTGTGTGGGAGGATTTTCCTTCATTTTTCATGAATACACATGAGGCTCAGAGAGTTTAAGCAACCTACTCAAAGTCACATGTTTTGTAAGTTGACAACTTTAACCAGGCCCAGAAGAAGGCAAGTGGGGAAAAGAAGGCCTGAGACAAAATGTGACAGAAAAAAGAAAAAGGTAGGTAACAAGATCTTAACAAACAAAGCTTAATCAGTAAGAGAATGATCAGATTCCAATAGTGAGGCCAGGACACTAAGATTTGGATACCTAGAGTCAATGTAAAGGAAAACAATGTTTCTATGAAGAACCCAGCTAAGTTGGTAAGGGAGGTTCCCTTGCAGACAAGTCCTAAATTTTCACTCCTGTGGCAGAACTTACAGGATTCTGCTTTGACTTGCCTTCGGTTCTGGTCACAGTCAGACCTCTAAGATTCTGCCACTAATGTGCTATGCAAGAAGCTAAGGAACACAATTTATCAAGAGCCTTTGGTTGCAAGTGATAGAAATTTAACTTGAACTATTTGAAACAAAAACAGAGGAATTTCTTGCCTTGCTCAACAACATTTTGGTGAGAGCAGGAATAATTGGAAATAAGATACTTAAGTGCCATCATGGCTATCACTCATTTTTTGATCTTGGTGTCAGCTTATTTCTCAAACTTTCTTACACATTTGTGATGGGGGTCATTGGTGAAGGTGTTCATGCCCCTGCTTGCTGTCTGACAGGGTCATAGTGTGGGGGATGTTGCGGCAGGGCCAACACATCTGGAAACCAAAACCATGGGGTGCTATGGCTGCTGTGATCCTGGGAATATTAATGTGGTAGCAGGAAGCATGTCAATACAAACTAAAAACATGTTGTATGGGAAATTTCCCAGAATGAGACTAAGAATATGACAAAAAAATGTCCTGAGATTTAAGACCAATATTACCAAGAATATAAGTAAACACAAATACATAGTCCCAGACCAGGATTTTGGGGAAAATCTTAGATTACAAGAACTCTTTGCTCCACAGTTGACATTTTCTACTAGGTCTCTTGATCCAGAAGCGCAACCTGTGAGTAAGGCTAATTACAGGAAAAGAATTGTTGTGCCAACAGTGCAAGGCCCACTATTTATATCTCATTTAATTAAAGGAAGACTGTGGTACCCTCATAGGGCCAGGGAAGCTAATAAGAATATGTTCCGTTCACCAACAGACCCTCTCTTGCCATTTACAGGGATGTATGATGAAAATGGAAGACATATAGTTAATGTAAATGGAAAATGGACTGACATGCAGAATCTGCCCTTTAGTCAGAGGTTACAAAGGTTCAAAAATTGGTGTACCTTGACAAAGGAACAAAGACACTCTTTAGCAGTTTAAAAGATCTTTTTAAAAGATCAAAAGGAAAAGCAAAAATAGAAGCGTGGTCTATGTTCCATGTAAAAGTAGAATGCATGCTAAAAGGTTGTGTAACTCATAAGGAAAATATGTAAATCAGGAAAATCAGGCCATAAGGCCACCTGTTAACCATCTGAAAAAGTGTATTTAAGAATAAAAGTCTCCACAGGGAGCAGCAGATCTTTCTGAAGACTGCCTGAAGTTGCAACCACCACAGTGTTTTGTCTTGCTTCTTTTGCTGACGCCATTCTTCCTTCAGGACTCCCTGGCTCTTGCTGGGGCAGGACCTCAGCAGGTCATGGTTGCTAGACACTATGGTATCAGTGCTATTTAATATAGATTCCTGAGATAATGGGAATATTCTATATCTGTGCTGTCAAATTTGGTAGTTGTTAGCCCCATGTGGCTAGTGGGACTGAGGAAATAAATGATAAATGTTGCTTTGTTTTAAATAATTAAAATTTAAGTAGCCACATATAGCTGGTGGTTAATTTATGAAAGAGTGAAACTTGTTATCCAGGAGGAGAAGACTCCTGATGGAGCTAGTTAATTTTTTTTTTTTTTTTTTTGCAGGGGAGGTGAAGGACTGTGATTGGCTTAGCTTGGGTTATAAGTATAGTTTCGTATCAATCACTGTAGCCAGGAGAATAGAATACTGCATCCTGTGCCTAACCCCACAGTACACGTACAGCCATTACTATAAGATACGGGAGAAGCAATACTAGGTGATTAAAGGGTTTATACATATACACATATATACATCTATATACATATAAAATGTATAAACATAGATCAGTATATCAAGTATATTTATAAATGTTATATTTAGATTTGCATAAGCACATAAATATATGTATAAACATATCAATGCATATTTGTATATTATTTCATAATTAATATATTTATATACAAAATAATATGTTTGTTTAATATATATATATATATATATATATATAAATTACTTTTTTTTTTTCAGTGTTGAAGATCAAATCCAGGGGCTCACTATTGCTAGGCAAGTCCTCTACCACTGAGATATATCTCCAGTCAATGACTTCTATTTTGCTTCCTAAAAATAACATAAGTAAGCATTTACTGAAAATCTATTATGTGTTTTGCTATTTAGATATGTACCTTAACTTTCACAACAAATAAACCTTGAAAAGTCAGTTATTAGCTCCCATATTGCCATATAGATGCAAAGACTCAAAAAATGTGACTTGATCACAGATAGTAAAGTCAAGAGTATAAATCCACATTTTTAAAAATATTTATTTTTAAGTTGTAGTTGGACACAATACCTTTTATTTACCTATTTATTTTTATGTGGTACTGAGGATTGAACGTGCCAGGCGACCGCTCTACCACTGAGCCACAACTCCAGCCCCCCACGTTTGTTTTGAAGCCTCTGTTTTCTCCACTGTAATATGCTGTCTCTAGTGATTTAAAAAAAAAGAAAATTACTGTTCATAGTAGATAATTCTAACAACCATAACTGAACATGCACTTGAAAATTTTCAAATAGTTATCTAGAAAGCCTTGATACATATTCTAGAAAACATTTTAAAAATTCCTCTTTTGACATTGCTGTTAGAGTCTGCAATGTATTTTTAAAGTACCTTTGATGATTGCAATTTTTATACTTTAAGAGTACATTATTTAAAGTCAAAATTATGGCAAATAACATAAGCAATAAGGCTAAATAAAATCATTTTTACCCAAACTAAAGGCTGTTTCCTACCTTAGTCAAACTTTTGGCTTCAAAGAACAGATTATGCCAGTGAACACCCATCAGAGGAAAGGCATATTGCCTGGATACATAGGATACATAAGACCTAGATCTGGAATTGGAAAACCCAAACACTGAAACAGCTCTTGGAATTAATTTTTGTGGGTAGTTCTGATACTTTTTCCTCATCTCCTTCATTCTTCTATATTTACTGAGTGACTTCCTCTGTCTTGCTCATCTCAGGTCTATGTTACAAGTAACTTAAAAACAAATACAAATTAGCATTAATAATAAATAACTTTATTGACTCTATATTTAGAAAGTCTAGAGGAGGGAATTAGAGCAAGTTCAATCTAGAGACTCCTATCATCAATAGAGAACATGAAGAACCATCTTTCTTTCTTTCTTTTTTCCTTCCTTCCTTCCTTCCTTCCTTCCTTCATCTTTGCAGTATTGGAAATTGAACCTAGGCCTCTCATGTGCTAGAAAAGCACACTAGCCAACATCCTCAGACTTATTTATTTATTTGAGACAGTATCTCAATAAGTTGCCTAGGCTGTTTTTGAATTTGTGATCCTCCTATCTCAGCTTCCCAAGTAACTGGGATTACAGTTGTGCATCACTGTACCTGGTTAAGAAGGAGTTTAAATTAGTTATACCATCTCCTTGAAATATTGAAGATCTCTCTGATGAAGAAGAATCATGATAAAAAAAGATTTCTACCCTGAAAGTTACATGGCTTGAAAACTGCCAGTGCCTCAGTGTCTGGGACCTACAAACACTCAGATGGTGTTGTAGCTGGATTTTCCTGGCAGCAGACTCTGTGACAGAATTTCATGTTCAGGATTTTTATAAGGGAGTGTTGCTATGGAAAGAAGGTGGAGGATGCAGGAGTAGACAGAAGGAAGAAATTGAGCTATGATGGAAGCCTGACAGTCTCACTCCCAGTGAGCTCAGGGGTTGAAAATGATGGCACATAAGGGCAATTCCAAGCTGAGCCCAGGTCTTTACACCCCCTTACTCACTAATCACTGGATGTAGCTACTCCTCAAAGGAATGGTGAGGCAATAAAGTAAAGCTGAGAGAGTCCCTAAAGGAGTTGACAGCTGAAGGGACTATAATTCTCCCCAAAGGTGGGTCAAAGGCCTTCCTTGAAGGAGGATCTAGGCAACAAATCTTTCATTTCTAGATAAATATTTGGTAATGTGGAGATACACTGAGACCCATGTTATTTTTTTTTAATCATACACCAAGTGAGAAAAAAAGACTTCTGTGTCCATGATAAAATTAGACAATCTTGTGCAAAATGAACTATAGCAGATGCCCTTGAGAAACTAGGCTTGAAAGGAACAATCTGTGTGTGTGTGTATGTGTGTGTGTGTTGCTGGGGACTGAACCCAGGGCCTTGTGTATGCAAGGAAAGTACTCTACCAACTGATCTATATCCCCAGCCCTGGGAACAATCTTTTATTGGTGTCATTTACAGTGAAATGCTACCATGGAAAGCTGGTCTGCATAGGCAAGTTGAAGGAGCCCTTTAGATATTCCAGTTAGAAAGGTGATTTTGGAGGTGAACAAGGAAGAGGAAGATCAAAGTACTGTGATCTTCTTTTTGGAGATAGCCCAGAATATTGTTCAGCCCTGGAAAACCCTGTTCTAACTTGGAGAAGGGGTAAAAGTGGGTCTGACTCAGTGCCTGTGGTTGTTTTCAACATCCAGTACCCCTGAGAGTAGGGATAGGCAGGTTTCTCACTTTTATACAGGATCTCCTTAGGACAGGCTCTGAGGACTGACATGCGACCAAGTTTCTAATTTGTCACAGGTGTGACACCCACAAATAGAAGAGTTGTGACCAAACAGCAAATTGCTCCCTAGTGCTTTACAAACAATCAGTTCTGTGTGGAGTGGACTGCTGCCAAGGATCCAGTGACTTGGGGCTTTGTGCAAACATGACCAGGGATCCCCAGCCACAGAAAAAGGCTTATCCAACTTCAGTGAGGACAGCTTAGGAGCAGGGCCTCTACACTAGGGTGCCAACAACACTCATTAGTTTAACTTTCTGAAGAAGACAGACATTTCTAAGCAAACAGTTCCCTTGCTGAGAAACCAACTTGGGTCATATAGAATACAAGCCTTGTTGAAGATATCAGAAAATGAGAGTAGGGCCTTAGATGTGAATTCTATGGATTTATAGAGAGCATAGATTCTTACAAAACCACTGGCCCAGCTACTACTGGGAAACAGATCTGGAGAGGAAGGGTGGGAGAGAGCAAAGAGCTACATAATAACAATTTTTCAAAGTATTGTGAGGTTTGCAATTCAACCTCCCTCTGGTCCTCAAATGATGGCTCTTTTCTGTTCATTGCCTCCCTGGGTGGAGTGGGATAGGTTTCCTTCTTGCTACTCAGTTGCGCAGTGCTATTTCTAAACCATCTCCTCCCTTTTCCTTAATCTCACCTGTAACTTTGAATCTTACATCATCAGACTATATCATTCACTGCTTTCCAAGTTATACTCATCTACCAACCTCCAAATCTTTTCCTGAAATTCCTTGAAGATTGTTGTCCTTGGCTGTCACCAAAAATATTCTTTCCCAAAATCAGTTGATATCAGTATTATCTTTATGGATAACCCAGCTGATGCTCTGATCCTTTATTTCTATGATCTCTTTTTCTCCAGTGACCTTGGTCTTTAACCTACCTCAGCACTGTCTTCATTGGTCCTACCACATGCTCTTTTCCTCTCTAGTTTCTAAACATGACTTTCTGAGTGTGCCTTATTTTGCTTAACATAATGCTCTCAAGTTCCATCCATTTTCCTGCAAATGACATAACTTCATCCTTCTTTGTATCTTAATAAAAATCCATTGTATATATACACTACATTGAACCTACAATATCTTGATCCTACCAACTGTTTTTTACCTCCCACTTGTCTTCTCTTCCATCATTACCTACTGCTATGGTTTGTCCTCCAAGAGTTCATGTATTGAAATCTTGGTCCCCAGTGTGGTGATGTTAAGAGATGGAAGAGCCTTTAAGAGATGTGGTTTAATGGGAAGCAGTTGAAAGATATATTGGGACACTGGATCCTTCCTCTCCTTGTGTCTTAGCTGCCATGAGGCAGCCATTTGCTCCACCAGGTGCTTCCACCATAATGTACTCCCTCACTATAACTCCAAAAGCAAAGGGGCCAAATGACTATGAAACTGCTGAAACCATGAGCCAAGATAATTTTTTTTGTGTGTGTACCAGATGATAGGGAAAAGATACAAGTGGTGGGAACACAAGGTTAAGGTAGCAATGTATTTTTATTAATATTTTATTGTTGTCAATGGACCTTTAATTTATTTATTTATATGTGGTGCTGAGAATTGAACCTAGGGCCTCACACATGCTAGGCAAGTCCTATTCCACTAAGCCACAACCCCAACCTGCAAGGTAGTAATTTATAAACTGGGCTTACTGTGCTGACCTACGCCATTTTTTTTTCTAAAAAAAGTAATTTATCTGCAGTCCTGACTGACTCAAGTGGACAGAATATGTCACATTCCTCAACATGTGAAATGCAGGAGAAACAATTTGTTCTCCAAAGGTTCACCTGTTACTTGCAGAAGAAATGCAGGCTGAAATACTTCTGAGAAGAGGAACACAAGTTACCCTAAAGGCTGGAGTGACAGAGGGGGGACTTTTGTGATACCTACACAGACCAGATCTCAGAATCCAGGGAGATAATGATAATCCTTTCTAACCATAAAATCTGGTAAGAACTATGGTTAAGAATCCAAATAGAACCAGTCAGCATGGGCCAAAGTGACCTAGAATTTCATGGTAGTGGGGACTTGAAAGTCTCATGTCATCCTGCTATTAGTCAAAAGTTAAGAAGTGGACCTGAGCAGAACTCTCTGGAAATTTCTCTGGGATTCCCCAATAAAACTAGAATGTAGGAAAGATACACTGTTCCTTTCCTCTCTGAAAGGACCCACTCTCTCCCTTGACACTGTTCCTTTTTCCCCTTTCCCATTTCTTCTAATAAACTCATTGCCTGTTACTCTGAGTGACATGTCTGAAATATTTCTGACTTGATTGCAAGAACTGGGATTTGAAAAGACATCTTCATGCTGCCTCAATTTCTCAGAAGGTTCCAGCCCTGTAATATGGAGATTGAACACAGGGGTGCTATACTATTAAACTATATCCCCAACCCTTTTTATTTTTTAAGATGAGGTTTCACTAAGTTGCTGAGGACCTCATTAAGTTGCTGAGCCTGGTCTCAAACTTGTGATCCTCCTGCCTCAGCCTCTTGAGTCACTGGGATTACAGACTTGTGCCAACACACCCAGAAAATCCTTCCTCCTTTTAAGTTGATTCTCTCAGGTATTTTGTATCAGCAATAAAAAGCTAACACAACTGGTCTCATTTTAATTTGTAATTATGAATTTTGCATGGGTCCAAATGCCAGCCAGCCATTGTACATGTCTCTAGTTCATAATCCTGTTTTATGGAAAACTGTATTATACCTTCTCTTCCTTACTCAAGTCTCCAATATCTCTTCCTCTGTTTTATTAGCTGGTGAACTTTATTCTTATGTCTTGCTGTGTAACAAATCACCCCCAAATTTAACATCTTAAAATGATAAGTATTATCTCACACACCTTCTAATTCAGTGGACTGACTTAGAGTCTTTTATGAGATTGCAGCCAGGTTGTTAGTCAAGAGTACAGTTCCTGAAGTGCTGGGAGCCATTAGCCAAGTAGGTATGACAATTTCCTTGCCAGCGTACCCCATGTTGCTTAGTGGAAGGACTCGTGGAAATAGGACATTTTGCAGTGACATTGCATGTAGGTGACCTTGCTCAAGGACCAGGGCGGATCCGGGTTTAGGGTGTTCCCGGTTTATAATCCGGGTTTAGGGCGTTCCTGGTTTAGGTTCCAGGTTTAAGGTTATTCCTGCTGGGAATAGAGCGTATCCTGCTGCCTGAGTTCCCCTTGAGTTCTCACGGGATTCAGACAGTATTTTTTTGGGAGACAGAAGCCCAGTGGGGGTGGATTTGGGCAGAGAACGTGGATTTCCCCAGAACGTGATTGTAGACGGCTGGTGTGAGTTCGGGAATAAAGAGTTGCTGTTTGAATCTACAAGCTGTGTGGTGGCTCGTGATTTTGTGCCCAGCCAGACTGCGGCACTGAAGATTTGATTAGGTTATGCTGGATGATCTAGTTCCAAGCGAATTCATAGGGATGTTGGCAGGAGACTTCAGTTCCTTGCCAGGTGGCTCTCTTTATAGAACTGTTCATGGAATACACAGCTTCTTTCAAAGTGACTAACCCTCAAAGTGATATGCCATCACATTCTGTTCTTTTCTATACATATCTACCCAGGCCCAATGTAGGAAGGAATAATACAAATACCAGGAGGTGTATTTGTTCAATTATTAGTATGTATTAAACTGCTGTAAACACTGATGTGGCTATGTCATTGCAGTATGCTGATTTTAAGTCCTTTGGGTATAGACCAAGGAGTGGGACAACTGGTCAAATGGTGGTTCCATTCCAAGTTTTCTGAGGCCTCTCCATATTGTTTTCCAGAATGGTTGTACCAATATTCAGTCTCACCAGCAGTGTATGAGTATACCTTTTGCCACACATCTTCCCAGCATTTATTGTTACTTTGTATTCTTGATAATTGCCATTTTGAGTGAGATGGAACTTCAGTGTAATTCTGTCTCTTAAATAAAACTTATTGAGGGGCTGGGATTGTGGCTCAGCGGTTGAGTGCTCACCCTGGGTTCAATCCTCAGCACCACATAAAAATAAATAAAGGTATTGTGTCCGACTACAACTAAAAAACAAACAAACAACAACAACAACAACAACAACAAAAACTCACTGAAGGAGTTGTATAAAATCATTGTCTTCAATTATTTCTCCCATTCTCTCTTACGTCTATCCCATCAGGCTTTTGCTCTAATTGCTCCAAAGATACTACTCTTTTTAAAGAGTATGACCTCCATATTGGTGAATCCAATAGTCAATTCCATCATCTTATTTGACCTTTCAAATGGATTTAACACAGATGGTCTGTCTTCCTTAATGGAATCTTTTTTCCCCCCACTTAGTTTTGAAAGTCAATAAACTCTTGGTTTTCTTCCTTGGATTACTGACTGATCCTTTCCAATCTCTCGGCATTCTCCTCTTGGTCTATGTAATGTTGGACTAGGCGTAAGAACCTATTTTCTTATCTATACTCAGCTTATTGATAATTCCATCCAATCTATTGGTTAATAACTCTCAGATTTATACTTTGGCCCAGACCTTTCTTCCAGACACTTTTCTCTTACTAGTTTCTTGGAAGTTGGTTGAATAAATAAAACTTACTCTGTCCCAACTGAACTCCTGGTCTTCTAAAACCTAGTTCTTTTTAAAAAAAATATTTAAAATTCTCTTTATTATTGAATTATAATTATACATAATAGTAAAATTCATTATTACATATTCATACATGCACACAATATAATTTGGTCAATTTCATTCCTTGGCCTGCACTCATTTTTGAAGAGAGTAAAAAAAAAAAAAGAGTCAGTTACTTTCTCACTTTCAGTAAATAAAACCAGTAAATACTTCACAAAAATATAGAACCTAAAGTTTCTGTGACTATGAGAGATTGTAAAAAATACAAAAATAAAAGAAAATAAACTCCCACTGCCTTAAACAAAACAGAACAAGTTCTGGGGCAAAGCATTATATTTTAAATCATCAGACTCTTTAATGCAATATTACATTCTCATGTGAAATGTTAGAGTAAACATACTGGACAGTCCATATTCAGGAAGTCAAATTTGAAGTAAACCAAAAATTTAAAGGTAAGTCTTGAACTAATGTTATTTTTAAAAATCAAACTTTGCCTCATTCCTGTCCCCTGGATGAAAGGGAAGAGAAAGAGAAGATCCTTGTCAGAGTGACCGTGCCTCACACAGTGTAATGTTCTCTGCTGGGTCTTGTGGTATACAGTAAGTGAGCTCTCAGTCTGAGACTTCCTGTGTGGTTTTAGTTCAGATACCCCAGGTAGCTTCAGCCACTTCTCTTCCTTTGCTGGGCTAGATGTGTTGTTAACCTGTCAGGAAGTGTCTAGGTCTATTTTTATGTTTTATTTTTATAGAGCATTGTGTGGACTGTTTTATAATGGACTTTGATTCTCATGATGTTAAAAGCTGGGTTGGCATAAGCAAGTAGCAGGTGGTATAGAGCTTGCTCATGTGTTATTTAATTTATTTTATGTTTTTCTATTGGTTTGAATATGCTTTGACAAAACAATATCAATTGATGGCATATGCTGAGTTTTAACAATGAATATCCAGTAAAAGTAGGCCAAGAAGGGTAAGGTGCCAATGGGAAGCTAGTTGGACATGAAAAAAAAAAATACTATGTAATTCCACTAAGTGAAGCCTTTGGAATATATCACTGAAAAGGAGTTCAGAGCCACACCTCTTTATAGGCTATGAGTTGACCCCCCTACCAAGTAACTATGCCTACTTGTGGTATTTTTACCTTCAAGTGAGGGGTGATGCTCTAGCCTAGACCTGGAGATTATCTTTTTCAGATATCAAAAGTTGGGATGAAGGCCAAGTGCTGTGGAACATGCCTGTATTCCTGGAGGCTTGGGAGGCTGAGCCAGGAGGATGGTGAGTTCAGAGCCAGTCTCAGCAACATAGCGAGACCCTTAGCAACTCCTCAAGACCCTGTCTCTAAATAAAATATATAAAAAGGCTGGGGATGTGGCTAAGTGGTCAAGAGCCCCTGGATTCAATCCCTGATACAACAAACAAACAAACAAACATAAAAAAATAAAAATAAAAATTGGGATGAAGGAAGAAACATATACTTTAGTCTGGTTTTCATTCTATAAAAAAATCCTGCTACTTGAGACAACATGGATGAAACTGTAGGACATTATACTAAGTTAATTAAGCCAGGAACAGAAAGATAGATATTGTGTTATCTCACTTATATGTGGAATCTAAGAAAGGTGAACTCATGGTAACAGGAAATAGAAGGATGGGCTATCAGGGGTTGGGGAAAATGGGAGCTGTTGGTCAATGGCTAGAAAATTTTAGTTACAAGATGAATAGGCTCTGGAGACCTAATGTTTAGCATGTTGGCTAGTTATAATAACATTATATACTTGAAATTTGCTGAATGGATTTCATGGGTTCTCATCACTCACATAAATGGTAGGTGAAGTGATATGTAAGCTTGATTGTCATGCTCATTTCATAATATATATGTATACCAAAACATGCACACTGTAAATATACAGTTTTTTGGTTAATCATACCTTAATAAAGCTGAATAAAAACAATGAACCATCACAAATATGAGTCAACATATTCCCATTTTGTATTTAGGTTAAAAAAGTATTTTACATCCAGCTACATCCTTACTTCTCAACGATCGTCAACCTCTGATATTTAAATTGATAGTTTCTCAATTTTTCATTTGTTCCACAACAAGGTTTATGTTAAAGTTTGTGTTCTTCACAGCTGTGATTAATTTGCTTCCAGTGCTCATACCAGTGGATTTCTAACTTTAGTTTGCATTAGAAACACCTGTAGAGCTTGTTAAACTACTGGTGGGTCCCTATCTCAGTTTCTGATTCAGCGATTTGCATTTTTAATAGTTCCCGGATGATATTTATGCTGCAGTTATGGGACCACACTTGAAGATCCTCTGGTCTATTTTATTTTCCATTATTTTATAATGAAAGTACTGATTAAACTTACCAATACCTTTTAGAGTCTGTAAACAAGTCAGGATGGCACCTGGCATTTTGCCAGAGAAATGTTAGGGTTTGTAAACAAGTCTGGATGATGCCTGGTATTTTGCCAGGGGGAGTGGTTTGTGAGGTGGCGCCAGCGAGCCATTAAGTGTGGACATTTCTTATTGGTTGACTGCTTTATCTAGTTTATGTTAATTAGATAAGCTGTGTGGAATGTATAAATACCTCTGTTGTCCTACAATAAATGGCTCCTACTCCTGCTGTATCAATCTACACAAGTTGTGTCCCCCGCCCCCGTTATTTTGCTGCAGCCAAACAAACTGCGGCAAATACCCTTTGGTCAATCTGAGAATTCCTTTGTTGGAATTGTTTTCTTTGTCAGGAAATGAGTACTGTTAATTTCCTTGAATTCCTAGTTGGCCTTTTCTTTTCAGAGCCATAATTCCTGGTCAATTTTTTTCCCAGTAGAATCATCTCTCTTCCCTCATTAGGGTTCTCCCTTCTTCTGCAGTAGTGACAGAGGAGCCCTGTTGTCTGTGTATAGAGGAATCCCATTCATGAACAAGGAGTTTCAGTTCAGTTCTATCCTGGTCAGGGGCAATTTGTGATTCCCAATCCCACCTGGGTGTCCTAATTTCCAACATTCTCTCCAGTGGAGGTTAAAAGTGTGCAGAACTATTAACTGGGACATTGTCTATGGGCGACAGATAGAAGGTAGGAAATGTGTGACCAGGACAAGTGGGCTGTTTCCTGCTCTCTAGAGGTTCAACTATGTTCTAGGTTTCTCTGTTAGTCTCTGCTCCCACTTCACCCCATACTCTGCTTCTCTGCTTTTCCTTTCTGGAGTCTCTGGGAAGAAACATCTGGCTCAACAAGTGAACATCTACTTCAGACTGGTTTCAGAGGTCTCCATCCATAGATAGCCAACATCATTCCTCAAGGCTTGAGGTAAGGCAGAACATCATGGCAGGAGACTGTGGTGTAGAAAAGTGGCTCAAGACATCACACCAGAAAGCAGCTCAAACCTAGCCTTTAGCATCTCTACCATCTCAGTAGTAAATAGTATTCCATCCTCTTGGTTGCTTAAAATGAAACCACTAGAATTTCCCTTAAGTCCTATCACATGCACACAATACACAGTCCATATCCACACATTCAGCAGATCCTGAAAATCTTGCCTCCCAAATATATCCAGAATCCAACCTCTTCTCACCATCTTCATTACTACTTGCTGATCCAACACTTCATAATCTCTGGATTATTGGCCATAGCCTCCTAATTGGTTTTTCTTCTATCCATACCTCTTCTTTTCTCAATACAGCATCTAGAATATTTTTTTTAAATGCAACTCACATTATGGCATTCCTCTGCTCAAAACCTTCCAAATGAATCCCTGTCTCAGAACTTTATGGTGGCTTATAGTGTTCTAATATGTTCCTTAGCCCAGGCCTCAAATTTTGCCTCTTGTCTCAGCTCTTCTCCTTTCACTCTGCTTCAGTCATGCTAACCTCCTTGTTGCTCCTCAATCAGGCAATGCTCCCACTTTGGGGCATTTGTATTTGCTGTTCCTTTACCTGGAACACTGTAAAATCCTCCCTTAAATACCACAGTGGTTTGTTCTATTATATCATTTAATTCTTCACTCAAAAGCACCTTAGTGAAACCTTCTCTAGACATCCTATGTAATATTTCATCTCCCGTCCTCCCCTAAAACATTCCCTATCCTGTCTCCTTTCACTCCAAAACACTCACTAGAATCTGACACATTTATTAACTTTTCATGTTTATTCGGTTACTTCACTTTATTGTAAATCCCCTAACAAAGGATATTTGCTTGTTTTGCTCGCTATTTATCTTCAGTGCTGAGAGTAGCAGTGGTATATAAAAAGCATGTAATATTTTGAATGGGAATGGGTGTCCCACAGGGTTAATGAAGTGTATATATTATACTGCATTACGTTAGTGTGGAGCAGAGAGGGAGACGACTCATGAGGCTGCGATGTTCAAATACAAGAAGTATGAAACAGCTGCAAACATAATGAATTATATAAAATAATAGTATGAATTATTGCTGACTAGTCTGTTTCTCTAGGAAATCCCGCCGGGCCCTTCCATTCTTTTCCTGTACTTTCCTCAACTGCAACTGTGGCCAACCCAGTCGGTCAGATCACCAGCTCAAAGCTGCCCTTTCCTGAAGGTTTTGGAACGGTCTTAGGTCCACTGATCCGCCGCGCGTTATCTCGCGCGTTACCCAGCAACCCCACACATCTACCAGTCGTGCTAGTCAGCAGGACAGGAAGCGGAAGTGACGGACACCGGCACATGAAAACCCGCCCCTCACACCTCCCCATCCTCTGGGCGGTGACGGGAAGCCCGGAAGGGGCGGGCACAAGGCTGTGGAGCGGTGGGGAGGGGCGTCCGCCGAAAGTGGCGGTTTACTTGAGGTGGTTTCCTTAGTGTCCAGCATAGTTTGACTCTCCGGCCGAGCTCAGGACTCGTACTGCACCAGTGCTATCTGGGCTGGAGTGGGCTCCCGCGTCCTCTGAAGCAGGCTTTTATCTGGCCCAGAACTTGCGGGTTCAACGTTTCTCTCCATATCCGGATACCGATTACGGTATTTGGACTCTGCCTCAGACCCAGGTTCTGCCCTTCCAACTCCCCGCGCTGTGTTTACCCCTAGGCACAGTCTTAAGTTCTCCGTTTTCGAACCTTGTTTCTCTTTCCTCTCATCCCCATTTCTTCCAGAAGGCAGTTTTAAAACCTTTCCTTGCGTCTTTACTTTTTCCTTCGGCTCTTTTTCTTTCAGATTTCTCTAGAATCCCTAGTTTTCTGCTCCATGCCAGGTTTCTGCTTCCTAGGGCTTCTCTCTTCCCCAGAGATCTGTGACTCATGTATTAGGAGGTTTGAGCTTTTGACGCGTTTCTTTTTTCTCATCAGAAGTCACAGATGCAAGGACGTATGGCTCCCCTCAAGAAATCTCAAAATTCCACAAAGTTACCCCTGGCTTTAAACCCCACGAAGAGCAAGGACGTGTTAGCAGTGCTGGCCGAGAGGAATCAAGCTGTAATCCCAGTTGGGGTATGGGTGGAACCTGCCTCCCCAAATAGTTTGGAAATCCCAGCATCTGTGAGTGATAGTTTGATCCAAACATGATTCCCCCTTTGTTTTTATTAGTCTTTTCTAGTTTTTGGTGCTTAAAGACGAACAGTTGGAGGATGTTGTTTCTGTTTTGTTGTAAATAGATTATATTTTTGCTTTAGGATTATAGATCAAGTATGTTTTTTGCCAAAACTTGCTGGAGCTTTAGTTGGTACAATCAAAATACTATTTAAGTCAGACCTACTGTGCAGGTGGTAATACATGGGACAGGATGTGTATCAGTTTACTTTACAAACTTGATTGCTTGCAATACAGTAACCTATGTTTTAAAATGGAGATTCAAGCAAAAAGGAGAAAGAAATTAATTGATTGGGATTTTGAGACAGTTTTAACTATAAATTCCCTGAGAACAGGAACCTTTATTTCTTGTTCCTTCCTGCTCTTGCACATAGTAGATCATGAGTGAGGAAATATGGTCTATTAGCCCTGAAAGGAGGTGCATTTCAGATGAAGGAAAACTTTTGTAAAATTTACATGTCCATGTTTACATGATGGTTCTCATATGAACTGGCATAAGGACAATTTTATAAGAAGGTTTTTTTAAAAATCGTTTTTTAGTTGTAGATGGACATAATACCTTTATTTTTTTATTTTTTATGCTTCGCTGAGGATTGGACCTAGTACCTCAAGTGCTCTACCACTGAGCTTCAACTCCAGCCCCCTAAGAAGGTTTTTGATAGTGGTTCCCCAAACTGTGCGCCTTAGCTTTTTGTTAAAATTTTATTAAGGTAAATACGAAGTTGTATTATAGTAAATCATTATGTATCTTCTTTTCCTGATGGAGTATAAGCTCCTTGTTTATAGGTAGGAAATCTTGTTTATCATTACCTCACTTTTATCTTAAATAAATATTGCCTAATAAGTATAGGCATTCAGTAAATATTTATGGAATGCACAAAATGTGTAATGATCTTCTGTATAAATAGATTGGGTACTGAACATGTACCAGAGTAATGAGGCAGGAGGGCAGGAAAAGTATTTTCCCTTTTCACTAAAGTATGTACACTTTATCCTAGAGGAGAAATGAGACATTTTGAAGTAAATGTTAAATGACAAAGCAATGTAGCAATGTAGTATATTTACTAAATTAATATTCATATGTATATGTATACATTAACTGATTTATTTCTACCCTATGTATTTTCTGAAAGAATTTTTAAGAGTCTCACTAGTCCATGATTAAGTGCTAAGAGATGATTGGGTTTATGTGAACCAGGAAAGTTTAAAAAGACTTTGGATAATCTGGGAAGAGAGTGGGATGATTCTCCTAAGGGAAATTGGGAGAGATGGAAGTAAACAAGGTGTGTTCAGGATTCTAAGAGTTGATTCTATGGATTGACATGGAAAGTTAGGGGAATGGTGGTTGGGAGGACTATGGAAAATAAGGGTGGTAAGGAACTATAGGACATTTTGGAGAAGGGATTGACTTTATTGTTTAATATTTACAAATGAATTTCATTATCTGTGTTTTGGTTAAATTAATTGCTTCAAACTTTTTAAAGATTAGGGAGAGATTGGATCCAGGGGGACAGGTTAGGATATAATTGTAACAACTTAAGCATGAAGTATACCATCAAAACTTTTTAAAAATATTTTTTAAATATTTATTTTTTAGTTATACGTGGATACAATACAATATCTTTATTTTTATGTGGTGCTGAGGATTGAACCCAGTGCCTCACACATGCTAAGTGAGTGCTCTACCTTTGAACCACAACCCCAGTCCCCATCAAAACTTTTATAGTGCTAAGAAATAAAAAGGAAAAGCCTCAAAAAAGGATGGTTGAAGTGGAGATGAAAAAAGATATATAAAAAATATCCCAGAAGAATCAGTTTTGATGCAAGTGTCCTTCATTATTTAAGTTATTAATACAGCTTTTTAATGGCTTAGATTATGACATCTTTGTCATGTCACATGTCAGCATTATCAAACTGCCTAAAGTTTGACACCATTAAGCTCTTTTCTAGCCTTTTTTTTTTGTACCAGGGATTGAACCCAGGGGCACTTAACTGCTAAGCAATGTCTGCAGTCCTTTTTATTTTTTTATTTTGAGATAGGATCTTGCTAAATTGTTAAGCCCAGCTTTGAACTTGTGATCCTCCTGCCTCAGCCTCCCAAGCTCCTGGGATCATAGTTGTGTGCCGCTGTGTCTGGCTTCTTTTTGTATTTTAAGAAGAGTTATATCTTATCCTGGGTGTGGTAGCGCACACCTGTAATCCCAGCTATTTGGGAGACTGAGGCAGGAAGATTGCCAGTTCAAGACCAGCCTGGGTAACATGATGACACCCTGTCTTAAAAATTAAAAAAAGAGCTAGGTGCTGCAGCACATGCCTGCAGTCCTAGTGATTCAGGATGTAAGGCAGGAGGCTAAAGGAGGAGACAGAAGGCCAAGGATAGCCTCAGCAACTTAGACCCTGACTTAAAAAATAAAAAAAGGTGGGGGGACTGGGGATATAGCTCAGGAATAAAGCACCACTGGGTACAATCCACAGAACTCCCCCAAATAAAAATAATAATAAACAAAATAAAATACAAAATAAATGAGGGGCTGGGGATGTAGTTCAGTGGTAGAGGGCTTGCCTAGTATGTGTTAGGCCCTGGGTTTGATCTCCAGTATTGGAAAAAAAAAATTGAATCTTAAGTTCCTACACATTAATTCAAAATTTTAAGACTGGAACATGTATAAACATGTCTTCTTTCCCTCATTTAAAAAATTCGAATCAATTTTAGCTGAAGGAAGTTTGGTCAAGTATCTAATACAACTCTTTATTACTTTAGCCTGTCTAGTTTGGGAATCCACTCTTATTTACAGAATAGCACTGTTGGTTCAGAGTAGATGAAAGTAGTTACTTCTAAAACTTGTTACACTAACATCATGTCTACTCTAAAGGGGAACTCCTATTCATTCCCCGCCCCCTAAATTTCAAGGAGTCATCAGGGTTCCTAAAAATGTCAGAGCTTAGATCTCCATTCCCTCCCAATAATTAAGTTAGCATTAAGTGACACTGCTGTCCTATTATCATGTATGGCTATTTACATTAATATATTTTCTAGTTATCTTTTGCTGAGAATCTATTGACAAAGCAAAAATATTGTGTCAGGAATTTAGGCAGAATACAGTGGGATGGCTTGTCTCTGCTTTTCAAGTGTCTGGGGCCTCATCAGAGGTAGCTTAATTTGTCTGGGACAGCTTGACTAGGTTCTGGTTGTTGGTTGGATTCTTTGGTGCTTCTTCTTATGATGCTTGATAATAGGCTGTAATATCTAAGATGGCTTTCTTGCTCACATTCTGGCACTTAGGCTAGGATGACTAAAATGGCTGGGGGCTGGTTGTATATCTTTCTTTTTTCAGAAAGCCTATTTGGCCGGTTTGTATTTCCTCATGGCATGGTACTCTCAGAGTAGTGAGAATTCTTATGGTGCTGGTTTCTCCCAGAGTGAGCGAGCACTCCAAGAGCTTCAGGTAGAAGTTGCTTTATGACCTTGCTTGGGAAGTCACAAAGCCAACGCTTCTACTTCATTCTATCATATGTTCAGGGCTGGATCGAATTTGGTGTGGGAACATACTAAACATGAGCATAAATACTAGGAGGCTTGATTTATTGAGGCTTAAATTTGTCTAGACTTGGTCTAATCTGTGTCAGTTCAGACTTTATTATGTAAATAATTCTCTTTTGGAATTATTTTACTCCGTTGTTTCTTGCTACTTGCATTGTACATTCCACTCTAGTTGACCATATTCTTGTAGAATAGTTTATGGGATAGGTTTCTTGAAAACCTTAATTTTATTAAAATTCATTTTATTTTTGAGAATTTAATAGGAGCTTATAATATAAACTGAGATACTCTTTTTTAAAAAAATATTTTATTAGTTGTTGATGGATATTGGTTTATTTATACGCGGTGCTGAGGATCGAACCCAGTGCCTCACACATGCCAGGCCAGTGCTCTACCACTGAGCCGTAACCCCAACCCTTGAGATACTCTTCAGATTGAAATCACTGTGGTATAAGAAACAATAGGAAGCAGGTATCATGACGATTTAATTTAATTTGAAAATTCCTTATGAAGGAAGACCATATAGTCAGGAGAAAAGCAATATAGGATAGATAATAAAAGTTTTAAGAGTAACAGAAACTTCTAGCTCTGCTAGTAGCCAGCTATAGAATCTTGGGCTTCTGCTGAAGATTAATCTTTCTGAACACCAGTGTCCTCGTTTGTACCAAAGAATTACCTTATTACTGAAGGTAGTGTTGAGGATAGAGTGATATAATATAAAGTGCTTGCATATAATAGATCCTTAAAAATGAGAATGGCTGTTATTTTCGTTCCTGTGGTTATTCAGAGCACTTAGAGGAAGTGAATGCAAATCAGGAACTCAAATGTGATGAAATATTCTAGATTGCTTAGAATTGTTGAGGGATAAAGCTTTTTATAAATATTTATTCAGTACCTTTATAATCAGGGCTCTATACTATATTGTAGGGAAAACAAGTAGATATTAAATGCATTTCCTGTCCTTAAAGAGCTCATAATCTGATGGATGAGTCCATAAATGTTGAACTCAGTAAAATTAGTAAAATGAGAGATGCCGTAGCATAAGAGCTCAGTGTGTTATGGGAGGTACTAGCGATGGATTTTAGATGGTCTTGAAGATTGAGCAGGCCCTTTACTAGGTGGGTATGAAAGTAAGAACATACTGTGTTAAAAATGGAGAATAATTCCGAGTATGAAGGAGTTTTACAGTAGGATATATCTGGTGAGATCTGAGCAGTCTGGTGTATCAGTACCATTTACTCCATTTAGAAAATGTGTAACAGGAGTGGGTTTAAATTGGTTCTTTAAGAATCAATAAAATGTGGGGAAAAAAGAAAGTGGACATCTTTATTTTCAGTTTAATAAATAAATAAAATTTGAGTACTTACGAATTCTAATTTTTAGTTTATGATTTGGTTTAAGTACCTGGTATTCACTATGTAGATCATTGTCTCTGAACACTCATAATTTCCTTACTCTTCTGGCAATTTTGGGTTATAGAACTGAATTATTTTTTCCATGATTATATCCTGACTTTTTTGTGTTTGCAACAGCCCTAATGGACAAAACTTCTGATAGGCAAATTAATTCTTTTATCTTTGAAGACTTCAGCACATATGATTGAAGAAGAACTAAAGGAACAACTAAGAAAAAAACAAGAAGCTTTGAAACATTTTCAGAGACAAGTCAAACACCGAGTCAATCAACAAATTAGACTGAAAAAACAGCAACAGCTTCAGAAGTCTTTTGAAGCAGTAAGTTCAAAAGTGAACCTGGGGGCTGGGGTTGTGGCTCAGTGTTAGAGCATTTGCCTAGCATGAGGGAGGCCCTGAGTTCTATCCTCAGCACCACATAAAAATGAATAAATAAAGATATTGTGTCCAACTACAACTGAAAAATAAATATTAAAAAAAAAAGTGGATGGGAGGGGAAGGGAGGAGAAGGGGGATAGAAAGGGCAGCAGAATAAAATAGACATTATTATTGCTGTATGTATATGGGTGACTGTATGACCAATGTGATTCTGCAACCTGTACAATCAGAAAAATAAGAAATTATACCCCATTTGATTCAAATGTATGAATTGTCAAGATCATTGAACTGTCATGTGTAACTGATAAAAAAAATTTAAAAAAAAAGTGAACCTGAGTAATAATTGAGTGCAAAGTATGTATACTGTAAGATAAACTATTAGGCAGTAACAGTATCACTTTCTTTTAATTTCATGCTTTATATAATCTGATTTTCTAGTGAGTGCACAAGATTTTTATATAGAGAAATCATGTTTTATTGCTGTGTGTTCTGATGTGTTCTTTGTTTTCATCAAATAGTTAAAAACAATGTCAATGGGGCCGGAGTTTTGGCTCAGTGGTAGAGCACTTGCCTATCATGTGTGAGGCACTGAGTTTGATCCCCGGTACCACATAAAAAATAAGCAAATAAAATAAAGGTATCATGTCCATCTGCAACTAAAAAAAAACCAACCAAACAAACAAAAAAACACCAAGAATTTTGGGTTCATACTTGAGTTTGAATTCTGGCTATTTTACTTTTAGCTATGTGACCTTGGGTTACTTAACTTTTATGGTTGTACATATCTATAAAATATGGATATGATCCTTCTCTTACAAGATTGTGTGAGAATTAAGTGAAATAATATAAATGTTATTAATACAAACAGGTAACTGGTAAAAGTTAGTTCCTTTGCCAGCTAATTTCTCCCAACCATTATTTGATTACACTGGATTGGAGTGGCATCTCATATCCCTCCTTTTTCTTTTGTGTAGGCAGAAAAAGAAGGCTCTATAGCCATGCAATCTTCAGATCCAGCACACTTCACTCCTAAAGGGACAAGTATTTTTCCAAGCAATTTGAATGCTGCAGTTGGAAGTTCTGGGTTACCTGCTTCCCAGATGTTTGGGAGTGCAATAAAAGATGGAGAGAATCAGAATGAATTATTCCAACAACAAGCCCAAGCTGTAAGTGCATACTCGTTTTATCTTATATCTGATTTTTCCCCATCCTCTAAACTAAAAATATGACATTGATAGAATATGAAATGGGGATATATTCAACTTTACTTTTTATCACTTTTTTTTACTCTTTGTAAAAATGGAGACCAGTGGAATAATGCTTATTTTTACATGTATTTTTCTAATTTACATTTTAGTTTATTTTTGAATGACTTAGAATCATCTAAAGAAAGGTGCTCAAGTATTAGAATTCAAAATTTATTAGAAAGAGCTTCAGGCCAAAGAACATAGATTTTCTCAATTATAATGAAATTATTCTGTGTAAGTTACTATTACATTGTAGCATACAGACAGAAGTGATTCTTACCTTTGTTGCAAAGATATTCAGTTCTTCTAAAGAGTATTTCATTTAGTATTTATCTTTATATGTTTTTTCTTTTCTGTCTTAATCTTGTTATCATAATAAATGGATCTATGGTTGTAGGTAAAGTAATAATATAGGAGTGCCTAAACATATCCAGAATTTTTGTAAAATATGTACTTTTATTTAATAACTCATTTTATATACCTAATTAAGAATTATGAATAGATTCATGTATTCAAATACTTGACTCCTAGACAGCTCCTTCCTTAGTGTACCTGAGCTTTTGTTCATTTGGTTTGTTCTTCACCTCTACTTTGGAAGTTGTTCTTCATCTTATTAAAAAAGTACTTTCCTGGGACTGGGGATGTGGCTCAAGTGGTAGCGTGCTTGCCTAGCATGCATGAGGCACTGGGTTCAATTCTCAGCGCCTCATTTTTTCTCTTTTAATATTATGAACAATTTGGCAAAAATTTATTGTGCCAGGCACTGTATAAGATACAGGGATAGAACATTTACTCAGACACCTTCAGTCTTTGCTTTTGTGGTACTTATGGCTATGGACTTCATTTGTTTAAAGCATGGATTGAACACATTAGTCAGCATGTATTTGAATGTATTATACTTATTAAGCATTGTGGGGATACTAATGAAATGTGAAATGGAACCTTCCATGGACTTATATTTCCAGGTAGGTATACAAAGCTAATAGTCCCTAGTCTATTAAATAATATTATGGACCCATTTCCTGTATCTCTGGCAATTAAGTTTTGCCATGGGAGTTAAGAAATATTTAAATTCTGAGGAAATAATAGGGGAAGAATTCATGAAAGAAATGGATGGGGTTGTATATTTTGAATTGGTAAGCTGAATTGATAAGAGAATTTTGAAATGAGAGAAACAGTTAAAGACTTAGAATCTGCAGTGTGGTTGGTATATTTGTGAAGAAAAGAAGAAGGCTTTCTAATTGATAGTTTATAAAGAACCAGAAAATGAAGTTAGATGAGTAAGAAAAATCAGGTAATAAGAAGCACTAAATATTACAAAATTTTAAAAACTTTTTATGCCTTGTTTTAATTTTTTTTTCTTGGAAGAAGATGAATTTTCTAAAGAATATTTAGTGACTTAACTATTTTGGGCATGTGAACTTTTACCCATACAATTTAACAATAGATGCTTTTTAATCTTGCTTTTTTTGTTGCAGTTTTAATCCACTAGATGTCACTATGAAGCTAGGCAATAAAACTGTCAGGCTCTAAATCCCTAGTTAACTAGGACTGATTGAGCGCATGGTGAACATAATTCATTTTCTAAATGTTAGTGGACTTTTCAGTTTATTAGTATCTTGGAACTACAGAAGCAGAATATTGAATTGGAAGTGGCTTTTTTTTTTTTAAACTTTATTATTTATTTATTATTTGTATGTGGTGCTGAGGATCGAACCCAGGGCCTTGTGTGTGCCAGGCGAGCACTCTACCGCTGAACCACAACCCCAGCCCTGGAAGTGTTTTAAAGTTCATCTGACATATGAAATATGACATATGAAATAAGTATACTTCAGAATAATATAAGAGTGAGCCAGAGAAGGAAGTTTATGGATAAATAGTATTAAAACTGGGTAATATAGTCTTCTGTTTATTTCTGTTTAAAGTTTTCTATATGTTTAAAGTTATTTAAGCTTTTAATTAAATGTTAAAAAAAGATATTGGGCTGGGTGTGGTGGCACACATCTATAATCCTAGTGACTTGGGAGGCTGAGGCAGAAAGATTGCCAGTTCAGGGGCAGTCTTAGCAACTTATCAAGAGTGTGTTCAAAGAATAAAAAGGGATGGGGATATAGCTAATTGGTAAAGTGTTCCTGAGTTCATTCTTTATTATTCCCCTGCCCCCCAAAAAGATATCTGATTCAGTTTTTCTCTCTGTAAAGAGTTCTTTTATATCATCGTGTGTGTGTGTGTGTGTGTGTGTGTATTTATATTTATATGGGTGATATATATCAATTTAATTTCTGCTAAAACACTTATATTGGATATCTTACTACTTTTTCAGAATGTTCACTTCATTTTTAGAAGACTTGGAATTATTATAGCTGTTTTTTCAATATAATGGTCAAAAATTTCCTATCACTTTTTTTAAATAAAAAAAATTTTTTAAGTTGTTGATGGACCTGTATTTTATTTATTTATATGCGGTGCTAAGAATTGAACCCAGTGCCTCATGCATGCTAAGCAAGCACTCTGCCACTGAGCTACAACCTCAGCCCTTTGTATCACTTTTATTTGTTGGTCTTAGTTTTGCCCTCTCAAATAATAAAAAATAAAATACTTTCTAAAAGGACTTCAAGTATTTAATTATAGTTATCATTTTTCTTCTTTTGGATTTCTTCATTCTTAAAGCCTTTTGATTTTTTTTTTCTAAATGCTGCTTAGTTTTCTAATGTTCTTTTCAAATATGGCCCCCAAATCTGAACATAGTCTTATTATTTCAGATGTGGTTTGGCCAGAATCTCTTAATACTTAGTATTACCTACTTATTCAAAGATCGGATACAATTAGGCCCCTAAAATTAAGAGCTAGAGTCATAGAACTGGAAGAAATTTCAGCCCATCACATAAAATAGAACCAGCCATTTCTTTTGTTAGAACTGATATCTATCCTTATGAATTGAGTTTCTATGGTGTCCCTTGATTACTTCATTTTGGTGGGGAAGTGAAGAATAACTTACCAGTTTCATTCTTACTATATAATATTTTTTAAATTTATAGACTATTAAGTTCGCCACTGTTTCTTTCCTTGTAAGGTTAACTCAGCTTTTTATTTGTTTCTCATTGAACCTTTTATGCTCTTGTTTTTATTTTTATTCTCTCATTACAGTGCTAGTTTTCCAACTTTTTAAAAATACCTTGGGAAAATTATTTTTTGTGAAGTTAAAGTTTAAATGACATGAAACAACCAGCTAAATTTTCCTCTTTTATTATTGAAAAAATTCGTTTTTCAGTTACACTCTTTTGGCTGCAAGAATTTAGGCTAACCAAGCAAGGGGAAGTTTATTTCAAGCATCAGGGGTTAATAAAGTTAGAATCCAAATCTTACACCTATCCCTAGTCCTTTCAAGAATGTATAACTTGAAAGTTTTTCTGGATCTAAGGTAGTTCCAATGACCCCAAGAGTGTGGGATCTTTGAGCTTCACACTAGTATTTAATTGTTAACTTGAATCAGTTGATCCTATCCTTCCTTCTTTTTTCAGTATTGAGGGTTTTTCCCAGGACATGGGGTTTCCAGTGCTAAAATTGGAACAGTTCCAGGCAAACCAGGATAGGCAAACCTGGGTCATCTTATTTCTACACTTGTGCTTCTCTTATTAACTTATTTTTCTACTACTAACTGGTGTTCACTTATTACAGCTTTGTAATTTTGGCACACTTGAGGCTACTTTCATGTCTTTTCTCCAGTATAGGATTTAGGGCCTTTTAGGCTCAGGTCCTATCTCTGATTTTTCTGAGAATATTTGCTAGTTCATTATCTCTGATAAGGTATCTTTATTGTCCAGTTTGCCTTTTTTGCATTAGATCTAGGTTACTGGCCATCCTGTAGATTGTTAGTGACAATTACAAAAGAAAGCTAATGCAACTGATGCATTGCATGGGGGTTTATGGACTATAATAAAGGGCTTTTGTAAGTTTTAACTCTAGTATTTTTGACCACTGTAAAATTTTTTTTTTTTTTAAAAAAAAAAAAAAAACAGGGATTGAACTCAGGGGCATTCAATTACTGAGCCACATCCCCAGCCTGATTTTTATATTTTTTATTTAGAGACAGGGTCTCACTGAGTTGCTTAGCACCTTTTTTTTTTTTTTTGCTGAGGCTGGCTTTGAACTTGAAATCCTTCTGCCTCAGCCTCCCAAGCTGCTGGGATTATAGGCATGCACCACTGTGCCAGCACTGAAAAGTCTGAACATTTAAAAATCAGTATGATATAATTTGCAAAAAAGCTACATTGTAGTTGAATAGAATTCAATTTTGGGTAGATCTTAGCTGTGCTTTATTCCCATGATCTATGTAGTATTATCGTTTTGTTTATGTAGTTACATAAATTCCACCTTTCTAAATCTTATTTGGCTAAAAAAAAGCATGAATAAAAAGAACTGAAAAAATAAGAACAATGAAAAGAGTCATAGTAGATTATCTGTCAAATTTTATCTTATGTACTTGCCTGATATTTTAAATTTTAACATAAAATTTTATTTGCTTTAGATTTTAAGATTTAAATCTTGAAATTTGCTTATATAGTAAAATTTTTGTTTATCAGATAAAAATCCCTTTGCTCATTGTTGAAATTATGTTTCTGTGAGTGGTTCAGACCTTTTGTTGTAAATGTATAAGACATTGCCTCAAGACCTGTATTTATTTGCTAACATCACTGATGTTGTTGCTAATCTAATCAGAAAAATCTAGGGATGATGTTGCCAAAGGCTGTCCCTCTATTAGGGTTTGTGGGGGTGACAGTTTTCCTTAGAAGGTACTATGATTAATTATCTAATATATCTGGGATATTGTCTTTAAGGGTCAGTGTGAGCCAAGTTTTGTTGGCAGTGATTCTTCCTACTGGATGGAAGAAAATACAGGCGTGTGTTCTCTAGAATATTCCTGAGGTCTGAAATAATTGCATTTATATATGCATTATGAAAACCCCAAATGATTCTACATGCTTATGTTGTTCATGGAGAGGTAGCTTTTTGTGTTAAAGGAATCTTTTTTTTACATTTTATGTTTTGTTAAAATTATATATGCATATAGTTTAAGCAAGTAAAAGAAGTAGATATGTACAATGTTTACAGTTTAAAAACAAATGTCTTTCACATTTTATCATTCCCTCCTCAAAAGGGAATGTTGTTGTTGTCGTATCATTTAGTATTAACTTTGATATTTCTAAGTAAGATGCTTGTGGTGTTCTTTCTTGATTTTTAAAAACAGTTCAGGCATTTTTATTGGTGCCTCTGAAACATGAGGATTTGGCTCTTTCTATCCCCTCTTGTTATTACACATATACCTTTTCCACCTTCACCCTCTCTTTATAGTTATGTAGTAATTTTGCTTAGATTGATATTCCACATTTGCATTGTTATGACTATGTAAACAGTACAGTTGAGCTAGGTAGTAAACTGTGATTACTTTTCCTTCTGTGTATGGCTTTTTGTTTTATTTGGAGTTATATTGATTTTTGATTTGCTAGATTTTCTATGCAGTTTTGAATGACTTATCTCTATAAGGGAATCTTTAAATTTTGGTCAGATTTAGTGCCAATCTTTGTTAAACCATTAAATTCCACTGTCGCAGATGTGGGATACCTATAAAAACTTAAATTGAGCAACAAATGTATCACTTATGGTAACTTTTGAAATACAAATTATGAATTTAGAGTTCTATTATTTTGAGAAAAGTAATAAATGAATGACTACCACGTTTGAAAAATAGGTATATGAAATATATTTATGTGTATATACACACACATCAATATAAGCTCTAGATATGGATTTCCAGTCTATTTTTTAAAATATATTTTTTAGTTGTAGTTGGACACAATACCTTTATTTATTTACTTATTTTTATATGATGTTGAAGATGGAACCTAGGGCCTCACACGTGCTATGTGAATGCTCTACCACTGAGCTACAACCCCAGCCCCTTCCAGTCTATTTTAATGTACTTGTGTCAGATTCATTGGAATAGTTGCAAAACTGAAAACTTGTGACTTAGTGGGTTAATAACAATGGCTATAAGAGAATGAATAGTGTGTCTGAGTTTCTAGTATTAAAAAGACTTAATTAAATTTTATTTTTTGAGTGTTCATACACCCATAGCATGTGCCCATAATACACATGTATTTTTAAACATACACTTATAAATATATGTTGCATGAATTAATATATAAACCACACAAACACTTAAGCATATAATGATTAGCATCTTGCAGTGAGAGAGGTACACTTATTTTCTTGTTCATTTTATTTAGCACATAATTTTGCATAATTTTATAGTAATATCTCTTTATTGTTTCATTATAATTTTACATAATGGTGAGATTCATTGTGACATTCATACATGCACATAATTTGTTCCATTTCATTTTCTAATACTTCCCCTTTCCTTCTCCTCCTCTCTCCCCTGATCCCCTTTATATACTCTACTTGTCTCCCTTCTATTTGTTTATTTTTTTAAATTGATACATTATCATTATAAATAAAAGTATGATTCATTATGATATATTCACATATATACATAGCTAATTTGGTCAATTTATTTCCCCAGTACCTTCCATTTTCTTCCTTTCTTCCCTCCTCCTTCAATCCCCTTCCTTTACTCTACTGGTCTCCCATCTATTTTTGAGAGATCCCTTTTTTAATTTCTTTTTTCTTTTTAGCTTCCACATAGAAGACAAAAATTTTGACCCTAAACTTTGAATCTGACTTATTTCACTGAGCATGATGTTCTCCAACTTTATCCAAATTCTGGAAATTGATATAATGTATTCTTTATGGTTGAGCAGAACTCCATGGTGTATTGTACCACATTTTCTTTATCCATTCATTTATTGATGGACACTTTTGGTTCTGTAACTTGGCTATTGTAAATTGCATTGCTACAAACATGTATCACTATAGTATACTGATTTTAGTTCTTTTGGACAAATGCCAAGGAGTGGAATAGCTTTTTATTAATTCTTATTAATATTAATTTTGATTCTTGCTATATTAGTTACATTTCTGGTAGCTTCTGTAATAAAATCACCACAAATGTAATGGCTTAAAATGATGGAAATGCATTTTCTTACAGTTCTGGAGGCCAGAAGTTGAAAATCAGGTTCACTGAACCAAAGTCAAGGCATCAATAGGGCCATGCTATAATATAAAAAAAAATTTGTTTCTTTTGTCTTTTCCACCTTTAATTCTGCTGGCATTCCTTTACTTGTGGCCACGTCATATCAGTGTTTGCCTGAATCTTTGTATTGCTTTCTCTGCTGTAGATTGACTATCCCTCTACTACTCTCTTATAAGGACACTTGGGATGGCATTTAATGCATATCTGGATAAATGAGGATCATTAAAGATCTTTTACTTAACCACAACTTTACAAAGGCCCTTTTCCTCTACAAAGTAACATATATAGGTTCTGGGGATTGAGATTTGAGACCTGATTTCTTTGGCTGGCCATTGTTCATCCTTCTGTAGTTCTCATAGTAGTCATTGGAAAGACCTGTATAAGACTGAGGTTCGGTGAAGAATTATGGTGGAAAAAGAAATAGAAAAGCATAAAGTATATTTTTATTGCCTGGCCAGTTGAAATATCCTACTTAAGGAATTGTAATCAATCTGAATCTAATGGAGATTAGGACTTTGATAGGAAATGAAGATTCTGAAGCCCTATTTTAAATTTATTACATTGGAACTTTTGAATCCTGTTTACAAAATGTGGGACAATAAAACCTACCATACGTGGTGGAGAAAGAAGCAGGCAATTCATGGCTTTGTATTTTTTTTTAATATTTATTTTTTAGGTGTGGTTGGACACATACTTTTATTCAGTTTATTTCTATGTGGTGCTGAGGATCGAACCCAAGGCCTTGCACATGCTAGGCGAGTGCTCTATTGCTGAGCTACAATCCCAGACCCTGTATTTTTTTTTTTTAATAACTTCAGCTGCATGTATGTCTCTTTTTGCATTGTGAATAACTCTGTCTTAACCCCTTTAGTCATTCTGCAGCTAACCTAATTTAGAAGTCCTGCCCTTGGTAAAATAAGGAGTAATGTTTCAAGATGATTTCTCTGGTTAGCAGTATGGATTTCTAGAAGCAAGGACTAAGCAGAGATGATATAATTGTTAGAAAAACTGGGCTAGTAATGAGAGTTTTTCCTTCTTAGCTCACTTTTAGTTAAAAATACATTAAGTATTTGTTACTGACATCTGTTAAGTCTTAGCCATAATTTCCCCTCAAGGGAGTATAGATAGCATTGATCTTTCAATGAATGGCTTACAAATGGTCCTGACTTTGCCAAAATGTCCCTAAGAATATGTAGATTTGCTTGTTCACCATGAGTTGCAGTGCTCATCCTAAAAAATGGTACATGGTTCATTTGTTTCTTTTCCCTAATGGGGCATACCTTGCAGATTTGAGAGAGGTAAATAGACTGTGCTCCTCTGAAAAAGATATCAAAATAGGTATATACTGAAATTACTAGTTAGAGACAAGGAATGAAAATAAAGTCAATGTATTTAATATTAATAGTCATTTATCAGAGATTATTTAGTGCAGTTGAAACAAATTGATTCTTTTGAGATGTGTTCTAAGTTAATTTAGGAAGGCATCTTTAAGGAAAGGAGATCTGAGAAAATACTTTAACTTGGTCTTCAAATGTTGGGTGTACAGAAGGGATTCGTATCAATAGGAACCAACTAAGAGTCTTAGGGCAACTAGGAATAGAGTCTTCTAGCAAGGAATGATGAAAGCAATTAGGCATGCAAAGACCAGTTGAAGAAATAACTCCTTATTGAAAAGATGGAATAGAAGGGAGTTAAGAATGTGTTTGTGCAACAATTTCTAAGTATATTGATTCAGACATTTAAGTTCTGATTTTGGCATTCACACTTAATATAGTGTATATATTGATTAAAAAATTATGTGAATCACAGCCCCTACATTATAAAGTTCAGTCTTTTTAGAATAATGATAATAATATCATAAAATACTATACAGATCAAAATTTCCTTTTTAAGTAATCCTCTTATTAGGTCCGTATTTTTAATAATGGGTACCTGTTTTCCTTTTGGAATACTTAGTGTATTTGGTATCAAGACTTTAACTTGTTTTTGCTTTCTTTTTTTCCTCCATTCCCTGGCAGCTTAGTCAAACCATGAAACAAGTACGTCACCGGCTGGCATCCCATAAAACTGTGAGTAAAAAAAAGTCATCACTGTTTCCAGATGGTATGAGGAAAAGCTTTTCTACCCAACAGGTAAATTAATTTCCATTATGTGGTTTTTAAAAATACAAATAAAAAATTTACTTATATCTCAGCATAGCTTAGAACTGTAAAATATTGGAAATAACCTGAAATATCCCACAGTAGGGAATGCTTGTGATGCATCCATATACAGCCATTCTAAAATATAATTATGTTTTCAAAGAATATCTGAAGACAAGAGAAAACTTGAGGTAAAGTTAAGTGAAAGAAGTAGGATACAAAATTTTGCATTGTGAATAACTCTGTCTTGACCCCTTTAGTCACTCTGCAGCTAACCTAATTTTGATTGATTACAATATGATCTCAATTTAAAAATGTATGTATTTGTTCAACAAATGTTTATGGAATGTCTATAATTGGTAGATATGGTTCTAAAAACAGGACTTACAGTGGTAAAATAAAGACAATAAGCCTTCAAGGAGTTTCTGTTCTGGTAGGGAAGTATATAATAAGTAAATAATTATAGAATATAATTTCAAATAAAAAGTGCTATAAAGAAAAGTAAAGCAAAATAAAAAGAAATGGCAGAGAATGCTTTGTGCTTGAATGAACCCCTATATAAAAATGGCTTGAGAGGCTAATGTTGATTATTTCTGGACAGTATTATTACAGGCGATTTTTCTGTTTTCCTTATTTTAAAAATTTCCTATTGTGTGTGTATTACTATTATTTTTTTAAAAAGAAAATTGTTTCTTAACATAAAGTTAGAGTGAAAAATTGGAGTCTAAATGTAGAACTAGACCTAAAAGGATATTTAAGCCTATAGTTGTAAAATGACTTTTTTTGGTGTCTACTTATTTTAGAATTCACAAATTTGGATGCTCAGTTTGTGTATCTTCCTGTGTTTACTTAATTTTGGCATTAATTTCAAGTTTTGTTGGTCAGCATCTAATAAAATAGCCCCATTAGTCCTTTTTTTTTTTTTTTTTTTTTGCTTTATTATTTTTTTGCTACCATCAACTGTCTCTTATTTAGGTCTTTCCCAGTTTTATTTTCTTATGATATATTGTTTTATATTTTCATGGATCATATACATTCATGTGTTAATAACAGGGATACTTTCAGAGAAGTATGTCCTTAGTTGATTTCACTGTGTGAAAATCATAGTGTATTTACACAAACTAGAGAGGGTTATAAAATCCTTACGTGACAGTCTTAAGGGACCATCATCAAATATGTTGTTCATTGTTGATAAATGTCATTGTGTAGCACGTTTTATTTTTATGTTTTTCCCTTAAATATCTCAACAAACCATTAAAACATTTGCCTTTATATGTTTGCAACTTTATATGGTTGAATACTAAACTATAAATGTCTCCCTCTTCAGTAATAATTTTAAAATTTATAAACTAACTTTAAAAAACAAAAGGTAGATATATCTAAATATGAAAATCCATTCTACATGCAGTCAGTTTGGTTGACTTTTTCTAGCATTGTCTTGTTGTGACTTTTTGAAATACAGTTTCTTTTGTACCTCAGTTATTCTTAGAAGCTTGGGTGTTTTTTTTGACAATTTTCATACCTATTATGGGGTATTATAAAATTGATTCCAGGAAACTGTTGAAAAGTGGTAATTGGACACTTTCTAATAAACCAGAGAAGAAAGGGTTATCAGGTCCTAGAGAGTGATATTTTATATTGTCTGGAATATGATCAGATCTTATGAAGTTGGTATTTTTCCACAAAGAATGCTGTTCATAGATCTGACTGAAATAGTTATAAGGGAGGATTAATTCTGAGATAAGATCCTTGTATAAACCAGGTTTATACGTCAGAGGTGCCATTTAAGTGTAATTCATTATTGTTATGATGATGATAATGAATTCAAGCTGGCCATTTGCTTCCAATGAATGCATTTGGGGGACAAGAGGTAAAATAGCAAAACAGATTCTTCTGTATAATTGGGAAAGATCTAATATTCAGAGAAATATTCTGATCACTTATATCAAATCTTTACCTCAAATCTGAACAGTTTTCTATTCTCTCAGCTGCATGAAGTGGGAATCTGCCCGTTGGAAAAAACAATCAGTAATCCAATTGAGCTCTGCTTTCATTTCTTTGTTAGTTTTTAGCAATTAGATTCTTTCTGGTTGTAATTGTTCAAGGTGCAGAGATCCATGTAGAACATATATTTGATTGACTTCTGTCAGGTTTCCAGGACTGAATTCATGAGTGTTTTGAAATTGTTAGTGGTTAGGATGGTGGAAAGTTGTCATTTACGAAGTTTTTATGTTCCCCTACCAGTCATTTCATCTGTGATTTGTTTGTATATTTGAAATTGAAATAACTATTTTTTTTCTTAATTCTATATAGGATTATTTTAATTTACTCAAGATCATTCCAAATCTTTCACAAAAAACTCAATTAGTATTGTGAGGATGTTGCCTTCCCTAGACCATTTATATTTGTATGGATTCTCACCCACCAACTCCCAGGGAGTACTTTGTAGGAAACCAGCATCCATCATGATAAATATAGAAACAAGAGAAAAGTACCCTCTTAAGATCCATCAAAGTTTTTTTTAACTACTGTATATTACTAGAACTTTATGGAAAATCAGATAGGGAGATGAGGTTCAAACCCTTATTGCCCATTTGACCTTCTGTTGAGAAAAATGTCTATTCAATTGTGTTGCCTATATTTAAATTGGGTTGTCTTTTTATTGTCAAGCTTTATGTGTTCATTATATATTCTGGATATAAATCCCTTATTAGAGAGTGGTCTTATGTATATTTCTCCTATTCTGTAGGTTGACATTTCACTTTATTAATGGTGTCATTTGCAGCACAAAATTTTTAATTTTGGTGTAGTGCAATTTATTAGGAAGAATGAAATCCCCAACTTCTTAATATATTTTTCAAGAATATTTTGTTATTATGGATCTCTTGCATTTCCACATGAATTTTTTCTTGTTAATTTCTATAAAAGAAAAAAAAGTATTTTGGTAAAGATTTTTGGCTCTCTAGAACAATTTGGGAAATATGTCCATTTAAAAAAAAAAAATTGAGATGGGGTCTTACTCTGTTACCTTGCTGGTTTCAAACTCCTGGGGTGACTCCTCAGCCTTCCCAGTACAGGGACTAAAAGTGTGCATTACTACACCCTGCCATCATAACAGTATTTTCTTCTGATCCATGAATGTGAGATGTCTTTTCACATATTTGGATCTTTTTTTTTTTTCCAACAATGTTTTATAGTTTCTGTGTACATTTATCGCAGTCATTTAATACTGTTTGAATATGCTGTCTTCAAGCCTAGGATTTCATTGCAGTCACATTTTTTCTATATGTAATAGCTATATTTGGTATTATTTTTTATTTATTTTGTTTTGTTTCCTTTTAGGAATCTGCCAGTGAGGAAGTATTATCTATTATAACAAATGAGAAAGGGAGAGACGATTTATTTTGGGGAGACAAGCAGAGTCTCTTTTCTGAAGACAATGATAAGCCTTTTAGCAGAGTTCAGGTAAAGCAATAAGAGTAAGTGAAATAATTGTGATTTGGAATAGGGATTGCCAGTATTGTTATACTGGTTTAGAATTGTAGAGTTAGATTCTTTCAAGTTGGGCGACTGTGATTTCACATTTTATTTTAGTAATTTGTTGAATACTCTTGCCATTTTAAGATCATTTTAGGAATCTCATGGAAAACTAAGTGTTACTGTTTTATAACATTCTATATTTGTTGTTTATGTTCACTTTTAGAAAGTAAAATTCAAAAATCCATTATTTGTTGTCATAGAAGAGAAAGAACAAAAGCAGTCACATTTTCAGGGCCTTGAAGCCCAGGATTATCCTCTGGAAACCAAAGGTGATTTGATAGAAGTTCAGAGTATTGAGCCTGAAAAGAGTATTGAGCCAGATGTCCAGGCTGTTGATCTGGAGGTTCAAGCTATTGAGCCAGAATGCCAAGCCATTGAACCAGAAGTCCAGGCTTTTAAGACAGAAACTTGGAGTATTATGATAAAAGCCAGTAGCACTGAGATAGAAGATAGGAATATTGAGTTGAAAGCACAGGATTTTCTATCCGAAAACCAGGCCTTTCTGCCCAAATGTGAGGACCAAGATTCTCTACCCCAAAACCCCTATGTTCTCCCTAAAGACCAGAATATTCTACCCAAATATCAGGACCAGAATTTTCTGCATAAAGACCAGGATTTTCTCCCCAGAGACCAGGATATTCTACCCAAATGTCAGGACCAAGACTTTCTACCTGATAAAGACCAGGATTTTCTATCTAGAAACCAGCATGTGTTCCCTGAAGACCAGAATATTCTACACAAATATCAGGACCAAGATTTTCTACATGATGACCAGGATTTTCTATGTAGAGACCAGTGTGTTCTTCCCAAAGACCAGAATATTCTTCTCAAATGCCAGGACCAGGATTTTCTCCCTAAAGATCAGTACATTCTCCTCTCAGATGAGAATCTTCTATACAAATGTCAGGAGCAGGATTTTCCACTCAAAGATCAGGTAAAATGGAATGAAAAAGAGAGATAATAAGAATAAATAAGCTATTTAGAGTTTGGATTGGGATTTATAAGGATTATATTGCAACTGATTTGGAGGTCCATAGTTGGAGAATATACTTTCTTTCTTGTTTTTTTTCAAAGCTCCAGTGTTCATACTAAGCATTAAAATATTATCAGCATATTTTCCCTATCTGGACAATTTACTTTTTTATTTTTAATCTTCACTAGGAAAAGTATATCTGGCAGCCATCATTGGCTTTGACAGTTGAAAGATGGAAAAAGGAGTGGCCCACAAGAACAGAACCATATCTTTCACATAGGTTCCAAGGCCAGCCCTCTACTGGGGATCAGTCAGAGCAAAAGGAGGAAGAGGATCAACAGGAAGTAAATTACTTAGGGTTGTGGTTGGGCTTTTATGGAATAGAGTAGTTTTTTATTTTATTCTCTAAGATTCCTAGTCATATTCTGACCTCCGTGAAATCCAGAGTTCTCATTGAAGCATAAAATCTAAGTTAACCTGTCATTTTTAACTGATATTTTCTGTTTTTGTTGTTGTTTTTTTTTTGTTTGTTTTTTTAAGAAATCAAATTTGAAGCAGCCAGCATCACTTTTGATAGGTAGGCAAGGAAGAGAAGAGTTTCCTGTGGATGTTGTATATCAGGATCTTCTATGCAGTCATCATCAGTCCTCCATCAGGGCCAAGGTAGAATGGAGAAAAGGACAGAGACCAGCAGGAACTGAATGTTTAGGGATTAATTTGGAGCTTCAGATTTTATCCTCAGCTAAACTGTAGAACTGAAAAAAGCCTGGTTTTGGGTTTTATTTCATAATATTTCATATTACTCTTACTGGACAGTTTATAGTTTGTGTTTTTTCTCTTTTAGAAAGTACATTTTCTGGAGCCATTTTCTGATGAGGAAGGGAGAGAAGACTTTTCTCTGGTGGGTTATCAGTGTCTGCCTCCCCAAACCCAATTCCAGGACCTCATCAGAGAGCAGGTAGAACAAAATGAAAGAGAAAGAAAGAATTGGGAGATAAAGTAGCTGTTTGTTTTTTTTTTTTCCTGCTGTTCATTTAAAAAAAAATTTTTTTTTATTAGCTACACATGACATTACAATGATCTTGGCAATTCATACAAGTAACTGGGTTTTACAAATGCTGAACAACTGGTAACTTAAAATATAGAATCAGAGACTTTGGAGCTGTAAGGATATAATATCTTTGCTTCCTTCTTACATTAGTGGGATTATAGTTCTAAGTCCTATCAGAACAATACTTCTGCTTCAAGAAGGATAGGCGTAGAGTGTTAAAGCCCAAACAGTTTGGTTTCCGCTGGTTTCTTTTTTTCTTTTCTGCCTTGAAGCTAATGATAGAAAATACCTTTGTCTACACTGATCAAATCAGTTCTTTCATTCAAAAGATTAATACATCAGTTAGACTCTTAATTTATCAGGATTATTCTCTAACTCTTGCTGAATCCCACAGTATTATCACAAGTGTACTGCCCCTACATAAACAATGTCGGAAGAAGTAGCAGATCCTAAATTACTATAAAAGATTTGATGAATTTCTCAAGACTCTTTTTTTTCTGTGGTTTGGGATTAAGAATTAAAGTTTATAGAGTTGCATTAGAAGTGTAGCATCCTTATTCTTACCAAAACATAATTAGGATATTCTTACTTGATGCTGTTTTCTTAGAGTTCTCATGAAGCCTGAAGGATTATCACTAACATATCATTCTGTTTTAGATAATTTTTTTCTGTTTTTGTTGTTTCTTCAGAACATGTTTCTCAAGTAACCCACCTTTTAGGACAGAAGAGAGAGGGTAAGGGAGGAGTTGCCTCTGAGTATCATTAGTATGTTCCACCTAAGATCCAGGACCAAGCCTCCCCTGGAGAACAGGTGGAGCCGCATACAAAAAAAAGGGCTATCACTTTCTAAAAGAGAAGACCAGTTACTTAAGATTGGACTGAGGTTTAGCAAGCTAACTTGTGTGGGGGATACATAGACTTAAGGTCTCCAGAGTTAGGCTAAGAGTAAAATGTCTCTAGTTATTTCAAAATGTACCAGAATAATTCTTTTTTTAAAAATTTTTAGTTGTAAATGGACTATTTATTTATATGTGGTGCTGAGGATCGAACCCAGTGCCTCACACATGCAAGGCAAGCACTCTATCACTGAGCCACAACCCCAGTCCCAGAATAATTCTTAATTTGCTTTAAAATACTCCTAAAAAAAGCTGGAGAAGAGATAGATGAAAAAGCAAAATGTTACTGATTGTTAAAGTTGAGTGATGGGTACCTCATTTTTTTCCTTACTTTGGTGTTTTGAAAATTTTATGCTAAATACATGCACACATAGACCCCCTAACTGTTCTGTTATCCTTACTTAGTATCATACTCTGGGATTGTTACTGAAGTCTGTAATGTAACTAACCCTTGATTCTGTTTGGATAATCACTTTTTTCTTTGATTGTTCATTTAGAAAAAGTATATCAAATAACCTGCGTCTTTGGAGAAAATGGAGATTGGGAGAGGAATTGCTATTGGAGTCTCATCAGTATATTTTACCTAGTGATAGAGACCAAGCCTTTCAAGTAGTACGAAATACAGCGAGAGTAAATTGTTTAGATTTGGACTCAAGATTGACAGGGCAATGTATAATTGCTTCAAGGATTTAGTGTTAAGGTTGGTAATAATGGGCAAAGAATATAATGTACTCTTGTTCTTAGGTGTATCACACACGCCATTCTCATTGGTTTACTTTAGGCTTTTTCACTGAAGCTTTTACTTTTGCCACAGGCATGGTGCTCATCCTTGGGTAATTTATGTCAATGTTTATGTTGTCTTTTAGCACAGTAACTATGGGCAAGCATCACATGATATGACAGATGAGAAATGGAGAAGAGAGTTGCTTCCAGAGTACCACAGATATGGTTTACATAAAATCCAGGATCCTGGCTCTGCCAGAGATCAGGTAGAACACAGTACTGTAAAGAGTAAGCAGCAGAAAGCAAATTAGAGTTTTGTTTGGACTTGTCAGAGGTATATCACTAATGAAGATGATGATAGTGTTATTTTTTATTAATATTAGAAACATTATTATAAGTAACAGCTTGTATTCACAGAGCATTTATCATAGCCAAAATGGTTTTAGAAGTTTGTATGCATTATTCACAATGTCTCTGGGAGATAGATACTAAGATTATCCTTGTTCTATAGATGCGATGTAAGATTGCTTTGTGGATAGTTAAGACCCTTAAGAGCGCAAAGAAATATAATATCTACTTTTATGCCATAATATATGAGAACATTTTGAACTACTTAGATTACTTTAGGGCTATTCCTAAAGCCTACAGTACTATCACTATTATTATATCACTGCTCACATAATTTGATATGTATTATTATCTTTTAGAGCTTATACTTTAGGCAGCAGCCATCTGTTGGAACAGCTGAAAGATGCCGAGAGGACTTGCTTCTGAATCACCATCAGCATCTTCCACCCAAGCATCAGAGAGACACTTGCAGCAGACGACAGGTAGAGGAGACCATAGAGTATGAACTATGGAATTCAGGCACCATTATCCATACCTCCTAGGCTGGGATGATAAAGGTTGATAAAAAGGCAGATTTCTGTTTTATTTCATAGTGTACAAACCCAACCTTAAGATTATTTTAGAGCTTTTACTGAAATCTAGGAGATAGTTAGGAGCATTTTGTGCCTGTTTGGAAAAACTATATTTCATATTGATATTTATAAAAGTCCATTTCAGGTGGCCATTGTCTTCTTTGTTTGAAAAGGGAAGAAATGAGTAGTTTTTTGAGAGGGTTGCTGTCCAGCATTTCCACACAATGACCAGGTCTAGATCTCTGTCAGTAAGTTGGAAGAGCAAATATCATCAAGAAATAATCTTGTGAAGTTTGGGCTGGAACTTGTTAGGGTTATGTTGTCTAAGGTTTCAGAGTCTCAAATTAAGAATTCTAGTTATTCAAGTCTTTTACTCTTCTAGCGTTCTGCTAAGATTTCTTCATGACTTAACTGAAGTCTAGTTCATTCCAATTAAAATCTTACCACTCTGCATAATTTCTGTTTTGTGCTTTCATATTATTTTAAAAACAAAGGCTTCAGGTAACTAGCACTGTTAGGCCTAAAGAGGTACAGAGAAATTTCCTCTTGGCCTTTTAAGATAGCAAAAATGAAGCACAAGCCTGTAATCCTTACTGAAGCCTGAGGCAAAAGAATCACAACAAGTTTTAGGTCAGCCTGGGAAATTTGGCAAGACCCTGCCTCAAAATAAAAATAAAAAGGACTGGGAATGTAACTCTGGTGGAGTGCCCCTAGGTTCAATATCTAGTTATGCACCCCCCCCCAAAAAAAAAAGAAAAGAAAAAACAGAATGAAAAGAAAAGGCAGAAAGTAAAATTTGGGCTGAGGTTTCAGGACTGAATTGCTGCTCTTTTGTGACTTTTAGTTTGGGTTTATAAAGTTGGCCTAAAGGTATACTGTCATGTTTATTCAACATTGTCATTTATATAACCTGAACTGTGCCAGCGTCTTGTCTACCTATTATCTTTATATCCTTTGCATATATTTTTTTCCTTTGCCTGGATAGCCTTCCCTTTTTCCTTCACAAATCTGATCTCTTCCTGTCCTTCAGTTTCAGTTTAAAGGTACCTCCTTAGAAGAGGCTGGCCTGAACACCTTCTCAAAAATAGATTCCCTCTTCTTCTCTGTCTTTCCATTGTTTGTTTTCTTCTCAATGCAGAAAAACTTGTAATTATTTGTTTATTTATTTATATATGTTCTTATTGTCTAGATATTTTCCACTGGTCCATAGACTTCATGGAAGACGTGCCGCATCTTTTGTTTTTTTTTTTTAAACTGTTGTATAAATAGCATTTGGCATAGTGCTTGGTACCTAGTAGTAAATATGTTTCAACTGAATTAGCCAGTCAGTCAAATATTTGTTAATCATCATTAGGTGTTAGCCATTAGCTAAGTGCTAACTAGCAAAGATGCAGCTGGGAAGAAGACACAGCCAGCACTCAGATCTAAGACAATCTGAAGAAGAGAGACTGACACATAAGCAAATAGTTATGAGGCAACATAATAGTGATAGAGGATACATGCATAGAGTATTCACAAAACATGTGAGAGGGGTTCCAACTTGTGACCATTCAATTCATTGTACTGCTTTGATGGTCTGAACCTCCTCCTCTTGTCCTGCCATATAAGCCCTGAAAATTGCCAACTCTGGAACAGTCCTTCCCCTTTTGCATTCCCAAATAATCCAACGTTATTGGAGAATACATTTTAAGAGTGTAGATTAATATTGTGTTCATTCGTAGCGTTTTCCATAGCTGGATTCTCAGTACTGCTTAGCATTTTTCTTACTTCTTCCCTGCCAGCTTTCTTTCCAGCACCACATTGTCTATTCTAAACCTTAAACACTCCTGAAACTTCTGCTGCACTTTCATATTCTCAGACTTTCTAAAGAAAATAGAAGCATTCATATCATAAATGCTTCAACCATTTTCTTTCCTTCTTTCCTTCCCTCCTTCCTCCCTTCCTTTTCTTTTTTCTTTTCCTCCCTCCCTCCCTTACTTTCTTTTTTTCATTTCCATTATTACCTATTCTTAACCATCTCAAAGGAAGAATTGTCTCTTAAAATTCTTATCCTGGATTCTCTTGCTTTTATTCTTAGAGCCTTGCTCCATTAAGTGTCTGCTCCACTAAAAAAAAAAAAAAAAAGAAAAGAAAAAGAAAAAAGTTTTATAGACGGTGATTTTGAACATGTATAATTTCTTCATGACTCTTCCATTTTTTGCTTTTTTCTGGTGCTGAGAATCAAATTTGGAGCTACACAATTGCTAGGCAGCACTGTACTACTGAGCTAAATACACCTCCCACCCATAATTATTCTGTTTTTGATACAAATGTGATCATGTTATAAATAAAATTTTATGTGACCACTGCCAATTTCTTGAAAGAATAAACCCTGTTTACTATCCCCACTTAACTATCCACTGGTTTCTCACTTTACTATAATCTGACATCTATCCCCACCAATACTCTTGAACTGTTCTGTTTTTTTCCCTTGACTGTCCAACATTGCACAGGTGAGGGATTGGGTGTGTGAACTGTTCTTTACAAGGTTACCACAGGGTCTTCCTCATTAATAAAATGAGAATTTTCACTTTTTATGTTAGTGACTTCTCTATATTATTTGAAACTGTTGACTGCTTATTTCTTCTTGAAATGTTTCCTCCTTTCCTTTTTGTAACACCAGTCTCCAAATAAATTCTAGATATTCTTTCTTAGCCTTCTCTGCCTAAGTTTCTTTCTTGTTGGTGTTCTTTAGACTGTTTTGTTCTTCCCATCTCTTCTAACATTTTCTCTTTTTCAGTGATATTTTCTTTGGCTTCCGCTACTCCTTATTATGGTGATTTTGAAACCTGTCTTTTGGATAGATCTTTCTTTACAACTCTAGGCTTCCTGCTACCTGTTGCTTCTCTAAACACCACAAATTTGTCAAACTGAAGGTGTTCAAAACTGAACATATCACCTATTCCAAAGGAGTTTCTCTGCCCATTTAATCACACAAGCCAGAATCCTAGGCATTATCTTTACATCCTCTCTGCCTCAGCCTTAAGGTCCTGTGATTATACCAGGTTCTGGCAGTGTCTCATCTTAAACCTTTTTTTTCTTGCGGGGGAGGGTTGTACCAGGGATTGAACCCAGGGGTGCTTAACACTGAACCATATCCCCAGCCCTTTTTTATATTTTATTTAGAGACAGGGTCTTGCTGAGTTACTTAGTGCCTCACTTTTGCTGAGGCTGGCTTGAACTCTCAATCCTCCTGCCTCAGCCTCGAAAGCTGCTGGGATTACAGGAGTGTGCTACCACACTTGGCTGCAAAGTTGACTTTATTGGTTAATTATCTCGTAAATAAGGCATAGAGGAGTGAAGAAAAACAGAAATAGTGAAAAATAGACTAATTAGTGCTAAGAGCAAGTTAATCCATTTATTGGCTTTAGGTTTACAAATACCTGTTCGAGTCACTGCTTTAAATTCTTTTTGAGTATATAACCAACCATATATGAATTATTAGATCAGATAGGAATTGTTTTTAATTTTTTGAGGAATTACCATGCTGTTTTGCATCATGACTGTATCATTTTACATTTCCACTAGCATGTACAATGTTTTTTTTTTTTTATTTCTTTACATTTTCACAAACTTGTTATTTTCTGAGATTTTTTTCCTTTTCTCACATAATAGCCATCCCAACAGAAAAGTGATTTTTTTACTGTGATTTTGATTTGTGTTTTTCTAGTGGTTGGGAAAGTTGAACATCTTTTCAATGTTATTGGCTTTGTACATTTTCTTTAGAGAATTTCTATTCAAGTTCTTTGCTTACTTGCTTATTTATTCATTTTCCAGTACTGGGGATTTAACCCAGGTTATTATACCACTGAGCTACATCTCTATCCCTTTTTATTTTTTATTTTGAGACAGGGTCTGGCTTTGCCTAGGCTGGCCTAAACTTGTCATCTTCCTGCCTTAGCTCATGAGGGCCTACAGGTGTTTGCCACCATGCTCAGAGCCTTGTCTTATTTTTAAGTCAGGTTGGTTGGTTGTTGACATATAGGAGTTCTATATGTATTCTGGATATTAACCCTTTATGAGAAGTATGATTTACAAATATTTTCTCCCATTTCCTGTGTGGCCTTTTCACTCTGTTTTAATGTACAAAAGATTTCAATTTTAGTGTAACCCAGTTTATCTACTTTTTCTTTTGTTATCTGTGTTTTTGATGTCTTATTCAAGAAATTGCCAAATTCAATGTCATAAAACTTTTCTCCTGTGTTTCCTTTTGAGAATTTTATAGTTTCAGCTCTTATGTTTGTGTCTTTGATCTACTTTGAGCTAATTTTTGTATATGGTATATGATAAATACCTAACTTCGCTCTTTTGCACATGAATATCATTTTTCCCGATATCACTCTTAGTAGACTGTCTTTTCCCCCACTGAATGTTCTTGGCTTCCTTGTCTAGAACATTTGATCGTGTATGCCAGTGTTTATTTATGGACTTTCAATTCTATACCATTGGTTTGTCCATCTGTATCATATCAGTACCACCCTGTTTTTATTACTGTATCTTTGTAATAAGTTTGGAAATAAGAGGTTGTGGATTTGTAGCTTTCTTTTTCAAGATTATTTGGCTATTGGTAGACTGTTGAGATCCTGTATTAATTTGAGGAAGGATTTTCCAATTTACAAGAAAAAAAAAAAAATTGGAATTTTATTAGGGATTGCGTTAAATCTGTAGAGTGCTCAGAAAATTATATGCCATAATATGACATTTCAGGCCTCAGAAACAAGCCAAGCCCTGCAAAGCAAGTCTTTAATTTTTTCTGTCTCCAGTTTGCCCTTTCTGTTCCCCCAGGCAAACCATAGAAACTAGAATTTCTGTTCCCCAATGCAGGTCACAGAAACTAGAACTACCTTTCCCAAAAGCAAGCCAGAAAGCCTAAAATTATTACTCTAATCTTTGCCTGCCTTTCTGTCATTGAGCTGATGACCTCCCGTGTCTTACAGTAAAATCATAAGACTTCCATTTCAGAAGGGGTTCTGCCCTATACTTAGGAGAATGAAATCCTACACAGTGACCAGGAAGAATCTGAGCAGATAGGCCTTTCTGGGTTTCCCCACTCAGTCTGTTAATTTTAGGTCATATTCTTTGTCTAGTCATTTCGATACTTCATTGAACCTAAGCATAAAAATTGATGGTTCACCCTAGGTCTTTGAGTCTTCATTCTGAAGGTTCTTGTGCACATAAAACTTTGATTAAATAAATTTGTTATGCCATTCTCTTGTTAACCCATTTTTTTTTTTATAGAGGCATTGGCCATGATCCTATGACAGGTGAGAAAAGATATTACCACTTTCCTCCCATCATTTCCATATGACATCATAACAATAGTAGTAAGTCTTCTAATCTGTGAAAACAAGTCGTCTTCTTTAGCAATGTTTTCTAATTTTCAGTGTAAAAAGTCTTTTGGGGAGAACATGGGGTGCTCTATCACTGAGCTACACTTCTGGCCCTTTTCAGTTTTAGAGACAGGGTCTTGCTAATGTCTTGCAGAGGCTGGCCTCAAACTAGTGCTCCTCCTGCCTCAGCCCCCTGAGTAGAGATTTGCTGTTATTTTATTTTTTTTCTTTAAAGAACTGACTTCTGCTTGGAGGACTCATGAATGGGCTGACAAAAGGGCAAAGCTTTTGTTTTGTTTATAGCAAAATGTTGATGGTCTGAGACTCAGGGCCAGGTCCAAATCCAGGCTCCATCCCTTTCTTTGTAAAAATTATTTAACCTCCCATGCCTTTATTTCATCTACTGAGTGCTTGTAACAACACTGTAAATATGAAGGGCTATTGTGAGAATTGAATTATTTACTGACTGTGTGGCACAGAGTTAAATGATCATTATTTCTGTGTTCCCAGCCCTAGAACATCTTACCTTACTTGGTCTGTTGGTGGGGATTGAAAAAAATATTAGCTGAATGAATGAATGAATGATGAGAACAGTCCAGTAGAGAGAAATCTAAATGGACAAGTGTACATAATTAATACCAGGAGAGATTATAGATAATGTAGATGCTTGGGTCCTTACCTTGGCTTCTTGACTCCTTCTCTTCCTGGTCCTCTTCTACCTTACTCTGGAGTCTATTCTGTTTCTCTTGAGCTCCTCCTTCTCTGCTTAACCTCCTAATATCAGAATGTCCCAGAGATTAATTTCCTAAATTTTTTTTTCTCTTTAGTACTATTATAAATGTTCTTATCTTCTTAAATTTTGTTTTGGACCCTTCATTGTTACTGTATAGAAACAACTAATTTTTTAAATTTTTGTGGTACTGGGTATCAAATATAGGGTCTCACTTTACACTGAGCTAGATCCCTAACACCAATATAACTGATTTTTATGGTGATTTTGTAATCCTGCAACTTTGCTGAACTTGTGTACTACTTCTAACAGTTCTTTTGTGAAATCTTTAGGGCTTTTATAGGCACATTTTTATCAACCCCTAACCTTTTTGTCAAATGATTAATATACATAACTTTGTTTTATAGATATCTCTGTTTAAAGACACCTTTCTTAATACATACCGTTGATCCATTAAGTTTGATCTCAGCTAGTAGCACTATTACTCATGCCTGAATGCAGCTTATCTAACACACATTTTCTCTGTAAGCACATCAGAGCCTTTGTTGGGTGCTGTGAATTTAAACTACATCACAGCCTTTTGTGCTTAGGAATATTAGTATGTCAGCACTATTTCTGGGACCTTCTTAAAACAGTGGAATCACCCATAAAAAGCAAAAAATACAAAAAACATGGCACTAAGTAGAATGTAAAAAAGGATACTTGTGGCCTGGGCATGTAGCTCAGTGGTAGAGTGCTTACCTAGCATGGGCAAAGCCCCAGGTTTGATCCCTAGCAAAAACAAACAAGAAAAGACACATTTTTTTTTTACAATATGAAAACAGAATCTCCTATTGGACTTCAGTTGTCAACATGCTTGTTGGATTACTCAGATTTTCCTGGCTATTCATGTCTGCAAAGGTTTGCCTAGCATTCTGAGTACTGGTATTACATATAAATTTTAATGAATAGGAAAAGTTAGCAAATATGCAAAAAATGATGATTAACTGCAATTCATAAACCATACAACTGACCTATTTAAAGCATACAATTCAGTGTTTTTAGTATATCCACAGGGTTATGTAAATATCTCCACAATCAATTTGGGAACATTTTATATTTTATTTTATTTTTTTGATAGTGGGGATTGAACTAGGAGTGCTTTACCCCTGAGCTATATCCCCAGGTTTTTAAATTTTTTTTTTATTTTGAGAGAGGGTCCTAATAAGTTGCTGAGGCTGATTTCCAACTTGCAGTCCTCCTGCCTCATTCTCCTGAGTTGCTGGGACTACAGATGTGTAACTTGAGTTTTTATCATCTCCAGAGAGTCCAATTCCCAGTATCAGCTATTACAAGTTTCCCTTAGCCCCACCTCTAGCCCTCACAACTACTAAGCTATTCTTTTTCCATAAATTTCCTTAATCTGGTCATTCCATTTAAATGAGAACATGTAATATTTGGTCTTTTGTGACTGACTTCTTTCACTTAACATAATGTTTTCAAATTTCATTGATGTTATAGCACATAGCAAGACTTTATTCCTATTAATTGCTGAATAATTCCATTTTGTTTATATAGCACATTTTACTATTCATTCATTGATTACATTTGGCTTGTTTCTCTTATGAATAATGTTGCTGTGAACCATTTGCATACCTGTTTTTCTATGGACTTATGTTTCATTTTTCTTGAGTATATACTTAATAGTAGAATTGCTGGGGCAAATGATAATTCTGTGTTTATTAACCTTTTGAAGAACTAGCAAACTTATTTCCAAAGTGGCTGCAACATTTTTTGTTTCCATTAGCAGTGAATGAAGGTTCACATTTTTCTGCATCCTCACCAGCACTTGTTTATTTTTTTGTTTCTGGTTGCAGAGAACTGAACTCAGGAAGTCTTGCTGCCAGGCAAACACTCTACCACTGATTTATACCCCCAGTCCCCATATCTTCATTTAAAAACAAATTTTTATATATATATATATATTTATATTTATATATATATATATATAAAAATTTGTTAGACACAGTACCTTTATTTATTTTATTTTTTTGTGGTACTGAGGATCAAACCCAGTACCTTGCACATATTAGGTGAGCACTCTACCACTGAGCCACAACCCCAGCCCTCCATGTCTTCATTTTAAATTATTTTTCATTCATATGGGTGTGAAGTGCTGTCTCACTGTCCTTTCAGTTTACATCTTCCTGATGGCTAATGGCATTGAGCACCTTTTCATGTACTTATTGACCATTTGTATATTTTTGGAGTACTGTTATTAGATACTATATCCATTTTGTAATTGGGTTATTTGAGTTCTGATCATTGAGATATGAGAGTTTTAAAAAAATGTTTTATTAATGCATTATAACTATACATAATAGTGGGGCTAGTTTTCTCCATTTCTATCCCCAGTACCTTCCCTTTCCTTCCCACTTCCCTCCCTCAATTCCTCTTCCTCTACTCATCTCTTTCCTGCTTATTTTTTAATTGGCATATTATAATTATACATAAAAGTGGGATTCACTGTGATATATTTATACATGCATAATTTGGTTGGTTTCATTTCCCAGTGCCTCCCCTTTCCTGCCCCTCCATCTCTTTATTTTATTCTACACTCATGAGAGTTATTTTATTTTATTTTATTTTTGGTATTGGAGATTGAACTCGGGGGCACTCGACCACTGAGCCACATCCCCAACCCTATTTTATATTTTATTTAGAGACAGGGCCTCACTGACTTGCTTAGCATCTCACCATTGCTGAGGCTGGCTTTGAATTTGTGATCTTCCTGCCTCAGCCTCCTGAGTTGCTGGGATTACAGGCGTGTGCCACTGTGCCCAGTGAGAGTTCTTAATATGTTTCCTTTTTAGATTCAAGTTTTGCAATAAATTCCACCACTTTGTAGATTGTTTTTTCACTTTTTAAAATGGTTTCTTTATAGCACAAGTCTTTTTTAGGTCTAAGTTATTTACTTTGGCAGCTTATACTTTTGGTTTCATATCTAAGAAACCATAACTTAACCTGGGGTCTTGAATATGTACTTCTCTTTGTTTTTCTAAGAATTGTTTTAGGTGTTACATTTAGGTCTATGATTCTTCGAGTTAATTTTTGTATGTGGTATAAGGAAATGGTTCAACTTTATTTTTTGGCATTTGAATAACTGGTGTTTCAGCATCATAATTGAAACACATTTGTTTAAAAGACTGTTGTTCCCATTGAATTGTCTTGGCAGATTGTAAAAAATCAGTTGATTGTAAATATATGTGTTTACTTTTGAACTGTCAGTTGTATTCCATTGATCTGTGCCTATCCTTATGCCAGTGAAATCTGTCGTGATTACTGTGGCTTTGTAATGAGATGTTGGGAAGAGTCCTCCAGTTTTGTTCTTTTTCAAGAGTGTCTCAGCTGTTCTGGGTCCTTCACATTTTCATAGAAATTTTAGGATCACCTTGTGAATTTCTGCAAAGAAGGCAGCTGAAATTTTGGTGGAAATTATGTTAGATTTGTTGATCAGTTTAGGGAGTACTGCCATCTTAGAAATATTAAGTCTTCTAGTCTATGAATGTGGAATGTCTTTCCATTTATTTAGGTGTCTTTTTAATTTCTTTCAACAATGATTTGTATGTTTCAGAGTATAAATTTATATTTCCTTGTTAAATTTATACCTGTTGTAGTCTTTTTGATGGTATCGTCAAGAATGTGTCCTTAATTTTGTTTCCAGATTATTCATCACAAATATAGAAATTCAATAGATTTTTACATATTGATCTTTTACTCTCTAACCTTGCTGAAAGATAAATAACTTTTAAACTAAAGAGATAAAAATTTTAAACATTATTTCTAAAAGGTTAGAGATCACAGTTTGGCACATATAATGTCCAAGTAAGTATACTAACTTATAAAGTTTGGCTAGTAAATATGATGGGAAATTAGGCCCAGTGTTCTCCATGCCATCCCAATCAATTGATATGTTTCCAGACTCTTATTCTGAATTCAAGCTCATCAAGAGAGTTATGTAGATTGAATGTGATTATACATTTGAGATACTAAGGGATCTGGCTTTATACCTGGATTCAAGTCCAAGCATAATATGATAGTATGATTTCAAATGACCACTTTTAAAGAACTTCTATTCTGAACCTTTTGATTTGTTATTTGTTCATTCATGATTTTTATCTGAAGCCTTTTGTCTATTATTTTTCCCTTTTTCATTTTTTGGTTGGTTGGTTAATTCATTCTGAAACTATTTTCTTTCCATCCTTTTTGCTTTTACTCTTTTATAGCTGGAAGTTTGAGGAGAAAAGAATCAATAGATAAAAATATCAAAAGGGTTCATATGGCTAGCTTTTGGTAATTTTGTCACTGTGTGACTGGATTCTTTAACAGGTTTATAATGATTATCAGTCAGGACTAAACAATGAATTCCAAACTCCATTGGCATTTCAGTCTGGAGTAGATAAAGAGGAAGACAAGAAAGAGGTATGTAACGATGTTGCTTTTGAACATTATTATTTCTTCAGTGATGCTATATATGAAATTAGAAACAGTTTCTGTGTCTTAATAGAGCTAATACTACAATTCCAAAGAAGTTGCTTGAGTATGTCAAGCTTGTCTTTCAAGTTCCTAAGATTTAGGGTGCATTGATGTGAAGTCAAAGAGCTGATCCAAGTAAATTTCTCCAGCTCTTATATATTTGCCACTATAACTTATTTAAATGAACATTTTAAATTTATGATTTCCTTTTTTTTTTCCCCTTTCAACTTAAAGTTATTTTAAACTAATTGTTCTTAACCCTATCCTTGTACCAGAACCAGATATGGACCTTTTTTCCAAATCCTTATGCTTGTTGGGCATGGTGGCACGTGCCTGTGACCCCCAGCAGCTTGGGAGGCTGAGCGGGAGGATTGCAAGTTCAAGGTCAGCCTCAGCAGCTTAGTGAGACTCTGTTTCAAAAATAAAAAGGGCTGGGAATGTATCTCAGTGGTAAAGCACCCCTAGGTTCAATCTCCAGTAGCCCCGCCCCCCCCCAAAAAAAAATCATATGCCTGGATTTGTAGATATACAGAATGTAGATATGTAGTATGCAGAATCAGTATCTGAAAAGGTAGGGGTTTTTTTGTTTGTTGGTTTTGTTTTTAATGTGTTTTAAAAAAATACCAATGGTGGGGCTGGGGTTGTGGCTCAGTAGTAGAATGCTTGCCTCACACGCATGAGACACTGGGTTCTATCTTCAGCACTGCATAAATATAAATAAATAAAATAAAGATATTGAATCTATCTACAACTAAAAAAAACTTTTAAAAAAAATACCATTGGTGATTCTGATGCATCTTCAATTTGAGAATTGCTATTTAAACTTTATTTTTTCTTTCTTTCTTTTTCTTTTTTTTCCTTCCCTTTGGTACTGAGGATTGACCCCAGAAGCAGTCTCTTTCTGAGCTACATCTATTGCCCATTTTATTTTATTTCAAGACACAATCTTGCTAAGTTGCTTAGGATAGCCTCAAAATTTTAATCTTCCTGCCTCAGCCTTCCAAGTAGCTGGGATTATAGGCATGCTCCATCACGTCCAGCCTATTTAGACATTTAATAGTTGATACCAAAAAGTTGTACACTGCCCTACCATATGCATAGATATGCTTTAGCCATTTGAGTAGCCTGTGTCCTTAAAAGAGAATATATAAATTCAGAGCTATGAACAGATCCACACAGTATAGTAGCACTTACTTTACTAAACTTGTTCAATTTATGAGTGTGATACTCTGATGTACTTCAACCCTTGTATTCCCCTCTCTGCCATGTCACGCTGGGCTTAGAGTATGTTTTTGTGGTGTGATTCTAATTTTGAAAGGTTAAAGGAACCTTGTTCTGTTACAAAATAACTCCTACTTTCTTTCTGTTGCCCTGCTTTTATGGTACTTAGTACTTGGGAATATAGGGTAAATATGCTATCTATTAAATATATTAAATGTAATCATTTCATTAAATATTTCGTAAATATGGCTTATATTAAATATAATCATTTCATTAAGTACTATTAACAAGGGATTGTACTAGTGGCAAACGAAATTAGTGTTGCTATCAACTTCTTTTTAGCGTCAAAAGCAGTACCTGAGACACAGAAGACTTTTCATGGATATTGAGAGAGAACAAGTAAAAGAACAAAAAAGACAAAAGGAACAAAAGAAGAAAATTGAAAAGTAAGTTCTTTGATTTGATCCTCATTCTGAGTCTTAAATTACCTGTTAAGATGTTTTTGGAGACTATTTTAGAAATAATCAGGTATAGATTAGCGATGTACCTCAGTGGTGGAGCATGTGTTTAGCATATACAAGGTCCTAAATTCAATCCCCAGCAACATACCCCAAAGGAAAAAATAGAAAAAATTAGGCAATGATATTGCCTTCCGATTCATACTGGAAAACGACGATTTTTGATCTGGGTAGAGTACCTAAGATGGTTAACAGCTTTGCAGTTTTTGTTTGAGTTTTTGATAGATTTATTCTTTTAGAGCAATTTTAGCTCATAGCAAAATTGAACAGAAATAGAGTTCCCATATACCTTCTTTTTCCACACATGCACATCTTTCTGCACTAGTACAGTTTGTTACAATTGATGAACCTTTATCAACACATTATTATTATTACCTAAAGTCCATATTAGCATTAGGATTCACTCTTGGTTTTATATTTGATAAATATATAATGATTATGTCCATATACATCATACAGAGTAGTTTCCTCTGTGCTCTGCATGTTTCTCCCTGTCTTTCTCTTATATCCTAGCAACAACTTATCTCTCTACTGTCTCTGTGGTTTTGCCTTTTCCAAAATGTTATATCAGAATGTTATAATGGAATCATATAATATATATAAACATTTTCAGATTGGTTTTTCTACTTGGTAATATGTATTTAAGATTCTTCCATGCCTTTTTATGGCTTGCTAGCTCATTTCTTTTTAGCACTAAATAATGTCCCATTGTCTGGTTGTATCATAGTTCAGTTATCCATTCACCCACTAAAGAATATCTTGGTTGCTCCCAAGATTGTCAGTTAAGAATAAAGCGACTATAAACATCTATGTACAGGTTTTTCTGAGGCCATGTTTTCAGCTCATCTGGGCAAATTCCAGGGGGTATGATTGCTAGATCATATGGAAAGAGTATGTTTATGGAGAGAATGTGTTTTAGCTTTGTAAGAAACTGCCCAACTGTCTTCCAATGTGGCCCATTTTTGCATTCCCACCAGCAATGAAAGAGAGTTCCTGTTGCTCCACATCCTTGCCAGCATTTGGTATCATTAGTATTTGACTGTTCTAATAGGTGTAAGAATAGTGGTATCTCATTATTGTTTTAATTTTCACCTGCCTCAGGATCTATGACATGGAGCATCTTTTCATAGGCTTATTTGCTATCTGCATATCTGTGGTGATACATGTAAGGCCTTTTGCTTATTTTTGTTGTATGTATATATTTATTATGTATGTATTTATTATGTGGTACTGGAGATTGAACCCAGAGCTTTGTACATGCTAGTCAGTGCACTACCATCCACAACTCCCTCTTGCCTGTTTTTAAATTGTGTTATTCGTGTTCTTATTTTTGAGTCTTAAGTTCTTTATATATTTTGAATAATAGTTCTTTATCAGACAGATATTTTGAAAATATTTTCTCTCAGTCTGTGGCATGCCTTTTCATTCTCTTGACAATAAATATCTTTTGCAGAACAGAGGTTTTTAATTTAATGAAGTCCATCTTATAATTCTTTTTCATGGATTGTGCCTTAAGTGTTATCTTTAAAAAATCATTGCCATAACCCAAATCACCTAGATTTTCCTCATATATTAATTCTAGAAGTTTTATAGTTTTGCATATTACATTTGTCTATTCCTTTTGGGTTAATTTTTGTGAGAAGTGTAAGGTCTGTGTCTATAATTTTGTTTGTTTGCATATCTATGTCTGGTTGTTCCAGTACCATTTCAAAGATAAGTTGACTATGTTTACATGTTTCTATTTTATAAATCTTTTCTGTTCTATTCGTCTGTTTGACCATTCTTTTGCAATGCCAAATGTCTTGATTACTGTGACTGTGTAGTAAGTCTTTAATTCAGGTACTTTCAGTCCTCTTTGTTCTTCTCCTTTAATATTATGTTGGATCATTTGCCACTGGAGATCAACTTGAGAATCAGTTTGTCTGTTCTACAAATTGCTGGGATTTTTATTGAAATTGCATGAATCATCAGATCAAGTTGGGAAGAACTGACATCTTACCAATTTTTAGCCTTCCTATCAGGGATCATGAACTATCTCTCCATTTGTTTTCTTTGCTTGTGATTTCTTTCATCAGTTTTATAGGATTGTTCATATAGATCTGATACATATTTTATAGATTCATACCTAAGTTTTTCACTTTTTTGGGTACTAATATAAATGATATATTTTTTTAAATTCTGAATTTCACCTCCTCTTTTTGTATGTTAACCATGCTGTTATTGTGGGATTTTTTGTTTTATTTCTTTTTTTTTGTGGTGTTGGGGATTGAACCCCAGGGCTTTGTGCATGCAAGGCAAGCACTCTACCAACTGATGTATATCCCTAGCCTTCTTATTGTTAATTGTGTTTTTTAAGTCATTCTTTTGGAATTTCTAAGTGGCCATGTCATCTGTAAACAAAGACAGTTTTATTTCTTCCTTCCAAATCTGAATACCTTCTATATCCTTTTCTTGTCCGATTGTATTATCTGAGTCTTCAGCACAGTGTTGAAAAGGAATGATGAGGGGTGGCATCCTGTGTTGTTTATGATCCTAGCAGGAAAATTAATAGTTTCTCCCCACTAAGTGTGATGTTAGCTGTGAATTTTTTGTAGATGTTTTTTATTAAGGTGAAGAAATTCTTTTCCCTGGTTTCATTTTTGTTTTGTTTTGATGCTGGGGATTAAACTCAGAGGCTCACACATGCTAATCATGTTGATTATGCTTTATCACTGAGCTACATCCCTAGCCAGGTGTTTTGTATTATACAGATTTTTTGCTGAATTCCTCTCAGAACTCAACCCCAGTTGCCTTCATAGGACAACTTGACTTTGAAACAATGCATAAAAAGTTATAATAAAGCTGGGCATAGTGACACTGTCTATAATCCCATTGACTCTAGAGGCTGAGGCAGGAGGATTGCAAGTTTGAGGCCAGTCTTAGCAACATAGTGAGGCCCTAAGCAACTAAGTAAGACCTAAAGGGCTGCAAAGTAGTGGTAAAGTGCCCCTAGGTTCACAATCCCCAGTACTTCCTCTCCCAAAACAACATTATAATAAAATCTCATGGGTTGAATGTGAAGATTCATGTGGTCAGATGTCATTTACCTATTATGCATAAGAGATTAAGTAATTGCCAGTATGTGAAAATACTCCAAAGGTTGTGAAGTGCTTTAAAATATAAGACAATAATATTATTATATATAATATTTAATAGAAATTGCTATTCAGTTTCTTGTGAAGTGTTAGAATGGATTCAAATAGCCTGATAGGTAGTCTTTGGACCTAAAAGTTTCCTAATTTTTTTTAATGCTATTTTCACTCAATGAAAGGAAATTAACCTTTTATTTAGTAACCTTTTTCTTTTCCAGTATTAATAAGTTTTTCTTCATCTTAGTGGATGAATATTTTTGTAATAGAAGTAGTCTTTATTTAGAAGAATTTTTTTTTAAAAAAAGAAGTACTGCCCTTAATGTTGCAACATGGCAAAGGAAATGTTTATTGAATTATTTTTAAGTACTTTCACTTTTATTTTCATTTATTTATAGTTTATTTACATGATCATTCAATCTTTCCTTTTAACATTTGTAGGGCTGGGCTAGAAACAAACTGCAAACTTACATAATTACATCTAAGTATTTAAAGGTCATAAACCAAGCCATAAACTGTTAAATGAATTATGTTTTCCTACCTTGACAAATATGATTTAATTATGACCTGGAAGATCAGGTTTTAATTTGTAATTATTGAAGGCCTCTGAATTACATGCAGGAACATGATAGTATAAGAAGAGACAGCCTCAAGCCCTCCCCATTTTTCTTTCTGCTCATTGCTTTATTTCATACCTTAAAGAATCTTAAATACATGTATGTTAAGCCCAGCCCACATATCCAAGTTCTGAGCACATGTCCTGCAAATATTCATCCCTTAATATTCCACTGAACCTAGGTATTCACATCAGAGATGCAGTCTGCTCTCAGGAAGACCTATGTGGGGAACAGGACTATCTAGGCCTTGAAAATGGAAAGTTGAAATACAGAACTCCAGGGGCCTCAGTACCTGGAGCAGAGTCTAGAAGAGTAGGCATAGGCTTCAGGTAAGCTTTTCCCCCTACCTGATGAGTCTCTGTGGCCTATGTAAAGTAGTGTGGCCAGAGGAAGGCCAAAGCAGGACTGTCAAAACTACGTGCTCCAAGGCAGGTACTCCTTTCTTATCCAGGTCTAAGACTGATTTTGCATTTATTTAGAAAACATTAATTTCACATTTTCCTTATCATAGGCACTCTACTACACTCAGTTGATATAAAGATAAACAAAATATATTTGCACTTCTTGAAACACTCAAATTTTAAGTTTGGTAAGATGACTGAGAAACATGTATGCAAAGAAATAATATAATTTGTACAGCTGGAGAAGTAGGTACAGGGTCCATAAGCACATAAAAGAAGGAATTACTGATTCTATCTGGGGAGTTAGAGAAATAATTATATTTCAGCTGGGTCTAAGTAGATAAATATATGTTTACTGGTGATGAGGATAAGATTAGTAGATTAGAAAACCAACAGAGTCAGGGTGAAAGGAAATAACATGAGTATTTCTGCAGTTTTGGAACTTAAAAGGGCCTTTATATGTTATCTTAGTCTGTACTTTTCAATAGCAAAAACCTTTAATTGAGAATCTACTACATGCCAGACACTCTACTGTTATTTTGAGAAAATAAAACATGCATACATGGCAAAATAGTGGTTCATAGCATGGATTAGAGACAAATCGACTTAAGTTTGGATATACCCTTTATTGGCTATGCAACCTTAAACCTTAATATTCTTAATTATAAAATGGGGCCAGATATGGTGGCATATACCTTAATCCCAGCTCTTCAAGAGGCGAAGGCAGAAAGATCTCAGGTTTGCAGGCAGCCTGGGCAATTTACCATTTCCCTGTTTCAAATAAAAAAATAAAAAGGGAGGGCTGGGGCTGTGGCTCAATGCTAGAGAGCTTGCCTTGCACATGTTGGGCACTGGGTTCAATCCTCAGCACCACATAAAAATAAATAATAAAAAAAGCATTAAGAAAATAAAAATAAAATAAAAAGGGATAGAGATGGCTCAATGGTAGAGTGCCCTTGGGTTCAATCTCCAGTAGTGCAAAAAAAAATTTTTTTAATAATATTTAAATAAATAAATAAGTAAATGTATGTAAAGTTCTTAGCATTGTATCTGCATTTAATAAAAATCACAATAAGAAGTACTATTACTACCATGATAGTGGAGGGGGGTGATGATTAATAGGATGAGCACCAAGGGAGAATAGAAAAATGAATATATGTAGGCCAGATTTATCCTACTATTACCTAAAAATCCTTTAGCCATAATTTTGATCTGATCTGCATTTAAAAATTCTTTTAATTCTTTATGCCCTTTATAGAAATATTTTCAAGCTCATCAGGTTAAAGACAGAATGGAAATTTAGTTTAGTTCATTTAAATGAAGCTAATACACCCCTACTGAGGGTATTTTATGTCGAACCTAAATTTTCTCATGACATGCCTACCACACGGCTCAGTCAGTGGGGGATTCTTTAGCAATACTACTGATCTTTGAAAGCTTGTTTGCTTAAGGCTTTTTTTTTTAATTCCCATTTCTTGCTGGATAATATTTTTCTTTTTAGATTTATATTCTTGACCTCAGAAAAAGGTCTGATTATTACAGAAGGGCTCTGATTATTACAGATGGTATCAGAAGACTTAAAATTGTGTTTGATAGTTGGCAAATAATTAAACTTTTTACTTTTTCCTTCTTGAAGAAACTAAATCACTTATGTCTTCTTTATATGGAGGTTATATGATTTAATTTGAAAACAAAACTCATTTTACCAGTATTTAAAAATATTAGTAAATAGGAATGATAACTGCTTTACCTCTTTCAGTTATTATAAGAAACAACATGGTTTCATTAGTTTATTAAGTAACTATGATTGGGTTTTCTACTACTTGGTAGACGTACTAGATTTAGGATGTAGAAGAAATAAAAAGCATGATCCCAGTCTTCAGGGAACTGGCTAAATAGATTTGATTGATTAGTGGAGAAGAAAATAAATAGATAATTATAATACTTTATATTAAAGTCCTAGCTCTGCTACCTGACAGCTATGTGACTTTGGGAAAGCTAACTCTGCAATCCTCAGTTTCCTCTTTGTAAAATAAGGGTAATAATGCTACATACCTCATAAAGTTGCTGTGAGGATTAAATGAAGTAATATGTAAATGTGGTTAATACAATATGTAAATGTGCTTAACTTATCTGGCACATAGTATATGTTCAGTAAATGTTAATTGCTACTCTTTTCATTAGAAGAAAAAATTCAAGAATATGTGGGAGAATGTGGTTAGAAACCAAATTTGAAGGTACATAGTGTCAGAAGGAAAGGCAAGACGTCCTGAAATGAGTTTTGAGCTATTAATAGGAATGGCATAAGACAAAGTAGGGATTAGATTGAAGAAAGAATGAACAGAAAATTCTAGGCAAAAGAAATAGGCCTGCCAAAAGCAATGATTTGTAAGAGAAAATGACACTTCTGAACTTGATGTGATTAGAACTGAAGAAATGGCAGAAGTGAGCCTTAAGAAATAAGGAAAGAAAAGATCATAAAGAGATTAGTATGTATAAAGAAGGAAGTTGGACTTTATACAGAAAAGGTTCAGAGCCCATTAGAAAGCATTGTAGGAATAGATGTGACTAAATGTGAGGAGATTATTGAAGTAATATCCTTAGAAGATTTTATTGTTCTTTTTTATTTTATAAATTCGCAAATGAGCTTCAGAGAAATTAGGTAATGGGATTTAATCTCATATTTGACTCCATCACCTTAACTTTTAAAATCTGTAATGTGTCCTGTCACATAAGTCAAGCAAAAGTGGCAAAGAATGGGAAACAGTTTTAAGAGAAGAACTGCTAAGAGAGCTAATAGGATTTTGTCTGAGGAGAATTTAAGGATAAGTCCCAGATTTATGGCTCCTGCCACCAGATAAATGGGGTACTGCTATTAAACAGATTTGCTAGGAAGGAGGTGGAGGTGGAGAGGATAAGTTTAGATTGGAGCACATTGGGTTTGAGGTACTTAAAGGAAATCCAAGTAGAGAGTCCAGTAGAAAATGTTTAATTATTCTTAGTAGTGATTTCTGAAATCACTAAGGAATAATACTGTCAGAATCAGGGATCAGGAGACAGAAACAAGACCAGCAGGCAAAGATTTAGACTATACTAGATTAGGCCTTAATCCTATTGTGTTAACGAGGCAGATTTCTTCTTCCTCCTTGAGAAGTCGATTTTCTGACAGAGCACCTCTTTCACTATTAATGTATATGAATCAGTTTTATATTGTTCACAAAGGAAGAATCCATGGAATAAAAAGATAGCCCTCAGTTTTGGTTCTAGTCTCCATTTTAGTTAACTTTGGAAAGGGTAGTGTTATGGCATTCTATGGAAGATGACTGAAAAATAAGAAGAATTTATAGGTTGTTGGAATTATAGGAATATATTTTTATATTCTTTTATATACAATTTCCCAGTGATATCATTTTGTTTACAGGATTCTCTTCAAAAATGCAAATATTCATGTCTATTGTTTGATTGTGAATATCTAGAATACTAAGTTTTTATAAACCAATTTGCAATCTCTTACACTCTTACCTCTCTTTTATTGAAAAATATGTGCTGGTTTCAAAATACCTTTTAGCATAACTAGAGAAGTTAGAATAGTATTTCTGTCATTACTCTGAGAGAAACAGTTGTATTGACATGTTAATTTCTGACCTAGGCTGGTTTCCATTATGTATCAATAGAAGGTATATTTACATAAGAGAATAGAAACTTGTTTTTAGAGTAATTATTTGTATCAACTTTTGTAGTTAGAACTGTCATTTTGGATTTTATCGTCCCTTCTGAAACTACTCTAAAAGACAGTTGTTAAGAACAACTTGAGAATATGACCAAAGCTGTGGATTCTTTTCCCAAAAAGTTTCTGTGAGACATTAAGTTGAGATGTCATTTTTTATTTGTCTCAAGAAAGCTTACAATTATTTATTGAAACATTTTTATGAAAACAACATTAATATCCATGTTAGGTAATTTGACATTAGTTTCATCTCAATTGTGGTGTCTGTTTGCTGCTTTAAAATTTTTTTTTTTTATTATCAATAAATGAGCCAAGGACCTGAACAGACACTTCTCAGAAGAGGATATACAGTCAATCAACAAATATATGAAAAAATGTTCATCATCTCTAGCAATTAAAGAAATGCAAATCAAAACTACTCTAAGATATCATCTCACTCCAGTCAGAATGGCAGCTATTATGAAGACAAACAACAATAAGTGAAGGCGATAATGTAGGGGAAAGGCACACTCATACATTTCTAGTGGGACTGCAAATTGGTGCAGCCAATATGGAAAGCAGTATGGAGAGTCCTTGGAAATCTGGAAATGGGACCATCATTTGACCCAGTTATTCCTTTTCTTGGTCCAAAGGACTTAAAAACAGCATACTGCAAGAACAAAGCCACATCAATGTTTATACAGCACATTTCACAATAGCTAAACTGGGAAACCAACCTAGATGCCCTTCAGTAGATGAATCAATAAAAAAAAAAAAAATCTGGCATATACACACAATTGGAATTTTACTCAGCAATAAAAGAGAATAAAATCATTGGCATTTGCAGGTAAATGGATGGCATTGGAGAAGATAATGCTAAGTGAAGTTAGCCAATCGGAACAACAACAAATGCTGAATGTTTTCCCTGATATAAGGAGGCTGATTCATAGCGGGGTAGAGAGAGGGAGCACAGGAGGAATAGATGAATTCTAGATAGGGCAGAGGGGTAGGAGGGAAAGGGAGGGGGCAGGGGATTACCAAGGATGGTGGAATGTGATGAACATCATTATCCAAAGTACATGTATGAAGACACGAATTGTTGTCAACATACTTTATATACAACCAGATATATGAAAAATTGTGACGTATATGTGTAATAAGAATTGTAATGCATTCTGCTGTCATTTATTTAAAAAAAATTTAAAAAGAAAAAAAATGTTTTCTTCATTCAAAAAAAAAAAAAAAAGAGAGATGTCAAATTGGCAGGTAGAAAAGTAGTTTTGACTCTCATGACCTGGATTGGAGTATAGCTTTATAAGTCAGTTACAGGTGGTTATGCGTGGGAACTGGAACAGAAAGTATATATATTAAGTCATCTATGGAGAACGTATAGGTAAGGAGAGGAGAGTGCCTAGAATTAAACTTTGGTTAGATGGGCTTATAAAGGAGACAGAGAAGGATGGTCTAGAGGATATATGAGGAAATCCAGGGGAAAATATTGTGTCACAGAGGCTTAGGAAGAGGAAAATTACAAGAAGGAAGGTGTAATTAACAATGTTAAATATTTCTTTTTTTTTTTTTTTTTTGGTACTAGGGATTGAGCCCAGAGGCACTTAACCACTGAGCACATCCCCAGCCCTTTTTTTATATTTTATTTAGAGACAGGGTCTCACTGAATTACTTAGGGCCTTGCTAAATTGCTAAGGCTGGCTTTGAACTTGTGATCCTCCTGCCTCAGCCTCCTGAGCCACTGGGATTACAGGTGTACGCCACCGCACCGGCTTAATATTAAATATTTCTAATAGGGCCAGTAAAATGAAGACTGAAAAATGCTTCCTCAATATTTCTCAACCTTCATTATGATGCCTTTACAGAGCTTTTTAAAGACTTTTTTTTCACATTGCTCCCCTTAAAATTTTAATACACAGATAAAATGCATTTCTGGTTATGTACTGTGGCTTTTTGGAGGGCAGCAAGCTATTTTCATATCTAAGATTCCCCCCTCCTTGGGAACAATATTGTTCCTGTTGAGAAGGTAAATACTAAATGAATTAAATGTTTGTAGTCCACCAGTGACCTTAGAGCTGGTTTGGTGAAATAATGGATCTTAGAGCTATTTTGGAATGGGTAAGGAAGTGTGAAACTAAAGACAGAAAATCTAGATAACTCAATCATGATGTTTGACTACAAGGAGAAGAATAGCTGTGAAGAGAGGAAGGGGGGCTGGAATTGTGGCTCAGCGGTAAAGCGCTCATCTAGCATGTGTGAGGCCTTGGGTTCGATTCTCAGCACCACATAAAAATAAATAAACAAAGGTATTGTGTCCAACTACTTCTAAAAAATAAATATTAAAAAAAAAAGAGGAAGGGACTTGATTTCATCATTTCTAGTAACTGACTGTCCCAGTACCAAGATTTAAGGTTGACACTTAAAAAAACAATCCTCTTAGTTTACTGATGTAGAGAGTAATTGGTATAGAGAATTATTCTGGTAAGTAAGAACTTCATATGAAATTGTTTATGCTTTTGCTTGTAGTGTCCAAATTAAAATATATTTTGAATTTGATGGTTCATCTTTTCTGTTGTCATCCACTGGGTTCCATTTATATTTCATTATTGAAAACCTCAATTAGTTCATTACCTTTTTCACAAGGTCAGGAGTTATTAAATTTAACAAATATGAATGTCCTCAAATATTTTTCCTTTACTGGCTTTTTGGGATAAGATCTTTGTGTGTCAGACTCCTAGCAAAGAGTAACTGTGATCTTAGGCTCAGCTTTAAAATTCTGTAGTCTTTTAAACTTTTCCATTTATTCTCTAGCTTATTTTAAGAAAGCAAGGCAAAATATATTTTAAGGTTAATTATAAAATATATCTGCCTATTTTGGCCTTTTTCCACATCCCTTTCTCACATTCCTAGTACCCTGCCTTATATGCTTTTAAATCTTGATCTTTACTAGCATAAAAAGATATCCCTCTACCCTATTATAATGTTATGTTACATTTGAGTTTGAAATATGCCATAAAAACTGTTTTTATGTTCTATACTCTTTGAGAAATACTCAATTTAGGTTTATAGTTGTAGCTTAGGAAATACTAGCAAGTATGGGGAGGGCAGTTGTAACAAAATCCTTATTTAAGATGGCCTTGTTTCTCCCGGAGGTGGCCAGTGATTAGCTGTTGGAATATGGACAGATTTGGTTCCACAGTTATCATAACTTACCTGATCTTTCAGCCTTTGTAGGATGTCTTCCAGATTTTTACTTATACCTTGTTAATCTAACAAAATGGAAGACTGATTACCCTGGAGTTCATGGCCTGCCACAAATGGATGAAAACCCAGAATTCTCAGTAGTCCATGCTTCATTGAACAGGTATGAATGAGAGTTGGTCTCATAGTATTGTTTAGGAAATAGTAGCTCATTTGTTTCAAAATAACTTTTAGTACTTGGCCTTTTCAACATGTATTAATAAGTTCTAGTCTTTAATCAATTCTGTTTCTTTTTGGTGTTAGGAATTGAATCCAGGGCCTTGTGGATGCTCTCAAACAGCTTCACAGCGCTCACAGGGAAATCTTTTGTGAAAGGAAGAGTCAACTGATAAGGCAAATTTCATTATTGTCGTATTTTAAGAAATTGCTACAGCCTCTGTACTATAGCATGCACTCCACTACTGAGTTACATCTCTAGCAAATCATATTTCTTCACAAAAGCTCTTTTCTTATGCCTTTTCTGAATTACTCATTTCCTATCTACTCCTAAGTAGGTATTTTTAATGAGTATAATGAGTAGATACATAATAAACTATATATACTTAAAGTTTTGGCATATGTATACACACATGAAACCACCACTAAAGTCAAGAGAGTAAATATATCTAACATCCCCAAAAGTCTTCTCATGCATCTTGCTAACCCCTCCTTCCTGCCTCCTCTACTAAGTCTTCTGCAGGCAACTGTTTTGCTCTCTGTCACTGTAGATTGGTTTGCATTTTTTAGACGTTAAGTATAGGAATACCTTGGAGATATTGTGAGTTCAATTTCAAACCACTGCAATAAAGTGAATATCGTAACAGAGAGTCCCATGAATTTTTTGATTTCCCAGTGCACGTAAACTATGTTTAGGGACTGAGGTTGTAGCTCAATGGTAAAGCACTTGCCTAATATATGTGAAGCACTGGGTTCAATCCTTCCACACCACAAATGGATACAATACTAAATACAAATAAAAAATTTTTTTAAATACCATGTTTATACAATACTGTAGTCTATTAAGTGTGCAATAGCATTATGTCTATAAAATGTATGTAATTAAAAATTCATTGTTGCTAAAAAATGCTAAGGTTTATCTGAGCATTTAGCAAGTCATGATTTTGCTGGTTGAGCATCTTGCCTCACTGTTGATTGTTGCTAACTGATCAGAGTGGTGGTTGCTGAAGGTTGGGGTGGCTGTAGCAATTTCTTAAAATAAGACCATAATGGAATTTACCATATCAGGTGACTCTTCCTTTCATGAAAGATTTCCCTGTAGCAATGTGATTTTTTTTAATAGCATTTTATCCACAGTAGCACTTTTTTCAAAATTGTAGTCCATCCTCTTAAACCCTGCTCCTGCTTTATCAACTAAATTTGTGTTATATTCTAAATCCTTTGTTGTCTTTTCAACACTGTTAACAACATTTTCAACAAAAGTAGATTCCAACCAGGTGCAGTGGCACACTTCCTGTAATCCCAGCGGCTCAAGAGGCTGCAGCAAGAAGATTGCAAGTTCAAAACCAGCCTCATTAATGGCGAGGCTCTAAACAACTCAGTGGGACCCTGTCTCTAAATAAAATACAGAAAAAGCCTGGAGATGTGGCTCAGTAGTTGAGTGCCCCTGAGTTCAATCCTTGGTATCTGCTCCCTAAAAAAAGTAGATTCTGGTTCAAAAAAAAAAATTTTTTTTTGTTTGCTCACCCATGAGAAGCAACTCCTCATCTTTTAAAGGTTTATCATGAGATTACAGCAATGCAGTCATATCTTCAAGTTCCATTTTGAATTCTAGTCCTCTTACTCTTTCTACCATATCTGCAGTTACTTCCTTCACAAAGTCTTAAATCCCTAAATATCTACCACAAGAGTTGTGATTATCTTCTTTCAAGTTCCTGTTACTGTTGATATTTTGACCTCTCCTGTGAATCATAAATGCTTTTAGTGGCATCTAAGAAGGCTTACAGTTTATTTTGCTCCAGTGCAGTAGAGTAATAAGTATATATGACAATCATAGCCTTAAAAAATATATTCTGCAAATAATAAGACTTAAAAGTTGAAATTATTCCCTTTGCCATAGAATGGATGTTGTGTTAGTAGGCATTAAAATAGCATTACTCTTATTGTTCGTCTCCATCAGAGTTCTTGGTTAACCAAGTGCATTATCAATCAGCAATAATATTTTGAAAGAAATATTTCTCTTTGATCAGTAGTATCAACAGTGGGCATAAATTATTTAGTAAACCATATTGTAAACAGACATGCCATCATCCTAGCTTTGTTCCATTTATAGAACACAGGACTTTCATTGCTAAGAAAAGCCAGTGCCTGGTTTCAAAGCTTCAAAGGACAGGCTGTCTTATCTTGTTAATGGCTAATGCAGCTGGTGACTTATGCTGAAACCAGTGCTCATCTACCATTCCCAAAATTCTGGGGGCCTTAAGAACATACTAACATTTTAGCATTTTATATTTATATTTTATATTATAGCAGTATATGAGGGTTCAAGTTTCCTTACATTCTCACAACTCTTGTCATGATCAGTCTTTTTTATTTTAGCTATTTGAATAGGTGGTTGTGCAGTGATATCTCATTGTAGTTTTAGTTTGCATTTCCCGAGTGATGAATGACATTGAACTTATTTCCATGTATTTCTTTGCCATCTGTGTGTTGGTTTTGGTGGTCTGTTGAAAAATCAAATTTTAAATTTGGATTGTTGTCTTACTGTTGAGGTTCAAGAGTCCTTTACTATAAAGTGGATACAAATCCTTTATCAAATATATGCTTTGTGAAGATCTTCTTCCAGTCTATGGCTTGTTTCTTAATCTTCACATTGTCTTTTAAAGAGAAGTTTTACATTTTGATGAATTCCTGTTCTTCAGTTTATTCTTTTATAGATTGTGTCATATTTAACAAATCCTTGCCTAACCTAAGGTCACAAAGATTTTCTTCTATGCTTTCCTCTTGAACGATTATCCTTTTAAGTTTTATATTTAGGTCTGTGATCTAGGTTGAGTTAATTTTCATACATGGTGGAAAGGCTATTTTTGTATGGTGAAAGGCTGTATTTTTTTCGTACTGCATTGCTTTTGTGTGTTTGTCAAAAATCAGTTGTGGGGGGGCTGGGGTTATGGCTCAGTGGTAGAACACTTGCCTAGCATGTGTGAGGCACTGGGTTCTATTTTCAGCAGAACATATAAAGAAATAAAAATAAAGGTCCATCAACAACTAAAAAAATATTTTTTAAAAAAATCAGTTGTTCAACAAACAATAAAAAAGAAGATTGATAAATTGGACATGATCAAAATTTAAAAATAAAGTGAAAAGACAACTATGAAATAGTAGAAAGTATTTGTAAATTTATATCTGATAAAGGACATACCTAGAATATATAAAGAACTCTAACAGCTCAATAATAAAAAAGACAAGGCTGGGGGTATAGCTCAGTTGGTAGAGTGCTTGCCTTACATGCACAAGGTCCTGGATTCAATCCCCAGTGTCACCAAAATAATAATAAATATAATAATAATAAAAAAGACAGTTAATCTAACTTAGAAGTAGGCAAGAGGCTGGACATGTAGCTTAGTGTAGAGTGCCTACCTAACATCTATTTTTATCCCCAGCACTGAAAAAAAAAGTGGACAAAGATTTAGATTGATATTTCTCCCAGGAAAACATAAAAATAGCTAATATATACATGAAAAAATATGCTTAACATTATTAGTTATTGGAAATGGAAATCAGAACCACAGGATACCAGTTCACAACCATTAGAATAGCCATGATAAATAAAAGATAATCGCAAATATTGGTCAGGATGTGGAGAAATTGTAATCCTCCTACATCCCTAGTGGGAAATTGCAATAACATAGGCACTTTGAAAACTAGCATCCACAATGTCTGAAAACTGATAAGTAGAGAAAATAACATGTAGTATAGTCATACATGTAGCATAGTCATACAATGGGATATCAGCAGTAAAAAAGAAGTACTATTATAACATGGATAGATTTTGAAAACATTATGCCAGGTGAAAGAAGCCAGTCACAAAAGGTTAACTACATATTGGATAATCCCATTTATATGAAATGTCTAGTGAAGGCAGATCTGTAGAGACAGGAAGGTTAGCGGTTGCTTAGGTTTGTGGGAAAAGTAGAGAGTGACTACTCATTGGTACAATATTTCCTTTTGGAATGATGGAAATGTTCTCTAATAACATTATAGTGGTGATGAAATTAGTGGTATGTAAATTATAACTCCTGTAAATGTGTTTGAGAATGAGTTGTCTGAGTGTGTATAGGGGGATTATTTCTGACTTTCTCTTCTGTTTCATCAATCTGTCTGACTCTCTTTATATTAATACCATGAAATTCCAATTAGTGCAGCTTTATAATAATGCTTGAAATCAGTATTAGATTTCCAATTTTTTCTTTTCAGTTATCTTGGGTATTCTAAGCCCTTTGCATTTCCACGTGAATTTAATAATCAGATCAGTGTTTCAAATTCCACAAGAAAATCTTCTTGGTTAATTGGGATTGTGTTCAATCTCAAGGGGAAATTTTAATATTGATTTTATAACAATATTGAGTCTTCCACCCCATGATCAGGCATATCTCTCCGTTTATATAACTCTTTAATTTTCCTCAGCAATGTTTTTTAGTTTTCCATGTATAGGTAATTCATGTCTTTTGTCAGATCTATCCCTAAGTATTACATATTTTTGATCTATTTTAAATGGTACTGTTTTAAAATTTCACGTTATGATAGTTGGTACTATGTAGAAATGCACAATTGACTTTTGGATATTAATCTTGGGCCCTGTGACCTTACTAAAGTTATTTATAAATTCCTCTTGATTTTTACATAGCTATCAACTTCAATTAAAGACTGTTTTACCTCTGTCTTTAAATTGGATGTATTTTATTTCTTCTTTCTTGCCAGAATGCACTGGCTACAACTTTCAGTACAATGTTGAACAGAATCTATGAGAATAGACAGTCCCTGATCTTGGAGAGGAAGCATTTAGTCTTTCATCATTAAGTATGACATTCGCTGTGGATTTTCAATAAATGCTCTTTATCAAACTAAGGAAGTTCCCTTCTCTTCCTAGTTTTTTAAGAAATGGGTGTTGGAGATAGACATGGGGGCACGTACTTGTAATTCCAGCGATTCAGGTGACTGAGGCAGGAGAATCGCAAGTTTCAGGACAGCCTCAGCAACTTAGTGAGGCCCTAAGCAACTTAGCAATGTCCTGTCTCAAAATAAAAGATAAAAAGCATTGGGGATGTAACTCAATGGTAAAATGTCCCTGGATTCAATCCCTCATACAAAAACAAAGAGAAAAGGTTGTTGGATTTTGTAAAATTCTTTTTCTGTTGAGATAATTGTAGTTTTTCTTTTTGTATTTTGTTAATATGTTGAATTACGCTTTTTGACTTTTGAATGTGAAACCAACTCTATTCCTGGAGTTTATCCTACTTGGTAATAATATATTATCCTTTTAATATGTTGTTTGATTTTATTTCCTAAAATTTTGTTTAGGATTTTTTTGCCTTTTTAAATTTTTTTTACTTGTTTTAATTATATATGACAGTAGAATGTACTTTGACACATCATACATAAATGGCGTATAACTTCTCATTCGTTTGGTTGTACACAATGTAGAATCACACTGGTTGTGTAGTCATATATGAACATAGAATTTTTACATCTATGATTTGAGAGATATTAGCTGGTACTTTTTCTTTCTTTCTTTTTTAAAAAAATATTTATTTAGTTGTAGAGGAACACACAGTATCTTTGTTTTCATGTGGTGCTGAGTGAGGATCCCAGTGAGGATTAAACCCTTTGCTTTACCACTGAGCTAAAGCCCCAACCCCAGTACTTTACTTTGTTCAATATCTTTGTCATGTTTTGGCTTCAGGGTAATTCTAGCCTTATAGAATGATTTGGGAATTATTATCTCCAATTTTATTGAAAGACTTTATATACAATTGGTATTAATTTTTGCTTAAGTATTTAGTAGAATTTGCCAGTAAATCCATCTGGTTCTGGACTTCTCATTGTCCAGAAAAATTCTTAGCTATATTTTCAATAGTCATGAATATAGGGCTATTTGTGTTACTAGTTTTTTTCTTAAGTGAGCTTTTAAGTATTTTGTGTCTTCCAAATAATTTGTCATTTCATCTAAATTGACAAATTTAATATCATAAAATGTCCTTAGTCTTCTTTTAATATTCATAGAATTTGAAGTAATATCAACTCATTTTTTATATTAATAATTTTTATCCTTCCATAGTCCAACTAACTCAAGATTTATAAATTTTATTAATTTATAATTTATAATTTTATTAATCTTATTATAATGTTTTTTTGGGTTTTGATAATCATACTAGCAAACACCACGCCTACCTGTATAGGTTTGGAATATCTGTAGGCCTTAAACTAAAAAATACTCTGGCAGTTCCTCTTGATAGTTTTTTTGTTTTGTTTTGTTTTGTTTTGTTTTGTTTTTGATAGTTATCAGGCATTTCTGCCTAAGAATCTCTTTTGTAGCCTCCAGTCTTACTTCTTAGGGGCTAACACAAGGTATATACCTTAAGTTACATTTAACTATTATTATTTTTAAATGCCCCAAAATGGCTGTGTTTTGGTTTTAACTGTTTTTGCTAGGTGTTTAAGATGAAGTAGTCAAACTGACTTTTGTTTCTGTCTATTGTTAATAGTCAGCTGAGTTTCCAGGGGAGTCATTCCTGGGGGAACTTTAGAGCAGCTTCTTAGTTCTGCTAGTGCCATTTGCGCTAGAATGGGTCCAGGTCTTGCTTGACCATGTGACTTCCCTTGGAAACATCAGGGATGTCTCCCTTCTCTAATGACCTTCCTCTTTATAGCAAATGTACTGATGGCTTTCTGTTCTCCAAGGATCCCATTAGTCTCCCTGATCAGGAGGTTATGTGGCCCAAAAATGCAAAGCTCTTTAGAGAATTCCTCTCTTCCCTAGATTCAGACTGACTCCGAGGGCAAGAGCCAAATATTGATTTTCTTGGCCCTTTTAATTTAACTTTAATTTTTAAGTCTTGATCTTAAACATCTAGCAAATCAGTCTCACTAGTCTTAAATTAAGTACTGGGCTTTAATGTCTCTCTATCCTGTAGGTGATGACTTATTATCTTAAATTAACCCAGGTTGTGTGTTCTTAAAGCAATACCTCTGTAAATATTAACATGCAATCTTTAGACCGTTTATAAGAAAACTACAAAATAAAATTAACAAGAGTAAAAACATATTTAGTTCATGTAATAGCTACCTTGAATTTTGGCTGAGTTATACATTATATCCTCTGTTTGATATCCTAGTAATCTTGACAAAAAACAACTTTTGAACACAAGTTTAAATAAACTGAAATCTGGCCTACTTCTTTCGTAGTCATTCTTACATGTAGTAAGATGGGACACAGAGCCTTATCTCAGGTAAGGCGGGGCTCTTCATAAATCTTAAATGCTCTAATTCTGAAGCTGATCTTTGCTTCTTAAATATCATTTTACAAAGGTTACATAAATTGTTTGAGGTCACATGAATATTAGCTAACACAATATGATATCACATTTAAAACATGAATTAAAGAAAGGCTGAAGCTTTTAACCTTCTGTGGAAAAGTAGCAAAGTACTTTTGTGTTTTACAATATTAACCTTTACATAGATTAGGCTCTCATTAACTTAAAAAAACATATAAATTGTACCTCAGTGTAAAAAGTAACATAAAACTTTATATATCTTATTGATAACAGGTCCAGTTATAGAACATTAAATGATATAAGTACATCTCCAATATGTTTTTCTTTTAAGCCTAAAATTACCATACAACTTTAGAACACCAGTTTGATACAACGCTCTTTTAAAGCTTCTCCCTTACAGACTTGTATACCTGGAATATATGAGCACATTAATAGCACCACAATTACATTGATGTTTTTATATTAACGGAGTTTAGCTTTTAAAGAAATGACAGTACAATGCTCTAAAATAACAGTTCTTGTTTACCCAGCTGTTTAATTTCTTTAAGATTACTTGCTCTAGAAAAAAGAAACAAAACTTAACTTTTGGGCCTTTGTATATAGAAATCTTCTATAAACTTTTGTATATAAAATCATGTCTGTTTACCATTTCATGAAAACACAATGTCTAAGTATATAGAACCTGTTGCGACTTTAAATTTCAATAATCTTTTCAGTGATGACAAAGCAACTTTAAACCTTTTTTCTTATTTACCAACCTATGAAAACATCAATAACGTTACCCAGTGCAATTCAAGGAGTTAAGAGTACTCGATGGTATATTTAACATTTAGCATTTTAACCTTGTAAATCAATCAGATATCTAACAAAATTACTCATAAATGAATAATCCCATGTCAAATCTACTTTTACTTATTTTATCAAAATATCAGACAAGTGTATTGAACAGTTTTTTAGCCATTTTTTCCTTGTTGAAGGAAAGTCCTAGAACCAAGGCATATCAGGAATTTCATAGACATCAACATTTTATTAATTTTTTTTTGAACACCTAGAAAAACTTGTAAGCTTAATTTTAAAGACATTTTATTTTTATCTGTTCACCCAATTTAAATCGAACTGTTTAAATCACGTGAATTAAGATATTTGGATCCATTTTTTTAAAAATTTTATGATCATTCCTTATATATCTGCCAATTTTCATATCATGTACATGATATATGGACATACGCACATCCAGACATATAACACATAACACAAGTGTGCACACATAACACAATAGTAAAGGCCTTGTAGCTTTTCACAGGTGAAATCTCCATTGCAATGTTTAAAAACTCCACAGTTGAATAAAAATAGAACTTATCAGAAAAACATTAACCTAAGTCTGTAGTATCAAAATCATGAGCTCAAAAAAAAAAAAAAAAACAGAATCTAAGAAAAAGCAAGAGTCCTGGAAAAAATGACTGGCCAGTAATTAGTATATAGCATACAATTTACTTTTTGGTTTAGTCTAGTTTAGTCTAGTTTGAGTTCAGGTAAAAGACACTTTTTTTTTTTCCCCTTGGGCCTCAGATCAGTCTCCTACTGAGCTTGCAGGCTTCTTCCATTTGCATTTCAATTTAAGTCTTGGCTGAGGTCTGGAAGGAGCAGGGGAAACTGCTATTCTGAGGGGAAACCTCATGCCTAAGGCATTTTAACCATTTTTAGTCCGTAATTAGACAGGTTTGGATGTTGAAAACTATGATACCTTATTTTCTACCATGCACTCCTTATTATTTTATCTCTGACAACCCAACTGTTAACTGCAATGCTTCAAAAACCCATTCAGATACCAGATTGTTAGTAAAACATCATCTTTTAGACACATTTACATTTGTAGGTAGCCCATTCAGCCAAGATCATTACCAAGAAACAATTTATAATATCAATACATTATTGCCCATGTCTTAAAGGGCCAGAAACAGATACAAACAAAGACAAAATGACAGACAGAAAGGAGCTCCAGACTATGGCTGATAGATAGGAACCTTTAAAACAGACTAGATAAGAGAAAAATCTCCCCAAGTTTCCAACTCCCATTTAATTATGACTCCTATACCAGTGGCACCATAGATGTTCTCACAGAGGGGCAATCAGAAGTGTAAAATCAAGGATCTCGGTGTGGCGACATTACTGCATTTAGTATCCCCCTTTTTTTAAGTAGACAGAGGTGGAGTAATCCTTACAGTGCAAGAAAGGAAGGTGGGAGTTCCCCGAAGCAAAAGGGGCTTTGGCAGCTGCTGGGAGTCCCTCAGTCCTTCCTTTTATTTACAGGATTAGCTCCTCTGGTTTGGTTCAACCCCAGGTACACTCGCATATCTCTTAACTTTCCAGTAGTCAGCTCTCAAAAAGTTCATCTTACATCCTCAGCATGCAGTTGTTTGGAGTGCTAGGCTTCCCCAAGAAAGCGGAGCGGGGGCTCCTCTAGAGTCCCCCCTGGGGTGTCAAAATTTGTAACTGAAAGTTTGGTTCCTGCCCTCAAGCCAATTAATGCCAATTTAATAATGAGGACAGGATTTTGAGAAAAAGAAAAAGGGAGATTTATTGCTTTGCTAACAAAGGAGAAACACAGGGGACTCCATCCCAAAGGTTGTGACTCTCTTGATCTGGAGGGACAAGGGAGTTTTAAAGGAGTTTCACTTGTTAATTTGGAAGATATACAGTTCTTAGATCCCCAGCAGGCATTTCCCTCTGCAGTGGGTGTACTCAAGGCAGCCAACTAGGGGAAGAAAAGAAAACATTGCTTCCCTAATCCCGCTTAACAAAAGGGGTTAAAGTTTATCAAAGTTCTTTAAAACACAACTCAAAGGGGTGTAAGAGGTGAGAACAGGAAATTGACATTTTGATTTACAGGGAAGCTAGAGAAGCATACTAGGGACATTTTTAGGCTAAAATTTGGGTAAAGTTACCTCCACACATCTAAAGTAGATCAGAACTCGGGACACTGCATCAGTCCAAAGTAAAACAATGCCATTACACTTAACAGAGACACAGACAAAAAGCCAAAACACAGATTCCCTTTTCAGATTGCAGACAAATACGGAAGTAGGGTGCTGGCCACAAGCTAACTGTGGCGGGAGCAACTCGCCTTCCCCTAAAATCAGAGGAACAGATTTGGGGATTCTATATCCCCCTCTGATTGAGTTGGAATACTCTCTGATGGGGGCCTTGGATGTCTTCCAGTAGCCCCAGCTGGCAACCCTATAGCAAGTCTGCCAAGGCCAGTTGCCAGCCCAGAATACAGATTCTATGGGCCGTAGTCAGAACAAAGCAGACAACAGACACACCAATAATAAGACTCACGGGTGTTAGACTCTGGTTTGGAGGTCCTGGGGTCTGGGAGATCCCAGATGAGCCCCCAGATGTAATACCACATTTATGGTACCCCAGTAGACCTCCAGGAGCTGAATCCTATGCAATCACACAAGAGTCTTTATTGCAAGCTTGAGCCTGGACTCACAATCATTTCCGACGCAGCAGTCCCGGGAGTGGGTCCCCGTCCTTTGTTCAGGTTTTGGGGGATACTCTAAGCATCACACAGCAAATCATTCCACACCGTGGGAAAATCAAACAACAACTCTGACATTGATTAACACATTCACTGACAGGAACAAGTTGGGTAAGGGTGATTGCTTAGTTCAAGAGGTGGATACATTTGAACTGTTTGGTTTAAGCCACAAGGGGTATATGTGCTAAACTACATGGTTTCCTAACATGTTGTCAATCACCGAAACAACTGGGAAGGTCCCCTGGCATTTCAGGTATTTTCCCTGTCTCACGCTGATTGGTGGTTGCTAGGGGGTTGCTATGGGTCACGGTCAGGCATTAGGCCCCATTCTTTGGTCTTTCCAGGAACTAGCATAACTGAGTCAGGGACACCTGGCCGCACAGATCTCTTCTGTTATTTACAGAGAAACAACTCAGCAGGGTGGCTAGCGCCTGGGAGTGCTCTGTGGGTTTTTCCAAGGACAAGGGTCATGCCCCCTCCTCTGGACAGGCCTTGAGGTAGAAGCTGGCTTCTCAAAAATGGGATTCACATCAGTTTCTCACCTTTAACACATTGGGTCTATGGGGAACCTTCTAGATCCAGACAATAGCACTGGCTATCTTTTTATTCCTATAAAATTTCTTGAGTTTTGTTTTGAGAGGCAGTCAAAGTACTTTGAGGATTCATTTTTACAATTTGTTAAGTGGGTCTAAAGCAATACTCAGTCTAGGACTAAATATTATTGCCCATTATTGAATTAAGATCTTCCTGAATTATGAGTTTTTCAAGTCTGACTGGTAGGAAAAGGCATTGTGCAAACCCTAAGCACTGTTCTCTCTTATTGTTTTGAATGGTTATTTCCCTAGCCTCAGGTCATTTCCTCACATGCATGCACTAGCCAGTACTCTGCTATATATTAGGCGACTATCTCTGGGTTTCTCTGAGCAGCTCTGTCCCCTCTGGTATTTTGTCCGGAAGCCCTAGTTGTCTTTGTCTACATTCTGAGCTCCATCTTCTTAACTCAGGGAATTTACGAGGCTCCATTTGAATTCTCCTGTCTAGTACCACTGTATGGAAACTTTCAAGGCAGAAATGCCCGGCAGATGTCTAGAATCTTATAATTCATTGTTTCTTGTATTTGTCTGGTTTTCTCCCTCTCCCCATTCTTATATAACAAAATTTTCATGGTTACGCTATACTGATAATAGTAACATTCTCATGGACCATTCTTACAGAGCTTTCAACTTCAAAAAGACTTTACAAACGTATGTCATTTGATTTTCACAACTCAATGCAGTATTGATTTTTATTAACATGCATTAATTATACAAATTAATGGGTTTCACCATGACATTTCCATACATGCATATATTATGCGTTGATCATGTCCAATATCTCTCTACCCTTTCTCACCCTCACCTCTCTACACTCCCCCATCTCAGTTCCTAATAGTCACTCTTCTACTTTCAGGGCCTCTTTTTTGGTTTGTTTACTTTTTTGCTTTTTCAGTTTCTTTGGTCATTTAAGGTGGGAAGAGAAATCCAGTCCCTATTACTTCACTCTAACCAGAAGCAAAAGTCTTGTCTACTTGTAGTTTTAACTTGAGAGGTCTCTTGTGCTATAATTCTTACAGAAAATAATTTAATAATAGCCACTTTTCATTTCCCTTTGAAAAGCTGTGTATACCGATGACTGTAGGATAAACTCAAATCAGCAGTATCTTGAAGATACTGATTATTAAACTGATTTCCTGATTCTTGTTTCTGGGAGTTTCTTGAGTTATTCGGATGTGGAACCTAACTTTAAATAACAAATTTATGAAATTCCAAATTACATTATGATTTTATTCTCAGAATTAAGAAAAAGAAAGAGCAACAACGTTATGCTGAAGAGCAGAAGATCGTAAAAATGAACTTTAATGAAGAACCATGTTCAGGGGAAAAAATGAGTGATATGTTAGCCCAGTTACAACTTGAAGAACTGAAAGAAACTAGAGAAAAACAACAACAGAGAGAAAAAGAACACATAAGGTAATTTGAAAAGTTTTGCATGAAATTCTGATTTTAGAGGAGACTTAGTAGGAAGTTAGTTCTCTTTTTCATTAAAGAAAATGGACTGTGTTTTCTAATACTTGTCCCTATTTAGGGTACATAACTTCACTAAATATCTTAATTGGCTAATACCGCTTGTGAATAGCCATATAGTTTTCCTAGTGCTATTTCCCAGTACAACGATGAAGAATCAAGGTATAGAGATATGAAATAATTTTAACAGTTAAAGCTGGTTGTAAAATCAGGATTCATTCTTACTTTTTTCTCAGTAGTTCACCTTGCCTGATCATACTGTTTTATAGATATGTGGAAGCATTACGTGCCCAGGTCCAGGAGAAAATGCAGCTGTATAATATTACTTTACCTCCTTTGTGCTGTTGTGGTCCTAATTTTTGGGATGCTCATCCTGATACCTGTGCCAACAATTGTATTTTCTATAAAAACCACAGAGGTAAGTTTCTTAAAGGAATATTTAAATGGGGCCTAGTAGCAATTAGCAATTTAAAAAACCCAATAAAAGTAGTAATAGTAGTAATTTAATATTTATTGAAAACATTATAACACCTTTACAAAACAAAGGTGATGAAAATAATTATAGTGAGTTTTTATTTCTCTGTGAAGTTTATTATCTTCTTTCTCTCTGTCATGGTGGGGAAATATTTCCAGTTCATTCCACTGTAAAGGGACTTGGATTCCAGGTCCTTCTTTAACTGAAGACTATTAGAATTTGAATTTGTGTTTTATGTCCAAGTTAGGACTCTGTCCTGTTGAATTTCAGAAAATGATGAACGCTAACAAGAGTTCCTGTTAGATAAAGTGGCATCATTCCTGTAACAATAATGTTTCTGTTTCTTGTCTGTCCTTAAATATATTGATTTACATAGTAGAGAGATTATGTAGGTCTCACATAGGCACTAAAAAATATGCTAGTATTTGTAATACTAGTGTGTCTCATATGTGTGTTAAGAGCTTATTATCAAATCTGTTATATTTTCAAAAACAGATCTGATAATGCATTCCTATTCTGAAACCTCTAGGGCTCCTGTGACAGTAGAAAATGCATGGCGTATTTTGCATATTTTCTCTCTGGCCTCAGATCACACTCCTATTTACTATTTCCAATATTACGTATTTTTTATACCTTTTACATTGCATACACTCTTCTTTACTCCTGTTAATCCTTAAGACCATCTTAAGTGGTACAACCTCTGGAAATCTTTTCGATCCTCCCTAGAAAGTTATTCATTCTGTGATGACATTTTATATAAGCCACTGGTTTAGAAATATTACATTACTATTTAATTATTTTTGTGTTCATCTGCTCTTTTTTCTGTTCTCACCATGTATTAAATACTCAAAACATATTTAAATATTTTATTAATATGTATACATTATTAATGTTAATATTTACTCAGTGGAAAAAATTAATACTTACGAGACTCTGGGTAGAGAAGCAGTACTAAAAGAACAGGGAGTGGGAGAGTTGTTTAAAATTTGACTTTATTCACTGCTGTGCACACCTTTATTGTAGCATATCATCGGGCACTGCATTCAGTCATCAGTTCCTCTGATATCTCCGAGGGAAATTCAACTCTTCGAAGTGCCATTCATAATTTTGCTTCTGCACACAGACGGGCTTTGAAAAATCTGTAATATGAATTTGAAATCAGCTGAATCAACTGGTGGTATTTGAATCTTCATTTAAAATCAACCTTGAGAAATTGTTTAGGAAAAACCATTAAATTGTATCAGCTGAATTGTCTGGAAAGAAATAATATTCTGCATAATAACTGTCTCTATAATTAGATATGTGCCTTGGGACCAAGGTTGAAAGTTGACTTCTAAACTTGTCTCTTCTTTGGTGTGAGCCAGAGAAACTATTATTTTAAAAAATGATCAGACAAGGAAGGTCTCTTTGTTTACTCTGCTCTGATCAGAGCAGAGTCTTCGAGAGTGTGAGAAATCTTCGAGATTATCTTATTTATGATCTTTCAAAAAATGTATCTTTGAGTTTTGACAATATTGCAAATGTCTGAATGAGGCAGAAAAGAATGAAATGAGCATCTGAGCACCAGTGGCCATCTATACCATTGGCTTTTCTAGTTGTGTATAGCAAGTAGATATGAGAATAGTCTGAATTTTATGCACGTTTTCTTCTCAGAATTTTCTCTCTCCTAGTTTTTTGTTTTGAATTATTACCTCTTTCCCCATTCAGTGACAATGGACATGGGTGTTTTTTAGTTATATTTTGTATTACAAAAGAAGTCAAATAAACTATCTTTTGAATATCTTTTATGTGAAATAATTATGAGTGACATTTCAAAATGTGAATCTGAAGGCAAAGTAACTTCAATCCTGCCTTATTTTCCTATCTTTAGATATCTGGTAAATGATATGCCTAGGCAAACAAAGTAAAAATTGCCATAGTTGTTATGAATTTGTTATTTTTTCATACTATTTCTTGACACAAAATATGAGAATGTTTAATAATCTAAATTTAAAAAATTATTTTTCTTGCTTTCTCTTTTTTACAGTGCTGAAGAAATCCTTTTTATCTCTAAAAATGCCTGATCTTCTATCCAGGCCATTGAAAATAAGAGTCAAAATTATCTGAATGACAAGACTGACTGGTTATTTATTTAACAAGATTAATTATCCAGTTCAGTCAGAATCTTTGAAGTAATTATATACTTGATTCAGTCTTTTTTTTTTAAATGTTGTAGTTGTAGGTGGACATAATACCTTTATTTTTATTTATTTTTATGTGGTGTTGAGAATTGAACCCAGTGCCTTACCCATGTTAGGCACAACACCAGCCCCTTTTTTCCCTTTCTTTTGGAGTACTGGAGATTTAACCCAGGGGGACTCAACCAGACCTTTTTATTTTTTATTTTGAGACAGGATCTTGCTAAGTTGCTTAGGGCCTTGCTAAGTTTCTGAGGCTGGTTTCGAATTTATGATCATCTTGCCTTAGTCTCCCAAGCCACTGGGATTACAGTGCAGTTGCTTGCTTTGAGGTAGATTGTTGCCCCCGCTTTTTTCTGCTTGTCTGTTTTTCACAGCCTCATCTTCCCTCAGGGCCATCATTATATGGCAAGGGTCTGTTGTAGGGCCCCCTAAACTTTGCTGAATAGCTATCACAATAGGAAAAAAATGTAGCGATAAATTATACCCTTGTCTCACTTCAGCTTGCGCACATTTGCCATTATCTTGTCTCATATCTTAGGATCAGAAACAGCAGCAGCACTTATCCATGGGCTTGTATCAATCACAGCATTTCAGAACTTTTAGACTTCTCTCTTATTCAGGGTTAAACCTGAATATCTAAGAATCTAAGAGAGTGCGCAACACTTACCTACCAGGTAAGTGGCCTGCCGCTCACGCACCTAGCAGGAGGGGAGTGGCCTGTCACTCAGACTCAGTACTCCATGCACCTGTCCCCACATTACAGGTATGTGCAATTGAGCCTGGCTTGATTAAGCCTTTAACGGTTGTATTTTTTAGCAGCACTGTTGAAATATAATTCATATATCATACATAATTCACAAATTTAAAGTGTACTTCATTATTTTTTAGTGTATTCACAGGACTATACAACCACCACAGTATTAAATTTTAGAGCATTTGTATCACTTAAAAACCCCTGTGATTTTGCGATCCCATTTCTGGGTATATATCCAAAAGAATTAAAAGGAATATCTGAAACAGGTATTTGCACACCCATCTTAATAGTAGCATTATTCACAATAGCCAATAGGTAGAAGCAACCCAAGTGTCTATCAATGGATGAATGGATAAACAAAATGTGGCATCTAATTAATAACAGGCTTAAAAAGGAAGATCTTTTCACATACTGCAATATTGTACTAAGTGTAATGAAGACAAATACTATAGGATTCCACTTACGTGAGATCCCTAAAGTAGTCAGATTCATAGAGACAAAAATTAAAATAGTGGTTGCCAGGAGCTGTGGTTAGGAGCAAATGAAGAGTTATCATTTAGTGGGTAATTTAGTTTCAGTATTACTGGGTGAAAAAGTTCTAGAAATCTGTTTCATAGCAGTGTGAACATACTTAACACCAGTGAACCATGCACTTAACAATGGTTACAATGGGGCTCGGGCTGTGGCTCAGTGGTAGAGTGCTTGCCTAGCATGCATGAGGCACTGAGTTCCATCCTCAGCACCATATAAAAATAAAAAAGATACTGTGTCCATCTAAAACTAAAAACTAAATATTTAAAAACAAAACAAAAATTTGGTTACAATGGGGGCTGGGGTTGTGGCTCAGCAGTAGAGTGCTCACCTTGCATGTGTGAGACCCTGGGTTCAATCCTCAGCACCACATAAAAATAAAAAAGTGAAATAAAGGTATTGTGTCCAATTACAACTAAAAAATAAATATTTTTAAAAGCCGGTTACAATAGCTAATTTTATATTATGTGTTTTTCATCCAGTTGAAAACTTTTAAATTAAAAATAGAAAAAGCATCCTCCATACTCATTAGAAATCACTTGCCATTGCCCCATCCCCCAAACTCCCTGAAATCATAGGCAGCCACTAATCTGTTTTCTATTTCTATAGATTGACCTATTCTTGACTTTATTATAAATAGGATATGTGATCTTTTGTGGCTGGGTTTTTTCATTTAGGCTAATGTTTTCAAGGTTTATCCATGTTGTAGTTCATGTAGCATACTTCATTGCTTTTTATTTTTGAATAATATTTCATTCTGTGGATAAACCACGTTTTATTTATCCATTTATCAGTTTATGAACACTTGGATTTTTCCACTTCTTGGCTAATTATGAAGACTGCTATGGACAGTTGTTTACAGGTTTTTCTGTAAGTACATGCTTATATTTTTCTTGGGTATATGCCCAGCAGAATTGCTGGGTCCTGTGGTAGCTCCATGTTTAACCTTTTGTGAAATGCAAACTATTTTTCTAAAGTGGCTGCACCAATAGTGTATGAGGGCTCAAATTTCTTCACATCTTCAACACTTGTCCTTATTTTTTTCTTTGACTATAACCATCTTACTGGTTGTATAGTGGTATCTCATTGTGACTTTAATTTGCATTTTCCTGATGGCTGTTGATTTTGTTTAATTTTTTATGTGCTTATGACCATTTCTCGTATCCCTTTTGGGGAACTTTTTTTACATCCTTTACCCATTTCATAGTTGGTTTTTTTATTGTTGAGTTATAGAAATTTTTCATATATTCTGCATGTAAATTCTTTATCTGATGTATGGTTGCTTTTTCTCATTCCAGGTACTGTCTTTTCACTTTCTTGGAGGTTTCCTTTCTTCATTCACTTTTTAGGTTTGATGCAGTCTAATTTATCTACCTTTTCTTTTGTGGTTTGTGCTTTTGTTTTAATCTTAAGAAACCATTACATCATCCAGGGTCACAAAGATTTACTCCTATGTGTTCTAAGAGTCTTAGCACTGTTAGTTCTTATAGTTAGCCTGTTATCCATTTTGAGCTAATTTTTGTTTATAGTGTTAGGTAGGGGTCCAACTTCATTCTTTTATATGTTGATAACCAGTGTCTCAGCATCATTTGTTAAAAAGACATTGAACTGTCCACAAATAAAAGAGCTTATTTCTGAATTCTCAGTTCAGACATTGAAGTAGCCATAAATATGAGTGTTTATTTCTGAACTCTTAGTTCTGTTTGACTGATATATATGTCTGTCCCAATGCTAATAAATCTGTCTTGAGCACTGTAGCTTTGTGGTAACTTTTGAAATTGGCAAGTTTGAGTCCTACAACTTTTTTTCTGTTATGTTTTTTTCCAAGATTGTTTTACTCTTCCGAGTCTCTTGCATTTTCATATGAATTTTAAGTTCACCTTTACACCAGAAAGCCAGCTGGGATTCTGATAGGTGATGCATTAAATTTATTGATGAATTTGGGGACTACTGCCATTTGATCCATGAACATATGATGTCATCCCATTTGTTCTAAGTCTTCTTTAATTTTGTTCAACAATGTTTTACAATTTTCAGAACACAAACTCTCACATTGCTACATTCATTCCTAAGAATTTTATTGATACTATCAGAAATGGAATTGTTTTCTTAATTGCACTATCAGAAGATTTGTCAAAAGTGTATAGAGGTACAGTTGATTTCTTTCATTTATTCTAATATTTTGTAGAGGATAAATTAACAGCATGTTTTTCTGTGTAAGATCTTATCTTCAAATAGAGATAATTTAACTTTCTTTCAACTCAACCTTTTAGGTCTTTTTCTTACCTAATTGCCCTGGCTAGAACATCTAGTACAAAGTTTTATAGAAATGATAGGGTGAATATGCTTTTCTTATTTCTCATTTTAAGGAGAAAACATTCAGTTTTTATGCTGTTTATCAGGTTGATGAAGCTCCCTTCTATTCATAGTTTATTCTGTATTTTTATCTTAGAAAGATGTTGGATTTTGCCAAATGCTTTTTCTGCATCTATGATTGTGTGTGTTCTTTGTCTCTTTTTCCATAATATGAGGTATTATATTAAATTGGCTTTCAGATGTTAAATCAACTTTGCTCTCCTAGAATGAGTTATATTGGCTTTATCTGTTTCTTTTATCTTTTACAAGTTTTTTGCTTGTTTTGTTTGGTTTTCTGAAACAAGTGAATCAACTTGTCTGATGTCAAATTAGTTGTAGAATGATCATGGGATCAGAGAGGATTAAGAAATTTCCAAGTTTTCTAGATTCAGCCTGTGAATACAAATTTCAACTAAGAATGAATGTGTTCTTGCATTGTAATTTGGTCATAAATAGACAGTGTCTAATGATTTGTCTTTATATGGTTAAACAATGCTGGTTAGCTAGCATTTACCAAAGAGGAAAAGCCTCTTGACACCCTGTGTTGATGGTAGAATGGTGAATCCTGTCGGGGTTAGATGAATGCTTTGAAAAGGAGCCTGGAATCTAATGAGAGTTTTCCTGAATTTACAAGTTTATGAAATCAGAATTGGAAGGACAAATTATACCAGTTTACTAGATTAACATGGACCTCTGAAGAAGAAGAAGAGGCCTAAAGAATAGAGCCATAAAGAGATAGATTTTGATATCTAGGGAAGAGGTTGAGGGTGTGGGGAAGAGGATTAAATTTGAGCCTAGAATTTAAAATAAAGTAGGGCCAGGGATGTAACTCAACTATAGAGTTCTTGCCTAGTATGTGTGAGGTTCTGGATTTGATCCCAGAACCATAAAAGTAAATAAATGAAAAAAAAAATAGAGTAGATGGCAGGCATTTCAATTGAAAAATTATTGAATAAGAATGAACATTTTACACTATATAACTGTTTCATTTCTTTATTTTCCTTAAATTTCCCATAGACTTTCCCTCATCCTCATTCTCAATTGGTGAAGATGCATTCTTTCTCTATACTGAAAAAACAAGTAGTAAAAAGAATTTCCACAAGCTCCCACCATCATAATTATCTACCCACTTACTTGCATGTATTCCTATTAATGTGGGGAATTGTTTGTTCTTCAGTCTTAAGTCTGCCCTAACTTGTGGCTAGATCTAGTTCCTACCTATTCAAGGACATTGCCTCAGCATTTTTTCTTTTTTACGCATGATTAATTTTTCCCCATTAGAATATTCCTATCAGTACACAAGACTGTTGTAATTTCTGCCATCTTAAAAACCAGCCAACTAAAAGAGAGAGAGAGAAAGAAACAACAACAACCATTTGTTATCCCATAGCCCCTTTCAGCTACCACCAAACTTTTGTGCTCCCTGTTATAACAAAACTTCTTGGGGGTGGGGTTATGGCTCAGTGGTAGAGCACTTGCCTAGCACGTGTGAGTTTGATCCTCAGCACCACATAAAAATAAATCCAATCCAATATTTTAAAAAACTCCTTGAGTGTCTATACTTACTGCTCCTATTTTCCTTACGTTCTGTCATGAATACATTTTCTTAAGACATTAACCTTTATCTCTGTACTGAAAATATTCTTTACAAAGTCACCAGTGACTTCCACATTGCTAAATCCAGTGGTCATTTTTCATGCCTCATCTAACTTGACCTTTCAACAGAATCATCCCTACTTCATCCATCTTTTCTTTTTTATGTATACTTTTTCACCTGTTTTCTCTACCACCAAAGCTTTGATTTTTTTGGTTTTTTTTTTTTTTTCCCCAAATTCAACTGGGCATTGCTTCTTAGTTTCCTTTGGTGTTTTTCCCTCCATCTCTTCTCTTTCAGTATTAGAGTGTCTCAAGGGTCAGTCCTTGGACTTCTTTTCTGTTTTCCTTTTCCTTTGCTCTTTTGGTCATCTTTTCTAGTCTTAATCGTAAATATCATCTACATACTGATAACTCTGAAATTTATTTCTGTGGTTCTAACTTCTCTCCTAAATCCATATTCATAATCCTTACTACCTAGTTGATATTTCCACATGGTTGGTTTTCCTCAGATTTGCTCTTCCCTAAATCAGTAAATAGCAACTTTATCTTTCTAGTTATTGAGGCCCCAAACCTTATGGAAATTATTGACTTCTTTTTCTTTCCTTCTTTCTTCGTCACTCCATCAGCAAATTATGTCAGCAATACCTTCAAAGTATATCTGAAATTAATATTATTTCTACTGACAGATGCCTCATTCAAACCACCATCATTTCTCTCATGCGTTATTGTAAGAATTTTCTAAGTAATCTCCCTGCTTGCATATTGCACATTTTCTCAATACAGCAGCTAAACTTAGTACATCAAAAACCAACTTCTACCCTTTACACACATGGCATCAATCAAATGAATTAACAAAACATGTTTTTTACTGTAGTCTTTCCATCGAGTAAATGACAACCTTATCCTCTATTTCTTTTGGTCAAAAAAATGTGAAGTAAGCCGCATTCTTGACTTTCTTATGCAACTCTTATTCAGTCCTTATTGACTCTACCTTGAAAAGACTCAAAATACAACTTTTTGGTGCTTGCCCAACTACAGCTTTGGTCTAAGTCATTGTGTCTCACCTGAGTAGTTATTTCAGGAGCCTCATAGTTCATTTTCTTGTTTTCTATACTTGCCCCATATAGATAGTTCTAAGCACAGGAGCCAGAGTAGTTCTTTCAAAATAAATAAGATTATGGCATTCCTCTGCTCAAAGACTGCTTTGGCTACTCATTTTACTAAGAAAAAGCTGTAGTCTTTACAATGTCACACAATGCCCTACAAAGTCTAATCCTGATTACTCCTGAGGCCTTGTCTCCTAGTGCTTTCTTCCTTGCTTGCTCAGTTCTATCACATTCTGGGGACACTTTTGCCTCAAGGCTTTCCCATTTGCTGTTTGCTATGCCTGAAGATGTTTCTCCCAGAGATAATATTTGACCTTCTTCCTCCTCCAAGTTTTTGCTTGAATGTACTTCAGAAGGCCTCCCTAACCATCCTATTTTAAAATGCAGTCTTTCCATTCACCTACCTTATACAGGTACTCCCTATTCCTTTTCTTACTTTTTTTTTCATGATACTTATAGCTGTGTAGCGTACTATTTGTTTTACTTAACTGAAATAACAAAGTTGTTCCCCCCATTTCTTGTTTCATTCTTTTACAGCATGATGCCCAATGTGGAACGTAATTACAAATATTGAGCTGTGTGATAAGAGGAGCTAGTGCTTAAGTACAAATGGGAGACATGATTCTTTTGTTTTAAGTAAATACTTGAACACAACTCAGTTCCCACCAGGGTCTGAACTCTAGGTCTGCATAGCAGAGCTGCCTTTCCAGTGGACCTGTCTTGCTTGTGGACCCTCCTAGTAATCAATACATGGAATCGGGGTGCCAGTGGTCAATGTGATCACAAGGCTCTTTCCTAGAGCCTTCTCTAACACTCTGTAGACATGATCTGTCTAGGACAAAGACAATTTAATAAATATTCTACAGTTAACTATTCTACATGATTCTTTTGGTTACTATGAACAAATTTGTCTTCAAAAATTCTAAATAATTCTGTATGACTAGTAGTTTCTCCTAATGTTTGTGATCCTCTGAAAAGTCATTAGAAATAATTTTGCTTTGTTTTTCATTCCCTCATTGCCATGTGATTTGGGGCAAATAATTTCTCTGGGCAACAGTTTCTCCTAAATAAGAGGCTTATACCAAGCAACCTCCATTTCCCATAAAGTTCTAACATCCTATGAATTTATTAGCTATGTTTCATACTTTTGACCTCATGCTAAGGTGTTTTCAGTTCATTTGCTTTTTCTAAAGTATGGACTACTAGTAGGTTTTACTTGTGGATAGTGAAAAAAGAATAGAAAAAGTTCATTCTTCTCTACTGTGACTTCAACAGTGATAGTGGAGAGTAGATGCAAGTTCTATAGGAGAAAGTGGAAAGGAAGGCAGAGCAGAAGAGTATGGAAGGGTATAGGCATGAAGCTAGCAAGAAAGAAACAACCCCATGAAAATATAGCTCAAACTCTTACCCAGAAAATTAATTTCCAAATTCCATTCTAAGACATGAAACTCTGTATGTGATAGAGGCAAATTCAGTAGTATAGCAGTAACGGGATATTCATGTACCAATTTTCCTGTAATAACAACCATCAGATACATATATGACATGTTCTTCTAGCTAGTCCAACCTGAATGAGCTTGTTCTAGTTGCTTTGATTTAGGAAACTTCCATGTCCTCTCCCTTGCATTGTTTCAGTATATTACTTAATTATCTAGGCCTCACCCTTACCTGTTTAGTTCTTTTATGATGGGCAGGAATAAGATTGTCAACAACTTTATTGACTACATGCTAAGTCTAGAAACTGCTGCTTTCATATTTTCTATCCAGTTGAGATAAGATACAGTAGTGTGTGTTATTTTTCTATATTTACTTATATTTTGCTTTTAGAGTAGAATATTTCCTGTAGTTTATCTCTTAAGAATAGTAAACATAATTTGCTTTGTGTCTGATCATAAGCATTTTTTTCATTGTTCTCAGACAAAAAGGATTTGAGAGATTTGGAAATATTATAAAGGAAAATAAAAACAAATGTTCTCCAGGCATGCTGAACCCTTTATGCTTTTTCACAGACTTTAAATATGTTGGTTCATATTTTTAAAATCTAACTTAAAGTAGGAATGAATGGTTCAACTCTGGTCTGCTCAGTATTGCTGACCATTTTTAGAGGGGTATGCCAAGGAGAAGAAAGATCGATTCTTTTTGAAAGGCAGTTTAGTGTTATACCACTTAAGTCACCCTTTCCAGGCCTCAGGATGAGATCACTCTGACTAGAAGTTATTCATGCCCTAGGTCCACCCCCAGTGATCATTAATGGATGAACCTATTAGACTAAGAAATTATTGGAACCCAGCAATCCATTATAGCATCACTTAAAGAGAGAAGCAGATGTTGTGTGCCTCCTGACATGACACAATGTCAATCATGCAATTCCTTCGAAGAAATATTTTTGCCAAAAAGAAGTTGTAACTAAATGTTATCAAGCCTTTGAGCCTTTCTCATCTTGATCCTGGGAGAAAATTAAGCCCTAATGCTCTAGGGAGTCCAGTTTATGTTGTAAATTAACTTTTCTTCTATTCATCTAGATTGGCACTAGTTATGTACCGTTCCTTGAGTCGATTGAGAAAATATTCACTCACATCATTTTCTGGTCTGGGTGTTGACAATATGTAAAGAGAAAAGCCACCTTGAGGATCCCATTTATACCATAAGGATACAGAAATCCAAAACATGGATCATTCGGTAGGAAAACTGACAGTTTCTTCAGCAAGCTAATGGCTTGAATTTTAAAAATGGGTAGATGGTTCTAGAATAAAACAGATTTATAAAGATGATGACCAGAAAATATAACATATGGACCTTGCTTGGATCCTGATGTGAGCAGCCTGAAAAAGGTAACTTTGAAGCAATCAGGGAAATTTGAGTAGCATCTCTACATTATTCATTTTGTTAGTTGTGGTGATGGCATTACAGTTATATATAAGAAAAGATCTTTATAAAGATAGATATTACAGTATATAGAACTACAATAAAATTATGTCTTAAGATTTCCTTTAATTCAATAAAATGAAATAAAAAAGATATGTAGTAAGTATAGCCAAGGTTTGATAATAATGAATCCTGATGGCAGTTTTGTGGGGATACTATTCACTTTATTTTGTGTGTGTTTGAATTTTTTTATATATATTTTTTAGTTGTAGATGGGCACAATATTTTTATTTTTCATTTATTTATTTATGTGGTGCTGAGGATTGAACCAGGGCCTCATACTTTCGAGGCAAGTGCTTTACCACTGAGCTACAACCCCAGCCCCATGTTTGAATTTTTTAAAGTAATTTCCTTAAAAAAAAAAAAAAAAAAATGAAGCCAGGTCTCAATGAATTTGACATAAGTTTCCTATGTACATATATATGAATACATCACAGTGAATCCCATCATCCTGTATATACACAAAAATGGGTTCTTAATTAGACTAAGATATGTTCCATGCTTACATAATCATATCAAAATGGATTCTACTGTCATGTATAACTAAAAAAAAAAAAAAAATTAAAGCCCTTAAGCCTAAAATTACCATTGTGATTGTTCCTCTCTCCATTCCCCCAAATAGGAGGTTTAGATGGGGAAATAGTTTCCCTCTGTTCTGGAACTTCTGACATAGTTAGGCAGTAAGTAGAATCTAGAGATTACAACATTTTGTGGCCTTTCTACGAAATAGACTAATTAAAAATAGAAATTAGTTTCATTCCAGAGATCAGGTCTGTACCAAGGCTGCCTGTCATAGATCACACCCTAAGTAATCAGGTAGGCACTCTGTCACCTGGTTTTATGAAATATATCTGGTGATATACTTCCCAGGCCTATAAAAGTTGAGAAATCAAGAGATGCAACATCATGGAGAACATTAAGGGAGAAATGATGAAAAAGATAACATGATAATTTAGTAAAAGCAGCTTTGAAATAATTTGGATGAAATAGAAGTAAGAGAGAATATTTTTGTGGTTCAATTGAGGGGAGGTAAAAATCATTTACATTTCTGTCTTTCCTCTGAATAGAGTCACCAGAGATTGAAAAATTGTTCTTTCACATCAAAGTTTTTTCTTGTTCTGCCTTCAAAGGCTCTACTGCTATGTGCACTACTTTATGCAGTGGTCACAGTTAAAACCTTGTCTCAACCATATATTAGCTGTGCGACTTTAAGCCAGTTATTGAAGTTCTCAACTCAGTTACATCATCTGCAAAATGGGCAAAATAATAGTCTTATAGATTATAAGAATTCAGTGAGAGTGTGGATACAGTGGTTTGCATAGTGCCTAGCACATGGTAAGTACAGTCAATGTTAGATGCTAACATCAGAATTACCATCTTCATTATCATCATCACCACATTGTATATCCTCTTTTATATACATGTGAATATTCATAATTTGTTCTTTTTAGTTGTTCTTTAAGAATTCAAGAGACAAGGCCTTCTTCCCTTATATTGACTCTACACAGAATTTTTGACATTTCAGATATGTTTGCTGGTAATGAGCCAAGTAAGCATAGAGACACCATTTGGCCTCTCGTCATAGTACTACCTAAGAGAAGTTTTCTTAGTTTCCCTAGGTTATGATGACATATTTGATTTGCATTTTGTTAATTAATTTTATTCATTGTTTCATCCTACACTAGACTACTAAAACTAGGTTTTTTTGAAGGTGGAAGATAAAGGGAAGAGAAAGTTTGCGGAATAGATGGGTGTGCTATTTAAATTGCAAATCAGTATGATTTCTCTGTTGCTCAATCTAAGGGTTAGATGATGCCTATGTTTAAATCCTTCCTGGTTCAAAGCTGTAGATACCCTCATCTGGTAAGATCCACCCACCTTATCATTGCCCAAAGGTAAGTTCTGCCTGCCCTGTTTTCCCAGGTGGGCACAGTGTTTTCTCTAACCAGTACATTTTTTCTGTCACTGATTAGGACTTTATATCCTACACATAAAACTTGACTATGGTACAGCCATATTTTAGGGCTTATGCCCAGGTAGTGTTTTTCCACAGAGCTACAATACCTTGTTCTCACCTTATAAGTAACTTTGGTTAGGAATAGTAGGTGAAGGGGGACCAGAAACAGCTGAGACTGGGAGGGGGATAACACAGGCACAAGGCAAGGAGCAGAACTGAGACTGAGATTAACAATAGAAAATCAAAGGAAAGCTAGACACGGTGGTTCATGCCTATAATTCTAGAAGCTTGGGAGGACAAGGCAGGAAGATCGCAGGTTCTAGGCCAGTCTCAGCAATTTAGCAATTTGACTCTACACAGAATTCTTAACAACACTTAAAAACAAACAAACAAACTCAAAACTTAAAAAGAAAAAAAAAGGTACAGGGATATAGTTCAGTGGTAAAGTGCCACTGAATTAACTGATTAACCCTGATCAATCCCTGACTAACCCCCTCTCCCCCCACAAAAAACAAATAAGATCAAAGAAGAAGTAGAATCAGCAGTTTAGCTAAGCATGGGTCTCTGAAAGCATTGGTGGTGTTTGTTATTAGTCTAGAAGATTAATGTATAGTGACTCAGAATAGAAAATCCTTTTCATTAAGGAATGTGGTCTGACACAGGTAAACAGTGATAGCTGGAGACTTTGTTGATGATCTGTAAATATGTATTTTTCTGTTTTCCATTTTCTGAATCCCTTACCTACTTCTTGACCACTGATGAAATGTAAATATATAGAGGAAGAGCTGTTAATTTCAGTTTGAGTCCAAAAGTAAGATGCAATTGAATCTATATCACTACATACCTGGCCCACTGAGGCAGCAGAGGAAGGGATTTGTTTAGGCTGTGGTACGGTTCTGCTATATGATATACAGGAAGTAGATTGTGATGCTCATCTCAGGACATATTGCTTTGAGTTGATGAACCACTTGTCCCAGTTACTGTCTCACCTCATGCTTCTGGGTTTGCCAGGAGCCTTTACTCAACTGGATAGTTGGGACATAAGCCCAGGTAGAAAGACATATAGCTGATTGGCTACAGTTGGGTATGGCCCCTACAAAAGAATTGTAGCCTCATTTGGGATGCCAGGGAGCAGGGTGACAGCATTTAGGTCAGTTGGCAGTAGTGTCCCATTAGGATTAACAGGGCTTTTATTTGCCTTAAATTCCTTGGAATTCTTAGTCTTAAAAGCCTACTCACCCTTAAAGCAAAGTACTACGACTGCCATCTCTATGTAAATTCACCTGGATTTTCTAGATCAGAAGCAATTATTTCTGTCCAATCATAGTATTCTACTTGTAATAATTTAGCACATAGGTTTTCTGCCCTACATGATAATTGATCATAAATGTTAGAAGATAATTTTCAGGAAAAGGTTAAATATTACGACACAGTAAAAGAACATGTATTAAGCTGAGCATGATGGTGCACACCAGGATTCCCAGTGATTTGGAGGCTGAGGCAGGAGGATCTCAAGTTCAGCTTCACCATCTTAGTGCGGCTCTAAGCAATTTAGCAAAATCCTGCTTATAAATAAAAAGAAATAAAAAGGGCTGGGGATGTGGCTCAGTAGTTCAATCTCCAGTACCAAACAAACAAACAAACAAAATGAACATGTGTTAAAAGAGTTTAGTTCATGAGGAAAACAATAAGTAGATATTATAACTGATTTCAAGAAAAAGAAAAATTTTATGGATAAAGGAATGTTGAATGTGCAACTAGAAGCGAAACTGGTCTTTTCTACAGGTTTCTAAAATTTTCAGGTTTGTAAAATAGTTCAAAGAGAATACAGGCTAAAGTCAGATGGCTTTGGAGGAGTGTCCTCTAGACAGTGCATAATTTTTCACAGAAACAAAACTTTTCTGCAGCCTCCCCTTTTTGATTAAAAATAATTACTCCTCTTACAGCCAGGTATGGTGATACACACTTATAGCCCCAACTACTTGGGAGGCTGATGCAGGAGGATCTTGGGTTCTAGATGACCCTGGGCAGCATAGCAAGACTGTGTTTCAATAAAAAAAGAAAAAAGAGACTACTCTTAATCACAAAGTAAGGCTGGTCTCCTTAGGTTGGACCTGATTATTTCTATAGGTGCAGTTAAAGTGTCTTTTGCTGGAAGTAACTGGGTTTATAGGTGTGTGCCATCACACCTGGCTTCAGCTTTGATTTTAATATACTTGTAAATTGCACTGTATTCACTCATAGTTCATATGATTTCAATCTGACTAGATTTTTAAACTTGAGATGTTTTTGCACCTTAAATTTTATTCTGTGCAATAGACAATGACTTGATAAGAACTTTGAAAGAAACTGTTGTATTTTCTGTTATTTTAGAGTTGCCTAGGCCTATCTGTCTCTCTCTGGCTGAAGTTTGTTGTTATAAACTGGAAAGAATCTGTTTCTATTCATTAATAGGAACCAGGAAAAAGGATCAAATAAAAGTGCTCTGAAAAAAGAAATTACTAGGGCATATTTTGCACACTTTAGCATACCGCAAACACTGAAATGTTTAATTTAATTCTAAAGAAGGGAATAATTAGGCCCCAAAATAAGAGTTTCTAAGAAGGTAGACCTAGAATCAGGAATCTTGATCCAGGAATTTCAGTCATGCACTTAATTCCTAAGTCTTGCAACCTTTATGTAGTGTACAGCAAGGATTGTCAACATTGTGCAAGGAGCCAGGTATCTGAAGCCCATGCTAGAGTTTTGTGGAACAATTCTGGGATGAAGATTTTGCTGAGCCATACAAAATGATAGGGTCAGAGTTTTCCCAGATCTTCATCCTGCCTTGCCTGCCTTTGCTGCCACAGGTATCTAGGGGCAGCAGAAATGTTTTCAGTTTTTATTTTGAAGGCTGCTTTGCTATTCAGACCTTTAATCTTACTAGTAAAACTCTCCCTGGAAGACCTCCCAATTTTTGCTTGTGAAAGAGAGTCGCATACATGCTTTTGAGTTTTAAACCCAATTTCCAGTTTTCATTTGTTCATCCTGTTCTCCCTGTTGCCTTCTTTTTGCCTCACAACATTACAATCAGACTGTATTCCCTATTGTAGACACATGACTGGGGCAGTGTAAGGCAGAGAAGCAAGCCCACAACATCTGAAGCTTAATGGGCCATAGTGACAGAAGTTGATCCCAGGTGCTAAGAAGAAGTCTGATTCTACAAATGGAGTGGCCCCTGGGGAAAGCTAGTATCTTTCTATCACATAGGTTGTGTGATTCTGGCATACCTTTTTCCCTGGCAAGTTAAATTCCCTTATCTGAGGAATGGGGAGGAGTATTATCTCAGAGGTACAGAGGAAGGGGAAAGTATAACTCTATTGGAGAAGAATAGAGTTGTTGTGTGTCGAAGATGAATGGATAAAGAAAATGTATGTGTACACAATGTAGTCTTATTCAGCCATAAAGACAAATGAAATTATGCCATTTGTAATTGAAAATGAATGGAACTGGAGAGCATCGTGTTAAGTAAAATAAGCCAAACCCAAAAAGACAAATATGTTTTCTCCCATGTGGAAGGTAAAGGGGAATCAAATAAAAAAGGAGGAATTGGAGGGGAACAGTAGGAGGAAAATGGGAAGGGTAAGGGGAGGTTTGGGGGGTAATATTGACCAAATTGTGTTATATGCATGTATAAATATAACACAATGAAACCCACTACTCTGTAATATGCACCAATAAATAATTTTTTAAAAAAATAGAGTTGTAATAACTTGGAATCTTTTCTTAAGGCACAGTACTGAATGCCATGTCAAGGACAGAAGTCAGATATTAACTTGAGTTAACCACTCTGCGCCATAGCATACTCCTATTTTTTTCTGCCATGCTGTTTCTAAAGTTACCAAATTGAGATTTACTAGAAGGAAATTAAAAATTGACAAAGAGAAATTTTTTTCCTGAGTTTTACAAAAATGTTTTATAAAATAAGAATACATTCATGGCGAGTTGCAAAAGTAGTTTAGAGAGGGGCCAGGGTTGTGGCTCAGTGGAAGAGTGCTCGCCTAGCATGTGTGAGGCACTGGGTTCAATCCTCAACACCACATAAAAATAAAATAAATAAAAGTATTATGTCCAACTATAACTAAAGAAAAAAAATTTTTTTAAGTAGTTTAGAGAGTCTAAGCACCCCTCAACCCAGTTTTTCCTATTCGTTACATCTGATATAACCTATAGTATAATACCAAAACCAGAAAGGGGACATTGGTTCAACAAGTACATATAGATTGTGTGTGGCAGTTTATCACCTGTGTTGATTCAGATAATCACCACCACAGTCCAGATATAGGACTGTGTTTCATTGCCACAAACTTCTCATGTTACCTTTCCCCACCCCACCATCTCTAACTCTAGTCCATCATTAATCATTTTTTTATAATTTTGCCACTTTGAGGATGTTATATGAATGAAATTGTACAATGTGTGGCCTTTTGAGATAATCATTCACTTATTGAGGGACATTTCCAGTTTTTTGTTATTTAGATAAAGCTACTGTGGACATTTGTATACTGGTTTTTGTATGGGTAGAAATATTCAATTATCTGGATAAATGACCAGAATGGAGATATGGTATGGTAAGTGTATTTTAGTTTTTTAGGAAAGTGACCAAATGCCTTTGGATCATATTTTTGACTCACTCTGCTAGGTGTGTGGGGGTGGGTAACAGTGTAGGCTTCCCACTTGGCCTCCATTGAAGCCCTGGATGGTTGGAGGAGAGTGGAGACAAGGGCACCTCATTACTGTTTGGATGGATGGGATTTCTGGCTAGGCCTCTATTGATACCTACATGAGAGGGAGAAAGTGCCCTACTGCTCCCCAGGTGACCTCCAATAACACCTTAGTGATGGGAGTATGCTCATAAGCGCTAGAAGGGGATGAAAATCCTCGCTTTTCACTTGGAGTTCTCTGATGCTACCCTAGGTGTAGGGCAGGGGACATTTCATTATAGCCAAGTGCAAGTAGGGGTCTGGGTTCTGCACTTGGCCTTGGCCGACAGAAGTAGGTGGGGGGCTGTAGTGTTTTCTGTGGTATTTGTTGGAGTAGGCAGGTTATTGTTAAGCTGCCTATTTCTTAGTCCTTTGTCTGGATAGAGCCAGCTTCTCCTGGTGGTTTTCTTTCTTTCTTTTCTTTTCTTTTTCTTGGTCTGTGCTCTTGCTGCTTCTGGATTGTGGATTTCTCCATTCAGTTCAACATACATGAAACAAAAATTACACCCAGATAACTAATTGCTGTGTCTTTCCTCAGATCTCAAGGTCCCTAGCTAGTCTGCCTTTTCTTCACATTTCAGTTTTCTTATGTTGATGTTATATGTAATTCCAAGGGGGGTTAGTGTGCATAGCAAGAAGGATAGGAAGAAATCTATTTCATCTTCATCTGGAAATCTGACAGAGGGTTTTGAATGTTCATTCTCTTCTGAAAACATAAATCAGATCATGTGTCCACCCTTCTTAAAAACCTTCTTGTCTAGCACCCCACTGTGCAAAGGATAAAATTCTAACCTCTTAATGTGGACAATTAGGATCCTTCACTCTCTCTCCACAAATAATAGCCATATTTTTCAGTAGCTCTCCACTGTGTACATGTACTTAACCAGCCATACAGAATTTCCCATGCACCATTTCTTCAATACCATGCTTTTCCATGGTTGTTTTGTACACACTGATGTATGTGCACTGTTGGTCCCACCTTTCTCCTCTTCTTCATTTGGCAGGCACCTAACTATTCTCAAACCTAGTTCTTATATAATAGGGAAGCTGACTGAGACTCTCCCAGAGCTATTTGATCCTTTCTCAATGCTACCATAGCAGTATGAACATACCTCCATAACTTACTTCTTGTTTGTGTTGATTTCATCCATACAACTATGAGTCCTTTTGGGGGGGGGGGGCGGGGGTACCAGGATTGATCCCAGGGGCACTTTACCACTGAGCTACATCTCTACCCCCTTTTAAAAATTTATTTATTTTTATTTTGCAACAGGGTCTCCCTAAGTTGCTTAGGGTCTAACTAAATTTCCCAAGCTGGCCTTGAACTTGTGATCAACCTTCTGCCTCAGTCTTCTGAGTTGCTGGGATTATAGGTGTGAGCCATTTTGTCTGACTCAACTATAAATTCTTTAAGGTTAGGGACTGCGCCTATCTTATTCATCAATGTGTCCTTAGCACATAACACTGTACCTGGCACATGGTTGACACTCAACAAATGTTTATTAAATGAGTAAATGAATGAATTATCATTCTTAGTTACTAAAGCAACCAAAAATTATCCCCAGCTTTATGACTAGGCTACCTGAGACTACCTCATTTTTGTTATTTTTCCTCTAAACAAAATGACTTCGAGAAATGTACTAATATAATCATTTCCCCATCCTGTTCCTTCCTTAAGGACTGCCTGCTTTCATAAACCTGCTGCTGCCACTGGTATCCTAAGGAGCTGACCCTTTGAGAGGAAGGCTGCCCTGTTCACTGGTTGATAAGGTCTCCAAAGCCCATCTCCGGGTCATCATTAGCCATTGATCCAGTCTTTTTTTTTTTTTTTTTTTTTTTTTTTAAGAGAGAGAGAGAGAGAGAGAATTTTAATATTTATTTTTTAGTTTTCGGCGGACACAACATCTTTGTATGTGGTGCTGAGGATCGAACCCGGGCTGCACGCATGCCAGGCAAGCGTGCTACCGCTTGAGCCACATCCCCAGCCCTTAAACCCTTATTTTTGACTAGTTATATCAAGCCTGACATTTTCTTTGCCAAGCATTCCAGAACTTTAGCTTTTGTTAAGAAACAAAATCCTTTTGGATTCATGATCACCTTTTAATTGTGTTGGCTGGGAAGAATTTAACAGTAACTCTTATGAGATTTTGGCATCTGACATTTAAGATAATAATAGCTTTTTTGTTTTTCTGATATTCAGTCTATACATATATCCTTATTGACACAAAATGATTCAACATGTGTTATTACAATGCTTATAGTATCAGTGACTTAAGTTGTACAACTTAACATATAAACTTAACACATAAAGCACATGTTATTAAGTATTTTGCAGGTCAAACCTATTCTGTTATATCATTGAATCTTTTTAAAGACTCCAATACTTTAATCCCTCTATTTTGTTCTCATTTATTATGGTCATTGATTTTTCTCAGTTGTAGTCACTATCTGATCCTAATACAGTATATAAGCTCATACACACATAATAATTGCTTCACTTACCAAACCTATTTAGTATAACCGACATGATTAATACTTTTATATGCATATTTTTTCATTCTTACAGCTACCTTGCAAGATACGTGTTATTATCTGCATTTTATAGACAAAGGAACTAAGGTTCAGAGAAGTAGTTAGGATAGGAAGAAATCTATCTATTCCATCTTCGTCTGGAAATCTAACAAAGGGTTTTGAATTGGTTCCAGAATTGGTTCTGACTCCAAGTACAAGTTCTTCTCAGTGTACCACTTTGCCTCAATGAAAAGATGTAATAAGAAATTGAATCTTCAAAAGATGGAATACCACAGGTGCTGTGGCTCATGGCTGTAATGCCAGCTACATGAGAGACTGAGGCAGGAAGATCACAAGTTCTAGGTCAGCCTCAGCAACTTGGACTCTGTCAAAAAAAAAAGATATATATTTTTTTAATTTTTATATTTTTCAAAAAGGGCTTAAGGGGCTGGCATTGTAGCTTAGAGCGTTTGACTTGCATGTGTGAGGCACTGGGTTCCATCCTCAGCACCACATAAAAACAAATAAATAAAATAAAGGTATTGTGTCTGTCTACAACTAAAAATTTTTTTAAAAAGAGTGGATGTTTTCTAAAAAAAGGCGGGGGGGCGGGGGGCGGGCTGGGATGTCCATCAAGTGGTAAAGTATCCCTGTGTTCAATTCCCAGTACTGGGGCAGGGGGAAGTTTCATCCAAATTTCCCCTAATATCCCAACTCCTACTCCTTTAATCATTTTTATTCTATCACAAAAAAATGAGTAGGAGGAGGTAATTGTGTTCAAATATTGATGTATGTGTGTGTGGTGAAATTTTGGGTTTCTCTTGCTTGGTAGCTTATTCTCCCAACATGTTCTTATAAATTTTCTTAAGCATTCAGGTCCTTTTGTACCTCTGAAAAAACAAAGATTTTTTTTTTTTCAATATCCAAAAGAACCTAAACATCTAACCTAACTGGCTATCCAAAAAGTCATGTGTGGTCAATGAAACTTGCTAGCAGTAGGAACTGGTATTTGATGGGTAAAAAGGCCAGTGATTGTCAGTTTCCTTCTCACAAGTGTCTGATACTAAACAAACTATAGTAAGCATTTTTAATTGATTTTTTTTAAATAAATGACAGCAGAATGCATTACAATTCTTATTACATAAACAGCACAATTTTTCATGTATCTGGTTGTATATAAAGTATGTTGACATCAGTTTGTGTCTTCATACATGTACTTTGGATAATGATGTCCATCACATTCCACCATCCTTGCTACCCTTGTCCCTTCCCTTTCCCTCTCACCCCTCTGCGCTATCTAGAATTCATCTATTCCTCCCATGCTACCCCTCTCTACCCCAGTATGAATCAGCCTCCTTATATCAGAGAAAACATTCAGCATTTGTTTTTTGGGGATTGACGAACTTCACTTAGCATTATCTTCTCCAGTGCCATCCATTTCCCTACAAATGCCATGATTTTATTCTCTTTTATTGCTGAGTAAAGTTCCAATGTGTATATATGCCACATTTTTTTATCCATTCATCTACTGAAGGGCATCTAGGTTGGTTCCACAGTTTAGCTATTGTGAATTGTACTGCTATAAACATTGATGTGGCTGTGTCCCTAGTGTTGAGAGCCACAGCGGAAGGGGCCCCAGCAAACTTCCAGCTGCCAGCAAACTTCCAGCTGCCGGCTGATGATTGGCTCACAGCGGCCCCAGCAACATCTAGCTGATTGGCTCCTCTGCGGTGATGCTCATTGGGCTGTTTCCCTGCCCTTTCAGACCACGGAGTTGCTCATTGGGGGACTTTTTTGGCTCCGCCCACGTGACCCAGCCAATCAGCCTCAAGAGCAGGAGGATTGTGGGAGGTGGAGAGAAGCTTGTGTGGGAGAGAGAGGCTTGTGGGAAGCCGGTGGTGGCAGTTGAGGCTCTGAGGGTTTTTCCTGAGAGGCTGTTTTGTTTGGCGTGTGTAGTTCTAAAAATAAAGTTAGTTTCTTTTGACAAGTGACTCCTGATTGTGCCCAGCCAGACTGCGGCATTTGGTGGCTCGCACGGGGAGCGACTGAGGGTAAGTGAAACTGCTCGCCCCTGAGGGCAGGGCGAGAGGATGGGTAGCCATTTTAAGATTCCTCTTTTATTTTGCTTCACTTTTGTTTTAAGTTGCCTGTCCCTGGAGATGAGTGAGACGGAAGAAAAACCACTCACATCTGAGGAAAAACTATTTACGTCTGAGGAACAGATAGGGAGAAAGGACGGATGCACATGTCAGGAGGATAGAAAGGCTATAATGACTTTTTGTTGTTCCCTTTTTATTTCATTCTGTCTCGGTTTTGTTTGGCGTCATCTTGTTGGGTTGTATTATAGTAGAAATACGGGATCAGAAATTAGTAAAAAACAAACTGAAAGAGTGTTAAGTAAATTGTTAGAGGAAGGAGGCATCTCAGCAAAATCAAGAACAGTTAGGGCATACGTTGATACAATACAAAAATGTAGCCCATGGCTTTTTAAGGAGGAGTTGTTAAATATATCACAATGGAACCATCATGGTGAAGATTTAAAAAGAATAGAAAAGAAAAGCCCAGGGACTCTGCCAGTTGGCACATTGCCATTGTGGAGTTCGTATCTTGTTTGCTTAGTCCAAAGCCTTCAGTTCAGACAATGGTAGAGGAAGGAGAAGACATATTGATTCAAGTAAAAGAGAAGGTCTCTCAAGTTAGTCAGACAGAGGAAATGATTCAAGTAAAAGAGAAGGTCTCTCAAGTTAGTCAGACAGAGGAAAAGATTCAAGTAAAAGAGAAGGCCTCTCAAGCTAGTCAGACAGAGAAAGAAAGTGTAAAACAGAAAAAGCCATCAGGGGGAAAGTTACAACAGGAAACTGCTACTAACACCTTTCTATCACCAGAGGGTGTAAGTGTCCAACCAACAGCACCGCCTCTACAGGAGACTGCTACTAACACCTTTCTATCACCAGAGGACATAAGTGTCCAACTAACAAGGCCACCTCCATATGCTGGGAGGTCCCCAACCCCCGCAGTTGATAGTTGGGATCCTGAGACAAGATCTCAAATATTAACATGCCCTGTATTTGAGGCAGGAGGGCAGCGAGTTTACCATGTTTTAAATCTCAAAACAGTGAAGCAGCTAAAAGAGGCTGTAACAACCTATGGTCCTCAAGCACCCTTCACTGTAAGCATGGTCAAATCCATTAACAACTTGAACATGACGCCAGCGGATTGGGCTAATATGTGTAAAGCTGTGCTAAATGGAGGACAATACCTGTTATGGAAGGTTGCCAATGAGGAATTTTGCAAGGAGACGGCTAGGCGAAATGCAGCAGCTGGTTATCCTCAGAGAAATCTAGATATGTTGTTAGGAAAGGGACCTTATGAGGATCAGCAGCAAGAAATTGCGTATGATCCTGGTGTATATGCACAAATTGCTGTAGATGCAATTAAGGCATGGAAGACTTTACAAGGACATGGAGGTTTACAAGGTCAATTATCTAAGGTAATATAAGGAGCTAATGAACCTTATGCTGAATTTGTAGATAGGCTTATTCAAACAGCTACCAGAGTTTTTGGAAATACAGAACAAGCAATGCCATTACTAAAACAACTGGCTTATGAGCAAGCAAATCGTTGGTGCAGAGATATCATTAGACCATGGAAACATGAAGATTTAAACACATATATTAAATTATGTAGAGATATTAATGAACAAGAGCAAGTTGTGGCAGCTGCAGTAAAACAGGCTTTAGATGCCAGAGACATTAATGAACAAGGGCAAATTGTGGCAGCTGCAGTAAAACAGGCTTTAGATGCCAGGCCAAGAACATGCTACAATTGTGAACAAACAGGACATTTTAAGAGGAATTGCCCCATAGGAGGAGGGTTTAACAAAACTAGGTATCAGAGGAGTAGAATACCAGGTATTTGCCCACGATGCCGTAGAGGGAGACATTGGGCTAATGAATGCCGTTCTCAAACCACCATAGAGGGTACTCCATTATCAAAAAACGAACAAGGACCAGGTGTTTATCCACGATATCGTGGAGAAAGGCATCGGGCTCCATTGCCAAAAAATGGACAGGGGGGCCCAATGCTTCGGGGCCCAAAACCACAAATATACGGAGCACTGGAGGAACCCAGCAACCCCGTCAGGGTAGTGCCCAGGACACATTGTCCATCAGATCCCTCATCAGACAAAACCAGAGGGAGTGGAGGGTTGGACATCTGCGCCTCCGCCAGAGCAGTACTAACTCCAGAAATGGGAGTTCAAATCATTCCCACAGGGGTAAAAGGACCTCTTCCCAAAGGAACAGTAGGCTTATTATTGGGACGCAGCTCTTCTACTCTAAAAGGACTTATGATAAGTCCTGGGGTAATTGATCCCGATTATGAAGGTGAAATAAAAATTATAGCCAGTTCTCCAAAGGGTATATCAGTAATTTCACCAGGAGATAGAATAGCACAGTTACTAATAATACCCAGCCTACATGTTAAATTTTCCAGTCGTGCTTTAGAAAGAGGTTCCAAGGGATTAGGCTCCACAGGTGTAGATTGGGCTATGCTTTCTTTAAATTTAGATTCTCGCCCCATGCTAAAACTAAATATTCAAGGACATGAATTTAATGGGATACTGGATACAGGCGCATATCTTAGCATCATCTCTCATCAAGAGTGGCCAAAACATTGGCCATTACAACAAGCCACTCAAACGCTTTGAGGCCTAGGAGTGGCCTCTAATCCCCATAGAAGTGCAATGGTATTAGATTGGAAGGATCCTGAAGGATGTGAAGGAACTATACAGCCATATGTATTGGATCATCTTCCCGTAAATTTATGGGGACGAGATGTCCTAGATCAATTAGGTTTGACATTAACAAATAACATCAATCAAAATGCACCCACTATTATGGCTAGACAAGATTTTAGGAAAGGAAAAAGATTAGAAAAACAAGAACAAGGTATAGCAGCACCAATACAAATAGATCAAGGAACAGACAGACATGGGTTGGATTTTCAGAAAGGGCCACTGAGACAATAAAAATTACTTGGAAATCAGAAAGACCAGTATGGGTTCCTCAGTGGCCCCTGACTAAAGAAAAGATACAAGCAGCCCATGACCTGGTCAAACAACAATTAGCGGAAGGACATATACAACCTTCTGTATCTCCCCATAATACTCCCATTTTTGTCATCAAAAAGAAATCTGGTAAATGGAGATTATTGCAAGATTTAAGAGCCATTAATAATGAGATGGTTATTATGGGACCTGCTCAATCAGGGATTCCTCAATTGTCTGCTTTGCCAAAAACCTGGTATGTTTTAGTTATAGATATTAAAGATTGTTTTTTTTCAATTCCAATTCATCCTGAGGATAGTCCACGTTTTGCATTTACTATCCCTGCACTGAATCATGAAGGTCCTGATCAGAGATATGAATGGAAAGTACTCCCTCAAGGGATGGCTAACAGCCCAACTATGTGTCAAATTTATGTTAACAAAGTAATCCAGCCACTTAGAAATCAAAATCCTGAACTACAAATATTTCACTGTATGGATGATGTATTATTAGCACACAAAGATAAAAACACATTGCTAGAATGTTATGCCACACTTACAAACTTATTAAAAAATTATAATCTAGAGATAGCAATAGATAAAGTACAATTAAATTTTCCAATTAATTATTTAGGAGTTCTATTATCCTCAACCATGGTCCGTCCACCAAAAATTCAAATACGAGTAGATCAACTCAAATCACTTAATGACTTTCAAAAGTTATTAGGAGACATAAATTGGATAAGGCCTTATCTAGGTATACCAACAGGAGAGTTGGGACCTTTATTTGATATCCTAAAAGGTCCATCAGATCCAAATTCACCCCGAATGTTAACACCTGAAGCAAGAAAGGCATTAAAAATCATTGAAACATATATGGAAAATATGCATTTGGATAGAATTGATATAAGTTTGCCTTTATTATTTATTGTACTACCAACAAAAAATATTCCTACAGGAGTATTTTGGCAAGAAGGTCCATTATTATGGATACATTTATCTTATTCTCCTAACACTATTCTTACTAGGTCTCCTGAGGCTATAGGACAATTAATACTCAAAGGAATAAAAGCAGCAAAGGGAGTGTTTGGAATTTCTCCCAATAAAATTATTACTCCATATACTATGAATCAAATTGATGAGTTAGCTAATGAGTTAAATACTTGGGCAATAATCATGTGCAAATCTAATGTTTCATTTGATAACCACTTACCATCTAATCCTTTATTGTCTTTTTGGTCATCGCATCCTGTAATTTTTCCAAAAATGACAAGAAAAACACCTATGATGAATGCTCCAAATATATTCACTGATGGATCAAATAATGGTACAGCAGCAATAGTTACACCTGATCAAACTTTTACATTTTTAGTACCCAAACAATCAGCTCAAAAGGTAGAGCTTAATGCAGTATTACAAGCTTTTGTGATGTTTAAAGATTCTGTATTTAATTTATTTTCCGATAGTATATAGTTAACGCTATAGTATCCCTTGAAGATGCTGGTAGGATTTCCCCTTCCTCTACTGTTTTCTCTTTGCTTTCCACTATACAAAGTCTAATCTGGGACAGAAAAGATCCATTCTTTATAGGACATATCAGGGCACATACAGGATTGCCTGGAGCCCTTAGTTTGGGCTATGATTTAGCAGATAAAACTACACATGACATACATATTTTCTCTACACTAGAAGAAGCTATAAATTTTCATAAAAAGTTCCATGTCAATGCTAATACTTTACAAAAGCGTTTTAAAATAACTAAGGAATAAGCTAGACAGATAATAAAACAATGTCAAAATTGTGTGACCTTTTTACCACAAGTTAATCTTGGAGTCAATCCTAGAGGATTGATACCTAACCATATTTGGCAGATGGACGTCACACACTTGCCAGAATTTGGAAAATTAAAATATTTGCATGTTACAGTTGATACTTCTTCTGGATTTTTGATGGGCTCCCTTCATGCTGGAGAAAAAACTAAAGATGTTATAGCTCATTGCTTCCAAAATTTTGCCACTGTGGGTGTTCCAAAACAGTTAAAAACAGATAATGCCCCTGGTTATACTTCTACCTCTTTTAAACAATTTTGCTCAACATTTGGCATTACTCATATAACAGGAATCCCATACAATCCACAGGGACAAGGCATAGTTGAAAGAGCTCATCAAACTATTAAAATGTACTTATTAAAGCAAAAAGAAGGAATTGGGAAGGGGTATATATTCCCCAAAGATAAACTTAAAATAACCTTTTTTACTCTAAACTTTTTAAATTTGGATTCATCAGGACTTAGTGCTGCGGAAAGGCATATGTGTCCAAAAAATGTGCATAAGCCCAAGGTACTTTGGAAGGATATTCTAACAGGACAATGGAAAGGTCCTGACCCAGTAATTGTCTGGAGTCGGGGGTCTGTTTGTGTGTTTCCACAGGGAGAACAGCCGATTTAGATTCCAGAAAGATTAACTAAAGCAATTTCTACAGACCAAAAAGAAGATGATTTGGCTCAAATCCATAACAACTGATATCCAAAACTCCAGTTTGGCTATTCTTACATCTGCAACAGAACCAGGATGCTTTTTTCAATATCTATTTTATTATTGCCCTTTGCCATATCATGAAGTTCTATTTTGTTTTTTGAGCTCATACAGACCTAGGTTAATGTTTTGCTGATCAGTTCTATTTTTTGACTATAGAGTTTTTAAACATTGCAATGGAGATTTCACCTGTAAAAAGTTATAAGGCCTTTACTATAATGTTATGTGTTGTATGTATTATATTATGTGTGCACACTTGTGTTTTGTGTTATATGTTTGAATGTACGTATGTCCATATATCATATATGATGAGCGCTCATGATAAAATTGATCCAAATATTTTTTTTCACGTGATTTATATGGTTTAATTTAAATTGGGTAAACAACTGTTGAGGATTGTTTTAATATGTAAACAAAAAAGAAGGTTAACAGATCTGTTTGTTTACTTTTACCTTTCCTTTTCATTATATTTAATAATTCTCTTAAAGATAATGTAAATTGTTAAGAAAATTGTTTTCTTTTAGTGCCTTCTGTAGTGTTACATAATTTTTTCTTTAGCCATTATTGCCAGAATTCCTATCTTCATCCCAGTGCTGGTGAAGTCAAAGATAAAACCAATCTACAACTTCTACAATAGCCATCACTGAACTGCTTGCAGAACTTGCCTGGACACATTGTGAGCTCACCTGTATGCATTGTGAACTATCTGTTGGTGCAGCGACTTGTGGTAGTGTTGGGGTATTTTTGCTGATGATGTCACCGGTGGTACAATTTTTCAAAGGAGCCCTCAATTGGCTTAATGTCATGGCATTTTGCATCCTCCTCTACTAGTGATGGTCTAAAATTTGGGGGCCAACAGAGGTGAGGCAAAGAACCTCACCCCCCCACAGGTGCAAAGGCCTATCCACAAGTATGGCTGTATGCTGGACCGGTAGTCAGTGACGGGTATGATCCAATTGCAGTGGTACCAACCTAAGACAGGAGGCTGACGCCTAGAGGTCAGTTCATCCGATGACGGGTAAGGACCATATGTTGAATTGGACTGCCTAACAGGCACGGTCCCTAAGCCACATGCTTGTTGTTTAAACAGAGAGGGGGAGATGTTGAGAGCCACAGCCGAAGGGGCCCCAGCAAACTTCCAGCTGCCAGCAAACTTCCAGCTGCTGGCTGATGATTGGCTCACAGCGGCCCCAGCAACATCTAGCTGATTGGCTCCTCGGCCCCAGCAACATCTAGCTGATTGGCTCCTCTGCGGTGATGCTCATTGGACTGTTTCCCTGCCCTTTCAGACCACGGAGCTGCTCATTGGGGGACTTTTTTGGCTCCGCCCACGTGACCCAGCCAATCGGCCTCAAGAGCAGGAGGATTGTGGGAGGTGGAGAGAAGCTTGTGGGGGGAGAGAGGCTTGGGGAAAGCCGGTGGTGGCAGTTGAGGCTCTGAGGGTTTTTCCTGAGAGACTATTTTGTTTGTCGTGTGTGGTTCTAAAAATAAAGTTAGTTTCTTTTGACAAGTGGCTCCTGATTGTGCCCAGCCAGACTGCGGCACTAGAGAGCTAGCCTGTTTTTGCATCCTGGGTCCAAAAAGGTTTGTCAGCAAAGCCAAAAGATGAGAACTCTAGGTTTCCCTTCCAACAACCTCATCACCTAGCATTGCCCTGAAAGCAAGGCCCAAACCAAATTCTGCCACATGTATAGGCATTGAATAGAAAGAAGGCACAAATACACCATAAGGCCATGCTCCAAAAGCTACAGAACTGTGCTGTGCTCCACTGTCAGCCACCAATCACATGTTGCTACTAAAGTTAAAAGTTAAATGAAAGATCTTGTTATTGAATCACATTGCCATTTTTCAAATGGCCAGCAAGCATGGTACTAGTGGCTGCCTTATTAGGATAGATGAAACATTCCCATCATCTCAGAAAGTCCTATTGGACAGAGCTGCTCTAAAAAGTTCCACACTGTGTGCCCTCTGGTGCATTTCCATGGCACTCTGAACAAATGGAAGTTTCCTTAGAAGCAGAGGCAAAAATAACTCTAGTGTCAGGATTTAGCCAACTTTCAGGATTTGACCCACAATCAGGATCAGGTGACAAAATTTCCTCAAAAGCAGCTAGAAAGAAGACTGGTGGGAGTCAGCCAAGGGCACTAAAACCCTCTTGAATTTTACTGACAAATTGACAAATAGAAATTGTACATTTAAGACATGTCATGTGATGATTTGTTTTTGTATAAACTGAACACCTCCATCCTTACATAGTTTCTATTTGGACATGGTTAGAACACCTAACTTCTACAGTCTTACAAAAATTACAGTGTAGGATATTTTACATGCTTTGAAGACAGAATATGTAATCTTGAGTACACAGGATATAATAAAGGGGAAAGTTATACATACATGATGTGCCAGAATACATTCTGTCATGTATAACTAAAACAAATAAAAGAGTATAATAAAGCAGAAAAGTTATGGAACATGATCAGAATATACAAGAACACTGGAACATTAAAAGACCAAACCTAAGAATCATTTGGGATAGAAACAAACGTGAAGATGCAAGCTAAAAGCATAAAGAACATTTTAAATGACATAGTTATAGAAAACTTTTTGTATACCAGAAATGAGGTAGAAATCCACATATAGGAATCTACAGGACTCCAAATAGAACTATTTAAATAAGAAGATTTCCAAGACATATCATAAAATGCCTAACAGAAAGTAAAGAATTTTTAAAACTGCAGGATAGAAACCTAAGGTCACATTTAGAGGCAAACCAAAAATCTCATTTCTGATTTCTCAATTCAGACCGTAAAATCAACGAGGACCTTAAATATGATATTTCAAGCTCTAAAAGAAAGCAACTGCCAGTCAATTTTACTTTACCCAGCAAAGTTCAGATTCAAATTGAAGGGGGAAATAAAAACTTTTCATGACAAGAATAAACTAAAAGGGCTCATGAGCACCAAACCAGCACTACAAAGAACAGTCAAAGGTAAACTGCACACAGAGGAACAATTTCCAAAGCTCCCCAAAAGGAAGTTTGATAGAAGAATAATTTACTAAATGAGAAGACAGGATTAAATAAAATAAAAACTCAAAATGGCAGGAAACGACAAAGATACCCACAAGCTAAAGGTAAAAGGATAGGGGGAAAATTCCATGGATAAGGATCCCGAAAACAAGTAGTAGTAGCTATTCTAATATCTGACAAAGTAGATTTCAAGCAAAATTAATCAGAAGAGCCAGGCACAGTGGGGCATACCTGTAATCCCAGCCACTTGGGAGGCTGAGGCAGGAGGATCGTGAGTTCAAAGCCAGCCTCAGCAACTTAGCAAGACAAAATATAAAATATGAAAAGGACAGGGGATGTGGCTCAGTGGTTTAGTGCCTCCTGAGTTCAATAATTCCTGGTACCAAAAAAGAAAACAATCATAAGACATAAAGAAGGTTACTACATTCTGGTAAAAGAAACAATCCAACAAGAAGATACAACAATATTTACATACATACCTACATACATCCTTTTGTTTAAAAAAACCCTCTATGCCCTTAAATCCCAGACAGACTCCAACACAACAATACTGGGTGATTTCAACATACCCTAATCACCAATAGAAAGATCCTTAAACTTAAAAATATCTCTGACCTAAATAATTCTACAAATCAAATGGACCTAACAGACATTTACAAAATATTTTACCCCAAAACAGCTTAATTTACCTTCTTCTCAGTAGCACATAAAACGTTTTACAAAGTAGACTATATTCTAGGCCACAAAGCAAATTTTAGCAAATATTTTAAAAATGATGTAATCTCATGTATCCTATCAGACCATAATTGAATACTAGAAATCAATAGTAAGAAAATTAATAGAAACCACATAAACACATGGAGATTGAACACTTTCTTACACGAAGAATGGATCAAAGAAATGAGAAGTCAAGAAATCCTCAGAAAAGAATAAGAACAGAGATACAGCATACCAAAATCTATCCCTAGGCCTTAGAAAAAGAAGAACAAACTAATTCTATAATCAGTAGAAGAGAAGAACTAATTAAGATCAGAGATGAAATTGAGAATAAGGAAACAATATACAGGATCAATGCAATGATGAGCTGGTTCTTTGAAAAAAAAAATAAGATGGGCTGGAGATGTACCTCAAGCAGTAGTGTGCTCCCCTGGCATGCATGGGGCACTGGGTTTGATCCTCAGCACCACATAAAAATAAAAAAAAGATGATGTGTCCACTGAAAACTAAAAAATAAATATTAAAAATTCTCTCTCTTTAAAAAAAAATAAGATTAACCAAAAGAAATGAGAAAACCCAAATCAACAAAATCAGAGATGAGAAAGGAGATACCATACTTCTGAAATACAGAGGATTATCAAAACCTGTTTTGAAAATCAATACTCCAATATTAATTTATTACTCCAATAAATTGGAAAATCTGGAAGACATTGACAAATTTCTAGACACATATGATGCCCAAATTTAATCAGAAATATGTAGAAAACCTAAACAGATCAATGTCAAGTAATAAAATTGAAATAGCAATTCAAAGTCTTCCAAAACTTTTCTACCAGAACTCTACTGAAGAAATAACCAGTCTTTCTCATATTATTCCATGAAATTGAAGGGGAGGGAATACTCCCAAATACATTCTATGAAACCAATATAACCCTGATACCAAAACCAGACAAAGACTCATGAAGGAAAGAAAACTACAAATCAATACCCCTGATGAACATAGATGCAAAATTCCTTAATAAGATATTAGTAAACCACATTCAAAAACACATCAAGGACACCCATGGAGCTAGGGAGGCCCAGGTCAGCTCCACCAACACCCTCGGAGCCCAGGCAGGCCTAGGTCAGCCCCACTAATGCCCACAGTGCCCGCACTGGGTCCAAGATGCATCTTTGAACACATTGCCCAACACCACCACTGGCCTCCCCCCCCCCCTTGACACTCCATCGCTGAAAGCAGCCCCCTCCACTTGGGACACTGACTTTGCCTTATTTAGTTGTGGCAACTCCCAGCTTGGATCACCAGCTGGGCAGGAGAGGTATTGGAACCCTGCAGGAGTACTATACGCCTAAAGTGTAAAAACCAGTAACGCTGCAGATCCTCGGTGCTAGAAGGAAAGACACACGAACAGCATGAAAAATTAGTGAAAAAGTTGCCCCAAACAAATCAAGATACTACATTATAAGAATCCATGGATAGCACAACAGAAGAAATGACGTCGAAGGAGTTCAGGATGTACATAATTAAAACGTTCTGTGAATTAAAAGATGATATAAGAGAACAAGAACAGACAGAAAAAAGATCATTTCAATAAAGAGCTACATAAGCAAATACAGGAAGCAAAAGATTACTTCAATAAGGATATGGAGGTTCTGAAAAAAAACCAGTAATCGTTGAAATGAAAGAAACAGTAAACTAAATTAAAAGCTCAATAGAAAGCATCACCAACAGATTAGACCACTTGGAAGGAAGGACCTTAGACAATGAAGACAAAATATATAATCTTGAAAAGAATATAGATCACACAGTGAAGATGGTAAGAAACCATGAGAAGAACAGTCAAGAAATATGGGATAACATAAAAAGACCAAATTTAAGAGTTATTGGGATAGAGGAAGGCATAGAGTTCCAAACCAAAGGAATGAGCGATCTATTCAATGAAATAATATCAGAAAAGTTCCCAAACATGAAGAGTGAATTGGAAAACCAAATACAAGAGACTTATAGGATGCCAAATGTACAAAATCACAACAGATCCACACCAAGGCACATTATAATGAAAATGCCTAGCATATAGAATAAGGAGAGAATCTTAAAAGCCACAAGAGAAAGGAATCAGATTATATATAGGGGGAAACCAATTAGGATATCTGCATATTTTCAACCCAGACTCTTAAAGCTTAGAAGATCCTGGAACAATATATATCAAGCTCTGAAAGAAAATGGATGTCAACTGAGAATCTTATATCCAGCAAAATTAAGCTTTAGATTTGATGATGAAATAAAAACCTTTCATGGTAAACAAAAGTAAAAAGAATTTATAACTAGAAAACCGGCACTACAGCACATTCTTGGCAAAATAGTCCACGAAGAGCAAATGAAAAACAACAATGAAAACCAGCAGAGGGAGGTAGTACACTAAAGGAAAAACTAATCAAAGGAGAAAACAACTGAATTTAATACCAAAACTAAACAAGAATGGCTGGAAATACAAATCATGTCTCAATAATAACCCTGAATGTTAGTGGCCTAAACTCATCAATCAAAAGACATAGACTGGCAGATTGGATTAAAAAAAGACTCAGCAATATGCTGCCTCTAAGAGACTCATCTCATCAGAAAAGACATCCATCCACAGACTGAAGGTGAAAAATTGGAAAAAAAAAATACCATTCACATAGATTGCAGAAACAAGCAGGGGTTTCCATCCTCGTATCAAATAAAGTACACTTAAAGCCAAAGTTAATCAAAAGGGATAAAGAGGGACATTACATACTGCTTAAGGGAACCATACATCAACAAGCTATAACAATTATAAATATATAGGTCCCAAACAATGGAGCATCTACATTCATCAAACTCTTGTTAAGTTCAAGAGTCAAATAGACCACAGCACAATAATTCTGGGTGACTTTAACACACCTCTTTCACTACTGAATAGATCTTCCAAACAAAAGCTGAATGAAGAAACTATAGAACTCAATAAAACAATAACTTAGACTTAACTGATATATATAGACTATTTCATCCATCAACAAGCAAATACACTTTCTTCTCAGCAGAACATGGATCCTTCTCTAAAATAAACCATATATTATTCCACAAAGCAACTCTCATGAAATACAAAAAAGTAGAGATACTATCCTGCATTCTATCAGATCATAATGGAATGAAGTTAGAAATCAATGATAAAATAAAAAATAACAGCTACTCCAACACCTGGAGACTAAATAATATGCTATTGAATGAACAATACATTGCAAAAGACATCAAAGAAGAGATTAAAAATTCTTAGGGATTAATGAGAACACTGATCTAACATATTAAAATCTCTGGGACACTATGAAGGCAGTACTGAGAGCAAAGTTCATTGCATGGAGTTCATTCCTTAAAAGAAGAAAAAAACAAATAAATGACCTAACATTTCATCTCAAAGCCCTAGAAAAAGAAGAAAAATCAACTCTAAAAGCAATAGAAGACAGAAAATTATTAAAATTAGAGCTGAAATTGAAACAAAAGAAACAATTGAAAAAATTGACAGAACAAAGTTGGTTCTTTGAAAAAGTAAAATTGATAAACCTTTAGCCATGATAACAAAGAGAAGGAGAGAGAAAACTCAAATTAACATCAAATTAACATCCGTGATGAAAAAGGAAATATCATGACAGACACTACAGAAATACAGAAGATAATTAGAAATTATTTTAAAATTTGTACTCCAGTCAAATGAAAAATACTGAAGGTATTGGCAAATTTCTAGAGTCACATGATTTGACCATGTTGAACAGGATGATACACACGAATTAAACAGAACACTTTTAAGGAATGAAATAGAAGATGCCATCAGAAGCCTACCAACCAAGGCAAATTCAGGAATGGATGGATACACATCTGAGTTCTACAAGACCTTTAAAGAAGAACTAATACCAATATTCCTCAAATTATTTCATGAAATAGAAAAAAGAGGGAACACTTCCAGACTCATTCTATGAGGCCAGTATCACCCTGATTCCAAAACCAGGCAAAGACATGTCAAAGAAAGAAAATTTCAGACCAATATCTCTAATGAACACAGATGCAAAAGTTCTCAATAAAATTCTGGCAAATCAAATACAAAAACATATCAAAGAGATAGTGCACCACAATCAAGTGGGGTTTATCCCAGGGATGCAAGGTTGCTTCAACATATGGACATCAATAAATGTAATTCATCACATCAATAGACTTAAGGATAAGAATCATATGATGATCTCAATAAATGCAGAAAAAACATTCAACAAAATACAGCACCCCTTCATGTTCAAAACACTAGAAAAACTGGGGGTAACAGGTACTTATCTCAACATTGTAAAAGCTATCTATGCTAAGCCCCAGGCCAACATCATTCTAAATGGAGAAGATTTGAAAGCATTCCTTTTAAAAACAAGATAGGGATGCCCTTTGTCACCACTTCTATTTAACATACTTCTTGAAACACTATCCAGAGCAATTAGACAGACAAAGGAAATTAAAGGGGTACAGATAAGGAAAGAAGAACTCAAATTAGCACTATTTGCCAACTATATGATTCTATACATAGAAGACTTAAAAAATTCCACCAGAAAATATCTAGAACTAATGAATGAATTCAGCAAAGTAGCAGAATATAAAATCAACACTCATAAATCAAAGGCATTTCTGTATGTCAGTGACAAATCCTCTGAAAGGGAAATGAGGAAAACTACCCCGTTTACAATAGCCTCAAAAAATAAAATAAAATACTCAGGAACTGATGACAGAGGTGAAAGACCTCTACAACAAAAACTAAAGAACACTGAAGAAAGAAATTAAAGAAGACCTTAGAAGATGGAAAGATCTACCTTGCTCTTGGATAGGCAGAATTAATATTGTCAAAATGACCATACTACGAAAAGCCCTATACAGATTTAATTCAATTCCAATCAAAATCCCAATGACATTCCTCATAGAAATATATAAAGCAGTCACAAAATTCATCTGGACAAATAAGAGACCCAGAATAGCTAAAGCAATCCTTAGCAAGAAGAGTAAAGCAGGTGGCATCACTATACCAAACCTTAAACTATACTACAGAGTATCAAAAACAGCATGGTATTGGCACCAAAATAGACTTGTAGACCAATGGTACAGAATAGAGGACACAGAGACAAACTCACATCAATACAATCATCTTACATTAGACAAAGATGCCAAAAACATATATTAGAGAAAAGATAGTCTCTTCAACAAATGGTGCTGGGAAAACTGGAAATCCATATGCAACAAAATGAAATTAAGCCCCTATCTCTCCTATCTCTCATGAACAAAATTCAATTCAAAGTGGATCAAGGACCTAGGAATTAAACCAGAGAACCTGAACCTAATAGAAGAAAAAGTAGGCACAAATCTTTATCATGTCGGATTAGGCCTGACTTCCTTAATAAGACTCCTGTAGCACAAGACTTAAAATCAAGAATCAATAAATGGTATGGATTCAAACTCAAAAGCTTCTTCTCAGCAAATGAAACAATTAGTGAAGTGAATAGAGAATGGGAGCAAATTTTTACCACACGCACATTAGATACAGCACTGATCTCTAGGATATATAAAGAACTCAAAAACTTTTAACACCAAAATAATAATAATAATAATAATAATAATAATAATAATCCAATCAATAAATGTGCCAAGGAACTGAACAGACATTTCTCAGAAGATGATATACAATCAGTCGACAAATATATGAAAAAATGTCCAACATCTCTAGCAATCAGAGAAATGCAAATCAAAACTACTCTAAGATTCCATCTCACTCCATACATACATACAAATGGCAGCTATTAAGAATACAAACAACGGGGCTGGGGTTGTGGCTCAGTGGTAGAGTGCTTGCCTAGCATATATGGGGCACTGGGTTCGATCCTCAGCACCACATAAAAATAAAAAAAGATTGTGTCCACCTAACACTAAAAAAAAAAATTAAATAAAAAAAAGAATACAAACAACATAAGTGTTGGTGAGGATGTGGAGGAAAGGGCACACTCTTACATTGCTGGTGGGACTGCAAATTGATGCAGCCAATCTGGAAAGCATTATGGAGAATCCTTGGAAAACTGGGAATGGATCCACCATTTGACCCAGCTATTCCACTCCTCAGTTTTTACCCAAGGGACTTAAAAACAGCATACTACAGGGACACAGCCACATCAATGTTTATAGCAGCACAATTCACAATAGCTAAATTGTGGCTCCAACCTAGATACCCTTCAGTAGATGAATGGATAAAGAAAATGTGGTGTATATACACAATTGAATATTACTCAGAGTTAAAAGAAAATAAAATCATGGCATTTCTTAAAATGGATGTAGTTGGAGAATATAATGCTAAGTGAAGCAAGCCAATCCCAAAAAACCAAATGTCAAATTATTTCTCTGATATAAAGATGCTGATTCATAATGGGGATGGAGTTGGGAAGCACAGGAGGAATGGAGGAACTTTAGATAGGGCAAAGGGGATAGAAGGGAAGGAGGGTATAGGAATAGGAAAGACAGTGGAATGAGACTGACATCATTACCCTAAGTACATGTATGAAAACATGAATAATGTGACTCTACTTTGTGTTCAACCAGAGACATGAAAAATTGTGCTCTATTTGTGTAATATGAATTGAATTGCATTCTACTGTCATATACTAATTAGAATAAATAAAATTTAAAAAATTTTTAAAAACACATAAAAAAGATAATACACCATGATCAAATGGGCTTCATTCCAGTGATGCAAGGTTGTTTCCACATACAGAAATCAATAAATGTAATTCACCACAAGAATTAAGGACAAGGATCATATGATCATTTCAATAGATGCAGAAAAGACCTTTCATGTTAAAATCCAGCACCCATTCATGTTAAAAATGCTGGAGAAGCTACATATTAAAGACCATTTATGACAAACCCAAAGGCAGCACTATATTGAATTAAGACAAACTAAAAGCAGTTCCTCTAAAATCAGGAACAAAATACAGCTGTCCACTCTCACCACTCCTATTCAATATAGTCATCAAAACATTAGCCAGACTGATCAAGAAAGAAAAGGAAATCAAAAGGATACAAATAGGAAAAGAAGAAGTCAAATTATGTTTGTTGATGACATGATCCTCTATCTAGAAGACCCAAAAAACTCCACAAGAAGACTTCTAGAACTTATAAATGAGTTCAGCAAAGCAGAATATGAGATCATTATGCATAAATCAATAGCTTTCCTATTCTCCAACAGTGATTTAGTCAAGGAAGAAATCAGGAAGACCATCCTATTCACAATACCTAAACAATAAAATAAAATAAAATACTTGGGAATCAATCTAAACAAGGAGGTAAAAGAACTCTACAATGAACTTTGTAGAACACCCAAGAAAGAAAGTGAAGAACACCTTAGAAGATGGAAAGACATCTCATGTTCTTGGATAGGAGGAAATAATATTGTCAAAATGGCCATACTACCAAAAGCAATACACAGATTCAATATAATCCCCATCAAAATATTAATGATATTCTTCACAGAATTAGAAATAATGATTCTTAAATTCATTTGGAAGAATTAGAGACTGAGAATAAACAAAGCAATACTACACAAGAAAAAGCAGGGGACATCACAATACCTCAGCTGAAATTATACTACAGAGCTCTAGTAACAAAAACAGCATAGTATTGGAATCAAAATAGACACGAGGACCAATGGAACAAAACAGAAGAGACAGAGACAGATCCACACACCTACAGCCTAATACTTGAAAGAGGTGCCAAAAATATGTTTTGGAGAAAAGACAGCCTTTTTAAAGAACTGGTGCTGGTAAAACTGGACAACTATACATAGAACAATGAAACTAGACCCTTATCTATCTCTCACCCTTACAAAACTCAAATTTAAATGGATCAAAGACTTAGAAATTAGACCAGAATCCTTGCAATTGCTAGAAGAAAACATAGGGTCCACACTCCATCATATAGGTACTGGCACTAACTTCCATAATAAGACCCCTAAAGTGCAAGAAATAAAACAAATAATTAACAAGCAGGGTTTATCAGACTAAAAAGCTTCTGTAGTATAAAGGAAAATATTCTCCAATGGGAAAAAATCTTGTTCAGAAAGGGGATTAATATCCAGAATATATAAAGAACTCAAAAAACTTAACACCAAAAAATAATAATAATAGCCCAATCAATAAATGGGCAAAAGAACTGGAGAGAAGCTTCTCAAAAGAAGGAACACAATTGACCAACAAACACATTTTTTAAAATGTTCAGAATCTCTAGAATCAAGGAGGTGCTATACTAAATCAAAGCTATACTAAAATTTCATCTCACTCCAGTCAGAATGGCAATGATCAAGAATATGAACAATAATAAATGCTGGTGACGTTGTGGGAGGAAAAGGTACCCTTGTGCATTATTGGTGGGACTGCAGACTAGTACAACTCCTTTGGAAAGCAGTTGGAGATTTCTCAAAAAACTAGAGATGGAACCACCATCTGACCCAGCTCTCCCACTCCTTGGTATTTTCCCCCCTCACTGTTTATGGCAGCACAATTCATAATAGCTAAGTTATGTAATCAACCCAATGCCGGTCAATAGATGAATGGATTAAATTGTGTCATACACACACACACACACACACACACACAATGGAGTTCTACTCAGGTATAAAAAAAAGAATGAAATTATGGCATTTGCCAGTAAATGATTCAAATGAAGAGAATCATGCTAAGTGAAATTAGCCAAACTCACAAACTCAAAGGTTGAATGTTTTCTCTCATATGCAGAAGCTAGAGTGAAATAAAGGAAAGGGGGAGGGAAGAATAGGATAACATAAAGATTAAGGGAAGATCAGTAATGTGGAAGAAGGAGATCAAGAGGTAGACTAGAAGGATGGGTTAGGGGAGGCAATGCAGAATGAATTCTTTAAAAAGTCATATTATGTGCATATATAAATAATCCACAGGGAATTTCACTTTTATGCATAAGTATAAAGAACCTATCAAATATAAATAAACAGGAAAAGGAAGTAGAGGAAGAACTTGGCAGGGGAAGGATGGGAGAAAAAAAGGGGTAGGGAAAATGGAAAATCATGAGCTGAAATTAAATTCCATGCACCTATGAGTCTGTGGGGATGATCCCAACTACTATGTATAATTATAAAGGTTTTTTTAAAATAAAGACATGGGAATGTATCTCAGTGGTAGAGCAACCCTGGGTTCAATCTTCAGTAGCACCAAAAAAAAAAAAAAAAAAAGAGTACAACTCTGAATATACTAAAAACTACTGAATTATTCATTATAGAATGATGAATTTTGTGTATGAATTATGCCTCAATAAAGCTGCTCTTTAAAACAAATAAAAAATTTAAAAACACATTTTTTATAAGAACCTTCTGTACTGATCATTTCCACCTGATACCTCTTATGCTTTGTCTTATTACACTTGAAAAAACCCTTGTAATAAAAGATAGTTGTAGATAATCTGAAAAATTCTAGTAAGTATGAAGATGAAAAGTACTGCCCCTGTGATCCCACAGCATCCAGAGTTAACAGTAACCATCACTTAAAGAGTTCAGTTGATTTCCTTATAATCTTTTATTTTTCTTTCTATATACATACATATATGATTGTATATTCTTTACCATATAGATAGATAGATAGATAGATGGATGGATATAGATAGATAGATAGATAGATATGGATGTCACATCAACAGAAAGTGACAAAAGTAAAATTCAATGGCACGGTCTTCAGAAAACATGGATATTCCATAATTTTTATCTACTTTCTTATTAGTGACACGTAGGTGATCACCTATTGATGACCATTAGGTTAGGTGATCAATGACCCTTAGATTATTAAGACCATTTACAGTTGTTTATTAATGATAGTAAGCCTCATTATCCACAAATCTCTTTTTCTCTCATCCTAGTCCTATAAGTTGGATAACTGGACCAAAGATCACAAGTATATTAATACCTTATGATAATTGTTACTAAATTATTTTCTAGAAAGAGTGTCTTTACTACAGCATTTGATGCTCTGGCAAGAAAGCAGGGAAGAGCACACATGCATGTGCGCACACACATGCATGTGCGCACACACATGCATGTGCGCACACAAACACAGTGCAGACTCTGTCACACTCAGCTGCCCACATGAAAGTGATGCTGCCATCTCCTGAGGCATAAACAGGGGGTTTCAGAAGTCCTTCAGATCCTGGGTCCCTATGACTAAAAAGTCTAACCCGCAGAAGTTTTTGTTCTGAAGCTGTTGGCTACTGTGGCAACAGAGGAACCAAATTGTAGCCATAGTATATAAGTAGAAAAAGGGAATAAAAAAACAAAGGATCCATCCCCTTTGTTTTAGTTGGTTTTTGTGTCGATATGACCATGTGTTTACATGACAAAAACAACTAGAGGAAGGAAAGTTTATTTTTGGCTCACATTTTCAGAGGTCTTAATCTGTAGAGAGCTGGTTCTCTTGCTCTGGGCCCAACCTAAGCTAGCACATCAGGGAGGAAGATCCCAGAGGACAAAAACTGCTCAGGCAATGGTGGGGTCAAGAAGCTGAGAGAGCCAGGCGTGGTGGTGCACACCTATAATCCCAGCAACCTGGGAGGCTGAGGCAGGAGGATTGCAAGTTCAAAGCCAGCCTCAGCAACTTAGTGAAGCCCTAAGCAATTTAGTGAGGCCCTGTCTCCAAAAATAAAAAGTTTGGGATGTGACTCAGTGTAAAGTACCCCTGGGTTCAATTTCCCAATACTCCCTCCCCTTCAATAAAAAGAAGCTGAGAGAGAGAGGAAGGGGCTGCAGGATGAACAACTCTGCCAGGGCATGCGTACAGTGACACACCTCATCCAGCCATATCCCACTTGCTTACAGATACCACCCAGGGAGTCCATTCAAACTAGGATGGACTGATTAGATTGCAGCTCTCATAAAGTACTCTTTTCCACCTCTGAATAGTTTTGTATAACAGGAGCTTCTGGGGGACATCTCATATCCATACCCTAATATCTACCCCTGTTCCCAAATAGCTCATGTCCTTCTTACAGTACAAAATGCATTCAGTTCATCTCCAAGAGTCCCATAGACTTAATGCCTCTGGCACTACCCTAAAGTTCAGTCTACATCCAATATCTTCTCTGAGATTCAAGGCAAACTCTCAGATGTCAGCCCCTGTAAAAAATCCAAAACGGATTACATTATATCCAATATATAGTGTCACAAAATAAACATTGCCATTTGAAAAGGGAGGAATAAGGGCATAGGTAGAAGAGTTGGGGCCAAAGCAAGACTGAAACCCCACTGGGCAAACAGGTCCCTTAATTCCACATAGAGCATCTAGCATGCTTGGATACAAAATGATATTTTCAAAGGACTTGGGCAGCACTGCCCCTTTGTCCTTGCTGGTTTCACTGCAAATGGGCTCTCTTTAACCTGGGTCTCTGCAGCCCCCGGGTTTTCTTGGCAGACCATCCACGTGGTTGGCATCTCTTAATTCATAGGGTCTTCATTCCAGTTTCAGCTTCACATTTACAACTTCATGAATCAGCCTCCTGAACGTAGCCTGCAGGGAATCCAACCCTGCAACATTTTGCCTTGCTTCCCAGGCATTCCTTTGAAATCTCAGTGGAAGCCTCCATGACTCCTTAACTCAAGTATTTTGAATTCCAGTAGAACCAACATCATGTGGAAGACACTAAGGTCTGCTGCCAGCTCCTGCTCCCTGGGATCAGGCCTGCAGAGGCCTCTAAGTTACTGCAGGGCTTGAGCGTGTTTAAACACTTCCTAAGCCCCCTGTATTAGCAAGTCACTCCCACAGTCTCAAAGGAATTTCATTTTCTGTAGCCTGGAACAGGTAGCAAGTGCAGTCTTACAAAGTCCTGAGATGCCTTATAGGCATCCTGCTGTCTCTGTGCACAGTACTTAGCATCTCATTAAGCACTATAATCTCTCCAACAAGCACACTACCTTGGCCCCAGGTTTACATGCACCATTCTGGCCAAGTGGAAGTTTTTAAACTCCTTTAGCTCTGCTTTCTGTTCATGATTTTCACAGAACCTGGCTAAACACAACCTACAATATCCATGCCACCAATCAAATGCTATGCTGTCTTAAACTTTTATCCACAGGATTCATTAGCCCCTTACTTTTAAATTCAGCTTCACACAAATCTCACAGCAGAAATAGCCAAGTTCTTTGCCAGAATATACCATGAGTATCCCCTAGTCCAATTACCAGTTGAGTCCTAATATCCCTCTGAAATCTCATGTGCAACAGACGCCATTCCTGTTGGAATTCTGGTCTTCTGAACTCCCACCAGAATCACCCATTAAGTTCTGCTTACAATGCTCTACAGCTTTTCTGGTTTGCATCTCTTAACTTTTTCAAATTATATCCTGCCAACCATTTCCAAAGGCTTCTGAACTATATGGTCAAGTTAGTCACAGAACAACTCCATTTATTGGTACCAATTTTACTTTCAATCACCTTTTGTATCACCATAACCAAAACACCCAACAAGAACAACTTGGAGAAGGAAAAGTTTATTTGGCTCATGGCTTCAGAGGTCTCGGTCTCTAGATGACTGATTCCATTGCTCTGGGTCCAAGGTGAGGCAGCACAACATGGGGAAAGGGCCCAGTGGAGAAAAGCTACTCAGCGGATGGCAGGGTCAGGAATCAGAGAGAGAGGGAAGGGCTGCAGGAACAACAACCATTACAGGGCATTCCTCCAGTGACCTCTCTTCTCTAGCCATACCTCACTGCTTGCAGTTGCCACCCAGTGAGTCCGGTCATACTGACGGATTACATACTCTCATAATGTATTCCTTTCATCTCTGAATATCTTTGCATTAACAGAAGCTTTTGGAAACACCTCATATTCAAACCGTAACACCCTTTAGCCCTCTGAAACCTATGTTGTAAGGGAACCAAAGTGAAAACTTTACCCAGCTAGGCAGGATAGAGTCTCATTTTCGGTTTATATGGAAGTGAGACTATCTGTACAATATTCATGTGAGCACCATTTTATCAATGAAAAATCATTTGGACCAGATGTTAAACTAAAGGACAAACCTCTGGGTTTCATGTGAGATAAACATACTTGGGTTGATTTGGTTTTCTGTATATGGTCTTTTAATTAGTCATTTGATGCTAATTTCCCCAGGGAGTAGGTTATAAATAATTATTACCTTTGTATCACAACTAACCCTGTTGAAGTCTTGTAAAAAATTGCCTATGTATTGATTGTTTCATTCAGTCTTGAAAGCCACCCTTTCTTCTAGGATTGTAGGTATGAACTTCATTTTATCATTTGTTGAATTCCCCCAAGGTCTTTAGTCAGGCTATTGCTGGTTAATTATTTGTTTTCAAGCATATAAAGCATATAGCCTTTCTTATTTTTTTATTTACAAGGTCAGCATACTTCTGTCTGAATATGACAGTGGTTCATGCAAAACCAAATACAGGAAATATTCTACTTCACTTTTACAGTAGTTTCTGTATTTTTGAAAACTTTTGGAAAAAATCCCACAACAATGTTTCTACCAGTTGAGTGCCTATCAAACTTCAAGTCCTGCAACCTACCACTTCTACCAACATCAAATCCATTTTTAACTTGTTATTGCTTCATATGAAATAAAGTCTTCCTCACAGAGTTTTTGGAATGTTTAGACATTATACATGTGGTATGCTGTGTACATGTTTTATTTTCATTCCAAACCAAGTCCCTCCTCTGTGTTGCAATGGTAGGACCTCTCTGGGGAAGCTGTTTTATTTTTTTGTAAAGTTTCAGGCAGACTTGTTTCCACCACCGATGGAGTGTGAGAATCATGTGCATTTAATAGTTATACTTCTGATTATCTGATTGTTTTCTGCACTTGTCTGTAGCCTCCATGAGTCCAAGGTGGATCTATTTGTTCTAGATATTGCCTGTATTTGCCAGCTTGGTGACTGATCAGTGACCCCTCCCCCTGAATTTGGTGGTCATAGTTAAGAAGTTCCCAGAGTTGGCATCGTTTCTCAGTGTCAGAGAGGAAATCAGAGGCCATAGATAAAAATAGTTGGAAGCCAACAGTTGTTCTCCCTTTGGCTGCATTCTAAACTTGACAGGGAGAATCCCCTTGGTGGAAAGAGTTTTCTACCACCCCACTCGAAGGAGGAGGGGGGGGGAGGAGGAAAAGGAGGAGGTAGGCAGGGGGTGGGGAAGGAGGAGAAGTTGTTTGAGGAGAGGAATGGGGAGGATGTAGAATATCCCCAGGAAACAAGAAACCACAGACCACACCACAGTTGGCATATTATCTTTCTTTACAAAAAAAAAAAAAAAAAAAAGCAAAAACCTAATAGTAAAATACTTAAAATGCTTTGTTTCTCTATGGGACTGTAAAGAAAGGGTGGAGGTGGAAGTGAGTGGTAGAAATGCTCCAGGTTGACTATCTAGAAGGATCCCAACGTATAGCAGCAGACAGGGTAGCAGCAACCTGCTCTCAGATTAACCCATTCAGAGAAAATGAAGTAGCCAGTGTTTTTCTTATATTTGGAAAAACAGAAAGATGCTGTACATTATCACAAGGGTAAGTAAAAAATGAATGTGAATAAGAGCAGGAAAACTGAATGTCTATTACAAATAATAATTCACTTCATTTCCATTTGAAGGGACTTGAAGAAAAGCATAATGGGCCCAGGAAGCTTAGTCTGGGGTGTGGTGACATAGAAGTTTGATGTCTGCCTGTGACATCACAGAGTTCCCACTAATTTATATACCTGCTGGACAGAACATCCTGTTCCTGTTCTCCCTCCCACCTTTAAATGATTTGCCAGTTCAGTTCTTTGCATCTCTGTTCAACCTCCTCTTTGGGATAAAGCCTGTTCTAAGTAAAATTAAGGTGTGGTAGGTTGCCCACCTCTGGCTAGCTCTGCGAATGGGTATTGTTTTGAGTGTGTGTACAGAGGTCTCCATTCATTCAGGAATCACTTGTACATATTTCTTGGAAGAAAATAAATTATATAAAATAGGATAAAACACTGTTAGAAGGGAGGAGAGGAGAGAAAAAGTATACCTTCTTTTAAGAGTCATGATACTATCTAAAACCTCCCAGAATGAATTTCGGTTGTCTAGGCAACATACATACATTCTGGGCTAAGATGTTATGATGAAAGAAGATGATGACATGGTTAATAAGAACATTTGTTTATTGAAAAAACATAAAACCATGGGGGCTATGAACTATGTGAGTCTATAGGGTGTCCTAACTGAGGGATTCTTCAGGGTGAATTATCTTGCTTCTACAGAAATATCTCTTTAATACATAAAACCATGAACTGTCTGAATCTATAGGGTGTCTTAACTGAGGGATTCTTCAGGGTGAACTTTCTTGCTTCTACGGAAATGTCTCTTGGGTGCCCGCTCACCAGGGATCTGGTTTGCCCTCTCAGTGTTCCTTCTCCCCTGAACACAGGGAAAAAAATGCTTCCTGAACCATTTGCCAATGGATCGGAAATTCAGACAATTTGTAGTCTCCGTGTCGGTAGGAATCTCTGTCTCCACTGGTTGCTTCGGTGACCCTGAAGGATCCTTTTCAGGGCAACTCTCCTGGCTTGTTATCTGCCAAGAGAAAATGGATGAATTAGATCTAGGTAATGCCAGTAGCAATGAAGTCATTATTTACTCATTTATGGAAATCTAATTTATTTTTTACCAAGAATAGCCTAACTGTAAATGCAAAGTTTCAGTACTCATTAATACTTAAAACACACACACACACACTTACTTGTATGATCATTAGTCCTTCTCTTTGCTCCTTCCCACTCTTGCCTCCCCCCTCAGTGCTCCTTGGCATTTTCCCTACATCTCTTTCCTGGCTCCTTTCCTTACTGTAGTCTCTCTCCCATTGCTTATCTCCTCAGACACTGGGGTCCACATCTGCTTCACATGAGGTACCATGACTCTATGCTGGCTAACCTGACCCCCCACCGGGCCTATTTCTTGCTCTGCAGTGATGCAGCTCGGTGCTCACCTCAGGATTTTCTTCTTCATCAAGCCTAGAAGGTACTTTTGGAAACTGGTCTCTGTGTTCTTTGTCTGGTGCTTCCCACTCTAATATATCCTCAGAACTTTCATTTTCTTCAATACTGTCCATACTTACATGGAATGGAGTGCCGGTGGACAGCTGGACATCTTCAGTGGCTTCACTGTCATATTTTTCATCTTCTAGAAGTTCCTTAAGTTTCTGTGATACATCAGAGAGTTTGGAGATAGTTTGTTTTACCTTCTCCTTCTGGTTTTTATCTAACTTTTTGATTTCTTCCTTTAGTTCCAACGTAATTGGTGAGTTTTCGTCGTTAGAGCCTGTAACAGTATCGAAGATCAGAGTAATGAGTAGTTTGCATAGCTTCTCCGTGTTCAGATTTTCATCCTTTTTTCCTAAGAACTCATTCTCCTGGTTTTTGTTGTCTTCACGGTCAAGGTTTAGAGCATCCAATAATTTGGCGATATTTTGTTTGCAGATTTTCTCTGGCTTGTCCAAATCTTGATCACTTATCTCAGTGGGGATACTTAAATTTTCAGTCTCCAATGACCCATGGACAGGCGGGAAGTAGTGGGAGGAAGAGCTAGATGAAATGACGCCTTCGTAGGGCGCTATGCCCTCATAGGCAATGTTGTTGTTTTCAGAAGCAGTGCCATTATCATAGGCAGTAGCAATCTCAGGGGCTTCGGCAGCCTCACTAGCAGTGGTGTTTTCATAAGCAATGCCGTTGTCATAAGCAACAACGTTGTCATAGGCAACAACATTGTCATCGGTGACAATGTTCTCATAGCCAATGCTGTCCTCCAAGGCTAAATAGTGTTCAGAGGTGCTTGGGTCTGATTTAGAATCAGAAATTTCTTCCTCTTTTTCATCATATTTATTAGTAGAGGATGAGTCATCCATGTTGTTTAAGGTATCAAAAACCGTCTCCACAAACTCAGGAAACTTCAAAAGAGAAACATTAATAGGTGATATTGGTAAGACAGTCATGTAATTTGGCAAGAATTCCCATTCAGAACTATCCCACTAAGGCAGAAGCACATCCTATGTTTGCAGTCTCCAGTTAAGGGCAGAAGAGACAGGCCTTTCTCTTTCTAAACTTATGGTATAAGAACCCTCTGTACTGATCATCTCCATCTGATACCTCTCATATTTTTTCTTATTATACTTCAAAGAATTCCTATCCTAAAAGATGGTTGTATATAATTTAAACAATTCTGGAAAGCAGGAAGAAGGAAATCACTGCCCCTACGATCTCACCTCATCCAGAGATAATGATAACCATCAATAAAAGAGTTCTTTTTCTCTATATATACATACATATACAGAAATTAGGTCATGGCACAGCCTAAAAGAAGCACACATGGCTATTCTGTAATTCTTAACTACTTTCTCATTAATTACTCTTAGGTGACCACCATTAATGACCATTATTTAGCTGTCAATGACCCTTAGAGTATTAAAACCATTAACAATGGTTGTATTAATGACAGTAAACCCCCTTATCCACAAATCTCTATCTCTCTTTTTGTAGTCTTATAGGTTGGATTATTGGACCAAAGATCACAACTACATTAAAGTCTTATAATCATTGATTCTAAGTATCTTTCTAGAAAGAGTACAGCTATTTAAATGCCTGTCCTCCCATCATCTGATGGCTTCTTTAGATTAGCATTTTCCATGATCCCCTGACAAGTAAGTGGGGAAAAGCACACGTATACAACCGTTCTCTCTCCCCCTTTCTCTCTCATCCTCTCTCTCTCAATTTCTCTCTCCTCTCAATTTGTCTCTCCTCTCAATTTCTCTTTTCTCTCTCTCTCTCACACACACACACATACACACACACACATTGCAGTCTGTCACACCCAGCTCTGAGGGTTTCCACACGAAACAGATGCTGCAAACTCCAGAGGCACGAACGAGGGACGTCTGAACTCGTTCAGGTCCTTGGTTCAAGTGGCTAAGCAGCAGCACAACTATGAGAAATCTATGTTCTGAGACAGTTGGCTACCATGGCAACAGAAGAACCATATAATAACAAGAAATGTATAAGGAGGAAAAGGGGATATAAAAATCAAAGGACCCCTCCTCTTGTTGTCATAAGTTTTTGTGTTGCTGTGACCAAAATATCCAATGAGAACAACTTAAAGGAGGGAAAGTTTAATTTGGGCTCAGGTTTTCAGAGGTCTCAGTCCATAGACAACATACACAACAACTCCCTTGTTCTGGGCCCAAGATGAGGCAGCACATCATGGGGAAGGTCCCAGAGGAGGAAAACTGCTCATCCATCCCATGGTGTGGTCAAGAAACTGAGATAGAGGAAGGGGCTGCAGGATGAGTAACACTCCCAGGGCACTCCCCCAGTGACCCAACTCCTCCAGCCATGTCCCACCTGCTTACAGATACCACCGAGTGAGCCCATTCAAACTAGGATGAACTTATTAGGTTACGGCTCTCATAATTTACTCTTTTCACCTCTGAATTAACAGGAGCTTCGGGGGGCCATCTCACATCCAAAGCATATACAAGGTCCATCCTTATACCTGTATATTTTCATATTGTCTACTAAATTTGTAAATATTTACAAATATGCTCACACAATTTTTTAAATTTTTAAAAATATATATTATATATATTTTTAGTTGTAGATGGACACAATATTGCCGCAGTCTGGCTGGGCACAATCAGGAGCCACTTGTCAAAAGAAACTAACTTTATTTTTAGAACCACACACGACAAACAAAATAGTCTCTCAGGAAAAACCCTCAGAGCCTCAACTGCCACCACCGGCTTTCCACAAGCCTCTCTCTCCCACACAAGCTTCTCTCCACCTCCCACAATCCTCCTGCTCTTGAGGCCGATTGGCTGGGTCACATGGGCGGAGCCAAAAAAGTCCCCCAATGAGCAGCTCCGTGGTCTGAAAGGGCAGGGAAACAGTCCAATGAGCATCACCGCAGAGGAGCCAATCAGCTAGATGTTGCTGGGGCTGCTGTGAGCCAATCATCAGCCAGCAGCTGGAAGTTTGCTGGCAGCTGGAAGTTTGCTGGGGCCCCTTTGGCTGTGGCTCTCAACATCTCCCCCTCTCTGTTTAAACAACAAGCATGTGGCTTAGGGACCGTGCCTGTTAGGCAGTCCAATTCAACATATGGTCCTTACCCGTCATCGGATGAACTGACCTCTAGGCGTCAGCCTCCTGTCTTAGGTTGGTACCACTGCAATTGGATCATACCCGTCACTGACTACCGGTCCAGCATACAGCCATACTTGTGGATAGGCCTTTGCACCTGTGGGGGGGTGAGGTTCTTTGCCTCACCTCTGTTGGCCCCCAAATTTTAGACCATCACTAGTAGAGGAGGATGCAAAATGCCATGACATTAAGCCAATTGAGGGCTCCTTTGAAAAATTGTACCACCGGTGACATCATCAGCAAAAATACCCCAGCACTACCACAAGTCACTGCACCAACAGATAGTTCACAATGCATACAGGTGAGCTCACAATGTGTCCAGGCAAGTTCTGCAAGCAGTTCAGTGATGGCTATTGTAGAAGCTGTAGATTGGTTTTATCTTTGACTTCACCAGCACTGGGATGAAGATAGGAATTCTGGCAATAATGGCTAAAGAAAAAATTATGTAACATTCCAGAAGGCACTAAAAGAAAACAATTTTCTTAACAATTTACATTGTCTTCACCGGCACTGGGATGAAGATAGGAATTCTGGCAATAATGGCTAAAGAAAAAATTATGTAACATTACAGAAGGCACTAAAAGAAAACAATTTTCTTAACAATTTACATTATCTTTAAGAGAATTATTAAATATAATGAAAAGGAAAGGTGAAAGTAAACAAACAGATCTGTTAACCTTCTTTTTTGTTTACATATTAAAACAATCCTCAACAGTTGTTTACCCAATTTAAATTAAACCATATAAATCACGTGAAAAAAAAATATTTGGATCCATTTTATCATGAGCGCTCATATGATATATGGACATACGTACATTCAAACATATAACACAAAACACAAGTGTGCACACATAATATAATACATACAACACATAACATTATAGTAAAGGCCTTATAACTTTTTACAGGTGAAATCTCCATTGCAATGCTTAAAAACTCTATAGTCAAAAAATAGAACTGATCAGCAAAACATTAACCTAGGTCTGTATGAGCTCAAAAAACAAAATAGAACTTCATGATATGGCAAAGGGCAATAATAAAATAGATATTGAAAAAAGCATCCTGGTTCTGTTTCTTTGCACCCCCCACAGGTGCAAAGGCCTATCCACAAGTATGGCTGTATGCTGGACCGGTAGTCAGTGACGGGTATGATCCAATTGCAGTGGTACCAACCTAAGACAGGAGGCTGACGCCTAGAGGTCAGTTCATCCGATGACGGGTAAGGACCATATGTTGAATTGGACTGCCTAACAGGCACGGTCCCTAAGCCACATGCTTGTTGTTTAAACAGAGAGGGGGAGATGTTGAGAGCCACAGCCAAAGGGGCCCCAGCAAACTTCCAGCTGCCAGCACAATATCTTTTTATTTATTTTTATGTGGTGCTGAGTATTGAACCCAATACCTCACATGTGTGAGGCAAGTGCTCTACCACTGAGCTACAACCCCAGCCCTCACACAGTTTTTATAAAGAAGTTAACGTCCATTAAAAGTAGCTCTCACTGCATTAATCCAGCTTTTAAATATAGGAAAAACACATTGTAAAAAAATAAAAACTTAATATTTAAAACTATTATATACAGGATTTGGCTATATCACTTGCAGGGCTCTATGCAAATTGAAAATGCAGAGCTCCTTTTTAAAAAAGTTATTAAGAATTTTGTCAGGGATAGCAGAGCATTAAGCCAAGCATAGCCCCCCTTTTTTTATCAGTGCAAAATATTTGATTCATATTTTTGAAAATAGGTAATTATACACAAAAAATATGGACTTCCAGTGTAACTCTCCCAGTCTCCTCCTGCAGAGGCAGTTATTGCTGTCAGTATTTATGTGGCTTTCCAGAGCTGGTCCATATCCATTTGCAGGTATATATATTTACAGTTTTTTGAAACAATTAGCACATATTACATACTTACACAAATTGTCTTACATGGATTGATTTTTAGTTTAGAATTTAGAGTTTATCTTTTATGACTTCCACATTTTTAATGTTTTTATTAGTGCATTATAGCTATATATAATAGTAGGGTTCATTCTGAAGTAATCACACATGCGGGGAATATAATTTCTCCATTTCTGTTCCCAGTAACTCCTCCCTCATTCCTCTTCATGCTGCCCAGCTCCCCATTCTCCACTGCAAAGGTCCATTTAAGAGTAGGCCATTTGCAAAACCCCAAAACAAACAAACAAACAAAAAACAGCCTGGCTTCTATAAAATGTTAGATTATTTGGTTGAAAAGTTTGAAGAAAATATTTTTATCATGACTAAGTAACTGCACCTTCAAGATCCTTTCATCTGAAAAACTATATAATTCTTAGTAACTCCTACATGCAAGCTTTACCCTTTACACCACATTTTTCTCTTACTCCTTCTCCCCTCCCACCCCTCCTTTTTTTTCCTTTTTTTTTTTTGAGACAGGGTCCCACTAAATTGCCCAGGCTGGTCTCAAACCGGTGATCCTCCTGTCTCAGCTTCCCAAGTACCTATGATTACAAGCATGCACCACCACACCTGAGACAGGGTCTCACTAAGTGGTGCAGATAGCTTTGAACTTTCTATCATCCTGTCTCAGCCTTCCAAGTAGTTGGGATTCATGCTTTATCCTTTATACTGCATAAGATAGATATTATAGCCTATTTATAGTCTTACAAATGAAATTTTAATTTTTAGTATAGAATAAAATTTACTATACTTGATTTACTATACTATACTGGGGAAAATAATAAAAAGTATTTTTTACTCCTCTAGCTCTGGTCATATCTATCCTCTTTAGACTTAAAGAAAGATAAAAAACAAAAAGAAATCATAACAAAGTAGAATAGGGATATAGTTCTATTTTTTTTTTTCAGTACTGGAGATTGAACCCAGGAGCACTCAGCCACTGAGCCACATACCTAGCCCTTTTTTGTATTTAATTTAGAGACAGGGTCTCACTGAGCTGCTTAGCATCTCACTAAATTGCTGAAATTGGCTTTGACTTGAGATCCTCCTGCCTCAGCCTCCTGAGCTACTGGGATTACAGGCCTGTACCACTATATCTGGTGAATCTAGGTCTCTTAACATCTTGCTTATAAATTGAGAATTCTCTGAATATGATCATACTCTTTTTGCCACTAGATTTATATGCACTTATGTACTAAAATATACAAATTTGATAGAGAAAAAGAGGCTATTGCATTGACCCTGAGTTTAATTCCAGTGACCACCATTTATTCTATGTCTTCTGAAATGTATCTCACTTCATAACAACCAGGACAAGGAAGATATTACTGTTAACCTTTTCCTTGAAACTGAAGCTCAGAGAAGTTAGATGAATTTGCCTGAGATTGCATTCACACCCCACATCCATCTTATTAAAAGGGCCATGCTTCCAATCTTTAAAATGAGGAGAGGAAACACCATGTGAAGACAGAGGCAGGTGTTGGTCTAATGTTTCCACAAGTCAGGGATACTAAAGGTTGCTGGCAAGTATAGAAGTTAGGAAAGAAACATACAACAGATTCTCCCTTAGAAATTTCAGAAGGAACTAACCCTTTGGACACCTGGAATTTGGATTTCTAGGTACCAGTACTGTGAGACAATAAGTTTATGTCCTTCTAAGTCACCTAGTCTGTGGTACTTTGTTATAATCCTAAAAAACTAATATTCCATGCTTCTACTTTAGAGCAATAATGAGATGGTAAGAGATCATAAAAGATGAGGATGCTAGTTAATACAGATACTTATCCATCTCATGCCATTTATCCCCCCACGAACACACATATGTACTGAATGGTTCCCATGACACATTTAATGCTCATAGCTACAATACTGTGAGACACATGCATTCCCCCATGTTCTAATGGTTGTGTGCTTACCAAGTAGTTGGGATTCATGCTTTATTCTTTATACTGCATAAGATAGATATTATTACCAAGAATCAGTTGTGTTTATTCCCAGTTGTTCTTGCTATAATAATTTTGTAACTTGCTTAATAAAAAGCAGGGGTTCTATGAGGCCAATATCACCCTGATCCCAAAACCAGTCAAAGACACATCAAAGAAAGAAAACTGCAGACCAATATCTCTAATGAACATAGATGCAAAGATTCTCAATAAAATTCTAGCAAATCAAATACAAAAACATATCAAAAAGATTGTGCACCATGATCAAGTGGGATTCAACTCAGGGATGCAAGGTTGGTTCAACATACGGAAATCAATAAATGTAATTCATCACATCAATAGACTTAAAGATAAGAATCATATGATCATCTCAATAGATGCAGAAAAATCATTTGACAAAATATAGCACCCCTTTATATTCAAAACACTAGAAAAACTAGGGATAATAGGAACATATCTCAACATCGTAAAGGCTATCTATGCTAAGCCTCAGGCCACCATCATTCTAAATAGAGAAAAATTGAAGGCATTCCCTCTAAAACCTGGAACAAGACAGGGATGCCCCCCCTATCACCACTTCTATTCAATATAGTTCTTGAAACACTGGCCAGAGGAATTAGGCAGACAAATGAAATCAAAGTAATATATATAGGAAAAGAAGAACTATAGGAAAAGAAGAACTTAAATTAGCAATATTTGCTAATGATGATATGATTCTACACCTAGAAGACCCAAAAACTCTCCCAGAAAACTTCTAGAACTAGTAAATGAATGCAGAAAAGTAATAGGATATAAAATCAACACCCAATAGGAACCGGTACCATGCTCACGAAGTTTCAGAAAGCAATGAGTTCCTGTTAGGAACTGGACTGAAGTTCTGGAGGGCTGGCATACAGCACACAGCTTCAAGGCTGTCCGCCCTCTTCTCTGGTTCTACACCATGGGCTGCTGGTTGTTTGACCACTGTCCCGCGCACTTTCCTTGCTGATGGCATCACGGAATGAAATGGATCTCGACTGACTCACAGCTCCCCAGTGAGGCAGTCTGGCCCCTTTGTCATCCCTTTGCCACCTGGCCCCTTGACATCCCGGTGCAGTATTCAACACAGTCAAGGTAATCACCCCATGCAACGCCTTGCAAAGTTGCGTTTTGGATGTGCAACCCTTTGTGCATGGTGCGAACACTTACGGTCTATTCTCTTAGCCAGATGATAGTGTATGAGGTTTGTAAGCATGGCCACCATGCTGTATGCCAGCCCTCCAGAACTTAGTGGTCTGAGGGTACCAGTTTGACAATTTCAGAGAGCAGAGCAGGATAGCATCTCATTTTCAGTCCCCACAGTAGTGGGATTGTCCCTACAATACTCACATCTCTTTGTGAGAACCACTCTATTGGAGAAAAATCATTTGTTTATACCCAAGGACTTAAAATCTGCATAGTATAGTGATGCAGTCACATCAATGTTTATAGCAGCTCAGTTCACAATAGCTAGAGTATGTGTGCGGTTTTGATTGGTCATTCATGTGCTAACTACCACACGGTATGGGTTAAAAATAATTGTCAATCTTGAATCACCAGTGGTCATGTTGATGTCTTTTAAAATACTGTCTATGTACAGAAGGTCTTTCAACCATTCGGGTTTTTTGGTTTGTTTGTTTTGTGAGAAAGGGTTCCAAAGTCAGTTGGCATGTTCCCGCTGCCATCCTGGCCTTTGAACAGGGATACATGGCTGGAATCCATAGGAAGTAACTGGCACAAGGCAAAGACTGTTTTAGGACTGGCCCTGCTCCCAGCTACTTATTGGCATACTGTGAATAACAGCCATACTACCATGGGGGCATATTCTTAATACCTCTCAAAGTTCCAGCACCAGGCAAGCATGGTTCTCAGAAACACAAAACAGCTTCTCCCAAAGGGCATGAAAATGAACAGAAGTGAGCCTTCCTCATCCTTGGTTTTTCTGTCTGAAATGGTAAGACGAATGTTCTACACTATGGGAGTCTGGGTAGCACTGTTGAGGCTCTGGAAGTGGTCTCTTCCATCCTTCCTGATGTCCCCTACTCCTCCTAGTGGCATCAGTTAGCCTCAGCACTTTCCTTGGCTCATTTGCATTCCAATCTGATCCTTTTCTTTCCTTAGAGATAAGTACCTGTCATCCTGGGAAAATCAGCTTACTCCTCCTTTAAGAAAGGGAGCCTTCACCTGGGGTCACTCACCCCAGAGCTGGCCCATCATACATTCTGGGACATCAGGTGTCTCCTGGGATTACCCTAGGCACACCAGGACATAAAGTCACCCTAACCATTTGGATAATACTCATCTGACTTGTAAGCAATTCTCTGACCTTCAAAGAGAAACTTGAGTGAATTCATTGGAACTTTCTGTCTATGACAGTATGAAGATTCTTGAGATGTGTTGTCATTTTCACTTTGAAGTGAATCTCACTGCTATCCTGTCCAGTGACTTTTAGTTTAATGTATTTTCTGCTTTCTTATCCCCCAAATCCTCAGTTGAAGGTTTTGCTTTCTGATGAGACATGGTGATGGTGGCTTCACCCTGGAGTCTCCGCACAGCAGTGACCTCAGGTACGCAGAATCTCTGTCTCCCTTTCCCACAGCACAACACTGTGGCTGCAGGGACTTCTGCTACACCTCCCTACCTCTCCAAAACTTTTGACACCTTGGTACAGTGTGTGGCATAATGAGGGATTTGATTAAGGAGCCATTGTTAACAATAGTCTTCCTTTGATTTCAGCTTGCTGTGTACTATGTGACCTGGTATTTGCACCTCCCTTCCATGTCTCTCTTCTTTCCTCTGTCCCTTTATCCCTGTCCTTGGCTTATTGCCCTCTTCATGTCTGGCACCAGACCCATGCCCCTGACTGCTGGCATTACCGAGGGTTTTACAACTTTGCTTACCCTCTTTTTGCTTGATCCCAGGGCTGGTACCAGCCAAGCCCATTATTCTGGGTCCTCACCTGTGTGATGAAGTTGTTGCATCACTACCCCGACCTTGCTCTCAGACCTGGGCACTCCTAGGAGTTAGGGGCAGGGTGGGGTCAGGGCTGAAACCCATTTGCACAAGACACATTCCTATTTTATGTTTTATTAACAAGTTTATTTTTCAGGCGAATACTTCCCTTTCCACCCTTCCTAAGTTCACCCTTGGGCTCCTGTACAAGGATCTCACAATGTCTTCTTTTTATAGGTGGAAACATACCCTGAAATCTTCAGTGCTAGAGGCAGTCATTTTTACGTGCTCAGAAGTTTCTGCCTGGTAGCTCTTCACTGCCGCCTGACTGCTTGCCTCCAGAAAGGAGAGCGCAGGTGACCACAACACTGTCTCTGCAGGGAGTAGGGGGTTGGGGAAAGGGAAAAGGCACCTGACTGGCTCAATAAGTAGTTTAAAATCTGAACGAGGACGGGAAACTGAAGTCTAAAAGGGATCTGGGGCCAAATATTATCCCTCCCTGAAAAAACTGAGTTCCCAAGGGGGCGCCCGCATTCAGATCAGTAAGATGAGGGCGGCACAGGGTGTTAGCTGTTGCCCCCAGTTTGCTCCAGTTTTCGGTCTCTGTTACAGCCCACTGCTTCTCAGGCTAGAAAGCGCTGCGGGGACAGCTGCGGCTAGGCGGGATCCTCACGTAGAGCTGATCCGGCCTGGGATTGCTGTTTTCATTTCCCGGGAGGGTAGGGAGGCGCAAAGTGCAGGCAGGGCAGAAAGAGGAGCCCGGAAACCAAGAGCTGTCAGTCTCTGACCGGGAGGCAAAATACGAGAAAACAGGTCCTAGTAAGCGTGGCCGCGAGATGGCCCATCTGATTGTGCTCTGCCGGGCTCCGAGGGCTGTCAGGTGCAAAGGGGCGGAGGCTCTAGTGCTCCGGCAGTGTGGTTCGGGGCGGGCCAGCCGGCGGGGCATTTAAACCCCCGCTGACCGCCGGCCTGGGACACGCGCAGACTCCGCGCCCTCCTGCGTCGACTCAGCTTCGGGTACCAGCCAGGCAAGATGCGGTCTTCCCTGGCTCCGGGTGTCTGGTTCCTCCGCTCCTTCTCCAGGGACAGCTGGTGAGCTAGGGGAGGGAGGCGCGCTGCCTCAGCTCGTGGCTAGGGGCGGGCAGGGACCGCCAAGTAGCCTCCGGAGGCCAAACTAGGTCCGCGGTGGCCCTACTCCCCGGAGGGACGGTCTGGTAAGATCTGGCCCCGGGCTTTTTCACCTACACCAACCTGGAAGGTTGATAACACACAGACCCTGCCTTACTGCGTTCTCCTACTTCTCAGTGACACTGATGAACAATGGGCTGCCTGGCAGAGCCCCCACACTTTCCCCTTTGCCATTGCCATCCTCATTTTCAAACAGGAGCACATACTCAGACCGCCTCACTGCCTCATTCTTGTAGCCCTGAGCACCTGGGGGATCTGGACATGCTAACTAAGGAACCTAGGCCGCGGGTGGTGGACCAAAAAGGTGGCTATATATTGGAGTTGTTCTATGTCCCTTTCAGTTTGTTTTAGCCATAGAGTAACACAGAAACCAGAACTCAGTGGTCCTGGCAGCTTATCTGGAGGAGTTCCAGGCCCTGGGAGACTTGGGACTGTATCTGTAACAGCTCCCAGCTGGGTGGTCGCCCCCAAACAGGTGAGCCAGCTCCCAGAGTACATGTCCTCCTGATCACAGTGGCCATGTGATGGCCTGGTGGTGGGTGGACAGGTTTCAGACATTCTTCATCAGAGCAATTTGGAGCATTTTGCCTGATCTGCACAGTAGTGTATTTTTTTTCTTTAATATTTTGGTGGTTGCCATCATTTACAACTTATAAAATTTAACAAAAATAGCCAAATTCGAGGCTTCTCTTGAAAAACATATGACATATTAATACCAGGCCTTAATTCCCAATTAAATTAATAGGAATTAAAGGTCACGTCAGATAGGTCAGGTACTTTCAAGGCAACAAATTTGTCCTGGTTTTAAAATAGTCTTTCGTTCCCAACTTTCTCAGTTCTGGGCAAATGAGGACACTTGGTCACCTAGGCACTTTGAATTGGTTGTTAGTACTTTTCATTTCCAACCTTCTTCATTCATTTAGATTACTTACCTGGTTCTTTTTGAGTTTGAGACTATTAAATGATATTTTTTTCAGAAAGATAAGATCATGACTTTCATAAGAATATAAAAATTAACTTGTTAAAGATTTTCTTTTAGGGCTTGGGGTTGTGGCTCAGTGGTGGAGCACTTGCCCAGCATGTGTGAGACACTGGGTTCGATTCTTAGCACCACATATAAATAAATGAATAAAATAAAGGTCCATCAACATCTTAAAAAATATTTTTTTAAAAAAATTTATAATGCAGAAGTCAGAAGATGTTATAATTGGTTCAAAAGAGAATCCCGGGAGGGAAAATGGACAGTTAGTGTCTAGTGCATATGGAGTTTCAATTTGCAAAGAAAATTGAAAAAAAATAGGAGTGATGGATGTACAATAATGTGAATGTACTTAATGCCATTTAAAATGGTTAAAATGGCAAATTTTATGTTATGTACCTTTTAGCACAATTTAAAAAACCAGAATCCAAAGAACATACCCATTTACAATTTGGGAATATTAAAGCCACACTACTTTTTCCACAGGTTGGGATGGAAAACTATTGGAATTATTGTTCATAAACATATTTTACATGACATTTTATTGGTTTGCTACCATTTCAAAAAACTGTAAAATAGCTCAAAGTCAATGAAAAGCTAGAATCAGATAAGTGAAAGCTGGATTCAGATAAATTGAAGGTATATCCTCTGAACAATGCATAGTTCTGTTTTGTTTTCCTCCACAGACTCCCCTGTTTTGGTGATGATAATAATAATTATTATTATAATCTCCAAGAAAGATTATTCTTGATCACAAAATAAAGCTGGTCCCATTAGATTTGATCTCATTATTTACTAAGACACAGCAAGAATATTAATTAACAGAGCTTGTTAAGTTTGCTTTGCCAAAAGTTTTCATGAGGAATCCTGGATTGGACTTTTAAAGTCTTTTCTTATTTATTGTCCTGAGGTTAATAAACCATACCAAGAAACTGTTTTCACTAGGTTTTACTTGCTGTTCTTATAACTTTTGGCAAATGCCTCTCTTTTCAAGGTCCCCCAAATCTCTTAAGCTTCCTGGATGCTACAAATGATGACATTCCTTTTTGCCTATAAGGTTGGGAACTCAGCAAGCTACTTTTCTTGGAAGTGTTTTATTAGTATTGGCTCCAAAAGGTAAAACTTAGTTCTTTAAAAGGGGCTGGTTATATCTGATAAGAGAACATCTTTGTCAAACACAGTATTCCAGCCAAAGACTTAGTTACATAACCAATTTTTCTAATTATGTGTCAGTTTTTAAAAAGTCAGAGAGGAACAGGGAACAGATTCTTATTGAACCTTTGCAAATAGTCATATTACCATGAAAAACAAGAAGAACCAATAGAGTTTCTGAATTCTTAGGAGTTAGATAGGAAGGATAAGACATTTATTAATGTTTCATTTCAATTTATAAAAGTGAAGTCTACTAAATTGTTATGGGTTGCAGATCGCCTAAGAAAAAAGACAAAGGTCTTCCTAATACTTATATCCTGGAAATGGAACATAACAAAAATATTCAAACATATGACAGTCATCCCTCATTGGTCCATTTAGTTCCATATGATTAATTTTTTTGTTCCACACAATCTTGGGTTAGCAATCTCATAAACCCATCTGTTTTAGGCAAGGTCAATAGGATCACAAGTTCAATGCTAGCCTGGGCAAGTTAGCAAGACCCTGTCTCAAAAAGTAAAAAAGGCAGCTGGGCATGGTGGTGATTACCTGTAATCCCCACTGGCTGGAGAGGCTGAAGCAGGAAGATCATAAGTTCAAAGCCAGCCTTAGTAACTTAGCAAAGCCCTAAGGAACTTGGCAAGACCCTGTATCAAATTAAAAAAATAAATAAAAGAGCTGGAGATGTAGCCCAGTGGTCAAGCACCCCTGGGTTCAATCCCTGGAACCAAAATTAAATTAAATTTAAAAAGACCTGGGGATATAGCTGGGTCATAGAACACTCCTCAGCCAATCCCCAGTACCACGAAAACAGTCGAACACAAAAACATCCATTTCTTGATTAAAGAGTCCAGGAACTCCTAACTCAATTCATTAGTGTGTTCTCAAAGTTGCTCAAGTGGTGCCATCAGAACTCTGTACCCAAGAGTAAGTGCTTGTCAGAAATAGTTGTTAATAAAAAAAAATGGGGGGCTGGGGTTATAGCTCAGCAATAGAGCACTCACCTCGCACATGTGAGGCACTGGGTTTGATCCTCAGAGCACCACATAAAAATAAATAAATAAATAAATTGTGTCCATCTTATTAAAAAAAATCTTAAAAAGAAAAAAAAAATTGGCCTATTTGATTGCAAAGTCTTTAGGAGGCATCAGAACAAAATAAAAACTATTTGTAGATGACATTTAAAAACTGCTAGTCAACTTATTACTGATATTTTTCAAGTATGAACAGTCTCATGAGAATTATGACAAAAATAATTCAACTGACAAGAAAATTTGTTTGCTTTTGTAGTATTCAAAACAAAAAGGAGCCAATACAAATAACAACAGCAAAAATCTATCCAGTGTTTAAAAACATAATAAGGCTAATTCACCACCATGTACCTCTCTGAGGAGCCTCAGTTTCCTTCACCAGTAAAAATCAGGTGGTTTTGAAGATACATATGATAGTCTGTTTAAACATGTTTGACCTCCATTGGCTGTTAGAGGGTGCTTGATGGGTGTTCTTGCTTCCTAATGAGCATGGGTTTGGATTCCTATCAAGCGTCAAATGAGATGTAGTTGTGCTGCAGGTGCATTATTGCACTTCACTCTGAGGCCTGCAGAGACAATTAAGACACGATCCTATCTTCTCTGAAGTAAGGGTAAAGCTGGAACAGGTTGTGTACACACAATCAACAATTTTTGAAGGGACTGCTTTGTGTATTGAGTGTCAAAATGTGATGTTTTGTATGTGCCATGTCTTTTAGAGGTCATTTGAGTTGATTTTGAAGAAAACTGCCTTTTTGAACATGTCTGATACATAAGGTATTAGAGATTATAGTATAATTTGCTTGGCGTATAGAAAACCTGATAAAATGGTGGCTTTTCATCTTCAGAGATGGTATTACTATGGCTAAATGTTAATCCAATTTATCTTTAACCTCTGTTAAACAAAATATAGGCTGGAATGGAGGCAAACAGGATAAGTACTTACAGTCTGAAATAAAATTAGAAACAAACTCTATAACAACAAATTCCACTATTATGTAAAATAATATAATATATAATGCACCAATAAAAAAAATCTTACTGTTTTCACATGTCTCCAAGGAGAATGTTAAAACAGAGGTAAAGAAAAGAGCATAAGAAGCTAGAGGGTTATTGGCCCTGGGCCTTGGACTCTGCATCTATAAAATGGGGATGTAGTAGTATACTTCATAAAATTGTTGTGAAGTTTAAATGGGGTACTACATGTACTTATATTGGTGCCAGGCTCATATTAAGCACTAAGTAATCATTAGTTATCAATGATTATTCTATTCACTCTTCCTACTAATATGTGCCAGGCATTATTAATTTATAATTCTTTTAGAACTGCAAGGTATTAGTTTTTTCATTGAACATATGGGTAAAATGAAGCACAGAGAAGTTATGTAGCCAGCCCAGCATCACAAATGACTGGTAAATGACTGAATTGAAATTTGGATCTGGATTAGTCTGACTCTAAAACCTATGGTCTTCCCACTGTCCCACCGATGATAGTGTGGGGTAGTGACATGGCCATTTGGCCTTAGACAAATCAATCTCTCTAAGGCTCCATTTTCTTTACTATGGAAGGGAAATGACAATGTATCTAAATCACAGGATTGGATGAAATTAAATAAGAAACTATTTAAAACACTTAGCACAGTGCCTAGCATATTTAATATTTGTTGGGTACTGGAAGATTTCTGTGATGGAAGGGATTCATTCCCTCTCAGGGGAGAAGGTCAACTTTGACTGATGGATCTGGAAGCCATTACTTAGGGACTAGTAACAAATGGCTCCGGCCAGCAGGCGCATAGTGTGTCCAGGAAGCAGCCCCTGGAAGTGAGGCTGGAGGCAGGTGGCATCTGGTGTTCAGAAGCAGCTCCCTCTAAGCATGATCCTAAACTGTGAGGAGCTTCTGCCTGGCAGATGTTACTGTTCCTCCTCCTCCTATCAGACCTTCTGTCATGGTGTTTCTGAGCTACCGAATGCCAGAAGATTCCCTAACCCCAGGACTGGCTGGTTCTTTTACTTCTGCGCCAGCATCTGCATAGGCATGTTTGGGGGCAGCTGGCAACATGGGCATCTTTTCAGAGGAATGACAGTGGCTGTTGCTTATGGGGCTGGGCATTTTTCTTGGGACCTGTGAGGGGGAACTCGGGATGTGAAGCCAGTGGGAGGAGGGACCAGGTTGACACAGGAGCTGGATGAGCAGGAATGGGTGTGGAGGGGGAGCAGATTGAACAGGCAAGATGAGCAGGAGCTGTGAACTCCCACATTTTCCATTTTCCCCACACCCTAATCTTCCCACAAGGGCCAGACAAGAACTAGGCCAAACTGGTGGCTGCAACTAGGACAAATGATTCTGCTCTGTGGAGTTTGCTTGGAAGACACAGGAGAAAAATGTTGGAATGCACACCCAGAGAAATACTGTGTATGCCAGATACGTCCACATCCATTATACTTCATTTGATCCTTATGACAATCTTGGGCAGGCATTCATTCTCCTTTTCAAAAGAAGATCAAACTGAGAAGTAGAGAGGCTAAACAAGTTGCTCAAGGTCACAGTAAGTGGCAGAACCAGATATGAAAACTCAGCCTCTTTTGGCCTAAGTCTGATGTCCTTTTCCCTATTTTGCCATGGCCCTAGATTAGATTTACCCACCCCCCACCCCCCAGATGCTATCCATGTAGCTTTTGCTTGAATTACTTTCCTGATTCCTACAAAGAGGTGCTTGGTACAGGCAGCAGAAAGTGCTGCTTAAGATGAGCTATGATGAGCAGAGGCTGCTGTGAGAAGGAATGAAGGATCCTGCAGGACCTGGAGGAGCAACCCATTATCCACTAAGCCTCCTCCCCCACTGAGCATGTGACCCTGCAGTCCCTTCCCCCAACTGCTTGTGAGTGCAGTCTGCTTCGCAGCTGCTTTCTGTGTTTCCTCTTCTGCCCTGTTGTTTCCTCTTTCCCTCCTTACAACACAAACTGGTGTGTACCTCACTGGCTTGGGTGGAGCTGTCTGACTCAGGCTTCAGAGATTGACCGGAAAGGCAGCAAGGAGTTTGGAATAGTCTATATGCTTGGCTAAGGCCTTATTTCTTCAGTTGAAATAAACCAGTTGGGTGCTGAGGTTGAAGCTGGACAGTCCCAGAAGACCAGCAAAATCAAGGTCAGACACCAGGATTTGTGCCCCTGAAGCCCAGGATTCCCCCATCTGGTTGTTGTGAGGTTGGAATGTGTATGAGGGCTGTGTAGTGGGTGGTGTTCCTGCTCTCCTTTTAGTCTCTGCCATGATCATCCCTGGGTCCTTTGTGCTCAGGAGACGTGAGTCAAGGTGAAGCCTCCAGAGGACCTAACAGGGAAGGCCTCATCTCATAGCTCTGCCTTCATCACCACACTCCCGTCTGTGCTGTTCACACAGCCTTGCTTCAGAAGAAAATGGAACTTACACCTGCTGGCCACCCTGCCAAGCCCCACGAATTTGGATTCTTGCTCAGCTACCCAGATTGTCAAAATGAAATGAAGCCGTGCCTTTTCATTCTGTCTGAGCACACAGGATTCCTCTACTCAGCTTTCTCCTCAAGCAAGCCATCTAGCCTATATTTTCCTCTTTCCTAAAAAAAAAAAAAAAAAAATGTTCATCTTATCCACTAATTTCATCTAGAAGCTTTGGGTTTCCACAGCTATGACTAGTGGCTCCTTCTTTGGAAAGGATCTTGAGGATTCCCTGGCTCTGGGACTGGCTGGTTGGCCCTTGGTCACCTTCATCTCTCTGAGCAGGTGCCCAAGTCTCACCTATAGAAAGGGGGACAAGAAGCATAGGATTTCCCTGACCTAAGAAAGCTTTGTACCATTGGTCCACAGACGCCCTCCCAGACCTGGCATGCCCTTGTCCCATCTTGTATGCTGGGAGTCTGGTTCTGGACTCTGACCCTGTGCTATCTGTTCCCAGCAGGCCTTTCCCACTAGGATATCTCCTAGTGTCTGGAGGGCTTGGTAAGGGTGCAGGGGTGGTGGCAATGTTACCATTGACCCTGGCTTGGTTCTTATAGTGCCCAGCCCTCTATCCTTTTTAGACCTGCTGACCCCAGAACAGGCACACCCACAAAAGGGCCACCAAGTTCCATTTCCTCAGGGCAAGTGCCAAGGTCACCTGCAGATATAGCCAGTGCACCCTGTTGTGTGGTCTCCAGGGCAGCCCCAGACACCATCCAGAAAGTCCTGGTTGAGGAAGAGGGTGAGGGGATCAGTCACTGAGGGAGTTATAGTCCCCATTGGCTTTGCTGGTGGACAGGACTGTTAGAAAAATAGTTGCAAAGCAAGAAAGGTAGATGCAGAGGGTGGGGATAACTGAGTGGCCTTCAGAAAGAGGGGCTGTTTCTATCTTCTCCAAAGGTCAGAGACCCTCAGCTGTACTTGTTCTTACTGGTTGTTTTATTTATTTGTATATTTGCTCTAGTATTAGTGGTGATAGGTCCTTTGCAGGGTCAGTCAGTTTATTTTTTATCTCTTGCTACTGTGGCACGCTCTGTGCCCAGTTCCTATTCCAGATGCATTCTTAGTGCAAAGTCTTAACATGGTCAATAAAGCCATTATCATGCTCCTTTGAAAGAATAAGTTGGATTGTCAGCTAACAATTAAGAGATAGCTAGTCCCCCTCTCTATCTGACTTGGTTATTCAGTAACCAGTATCTGGTAGAGGGAGGTGGGATTCTAAGAAGTGCCACCTCTTGTCAACAGATTTAGAGGGTAATGAGGCAGCAAGCCCCACCTGGAACTACCTGCGAGCCTTGCACCTCATCACCCTTGGCCCTTGACCTGCTTGCCCAGCCTGGTCCTACACTGGGATTGCCATCCCTCTACTCACAGTTGTGCATACCTTGTACCCTGCTCCCCTTCTGGGGCCCCTTGATTCTCAAGGGAAGGGCTTGTGAAGAGAAGTGAAACCTCCCAGGTCCCACCCACAGCAGGAGAGCGTCAGCTCTCTGGCCTGCAAATTGAGTGTGTGTTCATAAGCTTGACTCAGTTTAACCCAGCCCTTAATCTGACCTATGTCCTCAGGCCCCTTTGAATGATGATACCTGAGCCTTTTCTTGAGAACACCCTGACAAGTTTGCATGGAAAGAGCATCAGACTAGGAGAAGGCCTGCCCCTCCATGCACTGTGCCAGTGTGGTGTGACGTTGAGCTCAACCCCTCCATCCATCTGGAGTCCAGGCTGGAAGTCCCAGAGGAATCCAATGCCAGACTTAGCATCACACAGCACAGCTAAGGACCCCTGGATCCAGGAATCACGACTCTCCTGCTCACTTTGGGGATCAAGTTTTCTTTTTGGGGGGTGGGGTGTATTGGGGATTGAGCTCAGGGGCACTTGACCACTGAGCCACATCCCCAGCCCTATTTTGTATTTTATTTAGAGACGGTCTCACTGAGTTGCTTAGCACTTTGCTATTGCTAAGGCTGGCTTTGAACTGTCTCCTGCCTCAGCCTCCCAAGCCATAGGGATTACAGGTGTGTGCCACTCTGCTCATTGGAGATCAGGTTTTCTAGGAATTTGGGTGTAGGTCAAGCAGGTCTCTCAAGGAGGAGAGGGCTGGAAAATCACAGCATGCCAGTGTAGACCCTGCTGATCCTCCTGTCTGCCTCTGAGGGAAAGTGGGAAGGCCTCAGCAGGTCAGAGTCACTTCTTTGTACCATTGCAGGCTCTCCATAGGCACTCCATCCACCCCAGACAAGGTGAGGGTGCTATTGGCTTCAGATATTTGTGTTCATGGGGACCCAGGTATGCCTCCTTTAGAGGTGGGGGAAGGGGCTGGAATCCAGGTTCTAGAAATCACAGTCTAGAAGAGTTTGGTACCAGTGACAGAGCAGCAAGGCCTGTCTCTGTCCTCCAGCTCTTCTTCCTCATCTGTTAAGTCTGAAGCAATACTAACTTCTATTTTTAAATGCCTACTGGGTGTTAGGAATGTGATAAAACCTGTCAGTAACTCTAACCTGTCGGTAGCTCTGCGAGAAAGGTGATAAACTGCTTTTTAGAGGAGTGAAAAGGTTTAAGGAATGAATCCAGCTTTTGCCTGATTTCTAAGTCCTTGCTGTTTTCTCTTATAGACATCAACTCCTTGAAATACACACCTAGGGGGGGCCCAAGATGCTGCTGTGGCCCCTGGGATAGTTGGCAGGTAGAAAAAACACAGGGAACAGACCCTGCACTGAGGAAAGCTAGCTGGGGCTTCCCCCAGAATCAACAGGATAGAAGCCTGGGTGTTCCTAGGACTTCACCTGGCTCCTGTCCAGAGCACCCTGACCTAGGTGTCCCTCAGTGGCTTTCTATCCTCAAGAAATAGCCCAAACTCCGTTGGTTGGCACCCAAGGCCCTGCTTGGTCTTGGCTCTGCCTCCTTCCAGCCACTTCGTCTATATTTGGCTCAGTCCCACCTTACAGATATCCGGAGCCATGCAAAGTTCCCTAAACAGGTAGTGTTATTTCACGCCTCAGTGCCTTTGCACAAACTGCTTCCTCTCCCTGGCATATCTTTCTGCCCAGCCATGATTGACTTGGCCTCTTCCTGCTTTTTTTTGAAGATACAACTGAAGCCTCACCACTGGAATCTCTTTCTGAAAGACACTGCTCCCATTCTGTTGGGCCTGGTGTCCCTCCTCTATGCTCCAGTGTCAGGCAGGACTTCTTTATTTTATAGCACAGTCACACTGACTTTGTCTATCCTGCACTCACATGTGAGTTCCAGCAGGGCAAAGATCCTTCTTATGATTCCTCCTGCTATTTCCAGATCCTTAGGCTGACACCTGGGACATGGAAGGCACATGGGTCGGCAGAAAAGCAGTCTTGTTTCTGCCAAGAGAATCAGGATGTTAGAAATGGACATGAATATGTCTGTCCTCTGGAACAGTTATCCTACCTGGAGTTGGAAAGCACAAGGATTCTGGAGGAAAGGGACATGGAGCAGATGAGGAGGTATAGCTGGGACCATAACTAGGAGAAAGTCAAGGAGGGTAGGCTGAGGTGTTGGTGGGCAGCTCCTGGCATGTGGGAGTGAAGCAGTATGGTATTATTGGGGAGTGGGGGTGGGAACGGAAGGGTTGCTGGTAGCCAGGCTATCCCTTTGGGCCCTCTTTGTTTCTGCTCAGCTCCTGAGAGGGCTGGGTGTGCCTGCTGAAGTGTAGCCTGGCCTCCTGGCTACATCAGGCTCCATAGCTGGCAAAGACCCCATTGCCTGGCTTTTCAGGGGCCCCAGTGGGGAGGTCCTGGAGGTCTTTCAGATCCAGAAAGGATCTGATCTGTCACTATTGTGATAGTGACAGAGACCTAGAGATGAGCATAGGAGGATATTGTGTTCACTTGTCTTGTGAGATGGATGGGGTTGATACTATATTCTGGTACAACTGAGGAGTGAAGCAGAGGCAGAAAATGTTTACCCAATAAATGAGTGACAGGTGTCTCTGTCTTTCCAACTTTTCCCTGAATGAGGCAGCATCCCAGGCAAGGGCAGCATTGATGTTCTCTAGGTGAAGTTTCCTTGCACCTACTTCCTTGTTTGTAGAAGGTCAACTAGACACCCTGTCCAAATTCTCTCAGAAAATTGACCTCAGCTTCTAGAAATCCCCAAACTAGGAGTTGTGTGCCATATGGCAACCAGTAGAACCAGAAAACTTTTCTGCCACTAAACTGCTAATGTCAGTCACCAGTCAGGCACTTGGAATAGAATTCAAGCCTCTAGAAGACTCCTGTGATCCATTCAGGTGTCTTTGGGCAGTGAAATCCAGACTACATAGTTGGAATTGCATTTTTGATGGAATGGAAAGACACTGAAAAATTTTATGCAAAGTAATGGAGAAGGCCATGTGTAACTTCATTCTCTTAAGCAGAAAAACTTAAAATGGACAGAATGGAGACAGAGACCCTCTTAAGAAGTGCAAATCCAGGGGTAAAGTGAGAAGGGAACTGATAGCCCAACCCAAATTTGGGCTTTGCTGAAATACTCTATTTCACAAGTGAGAGCCTGCACTGCTTCATGACATGTTTGAGGGAAGTGAGTTTGGGGTTTGGGTGTAGATTCCCAGAGAGGACAGAGTGAGCATCTAGTATCTACTCTTAGATTCATGGAACTAAGGGATACAAAGATTTCCAGAGCCCTCTTACACACTTCTCATGAGATGTTTAATTGATGAGCCAAAGAACTGGGTCTTCCTAATGCCTGGATATTTCTCTCAGGCTGGGGGAACCATTTTTTAAGGTACATTGTAAGCATCCACAGTACCACTGAGCTGCATCCCAACCCCCATTCTGAGGTCTATTTTCCACTTTCTTTCTGGTTCTCAGCAGCTGCTGACTTGGCTCAGCTGATGGCCTGCTGTCAAAGCAGACAGTGACTCAGGCAGGCACTGCAGGCTCTTCCTTCCCCAGACCCTTGGGAGAGGAAAAAGGCCTAGGCTGCAGTGGAAATTTTGATTGGTGTCTGACTGGGACTGTTCTTTCCATCCCAGGCCAGTGGATGAGATGCAAGGCAGGAGGTGGGAGAGGGCACATGGGATGTGTGTGCCACAGAGGGAAAGAATGATCTTTCTGTCCAGTGGAATGGACCAGCCTGAGACTATGAAGGAGAAGACTTGGGTTCTGTCACCAGCTGCCCCAGCTGACTCATCTCCAACTGAGGCCTGGACTGTCTGCTGTGTTCCAAGCTCAAGGCGACTATTGACCTCACTTTGAAGACAGACCCTCCTTCCTCTGCAGTTCCCTCCCACTCCTATGTTTCTGACATTTAAAAACCATCCCAGCTGGGTGTGGTGGAGCACACCTATAATCCCAGTGGCTCCAGATGCTGAGAGATCATGATTTCAAAGCAAACCTCAGTAATTTAGTGAGGCCCTGAGCAACTCAGTGAGACCCTGTCTTTAAATAAAATACAAAAAAAGAACTGGGAATGTGGCTCAGTGATTAAGTGCCCTTGGGTTCAATCCCCAATAAAAGCAAAAACAAAACCATCCCAGATCCCTGCCACCATCCCTGTGGCTCATACAGACACCCAGAAGCCCTTGCCTAGATTAGGCCACAGAGAAACAAAGGGGCTGGAAAGCAACAGGAGCAGGGGAGGTGCTTCCCTTTAAGGTGTGGGTGACTGGCCAGTCTATTAGAAACCTCAGGATTCTATTAGAAACCAGGGAGATAATGCTCCCAGCAATCTGTCCTCTGCCCGGCTGTTCTGAGCCTCCCCCTGGCCTCTGCCCCTGAGAATTTGTGTCTAAAAGGGAACCTGGAGATAAAGAGTAAGTGGGGCTTAGGCCTTGGGGCTACCAGAGCAGGCACAGGCTGGAGGCAGCTCCCAGCTGGGGTTTGGCTTCCTGCTGACCCAGATGCCTGGCTTCTTCTGCAGGTTCCGTGGCTTCACCCTGCTGCTCACCTTCCTCATTTATACCTGTTATCACATGTCCAGGAAGCCAATCAGCATTGTCAAGGTGAGGCTGGGTAGTAATGGAGAATGCAGGACATGCTGGGGCCAGCAGATGTGCACTTTAATGGAGTGGTCTTGTCCTCAGGCCATTACCTGCCTCTTTCCCTTTCTCTGGTCACAGAGACCACTCCTTCCCCCCTGGCAGATACTCAAAGTTAGTAGCTCTTTCCCCCCCCCCCCCTCAGGAATATTTCCCTATGTGCTTCTTTTGAGTTTGTTCAGTGTTGGGGGTATGGATGGGATGAGAAGGCAGGGATCCTGGGCTCTATTTGTCCTGCTTACCAGTCTGAGATAGCCACCTTTCCCTATATTCAGTCACTGTTAAGGAAGGTGCGGGCAGAAGGGAACAAGGAATCTGGGGGAGCGGGGAAAGGCAGTGGTGCTGGTGTGTTGGGGTAGGAGGTCCTTCTCTTCTCTGGGCTGAGTGGGGTCTGGGATGATGAGATGACCCCTGACCTATGCAAATCATTGCCTCCCCAGAGCCGTCTGCACCAGAACTGCTCAGAGCTGATCAAACCCATCAATGATACCCACAGTTTAAATGATACCTCGTGGTGCAGCTGGAGTCCATTTGGTAAAAACATGTTGCTCTTCTCCACTCCTGTTCCCTCTTCCTCAAGAAGGGGCTACCCAGAGCCAAAAAGGGCTTCCAAGTGGCAGGGGAAGCTAAGCAGTCAACTTTCTGTCTCTTCTGTCTGCTTTCAGATAAAGATGACTACAAGGAATTACTGGGGGCTGTGGATAATGCCTTCCTTGTGGCCTATGCCATCGGCATGTTTATCAGGTAAAGAGGGGCAGAGCCTGTGCCCATCTAGAGTGGAATGGTTCAGAACTGCAGCCTCCCCTTGTCTAATCTGGGGGCATCAGGCTGAAGGGTGAAAGCTGTTTGCTCCCTAGGTAGGAGTGAGGCCAAGACTTGTGCATAAACCATCAGCCTCCTTTCCTCACTGTGGCCTCCAAGACTGCTCCTTTACCTGGTGGACTCCCACTGTTAGCTGCCCTTTTTCCTGGAAGATTTTCAAGATGCCCCTTTTGAGTTGACTTAGCATTTGTGGGTGTGAAGCAGGGTCCCTCTAAAGATGGCCCTAGATGTGGAGATACCAGGAAGCTCCTATCCTGTGCTGTGTCTAAGGTTAGCCCAGCAAGCATGAATCTGGCAAAACCAGTTTGGAGCTCACTGATAGGAATCACAGATGAATAAGGCAGGGTCCTGCCTTCAAAGAGCTCACAGCCTAATGGGGCGACCCAGGCATCATCTGCTAATTACAAAATGGCAAGGTGGCTCTAGGATAGAGAAGGCCATCAGGTGCTCTGGAGTTCAGAATACTTACAGAGTTCAAGCAGGGGGATTGGAGAAGATGGGGTTGTGGAATGCTTCTTGGAGGATATGAGTCTTGAACTGGTAAAGAGGTCATGGGCCTGGTAGCAGAGAAGGGGATCTAGGCAGAAAGCACAGCATGAGCAAAATAAGGCAAGTGAGGAAACAGGTTTTCCAGAGAGGAGATTCCAAGGAAGTAACATAAGATGGAACTAAAGGATGAGGTCATGTGCCAAAGGCCTGTGTGTCAGGTTGTGAGGAGAGAAAGTGATTGAGGGTTTTTACCCCAGGTTTGTTTCAGGATAGATCAATCTGAGGGAGAAGTGAGGGAGAGCAAGATAGATCATACCAAGGGGAGGCTTTTGCTTTTTTTTTTTTTTTTTTGGTACAAGGGATTGAACCCAGGGGATATACTTAACCACTGAACCACATCCTCAGTGCATTTTTAATTTTTTATTTTGAGACAGGGTCTCACTAAGTTGCTTAGGGCCTCATTAAGTTGCTGAGGCTGGCTTTGAACTCATGATCCTCCTGGCTCAGTCTCCTGAGCCACTGGGATTACAGGCATGTGCCACTGTGCCCAGCCCAGAAAAAGCTTTTACAACAGACCAAGCTGCTGAGTGTGAGTTCCTACTGTGGTAATGAAGATGGAAGAGTCAGCACACTGCAGAATAATTTAAGAAGCAGAAAGCAGCTGTGCATGCAGCTCAGTGACAGAGCATATACTTAGCATGTGCAAGGCCCTGGGTTCAATCTCTAGCACTGCAAACATTAAAAAGGTAGAATGGTGGGCCTCAGAGACTGAATGTGAGAGGTGGGAAGTGAGGAGAGGCAGAGCCTCCTGTGGCTCCCTGGTCTGTCTTGAGCAGCCAGGTGGGTTGGTGGTGCACTTCTCTCAGATCAGAGATCAGGCCAAGGACCTGAGTGGTGAAAGGAGGAAGAGGAATTCAGTTCAAGTGTAGAATTTCTAATGTTTTGAGGACATCCAAGTAAAGATGTCCAGAAGGTGTCTGGATATGATCCTATAACTCTGAGGACCAGATCAGGACTGAAGATACACAGTTGGAACTATTGAGCATATAGGTGAGAGTTAAAACGTAAAAGTGATGCAAGAGATTGCTCCCACAGGGAAATCATTGACAAGGAATGGCCAGCCACAGGGGAAGGAGATGAGCAACAGTGCCTTCACTGTATGGCCAGCAGTGTCAAATAAAGCAGAAGGGGTTGACTGGGTATTTGGCACATGCCTGTAATCCCAGCTACTTGAGATGGCTGAAGCAAGAGGATTGTAAATTCAAGGCTAGCCTTTTTTATTTTATCTCAAAATAAAATAAAATAGGACTGGGGATGTAGCTCAGTGAGAGAGCACACTGGGTTCAATTCCCCATATTGGGGGGGAAAAAAAAGGCAGGAGTCCAGGAAGTGGGGGCTGAGGTCAGCCTTGACATGTGACAGCACAGAGGTCATTGGTGTAAACTTTCAGTGGCTTGGGGTTAGGGGAGAAATGAAGTGGTAGTGGACATAAAGGATATTGACCATAAATCTAACTACTTCTTCTCCAGTGGAATTTTTGGGGAGCGGCTCCCCCTCCGTTATTACCTTTCAGCTGGAATGCTGCTCAGTGGCCTTTTCACCTCCCTCTTTGGCCTGGGATATTTCTGGAATATCCATGTACTCTGGTACTTTGTGCTCATCCAGGTACGAATCTCCATCTTGTCCTTGGGTCTTTATTCCAATCACTAAAAGGACCCCAGAGGCCACTGTCCTTCCCATCTGTCCCCAGGTCACAACAGATGGAGACCTGGACTCCCTGCTCCCAGTTCAGTTCCCTCCATCACACTGTACACCCAACAGCCATGAATTATTAGCTCAGTAAATCTGCCCTGAACACAGCACTGAGATCCCTTCAGAAGGCATGAGAGGCTTGGTCTCTGCTAAGTCTTGAGCTAGAGGAGAAATCAGCTCATGACATTGGGGTGTGGGTGGACAGGCATGTGAGGGAAGGGCAAGGTTTGTAGTGTAGGGTGTGGAGGGCCCCTCAGCGTCACATTGAACTTCCTCCACCCAGGGCTGTGGAGCATGGCCCAGGCTTGTTCTCACCCTCCATCCTCTCTCCCTACAGATCTGTAATGGACTTGTCCAGACCACAGGCTGGCCCTCAGTGGTGGCTTGTGTCGGCAACTGGTTCGGGAAAGGGAAGTGAGTATGACGAAGGAGGAGGGTGGGAAGGACCTTGAGGGCTGGGACTACTGAGATGATTACTCACGGCCCTCTGGTGTAAACTCAGGGGAAAGAGTAGAGAGTGCCTCCTCCAGTTGGTTGATGTCCACAGGCTGAGACACAAATGTTTCCATGGGAGCAGTGCTATTTTTGTCGTCCATGAGGATTTAACCCATAGTTAAGGCAACCTTAGTTATACTTTTTCTCAAAAAGAATGAATTTCCATTTTGAAAGAAGACACAAAGAGGCCTTTAAAATTGGTGTAAACTTTTTGCTATCTTGAAAAAAAAGAAGAAAGAAAAAGAAAAAGTTGCCTTTGAGCAAGATTTCTCACCCTCAGAGCTATTGATATTTTGGTCATTGGGTGCTTATTAGACAGTGCTTAGTGCATGCTTGGCAACTTCCCACTAGGTACCAGGAGCAAACCCTGAATTATGACACCCTCAAATTTCTAGATGTTACCAGAAGGGGGGGCACAATTGCTCCCCAGTTGAGGACCTCTGCTTTAGAGTAAGATTATGGTGCAGCAAAAGGGAAGAAAGAGTTGGGGCTCCACACTCTCTGTGTGGTGAGAGCTCTCACCTGTGCTTGCTCAGGGTGCTGGCAAAGAGGGGTGGAGCCCAGACCAGTTGCCTGCTTGGCGACAGCCCAGCCCTCCCCCTCCTCACTGACTGTGTCTCTGGGGTTTTGCAAGTCTAGGAAGCTTGGGCACCTCCTAGAGGCTGTGGGCAGCCAGACTTACAATCTTGGCCAGGGTCATTACTTTCTCTACACTTCTTCCCTTTCCTTCCCTCCCCTGCAGGCGGGGGTTCATCATGGGCATCTGGAATTCCCATACATCTGTGGGCAACATCCTGGGCTCCCTGATCGCCGGCATCTGGGTGAACCAAGAGTGGGGTCTGTCATTTATTGTTCCTGGTGTCATCACAGCTATCATGGGCATTATCACCTTCCTCTTCCTCATTGAATGTGAGTGGACCCCACAGACCCCACTAGTGAGCCTCCCAGTTCTCTGTTTCTGGGAGAAGGCAGTCGATACACTGGAAAGATTGCTGGGCATGGGTTGGAGGATCAGCTGTGTGTTGCTGAGACTCAGTTTTCTCATTTGCAAAATAATAATAATATCTACTCCCTGGAATGTCTGAAGGATTAAAGAAGTTACAATGTAGTTAAAATGTCTGCTTTTTCTGGGCATAGTGGTGTATGCCTGTAATCCCAGCAATTTGGGAGGCTGAGAATCACAAGTTCAAGGTCAGTCTCAGCAATTTACTGAAATCCTCAGCAATTTAGCAAGACCCTGTCTCAAAATAATTAAAAAGGGTTGAGGATGTAGCTTGGTGCTAAAGTGCCCCTTCGTTCAATACCCACTACCACACACAAAAAGAGCTTGGCCTGTAGCAGCCCAGTCAACACTGGTTGGCTCTGAGGGGTGTGGGAAGGGGCAGGTGTGGTTGAAGGGCCATGCTCACAGAACCTAGTCTCTTTCATTTGGTACATTTGACTGTTGTCTTCCCCAGTTTCTTTTCTTTTTTTTGAGAGGGGAAGGGGAGGTACAAGGGATTGAACCCAGGGGCAATTGACCACTGAACCCCATCCCCAGCCCTATTTTGTATTTTATTTAGAGACAGGGTCTCACTGAGTTGTTTAGCATCTCACTTTTGCTGAGGCTGGCTTTGAACTCACCATCCTCCTGCCTCAGTCTCCTGAGCCACTGGGGTTACAAATTTGTACCACTGTGCCTGGTGTTTTCCCCATTTTCTGACATCTTGTGAGGCCTTGTGAGTTGGCAAGACTGGGTTTATAGCCACTTTGTAGTCCAAGAGGCAGTAGTGACATGGTAATTAGGAGAGCCAGGCCTAGAAAACTGGCCTCCTGAACCCCAGTGCCCATTCCGTCATGGAGGGGAGACCACACAGGAGATGGTATAGCCAGCTTCCTGTACCAGCTGTAAAGTGAAAGCTGGCCTGTAGGAAGCTTCTTAGAAGATTTTTTTTTTCCAGACCCAGAAGATGTGGACTGTGCCCCTCCACAGCACCACGTGAGTGTGACCCCTCCCAGCTCTATCCCTGCCTTCCCTCCCCATGATCCGGGCTGGACCAAGGAAGATCTGGGAGTTGGAGGAGGGAGTTGTGCCCCTCCCCCGCTGCCACTGACTTCACAGACCCAGTATTAGGCCATTGGACTAACTGGCTAAAAATCCAGTGGGCCTGGCAGAGTCAGTCCTATCCAAGAAAGAGATGCACACCTCCTCCTGTTCACCTGGGCCACGCTCTAGCTGGGTAAGGGGGTATATGGACCAGCTTGCAGTGAGGGCTCTTCTCTTCTGCACAGGATGGGTCAGACAAGGACCAGGACAACCCTGAGGACCCTGAAAACAGTCCCTACACTAATAGGGAGAGCAGCCAGGAGACCATGACCAGCTGCTCCAAGGAGCCTGTGGCCATCAGCTTCCTGGGGGCACTCAAAATCCCGGTGAGAAGTTTGTGGAATGAAGGGAGAGAGGGATTTTCTAGATTTTTCCACTGGATATCAGAATATCGGATGGGGGATGACTAATGATTTCCAGAATTTCCTTATGAGAGAGGTGGAGGGGCAGTAGTGGGCTTGGGGAGGGCGGTCTGGGAGACTTGACACAGCATGGAGCAGCAGGCGTGTTGCTTCCTTTGGGATTAGGTGTGGGTGTGAGTTTGTTTTGTGGAAGGTGATAAACAGTCCCAGGGTAGTGCTGAGCCACCACCAGATGGAGGATCTCTTGGACCCTATTCCATCGTGACCTTCTTTATGCTCCCCAGGGTGTGATCGAGTTCTCTTTCTGTCTGCTCTTCGCCAAGCTGGTCAGTTACACCTTCCTCTACTGGCTGCCACTTTACATCTTCAATGTGGGTAAGTCCAAGGGACAGAAGGGCTAAGAGCAAGAGATCTCCAAGGAGAGCAAGGCTACTTCTGGTGGGGGAGGAAGCCACTGCGGCACTGTGTGAGACTCCAGTGTGCTGAGCTTCAACTAGGGCATGAGGAGATTTATTTAATTTTTTGTTTAAGTGGGAAGCTCTGTACATTATACCTAGACCCTGAGTCCAGCTGAGTTCACCCTGACTCCAAAGATCTGTTCTACCATCCTCCCTTGTCTTCTTCAGCCTGAGAGTAAGAAAAACACCCCACTCCAGGCTGCTTGGCTCACAGGTGGGTGGAGCTGGGTGCTGGAAAGGTCTACCATGAGTGCTTCCCCAGCCCAAAGAAGAGGCCTGCTGCTGGCAGTAACCACAGGGCCCTTCTTCTTCTTCTTCTTTTTTTTTAGTTTTGATGGGCCTTTATTTTGTTTATTTATTTATATTCGGAGCTGAGAATTGAACCCAGTGCCTCACACATGCCAGACAAGCACTCTACCACTGAGCCACAACCTGGCCCCAAGGGCCCTTCTTCTATGGGTTTTATGCCTTTGTATTGAGTTTTGCTGGTCTGCTTTTGGGGAGCTGCCCCACGTCATGGGATACTTTTCCCTTCCCCTGCTCAGGGATGTACAGATGAAGAGAGATCACTTGTGATATTGAAAAAGAGTGTTTGATATCCCCTTGACCTGGGCCTCTGCTTTTCCTTGAGCGGGGGTCTCTATCTAGCATGCTTCACCTTCCCAGACCCTGGGAGCCTCAAAACTCTACCTCTCACTCAGGACCTCTCACCCAAGGCTGCTCGACTCCCTCAGCCCTGGGGAGGGACGATGTTGCCCACAAATGTTGCCACATTTGTGCTTGCTCTGAATAGGAGTCCTTGTGGATTAGTCATGGCCAGATCTCAAGCTGCGTCTTGCCCTTTAGCTCTACATTAGGGGCCCCTCTTGGTAATACTGGTAGAGTTCTGGGGCAGTTTTGTGGACACTGTGACTCTTTGTTTTAAGGCCTTGGCTCTGACTTCAGAATATGAGTCAACATTGGGGGAGGGCTACAAGTCAAGCTTCTGGACATTCCTTTTTCTAAGCCTAGAACCAAGGCCTGGGCCCAAGTTCCCCATTTCCCTGCAAGTCTTCTTCTCGTTCTTTGCATTAGTAGAGCTCTAAGGTGGCTGGGAAGGGCACTTAGTGGAACCTGCTGTTAGGTCAGGAGTGGAACAGGGCGAGTGGCTGATTGGGCTGAGGCTCAGTGAGAGTGACTGCACTCCGGGGGAAAGATGGCTCTTGGGGTAGGGTTCTAAGGACCCAGATCCCAGCTTTGTGAGACAAGGTCTATTCTAAGAGGTTAAAGTCATCCTCCAGGGGAGAAGGGCAGTGCAGGACTGGAAACCAGAAAGACTAAGTCCCAAACTGCTGCAAAGCCACTCTGCAGCCCTGGCAAATCACTGTGCCATGGGCTCTCAGCTGGAAGATGGGGCTGGATCAGGGCCCTGTAGGGATTATTCTGCAGCACGCAGAATGCTTGCCCTGAACCTCTGGGTGTCTGACCATGTATTTGTGTTTTCTAAAGCTCACTTTGGTGCCAAGGAGGCTGGGGATCTGTCTACGCTCTTTGATGTTGGTGGCATCATAGGTGAGGCCCTGACCTGCTCTACCAGTAGGCTTCCCTGATTCTCCTTAGGGGTAAGGAAAGAAGAAATAGGTCCAATGGGCTGTGCCTGGGCAGGTGGCTCTAGAGAATGGTCTTCTCTGCTCCTGCAGGGCTGGATAGGCCTAAGAAAGATGGCTTGTGTGGTTTCTCATAGTAATGGGTGCCAGGGAGGGATGTGGAGGGAGACGCTCTGCTGGTCCTTGATGTCAGGTGCAGGCCAAAGCTGAGTAGGGCAATGGGGGGAAGCTGGGCAGCAGGCAAGGGGATGGCGTCCTCCTATCGGAGGGCAGTGTTTGAGTGTTGTGTCTTCCAGGTGGCATCATGGCAGGGCTCATCTCTGACTACACCAACGGCAGAGCCACCACTTGCTGCATCATGCTGATCTTGGCTGCCCCCATGGTGCGTATAACCTCAAGGGCCAAGTGCCTATGAGCAGATGTCACAGGCCTCTGACCTTTGTGCCCATCTCTACATTTATGCATACAGCTATCTCTTGTACATGTGAGTGTACTCCCTGTGCACACCTGGGAGGAGGAGAAGTGAGGGTCAGAAGAATAAGGCCCCTGGGAAAGAGACCAGGACTGGGAATTTTGGAAAGGGATTAGTGATTATTTGACCTTGGTAGAGAAGAAGGAGACTAGCTACAAAACTTCTTGACCAAGAAAAAGGAAAGAGATTGAGGTTAAATAGGAGAGAAGGCTTTTTAGGAAAAAAGTCATGTTTTAAATCTTCTATCCCTGGGTTGCTTAAAGACCTGAGAAGTCTGGGTGTGAGAGGGAGGAGGAATAAGGTGACATCTGGTGTTCCAGATCAGGAAAGGGCTGTTCTAGCCCATCCAGGGGAACCTGGATGTGACTCTGCCTCGCTCCTCCTCTCACAGATGTTCCTGTACAATTACATTGGCCAGAATGGGATTGTCAGCTCCATAGGTGAGTGGGCAGTGCAAGTTCTGTTAGGCCACAGAAAAGTCCCTGCTTTGGGAGCCCAATGATGCTGGTGTGGGGGTATGAAGGGTAAGAGCTAGGAGGCCTGAGACCTCGAGGTGTCATCTACTTTGGGACTCACTTCTAACTGCACCATTTCTGCTGCTGTCCAGTGATGCTGATTATTTGCGGGATGCTGGTCAATGGTCCTTATGCACTTATCACCACAGCAGTCTCTGCTGATCTGGTAAGCAGGCCACCCCCAACCCAGTGCACCAAGGACCACTCTGGGGACTTGATCAGGGCTTCTCTCTCCATGGCCACTTTCCCATATCCCTTTTCCCATCTCCTTTCCTACAGGGACAAGACCCTTAAAGTCCTTGAGAACCCACCACAGATCCCTTTCCTCAACATCCAAGCCCTAGTCACTACACTCCCAAGTGAGCCTCCCCCTGTCCTGGTCCTACTCAGTGCTGCTACTTAGCTCAGTCCTTCCACTCTGCTTCTCTCCTCAGGGCACTCACAAGAGCCTGAAGGGCAATGCTAAGGCCCTCTCCACTGTCTCAGCCATCATCGATGGCACGGGCTCCATAGGTCTGTGATGTTAATTTGGCTTTTGGCAGCTGGACCAAGCCCTGTCTTGGACAGACTGCTTGTTGGATTACCCTCAGGTGGACAGGGAAGGTGTGGCCCACTTCTCATGAGGCTATGCTTTGATAGGTGCTGCTCTGGGGCCCCTGCTGGCTGGACTCATTTCCCCCACAGGCTGGAACAATGTCTTCTACATGCTCATCTCTGCTGACATCCTGGCCTGCTTGGTAAGCATTGTTGGGATACACCAAGGGGTATCAGAAGGGGATTTTTTGTCTCCGCAGGTTGGAACCCTGTACTGGGGGTTCTAGGGCAACAAGAACAGCAGTTCTTTGATCATAACTACTTTGCAAATGGGGGTGACTCCTTTCTCTGCTGCCAATGCATTGGTCAACTGACCCTGGGAGCTATGTACTGATGCTCACGGTGCCCCCCTTCCCTCTGTGCCTTGGACTCCCCACAGTTGCTCTGTCGGTTGGTGTACAAAGAGATCCTGGCTTGGAAGTCATCCCTGAGCAAAGGCAGAGGGTGAGTCCTCCTAACAGTGGAAGCCCCACTTCTCCCGACCTCATTCTTTAGGCAACCCACCTGGTGCTCAGTTACTCTACACCCATTCTGAGGCTAGACCAGCCCAGACCTCAAGGACCCTGAGCCAGCCCCTCTCTGAAGTGCTGTGTGAACCCCTGCCCCACCCCAGACCCACTAACCTGTCCTCTGTTGTCCCCGTGTGTCTCTGTAGCTCTAGTCTGGCCCTAACCCATCCGCGATAGTATTTTCCTCAAGTCCCACAACTTTTGTGAGTATTTTCTTCAAGTCTGCGATTAATGTGCCACTATAACATGGGCTGCATGCAAATCCTCTCCCTTCCAATGTGATTTTTTTTTCTGACTTTCTCTTTTTTCTTGGGAGCCAGGTCCAGAGATAACCTGGACAGAGCATGGTGCTTGGGAAATGTTTCCCAAGGGGTCTGAGATGCTACCGAGGATGGCAGCCTCTTCCCTGAGGGACAGCATTAGGGGCATCCTCTAGGACAGAGGGGGCAGAGATGGGAAATCATTTTCCTTCTGAACTTAGGCCTATCCACATGTGCTTCCTGAAGTTCAGAAACAAAGGTCATCTGGTCCCTCTGTCCAGGGTGTGCAGAAAAAAGCAACTACCAATCAGAGGCTCTGAAACAAAATTTGAATCAATCGTCCGTTGGTAACCTGGTGTGCTGTCTGCCTGGTGTCCGGTGGTGGTGGTTGTAGGGGTGGCAGGAATAGGTTAGTGGCTGAAGCAGGGGCTGGTCAGAGGCTGACACTGTCTGCTGGTGCTGGTGGTTGGACAACTTTCCTGTGGCCTTTTTGGCTCTCCTTCTGAGCAGGGGCCTCTTGCTCATGAGGAGCTGGTTGGAGCCTGGACCAGGGTTGGATATGAGGAAGAGCCCCCTGGGGTCATGGTAACCCACACAGTATCCTGGAAACATTTCTGGGAAACACTTCTGCTTTAGAAAGGCATCACACAAGGAGAAAAACTGAGAGCAGGAAGCAAACTACAGTTTGCAGGAAGCATTCACAGGGTTTGTCCTGCTCTGGAGGAGGGGAGCAGGGAGTTAGATAGCTTGATTTAGCTCCTTCCACCTGTATTCCTTAGGCCAGGTTTGAGGAGGGAAAAGGGGAAAGAAGGAATATTTAGTGAGCATTGCTGTGTGCCTGAAATGGAGTTGAGCTTTAGATATAGTAGCTCACCTCTCAACCATATCAAAACAGGTAGTATCATTTAGAATGAGGACCCAGTTCTGGAACAACCTAAGAAGGACCCAGAAATGTAGGGGTTTGTTTTGTGCACTGCTGCCTTTCCAAGCTAGTCCTTCTCCATGGAAGGCATGTGTGGATGTATAATAATTTACTGGAGTGGAGAGAACACTGGGCTGGGACTGTTGAATCCCTGGACAGTCCTGCATTCTCTGCTCACTCTGCTCACTCTAAGATTGTGGGTACTCCTTCAGATTTCCTGAATCCTTATGCAAAAATGGGGATGCTTATCTCTAAATACAGGCAAGGATGACCTGAGGTTGAGGCAAGATGAGATCTGTGATATTGCTCTGTAAAGCTGTCAAATGTGGCATAAACATTGTGAGGTTTTCTCCATATTATTCCCTGCTCTAGAGGTAAAAGGGAGCCCTAATTCCAGGAACAGAGATGAAAGGCAGGAGCTTATTAAGTTGTATCTCACTTTCTCTTCCATTTTCACTTTTCTTCATACAGGTATAAAGAAATATGAAGCCTCGATTGGAAAAGAAGTGTGGAGGGTCCCTGTTGGGTCCCCAAAGCACTCCACATGGGCAAGACAATGGAAATTTCTACTGACAGGTGAGGCAAAGCCTCCTGATCCAACACCAGCCGACCTAGCCCAACCCATGAAGCTGCTAAGGGTACAGAAAATTCTCTGTGGGAAGGGACTGCCAAGCCAAGGACATAAAAGGCTCAAGGACTGAGCTCTGAGAGCTGCAAGCAGAAGGGATGGGATCAGAGCAGGAGGGAAGGACATGCAGACTACTTCTTATTCAGATTCCATGACTGAAGGCAAAGACTATAGGACCAAGGCCTGGAAAAGGTGTCTCTTCTTCGCATGTTCAATTCTCATTTCTGTAATCACCCAGTTCCTGTAGGAGTCATCTCTCCTGTTTCATAGGTGCCCAGCCTCTCTTTGTCTCTTTGTCCACAAATCAGTCTTCTCTGTGTATTTCCCCAAGTTGGGTCCTCTTATTCTACCCCCATTTGATCCTGTTGATAACGTCTTAGGCCATTTTGATTAAAGCTTATGGCTGTTCTTCCAGGGCCAAGACTATGGTAGGGCAAGAGAGCTGCCTCAGTAAGGGGGCACTTACTCTTGGGCTTGTGTGTGTGCCCATCCTGACAGCTGAATGCCTCTTTGCCTCACCCTGGTCCTTAGCCCTTGATGATGCCTCAGTGGACAATGATATCAGTGTCAGTGTTATGGGAATTGATGGGGTGAGGCACAACTGAGAATCCTAGCATGTGTGGTACACGCTTTGAGAATGAATGCCAGTGGATACTGAGTGTGTACTACACACCAGCTCTATCATAGGAATGAAGTAGACAATGCACAGTTGAAAAGGATTCTCACCACTAGCACAAGTACCAGGATGACAAGAAATGAGGGTGCTGCTGGTTCTTTTGAGCAGCTGCTAACATGCTGTTGCTTGGAGCTGTCAGCAGCCCCCTTCTATCCAGTGTTCTGATGTGCCTGCTTCTACACCAGGTCCTGGGTGTGACATGCCAGGCTGACTCCTGGCATTTTCGACTGACTTCTATAGCTACCCATCAGTACTAATATAGATTTCCTTTGCCAGCTGTGCTGTGCTAATCCTTGACAGGTCCTGGCCCAGCAGCAGCAAGCAGGGTTCACAGGGTTTGTTGAACTAGGGTCCCAGGAGCACACATTTGGTGTGCATTCATGGAGGGCATGCTAATGACATTGATGACTTGCGGAACATGCTGGAAGCCTCCAGCCTCATAGAAGATACAGCCATTGTATTTACTGGGATACTGGGTGGGCTGGTGCAGTACCCTGGATACACAGGTTAAAATAAGTTGTGTTTGCTACAGTGGTAACACCTAGGGGAGTCTCATGTGCTTGATACACACTTTGGCTCTGGAAGGAGTCAGTCAGAGATCTCTAAGTCTTCAGAGCCTACAGGGGCAGGACCTATGATATATGGCTTTATGTTCAGAATTTATGATTACTTCTCACAAGACCGGAAAGATTTATCTGACTTTAACACCTAGGAGGGATAGGCTTAAGGAGAAGCTGTGTTACTTTTAAGAGCCACTAGATGGTGATACAATCCTGTGGTAGAGTCCAGCGTGGGCAGGTGTTGCGGCCCTGCTTCCTGGAAAGGAGAGTGCAGAGGTTTCCTTACTGGCCCTCTCTGCTGGGGATGATGGTCAGGGGAGAAGGTGTGGCTCTTCTGGAGGTCTTCTCTTCCCTACCTTCACTGTTAACTAGCTTTACACCTATTTCCTTTTCTAGAAAATGGTAATAACATTCCCTACCTCATAGGAGTGGTGTGGAAAGGAGATCATGCCCTTAAGGAACTTGTCTCATCAGGGATAATATAAGGGATATGAATAGGCTTATAAATGACACAAGCCTCCCGCTGCCACTTGCAGCATTTTATCACCTCTGCTCTCATCCATCCTCTTCCCCAATCTGCTGCATAGCACTGGTGTCTGTCATAAATGGATGCCATGCTGCTCTACTAAGACTAAACTCCCACAGGACAAAGGAGTGAAGAAAGAAAATGGCAGCCCACCTGTCACGTTTCTAAGCTTGTCCCTTCCTGCCCACCTCTCACTATTTGCAGCAACTGAATCAGTTGAGCATCTGCCTGTTTAGCCAACAACTCTTAAGGCGATCTGAAGGGAGACTCCAGCACTAGGATCTCTGGGAAATGAACAAGACATATCAGCTCCTCTCAGCAGATAAGTCTGGCAGTGGAGAGAAGCAAGAAACACTGTGGGGCTCAGAGCATGGCCTTGGAAATGAGGGCTTGGGCTGTGGCTGGGCAGTTGGGGAAAGCTCCAAAAGCTGGGGGTTCCACAGTGCTGAGATCTGCCCCTTGGCACTCACCATCTAGGGCCAGGCTGCCCGCCCTCCTCAGCTCTGGGCATTGACTGTTCACTAGAGGCCTGGTACCTGCCTTCTCTCTGGGCCTCTGCACTCACACGGGGCTAATGCAGGAGCATTACGTTAATTAGTTATTCATTTAATTTAACTTCACATTTGGTCTCAATTAAGCTTAAAATGTTCTTCCTCGTAGATGCTACAATAGCACTTGTAATTAAAAAGCAATAATTCTTTGCGTTTCTCCTTTAGAGATCCATTGGGAGGTTGGCTAGTGTGTGTGGGACTAGTGTTGGTGGAAGGGTATTGGGGGAGGAGGAGGTAAGAAGCAATGGAAAGAAAGGGAAAGAAGCTCTCAATAGAGCTTAGCATTATGAAGCTACCATGAAGACTAGTAATTGGGAGGAGAAACTCAACATGCCATGGGGATCTGGGATTGAGGTGTAGAGAGTGGGTGCAGAGAACCCTAGGAAGTGGATAAAACAACAGACCTTGCACATAAGGTTGTGGGAATGAAGAGAGGGCCAATGGAGCGTAGGAGACATTCCTGATAGCTGGAAGATGGGACCATATATTCCATAGTAGGTAGATAGAATGTGTTCCCTCCCCACAAGAGATGTCTGTAACCTAATTCCCAAAACCAGTAAATATGTCACTTTACCTGACAGATGTGATAAAAATTGTGGAGGCACTACCCCACCTTGCTAGGTGGGCCCATGTAACCACAGGGCTCCTTATAAATCAGAGAGAGAAGCAGGAGTGTCAGCTGGAAGATGTTATCCTGCTGGCTTTGAAGACTGAGAAAGCATCCAATGGCCAGGGAATGTGGGCAACTTAGAGAAGCTGGAAAAGGCAGGGGAATGTATTTCCCCCTAGAGTCTCCAAAGTCTTGTCTTTAGCTCCATGAAACGCATTTCTGACTTCTAACCTCCAAAACCATAATATAATAAATTTGTACTATTTTAAATCATTGAGTTTGTGATAATCTGTCACAGCTGCAGCAGGAAACTAATAAAGATTCTTTATAAAATTGAAGATGATCAATTTAAAGACAGGAAGACAAAAGAAATCCCCAGCTTTGCTGGGGTTGTGGCTCAGCGGTAGAGCGCTCGCCTAGCACATTCAAGGCCCTGGGTTCAATCCTCAGAACCACATAAAAAATAAATAAATAAAATAAAGGTATTGTGTCCAACTACAACTAAAAAAATAAATATTAAAAAGAAAAGAAATCTCCAGCTTAAAAACAAGCAGAGGGCTTGGCTATGTAACATTTACGCACAGTGTCCTTCATCTACTAGCTGCTCAGTTGTTTAGTATTTCTGAGCGAGGAGGAAGCCTCAGCATAATAGAGTGAGACATTCCCAAAATGCAAGGTTGACCAGTGAAGTTGTCTCTGAGGTCCCATGTGTCTTTTAACTGCTCTGCCCCAGACTGTTGCCCAACTCCTAAGGTTCTGGATTTTCCACCACACTCAGCTGCTTTTCCTTGGTGTTTTTATCAAGCAGATTTGCATTGCCTGACCCTGGTTCCTTTTCCTGTTCTCATTTTATGGAGCAACATAGCATAATAGGAAGGAGTTAAAAATTTAAACACTAAGTCAAACTGCCTGACTTCAAATCCTGATTCCTGGTTACTCCTGAGTGATCTTGAGCCAACTCCCTCACCAGTCTGTGCCTGTTCCCCACCTGTGAAATGGGGACATTTAAGAGGACCTACTCATAGGGCTGATACATGATGACATAAGTTAGTACTTACAATGCACTTAGAAAAATGCCTAGCACATTTACTAATCTAATAAAAAATGTGATTTCAGCATGTCAAATGCACTTATTTCCAAGATTTGGGATGGATCTAGAGATTAAAGGTTGAACTCTATGAATTATAAAATCCCTTCCAGTCCTGAATTTTTATGCTCCTATGAGGATAATCAACACTTTTCCAGATTTGTTTCCATATGGTTCTGATTCTCACATCTGGAAATTTGTTTCTATGCAACAACAGCCAAACACTTAAAGACTTAAGCCAAGGAGTTAAAATAAAATGTTTGTTATTTATACTATCAATGTTAATTAGCATTCATTAATGGAACTTTTAACCTTTGGACATGATTTAGGGAAATGGCAGGTACAGATAACTATAGTATCAACCAGTGTAAAAATAAGGAGTTGTTTGAAAGCCAAAAATGATCTTTAAAATGAGAAATGAATTGTTAGGAACCCAGTGGGAGGTTGGGCTAGTGTGTCAAGTTTGAGTGCCGCTACTAACTAGCTGCGAAACGTTTAAAATCCTTTTTCCTCTTTGCCTGTTTCTCATCTGTAAAGTAACAGCAACAGGTTCTTTACAGATTGAAAATAAAATACAAATGCTTCACTATAGCAGCAATGAAGTAGAGTGATAGCAAAGTCAATGTCTTAAAGAACAAAAAGAAATGGATTACTTTGTTAGAATTAAAACATTTAAAAATAACTGGAATACCTCCATCCTGAGATCAAGTTAGGAAAACAGCCCAAACACCTCAGAGCTGGTGCTTTGATTGAATTACTCCACCAGGACCACTACTTTATGCCCAACAGGCGTTGGATCAGTGTTGACCAATGGCAATATGTGTGGTATGTGTGAAGGAATGGTTGTGCCTAGTCCCTGAACAGCAATACAGTACTGCTCATGCAGTCTTAACATTAAATATCTGATACCCTGTATCAAAAGAGTGCTAGCTTTACTTCCATTTTTATAAGGGACAAGTTTAAGGAACTTAAGTAATTACCCAGTGTGTTTTGCTGGCTTGAGAAACTTCTAAAACATAACACACAGCGCCACCTAATGGAATGAACAAACATCTCTACTGTAAGAGCACAGTGGTGTCATGGACAATATGGAAACAAGTGCATTTGAATGCGGAAATCAGAATTTTTTAGATTAGTAAATGTGTTAGGCATTTTTCTAAGTGCACTGTAAGTACTAACTTATGTCATCATGTATCAGCCCTATGAGTAGGTCCTCTTAAATGTCCCCATTTCACAGGTGGGGAACAGGCACAGACTGATGAGGCTCAAGATCATTCAGGGGGGCTGGGGATGTGGCTCAAGCGGTAGTGCGCTCGCCTGGCATGCGTGCGGCCCGGGTTCGATCCTCAGCACCACATACAAAGATGTTGTGTCCGCCGAAAACTGAAAAATAAATATTAAAAAATTCTCTCTCTCTCTCTCTCCCTCCCTCTCTCACTCTATCTTTAAAAAAAAAAAAAAAAAAAAAAAAGATCATTCAGGAATAACCAGGAATCGGGATTTGAAGTCAGGCAGTTTGATTTAGTGTTTAAACTCTTAACTTGTCAGGATTCAATTCTGAAAGGCTATGAAATAACCTGTTTTCTCTCCCTTACCACCTTCCAAACAGTGGGGAATCACTGCAATCTCTGAACAGAGACCAGAACAGCATAACCTGCCCTAAGGCCACTGATCAGAGACCGGTTAATGAGCACTAAAAATGATTTCTTTTCGTATTTAAGGGATGAGCTCTGAGCCCTGCTTCCAGGAGGCCATGGATATAAGAGGTGCCATATGAGACACTGATGATAGGGGCACCCCAATGCTAAAGTCTGAAATTCATTGTGTGCTCTCAGCCTTCCACTTCTGGGACTAAACCTGTGGTGGTTTTTTATTTTGTTTTGTTTTTAGGGTTAGACATGAATACCTTGGGTATGCAGCGAGAAAGTAATGTATCATTCATCTCACCATAGCTGGCAATTACAGACTACAGAAGGCAGGCCTAGCTGAAATACACTTTGCACAAAGTGTGTGTGTGTGTGTGTGTGTGTACACACACACACACAAAGAGAAGGTGGCAAATGGAGGAGTCAATGTTCCTCTTGTGTGGGCTTGACTTTGCTGCAAACAGGCCTAGGAGTCTGCCACACCTGGGTTTGCACACTGGATGTTGTATGAAGCTCAAATGAGTCAGTTAATCTCTTTAAGCTTCAGATTTTTTTTTTCTACTTTAAAATGGGGATGGCTGGGCATGGTAATGCATGCCTGTAATTCTAGTAACTCTGGAAGCTGAGGAGGGAGGATCACAAGTTCAAGGCCAGTCTCAGCAATTTAGTAAGAACCTGTCTTAAAATAAAATTAAAAAGAAAGAATTGGAGACGTAGCTCAGTGGTAGAACACCCCTGGATTCAAACCCCAGTACAACAACAACAACAAAAAGTGGGGGGTGATGATGACAGATTGTTGTAAAACTTAAATAAACTTCAAAGGTATTAGCAGACTACTGGCATATAACACATACCTAATCAATCTTTCCAACTTGTTCTCTTGGGTCTTCATTTTAAGCCAGAAGACCATTTTCTAAACAGATCTAGGGTGTCAGGATGACACTTCCTAAAGTGACCCTCCATTTAGGCACAAATTTTACTTGGTCAGGGAGATCAGGCACGTATAAAGTTATAATCTAATGCTGATAATATATGTTCCTGATTAGGGTTGAAGAAAGAGTTACAAAGATGGGGAGAGAGTACCACAACCTAAAATGGTCCGTTAAGATAATGTAAAAGCACACAGAGGGACCATATCCTGGAAAAGAACCTACAGATATATGGCAGGAGTACAGTCTACCAACATTTTCCTACCTGTCCTCTAATTTCCAAACAAGTTTGAAATATAAAAATACTACCTTACAGATTGAAAATAAAATACAAATGCTTCACTACATGGCTAAGAGTTTGAAGTGAAAGTCAGCCCCTTGGTGGTTGTTTATTGCTTTATTAGAGCAGAGGAAAGTAATACCCATTGCTTTTATAGGCTTCTGTGAAATTATATGCATAGGGTGGTCAATAACCAACATCTAAATTAGTCTTCCAAATTATCACATTAAAGTAACCTCTGTGTTTAAGTGCTTTTACTTTGCAAATAACTACAACTTTTTTTTCTTTTTTGGTATTGGGAACTGAACCCAGGAACACTCTATCACTGAGTTATACTCCCAGCCTTTTCTTGAAAATTTTTGAGACAGGGTCTCACTAAGTTGCTCAGGTGGGCCTCAAGCTTGCAATTCTCCTGCTTCAGCATCTTGAGTAGCTGGGATTACATGTGTCACCACACCCAGCTATGATAATAATTTATAACTAAGAATTTCACATATTATCAAAAAGGGCTCATCCTTCCCCCCAAGTCCACTTATAAATAGCATGACTGAAAATCTACTCTAAGATGATTATTACTATTTCCCTTTCAAAACAGATGAAATTCCTAAGTGCAGGTACTAAGAAGACAGTAGCAGCCCTCCTAAAACGGTGAGAATTGATGCCCATGGGGACAATTTTGCAACCCTGTTTCTGGGAGCCAGAGCTCAAGAGATTTGTCTTAGTGATGAATATATATTCCTCTGCCTTCAAATAGGAAGACTGTCAAAATAAGGCTCTGAAGTCCCTGTTGCTCATCAATGTCATAAAAATGGAGCAGAGGAGAACAGGGTCTTGGTTTTCCCCAACAATGCTCAATAGGACCGCAGTGGTTTGGCATAGATTGGTTCCAGGATATGATGAGTTAGAACCAAGAAGAGACCTCCAAGGAAGACAGCGCTGAGGAAAGCCAGCAGGACATAGCGCCCAATGAAAAAGGCATCCACAATCTGGAGAAAGAAAACACCAAAGTGAAATTATTACCCTTCAGCATCCTGGCTGTGTTGATCCAAAATCTATAGTAAGTTCATCAGCAGTTGTTCATTCATATTTGTAACTGAGTTCCCTCTATAAATAGATCATTGGAACCAGTTATCCCAAAGAGTTAATGAGAAGTTAGCTTGGTCTAGAAAGAGTCATTTTTTTGTTGTTGTTGTTAAAACATATTTTATTATGGAGAATTTGGAACTTATATTAAAATACAATAGTATAAAATTTTGGTGTAGAGCTGGGGCTGTAGCTCAGTGGCAGAACACTTGCCTAGCACATGTTAGACACTGGGTTTGATCCTAAGTATCATATAAAAAGAAACAAATAAAACTAAGGCATTCTGTCCATCTACAACTACAAAACAAAACAAAACAAAAAAACATGGTGTATACACCATGTTTTTATATATATATATATGATCCAGCCATCAACCTACTGCTTTCAGAGGGGTTCGTTTTCAAATAAAAAGGTGACTCTTCAAAGTTTTCATCAGATGAGTTCTGAACCCTAACATTTAGTTTCTCAGAGGAGAAGGCAAATGGTCATTTGCCTAAGATAAAACATTAAGAAGATAAGTAACTTGCTCCATCATACATTTGGCTCCCTGGTAACCTGACATACCTGAGGCCCCAATTCTTTCTTTCTTATTCTGCTTTCCTTTTTCTTCTTTTCTTTTGTGGTACTGGGGATTGAACCAAGGGTCTCGCCAATGCTACCAGTCCTTGAGGCCCCAGTGTTCCTGGTCTTTGTTGACAAAAATCTGTAACTGCTGGGTGTGGTGGCACACACCTATAAATCCCAGCTACTCAGGAGACTGAGGCAGGAGGACTGCAAGTATGAGTGTGGACTGTCTCAAAATTTTTAAAAAGGTGGGGGCATTTGGGGCTGTAGGTGAAGTGCTTGCCTAGCATGCTGGAGGTCCTGGATTCAGTCCTCAATACTAAAAGAATAAAAATAAAATAGCTATAACCGATGTTGGCTCTATTCACTGGTGTTCTACGTACTACCAGAGCCCCAATTTTCCCAGAGCCAAATGGCGGTACTTGAATTTAGGCAGAAAAAGACCTATTTAATGTATAGATTTTATGACAGCAGTGATTGACTTCACAGAAGCCTTGAAAACTCATATCTAGGAGAGAACCCAAAATATCCAAGCAGTGATTGCCATAGGCAAAAAAAAAAAAAAAAAAAAAATGGTCTGAAGATGTCCACATCCCAATCCCTAGAAGCTTTGAATATGTTAGATTACATGGCAAAGGAGAATTGAGGTTACTAACCAAATGAACTTGAAAACAGGGTTATCTGCATTACCCAGGTGGGCCCAATGTCACCACAAGGGCCCTTGAAAGTTAGAGGGGGAAGCAGGAAAGAGGGTCAGGGAAAGAGGTGTGAGGATGGAAGCAATGTCAGAGAGATGTTTACTGTTGGCTTTGAAGATAGAGGAAGAAGCTGGTGCAGTGGCACATGCCTGTATCTCAGGAGGCTGAAACAGGAGGATCACAAGTTCAAAGCCAGCCTCAGCAAAACTCAGTGAGACCTTGTCTCTAAATAAAATACAAAAAAAACAGAGCTGGAATATGGCTCAGTGGTTGATGCCCTGAGTTCAATCCCCAGGACACCCCCCCCCAAAAAAAAAAAAGGTAAAGGAAGGAGGCCACCAGCTAAGGGCCAGAGGAAACCTCCAGAAGCAGGAAAAGGCCAGAAAATAGACTGTCCCCTAAAATCTCTAAAAAGAAATGCAGCCCTGCTGAACCCTGGATTTTATTTAGCCCAGTGAGACTGATTTTGGACTTCTAACCTACAGAACTGTAAGATGATAAATTTATGTTGTGAGCTCCTATGGTTATAGTAGCTTGTTACAGCAGCAATAGGAAACTAATACAGTGCTGATATTCAAAGCACCTGTCAAAATCCAAGCTCTGGTGTGATTGCTGAGATCCAAAGACACCAAAAAGAAGAAGACTCAGACACCCCAGCTACTCCAGAGATTACCCCAACAGTCAACTTATAACAAAGGTCAGTTTGATAAAACAGCTTTAACATAACTTTGACCTTGGCTCTGTTACTGAACAAGTCTCTTGCGGGCTACATATTTGCTCGTTCGACTGTTTCACTTTTTAATTAGCCAATTAGCAGGCCTTGGGTGCAGAAGGCCCAGGCCATGTATTATTGATACAGTATTGAGCTTGGCTGCTGCAGGGGCCAGCTCTCAAGACCTGAAAATGAGAACTCCATTCTGCTGGCTATGCTGACAAACACATTTTGCTCAAACCCCATTCTCTCCTGAGTCTGAAACTCATATGACAGAAAAGAGAGAGACTGATTTCAACAGTGTTTACTCTATTGCCTTCTTCTAATAGTCACTTCTGTAGCGACACAGAAATCTTTTTTTTTTTTTTAAGAATTTTTTTAATATTTATTTTTTAGTTCTTGGCGGACACAACATCTTTGTATGTGGTGCTGAGGATCGAACCCGGGCCGCATGCATGCCAGGCGAGCATGCTACCACTTGAGCCACATCCCCAGCCCCAACGACACAGAAATCTTATCACTCTCTCCTCTAAGTAAGGACACTGAGGTAAGAATTTACCCCTGGCTCACACACACAGTACTTCTACCTTCAGAGTGGTTTCCAAATGTAAACAAAAGACCTGGAATTAATGAAAATAATTCCTTGAATTTGTGTGGTAATATTCCCTTGGAGTTTTTGAAACTAATTTCCTTCCTTTTGTCAAGGTTTAATTCTATATAAGATTGGAAGTATGTGTTCACTATAGTCCAAAAGTCTGTGTACTGTTGTTTAATATCAAATTGGTAACCTGTGTATTCTCTGGGCTGGCCCCTGATATTCTGCTGAATCCCAACAATGAAGATTTTGAAGGTAGACCTCAGCTTGAATCTTTGCTCTGCTTCTTAATGTATATGTATGAATTTGGGCAAGTTACCTTAACCTCTACAGCTCCTGTGTCCTCACCTATAAAATGAGGACAGTAATAGTACCTACTTTGTACTAGTTAGGTTGGCCTGAAGTTTAAATGAGACAGTATAAACATGCTTACATAGGACCTAGCACACAGTAATCCTTTAATAAATGTTAGCTATTATCATCATTACTGTTTAAAAATTAAAATAGAGGTTGAGAAAAAAGAAGCTATTAGGAAGAAGCAATGGAACAAATGAAGTCAATAACCTTATCAGGTTCCTATGGGGTTTGAGACCAGTTGTGCATGGTTAAACCAGCACCCCATTCATTCAGGAATGGGTGAGATCTCCAGCAAAGAAGTATAGAGATGTGATAAGAATCCATTTACAGAGGTGGAAGCTGGCATATGTAGACCAATGAAATTGTTAGTATTGAATTCATTTATATCTTCCATTTCTGCTTTCCACAGAAATGTTCCTCTTTCCCCACTTCTCTATGGAAATGATTCTCTCCACATTATGGAAATGGAAATTCATGTTGCTCAGCACCCTGATGGTACTACATCAATTTCAACCCAAGATATGAGGATGTGAGCCAAGGCTACCAGAAACGGGACCTCACTTTGGGAGCAGGACTACTCCCATTTCTAACTCTTTTCTCTTTCTCTGTCCCCACAGTAGGAGGTGGCCTTACAACACAATGTTGTTCAACTTGATGCAAGTTGGAGAAGAGAACATCTCAGGCAAACCTCTGCCTAGAAGTGTTACAGATGGAATTCAGAAGATTCTTTTCCTGAGTGAAGGCGTAGAGGGTCTTAAAATTCCCTCCGAGCTTTCCCATCATTGCCTGAACACTGCAATTCTAACACATCTCAGGTCACAGGGCAGGATGATGGTTTGGACCAGAGGACAAAATGAAACCAACAGCTTTACCTTCGTTTCGACCTCTGGGGCTGGAAATTCACTGGCTCGGGGAAAAAGTAATAGAACAGACGTGATGATCACAGCACCAAGGAATACAAAAATGACAGAGAACCTGGGACCAAAAAGAGAAAGTATTAAAAGCACCGTTTACAGTTTTTTCTTTTATGAGGCCCAGACTGGCCTTTCCTTGGGGTCAATATTCTATGTTTCAGTCCCTTAACAGAGTCCAGAGACCTGCTGTCCACAACCAGCCTCTATCCCAAAGTCTTTCTTCCTAGACAGGTACCAGCTGTATGCATTCCCCTTTATTCTGGGAAATTCCTAACAGCGGGAATTCATAGTTTTCATTTGTGCTTTTGCATGAAGTCATTAAGAAAACACAACAAAGCAGTCCCTCCCCATTCCCACTTAGGATACTTTAGCAAATTCTTAATTCTCTGCTTCCTATTGACACTAAAATGGAGTGTCCAGAGTGGAACTCTATTTTCAGGTTCCGTTAGTAGCCTAACTCTGTTCCAAGTCAATGCCAGGTGCAGAAGGCCAGTTAAATCCACTGAAGGCTTCTTTCATTTCCCTGGGTCCAGGCCTAGAGCCTTAGAGACTGGACCAAGCAAGTGCCATAAATCTGAACAATTAAGAAAAACTCCCACGTTCAACCTCAAGAGATTCAATAGGCAGTGAAAGCAGATTTTCTTGTCATCTCTTGTCTTCCCTGATCTCCTCCATAGTAAGAACTGAAAAATACACTTCCCTTCTCCTCCCACCTCTGCCTCAGAGCATAAATAACATAGTTAGTGCTTATAATAAGAGGTTAAAATGCAACTCATTCAAACTGCCAGTAATTACAAAAATGATCTTCTGAATTCTAAATGTTTAATGAGCGTCAGCGATTTTGCCTCTAATTCTTTTACCTAGGACTCCCAGCTGGAAAGAATGCCTTACCTAGCTATCCCGGAGGCTCTGGATAACAGCACACACAGCAGCAGCACCAACACCCAGAGCAGGGCTAAGATGAACACGCCAGCACCCACTCCTAGCACCGTGCCAGCCATCCTGGGGAGGAAGACATCATCAGGCTGCACTCTGTCTGGGACCCCTACCCACACCCACTTCTGGAATTTAGACAAATACAGAAAGCCTGACCTCATTATGGGGAAGTTTTTGATGATTGGTGTGTAGGATCACTCACTACAGGTCTTTAATTTTCAAGAATGTCCAGTTCCAGAGTCCCTTAATGGGAACTAGAAATTTAGAACCCAAAGACTTTCTTTATGGCAGAGACTGAGAGATGGCTTTCTGCTCCATGTGTGTAATTTTAAATTTGGTCTCTGAATTCTACTTTAACTTCTTCCCCAAGCCACAGTAGAACACTAAACTCTCCCTTGCTGTAATATCCTAACTAAGGTCTGTTAAAGGCACAAGGGCCTGGGAGTTCCAGGGCCAAAGCAGAAGTTGAACTCTTAGGTTAAAATCATGGGATGAACTTTGACTCACCAGGCGATCACGAGACAGAAATTTCCACTCTACTGTTGAGTGCTTATTTGCAAAAGGAAGAAAATTTCCAGTCCTTAAAGAACCACCACCATCACTACTTCTGAACATTTACTATGTGATAAGTACTTTACAAATGTATCTCATTTAATCATGGCAATAAGCTTTGGAGGAAGGTATTATATGTCTTATGTCTCAGAAGGAGTCAGTGCAGTATAACTGGAAAGGGGGATGTGCTGTTTTGCTAATTAGTGCCTTACAACAAGAGAAATTCATTCTCTCACTGTTCTTGAGATGAAAAGTAAAAAATAAAGGCATCAATAAGTCCACAATCCTAATAAAGGATTTAGAGGAGGATCCTTCCAGGCCTCTTCCAGCTTCTGGTGGCTCCACATGTTGCTTGGCTTGTGACTCACAACTCTAGTCTCTGTTCCTGTCTTCAAGTGGCCTTCTCTGTCTCTTGTCTTCTTCTGGCTACTCATTATAAGGGCATCTTCACTGAACTTCAGGTCCACTCAAGTAGTCTAGTATGATTTTATCATAGCTCCTTAACTTAATTACATCTACAAAAACACTTTAGTCAAATAGGTTCACATTCATATATTTTAGGGGTTAGGCTGTGGACATAACTTTGGGGGGCTACCAATCAACCCACTACAGGTCAACACCATACTACCATACTTGCCCTGATTTTCTTTCCAGTATCAGAGACAAGTCTTAAGCAACAGATTCTTCCTTAGCTTGCTGGTTTTCTTTACCTGATATTTAAATGTCACAAAAATTTATCTATGAGAGGTTTTATTAAAAAGTTATTGGAAAAGAAGCTCTAAGCATGAACTACTTTTAAAACACAGTAATTCAATCAACATTCATGATGTCCCTACCATGTAAAGCACCATTCTACAAGCTGGGGATGACAAAGGTAGATGAGAAATCTCTCCCAGCAGAAGCTTTAGGTCTACTGGAGAATACCATCACATAAACAACTGTTCATGTTACATTCTGTTAAGCAGCAAAGTGCAGCAGGAACTGGGATATTGAGAAGGGTTACAAAGGAGGGACCTTGCACAGGAACTCTCTGGAAAGAATCAGTGAGGCAAGATGAGGAGTAAGGGGACAGGCCTCTCTAACCTCACTGGGGAGCATTATGCCCCTCCCAGGCACCTCATGGATGTTGTCCCAACTACTCCAGCAAGCCAGTGTTTCCCCATCTCGATGTCTTTGTACTTGGCTATTTCTAAAGCCTGTAATTAACCCTCAATCCCCAACAATCCCTCTACTATTTGTAGGGCTAGACTCTCTTCATGGTTCCCATCTTGGCTTCTTCAGAGAAGGAATAGCACTTCCTCTGAGAGGTCTTCCCCGACTACCCTGTCTAAAGTAATCCTCCCAAGCAGTGATTTTTCCATCTCTCTAGTTCCTTCAGAGTACTTGTCATTAATTGTAGTTAATTTTTTCTCTATGTGGGGAGGTGCTGGGGATTGAACCCATACTGAGCCACATTCTTGGCCCTTTTTATTTTGAGACAGGGTCTTACTAAGTTGTTGAGGCTGGCTTTGAACTCACAATCTTCCTGTCCCAGCCTCCAGTCACTGGGATTACAGGCATGTACCACTCCACCTGGTTAACTTATTTATTCATTTTCTTACAAGTTTATTTTTTGTCTCTCCAACTAGAATAATAAATTCACGAAGGCAGAAACTTTATCTTTCTCACCTGGTATCCCCAGTTTGTAGCTCAGAGGTTATATGGAATAAATTTGTTTGATGAATAAATAAAGCAGTGCTAACAAATCTGAAAATCAAGTGAGGGAGTAATAAGGTCATATCAAGGTTTAGAAGGATGACCAGATAACTTCTGGTCCATGCACTGGACAGTACTAACAAAGGGAACAACAGTGAACACGTGGAAATGCTCAATAAGACAGATTAAAAAGAATTTAACAAATATACAAAGCAATGAAGGAAAATCCTTAAGTACCCTAAACAAAAAAAATATAACCTAAAGCCTGAGTGGTTAGTGAGGACTGAGCACTGAGACATACAGGGGTGCTGGCAGCAGATACAGGCCTTCAGAGTGGTCCTGTCCTGGCCAGATGAGATCTCAGGCCCATGATGCAGAGAACTAGAACTAAGAACAATATATCATGCTGGGCCCTCAAAGGGCTTAATGGTTTTTGAAATATGGTCTGAAAAATTGCTAAAGATTTCAAAGAAATCTAGACAAGTGACTCAGGCCACAAGTGAAAAAGACTAGCCCAAGAGAAATCTGAATCCTTACCTGCATTTAAATATAGAGTTTAAGCACAATACCAATGTAGTATGGGAATCTCAGTAGAAAAGATTAACATAAAAACTAGACTAAAAGTAAGGTACCTAAAGGATCCCAGCTGAGATCATCTATTAGGATGCCACCACAGATGTGCATATAAGACTAAAGAGTGGATTTAATGAGGTTTTCAGACATAAAAAGACTGAAATGGAATTCACCTTGTGGGAGGCTGACATAGCATGTAACTAGTGTTTGCTTCCCTTCCTGGTTGGCTGAGGCACTGTCGGTCACCCTGTGATCTGGTTGCTTTTAAGTAAGGGAAGATGGTAGCCCTGATCTTGAGGGTAGAGACAAAGCAAATGTGTCTTCGTACACGGGCGTGCTTTCCTACAGCCCCATGGGTTGAGCTACGCTCACCTGTTCCTTTGTGATATTACCCCTTGTCTAGTTTGGGACAGAATGTTCCATGAAAATGTCCTTTTGTGTGTCCCCTTCTCTTACTCTTGCCATCACCCCCTTGGGTGTGGCCTTCCTAGATGTCAATCAACCTGCTGACAGCAGACATCATGAAGCTAGACTCGACCCCCTGAAGCCTGACCCCTTGCCTCATTTGAATGGCTTCTCCTCAATAAAAGGGGTCAGCACGTGCTCGCTCGCTCTCTCTACAGACCCTTAAGGTCAGAGGAGCTGTCACAGCACCCCCAAAGAAAAAGGTATTTCTGTCTTGTGTGGTTATTTTGCACAGCCCAGTTCCCCTTAAGTGAACCCTGAGTGTTTTAGTCACATGGATCACGACAGGTAGTGTCCCTGGGTAGGCAGGTTTGAGGGTTTAAGTCGCAGGAATGCGACACACCTCTCACAGATCCTCACTGAAAGAGTTACTTAGGAATGTACTCCAACAAAAAGGAAAATGAACCAAGAAAGATATAAGGAAAAATGGTGAGAAAGACATTAGCAAAAATTGACTATAAATATTCCTGCAATGATAATGACGACTAATTTTCAAGGGGTTAAAAATGAGAAAACTAAAATATTACTCAACAGTTATATGGAAGGTGAGAAAGAATAGTTCAAAGTAAAAGCAGTCAACATATATTACTTGCTCTGAAGGAGGAGTTAATGATTAGTTAAGTTTTACTAAGCAAAAGATAGATATTTGAAGACACATAGGCACATACTAAATAACAGAAAGAGAATGAACAACTTCCACAAGAGTGAAAAAATAATAATAAAGGAAGAAAACAAGAGGGGGTGATGGCAAGGGGTTAAAAAGGAAGGAACATTTAAAAATATAAGATAAAACTGAAAATTACAACAAAAAGCATAGTAAATACAAACTTTTATTAATTATATTAATTATACTTGATTATTAAAGGATTCTCATGCTAGATTAAAAAAAATAAAAACAGCTCTTTATAAAAGCTACACAAAAAGCATAAAGAAAGAGAGGTTCAAAATAAAGAGACTGAAAAGAAACACTAACAAAACAATACTGGGGGAAAGGGGATGGGGAAAAAATTTTTTCATCTTGTAAAATTTAATAGGTGTAGAGTTCTACTTTTACAAGATGAAAAATTTCTGGAGATCTGTTTCATGATAATGTAAATATACTACACTAATGAACTGTACACATAAAAATGGTTAATATGGTAAATTTTATGTTATGTGCTTTAAATCACAATTTGGAAAAACAAGTGAAACAAAAATATAAGTTGGTAAAGCAATATTAGTATCAAGAATATATGTTAAGCTTGAAAAATATTAATAATGGGGGAAGGAAGATGGCGGCGAGGGGAGTGCATTGCCCCCGTGTGCTGCTTCACTGTGTGGGAGTATGACAAGTCAGGACGGCTAAAGGATATCTTGTTAGGAATTTCCAGCAATAGTGGGGTGCTCCGGAACCTGGAGGAAGGATTTCCATCGCACAAGGATTGGCTACGGGGACTCAAACGCGAGAGGTTTGTCGCACGGAGGGTAACACTGCTTATTCAGCAAACCGCCCCGCGGCTAGAGTCTGCAGCGCGTGCTGGGATAGAGACGCAGGGTTACAGTGCTGCAGTTTCTGCCAGCCGCGCAAGCACCGTACTCAGGGCTGAATTCTGGGTTCGAGACGGGGGAAGGAAGCGGTCCATCTCGGTTCTCCACACCGGTCAGACCACAGAGGAGGCCAGCAGCCACCATGTTGGAAAGCTGACGTCACCATCCCTGTTTTCGACTGACCGCAGCTCATTCAGCCATAGAACAGGTAATTTCAGGCTGCAATTCGCCTGTGGCTTGCAGACAGACTGCTAGGGTTCAGTGCCTGGGTGCTTCTTAGAATCTGATCTTATCGGAGCAAACACCGAGCGCGGGGCGGCCGAGTTCCGGCTCCCGGAACCGTCCCGGAACCGCCCTGGCCCAGGGCTGCGGAGCCTGCGGAGGCTGCTTCTTGGACCCTGCTCCTATCAGAGCATACACGAAGCACTAAGTGGCCGAATTCCGGCTCCCAGAACTGAGCCCGCGGGGACTGCTTCTTGGAGCCTACACTTATAGGAGCTTACACTGAGCACGGAGCGGCCCAGTTCTGGCTCCCGGAACTTCCCTGGCCCGGGGCTAGGAGCCCGCGGAAACTGCTTCTCGGTCCGTTTCCTGCTGAGGGCCGGTCAGGACTCACCCGTTGCTTTGGTTGCCCGGCAAGGGGAACGAAATGCTGCCATTCGCATAGGATACCAACATGGCAGAGATCTGATGTCATCAGAAAGCGGCGGAGGAGAGAACTTCATCAATACCAGCGGCGACATAAACAGTTGGTCTCCTGGTAGGGGGGGTGAGGCACAGATACCCGAGTCTCCTCAATTTGTCGTCGAGCCAGAGGGGAGGAGCCGGGCCGCCGCCAGCGCCCGGAGCAGGCCCAGCGGCTCGCCAGCGTGGTGACCGCGTGACCCCAATTGGAGAGGGGGCGGAGCGGAGCCGCCACCCACACCCGCAAGGTGGGCAGACCCGCGACCCAGTGGTACATGGACGTGGTAGGAGGGGCAGGGCAGAGCCGCCGTTCGCGCTTGCAAGGTAAACAGACCTGTGACAGCCTGGCGGGTCAGGCCCAGTGGCCTGCCAGTGTGGTACACACGTCACCCCAACTGGAGTAGGGGCAGAGCAGATCCTTCTCCCACGCCCGGATCAGGCCCTGCCGGTGTGGTGGTCACGTGACCCCAATTGGAGTGGGGGCAGAGCGGAACCGCCACCCGTGCCTGCAGGGTGAGCAGACCTGTGACCAACCTGCAGATCAGGCCCAGGGGTCCGCAGGCATGGTAGGAGGGGCAGGGCAGATCCGCCGCCCGTGCCTCCAAGGTAGGCAGACCTGCAACAGACCGGCGGATCAGGCCCAGGAGCCTGCCGGCGTGGTACACACACCACCCTAATTGGAGTAGGGGCAGAGCAGAGTTGCCGCCCGTGCCAGGAACAGGCCCAGCGTCCTGCAGGCGGGGTAGTCACGACACCCCAATTGGAGTAGGGGCAGAGCAGAGCCTCCACCCGTGCCCGAAAGGTGGGCAGATCTGCGACCGACCAGCAGGACAGGCCCAGTGGCCTGCCGGTACGACAGACACGTCACCCCATTTGGAGTAGGGGCAGAGTAGAGCCGCCGCCCGCGCCTGCAGGGTAGGCAAACCTGCAACCGACCGGCGGATCAGGCCCGGTGGCCTGCCGGCGTGGTACACTCGTCACCCCAATTGGAGTAGGGGCAGAACAGAGCCGCCGCCAGCGCCCAGAACAGGCCCAGTAACCTGCCGGCGTGGTAGCCACGACACCCCAATTGGAATAAGGAGAGAGCAGAGCCGCCGCCCGCACCTGCAGGAAAGATACGCAAGCAGTATGAAAAGACAAGGAAAGAAAGGACCACAAGCAATGCAGGTCAATGCAACTTTAGAAGAGGTAACAGCTGCAGCAGATGGAATGTCAGATAAAGAATTCAGGATATACATGCTTCAGACGATCTGGAGTATCAAGGAAGACATTAGACAGCAAAATCAGACAATGAAAGATCACTTCGACAATGAATTACGCAAACAAATCCAGGAAGCAAAGGATCAACTATACAGGGAGATAGAGGTTATAAAAAACAAACAAACAGAAATCCTAGAAATGCAGGAAGCAATAAACCAACTTAAAAACTCAATGGAGAATACTACCAGCAGAGTAGAACACTTAGAAGATAGAACATCAGACAATGAAGACAAAGTATTTCAACTGGAAAAGAACATAGACAGCTCAGCAAGACTGTTAAGAAACCATGAGCAGAACATCCAAGAAATATGGGATAACATTAAGAGACCAAACTTAAGAGTCATTGGGATACAGGAAGGTACAGAGCTCCAAACCAAAGGAATGAGCAGTCTATTCAATGAAATAATACGAGAAAACTTCCCAGACTTGAAGAATGAGACAGAATCCCAAATTCTAGAAGCCTACAGGACGCCGAATGTGCAAAATCATAAGAGATCCACACCTAGACACATTATACTGAAGATGCCCAACATACAGAATAAAGAGAGAATTTTAAAAGCTACAAGAGAAAGGAAGCAGATTACATTTAGGGGTAAGCCAATCAGGATAACAGCTGATCTTTCAACACAGACTCTGAAAGCTAGAAGATCCTGGAATAACATATTTCAAACACTGAAAGAAAATGGGTTCCAACCAAGAATTGTGTATCCAGCGAAATTAAGCTTCAGGATGGAAGATGAAATTAAAACCTTCCACGATAAACAAAAGTTTAAAGAATTCGCAGCTAGAAAACCATCTCTTCAAAACATCCTCGCCAAAGCATTACAGGAAGAGGAAATGGAAAATATCAATGAAAACCAACAGTGGGAGGTAGGACAGTAAAGGGGGGGGGAAATAATCAAAGAGGAAAACAAACCATGTTTAGTAACAGAAATAAACAAATATGGCTGGAAGAACAACCCATATCTCAATAATAACCCTAAATGTTAATGGCTTAAACTCACCAATTAAGAGACACAGGCTAGTAGAATGGATCACAAAACAAGACCCAACAATATGCTGCTTACAGGAGACGCATTTGATAGGAAAAGACATACATAGGCTGAAGGTGAAAGGTTGGGAAAAATCATATCACTCATATGGACTTCGGAAACAAGCAGGAGTGTCCATACTCATATCAAATAAAATAGATTTCAAGCCAAAATTAATCAAAAGGGATAAAGAGGGACACTACATACTGCTTAAGGGAACCATACACCAACAAGACATAACAATCATAAATATTTATGCCCCAAACAATGGTGCGGCTATGTTCGTCAAACAAACTCTTCTCAAGTTCAAGAGTCTAATAGACCACCATACCATAATCATGGGAGACTTCAACACACCTCTCTCGCCACTGGACAGATCTTCCAAACAAAAGTTGAATAAGGAAACTATAGAACTCAATAACACTATTAATAACCTAGACCTAATTGACATATATACAGTATACCACCCAACATCAAGCAGTTACACTTTTTTCTCAGCAGCACATGGATCCTTCTCAAAAATAGATCATATATTATGTCACAGGGCAACTCTTAGACAATATAAAGGAGTAGAGATAATACCATGCATCTTATCTGATCATAATGGAATGAAACTGAAAATCAACGATAAAAGAAGGAAGGAAAAAGCATACATCACTTGGAGAATGAACAATAGGTTACTGAATGATCAATGGGTTATAGAAGACATCAAGGAGGAAATTAAAAAATTCTTAGAGATAAATGAAAACACAGACACAACATATTGGAATCTATGGGACACATTGAAAGCAGTTCTAAGAGGAAAATTCATTGCTTGGAGTTCATTCCTTAAAAAAAGAAAAAAACAACAAATAAATGATCTCATACTTCATCTCAAAATCCTTGAGAAAGAAGAGCAAAACAACAGCAAAAGAAGTAGAAGGCAAGAAATAATTAAAATCAGAGCTAAAATTAATGAAATCGAAACAAAAGAAACAATTGAAAAAATTGACAAAACTAAAAGTTGGTTCTTTGAAAAAATAAACAAAATCGACAGACCCTTATCGATGCCAGCGAAGAGAAGAAGAGAGAGAACTCAAATTACTAGCATACGGGATGAAAAAGGCAATATCACAACAGACACTTCAGAAATACAGAAGATAATCAAAAACTATTTTGAATCCTTATACTCCAATAAATTAGAAGATAGTGAAGGCATAGATAAATTTCTTAAGTCATATGATCTGCCCAGATTGAGTCAGGAGGATATAGAAAACCTAAACAGACCAATATCAATTGAGGAAATAGAAGAAACCATAAAAAGACTACCAACTAAGAAAAGCCCAGGACCGGATGGGTATACAGCAGAATTTTACAAAACCTTTAAAGAAGAACTAATACCAATACTTTTCAAGCTACTTCAGGAAATAGAAAAGGAGGGAGAACTTCCAAATTCATTCTATGAGGCCAACATCACCCTGATACCTAAACCAGACAAAGACACTTCAAAGAAAGAAAACTACAGACCAATATCTCTAATGAACCTAGATGCAAAAATCCTCAATAAAATTCTGGCGAATCGGATACAAAAACATATCAAAAAAATTGTACACCATGATCAAGTAGGATTCATCCCTGGGATGCAAGGCTGGTTCAATATACGGAAATCAATAAATGTTATTCACTACATCAATAGACTTAAAAATAAGAACCATATGATCATCTCGATAGATGCGGAAAAAGCATTCGACAAAGTACAGCATCCCTTTATGTTCAAAACTCTAGAAAAACTAGGGATAACAGGAACATACCTCAATATTGTAAAAGCAATCTATGCTAAGCCTCAGGCTAGCATCATTCTGAATGGAGAAAAACTGAAGGCATTCCCTCTAAAATCTGGAACAAGACAGGGATGCCCTCTCTCTCCACTTCTGTTCAACATAGTTCTCGAAACACTGGCCAGAGCAATTAGACAGACGAAAGAAATTAAAGGCATAAAAATAGGAAAAGAAGAACTTAAATTATCACTATTTGCAGATGATATGATTCTATACCTAGCAGACCCAAAAGGCTCTACAAAGAAACTATTAGAGCTAATAAATGAATTCAGCAAAGTGGCAGGATATAAAATCAACACGCATAAATAAAAGGCATTCCTGTATATCAGCGACAAATCCTCTGAAATGGAAATGAGGACAACCACTCCATTCACAATATCTTCAAAAAAAATAAAATACTTGGGAATCAACCTAACAAAAGAGGTGAAAGACTTATACAATGAAAACTACAGAACCCTAAAGAGAGAAATAGAAGAAGATCTTAGAAGATGGAAAAATATACCCTGTTCATGGATAGGCAGAACTAACATCATCAAAATGGCGATATTACCAAAAGTTCTCTATAGGTTTAATGCAATGCCAATCAAAATCCCAACGGCATTTCTTGTAGAAATAGAGAAAGCAATCATGAAATTCATATGGAAAAATAAAAGACCCAGAATAGCAAAAACAATGCTAAGCAGGAAGTGTGAATCAGGCGGTATAGCGATACCAGACTTCAAACTATACTACAGAGCAATAGTAACAAAAACAGCATGGTACTGGTACCAAAACAGGCGGGTGGACCAATGGTACAGAATAGAGGACACAGAAACCAATCCACAAAACTACAACTATCTTATATTTGATAAAGGGGCTAAAAGCATGCAATGGAGGAAGGATAGCATCTTCAACAAATGGTGCTGGGAAAACTGGAAATCCATATGCAACAAAATGAAACTGAATCCCTTTCTCTCGCCATGCACAAAAGTGAATTCAAAATGGATCAAGGAGCTTGATATCAAATCAGAGACGCGCCATCTGATGGAAGAAAAAGTTGGCTACGATCTACAGTCGGTGGGGTCGGGCTCCAAATTCCTCAATAGGACACCCATAGCACAAAAGTTAATAACTAGAATCAACAAATGGGACTTACTTAAACTAAAAAGTTTTTTCTCAGCAAAAGAAACAATAAGAGAGGTAAATAGGGAGCCTACATCCTGGGAACAAATCTTTACTCCTCACACTTCAGATAGAGCCCTAATATCCAGAGTATACAAAGAACTCAAAAAATTAGACAATAAGAGAACAAACAACCCAATCAACAAATGGGCCAAGGACCTGAACAGACACTTCTCAGAGGAGGACATACAGTCAATCAACAAGTACATGAAAAAATGCTCAACATCTCTAGCTGTCAGAGAAATGCAAATCAAAACCACCCTAAGATACCATCTCACTCCAGTAAGATTGGCAGCCATTATGAAGTCAAACAACAAGTGCTGGCGAGGATGTGGGGAAAAGGGTACACTTGTACATTGCTGGTGGGACTGCAGATTGGTGCAGCCAATTTGGAAAGCAGTATGGAGATTTCTTGGAAAGCTGGGAATGGAGCCACCATTTGACCCAGCTATTCCCCTTCTTGGTCTATTCCCTAAAGACCTAAAAAGAGCATGCTACAGGGACACTGCTACATCGATGTTCATAGCAGCACAGTTCACAATAGCAAGACTGTGGAACCAACCTAGATGCCCTCCAATAGACGAATGGATAAAAAAAATGTGGCATTTATACACAATGGAGTATTACTCTGCATTAAAAAATGACAAAATCATAGAATTTACAGGGAAATGGATGGCATTAGAGCAGATTATGCTAAGTGAAGCTAGCCAATCCCTAAAAAACAAATGCCAAATGTCTTCTTTGTTATAAGGAGAGTAACTAAGATCAGAGTAGGGACGAAGAGCAGGAGAAGAAGATTAACATTTAACAGGGATGAGAGGTGGGAGGGAAAGGGAGATAGAAGGGAAATTGCATGGTAATGGAAGGAGACCCTCAGGGTTATACAGTGGAGGGGGTAGAGAGAGAGGAGGGGAGGGGAGGGGAGAGGTGGGGAGGGGGGAGGGTGGAGGATGGGAAAGGCAGCGGAGCACAACAGACACTAGTATGGCAATATGTAAATCAATGGATGTGTAACTGATGTGATTCTGCAATCTGTGTATGGGGTGAAGGTGGGAGTTCATAACCCACTTGAATCAAAGTGTGGAATATGATATGTCAAGAAATTTGTAATGTTTTGAATAACCCACAATAAAAAATTAATAAAAAAAAAAGAAAAATATTAATAATAATAATAATCACAGGCTGGGTTTGTAGCTCAGTGGTAGAAAGCTTGCCTAGCATATGTGAAGCACTGGGTTCAATTCTCAGCATCATATAAAAAATACAAGTATTGTGTCCATATACAACTAAAAGTATTTAAAAAAAAAAGAATAATCACAAAAGGAATAATTTGGCAAAAAGACACAACTTGAAATAAATATGAACCTAACATAAGTGACATAAATGACATAAATATAAACCTAACATAAATGACATAACATTACAATAAACAAAGCCACAAATTTAGTGGAAGATTTTAATGTAACTATCTTAGAATCAACAGATCAAGCAGATAAAAAATAAAAATAAACACTTGACAAAAGAGGTTATCCAAATGACCAATATGTGAAAAGCAGTTCAACTTCATTAGCCATCAGGAAATTGCAAATAAAAACCAAAATTCATTACTCCTACATACCTGCAAGAATGGCCGAAATGAAAATGACAGACAACATAAGTGTTAGTAAAGATGTAGATTAATTGGAACCCTCAAACACCGTGGTAAGAGTGTAAATTGTTATAACTGCTTTGGAGACTACTGACAGTATCAATCAAACCTGAAAATTCATGTCCCGCAGATCCAGCTCTTCTATTCCCAGTTGTATTTCTAACAGAGATGCACACAGAAGTTCAAAACCCATGTACAAGAAGTTCATTCCAACCCTATCTGAAATAGCTGAAAAAGGAAACAACCCACATGTCCACCAATACAAAGGATAAATATGTTTCAAAATTCTTTCATACAATGCAATAGAATAAAGCAATAAGAATGAACTTGGATGAATTTCACAAATACTAAGTGTAAAATGACAGAGGCAAAAAAGTTTATACTGTTTGATTCCATTTATATAATGTTCAAAAAAAGTTCAAACTACTTTGGGGGGTTAGAAGTCAAAGAGTATGTTTTCCATTCAGAAAGTAGTGACTGGAGGGAGCTGAAAGAGGTTCTGGAGTGCTGATAAAATTTTGTTTATTGATCTGGGTGTGGGTTACCTGGATTCACTCATTTTGGTAAACTGTACCTAGCTATACATTTAGGATGTGTACACTTTTCTGTATGTGTGTTATACTTCACTGAAAGGTTTCTTTTGAAGAATCTTAAGAGACATATCAATCAAATGCAATATATGGACTCTGTTTGGGTCTTGATTCAAAAAAGCTAGTATAAAAAAGAAAACCTTTTAAAAGATGACTGGAGAAATTTCAACAGTATCTGGATATTTGATGATATTAGGGAATTATGGGTTTTTTTAAGCGAATTAAAAAAAAAAAAAAAAGCTATTGGGCTGGGGATATGGCTCAAGCGGTAGCACGCTTGCCTGGCATGCATGCGGGCCCAGGTTCGATCCTCAGCACCACATACAAACAAAGATGTTGTGTCCGCCGAAAATTTAAAAATAAATATTAAAATTCTCTCTCTCTCTTTAAAAAAAAGCTATTGAAGGCTCTTTAGGATATACACATATATACATGTAACACATCAGAGAATAGAAAATGTGACTAGGAGCTTCATATTCTCTGGGGGAGGGGAAGTGAAGTAGCTAACATGAAATAAGACTGGTTGTGAGCTAGTTGTTGAAACTGGGTGAAGAGAGTGTTGATGTTGGCTATACTATTTTTATACTTTTGAATATATTGGAAACCTTCACACTAGAAAAATATGTGTATGTATATGTATGTAAGTGTGAATAAATGTAACAAAAGATTTGTAAGATTATTGTAGTTAAAATTATAAAATCTTATTAAAGATTGTTTTCTAAGAAGCACCTGGACAGAGAAATAAAGTAGACCTGAATAAAAAAATAACCCATGTTGCTAGATGGTTCAATTCAAAGATCTTAATTTTCTTTAACCTATACATTTAATGCAATTCTAACCAAAATCTAAAAATAATTTTTGTAGAACTTGAAAATGAATCCTAAATTCATATGAGTAAAAACCCAAGAATAGCCAGAACAATTTTGAGAAGTAGAATGGCAACTTGCCTTTCTTGTTACCAACTGCCACAAGACACATTATAAAACCAAGGTAATTAAAACAGTGTGATAGTGGCACAAAGACACATGGACCAGCGGCATGAAATTGAGAACCTAGAAACAGATCCATGCATTTGTCAGAACTTCATGCAGGAAGGAGTTGGCTCTGCGATTCAGTGGGTAAAGGATTTCATAGCTGGTGGTGGGACAAATGATTATCCAACCGGAAAATAATAAAACTAGACCTCTACATTATATCATATACAGAAGCCAATTTTAAATGGAACTAATTCATAATGAAATAGCATATGTTTAAAAATATGAATGTTCAGGCTGACTACACTAGAATACATAATGAAGTACAGTAGTCAGATGCTCGCACCTAAACTTAGAATCACCATGAACGCAAAAGCTACAAATGCAGACTATGCAGGTGTGTTGTGCTGGCAACTCAAATACCACGAGCTGTGCTGCCTTTAGTTATGTGATTTTTCTAGAGTGAGGAACAACTCTTGTTAAAGTTCCAAACCACAAATTAGTATAATTTTCCCTTGATTTACATTAGAGTTTCATTCCTGGAAATTTTACTATATTAAACTGTGCCAAAAAATACATTATGTTAATATGAAAAATAGAGTTAGGTTCTGGGCCCAGATAATTAGAATCGAATACCCTGAGGAAAAGTAGTATAGGATGGAGGACAATTCTTTACCTGATGACTGTCCCGTGCATTATGGAACACCTTGCATCCCCAGCCCTGCTAGGTAAATTCCAATACTTCCTTCCAATGATAATAACTAAATATGTCTACACAAATCCCAAAATACTCCCAATCCAAGGCAGTACCACCTCCATGAAGAACTAGTGTTCTGGAAAAACTCTTGGGTCATCACTACGACTTTATTCTTGATAGCATAACAACAGGAAAAAAAAAAACCCTGAAATGTTCATCAATAAGGAAATGAATACAATATTTTATATTCATAATGAACACTTCAAATGAATGAACTTGATCTATATGTACTGCTATAAATATAGCTAAAAACCAATGTTGAGTGATAAAAATCGCAAATGAAATCCACAATATAACTATTTGTAGTTAAAAATTAAAATAAACTTTAATAATACATATTGCTTAGGATGTACATATATACAGCAAAAGCATAAAAACATGAGCATTAATTATATAATTTCAGGAGAGTATTTGCCTCTCTGGGGAAAGGAAGGAAAGAGGAGAGGAAAGGGAAGAAAAGGGATCTAAACTAGATCTATGAGATTTTTATTTCTTTAAAATTAAAAGCTTAAATAGATAAGCCAGAAAGTGAATATTTATTAATCTGGAACACAGGTATTTGATATACTATCAAATGTAATATTCTCAAGTTTAGTTTTAAAAAGTTACCTGATGACAGAGTACACATGAATTGGGATCAAGATCAGAGATGGGTGACCAATAGTTCTTCAGAGAGGTGATGAGGGTATAAGCTTTCCTTGGTTGTGGAAATAGAAAACCTAAGGAGAAGGTTTTAGAAATTACTCATATTTCTGAGTTTGGTTGATTGGGCTGATACCTCTAAGAAAATAACTACTTAAGGTTAATTGGTGCTCTTTATGATATTGCACAATAACCTGTAAGACCTAGACCAACTCTATCATCTTAGAATATAGGATAATGGTAGTTAAAACAGAATCATTTGAAACATATCCCTTTAATATCCCACAGAAACTTAAAAACTCAGGAGACACTGGGTTCTATAGACACTGGGTTACAGCTTTCAAGTATGAGATAAATACTAATACTAGAATTAGCTATTCTAAGAATGAGGTTCATGACTTTATAACCAAACTACACATTTTCTTACTATACGTAGAAAGGAAGGGGTTGGGTATACTAAAGAAAGATGCTGTAGAGAAATGAACATCTAGGCATTTCATTTTGTTAATTCAATATGAGAATAATACTTTTGCTCATTTCCTCTATTGGAATAGTTAAATTATTATTTTTGAGTCAGATATGATAAAAAGTAAAGTTTTTATTGAATATTCAGGACTTCTTCAAATCTTGGAGAATTGATGGTTTAGTCACCCTGATTTTAAGAGTAAGTCCATTTACTTAATAAATGTGGCATGTACTTATGAATTCATTTATTTTGCAGTAATGGGTGTTGAACTTAGGTCCTCCTCATATAAGCACTCTACCACTGAGCTATATATCCCCAGTCCATTCTATTTTATTTTATTTTGAGACATGAAGCCTTGACCTTTCAATGCCCAGGCTGGCCTTGAACTTGTGGATCCTCTTGCCTCAACCTCCTGAGTTGCTAGGACTACAGGTATACACCATAAGCCCAGCAATATCTGTAGCAAGTAGATAAAAACACTGTCTAAATTTGAACAGTGTTCAGTAGCTGACAACAAGACCCAATATAGGATCAATTTTTTTCCCTCTATGTTGATGCTGTGAGATCTTTTTTTTTTTTTTTTAAAGAAAGTTTCTTCAAACCCTTTTGGATGTATTTGTATTTGTCATTTATCTAAGGTTGGTTCTACATGCCCTTTGAGAGAAATCTGATAGAGAAGCACACAGTGAGGAGACTGACCCTAGTTTACTAAGAATACAGCACCCAGCACTAAGTTGAGAATCTTAGTGAGAATACTAATGGCTATTATAAGATGACTTACTGTCCAGGACAAATATGGACTCCGTAGAGGGTAATAAAGCTTAATAGCTGCTGGTGATGGGTGATACCTCACCCATTGCCCGATTTTCACGTGGACTCAAGCCCTTGAAAGCAACAGAAGAAAACAATGGATTACAGGAGTGAATGGCCCTTCTGAAGGAATCCTTTTCAATTTTTTTCTATAGCTTGTCCCAAACACTTAAAAATAATCAGAGGACTTTCACATTTTTATTTTTCTACTTTAAATATTTATCATTTGAATTTTAAAATATTAAGATATCGCCTCCAGCTTTATTAAGTCCCATGCACGTCTGGGACAAAAATCAATTGTCAAGCTACCTAAATGCCACGGATGTGACGTCCACTTTTACTTAACACACTGTTAGAAATGGGGGGGGGGGGGCTCGTCCATGGATTCTGATTCTGTCCTTGCACCCCTTTCCAGGTCATGGTTGCGTTTTGAAAGTGACAGATTCAGTCCGCTAGCTCCATCACCCATCAGCTACCAGCACTGCAGCCGGGAAACACCGGGCTGCTAGGAGTTCCTCTACTCTCCCCGGCCCGATTGCTGATTCAAACTGGCAAAAGGAAAAGAGTGCCCGCACGTCTCATCAGAATGCTCACCTGACTACCTCCTAGCAGGTGGAGAGGGATTAAGGTTTCAGACAAAAGGAAAACGAAAGCACTGACACTTTACTTTCTTAAGAGCATGATACAGAAAACAGTCCCTCCTTTTCGGCATTCTATTAAGAATTTATTAGCCTCCGGGTCTTGGGCCCAGACCCCGCGGTAAGGGTAGTCTGTGATGTCCGCGCACCGCCCGTCCACACTGTTTTCCAGCCTCCACAGCCGGAGTCTCCACCCTTCTCGCTACTCCGCAACTGTCCGGCTTTCCTCACTGCCGCCCGCCTCATTGGGTTCCCGGGTTACCCCATTTCCCCGGACCAGACTCATACCTCAATGTCCCGCTGGTTCCAGTCCGCCGAGGCTTTGATCTACTTAGAACGAATCACAAGTGGGCTTTCATTAAGGCGATTTCCGATTCGCTAATCAGTGCTGCTCTTTCAACGCCCAGCTTTCCTCTCATTAGCTTACACTTGCCGCGACTCCAGGCAACGCCAAGTGTAGTGGGTGGGCACATTGTCCTCAGTTCAGCATTTCCATTGGTCAATGCTGGTCGGTTTGGGCCTTGGCTCAACTTCGATTGGATAGATTCGCCTCACCACGCCCCATACCACTGTCAATCACATTATTCTCTCTAACCCGCTGGACCATTGGTTTGTGTTGCCTGAGGGCGGGCTTTTGGACCGGAGAGCGGTTTCTCCAGGTTTCCTTCGCGGTCTCCATGGAGACTATACAGCCCCGCGGTGAAGCGGCTAGGACAAGTAGCCCCCATCTCCAAGTTCCGAGACCTGTACAGACATCAGTGCAAGTTCCGCAGTCTGATACACCTCTCAGTCCCCTACCCACTGATTCGGGCGGGGCGCAGGTTTTCAGTGGTGTTTCTAGGCCTAGTCAGAAAAAGTCGCTAAAAATCCACTTGGCGGGAAGTGAGTCCAAAGCGCTAGTTGTAATAACGTCGCGTTTCATTTATCCTTACCTTGACTTCTTTTATTTGGCGTTATAGCCGGTAGCTACTTCGAAGTAGACTGAGGCAAGGATCATTCTACCCAAGTCTACAGACTGGGAAAGAGGTGTAGGGTCAATCAAGTAAATCCTTTGCCGCCACTCTTCCGGGCAGCTGCAACTGGGACTGGTCCACGCTTCTAGCAGACTGCTGTTACCTAACTGCCAGCCAGAATTGCCCATAGACCCAAAGAGCCATCCATCAGGCCAATCAAAGGAACCAGGAGAAAGTCTGTGTGCACCACTGTGGAATCAGGAAGGGAAAACAAACAAACAATACCAGCCGGACACGCTGGCGAACGCCTGTAATACCAGCGGATCCGGAGGCTGGTGAGTTCAAAGCCAGCCTCAGCGAAAGCGAGGCGCCAGGCAACTCAGTGTGACCCTGTCTCTAAATAAAATACAATAGAGCTGGGGATGTGGCTCATGTCGAGCTCCCCTGAGTTCAATCCCCGGTACCAAAACAAACAACAAACAGTACCAAATTTGAGAGCAAGTATTTAAACCTTTGTCCTTAGACAAACTATGGAAATACCATAAATCAACTATTCAATCTGAATCTCCAAATTAGAGAATTCAACTCCTGAATCAGCTTTATGAATGAAACGGAAGATGGGTGAATTTCATTGATTGCCGACATAAAGTTTATTCTGTCAGTGGTTCATTTGCAGTGTCATAAACTAACAAATGATTTCTTAATGTGTTTAACATCCTAACCTTAGTTGGTCCAGTGAGGAGCTCTGTGGTTAAAAAAGCCATTATTTTGATTAATTAATTTCATTGGACTTGAGTGTTAACTGTAGTATATGCATCATTAGAGACTGTGAAGATACTCAAGAAATATGATACAACGCCTTAATGAGGTTTGAGTGGTTTTCTAATGTTAGGTTGAGAACACAGGAAACAACTAGCAAGCACTTTAAAGCAAGATATAACAGTGGGTCAAAACTAATTTACAGCTCATTACTCCAAAAGGTAATGATACCTCATGTTTCAGAGCATTTTGCAGTTTTTGCATTATTGTATTTTTGTTCTTGTATATTCCAACGAAATTTTGCTTTGACTGGAGTTAATGTGGGTGTGTCTGCATGGTAGAGCAAGAATGAAGCTGGACCCTTGCTTATGGATAGAAATCAGAAAGATATAATAGAGATGGAAAGGAATTTAGGGAGAAGAAATAGTTTGAACAAGGAGGCTAAAAGAAGAATGAGCACTGAGTATTTGCAGAATAACATGGAAACAAATAGTGGAAAATAATCTGAAGCTAAACTGGTCAGAATCAGTTTTGGGGGAAAGTGGTCAAAAGTCTGAGATTGAGAATGTTAAGTTCCTTCTACTTCTAATGATTAAATTTAAATTATAAATTAAGGATGGGCATGAATGAGGAGGCATTCCCAGCTTTTTACATCTTCCTGAATGGACATAACATTTCTAAGTTTTCTCTCCCAAAAGAAGGGATTTTTATCCCAAGCTCCTCCCCCATCTTACCTCTTAACTGAGTGTAGGTATTTGTTTTCTGGTTCAATGATATGAAATTGAGAGAAGTTCTGTCACCATCTTCTGCCATCTCTGAACTGAAGTTGTGTGCCCCAGTCTAGACAAGATTGATTACTTGATCATACAACCTTTATCTTTTTAAAAATTGTCTTCTGTATGTTTTACTGTACCTCTTCACATCACTCCCCATCTCAGCTGTATAGAATGTGTGTGTGGGTACTTGTAGAATGCACATAGGTATCATATGCATGTCATTTTATTAAGTTATAATTTTCTTGTCTCCTAAAAAACAAGTAAAAGCAACAACAAAAGCAACAAAAAGCAATGTTTATTTCCTTCTACTCAGTGTAAAATCATTTGTTACTCTGCCTGATAGAGCTAGAAGGGCAACAAAAAGAGGTCACTAGGTTTATGAAGCGTGGGTAATTTCAAGAGAAGATGTGAAGCTTTCTTGCTCTTTTTATAGTTATCAAATTTTTTTTCAGCCAGGGAGTTCTGAATGTTATGTATATATTTTCTCATGTAAGATTATTTCAGCATTTTATAGGTCTAAAAGTGTACCAAAAAAATGAAGTAACTTTTATTAAGCTGACGCTCCAAAGCTACTACCATTCCATTCTGCTAACTGGGAAATTGAGTAAACAGAAATTTCCCCTTAGTACAGTTGTTCATAGTGAAGCCAAGTTACTAACTTTCTGAGGCCACCCAAAATAACCACCAAGATTTTTCAGACCATAATATTTACCTGAGGTTATGGATCAGGGTTCAACAAACTATGGTTTGTGGGCCTAATCTGGCCTGACATCTATTTTTGGTATGATTTGCAAACAAAGGACAACTTTTTACATTTTTAAATAGTTGGGAAAATCAAAAGAAGAAAACTATTTGTGACATATGAAAATTAAATAGAATTCAAAATTTACTATCCATAATGATGTTTTATTGTAATACAGGCATGGTCTTTTTTTTTTTTTTTTGTAGTCTGTGTCTACTTTCTCAGCAACAGCAGAGTTAGGCAGTTGCCACAGAGACTGTAGGGTCCATAACGTAAATATTCACTTTCTTTGTTTTTTTTTTTTTGTTGTTTTTTTTTTTTTTTAATATTTATTTATTTATTTTTAGTTTTTCGGCAGACACAACATCTTTGTTTGTATGTGGTGCTGAGGATCGAACCCGGGCCGCACGCATGCCAGGCAAGCGTGCTACCGCTTGAGCCACATCCCCAGCCCAATATTCACTTTCTTTAAGAAAAATTTGATTCTTACAATCTTAGACATCCCTAAATAAATCAGTTCTGATGGATTGTTAACTGAAATAGAATTTAGAAAAAAAAATAGTGTTAATTTTTAGAAATTCACATTGATGAAGATAAGTTACTTCTTTCCTAAAATTACATAATCCGTAAACAAAGCTGGTACTAGATGCTGGGCTCTATTGATCCAAAGTTTTTTCATCCATGCTATGACTTTTCTCATGCAGAGATTACCTTATTTAGAATTGGGTGGGTGATATATATATATATATATATATATATATATATATATATATATATATATATTTGGAGGCAAGAAAAATTCATCAAAACCTTTCCTAATATTAATTCTCATGTCTCTTTCATACTAACACAGTGTAGTGTATATTAATTAAGGGACACTTGGATATTTATGGTTTATTTCAGCTATTTTGAGTTATCATTATTCCATTTTTCTTACTTCTCAAAAAGTGTTTGCCCTTTGCATTAGTCAACTCTTCATGACTATAACTAGATACCCAAGACAATCAACTTAAAATAAAGAAAGGTTTATTTTAGCTCATTGTTTTAGAGATTTCAGTCCACAGTTGGTTCCATGGCTTTTGGACCTGCATTGAGACAGCACATCATGATGGGGAGTGGCTGCTGAAGCAAAGCTACTCACCTCACAGGGGTTGGGAAGCCAAGAGGAATGGGCTAGAATCCCAATATCTCCTTCTAGGACAAACCCTCAATGATCTAATTTCCTTCCACTAGGCTCCACTTCCTGAAGGTTGCACTACCTACCAATATGCCATGGGCAGGAGACAAAACCATCCATGTGCCTTTAGGGGACATTTATCCAAACCATAGAAGCCATCATGAAAAACTTACTTTCCATCTTTTCTCTTTTTAAAATTATTTCTTTCCTCTGTTTCAACAAAGGAATTTGGAGGTAAGTGAGTTTCTATTCCAACCTAAGATAGTTAAAGGAGGTAAGAATGATTGGAAAATCACAGCACACACATTTTTTACTCCAGCCTGTTGGATAAGCCATAAATGTGGAGGGGAGAGTGTATACAAACCTGCTGAATTGTGAGGCTTAATGTACATGTGTGTATGTGGGCTTTTCTGGGCAGACTATTCATAGCTTTTTATAAAACTTGTAAGGGTCCATGACCCTAAGAAGATTTTGAATTATTAGATGTAAAGAAGATGTGTTTAGGGGAGAAAGCTGCTCAAATGGGTGGTGGTGGAGACTGATCCAGGTTCTGGGGACTGTAAGGTTTTAGCTGACATCAGGGGAGAGCTCCCTGGCCAGTCCAAAAGTTTTCTCCTCTCTGCCACTCAGAGGTGCTAAAAATTCATCAGATTCACAGAATGGTTGAACTCAGATGATGATAAAATCCCAGTATAATTCTCTCCAAAGAATGTTCTGATTAATAGAAACTGCAGAGGAACTAATTTCATGAAAATAGCAAATGGGATTGTTTCAGCTGAAGCAAGCTGGGAGAGTTGGTGCTGACGCCAAGCAGGAAGGTGCAAACAATCCCATTGTGCAGAGCTGACAGCTCCAATCTTGCCGCTTATTTATTAAATGTCTTTCCGCTGTAAATTATTAAGCCTGGATTTGGGGAGACAAGAGAGCTGACAGAATAAGACAATAGAATGGAAAGCAAACCTGGATCCCTTCCTTCAGTATTATTGTAGTATTGTGTTTTGTGAAAAGCTTTTGCCCTCCTCTGTGTTAGAGAAGGGGGAGGAATCTCTCTTTGGTGAGACTCAGAAATGCACAAGACAAGTAACATGCTTTTGATTTCTGACTTACTTGCTACTTATTACAAATCAGAAGGGATTTCAGAGAAAATTCAACCTGTTGGCTCAATTGACTGACAGATATTTTGTCTATTCTTTGAAAGGGTTGTTTTATTCAGAAAGGAAGAACTTGATCTGCCTTAACATTATGAAGTAACATATTAAATGTTTGAGGGTCTGAAGTGGCCTGATGGAGTTCATTTGGATTATTTGATAGTCAGAAGGCCTTTCACACCTGCAGGGAGCTCTAAGGTCTATTTCTTAAGCTAAAGAATGGTAAAAGGTGGTGGTTAGGGAGGAAGTTGAACTCCAATTATGCTCAAAGTCAATTGAAAAGCTAGAGTTCTAATATAGAAAGGAGTGATTGCTTTCTGTGAATCTTAGGTTCAGCTTTTAGCCTTCTGTTTTCTGTGAAGGGCAGGGGGCAGTGCTTCTTGGCTTAATATTACCCGTTATTTGCTCAGGGAAAGTAATAGTATGCACATTAGTGTGGATGCCTAAAAGAGGGCCATTCATTCCTTATCTGTTCATTCATTTAACAAATAGTGTTACTGTGTGCCTTTCACTCTTCTGGAAAATGGGTGGGGTGGCGAGGAATAAACAAAACAGTCCCTGCTCTCATGGAACTTGCATTCTAGTGGAAGGAGCACAGTAATCAATAAATAAATATATAGTATAACTGATGGTTCTACATGAGGTGAAGACTGCAAAGTGGGGCACAGGATTAAAGAATGATGAAGGAGCAGGCTAGGTGGGGGAGCTATTTGATATAAGGTGACCAAGAAAGACCTCTCTGATGAGGTGGCATCCTAGCAGAGACCTGAAGGAAATGAATGAGAAGAGGAGCTATCCTGCCAAGAGCTAAGGGGCCAAGAAAGCATGAGAAGAGGAGCCAGGTATAGTTCAAGAACAGCAAGGTGGGGAAGGGTCCCCAGAAAGGGACTTGCAGGTCACTAAGAGAGCTTGAGCTTTACTTTGTGAGTGAGACAAGTTGGAAGAAGTTGGAGGAGTTTCCAAGAAGAGAAGTGCCACGATCTGACTCCCTAAAAACCAAATGCAGAGTGAGTATGCCAAGTACGCTGTTGGTAGAGTCCCTAATGGGAAAGGGCTGCTTCCGATAATATCAAGGCACCAAGTAGCTTTGTGTGATTCCTCCCTGGGAGGTGGCATGAGAAGGCTCATCTCATTTCTTCTCATCTGCAGGATGGGTGGGATTTCTTCGTTATTTGTAAAATGGAATCCTCTCCTAGAGAGTGACAAGGATGATGATAAGCTGGGGTTTAATGTCCCTTTGTTCTCCTACAAAGTAGGATGAGGATATAAAACCATCAAACAGCAAGAGAGAGAATCTGTCACCACCAGCCTCTGGGTTTGCTATCCAGGCATCCTTTCTGAGGAACTGATATCAACTGGCTGGCCAGAGGAGAATTCTGTGAGTTGTGATTTCCTCAACTTTTGCAAAGAAGGAGAGGAAGAGAGGGCTGAAGCCAGAGAGACACAATACCAGACAGCTGCCAGGAGGATATATATGGCAAACTCAGCTGGAGCCCACACGGGAACATTTGGTGGGTGGGGAGAAGGAAACTCAAAATACTTTATGGGAGAGTGTGAGAGCATTAGAAGAACCATGGGGTTTCTGGATCAGCAGATGTCTTGAGGCATCGATATAGCCCACGACAGGGCTAAGCCCCACACTTCCTTATGGGACCTGCAAAGCAGCTAAAAATGTTCCCGTCCATCTGGGGTCACACCCAAGACCACTCTCTGTTTGTTCCACAAGGACATTTCAAGACAGGGTCAGGCTGAAGCTCCAGCTCTGAATGAGAGAAAATGGACAGACTGGGCTAGGGATATAGCTCAGTTGATAGTGTCTGCCTCGAATGCACAAGGCCCTGGGTTCAATCCCCAGCACCACCACCAAAAAAAAAAAAGAAAGAAAATGGACAGACTTAGAATGATGGAGGGATTGAAAAATATGGGGAGGAATCTTATTTGAGCTGTCAGCTGCTCAAATGGAAAGACTTTTCATGGATTGGTGCTGTGTTCTAGGATTGAAAGTCCCAGTATTTAGGATGGAGACCCGAGCTAAATCAGGATCAGGAAAATAATTACTGATATTATTTTCAGAAGCTCACAAGTATCTAGATGTGGCCCACGTTGAGAGTAAAGTCTCACAAACATTCTACTTTTATTTATTTAATTGGGGAAAAGCCTCTGTGATCCCACACCTGTGATCCCAGCTACTCAGGAAGCTGAGGCGTGAGGATCACTATCTTGATGCCAGTCTGGGCAACTTAGGGAGACCCTGTCTCAAAATAAAAAAACCCAAAAGATCCGGAAGTATAGTTCAGTGGTAAAGTGCCTCTGGGTTTGATTCCTAGAATGGGAAAAAAAAAAAAAAGAGGAAGGAAGGGAGAGAGGGACGGAGGGAGGGAAATCACTGTTTGAAATCATTTAAGTTGCATATGGGTGAGAGAAATGGCCATTCCCTGACTGGGTCAAGATTTCCCAAACCCTCTGTTACTAGAGACAGTTTCTCATTTGGTAAACTCCTTTGACCTTTTGGTCATGTTTTGGCTTAAAGAATAAAGGCCTGATGCAATGTATGTCGGCAATTGAGCAACTACATCCATTTACCTAATGGCAATGTTCTAGAAATAGAGATTTGAAGATAAGATACAGTCCCTTCTCCACATTGTTCACATTCTACTACAGGAGACAAACAAGGAAAACAACCTGGTGACAAAGGCTACCTCAGAGGCAAATCTAGGCTGCTTTCACTGTGCAGAAGAATAAACTAGAGAGGTCAGGGAACTTACCCTTTGTAGATTAGCCCCTGAGAGCAAGAGGAAAGGATTCCAGGCACAAAGCGGGGGCCCTATGTGGTAATCAGAGAGAACATGGAAGAGTAGGTGCTGGGACAGTAAGTTGGGCATGTCTATAGTATGGGGTGTACTGGGCCTGAAAGTGGGGGAAAGGGGTCTTGGAAATATGGATCACAAAGGACTTGCACGACATAATCAGGAATTGGACATTATCCTGAATATTCTGACTAGCCACTGAAAGATTAGATATTACAAGTTTTATAAACTACGAATATAAAATATTCTTCCATAAACCTTATGAATTCATTTGGCCTCCACTTCAATGTATTCAGGGTTGGGGGCTCTCGATTTCCTCTAAAGCTGCCCACTTTGTTGTTGGATGGCTATCAATCTTAGAAAGTTCTTTCTCATATTGAACCAAAATCTGCCTCCTCACAATTCCTACTCATTTGTGTCTAGTTTTGCCATTTGTAGCAACACACAGAAGGACATTTTAAAAATATATGAAGGTACCTGTCAATCTTTCTCTCAGTTTTCAGTTTTCCAAGCTTCCACATTTCCACAGAGCTCCCTCATTCTTTGTGCATTTCATTGTTTCTCGACTCCATTCACAGGTATCTAGACGAACTGAACTGTGGTTTATTAGTGCATCTTTTAGAATTGGGTGTTAAATTATTGCTCATAATTCTTCAAATCCGCTCTGAAAGACATGGGATACAGAGATGCTGTTATTGCTGCTTTTGAGCTGGACAGATAGGATCTTCAGTGATTCCACTGACATTAGTTTGATACCAGTCACCTCTCACTCTGCTTTCAAAGCTTTTGATTAATAAAGTTTCTACTTCTCCTGCACATCCATTGCTGCCAAGTTAAATCTCCACTGTACTTTGTATATGAAATTTATTTTGAAATCTAAACATAGGACTTTGGATTTGTATAAATTTTATCTTGTTAGTTTGAGTCTAACATTCCAGTTTATCATTTTTAAAAGTCTCAATTATCTTTCCTATGATATTTGTGGATCTCCTTTCACATTTGGTAAGTGTTCTTATCCAAGTCACTAACAAAAATTGGCTGGGAGAAAACTTGGTAGCACTGGAGGCCTCCTTCAATTTTCGGTAGCATTGGAGACAGCTTCAATTTTGCCTAATGACCCATTTTACAAGATTATTTATAAAATGGAATATTTATAAAATAATTCTATTTAAATAAAGGTACACCACGTGTGGCATTTCCTACCACTGGCATCAATAAGCATATATTGTCAACCTCCTAACTGCTAGGCTCTGTTAGGTGTGAGGATACAAAAATGACCAAGGCAGTCTGGGGTTGTGGCTCAGTAGTAGAGAGCTTGCCTAGCATGCGTAAGGCACTGGGTTCGATCCTTAGTGCCACATAAAAATAAATGAATAAAATAAAGGTATTGTGTCCAACTACAACTAAAATTATATATTTAAAAAAGTGACCAAGGGGTTAGTTTTGTCTTAGAGAGCTCACATCTACCAGAGATGATGAACATATATATACCAGTTTCAAAAATAATATAGATATATATTTAAAATATGCATTACTCTGATTCGTATTAGTGGGATATATAGAGATTCAAAATATAATATGTAACATATCATATTATATATTTGCAGTATTGAAGTATGTCAAGAACTTGGAGAATAAGGAGATTAATTTTTCATAGGAAAAAAGAGAAAGAAGGGCTTCACAGAAGAAATGACCTTTGAACTGGGTCTTGACAGAGATGTAAGCATTTTGTTAGATAAATGGAGAAGGGAAATAGGAAGAAATTCCAGAATGAAGAAAAAGGATAAGCAAATAATGAAGGAGCGAATGTCCTTGGAAATGTTCAGGAGCGGCATATATTCTAGTGTGGGTAGAGCGCCAGGCTCAGGGAAAAGGGAATCAGAGGACAGTTTGTGAAGGGTCTTGAATGCCATGTTAAGGAATTTGGGCTCTATCTTACAAGTGAAGGGTTCAGCTAAATCAGAAATCTTTAAGCAACAGCATAACATGGTCAGATTCATGAACTTCATAACTCTATGAACAAGGAAATAAATTCAATTTGGCAGAATGATCTTTGTGAATCATTTTTTTGTTTACTGAAACATCTATCTAATAAGTACTTCAATCTTTTTCTGTGTGTTTTGTCCTACTTTTTCAGTGTCTAGGTATTTCCTGACTATTATTTTGACCTTTTGGCCTCTTGCCTTTTTTTTCCCTTTTGACCATTTGTATTCTGTCTTCTTCTGGTTTATATGTTTACCCACTGCTTGTTTTGACCTTTAGTATTTAATATCCTCTGACTGGCTTACTAACCAGATAATGAACTACAACAATCTCCTGACCCTCAGTCCTGGATTTGCCTGCACTTTGAATTTCCGCCTTGATTTCAGTTGCCCCATTCTGTCGTGACCTCTGCACTTTGTGTCCTGCTTTGGATCTAACTGGGTCTCATCCTTGTGCTACATTCTTTGACTCACTTCTTTTATTCTAGCTCCCTGACTTGTACATTGTACCTGTCTGCTCACTTTGGATCCCAATTCTGACAATAAAATGCAGTCGCTCCTTTCTAGAAGCTATGGTATCATTGAAGAGAAAGCACTAACAACAAGGAATTGTGTAAGTTATAATTGATTGGCAGATCGGATGCACTAACTTAAAGTGCTCTGTGAGTTTAGAGAAAGGATTGAATGGAGAAATTCAAGAACCTTGGGAGGAATGTTCCTTTCTAGGCAACTCCCTTTAAGGAAGATTTGGGTATTTGGGATGTAGACATTTCCTTGGAAGGAAGAAAGGAAATATAGGGCGGAACTTCCTCTGGACTTCCCTATCATTGGCTCTAAAGCTGCCTATGTTAGAGGAGCTACCTCGTCTGCCATCTAGTGGTTGTTGCCATCAGAAACCTTACCCTCCTCAAGGAGAGAGCAATTTAACGCCATTTCCAACTTAAGCACCATATCTACAGGGCGTGAAATTAGTTCCAGCAAGCAGCAAATTTGCTGCTAATAAAAATATTTAGCGATTCACTTGTCTTTAAATCAGCAGCAGAATATTCTTTTACTTGCATCAATGCTTGTTTCTCCCAATTCTAATATTTGATAATCAAGCTAGAGTTGTTTAGCTAAAGCTGTGAAACAGCAAGTTCTTCAGCTCTGCAAAAATTTGAGTTTCCTGAGCAGGAATTTGTATTTTTCTTCTTTTGGTCAGAAATAGGCCTAGGTGATCCTTGGATCATGGAAATAGAGTACTTTCACTGGTTTGGGGTCTTGGAAATAAGTTTTCATGCTCATCCATCTGCCCAAATTAGTTCTCAAGTCATTGCACATGGAGAATCTGGAATGCTAAAGGAGGACACGATTTCTATCTCATGTTTAGACACATCTTTACTCTGCCTTAGTGCCGAACTCATTTTAATTTCCTGCCTTTTTTTTTTTTTTTTTTTTTTTTTGGTGAGAGTTCTCTAAAGATCCCAGAGATACTGTAGAATTCTAAAACACTGTTTTCATTAATTCAGCAAACATTCATTAGGCACCTACCATGTGCATTCATTGTTCTAGGTCTTTCTTTTGGGACAGAAGTGTCCCAAGGAGCCTAGTGTGAGAGTAAGATGAGAGGTGGACCTGGCCCATGACACCTCTACGTTAGGTTGCTGGAACAAAGAGCCACACTAGCTCTGGCATATCCTTCTTTTCCTTAAGGAGCTCATAGAAGGAACAAAGAGCATCAAACATTATACCTCTTATCACCTGATGGCCTGTGGGCCTCTGTTGGAGCAAATGTCTTGTCTCAGAATTCAAACAATTTAAAGAAAGAGTGAGGTGGCCTCTAGGGATTCTGTCTTCTACTCCAGAGAATCCCTGACTAGATCACTTTTGTTAGGAATCAGCCAGCATGAGATGCTGAATGAAAGCTGGCCTCTTGTTAAGAAAGGGCCCAGGGCAGGGCTGATAAAAGAGAGTTAGAGTGAAAGATGTGAGGTATACTACCTACTTAGCACTAACCTCACTGATAGAAGTACCAGAGAGGGTAAAATGGAGAAAGGGAGTCATACTTGGCAGTGGCCAAGAGACCATCTTGGAGGCTCAGGAACAGGAGACATGTCTCCATGTACAACAGAAAGGGGTACTATGGTTTGGGGATCAGAGCATGTGGGCTCCATCCATTCTTGGATCTTTTCTCTCAGGGTCATGATTTTAATATAGCCCCTCTTTCCCCTTGATATCAGTTTCCTCATCTGTCAGACAGATGAACTTGACTCCTCATCCCATTGAGGAAGGGTGGGATGATGGCAGCACTAAAGAGCTGTGAGAGACTCACCAAAGCAGGCTATGAAGAATGTCTGGGTTCCTCTTGCAATGGAGAACATGACAGCATGCTACATCAAAGTCAGATGAAGCAAGACTCCTCTGATGGTAAGGGATACAAGACAGGAAGTGATGTCACTTGCTCTGGATGCTGCTATGTAACTCCCCCATAATGTTTCAGTCTAAAAATCCCAAATGTCTGGGACTCAGTGAGTGTCTACTGAAGTCCCTAATGATAAAACCTTGAGGATTTTCTTGGAGTTAAAGTAATGGAAATTACCAGGTGCAAATTGTTGGGGAAATATAAAAAAGGGAGTATAAACTCTGTCAATTTAGTAATTAAGCAAGAACCAGAATAAAGATCAGAAAAAAAAAAAAACTTAGTAATTAAAACAGAAATAAAATGTTCTACGATCCTGTTTTTCTTTCTTACATGTTAGCCTGCAATCAAGTTAGACTTTCTGGGAGCCGGTGTCCAAGGGAAGTGTGGATGACTAGGAGAATGCAAGTGGCAGATTGCTGAGGTCATCCAGGACAGAGCGTAGCTCATGGCCACTGGGGAGCAGGAAACAAAAAAGCCAGATAAAGAGCTATGAGAAGATTTGGAGAGGAAGGAGGAAGCTGGCAGATGGAAGTCTTGAGGTCCTCCATGAGCCCCTTGACCACAGAGGCAGCGCTGACAAGCTGGGAAAGGAATGACCACATTGGAGCAAGGACATGGGCCCTCTGTTGGGCATACTGATCCATTTGCACCTTACTAGCTTCTTCACATCTCATTGTCTTTCAGGTCAGCTGTTCATGTCTCCATTTCCCAGACCAGCAGCCTTGCCTCCTCCAGTTACCACAAGGGCAAGAGGTCTTAGGCCTTATTGCTGGCAAGTGCCAGAGCTGGGTCAAAAATGAAGCAGCTTCTGAGGATGGAATAAAGGTGCTTCTAGATGTCAAATTCCCATCTATCCCTTGGGCATTTTTCATAACAGCAGGCCCATCGTTAGGGTTTCCAGGGTTTTCCTTGAACTGTTGCATATATAAGGTAGACCCCAAGAGCACTTTTGAAAAGTTCTGATCAAAATAACTCCAGGAAGTTGACAATTTCAAACCTAGGCTGAGCACAGTATAGGATCAGAATCAATAGTCAAAATGCTGTACAGATAGAGAGACTAATGTTCAGACACATTAAGTAATTCTGCAATCTCAGAATGCAGGACATGGGTGATAGGATAGTTCACAAAACAGCTGGCCATTTGCATTTCTAAGGGGTTAAGTTGGTGAACTTCCTTAAAATTAGATATTTCAGAAGTCAGGGATCAACTAGTTGATTTTTTTTTTCCCAAGGAAAACTTAACTACCTCCCTAGTCCTTGCATCAAGGATACAGATCATTGAAATCAAAACTGGATCCTGTGTACTAAGAGGAACCAGTAAGCACAAGCAGGACAACTAAAAGAAATGTCAATTAGGACACTAACCTTCCAGAATGGAGAATCATGTGAAGTGTCAAAATGAGAAATGGAAGCAACTTTCCTTAAGAACAGCGTGACTTCCTAATAAGAAGATAGACATTTATGTCAAAATGCTTGGGTTTGAATCCTAGCTCTACCTCTTCCTGGCTGTGTGACCCTGGACAAATACTTAACCTCTGTTTTTGTTTCGTCATCTAGAAAACTAGATAAAAGTTACTTAAAGTTTTATTTAAGACAATGAATGTTAGATATTAGTCCCTCTAGTGATTGAACCATGACAAATGTTTACAAAGCCTTTTAAAAAGAGACATAACATTTATATGAGCTCTCCTTGTTTAACGTAACTAAAAAAACTTCAGAAGAATAAAAAAATGGACTCACTGCACATTTTTGATATTTAAGCTTGGTGAAGGTGCTGGGCCATCCTCCTCCCCATCTATTTCTTGTTGACTCAGTGAAATTCCCTTAATGGTTATCGTAAGGCAGGGTTTCTCAGCCTTGGTACTATTAACATTTTGAGCGGGGTAATTCTTTGTTGGGGTTGCAGGGCTGTCCTGTGGATGGTAGGATGTCTAGCAGAATCTTTGGCCTCTGCCATCTAGATGCCATAGTAACCATATTGTGATAACCAAAACTATCTCTTAACTGCAGGGGCAAAATCACCTCAGTTGAAAACCATGGTTCAAAGTCTTTCTGTCTTCCACAAACTTGTAACTTACCTTCCAATACCCACTTTCAGTGGATGATTATGCCTTCTGTTTTCCTTAGGAAGAGGGCATCTGATGCAGGGGCAGTGGTGCAAACATGTAATTCCAAAGACTTTAAAGTCTAAGGCAGGAGGATTGCAAGTTCAAGGCCAGCCTCAGCAACTTAGCAAGACCCTGTCTCAAAATAAAAAAGGCTCCAGTGCTGAGAGAGAGAGAGAGAGAGAGAGAGAGAGAGAGAGAAGAAGAAGAAGAAGAAGAAGAAGAAGAAGAAGAAGGAGGAGGAGGAGGAGGAGGAGGAGGAGGAGGAGGAGGAGGAGGAGGAGACAAGATAGTAGGTTTTTAAAAAATACTCCATTCTTACCATTCAAAATTCATCTGGATATTCACCCACCCTCTCCTCTTCCCCTTTGGTCTAGACTTGCCCTCCCTCATTTCCTAGACTAATTGCTACAGGTATGTCTTTTATTAAAGGTCAGCCTAGGCACCAGCCACCCTGGTGTTCACTGCTGTTCGTGTTGCATTTGTCTGCTCTTTAGCCATCTGTCTTTGCCAAAGCCATTTCTTTTTTCTAGGCAGAACCTCCAGTATTTTTAAATAACAGTTTTGGCTACCTCAGCCAAAGCTACTAGCCAGTTTTTTTTTCTTTCTTTCTTTTTCTTCTTCTTCTTCTTCCATTTAATCTTCATGTTTCCCTGAAAAGTAAATACCAGTCTCAAAATTTGTGAGCTTTCTCTGATATCTGAGGTGTGGTCAGGTAGACTCAGCTACCTCCCCCTCCCCGATATTTTAACCCCATGCTTCCAGCTTCCCGTATTTACTCCAGGACTATTCCTCAGGGATCACCTAACTGCCAAATCCAAGGGCCTTTTCTTGTTCTTTAATTTTTCACTTTCTTTAAAGCTCTTAATGCTGTTGACCATCCTTTAGTTGAAAACATTCCCTCCTTTGGCTTTTAATTTCTCTGGGCTGAAAGTTGGGAGAATTAATGAAAGTGGTTTCTAAGGCTTCCTTGGGTGCTGGAATCTTACACATTTCAAATCCTCTTAGTTTCTGTTTGCAGTCAGCTGCAGTCAGAATATGGTACTTTCAGAACCCACAGGGCATACCGAAGGGGTGGGCAGAAGAGACCCCTTGGCAGCAGATGTTGCCTACCGGAATTTAACTTTTTCAAGCTTTGCTTATTTTCCGTGGGTACCATCGCTATTTGAACCCAGACTTAAAACCGCAGATTTACTTCGATTCTTCTTATTCCTCTTCCTGCTGCTTTCCCCCCTCCCTACCTCCTCCTTCTCTCCTCCTTCTCTTTCTCCTTCTCCTTTTTCTTTTTTAGTGGGTTTTATGTTTCTGTTTCCCTTGCTGTCTGCATACTCAGATCCTAAATCCGGCTTCCACAGTATCTTTCTTACTTTTGTCCCTATCAGCCACTACCTTAACTCAGGTCTTCATATATATATATATATCATATCTCCCTTCATTTTATTTATTTATTTTTACGTGGTGCTGAGGGTTGAACCCAGTGCCTCACACATGCTAGGCAAGCCCTTTATCACTGAGCCAGAACTCCAGCCCCTCTCATTATCTTTTATAAATTAATTTTTTCTCACAGCATTTAGCTCCCTATTTTCTGAACAACATTATGCTTCTAATGCCTGATCCCCACACCCACACCCACCGCAGCTTTGACATTGCTTTCCTCTTTTGGGGGATGACAGCTTAACTCTCTAACATCTCTCTCCTCTTCTTCCCCCACCCCCACTCCTCCTCCCTTGATTCTCCTAATTGGCCACTATAGAATTTTTGTTTAAATTGGTATTCAGTATAGTACTATGGTAGGGAAATAGCGCTTACAACGAAGACATGTAGTGTAGAGTGATGACATTTCCTTTCTTGCTTTTTTTTTGTTTTTTAAGTTAATAGTGGTGCTTTTAAAATTTGCTTAGACTATCACTAAGTCTGCTCCAAACTTTCTAGGAGAAATATAAATTCCCTCCACTTTGGCCATGGATATCAAACAACTTACCAGTTCTCTATGAGTTCAGTTTAGTTTTTCCCAGGGACATGCCACTGCTCTTTCTGATCCTGGGTCATCATTAGGCTGCTGCTTTTTTGTGCAGCATCATTTGGGGGATTTCTTTCAAGCCCCTCCTGTGAGCCTCTGACTTCCTGGACACTGTACCTGCTCTTTCTTAGTGTCTTCTTTTGTTTGTTTTGTTTTTGCTGTGCTGGGGGTTGAACCCGGGGTCTTGTGCATGCCCGGCCAACATTCTATCCCTTCACTGTGCCTCCCTGACGTTCTGATTCTTTTTCTTTGTATGCCTCCCTTTTTCTTCTCTACATTTTGGGACTTTCTTCTCCTTACTCTCTTCCCTTCTCTCTCCCACCTCCCTTTCTTGCTATCATTTAAATATTTCTGTTTTTAATATATCAGTTTTATTGCAATACGAAGGTCAAAAACTTCACCCATTTATGAATGTAAATGGGCTGGATGTGGTGATGCATGCCTATAATCCCAGGGACTCAGAAGTCTGAGGCCAGAGGATCACCAAGTTTGAGGCCAGACTCAACAATTTAGCAAGACTGTGTCTCAAAATAAAAGTAAAAAGGGCTGGGGATGTTGCTGAGTGGTAATGTACCCCTGAGTTCAATCCCCAATACCAAAATAAATAAAGTATACAAATAGTTTTTTAGTATGCTCACTGTTGTGTGTTCATCACTACAACAATCAATCTTAGAACATTTTAGCATCCCCCAAAGAGACCAATCTTATACCAATTAAGTAGTCAGACCACATTATCCCTCAACATTCTCCATTAGCACTCAACAACTGCTAATCTTCATCTGCCTCCATAAGTCAATTATGGGCATTTCATTTAAATAGAATCATACAATATGTGGTTTTTGTGACTGACATCTTTCACTTACCCGTGATGTTTCAAGGCTCATCTATGTGGTAGCCTGCCTCAGTACTTCAGTCCTTATTAGGGTTGAATAATATTCCATTGAATGGATATACCACAATTTATTTATCTTTTAATAAGTTGGACATCTGGGTTGTTTCCATTCTTCAGTTGCTATAAATAATGTTTGCATGAAGAAGGTTCTCTATATATCCCTACTCTTCTGAAGTTTTGTAATGACATTTTTTATCCCACTTTTTCATTCACTGGCTGACACCAGACAGACTCTTTCTCAGTCTGGGGCATAGCAACCTTTAGTTCTGGGAAGTATTCTTATATATATATTGTCTTTAATCATTTCTTTAATTCTTTCTCTTTTTTTAATGTATAATTCCCACCTGTTGGATTTTGGAACTTTTAGACTGGTTCACAAATGTTCTTATCCCTTTTCTTTGATTTTCCATTTTGTTCTTTTTTCTGGGAGAGCCCTTCAACTCGTTTCCAACTTTTCTCTTTGGTATTTTATTTATATGATGCAGCTCCTTCTTGATCACTGTTCTTTTCCATAGCATCTTGTTCTTTTGGGGAACACAATGATATCTCTTAATTCTCCTGATAGTGAAGCTATGCTTTCTGGTTTTGTTCATCTCTTTAAAGTTGCTTCTTCTGTGATCCAATCTAGACATTTCTGCCAGATTAATTTTTCTAAAGTATAGCTTAAATTACATGTCTCCTTAGTTAAAAATCCTTCCCATTTCCCCCTTTAGTATAAAATCATAATATTAGAAAAGGCTTGAAGGTTCTTTGGAGGCTCTTGATGCATGGATCCTGTCCCCAGTGACTCTTGGGCATCTCTGGTCAAGAGGTGCTCACTCCCTCACCAGCGCATCCATTCCATTATTGCAAAGGTCTGCTGATTAGAAAGTTCTTCTCCTACATAGAACTGAGATGCCACTTGTGAAACTTACAGTTGTGGACCAAAATTCTGATTTGTGACACTCAAATTAAAAGCTTGATATCTCTTTTATGTGACAGCACATATATGCTTAAGTTACTGCTACCATTTTTCTCCAGATCTTCTCTTCTTCCTTCCCTAATTTTTTAGCTAATATTGCCTATTGAATAATGCCCAAAGTACCCTCTCCTGTATTTAGGGCCTTCTGTGACATGATGTGACATGATTTTAACCTTCTCTTATGATGTCATCTCTCATCTTCTTCCACTTTCTCCTTCACTCTAAGAGCACAGACTGCCTTTTCATTTAGCTCATACCCTGTTCTGTTCCTGAGACACTCTTGTTCCTGTTAAGATCATTTCTATCAGGGCTGGAGATGTAGTTCAGTGGTAGGGTGTTTGTATAACAGGTGCACGGCCCTGAGTTCAATTCCTGTCACTGCAAAAGAAAAAAAAAACAATAACATTTCAATTAAAAGATTGGGAATGATTCATGCCAGATTGTTGAATCGTTTACTTTGTGGGGGATGGAATGGGTTAAAGGGGAATATGGATATCTTACTTTAGATAGATTTTTTTTCCTAAAAAGCAATAGGATTATTAATGATCTTTTATTTTTATGCTATTCAATGCATTTTTCAAATGCATAAAAATTAATTTAAAAAAATTTTAGTTGTAGATGGACACAATACCTTTTAATTTAATTAATTTAATTTTAATTTAATTTAATTTAATTTAATTTAATTAATTTTTAAACATTAATTGACAACAAATTCTATCCATAAATTGTAATCCTTATAAAAAGTTAAATAGCCTCAGAAACCTTTGATTCTTCCCTCCTTAGTTTTTTTACTCTGAATACACAAAGCATTTGGTAAGTTGATTTCTTATTGCCCTTACACTTTGTATCATAGATATTTGTATGCAAGTCTTAACTTTTTGGCAGATTATAAGCCCCTAGCAACCAAGGATTGTGTCTTGCTCATTTTTGGAAACCCCTGCCTTATGTACTAGCTAGCAGGGGCACAGTATATTTTTATAGAAAGGGTGAGCAGGTGACTCACATTAATGTTTACTTATGTTCCTTCAGGCACCTTTCTTTGTTTTTCTTTACATGGGGAGAGAGGATTCTGAGTCCTGCAGCCTCTAGCCAGCTTTTCCTGAAGATCAGACGGCCTCTTTCCCAGGTTGAGAGTTACTGTTGGATCAGGGTCTCTCCTTCACCTCTCCTGCTTCAGGGTCTGGATGTGTGATGCTAGTCCAGAGATACATGGGGACCCTGAAGACAGCAACAGCTCTGGAGATGGAGGGGCGGAGGGTGGAGAGGAGACCCACTAGGTCAGGGCTATGGAAGTAAACCACTTTTTGTCACAAAAGAATATTAAACAAGAGGGTGAGAGGAGGGGAGATGTAAATGAGGAGGAGTGGAAAGCAGAACAATGTGTCCAGCTGGCTTGAGGCAAAGACGCTGCCCAGGTGTGAGGAAATATCTACCCCCACCCCGCCCCCCACCATAAAACTGTCTTGTCCCTGTAGTGCAGAATCTGTGTCTCTTGAGTCCTGGGGCTGTCTTGGGAGCTGGAAACACTTCCCTGTCTTCTGTCTTTCTCTGTTTCTCTCTCTCTCTCTCTCTCTCTCTCTCTCTCTCTCTCTCTCTCTCTCTCTCTCTCTCTCTCGCGCGCGCGCGCGCGCGCGCACACACACACACACACCCAAATACACCATATTGTTCTGCTTCTACTGTCCTTTGTTGGACAGGATGTAATCATATCCGGCAGCTCCTTGCAGCAAGTACTGACTTGGGTCAAAGGGGTCCCCATGCAACCTGATTCTTGAGGATGCCTCTGGTTATGAAGAGAAGAAAAGATGAGTCTTTGCTTGTTGCCCTTACACTTGTATCATAGATATTTGTATGCAAGTCTTAACTTTTCCCTTGCTTACCACTGGCCCAAGGGAAGATTAATTGTTGTTGAGTTACAGAAAAAAGCAAATGAAGTGTGTTGGTGGGGGCACTGCTTATTGTCACAGGCAGATGTTATTTTTTTTCATTTTATATTTTGGATTTTGGGTGCACACAGTTGAGTCCCTCACATTCTTGTTTTGGGAGGTGCTACAATCATTTTGATGATTTATTGAATTCCTGTCTTCTTGAATCCTTATTTCCCCTTTCTATTTCCCTATCCCCATTTCTGTTCCCCTTTGTCCACTAAAGGTAATTACTCTTAATTATTTACTGTATTTCTTAGATAGGGCTCTCTGGAACAAGCTCTGAGATGGGAATTGCATGTGATTTATTCTTGAGGTGATTCATGTGAAGGAGTAAGGCAGGTAGGACTGGACAGAAGGGCAAGGTGACCCCTTCTGCATGTGACAGCAGCTGAGGACTGAGCTGAGCTCACCCATGCTCTGGGCCCTTCAGAGTCTTTCCAAACTGAAGCAAAAGGGACTGAGACTTTTACATCCTGCATCAGTCAGCCAATGGCCACTGGATGGGATATAACTTTAGGTGTGGCAATTGCCTGTCAGTGCAATTTCCTTATGGGACGCAGTTTTAAACCTGATTATAAATACAGCACCCCGCTGAGGAGTTGGGTAGATTTGCTGTGAAGGGGGCTAAGGGTAGAGCACCTCTGCATCCACTATAATGTCTATCCTTCCTTTTTTCTTCCCAGCACTGGGGATTGAATTCAGAGGTACTCTACAGCTGAGCTGCATCTCCAGTCCTTTTTTTGTTTGTTTGTTTGTTTGAGACAGGGTCTTGCCAAACTTTGAACTTGCAATCCTCCTTCTTCAGCCTTCAGAATAGAGTAGCTGGGATCACAGACATATGCCACCATACCTGGCAGTGCTTTAAATTTCTTCTCATTTCCTGTTCTCCCAAGCCCAACTGTTTTGGCGCACTATCCATGTTGCTATAGGAGGAGCTATTCCATTTCTTTATACTACCGTACAGTGTTGTTTCATTTCTGTTTGCCAGTTTACCCGTTCATTCCTTAGCTGATGGACACCCAGGTTGCTTCCTGTTCTTTGTTACCATGATCAGCAAAATGAGGGACATCCCTGTGCTCCTGTGGGAGAATTTCCCCAGGGTGTGTTTACTGGTAACAAGGTGGTCATTCTGGGTCATAGGCTAACATGCATTCTCATTTTACTAAATTCTACCAAATTATTCTCCAAAATGTCTGCACAGTTTTCACATTCATCAGCTGTTCCAGGGCCTCTACTGTTTGCTGGCTCTTGGCATTATCAGGCTTTCTAATTTTTGCTCATTCATTAGATGTTAAGTGGGATCTGACTTGGTTTTGCGTTTTCCTTATTCTTGAAATTAAGCATTGTTTCAAATACTTGCTAGTCATTAACACCTCCCTTGCTATGAACTACCTATTCATATACTTTTCTCATTTTTCTATTGTTTCCTGTTTTTTTTTCTTTTCTTACTAATTTGTTGGAATTCCCCAAACCATTGTCGGTTGTAAATGTCTTCTTCTAGGCATTACCCATCTGTTAACTCTGTCGATGGTGTACTTCACTCAACAAAAATCCTTAATTTGGATGTAAAATCTATCCATTTTCCTCCTTACGGTTTTACTTTTGGATCTTGTTTAAAAAATCTTTCCCCACTTCAAGGTCACAATATCCTATCATATATTTTGTTCTATTAGTTTATGGTTTTATCTTTCACATTTAAGTATTGAATCTATATAGTTTATTTTCCTATTCAATAATGAAAGAGAGATCCAAATTTACTTTGCCATTTGTGAAATAATTCATGTACCCTTTCATTTATGAGGCCAGATTTATCATCCGCCAGGTTTTCGTGCACCTATCAGTCTGCTGCTGGACTCACTGTCTGGTTCCACCAGCCTGTTTGTCTGCTCCTGTGCCAGTTCCACACTGATGTAATAACTCTGCCTTTGTGACATTTCTCAATGCCTGATATAGTGTGTTCCTTGTTTTTGCTCTTCTGTTTTTAAATCGTCTTAGCATTAGTGAGTCTTTTTATTTTTCCTCATAAATTTTAGAATGTTTGTTGAGTTCCGCTCCTTTCCCTCCATAGCCATATCTACTGAAATTGTGATTGGAATTAATTACATTTACATGGTTAGTTCAGGGTATTGACATGTACAGTTGTCATCACTTACATGAGTATAAAGATTCTTCAACTGACACAGGTTTTTTCATTTGTTCTTAACTAGGGTTTAAAATCTTTCTCCATAAAAAGTCTTGAATATTATTTGTGAATTTCCAAATGCCTTACAATTTTGTTGTTGTTGTAACATTGGACTTTTAGCTTATAAAAAGGAATTATATTTTATTCTCTATTGGTAAGATAGATTGATATTTCATGCACTAGAGGATAAAATATCAAAAGAATGCAATATTTGAGCAGCCCCTTACCTTTTAGTATCCAATAACTACTCTTGAAATTGCTGCTGTGTTCTGAAAATACCAAGTGTCTGAATTGTCTACTAAAATGTCACCAATTTAGGGCTAGGATATAGCTCAGTGGCACAGCACTAGCCTAGCTTGTGTGAGGCCTGAGGTTCAATCCCAAACCACCCCCCACCCAAAGGTCATGAATTTATATTTACATGCTATTTGCCAAAAAAAAGCTTAGTTGGTGCCAAGACATACCCCCAGTCTTCTGATTCCTCTGCGTCAGAGAATTCAGCCCCAGAATATGTCTGATTGAACTGGACCTGGATGAGCTTTACTAAGGCAGGTTCAACCTTGAGTGCAATTCTACTGATTGGAAAGTTGGGCCAGGGCCAGAGCAGGAAAAATTGACAACTGTCTTCCCCAGACACCATTAAGTAATATTGTTTCTGTCTCATTTCCCAGACTAACTTGGAAGGGGATCCTGGGAGTCCAGTGAACAAAGAAGGCAGAGCTGCAGGGCATTTCCACACCCTCATGTAGCGCAGGTGGTAGGCATCCCAGCCTTGTTTCTCAACAAAGCAAGGTGCCAATGGCCTGAATACTCGCGCGCCCTGTTATATCCTCTTCCTTCTCTGATATTGAGTCTTCTTTTAAACACAGGAAAGGTGTCAATTCTTTTTTTTTTTTTTTAAACTTTTATTTTTATTTATTTATTTTTTTAAGATATTTATTTTTTAGTTTTCTGCGGACATATCTTTGTTTGTATGTGGTGCTGAGGATCAAACCCTGGCCGCACGCATGCCAGGTGAGCATGCTACCGCTTGAGCCACATCCCCAGCCCCAAGGTGTCAATTCTTTAATTTCATTTAACTCAGTTATGCACATTTAAAAACAATCTGGTTTAGGTTTACGATGTTATAGAAAAACTTCTTAATGGTTTGCACACTTTAAAAATAAGTTATTCCACATCCATTTTTGCATTTGACCCATTATCAGATTTGATCCTCAGCACCCCTGAGAACGAGAAAAGGCACATATCTAACTCTTTAAAGCTGAAACGGACACAGATTTGCCCAAGTCGTCCAGATTCTAGGCTAAAATTTTTCCATTCAATCTTTTTTCTCATAGTTAACTAATGCCCAGACCCTTTCTAAAAGAAAAAATATCCTCTCGGCATCTAATATTGACTTGAGTTATTTATAATGTAACCTTAAATGTACCAAAAAAAATAGGTATAACTTCCTAATGTTTATTGTTTGCTCATAACTAAGTTTTAATTAAATGCTAAACAAAATTCTAAATTTAAAAATTTTTTGTTAGCAACTGTTGTCCAACTTGAAACATAATATTGAGATCCTGGCTCTGACCAAGCACACAGCCCTGACTGCTCGGTTGCAGGCCCTTTCTCCTGGCATGCTTGGCCTCTGTGTGCTTCACTGTTTCTCTATATTTGAACTTCTTTCTGCAGGATGTTTGTTTGTGTAAGCATTATGACACGTTTGGCCTTCACTTGCCACAAATGCATCATTTAAGCATTGGGTCTGCCTGTGTCTTTTGCTGGTTTGAAGTTCATTTCTTCGAAGGAAAAGAGAGGAATTCCTGTTAAACCAGGTTTCCAGCATGAACTGTGGTGGATAGAGCCCTTTGTATGAAGCAATCAAGTGATCCTCAAGGGCAGAATGAATCATTTCTAGATTTTGGGTCTTTAAAAAAAAATGATCAGATGTTCCTCTTTGGGGAGGGGACATAAAGAGGAAAATAAATACTGAAGAATTCAATTTTGCTCTGTGAAGGCCTCGTCTCTGACAAGCCGTTAATCTATTTGTTGATACTGTGAGAGGAGAATATCCAGCAGGGAGAAAATTAAAAAACGCTCAGCGCCAGTTGCTACCCTGATGAATCTCATCCAATTATTTAACAGGACACTGCTGGGTATACTTTTTTTTATTGTTTTAATTTTATTTTATCCTCTATTGCTTGTCATATCATTGTAAAAGTTTTCTGAATTAAAAAAAAGTTCTCCTTGCTGTCTACCCTTTTTCATTTGGCAACCATTGATTTTTTTCTTTCTTTTGCTTCTGTCTTTTTAACAGAGCTAGAATTAATGTAGGGTGATTATTGATTTATGTATTTGTTTATTTACTTACTTCCTGGAATGTAGAATTTTAGAGGTTGGATTCTGAGAAGAATTTTAAAGCATCTCAGTTGCAATAGGGGAGTTGAAGGTGAGAAAGAATAGTTTAAAATTGCATGAACTGTGAAGGACACACTCTCCCCCCATGGCCAGACTTTGAGCTGTCTACAGTTTCAGTTACCTGTGGTCTACAAATGTTCCATGCAGAATTCCAGAGATAAACAATTGATGTTTGAAATTGTATGCCATTCTTAGTAGCCTGATGAACTCTCATGTCATCCCGCTCTGACCCATCCAGGATGTGAATCATACCTTTATTCAGAATGTCCACTATGTAAGCTGCTCCCTTGCTAGTTACTCAGTAGCCATCTTGGGTATCAGGGGACTTTGGCTTTATCATAGTACTTGTAAATAAACCTTAGTACTTGTCAAATAAACCTTATTTGAATGAAGAGTGGCTCCAAAGGCACAGGAGTAGCAAGTGATGCAAAGGAAGCACTGGGGCATCAAACAGGAAAGGACAGATCAGCTCTGCTGCAGCGTGGCTGTGCCATGCAATGTTTAGGAAAGACGTAGCACAAACTGAAATGGGCTCAGTACTGTCTGAGGTTTTGGGCTCCCACTGGGGAGGCTTGGGAGCCATCCCCCCTCAGGGAGTCTGTTGTACTTGGATCCCTACACTCTTCCTTTGCTTCTTCCCCCCCCACACACACCATGAAGTACTGAGGGAGAGATGCTCTCCCTGGGCAGGAAATTCTCTCTTTATCAGTTTAGACCTAGCTGGCCCCTGGGATTCCAGTGGATGCAGAAGAGGAGTGTTTGTCCCTGGGGAAATTGCTCTGATCCTGCCTGGATCCTGGTTCCCTCTTAAAATCACTGGCACAGGTGACTTTTTTTTTCCTCCCCAAATAACATAGCATCATTAAACATGACATTACTTTTCCCAGCCCCATCCTTGCTGGAACATACTGGTTTCACCCTGTATGGTTTAGACTCTATGGTAGGCTTTAGGTCCAGGAAGAATCTGCCCTCTTAGATCTTGTACCCAGGGGTTGCATGTGCCAGGTAAAATACAGGCTAGCCAGTCAAGTGAGAATATGAGATAAACAACAAAAACAAAATAATTATTTTAATCCTGAGGAGACAGACTTATGGGTCTGTTCCTGTCCACTTTCCTCTGCCACACATGCTCCCTGTGAGTTGGATTGTCCCCTCCGGCTCCCTTTGCCTTGGAGCTTCTAACCTCTAATGATCTTGATTCCTTATTGCTTTCAGCCATCTCACCTCCATCTGGAAAGCCAGGCTCTGCCCTGCTCAGGGCAGCAACTGATATGTGCAGGGCAGCCAGGCTGGAGCAAAGTAGAGAGCCTGACCCCAGAGCTCCCTACTCCATGCCCCATACCCAGCACTGTTCTGTCTTGTGAGGAACCTTGTGCTCCTTGGTCCTAGTCCCTTTGATGGGGCATAGCCCCCCCATTCAAACAACCACCCCCTCTTCATCTCTGGCCAGGACACTTGGAGTATGGTCTGCCTTTGCTCCTAAGGAGGGGTGCCCCTGAAGGAAAGCCAGTGTGGCTCTTTAAATCTCAAGCAGAGACATGGTAGGGTCTAAAGCTGTCACTGCCCTAGCCACAATTCTGAGAGCATGCCTGATCGTCCCCATGGCCCTATGGACTGTACTTGCTGGATTTCTTCACTCTCCCCCAGAAGGTGCCATGAAGACCAAGGCATCTGGTGGGTTTATCCCTGCCACTGTATTCAACATTCCCTCTCCTTCTGGGCCCTGGTTGTCATCGCCCTTCCCTATCACTGTTGAAGGATTTAGGGTTTCCGTTCCCTCGAACACACAGATTATTGTGGTGTGGGTGGAGCAAAGTCACCAAATTTAATTGAACAAAATCCTCACAGCAACAGTTTTAGTTTCGTGCCTTATGGGGCTGCAGAGGAACAGTCAGGATGGAGAAGCACGCGGGGAGAGCTATTGTCTTGGAGAGAATTCAACCAGTAGTTTTCACCCCGGCCCCACCCCCCTGCTTTGGGCTAATTCAGCTAGTCATTTTCCAACCCGGTTGTGTGTAGAGACACACCGCAGCTTCTTTGATCCCCGCCTTCCCTGCTAACAGACAAACTGCTGCCAAAGCTTCCAGCTCCTTTCTCCATGGTGACCAAGACCCTCATTTCCATTTAATCTCAGTCCCCCCTCCCCTACCCCTACCCTCTCCTTTCTGTGAAGCCTGGGTATTTCCTTTCTCTTCTCTCTCTCGGTAAGTGATTCTCCCTCAAGTTTAAGGTATAAATGTCAATGTGTCATGGCTCCTTCCTTTCTACCTTATCTGCCCTCTTCTCCCTCTCTGCCTATTTTCACTGGTCACTCCCAAATCTTTGCTTTTTGCTCGTTAAACACCTTCCTTTTAGTGCCCCCGTCCCCTCCAGTTCCTTTCCCAGCTCTGCCTGAAGGGTAGGAAGGTGCAGAGCAGGGAGCTGAAGGCAAGGTCCTCTGCCTCCCATCCCCCTCTATCATGGCTCTGCTAGGACTCTGGGATTTCCCTTGGGGGAAGTTGAGTCTGCAGCACCACCTCCCCCAGCAGTGGTGGCCAAACCCCTCAGAATTCTCTTAAACAGTCCCTGGAATCTGCTGTTGCTGGAAGATTCCCAGGTGCCCACCTCTCCCTCTCTGTCTGAAGGCAGGTTTTGCAAACAGGTGAGTGGAATAACTGGTCAGCAAGAGAGCCATGGAAAAGAGCTGGCCACCACACCATGGTGAGATTGTGGAACTCAACTCATTCAAGAATACTGGCTGGGGATGTGGCTCAAGCGGTAGCGCAATTGCCTGGCATGTGTGCGGCCTGGGTTCGATCCTCAGCACCACATGCAAAACAAAAATGTTGTGTCCGCCGAGAACTAAAAAATAAATATTAAAAATTCTCTCTCTCTCTTTCTCTTAAAAAAAAAAAAAAAGAATACTGGCCTCACTGGCCCATCTTGGAAATTCTGTTTATAGCTCCCCTCTGGCCTGAGGCCTTTTTGCTGTGGGCATCTGTTCGTGATGCACTTTTTATGGTCTAGTCCTTTACAGCATACAAGTATCCTTGTCCAAGTTATCTTACTTGTTCCTCTTGGTGGTGATGTGATTTTGATTGTGCAGAAAGGGAAACTGGAGCTCAGAGATATTAAATGTATTACCCAACATTTGAACAAAGAAGTAACCAGTGAAGCCAGGACAAGAACCCAGGTTATGGAATTCCATGTTTCTTTTGCCTTCTTTCTTCAGTCCTCTGTGCAAAGAAGTAGAAAAGGGAGGAGGCTGCACATTCTGGTGCAGGGCAAAGATATTGAGGGGGAGTTTTAATTTTTTTCCTTTTGTCACCTCCCTTCACGACCAATTTACATTGTTATACAATGCTAATTTGTACCGTTCTTGTTAATGTTTCTTTATAGATGTTTTAGTTATGTCTGTCCCATATGCGCATCTGAATTTTTTTCTTAGACTCTGAGCTCCTTGTGGGTACTTTCCACTGCATGACTCCTCCAGGGAAGTCTGAACAGACTCAGCACACTGTTCTCCTGCAAGGGCATGGGAAAATGGTACTGATACCATTAACACTGGGGTAGGTAGAAACCCAACTTACTCTCTTGCTTTTCCATCTTCCTATTGTACCCCAGCCAGCCTTCCCAGCCTTCTTGTTAGCCTTTGTAAGAAATTAAAATCCCAATAATCAAATCAGTCCTTGTAAATTCCCTAGAAGCAGCTCCAGAGCACCAAGGAGCCCGAAAACCCCAGACTCAAATCCATGTCAAATTTCATAGATATAATTTAAGCTGGGATCAAAAATCCACACTAACCTAGTAACTAAGGCTGCTCAAAATGCAGAGTTTATAGTCCATCTGCCTCTCTGCTTCAGGGAGTCTGTATTAAATTTATTGCAAAGTAAAACAAATAAACCCAGGCAAAGGCAGGGAGGAAATCTGCATACTCGTCAAGAGAATTAGCAGCCCTCTCCGGTTAGGAAGGCTGCCTCTCAATTTGCATCTCTAAGGAGTTGTGACTGGGCTGGGGGCTGGGATGAAGTGGTGGCGACAGCATGAAGACTCGCAGCGGGACTGTCCCCTGCCGGCTGACCACAGAACTGCAACCCTTTGACCTTTGTAGTGGACGCTTGGGGGACTCACCTGGGATCCGGCTGAAACGAGCAAGAATCTGCAGCTGAAATAAATACCGAGCAGGTGTGGGATAAGAAGAACCGGTAGCAGAGAGAGGAGAGGAAAGGGCATTACGGCTCAAGCCATCCTTATTGCTAAACTTCAGACTCAGGGATAGGAAGCTAGGAACTTAAGCCGGTTCCAGGGAGTTTGGAGTTATCTTTTCAGTTGTACAAACCAGAAACCAGGCGAATTTCTTGACTTCTGACCTTCCTCTTTTACTTCTACCTCTCTCTTGTGTTCTACAATCCTTAATCACTAAGCCCATAAGGCCCGGATGGAGGCGGCAGGGGCAAGGGTTCTTGGATGGCTGTGTTGGCTTGATAAGTATCTGCCACCTGCTGGCCGTGGCAAAGCCATGCCTCACGTTCAGGGCTGGGCTTAGGTTGTACAGGCAGAGCTGGCACTTGCATGGTTTTGATACGGGATGCTTCCTGAAGTTTTGCTGCATCCCGTGACTGTCCCTACCCAGTTTGCTAATCTGGGGATGTTGGGTGCAGAGCAGGCTGAACTCTGTTGTCTGCTGGGCAGGCTGAACAGATGTTGGCTGCAAGATAGCCCACGCACTCAAACCCCACTCTATCTGGTCCTTTATCACCTGTTTGTGTCAAGTCCTGCTCAAGGCTGAACACTTAACCCCCCCTTGGGCCAACAAGGCAGCTTGCAGACCCAGAGGCCCCATTAGATTTGGGCCATAAAAACTCCCTCCTGCCAGGCCCCCCTCTCTCTTGCTCTTTCTCTCTTGCTCTCTCTCTCTTGCTCCCTCTCTCTTGCTATCTCTCTTGCTTTCTCTGTCTCTCTCCTGTGTGCGCTTCCTCTCTTTTCTCTCTCTCTCTTTCCTTCTTTCCTTTCTCTTTGTTGCATTGCTGCAATAAAGATCTTTTGGTTGCTCCGAGTGTTGTGGTCACTTTCCTTTCAGGGGATAGAGTTGATCTGTAAGTCTCCTTTCAGTGCTAATACTGATTTTTAATTCTATGATTCTGGTCCAGAATTCTATCACATGTTTTCCAAGGAAGCTCTGAAGATCCCAGCTACTCTCCCAGGATATTCCCATCATCCTTCAAGCCTGGATCAATGGCATTGTCTTTAGAGTGATGGTTCCCCTGACTTTGTTACATAGGGATAAACCATTTTTCTTGTAATACCTTACAGGTAGGTAGATAGAGACATGTTGATTTATTAATGTAATCACACTGTATGTATATATGAATGTATGTATTTATTAGCCCCATTCCCTAGAATGCAAAGTTCTTGAGCTCATTAGACAAAGGGAAGAGGTAGGGGCTAGTGGGTATCATGGTTATTCTCTGTAGTTGCCTGCTTTCCTCTGCCTGCTTTTCCCAGCCCTGCATCTGAGACATAGTAGCTTCAGAATAAGCATTTACTGAATGAATGGATGAGTAAGGAATAAATGGCACAAGAATATGAAGGTTTGACTGCACCATTTACCCAGAAACCTGGCTGTCCCACTCAGTTTTCCTTGCTCTTCAGTTACCCCATGACAGTTCTATCTAATCTATTTCCTGAGTGATTCTCAAAGCATCTCTTCTTCTCCAGTCCCTAAGAGGCAGCATCTCTTAGTGGTTAAGAACATGGACTCTGGGATTGGGGATGTAGCACAGTGGTAGAACATTTGCCTAGCATATGGAAGACCCTGGGTTCCATTTCCAGCAAGGAAGAGGAAAAAAAAATGCATAGATTCCGAATCAGAAGGATATCAGTTTTTATCCTGGCTCCAGCACTTAAACTAGACAGAGAGACCACCTAACTAGCCCTGACTTCTCTTTTTCTTTTAAGACAGGAGAGCATAATGGTTCAGAGGGTGGATTTACCCAAGCTAGACTTACCCAGGCTTTAATCTTGGCTTTTCTATTTGTCAGCTGAGCATCCCTGAACAAGTAAGCTAATCTCTCTGTGCTTCAGTTTCCTCATCCATAAACTAGAGTTAATAGAATCCACTTCATAGTGTTGTTATGAGGATTAAAAGAGCTAATGCACATAAAGCCCCTAAAACAGCGCTTTGTGTCTGGTTAGCATTAATTAACACAATAAACCCCTAACAATTATTAATAAAAAGCAAAGGGATTTCACAGAACTGAAGGCAAGCACCAGAAGAAGAGACTGTCCTGAAAGATGCTTTGCGAGGTAAGAGGGAAGCTTCTAGATGAACAAGCAAGCATTTCCATGAGGAGTTTGCAGACATGCTGAAGACACTGCTAGGGGGCAGGAACAGCAGGCTGCTTCTCTCCACCTGCAGAACCCAAGTTGGCATTTGTCCATCAGAATCAGAAACCTCAGTGGGGTGAGTCCAAGATGTCCAAAGGCAGAGCAGCTTGTCCTTTGAGATCTTCAGGGACATGCTTACTTGTGAAGTTGCCCTTAAACTGAACCCAACCACTGAAGTTGTCCCTCAAACTCTTGAGCTTTGTTCTGACCTCTCTTTCTCTGACCCTCCAGAAGATGTGCTCAGCCCCTATTTTAATACTCACTACTCCTGTCTCTGGGTCTTTACTCATGCAAGTGGACACCTGCATGCCCTGAGTACTCTTCTGCTCTTCACCTACAAATCCTCCTGGCCCTTCAGGTCTATGTTCAGATGGCAGCTCCACTGGGAAACCTTCTCTACCCATGTAGACTGGCCAGTGCCCCTAGTCTGTGCTCCCATAACACAATGTCATTCACTTCTCCCCATATATTAGTTAATGTATATGGCCCATGACAAAGTACTACAGACTGGGGAGCTTATACAACAGAAGCTGAATTTTCTCATGATTTTGGAGCCTGGAAGTGTTGAGAGCCACAGCCGAGTTGGAATGATGCCTGGCATTTTTGCCAGAAGGAGTGGTTGAGAGGTGATGCCAGCGAGCCATTAAGATGATGATAATTAAGTTAAGCTGTGTATAATTGCTGTGACTGGATGATGCTGGATTGAAACAGGTTGTGTATTCAGTTGTATATTAGACCCCTGCTGTCCGGCAATAGGGCGGCTCCTGCTGCCTCCAGCGCCCGCTACTTTTGAGGTCTCTTGGAGTTCCTGTTGAGTTCCGGTTGAGCTCTTGCGGGGATTCCTGGAGAGTTCGCATTGGTTGGTGAAGTTCCGGTGGAGAGAGTTCCGGTTGGTGTGATGTTCCTGGAAGGGCCGCGTGGGTGGCATGCGCAGGAGTTTGGAAATAAAAGAGTTCCTGTTTGAACCTACAAGTGCCTCGTGGCGACTTGGTTATTTTGTGCCCAGCCAGACTGCGGCATGGAAGTCCAAAATCAAGGTGCCAGCAAGATTAGTTTCTGATGAGGTCTTTCTTTCTGACTTGTAGATGGCTGCCTTCTTGCTGGGGCCTTACATGGCCTCTTTTCTGTGAATGCAAGGAGGAGAGAGAGAGAGGGGGAGAGGGAGAGGGAGGGAGGGAGAGAGAGAGAGAGAAAACAAACAAACAAACATGAGAACATACTCTCTGGTGTCTCTTCCAGTGGATACCAGTCCTACTGGATCTGGACCCTACCCTTATGACCTCATTTCACTTTACCTCCATAAAGGTTCTATCTCCAAATGCTGTTACACTAGGGGTTAAGGTTTCAACGTATGAATGGTGCAGAGTTACAATTCTTTCCATGGTAACCCATTAGATGATAAGTTCCATGAGGGCAGGGCCTTGCCCACTGCCCCATCCCACATCCCCACCCTTTTCTCCTCTTCCATCTATAACTGCTATTGATTACAGTAGAGCAGGGAAGCAAATACCAAAATATATCAATCAATCACCAAGGTGGCAAAGAAGCTTTCTTTTATAACAACCACTGCACCTTCTTCTATTTTCATGCCTACCCCAGTACTCACTCCTCACCCTCATTCCATCTGTTGGCAATTTTTTCATCATTTATTTTTTTTGGGGGGGGGGCGGGTAACAGGGATTGAACTTGGGCACTTGACCACTGAGCCACATCCCCAGCCCTATTTTATATTTTATTTAGAGACAGGGTCTCACTGAGTTGCTTAGCAAAGCTAAGTGCCTCGTCATTGCTGAGGCTGGCTTTGAACTCATGATCCTCCTGTCTAAGTCTCCCGAGTCACTGGGATTAGTGGCCACCGTGCCTGGCTCTTTTGTCATTTCTACAGTACCTGCTCATAGCAAGAGCTCAATAAATACTTGTTGAATGAATGAAGAAATGAATGAATAAATGAGTCAGTTACTTGTGATAATATAGGTTTTAGAAACAGGTATTAAATGTGATCTAGTTTAATTTGCTCACTTTATGGAAGAGGAAACTGAGGTAGGAGGATCTTTGCTGGCTGGTGGCAAAATGAGGGTCAGAAGTTAAAGTCTTCATCCTCTCTGCTGCTGAGTCTAGTGCTCTTTTCACTTGGAACAAAGTTGTCAGAAGCCGGGAGAGTGGTGTATGCCTATAATCCCAGTGGCTCAGGAGGCTGAGGCAGGAGGATAGTGAGTTCAAAGCTAGCCTCAGCAACTTAGTGAGACCCTGTCTTAAAGTAAAAAAAAAAAAAAAATTTAAAAAGGGGCTGGGATGTGGCTCAGTGCATAAGTGCCCCTGGGTTCAATCCCTGGTTCAAAAAACAATTAGCTATATAAAACTCATGGTTCTTTTAAAATCATGCCCAGAGTTTCCTTGCAAAGAAAATATCTTTAGCCTTTCATTGGCCAAAAAAAAAAAAAAAAAAAATCTTCCTTGTTTGTCTCTTCCTGCACTGGAAGTTTTTCTCTTGTCCTAGTAATCTGTTCAGGCACCTGAAATCCTTTTGCTCCTTCCTGTGTCAGGGTAGGGGCCACAGGGCTGGTCTGGGCTCAGGCAGGGACTTCTGCCCAGGTTTTGATTCCAAGCTGACAACCCAGGTGTGTGGCTCTTTGGAGTTCTGCTTCCCTGCTAATGGGTTTTGTTAACTGTTTGTCATTTGCTTATGCAAATCTACCTCTTCCCGAATTAAAACGAACCCAATTATAAAGTGAAATTTCACAATTAAACCACTTAGTGAAGGACATTAAGCGACCAGAAGGAATTGATTTGTAAAAATTTCAGTGATAATTACCAAATGTTTCTGAAATGTGACTAAGTCCTAGGTTTTTCTTTAAACAAACACACATACTTGCACATTTTCATATATATACTGCACAGACACAAGCACATATTTTCACACACCTGGTTTCCATCTTCTCACTGTGAGACTTGTTCTTGTTCCTTCTCTAGGTCTAAATTTTCCCCAAATAGAGGAAATTCCACCAGCCATCAGATCATGTCTGCAAAGTTCTTGGAAACTGTCCAAAAGAAATGGCCACTGGGCTGAGGAAGCTGGGGTAGGCAGGAAAATAGAAGAAGGTGTAATGGTTTTAATAAAGTCTCTTTGCCACCTTGGTGATTGATTGATATATTTTGGCATTTGCTTCCCTGCTCTGCTGTAATCGATAGCAGTTATAGACCCAGGAGCAGGAAAGGGTGGGGATGTGGGATGGGGGCAGTATTGATTGGTCTTTACAGGAAAGAGCCTTGCCTGGGGATTGCAGTGCTGTGGCAACTAGAAGAAGGACCTTGCTGTTCCTTGAAAAGGTTAACTTTTGTCATGCCCCCTCCCCCATTCTACCAGGCACCAAGTCAGAAACTTGGAGATAGATGAGGACAGACAGGCATCTGCCTGGAAAATTGGACTTTCTGGTGTTTGATGGAGCCAAAGTCATACTCATCTTTCTCATTGCACCCACAATTAGAGGGTAAAATCCATAGTCTCCTCGGTTGCTGTGGGGACAGGGTAGGGAGGGTCTTTGAGGATAAAAGAGTTGATGATATACTTATGGGTTCCAGACTATATCTATGCTCAGAATAAACCCAACTCATTTGGCAGCATGTAGTTGCTCAGCAGGTATAATGTAGAGGTGATTTTAGCATAGACTCTGGAGCCAGCTTGCTTGGATTCACAGCCCAGCCCTGCCACTGAATGTGTGACCTTTGGCACGTTAATTAGTCTTCCTGTACTTCAATTCTGCCATCAGTAAAATGGATATGACAGCAGTACCCATATCTTGGGGTTACTGTGGTAGTTAGTTGACCTATGTAAAGAACATGGATGGCTCTGGAATATGAGAAATGCTCTGTATATGTTGCTATTATGCTCTGATACAGATGGACACCTGGGCTGGCATTCATGATTTATGGGTAGAAACTTAAAGGTACAAGGGTTATCCCAGCCTTGGCCTTCTGGTGATGAGAACCCAGGGCTCAGGATCCAGCATCTGCTAAATAATTCTTTTAGTATATCAGCTCACTAGCCACAAGATTCCTCAACCCTTTTTAGATTAATTTTTTTTTTCTCTGAAAGCTTTCAAAAATAAATACCAGGTACAGGGGGATGGGCATTGGAATGATAGCCTTCAGTGCCCACAAAGTGCGACCAGGGACCAGGATAGGTATTCATTCATTAAACAAATTCCTGCTAAGTTCAAGACAGTTTCAGTTGATGTGCTGATTTCCATTTGTGACCTTGAACTTAATGTGGATCAGTGAAATGTGTAAGCACCCCTCTGTAACATCATGACAAGTAGCTTTTATGTAACTTGGGATTCCCCATATCTAGAATAATGTGCTCAAAACCAATGCTTTGCTTAAAAGTGCATTTGCCACTTGACATTTTTGTTGAAAATATACTCATTTTTAAAAATATAGTTGCATTGTCATTTGTTGACATAAGTGAATTTGTAGTTTCCAGAGATTTATGTGGCACATTAAGTGACTTGGGAGCTTATTTTCTTCTAAATCGTAGATCTGAGTGCTGGGACAAATAAAAGCTAAGAGGTTGGCACAGGTGCTAAGGATCCTGGCCTACAGAGTCCTGTGACAGTCAGTCTCCTGAGAGGTTAGAGCTGGAAGGGACCCTAGAGATTGTCTAGTTCATGGTCCTCATTTTAGAAATTAATTGTTATTTTAGTTGTAATACAAACTTATGGGGTACAGCTTGATAATTCAATGCATGTATACAGTGTGTAATGATAGAATCAACATAATAAATGTTTCCATCTCCTTAAACATCTTTAAAATTTTTGATTAACACATAATAATTGTACATATTTATGAGATACAGTGTGATATTTCAGTATATGTATACAATATGTACTGATCAAATCAGGGTAATTAACATTTCCATTTTCATTAACATTTCCTTACTGTGGCTTTGTGTTTGGGGACTTTGAGCTCCTCTCTTCTAGCTATTTATAAAATATATAATAGGTTATTGTGAGCTACAGCCCCCTGTGTGGATCCAACACAGGACTGGATTCTTTCTACCTGTGTTTTGGTACCTTGTTTTGCTGATTCCAGAGAGGTGGAATGGCTTCAGAAGTTGAACTGGACCCAGGTGTCTTGATTTTGAGCCCAGTGCCATTCCATGTGCTGAAGTCCTTGTGGCTCTGCAGCAGGCCCCTTCCCCCTCTCAGATCTCCTGTTCTCAGGTTTGTGTCTCAGGCTGTTACTGTCGGACAATTCAGTTGATTCAATAGAGATGCACTGAGAACGTATTCAGTGCCAAGCATTGTGTTAGGTCCAGGATAAAAAAAATAAGATGTGGACCACTAGGCAGACTGCATGGCATTAGCGTGCCCAACTATGAGCAGCCTCTCCTGTGAAAGGATTCTGCTTAACTGTGCTGTCACTTCACTTGGTTCACTTTGGTGGGTGAAATTTGAGCAGAAGTGATATGTGTCACTTCTGAGCAGAGGCTTTCAAGGACATTTTGTGGTCCCTCCTATGCTTTTCTGTCTCCCCAGGAGAGGGGCAAGGCCAGAGCAGGGCCGGGCTTCTAGCCAGGTTCCACAATGAAGAGAAGATATGCAGAGGCTCTGGAGCCAAAGGTGATGCGTAATGAGACCAGTGCTCTGTCTCTGTGGCCAGCCACCAAGAGTTGATGGTTGTTCATCCTGCAGCATAAGCTGCATGAGCCCAAGGCTACAGAGAATCACTGATTAGTTGGAGACATGGCTTATTTGCAACTGAAACGTGGAGTGATGGATGCTTTGCTAGTCATAGACACAGAGGAGTCAGGGGTAGGCCAAAAGAGGGAAAATAACTCTCTGTAAAGGAGGCATCTGAGAAGGCTTTCTGGAAGAGGTGATGGCTTAGAAGTGTTTAAAGGTCAAAGAGAATTTTACCACGTGAGGGGATTGGGAGGTTTGTTTATTGAGGCATCCTAATCAAAGACACCCACATGCACAGATATGAAATATCATGGTATGTTTGAAAATCTCTTGTAATGTCCACACTGTGGGCCAGGATCAGGTTTCTTAATCTTTGAGTACTATTCGCTATCAGCCACTGGGTCAGGTGTGTGTGTGTGTGGGTGTCTCAGTGAATATTCAAATAAAAGTGCATCACTTAGTTTGTTTTAGAGCCTTGGCCCCCAGTCATCTCTGATTTTATACATTGAAGAGCTCAGCTGAACATTGTGAGCCATATATGCTTAAAAAAAAAGAACTTAATTTTTATTTAAATCAAAGAATACATATATGTAGTTTGGAAGTTAGCTGTTGCTTTGCCTCACCCCTCCCTACACCTAAATCCAATTCCCTAAGGGAGTCACCATTAACTCTTACAGCTCTTTTCTCTCTTGCATATATAACTATGTTTCTAAAAATATGCTTGTATTGCTACCTTTTTTTTTTTTTTTTTTTTTTTTTGGTACCAGGGAATGAACTCCGGGGCATTCGACCACTGAACCACATGCCCAGCCCTATTTTGTATTTTATTTAGAGATAGGGTCTCATTGAGTTGCTTAGCACCTCACCGTTGCTGAGGCTGACTTTTTAAATTCAAAATCCTCCTGACTCGGCCTCCTGAGCTGCTGGGGTTACAGGCATGCACCACAGTGCTTGGCCTTGTATTGCTACTTAATGTGCCAGTTTTAGAAAATTTCTGCCATGGTAGATGAGAACTCAGCTCTCCTACATTATTCTTCTTCAGTTCCATCCCTGCCTTCCCCTCTTATCTCTTTAATGCAATTTTTTTTCTGTTCAGTTCATATTTGATGTTTATATGCTAATGACTAAAATAGTATTTACTACTGAATCAAGTAGTACATTGTGACCATGTATCTTTTTACTGGGGTTGCTTTCTTTTTCCTGGAGTTAATAGTTGCCTCTTTTTTTTCCCTTAACTGATCTGGTCTCCAGATTTACTTATAGTTTTGTTTTGTTTTTTGCAAATGTGGGAAACTTGAAAAAAAAAGTGAATTTGCTTTTTGCTATATACCTACCAAACTATTTTCCATACATTTGAGCTTATCTTTTTCTCCTATAATTACCGCTCCTATTATCCATGTTTTCTGTTTACTTTCATCTGGATTGACTGCTTTATAAGAATGCTGTACAACTGTCATCCAGAAGCTTCTATTTAATATATATATATATTTTTTTTTGGGGGGGGGGCACTGGAGATAGAACTCAGGGTGTGTTAGCACAGAGCTACATCTCTAGTCCTTTTATATTTTAATTTGCAACAAGGTCTGGCTAAGTTGCTTAAGGGCCTTGCTAAGTTGCTGAAGCTGGCTTTGTATCTGTGATTCTGCTCTCTCAGCCCATGAGTTTCTGGGATTATAGGCCTGTACCACTGCATATGGAAGCTTACTATCATTTTGAGTGTTTCTTTTATTGCCTTCCTGTGTTGGATCCCCTGTTTTCAAAATTTCCCACATTCCCTATTGGACAATCATCTAATTTTACAAAACTCATTCTCTCAATAACTTTCCAAGAAAGGGTGCTAATGAGGCAATTTTCTTGTGTTATTGAATATTTGCTACTGTACTACTTTTTTTAAAAGAATTTCTTTTTAGTTGTTGATGGACACAATACCATTATTTTATTTTTTTCATTTATATGTGGTGCTGAGAATCAAATCCAGTGCCTCACACATGCTAGGCAAGCACTCTACCACTGAACCACAAGCCCAGCCCCACTACTGTACTACTTTGATGTGACTTATAATTTATTTGAGAATAGAAGTTTAAATTAAAAGCATTTCATTTCTGATTGAGAAGGCATTTATCTTTTTTTTTTAAATAAGTTTACCATGTTTTTTTTTTTTTTAAAGAGAGAGTGAGAGAGGGAGACAGAGAGAGAGAATTTTTAATATTTATTTTTTAGTTATCGGCGGACACAACATCTTTGTTTGTATGTGGTGCTGAGGATCAAACCCCGGCCGCACGCATACCAGGCCAGCGCGCTACCACACCCCCAGCCCCAAGGCATTTATTTATCTTTTAACATCTGATGTTACTTTTTAAAAAGCTTGATGTTGTTTTTATACTTTTTAATTTTTACCTGTGTTTGTCTCTTTGGAAGGTTTTAGAAACTTTTTCTTATCCCTTGTATTCTAAAATGTCATAATAATGCTGGTGATATGTATCTTATTCTTTCTTTGTGTTGTACTAGTCAGGAGACTGTGTTTCCTTTATTTCTCTCCTATTATCCATCTCTTTTTCTTTTGATTTCACTCTTTGGAAGATTTCCTCAACTTTATTTTCTAAACTTTATATTGAATTTTTGGAAACAAAATTAGTTATTAATTCAGAGGCTTTTTGCTTATTATTTAGTATTTGATGCTGAGGATTGAACCCAGGCCTTACACATGCTAGGCAAGCACTCTACCATAAGCTACACCCCCAGACCCCCAGAGGCTTTTTAAATTAAAAAATTTTCCAATTATAATCTCTTCTTGTTTTATGAATACAATCTTTCTTTTTTCATCTTTTTGATGAAAAGTATTTTTTTAAGTGTTAATGCTCTTTTTGAACATTTCTTTTGCTCTTTGTAAAATCTCTATTCCCCCTAGATCTTCCCTTTTCCTGTTTACTTCAGTCTTCCTTTTCCATATTTGAGGCTTACTACACATACACTGAGTGATCCTTGGCTATTTGTTCATATTTAAGAAAGGAACAAAAGTTGATTTGGGAAATTTTGATATGTGATTGGGCTAGTTTGTTGACTGGTGGACATATGTCAATCAAGTGGCAAGCCAGCCTTTCCCTTGGGGATAGCTGCAGTTGTCTCTGGGCCTGTTGGTTCTTCCACTGTACTGGCTAGGGTTGGTGGTATTGGGGAGGTTGCTAGCAAGACCAGAGGAAAGACCGAAGGGCTGACAGTTTAGCATTCAGATCTCTACCTAACTCTCTTTACTCTCCATCCTACTTGTTTTTTTTTTTTTTTTTTTTTTTTTTTGGTACTGGGAATTGAACTCAGGGACACTCAACCACTAAACCACATCCCCAGCCCTATTTTGTATTTTATTTAGAGACAGGGTCTCACTTAGTTGCTTAGCACCTCACCATTGCTGAGTCTGGCTTTGAACTTGTGATCCTCCTGTCTCAGCCTCCCAAGCTGCTAGGTTTACAGGCATGTGCCACCACATCCATCCCTATTTGGTATTCTTAAGTATAATATTGCTTTTAATCAATTTCCCCATGGGGAAAACTCTTGTTTCCTGGGGGGATGTGATGGGGAGAGCAGAGGAGACTGGCTGCCTGATTGTGGGGTGAGAGGAGACTTCTTCTATAAACAGATTTTCCACCAATGTCCCCTTGTCCAGCCTGGAACATGACTCCAAGGCCACAATGCTTGGTTCCTTCAAAGACCACCCCCCTCAGGGTTCTGCAGAGTGGATGAGCCCCTGCCACAGGCTTTTGGCTTGTGACTTCTCCCTGCTGAGCCAGTTACCACTCTTCCCTCTTCATTCTTTCAGAAAAACCATTATGAAACTCTCTAGTCCACTGTTTTTTCCTTTGCCGTTCTTTTTTTTTTTTTCACTGATTAATACCTTTGCAGTTTGTGAAGATTGGGCTGTGGATTCATAGGGTGACAGCCACACATCAGAGAAGAAGGTGGGCAGGTGGCTGGCTGGTGTCATCCTGGGCCTCACAGCACTCGAAGCACTCCTCTGTTTCTCTTGTAGGCTCTTCTTCTTTTTGTAGGCTCTTCTTTTTCATGTTTTCCTTTAAATACTGGTGTTCCTCAGTCTCCTGCCCCATCAGACTCTTGCTGTCCCTTTAGCATAAGATGGAGAATAGAGAGGCTGCTTGGCTCCTGCTCTCTGAGTGCAGGTCCTGGTTTTGGCTCCTGTGGTGGAGAGGAGGGCACAGAGCAGGCAGGACAGGCAGAGCTGGCCTGTACCCACTGCACGGGACTCTGGGCCTCACCTCTACTGGCTCCATTTCAGTGCTTGTGGGGCATTTGGTTTCCCTGAGCCCAAGAGGGAGGGGTTTCCTTTTGTCCAGTTTTACCAACATCATGGGAGGACACAGAGGTAGAGAACACCCCCCTCTTCCTTGGCCAGTTCTATTCATTTCTTCCAAAATTAGACACTGCTTTAGGTGTTGGCATTATACTTGTGAGCAAAGCAGGCTGGATCCCACCGCTGTGGAAGTTATCAAGTCCCAGGAAAGATCACCTTCCATTCCATCAGGGCTGCAGGCCCCATGCAGCATTGCTGTCTGTGTGGTTCTTAACCAAGGCCTGAGTTCCTGTTTTTTAGGACTGAGATGGGAGGAATGGGGGGTGGATTTCAAATAAACCTGGGGTTTGAGAAGGTGGTCCTTGTGCCCCACACTGTTGGACACATGTCATTTCCACCTAGATGGATTTTCCATTTCTTGTCATTTGGGCAAATTTGTTCTTTGAAACAGATCCTTCATCCTTTCTTATGCAAAGTCTTCCCTGATCCTCCATCCCCAGTATTAATGCCATACTTTCCTGTGCCCCTTTTCCTCCACTTTTGTCTTAGTCAGCTTTTTTTTTTTTTTTTGCTGCTGTGACTAAAGGATCTGACCAGAACAACAGTAGTGGAGGAAAACTTTATTTGAGAGCTCACAGTTTCAGAAGTCTTAGTCCAGAGAAGGCCAGCTCCATTCCTCAGGGCTCGAGGTGACGCAGAGCATCATGGCAGGAGAGCGAAGCAGAGGGAAGCAGCTCACATCAGGAAGCAGAGAGAGAGAGTCCAGCTCCAGATACAAAATATATACCCCATAGCCACACCACCAATCAACCAGTTCCTCTAGCCGCACCTCATGTGCCTCCAGTTACCACTCAGTTAATCTAATCAGGGAATAATTCACTGACTTGATTAAGACTCTCACAATCCAGTCATTTCTCCTCTGAAACTTCCTGCATTGTCTCACACATGAGCTTTTAGAGAACACTTCATATCTATACCATAACAACTTTGTATTATCAACATCTTCTAAGTTAGTTGTAGCTCTGGTGAGTGAGCCTCTGAGCAGTGTATGGGAGACAAACATGAACTTTGGAGTCACATGGACTTCAGTCCAGCTCAAGTCCCATGGGTTGAGTCTCAGGTCTCTCAGTCTCTAGCTTTGGCTCATTAACCTCTGTGAGCCTTAGTCTTCTCATCTATAAAATAAGGATAATCAAATCTACCACTAACCATTACGGTGGAGATAAAATGACTGTCAATTGTCAAATGGCAGTGCATAATTGGTGCTCAAATATTTGTTCCTTTTCCTTTCTCCCTTGAAGGTGTTCCCATCTAGGGAGGGGAGAAAAGTAAGGAAACTAATCGATGCAAGAATTTGTTGTACTACTTATGTTGATATAGGAACATGTGAGAAGGAGAAGGAATCACATGCCACTGAGTCTGCCTCCTTGTCTGTCCCAGTAGACTAAGAGTACTTCCAGAGCAGGGCCACATGATCATGCAGCTCTGTGCCCCCAGCACCTAGCACCATGCCTAGCACACAGTAGCTGCTCAATAAATGCCTACATAAATCAAGTGGGAATAACTCTTGCTTTTTCCAGTCACAGCTGCATAGCTAAAACTTACCCAGCATTGCCCATCGCCCCCTTTCCCTTTTCTTGCCCCCAGATGTTTCTACCTCAGAGAAGGTAAAATTATGATTTATCAGTCATATGGGGTAAGAATCTTCCTTCCTCACTAGAGAGTATTTCCAAATACTATCACAGTTTGGAACATGAGCATCCCCACCCCTCTTGTATTGTAGCAATGGGTCTCCAGAGATGAGGAGTGACTCAGACAGGCTCATGCACTATCCTGCAAGAAAGATGAGTCTCTGAGCATCCAGACCTATAGACCTTCACTGGCTTATCCATCCTGTTCAAGTGAGTCTGTCTCCCAAGAACCAAACATTTTCTCTCCCTGGCCCTGACTTGAAATGAAACATCTTGGCCCATAGACAGTTTTATAGTCCCTTGCCTTCCATTCCTCTTGTCGAGTCACTGTGCGGGTGAGAGCCCAGCCCCGGTATTGATTTATACAGTTCTCCTAGGCCCCTGTTGGATTTGGAGTCTGGAACAATAAGACAGGGCTATCCATCAGCCCTCGGCTCAGATCTCCCCAGGCTCATTGGGAAGGAAGGAGGGTGGGTGGTAGAGAGGATGGCCTCAAGGGTCCTGAATTTGTCACATTGATCAAACTCACAGGGCAGGGGTAAGATGTAGGGGGAGGCTTTTTATCCCACCATGAACCTACTCTGTGATAGAGGGATGCAGTGAGCCTTGGACAGGGATGAGAGCACATGTGAGTAGGGTAGGACAAGAAGGGATTTAGAACTCAGAAGGTGACCCTGACTCAGGGTGCCACCCCTCACCCTGCTCCAACTCAGAATGCAGCCACGCTGTCTAACCCTGTTGGGTGATTGCTAACTTACCCATCCCATTGAGCATCACGGTACCCTAGCATCCAGTATAGTGCCTGACACATAGCAGGCATGTGACAAAGATAGATGTTTGTTTGTTGACCAAGAGTCCTTTTCCCTACCTGGGCTCAGGGTTAAGATCATTCATAGAAGTCCTTATACATTTAGTCACCCTGCATCTGCACAGCATGATTGCATGTCTGTGTGACTGTGTCTGTGTTTGTGTGACTCTGTGACCATGTGTCTGACTTTTGGATTGTGTATCTGTATGACTGTGTAGCCATGTGAATGCATATTCATATAACCATGTGACCATGTTACTGTGATCCTGTGTTTGTGTGTCTCTGTGATTGTGCATATGTGTATGACATCTTTTTTTTGTGTGTGTGTGCCAGGGATTGAACTCAGGGGCACTCAGCCACTGAGCCACATCCCCAGCCCTATTTATTTTGTATTTTATTTAGTAACAGGGTCTCACTGAGTTGCTTAGCATTTCACTTTTGCTGAGACTAGCTTTGAACTTGCAATCCTCCTGCCTCAGCCTCCCAAGCCACTGGGATTACAGGTGTATGCCACCACACCCGGAGACATGGTTTTTATGTGAACATGTATAATTGAGACTGTGTGTGGCTGTGAGACTGTGCACATGTCTGTGTGACTATGTGTATGTGTGACCATCTGCCAGTGTGACTGTGTCTATGTGGGTTCACCTTGCCTGGGTGTGACAAGTGTGTGCCGTGTGTGTTTGCAGCTGCACACGTGTCCATAGGAGTCCACATAATAAGTGAGAACTTTTCTCTACTGGGTGACTCAAGGGAAACCATGACTTTGTCTTCTGTGAACATCTAATTATCTAAGCCTGGAGCTGGAAGAGGATGCCACCCTGTCAGAATCCAAGGGAACAGGGAACCTCTAGACATCTTTGCTTTCTGACCATTGCTCAACAGAGGCAGGAAAGGAACTGTTATGTGGTTATTGTATGTAAAAACTTGAAATTGCATTCCTTCTAGGAATCCCCACCCTTTGGACTTGGGGACTGTGACCCCAAAAAACAAACTGTGGTGGGGATGGGGTCTCTGTACCACTACCTATACAGAAGAGACCTCTGGCAGAGTGGCCTGGGAAGAAAGTTATGGTTGTCAGGAAATTAGAGGCTTTGTTCAAAGCCAGAAAAAGAAAACCAAAGCCCAAATCTAGGAGCTGAAGGAAAGAGAATTCCAGAGTGACAGCACAGTTGCGGCTTTGTTGTGTCCTTTTGTTTTAGAGCTGCCAAAGTAATAACGTGTAATGACCTGAGCGTCCCATCTTTCTGCTGCCAGCTGCCTCCAGTGCCTGGGAAGTTGGCTGACCTGAGGAGAAGCCAAGGGTGGCTAATGAGTCATTAAGAGTCTTTATCAAATTAGGATTATAATCCATCTCAACATGCAGAGGAAAATGTTTCAAATTATCTACTTTCTTAATTGCAACTCAAAGATTTGGCAGGAAATTATCATGAGAGATAACGTCTGGAAATTGATGGATTGTGCTAGTGTGTGTCTAAGCTTCTTTAACCATAATCTCTAGAGGATTCATCCACACATCCATGTGCGTATGCTTACACTGACACACACACACATACACCCCTGCTATGAATACTAGTCCAGGATAGTACCCAAACAGACAAGACACACACACATATGCATGCATGCACGCACACACACAATCATAGCTGTGCACAGTAGGTCAAGCCATTAGCATTCATTAGCCAATTCAAATAGGCTGAGATTGTTACCAAATGCTGAGACCAGGAAGGAGAAGGAAATATATAAAAGAAACACTTAGTCCTAGCCTTTATGAAGTTCAAGAGCTGTTTGGGGAGCTAATGCATACATATTTGAAATTTTTGAACATGTATAAGGCAGCGTACAAGTGCATCCTGCTGTAGTGAAAATGTGAATGCATAAACTCAGAAGGATACAGGATATGGGTGTCCTGAATTAGAAGTTTCTAGAGGGGATGAATTTCCATTTGGGTGTGGACATTGCCACTGTGCATGGTGATAGTAGCCAATGGGGATGAAGCAGAAAAAGGCATATGGAGTCTGTCAAGAAGTCTGTGCAGCCAACCATGACAAGATATGTCTGCAAAATCTTCAGGCTGGGCAGGGCTGAAAGGCAAACCTCTGGGTTGGACTGAGAATCCAAGCTGTCTTTTCCTTGCCTGTTAAGTCAGCAGAGACTTGAAGTTCACCCCTCTCTTGCCCTTCTGACTGGGCCTTGATTTCCCTGCTGTAAAGTAGAGTGGAATCTGAAGACAGAGTTTGGCCTTTCCACATTTCTCTTGGTCCCTGTAAACCTGTAAGATCTCTGTGAGTTCAGGGATTGTGATTTAGTCATCTTTATAGCCTCAAGGCCTACCACATGCCTGGCCAGTCTCTCTGCTTTATGGGAACCAATGAACTGGTAAGTTTCTTAGAGGGCATCAGGGTATGCATGTTGAATGAGTGAATCAGCGGATGAGTGAGTGGATGAGAGGACAGGAAGAGGGATGAAGAGGCAATAGAGTAGTGATTTGGAGTGTGGCTTCTGGAGGTCACCTGCTTGAGTTCACCCCTGGTGACAAGCTCCTACACTTACCTAAATCTCACATAGATGCAATGAGCATGTACAGTAGCTTCTTAGCTCTGTCTGGCACCCAGAAATAATCAACGACTATTAACTATTATTGCTGTTGCTGCTTTGTTTCGTTTTTCTTTGCTAAGCAAACTACACCCCCCATATTGTATTAGCTGGGGTTCCTTGCTGCCTCATATGGCCACCCTTCATTACCTTCGCTTATACTGTGATAAGACAGGACCCACTCTGGTGGGAAGTGCAGCCTCCACCTATTGGTGGGGTTGTTGGGTTGGGTTCCTCAGGCCCTGCAGTGTGGGCTGCCAGGATGAAGTTGGGAGCCAGCTGTGTGAAATCCTCAGCTCAGGAGGGCTTAGAGGTTGAATGCAGCATCAAAGGCAACAAATATGGACAGAATTCACCCCTGGGTATGGGGGTAGTGGTGGTGGTGGGTGGGAGATGGTCCAATGGATAAGCAGAAGGATGCAGAGTGATTCTGTGAGAGGTGGTGACCATGTGGTGGTAAGAGGGAGAGGGTGGGCCCCAGGGATGGATGGTGGTAGCAGGGTGACAATGGTGATGATGATGAGGAGGATGATGGGGGACAAGGCCCTCCAGTACAGTTTGGAGAAGACTTTTGAAGAGAAAGAAGTTTTGACACTCCACTGGGCAGGAGCAGGGAGTGAGTTATTCTGATCTCTGCAGTACAAGGGAGGCACTGATGTTCTGCTGATCTCCCCTTGCTCACCAGACGTATATGGGGCTGGAGGTAGCAGAAGGATTGAAGAGCCAATGAGCAGAATGATACATGATAGATGTTGAAGGTTTCAGCATCCAAACATAGCCGGTGTAGGGACAAAAAAATGAAGCCCAGAAGGGGGCATCAATAAAAATAGAGTGTAAGTCACAATGTAATTTTAAACTTCTAGGAGCCACATTTACAATACAAAGGAAACAGATGAAATATTTTAGTAACCTATTTATATTTTATTCAATGTATCTAAAACATTATAATTTTGATATCTAAAACATAAAATAATTTTATCTCTTTTTTTCAATGCTGAGGATTAAACCCAGGGCCTTGTCATATTAGGCAAGCATTCTACCACTGAGTTACTTTCCAAGCTCTTTTATAAAAATTTTATTTTTGCTCAGTTGCCCAGGCTGGACTTGAACTTGTGATTCTCCTGCCTCAGCTTCTTAAGTAGTTAGGAGCTGGGATTATAGGCCATGAGTCACAATACCTGGCTCCTAAAATAATTCCTAATGAGGCATTTTGAAATATTTTTTGCATACTAAATCTTCTAGATCCATTCTGTATTTTACACTGACAACCCATGTCTGAACCAGTCATGTTTTAGTGCTTAGTACAGTGGCTTCTTTATTAGTCAGCACAGATCTATATATTCTTTCTCATATTTTTGTGACCAAACTCTTGAGATCCCATTTTCCAGAAATGGCTCTTTTTTTGAAAAGCATGGCATTTTCTCTTCTTTTCCTAAATACAGTTGAGTCATTTTTTCCCCCAATCTCTCTTAATTCTTTCAAATTGGCAAAGTTACTTCCCACCTCTTGTGAAGACCTGGAAGGAATTTGGAACTCGAAACTTTCCTTCCCTTGCCTCCTGCCCCCCTCCCCAGAGTATCTCACCTGGAGCTGAGGTTGAGCGGCTCCCACTTGAGAATCTGATTGTGCATGTGTGTGTGCACACGCACGCGCATATGCACATGCATGCATGCATGTAGTTGGGGTAGGGAGGTGCCTAGAAGTGAGACCTGGGGAGAAGGCAGTGTGGCAAGAATCTTCCCAAAGTGCATTAGCACTGTAAGAAAGACTTTTTTTTTTTTTAAGCTTTGGGGATTATATTGCGCCTATATTATAGAAGCTGGTTCAAGACATGACCCAATTAATTGCCTATTCTGTACCCAGAGGACAAGTTCCATCCCCCTGCTTCAGAGGTAGTCAGAGATAGGAGTGGGGTGGGAGAGCAAACAGGCTTTCCCTGAATTGAAGGGAAGGAAGGAAGAAAGGAAGGAACAAAGGAAGGTTCAAAAATGGACAAGGAGCCTAGACATCCTGGTTTCCAGCTCAGCAGAATTCTGCAGCTCTATCTTTCGAAAGATTTATAATATCAGAGTTTTTGCACTGCACATGTTTGTTCTCTGTCCTCCTCCCTTTTCTCCAGGGGCTCAACACTTATGCTTTTCATCAAGGACTGAATCTTCCTCCCCTGGCCCCAAGTCCCCCAGCACCATAGTTCCACCTGGGTCCATGGTCAAGAAGGAGGCTGTAGGTAGAAAGTGAGCAACCCCCTTTCTCCTTTTCCTTGTTCCCACTATCTGTGTTACAGCCTTCAGGGCCTGTCATAGCATTCTCAGTAAACAATATTTTCCTTCCTCAGGCCAATTAAATAAGCACTATAATAAAGGCACAGGCAAAGTGCTGTGGCAGCCCTGGGTAAAGGGCTATTAAACCTAATGGCTGCCACTTATTGAAGAGCATCCCATGTGCCAGGGACTGTGCTAAGCTCTTTACATTCATGATTTTATTGAATCCCCATGGTCTCATGAGTGGGGTTCTATTATCATCTTCATTTTACAAATGCAGAAACAGAGAGTATCAGTAACTTTCCAGATCACTATTTTGTGATATGGTGAAGATCTGAGCCAGGACCTGGTGCCTCTATAAGATAGTGGGGAACACAAGGTCACTTTGAAAAGAGGTGGTATTTCAGTCAAGTCTTAAAAGCAGATGGAATTTTGGGAGGAGTGGAATCTCAAGGTTGGAGAAACAACTTGAGCCAGTGAAAGCCTGTTTGCTTTCCCACCCCACTCCTACCTCTGACTACCTCTGAAGCAGGGGGATGAAACTTGTCCTCTGGGTGCAGAATAGGCAGTTAATTGGGTCATGTCTTGAACCAGCTTCTATAATATAGGTGTAATATAATCCCCAAAGCTTTAAAAAAATATTTCTTACAAGGGTTAGAGCACAGGGTGTGTGCTGGGGCTGGAATGGACAAGCCCAAACTCTATACTATAGCAGCTTCTAAAATACAGATTCCCAGGTCTTTCTCCAGACCAGCTTTCTGGTCTGGGAGTGGGACTTGAAACCCTGACTTGTAATGAAGTTCCCCAGGGGCTTTTCATGTAGGAAGTCCTTGCAATGCAAACCACTGGAAAGAATGCAGATTAGCAGGGAAATCAGGCTAGATTAGAAGAATGACTTTGAAGGACAGGCTAAAGAATGTAGCATTCAAGGCCATTCTTTTTATCATAAGATCCAATAAACCATTTTCTTTTTCTTTTTCTTTTTTTTCTTTTTTTGTTACTGGGGATTGAATCCAGGGATGCTTTACCACTAAGCTACATACTCATCACTTTTTATTTTTCATTTTGAGACAAGGTCTTTTTAAATTCCTAAGACTGGCCTCAAACTTGTGATCATTCTGCCTTAGTCTCCCTAGTTGCTGGGATTATAGATTTGTGCACTACAGTGCTCAGCTTAACCCAATAAACTTTTTGAAAAGTACATTTTTATTTTTTATTGACATACAGTGGTTGTATGTATTTATTAGGCTATAGTGTGACACTTCAATGTATATGTACAATGTGTAACAATCAGTTCAGGGTTATTGTCAAATCTATCACCTTAGATATGTATCGCTTTTTTGTATTTTTTTGTGTTGGGCATATTAAAAATCTTCTCTACTATATATTTTGAAATATTCAATTAATTGTTGCCAATCAAAGTTTTCCTCCTGTGCTATAAAGAATATTAGAAGCCATTTCTCCTATCCAACTGCACCCTTGTGCCAATTAACCATCCTCTCTCCATTTTTCCCTCTCCCACACTCTTCCCAGCTTCTGGTAACCACTATTCTATTCAATACTTCTTTGACAGCAACTTTTTAGCTTCTACATATAGGTAAGATCATGCAGTATTTATCTTTCTGATAAATACTGACTTATTTCACTTAACATAATGTCTTCCAGTTCATCCATGTTGCTGCAAATGACAACATCTCATTCTTTTTTTTTTGTAATTGAATAAAATTCCATTGTGTATATATTCTATATTTTCTTAATCCATTGACTCATTGATAAACCCAATAAACTTTTAGTCTAAATCTTGTAGGTAATGAGGATTTTGAGAGGAAAGCAAGCTGTGATCCCACTTTTATTTTAGGCTAGAAAGATGGTAGAGAGTTCTTTAGACCAGGTAGGAAATCATTAAAATATTCCAAGCCACTGGTGAGAAATCCCTCAATTAGGACTGGGGCAAAGATGGAGAAATAAGTTTTATTCAGTTCAATCCAACAAGCGTTTCTTTAATATGTTTTCTAGACTGGGTGCTGTGTCAGGCTTTAGGGACCCTAAGATGAAATGAGATATTGTCTCCATCCTCCAGGACCTCACAGTATATCAAGTCATTAAAAATAATTAAGTTGAGAATGAAGGGAATTAGTAGTTGGATGTGTTAGAGACTTAATTGTGTATCCCCAAATTTATATGTTGAAGACCTGGCCCCCTATATGACTGTCTGGAGATGGGGCCTTTAGGGAGGTAATTAAGGTTAAATGAAGTCATAAAACTGAGACTGTAATCCAGCAGGACCAAGTCCTTGGAAGAGGAGGAAGAAACAACAGAGCCCCCTCTCTCTGCTTGTGTGCACAGAAGAAAGACCATGGGAGGGCACAGAAAGAAGGTGCCCTCTGCAAGCCAGGAAGAGACTCAATGCTGCTGACACCTTGATCAGTCTCCAGAACTGTGAGAAAATAAATGTTTAAGCCACCCAGGCTGGGAGCTTTTCTTATGCAGCCCAAGCAGACTAGTACATGCAGATCTTAAATTTGTATTCATAGGGTGACACAAGCAGGATTCAGATGGGTCATTGTGCATATCTGGAGCTCAGAGGAGACAATCTGGGCTGGTAGGACTTCTTATCCTAAAGACAAACAAAGCACAGGTGGAGTGAGAAGAGAGAACCAAGCAGAGGAACTCTAACATGTAGACATGATGACTAGGATTTATAAGATCTCCTGTTTGGTTACAATGGTTTGTGTTGATGAGTTATGACATGCATGTGTCTATTCATTCTAAAATGATGATGGAGGAGAAATTGTACAGTCTGGACCAAATTCTACACACTTAAGTTCCACTCTCTCTCTTCTCTACTGACAGAGCCAAGATTTAGATGCAGAACCATGGAATTTGACAACCCTTTGACCATTAATTACTAACTAGTTATATTGTACCTGCATTGTTGTTATTGAATGTTTAAACATGGGCACTTTGTCTCCCTCCAGTAGAATGAAAGCAGCTTGATGATAAGAGCAGTAATTTGGGGCCTCTTTGCCCCTCCTTTTTACCCTCAGTACCAGCACACAGCTGAGCTACCAGAGGGGGCAGTGCAAATATCTGCTCTGAATGATTATAAAAAGGATTGCTACATTTTAGATAATAATTTTTAAAGCTTTTGCAAACTGCAAAGCAAGCTACATTGGCTTAAAATTACAATATGCATTTTAAAGCACCAAAAGGGTTTTAGTGGCAATCACAGATTTGAAAAGACTTCCACAAATTAATAGCTCGTGGCCATGGATCTGCCATCTCAAGAAAGAGCTGGGCATTGAACTGGATTCCAGAAAATGAGGGGTGTGACAAGTGTGAATCAGTGATGCAGAGCTGTTGCCTGTAGTACTATTTATGGCTCACTGACACCTCTCTGATGGGGTTAAGTATTTACATTCAGCCTGATTTTCCCTCTGACTCTTCAGGCTCAGCAACTCACTAGGAGCCCTGGGAAAGAAAGAAAAGCCTCCCTCCAAGGGTACTGGGTAGGGCCAAATGGATCTCCCCTCCCCCAATATCTGAAGCAGGCTTCCCTCTGGGACTTTATGACAGCCTGACCCCCAGCAAATCTGGCTGCTACTGTACTACATAAAAAGGGCAAGTGCATTCATTATTATTATATCATTATACAATATATAATATATAATAGCGATTATGCTGTCAGCAGCCAGAGTCTCTGACCACACATCAGAGGCTGGGGTGACATAAATCCACCTAGTGAAGTCTTTGGAAAATCTACACGAAGGCAAGAAGATTCAACTCTATCCATAACAAGGCTACTGATGAAGAGTTTCTTCCTCTGAAACTGCAGAGGGTGAATTTGGAGATACTGAGAAGATCTGGACAAACAGTATCATATTTGGGATGTGATGCAAAGTCTCAGTTGCCTTGTCTAAGCCATGGAATCTAATAACTCTCATCTTTACCCATGCCTGAGTCAGAGGAGGGGTAACCCAGAGGCTTAAAATTGACTAAGGGGCAGCCTTCAACTTCTTGGGGTAGATTATTTACTGAAAACCTGGCCTGCCTGGCTGGGGTTTCATTTTTTATTGTCCTTCCTGACGTTAGGGTCTTTGTCTAGGCTTTATTCAGGACCCCTACCTTGTCTGGGGTCAGAGGATCAGTCACTGCCTGGCTGAAATGGCTCCTCTGCAGAGGGAGAGGGGTTCTTTTGTCCCTTGATTGTAGAGAGGGCCTTGCGCTAAATTGTGGGAGTAAGTGAGCCTGCTTTAGTAGGTGTCTGCATGCCTGTACCTGGCCCTTAGTGAGACTGTCAACTTGGTTGAAGGAATGGAGGCACATGTATGACTACACATGCTTGCTTTGGTCTTCTTCTGTAGAATGCTCTTAGGTGAGGAATCCATTTTTTCCCAGAAGCAGATGAATCCACCCCAGCAAGCCCAAGATGAAAGAGCCCCTTTGGTCTCCCCCTTTACATTACTGCACTCCAACACCCAGAACTCACTGAGTTTACCAAGGACTTTTTAGAATGAAAAATAACAGGGGCTCCAACAGGCTTGCAGACAAAGCCTCTACTCTCTTTTATATCTCCCCTGCTCCACCCCATTACATTGTCTCCCCCTTGGTGAATCCATCGCCCCAGGAAGCCCATAGAAGAAAAAGCTCTTGAGACTAGGAATAACTAACCAGAGTGTCAACTGAGCACCTTTTCTGGGGCCAGGGTAATGAGAATTATTCAAATGCAATCATAAAAACGAGGCCAGCCAGGCAGGAATGGGTGGGGGGAGTGGTGATGGAGGGAAGGATTTCTTGCCAGTTTCAAGTTTCATATTTTCTGGGGAGTTCTCTTGAGGTCCACAGAAAATTTCACCTCATCTCAGGTCCCCTCAGCACCGGATGTCCTGGAATTCTGCCCTGGGTTCTCTAAAAGGACTTGGCATGGGTGGGTGCGCCCTAAATCCCCGGGGATCCGCTACCCTCCCCATCAGAGGCAACCTCAGGGTTTAAGGCTCCTTTCCCTGCGTGGTTCTGCCTCCCAGCCACCAGGAGCGGGCCCGCGCCTGACGTTTAAGCAGAGCTTCCAGTAGAGGGAGACACTCCAGCGGCTCCTCGACTTGCAGGCGGCAGGCCCGGGAGTGGGTGGGGGTGATGGGGGGGTGGGGAGAAAGGGGGAGTGGGGAGAGGGGAGGTGTGCGAAGGGGGGGGGGGTTCGGGGGGCGGGTCCCTGTGCCGCTGACGTCCCGAGCAGTGCTGGGAAGTATAGGCTGTGTTGTCACGCCGGTGTCAGTCTGATGAAGATTGGCATCAGGTAAGCTGTCATTCATTTCCATGTCAGAGACGCTTTTGCAGGCGGCGGCGGCGGCGGCGGCGCGGCGGCGGCGGCTGCTGCTGCGGGCGGCTGCCTCAGAGCGCGTGTGTTTTATTCCAGTCCCCAAGCCAGAGTATTATTCATTGCGACAGGGCAAGGAGGAGAGAGGGAGAGAGGGAGGCAGCAGGGAGGAGAGAGAGGGAGGCAGCAGGGAGGAGGGAGGCAAGGAGCAGAGAGGGACGGCGGGAGCGTGCAGAGAGAAGCTGGGGAAGCGCCGGGAGAGCGCGGAGCGAAGCAGCGCGAGGGGCAGCGAGGCCGGGAAAGGAGGCGGCGAGAGCCGCGCGGCCCGCCCGCGCCCTGGCCGGGCCAGCGCGCAGCCCCGCCGCCGCCGCCGCCGTCTCGCTGGGCTCGAGCCGGTGGCCGGGCGCTCATTGTCCGCAGATGCAAGGACCCGGACCGCCGCGGGCCCAAGACCCCGTAGCGGGTGGGCTGGAGGCTGTGCGCCGGGAGCACCCGGGGACCCGAGAATAGGGACCAGTGCGCCAGCCAGAGCTCGGGCGCAGGCGGCTCTGGGCTAGGCTCTCCGCGGGGTGAGGCTGGGAACCGTGGGCCGGCTCTAGGTTCCTCTTTTTCCCGGCTTCAGGAGCCCTTTGGCCGGCGCTTACTTGGCGTCACCAGCCTGGAGCTGGCTTCGAGAGGCTGGAAGCCGGAGCAGCCCCATACTGGGGCCGGGTGGTTGAGTCAAGAAACGGCGGCTGCGTCCTCCCCAGCGGTGCCTGGCCTGGGTAGGCAGGGCGAGTAGAGGTTTGCAGGAGAATCAGTGGGGAAAGGGGAACGCAAGTGGGGTCAGGAAAGCCGGGAACCGAGGGGCCATGCTCAGAGACCCTAGCCTGAGGAGGAGCGAGAATTTGTAGGGTCACTGGCTTCCCGCGGATTGTTGGGGTGCTTTTTGGTAAGGGAAAGGGAGTCGTAGGGGCCAGTGGCGAAGCTTGGAAATAGGGAGAGCTCCTGGTTCGAGAACTAGGGGATGAAATCGTAAAAGGTGGGTGGGTGGGTGGGGGAGACGGATAGCGCCCAAGAACAGAAAGCTGAGGGGGATGGGACAGGGTCCAGAGTCTGCCGCGCAAAGTTTGTTTCTTTCGGGTTAGGCGAGGGGGCTCTCCTGGCTCCCAGACCCGAGAAAGAAACCCGCGCAGTGGGCCGCCCTTTCTGGGGGCTCTTCATTGGAGATCCCGGGGTTCCCGCGCGGTGGGGAGACCTGGTTTGGGAATGGGAGGGGGCTTGTGGATCGGCCCTGAATTAGGGCTGGGTTTTAAGGCCGGCTAGAGTTTGGGTTATGGGATTCAAGCTGTTTTCAGAATCAGGATTGAAGGGCCGCTGGGTAGTTTACATGCCGGCCACAGCAGAGGGCTGGAGGTAGGAGTCGGCGGCCCGGGGTTAAATTTGAGGCTGGAATCGGAGGGACGGGTGGTGTTTTCAGGGATAACTCTTTATTGGGGTCCAGGCTATTAGAGATGGGGGAGGGTTGTGTGTTCGGTTCCTTAAGGTCCGCGGGTGGAAAAGCGTTTAGGTAAGCAACGAAAGTAGTTGATCTGAGCCTTGGCAGGCGAGCCCCGAATGTCCGCCGCTTCTCCCAGAACGCGAATCTGGAGGAGGAGAGCGTTTGGGGCGCACAAGATTCGGTCCTAGGAGAGAGATTCTGGGAAGCGGACGAATGAAGAGACATTCTGGGGGAAGCGACAGGGTATCCTTGCGGGGTTTGGAGTAGATCTGAGGACCCTATATTGGTGGCTCAGCGGGATTCCCGATGCACTTCGGGTCTGCGGGGCCAGGCGGTGAGGCGGGTGTTGGTGGCCTGAGGGGGGCTGCGGCCTGCGATGGGGGGAAGGGGAAGCGCTAGCAGTGAGCTGCCACATTGGGCGGAAGAGTCGCGACTGCGTCCCAGGGCAGGCCGGGCTCGAACTCTGGCGCCCACATCTCAGCGCCGCCTGTACACCGGCAAGCGCTGCTGGGAAGCCTACGAGCCCGATTACTGCTGCAATGTTTTGCTCCAGCGGGAGAAAGAAGTTAGGGTTTCCCTACCTTCATCCCACTTCTTCGGACTTCTCCAGAGTATTGGCTTTTAGGAATTTAAACGCTCTCCAAACTGGTGGAACCCCAAAGCTTCTTATTTTAGGCAGATTTAAATGACTCTCCCACTCATCCCAATCTGAGAAATGATACTGTTTAAACACAACATGATGTATTACCCAAAGCCCCAGCCCCTAGCCCTCCTGCTTACTCTGCTACTCTGGCCTTTCCGAGGCCCCAGGACCTTGGTGTGTGTGTGTGTGCGTTTGTGTGTGTGTGTGTGTGGTGGCGGAGGTGTTTTCCCTTTTTGGACTCAGGCACTCCCACTCAAGCTGCATCCCCGCTTCTCCGGCCTAGCTCGGGGTGTGCGGAGTGGGAAGTCCGGACCAGGAAGGGAGGCTGTTCTCTGGCCAGGGAGTGTGTTGGAGGTGCGGGGGGGTAGAGGGGAAGAAGGTTTGAGATTTCTTCCTTGCAATCTTAAATCTGTCCCCTTCCAGCCCCGCGCACCCCTCGCACCCCTGGCTGGGAGAGCCAAAAGGCCCTTAGGGGACACAGAAGCCGCGCGACCCAGGAGTGGCCACTGCGGCCCGGGGCGCGGCGACCGCCACGGCGGCAGAGCTCCAAGGCTGTTGTTTTTCAGGCTTGGAATTCGTGCGCGCTCTCTCCCGCCGAGAGCCTGGGGGGTGGGGAGGGAGCCGTGACCCCACGGAGACTCCCCGGTCACCGCCTCCCCTTTGTGAGCGCGAAAAGCATGAAAGCCTAGAGAAAGAGGAGCTGCCAGGGGGTTACTGAAGAGAGAGATGGGCCCTGACCACCGCTCCCAGTAAAATGCCTCGTGCAAATTGCACTGAAGTGTACCTAACTTGAGACTGGCTGTTTTATGATCCATTCTCGGAGTTTACTGCTCTGTGCTTTTAAGTCTATAGATTGCTTTAAGTTAATGAAAGTGCTGCTTTCAAAAGGGGCTTTTATTGTGCAGCAGTGACAAATCCAGTACCTCCCCTTTACTCTTCCAAAATGGGCCTGTTTAGCAAGAAGGAGCTTGCTGGAGTTCCCACATAAACGAAGCCTGGGGAGGGGGCACCATGTGACAATGAGGATTAATAAAAGTCAATGCCCCAGTAATTCAGAAAGATGAGTTTACTTCTTTCCCAGCCCAGTTTCATCTGTACATCCCTATATTGCTTTGGGGGCTCTCTAGCTGGCTCTGGCTTTAAATGTCCCTCCGTGCTTCCCTAACAGCCCCCTACCACATTGCTTTAGGTAGGCCTGACCCACTCAATTCAACCCAAACTGAATTTCAGGATTTCAGCCCCCTGCCAATTCAAACTGCAACTAAAATATTTACTTGGGCACTGGGGGAGGGGTTTTGCCTTGCATTCAGTAAGATAAATGTGTTTAAATGATGGGAACCTTGAGAAGGAACAAGGCAGGCTGTTTTTCAGTGCTTTTTCTTTTTTCAATCTATTTGGCACAAAAGGTGAGATGACAAGGTTTTTTGACTAGATCCTAACACCGAAACTGCAGTGGGGCCGGGCTGTGGCTTTGACCGCATGTCATAACCATTTAAACTGTGGTTAGTTGTTCAAAGCTCAAAGCTTCTCCAAGCTGGGTTTCATTAACTCTACACCAGTTGCCTGGAAGTTCAGTAGCAATAAATTGTATAAACACATTTGAAGTAAGTTAGTGATGAAATAAGGAGAATTACTGTCTTGTGAGTGGAGAATCCTGAATTCATGGAGTTCTAGTTTAACTGGAAACATACCACCTCTCTCTTGTTCTTGAAGTTTATGGGTGCACCGCAGTGTGTGTTCAATTTCTTTTTGCCTTGTCCATCTTCAACTGGGGGCTGTAACTCATTAGAGACCAAGACATACCTAGAAAGCAAAAAGGCTGTGTTTTAAAGGGGTCTCTGTTAGCCTGATTTAGGAACCATACCTAACCTAACCTGACTTCCTTATCCTTCCTGAATGCTGCATGGAACATAAACAGCCACAGAGAAGGGGCAAATTAGATTTTTAAATGTTAGAGGCTTAATAATACTGTGTTGTTAGCAACTGAAATTGTTTTTATTAAAGAAACAACCAATAAAATTTATAGGCTTCCAACATGTTGCAAGATTTCCTTGCTATTTATTTAGCTCCCCACCACCACCTTTCAGAAATTTTATCTCCAATTTCAGACTTTTGTTTCTGATTTATTTAATCCGGAGCACATTTTCTAAATTAGTTGGAGGAGGGTGCGAAATGCTGTTATAAGTTTTCCTTTTTCCTATGCTGGGTGGCACAAGGACTGGATGCTGTAAGATATATATAAATGTGTGATGCAATTGCTGGAGGTTGACTGCATGTGAAGCGAAGTGTCTGGTTCAAACAAAATGTAGATCCCAGGATGGAGAGGGAGAAAACGATGCCGCAGAGGAAAAACAGAGGAAGTTACATGGAAAATGAAATCATCTCGAGCCACCATGAGCCTTGAGTCTAGCCAACACACCATGCTTTGTATAAGACACTTCACATGAGATCCGTGACTTATTGAAGATTGAATTATATTGAGAAGCTGAATTTAGAGGGAGGAGCTGCGCTTGCTGGGTTCTATCCAGGCAACATGGCCAGGATTGTTGCGATGGGGCTCTGCTAATTTAATTAAACCTAATACCTGATGGGGAAAGGAGGAAGGAGGGAGGGAGGGAAGTGGTTGGGTGATCATTGAGGCTGGCAGGTCAGCATGCTGAGTTAGTCTATAGACTGGAATTTGGGGGACTGGTAGCTTTATGCCCTGTTACTGCCTGGCTGCGCCACTCCAGCGGGTCCTCCAAGCTGCTAGACCTTGCTTTCTTCATCTGTAAAGTGGAATGTAGCACATACAGTTCTCATTAAGCTATGAGGGGTGAAGGATGGGCATGAATCAAGCTCAGAACACTTCAATAATAAAACAGGAGATAGAGGTTTCTCGGCGGCAAAGTCACGTTCTTCCACGTGTTTCCTTTCCTTTCCTGGTTCTACAGCCTGGCCCCATAAGTCTCAGGAGTTCTAAAGACTTTGGTAAAGGGGCAGAACTCCTGCCTTCCTTTAGAATTTAAAAATCATTCTGTGAGTCCCCAAACCACCCAAACCATCTGCGCTTTACCAAGAGGGGCAATTATGGCTGAGTTGGGGGAATTGGTTTGGTTGTTCCCAGTGGTGCTACCTGTAATAGACTTCATGCCTCAGATGAACACAGAACCTTACTTCTCAGAGATGTAGCTCCTTCTCTTTAAGCCATTGAGAACAGAGGCCTAGCCCTGACTGGTGTGTGACATCTGGAGGGACTGGGGGGAGGGGTGCTGGTCTGGAGCTAGCCACAGCCTGAAGCTCGCTTGCTTAGCTGTCTCCATGCTGGCAGATCAAAGCAGATTCTGGGCCAGAAAGCCTGAGCAGTTACACCCAGCACTTCTACAAAAGTGTACATGCACTCGTACACTCCTTCAGTTCCAGTGCCTGATTTTTAGAAGCGAGCCTAATACTAGAGATGTGGCTCCGGTGGAATGTTTGTCTTTAATACTCTCTAGTCCTTTGGGGATTCCTTGGAGGTAATTTTTCCCTTCAAACATCCTTCCCAGCCCGTTGCAGGCAATATCTGAGTCTCTATTTTGATTGGGAGTGAGACTCAGGAGGGGGCAGAGAGACACTGGGTGGGGGAGAAGGGGTGAGGGCAGAGTCCTACCAGAACACTTACAGAACCCCCAGGAGTGAGGGAGTACCAAGCTCTAGGACAGCTCAGTTCATCTTGTGCCGGAAAATGGGGCTTGGGAAGAGCTTGCTGCAAACGTGTCCTCTTCAGGGGGATCTGCTGTTTGGCTTGGGTGTCCCACCGCAAGCTCTGCCTGCCTGGGTTTCTAATTACAAGAAGGACGTTTCTGCTAAGACCTATCTCACTAAAAACACATCCCTGTGTGTAATAAGAAACCCTAAACCAGGCAGGATATTTTAAAACTGAAGCAATGAAGATTAGATTAAGTCTCCACCAAAGAACTACGTTCTCGTATTATTTTTGGCTGGAATGTGGAGAAAAGCAGCTGGCCCTGGGGCCCAGGGCAGACTCTTGAGGGTTCGGATGGGGCCAGAGTGGGTGGTGTAACTGTTAGTTCTCTGCTTGGTAGGAACGTGGCCAGTTTCAGTGAGGCTCAGTCGGAGTGGTGGGGGTAAACAATGGAGGTGAAGGGGGCTATCATGGGGACAGATCAAATCCAGATGGGTCACAATGTGGTGACAGAAGCAGCAGGTCAGGGAGCACCATGAAGGCTCCTAAATCCCGCACCTCATTAGGACCTAATTGTTGGTGTTCAACTCGTGCTTCCACTCTCACCCCCACCCCACGTTCAGCAAATGCAGCCATCGTCTATGGTGGCCTTTGAAGGAATCCTTATCTATTGGGTCCCTTTTGGATGGAGAGAGGAAATCAAATCCAGGAATTTTGAGGAAACAGCCCCAAAATTTGGCTTTGCAAGCCCTGGTCCTGCCCTCCGGGGAGAGGCAGTGGGGCATCCTTCACTCTGAACATGTTCTCTGTGCCTGGCACTGATCTGGGCATTGAGGACACAGCAACCAAACCCAACAGAACAAGTACCATGACCAGGAAGCCTGTCCTCCAGCGGCTTGGCTGTCGTGGGATAGCAGGGAGTATGGACTCTACCATAGGACAAAACTGCCTTCAGAGCCTTGCTCTGCTGTTTATTTATTGTGTGACTTCAGACAAGCTGCTTAACATCGTTGACCTAGTCTCCCATCCGTAAATTGGGAAATAAAGGCATGTAGTTTGTAGGATCGTGGAGCAGCATCTATAAGTACCTGGCACCGTGTCTGGTACAAAAGGGGGATTAATCCTGGTTCCCTCTCCTCCCCATCTCATTTTAGAGCTGATGATCCAGTTGGCGGATTGTCTAGCTTCTTTCCCTTTTTGCTGGCCTGGGTCCTTTCACAGGTCACTTGCACCATCAACAAGGGTTGAACACACAGCCAGTCCACACTGGGGGGTGCAGGGTGGGGGGGTGAGGGGGTGGGGTTAGGGTTAGGGTTAGGGGAGTGCAGATCCCAGCAGGGGCTGCTGTAGAAAATAGATGCATAAAACCCAGGGACAGTTGGGGTGAGGAATGTTTGGGAATGGTGGTAGAGGGGCAGAGATGTAGCACACAGACAAATAAGAGGTGATGTACAATCATACAGAGGTAGGAAAAAAAAGCATCCATCCATTGTTAACCAGAGGAGGCAAAACCAAGATGGAATGGTAGAGTAGTCAGGACTGAGTGATGTTAACCAGGGCTGCCTTCTGAGAGGAGGTGAGCTCTCAGCAGTGCCTGGAGGGCTGGCCCAGAGGGCTGCAGGAGGTGGGCTGAAATCTGAAACCCCCCCCCCAGGCCACTGTGCTCTGGACTTTCATGGGTATTGGGGGGAGCAGCCTGAACTAGACAGAAGAGCTGGTCCCAGGTGGCCAGAAGTCACTGCCCCAGGAATACCACTCAGGTCTCCACGTCAGGACCAGCTTCTCTTACACATGGAAGGCTTTCTGAGGGGAACTTTCCATGTTGACTTCAACAGGCATATGTAGGTTAGTGAGTTAGTGCATGAGGCAGACAAGCTCCTTTCATTGCTGGCTGTGGCACAACTGTCATATCAAGCATCACTGCTTTTCCTAAGCAGAGACAGCAGAGGCTATAGGCCCACATCTGGCCCTCTCCCCGTCAAGGACCAGGAAGCTGATGAGAGTGGTTGGGATGGTGGAGGGAATGGGGTCGGATCTACGATGGACTTGGGTATTGACGGGCTGGGTGACCTCCAAAAAGTGACTTGGTCTCTCTATTGTCAGTGTCCTCCCTTATCCAATGAGGAGCTTGAACTCTCTCTTAGAGGTTCAAAAAGGGGGATTAATCCTGGTTCCCTCTCCTCCCCATCTCATTTTAGAGCTGATGATCCAGTTGGCGGATTGTCTAGCTTCTTTCCCTTTTTGCTGGCCTGGGTCCTTTCACAGGTCACTTGCACCATCAACAAGGGTTGAACACACAGCCAGTCCACACTGGGGGGTGCAGGGTGGGGGGGTGAGGGGGTGGGGTTAGGGTTAGGGTTAGGGGAGTGCAGATCCCAGCAGGGGCTGCTGTAGAAAATAGATGCATAAAACCCAGGGACAGTTGGGGTGAGGAATGTTTGGGAATGGTGGTAGAGGGGTGGTAGATGGTGTGCTCTACAATTATGTCTGTTCTCAAATGGATTGCTTCATGAATAGGCAACACTGAACAACCCCACCAGGGCAAATCCAAGCAAAGGATCTGGGAACATACAATAGCCTCGGAGACATGGATGCAAGGGCTTGAGCCCTGGTTTGCCCCCAGGGGTCTTAAGGTCAGTGGGAAATGGAGGGAGTGGATTTGACTCTCCCAATGGCCTTCCTGAGGCAAATAGTTGGGTTCTAGCAATGGGATTGCCTCTAGGAGGCACCCTTTTCAGTTTGAAGACTCATTGTCTTGTTTCTAAGAAGCAACATTTGGTTCTTTTGTTGCAACAGTGTGTAGCTGAGGAAGGAACACAGGCTTTGGAGTCAGATTCTGGGTTTTGACCCTTCTTCTACTAGTACTACTGTGTTTCCTTGGGCACATCACTTACCTTCTCTGAGCCTTAATTTTCTTAGTTACAAAGTGAATAATATTAGCGACAATAATAACAATAACACGCACACATAGTACAGTTGTGAAAACTCTACAAGAAAACATCTAAAACTGCTTGGCATATAGCAAGCTCATGGCAAATGCTAGTCCTCCACATCCCCACCATTTTTTTTGTGTGTGTGGTACTAGGGATTGAACCCAGGGGTACTCTAACACTGAGCTACATCCCCAGCCCTTTTTATAAATTTTGAGACAGGATCTCATTAAATCACCTGGACTGGCCTGGAACTTGCAATCTTCTTGCTCCAACCTCCCAGTCCCCTCCTGGAGATTACAGGTACATGCCACTGCGCCCCACCTGAGAGTCATCTTTAAAGGAACCAGCCCAACTTACCTTCCCCCTTGTCCATACTTTTGTTCCTGACACATGCTGGGGACAACTACCGCCTGTTATGGAAACCACAACCTGGAATTTTAAAATTTCCACAAAGCCTTCAGTCAAGGTGGGGCTGGGCTGGCCAGGCCCTCGGGCAGAAGGTGTGGGAAAAGCAGTGGGTAGGAGTGGCAGAGCTCGGTGGAGTCTTGTCTACCTGTCCAGGTTGGAAGGTGGACCCTCGGGGTGAAGAGAACACCGGGCGCCCATGTCCAGGGTCATTAGCTCAGCATCCTGACAGACACCAAGGGTTTTTTAGCCAACTTGTAGTGGATCTAACTCCTGTTAGGCGAGTTGGGGGGCATCGTCCCCCTCATTCCAGGGTAGCACAGGGGGTCTGTGGTAGAGTAGGGGAGGGCGATCCATACCCAGAGGTTCCTCTAATGTCCTCAGCCCAACATTGCTATTGAGCACTCCCTGGTCCCAAGTCCTGGGCCAGGTCTGAGAGTCATCCTCCCCTGGAGAAGCAGTTCCTACCCCTTCTCAGGGGAGCCTGTCCTGTGTGCTTGGGACTTCTGGCTCCAGGCCCAGGAGGAGGGAGAGTTGGGGTGTGTGCCCAGAACGCTGTGGTGACAAGTGTTTGTTCTCAATTCCATGCCTCCCCGAGGATCCAATGGTCACTCAACAGGTGTGGCCTGAGCCTTCCATTCATGGATGCCCAGCAGTGTCCTTTGTGGGCCTCAGTTCCTGGTGCGAGTGAGAGAAGACCAAACAAATGCACATCCAATGGGAAGAAGCTGCGTGACCTTGCACATGGCCTACCTTCTCTGAGGCTCCACCTCCTCATTTTACGTGATGAGGAAGTTAGGCTGGGTGGTCTTCAAGGCCCTCTGCTTCTGCTCTTTGGTTAATCTGTGGGCTGGCCATGATAACACGTGTGCTCGGAGAAGCTGGTGGGACCCTCAGGAGCTCTTCTCCTGACCCCTCCCCTGCTCCGTTCCTCCCTGCTCTGTGAGAGGATAGCTGGACTCATAGTAGGGCTGCAGCTGCTGAGGCACTCCTGACTTATAAGACCAACTCTGGAGGAAAGCCAGGGAGCCTGATGGGACCCCTGCAGCCTTCCCAGGATCCTGCTCCTGGAGAATGTAACTGTCCCTTGGACCCACATGGCTCCCCCTGAAGTCACCCCATCCATTGGGCCCCTCGATGGCATTGAGACCACTAACTCCTCTGATTTCCAGATTGTCAGGGGAGCCCCTTTCTGAGCTGGACAAATGGTCTCCTGTAATGCTGTTCCTTCCTTCCTTCCTTCCTTCCTTCCTTCCTGTTTCTGGGGATTGAACTCAGGGACACTCAATCACTGAGCCACATCCCCAGCCCTCTTTTGTGTTTTATTTAGAGACAGGGACTCACTGAGTTGCTTAGCCCTTTGCTTTTGCTGAGGCTGGCTTTGAACTCTTGATCCTCCTGCCTCAGCCTCCCGACTGCTGGGATGTGCGTTACTGCGTCTACACCTGGAATGACTTTTCAATGTCATTTTCATTGGATTCCAAGAGAACCTCATTCCCAGGGAGTGGCCTTCACTGCTGGCAGGCAGAGGGGAATTTTTAGGTACTCGTGTGGTACAGAGTCCCGGACTCTGGGCTGGAACTGGGCTCTCGGGAGGGAGGAGATGGGGCAGGAGTTCTCCTGGGCTCTGGGAGTGCCAGGCAGCTGTGCAGGAGCCCCCGCACAAAGGCCATGAACCAGCGGAGGCTCTTTTCCCATGTTCTGACTCCATGCCTGACCCTGGGCCGGGTGCTTGCAGCCCTATTTTACTGAGTCATCACAACAGATCTGAGGAAGAAAGTGGAGTTCACAGAGGGTAAGAGAATTGCCCAAGGTGCACAGTGGGTTTTGTGTGATTCTGGGTCCAGTGATCTCTCTGGGTCCAGAGAGCTTGCTGCCTGCCCCAGAGGATTGTGCATTTGGGGAAAGTTCGTGGATTGCTTCATCTCTTTTTCCCCCATTGGAGACTGTAGGCTCATGGAGTATAGACCTGGGGCTCTGGCTTGGGTGGGTCATGGGTGAAGAGACTGCGTGTGACAAAGGCTGGTGGAGGCAGACAGCAGAGAAGCCTCTGCCTGAGCTTCGACGAAGTGACCACAGAAGCTGGCCTCCTCCTGCTCCTCAGGCAACTGGTGGTTAATAACACCTCCTGTCAGGGCCGTGGAGAAGATCAAGCGAGTTAACGTGCGTGGATGTGCTGTACACGATGTGCAAACATCAACGACAGCGCCTACACAGCACCTTGCCTGTAATATCAGGGGGAGAAACTGGTTGGCACAGACTATATGTTTCTTATTAGTTTAAAATAGAGCACACACACAAATACACCCTGCCTCTTGCACTCACTCGCAGCGCGATGACAACCGTGTTGAAGTGATTAAAAGCTGGCAGGACGGCTGTCTACCGCTGCCCCATGGCTGGGGTATGAATGGCTCCCCTGGGTTCCCAGAGCACTTGGTGGCTTTTCGGATTCCAACTCAGTTGGATCTGAACTGGCCTACTCTCTGCCCCGGCTGTTCGCTCTGATGTTTTCCCATCTGATTCTGCAGAGGGCCAGGGTTGGAGTACAGAGATGTTGACCTTGGCGTCTTTCCTGCTGGTGGCATTCATTCGATAGACCTTTTCTGAGCATCTCCCATGTGTCAGACCCTGCCAGGGGACCAGAGCTATGACTGTGAACTGGAGGGATGGGCTTCTGCCAGTAGGGCTCAGTGTGTCCATCGGGGAGAAAGACATTCATGTTCTGCAGGAAAGAGGTTAGATAAATCACTGAAGGAGCCATGGAGAAGTCCAGGAAGCTGGGAGGACACAGCAGGAAGGGTCACCTACTGGAGGTCTGGAGGGCTTCCCTGACGGTGGGAACCTGAGCAAAGCTGTGGGGTGGGGCCAGGCTGGCCTGATGCTCCGTTTAGTTCCCTGTGAGGCCCTTCTTCTCAGGGAAGGAGTTGGCCAGCCCCTCCAGCCCTGGGGGCTCCTTTTCCATCTGAGGCCAGGGCAGAAGTAGGTGAGAGGGAGCCAGTGGGCTGCCAGCGAGTCTGCTGTCACCTGGTCTGTCCTGCCTGGGCTGTGTCACGTAGCACCGTAGTTGCTCCTCCCACACCCCTTGCCCCCTGCTCCTCACCCTATGCTGCTCTCAGGGCACAGCTTGTAAGAAGAGCCTGTAGAAGCTACAGACATCCCTACGTCTGGGCCAGTGGTACACGTCAGTAATCCCAGTGACTCAGGAGGTGGAGGTAGGAGAGCTGCCTGGGAAACTTAATGAGACACTATCTCAAAATAAAACATAAAAAGGGCTGGGGGTGTACCTTAGGGGTGGAGCACCTCAGGGCTCAACCACAGAACCATAAATAAATAAATAATTATGGACACCCCTCCCCTGTTCCTCCTGCTGTCCGTTAGCGGCCCGATGGTATCCTGGGGTTCCTGGCGATGTGCACATTTGGGTCCTACCTGGCTGAGGCTCTAATTCCTGGAAAGCCCTCAGGGGCAGCACCTGTGAGGTGGGCAGCCATGAGTCAGCCGTCCATTCCCAGCTTTGGCTGCAGAAGGACTGTATTTATGAGAAGAAAGTCTTTGGCAGAACAGGCCCCTCCTCATAGGGCTCAGCTTGACATTTTCTTATGGTGGGAAGGCCAGGTCTGTGTCTTCCCTTAGGAAACACTGAGGACCATTTGTGAATATTCTGCTTCTCTTAATTTAGAGGGGCAGTGAGGAGAGGCATGGGGGTGCTGGGGAGCGACTGATGGGCCAAGCCACCAGGGGTGAGGGGTCCAAGTTATATAGATAGGAAAAGAAAAGCTGATGTCCCTGGTCCAAGGTTCAGGGCCCTCCGGCATTAGCAAAGGTACCTGCTGTCAGGTCAGAAAGGTGGCAGTAGTGCCCGGCTCCTACCTCATGCTAGCTCTGTGATCTGGGGCTACTTCCTAATCTCTTGGAGCTTTAGTTTCTTTCCTTTTGTGAAATGGGGACAATGACATCTCTTGTAGGTATTAAATGAGATAATCAAGAGCCTGCTCCGTTTTGGCCTCTGGAAGGTGTCTATTGTGGGCCTTTCCTGTCTCTGGACCTCTCTCCCCACAGTGCTGGCCATGGACCCCGTTCCCCTTCAGAGGAAGAGGCAGGAGGGTGTGGGGAGCAGGAAGGTCATACTGTGGGCCTCTCCAAGGAGCACTGCTGGAATGACCAGCTGGGAACACTGAGCAGGGTGGACATTGACGTCAGAGCCTGGTGGGGTTTCCAGAAGCAGGGATGCAGAGCGCTGGGTGTCTTGGAAGAACCAGGACAGCGTCGGTGGCTGCAAGGAGGCAGTGAGGCAGAGAACCTTTGAAACAAGGAGTAGGGAGGGAGGGACATGTGCTCGACATGGAGCTAGGTCCCTTGGCATTCATGATTTAATTTTATAAATATGGAAGCATAAAATTTAAAGTCAAGAAAGAGCATGAGAAACCTTCCATCCATCTCTACCTCTGTGTTTGGGAAAACTGAAGCTGAGAGAGGAACAGTAACTTGTCTAAGGCCACACAAGAGATCCGTGGCAGGGCTGGGTTAGAGACTGGCCACGCTGCTGGGTGTGGTTGCCCATGTCTTTAATCCCAGCAACCTGGGAGGGTAAAGCAGGATGACGGCAAATTAGAGTCAGCCTGGCCAATTTATCGAGATCCTGTCTCAAAAAGTAAAAAGGACTGGGGATGTAGTTCAGTGGTAAAGAGACCCTGGGTTTAATCCCTAGAATCCCGTCTCCCGCCCAAAAAAATAGACAAAAACTGCACAGGCCAGTGCAGTAGGGGCCCTGAGGAAAGAATATAGAAGTTGGAGTTAGAAAGTTTGGCTTTGACTACAGACACTCTTTTTTTTTTTTTTTTGTGGGGGTCGTGTGGGGGTGGAGATGGTGGGCAGGTACAAGGGATTGAACTCAGGGGCACTCGACCACTGAGCCACATCCTCAGCCCTATTTTGTGTTTTATTTACAGACAGGGTCTCACTGAGTTGCTTAGTGCCTCGCTTTTGCTGAGGCTGGCTTTGAACTCTTGATCCTCCTGCCTCAGCCTCCTGAGCTGCTGGGATTATGGGTGTGCACCATTGGACCCAGCTTAACTACAGACACTCTTAGGGTATGACCCAGGAAACTTGCTTACCTCCTGAGCCTCAGCTCTTATCTGTACGATGGGACAGTAATTCTCAACTCAAGTGGCAGATTGACAGTGAAATGAGAAGGCCACAAGAACAGCCCTGTGTGGCATCGGGCTCAGGCAGCGCGGGGCCTTTCCTTTCCATCCCCCCCTTCCCTCAGGGCTCTTGCTGTACCTGCAGGGCCCAGCAAAGCACCCGAGCTTGTCCCATCCGTGTTCCCACACTCCCTGGGGACCCAGTCATTCTTTCACTCAGTTATTCAAGTATTTATTGGGACCTGGAGCACGTGCCAGGCGTTGCCTTGATGCTGGGGTAGGAAGGGAGCGAAGCCAGGTGTAGCCCGAAATGTGGGAACGCTGGACAGGAAGGTGTTCCTTGGAGGGACAGCTGGGGCTGGGCAGAGTGACAGGTTGGGGAGTCACAGCTACTGGGAAGCACTGGGAGGAGAATGCAAGGAGCCGCCCTGGGCCAGGCTGCCCCTCTGGAGCGAGGTGGGCAAACCCAGCGTGAGCTTCTGAGGTGGAGGTCAGGCCCCAGCTTGGTTATAGGCTTGAACAGAGAAACAGATGTCTCCAAGCCCCCAAATGAAAGCAATAGCAATAAAAATCGTAAATCAATTACAGGTCCAAGAGGAGGGGGAGGGCGTTCCACAGAGTAAATGGAAAAGGTATTTTTGCCCTATCCATATATAAACAGTGTTGAATTCATTTATTGGGTTCATAATTGAATAAAAGCCAAAGTTCTTACTGTGACTGAATCTCTACCTCCCCAATTCCATTCCCGTCACTGTATCCTCACTTGCTCTGTGACAATCCTAGTTCTAACTGAAAGAAATCACATGCACTCCTGCCCCAGGGCCTTTGCACCTGGTTTTCCCTTGGCCTGATTGCCCTTGTCCCAGGTACCTGTATGGGAGCACTTTGTTGTTTTTGAGATTTCCACTCAAATGTCATCTGGTCAGTGAATCCTTCTCTGAAGACTCTACTTAAATCCCTTCTTTCTCCCACCCTTAGATCTCCATGCTCATCTTTCTTTTTCTTCAGAGGAATCATCAGATTTTGTTTCTGTTTTTACTCTTCTATATGCCAGAACAGTAACTGGCTACAGTAAAAACCTAAGCAGTGTTTGTGGAATAAATGAATGATGTATTAGGTTCATTCAAAGATGCTTTCTCCCTTTCTCTGAAATTGAACGGTGGAATGTCAGAAGTGGAAGGAACTAAGTCATTGGTCTTTGAGCAACTCTTTCATTTAACAACTGAGTGAAGAGGGGCCTAGAGAGGTCAAGGGGCTTATGACAGGTCACACAGCACAGGGCCACGTTGTGAACTGAGGCTCTGGGATTCACTTCAGGAGGGTTTCCTGAAGCTTTGGATTCTCTGCATGACACTGCTCCTGGGGAAAGAAGGGTCTGCTCTGTGGGTGCCGGCTTCCTTGAATTCTGTTCCTGGCCCCACATGGCCTAGGGGGTGGAACTTCATCCTAAGGTCTCCAGTGCTTCTTTTCTTTCATCTCATCTGTAAGATAGTTTGGGGTCATCTTGAGGGGTGTGGGTAAAGACTGCTGTTGGCCACAGACAGGAGGACACACTTTTCTCACTAGGAAGTAAAATGAGCAAACTGTCATCGGCAAGATCAGTCCACAGGAGCTGGTGACTGAGGTCCAGGTTGATGTGAGTGTGAAGAAGTATCGGACCCTGGCCTGCACCTCAGGACCTTCTCATGTCGCTGACTAATGTTGCTATTAACATTAAGAAATGATAGCACGGGGCTGGGGATGTGGCTCAAGTGGTAGCGCGCTCGCCTGGCATGCGTGCGGCCCGGGTTCGATCCTCAGCACCACATACAAACAAAGATGTTGTGTCCGCCAAATACTAAAAAATAAATATTAAAAAATTCTCTCTCTCTCTACCTCTATCTCTCTCACTCTCTCTTTAAAAAAAAAAAAAAAAAAAAAAAAAAAGAAATGATAGCACGAAACATGTATTGTGTGCTTACTATTTACCAAATGCTACCATAAATGCTTTATTTCTATTAACTCATTTTAGTTTTTGCAACCCTTATATGAGGTCAGTGCCCTACTTGAGTAACCTGAGGCACAGAGAGGTTAAGCATTCTGTTTAAAGTCACACAGCTGATATGTGGAGGAGCCAGGATTTGAACCCATTGGGTCTCTCACCAGTGCCCATCCTTCTATCCATTAGGTTAAATAATGGCACAAGATAAGAGTTCAAGGTGCATCATGAGGCAGAGGTAGGAGGCCAAGGGGGAGTGGACACTGCAGGCTGGAGTGGTCAGGATGGAGAGGTTGCTACCTAAAGGATGGAGAGGATTTGAGTAGCTGGAGAGAGGCTGTGCCCTCTTGGTCTTGCACCAAGAGGGAAGAGTGGTCCTGGTGAAGCCTGTGGCAAGGATGAGTATCATCCTATGGTACCAGCATCTGGAGGTGAGAGACATGACCAGCTGCCAGGGAGGGCTGGGAGGGGGACCTGGCACTGGCCTGATCTCCCTTCCCCATAGAAAGACTTTCCCAAGACAAACCAGAGTTCAAATCCCCTGTCCACTGCATCCCCTTAGCTTGATTTTGGCCAAGCGTCTTAACCTGAATCTCCGGGTCCCCAGGGGCTTGTGTCATGAGGGCTCTCTCAGTTTGGATGAGGTCCCTCCTGGGAAAGTCCCCAAGGATCTGGGCTCTGAAGTGTTTAGAGAACTTCAGAGAAGACCCTCTAAGTGGTCTCCAAGACTGTGGCTGCTCCACCTGTGAAGTGGGCTGGAATCCCCTCCTACTGGGTGCGGGAGTGTTGGGTGGGGGCAAGGGCAGTGAGGAATCTGGCCCTTTGGCTTCACCTGTGAGCACCTCCTGTCTTGTGTCCACCCGCTCCCACCCGGCTCAACCCAGGCTGGCTACTCTTGGTCTCAGCTTGGAACTGGGATGTGAGAGGTTTCTTGGGTTGTGTGACCTGGTTCTTTGGGGATGAGCTAGAGGACAGACCTAAAGCCACAGAAGGAGCCACTGATGATGTCCCTCTATTAAGTTTGCAGTCTACAAATATATTCGTTTTTCTTTTGGAGCCACAAAGATAAGGAGGCCTCAGTCATAGGGTGGCCAACCACCCCAGTGTCCAAGACCAGAAGGTTTTAGCACTGAAAGTCAGTGCTGGGGGCCCCTCGGTCTGGGCAACTGGGGGCAGTGTCCACCCTACCTGTCAGTCAGGAGGGAGAGGATGTCATGAGACTGGAGCACGCCCTCTGAGGCTGGCCTGTTGTAGCCTCCATTTGGCTTCTGACTCCCTCCCGGTGATAGCAGAGGCCGGTGGAAGTCCTCACTGGTTAAAGTCTTTGGCCTCAGACAGACCAGAGTTCAGATCCCATCTGTGTACTGTTGGCTTGACTTTGGTCAAGTGTCTCAACCTGACTCTCAGGGTCCTTATTTGTAAAAGTGGGGGCTATAATAACTACATCATGGGGCTCTCTGGGGACTCCGGTGACTTAAGGCATAGAAGTGCCTGTCCCATGGTAGGATTCCATGTAACAGGCTAGGCCACTGGAGCCATGACCTTTATTCCCAGTGTTGGGGACAGGATAGGCAGAAGTAGCTGCTCAGAGAGGCTGGGTTGGGGGTGAGGCCTCCCCTCTGCACCTGGCTTAGCTCCAGGGCATTTCCAGGGCTGGCAGTGGCTCTAGGAAGGGCCTGGGAAGGACCCTGGATTTTGTTGTGGGGAGGACAGGCAACTTGCTGTCATCTCTGCCTTGAAGTCTACCCTGAGGGCTTTCAATGTGTCCTTGTCCTCTTTCCCTGACTGCTTGGTCTTTCAGCAAAATAGAAAGGCATAGGATTGGAGGCCACCAAGCTTGAAGGAGAGATGGCAGAGAACCTCTCGTCTTATTTAACCTTCTCTGAGATGGGGACCTGGAGGCCCAGGGAGGCAGTGACCATCTGAGGCTCCAGCTCTGGTAAACACCCAGATCTCCCAACCTTGGGCCCAGAGCACTCCTGGTCCAGTGGCCTGGGGATCCTGTCAGCCCCAAGAGATACAGCTCATGGTGGGTGCAGCTCACGACAGATCTGCGGTGTGGATTATTGGTGATACATGTTAAATTCCTGGCCAGCCACCCTCTGCCATGTTAGCCTATTTCTGGGTCCCCTTTTCCTATGGGGGGTGAGCTGTGTTCATGAGACATTGACTCCGGGTTTTTTTTTGTAAATTAAGTTTCTTACATCAACTCCTTTTAACCTGCACACTAAACGAAGAAGATAAATACCATTTCCAAAGACATTCTAAAATTCACAAAAGAGGTGATTTTTTTTTTCATATCAGCTGTTGTTGTTGTTTTTTTCTTGATTAGCCACACCACAATTGACCTGCAAGAGCCAGGGGCATCAGCAGGTTTTAGTCACTCGTGAGTGGAGTGTTCATTAAGTGCTGGTGTGGGCAGGGACGGTTCCATCGGGAGCAGAGGACCTGAATGGGAGATTACTCTGAGCCAAATGTCTTCTTTGTCTTGTGGGTTTTCCTCTGTTGCCTGCAGACCCTCCATTTGCCTCAAACATATTTTCAATTTATCTAGCACCCTGTGTGCTAGCTACAGAGGATGACAAGATTTGCTCGTTAGGTGAAGGAGCATTCAGTTTCAGTGAGGAGATAAGCATGAAAAGCAAGAAATGCTGTCACACCGAGGGATACTTAGCAATATACCAATACTCCGGAGGGTTTCATCACAAGAGATACTACCAGGCAGAGGAAATCCTTTTTTTTTTTTCTTTTGTGGTACTGAGGATTGAGCCAAGGGGCACTTTACCACTGAGCTATATCCACAGTCCTTTAAAAACTGATTTTTAAAAAAATTTTGAGACATGTTCTTGCTAAGTTCCTGAGGCTGGCCTCAAACTTGCAATCCTCCTGCCTCAGTGTCCCGAGTTGCTGGGATTACAGGCATTATCTGGTGAGAAAATTTATTACTTGCATGAGTGACACTAATAAGAGTGATCCCTTCAAAGAAGGGAGACCAAGTTGGGGGCATGGTTGAGGAGAGATTCATGGGAGAGGGAGTCAAACCCTTGACCCTCATGACTTTGGAATTTGGGTACTACTGTTGCCATTTTTCCAGGTGGCAAAGGTCCAGGCCACACAACTTGTACTTTTTGGATGAGAATTTAGGACAATTCGCTTCTAAACTTTCCCCATTGGAAATCCTGTCTCCTGTGAGCAAGGCTTTGAAGTTGGGCTGGGATTGAAGAGACAAGGGTGTGTGTGAATAAGAACATGAGCAGTGCCCCTACTGCGTGCAGGGGCATTGAGTCTGCCAGCCAGGAGAGAAGAAGTCAGCACGCTGCAGGGCCAAGAGCCACAGCCCACACCTGGCAGGTGGAGGCCTGAGCCCCTGGATCCCGTGCATGCTGACCTCTGCTCCACGTTCTTTTCTGGGAACCTCTTCTCCCCACGTCAGCAGCCTCTGATGGCCTTGAGACAGCGGCTGGCTAGGCTGGCAACTCCCAGGAGGACCCAGTAAAGCCCAGTGATAGTGTAACAAAGAGGGCCCACCCCACCCCCGTGAACGCTCTGTCACCTGCTGTCTGTTCACTTCAATCCTGAAATAAACCAGGAAGAAAGACTGCCTCACCACCCAGCCACTGGGCCACCTGCACTCAGGGTCAGGTCCAAGCTCCCCAGGCAGGTCACACACTATTTACGGTTGTGAGTACAGCTCCTGGCATGCGGTAGGTGGTTCATAACATCCATGGCTTTTTGCGGGGGAGTCCCACCCTGTTTGTGGGCACCTGATTCCAGCACCTCTGCAGAGAGCTAGCAGCAGCCCTGGTCCTCCACCTGGAGTCTGATGGGGGTCCTTAGCCCTGTGCCTCAGCCCAAGTAGAGTCTGTTGCAACGCCTACATACATTCACAGCTATTGGGTTTGACTTGGGAGGAAATCTGGTTTCATTTGTTTGACTAGGTTCTCTGGGTTCAATTGAATTTTACATGAGAAATTAATTATGCCCTACCTTTTCTTTTCTATATAAATGTTATAGTATATAATTATATATAATATGTGACATTGTGTAAATTAATATGAGTTATATAATATAAATGCAGATCTATATTATATAATAGCATAAAACTTAAATTTTAATCAATTTAAGTGTACAATTCAGTGGCATTAATTAGATTCACAATATTGTGCAAACACCACATAGTTATTTCCAAAACCTTTTCGTCATCCCCAATGAGTAGTCTGTGCCCACTAAGCACTCACTTCATATTCTGTCCTCCCTCAGCCCCTTGTGACTTCTAATCCACTTTCTGTCTCTGTGAATTTGACTTCTTCTAGTTGTTTCTTATCAGCGGAATCCTAACATTTCCAGGCATTTCCAGGGCTGGCAGTGGCTCTTTTGTGCCTGGCTGTTTCAGACTGGTGTTTCCAGTGTTCATTGTGCTGTAGCATGTATCAGAATTCCCATCCTTTTTATGGATGAATAGTATTCCATTTTGTGTACATAGCACATTTTGTTGAGGTGTTTATCTGTCCACTTGGATTGTTTGCACCTTTTGGCTATTGTGAATAATGTTGAAGGAAGGCTGGTGCACGCTATCTGTTTGAATCCCTGTTTTCAATTCTTTAAGGTATATACCTAGGAGTGGAATTGCTGGGTTACATTCTAGGTAACTCTAGGTTTGAGTTTTTGAGGACCCACCCAGCTGTTTTCCACAGCAGCTGTACCATTTACATTCCTACCAGCACTATACAAGGGTGCCAATTTTTCTATCCTGGTCAACTCTTTCTTCTCTTTTCTCTTCCTTCCTTCCTCCTCTCCTCTCCTCTCCCCTCCCCTCCCCTCCCCTCCCCTCCTCCTTCCTTCCTTCCTTCCTTCCTTCCTTCCTTCCTTCCCTCCTTCCTTCCTTCCTTCCTTCCTTCCTTCCGGATTGAACACAGGGCCTTATGCATACTAGCCTACATCCTCAGCCCTATTTTCTCTTTTTTGGTGATAGTCATTCTAGTAGTGCTATCTTGATGTTTTGATTTACATTTCTCTAAAGATTGATGATGGTGAGTATCTTTTGGTGTGCTTACTGCCATTTGTACCTCTTCTTGAGAGAAATGTCTACTCCTGTACTTTGCCCATTGTTAAATTGGGTTGTTGGACTTCTTGTGGTTGAGTTGTAGAAGTTCTTTATATATACATTCACATATATGATTTATTATATATATAATATTAAATCCTTATCAGATACATGATTTGCAAATATTTTCTCCCATTCTGTAGTTATCTTTTTACTTTCTTGATAATATCCTTTGAGGCACAGAAGTTTTTAATTTTGATGAAGTTTAACATATTTTTTTTCTTTTGTTGCTTATGTTTTTGGTGAGATATCTAAGAATCATTGACAAATCCAAGGTCATGAATATTTGCTCCTTATATTTTTTTCTAAGAGTGCTGTGTTTTAACTCTTATATTTGTTTATTTTTAAAATTTATTTTTAATATTTTATTTATTTTAAAATTTATTTATTATTCAAAATTGATTTATTATTATTTATGGGGAATAAAGCCAGGGGCACTTTATCACTGATCTGTATACCCAACCCTTTCTATTTTGAGATAGAGTCTTGCTAAGTTGTTGAGGGTCTTGCTTAGTTTCTGAGGCTGTCCTCAAATTGTAATTTTCCTGCCTCAGCCTCCTGAGTTGCTAAAATTACAAGTGTGTGTAACATCCATGGCTTTTTTGGGGGGAGTCCCACCCTGTTTGTGGGCAGTGATCTATTTTTTGAGTTAATAAAAAATATTTTTAGATGTTGATGGACCTTTATTTTATTCATTTATTTACATGTGGTGCTGAGAATTGAACCCCGTGCCTCACATGAGCTAGGCAAGTGCTCTACCACTGAGCTACAACCCCAGCCCCTTGAGTTAATTTTTGTATGTGATATGAAGTAGGAGTCCAACTTCATTCTTTTGCATATAAAAAATATAGTTTTTCCAATACCATATATTGAAGAGGCTATTCTTCTCGCATTAAATGGATTTACACTCTTATCAGAACCAATTGGCATTGATGTATAGGTCTATTTCTATACTCTTATTCTATTCCTTTAGTCTGTGTGTCCATCCCTATTTCAGTTACACACTGTTTTGACTACTATAGATATGTGGTAAATTTTGAAGTTGGAAATTGTGAGATTTCCAACTTTGTTCTTTCTCAAGACTGTTTTAGCTATTCAGAGTCCCTTGCAATTTCATGTGAATTTAAGCATTAGTATTCCCATTTCTGAAGGGAGAAGAAAGGTTGGAATTTTCATAGGTATTTCTTTGAATTTGTTGATTGCTTTGGGTGGTATTGATATCTTATCAATATTGTCTTTCTATCCATGAACATGGGATATTTTTCAATTTATGTAGGTCTTCTTTAATTGCAATGATGTTTTGTAGTTTTTAATGTAAAAGTCTTTTACCTCCTTGGTTAAATTTATCCATTGATATTTTATTCTTTTAGATGCTATTGTAAATGGAATTGCTTTCTTAATTTTCTTTTCAGACTGTTTATTGCTTGTGTATAGAAATACAACTTTTTTCCCCCTGTATAATCTTAAACCTTCTAATTCTTTTGATTTTGTCTATTAATTCTAGTAGCTTTTTTGGGGAGAATTCCTTTGAATTTCCCACATATAGGATCATGTCATCCATGAATATCAATAGTTTTATTTCTTCCTTTCCACACAATGAAGGTGAGCATTTTGTCTTATTCCTGATCTTAGGGGAAGCTTTCAGTTTTCCACCATTGAGTATGATCTTAGCTGTTGACTGCCCTTTTATTGACTGGCCACTCGTTGGGGCTGGATGTGAGGGGGATGGGGTCACCCATCTGCTTTTATTACCCAACAAATAGTTTTCTTCTGACAGAGAATCATATTTGGAGTCTTGTTCAGAGAAAATACCCTCTAATTAGAAAATATTGATTTCCTGGCAGCACTAATCACACAGTTAAAATGTCAACTGAACTAAAACCCAAACATTTGTTAAGCTCCTACTATGCTGCAGGTACCTTTTATTACCTCATTTACTCCAACAATATCCCTTGGTTTCAGGCTTTTTATTATCACTACCCCCACTTTAGAGGTGAGGCAATGAATACTGAGTGGGTGAGGTGATTCACACTGCTGGTAAGTGCTCCTAAGAAGTTTGGTGTAAGCAGTAAGTTTTCTAATTTATAAGTTGACTTGTTCTCTGTCTGCTAATTCTCAAGGGGAATGGGGGGACAACTTTTATTTGCAGGGTGCACCAGAAACTCCCTAGGGGTTGGAGAGCTAGGGTAGGCTTTCTCAAAAATATAGCCCATTCTGATAGGTCGGATCACTTCTGGAGTCTTCTGCCCACATCAGAGAATCATTGTTGCAAGGATCCACCATGACTGACAAGAGCTCTTTGCAACCGTCAGGAGAGTGCAGTGGCAAAAATGTTGAGCACCACTGCAAACTACAGCTTCTTTATTTTGTGATGTTAGCCTTGCCAGTCAGCTACAGAGTTGCGGGCTGATTGCATCAGAAGGTTCCAAGAGGGAACTCTTTCTGAGGATGGGGAGCAAATGCTTTTCAGCAGAAGGAGAGATTGCTCTGCCTGGCAACTTTATTAGTCCTTTCCCCAAACCCCTGTACTGTTAACTCAGGAGTAATCAACACTCTTAGGGAGATTAACTTTATCAAGTAACTGTAACCACAGGTACCTGGATAATTCATATCCAATGGTTAGTTTCTGCCTCAAATTTCTGGGTCACTGGAACCGTGTAAATTCCTATTCTGGACAGCATTATGAGACCCAACTAGTGGGGTCATATGCCTGTCTCTTCTCTCTTTTCACTTTAAAGTAGCTTGAGCATGAGCCTGGAAGAGAGTCCCAGTTGGAGGGAGCAATAGCCTACAGAAAAGTCCTCAGATTTTCTGAGTACTGGTGCTGGGTGCTAATCCTCAGTGTAGACAGTAAACAACAGAAGTTTCTGCTCCTGATCTCAGTGGAAGACAGTCCTGCACACAAAAGTCCAAATCAACTTCAGACAGGGGAAAGTTGCATTTATGCTATCTTGATTTTTTAAAAATTGACTTTCCTCTTTCTTTTGACCTCATTTTCTGCACTTTTTTTCCTTTCATTTTTTGAACTAAGGGGTGTAGGTAAATTTAATTCCTTGATTCTCATACTGTGTCTGGAGCAGGGTTTACTAAGCTTTCTCTGCCAATGTTGGCATTTTGGTGCCACAGTTATGTTTTCAGAATGCATTAGAGTCATCAGTTCATGAGGAGACTTCTCTGGGAAGCAGATGGCCATGGGGACAACCCATCAAGAAGTACCTCTATAGGGCTTGGGTTGTGGCTCAGTGGTAGAGTGCTTGCCCAGCATGTGTGAGGAACAATGTTCAATTCTCAACACCACATATAAATAAATAAACATCCAATGACAATTAAAAAAAGAGAAGTACCTCTATTGAAAATCTAAGCATGCACACATAAACAAACAAAACTAAGGGGAGAGGGCTAGCTCTGTTCCCTACTCCCCCAGTAATTCTTACATAAAATTTAGCAGGTCTTTGTTGTTTCGATTCAATTTAACAAATATATGCATAATAATTTAGAAAAGATGCATTTTTTCAAAGAAATCAGAATCTGCTCTGTCACTCAAAAGAAGTAAACTCCCTTCTTGCTGAATGCCGCTTCCTTCCATCATCCTTCCACCTGTCCCTGTTAACTCCCATATTTTTTTTCTGTCTTCTGGATTGAAATCTTTGAGCCCACTTTCCCTCTTTTCTCCTCCATTCTCCAGATGATAAAGTAATCATCCTTGTCCCTTTGCCCAGGACAGTCCTGGTTTGCCTGTTATGACAGTATGGTTGTTAATAGCTCCTTTTTCACTCTCTGAAGTGTCCAAGTTCAGGCAATAAATTAAATGGTCAGCCAGTCCTTAACCTATCAAAAGCAAAAAGGCTGCCCTCCTGTCCGAGTCTGGCATGACACCACTTGAGTTCAGACACCATCACACCTCCTGCTGGATTACTGCAATTGCCTTCTCTCTGGTGTCCTGACTTGTGCATCTTACTTCTAATCCATTCTGTAAATCATCGCCTAATTAATTCTCTTAAAATACAGTCCTCTGTTGCTCACACCCTGGGTCCTTGCTGCTGATGGGATCACAATTCCAACATCTTCCTCTGGTACTTCAAACTCTCACTTTCACCCAGCCTCTGCTGTGGTAGACAGTGCTCCCTGTTTGGTTTCTCAGCATGAACTCTCATTTCCACTCTAATTGGTCAATGTGCTGTCCCTGGTACCTGCCCTGTGACAGCTGCCTGTGAACATCTGCTCACGAAGGACCCTTTATCTGGGCCATCCCCACAGATGCAAATCCGTGCCTGTGTCCTTCAAGCCCAGCGTCATCTCCACCTCATAAGCACAGCGTTCTGTGACCAGCCCATCCCTCAGCACTCTCCTCCTCTGAACTCCTCGGCCTGGAGCAATTATTGTCTGCACAATTCATTTGGCATCTAATCATGTATTGCCTCATGACTTTTCATATATTGCTATCTTGAACCAGGGCAGAAAGAATTTGCTGTAATTTCACTGTTAGTTCTCATACGCCTGTCTTCTCAGTGAAGACGCACGTTCCTTGAGGACAGGAGCCGTGTCTTCTACATCTTTTTGTTCCTTATGGCACCACCAAGTGTCTCATAGGTAATAAAATAAATGCTTAATGGGTCTTCATTTAGGAATCTCAGACTGGAAAGACCCTTCTAATCACATAGTTCAATCTCTTATTTTGTGGATGAGCAAAAGAAAAAAAAATTCAAGAGACTTGCTCAGAGACCTAGCTAATGCAAATGGCTGAGCCAGACTTCAAATGCAGATGTTGTTATTCTCAGTCAGGGCTACTTTCCAGATACTAAACTAGCTAGCTACTGACTGTGTGTTGATTTCATTTGGAAAATGGATTGCATTCATTTGGCACTTTTTTTTTTTTAATTGTGGTAGTGGGGATTGAACCCAGGGCCTCATGCATGCTAGGCAAGTGCTCTACCACTGAGTTCTATCTCCAGCCAAGTGGATTGCATTCATTTCAAGGATAAGTAGACATTTAGAAAATATAGGGAAAGAAGTTAAGCAAACCAGTTTGGGTGTAGTGGCACATGCCTATAATCCCAATAACTTGGGAGGCTAAGGTAGGAGGATCACAAGTTTGAGGCCAGCCTGGACAATTCAGCAACTTAGTAAGACTTGTTCTCAAAATAGAAAAAAATGAAGAGGAAGAAGAAGGAGGAGGAGGAGAAGGAGAAGAAAAAATGACTGGAGATGTAGCTCAGTGGTAAGGCATCTCTGGGTTTAATATCCAATTTGGTTTCAGTACAAAATAAATAAATAAAAGAAGATGAGCCAACCAGGAGTGCAGTAGGACTTCTACAAACTCTTAGAAGTAGAAACTTGTTTGATAAAATTTGGGGGGAACAGCAATTAGACCAAGACAATTTCTGTATAAGAGAGTTGTGGAGAGGGATGGGTCAGGGATGCCCATCAATGCCAGGATTTTGGATTTAAGCAGATATTTGTCCCAGGGCAGCCACATGCCTGCACCTTAGATGAAAGTCCCATCCCTTGACTCCACTGTCCAGAAGTTGTAGTGGGGTGTGTGGTGGGAATGGGTGGGGGGCCAGGGTAGCCAGCTCAGGTGGGCTAAGACAGGGCATGGGAAACGCCTGCTCAGAGGCAGCTTTGGGCTATAACAAAACCTGACTTCAGTGGTATTGAAAAGCGTCACTGGTAATGTGGTTACATACAGCCTTCAACTTTAATAAGGTGTTGCAAAACTCCGAAAGTACATATAACCAAAAACACATTTCACTGGAAGCTTGATCTTGAGTCCTGTTCTATTGCTCCTGTGTGGAGTTTTGGTGCTGTCAATAGAGCTGTTAAAACACAATGGAAAGTGGTAATTGTGCATTATATGGCTTTTGTTTTCCATTATGAAATATTGACATCCGAAAAGACAGTGGGATTATTGTGGGCAGGAGCTGCCAGGGGGAGGCTGGAGACAGGGAGGGGGAGCTGCTAAGGGCAGAGGGTGGCAGAGCAGGAATCTGTCTTCTATTCCAGGAGGTCTCCGAGTCTTGCTTTTTCTAACCAGGAACCTGGGAAATTCATGCAATTAACTGACATGAAGAGGCTCTGTTTGATCATCAGGATTTTGAGAAGACTGTGTGGTCCAGTATGGAGGTGCCTGGGGAAGTGGGGTGTATCTGTAGACACCTTGGGGAGATGAGGACAAATGCAGTCAGGAATCATTTCCCAAGAAAATCTGGGCCAGTGTCCATCCCCAGGGATGCATAAAAGATGTCCTTTAACCTGATGCTGGGTATCCTGGCCATTCTGGGGAAGGTGGAGACTTGTAAAAGTGCCCTCTGCCTAGGGCACCTTGTTCCTCCCAAGTAATAAGACAATAAAATAATAATAGCTTGCCTTTATTGAGTGCCATGTGGCAGGTGCTTTAAGTATGTTTTCTTACTTAATTCTTCTAAACCTGGGAGGAAGTGTCAGCCCATTTTCTGGATGGGGGACTGAGGCTGCATGGAGGACTCTGCGGTGTCTGCCAAGCCTCCAGCCTCTTCCTGTCTCCGAGAGCCGTGGGAGGGAAGGACATGTGGGAAGCACAGAGGAAGCCACGGCCAGACAGATTGAGGGGGTTTGGTTTCACTTATTTGGAAGAAGTAAGTGGGAGGGGCTGCAGGAAGGTGTTGGGGGGCTGTGTATGTGGCGGGGAAGATTGCCCTCAGGTAATCTGATGTCAGTCCTGGGTCATCGGGACAGCCCCCTGCCTCTGCACAGGTGAACCACTTGGTGAGATGGGACCTTTAGGGTAACTTCTGTCCGCCTTGCAGCACTACGGGTCTGCCACTGGGTTTGAGGGACAGCCTGTCTTTCTAGATAGATTACATTTGGTTTGCTCAGAAGGCATTTATGGCTTTATAAAGCTCTTAAATTGGCTCTTTTCCCCCCTCAAAACATTTCTTCAAGCTTACAAGGCCAGTTTTAGAATAGCAATTACCAGCTCCAATATCCCCCAGCAAACTCATGCTGTGCTGTTGTATATAAACTGCTTGGGACATTTGTAATGCTGCCACACGGTGTATCTGCGGGCGGAAAGCCCCCGTTTCTACCAAGGAATGCTGCAGAGGCCCTTTCTCAGCCCTAATTTATGGGCCACATAAAACTCTGTGAAGTTGCCCTGCATCTTTCTGAGGCAAAGTTGAGGTTTTTTACTGTTTCAAGCTGCTAATTTTTTTCCATTTAAAGCCAGCCTTCTGTCCATGCCAGTGTGCATGTGTGCATACAAGTTGGCCACTTTAATTTATGTGCCTCCTTCTCTTTCTGTAATGCTTATAACTTACAAATGTGTGCATAATATACCGGCAGTTCCTCCTTGTTATAAGAGGCTTGGCTGCTTTGTGCTGTGGCCGTGATAACCTGGACCCCCCTCCTTGCTGCTCCACTGTTCAACCCAGGGAGGTAGCCCCAGGGCAGGGACATGGTCCTAGGATCTGTGTGAACTGAGGCCCAGTGTCCTCACCCATAAGACAAGGGGCTTAAGAGAGGCAGCAGCGTGGGGTGCAAAGTATCAGAGGATCAGAGCAGGGGATTAGGGTTTAGGGCTGGAATGGAGCACATTCCACGCGTGCTATCACCCGCAAACTGTGTAGTCCTTCTTAGCCTCAGTTTACCCATTTGTGAGATGGGGTAGGATTATGAATTTCTCACCAGAGTGTTGAGAGTTTCACGTATGCTAATGACTGCGAAGGCCCTTCATGAGCTGAGGCAATATCCAAGGGCTGGCTGGAAGCTATTCCAAGCTCTCAACTGCTGGCAGCACCCCTAGGAGAGAGAACAGCCAAGAGCAATGTGATGTCTCAGGGCTTTCCAAAGTCAAATCTAAATGCCTGTACATGAGCCGGGCCTCCCTGGTCTCTGCTGAGCACTGAGCCCAGAGCTGTTGTGTAACACAGGGCTGAGGCAGAGCTCTGGCAAGTGGCTCTTGCTTTTCCACCAGGGCCCTCTGGGCCCAGAGATTTCTGATCCTTTGAGGAGAGCACATTGACACCCCCTTCCTCACTCCAGGCCAGCTCCTGCCCCTATCCTTTCTTGGGAACAATAATCCTGTCTTGATCTTTGCTGGTACTTCTTATTTAGGGGAAAACACAAGCTGGTCTTTCCAGGGTCTCCTGAGAACCTAGATGATGTTAGTGTGTTGTGAGGATTCATAAGCAGGGAGGTTTGTAGCTCCCAGTTCCTCTGTCCACACAGATGAGTGTTCACCACACAGTGGGGAATTTGGCCCTCCTACCCTCCAGGTGGGGCTTGCATTGGCTGACAGAAGGGGACATTCAGCTCCTCTTGGGGCTTGGTGAGCCCCTCAGTGTAGAGGACCTCAATCCCACTCTTGCTTCAATGTCCCTGAGGCCCTGTCCTTACTCTTGTACTCCTTGCTGCTGGAACACTCCCCACTTGGATACTTAGCCACTAATGCAAAAACAGATTCATCCAACACATTTCCTGTGAAGGGAAAGATGCTGTCATTTATTGAGCATCTATGATACGCCAGATAGCTGCCAAGGTGCAGGTAATTAAATTCTCACCAAACCCCACAAGTCATCATCACTAACCTGCATTCAGCATTCCCCATGAACCACACAACTGTTCTGAGCTCCTTATGTGAATTCAGTCCTCACCACACTCCTATAGAGGACAGGAGCTTGTGAGATGGACAAGGGTAATGACCTTGCCAAACATCAACAGCTAGTAATTTGGAAAGATGGGATTAGCACCCAGGAAATCAGGTTATGAGACTGGACTCTTAATCACCACATAGGAAGTGTTGCTTCTTCAAAGAAGGTATTTTATTATCACCCTGTTTTAATTTTACCCCACCTATATTTACATTTGGCTATTAAACTGGATATTCAAAGGGTTTAAGTAACTTCTCCAATAACATAACCAGGAAGAAGCAGAGCCAGAACTCTGTTGTTGTTGTTTGTTTGTTTGTACTGAGGATTGAGTTCAGAGGGGTTCTCTGCCACTGAGCTAGATCCCCAGTCTTTTTATTTTTTATTTTGAGACAAAGTCTTCTTAAGTTGTTGAGACTGATCTTGAACTTGTGATCCTCCTGCCTTAACCTCCCAGGTTGCTGGGATTACAGACATGTGAGCCAGAATTTGAACCCATGTTTCTCTGCCCAGGAGCTCCACTCTGTCTTTCCATTCTGTCTTTCCACTATGCCTGTTTTCTTTTGCTTACTAGTTTAAGACATATGATTTTCCTACCTGCAATATTTTGCATTTTTTCCTAATATTTTAGGAAAGTGAGAGCTATTATATAACTATAACTTTTAAAGAAGTTGAGGATGGTTTGGAAGTGGGAGGGCTAGGAAACAGGAGAAAGGGGAAGGACTTTGCAATGAGGGTAGAAGTGAAGTCTTAGGCTGTTTTGGGCTGCTGTAACAGAATACCTAAGTCTGTGTAATTTATGAAGAATAGAGATTTACTTCTTTAGTTCCTAGAGGCTGGGAAGTCTGAGTTAAGGGACCTGCATCTTGTAAGGGCCTTCTTGCGCATCATCCCATGGTGGAAAGTGGAAGAGCAAGAGAGCATGGGGGATGGAAAGGGAAGAAGAGAGAAGAACTTGTTCTTTTATTAAGAACCCAATCCTGTGATAATTGCCTTAATTCATTCACTCATGATTTAATCACCTCTTAAAGGTTGCAACCCCTGACAGTGTTGCTTTGAGAATTAAGTTTCCAACACATGAACTTTGTGAGACACACTCAACTATAGCAGGTGGTAAGGTCCAGGTTAGGGTAGACAGAATGAAAAAAAAAAAAGGTTCTCAGTGACTGTGCAGGTATTGGAAGTCTGGTTTAGGGTGGGACCAGCCCAGAGACTCAGTGGATTAATGTAACATTCATGAAAATGAGAAAGTCTAGTGGACATGGGTTTCATTTTTACAATGTTGAGCTCAAGGTGCTGGCAGCTGATACTGATGCCCGATACTTTCTCCAGCCTCCAAAATTGATTCTAGGTAACAGGGTTCTCAAAGCATTTGAATCATCGTCTCTTTGAGAGGATAAAAGAATGATAAATTCTCCCAAGGAAATAAAAACTACAAGCACAATTTCCTGCCAGTGTCCCTGCTATAGAATCCCTAACTCACAGGGGCTCCAGGTTCAGAATGCTGGGTTTAAGGCCTCTTTCCAAGTTGAGAGCTTCTAGACTCCCTGTTGTCCTCCTCCCTGGGACCATAGCTCTGGGGAGGGCCTGAGGCAGGGCCTGAGCAGAGAAGACCAGCTTCTGTGTAGTCCACCTTCTTCCCCTGAACTCTAGAGCATGAGTGGTGGAAAGCATCCCATCATGGGGTCTCCCCAACCTTTGCTGAGAGGCTCATTTTGCACTTCTAACCAGGCTCTTGGATGAGGGAGGAAGTGTCGCTGTCAGGGACAGTACTGATGTTCAGAGGCAGTGCAGGGGAGGAGGGAGATCTGAGAGTCATTGAAGTCACACCTGAGTCAAACCCTGCTACAAATTTTTCAGTGACCTTGGGTAAGCTTCCTCACTTTTCTGAGCCTGAATTTCCTCATCAGTAGAACTAAGAGAGGTGTTAGGTCCAATAATGTCCAAGGTCTCATCCATATTAGTTTTCCATGATTCTATACATTGTTATAGAACTACAGCTTGCCTATAATGGATATAGGGAACAAAGTCCTGATCACTGGGGAGGATTAAAAAGATACCCCTGCTTCTTCAGTGGGCTTTACTACTTTGTGAAAAGAACTTCGTAAGAGTACGTGGTATGAAGGTATGAAGAAGGTGCTTCATTGAGATTGCTGGATTTTTACTGAGTTCTGTGGATACTTAAATATAATTTAAATGGACCAAAATGAACTCACATTAAAAATTCAGTTTCTCAGTCTCACTAGTCTTGTTTCACATGTTCAGTGGCCACGTGTGCCATCACTGCAGAAAGTGCTACTCTGAATGTCCCAGCTGGGCCCCCTGCCTGTCTGAGGGGGAGAGTAGGTATTCAGAGTATTCAAGTGGTAACACCTGAGGACGACTTGGTTCTTTGTAGTTCATTACGTCTGAGATGGGAAGGGGCTGGCATTGTTCAATTCATTACAGCCATGGTGAAGTTCAGATTCATTGAATGACTGCCCAGGCATGGGGGCAGGTAAGAAGCAATCCCAGAGAGAGCTTCTAGTGCCTCCTGACTGCCCACACAGGTCTCCAGAACCTTCCCGCCAGATTCTTGAAGTCAAGTGGACGTCTTTCTTTCTTAACCTCCACTTTTTGGGGGACCAGAGAAGCCTGTTCTCCTGCCCCAGAGATGCCTGAGTGAGAGGCTCTACCCTGGTCTTTCTTAAAGTCTTATACTGCCTGTCAGAGCTCCACTGAGGTCTCAGCTGGGAGGGTCTCAATGCTGGGGACTTCCTAATAACACATGGCTGTGCCTCAGACCCCCTTCCCTGCCCCAAATCAGGGATGAAGGAGTACAGGCCATGGTTTTGACAGGGTGCAGTAGACATTAGCTGAGAGTCTTCAAGGGGAGGGCATACATCCCTTGGGGTCCTGGGTTGCAGCTGCCTATGCAGAACTAGTGAGTCTCCTGGTGATCTTAGGGCGGGTCATCTCTGCTCCCTCACCACCCTGCTCTTCTCACAAACACAGCCATCTCTGGGGCCCAGGGGCAGGAGTGCTGATTGAAGGTCCCTAGGAAATCTGGCTGTTACATCCTTACAAACCACATCAATAGCACATTCCTTGGACTGGCAGGACCAATGGAGGGCCCTCCAGGAAAGCAGCTGGTTTCTTGTGTAGTCTGCTAAGGCAGGTCTTTGGAAGAGGGAAGCAGGGGAAAGACTGAGCCTCCCTGGACTCTGTCTCCCGACACCATGGTCAGGACTTAGGCCTGGCAGCCCGTTCTCTTGGCACTTGTTGGGGCAATCATGCCTGGCCAGAAAAGAGATGAACGGTGAGATAAGGGGCCCAGAGTAGAGTCCTCATGTGGAGGAGGTCCACCAACATTTCTAATGGCAGTTTTTTCTCCAGAGAGAACAAAGAATTCCGCGTCTGGAGTCCACCAGCTCTTTCGACAGAAGATCAGAAAGGTAAAAGTGGGGATAGGAGTGCCTATAACACTGTACCCCACCAACCAGCATTTCAGCCATAGGTTCCCTTTTGGTTTGGAGCACTCTAGGGGTAAGAAAGATGGGGAGTGTGGGCCCATGATTTCTGCCTCACAAACCTGCTTTCTGATTCTCCTTCAATATCTTCTATGGTGGTCTGGTAATTTGAATGCTTAACCAAGCTTTCCTTTAGTACCAGAGAGTTTGGGGGACAGGCTTTCTGTTGTAGCAAATTTGTCAGTGCAGTTTCACTTCTGTCTCCCAGTCCCTTGAGTCTCTTTGACACATGTCAGGGGTCTGCTCTGAGATCACCGTTAGTCCTCACCCTGTAGATCAGACACAGGTACCCATTCCTCTCTTTTTGGTTCCTTTGTAGATTCTCCTCCCTCACCTGTCTCCTCCTCCTTTTTTCTTTCTCTTTCTCCTTGTCAAAGTCCCCACCCCATGCCCTCATCCCAGTCCCAAGTGGCATTTGATTGCACTTGTGCTCAGCTGAGCAGCCCAGCTCCGTCCAACCCTCATTAGGGACTCACAGAGCATTTCCAAAGCAGCAATCATAGTCTCTAGACTGCTCTAAAAAGGCTAAAGAGTTTCGGGCAGTGTAGAAAGCAGGCTGCACCTGACTTGGTCTGCGAAACATTCCTCTGTTCTCACTGTCACCCTGGTCCCGCTGCCCCTGCCAGTCCTGCACATTCATTCAGAACAAACTAAATTTACAATCCAACCAAATCAAGAAGTTAAATCGGTTATTGCAAAAGAAAACAATGTGGCATATTCTACTCTCCCAGATCAGATTTGGGGATCCTTGGCTGTCTAAGATTTCCTGGGCCCCTCCTGGCTACTCTATGGACTGAATAAGACAGAAGCAACATCCAGCTATGGAATGAACCCTGGCTTGAGACCAGACAACCTGAGTTTCATGCTCAATACCAGCACCCCTGGCTGTGAGAGCCTGAGCAGGTGGCTCAGCTCTTCTGTGACTCAAACTTCCCATCTATAAAACAACGCTAGTGGCTTCTTAGGGCTGTGTGTGCTGAGAGCACTTTATACGGCCATACAGTGTACATCAGACCTGGCTGCTGGTTTCCTGTCTCTGACATGGTAACTGGGGCAGGGGCCAGAGCACCCCACTGCCAAGGTATTTTGTTCTCTACTGTCATAGCTGTTAGTCACATGAGGACATCAGGAAAGGTATGAATGGAGATTCCCTTTCAAGGACTGGAGGCAGGGGGAAGGACAGAAAGGACCAGGCTGCTTGCTCTTCTCCTTGCTCCCCTTATTCTGGGCCTCCTCCAGCTGCCCCATCTCACCAAAGAGCAGCAAAATCACAAGTTGCTGGAGATAAGAACCTGGGCCTCATCCTTGACTTTGACTTCTCATTTCCACGTAGCCCAATTGTGTCTTATTCAAATGGACCTACAATATAAGGTAAATCTGATTGATGTTGACCGTCTCCATTCCCGGGCCACCCCTTAGCCTGTCTCTCTCTATATGACTGGACTACTCCAGTGTCTCCAGGTGGCTTCCTGGCTTTTCCTTTTGCCCTTGGACTCTTCTCTACATGGAAGCCAGAGTATCTTTCGTACCCTGTGTTTCTTCTTCACTGAGGCCACCACAGTTTGCAGTCATATGTTTTTTTTGTGTGTGTGTGTGTGATTTGGAGTTTAATGTCTGGCTTTCCCATTAGACATGCTCCACAGAGTAAAGGTCAGAATCTGGGCCGATGGTCACTGCATCCCCTGTGCCCTTGTTAAGGAACTGATGAGCAAATGAACGAAAGACCCAGACAGGGAGGGCATTTGTTTGCTTGCTCTCTCCCTTGCCTCTCTTCCAAAGGGAAACCCCTCTAGAATGTTCTTTCCTTGTGGGCAGGGCATTTATCTCTTTCATATGTGGATGACCCCCTATAGCCTGCAACATGGGCCCATCTAGAAACTCAGTAACGTTTTGTTGGATGAATTGTGAGTCTTTGAAATAGAGAGCTTCCCTGGGCTCTGGATTAAGTCTATACCACTGTCCTAAGAGGTGGACAGCCAGGGGGCTTGGCCACTTTCTCTCTGATGCCATTCCTCTTTCTAAAGATCTCACTGGTGTCCCAAAGCCCTGGTCTCCACAAACCTATTCTGGTGTGAGAGCTTAGTTGGGGCAGATGTTCCTACTATTCCAGAGGAGGAAGTAAGGTCTTCCCTGTAACTTCCTACATTCTAGGTACACTGGAGTGAAGGACCCTCCCTATGGTCACAGAGAGCATTTGGCCCGAGAAGCTCTGGGGAAACTTCTGTGCCCCTCTGGGGCTACATCCAGTAGCGGAAGTCTTTCCCAGATATTGGTGGGGGCAAAAAAGAGCAGCCCTCCACCCCTGACTCCCCTATCCTGGGAATTCCCAGAAGAGTCGAGGAAAGGGTTATAAGAAATGCCCACAGAAGAGAAGACAAAGCCCTGGGGATTGGGGGAGAATACAAGGACAGTTGAGGAAGACACCCTGGTGCCACATGATTTGCTGTCTCTGTCCTTCTCCGAGTTGCAGTTTCCACCTGTGAGAGTGAGACAGTGCCACCTGTGTGGCTGCCAAGCTAAAGCCCATCTGACAGATTCACTGGGAGGAGGAAGTGCGACAGCTGGAAAATGGTTATTTTTCATCTTACACCATCAGCAAAGTCCCAGACTTAGCCCCTTGCCTCTCTCTGGTTATTAATGGCCATAGGGACCAAATTCCTCAACCTCACTTCCTTTACAGCTTTTCTTCCAGAGCCTAGTCTTGGGCACTCCCGGCTCCCTTTCAGTTTCTCCTGCTGCGTAGGCATTTCCCCCAGGAGCTGGGCTAGATTAGCTTGAGCCCAGGGCTGGGGAAGAGTATGTGTTTGGGGGGTGGTGGGCTCAGCTGGGGGGGTGGGGGTCGTGAGCTGCCTTGTGGCTGCTCTGCAGGGTCTGGCGGAGCCCCAGCCTCTGGCTGTGACATACAGCCCCCTTCATGAAACCAGACAGAATTAAGCCTTTTGTTTCCTGTTTGCTAGGCCGGCTTAAAGAAAACACAGAGGGTCCTGCGGCTGGGGCTCCCAACAAGACCGCCTTTGTATTCATTTAATTAATCAGTTAGCCGAGGGAAAGGAGAGGAGGGAAGTTCATGTTATAAATACATGGTTTTCTTTGGCTTTCCCCCACCCCAAAAGACAGGGCCTGAATGGCATCCCCAAGAGAGACCCCCATCTCGCCCTAGACATTCTGGAGGCCGGAGCCTTAGCCCTGATATCTGTGGGTCCTGGGGAAATGTTAAATGCTGGCGGGTGGAGGTTGGTTTCTGGCCTCTGGTCCCCATTTCTGCACCTTACTTTTCTTCTCAATGCCATTCCCTCCATGGATGAGGTACCTGCACACGGGAGAGTGTTTATCCCCTAAAGTCCTGAGCAACCTGCAGGTGCACTGTGGAGGAAGAGGTCCACACCTCAGAACAGAGGTTCCTGGTCACCTCTTTATCCACCCACACTCCACAGGGAGGGCCTCAGTCGGTCCAGCAAGAGCATGCTCAGACGTTCCTAGGGGACACCAAGGCTACTCTTCCACTCCAGCCTTCAGGGGTGCAGGAGAAAAATGAGGTAGGGCTCTTAGGGTGCAGGGGTGGGAGAGAGTCCCCTGGGGCAGATACCCCATCCCCATGTCTATATCTGCAGAGCTTTTTTTCTTTTTTTTAAGCTTCTTTCTATGATGCTATTTAAACAGAAATGTTTCAAAAATTTTATTTTCCGTTTTTAGAGATGGGCAATTTCTCTCCCTACTCCCTTTCCCACTTCCAGCTGCCAGGTGTTTTTGGAGTTAAAAAACCCTTTCATTATGAGGTAAAATATTTGCAGTCCCTAAATATATGGCCCTCGTAATGGAATTTCACTGTGGTAAATTTTTCCTTATGTGCTCTTCATTTCAAGTCCTCGCTGGAATGCTCTGGTATCTGGTAACCATGGCTCTAGTCTGTCTGAATATACTGCTCAGAAAATCCCCAGTCCTGGCCAAAAGGTAGAGGGTCTGGGAATTGCACTACGCCTCTGGTCTCTAAATAATTATTTAACTTGTCTTGTCAGGCTAAATGCAGGTGGCTCGTGGTCCCCACTCCTTAGGACACTTTCCTCCTTGACTGCCTTGGCCCTTCGGGAAATCCTGAAGACAGTGGAGACCAGGAGGTGGGCAGAGCTTATCGAATATTCTGTAGGGACTGGACTGTGAGGCCTCAGTTTTCTCTCACCACTCAGAGGACATTCTTCCCCTCTCAGTCATTCAAAGAGGTCCACAGTTTCAAATCACAAACTCCCATGCCAGCCCCTCTTGGGATTCTCAGGAGCATGGTCAAGCTAGTGAACCTGCAGTGTGCATGTCTTAGGTCAGCAAACTCTTCAGTTTCATTTATTGTGTGGCTGACTAGTGTGTGTCATGTGTGCCCTGTCCCCTGAAGCAATAAAAAAACTCAGGACTGCAGAATTTCTGTGATAACTCTGGGGTGATCTTAAACAAGCCCTTTTCTTTCTAAGCTTCATTTCTCCAAACTAGTGCTTCACCTTTATATCTAAGTAGGGAGCAGGACAGACTTCTGGTGTTCCTCTGTTCAGGATGACTTATAGGTTCTGGGAGCAGGGCAGAGGTTCTGTATTTGTAACAAGCTCCTAGTGATGTTGATGCTGGTGGTCTGTGGGCCACACTGTGAGGAGCATGTGACTGATGGATGTAATCTGTAGTGTGTTCACAGAGGAAGAGGTTGCTGGCCTTCAACTCAAGCTACCATTGGATTCCAGTCATAGGTTGTCTAACTTGTCCCCGTTTGCCTGAGACTTTCCAGGTTTTATCAATGGAAGTTACTGGAAGGTTGATTGTCCTGATTTTAGACCTCTTCTTTAAGCTTCTATGATTTAAAGGCACCCGACTTTTTTTGGTCCTTTCCTGTCAAATCTCTTCCACTTAGATTGTGAACTGGCCTGACTCCTGGTTAGAGAGCTCTGCAAGCTTCAGGAAACCTCCTTGGACTCTGTCACTGGCCTTCTTCCTCTGCCATCTCCTTTTCTCCACTTGCAACACTCCACACCGACCCCTAAACCCTGACTCCTCCAGGATTGCCTGGATGAATCTCTTTTAACCCTGTCCTGAGCTCCCAGTGTATACCTCTGCTCAGTGCTCATTGTAGACTGGTGTGATTGGCTATCACCTCTAATAACAGCAGCAAAGACAATAATGTATGCTTTTTTGCATAAAGTACCTGTCTCCAAACCTAGACTGTCTGCTCCTGGAAGACAGTGACCATATCTGATCTTTCCTGTATCCCCCAGGGTGCCTGGCACACAGTGCTTGCTAATCCTTGGTAGGGGTTGTTCTGTGTGCTCCCCTATTCCCAGAAGCCAGAGTGGTGCACAGCACAGAGTCTGTCAATTATATGTTAATGGCATCTTCATGACATGCTGCTTCTAAAAAGGAACAAGCTAAAAAAATGCTCAATACATATTTTATTATGAATACGTTTTAAGGTTTGAAGTCCTTGTGTTTATTTTTACATTCATTCTGCCTTTCTATCCCATTATGTGCCCAGCACACAGTAGGACTGGATGTTTTTTATTTTTGATGAAAACATGTTGATAGGAATGGAGTCCTTTCCAGGGAGGATTGGGAGGGGAGCCCTTCGAGGGTACAGTCTGAGCCTGGACTCTCTCTCCTCCACATGGTCTTTGTGCAGTGCAATCTCTAGTGTCCAGCAGGCCAGGCAGGTGGTTTCTTTTTCTTCTTTCTTTCTTTTTTTTTCTGTTGTTTTTTTACTGGGAACTGAACCAAGGGCCTTGCACATACTAGACAACTGCTCTACCATTGAGCTACATGCCCTGGTCCAGATGACTTGATGGAGGGCACAGAGTGATATTTTTGACTTTTAGGCAAACATTGTGATCATTTTCTGAATCCAGAATTGTAATTTTATATTTTATTATATCCAAGTAACAATTCATTTTAAAGCCATCAGGGAGTCTCTCACTGGGGGAGGAGGGTGGATAGGATGAGCAGAGCCTAGATTACGTCCCTTTGAGCCCCAAATGCTTTACTCTCTAACCAGCCCTTATTTTGAATCTGATTGTCTTCCCTCCTCTCTCATCCCACACTACGCCCCAACACATACACTACAGCCCAACCTCGGCTTCCCCACACTGCATAAAATCGAATCACTATACATTTATCGAGCACTTAAGATGTACAAGGCACTTAGGAAAATAAAAGTGCAATTGAAACCTAACCCCTACCTTCCATCTTCAAAGAGTTTGTCCTCTAATTGGGGAAGCAGTTTGTGAAAAGAAAAGTAATAATACAAAAGTTAAATAATAATGAAGATTACAATGCAGGAGATGTTGCACAACGGAGTAAGTTTAATTAATTATTAAATGAGTGGCAGATTCCTTGTGTTGAGGGAATTCCGGGAAGAAAGAAATGGCTGTGCACTGGGGTGGTCTAGAATGACTATAGTCAGGGCCTTGGCAGGTCCAGATAGAGCTAACAGAGGCAGCCTGAGCTCAGTCTAGCTCAGCACACATTTGTGAAACATCTACCATGTTCTAGGCACAGTGCTATACTCTGCAGGTACGGGATGAGTAAGACATAAGGCAAAGTCCCCCCTTGGAGAGTCTTCAGTCTAGAGGGGTAACAAGAAGGCAACTTCAGGGCAGGAGCTATGGGTATATCATAAAAGAACACTCAGATCAGACTGGTGGCTCCTGGGGAGGTTGCAAGGAGCCACCTCTTTTTACATATAAGTTGACTTGAGTAGAAGGTAGTTAGTCCAAAGTGTAGGAAAGGGTATTAAGTAGAGAGATCTTTTTTTTATTATTTTTAATTTTTTTGGGGGGGGATTAAACCCACGGAACTTTTCCACTGACCTACATACCCATCTTTTTTGTTTTTTATTTTGAGACAGGGTCTTGCTAAGTTGCTTAAGGCCTCCTTAAATTACTGAGGCTGGTTTCAAACTTGCCATTCTCCTGCCCCAGCTTCCTGAGTTGCTGGAATTACAGGTGTTCACTGCTACTTCTGGCCAGAGAGATTATCTTGCATGAAGGGGTGGATGCATGACAAAGAGAATGTGAAGAGTAAGGAGGTCAGGGTTCTGGAGCAAACGACATGGACCAGGGAGTAGCAGAAGAGGAGTGGAGCAGCAGGCATCATGGAGAGCCTGGAGTGCCTAGCCCTCTCATATAGCTGATGGGGAGCCCTTGATGAGGCAGCAAGAAAGAGCAGCCGAGTAGCAGGCTCTTGAGCCAGGTGCCCTGCTCTGCCACTTGCTAGCTGTGTGACCTCGGGTGAATGACTTAATCTCTTGGTGCCTCAATTACCTAATGTGCAGAAAGGGTAAAATAATAGTGTTTACCTCACTGAGGTGTTGTGAGGACTGAATGAGCTAATAAGCGTGAAGTGCTAAGAGCAGTCTTGGAACCAGGAGAGCGCTCACTAAACTGTAGCCATTGTTAATATTAAGGGATTTTAGGCTGGTGAGGGACTTGGACAGATTGTGTTTAAGAAAGATCACATTGGCAGTATTGAGAAGGGCGGATTCACGTGGGTCAGAGCAGATGCAGGAAGCCGATTAAAAACCTGTTGCTACATTGCAGGCGAGAAATGGTGGGGGCTTCCAGGCTGGGGTGGGGGTAGGAGTGAGACCCACATTCAATAACTGGTTAGAAGGACAAATCTTCAGGGTATGGGGTGAGAGGACTAATCTAGATGTGAGAGGGTAACGGGGAGGAAGGACTCCAAGGTTAAACCTTATGTACTGGGTGGATGGTAGTTGAAAACTATGATAGGGACAGGTCTACTTAGGGGTTGATCCCTCCCTTACTCTCTCTTGTTTGCTTCTTTCCATGTTGAGTTCCAGTATCTATGGAACATGTAGTCAAAGATATCTATTAGGAAATTGAACACACCCACTAGAGAACAAGGTTGGAGGTGGAAATGTGGTGGCCAGTAGCCCAGAATGGGGATGGAAACCATGAGGGTGTATGAGGTCACCCAGGGAGAGTGTGTGGAGGGAGAAGAGTGGTGGGCAAAGGCAGAATGTTGAGGAACATACATTTAAGGGATGAAGATGAGAAACCACAAAAGCAAAGAGAGTTAGGAGAACAATCTGGAAAGGGGGACATCCCTGAACCAAAGGAGTAGAATGCTCTGTGATTGGGTAGGGTCAGATGCAACAAGAACAAAATATCCAGGATGAGAAGTACTGAAAGAATATCCCTTGACTTTGTGGCTACCAAAGCCAAGGGCAGCCTGAGGAGAGAGGATTTGGTGGCAGGTCAGAGCAGAAGAGATTGTGAGGGGTGAATGGGAGGTGGGCAAGAGATGGGTATGGATGTGTGTGGTCAAATCACTCCTGGACGGGGGCGATGAGCTGGTTGCCAACAACAAGTGAGCAAGCCCACCTGTGGGGCTTGAATTAGAATCTGCTAGAGAGATTTAATTCAGTCATTCAATTTTGCGTTCAACGAATATTTATTGCACAACTGCTATGGATTTTAAAATGTGCAAGATGTAATTCGGTAATGAGTAGGTCCAATATAAAAGATAAGGCAAGGAAATAAGTAGCTGTAGTGCAAAGCTGAAAACTATCATGGATGATGTGCTATGAGTTTGGACAACAAAATATTGTCATTCTCTGGGGTGACCAGGAAATGCTTAATGGATAAGATGACTTTTGAGCTGAGTCTGAAGGAGGAATTGGGTTTTCATAAGAATCAGTGTAAGGCATTCCAAAAGATAATTGGTATATGCAAAGGTCCTGAGCCAGGTAAGTATATAGCATAGTTTGGGAACATGAAATACTCTAATTTCTTGAGACTCTGGGGTCATCACAGAGGTAGATTGTAATTGAGGCTGGAAAGTTGGATTGTGGACTTATCGTGGAAGTTCCCCACATGAGGTTTAGGAATTTGTACTTTATTCTATAGGCCTGGAGGAGCCATACATTTTTTTTTTGTTGTTTGTGTTTTTAATGTAAAGGGTAGTAAGAGAAGACTTTGCAACTATGCATTAGAAGGATCTTGCTGACAAGATGTGTGGGGTAGATCAGAGAAGAGAGGAATGATTTGAGAGAGTACTGTGATTAGGAGTAAAACATAATGAAGAACTTAACAAGTGGGGAAGAAGAAAGCAAATATGGAAGACATCTGTAAGAGTTTGACTGGTTGGGACTTAATATGTGCCTCTGTGGGAATGTGTTGGGTCTGGGCTAGTTCGGGGGGAAGGTGCAAGGTAGAAGGGGTGGTGAGGGAGAAATCAGTCAGGTTTATACAACTTGGATGGTTGGAAGAGAAGTGACACCATTAATAGAAACAGTGAAGACTGAAAGGTAAGCAGTTAAGGGGGAAGAGGAGGCAAGTGTCGCATTCTTTGGACAGTTGAGTTAAGGAGGGCTATAACTGAGAAACAGCCATTCCATAGGTGAACAGGAGTGCTCAGCCACCTCAGAGCAATGTCGCTGCAGTTGTGGGATCAGCCAGATTTCAGGGGGTCAGGAGAGAATGAGACATGAGGAGGTGATAGCTGTGAGCACAATTCAATCTTTCAAAAGTCTTGGGGGAGCTGTGGGGCATAGCTTCTGCCTGTGCATGCAGGAGTCCTTGGATCAGACTCTGGCACTGGGAAAAAAGCATACTTGTATGAATAAAATAACATCAATAATAAAACAAAACAAAAAATAGCAAATCAATAGTTTGGTGGTAAACGGGAAGGAAAGGGCTGATGAAAGGGATATAGTTCCAGAGGGCTAAGCAAATGATTTAAGAATTAAATAATTCTGTACATTCATATTATTACTTATAAAGTAGTTGAAGTCTATTTTGTTACCTAATCTTTCCAAAGTTTCAGGGAGGCCGGGCAGGAGCTGTTACCTCCACTTGACAGATGAAGAAACTGAGTCTCTGAAATACACAGGTCAGCAGGTGTCACAGGTGGGATTCCGCCTTTGGAGCAAGTGAGGCCTGTGGGTCCAGGGAGACTGTTGTAGGTCCAGGTGGGTAGCCTGAGTAGGAGACATTGAAGATACACAACTGATGGTACCATAAGATGTCAGGTTGGCGCCCAGGGGTGGTGGTGGTGGGGGGTCAACCTTGAGAAGGAGGAGGGGAGTTCTGCTTCTGGGGCAGGAGGAAAGGAGAAGGAGTTTGAAGATATAGCAGGCTGAGGAAGAGAGGAAGGAAATGACGAAAACTCAGGAGACACAGAACCAAGGAACACTGAAAACACTCGACTGAAACCATCAAGAAGCATTCATAGAGCAACATGCCCAAAACCTCAGCGAGGAGCGAGAGGGGCTGGAGGATGGAGGAGCAGAGCCATGGGCTGAGGGTTCCTGTATCTCTGGACAAAAGACATGGGTCATGGTAATCTTTGTGGGGGATAAATGAATGAATAAGGGGGCAAAAGGGCTTCCCCTGGAAGGCCCTGAAAAAAGAAATCTTGAAGGTGGAGGGAGGATGTCCTATGCAACCCTCACACCAACCTAGTGTCATTCCTTACACTTACCCTCACCTCTACATGATCTCTGCTGGGCCATTATTGCTCAGCTAACCATCACTTGCAGTGAAGCAAGGGGACCCGGACACAATGAACAGGGGGCAGGGGGGCATGGACCCTGGGTGGGTGCAGGAGAACGAAGATATGTGGTGGAGGTTCTGCTCACCTGGCCAGAGAATGGAGGGGACAGCTTCTCATACAGAAGGAGAATTCTACAGATGCAACCATTCCTTCTGAATTCTTTGATCTGGGAATCCTAGAGGGGCCATTGCAGGGGCCCTGTGGGACTTCTTAGTAACTTATTGGCAATCCTGAATTTTGTTTTTTGGGTCAGACAGGGTCTGGCTAAAACCAAAGCCACATTGACTGGAATTCCAGGAATCTGCCCTCCTTCCTCTAGGGAAGTTATCTTGCCCTTTAAGGAGGAGCCCATGCTGTTCCCAGGCCAAAGTTTGCATTTAGGGCACAGGAAGGTAATGATGCCTCACAGGCTCCTGGCTTTCCCTCTGTACCCCTGTGGGCTGGGACGGCACACTGTCACATGACACAAACCCAGCAGGCCATCCCTAACCACCTGTGGGAAGATGTGCAGGATAGGATTCTCCAAGGAAACCCTGTGGTCTTTGGCTGCGTCTCACTTAGGGTGATAAACTGCTTCTGTTTGTCTGGGATGGAGGGTTTTCCTGGGACAGAAGAATTTACTGCTAAGGCCTGAAAAGTCCTAGACAAGCCAGAACAAGTTGGTCTCCCTAACTATCCCCACCTCCTACTTTTAGAAAAATGCAGAGTTCAGGGTCTCCAAATTCCTGGGCACAGCTTGAATTTTCTTCTGGGATGATAAATCTATACTCAGGGAAATGGTAGCTATAGAAGGATCTGAAGGCCTGGGTTGAAAACCCCGGTCACTTCCACAGTGTGCAAGTTTGGGTGAGTTACTTTATATTTCTGTGTCTCAGTTTCCCTACTGTGAGCTGGAGATAACAGTATCTATCTCCAAAGATCATGGTGAGGAATAAATGAGAGTGTTTATCAGTTAGGTGCCTAGCCCAGTACAGTAAGCGTTAGTTGATAGATTCTGCAAATGGAGAAAGTGAGGTTCATAAGCAGGACTAATTTATTCTGGGTCAAAATGACAGAATCAGAGACCAACAATAGACTTTAAGCTCTTGAATGCATCTTTCTACTTTGGAGTAGACAAGAGGTTTTCCATCTGGACTGTTCCTGGAATAAGAGGGAAGGAACTCATTTTGATTTATTTGTTCATTCATTCATTCTTACATTCAATAATTATTTTCTGAATGCCTACTATGTGTCAAGTGCTGTTCCAGGATCTGGGATATAACTGTCAACTACACACATAAATATTCAGCCCTCATGAATCTTGCATCCCGGCAGGGGAGATGCATAGTAAATGTCTGTGTAATATAATGCCAAGTACTAATAATTGCTTTGAAGGGGAAATAGCAGCTTGAGGTGGAAGAGTGTGGCTGGGAGTGGACGTTATTCTATCAGGGAAGCTCACTCTGAGCTGAGTCCTGGAAGAAATCAACCTGGGTTTTCTGGGCCTCCGCCACCTTCTGCAGCTCCCCACTCTGGCCCAGCTGCTCCTGGGTGGAGTCAGCTGCTCAGGAGAGACGCCAGTCCCTGGTTTGGGCCTAAGGAGTAGGTGGAAGGCAGCTGTTCTTATCAGCTGTCCTTCCACATTGCTGACCCCTCTGCTGATCTGAGTTTGGAGATGTGAGCTGCAGAATCCATATGGAGGGTCCGATTGCAGATGGAACTAATATGAACGGACTGCCCTGCCCTGCTTGGAAATCTCTACATGTGGGGACAAGTCACTGTGTATTCAGTTTCCTATATGCTTCTAGGTCTTTGGCATTGCCTTTTCCTTTAAGAAAAAAAAAAGTGCACCCTGTTTGGATTGCATGCTAAATGATTTATGAGCATTATTCTTCTCCGTTAGCTTTACCTGTAGGAGCTCCAGCCCTCACAATCCTATTCGTGTTGATTAAGTACATTTGAAAGCAAGAGGAGACTGTCTGAAATTGCTTCACAATACAGACTCACGGCTTCCCCTGGGCCCAGGAGAGATTCCTCAGCCTTCCTTTGAAAGAGCTCCTTTGCAGCTGGTTAGGCAGGAGATCAGTTCAGAGACACGGAGCCAGTCTCGTGTGTGCTGAAGGAGGCAAGGGGAGAGTGTTCTTTCTGAAGCTGTAATCATGGGTTTGAGATCCTAGAATCTCCAGGCAGGGTGTCCTGCAGGAGTTTTCCTGGTTCTCTTGCACCCCCTCCTCATCCAGGTATGACTGCACTTGGCTTGGCTCTTGCAGGTTGACGAATAGTCAGGAGGATAGGCAATTGTTCCTAAAGTGTCAATCAGAGTTCAGAGTTGTCAGGGACCCCACTATATAGTGTTAGGGAGAGAGGGGAGCTCGGGAACATCACCACCAGCCCTTATATCCCTGGGCTAACCGGCAGCACATGTGCAGACAAAGCATGACCTGCCTAGTCCACCTCCAAGCTGAAGGTTCTCTCAGCTGGTCTATAGCTGTGACAGGCCCGGTGGCCTTCCCAGTTCCTCCCTGGGCCCTGTCTATTTCTGTGGTGGAGATTTTGTAGGCAGGTGGATAATTAATAGTCTAGACTGAGAACTTGGCCCAAGTTAACCTAGAAAGTTGACTTCAATTGATTGCGTATGATGCGTTGGCCTCAGTTAATCTGGAAAGTAGACTTCAATAGATTCTGTTTCTCCTCCTCTCGCACCACAGTCTGGCCCAGGGCTCCCTCCCACAGATCTTTGGGTCAAAGATGAAATAGGAAAGTTTTCTCTGAACGCCTGGCCTAGCCAGAAAATTGTGTGAAGTTATCATCTCTTCCCTGCCTCTTTGCCCTGAGAGTGCCCCTCAGAGTTGTGCCAGTCTTTCAAATCTGGCACAACTGAAATTTCATTTCATTTCATTCTCTCTCTTCTTCAAAAAGCTGTCATCCTTTGTGGCTTCCCTTCACATATGAACCCCAGGCTTCTCCACGCCTTCCACCCCTCCCTGCACCTTTTGGGGCATCCTGGCGCTCATGTCTGCTCCAGACACCAGACAGTGGACATTACTTGGCTCTAGTCTCATCATTTTGCTTGCTTATGGGGTGACTCTGGACCCTAAAGGGTGTGCCAGGGGAATTGAGCACCCACTAAGTGCCTGACCCCCTTTTGGCTTTTAGTGTCTGTTTTCTTACTTCCTCAAGCCAACCTGGAGATGGTGTTACCCTCATTTGAGCAGATGAGACCCAAAGACACTGTCAATTACTCAGCTAGCAGCTTGCAGGAAGGAGATTCAAACCCAGTTCTGCCAAGCCATAACATCCACGCCATGATGCCATCCTGTGTCAGGACCTGCCTGTGGGAGGGTGGCTTCCAGGAGAAACTGGAAGCAGGGTGACCTTCACACACTGCCACCTCCAAAGACCACCTACCTACCACTTGAACCTATCATTTCACCACTAATAATATATTCCTCAGAGTAATCCCTCTTCTTGCTCTTTCCCTCTTATATTTTCTTTCTGTTTTGCAGTGCTGGCGATAGAACCCAGGACCTTGCCCATGCTAACCAGGTGCTCTACCATTGAGCTACATCCAATCCTTTTTATTTTATTTGGAGACAGGAACTCACTGAGTTGTTCAGGCTGGCCTCAAACCTGTGATCCTCCTGCCTCAGCCTTCTGAGTAGCTGGGATTGCAGGTGTGTGCCTCTGCATCTGGCCCTCCCTCTCTTTTCAATACACTTATTGGGGTGCTCATGTAGCAAGCATTAGCCTTGTCATCCAAGCCAGGGTAAAATTTCTGATCTGTGTACCGGAAGGGCAGCTAATGCTGAAGAGGACAACAAGGAGAGGCTTATCCACCCGACACAAATCTTATCCCCTTTGAGTGTTGGGTGCACTGGCCCCGTCTCTGTGCAAGTTGAGCCATGCTCTGGGGACAGCCCCAGCGATCTGCCTTCTGCTCTCTGAGCCCCTAGCCAGTTCCCACAGCCTCTGCCTGAGGGAGAGGGGATGCAGTTAGGCCTCCCCACCCCTTGCCTGCACTCAGACATGCCCCTCCCCTCCCTCTTCCCCTCCCCCTTCTCTGGCCTCCCCACCTTGATGTAGCTGGTTCAACCACCAAAGCTTCTGTCCACTCCAAGAGCCCCCTCTCTTTGGAGTGGCTCAAAAGGCCTTTTGAGTGGAGGAGCCAGCAGCAGCCTGTGGGCCTGGGAGGAGAGATTCCTGAGGGCCAGCAGGGTCAGGAACTGTGTATCTGGTGACTTCTGAATGCAAGCTCCAACAAAGAGAAATCTGTGGTGAGAGAGCCTCTGAGAAGGAAATAAAATCTCCATGAAAACAAACTTTTGTTGGAAGGTCTCTCTTCTTGTTTTGGCAGCAGTTGCTAAGTCCTGGAAGGGGAAGGCCTAGTCTTCCGGAGGAGTGCAGAGACTCTCAGATTGTCCAAATATCAGTTCCCTCCTAGAGGAGGGTTTGCCTCCCTCCAGGAAGGCAGTCCTGGGAGTGAGTGCTGTAGTAACTGGTTTTCTAATCAAGGCTAGACTGAGCAAGGAAAAGCTGGGGGTGGTGCACAGAGCGTTGGACTGTGATTTAGGAGACTACGAAGGCAGTGCTGTCTGCTGTGGTTCTGTGACTCAGCTGACCTGAAATCTCTTGGAGCTTTGCTTTTGTCATCTGTATAATGGACGTAACTTGCCCAAGGTCACATGGCTAGAAGTGCGGGTCCCAGTGGAGGGTGGAAACCAGAGGATGAAAATGAAAGATCTTTGGAGGCATCATAATGCCACTGGAAAGTTGCATGATTGTTTCTTTTTCTTCTTCCCAGGGCTAAGTGGAGCCCAATATGTGTTGGGTCCAGGCCTCTAAAGATTATTTCCTTTTCTCCTGTTTAGGGAAAAAAAATCCTTGAGGGTAGCTGTGGTGCAATGCTCAGGGGACTTGGGAGTCATAGAGAGTGGTCAGGATTGGGTAAGGCAGGATTGGGTAAGGATTGGGTAAGTCTGGTGATGAGCTGCGCTTTTGGGTCTGTTTCTGACATGCTGCTTGACCTTGGGCAAGAGCTGCCAGTCTCTGATCTTGTTTATCTTACCAGAGACCATATAAGATGAAATAAATCATTCTTGTCTCCACCCGAGGGGGAGAAGGAGAGATTAACTCAGGGGCAACCCTGGTGGGTGGAGGGGGTCTGAGAAACCTGGTCGGGGAGGTGGCAAGACTGGGAACAAAGCTCGTCCCTTACCTTGAGTCCCTATCCCCACTTCTTTCCAGGCTGGTGACCAGGACTGCTGTTATTTCCTTCCAGAGGGTTGCTTTTATGGGAAGGTGTGTGTTCCCCATGCTCTGGGCAATGCACCTCTCTCAGAGCTCTCTTTGGCTGGCAGAACAACAACACAGCTAGGTTTGGGCTCAGAGAAGCCTGGCTGAATTAGCAAAGGTCCCTCCTCCCTCCCCTCTTCCCTCCACTGTCCTTTCCATGTCTTGCTGGGTCAGTCACCAGTCACAGGCTAATAACAGAGCCGGTGCAGCTGGTGTCACGAGGCTGATCTGAACTGCCTGCAACAGGGGGGCATTGTTAGAGGAGAGTTAATAGGTGAGGTCTCCCACCACTGAGCACACGCGGAGTTCACATGGGGTGTCTTCAAGCTCAGAGGGCCAGGATGTGTGTGTGAGTTGAAGGAAGCAGGAGGCCAAGGCTGCCGCCTCCTCCTCCTCCTCCTCCTCTTCCTTCCCTCAACACAGGCACATGCGTGGCACAGTCATACACACACATGTGTACAAACAGAATCACACAAGTTATAAACACAGGTACACACATGCACAGAGTAACACACACACACACACACAGACGTGGAGTCATACTCACTGGTATGTGTGCACACATACCTCCCAAGAGGAACCTTCCCTTGATTTATTCATTTTTGCCATTCTAAAGATGGAACCCAGGGCCTTGTGCATGCAACAAAACATATTCTCCACCACTGAGCTACACCCCCAGCCTCAAGAGCAACCATTTCTAAGACCTTCTCTCTTCACTCTCTCATTTGCCCCCTTCCCACCCCAGCTCTCCCCCTTCCACTCTCCTCCCTGGTTTCTTTATCCCACTGCGGCCGTGGTTAACAGTCCTGGAATTGCCAGGCCAGCTCTCACCCCGTGCAGTCTGGTGGCAACACGAGACTGAGAAAAGAACATGGTATGAGAGCCCCAAGAGCTGAGTTCAGATCTTGGCTCCTCAGCTTGACTGGCTCTTGGCCACAGACACACTGGGCAGTTGTTTCACTCCTCTAAGCCTTACTTATCTGTAAAATCCAGCTGCAAATAGCTTGTTTCCAGGTTGTGTGAGGAATGCGTGTGGTAACAGGCGTACGGAACCCAGCACAGGCCAGCATGCCTGAGGTGTCAGCGGATGTCCGCTCTTTCCTTTGCTCTCCGTGAATCTATTTCTGCTGTATGGTCTAGAAAAGAGCTCTCTTTGGCTGGCAGAACAACAACACAGCTAGGTTTGAGCACAGAGAAGCCTGGCCGAATTAGCAAAGGTCCCTCCTCCCTCCCCTCTTCCCTCCACTGTCCTTTCCATGTCTTGCTGGGTCAGTCACCAGTCACAGGCTAATAACAGAGCCGGTGCAGCTGTTTGGGCTAGAAAAGAGGCCCATCCTAGTGAAGAGCTTGGGGTCTTCCTTGCATGAACATTGTCTCATTTGTCTAGGGGCTGATTTCAACCTGGGAGTGGGTGGAATATCATAGGTATCAATTGATAGAATATTTTTTATGCAAGAGAATTTCACTCACCTTTGCAAGAGGTTGTCCACCTCTTTCTCACAAATAAGGAAGCTGAACCGGTGTGGTGGCATGTGCCTATAATCCCAGAGACTCAGGAGGCTGAGACAGGAGGACAGTAAACCTCAGCAATTTAGCAAGGCCCTAAGCAATTTAGAGAGACCCTGTCTCAAAATAAAAAATGAAAAGGGCTGGGGCTGTGGCTCCATGGTTATGTGCCTCTGGTTTCAATCCCCAGTATCAAAACAACAACAAAAACAAAGCAAGCAAACAAATAAACAACAAAAAAACAAGGAAGCTAAGGCCCAGAGGGGTTAAAGAATTTGAGTTCACACAGCTCCTGAGCGGCCAGGAGCCCCGCCCCTTACCTTGACTTTCTGTTGCACTGGATGCACAGGGGTCCCTAGCATGAGTTCCTGCATCAGTCACCTTCAGCCACTGTAACAATACCTGAGACAATCAACTTATAAAGAGAAAAGTTTTATTTTGGCTCCCAGTTTTTGAGGTTCTAGTCCATGAGCAGGTGGGCCTGTTGCTTTTCGGCCTGTTGAGAGCTAGCACAACCTGGGGGCAGTACCTGGTGGGGCAAAGCTGCTTACCTCACAGCTCAGAAGTGAAAGAGAGCAAGAGGAAGGGCTGGGGTCCCACTGTCCCTTTAAGGGTATGCCCCCAATAATCCGAAGACCTCCCTCCAGTCCCCATCTCTCAAGGCTTCACCATCTGCCAACAGCACCACACCTGGGAAGACACTTTTAACATATGGGCCTTGGGGACATTCCAGATCCAATGGTGGCACCTGCCTAAGGGAGATGGTACTATTTTGTTTGGTGATTTAATAAATGGCCTGCTTTTTCTTTGGAGAGCAGGCACATTTGGAGGAGGCCTTTCTTTCATCATCTTTCTAAAGTGACTTGCACTTGAGTGGAAGGCTTTGGTTCTGAGGAACTGGGCTGCAGGAGGCCTGAGGGGCATCTGTAGGAACAAACAGGATGAGAATGAGGAGCTCCGTTCAGATTCGTGCACACAGGTGAACACCTACCCTGGGCAGGGTCCTGAGCGAGGAGGTGGGAATGCAGAAGTGAATATGACCTTGTCTTGCCTTCAGGAGCTCATGGGGAAGTGAGTCCAGGGAAGTAGACAGAGGTATGGACACCGAGGTTTGTGTAGCTCTGGAAGTAAACGATGCAAGGCCACTATGGGGTAGGGACAGGGACCTGGTCTCCAATTGCTTGGAGGGGTGATGCCAGAACAGTTTGTCTTGGGTATTGGAAAAGAGAGGGAGGACAAGGGCCCTCCAAGGAGGAAGAATAGAATGATCAACAATAGGAAGTGTGAACATGGAAGGCAGGTGTGGGCAGGGACAGGTTGAGCGCAAAAGGCACGTGGTCTGAACACGGTGGGCATGGATCAGAGGGGGACCAGACCTTTTTAAGAAGGGCATCCAAGGTGTGTATCTGTTACACTTAGGGCTGTTCTCCCCAATATACAAAGAACTCCTAAAAATCAACAACAAAAATACAACCTAGGTGGATAGAGTGGCACATGCCTGTAATCCCACCTACTGGGGAGGCTGAGACAGGAGGATGGAAAATTTGAGGCCAGTCTGGGCAATTTAGCAAGACCTTGTTTCAAAATTAAAAAAAAAATTTTTTTTAAAGAGCTGAGGGTATAGTTTAGTGGTACAATGCCTGGGCTTAACTTCCAGTGCAGCAAAAACAGAACAAACACACACACACACACACAACCCAATAGGGAAAAATAGTCCAAGAATATGAGGGGACTATTCACAGGAAAAAAAATACAAACGGCTCTTAACATATGAAAAGATGTTTAACTCTGCACATGATGAGGACAACACAAATTAAAATTACCCAGAGATTTCACTATTCCTTCACTTTTTTTAATAGACAGAAATTCAAAAAGTTTTCACATTATATTGGCAAACCCCTTCAGAAGTGGCCTGCCTCCCAGTGTAAATAAGTATAGCCCCTTTTGTTGGGCAATTGGCAGTATCTATAAAAAATGATGAATCACAAGTCTTTTGACTGAGAATTTTACATTGGAGAATTGATCCTAAAGATATGCTTGCACATCTATGAAATGATCCCCACTCCCCTCTTGGTACTGGAGATTGAACCCAGGGTCTTGGTGATGCTAGGTAAGTGTTCTACCTCTGAGCTACACTCCCAGCCTGTGAAATCACATATGTATAAGTATGTCCTTTGTAATCTTACTTGTAATAGTAAGAGCTTGGAAAGAACCCAAATGTCTATTAATTGGGGTCGAATTAATTAGATTATCAAATATCCTGATAATGAAATAGTATGCATTTATAAGAAAAACAAGGAAATTTCCCGTTAGGCACATGGAAAGATCTCCAAAATATGTGTGAAAAATAAAAATCCTACCAAAGAGCTGAAGACAAGAGGGAAAACGAGAATCTATATTTGTATTTGCTTGGATAGGTGGGAGGCAGGAATGGGAGGGGACATTTCAGTGTATACCTTTTGCTTTTTGAACCATGTTACATATTATGTTTTTCAAACCAATACAAAACAAGAAACACTGCAAAATTCCACAAAAGGTCTGGGGCTGAATTCTGCCAAGAGCTGCTGATCTTCAATCCCTTGCTCAGAATTTTATAGAGACTGTGGAGATGGAAGGGATACATTTGAGGAATATTGGGGGTGGGGAGGCAAACCCCCTAAGGGTTGGGCGTGGGAGTGAGAGGAGACCAAGGCCTCAGAGGATTGAGGTCTTGATGGCTCCTAGAAGTGGATACCCATTCTGCCATGGGAAGACTAGAGAGAAGCATGTTGGGGAAAAGGAGGGGACTTCAGGTCACGGGGCAATCCGCCCTGGAGAATTGTCTCACCTCTTGTGCTCAGTCTCTAATCTCTCCTTTTTTGGTCATGACCTTGTCCTGTTTCTCCATCTATCTGCAAAGGCAGTGTTTCTGGTGACCAAAGCAGAGGGTGCATTCCTCTGAAGTTTCATTTTCGCTAAATTCTGACCAACAGGCTCCTAGTTTGCTGGTGGCATTCCTTCTGCCAGTGCAGCCCCTCAGGTATGAAACCAGGGCAGGTGTTGAGTCTGAAGGTGGCTCCAGGCAGCTGCCTGAGCCCAGGGCCTTCCAGGGAGTAGGCACTAAGAGTCCACAGCACTAGAGACAGGAAGGAGCCCCGACGGTGGACACAACAGCAGAAATCCACATTCCCCTCTGGGTCAGTGTGTCCTGGAGAGAGGGCAGGACTTGGGACTCCATCCTGTTCTCTTTTGCTCAGAGCTCTGGGGCTGTGAGCCTGTGCTGGGGCATCCCAGATGATGGCCTGTGTCTCCCATGTGAGTGTCCATCCATGGCCACCTTGGCACTGATGGCAATGGGAAAAGTGGAGAAGAGGAAGCCCAGTGAGAGGAACTCTGTACAATACAAACACGTGATGTGTGGCAATCCCTGTGATAAGTGCAGTGGGATGGCATGTGTGTTTGGGACACATGTATTCCCGCTGGTGAGAACAGCAGTCCCCTCAGCTTCCTGCCCTGCTTAGGCCCATCTGCAGAGTTGGGATCCAGGATGAAAAACGAACTGGACAGCCACAGGCAGCCACGCTGTTTGGTGTTGGAGTTATGAGCTAGCATGTGAAATACGGCCATACTCTTGGTTTTACTTGTAGCTGGAAAGGATTAGAAGACAATTAATAAATCATTTAGTGCCCTGAGTTTAAGTAACTTATTATTATGGGCTGCATATATTTATTATGCTTCACTGAGCAACACTGGCACATTTCCTTTGACTGTCACACAATTTGTATGCAATTTGTTTCCGAAGGTTTTTTTTTTTAATGCATCCATAAATTATTAACCTGCATTCTTCAGGACAGATTGCCAGAATCTCAACCCCTCCCCCACCATCCCCTGGGTCTTACAAAAACTTTCTGTTCCCAAATGATGGGAGTGTCCTGTCCTGCAGCCAGCATCCATGGGGTTGGGGACAGCTGAGGAGTCATGGGTGCTCTCCCTGGGTTGGGCACCTGAGGCAGATCCAACAAGTCTGACAGACACCGATTTTGGGGTGATTGGCTGGTGCCTGGAAAGGCATCAAAATCCTGCCTTTCAAAATTGTGATGAAAATAAAAGAAATCTAGAGGTAGGTAAACTTGGCTTTTGAGTCAAACTGGGAACTGGGTTGACTTGGAGCTGCAAGATTTCAAACACTGATGGCCCCAACTGGGCATTGTTGTGAATGAGGAAGCCCAAAGGGCCAAGGGCCAACGGCTTGCCCCAGGGCCACGCTGAGCCCAGTGCCCCTTATCCCCCCTAATCTCCCCTAGCTGTGAACCCCCACCCACCCCCACACCCAGGCCTTTCTTTGGAAGATTTTTCTCCACATTTTTTTTTTCCAGGCCCAAGGCTGTGTTGTCTTTTGTGTTTTTCTGGTTGGAGCAGTTTGAAGTCTTTTGTGATGTGACATTTTCCACTGAATCCTGGATAATTATAGCCCCCTCCTCATGAATTCTGAATTCTCATTTAAGTACCCAGGGCCTGGGTTAAAGGACAGTCTGGCGGGCTTACCCTTTCTTATCCCAAATGCCTTTTCTAACATCTGCAAACATGCATGTGTTGAGCTTATTATGTGTCATACATGCACCTGGTGTGTGGTGTGTGTGTGAGTGTTTGTATGTGTGTGCATCTCATCAAAATGTTGGGTGACCCTGCACCCACAGCATCAATGCCTGTTGAATGAGTAAACCATCTAGGAACAAATGTGTGCAACTTCCAAAAGCACAAGGCAGCCTCCAGGAAGAACCAGAATCCTGGAACCGTCACAGAGCTGCAGTTGGTGTCTTTCAGATGGCTAAGGTGCCCCAAGGACAATTTACACGCTGTGCCAGCAGACAGCCTCTCATCCTCCTAATCAGTTGACTCCTGGATTGCCTTGTGGGTCCCACTTTGGCCAAACCCCCAGGCCCTTGGTTTGCCTCTGGAGAATCCCAAGCCCCCTGTATTAATCAGCTGAGGCCCAAGACATCAGATAACAGGCTGTTAGAAATGTGTGCAAAATCAAAGTAAAAAAGCCATAAGCGAGGGCTTGAGCACTTCCCTTCTGAATAAGGTTCATAAACTTTAGTGCAGAGATTTTGCGACATGTATTTTGACTGCTCAGAGATTTTAAAAAATTGCTCCCTTTCCAGTACTTTTATTCGAAGTTGGATTTATGAGATTATTGAATAGCTAAATCACAGGCTGGCGAGGCAGGCACTTTTTTTTTTTTGTCAGAGAAACTGTGACATACCTGCAGGGAGTTTGTGAGTAAAAGCTGCCAGCGTTGGTGAAAAGCATTCTATCTGCTACTTTGCTTTCCAGAGCGTCACACTGAAAGTTCTCTGATTTTGTTATTTTAAGCCACAAGAAGGCAATTTAACTATGAGAGGAGCCTCTTGTTTACTGACAATCTTTCACATCATGCAGCTGAGGCTCGGCCTTGCTCACCAGCTCTTCCCCTTTGCCCCTGGAGGGTGCTAGCTCTTCCGTCTGCCAGAAACAGAGTGTCGTTTGTGTCTTCTCCTGATGGGCGCCACAAGCTGACCTTACTGCAGCCCGACAGAGGGCCCTCTGAGCAAGTCCTGCCTTGAGGAGGCCCTCAGAGTCCCTTCTGTGCATGGCAGAATTGCCCGTGCCAACCCCCCTAGTCCCTGCCACCTGCAAGCTCTTTTGCTGGCAGGTGCCAGGTGGAGACCATCAGCTGCACAGGAGAGAGATTGTTCTGGGTAGTTACTGCTAGCAAGGGACCCCATTTTATCTACCTGCCATCAGAGTAATCTGTCTCTGCTGGAGGCACCTCAGAGGAGCAATGAGCAGGTGAGGCTCGGCAGATGGCAGTGCAGCCGGGGGGGACTCGGAATGGAGATTGGAGCTGCTGGCCCTGCCGGGAGCCCAGAGGCTGAGGTCCTTTGCTGTGAATTCAGGAAACCTCCCAGGTCCTCTCCTGTTTATGGCAAAATTGGGCCTCCTTAGGAAAAGCACAGTTTTCCTACTCCGTTTGTTCTCAGATTGGTGTTATACCCTGGAGCCAAATTAGTGGCTAAGAACAATTGGGAACAAATGCTCTTTCAGCATCCTGCTGTGATCTGGGGATCCAGGTGGGGACACCAGCCTTCTCCACTGAGCCACCCTCTGCAGAGAATCAGCATCTCAGAACCGTTCAACACAGCCAAATTTCCTCATAATCCTCCAGAGCTGTGCACATCTGCCTAACCCCAGCTGAACAAGCTGGAGCCCTGTTAAGTTATTTATGAAACAATATTCAAGACCAGCCCCTGGAGGCAAGTTAGGACTTAATGAATGGGAAGTGCTATGGTGCCATTTGGAGAGGCCTGTGGCTGGATGGCTGGAGTGGGGTTTGGCTCTCTCCTCACTGATGCTGAGCCCTCCAGGGCTCTCTGATGGCCCCATGGCCGGCCATTCCAAGATGTGGATGATTCTTGGCTTGGCTTGGAACAAAATTATTTCTATTTCCTTTAGCACTGGTCAAGGAAAAGTGGCTAACCCCACCCTTCCATCTATCTGGATGGAGCTGCTCCAAAGGGGAGCTGTTACTAGGTAGCTCTGGAAATACTTGGGAGGGAGAAACTTCTGTGGTCCTCACATAGCTGCAGGATTATACTTAATCCCCCAATCAACTGGTGGTCTCTCTCTCCCTCTAGACTATAAGCTCACTGAGGTCAGGGCACTGGACTTGTTTTTCATCACTGATCCGCAGCCTAGGTCTGACACTCAAGTTGAAATCGAGTGAATGGAATTCCCGATCTGGTGTCCATTCCTGGATTCCCTGAATAAATCCCCCCCCCCCACCCCGCCATCATGTCCTCAAATGTGAAAGGAGGAGGCTGAAATAGAAGATCTCTGACTGTCCAGGGCCAGCTGTGCCCCATTCTAACACTGGCTTCTGCACTGAACCCTCTCTGAGCTTCCCCTGGACCTCTGTCTCTGGCAGGCTCACTCCTGGACAGAGGTGGGTGCTGCCTCCTGTGCAGTTGTCCCCCTTGGCCTGGTGACCCTGGTTTAGTCATTATGCGGGCTTCCAGTCCGGGTCTTGCTCTCTGGTGTCTAAATACTGTCCTCTGTGCTGTTTCTCCTGCCGCATCCTCAGACTGTCACTTTCCTCTAACACATGGTGGAGAATTCCCTCCAAAGTAAAGCCAGATGTAGGATGAGGACTTGTTAGCACAAAGGGATGCATTTGTTCTGCCCTGGGCTGCACCTCCCCGGGAGGCTGTATTTACTTGTCTTTCAAGCCAGACCCCGGCTCCACAAGGGGAATTAAGGGCCTCTACATTTCTAACCAAATGAGGAAGGCCAAGGGTCATCCTGTAGCAGATCCACCTCCCTTTATCATGCAGTCTTTGTTCCCAAAACGGGAGCCAGTTTCTTTCCCCTTCCTTGATGCCTGGCCCAGAATTTCTCTGGCTTCCAATGAAACAAGCATTACAATAAGAATATTTACTTGCATGAGAGACATAATCTAAAATTTCAAAGTATATCATTTTCATTTCATTTTTACAGTATCTCTGTGTTGCAAGCAAGCCAGGAATTAACATCTGGATTTATTTGAGGCCCGAAGATTTATTGGTATTTAATCCAAAATTTCTTGGAATCTTAGGACTTTCTGACTGTATGTGAACCTGATAAATATCTTTTCCCTGATTCGTAACCTCTAAGTGGACTCCTCAAAAATCTCAGTGCAATTTGTAAACACAAATACCATTCTGGATAAAATTTTGAGGGTCTTGAGTACCCCTAGAACCTTAATGTCCCTCTTGCTCTGGTCCAGCCATGTGATTCAAAAGATGACGAAACCGAGGCCCAGAGAGTTAGGGTTTTGTTCACAGGGTCCTAGGGCTGTGAAAGGTCATCCCTCCGTCCTGCCTAAACTCTAACCTACCAAGCTGCTCACGTTACATCAGAACAAGCTGCTCACGTTACATCAGAACAGGAGTCAAGATCCCTAATCTTTTTCTCAGCCTCCTCTTCCTTTTTCTTTTAGATTTCTTCCTTTTTTTTTTTTAGAGAAAGAGAGAGAGAGAAAGAGAGAGAGAGAATTTTAATATTTATTTTTTAGTTTTCGGCGGACACAACATCTTTGTCTGTATGTGGTGCTGAGGATCGAACCCGGGCCGCACGCATGCCAGGCAAGTGCGCTACCACTTGAGCCACATCCCCAGCCCTATTTTTCTTTTAGATTTCCTGTGCATGGTTTATTGCTATGGATGTTTCTAGAACTGCCTTTCCTTTCAGTCTGGAGTCCTTTGTCCCTTCCCCCACCAGACTGTTTCCTTTTTTTTTTTTTTTTTTAATCCTAAATCTTGTCTCACTTTTCTAGCACCCACTCTTCAGAGTCACCTTGGCTCAGATGCCACCAGGGACCTCTGCCTTCCCCTTGGCATGTGGGCCAGCTGTTTACATCTGTGGGAGGAGTCAACCAAGAACCCAGGCTGGTCCTTCCCTCCAGCCTCCCCTCTAGGGTCACCCCACTGTGGCTTCAGGGACTCCAGGCTCCAGCTGCTTCTTTTCCTGCTCTTTAAGACCCCGGGCTCTTTCTTTTTCCTGATAGAAACTGGAAGAAGTTAATAGCACAACACATTTTTAAACTGTGGTAAAATACACGTAACATAAAATTTGCCATCTTAACTATCTCTAAGTGCATCATTCAGTGGCATTAAATACATTCACATTGCTGCACGATCATTATCACCATCAATCCACAGAGCTCTTTTCATCTTGCAAAACTGAAACTCTGTCCTTATTAAATACAACTCCCCATCCACCCCACCCCACCCTCATCCCTGGCAACCGCCATTCTATTTTCTGTCTTTAGGAATTTGACTACTCTAGATAACTTGTGTACATGGAATCAAAGAATATTGTCCTTTTGTGACTGGTTTATTTCACTTAGCGTAATGTCCTTGAACTTCATCCATGTTGGATGTGTCAGAATTTCTTTCCTTTTTCAGGCTGAATAATATTCCCATTGTGTTAACTTTCTGTCACCGAGATATAATACCAGAGAAAATCACCTTAATAAAGGAAAAGGTTAATTTTGGCTCATGGTTTCAGCACATGGTTGCTTTGTCATGCTGCTTTAGGATTGTGGCAGAGTACATCATAGCAGGAGCACATGGTAGAGATGTATTTACCTCACAGCAGCTGGGAAGCAAAGAGAGGAAAAGACCAATATCCCTTTCAGGGGCACTCCCCCAGTGACTTAACTTCCTCCCCCTAGGCCCCACCTCCTAAAAGTTCTACCACCTCCCAGTGGTGCCATGTGCTGTAACCAAGCCTTCAACACACAGGCCTTTGGGGGACATTGAGACCCACACCATAGCAAACACATTCTGCTTATCCATTTATCTGTCAACACACACTGGGGTTGCTTCCATCTTTTGGCTGTCGTGGTGAGTGTTGCTGGCCGTGTAAGGGCATCTGAGTCTCTGTTTCCGATGTTTTGGGGCCCATGTCATATACCCAGAAGTGGAGACATGTTTTTAAGTTGTTTTAATTATTCTCTGCCCTACCTCAATTCTGTTTTATTTTATTCTTCAACTAACGTCTTTTGGGCAACTGCTGATCTTACTGGGCCTGTGGCAAGTGCCACAAAGAGCACTTTCTCAGAGAACTCACAGGGCTTTCCTGACCCCACTACCTCAAATGCCCACCCTTCCCTCCTTGTCACTGCCATCTCCACATTCTGCTGCATTTTTCTTCTTTGTGTTTATCATCACCCGACACACTGTGTGTGTGTGTGTGTGTGTGTGTGTGTGTCTGTTTGGGGGATTGCTGGGAATTGAACCCAGGGGCACTTTATCATTGAGCTACATCTCTGGTCCTTTTTATTATTATTTTGAGACAGGGTCTCACTAATTTGCTGAGTCTGGCTTCAAACTTGTGATCCTCCTGCTTCAACCTTTCATGTTGCTGAGATTACAGACATGTGCCACCAGGCCTGGCTATACTATATATATCTTTTTTCTTTCTATTTATAGTTTTTTCCTTCTCATTCGAATGTGAGCTCTCTGCTTTGTTTGTTGCTGTATTTCCTCTATCAGGCACAGTGTCTGCTATACATACGTAGGACACAATTATTAAGGGAACAAATGAGTGATTGCAACTGCACCTACTTGCAAGTCACTTATAATCTGCTGGGGAGATATGCATATTCCAACTATAGTATCATGCAAAATATAGGAGCCCTTAGTGGTATAGATTCAAGTGCTATGAGAGAGCCCAGGATGGATGAACGGGAATTATCTCTGTGTACTGGGTAGGAAATGAAAAGGCCCGTGGAGTAGCATGATAGAGTAGCATGATGGTGATAGAAATTAATTAATTTTCCATCAGTCTCCCCACAGCTTCATGATATAATTTTGTTAACAATTTCCAGGTAAGGAAACTAGGTCTGAGAAGGATTAAGGATCTTGCCTAACTAAGGCCATACAGCTAGTAAGACTGCTTCTTTGAGTCAAACCTCCTTTTTTTTATCCATGTTTTAATTATATTAAATTTCTTTTCAAAAATCATAAAAGTGGCAGCGCTCACTGAAGCTAGTGAAAAAAGGCAAAGATCCACTAAAAACAAGAGCTTTGGTCAGCACCAATATGAACACCCTGGTCTGTACCCATCCACACGCTCTTGTGTTCACACAAACCCCTGCAAATCGATAAACCCTTTCTAGAGGCTTCTCTGTTTTTACAAAAATGGAATCACACTGCCTAAATCACTCTGCTACTTATTTTTCTTTGGACATCATGGCCATCTCGGATAGTGAAGAATGTAGATCTGACTGGCTCTTTTTAACAGTTACATCTATCTACAATATGGTTGTACCACGTTATCCATCCATTTCTGGGTTTTTTGCTTCTCTCCACTACAGACAATGTTGCATTACCATTATTTATCAATACTTTTCTTTCTTTAGGATATATTTTCAAGATGAAATTGCTCAATCCAAGTGTATGTGTATTTTTAATTGTAATCAATACTGCTTTACTATATTCCCAAAAGATAGTGGCATCAAATGTCATGCTTTTAATCACTGCAATTTCTAGGCGCAGGCTGCCCTCACTTCTTCCCTCCCTGATTTTCTGTAGAGCAGTGTCTTCAGGCTCATCCCAGATGCTTGCAGTCAGCCCCAGGACTTTCCCAGAAGGTTGAAGGAGACATTGCTCCTTCTCACGTGCCACCTGTGGGCCTGGATGTGGCTCTGTCCTTTCTTGTAGCCACTGATCAGGGGATCTGGATTATAGTACCAAATTGTGCCACTAACTAACAGTTTGACATTGGCCAAGCCACGTAACTTTTCTGTGCATTTGAAAAGGGGTTGACAGTCTGGTGCAACAGCCATTAGCCATATGTGGCAGTTGAGCACTTGAAATCCGGCTTGTGAGATTGGAGACCGAATTTTACATTTTAATTAATTAGAATTTATATTTAAAGAGCCACATGTGGCTAGTGGCTACCTTAGAGCACCATGCAGCTACAGAGACTGAGAATGGGATATGCAGAAGTATAGCATATAGAAAGTGCTTAGCTAGCCCAGAGTCTGGCACATAGTAAACACTCAATAAATACTTGCTATTATTAGGTATTCTGTGTCTTGCTTTCCAACCCACCACACCTGATGGCCCTCAATGACGCCCCACACTGGCTGTCCCTGAGTCACCTGGGGGAGGGAGGAAAGGTGTTACCGCGATGATGCATGTCAGTAATGAGCCTTGCACTGAATGTTTCTGGTCTGCTACTTTCCCTGGAGGGTCATGTGAGCCAGAGTGGTATGTGGCCTGCTTTGCAAGTGATTAACATGGTGTAAGCAATCTGCATAGAGAGAAAAAACCCTCGGTTGGTATTCCATTATTCTATTAGAGTTTCAGAGCCGGGATTAAGTGGACATGATTTCTTCCTATGGGCCATTAATTTTGTTTTATTGCTGGTCTGATGGCCATTACCCTTTTTTGCCAATGCATTCCCCCATTAGGTTTGTACAATTAACAAAATATGTGCTGTTAGGGCTTTGATAGGAAGAGTGGGATGGAAATAAAGGGCGGGGATGCCACCACAGAGGTGGGGGTGGGGAGAGGCTAGGCCCAGGGTGGGGACCTCCAGAATGAAGGTGTGGGGGGGTGCTGTGGGCATGTTCAGCACCTGCCTCAGGGCCACTGGCATTCCTGGAAAACTGCAGAAAGACCTTTTGGGCTCTGTTCCAGCCAGGAGTGTAGGAGGCGAGAGGACAGAATGCTCAGTGGGTCTAGGTGGGAGCGGTGCTGTGCTTCCTGGCTCTCCTGCTTCGGCTTCCAGCTGGGTACAGCACAGCTGAGGCCATCCTGTGCCACCCCCCACCCACTCCATGCTGCCACCTTGAACTGGAAGCTCCTCAGCCCGTGGTAGGGTTGGGGGAAGGGCAGCAGGGGGTAGAGTCAGACTCTAGGTGCCTGACCCTGTGAGAACTCAGAGGCAACACATGCCTTCTCTCTAGGGGACAAACTGGAGGACTTGTGCCTGTCAAAGAGGGTGGCAGATATCCAACGCCATCCAATGATCACCGGGGGAAATGCAGGGTTGGTATGGCTAAGTAACCTAAGTTTGGGTGAAAAGTTGGAAATCTGAGTTTTATTTTATTTTGGTGCTCTACCACTGAGCTACATCCCAGCCCCCCCCCCCTTTTTTTTTCATTTTGAGAGAGGGTCTCACCAAGTTGCCCAGGCTGGCCTTAAATTTGTGATCCTCCTGCCTCAGCCTCCTAATGACTGGGATTACAGGTGTGCACTGCCACACACAGCTGAATTTTTATTTAAAAAGTTTTTTTTCCATGTTTTTTTTATTGGTAAATTTTGGTGTACATAACTGGCTGGATTTTTAAATGTGAAATTTCCCCAAACATTTAGATGTAGGCAGAATTTATTTAAAAAACACCAGATAGGCAAGAGTCAGCCTAGGGGTTGCCATTTGGCAGCCTCTGCCAAGCAATAAGGAGTCTTAGAAGGGTTTTAAGGAGAGGTGGATATGATCTCATTTGTATTTCAGGAAGATCTCAGGGCAGGAGGTTGGGATGGGTGGTAGATGGGCAAGAGCAGGGAGAGGCTATGGGCCAGGAACACCCAACACATCTCTAGTTCCTTCTCCCAGGTAGAAAAATCATCAGGATTAAAACCATCAGTGTTAAGAGTCCTTTCAGGATTTCAGATTCATACTTAAATTTGTAGGTACAGACTCCAGGTCGGAGGTGGGGCTTGGGTGGGGCTTGGGTAGGGCCTGGGGAGTGTGATTGAGGGACCTTTGGCAGGTTCTCTGCAACTGTGTGCCTGTGGCCCCGGAGGGTTGAGGATGGGTGAGGAATTAGAATTTATGCTTACCAGACTTAGAGGAAGACCATGTAGTGCCCTCCCAGCCAGTGGGTAAGAGACTCAATACCCAAATATTTAGAGCCAGGTAATTATATCTTTATTCATTTACTCAGTTATATGTCGATTAGAGCCCACTGGTCAGGGACTTCAATGTCTAACTGGTGGTCTCATTGAACAAGTAAAAGCAACTACAAAACGTCATCTGTGACAAGGGACTGCAGGTGGAGAAGTGTGTGACGTGGATGACGTGGTGGAGAGATGCAAGGCACCATGTCTGGAGAGACAGGGGTCTTGCAGACATTTCATTCTAGAATGGGCTGACTCAGAGTTTTCCATTGAAGTTCTTTTTCCCCTTTGGAAAATTTGTCCCATGCCTATAGGGGGGCATCCAGGGAGCCTGTTGGTGCTCAAGGAGGGGTTGTCACAATTTGGTTTTCATCCCCAAGTTCTGGTTTGGGTTAAGAACAGGAAAGCTTGTCACACACAGCAGATGAATGCCAAAGTCGTCAGTTTTCACTTGCCTCTTTTTCCCCATTCATCTGCTGAATTCACTGTCTTTCCTTTTCCCATCTCCCCTTCCTTCCCTTCATTTCCCTTTGTCTAATCCAACCAACTTCTATTCTTCCCTCCCCACCTGTTGTGTGATAGCATCTGCATATCAGAGGGAACATTCGAGCTTTGGGTTTTTGGGATTAGCTTATTTCACTGAGCATTATAGTTTTTAGATCCTTCCATTTACCAGCAGAAGTCTGAGTCATATTCCATTGTGTATATATACCACAATTTCTTTATCCATTCATCTATTGAAATATTGGTTCCATAGCTTGGCTATTGTGAATTGAGCTGCTATGAACTTTGATTTGGCCATGTCACTTTAGTATGCTGATTTTAAGTCCTTTAGGTATAAACCGTGGGAGTGGGATAACTGGGTCCAGTGGTGGTTCTGAGGAATCTCCATACTGCTTTCCAGAGTGGCACCAATTTGCAGTCCCACAAGCAATGTGTGAGTGTATCTCTTCCCCCACATCCTTGTCAACATTTATTATTACTTGTATTCTTTTTTTTTTTTTTGTACTGGGAGTTGAATTCAGGGACACTCAACCACTGAGCCATATCTTGAACCTTATTTTGTATTTTATTTAGAGACAGGGTCTCACTGAGTTGCTTAGTGCCTCACTAAGTTGCTGAGGCTGGCTTTGAACTTGTGATCCTTCTGTCTCAGGCTCCCAAGCCACTGGGATTAGAGGCGTGTGGCCATTGCACCTGCTGTTACTTGTGTTCTTGATAATTGCCATTCTGACTAGAATGAGATGAAATCTCAGTGTAGTTTTAATTTGCATTTCTCTAATTGCTAGACAGCCTTTATTTTATTTTATATTTTGTGGGGGGGATTGAACTCAGGGGCACTTGATTACTGAGCCACTCCCAGCCCTTTTTTTGTATTTATTTAGAGACAGAGAGGGTCTCAGTGAGACTGAGTTGCTTAGCACTTTGCTTTTGCTGAAGTTCACTTTGAACTCAAGATCCTTCTGCCTCATTCTCTGGAGCTGCTGGGATCACAGACATGTGCCACCACACCTGGCTACAGCTTTTGTTTTATAACACAGAATAACAACAGTAAACCCATCAAGTCACTGATATGTTCCAGGCAATGCATTAAATGTTGTGCATCTATTATCTCATTTAAAGATGCTTCTAGTACCCCATCTTAGATATGAGAACATTGAGGATCATAGAGGTTAAGGTTATACAAATGATGGACTTCAGCTTGAACCCAGAGCTGTGTGACTCTAGCTTCTTTACTCTTAAGCCACAATGATATACTAAGCTGCCTTAGGAAGAGAAGCATTCCCTGTAGATAATCTGGATAACCTCAGACATACATAGATATCAGATGGAATTTTGTTTTGTGAATCATCTAGTAGTCTAACTCTATCCTTTTTAGATTGTTAAACTGAGGAACAGAGTAGTAAGGGTCCTTGTCCAATATCAAAGAATAAGTCAGTGACAGGGTATGAACCCACATCTATCTAGTGCTCTCTGTCTTAGACCATGGCTCGTGCATTTTACACCCAAGCTCTCCTCCCCCCTCTGACTTCTCTGGGTGTGTTTCATGGATGCACATACAACCACCTTGAGGGTGCTGAGTCAAGTTCTGCTGTACCGTCTTCTCTGGGAAGCTTTTTTCTATCCCTCTCTCATCCTTTCATCCAAACAAATATGATTATTTAACAACTCCCTCCTCATTTGTCTTTTCCTCAAACTCCTGTATGTCTACAAATGTGAATTGTTTGTCTCATTCATGTTTCCATCTTATCTTCATGGTGAACAAGATGGTGAACATCATGGTGAACATCATGGTGAACAAGTTCTAATTCTGGTTGCCTTATTGCATGACTAAAGTCCTTTGTCATGCTTGCCTGCCGGGATCAGAGTCTGTGAGCTTTAGAAAGCCCTAAAATGTGCACATGAGTGGTGCCCAGGCACCCACCAGTCAGTCCTGGGGAAACTTCTCCAACTGGTTCATGATGATGAATGATAGATAAAGACAGCATGGTGAAGTAGCACGTGCACGTGTGTGAGAGAGAGAGAAATGGAGAAATACTGAGAGAGAAAAAATATGCTTTTTATGATTTTCTAGTTATTCAATTCAAAGGATGGACTTCTACTTCTCCTTCTCCCCCTTCCCCTCCCCTCTCCCCCCTCCTCCTCCTTCCTCTTTTTTTTTTTTTTTGTGGCACCAGGGATTGAACCTAAGAGTGCCCTGCCATTGAGACACATCTCCAGCCTTTTTTATTTTTTATTTGATACAGAGTCTCCCTAAGTTGCTTCGGGCCTCGCTAAGTTGCGGAGGCTGGCCTTGAACTTGTGATCCTCCTACCTCAGCCTCTCAAATTGCTGGGGTTACAGACATGTGTCACCACACCTGGTAAAGGGATGGCTCTTCATTGTCATGTTTTTGTCCTCATTTTGGGGGTTGAAGAACTTTATGAATGATGATAAAAGAAGACACTATTAATGTTTTATCAAAATCTAACTTTTATCAACCCTATCCAACGTTGAATGCATTTTACTAATGACTGAAATCCAAATCTGGGAAATGATGCAATGAAGTAACTTCTTACCCAATGCAGGATTATCCTTCCCATATTGGAAGTTCACTACTTTTCCAGGAATCATGACTCAATTTTCAATGGTTCTTTTTTTTTTTTTTCCCTCCAGGGTTGGGGTTGGAACCAAGGACTCACACATGCCAGGGAAACTCTCTACCATTGAACCACATTCCCAGCCCATTTGATAATTCTTATTGCCAGAGTATTCCTTCTTCTGTTCAACTAAAGATTGGCCTTCTCTAAGGTCCACAGTTAGTCTCAATCTTACCTTTTAGAATATTGCAGTCCCTCATTCACATAGTTTCTTCAAATATTTGGAGAACTACCATGAGAAAGAGGGAACACATTGCTTTAGTCAATACAGTTAGGACCAATAGGTAATATTACAGAAGGACAAATGAAGATACCCCTGTAGTTACTTCTACCATGTTTTCTACCTCACAGCCTCCTAATAATGAAAGCAATAATAATAGCAGGCATTTAGTGAATGCTTATTCTGTGTGAGGTCCTCAGTATTATAAGCATCTTAGATTATATGAGGTCATTCAATGCTTACAACCACTCTAGTAAATTAAACTTTTTTCTTTTTATTCTGTGTGTGTGTTGCTGGAAATCGAACCGTGGGCCTATGCTCGCTAGGCAAGTGCTCTACCACTGAGCTACCAGCCCAGAAGTGCACTTTCATTAGGCCTATTTTACAGATGAAAAACTAAGGCACGGAGGAGTAAAGGAGCTTGTCCTTGGTCAAGATGGGACTTACAATATGATTCCAGATCTTACACTTTTAACCACTAGAATTTACACACAATTTAACAACTGGACAGCTTCTCCACCTCACTTTTCTACTCATTGCTCTCAAATATGTCAGAACTGCATGTAGAACTAATATGGGTTGACAAGTCCAAAGTGGGGGAGATCATCCATGCCCTCAATTTGGACACTGTATTGCTATTAGTGCAACCCAAGGTCACATTTAATGAGATGCAGCAATTCCATATCCTGGGTTGCATTTAACTCAAATAACTCAGTTTTTTTTTCCCCCTCAATCAGGCCAACCTTTTCTAGCATTATTTTTTTCCAGTACTGGGGATTGAACCCAGGAATGCTCTATCACTGAGTTACATACACAACTCTTTTTATTTATTTTTTAAAAAATTTTTAGACAGGTCTCACTAAATTACCCAGGCTGATCTTGAACTTAGAATCTTCCTCCTTCAACCTCCTGAATAGCTAGGGTTGTGGGTGTAGGCACCATGCCCATCTGCAATTTTTGAATACGAGAGGCAGGTTTGGTGTGTGTGTATACACACACACACACACGTCAAATCTTTTGCTACGATTTTGTGAAAAAGGTGGATTTGCATGTGGACATAGAATATAATTGGATGGGTATGAGTGAGATTGTGGACAATTGTTCCTTACTTTCAAAATTATTTCATTCGTGGTTGTCACGATATTATTATATAAGAAATTAAAAATGGTAAAGAAAAAAATGGACTTTTTAGTTTTGGTCCCTCCTTCAGCATGTTCAAAGCTTTTTGATTCTTGAATCCATCCCTCCAGCACAGGAGTTTCCCTTTTTGTGTCATGTGCAAATAGAAAGGCTGCCATATCTTCTTCCAAGATGCTGGTGTCTCAGGTGGACAGTCACAGAAGGTGGAGACAGGGCAAACAGCTCCATGTAATTTCACATAGAGGTTTGTGTACTGAGTGCATGCAGTGCTCAGTAGTAATAAGTGAGTGGTTGAGAATGACACAGTTGGAACCCATTGCCAACCCAGGGCTGGTTCTGAGGTGCTGGTTATAGATCCTGGTTGGAGCATTTCAATAGATATTTACTCAGAACATGACTCATGCTGGGCACTCTGCTAGGTTCTGGGGACATAATGATGCATAAGAAATGGCACTTTTCCTCAATTACTCAAGTTGGTGGCCTGGCTTTGTCTGTGAGTTACCTCTATGAACAGAGAACCTTCATCATGCAGGCGTTAGTAAACAGATTCAGAGGAAGAGCTTTTGCTTGGAGGATATCATTATGGAAAAGAGTGACAATTTATTTCCAGGAGCACATTTCACTATATCTTATGTCTGAAACTTTATTTTGTGGGGGCCAAGATCTTGCTAAGTTCATCAGGTTGACCTCAAACTCTCAATCCTGCAGCCTCAATCTCCTGAGTAGCTGGGATTATGGGCATGCACCACTAAGCTTGATCCCATACCTAAATCTTCTCATTGAAATTCCACCTTCTTCCAAGATCTCTCTCTCTTGTCTTATTTAAAGGAGAAATACTAAAGGGTGCAGGTGAGGGGCACTACATCTTACAGTTTCCTTATGGAAAAACCTCAAGTAATTCTAGGACCTCATAGCCCAGACTGATTTCTCTGGCTTGATGCTTGGAGTCCTGGATTCTCTGGCCATTCTTTCTTAACTGGGATTATTTCTTTCTCTGCTATATTTCAGATATACCAATCTCTGTGCTGTCACGGGGCCTCCATGCTTTCCCCACTTGCCTTTGCTCAGGTTGCTCCCCTTCTTTGTCATGTCCTCTGTGTCAGTTTTCTGTTACCATAGTAAAATACCTGAGACAATCGACTTATAAAGAGAAAGGTTTATTTTGGCCCTAAGTTTCGGAGGTTCCACTTTATGGTTGGTTGGCCCCTTTGCTTTGGGCCTATGGTAAGGCAGAACACCATGGTGGGAGTGCATGGTGGAACAACACCACTCACCTGATGACAGGGCAGCAGAAGACAAGGAGAAAGAAACCACAGTCCCACAATATCTTCAAGGACTTCCAGTGACCTAAAAACCTCCCACTAGTCCTCATCTCTTAGAGCTTCTACACCTCACATAGTCCCACATTGGAAACCAAGCCTTTAACACACGGGCCATTGGTTTGCAGGGGCAGTCAACATTCAAACTCTCTCTACCAGCAACCCTCTGCCTCCCTTTCTCCAGCCAAGTCCTCCTACCCCAGTCTTCCAAGGTCCCACTTAAATTCTACTTCCCCATAAAAATTCTCTTAATGGCTTCAATTCCCACCAACTTCATTTCTCTATGGAGAGAGAAAGAGACAATTGTCTCTATCGTGCAGTTTAGCACAGCTTCTATTTTTTTTAAAAGAGATTCCTTTATTTTTTTTAAATGGGCCTTTATTTTGATCATTTATTTATATGCGGTGCTGAGCATCGAACCCAGTGCCTCACACATGTCAGGCAAGGGCTCTACTGCTGAACCACAGCCTAGCCCCGACAACTTCTATTTTTATAATTTATGTTTTGGTACAGGGGATCTAACCCACGGATACCTTACCACTGAGCATCTTTACCTTTACCACTTTACCTTTTGTCCTTTTAAATTTTCTTTTACTTTGAGACAGGGTGTCACTAAGTTGCTGAAGGGTCTAAGTTGCTGAGGCTGACCTTGAATGTGTAATCATCCTCTTCAACCTCCCAACCCACTGGGATTATAGGCTTGTGCCACTGCATCCATCCTAGCTCAACTTTTTTTTTTTTAAAGAGAGAGAGAGAGAGAATCTTTTTTTTAGATGGTCACAACATAATGCCTTTATTTTTTTTAATGTGGTGCTGAGAATCGAATCCGCAGGTCCCGCCTGTGCTAGGCGAGTGCTCTACCGCTGAGCCACAATCCCAGCCCCAAGCACAACTTTTTAATAGTGATGTCTGGTCTGGTATTGTTTCAGATGGATAATCTTATTTCCCCAGTGATGTGACAGCAATGTTTTTCTAGTAGGACCTATAGATTTTATTCCTAGCAAGTTTAGATCATGGAGCAGATACCTATTAACCCGTACTTTTTTGTAATTATTGTTTTTTTTTTAAGAGAGAGAGAGAGAGAGAGAGAGAGAGAGAGAGAGAGAGAGAGAATTTTAATTTTTTAGTTTTCGGCCGACACAACATCTTTGTTTGTATGTGGTGCTGAGGATCGAACCCGGGCCGCACACATGCCAGGCGAGTGCGCTACTGCTTGAGCCACATCCCCAGCCTTTTAATTATTGTTTTATCCCAAGAAGAGAATTAAAAGTAGTCAGGGTTTTGATTTTTCCATATTGTTCCCATAATTCTTTGCCATGCACATTTGCCTTCCCACCCACCTGGACTCTTCATTTTACCTGAAAGTTCCTCCTGCCACCAGGCTTTCATTTTCCCACCATAAATACCAGGATCATAACAGGATCAGTTTCGTCGTTTGTTTGCTCTGTGCAGCATTCCCTGTCTAGGTTGTGTGATTTTGAGGGACCCCTCAGCTCTGTCCCCCTGGATAGGATCTTTAATCAGTTGAGAAGCTCCAGTAATGACTATTGCCTTGGACAGCTTGGGGTACTCAACAGCTCTGAACCCTCTTTTCTCTGGGATTTCTTTAGGGCAAGGAGAGAAACTCAAAAGAAATTGAGGCACCGAGCACCCAGAGGAGGGTATGATCCAGTTTCTCTGTTTTGGTTAGCTCTTAAAACCATAATCCTTTTGCACCAGGAGTCCTTTGCCAGAAAACTTTACCACTCAGCGCTGTAGGAGAGTTGCCAGCTCCAGATTTGCTCTTGAGCAGATCCACCTCTGGGTCAACCCCATCCCCTCTTGCTCTCACCCCAGCAGAATCTCATACAGTCTATAAAGATGTTTTCTTTTATTGGCAGGTGAAGTCTGGAGCAGGACCCTGAAGCTCTCTGTCCTCCATGCTGCTCACTAGAAAAGGGGCTCTGAACTGTAAGTAACTTTGATTGGCATTTTCCATGCTGACTCAATAAGGTTATGGGTTCAACACCAGCCCTGGACCTGATCTTTAACAGCCACGCAATGTGCAAGAGAAACACTCAACAATGAGCTAGTCAGAATGTAAAATACAGTGGAGTTCTAATTAGATTATGTCTGAATGTGACAAAGAAGCCCTGTAATATGACATGCTATTTAATTAGACTGTATTGATTGGGCATTAAGGTGGACTTGATGTGTTACGTGTGTCATGAGAGCTGGGGAAGGAAGCTCTTGAGTTTTTTGTAAGGCCAAGCCAGACCTCAGCCACTACTGCCTATAGGCTGAGTTTGCAGGGTCAGCAAAAGGAGGAAGAGGTAACATCAGTCTCCAAACTGGACCAAGTTCATAACCCAGACTTGCTTTTGCATCTGGTTATTTCTGGGGAGGTGTGAAGGAGGATAAAGGAAATAATACTGAGCATTTCCCTTTCATCTTCCAATAAGAGCTCCACTGCAGACAGGCTTATGGGTCCCCCCAACTTGGCAAGAATTTGCTCACCTGTAGGGCCTGGCCACTTTCCAGCCTTCTTAGTGGAGTCCTTTTTGGTAACCCAGCTAGAAGTGATTTTTCCTCTTCTGACATTCTGCAGCATTCACCATTGCTCACTCCTCTGGACAGCACTTTACTGTGTTCTCTCCAGCAAGGCTGTGAGCTCTAAGAGGGTGAAGTCTGGAATCCCACTTTGTGTGCACACTGCACCCTCAACCTGGTTGCCACTTGGTGACCATCAGTTGTGTGGCTGGGTTGTCCAGGGCAGGCATGGCTCTTCCACCCTGCTTCCAGGACTACCTGCGACTAAGCTGCTGCTGCTGCTGTGACTTTGATAGTACATTGGCTTCCAACCAGTCCATGGAATTATAAATGATTAACCGTTATCAGCGCACATCTTCACCTCTGTGTAAAAATAGATTGACTGTAATGAGTATTTGAATAAATCATAAGAATGGCCGCCCTGTGATCGGCTAACATCCTGCCGATGACTGCCTGGTGAGTGAGCAGGGCGCCGGCCTCCCGCCTAATGGCCTGCAATTCAGTGATGGTCGCCTCTGTGATTGACGGGCCTGGGCTCCCAAGGCACCTCCTCTGCAGCCCAGGCTCTGGAGTGGTCGGCTCCCCAGGCCGAGGGGGTAGGGAAGGGTGCCTCCCTCCATCCTGTTCCAGGAAAGCCTGCCTAGAGATGGAGCTGGAGGTGGGTGGGGGAGCCAGAGTAGGAGATAATGACCTTTGTGAGAATCGATGTCTCCTCGCACCGGAGGTTAGAGGGACCTCATAAGTCAAGTCAAGTATGAGGAGCAAGCTGAGCGTGAACCTTTATGGGAGCTGAGAGTAGGGGGAGGAGGATTGGTCTGCACCTTCCCTCCCTGTCTTGGAGGGCAGCTGAGCACCTCAGCACTGGGTCACCCACACCCAGAGAAAGCTCCTTCACAGGGACACTCTTGGACCTGCAGTGAGGAACCAGGAAAAGCAGGTTTCTTCAGAGCTCTGAAATGGGGAGGATTCAAATGATTTTTCAGGCAGTAACTTGCCAAAGCCACATGGGTGTTGAGGATGCTGCCTTTTGGAGGGGGAGTAAGAAGGGGAGAGGAGGCGGGCACAGAGCTGCGGGCACCAGGTGAGGAGGACGTGTTTCAAAGTCTGTAGATTTAGAGAAGACCAGTGAGGGCTGGGTTTGATTGGGAAACAGCAAACATTCCAATTTAATTCCAGTACTGTCACAGTTACTAGGCTGTGTAACAAACCATCCCCAAATACACAGTAGCTGCAAGACGTTTATTCTGTGAGCAGGGAATGTTAGATGGGGACTGGTCACCTCCAGCTCATTTCTGTTGCACCAGGCCTCAGATTTCAGCTGGGGCAACTCAAAAGCTGGGTGCTGGAAGCATCCAAACACTCATTCACTCATCATTGTCATTCTGAGCTTTGATGCCAGCCATTGGCTAAGGCCTTAGCTAGCCAGACCCATGTGACCTTTCCCTGTGGCCTGGGCTTCCTGACATTATGGTTGCCTGATTCCCAAGAGAAGCCTCCTGAGAAAGAGCAGAAGCCAGGCAGAAACTCTTTTGCCTTTTATGACCTACTCCCTGAAGTCAAGCAGCACCACCCACATTGCATCCTCTCAAATCCTCTGATGGGGATAGGTGCAAGGGTCATCTAGGTTTAAGAGAAGGAACAGGGCTGGGGTGGGGGCTCAGTGGCTGAGAGCTTGCATAGAGCACAGTGAGGCACTGGGTTTGATCCTCAGCACCACATAAAAAATAAATAAATAAAATACAGTTATTATGTCTATCTACAACTAATAAAAGAGAAGGTACATAAACCCTTTATCGTCACTACCACCTCTCAAAGGAGCATCAACATCATGCTGAATAGGGCAAGAGGGATAGGAGATATATATATTTGTTCCTCCATATCTGCAGGAAATTGGTTCCAGCACCCCCTGTTGATACCAAAATCTGGGGATGCTCAAGTCCTTTTATAAAATGGTGGGTGTAGTATTTGTATATAACCCATGCACATCTTCCTGAATAACTTTAAATCATCTCTAGATTACTTCTAAAACCTAATGCAATGTAAATGCTAGTAAATAGTTGTTAGGCTGTATTGTATAGGGCACAGCGACAAGGAATAAAACTGTCTATGTTCAGTATAGTGGCAATTTCCCCCCAAATATTTTCAATTCATGGTTGGTTGAATCCCTGGATATGGAATCCATGGATACTGAGGACCAATTACGTGTTGCAGCCATCTTTGGAAACTAGAGTCTACTACATCTAGTATTTGTCAAATATCTGCTAGCAGTCTGGTACAACTTGCCTTATCTATTTCCCAGTAAAAGTGAAAAGGACTTCCTGGGAAGTGATGTGCTCCCTCTTGCATGATGATGGGTAAGCTGGGCATGATGGCAAATGCCTATAATTTTAGCTACTCAGGTGGCTGATGTAGGATAGCAAGTTTGAGGACAGCATAGGCAATTTAGGAAGACCATGTCTTAAAATAAAAAACAAAGTAGATTGGGGATGTAGCCTAACATGCACAATCTCCAGCACCACAAAAGGAGGTGGGGATTGCTTTAGATAAATCAAATTCCCCTTTGACTCTGCACGTCTGAGTTTAAAGGGCCTCTCAAAGTCAAGCTAGGCTTTCAGGGTTGGGGATGTGGTGAGGCTAGGAGGCCCTTCAATGGGTAGAAACCTCTATCTGCCAGTCTATCACAGCGAGAGCATATCTGGTTTGCAACCCACAGCTTGAAGAGTCAGGTCTGGAGGGGTCTTAGACCTGTGACCCAGGACTCCACAAACCTTGACACTTGGTTTGCATCCACACTCCCCCCATCTCTATTGCCATGGCTTTCCAAGCTGGGGTGGGTTTCAACCACAGATCAGGGTTTAAAAGGCTATAAGGGGCTCATTGGACAAGGGAAATTCTTTGGTTTCCCTTGCTTCCTGGCCCCTCAAGCCTTCTGTTTTTCTTCCTTTCCCTCTACCACACCCTCTGACCTGGGGAGACTGTGTCTTTAAGGAACCAAGCTCCCTTTCTTTGTCCATGCTTCTGAAGCAGATGCAGCTATATTTTGGAGGAGAATCTGAGTGCTGTGGCTGCCTTGTTTTGACTTAAGGAGATGTAAACAAAACCAAAGAGGTCAAAGAGTGGAAACAGAACCAGTCCATCTTCCCAGGAGGCTGAGATCTGAGAATGGCTAATGCCAGAGGGAAGGGGCAGGAAAGAGAGGGGTAAGGGGACTTGGATTAGACGAAAAGTCACTGGGGTTTGGAAGGAGAGTTTTGGTTCTTCTACATCAGGTCAATGTTAACATTAGGAGGCAGCACTTCTAGGCACTTACTACATAAAAAGCTGGATGCTAAGCTCTTGGGCTGTGTTTTTTCATTGGACCCTAATTTATGGGTTCCTGTTATTATCTCTGTATTGCACAAATGAAGAGAAGCCTCAGAGAACAAGAGAAGTACCCTAGGAAACAACAGTGAGTTTGTAACAGAGTTGAAATCCAACTTAGAACTCTGTTCTCAAGACTTGTAGCCCTCATTATTTTTTCAGTGCACACTGTATGCATTGATTGAAATGTCATACTGAATTTCATTAATATGTATAATTAATGTTAATAAAAATAAAAATAACTAAATTCTAAAAAACAGATTTTTAAAAAAGGAGCTTCAGTTTACTCTTCTGTCAAATGGGGATGTCTGCTGGGCGTGGTGGCGCATGCTTGTGATTCCAGCAGTTCAGGAGGATGAGGCAGGAAGATCACAAATTCAAAGCCAGCCTCAGCAACTTAGCAAAGCCCTAAACAACTTAGTAAGACCCTGTCTTATAATGGGGATGTGGCTCAGGGGTTAAGGACCCTGAGTTCAATCCCCAGTGCAAAAAAAAAAAAAAAAAAAGAAAAGAAAAATGTATGTCTGATGGTATCATCCTCAATGGCTAAGATTCTGGGAACTTGCTTAGAAACATCTAAAGTAGGCCCTCTTTATGGACATGAAATTATGGAATCATTTCCTGTTCTTTCCCGTTTCATGAAACTTAGGTCAGGAAACTAATGTTTAATTTGGGCAGGTGAAGGAAACAGATAAAAACATGAAGGTCATTTCAATTTTCAAGGCTCCAGCTTTGGGGGGAAATGTTGGGTATGATGTCCAAAGCTTGGGTTTGAATCCCAGTCTCATGACTTAACACCTTTGTGATTTTGAGCATTTTACTTTGGTCTCCAGATTCCTCATCTCTAGAAAAGAGATGAGATTGTATACATATTTTAGGACTGCTGTGGGGACTCAATGAAACCCAGCATGTGAATCATTCTTGGCACATAGTAGGTACTTAATAATGGTTGAACCATTCACCCAGGAAATAAATAAACAATGGAATTAGAAAGAAAGATTATTTCTTTTAATTGCTTTTGACAGAAATGGTCAAGAATGTTGCCTTTAACTGTACTCTCCATAAAAGTTCACTCATAAACTATTGATATTTTAATAATACGCATTAGCATCTTGCCCTTTGACAAATGAATATTGAATGAGCAATAAAGAGGCAAAAGAATAGCCAGGTGCACTGGTTTGGAGGAGCTGGAGTTTTAGGTAGTTGTCCAAGGAAATACCAACTTTTCCAGAGGTCTTGAGACTCACCCCTCTCCCTAGTCAATCCTAGAAACAGCTCTTAAAAGGAACTCAGAATCCAGTCAGCCTGGCCTAGTCTAAGCAGGATTTTTCCTTTTTTCCTTTAGCTTGGCTAAAGGGTACTTGGAAGTGGAGAAAACAGGTCATTAAGGAGTAGAGGTTTAAACCCCCATGTGCAATACATTGGACCTCCCATCATTTTTGTTGAAAGGTACAGGTTTTGCCTTTACGTACTCTCCCCCACTCTGAAAATTTAAAGTCTACAGACAGTTGGACAATATGCCCACAGAAATGAGGCAAGACTCTAGGAAAAAACAGAGCAGTTACACCCCTTCTTTCGCCTTGCACCACTAGTTCTTCTTGGGAGGCTGTGCTTTGCAGGGATATGCTCAGGTTTCTAAGATAGAATTCCCTGCCTATTCTAGCATCTACCTCAGCTCTTCCGCCACAGCCTCCAATGTCTCATAGCCTCTGTCTGGGCTGGGAGTCCTTGAGTGTACAGAGAGCGGTGACAGGGGCTCTTCGTGGGTCCAGCTTAATTGGTGTGATTTAATGGTGTTTCTGGCGGATTCAGATTTATACGGCTTTCTGAGCTGCAAATCTGCTTTCTAAATGTAGAATTTTTTGTGGAGTGGTAAAAAATAATGGCTGTTCTGTGATTCCTGCCTCCCGAGCTAGGAGATTGCAATTTACATTATGCAAATAGACATTATGCAATCAAGGCACTTTAGCGGGAATCTGGCAGCGAAGAGGCCGCTGATGAGATGCCGAGGTCTGCAGTCTTAACTGGAGGGGCCCCCGGAAGAGTGGAGATGAAGTGGGGAGGAGGTGGGCCAGGCAGGGGAGGAGGCCAAGAGTCTGTTCCCCTGGCCCAAGGAGGCAGAGTGGAGCCTGCCTGGAGATGAACCCATCCTGGGAGCTGCCAAAGCGACTCTCTCAATTAATGGCTTTGTTTAATCATACCCCCTGTCCAGAAGAGTATTGTCTTACGGATAATTTCGTTTGCCTAACGAGATTTTGCTAATTAAATCTCCTTTCAGTTGGTGTGACTATGCCTGCAGGAGAGGGGGCTATTTGGAGCCTTCTCCATAAACCTTTCTGGAGAGGGGCTTGGAAGAAGGGTGGGGGGAGGGAGAGAAGAGACAGAAAAGGAGGAGAAGCTCTCCTGCTGTGAACCACTTTGAGCAGGGTTTGGAAAAGACAGGGTGCTAGCCACCCAACCTACTCACTTTTCCCCTGTCCGTTGAAACACAGAGGGTTGGTCACAAATCTTTGTCCAGTGAAAGGGATTTCCCTCTTTTCTCTTCCTCCTTGGCTCCTGGAATTTCCATCAATTTTCTAAGTGCTTTCAAATCCTCAGAGAGAGCTATGAGGCTTGGAAGGAGATTGCAAAGGGTTTCCAAGCACTATTTCCAGCAGCTCTGGCTGTGGGGGGTTAGTGGTACTGGTGGGACCCTTACCCTTGCCTTCAAAGTTAGCCAGCCAGTCTGGCTCTTCAGAGAGGAAAAATTGCTCTGAAATTGGTCATTTCTCCAGGGGTAATTAATTGCACAAATCCAAGAGGAAACTCAGATTTATTTGTTATCAGAGCTAGCCAAAGAGCCCCCTACATGCAGAGGAGCCCAGCTAACAGCTGGAGCTAAATTAACACTGTGTAAGTAGTAGTCTCCCCTTATCCACTACTTTGTTTTTTGTGGTTTCAGTTACTCATAGTCAACCATAGTCCAAAAATGCTAAATGGAAAATTCTAGAAATAAACAATTCCTAAGTTTCAAATAACTTACTATAGTATATGGAAATATACTGTAATTAAAGTTATAATTGTTCTATTTTATTATTAGTTATTATTAGATTATTATAATCTCTTACTGTGCCTATTATAAATTAAACTTTATACTAGGCATGTATGTATAGGAAAAAAACATTTTATATATTGTGTTTGGTACTGTTTGAGGCTTTAGGCATCCACTTGGAATCTATTTCCTGCAGATAAGGAAGGACTACTTTATGTGACTGTGTCACTTCCATGCTGGAATACCTGTGTCTCTGTACTATTGACAGGCTGAAAGTCAATTGCCTTGGCCCACCTGACCATGGGCTGCATAGTTCAACTCTGATCTTTTTTTCCAGTGTCTCTACTGCTCTTCCACTGCTTGCTGCGCCTTCCTCCCTGTCCACTCGGACACAGAAGCACACTCCTGCACCTGAGACTCAAGCAGGCTGGATTATGCAATTTCCCCTGTGAACTCCGTATACTTTGTGTCTGTGTGTGTCTGGTACTGGGGATTAAATTAAGGGCTGATCTACCTCTGAGCTACATCCCCAGCCTTCTGTATACTTTTATGCCTTTGCATGTGCTTCTTCTCTGCCTAGAATATCCTTGATCTGGGTAGACCCTGCTCCTCCTGTCATATCTCCTCTCTGGCTGTCTCCTTCGGGTGTTCCTGCTTTTCCCACCCTGCACTGCTGTCTGTACTTCTTTCTGCTGTAGACCATCAAAGGACTTCAAACGGATATCCAAGTCAAGGACTGAATCTCAATCTTTTCTTAATCCCACTATCCAGAATCATGGCTGGCTGTATCAGGTACTGTAGGTACTTGCAAGGGTTAAGTGAAAGGATGGATGGATGAGCCCAGGAGAAAAGAGTGTCCTAACGGAGAGATGCTCTCTAATGAGGTCCCCAGCTTGGGATGGATAATGGTGGAGGTTCAGGAACTGAATCCTATTGAGGTCATGCAGGGTCACCTGCCTTTCCGTCACGTTTACTTCCCAGTTGGAAAGATGCTTTGTCCGTCCCCTTCTGTATGCTGGCCTTGCTATGCCAATATCTCATTTCACACATGTTCACGTGGACCCTATGAGGTGAGGTGGGTATTATTTTAGCAGAAGAAACTGAGAGTCATCAGTCTTCATCAGAGGGTGAAGCATTGTTGGTCTGGTCTGTGACTGGGCCCATGGGGTCCTTGAGGATCTACCCAGGTGAAAGCTCCTGTTTCCCCTTCCCCATCTACCCACCCGCCCCTTTACTCGTCCATTCTGGCTGGATCACCAGCCACCCTGGAAGGTGGACTCCTTTATTCACCATGACTTCAGGACCCACCCATGAGCTGGGCTGCCTATGTGTGCCTGTGGGTGTGTGCTGGGGCCAGAGGGAAGCATAGGACTCTGGGGTGGCCTCCAGCTGTTCGTACTGGGTTATTCAGACAGTTGATGGCAGCGAGATGTCAGGAATGGAGGAGAGTCTGAGTTCTACGCTGGGAAGGGGGCAGCCCAGGAGAAATGGCTCAGATCTTCATGTGGCTTTGTGTCTTTCACGAGATTTAGTGCTCCACTTGTCATCTTTTGGTCCAGGGTTGTCTGTCTCTGGCTGCTCTGCATCTGGGCTTAGGATCATCCCAATATCCCAAACATGCTTTGCTCTAAGTCTGTGTTTCTAGGTATACCACAGATGCTCATACTCATGAAATGCACCACCAAAAGGCTGAACGATGTGTACTTTGGTGTCAGACAGGCTGGGTTCGAGCCCTGGTTCTGTTGTGTACTCAGCAGAGATGTTGGGATTTAATTTTCTCATCTTGAAAGCAAGAATAATCATACTCCCTGTTTCATCTTTCTGGAAGGGTTGTGGTGGAGGATTATAAGAGATATGTGAAAGTGTTTTATAAACTATAAAGCACTGCACAAGTGTAAGAGGTTATTATTATAATGGTTATTACACTTGAAGTGATCATTGTGTTTGAAAATTAGGGATTCTGTTTTCAGGAATATAAAATCATCCAGGCCTGATCTGAACTCTGAGACTTACAGAGCAATCATTATAGGAGCTGATTCTAGATTTGCCCGACTATGGAAACTTGCAGGGACGGGAGCCTCGGCCCAGAGAGCCCTGCCCTCTCCTCTTCCCTGCTTGACTGTCACTGGGGTGGGAGAAGTGGCTCATCTTCATTTATGCCACCTGTCCCTCTCTTGAGTGGACATGGGACCATGTGAGTAGTCTCTCCTGAGTCTCATTCATTGCTTGGGCTTCCAAGCAGCATTATCTTTGCATATGCTGTTCCCTCTGCCAGGAGTACTTTTCCCCCTTTCTCTACTGGTCTTGGCATGACCTCTCATGCCAAGCTGCTGCCCTGTCTCCAGGCTCCCAGGTTGCCAAGTTACCTTCCTCCAGGAACTGATCACAGCTAAATGCCTGCAACTATTAATTAATTCCTGCCTCCCTCACCACAGTGTGTACTGCTAGGGCAGGTACTAGGGACTTTGGTCCCATACAGGTGGGTGACTGGCCTCAGCTAGCCAAGCAGAGGTCTCTAGGTTGTACCTCTGTCCTGTGGCTGGGGAACAGCTGTGAGTTGCTGACCCCTAGAGGTGAGCAGCTGCCCACCTGAGGAGGCAGATGCTGCCTACCCCATCCCTGGCCCTCCAGATTCTAACTCTCCAGGGTGGGCCCCAGCTGGTAGAAGATCTGCTGGAAGCCCACCCAGGGGCCTACCTTCCTTGCCTTCCCCTTTGGTTTCGGGCATCATGTCTCCTGCCTACTCTCAGCCTCCCCTCTCCCCTCCCACTCCCAGCCCCAGGCAGCCTCAGCAAAGTGCCAGGGGGCTGGGAGGCTTTTCATTACCGAATGCACTGAACCTATTTGTGAGTGTTTTGCAAAGTGTTTAATCCAAGGTGTTCCCTCAATTAAATTAGTGCAAACATCTGTGTCCCACATCCACCTCCATTTGCATTCTGTGCCATTTATTACAGCGGGAAATTGGAAGGCACCTTAGGAATACTTAGGACCGAATTAGGCTAGGTTGGAGTGGATGTCTGGGGGAGGGTGGGGTGCCTGTGGGGTTGGCCCACAAGGCAGTTCCACCTCTAGACTGAGACTCGCGAGGAGCCACTTTCTGGTGTAGGAGACCGTGAGGATAAGTGGGGGACAGTGTCTGGGCTCAGGACCACCTGGTCTTATGGGAGATGTTGGGTAAGGTTTTTCATCAATGCCCCTGATTCCCACCTGGGGCCAAGTGCCTGCAGAGGCAGGAGGAATTCACTGTCATTGTTTTATAACCTTAAACCCAATTTAAAAAGCCAAAAGTGTATCACACTCAAATGACCTACCTGAATCTCTCCCTGGGGGAGCCCTTGTCTGCTGGAAGGTGGGATCTTTCCATCAGGAAACTGTTCAGCCTTGGTGACTGGCTGAGCAGGGGTGGCAGCTTTTCATCCTTATGTAGTTTCCGTGACTGTCAAGTACTTTAGGAGTCCTACTATTGTACTAACTTTGGAGGGATGGATTAAAAATAGTTTGTGTGTGTGACATACATTGTGAGCGGAATATGTGCTGTAACTCTTCCACCAGCCCTCTGAAACAGGACAGGATTAATCAAGGAGCTGGGGCTCAGAAAAGCAAAGCCATGTGTTTATGGGCCCACAGCTAGAAAGTGGAGCAGGTGGTATTTGGACCCAGGTATGCATGACTCCAAAGACTTGTGCTTTCTATTGCCCTGGGGAATGTCTCTCTCTCTCCAATGACACATTTGGGATTGGCTTTGAATCAGGACCCTTGCTGCCTCACCAGAAACCCTGACCTCCATCCCTAGCTGGATTGTGTAGAGCCTGCCTTCTCTTAGTATGGCTTAGCCTAGATCCTGGCAGCTGTGATGGCCAGGCTCAGCCTGCAGCCAACGCAGCAGAGGGGAGAAAACAAAAACAAAAACAAAAACAAAACTCTGGCTTTTGAGGACTGGGGCAGGGAAAAAAGGAAAAGAAGTTTGGGAAATGAAGAAGAGGTTCATGGGTTGCTGAAGGTACTTTGGAGGTCACTGCATTTCTCAATCCAAGTACCCAATAGGGAAACTGCAACTTGGAAGAGGTGGTGACTTAGAGTGCCCATCAGTGGAGGCCAAACTAGAGCCTGGGTCTCCCTAGCTCCTGGAAGGGGCACAATATCGGAGCCTGGATGGTCTCAGAGGGTTACTAGAGTGGCTGTTGCTTTTCGAGGTTGGAGCAGGGAACTGGGGTGGGAAGGGGAATGTCAGGTTTCTATGGACTCACTGACTAAGGATCCTTCTGATCTTCCCTTAACACAGAACCTTCAAGGTCCTAGAGGGCAGCTTCCATCTCCAGGCTTGACTCCTGAGCCCCCATACTCTGGGGGCAGGGTCCCCATCAGTCCCTGGGATTTCATCTACAGATATCTAGAAGGGTTCACAGGACCCAGGTTGGGCACTTCCTGTTGGCACATGTGCCACCTTCCCCAGTTTTTCGTGCATCTGGAGGAAGAGTCAGAGGAAGAACAATGAATTCAAACTCAAATCCCCTCTCTCTGACTTCCCCCTTTCAACAGATATGACCCTGTCTTAGCCTTAGTATTCCCATCTGTTTAAGAGTGATAATAATCTCATCTCAGAATTGTTGAGAAGTTAAAAGAAATGATAGGCATGCTTGGGTTAGGGATGCAGGACATCCATATGAATTCTCCTGTTTTTTTTTTCATGCTTCTGTCCCCCTTCCCCTCTTAGAATGTGGCTTTGATCCAGGGTACTGGGGGTGAGGGTGGGCCACCCCTGTTTCAGATCTCCTTTCTCTCTTTCCTCTCCTCTCCTTCTCTCTCTCATTAAAAGATTTTAAAAATGCATCTCAGCATGTGGCACTGCCAAGGGCTTTCTAGGAAGGAACTGCTTATCCCAGGCTTTACTTCTACAATCAAAATGCATTTATTAAGCACTGACTGTATGTAGTACCCACTGCTTGGCCCAATGGGGTCAGCCTGAGAGTCACCACCCACCTGCTCTGCCCTGCCCCAGGGCCTCTTCTCTCCTCCAGGGACCATGGTACTTCCTGCTTTCTTTGGAATTGCCAGATCCCAGGACCATCTGCCTTACCTAACAAGATTTTGGGCTTCTGCACCCTTTTGTGCCTCTCCACTTACACCCATGAGAATCTCTCTACCTAGAATGCTTTCCCTACCCCATTTAGCTGGTTAGAACTCAGTGTCCAGGTGATGAGAAGGTCTGGGCCACGGTTTACCTTCCTTGAGTGTCCAGTGCACACTGGGTATCCTGTGAGTATGTCTTTACTAGTGATGCTTTAGCTGCAGGAACGGGTTCTAGAGGCAAAAACACAAAATGCTTAGAGCCTGCAAGGGTCTGGCGTCATCTCTTCTGTCCCTCCTGCAGAGAAGGCACATCACGCTCTGTCCCTCCCCAGCAGTGGAGAGCTTGCTCAGTTATTAGAATGCCTTCCTCTCTCATTAGCCTTTGGCACTCAATAAATGCTTGCTTTGTTGAATGACTTCAGCAGCCTCCTTCACCACTGGCATGTTTGGCTGTCAGAAGAGCAGCCTTGGTCTCTAGCTTCCTAGGTACTCATTTTAAGAGCCCTTCCCTGCCTCTTTTGTCTGCTATTCTATTAAGTAAGTGCTCGATCTCTCCTGCCCAGCCTCAGCATATGGGACCTTCAGAGGGAGGCAGGACAGGCACAGGAGAGTGACTCTTAATGTATTGCCCCCTGTATCTTTGCCAAGGACATTTCCTTTTCCTGAAGTCTTTCTGCATGGCCAAATCTTGCCCATCCTCACTACCTCCCATGATACCTCCTCTGTAAAGTCCTCCTAGATCCTTTGGGAGAAAGCAGTTTCTCCCTCCCACAGCTCCTGGCTTGAACCTCCTGGCTGTAACTACTGTCACCTGTATCCCAGGCTTTGTCCTTCCCACCGAATTGGGTTGGTTCAGGGTCCATGGCTTCTGTTGCCCTTGCTCCACCTTGTGTGGCACCTGACACATTCTGATGGATGATACACATATGCTGAATTAACAGGAGGGCTACTCCCAGTTTATTTGAGAGGGAGGCATTTGGCTTTCTCTCCCATCTTCAGCTTTGAGTTTTCTGTCCCCAGATTCTAGGACCTAGAGGCACATTTGTCACCAGTTGCTGGAAACTGGATGCTGTGGCCAGCAGAAGGAAAACAGGTGTTAAATTCACTTGAATACTAAGCAGACTGGAATTACTTCTTCATGCAGGCCTGTCAGGTCCCAGGATACTAGTACTGTGCATGCAAGTCTCCAAAAACCCAGTAAGCAAAAAGGGCCATTGGAATAAGAAAATAATTCAACATTATTTATTTGTGTTTTTAAAAAAATCTCATTCTATCCAGACTTCTATTTTTGAATGTGTTCTGTAAGACACATCATATTTAGCATATCTAATAATATGTGTATATGTGCATCCATGTCCTATATATATATATATATATATATATATATATATATATATATATATATATTTGTGTTTATCTTGAGGGTGTTTTAAAATTTGTTACTGATAGAGTTGTAAAAACTGCTGAGAACCATGGACTTAGGTCACTGGGCTACCCTGTAAGTGGTGGGACTAGTATATATTTGCTAAGTGTTGCTGAAAAATGCCTCCGAGAATGGCCTCACCTGGTGTCTAAAGCTTCACAACCTGAATCTTATTAGATAGCAGATTCCTTAAGAAAAGAAACTTTGGGATCTACTCCCCTGTGAATCTTTGGTGCCTGGCATTTAGCAGGCACTCACAGATAAGTGTGGTTGGAATGATACAATTTGAATTAAGACTAGCAGAGAATCTTCTAAAATTTTAAAATTTGATTTTGGTTGAATCCTCCATTGTTTACTTCCAAACACTATACTTGATGAGTTTACTAGAGAACCATCATGTAGCAAATGTTAAGTTTGTGCCTGCTATGTACCAGGTTCTAGCAAGGTTCTAGGGTGACAAATTCAAGGTCCCTGATCTCAGGTTACTTACATTCTTTTTTTTTTTCCCAAAAAAACAAGAAATTTTCCTAATGCAAATTTTTAAACAGAAAAAAAAAAGCAAAACCAAAAACAAAACAAACAGCATATCATGAACTGCATGTGTGCACTCCCTAGCTTCAGCAACTCTCAGCATTCCCCTACTCAATGGGGTCATTTGGAAATGAATCCCAGGTCTCATATCATTTCCTCTGCAAATGCTGCAGCACTCACAGCCTTTTAGGAAGCTACAGACCTCTCAGCAAATGCAGTTATGTTGTAGGGACTATGCTAGATCCCAATGGGCCTGGCCAGGACCCAGAGCAAGCCAGGAGGGTCAGCACTCTCTGGAGAAAGAAGAGATGGATCAGGAATGACTTTTATCAGTGGTGCTTAGGCTGGGTTTCTGAGCTTAACTTCTAGGCTCCTGTGTTGAAATTTCAGAACCAAAGCGGGAACCCATCAGATAAGGAGTGAACATGAGAGGAAGACAGACTGACAGAATAAGCCAGGTTCGTGCCAAGACGAGAAAACTGAGGCCCAGAAAGCAGGGGCCTCTTGCCCACGGTTGCACTTCCAAGGCTTGGCAGTGGCAAACCAGGCTTGGACCTAGGCTCCTCCCCCTCCCTCCTCTGGCATATGGGAGAATCCCAGCTGTGCTAGGCTGGGCCTGCCTTTTTCATACATCCAGATTTCTGTGGCCAAGAATAGCACACCCTGAGCCCCTAATAGGCTCTGGGCTGTGGGCACCCCCTTCACCTTCCAGCAGCTTCCAGGAGGGGGCTGGCAGCCTGTAGCCCCCCAAATCATGGTCGGTGGCATGTGACTTCTTCTTTCTTCCTGTACGAGTTGAGCACTTGCCACCCTGCTGTCTGTTTTTCCTTGCTAAGGTTCAGTTCTAATTATGTTGATTTTCTTCATCCCACCCCCTCCTGGAAGCTTATTAGGTTGAATATTTTTATTTATTATCATTTCGCCCAACTCCTGCCAGCATTTCCAATTACTCTCCCCGCTTCCTTGTAATTGTCTTTCTGTAATGGCTCTGAAACAATTGCGCTAAATGAGGTGTCTCCTGCAAGATGAGAGTCTCACTTCATTAAAGGCTAATGTATTCTCAGCTCCAGCTCTGTGGGGCTAGCTTGGAAGGAAGACATTTAAACAGCTTCTTTTATTTTATAGGGAGCAACTTTTCAGCGACGAAGATGTCTGTGGGGTATATGTGTATGTGTGTGTGATGCCTGGATTTTAATTTAAAGAAAAGTTTATGAAATAGTAGAAGTCCCCTTATTGACAAGACTCTGTTCTCAGGTAGTTGGTATTTATGCAGATGAGGTGCAAGGGAGCTGGATGGAAAGGGGCAGCTCTCAATGCACATGCCTGCCCCCTGCCTTTTTGACAGTCCCCCCCACTCTCCCTTCTTCTCTTGCTCTGTGCCTGCTGGATGAAACCTCAAACCTCTTCATGCCTCTATCCTGTCTCTACCACCTGCGTTATGTGTTTAAATTCCACCGTGGGAGATGCTCTCCTGTTATGTATTATTTTGTATGAATCAAGTCTTTTTGGGTTTATGTGTCTTGACTCATTCATTCATTTGCTTGTTGTTTCTTAACTTTGTCCTTTTGTCATTCATTCAGCACATGCCTATTGCCCACTGTATTCAGGCACTATTCAGGCTGGGGAGATGCCCTTTTGGAGAAGTAGAGCTAATTCTCAGGCAGACACCTCTGCTGCAATACATTAAGTGCTGTCTGTAATCAGGCACAGGCAGACACGGTGAGCAGCCAGCGGGCACTTCAGAAAACCTCATGGGACCAAAGAAGGCTCCTGGAGGCAGGGTGGTCTGGGCTGATACCTGGAGGCTGTAGACTTAGCCAAGTGTTGAGGGAGTGGGTGGAAGAGGGAACCAGGCAGAGGGAACTTCATGAATCAAGTCCTGGTAGCCAGAGATAGCTTGGCAGGTGAGGGGCAATGCAAAATCGTCCATCTGGCAGGTGCATCATGTGGGACAAAGGTTGTGTGAGAGGTGGGACTGGAGATTGTGGAGGGTCTTGAAGGCCATGATCCCAAGGGACCACTGGTGGGACATCAAAGAGTTCTAAGCAGTGGATTGATTTGGCCAGATTTGCATTTCAGAAAGATCATTTCTGTTTCAGTATGTATAATGGATTGGAAGAAGGGGGGAAAAAAAGAGGACAGGAGTCCTTGAGGGAACTATTGCAAGACAGAATGATGACCTGAAGTCAGTGACTATGGAGATAGGGAGAAATGTAAAAAATTGTGAGATGCCCAGATGGAGAAATGACAAGCTTGGAATGGGGAGTGGGAAGGAGAGGGGACATGGAGGTGAGATCTAGGTTTCTGGCAATTGGGTAAATTTGTAGGAGGGTCCTGGAAACTAGGACAAGGTGTGATTCAATGAGAGGTGCAGCCCTCCACAGGACATGAGACCACCAGGCTCAAATCCCAGGCAGATGCTGGCACCTTGACCACTGTCACCAATAACCACTAAGGACCCACATCACATTCACCAGCAGAGCCTGTGGGTATCAGCTCACTCTTTCAAGTGGTCATAGATAGTTGCCTTTGAAGAGTTCTTAAAAGAGCTCTGTTCTGAGGTGAACAGGTCACCTATTGGGCCCAACTTGAACTTATTCCCACAATGAACTTATGCCAAGGGTGGCTCACACAACTCCTCTTTTAAAGGAGTTTTCAGTTCATAGTCAAGAAAGAGTAGGGGGGGGTCTTCCCTGATTTATTTGATTAGGAAATGAAGAATATAATTTTTGTAGAACCAGAAGTGTCTTGAAGTCTCTGAGGCATTTTCCTTAGGATCTTTGGAAGCTTGCCAGCAAGAGTGGTATAATAGTAATAAGAATCATAACAAAACTTTGTCATGTTGATCAAGGCTTTCCTAGATATTCCATCCACTTTTTTTTTTCCAGTTTTGGGGATACAACCCACGGGTACTTTACCACTGAGGTACACCACCAGCTCCTTTTTATTTATTTTGAGACAGGGTCTTACTAAATTGTCTAAGCTGGCCTTGAACTTGAGATCCTCCTGCCTCAGCCTATTGAGTTGCTGGGATTATAGGCATGCACCACTGTGCCCAGCTTGCCAGGCACTCTTTCATGTACTTAATGCAGTCTCACATTTAGCTCTTTCGTCAGTCCTGTCATATAGATAATTACTGTATCTGATATAAAAAGGAAGAAACTGAGAAATTATTGGGCCACCAGGACACCCCAGCCTACAGTTTCCTTCTTAGAATAAAGAGGGAGTCTGGGCAGACCTGAGCTGGCTCTAGTGCCTCTGATGCCAGGCAGAAGTGGCATGGCTCTGTATGCCCCCTTGCTATCTTCATGCCCACAGGTCCTTCTAGCCCTTGCACAAATGCCAGTGACTGTCCCAGGCAAAGCTAGTATTCCTTCCTCCCAGAATACATACATTACTTAGTTCTAGCTTTGCCAATTGGGGTTATTTCTTTGCATGTCTGTCACCTTAGACAAGTCAGCTGTACTTTGAATTTTCCCAAGAAAGGGATCTTGGCTTCCTCTTCTTTGTATCCTGGGTACCTGGCACAGCAACTGGCACACAGTAGGTTTTCTATGAATCAATGAATGCTCTCAGGGAGGCCTGGATGTTGGGGTGGTGGGCAGGGCTTGGAGGTCAGAGTAAAAGCTGAGCTGCCCAGATAGGCTCTAGATTGGATTCAGTGTCCCCCTGGAGCCTGCCTGGGACTAAGGGAGCAGTTGTCAGAAGCAAAATCTCTCTCTGCACTTTGGGAAAACATGGGGGCTGAGGTAGGTGCTCCTCCCCAGTGGGAGGACCAAAGGAAGCAGAGTCTGGCTGGATGTTTATTCTGATGAGGTGCTTATGTAACACCAGGCTCCTCCAGCTCCCAGGGATTGAAGAGAGCACATACCAAGGAAACAAAACAAATGGAGACACACACCACTTGGGCCATTAGGCAACTGGAGTGAAGAGGTGTACACATCTGACATCTTCAGCAAAAATGTAGCACCAGGGCAATTTCCAAACAGCATTTTACAAACAATAAAAATGTGTCTTTAAATATCCAAGTGTAAAAAAAACTCTCCAATAGTTTCTCATCTCCCCAAGCCTCAAATCATGCTCTGATTGCTGCTCCTCTAAGACCATCACCGGATGCAGCAAGTCTTCCTTCAGAGAGGCTGGAGTCACCTCTTCGGTGGCTCCCTCCTCAGCCTGTGGGAGCAAGGCTTTGGTCACAGTTCCAAGAAGCCCATGAGGCACAAGGGAAGAAAGATGGGAGGAAGAAAGTCCAGTTGGCCCCAGGTATCCACGGCTTCCACATCTGCAGACTCAACCAAGGGTGGAAAACCTCAGAAAAAAAAAATATCTGTATTAAACATGTATGTACAAGCTTATTTTTCTTGTCATTATTCTCTAAACAATAGATCTTAACAGCTATTTACATAACATTGACATTGTACTAGGTATTATAAGTAATCTAGAGGTGATTTAAAGTATACAGGAGAATGTGAGTAGGTTGTATGCAAACACTATGCCATTATACTTATAGAAGGGCCTGGAGCATCTACAGATTTTGGTGTGATGCAGGGTCCTGGACCACTTCCTCAGCTTTACTGATGACTGTACTACACAGGCTCTGAGAACCAGGGGTCTTGGTTTTGAGACCTAGTCATTAAATAGCTTCCTGACTTTGGGCAAGTGACTCCCCCTTTCTGAGCCTCAGTTGTCACTTCTGTAAAATAAGGAGAACAGCCAGTTCTGTCCTGCCTAACTCATGAGCTTGTTTGGAATATCTATATCCTGTGCAATGTAGGGGATCATGATCATTTTGGAATACTGCCTCTCATCCAAGTTGGGTCACAACTGAAAGAGCAGTAGGTACGGTTGGATGACACACAGTCCTCTGCTTGCTCTGGCCAGTTCTCTGTTCCTCATGCTCTAGAGCTGAGCCCTGTCTGTACCTTGCTTTCCATAACTCTGAGAATATTGTCAGGTCAATTCTAAGTCTGAGGTCCCTTGGGACTCTTGGATACAACAAATAAGACCTCTGAGTTCAAGGAAAATGGGAAACTAGACTGCCTACTGCAGAGCAATGGTCAATTTAGGATAAGAAGTCTTTTAGAATCCTGGAATGAAGCTAGACAGAATGTTACTTTGTTGGGCTGGGTGTATAGCTCAGTGGTAGGGTGCTTGTCTAGCATGTGTAAGATCCTAAGATCCAACCCTAGCACCACCAAACAAACAAAATGTCGCTTTGTTCAATTCAACATTTATTGAGGTCCTACCATGTTCTCAACTAAATATTGAGGATGAAATGGTGATTATACATAGTCCTAACCTCTCAGTTCTTTTTCAGCATACACTCTACATTGATGTTCACTAATCTCTACTTTGTAGATGAAAATATAAGGCCACCCAGGAAGGAAAGTAACTGTGCTAGGTCACATTTCAAGTTAGTAGACTTTGCAGAATCAAAAACCTACACTGTGAGGATGAAATGAGCTAATATATGCCAAGGGTTCAGAGCCATGCATGGTGCCACCTAGTGAGAGCTCTAGACCTGCTTTCAGTACCTTATAGACTCCAGCGGTGTTTCCTTGATCCCTCGTGTGACCCCTCCCATTGGAGCTGAGCCTCAGCCTCCTTCATATCTTGAGGTCAAGAATTTGACATAAGCCCCGCCCACCCCAGGATGAAGCTGAAGGGAAAGACAGGAATGATCGTGTCCTGAGCCTTAGCTCTGCTCTTATGGGAGCAGCCTGGACATTTTGTTCCTTTATTCAACCCATATTTATGGAGAGCTTTCCACATGTTAGGCCCTGGGGCAACACCGAGGAACATGATCCCAGCCCCCAGGGAACTTATATTTTAGTGACAAGGGGAGTTGGACAACCAATAATGCATTAAAAAAAATACATGGGACGTTTTCAGAAGGAGATAAGAGCTATGCAAGTCACATGCAGGGACATACTAGAGTGTAAGGGGTGGTCGGTTAGCGGGTGCAAGGTGGGGACTCACTTTGTTCACTTCTGGAAATTGCCCTGCCAAATGAGGTGGGATTTTTATTAGCTTCTTCCCAGAACAAACACACCAGAGTCTTCAGAGCTCAGCAGTCTGAATGGACATTATCAGTACTTAAATTGCCCCTGCTCTACCCAGTCCCCACCCACAGCTAGAAATATGATTTTCCATATAGACCACCTCAATTTTCAGCCTTGAAGGGTTTAATTACCTTCCTCCATTGCAACCTGGTATCAAGAGTAAGGGAAATACAGAAAGACCAAGACTGTTCCCATGATGCTCCTTGAGCTAAGTGTTTCCCTTCTGTGAAATGGGCAACTTGGCCTGCCCAGGAAGAAGCAGGGGATGGGCCCTAGGTCAGCTCTTGGAATGGCTGTGGTGAATCCTTCAGTCCTGAGTAACTGCAGCGTGTTTTCCATTTCAGACCCGAGGCAACTGCCAGGAAGCTACAATAGCATCCCCATCCTGGGCAGGAGGGAGCCCTTCACAGATGACGCTGCAGGTGTCATCATTGCTGCCCTTCCTCCAGCAATCTGGGCACCTGTGTACTGGTTGTTTCTTTCAGAAATCAAATGTCTTTTGGTCTTGTGTGACTCTGCCCCCGGCCCCCAACCCCGCACCACCAGATGAAACCCTGAGCCCACATAAACAAAGTTGGCTGTGTAGGGGATCAGACAAACATAAAAAGATGACGATCTGAGCAAACTTGGGATGTGGGGACCTCATGGACCATAATTCTTGTTTCTCAGATTCCTGGGATCTCACGAGATCATCTTGTCCATCCCCCTGTCTTCAGGACTGCACTTACCAACTAACCAAATTTTCACCAAGCAACCATGACAAGACCCCCGCTCCTAATATCATCTACTCACAAAGAGAGGAGCCCCAGGGAGATAGGAAATCCATGAGTAGCTGAGCTACCATACCCTCGGGAGGTTCAGGAGAGAAAATGCCAGGTCCTTGAGAAATCTCTGGGGGCTGGGTTTCTGGTTTGGCATCTGTTGAGCCTGCCTCTTCAGAAGCATCTTTAAAAAAGACGTATGACTCGGAATCAAGTGTCCACCTTCCTTTGGGTCTTTTGCTTACATCCTCAAGCCTTGAGCATGCCCCTTAGAGGCAAAATAGGAACAGAGACATTTTGCACCAGGAGGTACTCACTGTGTGTTTTGGGGGAAGGAGAGCACCCAGTTTTCATTCACAAGGTACCCAGTGCTGGCTAAGCCAGTGCTGAGGTTGGCAGGCCCCAAGCTCCTAAGGAGACTTCTCCACCTAGCTCTGGGGACTGGTGGTCAACTGAGCTTTCCCCCCAAAGCATTCTTATCCTTGGGTCTCTGATCCTCAGAGCTCCCTTTAGACTCCTGAACTCCATGGCTTGGTAGCCCCCAGAGAAGCTTTTTTTCCCAGGTAGTTGGACACTTCAGGATTTCCCAACAAATCAATCCTGCTGCTCTTTTCTGGCTTAGCTGCTGTTGTGGCTACAGATTTCTTAGTAATAATCTTTCTCCAGGAGCAAAGGAGAGAGTCCTGTTGCTGCTGCTGCTGTTGCTGCTGCTGCTGCTGCTACTGCTGCCACCACCTCCACTGCCAACATCAAAGCTTTCTGTGTGGCTTTGGTAGAATGTTAAGAGTTGTGAGATAATTAAGTTGCATTTCTGTGCATTGTTTACTGTTGCTCTCAACCAATCACTATTCCATAGGGGCTAATCTGTGTAGGGTTTTTTCCTTGGCAGTGTCTGTTTGTACCACATTCTTCATTATGCTTCAGTTACAATTTTAATTTTACTATTATTAAATCTTCCCCAAAGCTGTATAATTCTGCACCTCTGAGCTGGAATTCCTGATTTGGGGACTGTTTGCATCTGGGCAAATTATTGTTCTTGTTTACAAAAGAACATACATTAAAACTCAGCACTGAAGGAATTCTGGTTCCCTTCCCTCCTCCTTGCCCCTGGCCCACCAGGTGGTAGGATGTGGCAGAGAGGGGAGTCTGGGAGCCGAAGGGATCTGATACTTTCTGAGATTTTGGTGCCAAAATCATGGTTTCTGATGGTCAAGCCAGAGGAGAAGTTGAGGGCACCAGCTTGGTGTCAGTTGGAGACTTAGTTTTCAAAGCCTGCAAGATATCAATAGTATTGCACTCCATGTTCCTTCCAGCAGTGATTAGGAGTACAGGCTTTGGAATCAGACAGATCTGGGTTTAAAATCCAATTTTTTCCTTTAGTAGGCTCCTGACATTGTCATGAGAAGTGACAGTTATGTCATTCTCTCAGCCTCAGTTTCCTTACTATAAAAACAGGGAAAGTTTATGATGATACTGTCCCATGAACAAGAATGAAAAGGGATAAAATTTCAGAATAGTGCCAACCACATGATATGGACTTTGTTAAGGGTTGTGATTAGTCTGTTTTCTGTGAAGATTTAAGAGCATGGCGCCAGCTGCTGCTTGTTGTTGGTGAGGGCCTTCTGGCAGATGACACTGCAATGATGGGACAGGAAGCGAGAAAGATCCAGGCACTAAGCTCATTCTTGATAACAACTTTTGTATTTAGTTGTGTGTGTGGTTCTGGGGATTGAATCCAGGTATGCTGTACCACTGAACTACATCCCCAATCCTTTTTATTTTCTTTTTATTTTACTTTGAGACAGGGTCTCACTAAATTGTTGAGGCTGGCCTTGAATTTATGATTCTCCTGCCCGAGGCCCCCAAGTTGCAGGGATTACAGGAATGCATCACAGTGCTGGGCTCAGAGCCAGAACTTGAGCCCATGTTGGTCTGCTCCACAGCCCTGTCCTGTCTTTCCACTTGTGCTTCTATCCTGTTGCTTACTGGTTTAAAACACACACCGCCATACCCAGCTTTCAGGGTTGTGTGTGTTTTAGACCTTTTCAGGGATTAAGACCTAACTACCTTCCACTAGGCCCCACCTTTTAAAGGTGCCACCACCTCTCAGCATCATTACACTGGGGTGCAAACTTCCACCACAGGAAACATTGGGGGACACACTCTAAGCATATCCATAGCAGGTAGGTAAAGTGATATTGCTAATATCATCATAATTGTTGTTCATCATTCTATCTCCTGCCCATTTTGCTTCCTCAGACACCCATCTGGAGCTGGTTGCTCACTTGGTTTCGCATGAGAGATGTGAGGTCCAGGCCTGCCTCTGGTCTCATCACTAAGCCAGTGGAGTGGAGTAGGAAGCACTTTCCATATGCTCTTGATGATGGCTAATGATAGGAATTAGCTACCTGGCTTCCCAAGAAGGGCAGAATGGCAGATTCCAGGGGGCCTGGGCTTGTAAGAAAGAATTCAGCCTTGTCCCAGCCAAAGGTGGCTGGCTCTGGGATTTTGATAGTTGCCAGCCCCTATTGCTGGATGCAGTCACGGGCTCTCCCAAACACCCACCCCAGCATCCCTACAACCCTTACTTCCTCCTCAACTTCCTTTTGCTGCTTTTTCTTCTGTCACCCTGTCCCCCCATGCTGCCATGCACGCTAAAACCATAACTTTTTTCCCCCCTTTCCCATTATCTCTAACCCATATACTCCGGGAAGTTTAATTTGTTCTCGGTAGTAATCACCATTAACTAGAAATTGTCTTTCTCTGTGTAAACACGTCATTAGTGAAGCTGGTTTTCTGCAGGGTCCAGATTTCATTTTTATTAAAATGAAACACTTTCAGGCGCCTCACTGTGTCCAAGGAAAGAGAGTATAATTTTAACCCATTGGGTTGGCCACAGATAATTGGGCTGGCATTTGATTGGACGATTAGGGAAATATCTTCTTTGCATGCAGTATAATTTGCATTTTTTTCCCACTTATATGAAGCTAAGTCATGCTTTCGTACACAGGCAGTTTTAATGAGCATTATAAATCCTAATGAATATATTTTCATGTTCATTTTATTAGCTTGTTTTTATTACTGGAGGTCTGAAAAACAGGGCCAGTGAGGAAACTGCAGAGGAAATGGCAGGGGAGAGAAGCGCCATGGTAGGCTCCCCATCCCTCCCCTTCTGCCATCTGGGCTCAGGGATAGGAGGATGGGCAGGAGGGGGTCATCGAGGTTCTCTTTAACCAATCCAGAAGTTGCTTGGGACTCCACGGGACACAGACAGCATGTTCCTCACCTGGGAGCCAGCACAGCCCCTATGGTAGCCTCAGTATTAACCACAGAATCAATAGTACAAACCATGGAGATGGCAAACCCCAATGCTTTATGGTCTGCCTTGGAAGAGGAGGCAAATATTTCTGCACGGCATCATGAATGTGGTAGGATCTCAGTGCAGGTTGATCAAATGGAACCAGACTGAATTCTGACTCACAAGGAGCTGCCATATATGCAGCACCTGTTTTCAAACCTGTCACCAAGCGTACAGAGCGCAATATTCTCCTGGATAATTTAGGAGGTTCACATATATCTTAGGGTTTTAGTACATCATTAGATGTATCAGTTATAGGTCTGAGTTCTGCTTGTCTCTAAAATAAGAAGATATTTTCATTCAGTAAATATTTGGGGAGCATTTACTATATTGTGGACACTAGATAAATACAAGTGGTCCCTAAATTTTCTGTAAGCTCCAACACTATAAGAAAAAAAATCTGTAATAAGTGATCAATAAAGTAAACTCAGCAGTTCCACCTTAGGGCTCTGGTTATAAAATCACCTGCACTAAGGAGTTTGGTCTGTTTTCCTCAGGTACCCCAGGTACCTCTGTTGTGCCCTCCTGCCCCAGCACACAGCACCCAGGCATCTGCACAGACCAGGCCTCTTGTCTCTGCTCCCACACCCTGAGCCTGGCCCTGTGGGCTTCTTGCTTGATCCTTCACATCTTTGCCTCTAGCTGATGGGCATCCTTTGCATCTTTTCCTTTCAGTAACCTGGGGAGCACTAACCTGCCTTTACTCTGGAGGCCTGATCAGCACTTGGCTGTGGACCTTCCTGTGAGGAACCTAGATGGGGGCCTGTCTGGTCTCACAGCTGACCCACTGGCCACTGCTGCTTACCTTATAGCCTGTTCTCTGAAGACTGCCAGCCTGAACCCATCTCTCCCTCTCACACCCTCCAATTTTTGCTTTATTATTTTTATTATAAGAAAGGTGTTTGCTGCTAGCATAGGCTGGAGGTTTTGAGGATGTTTTACATGTTAATTCAACTAGAAACTAGCTCAGTTGCCTTTGCCACCCTCTCTTCAAAGTGGCAGCTTGGTGCTTGAGTGTGATGTCCCTGTAACTGATGACTCATTCAGGCCCTTCCTTGCTTCATCATCTTCTCATGCTTTGTCCCCACCCTTGTCTCTCCCTACCCTCCCCCCTACTCTGCAGACAGGGCTGAAAGCATCTTACTGTGGACTTCAAGACATCTTTATGTCTTCCTGCTTTATAAGAGATGTTTACTGAACAACTACCAAGAGCTAGAGTCTGTAAGAACTGGAAAACCTAATAGAGAGGGCTTGTGTAGAGGGAAAAGGGAGCCTTGGCTAAATTTGGACATGGCTGATTCTGTGACCCAGAGTAAGCATCTCACATCCCAAAGCCATTTTTCCTCACTTATCTCCTGGGAGGTGGTAGGGATTTGTGCAAATGATTTAGAAATCGTAAAAGTTGGTCAAGATTCAGGTGGGATGCAACAAAGTCCCCAAGAGATTTGGACCATGGATCCTGGATCCTGGCTGATGAGTGGTACAGAGATGCTTGCTCTCAGGGTGGGATGTTGCTGCTATTTGAAGTCAAATATTTATGTATTTGTCTTTTCCAAAGAGGAGAAACAGAAGGAAGCTCTAGGTGGAGTTTACCACTTGGATGGTTTCATACATCTGGTTTCATCCTCTCCTCTACACTTTGTTTGAAGAACATCACTGCCAAACGTGTGTCATACTTTGTCTTAAGAAATGGGCAGGGTGTCTCTTCTCTGGTTTGTGCCTCTACTGCTATTGTATCAGTGTTTGAAGTGCTCTAAGTGCTCTGCTATGAGTACTGATCATCTGTATTGCATGTGGTAGGTCAGCCTTGTGTTTCTTTTAAGATTGCTCACTTTATCTATTTAGGGACTCTTGCCTGAGGCTCCTCCCCCTCCTCCCCCCACTCACAGTGCCTAGGTATGAAGTTGGGGATGGTTTGTTCCATGAAAGCTTTCAATGACCCCATTAGCCAGAGGGCAGGGGGTGGGGTATCAGTGATCCACTCAGCCAGGGCATCTCCTCTCCAAGTTGAAGAGTGTCTGCATCTGACCAGTTGGTCTTACACACTGAGAATGGCAATGCTGTCCTGCAAAAACATATCAGAAATGACTCCTTAGGCACCAAATTTTTGTCAAAAAATCAGAAAGATGGTGTAATTGCAAAAGCAATCTGCTGGACTATTGCAGAGCCAGGTCTTCAATTTAGGAGTGCAATGGTGTCCGCACATTCCTGAGCTGTTGCCAGAGTTCCTGTGTCCATGGGGTGAAACCTTCATAAGGAGAACAACTTCCCAACAGCTCAGAAGGGCAGGAGGATTCAGAGCAGCCCTCTAGACACCTGCAATGAACTAGATTGGGGCAGCTGGATGGAGGGGAAGAGAGTTTAAAGGGTGTTAATTCATTGTGAGCAGTGAGCAGTTCTGAAGTGAAGGAGGACCACTTGCTCACAAGACACCTTTGATGTCACACCCAGTTCTAGATGAGAAAGGGAGGAAGGATGAGGGCCAGTGTCATAGTGTGTTTCAGGAAGGTGGAGGTACGAGTTGGGGCTTCTTTGTGCACTTCATCTCCTCTTGGGTGACCAGAAGGGATGACACCTGAGGGTGGGGAAACAGGCCCTGGGGAAGGGAAGAGGCTTGTGTTCTGACCTTCTCGCAAGAGGATGGCTGGCTAACCGAGCGGCTTAGGAAGGGAAAGATATCTCACCTTTTGGTTGAGGGGGTGTTTGTTTAGTTTGTTTAGTATCCCATCGCAGATTAGTCTGGCCCGAGTCCCCGAAGCTCCACGTTGCAGTGGGGAAGCAAGCTGGTATGTTTGCATTAGGTCGCCTGGGGAAACTCAAGGCATTATGGGATAGCAGGAGATGCCTCCCTGAAACTGATTTCCATGCCCCTCCACCTTTGCCCCCTCCTCCTGCTTTCCGATTCAATCCTCCTGACCCGCGGCTTTGCTTGAGGGGGAGGGGCACCAAACCTAGCAGGCAGAGAGTGCAATCCTGCCCTTTCCCTCTTCCACTCCGGATACATCCTCACCTTTAAGCTCTTTTCTCTTATGTCTTTCCTTACCTCCCAGTCTCCTTCTCCCACTCTTTCCCTCCTGCTTGCAAACTCTCACACCCTCTTCTTTTTGTGTGTTCGTCTATTTTTGCGATCAGTTTTCTGGGGCTCCTTTTATTCATTCATTGATGCTCCCTTTCTCCCTTTGGTGATGTCCGGGAACGACGTTGGTTAAATGCCCCTGCTAGCAAGGACAGGACTCTAGAGAGAGGAGTTACCGCCAGAAGGGGCTAACAGCACTGTGCCGCGGGGCAGAGCCCGGGGTGCCAGTCCCAGCTATGCCATGACCTGGTAGTGTGGCTGGGTAAAATTTCTCCCCTTCCCTGAGCCTCAGTTTCCCTAGAAATACAATGGGGAGGCCATCGCCCTACTCTTCAAGGATGTGCTATGCTTCAAAAAGGAGAACTCTCCCGAGAGTCGAGCTCTGCTCTGCACCCCACCCCCATCCTGTCCGGGCTGACTGCTGGAGCAGGGGGGAGGCTGTGTGAGGCTTGGGGGTGGGAGCTCACGGAGGGGCTCTGCAGCCGGGCCTAGTTTAGGCAAACAGCAGGGACTGCTGGCGACGGCTCCAGCCCCCACTTACGCTGTAACAGCTGCAGTCCAGCTGCTGGCATCCCTGCTGGGGGAGCGTGCTAAACCTCTCCGGGGTCAGCACTGTGGTATGTCGGTTTCCATAGCAACCAGCCAACGGGCCACTTTCTCAGAACAATTCCCCTACTCAGCCGGGTTCTGGACTTAGCTCAGCCCAAGGGCATGTGGCTGAGGAGCAGAGCGGGAGGGGGAGAGGGCGCCGAAGACCCGACTGGGCCCCACGGAAAGTAGCTATCTCAGTCTTGTCTTCTTCTTCGCGCTGGATCAGAGCTTGAGACGGCAGACTCTCTTCCGGTCGGGGCTGGACCAGGTCTCCTTGGTCTCTCCACTCCCGCCCCCACCTCCCATCCACAGACCGCCTGGCTAGGCCTGATTGGAAGAGGTATCAGGTCTTTGTCTGATTCTGGTCAACAGCTGCCTCCACTGGGCTCAGAGCCCAGAGGAGGAAAAAGTCCCCGGATGGTGTACGTGTGTGTGTGTGTGTGTGTGTGTGTGTGTGTGTGTGTGTCTCGGGGTGGGGTGTGGATGGGGTGTTCCCTGACTTCCATTTCTGCGCCCTTCTACCCAATGCTTCCAGGACCTTCTGAATCCCACGGGCCCTACCCCTGGAGACTTCAGGGGAAGCAGGGAATTTGGTTCTAACCAGTCATCTCCCCACTTTCAAAGGTGGGAAAGGGTCCCCTTTCACAAGCCTTATGGCTGAGCTGAGCAAGTTGGTGCTATCCCTGACATTGTCAGAAAAAGAGGAGAGGATCCACTCTAGGAGCTACAGAAGGTTGGGTACATTTTTCTGGGTGAGAAACTGATTCCAGGTGAAAACAAGGTGCCTGGGGGGCACGGGTCTTCATGACACATTCCTGGTCATGTCTCTCGCTGTGTGCCTGCGGGGGGGGGGGGGCACAAACGTGGTCAGTGCCAAATCTCCTTCCTCAGGTTTCCTGGAATGTAGCTTGGGCTACCATGGACTGGGGGCCCTGGGGACTTTGTCAGTAGAAGGGAGTTCATTTCCAGAAGGGACCCATTAGCAAATGGGGAAACTGGGGTAAGGAGTAGTGTCTCTGAGTTGGGCCCTGGGTCTGAAACCTGGCTCCTGAGAAGCCACCTGGGTGGTCCCTCCTAAGACCTAGGAGGCTGAGAATATGCTTAGAGTGGCTTGTCCAGCTGTCTTGATCTACTGTTCTCTTAAATGGTTCCTCACTTTCAAGTGGCTTAGTTCTTCCTTCCCTGCACTCTTCCCCAGTTACCACCCCCCACTCCCTTAAAATGAGGGGACAGATGTCATTTCTTTCATGCACCACAGCTGCAGCCAGGCACAATTTCTCTAAGCCCTGGAAACAGGTGTGAAGTAATTCTCAGCCCCTTAGGGATGAGGATTCAGGAAGGTGGCCAATTTTAGAAACTGAATGAGTTCCCCTCAGTGGCTCCGCCTGTGAAATGGGAAGGCAGCTCTAGATTAACACTCCCTAAAGTGGTCTCTACAGAAGAGGGCTCTGCAGGGTAAAGGAAGGATTCTACAGTCAAGCAAACTGGGCAATGCTGCAGAGACACCTGCTCTTGAAGAAATATAGGACTCATCACATCTCAAAACACCTTAAGAAGTGCAGCACTAAAGAAAATCCCATTTCTCCTATGGCTTCTTCAACATAGGTAGCCATGACACCCTCATTTCATATGAACAAACAAACCCACCCAGGCCAATACCAGCCTCTACAAGAGGTCCCCAGCCTTCTCCATGTTCTTCACAGCTCTGCCCCTCAGCCCAGCTGTTTTGGGTCATCTGTGGCTTTTCTGCTTCTAGAGTGGAGCAGTGTCTCTAGAACAAAGCAGAAGGATCTTGGATGGGGGAACTTACAGGGAAAACATGCTTCTTTCCTCTCCACCATCCAAACTCTCAGAGAAATAGCCCCTCACATCCTCCGGCTTTTAAACTCTCCAAAGACATTCTGTATCCATGATCTGGTGGGGGAACAGTTATGGAGTGGTGAAAAGAATGTCAATCATGGAAAAGACCTGGGTCTGGCCAGTCCTATAGCTGTTCTGAGGCAGGTCACTTCACTCCTCTGCACTGGCAGCTCATCTCTTGGAAGGAAGGGACAGTTCCCTTCTCATAGGGTTCTAGCCAGAATTGAATGATAAGATAAATATGACAATGGCAGGCATGCAGGAGGAGCCCAGTAAGCATAAGCTGAGGAGAATTAACCCCTCGCCATGAGGCAAGATTTCTCCTGACTTAGAAGGGAGAGAACTGAAGCTCATATAAATTAAGTCACTTGTCCAAGGTCACATAGTGGATCAATCACCTTTGCTTTTTTTTTTAAACCTTACCTCATTTCCAGGAAGATGCCTCTGAGGAAGGTATATGTCTTGCTGTTTTTTGGGGGGCATTTATCAAGGGTGATTTTCTTTTCACTTGAAACTTCCATCCTCCCCGAGCAAGTAAAATGCTTGCAAGAGAGGGGTTGGAGGACAGGCCTGCTTTTCAAAGGGGTGGTGTGGGGATATGTGGAGTGAGAAGGGGGTGCTAGTTCTCCTAAAATAGATTTTAAAAAATAAAAGTAAGTTTGTGAATTTCAATGATCCCATTTCAGTTGGCAAAGCACTCCTCCTCCTAGGAAGGGAGAGCATTTTCTTCTTAAAGTAGTACCCTCCATCCTAGGGAGACATTTTCCAAGATTCCCAGTGGATGTCTGAAATCACACATAGTTCCAAATCCTATGTTTATTTATTTTTTTCCTATACCCACATACTTAGGATGAAGTTTAACTTACAAATTAGGAACACTAAGAGATTAACAACAACAATAATAAAATGGAACAATTATAACAATATACTGTATATACTGTAATGAAATTGCCAACAGTGCTACTCCTGTACTTTGGGGCCATTATTAAGTAAAAAAGGGTTATTTGAACTAAGCATTGTGATACCACCACAGTCAATCTGAAAACCAAGACAGCTACTAAATGAATAGCAGGCAGGTAGCATATACAGCATGGATACAATGGCTGTATGATTCATGGCTGATATGATTCATGGCCGTATGATTCATGAATTCATGAATGAGTCATGGCTCAGGTGGAACAGAATGAAACAGCACCAGATTTCTCTCTCTTTATATTTATGCTTTCTCTATATGACAGCATATAGAGAAGGAGGTCTACACTAGAGTCCACATCAAGAAGGATGTGCTTGTCCTGGAGGCTTGGCTGGAGAGGAGCTGGTTCTTTTGAGCTTATCCAGTTGTGTCTTCTCCTTGCTGGGGCCTCTTCCTCTGCCTTTTCAGAATGAGGCTGTGTGTGAGAGAGAGGAAGAAGGTGCTGCTGAAAGGGTTTCTGCTCTTCTGACACTAAGCTGGGAAGATTCCCAGCTCTGTTCACCTCATTGGAAGGAAGAGCCAGACTCCAGCAGGTATCCTGGAGTAAAGACAACAATCAACCCCAAACATATCCTAGCACCAGATCAGTAGCTCAGATCCCCACCACAGGAGAGATTTTCTCCTACCCAGCTTTCTGATGGAGGAAGCCTCTGTGTGTGTATGTGTTCTCCACTGATTGATATGTATTGTGATCTCTAGATGCAAGAGGAAGTGTGGGTTAGGGGAAGGGAATTTTCTTTGATCAGAGGTCTGATTAGAACAAGGACCTAATCAGCACTATTTATGAAGGTGCTTTGTGTGGGAATTTGTTTTAAGTGATGGGAAGGTATTATGAGAATCGGGGAGGAAGCAAAGGCCACATTGAAATTTAAAGCCCCAGGGACCAAAGAGATGTTAGAACTTTGAGACGACTTTGTCTGACATGCTTCTCTGCAGGTCTGTGGTCTGAGGGTATCCCAGGGTGTAGAGGGCAACAGTAGCAAGAACACAGCAGACCCTTCACGTCACACAGCCCACCTGGCTGTGACATTGTGGGTCCTGCATGCTGACAGGCCACTTAGAAGTCAGAGAGTTACAAAGTATCTCTCAGGCCAGTTTCCTTTCTCCTTCCATGTTGTGGGGGCTACATGCTATAGGAGCTACATTGTTACAGTGGATTGAATTTTAATTTGAAATAGAGAGACCTTAGATAAGTTACATGACCTTTTATAACCTGGATTTTCTTGTATCTGAAATGAAGGCTGGTAACAGCCCTTTGACCATTTCATAGGACTCTAGGGTCCAATGTGGCTTTGCAGAGTGCTTTGTAAATGCAGAGGTGTGTTTTGTTGTCATTACTGGAAGCTTACTCACCTGTTTAATGATGGAGTGGAGAGGCAGCTGAAGTCTATATAGAAGTTACTTCCCCAATGGTCACATCAGGAAGTTAGTTCTCCCTTGCATTCAAGTCACTACAGTGACATTGTTTAAAACCTGATTTGTATGTGCCCCCCACCCCCCCACTTTATGAACTGGCTATTGAACCTACTGAGCTGCATCCTCCCCAGTCTTTTTAAAATTTTGAGACAGGGTCTCACCAATTTTCCCATGCTGGCCTTCAACTTGCTACCTTCCTGCCTCAGCCTCCTGAGTCACTGGGATTATAGGCCAGTGCCACCATACCCAGCTCAATTCGATATCTTTAGCATAAAAAACTCCAGAATGGTAGAGTGCCTGGGGCTTTGTATGACAGAAATGCCTTGATTTAGTAGATACTGGTTCACTGGTATATTCCGCCTATACCCATGAGATCTGGACTTGAACAAGCACTTTAAACCCACAACTTGGTGGGGCTGGAGTTGTGGCTCAGTGGCAGAGCACTTGCCTCACAAGTGTGAGGCACTGGGTTCGATCCTAGCACCACATAAACAAAGGCATTGAATCCATACATAACTTAAAAATAAAAATAAAAAAACCCACAACTTGACTGCAACATCCAAGAATTCCATGGCCTTTTCCAGGGTGTGCTGAAGAGTCCAGGAAGTAGGCTCTGGTCCCTTCTGTCATTCTGGCACCAGAAACCCAACAACTGTGGCTTTCCAGCATGGGGTTGGGGAAGGTGCTGCTTTTAGGGAGGGTGCCGAAAGGGTAGTGGGAGATAGGAGCTGTCGTTCTCATGTCCTTTATGACCCAGGTCCTGCTAAAGGTAGTCCCTGGCACAGTGACCGCCAAGTGCCCCATGGGAGAAGGATGAAAGAGATGGGAATCCTCGTAAATTTTTAATCTGAAAAATAAAGAAAGTGTGAATTAGAATTAATGCAGGTATTAAATATTTAAACTTTCTGTACTCACTTTCATTTTTAACATATTCCTCCCTCAAAAGCCTCAATAACGCTTGTCAGATTTGTTCTCAAGATGTCCCTGTCTTTCTGCCTCCCCCCAGGCCCAGCCCCAAAGTTAGAATGCAGGTATTCATCATCCTGATGGAAATTTTCATTTTATTTCTCCTACAGGAACCGTCTGATCTTTCTCTCTCTCTCTTTATATTTATGCTTTCTCTATATGGCAGCATAAATAATTAATGCCATTATAAACACATCCTATGCAAAATATTTATTAGAAAAAATAACTCTTTAATTTGGCATGTCATTTAATTCCAATCATAGCACTCAGGCTACAATTAATGCCAGGGCTGGGGAATCCAGCCTGACTGCTAACACTTGCAGAGCTACAATGAAGTGTCCCACACTGAAGCCCCCTTGGACCCTTGGCCATTTGTCACTTATGTGCATTATGTTGATGAAGGCAATTGGTGTCCAAGTCCAGTGTGGGGCTGATAATGAGTCTGGAAACAAGAGACTCACTTCTGTCTTTTGTAGAATGTGGTCAGGGGTGTTTCAGGTCCCTTCAAGTGCATTTGGTAGCATGCATCAGAAACACCTCTGGAATCTTCAGACATGAGTCATTTGTTACATCTTCATGGGAGTGATGATGGGGAGCATTTTATCCTTGGGATTTTGGTAAGTTCTCACAAAAACCTGACTTGGGGCATAGTAGCAAATAGCTTCCTAGAGGGGTTTTTTGTTTTTAGTTGTTGATAGACTTTTATTTTATTTATTTATATGTGGTGCTGAGAATTGAACCCAGTGCCTCACACATGCCAGGCAAGTGTACTACCACTGAGCCACAGCTCCAGCCCTGGAGGTTGGGTTTTATGCATGCATTTACTTAACAAATATTTATTGAGTGCTCTCTATGTGCTGGGCATTGTGATGGGCTCTGGAGATACATTAAATAAGATGGGATGGAGATGAGAAAACCCAGTTCCTGAATATTCCACCATGCCTCTGCTTATTTCCTTTCCTTGTTAAACAAACTTTCTGCCTTAAGGAATCTATCAGAACAGCTCCACCCCTAGGTTTTAAGTACTCATGGCTGGAATTTTAATAACTCAGTATTCCTGGATTTATGGATTCCCATGGGTTTAGCACAACCTTGAAAATAAAGACAACAATACCACTGCCCACTTTCCCCTGGGAGGGATCCTGAAAGCCAAATGAATTGCATCAACATCCTTCTCTTCTGGACTCTAGTGTAGACCTCCTTCTGCCGTAAGGGTAGGGGGCTCTTTTGGGAGACTGATCCTGCCATGACATACCTTGCCATGGGTCACCTCAAGGACTCAGACTTCGAGCTGGAATCTTGGGAGTTTTAATTTCAGCCTTAGTGTGGCATTTGTTAGCTTTTCTTCCCATTGAAAAATCTTCTGTAATTTTTTCCACACCTGGCAACATTCAATGTGTGGTCCCAAGCTAAAAATCTCCCATTCACTTGTGTCACCAGACCCTTGTTAATTCTTTAATCTGGTAGAGAATAATAAGGGGACAACCAATGCCCTGTGTGTGTGTGGAATCTTCTTTTTGCAATTAGCAATTTGCCATTCTTTGTTCGGCGGCATTATTATTATTATTATTATTATTCCAGGTATTGAACCCAGGGGAGCTTTACCACTGAGCCACATCCCCAGTCTTTGTTTATACTTTATTTAGAGACAGAGTCTTGCTGTGTTGCTTAGGGCCTCGCTAAATTGCTGAGGCTAGCTTTTGAACTAGTGATCCTTCTGTCTTAGCCTCCCTAGCTGCTGGGATTACAGGTATGTGCACTATACTCAGCCCACTCTTTGGAAGGATACTGTGAACTCCACTGAGGAAAAAATAAAAACAAATGGCACTTGCCTCCCAGACCATCTTTCCAGAGAGGCTCCAATGGTCTCTGCATTTTGTGTCTCCCAAAATAGGATGGTAAGAAGAAACATGGAAATCATAACCAACACCTTTCTCCCCTCCCCTAACTGAGGATCCTGGATCAGGGTCTGTGCTCTAATTTGGGAGATTAACATCTAACTTTAGAGGCCTCCAGGTGTGTCGGGGGCCCTTCACTTAGCTGAGTGTTAGCTTGGGGATGATTCAGAAGGTTTTGCAAGCATAACCCCTGTTTCTTTATCCTTCATTGGGGCTGATGATCCTGCGTAGGGATTTGGGGCAAGGAAGTTGAATGGTTTCTCATTTCCCGGCCCTTACCATCCTTTCTTCTGTATAGAGATAGCCACAGGACTGGGTCCTACCCAGGTTCTAGGTTGCATTCTGATCTGCTTTATTAGGAAGAATCTAGGGTGCTCTCTGGATCAGTCTTTAAATCTTGCTACAAATCCAACTTGGCCATTTTGCCCTGCTTTTAGAAAACGGGCTTCTGTCTTACTTCTAATGCCAAGTTCCCATTTGTATACTATGTCCAATCTGATGTGACACTCAGAATCTGTTTATGGACTTCTCCAAAGATGGATGCTACCTGAATACAGTGCTCAGTCTCTTCCTGAGTGGACCTTCTACCATATTTGTACCCGGATTGCTTCCCAGTCCCTACCTCCATCAAGTCAGAGTACAAATATGGTTCATCTCTTTCCCCGCTGCTGTCTTCACTCATTTACTCAATATTGATGAGGCAGATATGATATCTCAGTACATTGTGCTGGGCACTTGGGTGTCAGAGGAGAGTCAGTTCCTGTTTTCCAGAAGGCTCTGATTTCAGTTTTACTTAGTCTTCAATGTGTGTCCTGTTGTGAAAACACCAGAGTTAAGAGAAGGGATAGCAGCAAATTGATGACTTTTTCAAAAAGAAAAAATAAAAAACATCCCACAAAGCTCAAAAATGCATTTCCTTTGTACGTCTTGCTCTAGGTCATAGCCTAGTATATTTTCTTGGCTCTGCTCAGCCCACAGAACCTAGAAATGACGTGACTCTAGTAGGAACTGGGGAGGGGCTTATTGATGGGGAAGCCACTTCTGCTCACTCCCTGTGACAGATGCACCATCGGGTCCCTTGGCTTAGTTAATAAAACCTGTTCTTGTTTTCCTAATGTCCTGTGCCTGAAGTGGCAGGGCCATGCCCTATAAGTGCTACAGTGACAAACCAGAGAACACAATGAGCTCAGAGCCACTCAGTGTCTTTTATTGAACCTGACAAATATCCAATAAACCAGGCTTCTTGCCTACTCTCTAAGAACATTTGATACAAATTGCATGAAGGCTTGAAGGGAAGAGTATTTCAAATGGGGAGAGGTGCTGGTAATGATGGTGCCTCTGGGCCTCTGTGGGCAGTGGGGGTGTGAGGAAAGCTCTTCTGTAAGTCTGTCTCAATGTGACTGATCCTGGATCCTAAGTGACTGATCTACTAGTGAAATATATGAATCTGAGTGAATAATGATAACTGACATCTAGGAAAGCCTTTACCAATTACCAAGCACTTGCATACATCATCTCATGGAATGCACATATCAACCCTGAGATACAGAAAGTTGTGATTGACAAGGTCACATGAATAACATATAGCACAGCCAAGGCTCAAGCTCAGATCTTGATTTTATATCTTGCATTCCTTTGATTTTCCATTTCCTCCAGTGCCCTCTCTACAATTCCAAAGTTTCAAACCTTGTTCTCCCCAGACCTGGAGAACACTTTGGGCTCTGATTGCATAATGTAAAAAAAAAAGGACACAGGGACAACTTCCCAGCTCCTTTGAATAGAAACAGCCTTCTTTATGATGTCTCTACTTCTTTATGGTTCCCAGACTCCCAACACCTTCAGCATGGGAGTCAATACTTTCTGGAAAACATTTTCTGGAAGTGAGAGAACTGACTACTTCATTTGCCTCACTGATCCTTGTTTCTGGGGTTTATGGAAACACCATTGTGTCAGCTGCTGTGCAGGGGGAACATCTTGCATGCAGGGGGCCAGAGTGAAAAGACCTACATGTCAGTGCCCATCACTCAAGAATTTAAACCATCCAGCCTGCTGCATCAGTCTGCCAAAGCATGCCCAGCTGGCCAGAAACCAAAGGAGAGATGACGAGCAGGGCAGGAGAGGGTGGGTGGCTGTGCAGATCAGAAGGGCAGCTAAGAAGATGGACAAGTCCCCCCCCGGGGGGGGGGCTTGGAGGTCATCACTAGGTGTTTACATTTGCAGCCCAGTATGTTTCTCACCACTTGAAATTCTCCTAAAAACCCAGGGGAGCAGTTGAAAATATCCCAGGTAATATGAAAATGAATAAAGGCTCAGCAAACAGAGCCCAGCTTCTGAGCAAACAGCTAGAAAGGCAGGCAGGCAGGCAGAAGGAGTGAAGGGGTGAATGCAAAAGGAGGGCTCAGCTAGGAGGAAGAGAGGGAAAGTGGGTCAAGGCAAGTGTAGTTCCCACTGTCCTCTGTCCCCAACATGCTCTCTCTGCCACCCACCTCCCTAGAGGGTGAGGAAATTGATGCAAAGAAAACATCTCTCAACTTTGGGATGGATGGAGAGACTTCAGTGGAAAATGGTTCATGGTCTTGTGGTTTATGCAGTATTTTTCTACAGTAAAAGGAAATTTGGAAATGAGTTGGGAGGGCTGGGTCCCAGACCCAGCTGTCACTACATGACCTTGGGATGACTTAGGGGGAAATCCTTAGTTTTTGTTTTTGCTTTTGATTTACTGTTATTGATGAAGACTTGGATTCATGTTCAACTACTCACTGGGTAGTGCTAACATCTTTTGGAAGCATATCCCCTGAGACACACATATGACATGGACAGTCATGTGAGCAGGAACCATCAGCATAAGAATCTTCTTGGATATCCAGAATCAGATAAGAATGGGTTCTGGTGAAGGGTTGTTTCCTTCCAACAATGGTGAAGGTAGCATTACATTGGCTCTGGGGCCACAGATATATCTGGAAGCTCTGATATATCTGACAGGTACAAGTTTCTTTGAACTTACTCAGTGTCCAGAGCTCTGTTGAATGTTTTGCATTTATCATCTCATTTACTTTTATACCAATCTTTTGAGCAAAGGGTATATTATCCCTACTTTAGGATGAAACTCATAGAACTCAGGTAACGTGCCCATAATTAAGTAACTTAGGTTCACCTGGGTCTGAATGACACGGGAGCCCACATTTCTAACCACTGAATCACGTGCACTTCCATGCCCTATAGTCCTGGGGAAAGGAATCATGTCCCCAGAAGGGGATGTTTAGCAGTAGTAGATCAAAACCCCCCAAATCCTACCTTGCAGAGGGGGTCTATTCCCTAACCAGAGCACAGAGTGGAGTTCCTGGGCAGTGCTGGCTCTCTGCATTACAACTCTGCCAGTTTATACAGGACAGCTATTCACAAAACCATGGTCTTTTGTTTGTTTGTTTTCAATTTTTTAATAAACTAGAGAACAAGCTGTGCAGCAACCATAGTGCCAAGAAGGCAGGCAAGGACATGTAAACAAGAAGCTCAGTGGGGACAGACAGAGCGGTCTGCTGTTAGGATGAGTTGACCCAGGCCTAGGCCCAGCCAGGTCTCTGTGGGCGATGGCCCTTGGCTACTCTCAGTTATTTGTCTTCCTCACCAAATATTCTAGGTCTTTAGGAGGCTGAATGACTACTTGTCAGGGATGTTAGAATAAGTGGAAACTCTTGCTTTAGGTGGAAGATCAGAGCAAGGGTCTAAGAGGTTGCCCAACTCCAAGATGCTGCATAACCACATGTATTATTATATGTGCTGACTATGGGCCAGGTCCAATCCAGGGGCACAAAATTAATAAGGCAGAAAAGCTAATCATAAATTGCTTCCTTAAGAAAGGCAGTCAAAAAATACAAAGTGCCCACTGTGTGCAAGACTTTCTTGTAGGAGCAGGTATAGCGTTGAATAAGAGAGTCTCCGCATTGCAGATTCTAAGTGGGAAGGGAGAGAGTGAACATACAAGAAAGCAAATGTAGAAATAAGAAAATATTCGGTCTGATACATGAAGTTAAGGAGTAAAGTAGGATGCTATGGGAGAGGGCCTGGGCTGGTGTTGGGGAAGGCTTCCTGAGGATGGTATATTTGGCCTGAACCTGATGGATGAGAAGATGGCAGTCATGTGTGGAGGTGGAGAAAGCATCTCAAGCAGAAGGAAAAGCCAGAGCAAAACCTGTAGAATGGGTTCAAGCCAATGTGCCTAGAGAATTAGCAGGCAAGAGGGAGAATGAAGAGACATGAGGTCAGGAGGCAGAGAAGGACCTTAGGGGTTAGGAGACAACACTGGGGCAACTAGAGTTACCCGACTTGTAGTGGGAAGCCATTGGAAGGTTGGAGGTGAGAAACTGAAGAGAGCTGAGTATGCTTTAGGAATACCACCCCAGCTGCAGTGTGGGTCTAAGAAACCTGTCAGGAGGCTCTGTTGGCCATGACAGTGAAGACAGAGCATTGTGGTTGGATTCCCATTCACTGTGGGAGTAGAGTCGGGAGGATCCCCTGGTGGGGGAGATGTGGTTGAGAAAAGGAAGTAACCAAGACCAACTTATATGCTTTTAGCAACTGGGTGAAGAGTGTGCTTTTTTACTTAGATGGGGAAGGCTTGGCATGAGTGGGTGTGTGGGTTTGAGAGGAGAAATTAAAAGATCTATTCTGAATATGTTAAGTCTAGGATGCCTCTGAGACACTCTAGTTGAGATGTTGAGTAGATAGTTGAATACAGATGTCTGGGGATCTGGGCAAAGGAACAGCTAGAGATGTCAATCTGAGAGACCTGAGCGCGTGAGAGGTATTTAAAGCTACAAGACTAGATAAGATCACCTGGGGAGAAACAATACAGAAAGGAAGAGTGCTCTAGTATTTTTAGAAAATGCTAACAGAGGAGACTAAGGAGTGCCAGTGAAATGTGAGAAAAGCCAGATGTGTGATGTGTCAAAATCTGGAGAAGAAAGTTTTTTGAGAAGCCCCAATGACCAACTGTGCCCAATGCTGCTAGGAAGTGAAGGTGAGGATGGAGGGTTGACTGTTGGCTTTGGCAGGATGCAGTTACAGGTTATCTTGGCACTTGGTCTTCAGGGAAGTGGTGGGTAATCAAGCCCGACTAGAGTGGGTGGCGGAGAGAATGGAAGATGAGAAAGTGGAGACAGAGTACTGATGACTTCTTTGAACAGACTTACTAGGAAGGGGAACTCAAAAAGAGATAGAAAATGGAGGCAGAGTTGGGGTCAAGGAAAGACTTATTTAAAAGGAGGTTAATATGGAGGTTTGTTTTTTTTATGGCCATAGGAGGATCCAGTAAAGAGGGAGAGAATGATAATGCAAGAAGAAATTGAATAGTTGGGGGAAAAAAAGTTTTTGAAATAGCATGGAAGAATGGGTTCAGAGCCAGTGAAGGTGCTGACCTTGGATAGGAGCCAGGACTCTTTCTCCATTGTGAATGGGGAGTGAGATGGCCAGAATATTTTGGTTCTGAGGCAGATGCAATAAAGGACTTATTGATGGGAAGATGAGGTAGTTCTCATCTTATAGAAATTTATTTTGTCTAGAAAGTATAGTGCAAGGTCATCGGCTGGGAGGGGGTGCTGGAGACTTGGGGAGAGAGAAGGAAGTATGATAGTTTCCCCAGAGATGGGGAAATTGAATTTTCTAGGGAAGAGTAGTAGGTTTTTCTGACAGTGTTGAGTAAGATTTGTGGTCATGTTTGTAGTGAATCTAGTGAGCAAATTTGTGTCATTTTTCTCCAGCAGTGTTGAGCTGCTCTGGTACAGGCCAATAAGTGGGTAGGATGCCAGGGCTGGAGTCCTGTTAGGCTAAGACAATGGAGAAGAGATGCAGGAAGGTCAGGTTATTGGCAAGGGAGAAGTTTAAGTGCTGGATTATGCAGCCAGAGCTGGGTAAGGAGGGAAGCAAATATATGCAATGAATGATAGAAATGAATAATCACAAAAATTGGCTTTTAAATAAAATGTGGTTGGAGAATTGCTGGAGTGGGAATGTCAGAGTAAGTTAGCTTTAAAGAAAGCAGCAATGGTCAGGGAGTGGAATGTTAGAAATCTACATTCCATAGGTGATTCAATCCTTGGTGTGACAAAATATACAGAATGGCCCTGAGTAGAACAAAAGCTCATTGGAGCTTATATGGTCAGCAAATTAAGAGGACAGGACATTGGATGAATCATTTTCACAAATGTCAAAGTCTCCAACAATGATGGCAGAATAATGGTGGAGAAGGAGCCATCGATGTAGGTGCTAAAGTCATCCACAAATGAGAGGGAACAAGAGCATTATGTATATAAGAGAGTCATTATGTATCTGATGATAGAGCTTCAAGTGAGCTTGGGTTTTGAAAGAAGAAAGAGTTTAGAAGCTGCAGTGGGGAGCAACATGCCCACCTGGATCTGATGTACTTGGCATGTGGAAGACAAAAACAACTCCACTGGAAAGGGCTTCTGAGGACACACATCCTCTGGGGGAGGCTGGGTTTCACCTAAAGGAAGAAGGTGAGGGAGAAACTCGGAGAGGACCAAGATTTCCAGAAGCCACGATTAAAGGATGTGGGGGGCAAGCAGCATGTCTATACTGTGGTGCATAATCTGGGAGCTGTAGAATCATGATGGCAACTCAGGAGAGTGGGAGGCAGAGACTTGATGGGGCCAGCCCTAAAATGTGTAGTGATTGAGGACACTGGGATGGCTGGTCTTGGCTTGCGATGGAGATGTGGGGCCTTCAGCTGAAGACCCGGGCAGAGGGGTGACTTGCTGGAGTTAGCACAATATGGTGACTGGAGATGTGAATGGCTCACCCTTGGATGGTGGCTCTGTTCCCATGTATAATGGATCATGTCAGGAGAATGAGAAAGGAAGGAAGGGCAGGCATTTTAAGTATCCCCAGTCAACAATTTTATTTTTCAGATGGAGAAACTGAGACTCAGAAAGATTAAATGATCCTTCCAAGGTCATCAAGCTAGTAGGTTTAATTCAGACTGGGGCATGTGTATAGTTTGTATACACTGCTTATCTACAGCTGGTAGAAGGAGTATGAGTCTTGGGGAAGTCAGTTCTCCTAATATAACTAGCTGTGAGAACACTCTTTTGCTGTGCCTGCTCTTCCTGTTCTCTCCTTATGGTCACCATACTTATTCCTCATAGGGACACACATGTACCTGGCTTGGAGGGACCATTGGAAACTATGTTTGCTCTATCCCCATCTCCCCTAAGACACCTTAGTCAAGGTTCCTTTGCTTGTTTGGCTTTAGGACCTCTGTCTGTGATTGTGGGGCATACCTGTGCAGCAACAAGTGGGTGTAGTGGCCTGCAAAGTGCAGTGGTTGAGGTTGTACCCAAACCTCTCAGCACTGGGCCAGATTGTCTCCTGGAGTGGCCTCTTCTCTGACCAAGTGAATGAATCATTTACTAAGTATTCTGTTTCCAGAAGGTCAAAACCTAGTTGAGGACATCAGACTTTTATGCAGACATTCATGGGCTTAGTGATAAGAGATAGGAGAGGTCTTTGGATTCACATTTCAGATGGGGAAAGTGAGGCTGTAGGAACAACAGAACAGGGCTCTACCTAGGCCTGTGAACTCTTGGTCCAAATCTATGCCACTAATGTGTGCTATCTTATTTGACTTGCAGTGTCTCCCCAGGGGGGACCTGCATTTGCGGGGCTGTCAAAAATGGGCCATGTTCATCTTTCCTTCCTGCCAAGTCTCTTGGAGATAGAACAAGAGGCAGAACTGGCCTCCACCCCTGGCCAGAGGCAGGTTCCCAGTGGATCATGGTGTCTGGGAGGGCCCTTTCAGTATTCAGGAACTGGAGAACATGGCCCTGATGAGCTGGCTCCTGCCTTTCAGACCCTCTTTCCTTTCAGCCTGTGTAAGTGTTAAATACAGCATCAAATTAAGCAAAATTAAATACATTTCCATGCAGCATTTTTCTCTTGACGGAATCAAACAATGCGGTTGCCATAGCGACAGCCTCTTCTGAAAAGGTCACCTGCAAGAAACTGTGTTTTAGGTACAACTCAAGGAGATTATGGGGGATTAACTCATTTTATACATATATATTAAATATATATTTTTTTCTTTAAAGGGACTGCTATGAAAGAATAATATCCAACTGAGTCAGAAGATACCCACAGAAAAATTTTAAGTCCCTGATAAAGGTTTTTTTTTTTTTCCTTTTTTTTTTTTTAACCAGCATGCAGTGGGGTGATATCTGAAATGGCGACTTTGTGTTTTTACTTGGCTTTAATTAAACCTCAGTCAGGGCTGAGAAATGTGGTGAAGCGAGATAATTGCACTATTCCCAGTACAGTTTTTAAACTCCAGCTTTGATATGCACCTCGTGACAGCCTGAACCTGCACCCAGACTCCTGGGGCTGCTTCAAGCTCAGCTTATAACCACCCCTCTTAACCTGTGGGCATCTGGGGGATGGCCCTGGGGATCATGAGTGGGAAAGGAAGCTTGGGGGGGAGGGCAAGGGGCCTAGGCCTTCTGCACAGAGGTAAGGAGAGGCCATGACTCTCCTAAGAAGTTCATCTTTGGTATTTTGAAGTTCTCTGGTGGACTTTTGGGAAAGAAGATGCACAAACCAGTCTAACTCAGAAACAATGGGATGGGTCTTCTCTACCTTTTACTATAACTGGGAGAATAATGTGGAATTTCTTGAAGAAAGCCTTATTAGGTATGAGATAAAATGGGCCTCCTGATGCAAGTTCTTTGAGAGTAGGCACAGGTGATATGAGGGGTGCTACGTGTTTCTATTCACTGTTTGCTATAAAGAACCTGTGTGAAGGGGCTGGGGCTGTAGCTCAGTGGTAAAGCGCTTGCCTGGCATGAGTGTGGCACTGGGTTCAATCCTCAGCACCACATAAGAAAATAAAGATACTATGTGTTCATCTACAACTCAATAAATATTAAAAACAAAAACAAAAACAAAAAACCTGTGTGGAGTCCCCTAAGAAAGAGGCTCCAAGTTTCATACCGTGGCAGGGCCCCATACACCACTGTGATGGCCCAGCAGTGGTGGACTTCCGGCTGTTCTCGGACATCTGTGGCTGAGTTGTGCAAGGAGTTTTCCTGGCCTCTGTCTGTTCACCTACTTGGTCCTGCTCTCCTTCCAGGAGGGGAGAAAGTGGGACTCTATTGCAGGCCAGAAGTATGAGGGCCTCTAAGTAGAGGGTTAGGATAGATGGGGAAACAGGAGTGTGCTATCTTCCTGGGCACTAGTTAGACAGCTTCTCTGGAACCCAGGGTCATCACCTTCAAGATACAGTTCAGAACTTGCTGGCCAGTGTCTGATGCTGTTCAATTTCCCGTGGAGCTCAGGCCACTTGCTAAGGCCTTGCCTCCACTTTGGGTCTGTAAGTCTATGACCAGCACCAGTTCATAACTAACACAGGAGAAGAGGGATTGGAATCCTAGGTACCTACATGTGAAAAGACCAAATATGACTCTAGCAATGTGTAGAACTGGCTCCGTTTAATAAATACTCTTAGAAATGTCCCTTCCCTTAACACCTCTCTCTCTCTCTCTCTCTCTCTCTGATGTCAGGGATTAACCACTGAGCCACATTCTCAGCCCTTTTTAAAAATTTTTAAATTTTGAGACAGGGCGTCGATAAGTTGCTAAGGCTAGCTTTGAATCTGATCCTCCTGCCTCTGCCTCCCAAGCTACTGGGATTACAGACATGTGCCTCGGCACCTGGCTTTTCCTTCAACACCATTCTGTTGGCTGACATGAGGACACATAGAACGTCTTTCCTTTCCTGTCGCCAGACTCCAGTCCCTTCCCTTAATTGACCCCAGTGCTAGGAATATAGGCCTGTGTGGTGTAAAGAGGGAGAGCTTTCAAAACAGGTAGACCTGGGTTTGAATTCTGGCTGGCTACTACCAGCTGGATGCCTTTCATTCCTTTTCTATCAAGAGGGGATAATAAGAGCTACCATCTAAAATCATAGGTCCTTAAAGGGTTGTTCTGAAAATTAAATGAAATGACCTCGGGGAAAGTGGCTGGATAACATAGGTGTTCGATGGATGTTTGTTGACTATTTTGGGAGCATGACTTTTGTACAAAACAAACCGTGTATTTTCTTTCCTGTGAAATCCAGCCTGCCATCCCAGGGACCACTGCAAAGATTAAAGAAGAAACAGCAATTTCTACCTCTAATCCCCTAATACAATCACTGGAGGTTTTCTTGAACTCTTAAGAAAAGCAAATCTATAGTTACCCAGGGAAGAATTTTATTTTTAGTGTAACTTAGCTCTCTGAACTCACATGTACTCTTAGAACATGATCCCCAAGTACCTGGCCAGACTAGAATGACCTTGGAAAGACCCAAGTAGAGAGGGCGTGGCCTTAGAGTTACCTGACCAGCTCATGTCTCTGTTTAGGACAAGATGGAGCTACTGTTACTAGGATAGTGCCGTGGTTCTGGTTGTTTGGTGGGGGCTTTGGCCATGTTCCTTTTCCTGTCTTAGGACCCACTGTTGAGCTTGTCAAAGGAGATCTCCCCAAGTCCTTTCAGAAGATACTTGGCAAGCAGTCACTGCCAGATTCAAGCCAGTGGTGTTAGTGAAAGGGTTTGTAGTCAGACAAAAATCTGCCTCTGCCAACTTTTAGCTATACGACCTTGGACTAGTTATTTCCTACTCAGAACCTCAGTTTCTGATCTGTAAAATGGAGATATACTGTTTATCTGACAGTACCATTTCCTGGTTTAAATGAGATAATGCTGATGAAACACTCACCATCATGACTGACACATAGCACTCAATCTGTGGCATCACTATTCTTTTTTGTTTATTTATTTTTGCAGTGCTGGGCTTAAGCCCAGGGGCACTCTAGCACTGAATTTCATCCCTAGCCCTTTTTTGTTTTTAAGACAGAATCTAAGTTACCAAGGCTGGCCTCAAACTCACAATCCTCCTGCCTTTACCTCCTGAGTTGCTGGGATTACACCCGTGCACCACTGCACCCAGCAACATCATCATAGTGCCACACATTGATTTCAGTGTGTGGCAGTCATCAGAATCACCTGGAGGGCTTACTAAAGTGCAGATTGCTGGACTCCACTTCTGGAATTTTGATTCAGTAATTCTGAGATTGGGCCTAAGAATTTGTATTTTTGAAAAAAAAAATTGCATTTTGAACAAGTTCCCATGTGCTGCTGCTGATCCAGAGACCACACTTTAAAGAGCAGCAGTCTCTATAATACAGTGAGGACAGTACAGTGTTTGACCATGATTCATCTGAGCATCTGACTTTGTCACAAAGGTTTCCACGTGGACTGAATTCAGACTAATGCTATCCAGGAGAACTTTCTACAGGGATGGAAATTTCTTTCTCTCTCTGCTGGCCAATTTAGTAGTTGCCAGCCACGTGCAATGATTGAACATTTGAAATGGGGCCAGGCAGCTAAGGAACTGAACTTTACATCTAAATTTAAATAGCCACGTGTGACTAATGGCTACCATATTGGACTATGCTGACAAGATGTAGCTTGGTGCAGGCATATCCGTTCCCAGAAAAACAAATGGTTCCGTGGATACGTCACCTCAAGAACTGAAATTGGGGGTTGGGGTTGTGGCTCAGAGGTATAGTGCTCCTCCAGGCATGTGTGAGGCCCTGGGTTTGATCCGCAGTACCACATAAAAATAAATAAATAAAATAAAGGTATTGTGTCCATCTACAACTAAAAAAAATTAAAAAAAGAACTGAGATTGGGGTCAAAGCAATGTAGCTGCCGCCTATCCTCCAGAGTGTTCTTTCTGCCTTAGGACCTTCTCTGGAGACCTTTAGAGTCAACTCATGAAGTTTCACCTGTGCATCATTTACCTGAATATATAGTTAATGCTACTCTCTGAAATAGGCAGCAACAATTGAAATTAAGGAAATGTAGGGTTTGAAGTCCAAGTGGAATAAATAATGATGGACCTCTTAGGGACAATAACATCTCTCAGTAGAGATTGCCATGGCCATGGCCTGTATACTTCAGGGATAGAATAAAGACATTTTCTGGAAGGAAGTAGAATCAGACAGCAATGTGATCTTTCAGGGTTAGGAGATGGGAGATCAAGTGGGTCAGTTAGAAGAAAAACCTTGTGTGGCCCAAAGCAAGAACACTTGTAACAGTTTGAAAGACAGAAACTAATTCCTTGTGGTGGTGGAGAATGGGAAAGAAGAAAGTGGTTGTCTGTGGGCACAAAGGAAAGGTGCTTGTCAATTAAGGACATTTCTGTGAGTGGCAAACTGGTACAAACTCAAGAGGCTTTCTGAGTGTTTGTCCTAAAATCTCTCGTCTCATGCTGTGTCTACTCTGCTTGGGAAAGTGACATAATAGTCAAGGTCACTGGTTCTGAGAGTCACAAAAATGTGGTTCAAAACTAGCTCTGCTGCTCCTGAGCTATAGGATCTTGGGCAAATTATGCACGCTCTCTAGCCTTGGTCTGTCTATAAATGAAAATAAAAGTGGTACACACCTATAGGACTGTTTTGAAAATTAAATGAGATAGAAATCTCAAGGGCTTTACACATGCAAGTGGCGTTTGGATGGCAGCTATGACTATGTTGTTATCCACACCACTGACCTCCCTCTTGGGCTCTGCAGCGAGTTCCTCCTTGGCTTGTCTCATAAAGGCAATATGAGAGCTCAGATTCTGGGATTCCTTCTCTGAGTGTGTCTTATCTTGGACCCTTTGGGTAGAGGTGACCTCTCTTCCTGCGGCCTCCCAGGGGTGTGCCTTTATTCCACAACAGCAACCATGATGGATTGTGGTCCCTGATAGCGCCAAGACGCAAGAAATAACATCACCAGAAAACCAACTTAAGCCTGGCCTGATTTAGTACGAGAAAATGACAGCTGCTGTGCTCGGCTGGCTTCCACCCAGCAGAAGGCTATTTTTTGCAAATAAAATGGTAAGTTGCTAATCAGAAAGATAAATTAAGAAGCATTAAGATAATGATGGTCTAATCACCGTCCACACAGAGAATTGCTAGAGTGAATATCCAGGCTACCGAGTGCTTGAGCGCATTTGGTGATTATTTGTGTTATGAAGGGAATGATGGATTCCAGGCCTGGAATCAATCTAGCTCAGGAAACCCACAAGACCAGCCTCCACCAGGGACTTCTGGAGGTCATCTGCTCCTCTGCCAGCCTCCACCCCAGCCCTGAGCTGCCTCCCCCAAACCATTCTTCATCTCTGGCTGTTCCACTACTAAGTTTCCCCAGCTTCTCCAGCTTCTATGAAAGCACCTCTGGGTCTAGCTGTTTAGGTACCTGGTATGTTTCTGCTTGGGGTCAGACTGGCTTAGAGGGATATGCTCTAGTTTGGGAGCAATAGAAGTTCCTCATCTGGGAGCCAGCAACCACATAACCCAGAATGGAATCTGGGCTCCCCATGGGGTAGACAGGTGCTATGATCCCATAGTATCATAGAACCTATACTGATCAAGAGATGGTTACTCCCCTCATTCTGAGAGGACCTAAGGCTCAGGAAGTACAGTGTGTTGTCTATGTCAAAGACACCCAAATAGGGATTTGGCTCGTGCTCCTATACATACTCGCCTGCCTTGAAAACTGCTCTAATGCTAGTCTGAGAAGGAATGTTGAGAAATCATATCCAGATCCCCAGTTCTCTCCTGATGCCTCATTGGGGATCAGAGCACTGAAGGGTGTTAGAAAGGAAATTGAATAAACAGAGGATGTCTCAGTTCATAGAGAGTCTTGACAGGCGAAGGAGTTTAGATTTGATCTACAATTGGACTATAAATCACTTAACCTCTCTTGAGCTTCACCTGCATCTTCATCTTTACAGTGGGAATAATAAATGACCCAACCTATAGGCGTGCCATGAGACTTACCTGAAAGACTACAGGTTACCTGCTAAGCTCAGCGTCACTGCAATTGCTATGAATCCATGACCGCCACCAGCAGTGTTGTGTCTGAGCCAGCTGGTGTCAGCCTGTGAGATCTGGTTGTTCCATTGTCAGAAATTTTTTTTGCAAGGCAATGGCTTAACACAGTAGTTGTTAAAATTAAGTTGTACAGGGGCTGGGGTTGTGGCTCAGTGGTAGAGCACTCCCCTAGCATGGATGAGGCACTGGGTTTGATCCTTAGCAACACATAAAGATAAATAAATAAAGGTATTGTGTCCATCTGCAACTAAACAATATTCTTAAAAAATTAAGTTGTACAAATTTAGTGTTAAATAAATCACATTAAAAACAAAGATAATAAACACTCAAAACTCACAGCTTCCTAAAGCATTCTATATCAGTTATGCCCTTGAGGTTATTTACAACAATCAGATCTGTAGGGGGAAATTGTGTGTAAAGTTGTGCCACTCTGTGTCTCTTCCCAACTCTGTGTTCAGTGACATCACACTGGTAGCTTGAAATTGGCCATTGCAGTAGTATTCTTTTAGACAACTGGTTGTTAAGTGTTTCCCAGCACACCAGTGGTCCGAGTGTGTATATATACGCCCTAAGTGGGGGATCAGGAAAGGACCCTAAGAAAAGCCCCAACCTAGAGCTAGGCACACAGTGTACACTCAGTCATGATGGATGTACCTGGGGAGGTGAGAAAGGCAGAAAGATATGGTAAAGACCAAATTTGGGGCCAGGACAGCTATGCTAAGGGGTAGGTTAAAAACTGCAGCTGGTGACTAATGGATATCTGAGTATTTCACAAATTTGAACTTCTGAACACTTGCATTTTTAAAAACTGAGTTAAAAAAAAAATCAGATCACATCTTCAAGGCCCTAAGAAGTTGTCATTGAAAAGTTCCCTGGTAAAGAACAGAGTAGAAGAAAGAATCCCTTTGGGACACAAAGTGTTCCTCCTTCTAAAGTGGACATTTTTTCCAAGTGAGTTCCACCAGCTTACATACAGGATTTGAGACGGATGTTCTCGTGGACACCACACCAACTCTTCCCACCTCCCTGGCCCTAAGCTGATCTCTGCCCACTCCCCCTGCTGCTCGCTGAGGTTGTGGGAAGAAGATGCTGAGCCCCTGCTTGGCCTGCATTGTCTGCCTGGACCCTGCCAGCCCCCCCCTCCGCAGCTTCATACTGCTGGACTGGGCTGCCCATTCATGTCTCTTCTTCCAACCTCCCCTCAGTTCCTCGAGAATCTGGCCTTGGGTTCTCACTGTGGGGACATCTGCAGCCCTGGAGCTTGGCCCTTTCCTGTTCCCAGGGCTGGTGTTGCGGTTTGGCCAGAGCCTCCCAGGAATGACTTGGCCAGAACATGCGGGAAGGACAGCACATGCTGTAAGTGTGCAGCAAGAACATGCTCCCAGTTTCTCCTCATTCCTTTCCCAAAGGGAGGGCATGCCTGCTGATTTCATCCTGGAACACATGCGGTGTGCATGGATTCTTTCAGCTCTCTTGAGCAAGTACTTCTGAGTCCCCAGCGCCTGTCAGTGAACTTGCCAGCCAAGGAGGCCCTCTTTTTTGTTGACTTTGTTTCCCACAGGCATTTGGTATCGATACTCTTACCACATTATTCCTCACAAGGTACATATTTTATTATTCCCATTTTATAGATGAGAAAGCAAAGCCACAAAGAGGCTTATTAGTTTGCTCCAGGCCATGTAGCTAGTAAGTGGTGACACTGGGACTCAGCTTCAGGGCCATATGACCCCAGAGTCCAGATCCAACCACAACACTGTGTTCCCCTTAGGGAGCAGCCAGCAGATGGAGGGGAAGCAGCAAGACTTTGGGGGAGGATTCAGGTGTGGGTGCAGCCTGGGCAGTCTCTGTGCAGAGTACCCACATGCCTCCACCCCATTGGCCTGACTTATCAACCCTGGGACTGATGGGGCAACTCACATAGCAAAGCCAAGTCCCCTGCACAGAGCCACATGGCCACCACCTGAGGAAAGGAGATCCCAGCAGGCAAATGCTCTGGGGTCCTTATGGAAGCCAAGACTGACTCCTCCACCCCATGTCTGCAGGAAGAAGGGGAACCCAAGGCCTGAACATTTCCAGTTTCCTCTTGGTTCAGGGCAGTCACTCTATCCCGGCTTCCTCCGAAGCCTGGGTTTCTCCAAGCCGACCCTGGAGCAACATGTGGCTTTGGGCTAGTTCCTAGCCAGCTGAGTGGCTGGGGGAGGAAAGGAGCTGGAAATTCCTGAAGACTAGTTTTCTGGGGAACAAATGAATCTTCTTCCTCCCAGGTCTCCCTGGCAGCTGCTGAGCCACAGAATTTATCGGAGTCCTTCACACTCTGTGACAGGCTGCTAATGAAAGGGAGGGTAGGCTTCTGTATTTGCCTCCTTTGGTTTCTTATTTGTTGGGGGATTCTACGCCCAAGAGGGGACAAGTGACTGGAAGCCAGAAGGGCCCCACAGAGCCCTGCAGCCTGTCAGCAGGGTTTGGCTTGAAAGGCCCCCGCCGAGGGCCACCCAGGGGGCTGTTCCCAGCTCCAAGTACCTGCCGGGGATGTGAAACATGCCCTGGGATTAATGGGAACCAGATGGGCAGGGCGGCCCCTCCACCTGGCCTCCTCCACAGAACAGCTCAGAGTTCTGGCATGGTGGAGAAGCTTTTCTTAGGAGTTCCCAGATCCTGTTTTTTGTTCCAGGCTGCATGCCCAGGAACAGAAGCCAGGACTTGGCCCTTGCCGTCCAGATGAAGAGATGAGAAAGTGAGGCAGGACCTCAGAGCCCATCCAACGTGAGGCTTCTCAGCCCAGGCTGTGCACGAGAATCATAGGGGTAAAGGGTGGCTATGAGTCCAAGCCCTACCTTAGACCACTACATAAAAATCACTCAGAAAGGGGCCAGGTGCTGCTTTAAGCTTCCCAGATGTGCCAAAGTGCTGTCCAGGTTGAGAACTGTTAAACTGTTCCTTTATAAACACTTCTGTAGGGAGGAAGTGGACACTCCAAGGTCACACAGTCAGGACCAGTGACTTGTCTCCAATTCCCAGCCCAGAGTTTTTTCTCCCACGCCATGTTGTGCCCTTTTCCATGTCCCTGTGACCCAATGGCTCTGTGGAGTGCCGATGAAAGATTGCAGTTGCCTTTTTTACTTGCCAGTTTATGTCCCTCGCCTTCTCCAGGCTGTGTGTACATGCATCTCCTCTAAGGAGGCACTGCCTGACCACCCTTGTTCTTCTGAGTTCTCATGATTTGGCCCATCCACAGCCCTGCTACTCGAAGTGTGGTCTGATGACAAGTGACATCAGCATTGACTAGGAGATTGTCAATAGCCTGCACGCAATCCAGACCCACTGAATCCGAGTTAGCATCAGCTGTTTTTTTAAGATGCACTCTCAGATTCATTTGTGTAGGTTTTATTTCAACAATAAATTTGCCTTCTTCCTGAGCCAGGGGCCCATGTCTTCAGTGTCTTGCACACAACATGTAGCAATACAGCACAGTTCAAGGCATGTAGTAGGTACCTTCTATTTTTTGTTGACCTGTAATATCTGCCAACTGGCCAGGGCATAGGGATCCCAGGAGGATGGACACAGAATCAGGAAATCCTCCTCTCCTCAAGCTGAGGATAGTAAACTGAGGCTCCATTGAGCAGGGGAAATCAACTGCCAGTTGGGAGACTCCTCCAGTAGAATAAGCCTGGAAAAGGGAGAAGGAAATGAATATCCCCTCATGGCTAAATCTGCTCCAGGACTGTGGTGGGTGGCTGTTCTTTTTCTGTCCCCGCCACTGACCACCTGTGATGGGGGCAAATAATGCAACCATGTCCTTCTGTTCCCCTTTCTCCCAAATGGGCATGATAATATCTGTTCTACTAATCTTCTGGGCCCACTTTTAATTGGCAGCACCCAGAAGGCACTCAGTCAAATGTTTTGAATGAGGATCAAGTGAGACCACAGATGTGAAAGCACTTTGATGCTTCTAGTCTCACTAAACATATAAGGTCATTTTTTCATTTTTCCCTTTCCCATTTTCTGGATGAGCAAACTGAGACTTTATTCTCAGTCCGGAGCATTCAGGTTCTGAGTCAGATTTGAGTAGAAACAGGTGTCCCTGGGACTGCCATTGGAGTCTCCATGGAAGAAGGATGTGCTCATTTAAGAGCAAATCAGATACCACCCAGGCCAGAACAGGGAGTTAGCATGGCAGATCTTAGTGGAAAGGGGAATGAAGGTGGAACAGAAGACTAGAACCTTAAATCACTTCCCTAAAACAATTGCTGCTCACCACTAGCATGTCACCCAGTGCTCATTAAATGTGTAAGCACCTTCACCGGAGGCCTGAGCCGTCTGGATGCTTTATCCTTTGCCCAATAACCGTTAATCAGCCCACAGCAGCAGCACAAGCCCTGTGAGAGCAGGGTCTTGCCTGGCAACCACAATCTGTTCCTATTTCATCTAAAAAAATAAAATGGATAGGATGTTGTGTTTCTCCCCCACCCCCAGCATGAAAGAGTGGCGGATCAGAGCTCTCTCCCAACCCCAGCCCCCACCCCTTGATGAAAAATTAACCAGCTGTGCAGAGCGAATGAATCCCTAAAGGGGAATGAGGTCTCTGATGTGAGCTGGGCTGGGTTCTGGGAGCTCCAAAAATCCTCCTGGTGGTTAATTCTTCAGCCCCTGGATCCTTGGAGCAGCCGCGGACAGGTGTGTGCAGCATGCTAATTGGCCACTCCTCCCACAGCCAGCTGTGCCCAGCAACTGGTGGAGCTGAGGCAGCCCTGGTCTGGCTTTTGATGTTATGTAAGTGCCTGTATGGTTTGGGGGAAATGGAGTAGCTGGAAGCACACTTCTTGTTTACTTCTCTATCTACTTTTCTGTGGGTTTCCTGAAGACAAAGGCCGGGTCTTATTTGCATCTGAAGCCTAGTACCTAATAGGGACTGACACAGCAGTGATTGTACTAAATGAATGAATAAATGAGTGAGTGAGCGAATGAGGGCTTGGCTATCAGCCAAGAGTCTACTCCACCAGCTCATCTCAGTCCTTGGAACCCCATTCATCCATCCATTCATTCATTCAGTTGGGAAATAAACGTTCATTAACCAGCATGGTTCATTCATTCTTTATCCTCATACGTTCATTCAACAAACACCAGGTACTGGCCTTGTCCTAGAGTTAGAGATACAGAGATAAAATGTTCATTCTCTGCCGGTAAGATACTCACACTGCAGTGGGGAAACAGGTCAGTAACCTGAAAACAATGAGAAGTGGGTGATAACAGCCTTGAGAGTGAATTCCTCAGGCACATGGGAACCACTGAGGAGATGGGAGTGGGGTGTAGTGTGGAGGATGATGTGACACTTGAGCTGAGGCAGATGCAGACAAAGTCCTAACACCAGGATTCTGACAGTGCAGAGTGGAGCACCAAGGGTGTCTCTGCTTACTTCCTGCTTGAGTGGTCCCATCTTGCTCATCCCAGCTCGGGTAGGATGATACACCAGGACCAGGAATGGGGCTGTGAGGGTGATCTGGCTGCAGCATCTGTCACCTCATTGATCGCCAGGGTTGATTTGGCTGATTGATGGCTAGGTGGCTGTCCCTTTACTCCCTTCCTGCTCCATGTGCGTCCTACTCGTCTGTGTGCTTGATTGAAGAGAATGACTTTCACCGATAGAGGAGGACTGTTCTTCAGTCAAGTAGCTGCATTCCCCTGCCAGAACCTCCAAACAAGCTCTTAAGAATCAGGAATGGGGTCCGGAGATTTAGATCAGGTGTCATCAGCTCTCTGAGCTCAACCATCAGAGGCACATGCTCGAACCCTAGGGTTCCCTGCCCCACAAGGTGTGGCTTACAGTGGACCCTCTCTCAGGAGCTGGCTGAGAACATGGAAAAGTAGCGGGGAAGGCCAGGCTGACTACTCTTTCCTTTGACACCCTCCAGCTCTAGACCAGTTATCTTTCTTCTCACCTTAGCCAGGCAGGCTGACCCTGAGTGTGCTGTATGGCTTCCCAAGAGCAAGATGCACAGAACTCTGTCTCCAGAGCAGGGCCCGAGTCATCTTCTTAAATCTTAGGCTAGCCACTGCTGGAAACAGTTTGGTAGATTCTTAAGAAACTAAATGCATTATGACTATTTAAGCCAGCAATTCTGCTTCTAGTTATGAACCCAAAAGAATAGAAAATGGACTCAAACACATATCTGTACTCCCATATTTATAGTAGCATTGTTCATAATAACCAAAAAATAGAAATAACCCAAGTGTTCATGAACAGATGAATAGGCAAACAAAATATGGTCTAGCCATACAATGGAATATTATTTTGCCTTTAAAAGGAATGAAGTATTTTGGGAGCAGTGGAGCATGCCTATAATCCCAGCAGCTCTGGAGGCAGAGGCAGGAGGATCATGAGTTCAAAGCTAGGCCCAGTAACTTAGCAAGGCCCTAAGCAACTTGTGAGACCCTGTCTTTAAATAAAATATTTAAAAGGGCTGGAGATGTGGCTTGGTGGCTAAGTGCCTATGGATTCATTTCCTGGAAGAAAGAAAGAAAGGAAGGAAGGAAGGAAGGAAGGAAGGAAGGAAGGAAGGAAGAAAGAGAACTGAGCTCTGAAGCATGCCATAATATGAATGATCCTCAGATACATACTAAGAAAAATAAACCAGACAAAAGGGACAAATATGTATGAGTCCATCTTACGAAATACATGGAATAGATAAATTCATTAAGTAGGACTTAGACTAGGATTACCAGGGCTCAGAGTTGTTGAGGGTGGGAAGTCACTATTTTGTTGTGGGTGTTTCTTTCTCCTTGTGGAATTGAACCCACGGGGGCTCTCCCACTGAGCCACATTCCTATTCCTTTTTTTTTCACTCTAAGATAGGGTCTCACTAATTTTCCTAGATGGTCCACAAATTTGTGATTCTTCTGCCTCAGCCTCCTGAGTCACTGAGATTAATGTGTGTCCCACCATACCCGGCACTGAGTTACTGTTTTTAAGGGGCACTGAGTTTCTGTATGGGATGATGAAGAAGTTTGAAGGAGTTGGGGTTGTGGCTCAGTGGTAAGGAACTTGTCTCGCATGTGTTAAGCAGTGGGTTCAATCCTCAGCACCACATAAAAACAAATAAATAAAGGTATTGTGTCCATCTACAACTAAAAAATATTTTTAAAAAAATAAGTTTTAAGGACTAATAGTGGTAAAGTTTACACCACACTGTGAACGTAATGTCACTGAATTATACACTTAAAAATAGTTAAAATAGCATATTTAGTCATATATATGCCGCCAGATTTTAAAACATTCTTGGCTGGCTTTTGCAGAACACCCAGCAATCAATACTTCATCTGATGGTCCTTCTCGGGCCTGTCTCCCCAGCAGGCTTTGCTCCCCACTCAGGACTCCTCTCAGCATTGAGTTCTGCCAGGCTGGTGTGTTTCATTTTTGTTTTTATTTCCTGCATCTGCATCTGCTACCACCAGAATCTATTATTGCTCTCTGGGGCTCGTGCCCCTGACAGTGATTATTTGTACATGTAAATCAGAGAGCCAGGGACAAAGCTTTAATGACAGGCTCTTTGGAAGTGACAGAGGCAGCAGCAGGAATCAAGCAGTGCCAGCCCCCAGTAGGCCCCATTTGGTGTGGAGCTGCAGGCGTGGGACAAGGGTAAAGAGGGCTGACCCTATGTGGTCCAAGTTCAAGGACCTCTTTCTGAAAATGATGTTGGTTCTGGATTCCAGGGCACTGGCTTTGTGTCTTTTTAAGATGGGATTCATTGTGAATCCTCAGCCTGGACTACAAGGCTGGGCATGGACTACAAGGCTGGGCACATAGCAAGCACTCCAGTTAGGATGACAGAATTCAGCAATTGGAAGACAGCTTTCATTCATGCGGTTAGTGGCGGGAACCCCTTCTTTTCTTTCTTCCCTTTGCTGTCTGTCGGGACCTTTGCAGTCCTTGAGAGCAGCCTGTGGTTTCCCTTGGGCCAAGTCTACAGTTATGCCTGAGAAATGCTTACCCTAAAAGACAGAAGTGCATCAGTTCAAAAATGGGGACATTGAGCTGGGGATATAGCTCAGTGGTAGAGCATGTACTTTGCATGCATGAAGCCCTCCCTCCAATCCCCAGCACCATGGGGGAAAAAAATTCTAGAATATATATCAACTCCTGATTTGCAATGTGGAAGTGGGGATTCAGGCTGAACTCAGAAAACTCCCACTCTGTGGAAGATTGGGTATTATTTGGCTTGGTTTTTTGAGGGAAATGGGGTTCACAGACCAGCACCATAGGAAAAAAGTAAGATGCAGAACAGCATTGTAGAGTACCCTGCCATTATGTTAAAAACACATGTTTATATACGCATAGAATATCCCTGAGAAGTAGACATAAAAATTATAACAGTAATTGCCTCCAGGAGTGAGGGAGAATAATGGGAAATTCAGGGTCAGAAGTAGGAGAAATGTATACAGTATATATATATATATGTGTATGTGTGTGTGTGTGTGTGTATACACACACATATATATATACACATGCACACACATAATGTTTCTTAGATATATAGTGTACATATACATGTATATACAGACCTATGTATATAATTTTGTATTGCTTAAGTTCTTGACCATATTCTTTTAGTTGCTTAATAACAAAACAGATTTTATTTTATATTTTAATTCAACCCTATGGTTGTAGGAGGCAGATGGCTTGGCTGTTGGGTAAGTGAGTGACATTGAGCTCTCCCCATCCTCCCTCTGATTTCTGTTTGTGAGAAAGGCAATTGGAGAAGTAGGGAGAGGCTCTTCTGTCCTTGGGTGCTCATCCAGGTGTTAGTGTCACTTGAATTTCTTTCTTGAGAGAGGCCTTCCTTTCTCAACAGTCTATGTCCCTGTTTTCCTGGACAAACACCTTGGATCTTGCATCTGGCAGCTTTGTCCTCTCAGCCTCTGGGCATCTGTGATGTTATTATTCAAGCCTCCCCATCCCTATGTGCTTTTTACAAAACTCATCTCTTTAAACTCTGGGAAGGATCTGTCCTTCTCAATGGCCAGCCTCATGACAGAGTAGTTGTCCCTCTCACACACAAGGGGGATAGACAACATCTCCCATCTTTTGTATCTCACTCAAATATCTTCAAGAAGCCTGTGGATATTACCTTTCATCTCATTTCCCCTAACTTTGATTAAAGGAAGGGAAAAATTGGACTGTTTCAGAATATTTTGAGCAATGGAAACTGCCCGTTAGGAAGGAAGCGGCTGCTTGGTTGAGCTCTGTAGTTCACTGCCACTACTGTTAGAAAAATATTTTTCTTAAATCACAAAGCTTCCTAACCTCCCTATTCTACTGAGCTTGTAATGTCAGACAATCATTTCCATGCTAACTAGAGGAAATTAACACATTGAACACAAATACAAATGACTCCTGCTTGAAGTTGTTTTAAATATTCCCGTGAAGAAACTAGTTCTCGCCACATCTTGATTTGTGGACTATCTCCTTTGGTCCTACTAGTCAGCTGTGGGATACTCAGAAACCTGTGACAAGCTCCTGACCTTGTTGTTGTTTTGGTGTGTTTTTGTTTGGGATGAGGTCTTGCATGTTACCCAGGCTGGTCTCAAACCCCAAAGCTCCAGTAATCCCTCCCACTTCAACACCCTGAGTAGTTGGGACTCCAGGCATGAGCCTCCAGGCCTGGCTAAACTCTGATCTTGTAAAGCTTCTGATCCACAAGAGCAAGACTAAAAGGCATAAACTGAATCGTGGAAGATTTTCTATAGCTAGGTGACCAGAAGAACTGTACAGAAAAGAATCTACTTGCACATAAAAAGGAGGAAGTCAGTGCTGCATGGAGAAGTTGGGAGAGGTTGAGCTTGATGGAGCAAAGAGGTCTGGGATCTGGACCACAAGAGATGTAGGGAAGTGGGGTTTTGGGCCAGGGTGGTTGGAGGAGCGACATGGCAGGGGAGGGCATTGAGAGTAAGCAAAACACCATAAGCCAACTTTACACACAGGAAAGATTGCCATGCATATAGGACACAGTGTGGTAAGATGGGAAAATGGGGGTTTAAAATTTTTAGTCAAAAAGGCCTCAGGCCCTGAGTTGCATCCCCAGACCCTTATTTATTTGTTTGTTTGTTTATTTATTTATTTTTTGGGACAGAGTCTCGCTAAGTTGCTTAGGGCCTTGCTAAGTTGTGAGGCTGGCCTTGCAATCCTCCTGCTCTAGCCTCCTGAGTAGCTAGTATTACAGGCATGCACCACCACACCCAGCTTCAGGGTGTCACTCTTACCAAAAGTCTGCCTCTTTATCTGCAAAATAAACAGGTCTCAGTCTACTTTGCAAGCCTGTCATGGGGATTTCATGAGATAAGGGCTGGCACATACTAGATGCCAAACAATAGCCAACTCCCTCCACCATCTGTCTTGGGTGGAGAACTGGGGTCTCCAAGAGTGAAGAGTGAGACAGGATTATAGGGAAAGGGAAATTCCAGGTTGAAGAACTGGAACTCTGCCTGATTAGGTAGAAACCAACTTAGAATTTTTGAGCAGAGAAGTGAAAAAGGAAAGGTCACATTTTAGTTGTGTCAGTCTGGCATGGTCTTTGGCTGACCAGACAGCAAGGCTAGAAGCAGGGCTGTGGTAGTGCAGATATTTAATCATGAAATATAAGGAAAAAAAAATATAAGGAAAAAAAAAAACACAGATAAATCTAGGACTTAGATTTATGGAACAACCATGATGTCACCTACAAATTTTCAAGGCAAGGTAAAAAAATGATGGGAGAAGTCAGTGAAGCTTAAACATGAGGGACAGATGGACATCCAAAAGAAATGTCCAGTGGAGATGAAAGTTCTTGGGAAAGTGGTCAGCTCTAGAGGGTTAGATCCGAGAATTAAATAGTCACATGAATCAAATCTATGTATGGGTGCATCTGTGCAGGTGAATGTGTGCATATGCTTGTATGTGTGTGTGTGTGTGTGTGTGTTTGTGCGCGCACAGATCTCAGAGCCAGAGAGCAGAGGGAGGGCTCAGGAGTGGCATTTGGTTGGACACCACTGGTTAGAGGATAAGGACACAGTGAACTGGAGGCCATGGTGGGAGAAGAGGGCAGCATCAAGGATGCTTTAGGAGGAAGTCATATAGACCAGAGTAGATCCTAGTGATCTATGTGACAATGAGTTAAAGGAAAATGAGGTCTGAGACAAGGTCATTGGATTTGGCAAGAAGGTAGCCTTCGAAGAGAGCAGTTTCAGAGCCTGAGCCAACATGAATTGCCCTTTCCTAAGGACCCTTCCTCCTCTGCCTCCTCTATCTCTTTCCTTCTTTGGTTTTGGGGATGGAACCCAGGGCCTCACATATGCTAAGCACATGCTCTGCCATGGACTTCCACCCCCAGCACCTTCTTGTCTGCTGCACGTGGGCACTCGGCTTCTGCTTACTTACTTACTCTTTCATAGGTGGCTATCTTCTGATTTTCCCTCATTATGCACCATGAGTAGTTTTCCCTGCACAATATGTTTCAAAGCTCCCTAAGAATGTTCCTTTGTTCTCTCCACCTCCATACCACCCAGCACGTGGAAGGCAGTCTTCATCATCTCAGAAAAGGGCAAATCCCTGCTTCTAGTTGTTCAGGCCAAATCCACTGGGCTCAACCTGACTCCTCTCTTTCTCTCACACTGTGCATCCATGTCTCCAGAAACCTCATCAGACCTGACTTCTCTCCACCCTAGCCCAAGTCCCCACTGGGTCCCGCCTGGATTATTGCAGTAGCCTCTAACCTCTCACCCTGCCTCTATCCTTTCCCTCTCCAGTATATGCTCAACCCAGCTGCCAGCGTCTCAATTTGAAATGACAATCATATATGTCACTCTGCTGCTCAAAAGCCCCCATGGGCCTCCCATTTCATTCAGAGAATGCTGGCCCTCAATGATCCAGATTTCTGCCCGTTTGGCCACATTTACTTGCTCTGCTCCAGCCACACTGACCTCCTTGCTGTGCCCCCAGCACATGACTTAGAATGCTTCTTCTAGGTGTCCACACAGGTCACTTCAAGTCTCTGCCTACCCGTCATCTAACCAACGAGGTTCCCTAACTGCCTTATGTAAAAGAGCAAGTCCCTCCCCTGCCCCAGTTCCTGATACTTTCTATTTTTTATGCTAGCTTAGGTTTCTCCATGGCTCTTCTCTGCATCTGGCACACTATGCCTTTACTTATTTACTATCTACCTCACCCAATTAGAAGTATGTCCTATGGAGACAGGGAGTTCATTTTATTTACTGCTTTGGACTTAGTACCTAGGACAGTGCCTGGCACATTGTAGGTGATTAATAAATACAAGCTGAATGAAAGAGAAGGGAAACTAACATTTACAGGGTGTTTATTATGTGCTAAGTTGTGTCTTAAGTGTTTTCACTTACGTTACATTATTTATTCCTCACAACCATCCTTGGAGCTCAACTGTATCTATGAGGGATTGGCTGCAGGACCTCCCTCAGATACCAAAATCCACAGATGCTCAAATCCCATATGTAAAATGGTGTCGTATTTGCATATAACCTACACAATCCTCCAGCATACTTTAAATCATCTCCAGATTGCTTGTAATAGCTAATACAATGTGAATGCTATGTAAATAGTTGTTATACTCTATTGTTTAGGGAATAATGACAAGGCAAACGTCTGTATGTGTTTAGTGCAGACACAACCAATGCAACCATTGCAGGCCTTGCACAGAAGATGTCAGCAATAATGTAACGTTTCCATTCCATGTTAATTGAGTCTGAATGGGAACCCATGAATATGCAGAGCCAGCTATAGCATGCTTCCCATTATATAGATGAGGACTCAGATAAATAGAGATATAGATCAATATTCATTTAATTAAACTGAGAACTCAGATAGCAGTGAGTGAGTAGATCATTTGGCTGCAATTTGCTCTCATTCATCCATAGACTTTTTTTTTAAGGCAGGGCCCCACTAATTTGCTGAGGCTGGCCTCTTGAACCTTCGATCCTCTTGCCTCAGACTCTGAATCATCAGGATTACAGGTGTATGCCACTATGCCTAGGTCATCCATAGACTATTAAGCCCCTGAGTATATCTAGACCTCTTCTTGATTCTGGGGATCTAGAATTGAAGAAAGAATAATTCTTAATCTCCAGTCTAGTGGTACCAAAAGCCATGTAAACACAAGTTTAGAATGATGAAAGAAGTGCTATAAGAGAGGTAGGAACTCATCAGTCAGGAGCCCTGAGAAGGGGTGGGAGTGTAGCTCAGTGGTAGAGTCCTTGTGTAGCATGCACAGGGTCCCAGGATTTGATCCTCAGCACTGCAAAAAATAAAAAATGAAATAAAAGGCAGTCAGACAAGGCTCCCTGGACCAAAGGAGAGGAGTTGAAGCTGAATCTTTATAAAGGAATGCTATGCATTAAAAAAAAAAAAAGACCTTCCTGGAAGGATGAAGACTAAGCCCTTGAGCTTGGCACATGAGCCCCTCCACCAGCCTCACCAACTTCATCTAGTTCTGCCCATGTGTTATAAACACAAACTTATTATTTCCTGCCACACGGATGCTATTTCCTGCCTGGGCAAATGCTGTTTCCTCTGTCTGGAACATGCTCCTTGTAACTTACCCATCTTAATTTGAGGTTCAGTTCAGAATCATTTCCGCCCCATGGATGAAAATTGTGCCCATCTTTGAGTCCCATGTCACCTCCCCAAAGATAAGCTCACTGTCATGTTTCTATAACTTCCTGAAAACATAACCCCTCTGAAGACAGTCTTAATCACCTCTGTTCCTACTTGTGTATGACAGCGGGGGACCTGTCACATCATGGACATGAGACATATGGTTGCTGGATAGAACCAAACCTATTGGACCCTCCAGCTGCTCACTGTGTTTTGTGCGCTAGAGAGAAGAAAGCTTTTAGGATTTGGGAAGACTCCTGCAAGTGAGGGCATTTGGTGGTCTGTTGATCAAGCTGAATTAACCAAAGTGATGGTTGCTCAGTTTCCCTCAGGGATCTTGAGGGGCTAAGGGAACAGGTAGAGAAGCCCTTGGGGGTGGTAAAGGCAGGACAGTGACAGATGATGGGCTCTGGGCATCGAGAGATCTGGAGAAGCAAAGCATCCTACTGAGTGACAAGCCTGTGGACTATCTTGGGTATAAGGCTACAGCATGCGGGTGGGAGGGATTGAGGGCAGCAGATTGGTCACAGTCTTGTGGGAACATTACCACCTTCCTCCTTGCTCACCTGGGCTGGCTTATTGCTCAACTCAGGTATGCATCTAAATGGAAGATTCTTTCTAAAACCAGGTTGAGCACAAAAACAACAGCTGGAAGGTCTGTCCCTGACTGTAGGGTGGGCCCAGCACACACAGTGCCTCCTTCCTGATGCCTTCAGCTCCCTGAGAGAATGATCCTGGACATGTGCTGTTGGATGAGCCCCTCAGATCCCTCCCTGGGGAAATGGAGAACTGATTAAGGCCCAGGGGAAGAGCAGAGTGACGATGGAAGGTGGTCTCCACTTCACGAGGAATCAGGATGAGCGCACTCGGATCTTGAGTGCACTTGAACCTCTGAAACCAGGAGCCAAAATAAGATTTTCCTCTGCTACGTTGTTCTTGTCAGGTATTTTGGTCACAGTGATGAAAACTAACACAGGGGCTGAGGTGAGTGGCTCACACCCTGATTGTGGAATGGCATCTTAGGAGGGAGCAAATTTGGCCAAGTTTAAGACTGGCGATCTCTCTTTGCCCACTCCCATTTTTCCCTCTTTTGGCCACTTTCTATCAGAATGATAATTGGGCTGGGAGTGTAGCTCAGTGGTAGAGTACTTGCCTCTATATATGAGAAAGGCCCTGGATTTAATGCCCCAACCTTGCAATAAAAATAATAATGATAATAATAAAAACAGCAGCTTGCATTTTGTATATATTTTTTGAATATATACTATGTGTTTGGTACTGAGCTAAGAGCATTAATGTATTTTCTTATTTAATCCTATCTGGGGGTATTATTATTTTTATCCCCATTTTACAGAGGAGGCCATGGAGGCACAGAAAGATGAAGCAATTTGCTGCAATTCTCCAGCTGGCAAGTAATAGAACTAATACTTAAATCCTGATATGTGGACTCTCAAGTCCACACTCTTAACTACTATTACAGGAAAAGGAAAAATATGATACATTAACATATTGGACTCTCCAGCTGCTCACTGTGTTTTAGGGCAACAGGAGTATACTTGAGTGAGTGAGCTTGTGGGTGATGGGGTAGGGAGAGGTGGGAGGGAGGGAGTGGAGAGGAGAGAAGAGAGAGGGAGTCGAAAATGTCTCCTGAAACCTGCTATTGTTTGTCCTCAGAGAACCTACTCAGACCTAACTAGGCAGAGCCCTGCATTTTGGTTCTATAGGGAAAACTGAAAGCTGAGCTCCCCAGATGCAAGAAAAGTTACCTGGGGCCAGGAACACAGTTATCTAGCACATCACAGTCATTTAATATTTGTTAGAGACTCAAAGGATGGATGGACAAATAGATAAATTTCTGGCTTAAAGGTCGGGAGAGGATGTTTCGAGCTCTAGCAAGATTGCATGAGGCCCTGGGCAAGCCTTGGCCCTGATCCCCTCTTCCGGGAAATAAAGGTGCTGATAATACATGCTTGTTTCAGCCCTAGGCTGAAATGTGCTGTGCAAGCTGAGAGTCTGATCTTGAAGGTGTTGCTGCTTCTGCTAACCTCTAGGGTCCTGTGCTGGCTTTGGCTCAGGAAGCATTGTTTGCAGTTCAGATCAGAGGATGCCAACCAGCTTCTGGGACTGTCTGGAAAAGGACCAGGGCAGCAGAGGCAGAGGGGCAGAGAGGAGGAATCTCAGGTGTGCAAGCCCATAACCCTGGGGGCAGGTAGGACCAGACTGTCCTATGTCTTGGCTAGAGCAGACATAGGGTCCTAAACTCTTTCACCCACAAAGACCCTTGAGTAGAGAGAGGCCACCCTTGGCCTCCCAAGCAGGATGGACTTCTGCATGCGAGAAAGAATGGGGCATCTGATCGTACTTTCCACAGCTGGCAGCATTAAGTTGATATTTTTCTGTGGTGCAGACAGAGTAAAGAGAGAATAAAGTGTTGAATTGTTTGGCATTATTAAGGATTTCAGCTCCCCAGGATGCCTGCATAAAGAGATGGAAATTTTAGCTGCCAGAGCCAAGAAACACACAGAAGTATATGAATTTATTACATATTATCTTTCCTTCTTCCAAACAGCCCTGGAAATGTCAAAAGATCATCTATTGTCTCATCGTTGATAAAAAAAAAATCGTTTGAATTTGGTAGGCTCAGGGCTTGGGCATGAGGCAGGCAGCTAGAGGCCGTTGGGTAGGGAAACAAGGATTTCCCAGGGCAACCTTCAGGAGGCTCAACCTCTCTACGGCTCTTCCTTGCTAAGTGTTGGTTTCATAGATGTCATTTAAGCCAATTTTGGCTCACAATTACTAAGCACCTATTGTGTGCAAGTTCTGTGCATGAAGCTGGTATTGTGCATTGTTAGCAAGCACCCAAGGAATCTGGAGCCTGAAGCTTATCTCACAGGGAGCTAAGAGCAGTCTTGGCATCTCAGATTCAGCTCCTCTGTCTGCTGGGAGAATCCAGAGCTGGGGTGGTTCTACTGCCCAGCAGAGGTCCAAAGTGGCCTTGCAAAGAAGGCGACATCAGAGCTGGATCTGGAAGGATGAAATACACTCTACTGGCAGAAAGGGGACAAAAACACTGCAAAGAGAAGGACAGCATGGATAAACCGAAAACTCAGAGCAGGGCATAGTGGTACTCACCTGTAATCCCAGTCATTTGAGAGGCTGAGGCAGGAGGATTGCTAGTTCAAGGCTCTCCTGGGCAACTAGCGAGACCCTGTCTCAAAAAGAAAAAATGAAAAAAGGGCTGGGTACGTAGCTCAGTGATAAAGCACTTGCTTAGCATTCATGAGGCCCTGGGTTCAATCCCCAGCACTGGAAAAAAGAAAAAGAAAAATTATGTTCAGCCATCAGACCTAGAAGTTGGCCCTAGACAGGTGGATAGGACCTAAGTCACCTTTCTGACCCTGAGCTGCCCCTGACCATCCATTGACTTACCAAGGCCACGTCTGACCCAAGATCTGCTGCCTCTGGCCATCCACTGAATTATCAAGGTCATGTCTGATCCAAGATCCTTGGTCTGTGCTCTCTTCCAATGCTGATAGAGGTGTGATTCTCCACATGTGACATGCCTGATGACCCCCTGCCTGCCCCCGCCCCCCACTGCCCTTAGCAGGCTGGCCTACTTGCAGGAAAAAGTAGGCTTCTGGCTCATGCCCTTGCCATCCTCCTTGGTTGGAGAGAGGCTGGCCATTGGGGAGTTATTGGCCACCCTTATATACCAATGGGGTCATGCGGCTTAGGGATTGAGTCAGGCCCTCTAGATCACTGTGGGGTGTTTAAAACAAGGCCTCTCCAAATCCACCTTGTTGCCAGGAGCCATCAGTCTCATGCGCTTCCTGGTGCCTGATGAGGAAGTGAACCTAGGCCCTGCTGCCAGCCCTTATGGGCAAATGGCCAAGAGCCTGCACAGTTTTTCCTCTTCTGGCTGGATGCTCCCTTATAGAGAGGTTCTGTACCCCTTCTCCATACCCTCTCTGCCTCTCTTTTCCCAGCAGGACCTGGGAAATCAGAGAAGAAGTAAGGAATCTCTGAGTTGTAAGCAACTGTGGAGAATGCAGAACCCTCCTGGCAGCCTGGAACCCTGCAGTGCAGCTTCCATCTGAAATCCCCAGCTCACAGCCTACACAGTGGTCATTTCACCATCAGGGCCTTCTTCCTGAACCATCTACCCTATCCCACCCGCCAGAGGCAGATCGGGTGAAGGTGCCCTGCTTCAGAGCTCCTGCCTCTCTAATCTCCAACCCTTTAGAAGGAAGCCAGGCTGTGGCTGAACCTCTGCTTCTCATTTTACCTTCAGTTCTTCTTGCTGCTCCCAGGCTGAGTGCTGCAAACCAGGTGGGAAACTTCTTGTCACATGGACAACAGTGTCTCAGCATTTTCTAGAACCTTAACCCCAGCTAGTTAAGAGGGACCCCAAGAAACTAAAATCCCTTTCTTTTGAAATCTACTGGTAAATTTTCTTAGCCTTTTCACATTTATGTTTCTTAGGACACTCCTACCACCCTTAAAAAGCAGCACAGCAAGCTTTGTGTCACCCTTGGTTTTGTAGATGAGCAGATGGGGGTACAGATTAAGTGATGTGCCCGGGGTCAGATAGCTAATTGGTGGCAGAGCTGGCACTGGGGCCCAGACTCCAAGTTTCTGATCATAGTCCCAGTGCCCGTGCCATGTCCCAGGCAACTTCAGGACTGGGAAAGGATGCAGGGTGCATCATGGGTCCTTCCCTGCCTGCAGCCAGTACTGGTGTGTATATCTGGAACCCTGCCTCAGCCTCTTCCCCTGGGAATCAGAAAGATTCCTTCCAACTCGATGTGACTCCATCACATGTGCCTTCCTCTTTCATCAGAAAATTGACTTCAACATTTCACCTTCTTCTGTTGGGAAACTTGGACAGTAATGAAGGACAAAGTAGTATCCACATCACAGAACTGGAGGAGAAATCAGGCTTATGTAGTGGGACAGGCACCAGGAACATGAGTCAGAAAAAGATACAACCCTCTTCCCATTGAGGGATATGTTATCTAATGGGACAGATGATCTGTCTGGCCACCCAAATAGAGGGATGCTTACTTTCTTGTGTCTATTGCAAAACCCCTTCCTCCTTCTTCATCACTGTCTTCTCTTGATCCCACTGATAGATGTTTGACAGACCTGAGCAAAGAGACAGTGACTAGGGCACTGTATACGCTAATCTCAAAGGGCTTCTTTGAGAATGCAGGAATATCACCAGAATCTGGAAGCAGCACCAAGGGACCAGTTGGAAAGGACCTTCCACTATGCAGGGAGCCTCAGCAGCCTGCTGGATATAAGAAACATAGTAGGGCCTCCACAGAGAAGGCTGTTCAGGTGGGGCTGCTTTGAAATGACTCTACTTGGGTAGAGACCAAGAAAAGACGATGCCCTGGACTGCAGCCCCGGCACCCAGGCCCCGTCTCGCTCAGCTCTGGCCCTGAAAGAAGACTTTCCATTCCCTTTCCCTGGAAACCCCCTGGATTACGGGAAGCTGGGTGTTATCTTAAGGTCTGTAAACGGTCTGCCTGCTTTTCCAGCTGGAGCTGTTCGTTCAGAACAATTAGCACGCAGTTTAGAGCTGGAATGGAACATATGGCAGGGGGTCCCCAGGAGCCAGCATGTGGCAGCCCAAGAAGGAGGGGAGAAGTCTGGGAGGGATGTGGAGGGGGTGTTTGAAAGAGGCGGGTCTCCAAGGCTGCTGCCTGGTCCAGGTACACCTGCATTTAGTATTGAAGGGAACAGAAGTGAGGGCTGCTGCAAACTCCTTATGCATCTCAAGGCAAGAATGCATCAAAAGTACCCTAAATCAGCATTTAATGTCAAGAGACTTGGAAAGCCCCATAAGTCTGGACAACGTCCTTCCTAAGAGAGCTTCAGGGTAATTACCCAGGGACCATGTGGATTGAGGGTGGGGATACTGAGGAACTAATGTCTCCTTAGGCACTCATTCATTCACTAAGTATTAATGAGGGCCTACTATGTGCCAATTACTATCCTGAGCTTTAGAGATCCATCTGTGAAGAAAAACAAAGATGCTTGCCCACATGGACTTTTAAATTCCAGTGTGGTATTCCAGACAGTGGACATAATACATAAGTAAATTGCTGAGGGTTTTATAGGTTGAGTATCCCTCATCTGAAATGCTTGAAATCAGAAATGTTTCAGATTTTAGATATTTTTGGATTTTGGAATATTTGCATTTACATAATGAGATATTTTGCCGAGTGCTGTAGTGCATACCTGTAATTCCAGCTACTGAATTCAGCCTCAGGGATATAATGAGAATCTGTCTTAAAATAAAAAATAAAAAGGGTATGTAGTTGGGCATGTAGTTGAGTGGTAGAGCACTTTTGAGTTTAATCGCAGAACCAAAAAAGAAATTTTGGGGGGGATGAGACCCAAGTCTAAACTTGAAATTTATTTTGTTTTATATGCACCTTTTGTGCATAGCCTGGAGGTAATTTTACACAATATTTTTGTGTGCCTACATTTTGATTGTAATTTGTAGCATGAGTCAAAGTGTGTAATTTTCCACTTGTGTAAATTACACAATTCACATGGATGCTCAACAAGTTTCAGATTTTGAAGCATCTCAGTATTTGGGTTTTAGGATTAGGGTTGCTCAACCTATACATACTAGTATTGTGATTTCCTTTTTATATGCAAGTATATAAAAACCAAGAGTTTCTAAAAAGTGTGTTCTGAGCACTAGTAAGTGGTAGAGTCTGGTTTTAAACTGTCTGGCCCACTGCATGACACTCACCTTGTCTTGAAGATAGACAAGCTTGATAAGCTCTAGTTTAGGGATCCAGATAGTCTGGGTGGTGACCGACCCAGGGACTCCCAAGGCAAATGGAGCTCTCAGAGATGGCTGCTCTGCCCTCAGACTTTTGCTGGACTGGTCTGAGGTCACATGTCCAGTCAAATGTACAGAACAGGAACAGGGAGATCTGGTTTGTCATCAAAGGACCTTCCTATCAAACAGTACTTAGATCTTCTCGACAAGCCCACCACTACATTCTCAAAAACAGCCAGCCTCCCACCAATGCCCTCTGTACCTCACACCATACACACATTCTTTACATCCCCCTTCATCCCAGGTCAGAGGCCCCCACCATCTGAGGCTCTCCTGGGCATCAATTTGGCATAGCTGGAGAGGGGGCCCCTGAATAGCAAGGCCACCTAATCAACATCTTAATGTGATCAAAGAATGGCTGTAGACAGGTGTCTTTCAGGGTAGGGAGCTAAACAGCACCCTGTCTGAAAGACAGATTGTAGTAATAGCATCGGTGGTGACTGCAAAGGTGGAAGGGAGGGGAGAGAAGACACAAGCTGACCGAAATGTGGTGGTTATGAGGCTTAAATTGGAGCCCAGGGCAGGTAAAGAACAGAGCTATAAATCCAGCCTCCTGAAAGAATATTCTTGAGGTAGGAGACACAAGCTCACTTAAAATATGTCTGAGATGAGAACCAAAGATCGTTATTTTTGAGCAAGGATATAAAATGCTAAACACTGCCTTTATTGGTCCTTTTTAAAAGCCAGGTGTAAAATACTGCCATTCCCAAGATTGTGTTTTTCCTTCCCCCCACCTTTTTTCTTTAATGGCAGAAATTAAAATCTCCTTAAGCCATTAGCCATCACTCCCCAAGGTGAGCCCCTAAAGCAGCTCTTCCAGGGATCCCTCTTCTGGTCCAGGAGGTAGAGTGGCCAGCCCACCACCCTCTCACACCCCCTCCTACCTCTCTTTCAGTTCTCATTGGCACCAAATGCCTGTCCGGCAGCAGGTGGCTGAAAGGCTGAAAGTTTTATGGGTCTGCCCTACAGACCCTGTCTCCCACCAGTTGCCAATTTGGCCGGTTGCTCCCCACTCACAAATACCTAACACTAAAGATATTCAACCCACTGGAGGGCTGCCAGAGTGAGCCTGTCCCCAGGGGGAATGGCACTCAATGACTCAGGCTTGGGGGCTATCATATGCCAATTCTTCTCCCAGGGCCACTTCTCCTGGGCCGGTTTTTCTTTTTCCCTTCTCATTCTTTCTTTTTTACTTTTCTTTCCATCAAAGGCTGGTGCTACCAGAGAAAAAGTTCATAAAAATGTTATGTCCACCATAAAACCCCTAATGTGGCATTCTGCATGATCCATGCATTAACATTAACATTTCCCAGACAGTTATTGTGAGATAATGGTCCCAGCTATAATTCAGCGGTAACGTTCCTTCGAGCAAATGTTATGGAGGAATAAATGACTTGCCGAGTGTGCTGCTGCAGTGGGGGTGGGGGAGAGGCGAACAGCTTGAAAATGCAGACTCTGGACCTTAGCAACCCCAGCATGGCTGTGAAGGAGTCTGGGGCTCATTCTAGGTCTGACCACAGTCTCTCTGGGGACCATGAGACCCATCCTCTCTTTCCCTCTGCTCCAATTTCACACAAATTCCATTTTTCTTCCCGTGCTGCATTGGAGGATTTGCCAAGCAAAAGGATTCAAGGCCTCAGGGTCATAAGTAGGGCTGAGAGAGTGATGAAGGGCTTTGGTATTTTAGCCAGCATTCTTCTTCTCTTCCTCCCTCCCTCCCTAGGGGCCCCGCACACTTTACATTCACCTCTGATATGACATTTACCACCTTGTACTTTTATTATTTGTTTTGGTGTCCATGTTTCCTACCATAACTGTGTCCTCCTTAAGGGCAGTGTATATCTCTTAGTCTTTTAATGACAAAGCAATTATTCAATAAATATTGGTTGGAAGTAAGGATGGATGGATGGATAGATGGATGGATGGATGGGTGGATAGGTGGGTGGATGGATGGGTAAATGGTTGGATAGATGAGTGACAACAGAGAAGGATCCAGAAATGAATGCAGACCATAAAACGAACATGAAAAGGGGAAATGCCCTAAGCAACAAGAATTGAACAAAATTTTAAGGTTGAGAGCCTGAATGCACCTTGGCAATTGCTCTGCTGCTATATTCATTTCATTTTTCAGGGGAAAAAAAGATCTAGAGGAGTTAGTATCCAAGCCAGGGCTAGAACTCTGGACCAACAATCTTGCCACTAAAATGTAAGGCTAGTAATATGCAAAGAACCCTTTTCTATCCTCAAGGAATTTGTTGCTTAGAAGGGGACAAAGCACAAGCTTAACTCTTTATAACTCGGGGCAGAATACAATGAGTGCTGCGGGGGGGGGGGGATGTCTTCAACTTGAAGACTGAAATGTTGTCAAAATGGATATGAACTTAGAAGGATAAGTAAGTCCTATAAAGACAAACATGGAGGGGCTGGGAGCATTCGGGACCAGGAGGCAATGTGGGTAAAGGCACAGAGATGATTGGAAACAGAATACCTTATAGATACTTATTATCTATAATGCCTAGAGCTGGAAGAGGCCTCAAAAGTCCACTGGTTTAACCTGCCATGCTTTGAAGTCATCTTCCACAGGCAGTGGGTCTCCAGCATATGGTCCTGGAAGACCGTTTGGCCTTGGGATGACCTTCCTTAGAGTTCCATTACTGTCTTCTTGCTCTTTCTTCCTTGTGGAGCATGCCCTGGGCCATGAGGGTCAGCTCTTTGGCTTGTGCCTGGGCTGGACACAAGGGAAGATTAAGTGGGAGCCATATTTCTTCAGAAATGCTGGGAGGGAGAGTAATCTCTGAAATGCATAAGGGAAAATTTTGGCTCTTTTCCAAATGCCACATGTCATGGCCACCATGATCTCTCCCAAGAGCACTTCCCCAGAATGTTGGATGAGATTTATGATAACAGTGAAGGAGATGGTGACCTAGGCAAAGTATTCAAAGGACTCTAGGGAAGCTTTGCCTCAACCAGAAACATCTTCCTCACCCAGGGGTCTCATAATATCCTAGAGCTGGACGGGGCCTCAGAGGTCTGCTGGCTTAAGGCTTCATATTCTCTTCGTAATGAGTCCCAGTAAAGGCAGTTCTTTTATTCTGGAACAGTTCTCACTGGTAGAACTCCTTCAAATGAAGAGAAGGTTTGTCTCTCACTTTCCTTCTGATAAGCCCAACTCTCCTCTCTGCACAATAGCTCTTTAAGTATTGAAGACAACAATCATGCCCCTTCCCCAGGTCTCTGTTTTTTGTGTGTACTCCTTCTTCCAGCATCCCAGCCTTTGTCCACAGATGCACTCCATGTCATGTGTCTTTTTACAAAGTGCACATATTCCTTCAGGGTGGTAGGGGGGAGAATGGATGAGAAATTGATCAATGGGTGCTAAATTATGGTTAAGAGCAAGATGTGCTGGTGTGCTATAGTAAACTAGGGTGACTACAGATAACGATAATGTACTGTATATTTCAAAAAGCTAAAAGAAAAGATTTTGAATGTTTTCACCACAAAAGAAATGATAAATATTTGAGGAAGTAGTATAGTCATGCATCCTAAGATTGCAATTACCCTTCTTTTTCTTTTCTTTTCTTTCTTTTTACGGCAAGTACATCCCAACCAGTATTCAACTGGTACCTGTTGAATTTTCATCAAACTTTCCTTCATTTTTTTTTCTACATGAAATGATTTTAAGCTCCATCTCTCATGCACTTTGCATTTTTCTTTAACAGTGTAAATGTATACACATCTCTATTTAACATCATCTTCTTGCTTTCTGCCTGTCGTTCCTGCCTCACCAGCTCTTCCTCAATTTTTTTCTCTTCAAACACATTAACTTATTCCCTTCAGTGTGTGGAATGATAAGCACACCTTCTTCAACATTATGCAGATCATTGGTAAAAATGCTCCACGTGAAGTACATAAATGGTTACTTCATGAAAACCTCCCTCCAGACTGACATCTACTTCTCAGTGCCAATTGCGGGTAATCACTCTTCTAGCTAAAAATTTACCTACCTATTCTTTCATTCACTTATTTCTCTTTCCTATCCTGAAGGATATCAAGGAAGACTTTGTCATATTTCTTGCTCAAATCAAAATAGTCATTTTCTTTATCTAACAATCTAGGAATTCTGATTTTTTTTAAAGGGCATTAAAGTTAGTTTGATGTGACTTTTTCAATGAGGCTATTTTGGTTCTTGGTCATTCCTTCTTTTTTTCATAAACAAGCCAATTTGTATTTTTTGTCAGCAATTTACATCAAACACTGTTAGGTAGCTTCCAGAATCTGATGCTTGCCCTGTTATTAAACTAAAAATGACTTTTGCCTATATCTATATCTCTAAGCACTGTTCATTTTCATCAGTCCACAAACAGCTAACTGTGGCTCTACAATTCTACCCTCAAGTTCTTTGTACACTCTAGGAAGTAATTTGCTGTCGCCCTCAGCCTTGAGTTTATTTAAAGCTGTGTGATGTAGGTTGCCATCTCCTTACCTGTCTCAACTTGAACCCCTTTAAAATCATTTTTCTGGTTTGATGATCATTGTCCTTGAAAACCACATAGCAAAGTGGGAGTTAAATCATTTGCTTTCCTTCTGTCATCTGGTAACTCATATGTCTGTCCTGGGCTGTAGCTGCCTCAATCCCTTATTATTATTTTTTTTTCTGTTTTGCTTCAAGTATTGCTTTTCGAGAGGGAATGTGTGTGGGTGTTCAGGGCTGGGGGTGGGGGAGGTGTTTTCAAACTCTAGTTCATTCTGATCTTTAGGTTTTCTGCTGCCGTTCTGAGGGCTCTTTTGTATTGCTTCTTATTTATATGTCCCTCTCTCCGTCTTTTGGGTCTGTGCTTTAAATCATCACAGAGCTCAGATTCGAAAAGGAAGATTCAGACAAAAGTGTGTTGTACACCACATTTCCCATTCCCACTAGGAAGACGTGGGTTAAACCTATGCTCTGTGCCAGCCCCCCTTAGAAACACAACTAACAATGAAATGCGACCCAACCAATATTTTTTGATCACCTCTTATGCCCGAGACACAGTACTAGATACTGTGAGTAATACAAAAGTGAACCAAAATTGTCCCTGCCTTAGACACCCTGGAGGAGGCAGACACAAAAATTACTATAGCCCTAGATAGAATGAGACAAAGTTAGAATATTGGAATATTCAAAGTACTGTGAGAACCCATAGGAGAAGAGACTGTGTCTGTCTGGGGAGATCTGGGAAAGACTCATGGAGGAGGCAGCAGTTGAAATGGTTGTGGGAGACTGGGTAGGATGGCAGAAGTCGGAGATGCAGCAGCAAAGTCTACAAATTCCTATGGAGGGCACAAAGGAAAAGAAGTAAGATGATGTTGGAGAACAGCAGATAACTGTGTGGCTAGATCTTATGGTGGACTGGGGACAGAAGATAGCTGTGGACATCCCTTTCAAACTCTCTGCTTGACTACAGATCCCATCAAAAACTTGAGCACAACATCTTCAAATAAACCCATGTGCACCTCCTTTGAACCTCTTCTTCTTCTGTAATCCTTTTAAAATTAGATAATTTTTGAAAAAATTTTATTGGTGCATTACAATTGTAAGTAATAGTAGGATTCATTATGCTATATTCATATATGTTCATAACATAATTTGATCAATCTCATTCCCCAGCACTTTCCCTTTCACTCCCCTCTTCCTGTTCCTGATCTGCTTACTCTACTGATCTCCCTTCTATCATTATTATTATCATTATTATTTTAATTAGATGCATTGTCATTATATATATATATATATATATATATATATATATATATGATTCATTGTGATGTATTTGTACATGAATATAGCATCATTTGGTAGATTTCATGCCCCTGTAATTTTGACATTACTATCCTCCCAATAAATTGAACATTGAGCTTAGAATAAAAGATCTGAATCTGAATCTAGGATCAAGCAACACTTAGGTGGATGAGCCCCTTAATTTCTCTGCATCTCTGTTTCTTCATCTGTAACATAGGGGAACAGCTCCCGACCACCCTCCTCACCTAGGAAGTGGTGAGGATTAAATGAGAAAATGTGGAAGGCTCTGCTTCTTAAGTGGCAAAGTGTGATGTGGACATAGGAATGATGTTCACCCAACCTGGCCCCCAGATCCATGCACCACGTGGTAAACGGCTTCCAAAGAAATAAGGTTCCTCATTCAGTGCCTGACAGTCACTGTTAGTACAGTGCCTGGTGAAGGTCAGGATGGGGAGCCAGAGCCCAAGGGAGAGTCCAGTTTGGAGTCACAGACTGGGACTAAAAAGCAAGCTGGTTTTGAGACTATCTTAGAAGCTTCCAGAGTTCACGATAAGTGCCAGGTTCTGTGGGAAGTCTCCCTACCCTGCCTCAGGAGAGCAGGCTATGAGGTGAAGCAGGGATGTTCTTCTGCACCTTTCTGCAAAAGCCACTGCATGCAGAGAAATGTGGTCTGTATGGGGTGTGAGGGTGCAGGGACAGAAGGTGTTGCAGACACCCTTTGCACCCTCCCCACCTCCTGCCCTTTGTCACACACACTGCAGGCACTCTGAGCACAAGGAGCAGAATTGCCATCAGACCTTGAAGAGTGCCATTGGGTAGGGGAGATATGCATGCCTATAAGTACAACTCAGCAGGTGAGCAGCAGGTCATACAGATATGCTCAGGGCTATGGGGGATTGGTTGGAGGTCACAATCTGCCAGAGGTAAGGATGCTTAGACAAGGCTTCTGTGGGAAGATCATCTGAACTGAGTTCTCAGGAATGGTTAGCAGTTCCAGGAGATAATGTAGGAAGGGGTGTTCCAGGAAGGGGGAAGCACCTTGAGCTCAGGGAAAGGCCATGAGCAGACAGTGGTGAGGAGGCAGGAAAGAGCCTGCAGTGGAGGCCAGGGCCCAGTTGGACCTCGTGTGCCATACCATGCACAGGGGCATAGGAAGCATAGATAGCGGCATGGGAAAGAGACAATGTTAAGGTACATTTAAGAACTATCAGCAAGTCACTGAAGTAGGAAAGAAGGAAGGAAGGGAAAAGAGAGATCGAGGCTGTCTTCATCTCCCTTCTTGAGGGCCTGTAATGATGGTGGTGCCAATCATCCACGGGGAAGAAAGCAGGAGAAACAAACTCGGGAGAGTGGGCAGAATGTGTTCGGCATGGTTGAGTTGGGGTTGGGGGTGCAGTGGGATAGACAAATGGCATCCTGCATCATTCAGTTTTGCATCTGAACTTCTCTGCCCAAATAGAATTTATCTTTTCTTCCAGCTGACTTGGAAGTATCTCAAGGACAGAGAGTAAGTCTTACTTGTCATTGTCCCCTCGAGGTGTCCTTCCTATCCTCACAGATCTACTGCTGGATGGCAATGTGCTGGACAGCACAGGAGCACTCCATAGACTTGTTGATCATGCTCCTTGTCCTTGCCTTAGTTTCTTCATGTGATATATCTTCTTTGACAGTGTCAAAGAACAGAACCGTGGAAGAGCATGTGTATCCCCAGGGCAGACAAACCTTGTTTGAATCCAGGCCATGCCCTTTACTAACTGTGATACTGACCATCAAGAGGCCATTCACTTGACCTCTCTATATTTGTGCTGTCCAGTACAATGGCCACTATACCCCCGTGTATTTAGATAAAAATAAAAATTGGGCTCTATAACCATGTGGCACTGATACAACATTGGCAAGTGCAAACAGAAAACATTTCTGTCATGGAAGAAAGTTCCACTGCACAGTGCTGGGCTAAGATGCAGATAGGTGTCAGTTCCTGCCTCATGGAGTCGAGTACGTGCCACTGAGATTCAAGCATGTAAAGCACTGGGCACTATGGCTAGTGCACAGGAATGTGCAGGAGCCCTGTGAGTATGAGGAGAGGTGCTGAGGGAGCTACAGCATGCAGTTTAAAAATTGGGGGTTGATGTGATGGGCAGGTTTCAGGAATCTCCAGAGAAGGAAGCCTCTTAGGGACTAGAATGACGTGGAGATAATCTTGGAACACCTGCAGGGTGATACCTTCACCGTGATGTCACTTACCCATGATGTCACTCTGCTGGTTTGGATGTGGTTCTGGGTCCTGAGCTGTAGCAGATGGGCTGGAAGCTGAGGGTGGGCAGGGTGGGGGAGTTCTTGCTCAGAAGTCCATCTGCATGGTAATGTGGGGAAGACTTGGAGCTTGGTCCAGATGGCCCCAGCAATTCCCCAGAGTGTGAGCTACTTTTCTGTGTGCTTTTGCCTGTCTCTCGTTCCCTGCATGTTGAGGGCCAAGTGAGTAGGATCTGTTGCTGACCCAGAGTTAGCAGGTGGGGACAAGGTTTTGCAGGAGGCCTGTATGAAGGGAACTGATGGCCTCTTGCCTTAGCTTCCCCAGAGTTGGGTTCAATGCCACAGCTGGGAAAGGAGGAGAGGGTGCTGCTCTAGTTCTGGGTGTTGCTGAGAGGACCCCCCTTCTCAGGGGCCATACACCTTTGCCTTTCCCACCACTTCCCTAGCCCTGTTTTGAGCAGGGCAATTTACCTGGACCAAAAAGACAGGGATTTTCTGACAGGGATGCCTGTTGGTTCCCTACCCAATGGCAGCCCCTGCTGGACCCTGATTACCTCTGACTTGCAGCCTCCTTAAAGTAAAGGGAGAATTTTTACTTTGGGTTGGGGAAGAGGGAGTGTGAAAAGGGAACTTGGGGGTAGCAGGCTGGGTGCTGGCCAGGGGGCTCTCACTTCTTCTCTGTCTGGCCCTGACTAATGCCCCTCTGATCTTCCAAACAAGGAGCTGTACCAGGTCGTCTTCAGGCCTCTTCAGACTCCCAATTCTGCTACAGCAAATGCAGGGTGGACTGGGGGAAGGTTGCAGTTTTCTGCCAGCTGAAACCTCACAGCGACAGGAGGATCATCTCATCCCCAGCCCCTCTGCACAGCCCTCCACTCCCTACCTCCTCCTTTCTCTCTTTCCTAGTAGGATGAATTGAGGCAGTGTGGAGAAATCCGAATAACTAATCAGAGTCCTCATTAACCCCCTGCCAGGATGCTCAAACATTCACTTTGCTGTTTGTGAAGCAGAAAAAAAAAATCTCTCCCTGCATTAAAATTGATGCGTTATTAATCCCTGTGCTCCTGACCTGGCGAGCCCCTCCACCGTCCTGCCTGAGGCCCAGCGGCATGGAGTTTGCTACCTCAGGCACTTGGACTTTCTATTATTTATTGGCCGGGCATAGAGAGGCCTCCACACCGGGAGCAGGTTTAGAGCCAGCACAGGGGCAGCTGTTTTGTTTTTTCCCTGGCCAGAGCCTGCCTGAGGCTCTCTGCTCAGCCTCACACGGGGTGCAAAGGCCAGGCTGCTGCTGTGCTGGGGGCGGTGGGGTGGGGGGGGCCAAGCTGAGTGAACAGCAGGGATGCCAGTGCGTCTCTCTGCAGCCCTGAGAGAGTGAGCAGGCCTGCTGCCCCTTCAGCCAAGAGCTATTGCTTCTCAGTCCATTGCTGGGCTGGGCTTGCAAAGCCTCAGTATTGAGCCAAAGAACGGATTCTTCCTGCACACCTGGGGCCACAGTGCCCCTAGTGGCCTTCCTGGAACTACCCCCCACCCAAGGCTTGAAGCTCTTCTCTGGCTTTACACCCCAGTATAGTTGTACAGTTGCCCCCACATTGTACATCCTCTGCAGAAGAGCAGGAAGCCATAGTCTTCTTTATGCACCTGACTTGGTCCTTGGATCTGTGGTGTTCAGACACATACAGCACAGTTCCTGTTCTTAAGGAGATTGTATTGGAGTGGGGACGAGATGTCCACACAGAGAATACATAATACAACAGCACGTCAGGGAAGGAAAGAAGGGAGAAAGAGAGGAAAGGAGGAATGAGAGAGATAGGAAGGGTCTTAGTCCATTTTCTGCAGCAATAGTGAAATACCATGGACTATGTACTCCATAAAAAATAGAAGTTTATTTGTCTCATTGTTCTAGAGTTTGGAAAATCCAAGAAAGAGCCACATCTGGTAAGGACCTTCTTGTTGTGTCATAACATTACAGAAGAGTCAGTGAACACCCTGGAGACAGAGGAAAAATTGGCAGTGCTGCCTATTTGAGAGACCAAAGGCCTTGGTGGCTTGAGGGTAAAGAACAAGATAGAAGAGGCTGGAGAGGTGAATAGGGTCAGACCAATCTGATCTTTGTGGCCATCAGAAGGATTTGGGTGCTGATCTCAAGAGGAATGGGAAATCAGTGATGAGTTAGAAGGTATGGGGGTGTAGTAGAATGGGATTTGCACTTCAAAAAGATATCTCAGGCAGTTTAGTTGAGAACAGATGGGCAGTGCCAAGAATGTTAAATGGGTCATCTGTCCCTTGCTATTTCCTATCTCCCACTTTAGTGAGCTGAAGTCTATAGAATGTGCTGGAGCCTTATGAAAGGAGATGCATATCTAAATTCTGATCCCCCAGTATCCAGAATCAGCTAAGAACTTACAAAAATAAACTATCATCCTTGAATTGGCACCCCACCTTTCCTAACATGGCAGACCATCAGGCTGTCATGACCACTTTGGGCAATGTGAGCCCTTTGATGCATAGGGAACCCTACAGAACAAGGGATGTGTCCCAACCCCTGTGAGGTCAGGTGCCAGGAGAAAGAGCAGCAGCTGAGAGAGGGATTGCAGGGCTGGATGAAGGAGACGGTGGGCTACAGGGGAGCAGGGGAGCATTCCACCTCACCCCCAGGTGCACCAGGCACATAGGCACATTCCAGACATGCAAGCACAGTGGCAGAAACACAGCAGGCAGCCTCCATGGCTACAAGCTCCTACTCGATACCAAGGTAAAGGCTTCCGTGCTCTTCCTTATTCCAACTTGATGGTCATATAATAGGCAAGAGTCCTACCACTGAGCTACATTCCCAGTTCTTTTTACTTTATTTCTAGACAGGATCTAGCTAAATCACCCAGGCTGGCCTTGAACTTGGGATCCTCCTGCCTCAGCCTCCTATGTAACTAAGTAACACAGTCTTGCTCTACTATTCCCAGCTCCAGCTTGATACTCTTAAAGAAAGTGCTTGTGTCTAGTTTAGACTTCCTTCTTTTATTTCAGCATTTTTTTAGGAGGATATCAGGGATCGAATCCAATGGTGCTTAACCACTGAGGCACATTCCCAGCCCTTTTTATTTTTTATTTTGAGATAGGGCCTCACTAAGTTGCTTAAAACCTGGCTAAGTTACTAAGGCTAGCTTCAAACCTGTGATCCTCCTGCCTCAGCCTCCTGAGTCGCTGAGATTACAGGTGTGTGCCACCATGGCTGACTATTTGAATAAATATTAATGGACCATATTCTCTGTACAAGGACACTCTGAAAGTCCAAAAATCCCTTCACTGTCCTCACCTTTCAGCATGCTACCTCCTAAGGGAAGCTGAGTATGTAAATATTTCATCCCTAGGAGGCAGAAGGAAATTGGTACTAAGTGTAAGGTGACCATATGACCTGTTTTGCCAGGGACAGTCTCAATTGAAACCTGTAGTCACTGTAAAATTAGTAATCCTGCTGTCTTTCACTCTCAAAATTATTCCAGTGTGTGTAATAAATTATGTGGTCACTCTAACAGTGTGCATGGCTATTAAGAGCAATTCTTTGTAGGAATTCAGGAAGCATCACAGAAAAAGTAATATTTGAGCTGAGTCCTTGAGGAATGAGCTGCATTTCATCTATGAGAGCATGGAGAGAGGGCACCTGATGTAGCAACAAGCAAATTTGGGGTCCCTGTAGAAGAGGTGGGTAGCTGAACTGTAATGTAGACCAGGGTCAGCAAACTTCTTCTGTAAAGGTTCAGACTAAATATTTCAGGTTTTGTGTTGCAACTATTCAACTTATGCACTACAGTAAAGAACAGTCATAGACAATTGTCAACAAATGAGTGTGTCTGTGTTCCAATAAAACTTCATTTACAAAAACAGCCAACCTCAGATTTGGCCCCTAAGTATATGTCTAATAAAACAAAATACCTCAGGCTGGATGATTTATAAGCCACAGAAATGTATTTCCCACTGTTCTAGAGTCTGGGAAGTCCAAGAACATGGTGTCAGCAGATTTAGTGTCTGGTGAGGGTTTCTTCCTCATCAACAGCAGTTTCTACATATCCTCACAGGGCCCCCGCTTCAACCTTTTATAAGGGCACTAATTCCATTCATGAGGGCAGAGCCTTCGTGACTCAAACGCTTCTCAAAAAAACTGTATCTCTTCACACCTCCACAATGGGATTGAGTTTCAACATGAATTTTGGAGGGGCACATTCAGATCATGGCTGTGTAAATTGCCTACTCCCTCACCCTCTAGGTACTTGAAGGAAAGTCCTAAGAGGTAAACCTTGGAAGTTAGGTAGGAAACATGTCGTGAAAGGTCTCAGTATGTCTGCTAAAAATGTATCTGATTTTTTTTTTTTAAAGAGAGAGTGAGAGAGAGAGATAGAGAGAATTTTTTAATGTTTATTTTTTAGTTTTCGGTGGACACAACATCTTTATTTGTATGTGGTGCTGAGGATCGAACCCGGGCCGCACGCATGCCAGGCGAGCGCACTACTGCTTGAGCCACACCCCCAGCCCTAAAATGTATCTTATTTTTAAATTTTTTTTTGTGACTAAAAATGGATGATCTGAGATTCTAGGATTTATTGTGGGGGTATGAAGGATGCTGGAGAAAAGTGGGGAGACACAGTGAGGAAAGAGGACTGCCTTGTGGTCTGAGCCCTCTCCTGGAGGCAGGTCCGTCCTTGCAGAATCCTCCCTATGGTTCTATATTCCCCTCCCATACCCAAGTCTCTTGGTCATTCTAAGGGTGCCGAGAAACCTCACCCTCTCTTAAGTATACACAGTGACAAGGAACTGTTATCTGCCTTTCCCGTGGTTTGAAAGCAAGTAACAACCACCTTGCCCATTGCACCCCAATGAGGCCCAAGCTCCTACATGAAAAGGTGTAATCCTGACAGAGCCCAGTGGATCCTCTACATCTTCCCTGCTAGAACTCCCGAACTCCCCATGGTCTCTGGTGCCTCTGGTGCGTAAGCATTGTAGCACAGCTTGACTGAGGAGCTGGAAAAGGGAGCAGTTAGCTATCTGTCGCCACCATTGTGGCCCCAAGACCTCCAGAATGAGCAGTCACCTTTCCATTGAACATCCCAATAGATCAACTTGAGATTCTCCCCACATTGCAGAAAGCCCAGCTCTGTAAGTTTCTAGGAGAGGAAGGGTGCTTAGATTCCCCTAGTCACATCAAGTTCCTGTCCCAAGAAGATGTCCTGCCCGCCTTTCTCTGTTTGGTCTGTAGGGCCTCCTTCATTCTTCCTGAGTGACTTTCTCCATTTATGGATGTGGCCCCTTCTCTTCCCGCCACAGAGTTGCTGCATATGTACATGCTAACTGAAAACACGAAGCAGGGTCTTCTAGGACTCACCTTAGGCACAAAATTTAAGGGCACATTCAAAAACTCAGAACAGTTTTTAAAGATAAAAGTTAATAACAAAATCCATGATATGAAAAATCAAAAATTGTTAACTTTTTTGACTGACACATCATAATTGTACATATTTTAGGGCACAATGTGATATTTCCCTTTTTTTTTTTTTTTAATACCAGGGATTGAACCCAGAGGCACTTTACCACTGAAGCTGTAACCCAACCTTTTAAATTCTTTTATGTTGAGACAGGGTCTTGCTTCAGGCCTCCTTAAGTTGCTGAGGCTGGCTTTGAACTTGCAATCCTCCTGCCTCAGCATTCCAAAACCGCTAGGGTTTTTTGTACCACTGTACCTGGCTGACTTTATACATTTTATTTATATATCTTGGTTATTATCTTTACTGCTCCTCACCCCTATACCAATCAGAAGGCAAGCCTTCAAAATGTTGGGATTTTGATCACATCTCTTCACAATTGTGAACAGTTATGGACACATAGCAGGCACTCAATAAACATCTGTTGAATGAGTGAATAACAATTTAATTCTCTCTTTTTTATCATTCCCCTTTCAGACTGGACCTCTCCTTTAATAGCCAAAAGAAGGTTAAATCTTTTTAATAAGAGAAAGAGAACAAGTCTGACATAGAGAAAAGTGGGGAGCCACAGTGAGGAAAGAGGACTGCCTTGTGGCCTGAGCTCTCTCATGGAGGCAGGTCCGTAAATAGGAAAAAGATATTTTTTAGTGGAAACTCCAGGGTTTTCAAGGTGTGTTGTGTTGTTTGTTTTTAAAATGGGACTGAGTTCATGTAAGTTTGAATCAATAGTGATTATTTTTGTGACCTTAGCCAAGGCACTTAAGTCTTTACTATTTTGATTATTCTGTCTATATAATGGGTGGATTGATTCTAGCACCACCAAACTCACAGTCACTGTGAAACATAAATAAGAACTTAATGAATGTGGTTGGGCGTGCTTTGGGATGTATAAGTCCTCTCACAGGCTCAGCGGCATATAAAAGTAGCTCACAGCAGCTGGCGTGGGGACAGAAAAAGAACAGTTAGGTGATACCAGGATGCACTTACTTCTTCTGCTTCTGGTTATCTCAGGATCTAGGGTCTTCCAGCAGCCTGGTGGGGGGAGGGAGCAGGGACTCAGAGGATGGAAGATTTGACCACTGGGGAGGAGTGGGAGGAAGAGACTGGAGTAAGGAGGGTAGATCCATATGGGTTTGAGATTCCATCTAGGATTGTATAATCTAGTGGGGTAGACAGATTGTACTTGGACAATCACAGTTTGGTGGGATAAGTGCTAAGAGAAATGGGTTGTTCTAAGCTGCCAGAACCATCTTATGGCTGCCATGCAAAGTGTTGAGCAGGCTGCAAGGTGGACCCTGATACAGACCATGGTGAAAGTGACCATCCACTCCTAACCTTCTCATTTTGTAGATGGAAACACTGAGGCCTAGAGCTGTGAGGTATTGACACAGGGAGCTGTGGATGGAAGCCAGCTGTCCTGGCTCCCAGTACAGTTTTAGGCCTTCCTGGATTTTCAGATACTGATAAGAACAGGGATCCTGAGCTCTGCTCTGAGCCCTGGTCAAAATCTCCAAGGCTGGGAGGGCATTCCTGGCTTTCAGATATCCTTGTAACTCCCAACAGCCTGAGGCAAAAGGCATTTTAAATGAAATCCTTTTACCAGCCCCATCCCTTCCAATTCTGAGATCCATTTCTGAGTGGCATCTGAATTAGAATTTTATAGACATTTCATTTCCCTTCCTTGTTATCCTTCCTTTGCTGTCCTCAGGAGCAGGCGATGACTGAGCCTCCGTGAGAAACAGGGTGTAAATCTTCCTGAGTGGAGCTGTGCCTTGGGCGGCAGGTCATCAGATTGGCAACCATCTCCACGTGAAGGAAGTGTGATCAACAGAAGGGAGAGGTCCTGAGAAGGACAGGAAGCACAGAAAGATGAATTTCTTCAATGCTGTGCTTCCTGTGCATTTCTTAATGACTGAAATTTACAGGTGTGGGGGAAATTGCAATGTCCCCTGGAAGGTGTGGAAGGAAAAGTCAGGGCCGTCAGACTGCTTTGCAAGTGGGCATGTCCCTGGTCCTTGTGTCCATCGGATTGGGAATCTTTGGTTTCTTACTGTATGTGGACTTGACCATGAACATGAACTGGAAACTGTGCCTTTGTGTGTCTGTGATAGTGTTTCTGGGATTGTGTGTGTGTGTGTGTGTGTGTGTTTTGTCCTCCTTCTCTGTCTTTGTGACTATGAATAGATCAATGTGTGTTTCTTTAAAAAATATATTTTTCTCATTTCCTGCATAAATTACTTCATGTAAAAGGCCATCCAGAGCTCAGTTCCTAGCATCTCTTTTCAATAAAGCAATATTATCAGAGCCTGGTCCCAAAACTAGTCCCAGGAGAGGCTTTTCCTAGCTTCTTTGTCAAACGAAATGTCACCGACTCACCAGATGATGAGAAGAAAAATTCTTCTTGTTTATTTCCCAAGTGAGGCAGAACAGAAGCAGTTCAGCCTCTTGACATCTCTCCCTGGCTAGGTGAGCAGGTGGGCAGTTGGGCAGATGGGCAGGTGGGCATGTGCCAGGGAGCTGTGCCAAGAAAGCCACAATAAAATTCCTGAATTCTGCTCTCTCACTTCAGCCCTCAGTTAGCTTAGGGATTGTGAACATGTCACTTAACTTTTCTAACCTCAGTTTTCCCATTTGAAAAGTGGAACTAATAATACCTACTTCATAGGATTGTTGTAAGGATTAATAAGAAATTAGATAAGAGAGTTCCTTGTGAAGGAGCACACATGTGATGTGTCATACACCTTGCATGTCCTCTGCTAAACATACATTTGTTTGTCCCTTTATCCAACAAATATTTATTGAACATCTAATACATACAAAATACATATTAAGCTCTAGGGAGATATATGAAATCCTTTTACCAGCCCCATCCCTTCCAATTCTGAGATCCATATGGGTTTGAGATTCCATCTAGGATTGTATAATCTAGTGGGGTAGACAGATTGTACTTGGACAATCACAGTTTGGTGGGATAAGTGCCAGAACCATCCTATGGCTGCCATGCAAAGTGTCGGGCAGGCTGCAGAGGGATGGCTTAGAAGGCTACTGCTAAGCTAAGGTGTAGTAATGGAGATGGAGGGAAGGGAAAGATAGCTCACAGCAGCTGGGGTGGGGACAGAAAAAGAACAGTTAGGTGGTACCAGGATGCACTTACTTTTTTTTTAACGATTATTTTTTTTAGGTGTAGATGGACACAACACAATGTCTTTATTTTTAAATGGTGCTGAGGATTGAACCTAAGTCCTGCCCATGCTAGGCGAGTGCCCTACCGCTGAGCCACAATCCCAGCCCCTGCACTTACTTCTTTTGCTTCTGGTAATCTCAGGATCCAGGGTCTTCTAGCAGCCTGGTGCGGGGAGGGAGCAGGGACTCAGGTTGAAAGATCTGACTGCTGGGGAAAGGAATGGCACAGGGAGGAGTGGGAGGAAGAGACTGGGGTAAGGAGGGTAGAGACAGGCAGGGCTTCACACATTTTCAATAGCAAAGTCTTCTGATGGGTTTGAAGGTTTCCCCAAGAAAGAAAATCCTGCTGGGCAAGTAAAGGGACTTCTTCAAAACAGGGGTTTGACTGAGCTAAAAGGCACATTTACTTTCCATGGTAGATTTCTGATCGCCATCCTCTCCCCTTAGCCTGTTTCTCCAGACAATCTTTGTGTCTTATTATACTCTGGCTGGGTCTTTTGACTGCTTTTGGCATTCCTGCTCATCCATCCATTCCCCCATTTTACAAACACATGGAGCCTGATGGGGCCAGAGATGTTAGCACAAAGTGGGAATACCCAGTCCTTGCTTTTTGGAAGCTTGGAGCTTCATGGAAGGACATATATAGAAACAGAGGGTCTAACTGAATGAGGCAGCCTGTAGTTCATGGATGAGAACTTTGGGCTTCATCATAAAAATGGTCCCAATTATTGGGGAAGCAGAAAGGAAGGAAAGACTACCCTATATGGAGAAGGGTGGCTATTCAAACACAGCTCTGGAGAGCTGACTCTTGAAGGATGAGTAGGATTTTACTAAACAAGACCTAAACATATGACTACTACAATCATTACCATTATCTTTAATGACAATAGTCACCATTTATTGAAGACTTAGTCTGTGTCACTGCAGAGTCGTTTGCGATATGCTAAGCATATCACGTACGCAATGCAAAGTCAGAGAATCCTGGGAAACACACTGTGAGTTAGGAACTACTGTTCCCATCTCACAGAAATAGGAAAACAATTACTATAAGACATACAGGTCACACAGTGAGGAAGACAGGGACTTAGCATTTGAATCCAAGTTTGATTGACCTCACTCCCCTATGCTCTCTCTGCCACATTCACCACGTCACTAATATTTAGTGCAGGAAGCATCTGATAAAATGCTAGTGCAGTCAAAAGCTCTCAACTCAGGAACATATTGAAACATAGAGAATTACAAGGTCTTTGGCAATGAATAATAATAACTAAGTAGGCAAACTCTTAACTGATTCAGCATTGATCTGGCTCCTCTCTATGTGACAAGAATGATACTTCTGATGATCTACATGGGCATAGAACAAACCTAGTATGTATGGAGGTATGGGAGAAATAAAGATGCAGGTCTTTTCCTCAAAAGTTTGTGATACTGTTGAGGAGGTTTTGTTTAACACAAAGAGCAGAAGATCAGAAAATGGAGTAAGATTAAGGACTAGTCATAGGGTGGAGAGTATGAGAGGAAGATCTTGCAACTGCAGAGAACTGGGCTTTGGGGGTAGGATAGGAGCCAGATGCACAGAAGAAAGGGGAGCACAAAGCCATCCAGAGTGGAGACAGAGAGCTCAAATATGGTGTGTGCTTGGTGTTGGGATCATGGCATCCTGGCACAGCTGGAGAAAGATTCAGATTAGAAAGTAGCAGGGGATTAGGTAAGAGAGGAAGGTCCAGCTTGATTAGGAAGAAGAATGGAGGTTAAGAAATTTTGAAATTCTTAGGTCCTGGCAAGGCATTTTAGACTTTTGTGCAGAGGACAAACAGTTTAAACCAGTCTCTGTGTTAATTAGCTTTTAAGGAGCTCCTTTCTTACTACAGGATTGGAGCCTGGTCTCTGGGAGGTCAGCCTCATTGCCCTGGTGAAATTCTATGCTTTCCTAAGGATGATGGTTGAGTTCAATAGTTGATCAAGAATCATCAGAGAACAGGATGGAAGAATGTCACATTTAGTACTGAGCATTATCTTACTTTCTAAAGCCTGCCCAGCTTCTGTTTATAGATGATAATGATGAAGGTCAATGATAAGGATGTTGATGAAACAGAATTCAGACAGACTAGTGGAGGATTTTGTCCAAGGTCACAGAGCACGATTGTGGCAGAGCGGGTACTAGCCAGCATGTCTCCTTTGCTCGCTCACCTGATTCTCACAGATGCCCAGGATTGGGGAAGTGCCTGGAGAGTCTTTACAGGAAAACCACATTTCAATTACTGTGTTTGTGATCGAAGAGGCCCGTGGTTGGGCTCCAGAGTGAGAGCAGTTTCTTTGAAGGCCCTCAAGCTGATCAGGACAAAGACCATGGTGCTTTTTGCTCCTGGGGAAGATACCAGTTGGAGCTACTTCCCTAAAGTTGTTTGTGCCTTAAGTGGCCTGGGCCTCTGGCCACAGATTCTAGAAGCTGTCCTACACATCTGTGAAAGGTCTCAAGGTCTAAGTGCACCTGGCCAAACAGGCAAAGGCATTCTCTAGGGAAGCCTGCCTGGCCCATCAGAGGGTGCCCAGGAAAATGAATTTGGACAGGCAGAGAGGTGCCTGATCCAAGCTAAAGTGCTGGGAGTGGAGCCACTCCATTTCTTGGGGAAGGAGTAGGGACAAAAGGGACTTTATCTTCAATCTGAAGCTCCTGCTTCTTTCTTGTCCCCTGAAACATCTGGGTTATCACATCAGGTCACTCTGGGCCTGGTCCTTCTGTCTGCCTCCATGGCCTGGCCCTGCCAATCAATCTGTCAAGTGGACTCAAGCCCAGCCCCAGGCAGCATTGTTGCAGCTGCCTGTTAGCCTCTCAGAGGAGAAGGACTTTGTATGGTGGTGGGTCTTTACCCCCCATCTAAAAAGGTGCACCCAGGCCTCCCTCTTCCAGAGCAAGGCAGGTGGGCTGAGTAGGAAGGACAGCAGCCACCCACTGGCAGTCCCCCCACCCCCACCAATCCTGGACTGTCTTTCATTCTCCTCGGTGCTTCTGACATGTGTGTTGCCCTCCTTATGCTCAGAGGAATCACTGGCAGTGACAGAAAGGAGATTAGAGGCTGTATTTCTGCCTTGAAGCTTTCTCCAGGCTGTAAGGAAACAAGTGGAACTCACTAGATGTCAGTTCTGGGAAAGGAGAAATCTATGTATATTGTAGCCCAGAAGCAGCGCCCTGTGCGGGGGCATGCTGGTGTCACCTCTGATCGTCCTTCCTCTCGCTAATGTGCATTTTATTAATCCCTGAGTGGGAAGCGGGTTGGCTTCTCTTCCCTAACACTGGTGTGATTCCTCTCTGAGGAGTTCCAGCTCCTCCATACTGTTTCAGGGGTGAGAGTGGGCAGAAGTGCAGGCAGAGCAGAAAGACAGGAGTATGTGGCTGATGCAGGACAACAGGAGGGAGTCCTGACCCCTTAGGGCCACAAAAGGCAAGACAAGAGACAGAGGCTGAAGGACCCTGCCTTGTCCCCGGCCCTTGCCTTTGCAGACTTTAGCAAAGGAGGGAACGGTGAGACAGAAAAGCAGCATAATGTGCACATGGGAGGTGACAATGATTTCCTATCCATCCATCTCCCTGACTCTACAGTGAGCACCTTGAGGACAGGGAGAGAGAGAAAAGGGGTGTGTGTGTGTGTGTGTGAGAGAGAGAGAGAGAGAGAGAGAGAGAGATCTTTGGATCCTCAGGCTCCCATACATAGAAGATTCTTAATATACTAGGGCTAAATTGATGCCATTTGCACCTTTCCAGGAGAGAGGAGGGGGAAGTAGTAGAATGCCACCCCAAAACAACTCTCTCATCTGCTATATTTCCAGACAGCCAGAACCAGGTAGGGGAGGCTGACATTAGCAAAGTTCCTAGGAACGGCCCACCTGCCACTCAGGGCACACCCACCTCTGCTGTCCCCTTCAGGAAGCCCAACATTGCTTTAGCACTCACAACTGCAAGTACTCTCTTTGGATTATTAAGAAGTACAAGAACAAAGAGAATAGTGGAGGTTGGAAAAACAAAATATCTATGGCCAGTAGATATACCACCTTGGTGGCAGTTTTCCTTGACAAGTCTAAACCTGACTTTCCTAAGCCTCATTATCCACATTGATAAAATGGAAACAACTGTCTAGCAAGGAAAAAGGCATTTCTCATATGCTGCTAGTAGGATATAAATGAGTGTGACCTCCCACGAGTAATTTGTAAAAACTCCTTAAAATGAACACATCTTTGGACTTGGCAAAACCACATCTAAAAACCTACCCTAGGAAAAATGATCAAGTCTGGAGCAAAAACAAACTACAAGAATATTTATTAATAGCAAAAACTGGAAACAAAGCATTATGTAATAAACATTTGAACACTTACAGTACATCCCCCAATGCAGTGCTATGTAGCCATTAAAATTATAATATATATTTCCATTACATGAAAATTATTTATGATATGTTGCCTAATATGAAAGGCTGGTTACTGAACACTATAATACAGTACTATTTTCAAGAAAGAAGAGTTTTACTCCAAATGTTAACTGTGGTTATCTTCATTCTGTAGGATTACAACTAACTTTTTTCCTCTTGTTAATCTATTGTCTACAATAAGCATGTGTTATTTTTTAAAGGTACTAAAAATTATTGTGTTAAAATGCCTCCTTTTAAAGTTTAAGAATTAAAGAAGATGTTATACATGAAGGTGCTTTGTAGACTAAAATGTTCCACACAGAGATAGGAGATTAGGGTTTCTGCCCACAAGGAGCTTATAGTTCAGAAAGGGATGACAGGCATATAAGATTAACCAGAACATCAGATGGAATGTGGCAAGAACTTTCAGAGGTCAAATAGCATGTCACTTGGAAACACAGAGGAGGAAAAATTACTCCTGGTTATAGAGGTAGCTGCCAGATTGTTTGAGTTAAATATTGAAGAATGGCTAGGATCTTCTCAGGTAGAAATAGAGAGATATAGAGCAGCAGGAAGTTGTGGGACAAGTATGGAGAGTCATTGTGTTTGGATGGTGGATAAGGAGACTCCTGGTGCAGGGTGGAAGATGAATCCAAAAGGCAGTTCAGGGCCAACCACAGGCACTCAGAAGGATGCACTTGGTCTAATTCAGTTGAATGCCTTCTATGAGCAAGGAGGCACCAAAGAGCCTAGAGCCCACAGTGGCCCAGCTGTAAGCCCATGAAGGACAGTGAGTACTCACTGCTATGCTGGCCATGCCTGGTGTGTTTGGGGTCCTTGATGAGTGAAGATGATATCCCCTGCCTGGGAAGCTCAGTCTGGAAGCCATCATGTGAAGATGTGCTGGATGGCTGATGGTAGGGAGAAGGAGAGGCTGTGACCACCACACCAGGGAGGAGCTCCCTCTCCAGATTGAATGGAAAGGAGGAAAGATGATCTTCAACCCTAACTAGAAAGGAATGGGAAGTGATAGTGATGGAAGTGAAAATTAGGTGGGGCTTGGAGGAGGGAAGAGTCAGATGTCTCTCCTTGGTTTGCAGTCTGCACTGCCAGAGACCAGGAAGTCCTCACAAAGTCCACAGACAAGGTCCCATGGAGGAAGAGCAGAATGCAAGGAGTGAATCAGAATTTGGCACTCACAGTGCCTACCCTCTCCATTGGCTCTGATCTGTTTGGCTTCTACATGTGGCTACCCCAGAGCAGGCAGTCCCCAAGGGTGACTGTAAATGTGTCTCAACATTCTTCATCTCCTCTTGGGAGGAGTCTGGGGTGTGGCAAAGGGAAGAGGAGACTTTCTTTCAATACAGAGAACATTTGTTAATGGAGATGCATGAGCTCCCCTTCTGCCCTTGGAGCTCTCTCAGTTCATCCCATCCTTCTAGCATACCCCAGCTGCCTCTCTCCTGAGACTGGGAATCAAATCTCCCTTAGGATTCCGGATGCTCTCTCTCTACCACCCTCACCTCCCTAGTGATGTGTGCACATGTGTGCATACACACACACACACACACACACACACACACGGTGGGAAAGCCTTGTTGCTCAGATAGATGTATACATTTCCATCTCCCCACTGCAGCTCCCAGTGTGGGCTACTGCTTTGCTCCTCCTGTTGTCTTGTCACTAGTTAATGACATTCTTTATCAAGGTGCAAATGTGTTTTTACAGAGAGACCAAGATGGTGTTAACTAGGAAGGAAATGTGAATGTTAAAGATGCATGTGCAGGGCGGGGCTCTGGGCTGGAGGTGCTACCTAATGCTGCCCTTAAAGTATAGCCCAGGTCCCGGAGCAGCTCAGCACTCCAGTGACCCTGCCGTCTGGACTCCATATACAGCCTCCTTGGAGTCAAATTAGCAACTGGTCCAACAAGGAGAAATTGATGGGAAGTGTCCAGCCTGACCTTTTGACAGGGCTGACCAACCAACCTCCATATGCAAACACCTTAGTTAATTTCAATTATTGAGAAAAAAAATTAATTAACTTTAATCTACAACTAAGTAAGTTGTGAAGCCAAAGCTACTTTGGGGCCACAGCTCGTGGCCAAAGCTACTTTGGAGCCTCCACTTCTTCTGGCCCATTCCTCCTTGCCACCCTCAAGCACCCTCCCACCCACCATGAACCTAACCAGTGTCCCTCCAGACCCCCAGCCAAAGCCTGCCATTCATTAGTCATGTAGATTGCAAGTTCATCTGCATACCTGAAAGAGCTATGACTGCTGCCCCTTCCTGTGAGTTCCACTAGTCTCAGAACAAGTTGCCTGCTGCTCTTCCCAGTGCTGCCCGCAGCTTGGGGAGAGGGCTGCAGGTAGCAACAGGGTACTGACAACTGTGACACAGTTTGGGCCTCAAAATGACTCGGGTATGTGTGTGTGTGTGTGTGGGGGGGGGGGGGTTTGCTCAGCAATCATGCTAAAGAAAGAGTTGAAAGGGTAATATAGTAGAGGAAATAGAATCTATACCTTCTGGAATAAAACACATCCTGGGAGAGGGAAAGAAGCCAGTGAGTAGAGCCCTGAGTTCCCTGTTTTCTGAGACCCCTGCTGAGAGCTGCTCTGCCTTGCTTGTAGGTGCTCTGGCTTTAGCTGACAGGAAGCATTTCTGGCCCAGCTGGAAGTGAGGAGGAGGGGAGTGAGCCTCCTGAACACCATCCCAGAGGCTGCAGGATCACCCAACAGTAAGATATGCTTTTCTGTCCTTTAACACAAAAATTAAATCCCCCAGGCAGACTTTTTTTCTTTCTAAAGCCTCTAGGATCAGTTGATCACCTGAGCTGACACTTAGCATGGACAATCTTTGGCAGTAAATTGTTGTGCTTTTTTTTCCCTACATCTTTATGTTTTACCTTCTTAGCACCTTGAGGACGAGGGCCAGCCCTCCTCCCTGTACACTCTGCTCTTCTGCCAGTTCCATGAGTTGTTGGTACAGAGGGATGGGGTATTGCTTACATCCATATTGATGATCACATTTGTACAACTCTCTGAGCAAGTATTACCACCTGAGGTCATCTGGGTGTGCCAGTGAAAAACACAGTTCCTGGTCCTCACAGTCAGACTCTGGTTCTGAGAGTCAGATGAAGACTCATGGATCTGTATCCTAAGCCCAAGCAGATTTTTTTTTCATGGTCCTGGGGATTGAACCCAAGTGTGCTACCACTGAACTACATCTCCAGCCCTTTTTAATTTTTATTTTTAGTCAGGTCTTGTTAAGTTGCTCAGATTAAATTCAAACTTCCAATCCTCCTGCCTCAGCCTCCCAAGTGTCTGGGAACACTTGTGCCTGGCAACCCCAAGTGTTTTTGATGAATGTTGAATAAATCATCCCATTTATTTCTGATGAACTATGAGAAATAGTTCTTTAGAATGTATTGAACATTTTGAATAGAGAACCTCATTTGATCCTCTTATCAGGTAAGATTTTTTTTTTCTTTTTGGTTTTCTTAATCCCCTTAAGGATTAAGAATCTCACGGATTTATGTATCAGTTAGCCAAGGTTTTGGAAACCCAGTTATCCAAACCAATCCTTTTTTCTTTCCAGTGTGTCTTGATAAGGGCAGGATCTGTTATGGTAAGATTGAGCCCCAACTCCAAAGGCTTCTGCCCATGATTCTCTAAGTTTCCCTGATGTCTTAGGGCCATCATGGCCTTATAGTTCATCAGCCCTCCTTTTGGGGACAGTAATCATTGCTAAATTCTATCACTAAAGCCGGTTTCCCTGCAGGGAAGAAGAGGAAGAGAGAGAAAGCTAGCCACAAAGGTGAATGTCCCTGCGTCCAGCTCCCCAAGCAGGGGGTTAGTTAAGCTATGGATGTTCATAGAGGACCCCATGCCTGAAAGTAAGAGAATGGCAGCAATAATTCTGCTTCCTCTCAGGGGAGTTCTGTGTTTTAGGTATATTAAGCGCAGGGAGTGGGGGGTGGTGGGTCACCATGGTCCAGCGGGCTATGCCTCTGGAGGGAAGGTCATCTACAGGGGTCAAGACTGGACTAAGTGTAGTTGGGCAATCCTATCTGGGGGACAAGCTGACAATTTTTGCAACATTTGGAGCCTGTGTGCACAGTGATGTTGCAGAGTTTATTCTACACAGTAGCTATGACAAGGGCTTGAGAAAGAGTGAAGGGCAAGTAGAAAAAGAAAAGCCTGACAAGAGCTATACACTCGGTAAACCAGAATGAGTACGTTGCTACCCAAGTCCAGTGACTTTTTCCAGGACCCAAGTGGAAATGAGGCTCTTTCTTTGGAATTACTTAGTGGTGCTCTATTCTCTCAGGGCTGAGGCTCAGGTTGCTGGGTTCCAACAGGCCAACCTGTGCCCAGGAGAAAGGACATGCCCCTGCCATCACCTGCATGGTAGACTGAGCAAATATGTTGACTGACTGCTAGCTCTTGCCATGGATTGTGATTTTCTGGAGAATGGAAGGTTTCCATGGATGCAGTAGAAACAATATTACCAACATATCCTTGACCTCTGCCCCTTCAGTCCCCCAACACCCATACACTCGCTGACTACTGCACTGTCTTTCCAAGTGAGTGACAATATGGTATCTCCTGGAGACTAAATACAGTTGACACTATTGCTTGGATGGGTGTAATCGGCAAGGACGATTTTTGCAGCTAATGCTGGATGTGTGGCAATCAGAGAAGCCACCAGCTGTCTCACTTAAATTCTTAGCTCTCTCGCTCTCTTTTTTTAAAATCGTTTTGCTTACATAATCCACCCCCTTTTTATTTTCTAATTCTCTCCTTGCAAAGCTGGCACCAGAGGGGAAGGGCTGGGGTGGAGGGGGTAGCAATTACACATCAGTTTGGGGAGCATTTACATTTTGCAATTACAATTTAAAAATAAGTCTCGTTAATGATCTCCACGTGTGAACGACAAACCTTAACTGACATACATACTCTCCTGGGCCCGCCTGCCTGCCCCCACCCCCTGCCGCCCCAAAAGCCTGAGACTGAGGGAGGCTAAAGTTCCCAGAGAGGAACAGCAGGAGGCCTGGGCCAGCTCAGCTGTGAGGGGTGGCCAGGAACATTAATGTGCCTTTGATGTTGGTTAGAGGACAGAGATAGGGTTGAGGACATGGAAAACTAAGACTTCTAGACCCTAACTTCTCTCCTCCTCCCTGCCTTATGCAGGGTCCTGACCCATCTCTTTGAGCCAAGTCATGTTCAGTTCTCTGTGTCCACAGGAGACTCTATCAGTGCTCAGAGCTGTGGCGAGAGGGGCCCCCACTGTTGTTATCCAATGCCGGTATCCTCCCAGGTGGGAATTTTCAAAGTCCCATTGAGCAAACATGAATCCTAGTCCCCATGAGCCAGTCAAGACAGCTGGATATCCAAGTATTGTGAAAAGGGGCTGATTCCTTCTTTAGGGTTCAGAGAGGGAACAGCATGTGCCGTGTCCCTGTTTGGGAACAACACTGTTCTTCTTATCAATGAGTTAGCACGTGTTAATCTGAGCCCTCTGATTCCTGCCTAAGCTCAGGCTTTGAATCTCAACCATCTGGCTTAGATCCTAGCACTGCCATTTGCTGGCTGTGGGTCTGGGGCAGGTTACTTGAGCAGCTCCTGAAGGGACCCCCCTCTCACCCTCCCCTCTCCCCATAGGATTCCCTGTGGGCTTGGCATCAGGCTGGGGCTCAGACTTCCATGCTCACTGGGTCTCTGCCTGACTCTGCTTTTTAACAAGCCAAATTATCTCTTTCCTGGACACTACTTCCACTGGGTGATCTTTCCTCCTGGCCCCATGTATGTTCCTTACATGTGAATGAGAGCAGGGGACTAGGAGCTCCTGAGCTACATTCTGTAGCCTCTGATACTCATCCCCACTCAGCTCCCCTCCACCAAATATTTGAGTATAAAGCTATTCATCTCTTGGGCAACCTCCAGGCCAGTCTTTGAACTGACACTTACAGTCAAGAACTCCCAGCTGTTACCAGAAACATGCACAAGATAGCTCTTACCCACTGCAGAAAGAGTCACACATCTTAGGAAGATCTGAGAAGAGAATAGTTTCCAGAAGTAGATATGTGACCTGTGCAGGGAAAACAGAAGGGGCCCACAGTCAAGGAGACTCTTGAAAACAGGGTTTGTGTCTTAGTTTTGGTGTTTATTTTAACATAATTAAGTGTTATGGTTTGGGGATCTGGGGGCCAGTTCAGTCATGGTGCGCTTGTCTAGTGTGCACACCCACAAAAATTATATATATATGTACACACACACTGTTCTAAAAACTTGCTTTTCAATAAATTGACACATAATAATTGTACAAATATATGGAGTACAGTGTGAGAATTCCATGCATGCACACAATGTGCAATGGTTAAATCAGTGTTTTTGGCACTCACTGCTTCTTAAATATTTATCATTTCTTTGTTCAAAAAGTTACTTTTTAAACCTAGGTTAAAAACCTAGTTTATATGAGGGACTGTTTTCCAAAATAAGTAGATCTACTCCCATTATTTTCAATTGCTGTATAGTGTTTTTATTATTTGGATTTTAAATTATTTACTTTAGCTTTTTTTTTTTTTAATTATAAGTATGTGTTACAGAAGGGGAAACAGTGTAAAGATATAAAATAAAAGGTCTCCTTTCTTTCCCCTGCATTTTCAACACAGGAAAGCATCTGTGTTCTGGTTACTTGATAGCCAACATTTACTGTGCTAAATAATACTTCAGTTCCTCTTTCCTAATGTATATATTAATATATTAACTCCCTGCTATGAAAGCTCAGAAAATTACCATACATTCTCTCCCTTCCAATCTGCATGAATTTGATAATTTTTCATATCGTATACTAAAAATAAATAATTGCTATCATTTATTTTTAGTATATAGTATATATCATATATTATATACTCCACATATATAATATACTATATAATACATAATATTGTGTAATAGACACTGTGTTAATATAAGTATATATTTTAAATCTTAATATAAAAATATACTAAATAATATGCAATATATATAAAATACTGAGTTATATATAATACTATATACTATACTATTTACTGTGTATCACATATTATGTAGTATATTCTAAACATTATAATATGTAATATGGAGTATTATAGTATGTAATACTATATATTAATATATATATATATATATATATATATATATATATATATATATATATATATATACCCCCACACACATACATGTATTACAACTATAGGTTTAAAACTGTTTTGTCTTTAGTTTTGTTTTATGGTGGTTGGTACTGGAATTGAACCCAGGGACAGCCCACCACTGAACTATACCCCCCATTCCTTTTTAGTTTTTGAGATAAGGTTTTTTGCTTAATTGCTAAGCCTGGCCTCAAACTTGTGATCCTCCTGCGTAGCCTCCTGAGTCCTTGGGATTACAGGCATGTGCCACCATACCCAGCCTTTCCCTTTGATCTTGCTGATATTGCTCCACCATATTCTTATTTCCAATCTTTCACAAAAATATATAATATCATATCTTATAATATGATGCTATATACTATTATATAAAGTTTAATACTTCATATATTACACAAAATTATATCATATAATACTTAAATACTATATATAACACACTTTCTACTATATGCAGTGTATGTGTTATACTGTATATTATTATGTTATATGCCATACATTATAAATAGAATAACAACAATATCTACTCTGTTTACATTGTTAAGATTTAGAAGATCTATATTCTGTTATATAAATTTAGTTACCTCTGCATTCGGGTGAGGGGTTGATTATAAAATGAAAGTCTATTAAAAAGCATCAAACCCACTATGGGTATGGAAATATTATTCAACCACATAACCAAACAGTGTGATTTGCCTGAGGAAGGAGATGGGTCCCGTCACTGCGATCCCAGCTGCTGTGATGGAACTTTCTGAGCACTAGGGAATGATGACCCCCTCCACATTCCCTCTGGATTTTTCTTTCTGTGGGTCAAACCAAGTTGCTGCTCTTATTGTGTGTATACTGTCCTCCTCTTTGCATTTCTTTGTTTTGCTGGAATACCACCTCTAGCTATTTTTTATAATGATGAGTGGGAAATAAACAGTTCTCACATGCCCAATGTGACTCTTCTTTTGCCTTCACACTTGGTTGATAATCTGACTGAGCTCAGAATCCCAGGTTCGAATCTTCCTCTTTTCTTTTCTTTTTTTCGTGGAATTGGATTCAGGGCCTCTGACGTGCTAGATAAGAGGACTGCCAGTGGACTCCATCCCCAGCCCCTCTCCTTCGGTTATGATGATGTTGTTCCCCCGTCTTATTTCCAGGCTTGCAATGAGAATCTGTGGAAACTTTTATTTTCTCATTAAAATTCTGAAATTTTACCTCTAGGTACTGGGGTGTAGATTTGCTCTATTTTCTTCTTTCTTTTCATTTCATTTCTCTTACTCAGTCTTTGGGGTCCTTTTAAATCTGAAGTCACCTGTCTGACCTCAGCTCAGCGAAGTTTTCATTTTGTTATCTTTACTCATTCCCACCATAGTGTCTGTTTTCTCCTTCTGGAATGTTCACAGTCCAGCACAGGGCCCAGCACGTGGCCAATGATGGCTGTTTTCCCCCTGGGACTTAAATTCTAGAGAGGACCCTATTGCTAACTTGGGTCAGTTTCCTCTTTGGTCCAGGGAAGATGTCAGACCTCATGACTGCTCAGGAATCTCCCAGCTCTGCTGGTCCTCTGATAATCCGTCCCAGACTCCTGGAGTGGGGAAAAAGCAGAGTAAAGAGAAAACAGGTGATCAGGGCAGCCACTACAGCCAGCTTCCCACTGTGGACCCTTTCCAGGAACTCCCATCTCGCCAGTATCTGTGTCTGTCCCCACTGGGCACTGCTCCCCTTGGCCTTCCAGTCACTCTGAAATGGGCTGCCTCGTGGCTTCTCCTCTGCCCACCCCCCTGCTCCCCACACTTCTCAGCTCACATGCACACAGCTCCCAGTGTTCCAAAACAGAGGCTGGGCCAGAGATAGCTAGACCCTAAAAAGAGACGAAAGAACACAGGGGCCTGCCAAGAGTGGGGCTATGCCCCAGCTTTGGGAAACTTTCCCGGGGAGAGTCATCTCAGATGAGCATCCTGTTTACACCTCCTCACCCTGGTGACATCTCCCATGCAGTTTTCCCACATGCCCAGACCAGTTCTGGACAGAACCTCTAGATCGGAGAGTTGAGATTCTTTGTTCCTTTTCCCTGGGCAGCCTGACCCCAGAAGATCCAGAATAACAAATGCTCAGATCCCAGGAGATTAGGATTTGTTCTAACTTGGAATATCCTAATTGGTCCTTGAGGGCCACTGTGCAAAATTGTCTTCTCCTTCTATCTCCCTGCTCCTTGCCCTAAAGCATGGTAAGTGGGGGTATGCCAAGAGAATGAAGAAGGGGAAAGTAGAGGCACAATCTTGAACTTCAAGTCCGCAAAGATTCTGTGTGAAAGGCAGGGCTCTTTCTTTTCCATGGAGACCATAATGATAGGAAATGAGTTGTCATTGCAAAAGTCATGATTAAGGTTCTATGCAAGTTATACTTTTCAGACAAGTTTCTAGTATTTAAAGATTCTGCTAATACGAAACACATCTCCTTTGTGTCTGGTCCAGCTGGAAGGGCCAGGAAATGACGAATGGTTTCCCTAGGAGAAGCCAGAGAACTACAGACCCTTCCCAAGGCTGGAGGTTGAGGAGATAGAGGCTGCAGGAAGCAGCCAGGGGCCAGTGGGCGGCAGAACACAGCTCTGGTGCTCTTTCCTAATCACAGCTTGCTTTGGAGACTGTGAATAAAATTCTATTGCAGACCCACAGGATGTCTTCACTGGCCACCCCTGCTGCTAGAATCTCACTGGCCTGAGGAAAGAGAAGGGTCAGAAAGAAAGCGGCACAGGAAGGGGCTTCAGCCAAAGGAGAAAGCTAGAACCTAGGGAAATATGACAAGGAGTGACACTTCCTAAGGAAGGAATGCCCTGACACGAAAAATGAATATTGCTCAACTGGACAGGCTTTCCGAAGAGAGAGCCAGGTGCCTCTTCGCCTGTGAGTCATGGACAGATTTCATTCTAGAACAGGGACTTCTTTGCAGCTGTGGGTGGTCCCTGGAAAGCCAGGGGTAGGGTGGAGAGAAAAGGCCAAGTGGAGACAGTTACAGAGAGCAGGCTCATTGCAGGCTCCCTCCCACCCAACCCCACCCTACCCTACTGGGCCCCCACAGGGCATCTTGGTCCAGGCTGTCAAGGAGACACTAACGGTTCCCAGTCAAAGTGAGTCAGAGCCTTGGCCCTGAGCAGCTGGGTGCAGGATCTGGGACAAGCAGCCCGGTTTTCAGACATATAGAGCTCCTTCCCAGAGTTGTGCTCCCAGACAGCTAAGACACATGACCATGTTCCCAATGACACATCGCCTTTGAGATGCGCTCTCCAACCAGACATTTCTGTCATTTCATGTTTATTCTTTAATTTTGTTCTTTCCCTTCCTAATTGAACACACAGTCCAGTGAGTCTGTGACGGAGACTCGAGATTTGCTGCTTTCAGCACGCTAGGTGTTTTCCATCTTCGTCTTGGTAGTATTATGTCTCCAAGCCCCTTACTTCTTCTTGCTGGTATCAGCACTTTCATTTTTCTATCTCCCACTCACTCCGTTTTTTAAATAATAAGAGCAGAATGCAATAAAATATTTACATAAATTTGGACCAACACTGCTGTACAGGATGACAGGACTGACAGAAACTGAAGCAGCCCCAGTGTGGGAAGGTATAAAAGACATGTGCATTGACCGTATACAAAAGCCTGCAAGTGGCACGTGGAACACACTTAGTGGTGTCCATATAACAGAATTCTTAGAAATTTAGTTCGGGTGAAAGTCAAAGGACAGCGTATGATAGACGGCTCGTCAAGGTTGGCAGCTTGTTTTCATGATCAGTTTTGCCCTGTCTGCACTTCTTTGGCTTCTCTGGGTCTCATTCCTTTTCTGGTGTTTCCTGCCTTCACCCTACACATTCAAGAGTCTTGAATCAGATGGTGTTTAACACTGGAAACTCTCTCAACCTCTCTAAGCCTCAGTTTTCTCATCCACAAATAGGAACAATTATAATGCTGACTCCATATGGTTGGCAAAAAAAATAAACAAGGTTATCCTTATGAGCTGAGCATCGTGCCTTGTGCCAGGTGAGGGCTAATAAATGACGTTGTTATTAATTCACTATTATTGTCTCACGCCCATCAAAATTCACTTCAGGGAAAGGGACTAATAAAGTCATTCTCACTGAGGCCTAAATGGCTGCTGGGACTTGAAGGGTTGTCCTACCCAGATTTGTTTGTTTTACCTTTTAACAGTCAGCCAAAGAAACTGAGTTGTCACTCTCTGTGCATGTGTATTTTCAGGCTCCATGGGGGGGGGGGGGAGTCCTATTGCATATGCTTTCCCACCATAGGTGCCAGGTACCTTGTCTCCTGGGGAGCATAGTGGTCATCGGGCCAGATAAGATGTGTGGATGAGGAGTAGGTTTTTCTTAATATAGAAACATACATACGGTGCCCCACATCTGACTGTGCAAGGGTCTGAGGGAGGGGACAGTCCGGAGTGGAAAGTGAAAGAAACTGTCATGGAGGAGTAGGGTTTGGAGCCAAATTTTGATGAGGAGATTGCATAACACAGAACACCTTCCTCGGGAATAAGAAAAGCTTCAGAGGAGACAGCTTGGGTGAGGCAATAGAGGGCGCATCTGCTCAGCTGCAGTGTGAATCTGAGGGTCCCTGGGATGGGCTCACTGATCATCGTCACTTCCTCTCACAACGTGGCCATTGTCCTTCCTTCCCTGGGGGCTGACTTTCTTGGTGGATCAGGAGCCCAGCACCAGTGCACCTGCCCTTGTTCCAACAGCAGTGAGGACCAAGGGTGGAGGGGGCTGTCTGGACAGCCTTCCCTCCTCCAGCTGATAGAGTTATTGTGGACTCTACCCCAGCCTTCCCCACTTTTTTGGGGGGACCACCACAAAGGCCCCAGGGAAGGGCATCCATTTGCTAGGAACGTGCAGATTGCAGTAATAACCTGAGCCTAGCCCAGAGACCAACCACTTGTTTCCATAACTGACTGCTGATTATGTTTTATTTTGCTTTTTTTTCTCTCCAATTAAAAAATTGGGACCCAGAGGATATGGTTTAGCCTTTCTCAGAGTGGAGAGGGGACTGGCTGACTATTTTAGGATCCTCTGGTTCCAGGAGATTCTGAGATCATTGCGGGGGGTGGAGTGGATGGGCTTCAGGGTCTCCCCTCTGTGGCTCCTGCCCCAGCCCCTCTCTGCCCAAACTTCGGTTCCCAGGCTCCGGCTCCCGGGGAGTGCCCTGCACTAGAGAAGAGACTTATGAAGGGGAGGGAGGCAGGTGGGCAGCAGGGAGGAGGCTGCCTGGCTCTTTCATCCTGGCTCCCCAGCGTCTGAGCTGTGTGTCTGTCTCCGTTGAGTTGTGAGCCTCAGGGGCCGGCCTGGGTTGTTTTCTCAGCTCAGTTCCTGAGCAGCGGCTGCTGTCAGCTCTCAACAAATAATAATAAACCTGGGAATCGGGTTTGTCGAGGGGGACTTCAGTCCCCAGGTTCATTTTTAGATTTGTTTCTCTCTGTGTGTACAGACAAGGAAGCATGTGACAGTGTCTCAGAGGGCCCTGCAGGGGCTCCCCACGGCCCTGGCAATCCACCCTCACTGCCACCCTGAGGAAGACCCGGAGGGCTCTCCTCTGTCCCTGATCTCTGAAGCTGCCTGGATGTTTAAAAGAAAAGAAAAATAATTGAATCAAAGGCCTCAAGCTCTCTGCTTTCCTTGTGCCTCCCCACCTCTCCCACTCACGTTTGTTTGGCTAGACATAAAGGAACTGGAGATGAAAAAGAGGGCAGACTCCCCTCCCTAGGTGAGGGAGTTGCCTGAGTGATGGGCAGGAAACTGGGGCAACAGGCCCAAGGAAGGCCCTCCCTGTCAGGGCAGCAGCCAGACCCGGGACCTCTGTTTCTAGGGTACAACAGGGGAAGGGTCTCCTGGCAGAAAAAGGGAAAGTAAGGCAAACACCGCTGGGAAAACAAGGACCCACCTGTGGGTGAGCATGAACCATAAGACCTTAACAACACCCTCTGGGACAAAGCAGCACCCGCTTTTCAGCAGAAGGAACCCATCAGAGGTCATTGCTGCAATCCCCCTGCCTCCCAGCAGGAGAAAGTACAAACCACCTCTCTGAGAAGAGTGCAAATGCTGTTCTTCTTTACAGCCAACATGCACTCTACCCTTTTTTCCCTTTCTAGGTTTTTTTTTTTTTTTTTGGTTTTGGTTTTTTGTTTTGTTTTATTTTCTTTAAAGGAACCAAAGGGAGGGAAATTGCCAAGTTGTAAAGTGCTTAAAGAAGAGATAAGAATCTTCATCAAAATGCTAAAAGCTGGAGGGGGAGAGTAATGTGAAAACTCTTGCCTGCTATTTATGGGATTGATTCTCAGATCAAGAAGAAGCAAGCAGTTGGATGAAAGGAATTATTGTTAAGCTCCTCGGTAGGAAGATCTAATGGACAATTGCCGCTATCAGGGGGAATTAAATTGCTGTTTCAGTTTGTAAAATATATCAGCAGCTTTTTGAAGTCAGCCAAGGTGTGACAGCGCATCAGGGAATGAGTGGGGGCTCTACCACTACTGTCCTGGTGCAGGGAGGCAGTAGCAGCTGGACAAGAGGGCTCAGGACCCTGGTCCATGTTTTCACACCACGTTGAAGAACAGCTGAACTGGAGGAGGAATGGAGGGGAAGGGAGCCTATGAACTCTGGGCCCTGGTGTGCTGGGTCCCCTGTGATTTAGAGCTGTGTGCCAGTCAGCAACAGGGCAAGATGGCACCACTCCTCTCTGGGAAAGCTAACCAGGTTTCAGTTCAAGGAAGACAAGTGTTGTCCCTGGATGAATGAGAGACTAATGATGGTGAGGGGGTCTGTGATTGCCTGGGCCAGGGCTAAAGGTTTGTCCCCAAACATGCTTAGTCAAATCCTCTGCTTTATTAACCATGAAGCCCCTCGTCAGCCCCCCATCATTAAACTGTGGATACAGAGGAATCCAGAGTGGATAGCAACCATCCCCCATCCACGCTCCAGAAGTGGTTTCTGGGTTTTTTTTTTTGTGTGTGTGTGGGGGGGGGGTGGTTTTTTTTTGTTGTTGTTTTTTTTTTGGTGCTGGGGATCAAACCCAGGGCCTTGTGCATGCAAGGCAAGCACTCTACCAACTGAGCTATCCCCAGCCAGAACTGGTTTCTGGAACAAACTTGTGCTCATCTTCTCTAGGCTGGGTCATAAATCAGTGTGCATAAATGACCAATTTGCTCAGCCACACAGGACACGTTGTTATTCCTGATAAAAAGCAAAGAGTAAAATGGCCTTGTGGGGCAGGCAGGTGGAGAAAGGGGAGGTAGTTGAGGCCCTTGGAAGTAGGATCCTGGGCCACTCCTTGGGTTTGGGAGGAGGAAGGGGGTCTATGTTACCCTTTCTAAAGCCCATTTACTCCACGAGGAGTTTAGAACTAATGGAGGAGAGAGGGAGAAATATTTTCACACTTCTCAGAGAGTCTTAGCCAAAACTCATGCTGGCGTCTTCTCTGTCCCCACACGGTTCCCTGGAGGCTAGCATTATGATACTAGGCATGACCTGGCACCACCTTCCAAGTAGGCATCCCAGAGAGACAGCAAGTGACAACAAGTACCGAGAGTGGTGGGTGGTCAAAGGGTGTGGTTGTCTTGACTGCCATCTCTGCTTCTTGCTGAAGTCAGTAGGGAATTAACTTCCACTGTTGTTCCACGCAGGAGCCCGAGGGGCACCAGGGAAATGGGCCTCATGGTCATGAGATTCTGCAAGGACTTAGGGCCCTGGGCCAGGTGCAGTATGTCCTGGGATCTGGGTAACTGTGGAGCTGCAGTTCACTTTGACCTCTTAGCTGGCCAGCCTCAGAACTGAGTGAGCAAGGGATCAGACCTGGGTGCAAATCCTGCTTAGTTCCTCTCCCATCCGAATTCCCCTTAGTAACACAGACATAGGTATACTCCCTGCTCGCAGGCCCCACCCTGAGCCTCATCCGACCAGACTAGAGGATTTCCATTTTCCCCCAGCACCCTAAAATCAGAGAGAGTCAGGAAGCAGCGGCCACCAGGCCCAGCATTCCTGTTGCCTAAATCCCCAGGCCTCTGACTTTGTCACCACACTAGGGCAGTGTTTCATAAGCTGTAGGGTACAGCAGGTTCTAAGGGTGCCTGCCCCTCTTCCTACAGTTTCTTAGTCCCCACCTCAAGGACCCTTCACTTCTTCCTCCTTTTGAAACATTTTAAACCAACAAATTGATATTGGGGTAGAACCCCACCAGTGCATCCTCTCTCCACTCCATCCTCCTCCATCTCCATTCCCCCACCTGGCCACACATCCCAGGCAGTGGGGACCATGGAATTCCTGTAGACACTCAGCTTTCAGCTTGTGGTTTTTAGCCTTTATTGGATTTTGCAAAGAGACCTGGGGCGTGTGTGTGTGTGTGTGTGTGCACCCACACGCCTGTGTTTCTTTAGATAAATCCACAGAGTCACATGAAATCAGTGACAGGTTGACACCGTTATTTCAAGATTCATCGCTCTGAGTTGCCAGCAGAGGAGACCTAGCCAACTCCTTCCCACCAACAACACTTTTTTTCCAGGCATAATTTATAGCACTGGGGTGAATTTGTTTCCAAAAGATGAATATCACACTATCAGCAACAGCTGCCTCTCATTTTTATTTGTTTTTAAATTTGACTCAAAGTCCAATTCTCCGTACACATCCCAAGCTGTAAATCCTAAGGCGACTGATTACATGATTTAGTAAACAGGTTATATTATATAATGCAATTAAAGAGGGGCCCTGCCACGCCACCTACAGGCCACTTCTAGGAAGGGAGCTAGATCAGAGATGGTCACTTGGGACAAAGCTTGCCACTGAAGGAGAAAGGGGGATTGCACCAGGGTTGAGGCACCTGCCCCAAAGGGATCCGTTGAAGCCAGCCAGGTTACTAATGCAGATTTTCGGTCCCTCCTGCTGAGTTCACTGTATTATTTCAGCCTCCTGCAAATCTGTCTAGACGTCAGAACACCAGCCTGGGCAGCTGTACAGAGAGGAAGGTTTGGGTGGAGGGGTTACCCGAGGGTGGTTGTGCTGGGGGCATGGCAGGCTCCTGGCTCACTGGCCACAGGGACTCTATTCCTCCACTTTCAAGTGTGAGGGGAGGAAGAGAAGAAGGGAGCTTGCTGGCCCTTGGAATGAAGCTACAGTCCAACTGTTTGCCTTCGATTCCACAAGCATATCTGGAGTGCTAATTGTGGGCAAAGACTTTTATTCTGCAGTCCAAGAGGAAAAGTGACTTGTGCAAGCCACGAAGATCTACTGGGAGTGGAATCCAGGCCTTGGGACTCTAAGCACAGGCTCTGATCCTGGAAATTGAGAATTGAGGATGACCTTGTGAATGCTCTTGTCCTAGTGAATTTACAAATGGGGAGATTGAGACCCAGAAAGGGGTTGGTCTTCCACAGCCCCTACTTGTATCAAGTGAAGGAAAATCATGAAAACTCTGTGTGTGTGTGTGTGTGTGTGCGCGCGCGCACGCGCGTGCATATAATGAAGGACAGAGGAGAAGCACCTCTTAGCTGCTATGGGAGGGAGGGAAGGAGGGAGGAAGAAAGGAAAAGAGGGAGGGAAACCAGGGACCACCTTCCTCACCTCTCTTCCCTGGATTGCAGCACTTCTAAAATACTATTATTAGGTTCTGTTGTCTCAACAAATTCTTCTCCAGAGAATTTTTCTTTTTCTTTTCTGTTTCTTTCTTTTTTTGAGGGGGGGCAGTGCTGGGGATCGAACTCAGGGCCTTGCACATATTGCACATGCTAAGCAAGTGCTCAACCACTGAGGTATATCCCCAGACCCCTCCAGACAGTTTTCTAACTGGGTAACACCATGGGTAACATCACAGAAAATCAGTCTCTGGAGAGAAGAGGAACTCATTTCCCAAGGGCTGAGAAAAAAACTGGACTAGAAGTGAGTGTGGATGGGAGGGAGGGAGTTCATGGAGGAGGAAAACAGGACTATTGGAGTCTGAAAAGGTAGAACTATCCCCTTCCCTCTCGTCCTTGTGCCAACACCAGGCCAGTCTTCAGTTTGAAGCAGTCACGGGACAGAAAGGGGCCAAGGAAAGCTTGGCCCCTGCATTCCCTCTCCTACCTCAGCACCGGATACAATTTAGTCCCAGCTAAGGTCAGGGGCCAGGAACAAATGCTGTGGGGCCAGCTGGCCAGACAGTTCCCAATTAGACTTTGTTTCTCATCCTTAAGGCCCCGAGCCCCCAACCCCTGCACCCTGGCCCAATTACTGCCCAACAGCATTAACCCCTTGGTGCCCCAGGCCGTTAATGGAATGTTAATTGGTCTAATGGGTTTCATGTCAACAAGTCCTAATGAGCTCTTTCTAACAAGCTTGGCATTTTTTTTCTAAGCCTGTTTGTCAACACACAGGAGTTTGGGCTCCAGTCAGAGCCTCCTGTGCCTGGCTGTGGGGAGCTAGTGCTGAGGAGACAGAGGAAGATGGGTACCCTTAGGCTGAAGTTCCCGTTTGCTAAAGGAGTGTGCCTTTGTGCCCCCGCCCCCCGCGCCCCTCCCCAGCGTTACCGGGCTCCTGGCCTCTTGTAAAATGATATTTTCAGCTCCTTTTAATGGGATGATATCAGTGACACAAATATTTCTTCTTGGTTATTCTCGTGGAGTATTGTATTGTTTCTTGTGCCCCCTCGCTGTTACACAGTAAAGGTTTTCAGCATTAAAAACAAAACCAAACTGAACAGGAACCTCGCCTGGATGGGAAATCTGTCCCTGGTAAATGTTCCTCGTGTGCCCTCCATTTGCAGTCTTGGCTTTGCTCCCTGAATGCCCTGGTGTCTGGTAACAGAAGCGCCAGGGCTTCTGGACAGGGCCAGAGCCAGGCAGGCAGCTTCTCACAGCCCCTGACAAAAGCTCAAGGCCCTGGGCTGGGTTTGCTCCTGGAGCTCAGTCCTGCCACTCTTCTCCCCACTCCCAAAGGAAGTACACAAAGGGGAGGTCTCCCCAAAGGCTGGGACCCCAGCTGTGCTGAAGGACTCCCCCCATGCTCAGGCCAGAGTCTCAGTCAAGTCCCTGACCAGATGAGTCAGATCCCCAAATTCCTCTCCAAATGGTTGCATGTGGCCCTTCGGTGGACCTAGTGGGATGGGGGGTGCACATGCAGGTGGAAGGGGTGAAGATCCGGGGCTTATAGAGCTGGGTATGGGGTCCAACGGCAGCTGAGCTCCCAAGTGTCAAGTTGTGGGAGGCTTCTACGCCTCAGTGAGCAGAGAAAGAAACTTAAGCTCCTGTTGAAAAGACCTCCTGTTCTCCTGCAGAAGGAGCCCCTAGAGGCAATGGGGCAGTGGCCTAGTGGCCTGTGGTGACCCGGAGTGGGGGGAGGGGCAAGGGCCATCTGGGTTCTCTGAAGATTGCTTGTATGGTCTCCACCTCAGGAGTCTGAGCCCTGCTCCACAGCCTCGCAGGCTCAGGACTGAAAAGTATCCCAGCCTTCTGGATGGTCGTCTCTGGGAGCAGATCACTCTTAATGTCCCTCCTTGTCCTGAGACAGGACAGCTCTAAATATGTCTAGGGATATTGCCTCTAAACTGACCTGCCTCCCATTCACAGGACAGTGAACAAAAGAATGCAGATTAAAGACTTCTCTATTTAGCCCAAATTCTCTGCTTTGCATTTCCTTTGCTTTGCCTTCACTGTGAATTTCTCTTTTATGGAATGAAGTTACCAAAATACCCAAACCTAGAATTAAAGGAAATTGGTTGCCCCAACAGGAAACAAACAAACAAAAAACACCTCTTTTCTGGATGCGAATCCCACCCTGACTCTGCCCGCAAGCTCCCTCTTCTGGAAATTTCTAGCACTGCATCTGTGCTGCTCTTGGTGCAATGAACCTCCAGGATTGGTGCTCCCAGGAAGTGACACAGCTACCCCATAGGCTCCATCCAAAGTTGCCTTGTCCAGAGTTCCAGGAGAGGCTGTGCCTAACATGTCCCCGAAACATCCCTAGTTCATCGATTCTCTCAGGGTTCTTAAAAGAGATTCTACACCCATTCTAATGTCTCCAAAGTCTTAATTCTGGAAGTCCATTCTAATGTCTCAAGGAATGTGTACTGGACTGGAGGAGTAGCTCAGTGGTTGAGTACTTGGCTCGCATGCATGAGACTCTGGATTCCATTCCCAGCACTGCAAGAAAGTATGAGAAAACCCCATAAATCCGTATCCACCTTTTCCCCCTCTGGAGCCCTCTCCACTCTGCTCTTGACTCCTTTGGCTGGCTGCCACCCACACAAAGACCTAATCATTAAAATAGGCCTTGCCCCTGTGGGTGACGGCTAGTGCCAGAGCCCACCTGTAATCCTGGCAATTGGGGAGGCTGAGACAGGAGGATTGCAAGTTTGAGACCAGCTTAGGCAACTTAGTGAGCCCCTGTCTGAGAATAAAAAATAAAAAGGGATAGGGATATGGCTCAGTGGTAGTGCACCCTTGGGTTCAATGCCCAGTATAAAATAAATTTTTAAAAATAAAATAAGCCTTGATAATTCCCCTGCACAAATGGATGGGCTCTCTTCACAGCTCTCTGCTGAGCCCATGTGCAAAAGAAAAGCCTGGAACTCAGTGCCCAGTGTGTACAAGATGGGCAGGACTTTATGTGATTTTGTCACAAGGATATTCTGGTGGTCTGTCTTCTGAAGTCAGGCCAGGGTAAGGAGCAGTTCAGGCCATGAAGCCAACAGCACTGCCCATACAGGAACAGCCATCATTCTTGCACTATCCCCACCTTGCCTTCTTCTTTCCTGCTAGATTATCACCTTCCTCTACCAACCAGCCTCCCTGGAGAGAAGACCTGGCCTCATTCATCCATCCTGCCTCACCCCCTAATACAGTTCCCTGCACAGAGCTGATACCGATAAACATCTACTGAATGAAACATGAATCTCCGCTGCTTTGCGTGTGCACTTAAGGTCAAAGCATACCTGGTACTTTGGAGACTCAGGTCAGGCCAGAGTAGATCTTTTTTCCCCTTCTTTAAACAACATCACCACACACACACACACATACACATGCACACACACACACATATGCTGGGCCCTGGAAACATGCCCCTTTATTTAATAGCAGCTCCAAGACACCGCCTGCTTCCTGCAGCATTCGGGTACATGCACATTTTGGAAGACCTGGGGAGGGCCAGGCTGACTTGGCATCAGACTGGAGGAGAGTGGAGTCCTTGAGAGCTCTGAGAGAGAGGGGAGGAAGGTTTGAAAGCAGGCTCACAAAGGCTTCTAGCTCCTCAGCACCCTCCTCTCAGGAGACAGGTCCCATATTCCCATAAGTTCTTGCAATCTCCCTCCCTGCAAATAGATAGCTCAGTATCAGCAACTAACCTGCAATTTCTGGCCCTAACTATTTCAGGGCATCCACTGTAGTTCATCAGCTCTCTGAGCATTCTGTTTCCTTGGGTGGCACTGCCAGGCTGTATCACTTACATACTATGGGCACCACGTTCTAGTTCAAGAGGAAATTTTGAGGCCTCCCGGGGACAGCTCAATTACTGATGATAGAGTGGGGGTGGGGTGCAGTGGAACAGACCTGAAACACACACACACACACACCACTCCTGGATTGTGTCTTCTCTATAAAAGGCAGGCCAACAATTTGGCTCTTTTGGTCCCAGATGACTGTGACTCTATTATTGAACCAAAGCTAAAAGAAGCCCTGGAACCACTACATGCACCAAAATAAACAAACAACAACAACAACAACAACAAACCCTGGAGGACTGATGTTGCCCTGCCTCTTTCATTCCCTAAGCCGCCAAGTGGTCACCTTTGGACTGCAGTCGGCCCTCATCCCATGTTACCACTAGGGGGTGTGGTGAGCACACATGGTAGGGGTGGGGCTGATGCTTGGAGATCCTGAGGGGACCTGAAGGCTTCCTGCCCCTGTGAGTGCTGGTGGTTGCTCCATTTATTTATTTATTCTGGTGGTAGGGATGGAGCCCTGCCTGGGTCTCACACATGCTAGGCAAGCATTCTACCTCTGAGCACACTCCCAGTCCTGGTGTTTGCTCCACAACACCTGGGAAAGTGTGGGGCAGGAAGGACCCTTATCATGACCAATTGGGAGGAAGCTCAGGGCTCTCCCAGGTCAAGCTGGGAAGGAGAGGTATCTGAGTAGTCTCCAATCCCGCTGGGCTAACACCAGTCAAGTCACCCTCCACCTCTCCACCCCCACCCCCATTCCCATACACACACTAGGCCTTCGCTGATGCTGAACAAAGCATCGCGGCAGGGGTACCGGCTGTTTTACATATGATTTGAATATTGTTTCTTTCAAGTCAAAATAGCACAGCAAGCCCCTCCCCGCCCAAGCTTCTCCCCTCAGCTTTCATTTGTTCCCCTGAAGGGTCCCCAGCCCTTGCTGTATCTCACCAGTCTTGGTGACCCAGCCTGAAAAAAACAACAACAACAACAAAAAAATGTGGAGCTGGTGGGTCCCCAGGGCTCCCCTGTGCTCGATGGTATTAACAGTGCGGCCCCCTTTCTCCTGCCCACAGATCCTCGATGTGAATCAATCCCATGATGCAACATGCCTCCCCAGCCCCAGCTCTGACAATGATGGCCACGCAGAATGTCCCTCCCCCACCCTACCAGGACAGCCCGCAGGTGAGTTGCCAGCGAAGGAAGAAGTGGGGAGGGAGCATGGTAGCCCTGGGGATCCCCCTGGGAGGCTGGGATATTTCAGGGCTGAGGGGTCTGATCCGATGGGACTCTACTTTACCCAGACAGCCTGGGGGCTCTTCCCTGTCAGGCCTAGGGAGGCTTCTCCGCAGAGAGTGCAGTGAATACAGGCCCCTGATGAAACTCAAGGTTCAGATCCTACCTGAGTCATTCCATCACCAGGACCATAACCTGGAGTAGTGGTCATAGAACTGTCCCTCGTCCCCTACCTGGCAGGCATACCTGAGTACAATTGAACCCTTTTGTTGTAATCAATACAAAATCCACACTCAAGATCCTGGTACCTGATGTAAGCAGAGTCTGCCTTTAGGTATTCAGGAAACTTCCTACTTACAGGTTCTCCCCCTTCGATGGTCACTTGAGTCCTTTTGTCTAGTCCTTCACTGACAGCCTATTGGAAGAATCTGTTCTCATCCGGACTTTGCTGGACTTCTACTTAGAAAAATAGAATTCTTTCTCTATTCCCTCAACTCTTTCCCCCTTGGTCTCCAGCTTCCATCCCTTAGCACAGCCGCTCAAGTTCTTCTGAGACACCCTTCCCGGTTGCAAGTCCTTCAGTGTCCTAGGAAGCATCTTCTCACCGTATTTCCGTTATCTCTTTTGCTCCTTCTGCAAGACAGGTCCAGCTTTTGTGGGTTGGGCTCCTACAGTCCTTAAGACCTATGGCTTCTCCTTCTGCTTCCCCCACTTGCCTCTCACTCCCCCTTGGATCTTTGAAAGCCTGATTTATGTGGGGGAGCTTTCACAGAAGGCTCCATTCTCTGACCTTTACCTTCACACTCTCCTGTTTTCTTTCTCCTGGCCTCTGAAGTCAATATTAATTCAATAATTATTTATTGAGCATCTGTCATGTGAAACTAGAATGTTCACTTAACCTGGGTGCAGAGAGGGCCTACTGTGTGCCAGACTCCCACTCTCCGCAGCAGCCATTCAGTTGCCCTTCCCTGTGTCCCTTACTCATTAGCATTTCAAACACAGCCCTTTTCACCAACCACACTGAAGATCTGTGCAGTGGAAAAGGAAAAGGGTATTAAGATGCAGATAGGGCAGGGAGACTTTTGATCACATTGGGTCCTGTGGTCCTGATACCCCCATCCTAGAGTCAGCATATAGGTAGCTGTTCCGTACTCCCTTGACATCCCCTCACAAAATGACCAGATGATATGGGGCCATTTTGCACAGTGTCCAGCATGCAAACCCCCTTTGATTCCTCTCCCTCTGAAAGTACAAAAGCCCTCCTCATTCACCCACTGTGAGCACATGATCTTGAGTCCCCCACCTTACTCCACAGAGTGACTTCATGTTCCCTCCCTGGCTCTCCCTAACTGAATTCTATATTCAGCAAACTGTCTGTCATGAGTGACTGCAGAGCTGGACTTGGCATTTACAACATCTCCTCTATTCAAAAGTTTTCAGACATCCAATATTTTCAGGGCTCTTCCCTGTATAGTCCCTGGTCCCAGAAATGATTTCAGAAGAAGCCCTCAACTAGTGAAGAAGAAAGATTGACAGAAGAGGAGTCTCTGGAGCATAATGTGGGACAGGAACCCACCTCCCTCATAGATGCAGACCCATTCCCATATCTCTCGGCCAGGGGGCTAATATTAGGGGACCCATGGTGTATTAAGAGGCAGAAAAATTGGCTCATTTTTCTTGGTAACTAGAAACTGCTTTTTAAGTTCCACTATGGGAATGGGGAACAGAAATGAGTTCAGTTCTTATATTTGGCAGGTAGTGGGTGCGGGTGCAAACCCTACACACACACACACACACACACACACACACACCCCAGACCCAAGGCTTTAGGATAGACTGGGGAAGGACCAAGAGGTCAAAGAGCACGGGATTGTCACAGCTGGAGGCAGCTGCTTCCTGCCTCCTGCCCCTCCCTGTTCTGCCTGCCTGGGCAGCTGGGAGAAGTTTTGGTTTGGCAGGGATTAGTAGGATTGCTGTAGCAAGGGTCCATGTAGTCCAAGAATGCTGATCCAGGAGCCTAAATTCATTCGCACATATAGCTGGATGAATAAGTCCCAGTTGCTGAGAGAGGGGATGGAGGTGGGGCTGCAGCCCCAGATGCCATCACTGAGCTGCTCTGGCCTTGGGGGGACCTCAAGCATAAGCCAGGTGCAGGGACTGCCCCAGACTCTTCTCTGTGAGGCTCTACCAGAACTTCACTACTGAGAACATTCGGATTTACAGCAGAGGGATAATCTGCCCCCCCCCCCGCCCCCCCACGCCGGAAGTCACACATCTGCTTGTAACCCCAGGGTTCCAGGAATGAAGCATCTGCCAGGAAGACTCACTGACCTTGGGGAAGTGACCTGGCTAAGATCTTGGGGGTCTTTATGGCCTTGGCTAAGCCACAAGCCTGTGGTTAAATGATCATTGGCCTTCCCTGAGCTGGCCAATCATCAAGAGGGGGATGCTAAGGAAGATGAGTTAGGGCAGGGATGGAGCGGGTGGGTGGCAGGGAGTGAGGTCCCCAGAACAAAGGCTTCTGACTCATGGGGGAGGGCTGTTTTCTTCAGAGTACTGGCCTTTGAGGCCCAATGGATCTGGGGGGCCCTTCTCAACATTCTTCAAGACTTGGAGCAGCTCATATGTGTTTGATGCAGGGGAATTTGTGCTGGTCCTGCCACCTTCTTCCCTCTCAGCTTTCAAAGCTGACCTCCGCTCCTCAGGGAAGGCTCTGCTCCATTTCCCTCATAATGTCATTATCCTAAATATTCAGCTGCTCTTTGACACTCAATATCTTTAAGAAAGTGGGGCCTAATAGGAACACAGGTCGGGCACACAGGGGAACTGCGCCCTAACGGAGCCCTCAGGAAATGAGACCTGCTCCCTCCTCACTCCTTCAGGCCTACTCTCAGGACTCTTGGCCCTGTCCTTGTTTCCCCAAGGCCTGGATAGCTGAGTGCTCTCTATATCGTCCCCTCAGAAACCTAGTTTCCTCCACAGGCAAGAAATGGACAGTCTCTGATATGAAGTCCCCAAAATGAAAAAGGAAGCAAGAAGCAGAGCCCTTCCTCTGAGACCCATGCAATCGTTTTAATAATGTTCCCGTTGTGCTAAGGGCTAGCAATACCGAGCATAATCTATTCAAATGCACAGGAGAATGTCACTTTGGAAAATTAGGAATCTGCATTAAAAAAATTCCCAAGCCCCGGACCTTCTTTATAATAAATTAGAAAAATTTTTTTCAAGGCAAGTTCTTAACTTGGCAATTTCATTTTTGAAGTTTGGGGAATAAAGTTATTAAAAATGAGGGAGACTTTTTTTCCTTCCCATTTTAGTAGAGAGGCATTAATGGTTATGGCCCCATGTTGTTTGGGCATAAGCCAAGTGGCATGATGGCTAAGTGGCTTCTATCCCCTCAGTTCTGCTTCTGTCCATCCAGGGAAACCCTGTGATTTCTTGTGAGGACACCACTCGGTAGTTAGTATCACTAAGACTGAATATACATTTTGGAAGTGCAAAAGCAGCAACCCAGTGGAACCCTTTCTGTGGACTACTTCTTCCTTCCTGTTAAAGTCTGTTAGGGCAGCAGTGCCCTCTACTGTCTAACTATAATACCTCAATTCTGGAGTGCTATAGCTGGATCATTGATCCAGACCCTCCTTTTATGTCCTGAAGAAACAGGGGCGAGTCACCAGAGATTGTGGAATTCTACAAAGATTGTTTAATGAAAACATTGTCACTAGAGTGACCTGGACATGAACTAGGTGTGTAGTCCCTTAGTTCAAGACACTGTTTATTCCCCTTTTTAGTTTCTTTCTGTTCTCCAACTCTCCCAAGTGGGCCTGGCCTTCACTGTCACCTGAGCTCTCATAGCCCCTCCTCTCTCTACCTCAGCACCCCTGCTGTTACTAATGGGACTCTCAAAGATGCTCCCCTTTACTGGGTGTGGTGGCACATGCCCATAATCCCAGGGACTCTTGAGGCTGAGGCACGAGGATTACAAGTTTGAGACCAGCCTCAGCAACTTAGTGAGACCCTGTCTCAAAAAATAAAAATAAAAAAGACTGGGGATGTGGCTCTATAGTAAAGCACCATTTGAATCAATCCCCAGCCCCCCCCCAAAAAAAAAGTTGCTCCCCTCTCTTGTACATTCTTAGAATCACACTCAGCATCACTCTAGTCTCCCTCCAAGAATTTTCTTCGTAACAACTCCACTCTCACTCCTTCTAGGCATATAGCCTTCCTTCAATGTACTCTCCACCTTGGAAACGCCATTCAATTCCTTCCACTTCCCTTTAAGGTTGCAGATATAGTGTCATCTACTGAGCAAAATTCCCCCCTCCATAGTTCTACCAGCAAACCAGGAAGCCATTGGGATTTACTAATAAAGACGGCTTCTCCACCCTCACTGTACACACACAAAACAGACTCTGGCTACCAGCACACCCCATGCTGCTCTTCCCCACACATAGACATGTACCCACCACTCCATGAAAATCTTTGTTCCTGGCTTGTAGGCAAGACACATTTGATCTGTTCTGTTGGTGTATGTGTTAATGTTTGGATTCTCTTTGTCTACGTGTCCCCAGGAAGACAGGTTGCATGAGCATTTGACTAGAAAGCAGAAATTCTAGTGGATCCTCATCTGACCCACAAGGTATAGCACCTATGGATGTGGGCGCTCAGTGGAGAGTGCGGATTAGGAACAAATGGATAGGTAGGTAGCTAGATGCTTATGTAGCATGACTTGACAATGACTGATATTGAAAGGGCTTTGGCAATTTGCTAAGAATGAACCTCATTATAGGCCAGAGTAAACAAGATAGGCAGAGTCAGAACTCAAAGTTCAGGACCAATGCGGGAAACTCACTTCCGAAGGAAGTCAAGCACTTGCTTGAGACCTTTTGGCAGAAGCTGCATTCCCCCATCCCTCTCCATCCTCTGTCAACACTTAAGGGGAGAAAAATTGTGTCCAGGACTCCAAGAGACTGCCCTTGCCCATCTGAGGTCAAGAGAATGCTGTCACACCTATCCTGAAGAGGAAAGCTAAGGCTGGAGCCAGCCACATGCAGGAAGCCAGACCAGTCTTATCTCTGAGTACTCTTTCCCTCCCTATCCTAGCACCACTCCCACCCCAGGCAGGGCCAGGGGTGCAGCCTTCTGGGGAAGCTGACTGGGCTTTGATCAGTCATTAGGATCCCCGTGCTCATTTCATTAACTAGAGGCAGAAGGGGTGGCTGGGGCCTCTGGCTGTGAATGGCCTCCATCCAACCCATGCAGCTGTGATGGGCAGAAGCTGGTTCAGATGTTTTCACACTCGTTTACATTCCTCTCATCTCTTTAAGGCCCGGAGCCCCCTGCCTTGCAGGGCCTTCTGCTCAGCTGCCTGTGAAACACATTCTGGCTTTGCAGCAATAGAGTTAATTCAGCTGCTTTGAAAGTTCTCCTAAGCCTTTTCTGTGGCTGTGATTGACGGTTCCCTCTGCCCCTGGGGGCAACACCCCAGGGACCATCAGGGGGACCCACCTTCCCTTGCTTTAACTCATCAAAACAGACCCTTCTTTTTCTTTTCTGCTGGGTCTTTCTTCCCTTTGTGCACAGTGACCTCTCTCCCTGCCTGCTTGGGCCACCCATGTCTTTACACTGGACAGATCCCTGGACTCTGACTCACTTCAGACCTGGATTTTCATTGTATAAAAAGCAAAAAACAACCTCCAGGTCTAACTGTGGGGCCTTTCTGCCCCCACTTAGGAGATGGTGGGCTGGTCCCATGACTTTGAAGCTTGTGAAGAATAACACTATGGCCCAATCTAGATTTTTCCTTTGATGAACTTACTACCTTAATTCTGATAGTTACCAGAAACAGCGATCTTATTGTCTATATTCTCGTCCATCGCCAAGCAGGACAAGTGCCCTAAACAGCTACAAAAATAGTTAATGGCCCAAGGATACAAAGCCTAAAATAAATCAGGAACAGGTGATCCAAGTCAGCAGCTGGGCTGAGGAGCACTTTTCAGGCCTTGCCTCTCTTGCCCGTGCTATCTTCGAGGAGCTCCGGTGTCTGTGTGGCCCAGCTGTAGGGGGATGGGTGAGTAAGGGCCCAGGATGCCTGCTGCCCTTGGGGTTGGTGGTCTGGAGAGAAATTGCAGGGTGACTCAACGCAGCAGAAATTCAGGAATCCTATGCCTGGCCCCTGCCCCACTGTGATGAATTATTAAAATTTAGGCAAGTAATTTCAGCACTATTTCTTCCATTAATTCATCCATTCAATAAATATTGAGTACTTCCTGTGGGTCTTGAAGACCAGGGGTACAAAATTAGAATTCCTGCCCTAAGAGAGTTTATAGTCTGCTTGGGGCCTTGTTTTCTGTTCTGGTAAATGGGCTGAGGATCACTTTTCAGGCCTGTGCTTCCTGCCTCACAGAATCATGGAGGATGTGGGTATGAAAAGTGGAGTGGTATTTCTTAGCTTCTGATTGTCCATGCCCTGACCTGGTTTCTCACTCTATCTTCTGCACATCTTCAGCAGTCTAGATTGGACTGAACTTTAATTTCTTTTTATTAGAAACACAATGGGCATATCAAATGTGTTTTTCCAGCTAAGAAACACCCCTGCACATACACACACATACAGAACACATACAGAGTGCGCACACACTGAGGTTCTTAGGCTCTAAAGGACTTATTGGAAATCACTGGTTTGGGACAAAGATAAAAATGAGGATCCTTCAGGGATGGATGGGGAGGGTGAGGAGCAATCAGATCCTGGGAAAATGCACAGAACTGGGAGGTAGAAGCTCACGGCCTGCCTTTGATTAGCCTCATGTCAGTGATTCCCCAGGACCTGCAGTTAGGGCCAGGAATCATCAGACAAACCTTATTTTTGTAAACCACTGCCTACAAACCCTTTTACAACTAATCCATTATTGGGACCCTTGTTGTGCACAGAAGGAACCCTTCTGTGGTCTAGTGTATCCACTGGCCATAGTCGTAATGGAGGGGACATAGGCCTGCCATCCCAGGAGCCTCTTAGTTCTGCCTCTGTCTGGCCTGGCTCTGCTGTTGGACCTTTCTCTCCTGGGATGTTTTGATGGGGAATAATTATGAGGATCCCTCTTTGACCTTTTTCTTCTTTGGGTCCTTTAACTCATCACCACTCATTTCCTCACTTGGTCGTCATTAATCATTTAACAAACACTGGAGTCAAGCACAGGAGCCCAGAAACCCACCCACCCATGGAACCAGAAGTGTCAAAGGTATTGGAGTAACACAGATACAGAAGAGTCAGGGGCCCAGGCTACTGGGTCTGGGGAGTGTAGAGAACAGGGAAAGGCTTCCTGAGAGAGCTGGGCCTCCAGCTGATCAAGAGTAAAGACGAGGACATTTCCAGCAAAGGTAGCTGTGGGAGCAAAGGTGTAAAGATGTGAGCCACTGGGTGTGCTCCAGAGTTTGGGGTAAGGGAAGGGGTACTGTACCCCCTTGCTGTGGGTCAGTGAACTTGCCCAGGCCTGGAGCACCCTGGGGGCTGTTACCACCCCCCAACAGTGGCCATGCTCACTGCAACTCCCACCTGTTCAGGCCACAGCTGATATTTACCAAGTGGCTTTGAGCCCTGACCTCGTCCAGGTCCTTGGACTGTATCCTGGTTGACAGGAAACTGATCCGGTACTGGTTTGCCCCAGCACTAGAGGGAGTGCAGCAGCTTGATGGAGCCATGGCGGCCCCTAGTGGAGGCCTGAGCATTTGCTGATGGGTGTCTCTGGGGCCAGCAGCTTGTACTGTGCACCTGTCAGGTGAAGGACTCAGAAGAGGCATGTATTCTTAGGCCGAGTGTTTGTGCTGAGAAGGCACAGGCTTGGGTTGTGCAGGGTTTATATGGGAAGGCACCTGAGGGAGGTATGTGGCTATATACAAATAGCAAGACTGTGTGTGTACATAGGAGGTGTGTACAGGGGAATATAGGAGGTGTGGGAGCTCGGGCCTCTGGGACAGGGTATATATGTAGTTTGGATTCAGAGGACAAGGCTGGCAAAAGAAGCATTAAAAGTGCTCGGAGGGCTTGTGGTGTATTTCAGGGTATAGCACTCTCTAGCATGCAGGAGGTCCCTGGGTTCCATCCCCAGCACCATACATACATACATAAATAGAAAAGAGTACTTAGAAACCAAAATCTGCTGAGCATTCACTGTTTGCAGTATACCCTCCCATATGGTCCCTGATATGGAAAGTGAGACTCAGAGGAACTGAATCACTTGCCCAAGGTGACAGTTGGTGATTGGTAATGTTTGTTTTCACCACACCACAGCCCTCTTTCCTTCTTGTAAGCTCATACTCGCCCCACTCCCCTGAAAGCTTAGGTAGAATGGGAGCCTTTGGAAGATAGCAGATTCTTATTCACCTGGCCAAGACCCTAGAGCAGCCCATGTAGAACACCAGTGGCCAACTATCAATCAGAGTGCAGTTGCGGGTGGTATGGATTATATTACCATTTGCTGAGTACCTATTCAGTGTCAGCTGATTTACCATACATTATCTCATTTAATTCTAACAACCCCTAACTTTGGTATAATTATTCCCATTTCACAGATGAGAAGACTGGATCAGAAAGGTTGAGTAAAGCCCAAGTCTCATAAGCAAAGAGAGAGGGAGCCAAATGCAAAGTAGACATTCATCCCAGCACATCCTTCCGTATGCCATTCTTTCCAAGTCTGGGATCCATGCCCACTATGCCAATCATTGTGTGGTCAGGGCCCATAGGCTTCTTTGCTGTGGCCTGAGGCATTCAGGGTCAAGAATGAAATTTGAAGTTAAAAAGGTAGCATCCAATGGGAAAGTCTGCCCACTCCATGCAAGTCATTCCCACATTCCATAGATATTTTGGATACTTCCTGTATTGGACACTGGGTCTATAACAGTCAACAGACAAGACCAGGTCTCTGCCCTCAAGAGTTCTCCAGTCTAGCAGAAGAGAGAGGGAAGTAAGCAGACAGGTGGGAGCATAGAGCAGAGGGTGGAAAGCAGGAAGGGATGGGAGGCATGAAGCAGTACTCCAAAGTGAGCCCAAAAGGTAAAGTTATGCATCGAAGTTGCCCAGCAGTGAGTGGCCAGGTAGAACTGAAAACTTTTAACATCTGATGCCAGCACCTCTTTTCTCCCCCATGCAAGCTGCCTTCCTAGGTGCTAGAAAGACAGGTCTCTCCCATTCTGAGCTACTTGCTCCCACCTTCCATGAGCCAGAGAGAAATTCTGAGTGTTATGTTGGCAGTGAGCAGTAGCCACGCCAATTTGAGGCCCAGGTTCTGGAAGGCTTGAAGGTCCCTGGGGTCAGCTTTTTCTCAGGCTCTAGGTCTCTAGGTTCCTTTGTAGCCTCCAAGGGAAGTCAACAGACTGGTTAATTAACCCTTGATTAATAAGCCCTCCTGGTCTTCCTACTTAGGTTCCATATGGAAGAATGTTTCTCGCTCTATCTTTGGGGGGAATTATCTCGGACGGTGTGAGAGGTTTACTGTGGGGAAGGGAGAAGCTGGGCCTGACAGCGAGGACAGGGTAAACTAAATGGAGACTGAAGGGCATGCCTGAGAGGTGAAGTTTCATTCTGATTCTATCCTTCTTTCTCCTTCAGTCCCCTTTTACACAGGGAGGGGGATCTTTCCATTCTCCTCTTCAAAGAAAAGTAACTAAATGCACCCATTTGCATAGTGCGATTTGTCAAGTCGCCCTCTATTGTTGCTCCAGCTTTGCAGGAGCTGGCCATGCTCTCTAGCAGTTTCTTAGACTTTGTGGGCTTCTGTTTTCTCATCTGTGAAATGGGATGTTGATAACCTACTCAAAGGATTACCGTCAAACTGGAAAGCTGCTGGTTGTGGTGATGCACACATATAATTCCAGCAACTTGGGTTGCTGAGGGAGGAGGATTGGAAATTCAAGGTCAGCCTGGGTGATTTAGCAAGACCCGGTCACAAAAAAAAAAAAAGGACTGGGAATGTAGCTTAGTAGTAGAGCACCCCTGGCTTAATTCCTAGTACAAAGACAGGAAAACAAAAAACAAAACAAAACAAAACCTATTTGATGTTGTCTTAGCTACAACCCAATGGATCACTCTCCCTACAACTGGAGAAGGATGATACTTAACAGAAAGAACCAGTGAGGGTGACTGAGGGATGCAGGTAGGAGATGCTTCCTTGAACCTTTTACATCCACCAGGGAGTATCTTCTATTCATCCTTGTGGAAAGACCAGGCTGTCAGAGTGGCTGGCTCTCTCAGCAGATCCCCAAAGATGCATGCCTGCACACATGTATTCATGAACTTTTCATTGCTGTGATGAAAATACCCGACAAAAACAACTTAGAGGAGGAAAGATTTATTTTGGCTCACAGTTTCAGAGGTCTCAATTCATGGTTGGCTGACTCCATTTCTCTGTGGCAGCTGGTAAGCCCGGAGAGAGAGGGGAGAGGAGGGAAGAGAGAGACAAAGAGAGATAGAAGATCCAGGGTAGGATATAGTCCCCAAGGCTATGACTCAGTGATCTACTTCCTCCTGCTGAATCCCATGTGCCTACAGTTATTACCCAGTAGTGTATTCAAAGTATTAATCCATCAAATGGATTAATCCACTAATGAGAGTACAACTTTCACCATCCAATCGTTTCACCTCTGAACATTACTACACTGCCTAACACATGAGTTTTGGGAGATGGGGGCATTCCAGATCCAAACCATAACAACACACATCTTATAGTCACCAACTCTTCCCACTCTTTTACAGGATGGGGAGACAGGGAACTTCATCTCAATATGTCAAAAACCAAAAATGTGGAAAGGAACTCTTTAGCTTCAGACTTCAGGGAGGGCTGGTTCCAGCCACATGAGATGCAATAGTTATTGCATCCAAGAAAGGGAAATGATGGAGGTGCTGGTCCCAGGGTCTTAGCTCCAAGAAGGACCCACAGCTAAGAGAAGAGATGGGAACCAGAGAGCCTGCATAGGTTCTGAGTTCAGCATCATGGCTCACAGTGGGCAAGCCTCCCCAGGGCAAGATGCCACCCTGCCCCATCCACTAGTCATTATCTTGTTCTTTCAATTAATCCTCACAACCTGTGCAAAGGCATAACTTCCTGCATTTTACAGGTGAGGAAACCAAAGAGGTCAAGAAGCTTGCTACAAAAACAGGTAGCTAAGAATTAGCAGAAGAGCATCAAACCCTGGCCTGATCCCCAGCTCTTTCCACTCTGAGACTTCTGATCCTCCAGCTGGCTCTCAGGACATTGCTCAGCTCTGCCTCTCCCGTCTGTACCTTAGCTTCTCCTGGCATGTCTATATTGATGTCATTCCCTCACCCTGTCTCCAGTGAGTCACCAAGGCAGGTCCCTAGAGTGCTCTGAGTTTTCCTTAGAAGAAAGCTCCAAGTCTGGAGTGGCCAGTTCTAGGACCAGCTCTGAAAGTACCAAGTGGCCTCATGGATTGTGTAAAGCCAGTTTCTTCCCATATCAGACTGAGAATGGAAGAAAGTGACTTGATGGGAACCCTGGAAGTTAGAGGTGTGTTAGTAACAACAGGCTCTCCAGAGGTGAGGAAGGAGAGGGCACAGGTAGACCCTGATTGGCACCATTTGCCAATTTCCTTGGTGTAGAGATTCCCACCATGGCCACTTTCAAAATACCCATGTGATGTCAACCAGCTTACCAAATTCCCGAACATTTTAACAATTGGCTCTCACAGGCCAGGACAAGGTAACCCCAGCAGGCCACAGCCTGCCTTGGTTCACCCAGGTTCTCCTCCACTTCTACTCTTTAGGCTGTGCACCCCACAGTTTATCTCAAGTTACCCCCACCCCTCTGCAGAACCCTCAGACCCTCTGTGGACAATTGCAGATTTTATTCCTTTGAGCTTTGAAATGGAAGTCTCTGGCTAGAAAAATAAATCTATCTGGAGATAAACATTCACCCTCCAAACCAGGAAGAAATGCAGAGTTTGCTGAACTGGCCCCCAGGAGCTACATAAATTTGAGTTATCCTCCTCCTCAGACCAGCTCTGCTCTCTTCTTCCCACACTCCCCCCCAAGTAACAGCCTCTAGCTGGGGCCCCTTGGGATGCACAGAGTGACTGCTTTTGATTTACATTTGTGTTCTGTGCATTTCTCTTTAGCCCAGTAGGGCCATCGCACACCTTCTACAAGGTCCTCCCTAGGAAGGGGACAGTGAGAGGCAAGGAACATCTCCCTCCTCACTTTCTATTTTAGACTTTCATTCTAACAGAAACCCCTGTGGATTTCTTCAAGGACACCAGGAAATTCATTCAGTGGGTCCAGCAATGCCTACCAATGCCCTGACTTTTCACCCTCAAGCGAGCCACGCATTTGTAGCCGTGCCTTGCTTTATGACAGGAGTACATCACGGAAATCTCGTATTTAATAATAACAACCTCCCCTCCATCTGTGAAGCACTTCAGAGTTTCCAAAGCCCTTTTACATGCCGATAGATCCCCTGGCCACCCTGTGCTAGGGTTGGTGATTGTTAAAGCACCCTCATTGCCTCCATACCTCAAGGTTGGAGGGCACTTCACGGTTCCCTAACCTGGCCACTCTGCTAAAGTTCCCATCCCCTTCCTAGGGGGTACCTCCTGGAGGCAGCCCATTCCAGCCTCAAAGAGTCAGGGGCTTGGGTGGGTATTATTTAGATTGTCTCATTGTCCTAGGTTTAAAGTATTATTTGTAGCTTGGCCCTTTGGGGCATGCATAACAGAACTGATTTACTCCAATCCCCTCATTCAGATGTTCAAAGGGAGTGTTCATCTCCCCATTTCTCCCTACTCCCCAAATCTTGTGATACATCTCAAGTTCCTTTAAATCCTCTCCACATGACGTGGTACAGAAGCCCTTTACCATCCCAGTCAGCCCTCCACCATATGTGTTTTCATGTACTTCTTTAATCCCAGTAGGACAGGACCAAAACCTGCCTCATCCTATGAGTCATGCTTCTACATTATTCTTTGTTGTTGTTCTTTTTTGACAGACACTTTACACCATTATATTTTGTATATATGCAACTAGATGTGAAGTAAAACACTTCTGCTAAGTATGTTTCCCTGTTCTACAGTTACATTATTGATTGCGGGGTGGGGGTGCTCAAATGTTAGAAGTGTTCAATGTTAACTTATTAGATGAAAATTAATCTTATTAGCTTTAGCCTATTGCCAAAATCTGTAAAAATCTTTTGGATCTGTTTCATGCCATCCATAAATTTGTTGAGCATTTCTTCAGACATCCTCTAAATCACTGATAAAAATGTTGAAGAGGACGAAGGAGAAATTAACTATGTGGCACTCTCCTAGGAACCTTCCCCCAAGCCCAGATCTTTCCTTTGTCATTCCTTGGTTTATTAATCCATACAGTCATCCACTGGGCCACATCTCTCCATGTTTTCCACAATAAGATCATGGGAAATACCTAACTGAGGTCAATTACATCAGATTCTCCTGATCTTCCAGCTTAATTATCATGCCAAATCCACAAATTGAGCTTCATGATAGCTGACATTTGTCTTTGTGACCCCCTAGTACATGCAGGGACTTGAGAAGTATCTGAAGAAATGGTCAGTTACATTAGCAAGTGAATGAATGAATGAATTTGGCCCAAGCCACTGTGAAGATTAACAGGATTTCATTTTTTCTGAAGCTACCCTCTTTCTCTATTTTGAAAGCACAAAATTGGCTTCTATCTTCTCTTATAGCACCTCCTTAATACCCATGAATCCTAAAAGGTCACCAATTTGCTTACTGATGAGAAAACAGAATCTTAGAAAAGTTAATGGATTTGCCCAAGGTCAAAGGCTAATAGAGGGAGACAGTAGGATTCAAGCAATCATCTGCTAGTTTCAAGGCTGCCTTGAGGCCCAGCCAAGCAAGCCTCTTATACACTGAATTTGGGAACATCTCCCAGCTTAACCAGCAATAACAGGTATATTTATTCCTAAAAAAGAATACAGTAAAGCACAGACATTTCTTTTATAGCCTTCACTTCATTCACCATCTGTCATTCATTCATTAATTGATTCAACAAATATTTATTGAATATACCTACATGTGCCAGACTCTTCTGAGCCCTAGAAATAAAACTGTTGTTAGCCTTCCTCGAGCCTGATTTTTAGATGGGAATGAGGAGAACATAAAAAAGCAAATAAATAGTATATGATCATAATAAGGACTATGCAGAAAAATAAAGCAATGGACAGAGAGCCTGGAATTTACTTCAAAGGGGCAGAGCCCGAGCAGGGAAATAAATTAAGAAGTGCAAATGTCTTAGGGATATACACATTAGCAATAATGTACTTGTGTTCAGAGATGCAATATTTTTTCTTCCAGAAAGCAGGGACCTAGATCCATGATGAACTGAACTTCCCAGCTATAAAATATCCGAATCCTTCAAGGCGTATTCATTCATTTATTCATTTACTCACTTTCTCAACAAATATATTTAATAAGCATCAATTGTTTTTAGTAAGCATTGTTACTAAATGAAAGAGAAAACACAGTCTCAGAACAGGAGACAGACAAGTATGTTTAGGCCAATAACACAGTGTGCTAAGAGCTATCATGGTGCTAGGGACAGGTTGATGTAATAGAACATTCAAGGCATGTCACCAGCCACACTTTTTGCATCTATTTGACTGAAAGAAATATAATGTAAAAGCATTAAATTTCATAAAGATGGTTTTCAAAAACTTTAAAGCTACTGAACCATTTCTTTAAATGAACCTTACACAGGAAGTCTAATATATAATATTGAAAGGAGTTGTTCTGGTTGGTACAAAATTGGAGGCCTCGGGACACCTTCAAAAAGCTATAGCATAGGATGAAAACCACTTCTCTAAATATTTGTTATAGCCAACAGCAGGAATCTGTCCAAATCTACCAAACTTGGAGAACCACTCAGTCATAAATCAAAACTGTTAAAAGGATTACCTCTTGGCTTATGTTTAAAGGAATAAATAAACCTCTGCCCCAAGGAGAACTGATTCAGCTACTTTTTTTTTTTGCTCTTCAAAGTCATCAAATCATCCAAAGACTCTAAGCATAATTTAAATGTCCTTTGTATTGTTTTTTTTTTTCTACTTCTGGACAAAGTTCACCCCATTCACATTAAGAACCTCTATTTCAAAGTGTGCTGGTGTAAGATGGCTTCAATTTTTTCTAGAACATTTCCACTCAAAAAAGGCCTTCTTTCAGAATGAAATTATGGCATTTGCTGGTAAATGAATGGAACTGGAGAATATTATGCTAAGCGAAATAAGCCTATCCCAAAGAACCAAAGACTGAATGTTTTCTCTGATGTGTGGATGCTAGTTCACAACAAGGGGGTGGGAGAAGAATAGAGGTATTTTAGAGTAGACAGAGAGGAATGAAGGGAGGGTATGGGGTGTGTGGGGTTGGGAATGATAGTAGAATGAATCAAACATTATTGTACTATCTGCATATATGATTACATGACCTGTGTAAACTCTGTATCATGTACAACCAGACAAATGAGAAACTACTCCATTTATGTATGATGTATCAAAATGCGTTCTACTGCTATGCACAACTAATTGGAACAAATAAAAAATATTTTTCAAAAAGGCCTTCTTTCCTTGCCACTATAGTTAGTATGTGTATAAATAGATGCTCATTTTGCACTTACAACTCTCTTGCCGACATTCTCTTCTCCAGGTACACCACAGGCCAAGTTTGACTTCACACTCCAGCTTAGGAACCTGCTGAACTAACCAACCACCTCTCCCCTTTCTTCTTTCTGCAGATGACGGCTACTGCCCAGCCACCCTCCAAGGCCCAGGCTGTCCATATCTCTGCACCCTCAGCTACGGCCAGCACACCTGTGCCCAGTGCCCCCATTGACCCTCAGGCCCAGCTGGAGGCTGACAAGCGAGCTGTGTACAGGTAGGAGACACTTCATCATGCTCAGAAGCCCCCAGCAAGTCTCAGCCCAGTTCAACTATGAGAGAAATAAATGCAGGCCAGGATGGTGCATTAGCAGCAATGTCCCACAGCTAATCTCCAACAAGTCAATCCAGAAATCTCCTAGTTGGCCATTATGGGTTGACTGGAAATGTCCAGTGAGGGATATGAAGACCTGGGGCAGTATCTCCCATGAGGACCCCTAATGAGATGAGACCTAATGAGCATCAGAAACTTTCAGCTTGGCAGAACTCTGTCCTTGCTCTGCTTCCAAATGTTAGCTTAACTCCAGCAAGTCCTGCAGAACAGGAGACATCTGATTGTACCATCCAGGACTTGGTAGTACACAAACTTCAGTGTGCATGCAAATCACAGTGGGAGATTGTTAAAACCCATAGTCCTGGAATGCATGCATGGGGAGGCTAAATCATAGACTCCATGCTCAGAGATGCTAAATCAGTAGGTCAAACTATAGAAAGAGGAACATGAACTTTAAAAAATAATTCCAGGTGAATCTGATGAAACTGGTCCTTGGACCATGCTTTGATTCATGAGAGTCTGTTTTAGTAGTAGGTGTTGTGTGTGACTGTGTAGGTCTGGACGCTCTCCTGCAAGATGAGCACATAGGCAGGCCTCTGCTTCGTCCTGTTTTGCATCTGCCCCATGCAGCCAATGCTGGGTCCTGAATGTTTCAGAGGGGTGGATAAGGCTCAGGGAAGTGACTGTCTGCCTTGATGAACTCTAGTTCTTTTGCATGTGATTGGGAAATAAGATATGGTCATCTGAGAACAGGCCTGAATGAGGTTCCAGTAGGGTTTTAGTTAACATTTATTCATGGGAAATTCACACTACTAAGAAAAAATGCCTAAGTCTGCACTCTGTTGAGGCTGGACACTGGTTCATATTCACCTGTGGGAGATCATATGCTCCCATGCATCAGCAAGTGCAGTTTACCCTGGCTGGGTATACATTGCAGCCAATACTAGTAACAGGTGAAATGATGAACACAAGACAAATGAATAAGGGAGTTGATTCCTTCCTTTACTCCTGTATCCGCCAATGCCTTTATGGTAATAGTGGTAATTAGTGCTGTTATTATCATTATCACTGGCATTATTTTTAGTTACTCAGATGAACTGAATGCCTCTAATGCCAACAATTGGGATTCCAGAGCACTGGCCTGATCTGTGAATGCTGGTACCACTGAAGGCTTTCTAGATTCCAAAGAAGGATAAAACACAGTGCCTGTTCCCCACCCTATGCAATGTGTGTACAAGCTTTACCTTGGACCCCAAAGAATTCCAGGATCTAGTCACAATATCTGTCAGGGATACTTTCAGGGAGGGCAAGCCAACTTCCCCCAGTGCGGGATGTGACCTCTTGTTCTCTCTAATACTCCTTCCTTCACACTTTTTTTTTAATTTGTAGTTGTAGATGGACAGAATACCTTTATTTTATTTGTTTATTTTAATGTGGTGCTGAGGATTGAACCCAGTGCCTCACGCATGCTAGACAAGTGCTCTGCCACTGAGCTCCAGCTCCAGCCCTCCTCTTTCATACTCTTTTATTGAACACTTATTATTAATATTTCAGATACTGTCTAGACTCTAGGGAAAGAGGGCCAGATAGGAAAGTAAATGCATGAACCCTTCCCTTTATCTCTCCAGGAACCAATAGATATGCAAATAAGAAACCAGCACTGTGTGGTCACAGCAACAGGGCAGACTTTGTACTTGAGTCTGGTCTTATAGGCTGAGTAAGGGACCCCACCAGGTGGTGATATGGGGAGGGAGTGGCAGAGGAGAACCAGGCAGAGGAGAACCTGGGGTGTTTCAAGCACAGCCAGTGGCCAGGGCAGCTGGGTTTGGAAGATGAGACTGCAGGGTCACCCATCAATTAACATGAGCAATGTGTGATGGGCTTGTGCTTTCGTGAGGAGCCTAAGAGAGAGGGAGTAAAGTGGTCTCTGAAAACTGCCCAGTGGCCTAAAGTTTTGGGTATATGTTCGTCATATTCTACTTGGATCATAACTCCAAGTATATATAGTCCATGGACTAGCAACATCATGACATGTAAGAATTAATTAGAAATATGGACCTCAGGGGCCCTTAGACCACAGGATTCATGATCTACACTTCCACAAGGTCCCAGGTGATTCATATGCATACTAAAAATTGATTTGGGGCATCTTCTAAGATCTGTAGGGGTGAGTAAGTAACTCTTTGATTACAAGTACAACAGAAAGTTTCTGGCAGTGTGGGTTGAGTTCTGCCTCCATGGAGTACTAGTCTGTAGTCTCTCTGAACTTTAGTTTTATGAGAGAACCAAAGCAGAAGATTTGGTAAGAATTCATGAGATGGTTCATGTAAACCCCTGACACCTTGAATTTCCTTGTCTCCGCCAGAAGAATCCATGGGTTCTAAGTCCTTCCCAAGATCTCAGGCTCATACTCCTTCCAGGCCAGGCTACAGGAGAGGTGGGTCACTGTCCCATGGGAGCTGTCTACCATGATGTCACTTGAAAAATGGCCCAGGCCTTCCTTCAACTAACATTTCTTCCAGCTCATCTTCACTCCAGAGTTTTCCCTTTTCCCTCCAGGCTTACCGCTCGGCTCTTTGTAGTTTGCCCAAAGTCTATCTGCAGTCATCTGATCCTGTAGAGGGGCTCCTAGACAAGCATGGCTGCTTGCTCCATACTGGCTGGTTGGAGCTGATCTACTCCATAGCCTATCTCCCCAGCCCTCCAGTCCTGTATTGCCTTCTGGTCCCGTGCCCCAGGATTTTCTCCCACAACCACACCTCTCCCATTAGTACCAGCAGCCCTCTAGGCAGCCATTGTGGGATGACCCGGGTTCTGTAGGGTTCAGTAATTTTAATTAGATTGCCTGCCTAGGGCAGCCTGGTTGCTCCAAAGCACACCAGGGAGTCCCATTTCATGTCAATAAATGTAACAAGACCCTTTCATTCAGATTAGTGCCCAGGACTGACTTTTGGAAGCCCCTGCCATACCCCTTCCAGAACCACAGAGAAAAGTCAGGGAAGCCTTGCTCTGGCCCTGCTGGGTGGTAGAGGGGCAGAGTGACAAAGGGGAGGGAGGCTGCCAGTGCCCCAGAGGTTTTATTTGTGTATGAAGATGTGCTAATGAAATGTATTGGTTCCCTTCTGATGTAGAAGCTGGGGGTGGGGGAAAGCAGAGCCTGTCTTTAATTGGATCATACCAGAGCATCATCTGGGCTAATCAGCAAAGCAACCAGGAGCTCCCGCTCAGATTAATGATTGCAGTCTAATCCGAGCAGATCCCATGATTGGATGCACATCCCGGGTAATTGTGTTTGTGGCCCAGGAGCTAGGATGAGAGGAGGTCTGAGGAGGCCTGGTGGTGTGTGTGGGGGGGGTAAGGTTTGGACCCAACTCAGATCTCTCGTTTTCCACCTTCCTCCCCTCAACCTCAACCACCCTGACATTTTCTCCCAAAGAAGTTCAAACACCCCCATTTGCCCATGCTGCTGGACCATGGCCAGGTGTCAGGTGCCGTCTGAGACCTGGGGATTACGACGCTGGCTGTGCAAAGACAGGGCCAAGAGGGTGAGGTTAATCCAGCTTTCGCTCTCCCTCCTCCCCTCCATTCTCCTTCATTCCCCTTTGAAGTGAGTGGGTTCCCATGGAAACCGTGATGTCCTGGGGAGCAGAAGAGTGGCAGGGAGCTAGGATGGCCAGGTGCAAGTGGGGGGAGGAGGGAGGTTTTGCAGAACCTGCTCTGCTAAGGTATTGGCTTTCTCCCTTACAGCGAAAACCTCTGAACTGGGAAGTGGCCCGCCCAGCAGCGCTGAAGAAGTTACCTATTATTGATAAGGAAATGCTGGGCTGGAAGGGCAAGCAGTGCGAAAATAGCGAGGGCATTGTACTTTGCTGCTCTATTAAAAATGCTAGAGAAATAAGCTGCAGGATCAGGTAGAGAGGGTGAGATGGCTTCTGTATCCCGTGTTAACATTTAACATTATTTCTGTTCCCCATACTACATTGTGAACTCCACGAGGACAGGGCTCCATATCTGTCACTCACTGCTTTGTCTCCAGCACCTTACACAATATCTTAGGTGCAGTGGGTGCTGAATGGCCTGTTGGATGGATCTGTAAAATAGGTTAGGCAGTACCCCATAAATATACGGAGATGCTGATAAATGGCCCTAGGGGGTGAAGTAGGGAGAGAGCCCTGAACTGTATGTAGTGTTTGCCAATTTCTGTGGTGTAAATGTTCCTACTACAGTCCATTCCAAACTGCCAATGTGTGCTACTGAGCAGAGTTGCATGCTCTCAGTTCTAGGAAGAGATGCATGCATTCAGTTCTTGCTAAACTCAAAGTACAAACTTCTGACAGGAAGCCAAGGTGCAGGTGCACAGTCTTTATTTATAAACAGGTGAGCCCAATCTATATGCTGATTCTTTGGAATAATGTTACTGCTGCCTTTGTCAAAGATCCTACATTCCTGGTCCTCACCATCCTGTCTGGTCTAACTGGGGTTCTTAATTTGAAATGTTCCCTCTTAATGAATTAATACTTAGAACAGTGTTTGGCACACAGAGTATTTTTATAAGTGTCTGCAGTTAAGATTTTGAGCCTAAACCCGAAGGCAGTAAATTTTCTCCTTTGGAGATTCTACTCAGCACTGTCTCTTTCCCACCTTCAGTGTCGTCTGGTCTTTTGCAAGTTGCTTCTAACCCTTTCTTATCATTGAATAAACTCTTTCCCGGAAACTCCAGAAATCCTGCTGCAAACCCTTCCTCTACCTCCTCTTTTGACTCCATACCATGTGTCTAGGTTTTCAGATCAGTCTCACTTCACTGTTGTGCTTCTACCCAGTTGTGCCCTACCCCCGATAGCTCATGTTCAAGACGAGCTCTAGCTCAACAATGCCATATGTATTTCTAAAGGCCTGATTATATTACACTCGTTCCTATTGCATCCAGACTGAGTTTCTCTTAAATCCACACCTCTCTGGAGAAAAGACAGAACAGGGCAGTGGGCAGTGTTCAGATCGCTCCTGTGAGATCATCTTAAAGGTCACTGGGGCCCCGACTTGATCCTGATAGTCCTTTAGCTGGAGGTGCAAATACAGCCAAGCAGCAGTGCTGTGCGGTGGGAAATAGAATATAGTGTTCTAGAAATAGACATAGTGATAACTAGTTTTGTCACCTTGAGCACGTTAATCTCTTGGAGACTCTGTTTTCTCAACTGTCAAAAAGAAAACAATATCCCTAATAAAATTACATAATATAGGCTAACACCTGGCACACAGAGCAGTGTGTGTTAGGTGCACTGGGTGTTTTAAGCAGAGGGGCCAGCATGTGTCCCTTTGCCCTGCTCAAGTTATAACAGTCTGTTGCATTCAAGGATGTGGGATTCGGAATTAGGAGCACAGCCTTTGGACCTAAGTTGCCTCATTCCCACTCTGGGAACTCTGGGTCTACCATGGGATGCTAAACTTTTCTATGCCTCAGTTTTCTTGTCTGTAATGTAGAACTAAAATAATACTGACTCTTCATCAGGATTGTTGTGAATATTAAATGAGATAACATAGGCAAAGTGCTTGGGGAAAAACCTGGCAAATGGTGAGCTCTCGATAGGTGTCTGATGCTGTGGGATGTTTGGGAACACTGAAGCAAACGGGTTAGTGGGGCTAGGAGAAGACAGAGGCACTAACAATGACAGAAAAGTTAAATCTGATTAAACATTTATTGAGCTTATTGCATGTAAAGTGTTATGGTAAGTTTTGGAACAGATGACAAATGAAGAAGAAATGGTCCAGGGAGTGGGGGAAGGTAGACATAGAAAGTAATATAAACTCAGCACATAGTAAGGGCTCAAAAACGTATCTGTGGAATTGGCAACAAGGCCTCTGCCCTCAGTGCAGTGTGGGAGAGTTTCACGGCTTTTCCCAGGGGAGATAAACCCCAAGAGAATGATAGTCAAGCTGCCTTTCCTGGAGCTGGACTGCGAAATGCTTGGGAAGAAACCCCCTAAGTTCAGGGTGCAGTCCTGTTGTGACCGTCCTCTTTGGTAGCTGCATAGTCAGGACCCTGGGAACTGGCACTTTCTAATGAAGTTTCCTTGAGGGAACTAGTCCACCCTGTGACCAAAGAGTGTCCTGGCTCTAGTGAAGTGACCCTGGGGCTTAACCCTCTGCCTTCAGTGGCAGTGTGCTTGGTCATTTCTGGAATGTGCTGTGAGGTGGCCCGAGAATGGTGTGAGAGAAATGTAGCCATTCCAAGCAAAGTCTGGACTAGATGCCCCAGGCCAGGGCCCCTGTGGAGTACGAGGTGCTGTGAGCAGATCTTCCAGGCTGTGTTCTTGGCTGGAATTTATGGGCTGGGAGGTCTAGCAGACACTAGCTGCTTACAGCTTTTGAATCAGTTAGATTCACTGGCATCAAAGGCAACATCTCAGTTGTTGGCTATAGTCAAGGGGATGAGCCTCTGGAAAGTAAAACCATACTTAGGTTTCCTTTGAGACCAAGTAAAGCCCATTCTCTGCCCTTCCTGCCAGATCTGAAGCCCCTGTCCCAAACCTAGCCTTCTCTGTACAAGCCTTTGGCAGGCCCAGAGGCTGTAGTTGCCTGGCTCAGGGAGCAGATATTCTCAGAGGTGGTGGATCCAGCTGCTTCCACAGCTTACAGACCTGGCCTAAGTAAAGCTAAGTAATTCGGGGACCCCACAAAGATGAAACTCACCGATAAGAGATGCAGGAGTCAGGAAGCCCAATGGCATTATTCTCCGGAGGTTGTGTTAGGATTACATGAGATAACTCATGCTAACAGCTGATAGTGCCTGGCACATAGAAGGCTCTCAATGAATAGCAGCTACTTCTATGAAGCAGTTTCTGTTATAAGTGCTACACTGGATCTATCCATTTACAAGAGGGAAAACAGTCAGCAATGTAAATGGAGTGGGGGTAGAGAAGGAGGAGAACAGTGAGCTGGGGCTTTGAGGGCTAGTATGGCCAATGATTTCTTACCAGGGTTGGGTTAAGCCAACATGCCCCTCTTTTAACCATGAAGTCACTCTCTGCCTTTCCCACACACTGGCCCATTTCATGGTCAACTGGAAAGAACACAGACTAAGATTTCAATCTGAGTTATGAAACTACCATTGGGTGTATCATTAAACTTCTGTAGATAAGCTTTCCTACCCCCACAGAGTGCATCAAATGAGAAAATGAAAGATCTATAAAACCGTTGAAGCCCTCTCCAAACACATAGATGCATTATTACAAGAGGAGATTTTTTTGGAAACTCATGGGGTAAGGCAGAGATTTTCTTGACTTGGTAATGATCTTGAAATTCAAAGGGCAAACATGGCAGCTCAGATCTCCAACCTTAGCACTATATGACTCAAAGACAGTGGAGAAAAAGTGGAGGGGTAAAGTGATTCCAATAATGATTGGCACAGGAGAGAGGGGAAGAGTGCAAGATTTGGAGCTTGAATACCCAAATTTAAAATTCACTTGATCCCCTTTTAGCTCAATGAAATCATTTAACCATAAAACATGTCAGTTTTCTAATAAATAAAATGGGTATGGTAAGGATTTGGGGTGTTCAAATGCAATAAGGGCTTTTTGTAATTTGCCAAGTGCCACCAAATGTGCACGACTATGTATTTAGTCCTTACAAGTGACCAAGGTGAAATGAAGAGTTCCCCTCCTCATAGCAACCCCTCCTCTGAAAGATGTTCTCTCTGTGAACTGGCTGAATTCCTGGTGACTTAACTAGAAGCTCAGATCAGCTCTCATTAACTGTCTAATTTCAGGAAAAGCCACCTCTTTCCATGTCTGTTAACACTCCTTATGATGGAGAGGATGGACCAGGTCTTGTGTTAGGTTTTGTTGTAATTTTGCTTTTGTGGACCACCACTCTTAACATTCAGTTTGTTGAGATTTCACATTGATTTTTTAAAATGTGCCAGAGAGGGGTGTGTGTGTGTGTGTGTGTGTGTGTGTGTGAGAGAGAGAGAGAGAGAGAGAGAGAGAGAGAGAGAGAGTGGGTGCACGTGTGTGTGCGTGCATGTGAAGGAAGAGTACAGAGCAGACTGTGACCTGCCTGGGCCCAACACTTGCCAGGAATGGCCCTATCCACCCACCTGGGGGAGGAGAACTGGGTTGGAGCCCAGGAACCCTAACAGATGCAGTTCCAATTTAGCCACAGAAGTCCTCTCCAAGGCAACTCAGGCGAACATACCGCCCACTGGGCAGGACTAAAAATACACCCGCATGGTTTCAACGTCACACCTGAAGTAAAAATACATCCAACAGGGGCTGCTGGCTTGTTCTCCCACCCCCACTCTCTTCTCTCCATCTGGTGTCTTTGAGGGGAGGAGAAGCAGAGGGCCAGGCAAGCACCTCCCTTTCCCTCCCTCTAAGACCTGACTGTCCCCTTCCCACACAGATACCCCAGCAGAGCCTCAAACAAGGCAGGTCCTTTTGTAGCAACTGTGGCTAGAAGCTGCCAGATGGCAAAATCTGATCCAGGTCCGCCAGTATGGATACATTCTAAGCCTGAAATAACTTTAGGTTAGTGTCTCAGAACCGTCATTTCCAGAGTCATTGCTTACTGCATTCATTCATTCGTTCCCATTCATTGATCTGCCAAATCCTTATTGATCCTCTGCTGTGTGCCACACACTGTGCCTAACCCTTGGGAATTCAGAGAGAGACAAGATGAGGTCACAGACTGCAGTTGCTCACCAGGTAGTGAGGGAGATGGATCTGTGCACAAACAACTGGTGGTTCATAGAATGTAGACTGTGGTGTCACAGGGAAATAAAAATAAATTCTTCCTGGGCGTGCATTTTGGTTAGAAGAAAATGAGGTTTTGAGTTCTGAAAAATGGTAGGATGTCTCTCTTCCTCATCTTCCTGAGCCTCTATTTGAATTGGCACATGGGCTTATTTTCTAGACAAATGAGTCAATGGACTCAGGAAGATAAATTTATTGGAGTGGATGGTGTCATTGTAGCTCTGAATAAGGAAGATACCCACACACCATTCCAGGGGGATGAAACTACCATTGATTGATAGTTTATTGAGTGCCAGACACATTCCATGTTTCTTCATTTAATCCCTACAAGAGTCTGCACGGAAGGTGTTATCCTTGTTGTGTAAAAACAGGAAATGGAGACTCAGAGACATTCAATAACTTGCCCAAAGTCACACAGTATTCAAAGTCTATGCTTCTTTCAGATTCCCCTGCTTCCTACCCTAAATTGTGAGTGAGGGTAAGCATTTCCTGTGGTGGCTGAGAGGAAGCAGTGCTTTCTCTTGCTGGAGATACCCATCTGGGAACCTTTGTAAAAGAAATGTCAGTTTTTTTGTATTTTTTTTTTTTTTTTGCTACTGGGAATTGAACCCAGTGCACTCTACCACAGAACTACTTTCCCAGTTCTTTTTCTTTTTTATCTTAAATTGTCCAGCCTGCCCTTAAACTTGCAATCCTCCTGCTTCAGCCTCCTGAGTTGCTCTGACTACAGGTGTGCAACATCATACTTGGGAAGAAATGGCATAAGACGGGACTAGTTGAGATGCAGAAGCAGGTAGTTCAGATGGAAGGAACAAATAGAGCTCTGATGTGGGACAGGAAAGCACAGAGCATGGGTGAACACGGGTGCATGTGGCCTGAGCTAGTGAAGGGACAGTATGCCAGCCATCCCTGCAACCATCCATCTCTGCTGAGTCTGGCAGAAGTACTGAAAAGAAGCTGAGGCCACTTCCTGAGTAGCTTGGAGTGTCCACCTCTGGAAGATTGACTCCGTGATCCCATTGGGTCGCTGCTGAACATCTCCACGCAGGAGGAATCTTGATCTCCTACCATACACTTCACTCTCTGGATCATCATCCTTGTCCCAATCAGGAAGGGCTGGGATACAGAGGGGATAGGTGTGACACTGAGGCCCTCTCTGCCCACCTGTCAGCAGAATGAGACTGGGCTGTGAGGGGAGGTGCAGGAGGAGCTGGGGAGCTCCAAGGGCAGTCACAGGGAGAAAAGGTAGACAGCCCAGGCAGGTGGCCACACACTTGACTGGACCCATAATTGAGGTCTGTAGTACTAACCAAGGTCACAAGGGAAGGGACAGCTGAGAAGCTAAGAAGGGACAGAGTGGCATTACTGTGAATCACAAGGTTTATCACCCAGAAAGAGCAGTCAACACTAGTGTCCCCCCTGCCTGGGACCATCCTTTAGCCCCCTCCCCAGTCTGTGGTGGTCTGTTTCTGACATCTAATTTCTCTTCTTTTCTTTTGCATCTTTGCCTCTTGGAAGCTGTATTTTTTTTTTCATTCTTTCTCACTTTTTTTTTCCTGTCTCTGCTTTCTGTTTCAACTCCTCCCCTAAGCAGGAAGGAATATTTTAAATTAAAAACAAAGCAAAAAGAACATAACCAGGCTACTCAAGGAGGAAGGAAGAGGAACAGAAAAATCCAACTGTCTTTTCTTTTTTTTTTTTTTTTTTTTTTTTTTTTTAATTTTTTATTGTGGGTTGTTCAAAACATTACAAATTTCTTGACATATCATATTCCACACTTTGATTCTAGTGGGTTATGAACTCCCACCTTCACCCCATACACAGATTGCAGATTCACATCAGTTACACATCCATTGATTTACAAATTGCCATACTAGTGTCTGTTGTGCTCCGCTGCCTTTCCCATCATCCACCCTCCCCCCTCCCCACCTCTCCCCTCCCCTCCCCTCCTCTCTCTCTACCCCCTCCACTGTATAACCCTGAGGGTCTCCTTCCATTACCGTGCAATTTACCTTCTCTCTCCCTTTCCCTCCCACCTCTCATCCCTGTTAAATGTTAATCTTCTTCTCCTGTTCTTCGTCCCTACTCTGTTCTTAGTTACTTTCCTTATATCAAAGAAGACATTTGGCATTTGTTTTTTAGGGATTGGCTAGCTTCACTTAGCATAATCTGCTCTAATGCCATCCATTTCCCTGTAAATTCTATGATTTTGTCATTTTTTAATGCAGAGTAATACTCCATTGTGTATAAATGCCACATTTTTTTTATCCATTCGTCTATTGAAGGGCATCTAGGTTGGTTCCACAGTCTTGCTATTGTGAACTGTGCTGCTATGAACATCGATGTAGCAGTGTCCCTGTAGCATGCTCTTTTTAGGTCTTTAGGGAATAGACCAAGAAGGGGAATAGCTGGGTCAAATGGTGGCTCCATTCCCAGCTTTCCAAGAAATCTCCATACTGCTTTCCAAATTGGCTGCACCAATCTGCAGTCCCACCAGCAATGTACAAGTGTACCCTTTTCCCCACATCCTCGCCAGCACTTGTTGTTGTTTGACTTCATAATGGCTGCCAATCTTACTGGAGTGAGATGGTATCTTAGGGTGGTTTTGATTTGCATTTCTCTGACAGCTAGAGATGTTGAGCATTTTTTCATGTACTTGTTGATTGACTGTATGTCCTCCTCTGTGAAGTGTCTGTTCAGGTCCTTGGCCCATTTGTTGATTGGGTTGTTTGTTCTCTTATTGTCTAATTTTTTGAGTTCTTTGTATACTCTGGATATTAGGGCTCTATCTGAAGTGTGAGGAGTAAAGATTTGTTCCCAGGATGTAGGCTCCCTATTTACCTCTCTTATTGTTTCTTTTGCTGAGAAAAAACTTCTTAGTTTGAGTAAGTCCCATTTGTTGATTCTAGTTATTAACTTTTGTGCTATGGGTGTCCTATTGAGGAATTTGGAGCCCGACCCCACCGACTGTAGATCGTAGCCAACTTTTTCTTCTATCAGACGGCGCGTCTCTGATTTGATATCAAGTTCCTTGATCCATTTTGAATTCACTTTTGTGCATGGCGAGAGAAAGGGATTCAGTTTCATTTTGTTGCATATGGATTTCCAGTTTTCCCAGCACCATTTGTTGAAGATGCTATCCTTCCTCCATTGCATGCTTTTAGCCCCTTTATCAAATATAAGATAGTTGTAGTTTTGTGGATTGGTTTCTGTGTCCTCTATTCTGTACCATTGGTCCACACGCCTGTTTTGGTACCAGTACCATGCTGTTTTTGTTACTATTGCTCTGTAGTATAGTTTGAAGTCTGGTATCGCTATACCGCCTGATTCACACTTCTTGCTTAGCATTGTTTTTGCTATTCTGGGTCTTTTATTTTTCCATATGAATTTCATGATTGCTTTCTCTATTTCTACAAGAAATGCCATTGGGATTTTGATTGGCATTGCATTAAACCTATAGAGAACTTTTGGTAATATCGCCATTTTGATGATGTTAGTTCTGCCTATCCATGAACAGGGTATATTTTTCCATCTTCTAAGATCTTCTTCTATTTCTCTCTTTAGGGTTCTGTAGTTTTCATTGTATAAGTCTTTCACCTCTTTTGTTAGGTTGATTCCCAAGTATTTTATTTTTTTTGAAGATATTTTGAATGGAGTGGTTGTCCTCATTTCCATTTCAGAGGATTTGTCGCTGATATACAGGAATGCCTTTGATTTATGCGTGTTGATTTTAAATCCTGCCACTTTGCTGAATTCATTTATTAGCTCTAATAGTTTCTTTGTAGAGCCTTTTGGGTCTGCTAGATATAGAATCATATCATCTGCAAATAGTGATAATTTAATTTCTTCTTTTCCTATTTTTATGCCTTTAATTTCTTTCGTCTGTCTAATTGCTCTGGCCAGTGTTTCGAGAACTATGTTGAAGAGAAGTGGAGAGAGAGGGCATCCCTGTCTTGTTCCAGATTTTAGAGGGAATGCCTTCAGTTTTTCTCCATTCAGAATAATGCTAGCCTGAGGCTTAGCATAGATTGCTTTTACAATATTGAGGTATGTTCCTGTTATCCCTAGTTTTTCTAGAGTTTTGAACATAAAGGGATGCTGTACTTTGTCAAATGCTTTTTCCGCATCTATCGAGATGATCATATGGTTCTTATTTTTAAGTCTATTGATGTGGTGAATAACATTTATTGATTTCCGTATATTGAACCAGCCTTGCATCCCAGGGATGAATCCTACTTGATCATGGTGTACAATTTTTTTTATATGTTTTTGTATCCGATTCGCCAGAATTTTATTGAGGATTTTTGCATCTAGGTTCATTAGAGATATTGGTCTGTAGTTTTCTTTCTTTGAAGTGTCTTTGTCTGGTTTAGGTATCAGGGTGATGTTGGCCTCATAGAATGAATTTGGAAGTTCTCCCTCCTTTTCTATTTCCTGAAGTAGCTTGAAAAGTATTGGTATTAGTTCTTCTTTAAAGGTTTTGTAAAATTCTGCTGTATACCCATCGGGACCTGGGCTTTTCTTAGTTGGTAGTCTTTTGATGGTTTCTTCTATCTCCTCAATTGATATTGGTCTGTTTAGGTTTTCTATATCCTCCTGACTCAATCTGGGCAGATCATATGACTTAAGAAATTTATCTATGCCTTCACTATCTTCTAATTTATTGGAGTATAAGGATTCAAAATAGTTTTTGATTATCTTCTGTATTTCTGAAGTGTCTGTTGTGATATTGCCTTTTTCATCCCGTATGCTAGTAATTTGAGTTCTCTCTCTTCTTCTCTTCACTAGCATCGCTAAGGGTCTGTCGATTTTGTTTATTTTTTCAAAGAACCAACTTTTAGTTTTGTCAATTTTTTCAATTGTTTCTTTTGTTTCGATTTCATTAATTTCAGCTCTGATTTTAATTATTTCTTGCCTTCTACTTCTTTTGCTGTTGTTTTGCTCTTCTTTTTCAAGGATTTTGAGATGAAGTATGAGATCATTTATTTGTTGGTTTTTTCTTTTTTTAAGGAATGAACTCCAAGCAATGAATTTTCCTCTTAGAACTGCTTTCAATGTGTCCCATAGATTCCGATATGTTGTGTCTGTGTTTTCATTTATCTCTAAGAATTTTTTAATTTCCTCCTTGATGTCTTCTATAACCCATTGATCATTCAGTAACCTATTGTTCATTCTCCAATTGATGTATGCTTTTTCCTTCCTTCTTTTATCGTTGATTTTCAGTTTCATTCCATTATGATCAGATAAGATGCATGGTAATATCTCTACTCCTTTATATTGTCTAAGAGTTGCCCTGTGACATAATATATGATCTATTTTTGAGAAGGATCCATGTGCTGCTGAGAAAAAAGTGTAACTGCTTGATGTTGGGTGGTATACTCTATATATGTCAATTAGGTCTAGGTTATTAATAGTGTTATTGAGTTCTATAGTTTCCTTATTCAACTTTTGTTTGGAAGATCTGTCCAGTGGCGAGAGAGGTGTGTTGAAGTCTCCCATGATTATGGTGTGGTGGTCTATTAGACTCTTGAACTTGAGAAGAGTTTGTTTGACGAACATAGCTGCACCATTGTTTGGGGCATAAATATTTATGATTGTTATGTCTTGTTGGTGTATGGTTCCCTTAAGCAGTATGTAGTGTCCCTCTTTATCTCTTTTGATTAACTTTGGCTTGAAATCTATTTTATTTGATATGAGTATGGACACGCCTGCTTGTTTCCGAAGTCCATATGAGTGATATGATTTTTCCCAACCTTTCACCTTCAGCCTATGTATGTCTTTTCCTATCAAATGCGTCTCCTGTAGGCAGCATATTGTTGGGTCTTGTTTTGTGATCCATTCTACTAGCCTGTGTCTCTTAATTGGTGAGTTTAAGCCATTAACATTTAGGGTTATTATTGAGATATGGGTTGTTCTTCCAGCCATATTTGTTTATTTCTGTTACTAAACATTGTTTGTTTTCCTCTTTGATTGTTTCCCCCCCCCTTTACTGTCCTACCTCCCACTGTTGGTTTTCATTGTTATTTTCCATTTCCTCTTCCTGTAATACTTTGGCTAGGATGTTTTGAAGAGATGGTTTTCTAGCTGCGAATTCTTTAAACTTTTGTTTATCGTGGAAGGTTTTAATTTCATTCTCCATCCTGAAGCTTAATTTCGCTGGATACACAATTCTTGGTTGGAACCCATTATCTTTCAGTGTTTGAAATATGTTATTCCAGGATCTTCTAGCTTTCAGAGTCTGTGTTGAAAGATCAGCTGTTATCCTGATTGGCTTGCCCCTAAATGTAATCTGCTTCCTTTCTCTTGTAGCTTTTAAAATTCTCTCCTTATTCTGTATGTTGGGCATCTTCATTATAATGTGTCTAGGTGTGGATCTCTTATGATTTTGCACATTCGGCGTCCTGTAGGCTTCTAGGATTTGGGATTCTGTCTCATTCTTCAAGTCTGGGAAGTTTTCTTGTATTATTTCATGGAATAGACTGCTCATTCCTTTGGTTTGGAGCTCTGTACCTTCCTGTATCCCAATGACTCTTAAGTTTGGTCTCTTAATGTTATCCCATATTTCTTGGATGTTCTGCTCATGGTTTCTTAACAGTCTTGCTGAGCTGTCTATGTTCTTTTCCAGTTGAAATACTTTGTCTTCATTGTCTGATGTTCTATCTTCTAAGTGTTCTACTCTGTTGGTAGTATTCTCCATTGAGTTTTTAAGTTGGTTTATTGCTTCCTGCATTTCTAGGATTTCTGATTGCTTGTTTTTTATAACCTCTATCTCCCTGTATAGTTGATCCTTTGCTTCCTGGATTTGTTTGCGTAATTCGTTGTCGAAGTGATCTTTCATTGTCTGATTTTGCTGTTTAATGTCTTCCTTGATACTCCAGATCATCTGAAGCATGTATATCCTGAATTCTTTATCTGACATTCCATCTGCTGCAGCTGTTACCTCTTCTAAAGTTGCGTTGACCTGCATTGCTTGTGGTCCTTTCTTTCCTTGTCTTTTCATACTGCTTGCGTATCTTTCCTGCAGGTGCGGGCGGCGGCTCTGCTCTCTCCTTATTCCAATTGGGGTGTCGTGGCTACCACGCCGGCAGGTCACTGGGCCTGTTCTGGGAGCTGGTGGCGGCTCTGTTCTGCCCCTACTCCAATTGGGGTGTCGTGTCTGTCGTACCAGCAGGCCACTGGGCCTGTCCTGCTGGTCGGTCGCAGATCTGCCCACCTTTCGGGCACGAGTGGAGGCTCTGCTTTGCCCCTACTCCAATTGGGGTGTCGTGACTACCCCGCCTGCAGGATGCTGGGTCTGTTCCTGGCAAGGGAGGCGACTCTGCTCTGTCCCTACTCCAATTAGGGTGGTGTTTGTACCCCGCCGGCAGGCTCCTGGGCCTGATCCGCCGGTCTGTTGTAGGTCTGCCTACCTTGAAGGCGCTGGCGGCGGATCTGCCCTGCCCCTCCTACCACGCCTGCGGACCCCTGGGCCTGATCTGCAGGTTGATCACTGGTCTGCTCACCCTGCGGGCACGGGTGGCGGTTCCGCTCCACCCCCACTCCAATTGGGGTCACGTGACCACCACACCGGCAGGGCCTGATCCGGGCGTGGGATAAGGATCTGCTCTGCCCCTACTCGAGTTGGGGTGACGTGTGTACCACACTGGCAGGCCACTGGGCCTGACCCGCCAGGCTGTCACAGGTCTGTTTACCTTGCAAGCGCGAAGGGCGGCTCTGCCCTGCCCCTCCTACCACGCCCATGTACTACTGGGTCGTGGGTCTGCCCACCTGGCGGGTGTGGGTGGCGGCTCCGCTCCGCCCCCTCTCCAATTGGGGTCACGCGGTCACCACGCTGGCGAGCCGCTGGGCCTGCTCCGGGGGCTGGCGGCGGCCCGGCTCCTTCCCTCCGGCTCGAGGACAAATTGAGGAGACTCGGGTGACTGAGCCTCACCCCCCTTACCAGAAGACCAACTGCTTATGTCACCGCTGGTATTGATGAAGATCTCTCCTCCACCGCTTTCTGCTGACATCAGATCTCTGCCATGTTGGTATCCTATGCGAATGGCAGCATTTCGTTCCCCTTGCCAGGCAACCCAAGCAATGGGTGAGTCCTGACCCGCCCTCAGCAGGACCCGGACCGAGACACAGTTTCCGCGGGCTCCTAGCCCCGGAACAGGGAAGTTCCGGGAGCCGGAACTCGGCCGCTCCGTGCTCGGTGTAAGCTCCTATAAGTGTAGGCTCCAAGAAGCAGCCCCCGCGGGCTCAGTTCCGGGAGCCGGAATTCGGCCGCTTAGTGCTTGGTGTATGCTCTGATAGTAGCAGGGTCCAAGAAGCAGCCTCCGCGGGCTCCGCAGCCCTGAGCCAGGGCGGTTCCGGGACGGTTCCGGGAGCCGGAACTCGGCCGCTCTGTGCTCGGTGTAAGCTCCTATAAGTGTAAGCTCCAAGAAGCAGTCCCCGCGGGCTCAGTTCCGGGAGCCGGAACTCGGCCTCTTGGTGTTTCGTGTTTGCTCTGATATTAGCAGGGTCCAAGAAGCAGCCTCCGCAGGCTCCGCAGCCCGGAGCCAGGGCGGTTCCGGGACGGTTCCGGGAGCCGGGACTTGGCCGCCCCGCGCTCCGTGTTCACTCCGATAAGATCAGATTTTAAGAAGCCCCCAGGCGCTGAACCCTAGCAATCTGTCTGCAAGCCGCAGGCGAATTGCAGCCTGAAATTACCTGTTCTATGGCTGAATGAGCTGCGGTCAGTCAAAAACAGGTGTGGTGACGTCAGTTTACCAACATGGTGGCTGCTGGCCTCCTCTGTGGTCTGACCGGTGTGGAGAACCGAGATGGACCGCTTCCTTCCCCGTCTCGAACCCAGAATTCAGCCCTGAGTGCGGTGCTTGCGCGTCTGGCAGAAACTGCAGCGCTGTAACCCTGCGTCTCTATCCCAACTGTCTTTTCTTAAGTCCTTTTGAGGAAAAGGACTTGTGCTGCTGCCACATAGGAGGACTTACAGTTAGATATGAGTGCAAAAAGGGAAAGGTGTGGTCTCCATCCCAGAAGGTCTTTGATAAATGATGGGAATCTCATCAGCCCAATTTATGTTAAGAATATCTGTTGGCTGGACGCAGTGACACTCGCCTGTAATCCCAGTGACTTGGGAGGCTAAGGCAGGAGGATCCCAAGTTCCAGACCAGCCTCAGCAATTTAGCAATATTCTGTCTCAAAATAAAAAGGACTAGGAATGTAGCTCAGTGGTACAGTGTGGTACAGCGTGCCTGGATTAAGTTCCCAGTACCAAAAGAAAAGAAAAATTGGTCTATCTGGAGGTAGGAGGAATGGAATGAGCTTATTGAATTTCACCTGCAGAGGATGTTTCCAGAAAGCTCTGCAGAAGTGGGGGTCAGCACAGCCTTGCCCAGAAGAAACTCTCTCTCTCTTGACCCAGTAGATATTTTGATCTCAGGGGTCCAGCCTCTGTGGTGGTAACCCTTTCAAAGGGTTTTGGCCAATACCCTGTCCCATCTGATCTACTTCCCTGGGGAGCAGCCCCAGACACCCTAGCCCCAAACTGGGCATTCCACACCAACAAATCGGGTGATGTAGAAAACACGAAAGCAGAAATGTCAGAAGTAATTAAACCAAACGATGGCTTAAACCCCTGTAGAAATCAACACATCCGGTTTAATCACCTTCTTAAGCTAGCACAAGGCTGCAATTCTATGGAGAGGGCTTCTTTATTTCTTTGGATCGTTAACAGGAACTGCATATCTTGAGCTTGATTTTAGTTTGGATGCTCCTGGGGAGAGGTGATGAGGGTGGGGGTGGGGCAGGGGGCTTGGAAAAGAAAAAAGAAATAATAAAATGTTATTTGAGATCATCTCTTCTTCTTGTCTCCCCAAGCCCGAGCCTCGTCACTCCCTCCCTCCTGTCTCTGTCCGTGCTCCCAGCACCAGGGCGGAGGCACAGTGCTGAATGTGCTAAATTAGGCCATTAGAGAAATTCATTTCTCTTTATTAGTCTGTGTCAAATCCTTTTTATTAGTGGCTGGAAACGACCTCTCTTCTGCAGTAAAATGTCATGCCAGTTCACTCCTTTTATTTGTTCTGCACTGACGAGGCTCAAACTCTCACTGAATTAGTGCAGTGAGATTTATTTCCTCCAAATTTTGAACGGCTTAAGAGAGATTGGGGTGGAGGGGGCGGTCACACGGAGGCGGCTTGAGGGGAGCAGAGCAGGGAAAGGATCTGGGAGGGGGAAGGTGAGCTCTCATGGAGGTCAAATGTCCTCAGCTCTTTGGAAATAAAGTCTAATGACCATCTCTCATATCTTGTTCATTGCCTTCTGGGCACTGGGGACTGAGTTTCTACATTCCTGCTTCTAGCCCCTGAAAGATGATGATCTACAGTGGAAGGTCCTGGACACCCAGAGAAGGAGCTCCCTGAAACCCATGATCTGGGCCTGGGGTTGTGTAGCTCAGTGGTACAGAACTTGCCTAACATGGGTGAGGCTCTGGATTCCATCCCCAGCACCGCAGGGGAAAATATTCTTGTTGGATAAACTGAGGCTCCAGAAGGCCAAGGTCCCACATCTAATGGGAAATCAGAGAAGGGTATTCTTGGCTCAGGTGGCTTATATGCCAGCTCTCATAGACCCTGCCCTATTCAGAGTGACCCCTGAGCCTTCCACCAAGACTGCTGGAAAAGACTCTTTGAGGGTGCCTGCTGGCCTCATCTCCGTTTTATGAGGGATCCATTGGAGGGTAGCTTTAAAAATAAAGGTCAACCCTTAGGCAGGAACAGGGCAACTGGGGAGAAGGCAGATGACTCCCGTAACTGGGTTGGGAACAGTCCTAGAGAAGTCCCACAGCTGCAGCAATGGAACTTAGCACATTGTCTCAGCAGTGCCAGTGCTTTAGGTGGCAGATGAGCAGATAGCAGTCTGGGTTCATTTGAGTGATCTAGGAGGACAGGGAGTGGGAGCTATAGGCAGTCCCTCCTGGCCCTGGTATGGGTCATGTGGAAAATTGTGAGTAAACTCAGACTTCATATGATCTCCATGAGGCAGATGGGACTCCTAGGATGGGTGGGAGGAAGCTGGCACAGAAGCATGGGGTATGAGAAGAGAGCACCTGCCCAATCCTCAGGTAAGGAGCGCTGGACAGATGTGGCCAGGCAACCTCCATCAAGTCCACCCTATACTCCATGGTTGGTTAACTTGGGGGGAAAGACAGGTGGCATGTTCCCTTCTTAGAGATAGGAGAAGCCATAGATGACACTACAGGGAGGCTGGGGGCATTGCTCAGTGGTAGAGCACTTGACTAGTATGTGTGCGGCCCTGGACTCCATCCCCAGCACTGAAAAAAATAAAATAAAAAACCATTCTGGGAGAGGGAGATCTGACACCTGTGAGTAGAAGAGGTTTCTAACACAGACCTATTCCTGGCTCTGCACAAAAGGTGTGCATTGTTCCCCAGTGTGTGTGAGAGCACCTCCTACCTCATCCCACAAGCCCAGCTCCACCTGAGTCTTTCCAGGCACTGGACTCTGCTGCTTGTTTTCTGCCGTCCCTTCCTACTACCTCTCTCACCTAGATTCTCTTCCCAAAGCAAACTGGGCTTATTCCTGTCTCAAGTGCTTTCTTTGCTTTTCCTCCTGCTTAGAATGCCTGTCCCTCAGCTCTTTGCATGACTGCCCCCTCATCATTTGAGGCTTAACTTAAATGTCACCTCCTCAGAGAGGCCCTCCCAGACCGCTTCTTCCTTTTGGGGGGCAAGGACAGAAGCAGAAGAGATGTTCTTCCCCTCTCCCCACCCCTAGTGCTCCTAGCTGGGATGATTCTAGTCACAACAGACCACACCTGCCCACCCCACATGCCACTCACATGGTGTACACAGGAACACACAACCACACATACACAAGACATACAGATAATGCACAGAACGCACGTACACATGGTATTTGTGGCACACAAAATCGACCCCCCTGTTGCATATATGCAATACCACGTGCATACGTCCTGCACAAACACAATACCATGGGTGCACACGGTGAAAACACACTGGGAGGTACATGGCACTCCTATACTTGTTCTATTGGCAGTCTGCATTCAACACCAGTGCACACATGTGTACACATACACACACATACACATGCATGCACACCCCATCATCTCTCCACCCAGCGGCTGTGCACCCTCCCTCCAGTCAGTGAGAAAGGAATGTGCAGTGACCGCGGCTGCCGTGGGTTGGGGCAGGGGCTGCACCCCCACCACCTGGCACGATGCTGCGGATTATTAGTTCCTGGTAATTTAGTGCCCTTGTACAGAGTCGATTTGTGCCTTTCATTCCTAATTGATCTAGTGGCTGTTTAAATGGCAGCAGGCATCTGTTGAGAGTAGGAAGGTTCATAAGGCGCAATAATTCATAACACCGTCTGGAATTTGCCTTTCATGGCCCTCAGCTAAACCACTGCAGGGCTCTGCTTAAATTACAGCCACTGAGGCTTTCTTTGGTATTCCACTCAGGGCCAGGAGAATCTTGCATTAAACTGGGATCAGGTTAGATTAGACTATAATATGCTGCAGTATTAGTGGCTGCAAATGAAGACTTATACTGGAGTTTAACCCCTTCACCTGGTGTTCTCTTTGTCTTCAGCCAGATGGCTAAACTCACCCATTGTTTTTCCCTGCCAGCTTTCTACCAGGGCTCAATAGATCTTCTGGTAATTTGAGGCTGCAGATGAGCCACCCTTAAATATTGACCCTCTTTCCCTACAGACTGTACATCTAACCTGCAGCCTTGAGGCCCAGGAATTTATGCATCAGCTCCCAAAACAAGGGTTAGGGAGACAGTGTCTGAGGGCAGCCTCTGCGAAGCCTAGCAATTCATGTGAAGTGGGAATTTATCTTTTTTCGTCTCCCATCTTGCCTGAGCCCGAGTAGAAAAACCCATACAGTGTGAGAATGAGCAGCAGTGGGGGTAACCATTATATGTCTTTTGTCCAGAATTGTAAGAATTCTGGAAGGGGACAGGAGCTTGGGGGTTCCCCTACTCACTTACAAATGCTGTATATACTGTGTAGGCTGTATATTCAATTCTTTCTCAGTGCGTCCAACTGTAGTGTGCCAGAGGGGAAAAGCATTGTCTGTTTTCCTTTTCAGACCTTAACTGTGTCCTTCAATATGGTAGCCACTAGCCACATGTGGCTATTTAAATTTAAATTAATTAAAATTCAATAAAATAAAAAATTAAGCATCCTAGTTGCATAGTCATATTTCAAGTATTCATTGGCCTCATGTGGCTAGTGGTTACTGTATTGGACAGTGCAGATTACAGAACATTTCCATCACTGTAGAAAGTTCTATTGGACAGTGATGGCTACAGCATTCCCTCTGGAAGAGACCCCAGGGGTCAGGTACAGTACACATTCCTTCTCTCCAAGCAAGCAGGGCTGCATCAAAAAGAAAACTGCATTTCATGGTCCCAAGAGTCTGAGGAGACAGACCAGAGACTGATGTGTGAATGCTTTTTTTGGAACTGTAGGGAAAGAGAATGGGGCTCTCCAGAGTTCAGGGTCAACAACCCAGGCACTAGCATGAAATATGCTGCAGAAATAAATGTGGTATGCACTTATGTATGCAAAATAAGTATGTATACATATAACATATATATTCAACAAATATTTGTGGAGATCCACATACCTCTACTTGACTCTAGATGAATAAGGTGCACTTGATTCCCGCTCACAGTCTAAGTGAGGAAGGAAGATGATAAAACAAACAACTTAGAAACTATCAGCATTTGGAGGAAGTCAGGGATCTGTGATCTCTAAGATGACACCCATATAGCCATTTAGGTAAGGAGTTCAGCTCACACATATACTTCACAGAAACATGCCCATACATGATAGAATGTGTGTGTGTGTGTATGTGCGCGCACACACACACACAGTGCATTCATTGATTCATTCAGTCACCTAATATTTATATATACTTGCTTTGACAAGATCTAGGGATACAACAATCATTAACACAGGGACAGCCTTGGAGGCGAACAGTGAACACATAATGATGCAAATAATCATTTAATTAACACTGAGCTAAGAGTAGGATGACGGAAAAGTGCAGGGTTGATGTTACTCATATAATTGGGATATCTGACCTAAACCAAGCCTGCCAACAGACACTGGACAGGTGGAGACATCTGCCTACCATGTAGGCAAGTATTTGGGCTCATGCACATCCCCCACATACAAGTGTTTGTGTACATCTGCTGCCCTCAGTTGCTCTAGACATTGTGTGTGTGTGTGTGTTTCTATGATGTATATATGTGAACTGAAGTACTTACTTAAATGACTCTATGAGTCTTAGCTGGGATGACACCTACGGATGTTCACATCCTATATTTCTCTGGATATTTCCCATATTTCTTTCCTGAGTCAACTCTGAATCAGAAATGGACACTTACTTCTTTGAAGGGTTATAACTGCTCATCCCTCTTCAAACATCTGTATAGTTTATCTATCTAAAGAGAAAAAGTAGGAGCCCTCTGAGGTCCCAGGTACTAGGGGACTGAACCCTCTATGCCAGGTCACAAACATTGCCATTAGGTTGACCCTGGGGGCTGGGGACATTCTCAAGGAGTGGGACCTGGGGAGAAGAAGTGACGGGAAGGAATGTGGGGAAAGGAACCAGATGGCTTCTGAGCCCAGCCAGCAGCACGGTCTCTGTGTGTGCGCATGTGTGAGTTCTTGATGTCCCCGCAGGCACCCTCTTTTCCCGCTCCTGACGCTGCTGTTTGAGAAATGTGAACAGGCCACCCAGGGCTCTGAGTGCATCACCTCCGCCAGCTTTGATGTGGACATCGAGAACTTTGTCCACCAGCAGGAGCAGGAGCACAAACCCTTCTTCAGCGATGATCCAGAACTGGACAATCTGGTAAAGACCCTCCACCCCACACCCTGGCCAGAATCTCCTACCCTTTGGTCCCCCTGAAATACTCTGGAAATGTTCCTTTTGTTAATTTATTCAACAAAATATTTTGAGTCCCCACCATGGGACACCAGATGCACCATATTAGCAGCTGAGAACCATGTCTAAGTTCTTATACCACGAGCTCCAGGAACTGACTCTGCTGCCAAACTCCTTCCTGTCTCTACCCATGGTGGCACCAGAATCTTACTCCCCACCATCCTGCAGAACAGGCCAACTGAAAGGAGGGTGCGAACTCTAAGGTAGCTACCCCAGGCCTGGAGTCCTCCTAGAGAGGAACTGATGCCTCGAATGCTCCTGGGTAGAGAACGAGAGTCACAAGCATGTTCAAGCACATCAACAGAAAGAGCTGGGGACCCGGTCATCCTAAGAAGACCAGCAGAGAGGCCCACCTGCTTAGGGGACACAGCAGATCAGGTTCTCCACCAGTTTGCCACTCAGATCATCACTATAGTTTACAAAAAATACATTGCTGGGCCATATCAGGGAGTTTTTGTAAGCTCAGTGGGATCTTTGTGAATTCTCATTTTAGGTTTCCTAAGCAACAGCAATCACCAGTTAGGTTTGGTGGCCCCCGACCTGTATGGCATCTGAAATTCTCCTCTGTCCTTGGGAATTCTGCTGCAGGAAGACATTAGAGAGGCTGCTCTGTGTGTCCATCACTCTAAATAGTCCTCCTGGAATTATTAACCACAGTTCCTAATTTTTCTGTGGGTGGATTGCCCAGAGTATGCATGGTGAATTTGGAAACTCTGCAAAACTCTCCCTCATACATTGATTGATGATAGTGCTGACCTCTTGCACCCAGCAATTAACTGGTACCTGTTCCAAAAAGGAGAACAGAATTAGAAAAGCAAATGTGACTCCAAAAAGGAAGGAAGAAAAATTACACACACGTGCGGGCACACACACCTACATGTATAGTACATCTGCAGAACAGATGTAAAGGACTTTGTTATTATTCTGTGCTGTGAATTATCCACACCGCTGTTTCAGGGTTGAGTGTGGTCCTTTATGAAGTCCAGAAGAGTTACCAAAAGAACCCACCCTGGTCTGGAAATTTGTGATGTTGGATAAGGCTATTTAGAGAACAGGAGCAGGCCCCGAGCAGAGGATAAGCACTGCCCACTGTCAAGAATGTTGGTGGAGGCAGTGAGAGCCCCAAATCCACCTCTGCTAGTCCCTGACACTCCCTCTTTCCTGGCTTTGATTGAGCAGCCCCACTTCCCAAAAGGCCGGGCTGCTATTTTGGAATCCTCTGGGAAAGCTTCCCTTTACAGGTTCACCAGTTGGCCAACTATAAAGTGCAGGCTGGTCTGGCTTGCCTTGCTCCTCAGCTAATCAGAATCAGACTATAACTGGGAAGCAGATTTTTAGAACCTAGACCCAGACAGCCATGGAGCCAGGAGATAAGGCAGTCACTTCTGCAGGAGTGAGAGTGAATCTGGGGACCAGGATCATCCTCCTCACTTGACACAAAAAATACTGGTGTAGCCGAGCATGGTGGCACATCCCTGTGATCCCAGTGACTTGGGAGATTCAGTCAGGAGGATCTCAAATTTGAGACCAGCCTCAGCAACTTTACAAGATCCTCACAATTTAGTGACACCCTCTCAAAAATAAATAAGGATTGGGGACGTAGTTCAGTGGTAAAGCCCTCCAGGTTTAATCATCAATAAGAAAGAAAGAAAAATAGCAGCTTGGAAGGCTGAAACAGGAGGATTGCAGGTTTGAAGCTAGCCTCGGCAATTTAACGTGACTGTAAGCAATCTAGTGAAACCCTGTTTCAAAGTAAAAAAAAATTAAGTTAAAAAAAATTTTTAAATTTGTTCTAATTAGTTATACATGACAATAGAATGCATTTTGACCCATCATACATAAATGGAGTATAATTTCTCATTCTTCTGGTTGTACATGATGTAGAATTACACCAGTCATGTGATCATATATGTATGTAGCTTCTATCATTCCTACCCCCACACACCTCCTCTCTTCACTAACCTCTGCCTAATCCAAAGTACCTCTATTTTTTCCTAGCCCCCCTCCTTATTGTGGGTTAGCATCTACATATCAGAGAGAGCATTTGGCTTTTGGGTTTTTTTGGACTGGCTTATTTCTCTTAGCATGATAGTCTCCAGTTCCATCCATTCACCAGCAAATGCCATAATTCCATTTTTCTTTAAGGCTGAGTAATATTCCATTGTGTATATATACCACATTTTCTTTATCCATTCATCTGTTGAAGAGCATCTAGGTTGGTTCCATATTTTGGCAATTGTGAATTGAGCTGTTATAAACATTGATGTGGCTATGTCATTGTAGTATGCGGATTTTAAGTCCTTTGAGTATAAACCAAAGGGTAGAATAGCTGGTTCAAATTCCATTCCAAATTTCTGAGGAATCTCCATACTGCTTTCCATAATGGTTGCACCAATTTATAGTCCCACCAGGAGTGTATGAGTGTACCTTTCCCCCCGCATCCTCGCCAACTTTATTGTTGCTTGTATTCTTGATAATTGCCCCCCCCCAAAAAAAATTTAAAAGGGCTGGGGATGTGGGTCAGTGGCTCAGTGGTTAAGCACCCCGGTAGGCAAAAAATAAAGAAAGAGGGGGAGGGAGGAAGGTCAAGAGAGAGAGAGAAAGGGAAGGAAGGAAAGGAGAAGGAAAAACAAAACAAAACAAACAAACAAAAACAGAGGCCCAAGTTGGGGTAAGGAAATACCTAAAATTGGACTGAAGAATATGAAGGAATTTAAACCTTCTTACAAGGCAGGAGTCCTGGAGAAACAAACCTCACATATCTATCCCACCACCACCTTCCAGGTGTAAGACCCACTGAAGACAACCTCCCATTCTAGCACAGCCTAGAAAAATCAAAACGTGGCTATGTTCTGCCCTTGCCAGTATTGCTCAGGTCTCTCAGCATTCTGTTCAAAGAATCAGATCTTTTGATTCAATCCAATAAAACTGGCTTGAGTGTCTGCTATATGCCAGGCCTTTACTAGGGACATGAATGTTGTGGAAGATACCCTAGTGGTCCCAAGCTTCTGGTGTCCCCTGGGCTTCTGTATCAGATAGCTGGGCTGGGAGTGGTCCAGCTGGTGGAGCATCTTTAGGAGGTCCATCTTGTCTCATGGACCTGATTTGTCTAGATGAGTTAGTCAACGATTGGTTGATTATGTAAATTGGGAGGTTTGAAACAGCACTTGAAAGACAAAAGATGAGCCTAGCGTCCCCATTAACTGTTTGTGACTTTGATGGCTGGCTGAACTGCTTTGAAGCTCGGTTTCCTCATCTGTAGGACTAATATACCTATCTCATGTGACTGTAATTTAAAAAAAAAATTAATGAGGTGGCTCATGGAATTGGTCTTTACAAATGCCTGGCACTCAGGAGATTAATCTCAAATGCAATATCATCATGGCAAGGTGTTCCAGCTCCCTGACCTAACCTCCTGGCCACCAAAGAGATTTAATGGCTGAAATTAGGGGTGGGGTGGAGGGGTGTCAAACAGTGCCCTTTGCCACCCCGGCTCCTGGTTCTGTGTCAGGTGGGGAGATGAAGAGACCAAGCACAGGAGCCATCATTAAAACAAGAATCATGTCGCCAGCACAGCCGAGATGCACATAATTAGAAATTAGAAAAAGGTCAGATCGCGTTATTACCAGCTCAATCAGCTGCCGAGTGCCACAGCCAGTTAATTTGGCATCTGTATTTTTTACAACCCCGCACACGTAGCCCAACGGACTGTAACTCTTTATCCGGACAGATATACTGCGCAGCCGAGCAGGGACATAAAATGAGGGACCCCAAGCAAATGAGCTGAGATAATTGAGAGATTTATTTTTTATATATACGTGTGTCAGGGTGGCTTTCCTTTGCCCTTGAATACTGACTTTCGTAGATGGGATTGTCAGGAGGGCACCTGGATCCCCACAAACGCGGAAGGTCCCTCCCCCTACTCTCCTCCCTACCCAGGGCCAGTGGGCAGCTTTGGCCCCGCCCAGCTGTCCTGGGTCCGCTGGGACTCACTCCTCCCAATTCCTTGCGGGCCTCCCTCCTCTCCTCCCGCGCATTGCCAGTCTCTCTCTTGCTCTCTGCAGTCTTCTAGAGTCGCTTTTCCAAACAAATCCCCATGGGAGGGCTGAGTCACTTCTCCCAAGCTGCCCCAAAGATCAGAGAGAGCATCCTAGTGTAGATTTCTGAGCGAGCTTCCCTCCCTGTGAGCTTGCCGCTGCACAGCTCCCCTGCTGCGGGGAGTGGGGGGTGGGGTGGAGCTCACAGAGAGTTGATGCCGGGGAGGGGGACCTAACCCCAGAGAGAAGCAAGTCCAAAGACACTGACATCCAGAAAAGAGAACTGACTTGTCAGGACCAGAACCCAAGTCACTGACTCCTGATTTTAGATTTTATGCTCCTCCTGCAGTTTCCCCACCTCTTCTTCCAGGTGGCAATAAAGCCCTCACTTACAAGTAAGAGAGTGCCTCTAATAAAATCTCCCCACCCCCTGGCCCAGCCCACACTCTGACACTCTCTAAGTCCCTGTCTCCAGTTTCCATGCCATGGAGGTAGCTTTCCACTCAAAGTGGTTAAGCTGGACCCCCTGGGGAGAGGGGGGCTCCAGTTCCCACAGCCCTGGTGCTCACCAAGTCTGTTTCTTACCTGGTCCTAGATCCTTTCTTTGGGCCCAGCAGCCTCTGACTGGCAGTTGGTAAAGTTTGTAAAATTTGCAAGTTCCCCAAACCCCTTTGAAAGGTAAAAGCTTTTTGTTTTATAAAACCTGATTTACAGGCCCCTGGTGCAGGTCCAAGGTTTTATATATTATGCAAGATTTCAAACTAAGGCTGTAAAACGTACGGTTTCAGTTTCATGCATGGAATTTTTTTATGTGTAAATTTTTTAACATTTATGGGGCACGTTTTAATGAGACTCTGGTGCGGCTCAAGGGACAGATTACGGCTGCCTGACCGCAAAGCCAACTCCAAAATGGAGCCGCCCAGATCCCTGGGCCCACTCTGAAGAAGCAGGCCAGCGGCTAGAGGTTGAAAAGAAGGAGGCAGCCCAGATCTCTGGCCCAGGAGACCACAGGCCAGCCCCGTTCCCAGAGTTATTCACTTCAGCCTTCAATCTAGGCTCTGCCTGGATAGCAGCGGAAAATCCCACAGACACCAGGAAAGGGAAAGGAAATAATAATCAATGCTGGTAATAGTTAACATTTATGGAGCACTTACCAGGTGCCAGGTACCATTCTGAACACTTTATATCTATTATCTTATTTAATCCTCTTTCCAAACCCACAAGGCATGTATTAATACTCTTCCCAATTTTCACTTGCCTGGCATACTAAGGCCCTGGATTTAATCCTTCAGCACCAATATATGTTTATATATATATACACACACACACACATATATATATACACATATATATGCATATATATGTATATATATATATGCATATATGTGTTTATGTGTATATATCGGGCCCAAGGTAAGAAATAGACTTGGTGAGCACCAGGGTTGTGGGAACTGGAACCCACCTCTCCCCAGGGTCCAGCTTAGCCACTTTGAATGGAAAGCTACCTCCATGGCATGGAAACTGGAGACAGGGAGGTAGAGAGTGTCAGAGTGTGGCCCCTGGGGGTGTGCCTTTGGGGGAGATTTTATATATATATATATATATATATATATATATATATATATATATATATATATAAATTATATTTTTATATATATATAAAATCTCCCCATTTTAAGAGGTGAAATCACTAGCACAAGATCACACCACACAGCTAGAGAAAGGAATCAAGCTGTAAACTGCAGCCACACTAAACTGTTACACCACCTTATAGCCAGCCTTTTACGCCTTTCTAGGAACCAGGGTTTTTTTATGTCTTTTCTAGTCACATCTCATTTAATCCTCAATACAACTCTGAGGAAAGTGTGTGTGTGTGTGTGTAGGGTGTGTGTGTTGCTGGGGATGGAACCCAGGGCCTTGTCTATGAGAGGTAAGAGCTCTACCACAGAACTCTACCCCCAACCCATGGGAGTCACAATTATCATACCTATTTTACAGGTAAGGAAACTAAAGTTCAAAGATTAAGTAAATCACTCAAAGTCTCACAGTAGGTGAAAGACTCAAGATCCTCAGCCTCCGAAACCCATTGTCTTTGGGTACCCTACTTTGCTATTTAATTCACAAAGTTACTCTGTGTTATGATTTAGATATGAGGTAGCCCCCAATGTGTGAGACAATGCAAGAATGTTCAGAGGAGCAATGATTATGAGAGTTGTGATCTAATCAGTAGATTAATCCACTGATTAACTGAGTGGTAACTGTAGGGTGTGGCTGGAGAAAGTAGGTCCCTGGGGGTGGGCCTTTGGGGTTTATATTTTGTCCCTGGTGAGCAGAGCCCTCTTTCTGCTTTCTGGTTGCCATGTCCTGAGCTGCTTTCCTCTGCCACACCCTTCCACCATATCGGTTCACCAGGATGTTCTGCCTCACCTTGGATCCAGAGGTAAGGACTCTACTCTGTGTGAACTGAATTTTCTGAAACTGTGAACCAAAATAAACCTTTCCTCCTCTAAACTGTTCTTGTTAGGTCTTTAGGTCACAGTGACACAAAGCTGACTAAAACACCCTGTGAGGTGGTTGTTGTTATCCCCATTTAATGAGAAGAAATCAAGGACCAAGGACCTTGTTGCAAATAATTTTTATAGCTGGAACTTGAGCCCAGTGGGTCTAACTGTGGGAAGTCCAGCCTCTGTCTTCTGTCCTCTCCTGCTTCTCCACATTCTGAGGCCATCAAAGTGGAAGTGCCAAGTTCCTTACTGGAAAGTTCCTTAACTTGTCATGTATGATAGTTTCCATAAAATGTTAATTCAGGGCCCCTCTGGCAGTTTCCCAGTCCCTAGTTTCACCTTTCTTCCATTTTCCACTTTTTATTTTAGTGACACCGCATGTCCAACTGGTCAAGCCAAACTGGCTTGGTCTAGAAAAATTCTTGATTAGATTTTAGCTCTGACTGTCCCAGTGATCCACAAGAAATTTCAGAGGACATTAAGGAATGTGTGTTTCTAAACTCCTTCTTCTGTGGGGGAGAGTTGTCCTAGCTCCCCAAATCACAAAAGAGGAAGGAGAGGGTGGAAGGAACTAACATCAAAGACAAGGAAATCTCCCTGATTCCTACAAGGAAGTGAGCAGGTTAGCTAATCTCTGAGCCTCCTTATTCTTATCTCTGGAAGAATGATAGATAATACTGCCTGTATCCCTGTGGTGATGAGACTCAAATGAGATAATGGAGAGAAAAGCATTTTGTAAATTTGTAAAGTGCTATGTGTACAAATGTTTTGAAAGACAAGGAATTATTATTATCAAGTGAAGAAGCCAGGTACCACAAGAGAGGCGACCATTTAGAAAAGAACTTGAAAGTGTGTGTGTGTGTGGGGGCACATCGATGTGATGAATTGACATTTATTGAGGACCTATTGTATGCCCAGAACATTTGCATACATGGTCTTCTTCAATTTTCATAATAACTTGAAGGTGTAGGTATTATTACCATCCATTTGTACAGATAAAGTATAAAACCACCTGTCCAAAATGCCAGGTAATAGATTTGGAACATCACACACATGACTTCATAGAAAACAAGAAGCCCGGGTGTTCCATACTTTCCTTGGACTGTGGTACTTCTGTACATGTTAAGAAACTAAAATGTGAGATTGCATCTTGCTTTGCTTTTTTTGAAGGGGACTTCTTTGAAGAAGAAGGCTGGATCTTTATTTTGACAAAGAAAGAAAAGAGAAGCTGAAAAATAGATCAAAACCTGAGAAAGGAATTAAGGACACATTTATCACATTTGGTGATGGTATTAAATTAAGTGGCATTGTTATTGCCACTTAGAAGGCTTGGAATAACGTTTTACATGACCCAAATCATTTAGAAAAACTGTTTAATAAATCAGCACTTTATTCTCACTTAAAAATGCAAAAATCTAAAATAAAAATATATGAGAATTTGGGGCTGGGGTTGTGGCTCAGCAGTAGAACGCTCGTCTAGCACGTGCAACGCCCTGGGTTCGATCCTCAGCACCACATTAAAAAAAAAAAAAAAGGTGTTGTGTCCAACTACAACTAAAATAAAATATTTTTTAAAAATATTTGAGAATTTAAAAAAACTGGGAATTATTTTTTCACTATCTAAATATGAAATAACAGTTGAGAAACCAATGGGATATTAGAAACTACTGAGCTTTTTAAAAATATGTATTTACTTCCCTGTGATTTTTAAAGCACTTTCCCATTATTATCTGTTAGGTCTTACCATATTTTGTGAATTAGAAATGATTATCCCCATTTTACAAATGAGGAAACTGAGGTTCAGAGAAGTCATAGAGTTTGTCCATTGGCATCGGTGGACATGGCCTCAAATCCAGGCTGTTTGACAGTGAATCTTACAGGCTTTCTGCTATTCAGGCAGCTCCCCGCTCCTGCCACAAGGCATCACATTGCCCATCTTTTTTTTCTAATATTGAAGAGGTCCTACATATTCATTGCCTCAGAGTACCATTATGATTTACTCTACATTCTTAAATCTTTAAACCAATTCTATTAGCCCATAAAAAAGTAATCCCTTCAGCTGTGCTTTATCAGATCCAAGGATAGGTCCACTTTTGGCCACTGTGTACCAGATCCAATTTAAACATGCTGTGCATGTATTCCATTTGAACAAAAACTATTCTGAGTAGATTTTATTTTTTATTTTTTTAACTTATTTATGTTTGCTGGGTTTTTTAAAATAATAAGTGGATTTTAGTTTTATATTTAAAATAAATGAATAGAGATATGCACTTTTTGAGTGTATGTATGTATATATATATATATATATATATATATATATATATATATATATATAGTATATGTATATGTGTGCACATGTGTGTATTACTATATAAGAATTTTTTAAAGAAAATAAAATGCTGATTACAGAATACAGCTAGGCATGGTGGTTCATGCCTGTAAGCCCAGCTACTTGGGAGACCAAGGCAGAAGAATCACAGATGGATTGCATATTCAAGGCCAGCCTTGGTAACTTAGTGAGACCTGGTCTCAAAAATTTTTTGAAGAGGCTGGGAATGTAGCTTGATGGTAGAGCACCCTGGGTTCAATCCCCAGCATTCACCCCCTGCCCCCCACAAAATAAGGCAGAATAGACTGGAAAATGAAAGGGAGAGGAGAAAGGAAAGAAAAAAAGGAGAGATGGAAGAAAAAGAGAAGAAAGATTTAAGGATTGTTTTTGTCTGGAGAAGAAAAAAAAACTAATTGATCAACTTATTCAAGTCAGATGTCTGGTTCAGTGTATGGCATATAGTGAGACTCAGTGTTTGTCGAATCCATAAAGTTCAGTGCAGTTGTGTTGATGGAGGCATGATGTCCTTGGTGCCTATAGAAGGCTGAATAAGCCCTTCATAGTAAGGCAGAAGAACTGTTGGCCAAATGTAGGAAAGAGCTTCTTACTCAGCAAATTGAAGAAACACAGAGGTGGTCCAAAGCAAGAAAATCATCTCCTGATGACAGGGACAGCCTAGAAGAGAAGAGGCAGCCTGTGTACCTGGTAAACTTGCACTGTTCATGAGCTTGTAGGCTACCTGAATCATCTTGCAGAGCCAGTCAATTGAGGGTAGAAGTCCTGGTAATGCTCAGAGAATCAGAGCATGGTGGAACCCAACTGCCCAACCCTCTTTTCACCCATGTGCTGAGGTTCTCTGATGCTGGGAGTGAGAGATGGGAAATAAGAGCAGCTGAATAAGGGAACATTATCAGGGGAGGTTCTGAAAATCCTAATCTTTAATGCCCCCAAAGCTATTTGGTTTTCCTAGAACTTCATACTTCCTGTCACACTGAGCCCCTCCACCCCAACCCATGTACTCTTTATGTTCCCATTTTCTCTATGAACCTAAATCCTGAGAGTCTGTATTGAGGGTGAAGCAACTCAGGCTCAGGGATGAGGTCACGTGGCTTCATATCACCTACCAGCTGTGTGACTTTAAGCAATAAAAATTTAATATATCTGGACTTCATTTTCTTTAACTATAAATTATTGGCAGTAAGTATCCACCTACAGAGGTTCTCCTCTGAAATAGATAAGGCATGAGATGGGCTTATCATAGTACTTGAGGCATAGAATAAGTTGTGTTTGGGTATTGTGATCAATCCATCAACAAGTATCTATTAAGCGCTTTATACTATGCTAACATTTTTTTTTGGTGTGGTGCTGGGGATTGAACTGAGGGCCTCATGCGTGATGTCAGACAAGTGCTCTACCACTGAACTACATCCTCAGCCCCATGTGCTCATCATTCTGAGAAGCATAAACCAAGACCTCCATGGCCAAAGTCAAGTAGAAAATTTAGGCAAGAGCACATCTTTATTAAGTTCCTAACTGCACTTTTCAGTGCAAATGATCCATACTATTGTTACCATTCTTCTCTTTACCTGAAATTACTCAATCTCCATCAGTCTCAGCCCCTTGAATGTAGCACTCCATAGGATGAGACCTTGTGACTAAGCCCTGCATAAAGTCATACAATTGTTGGTTTCTGAGTATAAGCGACAGTCTTTAGTACTCTAAAAACCCTTACTTATTTGAGCTCAATCCCTGCCCATCAGACAATCCATAAGCCCAGCCCACGGAATGTAGGCTCCCAACTTGAAATGCCAAAGAGTCTCAAGAAGGGTGCAACACTGACAGGCTCTACACATACCTCACACTCAAAAATTTCTGGGAGTGGTTTCCTTCCTTGTTTCCTTCCCTTTTTATATTGTCTGAACTTGTTCCTCAGCATTAAAATGCTGGCTGAAAGCTGGAAGGGTGGGATTAAATACAGACTCCCATGTATTGTTTGTGTCATCGGAACTGGATGGGAGGACAATGAGCACACTATATATATATATATATATATATATATATATATATATATGTGTGTGTGTATGTATATACATATATATACACACATATATGCATATATATATAATTGTAAACTTATATGCAATTATAAAAACTAATACAGAGATATCTGTTTCCTTCATGGATAACCATAGCACTATTGCATAAGCAAGAAAAATCCCCCAACCTTATTCACATCTCACCAGTTTTATATGCATTCACGTGTGTATGTATGCAAGTATATAGTTCCATGCAATTTTATCACCTGTTTAGATTCATGTAAACATTATTGAAGTTAAGGAACCAAAGAGTTTCAGCCTCCCTTCTCCTCCTCACCCTCGTTGACCCCTACTTTGTTCTCTATTTTTATAATTTTGTCATTTCAAGAATGTTATATAAATGGCATTATGTGGTTTCTAATCCTTTGGGATTGTTTTTTCTTCTCTCAGCATAATTCCCTGGTGATATCCAAATCGTTGAGCATATCAATAGCTTATTCTTTTTTATTACTAAGTCAGACACCATGATACAGATGGACTATAGCTACTTTATCACTCACTTATTGAACTATATTTGGGTCTTTCCAGTTTGAGACTATTAGAAATAAAACTGCTTTGAACATTCATGCACAGGTATTAGTGTAAATGTATATTTTTTTATTTCTCTGGAATAAATACCCAAGAATGCAATTGCTGAGTTGTATGGTAAAGCAAATACTTAGTTTTGTAAGAAACTGTCATCATGTTTTCCAGAGTGGCTGTACCATTTTACATTCCCACTATCACTGTATGAGTGTGTAGTTTTTAGTTCCTTACTAGCATTTGGTATTATCACTATTTTTCATTTTAAGCATACTGATGGGTGGGCAGTGATATCTCATTGTGGTTTTAATTTGCATTTCCCTAATGGCTAATGACATTGAACATCTTTTCATGTGCTTATTTGCCATCTGTATATCCTCTTCAGTGAAATGTCTGATCATGTCTTTTGCCTGTGTTCTAATTGGGTTATGTGTTATTTTACTGTACAGTATTAAGAGTTCTTTGTATATTCTACGTACAAGTGCTTTGTAAAATAGGTGGTTTGAAAATATTCTCTTGCAGGCTATGCAGTCTTTTCATCCTCTTTACAGAGTCATGTGAAGAGCAAACATTTTTAATTTTGACCAGGTCAAATTCATCATTTTCCATTTCTGAATCATGCTCTGGTATCAAGTCTAAGACCTCTTTGCCTAACCCTAGCTGCTAAACTTTTGCTTCTGTTTTTGGCTTTTATTCCCCACCAAAGTGTTATGGTTGGAGTCTTACATTTAAATCTTTGTTCTACACTGAGTTAATTTTTGTCTAAGATGGGAGGTTTAGAAAATTGATCAAACTATATTATGTTGTGTGCATGTGCAAAAAGTAGCAGCACATCCAATTATTATGTATAACTATAATGCACCAATAAAAATACATAATTTTTTTCAAAGATGTGAGGTTTAAATCAAAGTTATGATTTTTTTCATTGTTTTTTGTTTTTGTTTTGCTTATGGAAATCCAATTATTCCAGCACCATTTAAACAACCCCTGATTGAAAAGCAATTTGGCATTATTCATCATGAGCCATGTCTATAGCTTTTCTCCTGTCATTTCTGGGAACTTATCCTAAGGAAATAACGCAGAAACAGGGAGGTAAATCTACAGGATTTGAAAATATTCTCTGTAACACTTTTTATAAAATTGAAAAATTGGAAGTAATCTAAATGCCCAACAATAGGGGATAAACTGAGTATGGCACACATGGAATAATACACAATAATTAAAAATACATTTACATATTAACTGTTACCCATTCAACAACTATATATTCCATATCTATACATGTTAATACTGAAGATAACATAGTGAGCAAATTAGACACCCCTCCTCTCTCCTCAAATTCACAATCTAGAAGAAAAAAAATACAGAAAACAATTCTGTATAGAAAAATACATTAGTCAAACTAAGGGGGAAAAAATCACATGTATCAGGTTATTGCAAAACGGATAAAATATAAGCTTGTGGAAAAAACAAAAAGCATCCTTCTTTTAGGTCCATTGGATCAGTTTTTTTCTTTTTCAACCCTCTGTTTTCCTTACCTTCCATAGTATTTTTCTTCTATTTAATAATAAATAGCAAAGTTTCAATTGCAAAGTAGCTTCTTGCTTGGTAAGGTCAGGAATCCCCATATGAAGGGGCAATGGGCACACATACAATCATCTAAAGGGCACAGAGAACAGACAGTTAGGTATCTGGTGCCCAGCTAAGCCATGCTGGATTATTCAGTCAGTCAGCAAGTACCCATGGAGTGTCCACAAGGTAACCCATGACACATGAAGCACTCAGAATATGAGTTTAAGAACAGACAGTCCCTGACCTCTTGGGTCACTTACAACAAACTCTAATCTCAACCTTCCTTATGCTTGTTCGGTAGTTCACACTTTGCAGAGTGCCATCGTGTACATTCCCTCAGATGATCGCCTCAGTGAACCTGTAAAGTTGTTAGGGAGGGTATAATTATCCCCATTTGTTAGACACTAAGATGCAGAGAGCATAAGCAACTTGCCCAAGGTCACACAGATAATAAATGGCAGGCCTGGAGCTTGAACCTGGCCCTTCATCTCTAAGGCCAGTGCTGTTCTCAGAATACCACAATTGCCTCAAGAACAGCTGTGATAACAGTGGGCTCAGAGCACGAGAATAATCAGCAGAGAGCCATAATGAGAATTTAAATCTGTGGATGAGAAAGCATTGCCTATGAGAGGGATGGCTCCTCTCCCCTGCTGGGGCTGGGGCTGAGGCTGGGGATCCTGGCAGTGAGGGGCCTGTGTGTGATGCGGATGCCTGGTCTTACCTCTCCTCCCTTTCCCCAGATGGTGAAGGCAATCCAGGTCCTGAGGATCCACCTGCTGGAGTTGGAGAAAGTCAATGAACTCTGCAAGGACTTTTGCAACCGTTATATCACCTGCCTCAAAACCAAGATGCACAGTGATAACCTGCTCAGGAATGACCTCGGGGGACCCTACTCCCCCAACCAGCCCTCCATAAACCTTCACTCACAGGTAACACACAGGCTGGGTCCTATTTCCTAATCCAGGTTTGTAGGAAGGTCCAAAAGTCCCCAGGCAACCTCAGAAAAGGAATTCAACTCACTGAATCCTTTCACCAACAGGCGCCTCCTCTGATCCCCATCTTCTGTATCTCCTAGAAAATGACAAGATCTGAGAGAGATAATGTCCAAAGTAATTCCTGGCTTCCCTGCCCCAGATTTCCAAAGGAAAGGGAAATGGGAGCTTCCCTGGAGGATGAACTGCAGATGGGCTCAGATCTCTTGGCCCACAGGCTCCTCCAAAGAGCTCAAGTGAGAACTTTCTGTGCTCCTAGGAAAGAGGCTTCAGGGAATGTGGGTCTTCTCCAAGTCCTGCCCATCTAATGAATGATGACAGTTCCACAGGACAGCTTCTCCAGTAATTCACCCTATCCTGGTACCTCTCTCCCATTAAGGTTTAGGACCCTGTAAATGTCACCTCAACCTACCCTATTCCAAGACTCTCCTGCCACCTACATCCTAGGAACATGGAGATGAGGAAGCGGTGTCTGTGTGTTATGGGAAAGAGTGGGCCCTTCTCTGCAGGGCACAATGTTTTCCTCAAACCTTCAAACTAAGAAGGCTGCCTGGTTATACCTTCATACCTCACTTGCTGGCATTTATATAAGCCATAGACTCATCACTATGTTCCCCTTTCACTGAGTTCCTAAGTCCAGAAGACACACAGGGAGCCCCTTCTGCACTCATTCCACCATCCCCAGAGGCTTACATTGCCCTCCTCGTTAGACAATCAGGTGTGGGGATGAGGGTAAACTTTCTAAGAATGAATGGCGTGAGGTGCTGGGAAGGATGCCAAGGAAAGATTGTGCCATTTATATCCCTCGGCCTATAAGGATAGGTTGGTAGGGGAAGAGGGAGGGATGGGCTGATCTGAAGAAGGCAGCCCCCTGCACATTGTGACAACAAGCGCTGATGACACTTGGTATCACTTCAGACCCATCCCAGTGGGATCTCTGTGGGAAACAATAGTGAGTACTGCACAGGACACAGGGAAAGAAGTTTATTTCCTCTTCCTCTTGCTTGAAATCACCAAATCACTTTATTACAGATCTAAAAACAGCAGCCCCGGCTTCTGCTTGCTAATATTCTCTTGAAATAGACTCATTCCTTCAGAGTCTTATTGTACTTTCCCTTATGATCAAAATTAGCAAGAAACTTGCATAAAAGAGGACAATAATTGCTCAACGAGCATCTCGTTTGTAATTTATTAGTTTCTATTATTGTGGGTTACCATGGTGACGCTGCGCAGCCCCGGTGACGGGAGAGATGTAAGATAGGAGCTGAGGAGGCTGTGAGGCCTCACCAAATGGAGATGCACATTTTTATCAGTAATTTTCATGAAAATAATAAGTGAGGAGTTAATGAGATGGAAAGCCATCCTGTGGCTATTGTGAATTTTTTTTAAGTGTTGATCTAATTAGAATGCATCGGTCAGGAAAAGTAATGAGGATTTAGTGCCTCACAGAGATGTGAGGATCATATCAGAAAATTAGCACAAGTCTTTGGAAATAATCAGGTCCTTGGAGAGGCACCGGATTTCCCCTCCTGGGCCTTCTGACTCTACCTTGAGCTCTGGAGTTGGGGGTGTACCAAGGTAGTGGAGGAAGGAAGGGGGGCAGAGGGCTTAGCAGCCACAGTGGCCCTCTCAGGGTTAGGGGTCTGAGGCTGACAAGCAAGGCTGTGGGAGGAGTGGGGTTTTTGGAGAAGGGGACAGTGGACTCTGAGATGCTTCCTGCAAAAATCAGCCTTCCCTGGAATGCCTGTATTCAGTGCTTCTAAGCTTTGAGGAAAGGGGGAAGAATTTGATTCCTATCCCTGAGAGCATCAGATCCCTCCCTGAGGGTGATGCTGGCCCTGGGGTAAGCCTGCAGAAAGGCCTCTGATCTGCAGGGAAAGAGGAACTCAGACAATTGGGCAAAAACAAAGACACTTAGTAAGGCATTCCTACTTGGTATTACTCAAGCTGTCCTTTAATTTTCTCTGATTGCCACTGCCTCCTTCACTCAGGCTTCAGTGGGTAAATAAGGTAATTGTACTTCTGCTGCTGTCCTGACCCACCCTCCTGTCTTACCTGGCCATCCTTCAGCCCCGCTTCACACCCACACACTTATTAAGTTCCCACTGCTGGACTGTCGTCCTAAAGCCACTCTGAGTTTTCACATCTGCCTAACTGACATCCAAGACCCTCCTAAATCCAGCCTCAGCCTTCTTCCTGGGTCAATAAGCCTAGTCAAGATACTACAACTTCTTTTCCATGCCAGTTTGTTCAGGGAACACTTCGCTCTGACACACCTCTCTCTGCAGAGCGAAACCAGACTCTACCCAAGGGCAGTGGCAAGGCTAAACCTTTGGAGGTCTCGCTTATCCCCCATTTAGAATGGACTTTTCCTTCACTCAACTGGCTGCCGAACTCATTCAGCCATTGAAAGGGCAAACATCACATGTGACTTTAGATGATGGACATTTATGTCAGTTTCATTTTCCTTTTCTAGACAACAGGGGTTTTGTTGTTGTTGTTGTTTGGTTGGTTGGTTGGTTTTAGTTGAGACAGTATTTTATATATTTAAAATCACCAAATCACTTTATTGCAGATCTAAAGACAGTGGCCCAGGCATCCACTTGCTAATATTCTCTTAAAAAATGGGCTCATTCCTTCGGAGTCTTATTGTACTTTCCCTTAGGATCCCAACCGTGCACAAGGTGTGCATGATCCACCACCAGCAAGTATTTGTTGAGAGAGGTAATGAAGTGGGGGGTGTGGGGGAGGAATCCAAAGTAAGGGGGAAAATAGGAAGAAAGAGAAAGGGGAGGAAAGACAAATATAGAGGCCAACATTCAGGAGGGAGGGAGGGCCAGGCTGAAGTATTGGACAAGAAGAGAAAGAGACAGAATCCACACAGACGGAGGAAAAGGGAGATGACTCTAAGGAAGAAAGCGACAGAAAGAGGAGCAGGCAGCAATAGTGAGAGGATGACGGAATTGGGCTCAGTGCACTGTGTAGGCACGTGGGGGAAAAGAAAGTGAGTAGTCCTATGCTGTCCATCCATATCCCTGCTCCCTGGTCACTGAGGTAGGGCGGGGGCTTGCATGGGTTCTCCAAAGAAGGAGATCTTCTGCTGTCAAAGGACTGGTCCAGAGACTTTCCGTGTGGTAGACTGGTCTCAGGAGCCAACACAGAAAGGAGGGAGGCAATGAGCATGTGTGGTGTGCGCATGCGTGTGCCGCACATTCGTCATGCTCCGACCTTAATCCCCCCAGCCTGAAATAGCTGCTCTGAGCGCCAGCCCAGCCTGAGGAGGGGTGTCTACCCTCTGGAACATGATCCTTGGGATCAGCATCCCGGCTGCCTGCCAGCTTTGTTGCAAACTGCTGGCTCATAGTTTTCCCTGTGTGCTAATCACCCAGCCTTGTGTGGCAAATTGGGAGACATTTTTGTCTTCCAATTGGTTGCCCCACTCCCAGATGCCATGTTGTATCCTCGCGCGAGCTCTGTGGGGTTTGGAGTGTTCCCTGCTTGCCTTCCACTTTTATATGTGGGTTTTCTCTGTGGGGGTGGAATGGAGGTGGGAAGCAGTAAAACTAAAACAGTTTCAAAGGATTTAAGCTAGCTTTCAACACAGCTAGTTCTTTCCACCTCCCTAGGAAGCCATCCCATTCTGCCCGCACCCACCAATTTCCAGGCTTCTTGCAGGGGCAGCCTCCTCAGTACCCAGGACACTCATTTTAGACTGCTACTCTGGGTTCTCCTGTCCTTCCTAGAGGGCACAAACTAAACTATTTCACTAGAGAGAGTCTAACTCCTGCCTTGCTCGATCAAGTACTAATTTGGCCTGAAATTCATCCCTCTTTCTCCTTAGAGATTTAGACTCAGCTCTATTACAGGCGAATCAGACTGAGCCAGAGTTCATTCAGTCACCAAGCATCAGGGATACTTACTGTATGCACAATGCTAGGTCCTGTGAGAACACACGTGAATAGTCCAGGAGGAGCTCCCAGTATCAGGGAGAGGGAGCTGTGAGTCATACCTGGAAGTCTAAATAAATGACATCAGCCACGGAAAGCCCAGAGTAAGGAAAAAGAGGAGGAAAGAAGCAACTGAAGAGGTGGCGAGAGGGGCTGCAGGAAGGCCCTCCAGATTGAGCAGACCACATGTGAGACAGGAGTTGCCCTGATAGGTCTCCCAAGTGAGAGCCCAGGCCTGACCTCTGGTCCACACATCTTCATGGCCAGGTTTGTTTCTGCCCATACAAACCTCAGCATGGACTAGAGAGGCCAACCGCAGCATTTTACCCACTGTGATGGGAGAAGCTGCAGATTCACTGGCCTTGGGAGGGCTTCCTGGGGAAGGAGGTCTTTTAGATGGGCTTGGGAGAGGTAATAGCCCTATTAGTATGTCTAAAGCTGAGTGTTTCCAGTGCTGCAAGAAGTCCGGGAGAAGGTGAGGAGCACAGCCTTTCAGAATCCCCAAAGAGTAGATAGTGGAATATGAAGCTGTCACTGTTCATCTATACATCCTGCATCCATTCAAGTACTTGCAGAGCCTCCAGGGATGTAAAGATGGACATGGCACAGCCCCTGACCTCAATGTAGAATCAGGAGTATCTTGCAGCCAAATTTATGAGGAGGCTATATTTTGGGGCTGATCATGGTGGCCAGCTGCTAAGATTTTAAAGTGAAGAATATAGACAATGGATCAGGGCTAGAGACACATTGGGGGACAAGTTAATTGAATAGCCACATCTTGTATAGCTCAAAGAAGAACTATATCAGAGCTTTTTTCTTTTTTTAATTATTTATTTATTTAATTATTTATTTTAGTGCTGGAGACTAAACCCAGGCCTTGAACATTCTAGGCAAGGATTCCACCACTGAGCCATACACCCAGGCTCTCAGAGAAGAAAGGGAAGACCATCAGCATTGATTGAGCCTCCCCCAATCCTGTGCAGTCTCAAACTTATCAACATAATAGGTGCTTTACATATAATATGTTATTTGATCTTCACAAAGGGCTTCAAGGTGCACATATTTTCTCCATTTTACACCCCCCAAAAAAGAAACTGAGAGGAAGTAGATACTGGCTCAAGTTCACGGACCTAATAAGTGGCGGTCTAGGGTTGGTGACTCCAGTTTTTTTGTTTTACTGGATGCTTTTCCACTGAGCCTCCTACCACTAAGTTACATTCCCAGACTTTTTAAGTTTTTATTCTGAGATAGGACCTAACTAATTTGCTCAGACTGGTCTTGAACTTGCAATCCTCCTGCTTCATCCTCCTGTGTAGTTGGGATTACAGTTATGTGCCACTAGTGTGGGCTACTCCAAAACCTACATTCTTCTTGCCATATGGTGATACTTTTTGTGACACAAAGGACAACAGGGGTCCTGGGTCCCAAGTGGGGAGGGATGACCCTGCCTGGCTATAGCACAGGAATTCAGGAAATAGAGATGAAGAAACCAGTTGCTAGGGAGTAAGAAATAGCAGATAGATTGGAAGTGGGGGACAGAGGGGGACAATGTGAGCACAAATTTGAATGCTGGGTTTTGCAATCCAGATACAACTGGTTTTTCAGCTCTGTGACTCTTAACAGAATAGGAAGTGGGCTAATCAGCACATCCCTCCCTGGGAAAGTGGGGCTTGTCTACTGACCTATAGCAGTCTTGCATTTTCAGAGTTGGTATGGGGTAGTGGGGTTGTGGGTCTAGAGGTTCCGCCCATGGACGAGCATCTTAAGGACTTGACCTATGAGTTTCAAGACCAGGTAGGGGAAGGGAAGGAAAGGTGACCTACCTTGAAAGGATGGAAAGGGCACAGCCCAAACCAAAGTGACAAGAAGTTGAGTTCAAACTACCTAGTTCTCTGTTCATAGGCGTTAAAGCTGTTCCTTTAGCTGGTTCCTAGCCCCCAGCCCTCCAGTCAGGGGGCCTGGAGACCAAGAGGCGGTCCTTCCCGCCAGGCCAGTGAAACCTGAGAGTTTCTCTTCTTCCGAGAAGGAATGTTCCTTAAGAGCAGCAGCTGCTGCTTGTCCCCACAGGCTGAGCTGCCTTTCTCTTGAGAGTAAAGCCCCCAACAGGAGTGGGACCAGGACAGGATTAGGTGGCTTGTTTATATGAGCTTGGCTTCCCTGAGGTTGTGAACCTAGCTTTTCTTGGTCTAAGACAGGACTCCAGCTCTACTAGAACAGAGAACTCTGCCAGAAAGGGTGTCTGGGGACAGGAACAACCTCCCCACCCATCTAAGTTGTGTGTGTGTGCACTGACACGTCTACCCTTCCAGGCCGCATCCCAGTGAGGTCATGTACTTATAAAGCATCCACCATGCACTTAATATTGTGTTGGGCAGTTTCGGGGATGTCAAAGAAAGATCCTTCTTTCCCTCAAAAAACCTTGTGACTAAGCTAAGGCAAGAGGACACCTACATAAAATAGAGAACCATTCTGGTGTGTGTTCGGTGTGTAGGGCAGAGAGGGAGCCCTGAAGAGTCAAGAGGATGGCCTGTATTAATGCCCTAGGTAGGGACAGATCCTCCTGCAGAAGTGGGGCATTCTGAACCCACCCCCGCCCTTCCCCCAACCCAGGCAACTTAGCCCCAAAGCCTTCCTCCTATGGATTGAGGTGGTGGATCAGCAGAGACCCCTAGTGGCCAGGGTGGGGATGGCAGGTGCTGGCCCCAAGCCCTGCTCCTCTGCACTGCCCCCACTAGGGAATGACATTGGTTTTGCCACAATCCTCAGCTGCAAGGACCTTTGCAAGGCCATTCAGTTCATTCTCCTGTTTCATGGGCATCCTGGTAAGATAAAATTCCAACTATTGCAAATAGCTCCAAGGGAAACTTTTTATTTTCATTCTTTCATTTTCCATCCCATCTTGGTTTCTTCCAGAAATTGCTTCTTTGAGTGGAAATTAAAAGTCTCCCTGGGTAGCTTAGCTTAACCTTTCCCTGTTAACAGTGAAGAACGGTGCCTCAAAGAGGGACAACTCTTCCTGGTAAATGACATCAGTCCGATGTCTGAGTCCACAGCCTCTGTCAGTTCATGTGTGCCCCGCAGCCCTCTAACTTCTAAAAATCATCCTCGAGCCCTTCCTGTTTCTTAATCATAATTTCTGAATAATAACTTCTATGTTACAAAATGAGATTTGAAATAAAACTCACACAGCAGGCCCAGGACCAGGGTGTTGAGGTAGGCCAGCGGGTCGCACTCCAGAAGCAGGCATGCTCCACTCTTCTAAACCCATGGCCCTTTCTTGCAATTTGTTTCTGTGACTCAAGCAAACAGCACAGGGGGAATAAGAGTGTGTGACATCCAGGGAGCCTGTGGAGCACAAATTGTGGGTTTACATCTGGTAGCCAGGCTTTAGGCAGAGGGACACCATACCAAGTTTCTGATGGGACAAGGCGAGGAGTTCTTGGGCAGGATAACCAGATCTCACTCCTTGGGTCCTGGACAATTCAAGCAGGGACTTGAGACTCTAGATGCTGGAAAATGACACTAAAACATACCAGATGTGATTCTCACCTCTTTATGGGTGCTAAGAAGCCTAGTAGGAAGTGGCTGTATTTGGATCCAGGCAGAGCAACATGCACCTGGATTTGGAGTCTGATAAGCCTCCAGGGGAAGCTGCCGAGCACTGTTTGCTTAGCCAACAGATTCTTTCCCAGCGGCCGCTACCAGGTAACTCCTTTCTTCAGAAAAGACTTGTAGACTCTTCCTGAAGATTTGGAACTGCCCTATCGCCATTCTGTGGAGCTAGGGACAAAGGCTCGTCTTGAAATTGCAGCAGAGTGGTGTCTTGGAAGTAGTTTGAGACAGGGGATACACTTAGAATTATGGGGCTTGGCATGGGAGCTGAAGAGCATCTTAGGCAAGGAGGCATGGCTGACGGGGACATGTGGCAAGATTTGTGCCACTCTGACTGGCTGTGCAAACTCGGTTGAACTACTCCTGTTGCTAAAATCCTGAGTGGCTCTAGGATTTCTACGACAGGTTTTAAGTCCCTGCTATCCTACTCCCTATTTGAATAACCTCAGCCAAAGGAAGTAGAAAATAAATTATGGGATAGCTAAGTGTGGCAGGCACTGTGCTTGCACTATAACTAGTCCAACTGACCCCAGAGCTTGTTTCCTTTCTCTGTGAACATCCATCCCACACTCAGAGCCAAAGGACCTACATTTGAGGCTCAGCTATGTGCCTCTGGGAAGTCACTTCCATTCTCTGAACCTCATTTCCTCTTCAGAAAAGTGGAATAATCTCTCCCTCTGAACCCAAAAGGTGATGGAAAGATTAACATGAAATAGTGTTGCCAAAGAATGCTGATATAAAGTGTATATAGTAAGTAGGTAATATTCAGACCCTTATGATCTTTGGGGCCGACCAAGGGTGGTTTTTAAAACTATAGCTGGCTGAGCATCTGATTACTGGCCCTGTGAATCCTTGTCTTTATAAACACCCCACGCCACAGCTCAGGAGGTTTGGGAAACAGTTCCATCTTGCAGAGGTAAGGGAAGAATACTGTTTGCCTAGACTTCTGATATGTGAGGATTTCTTTCCTCTTTCTCACTCCAGGTAAGATATGGCCAGCCCTGACCCTAACTTTGGTCTCTATCCCTGAAGTTTTCCATTCCATTCCTTTGCTGATACAATTTGGCTATCTCTAGAACCTCCTAACCAAAGGTCCAGAGAAGGGAAAGAAGTGGAAGGAGAGAGAAGGATCTCATCCAATGCATAAATTGTCTTCAGTTACCTAAACCGGGTGAGCTGGCATGGAACTTGTCCAAGCCACAGGGTAGAGAGTCAACCAGAGTTTGAATAAGCAGATGAATTATCCAGGTGCTATCTCACCCTTCTGTCTTTGGCTGGAAGACTGTGTGTTGGTTAAATCCCAAGGGACACATCTTGTATTTATGTTACTGACTTTGCCTGAAATTTCCTAATCTTTCTGGATATGTTTTTGGGGTGAAGAAAGTCTAAGACAACTCTTTATGCTTAAAATTCTCAAATGTGTCTACCAAAAGAGGAGCGCCATAGTATGGATGATTTCAGAGTATTGAGCAGTCAATTCCATTGGCTTTAGGGTGAGTGGCATGGAGGATCCCATTCCTCACTTCAATTTACCTTGCAAGTTTGCTTCAGTTTCAAATAATATCAGGACTGGTTTACAGTCCATGAGAATGGTTGGTTGGGGTTTTGGAGCTCAAACTTGGAGGAACCTCATGACTAAAACCTCAGACCTCAAGGGCTCCTGAATGGCAGCACTGGGCCAACCCATTTTATAAAGGAGGAGGTGAAGCCCATAGAAAGAAGCATCATGCCTAGATTCCCAAACTCAGTGCCTTTTCTCTGGCCTACATGCTGCTTTGGACTTCTTTAGGATTATTCTTATCTGTTCCCCTTGCCCTCAGTGACTAGGGTTCAAGGGGGCCCCTTGTATACCAGAATCCAGCACAAGGCAGGTGTTTAGTATCTGTGGCTAAAGGAGAACTGTGCTGTAGTCCTGTTGCTGTTGACCCACTGTATGACCTTTTGCAAGTCCCTGAAGCCTCTAAATCTCAGTTTCTTATTTGTACTTCAGGGAGTTGGATATGTGGTATCTGTAAGGGGCTCTTACAATTTCTTAGGTGTCTACATGTCTGGCCCAATTTTAGACTCCAACTGCATGAACAACCAGGCCAAGAGTTTTGACTCAAATAATGAACCTCATTGATTAGGAAGCTCTGCAGAGTCCCAGCAAGGGGAAGCCAAGGAAAGAGCTGCCCTCTCCCTTTCCTAAGGTCACAGTGGGAGAGGTGAGCCAATAATAGAAGCAAGGCTCCCTCCTGCTTCATTCACCAGGAGGAGTGAGTAGTGGGACCCAAAGGTCCATGAGGCAGGTGGGAGGTAGGAGGGCTCCACTCTAGTTCTCCTGGTACTGTGTGTTTATAGGTGCTAGTTCTCCAGTCCTCAGGCCAGGGATAGTCCAGCAGGGCAAGAAAAAAAGGTTAGTTGGGAGCAGATGCCAAAGGGGATTTCATCAGCATAATCCAGTGAGATATAGAAACCAGCACCTATTTCCATATCCTAGGGAGTTCTGCCAATTCTCAGTGTCAGGATCTGGGAGGAAACTCGCTGTACTGTGCCTTGTGACACTTTCCCTTTGTCTGTCACTACAGGTTGGCAATCATTGGCTCAAGGTTTCTTCCAAACACAGGTGTCTTCTCATTTCAAATTCTAGACTTTCCCTGGAGACTGAGGACCCAGGTTTCTTCCAGTCTTAAAACAAAAGCTAGGAAGCTGGAGTCATCTCCCCAACCACCTCATTTAGTCTATTTTCTTGACTGCTTTGCTGTTTCTAAATCTTTGCAGTTCATACCTATGATTGTAGCATTTGAGCTTTGAAATGTCAGCCTATATGGCCATTGGACCTGTTAACTGGTTCAAGCCTGGTTTTTCAGATAAAGAATTGTGACTGGGAGGAGCAAGAGACCCAGGAGGGTCTCCCTCAAACCTCCTTCTTCTCTCTCTCATTCTCTACCTTTCTTGCTTTCTCCAAATCTAGAGACACTGACTTCTCACATATCTGGGTCCCTTTTTTCAAACTCTGAGGCCCAGAACCTTGTGTAGGTTCCCCAGAAAAGGAGGCCCATTTCTCCTGAGGCCTGCAGTCAAGCTTCACCTGTTGTCAGGTTCCTTAACATCAAGTTCAAGGTTCAAGTGTTAAATGATGAGAGGAAAAGGGGACCAGAAAAAATTCTCTTCTTAGCTGCCTTGACTACTACAAAAACAAACCATGGACTGTCTACTGGTTAACAGTGAAGGGCAAAGGGAATTCTGTGTTGGGAGCCTGAGGGAAAAAATAGAAAGAATTGATGATGTGCTGAAGGCAATGAAGTTGAGGCTTATATAAGACAAATTATGCTGAGGCTATTTTTTATTTTTTATTACTATTTTTTATTTTTTCCACATTTTTATTGGTGCGTTATAATTACACATAATGGTGGGATTTGTTGTTGCATATTCATTTGTGCACCTGATATAGCAATATAATTTGGCCACTATAATTCCCCAGTATCTTATTATTTTTTAAACAAGCATTTTAAAACAATGTGCTGGGGTTAAGGATACAAAGGTAAAAGTTGGAGGGCAGCGGGTGTAGCTCAGTGCTAGAGTGCTTGCCTGGCATAGGCAAGGCCCTGGGTTTCATCTCCAGCACCTTAAAAATATAAATAAAATAAAATACTGGAGGGTGCTTTGTGCCTATTATGAAGTCTAATAGAGGTGTGCTAAAGATTATGAAGAAGAGAGGCACTGGGTGAGAGAAGGGCGAGGGAACACTTCTGGCACAGTTGAATTTGAGGAATGAGTAGATGCTGAGGATGGAACTCAGTCCTCAGCCATGGCTACACCTGGGGAGTTTTAAAACCCCCAAGTCCAGGACACACCCCTCACCCATTAAATAATAATCTCTGGGGCTGGATCCCACACATCATCACTGGAATTTCCAAAATGTAATCTAGGTGAGACCTACTGGTTTAGGGGACAATTTGTGCCTCAGGTTGTCAGAGGAACAGAATAGTTAAATGGATGACCATTGTTGCCTTTTGGGTTTGGGTTTTATCTATTTTTTTAAATACTGAGCCTTCTTACTCTTTCTGTAAAGCCAAGGGAATTGCTTTCTGGATTCAGGGCTGGGGAGGAGCAGAAAGGAGGGAGGAGGGAAGGCAAGAGAAGAGGGAGATCTGGGACCTGAACCATCTAAGCTGTCTGGGACATTGTCACAAATCACGCCTTCCTTTCTACCAGGACCTCCTGCAGAATTCCCCCAATTCCATGTCTGGAGTCTCCAATAACCCCCAGGGGATTGTGGTCCCAGCCTCAGCGCTCCAGCAGGGCAACATCGCCATGACAACCGTCAACTCACAAGTCGTGTCAGGTCAGTGCAGGGAATACGGAGCAGGGGTTCATGGGGAGCACCAGGGGAGAAGGGTGGCCCCTAAGGAATCCCAGGATCAGGGCATGTCCTGTACTAAGGGAAGGGCTTCCAGCTGTTTCTTGACTACAGTGTTCTGCAAATGGTTGGCGCTAAGACCTGATTGGGATGGGTTGGAACAAATTTGGGTCAAATTCTCATGCTTCCCTTCCCCCAAGACTTAGTAAGGCTATTGTCTCTTTCCCCAAACACTTCCCACCAGAGGCTCTGCTCTAACTCTGGACACCATTCCCCCAGCCCACATACTCCTCCCCTACAAGTGGAAGAAAGATGCCTCACTGCCCTAGGGCTGCTGAGCAGAGGGTCTTCACATATCAGTGCCAAGCAAATTGGGATCGCTGCTTGCCTTCTCTCCTCCCACCCTATGGCAGGGGACCCAAAAACTGGTTGTCTCCTCAGGTGGAGCCTTATACCAACCGGTTACCATGGTAACCTCCCAGGGTCAGGTGGTCACTCAAGCAATCCCCCAGGGAGCCATCCAGATCCAGAACACACAGGTGAGTGTGTGTAAATGTGTGTATATGTGCATGGGTGAGAGGAGGGCACTTCTGAATGCATACTAGCTGTGAGGCACTTTACACAAATAAATTCATTTAATCCTCACTATTCCTCAAAAGGTATCATTATCCCTACTTTACAGATAAGAAGCTGGGTCTGGTAAATGTTTTTATCAGCTCCTGGGATTTTGCTGCCTCCCTAGTTTACATCAAAGGATCCTGCACTTCCTATTCCTAGTCTCCAGATCAAGCCTCTCTGTAGCTTAGTGGTGTAGAGTGTAGATCTATAGAAAGATCTGAAGTCAGAGGCACAAGATCTGACATTAACTCTGTGATCTTGGATAGGTCTCCTAACCTCTCTGAGCCTCAGAGTTCTTATCAATAAAGGGGGGATTAATAACCAACTGTACACAGCCCAACCACCTACAGGGTTGTTGGAGGATTAACCATGGCGATAGATAGGAAAGTGCTTTGCTAACTCTAAATTATCACAGAAATGCTAATAACTATTAAATGCAAATAAATAGCAAATTGATATCTTCCATACTCTCTGCATGGTCTTGTTTCTTCTATCTTCCCTCACATCCCTCTCTCCTTCCTCCCTTCCAGCTTTTCTTTCTCCTTCTCTTCTCCCCTCACCCCAAGCCTCATCTTCTTTCTCTGAGGGGCTGATGTGGGAGGAGAGGGAAAGGTGACCTTCCCAGGGTCCTGGGAATGAGTTGGGAAAGGGGGTTGGCTGGGAGAGCCCGCCATCTCTAAGGCAACAGGTCCCCAGCTGACTTTTTCTCCACATGCCCTGAAGGTTAACCTTGACCTCACCTCCCTCCTGGACAATGAGGATAAGAAGTCCAAGAACAAACGAGGAGTCTTGCCCAAACATGCCACCAATATAATGCGTTCTTGGCTCTTCCAACATCTCATGGTAAGTGTGTGTGAATGTGTATGGCGGGGGTGGGGGGCCACATTGAGGATGCCAGACTGATGTCATCTCCAGACCTGCAGGGCATGGCCTCAGAGAGGGTGATAGGAATATCAGCTGGAGGCCAGCCCAGGAGAGGCTCCCTCTCCTCCCCCTCCTTTTGGGGGCGGGGGGGGGGGGGCGCTAAAGCTGGGAGGCTTTCTAGTACTTGCTGCTGTTACTGCCTCAAAAATATATGACAATAAAGGAGCTAATAGGAATGAACACTTTGGAAAGAGTTCAGTACTGGGCATGTGTACAACATTGTTTTGTGGGCAGAGTAAAGTTCAAGAGGAGGTATTGTGATTACTGGAAGAACAAGTTAATTCTCTCTCAGGGTCCAAAGTTCACTCTGCTGGGGGGAAGCAATGTATGTATCCATTTCCCTCTGGGTTAGAGCCACTGGACAAGGTACAGCTTAGGGGAGCTTGGTTAGAACACCAGCTCTGGAGGACAGATGAGGCTGGAATCCTGGCTTTTTCACATAACCAGTTCAGCTCTGTGACACAGAGCCACTGCTGTCATAGGCCTCAGTTCCCACCTTCTTAAATGGCACAATTCCTTGGGTTTAAATGCAGTGTTTATAAAATGCCTACTATGTGCACATAACATGATAGTAGTTACGTGTTTGCATGTGGTGTTAGCTATAAAAGACAAGCCTTTGGTTGAATGTTAGGAATGGCTTCAAAGTTATAATCCCCTACAGCACTAATTTCAAGGGCTATGGCAATTAAGACCAAGGACTGTGTGGGTCTGACGTGTGTGTGTCGTGGGGTAGGAAGCAGATTCTGTGACCACAGGCAGGCGTCCAGTAGTCTGGTGTGGCATATCAGGACACATGAATATACAAGACAAATGCAGAGGGGCTATGGATACATGGACCAAGAACTGTGGGGAAGAACCAGGAATGAAGAGAGATCTTCCTTTAGAGAGAAGGAGAGAAATCAAATGGACCATGGAGATTAATAATCAGTCAATCCACATCCCTTTATCTGAAATGGGAGAGCCTCCAGAAGCCACAGAAACCAAGCCTCAGCAATGGCTCTCAGATGTTGGGAGCAGAAGACTGAATATGGTCTTAAGGATTCTGTCTTAGAGATGCTGGTCTTTAGTGTGCGCAGAGAATGGGAAGAATCACTGTTTGTGGGATCAGAGTTTGGCATCTCCCCAAAGCTATCCACCCAACTCTCAGGACTTGGTGCATCTCCAGTGTGTTGCTGAACAAGCTCATTTTTAAATCTCTATGTAGTTTGGAAATCTGGAGTTTTGAATTAGAACACTAATTTGGACAGAAGAGGCTAGAAGACTAAGGGTTAAGGCAAGGAGAGGAAGCTGGAGAAACATCCTAGAGCCTAAGCAATGAAGCAAGGGAACCAGGGACAGGTCCAGTCTGGATCTCGAGGGGTGATGCTCTGGTTTCCTGTCTGTTCTGGTTTCCCAAATTTTCAGAAAACCAACGATCCCTTTGGCCAGTTGATGGCCCCAGAAGCCCAGGGTCTTGTTAGAGCTTGCATCCCATACATGAGAAAGAGGGCCTCCCTAGGGAAAGATCTGTCATCTCTGCATGGACCTGTCTGTCACAACCAAAATCAGGGCAGCACAGGCTACCCTATCCCTCAATGGATCAGAACCAGGCTCCATGCATTGTGGTGTGATGACAGATAATGATAGGATGGAAAGCTCATGGGCTTTCAAGGCAACCAAACCTGGGTTCAAATCTAGATTTTACCTTTTATTCTCTAATCTGGCCACTCTCAACTCTTGTAAAGATCACAATGAGGGCTGGGGTTGTAGCTCAGCGGTAGAGCACTCACCTTGCACGTGCAAGGCCCTGGGTTCGATCCTTAGCACCACATAAAAATAAATAAATAAAACAAAGATATTGTGTCCAACTACAAATTTTAAAAAAAAAATCACAATGAGTTCATGAAATAGTTACAAAGACCCTGGAACACTGAGGTGCTTAATAAATGCTCATTCCCTTTCCTCCTTCACCCCTGGTCCCCATGCATTTTTTAATTTGCATAAAGACCTTTTAATTGATTAATTTTTGTTAGAAAGGGATCCCTATGTTTAGAAGTATCCAAACACTTCAGGCAAACTTGAGCCCATGAGATCCAATTCAGTTTCAACTCAGAAGTAAATGTTGCAATACAGAAAATATTCTACTCACTTAGGTTTGGGTCAAAATGTAATGCTTCCATTCTAGCCCAAGATCTGTAGGCATGCTATTTTAACAGAAGAACAAAGATGTATGTGTTTAGAGAACCAATCACAATCAAATCTTCACCGAGCAAGTTCTGTATAAACATTAAGTTGGCTATAAAGCATTCATCCAGCTGTTTCTTTTCAAATTTGCTCAGGCCACACACACAAGAAAAGACATAAACTAAAAATAACACAATAACCAGAGGCTGACATCTGAAACCCTCTTCCATTAAAACATCCAGGTCAATGCAACAAGTACTTACATTAAGAGCTGAAATGTTGGGAAATGGTTTAGTTGGTAGGGTTAGATATTAGCATACATCTCCCAACTGCCCAATGATGCTACATAGAATTCATATCTATGAAATATCTGCTTTCATCCTTCAGAGAATTCCTGACAGGAGTGCCCTTATACCATACGATTTGGCATAAACCCAGGAATCAGGAACTACCCTTTGCATTTTTTTAAATGGTTGTAAACACACACCTGCAAACCACCTCAGCTACCTTCCACTCCCCATCTGCAGCTCAACTTTTTAGCCTGAGACTGGCGGGTCACCCAGCTCAGTCCCTTCCGGCTGTGCCCACCTCTCACCTGGGTTCATGTCCTACCCTTTCCCTGTGAGCATCCTCTCTAGCTCAGGGTCTGTTCTTTATGCTCTATGGTCACTTCCAACTGGATTTGGGAAGAGAGAGAAAGAGAAGAGGCAGGAGAATTAGCTGAGCACCAAACAGAAGAGAAGAAAGGACTCATGTTGACTTTATAAAGACACTTAGGACAATAGAGAAGTCTTGCCAAAAGAATATGTATGAGCCTTCTGCCTGCCTTCACCCACCCACTCTGCTATTCTCTGTAGCCTGGAAGTGCTTGCAGCTGCAGATGCTAGTAAGAAAGCACTTAGTATTGACAAAGTCCTCCTACAGCTAATGCCTTCAAGACAGTGGCCTCAGGAGATGAGAAGGGATGGGCTGCCAGGCCTCTAAAGTCAGAACCCAGAACTTCTGAACTTAAAACGAAAAATTCTGGTCACTCTAGAGTAATAAGTATACACAGCTGGCCTCTACAGATCACAACTGCCCCTGCAGACCACAGCTGTCCCCTGCAGATCATGGCTGTCCTCTGCAGACCACAGCTGGGCCACACAACCTGGGGCATCATCAGAGCAGCCTGGTCATCTGTGTACATGTGCACACACATACACTCCCTGCCAGACCCCAGTTTCAGGACAGAAGCTGAAAGGCTCCTGGTAACCAGGCTCAGGGGAGGGGAGATAGGATTTAAAGCCAAGCAGATTGGGGTATGAATTGAATTTCTTGCAGTAGCTACATCATCACTCTGATTTTATTTCTTTGAAAAGAATAAGATATTTATTTCCCCTGGTTGTGAACATTAAATAAGAGAACATCCTTAAAGAGCCAGGTCTACCATATAGTCAATTTAAGAAATTGTTCACTTTGAACTTTCAGGAACAGCCAACCAAGAGCAAGTTTTTAAGGGTAAAGCCCAACATTTGTGAAAATTAATTAGAGGTGGATGGCTAATGTGTCATTTTGATCTGTAACACCTGCTGAGTTTCCCATCATCTAATCCTAAGAGTATACTGACGAGTGCAGTGGCTTTCCCATGCTATGTGTGTGCATCAAATCTTTATTCTTTATGGCTCTGACTCTGTGCTAAATTTCTCAAGAATAGGGACCATGCATTACCCTTGTCTGTGGGCCCCATGGCATTGGTTCCTGATGTATGTACCTTCATAGGACTTTCCTTGACATTGCTGCCAAAAAGGAGTTCCATGGTGAAATGTTTGAGCAAATCTGGGTTCTACAAGGGTTAGCCTATTTCTTTTTTCTCAGTGTACTAGGTGGCATTGGGAGTTCACAAGAGGGTTAAGGCTTGAGGCTTCTTCCAAATGTATTTGATGGCTCCAAATCATTCTTGTTATCATTGTTGCTCTGAGAAACAACCCTGAGACAGAACAACTCTTGGGAGAGAGAACCTCAGGGTAACAGCACAGTGGGCATGCAGTACCTACCTATTCAGTTTGGGGAAAGAAGAGTGGAGAAGGTATAAAATAAAAACATACCTCAGTGTTCCACAGATGTTCTGTATCCAGTGCAGCTGGGACAACTAGTTTGTTGGTTAGATAATTGGAAAAGATGGTTTAAAAAAAAGGGGGCGGGTGGGGGGGAGCAACCATTCAAAAGATTTGCTTTATGTTAATTTAAAAGATGTGTATAAATTCATTTGCTAATCTTTGATGTAGGACCAAGGTCCTTTTCTAATTAATGTTTATCATTTTTCTTGCATAAACCTTTTCCATAATAAAATTTCTTTAAATTCCATGTTTATTTAAAGAGAAATAAGAACATTGACATTTGGGAGCTAATCTGGCTACAAGATCTTTCTGGATTTTTATTGTACATTCCAATGCCCTATATCTATCTCACCTGATCCTAGCTATTCAGCTTTTCCTTTCCTTTCCTTCTTTTTTTTAACCTAGGTCCTCGAGCATGCCTGACAAGTGCTCTCTACCACCGAGCCTACTATTACTATTATTACCCGCTCCATATTTAGCATTTTTAAGCAAATTTGAGTTTCAAGATTTTCCAAAGCATTTTTAGTTATCTTAGCAACAGAACTCTTTCTTTTTGCACTCATATTTCATTGGTTTACAGGGCAGGTCATTAAATTATATTGTTATAACATCTTTAACTGTCATACACCAATCTGGATACTAACACTGAGGAGTTTCTGATAAGCAGATAATTTGGCTGATGGATATTCTACAAAGCAGCCCTTTCATCTCAAGTATCAGGATCTGATGACTGGCGATTGTTATGGTTTACAGAAGAAATGGAGAGCATTATGTCATTTACTACCTTGGCCAAATAGATACTAATTTTGAGCACTCTATAGTAAATATTGGTTTTTCTGCCATCTTCTTTTCTGCAGGCAGAAGTTAGGGGTTTTTTTGTTTTGTTTTGTTTTTTGTTGTTGTTGTGTTTATTGGTTGGTTGGTGGGTTCCTTTTGTCCTGTGTCCGAGGCTTCATGTCATTTCCGCTGTTCTGTGGCATTAGCAGCTACAGACATGAGTTCAGAGATAGACAGCTCCTGAGATGGAGGTTACCTCTGGAGCCTTTTTTGTGTCAGGCTGCAGTGAGATTGGGATAGTTTCATCCATTTGCTGCTGACTGCTGAGTCCCTAAAGAATCCAGTGACATTTTCTTGCTCTTGCATTTTGGCTGAAAGAAGCTAAACTCCTGCTGGAAGCAATCATTTCATAGCACACCCAGGTCAGGTGGAAGTCCTGGCGGAGGGTCCTCCCTCCCTGTGGAGGAGGGAGAGGTGCTGAATGGAGGAAGAGGTGCTATGCCTCCTCCCCAGCTTTGGCTCCCACCTGCTCCACTCCAGATCCCAGCATCATCCTGCTTGCCAGGTGATTCTGCTCATCTTCATCCCCAGACATGGCAGTTCTCTGCATGCTGCTGCCATAGTACACGAGCAGTTCAGGAAGTCCTGGAGAAGAAACCAAGCTCCAGCACAGCAGTCACTCCTGCACCAACCATGGCAGCGTGCCAGTCTGGTCAGCGCTGTACTACATTGTCCCTTTCAACCCACACAAGTACCCTAGGAGGTGGGTACAACTGTCCTCATTTTACCAGTGACAAAACTGGGACCCAAAGAAGGCAACACGTTTCACAATGTCACACAGATAATAAGATCGCATAGGATTTGAACCCAGAACCTGTGACCTGGGGCTCTAACCTCCTACCCACTTGGCTTTACTGTCTCCACATAGAACCCAAGAAACCACAGACATTCAGAGCTTTCATGCTAGGTAAATCAGAGGGGAACCCTGACTTCTGTCTGAAGCACAGAGCCCTATCTTGGAAAAGGTCTCGGATCTTTGTATGGCCGGGCCAGTTTTCAGAAATCACAGTGAAACTGTTTCTAACACACCCCATCATCACATTCCTCAGCCAGGGCCCAGCTGTGCTCCACTCACTGCCATTGTCCCCCCTCCTCCTGCCCCACATCCATGTCTACCCAGCCAGCAGAACTGAGGGCCTTGCTCCAGGCCCTCATATGAACTCAACTGTGGGCAGAATGCTGAGTACATAAAAGGCACCGGGTGGCCTTCTCTTATGACTTTTTGAATTGAAACATAATTCACATGCCATAAAATTCACCCTTTTAAACTGTACAATTCAGTGAGTTTTAGTATATTTACAGCATTGTGCAATCATCACCACTATCTAATTCTAGAATATTTTCATCACTCCAAGAAGAAATCCCGTACCCATTAGCCATCACCCCTCAGCCCCTGGCAACCTGGTATCTGCTCCCCATCTCTAGGCATCTGCCTATTCCAGACCTTCCAAATGAGTGGAATCATATAATGTAATCTTTTGTGTCTGGCTTCTTTCACTTAGCATGTTTCCAAGGTTCATCTAACCCCCACTCCCCACGCTGGGGCTAGACCTCGGCAATCTATGTTATAACATTTCATTCTGTTTTGTAGCTCAGTAATATTCCACTGTGTGGATATGCCACATTTTGTTTATTTCTTCACCAGTTGATGGACATTTGGGTAGTTTCCACCTTTTGGCTTATAAGTAATGCTGCTATGAATATTCATGTACTCCATGTGATTTCTGAGTTCCACCTTATCCTACAGATTCTTCACCAGATTCCCAGCTATCTTCCCCACAACCCTAGCACCTCACATGCTGGACTCACCCTGACCAGGGGAAACAGAGTGGCTGCATTCCCAGGTACAGCTTGTGCCCTGAACAGGGCTTCCGGCCAAGGAGGGCACGTGGAGGTGAAATCCATCCAGTTGCTGCTGCTGCAAACATTCTTTGCATGCCTCACCACTTCCCTGTGCAGGACACCGTGTTAAGTCTTGAAGGAATTATATAGCTAGGTCCCCATGACAGGATCTACCAGCCCACCTGGCTTAGAAATAGTATGTTTCCTACAAACAGTAAGAATGTGGTATATAGAAAGGACACAGTACCTGGTGGCAGGACCACCAGGTGAGTTTCACCACCCACTCTAGGCCTCTGGAGAAATGGAATGAGTTACTTATCCTTACTAAGCCTTGGTTTCCTGTGCTGTCAAATGGGATCACAATACCCAATTGATAGAGTTGTTGTGAGGATGAAATGAGATGATGGATGTGAAGGTACCTTGACCTGAAACAGGCATAGCCACTGATACAGATGCCTCTAATCTCACCCCAGGAGTCTTTTTTTTTTTTTTTTTTTTGGTACCAGGGATGCAACCCACTGAGACACATCCCCAGCCCTTTTTATTTTTATTTTTATTTTTTTTTTTTTGAGACCGAGTCACACTAAGTTTCTTAGGGCCTCATTAAGTTGCTGAGGCTGGCTTTGAACTTGTGATTCTCCTGCCTCAGCCTCCCAAGTTGTGGGATACAGGTGTGCACCACAGTGCCCTGCCCAGGAGTCTTCATAATATGCCCAATCCTGGAAAATGCTGAGCAAAATCTTGAAACTATTAGGAAATCTGTAGAGAGTAGTAAAAACCCCTTACAAAAAGCAAGAAAATGGCGTAGGAAGATTGATCCCATTCTTGTTCCAGAGTATCTTGTCTGCTACTTTTCCCTTTAACTTGTTCACACTGAATGAAATTCCATTGATCAGATGCCCATTTTAAGTTAATCCCTGTAAAAAGCAGATGCCTGTGTAGAGGCCGTTCATTCACAGTTTAGAATGAATTAGTTCAAATCTTGCTTTTCTACTCCCACTCAGCTAAAATCAGTTTCATGTGAAGAACAGCAGTGCTTGTAGCAGAACACTTTTTAACAGCATTTTGAGGAGGAAAGCCTGAATGGGGTGCCAGTGGAGAATCTTCTAGCAATTGTTCCAAACTTCTCTAGGCCCCTGCCTCTTTTGAGACTCTGAGGAAAGCCTTATTTGCATCATCATGGACACAGTTTCAGGGGTTTTGACCTTGAAATCCTGGAGGCCTGTGGAGCCTGTGGCTCGTGAGAAGAGGCACTGGTAAGTCAACAGGGTACAAAAAGGAGACACAGACAGTCCGCACCCACCAATCTCAGAGCTGCCCAGGTCTAGCACGGTCTTCCTGAAAGCAGAGGGAGGTCTCTTGTTTGTCCCTCTGAACCTTGCAGTTCCTCCCTCATTTGAACACAGACCTTTAACCAAACTGGCCTTGGGACTAGCCAGGAAAACTGTTATTAAAATAATTTATTTCTGGGGCTGGGGTCATGGCTCTGTGGTAGAGCGCTTGCCTTCGTGTGTGAGGCACTGGGTTTGATTCTCAGCACCAAATATAAATAAATAAAGTCCTTTGACAAGTTAAAAAATATTTTGAAAAAAATTAGTTTTATAGGAAAATGTGATCTGAGTTCTAAATAACATATCTGTTTACTAACACCTAAGTTTCAGGTATGAGACATGATTTAGCACTCAGGGGGCTGGTAATTTAATTAGGGGAATAATTATACACATAAACAGGGGATTGTAGCTCAGTTGAAGAGCTCTTGCTTAGCATGCATGAGGCCCTGCAAAAATAAATAAATAAATAAAAGCATGCTTAGCATCCTAGTCCTTCTCAGGAGCCTGAAGCAATGATTGCTTGAGCCCAGGAGTTCAAGGCCAACCTGAACAACACTGTGAGACCTTGTCTCAAAAAAAAAAAAAAAAAAAAAAAGTGTATACATATAAGTCAAGAAAGGTCAACTATGGTGGAATCAAGTGCTATTTTACAAATGCCAAAAACACTCATGGAGGTTGAGAATGGAGGAGTCAGGATAGGCCGGAGACATTTGGCCACCTGTGCTTGTCAAACATGTCCCTAATAGTGTAACCAGAACCAAGTATTGGGTTGCAAAAGGTCCTTTGATGGTCCTGTCTAGAGAAAAAGTGCCAACATGGTGAAATATCTGTTCAGGTGACCAACAAGAAGCATGTCATCTGAGGAATGGTTGAGGGGATGGGGCATGGTTGGCCTGTGGAAAATAAAAGTAAAAGAAGCCTGTTCACCTGAGGCAGTATGGCACAGGATAACAAGGGCTACTGAGGCACTCACACTGAAATGAATCTTGACTCCACTTTTCTGTGGGGCAGGGTACAGGGATTGAACTCAGGGACACTTGACCACTGAGCCACATCCCTCAGCCCTATTTTGTATTTTATTTTGAGACAAGGTCTCACTAAGTTGCTTTGCACCTCCTGTAAACTAAGTTGCTTTGCACCTCGCTGTTGCTGAGGCTGGCTTTGAACTCAAAATCCTCCTGTCTCAGCCTCCCGAGCTGCTGGGATTACAGGCGTGCATCACCATGCCCAGACTTGACTCCATTTTTTACTTGCTCTCTGACCTTGATCAGGTCTGTGAACTCTAGAGCTGATTTCCCCCTCATAAAGTGGAGAGAGCATTACTTATCTAAGGTGAAGGTGACCAATTATATATTATAAAGCACAGGGCCTGACAGGTGGACGTCAGCAGAGGTAGAGTAGCCTTGATTAAAGATATGCGGGTCATGAGTCCCAGTTCTGATCTGCCTTTTACTACTTGTATTAGCCCCTCTGAGTTCAGCTTTTCTCCTGTGTGAAGTGAAATAATAATGCCTATTACCTAAATGCCTAAAGAATTCAATGAGGATACACATCAAGTACTTCAGCAGAGTATTCTTCCCACTGTAAGTGTTCAAAGTTAGCCAAAAGCTGTTGGCATCCATTAGAGGTGGCAACCGTTATTCTTAGGTCAGAGGCGGTCTTGTAAACTTCGTGCAGGATTCTCTGGATGGATGAGTAGGGAGTCAGACTTGAGCTCAATAGAAAGATCTTCCCAAACATCCGAGCAAAGGGCTGTGCACTGAATGATGGTAATACTCAGAGCCAAGTGCCTGCCTTCTTCAAGATGGCACACATAGAACATGTCAGTGAACTCGTGAGGCTGCTTACAACTGAAGACCAGCCAGGAGACTCTCACCATCCCACACCCCACCAAGACATGCTCAGGCTGAGGCCATCACTGTCTCTGTACATCTGTATCTTATTTGGGGTATGCTGGTATAAAGGGCTCCTAAACTATGCAAGAGGTTGGCTTCAGGGACCTTTAGGGCTATTTTGATATTTCATTAGCAGGGTTTGGTGGAGGATCTTGCATCTAGGCTGATCCTTAAGGATGGCTAGATATTTATTTATTTATGTGTGTGTGCGTGCACTCACGCATGTGCTCATGCACTTGCACACCATGGATTGAAACCAAAAGCACTCTTCCACTGAGCTACACCCTCCACCATTTTTATTTTTATTTTGAGACAGAGTCTTGCTGTTGCCCAGGCTAGCCTCAAAATGGGCTTCCTCCTAGGTGTTCTGATCATAAAATCTTCTTATTCTCACCCTTGGAACTTGGCAACATGCATGGCCCCTTGTCATGGCCAGGACAGAGTTCCCACCAGAGGCTGCTCAGGCATCTGTACCACTGCACTGGGAGCCTGGAGTCAGGCCAGCAGGGTTCTTGGCTGCAACCATCTCTTGGTGCCAGAGATTCATTAGGCCTCTAATTCCTGCCTGTGACATGAGACTGTTTTCTCCCACCTGCCCTTCATTGAAGGGATGTAGAGAGAAGCTGCCTTCTGACTCCCCAGGGAAGATGGCAGAGTGCCGGAGGCATAGCCACAGTCCCAGGATGTGTGCCACGTTGGCAGTGAGTCTGCAGGGAAGAAGGAAGCTTGGTGCATCTCCATCTAAGACTGGGCCTTGCTGACAGCAGGTTGGATGGGCAAGCTGAGAAGGGAGGGAGTGTGAGAGGCCCCCAGGCAGCACTGAGTCCTGGGACACCCCATGGGAGTCTGCAGCTCTCAGAGATTTCACCTGAAAATGCTGTGGGAGATTTACATCCTCACAGCATCCCCCAAGAAGTCTGAGACCCAGGTTGGGAAAAAATGCACTATCACATGTGCAGAGGGCCTGGAGCAGCCCCGGAGCATGCAGGAAATAAAGCCCAAGAGCACAGTGATATGAACATAGAGGGGGCTGCTGGGAGGCCCCGCCATCTGCCAGGAGACAACCTGAGGCTTGTTCAGACGTAGAGCCATGTGCATCCAGCCAAATATTTATTTATCTATTTATTTTTTAACAAACACTCACAAGGTATGCCAGGCACTGTTCTAAGTACTTTTCAAATACTATTAACTCTCGTAATCCCTGTAACAACCTTGAGGCAGCTGGAATGATTTCCCTTTGCAGGAGAGGAAACTTGCCCATGATCTTGAGCTGCCGAGAGGCAGGACCAGGATTCAAACCCAGGCCATCTGGGTGTGGAGTCCCTGTTCCTTCCCACCTACTTCTCACAGTGCTCTCTTCATAACCCTCCAGAGAGGCAGCCAGTGGGCCTGGATGGACTCTTAGTACCCCGTCCTCCCCCACCACAGATGTGCAACCTGCCTCTAGGTGGAATTCCAGGGGAGTCTGAATCACTGATGTCCCCATCCACCCACCTTCACAACTGCAGGCACACTCAGAGGAAAGGTGAGAAGTAGCAACTAGCCCCAAGCCACCACGATTGTTCCAAGTCAACAAATAAGCATTGGACACTTACCATGGGCCAGGCATTCTCAGAACTGATGGTGGGGGTGGGCATTCAAAAAGAAAGACATGGTCCCTTTTCTCAAAAAAGACAAAGAAGACTTGCATCATATTATTTGTTGTGACCGATAACTCAATAGGTTACGGTTACAGTGTGAGGAATCCTACATAGGAGGGCTTAGAGCTCTAAAAGTGGCATCCAGATACTTAACTTAAGCAGGGGTAAAGGTGGGGGAGTTAAGAAGGACCAGTCTTGCTGCAGTGTGAAAAATGGATTGAAATGGAAACCAGAGGAAGAGAGAATTGTTTTGAGATGGCAGGAGGATGAAGAATGGAGGGCATTAGATTTTCACGATGGAAAAGTATACAGCAATGAAGATGAACATCTACAGTTCATGGGTCAATGATTCCATTAATATAAACCCTAGGAAAAACTAACCTATCATGTGGAAGGATGTAACATAGATAGTATAACTATACAGTAAGAAAGTAATTGCCATAAAAGTCATGGTACCTTTGGGGTGAATATTTTTGGGGAGTTAATTCAGAAGTAGAAGGGGGGCTCCTGGGATGCTGGTAGAATCTTATCTTTTGACCTGAGGGGTTGTTGTTACATGGGTATTTGCTTTGCAAATACATGAAACTATACATTGAAGTCTTTGTACTTTTCTAACTGTACACAATCTCAAGGGAGATGGGGTAAAATAAAAATATGAGAGAAAATGAAAGAATGGAAGGTCTAAACACAGGTAACTATAGTAGAAGGAGAAATTCTATGGGTGAATAATTATGCTTTTCTTTCTTCTAAAAGGTTTGCTTTTTCCATTTTAGCATCTTAGAACTCAGAGTGCATCCCAAATCATTGGCATCCTGGATGTGATGACTTGTGGCCATCTCAGAGCCCCTCCCCCAGCTGGCTGCCCTTCTCTAGATGGTCTCAAGCCCCTCATTAGCAGAGCCATGCTCACAGAGTGATGGCACACAGCAGCCTGTGGCCCCCACACTTGTCAGGAGTAAGAGGAGCAATGGGACCCAGAGCAGAGCTGGCGGTGGCAGGCCATGGGAGCAGGAGGTTCTCTGTTCTGAGTCAGATTCCAAGCCCTGCTCCAGCAGTAACACAGGGGCTACTGATACCTACAGGCTACTGCTTCCTATGTACCATGCCCCTTGGTGACCTGGCCAGCCTTGTGGTGGTACTTGCATGGACTAGGATGTGGAAGGACAACCTCAGGGTGGGTGTTGATTGAAAAGGTAGCCAGAGACCTAGGAACCAGCACAAGCTAAGCTCACTTCTGACCAGACTCAGGAAAAACTCACTCTTCAAACTGAAAACTGTTCTCAGCGTCATTTGAGCCCAGATGAGACTCAGGTTGTAGAGCTATAGAGGGAGGTGTCACAGAAATCTGGGAAGGAATTTAGGTTAGATTTCAGAGGAACTTCCTAGTGGCAACCATGGTGCATTGAAACACCTACTTGATATAAATACCACATTTCTCTGCTCTGGAGACCTTAAATATTCAACTAGATGGTGTCAGGGAGGCTTCGGAACATTGCACAGAGTGAATCAATAGAATGTATGCGCACTGCGTCATCTCATTAAGTCATCCCTCAAGTCCAGAGGTGCACATTATTTTGCTATTTCCAAGTTAAGCTGAGAAAGCTAAGTTTGGAAGACAGAAAGCAACAATAGCCAGAAGGTGGGGGCAGGTCTAGAACCCGTCTCCAAAGACTCTTTACTGCCAAGTGGCACTGCCCAGCCATGGGAGTCTTCAGGTTGGCCCTAGAAGGATCTGGAGTTTTCTAGTATGTTCTGTACCTCTTTTCCAAGAACAAATCACTTGCTTACAGAGAACTGCTACCTGGGTCCTTCCCATCCATCTCCAAAGGAGTTCCTCCAACTAATGATCAGAGAGCAGCTACCATGGCTTAATGGCTTACCATGATCTCATTTCATTCCTCTTCCCATTCTTGGCCCCAGACTTTTCCAATTGTGCTAAAAGTAGCACTGACCCAATCACAGTCTGTCCCAGGGCCAGGACTATTTTGACTCTGTCCTCAGGAATCATGTGGTCTGAGGCGTGTATGAGCTGGACTGCTCCCATCACCACTCAGAAGTGGAGCCAGGAATGTTCTGGCCGACACACCTGTTCCCAAAGCTGGGCTAAATGCTGCTACTCACCCACAGCCTCCACCACGTGCCTCCTGAAATGCTGGATCCAGGAGGGAGAGGGAGAGGAGACGGTTCTAGGGGATAGTAAGAGGCTTATACCCTTATCCATAAGAACAACTAGCCAGTCTTTGGTAGCACTGCCTCTTATAGCTCTCTGTGAGACAGGTGAATGTTAACTTATGTGTGACATCCACTCAATGGGGAAAGCACCAGAAGCCTCCTTAGAGACAGCAAACATCATCCATCCTTCCAGGGAAGGCTTGGGGACTTCCCCCTTTGGGGTCCTTTATCAATGGAAGGGATTATCAACTGACTGGTTTAAGTCCCAGTACAAGCCTCCTGCCTGGAATACTGCCCCCCTCCTCTACTTGAATGGTTTGGCCACTCTTCAAAGTCCAATTCAGGTCTCACCTTTCTGGACCAGTCCAACCTACCTTTTTTTGTTTTTTTGTAACCTCCCAAGGAGTATTTAGCATGAACTGTCCTTTAATAGAGATGTCCCCCCACCCCTTTTCCCTTCCCATCTAAGTTGTGAGCTCTGAATGTCAAATATCTTTCCCTTCTGGCACCTAAGGTGTAGCAGATATCCAACCTGTCTGAGTTGATGACCCAGCTTGGTCATCAAGGCCAGGCGAGCTTTGCTCAGGAAACAAGTATACATCTCCTTCTTATGTTCACTGGCTCATGTGTTAATACCCCATTGCTGAACATGACCTCTCTGCCCATCACTGATCTGGACACTGGAGAGACAATGTCTAATGAGACCTGGTCTTGCCTGAGAGCAGCTCATGGACTCCTGGGAGAGAATACATTACCTGTAGGGTGCTTGGTGCACTGATTCAGAGCAATGGTGACTGGCTCTGTATCAGGGAGTTGGGAAAGGCCTTCCTGAGGCTTTGACCTGTGAGAGATTTTTCTGGAAGCTCAGAAAAGCTTGCAGTGGAAAGGTGGAAACGCGTTCCAGTGAGGGTTCTGCATGTACATGGAGTGAAAGCCCAAAAGTCACTACTGTATTTTTGTCATATGGTCAGCATTTGAGTCTGCAGGATCTGTATCCATGGATTCAACGAACTATGAATTGAAAATATTTGAAAAAAACTGTGTCTATACTGAGCATGTTCATATTTTTTCCTTGTCATTATTCCCTAAACAATATGATGTTAACAACTATATATGTAGCATTGTATAAGGTTTTGTAAGTAATCCAGAGATGGTTTAAAGTAAATGGGAGAATGTGTACAAATTCTGAGCAAATATTCTATCATTTTATATTAGGGACTGGAGCATCCATGAATTTTGGTATTTGTGGGAGTCCTGGAACCAATCCCTGTAGATAATGAGAGGGGACACTTTTATTCACAGATCTGATGGCCATGGATAGGGAAGCTGCTTCATTCCTTCCCAAAGATAGGAAGGTTGGAAACGCACGGAGCTGGGGGTAGGACATGAGCATCCCTCAGTCTCTGAATGTCAAAACTCCCAGAATCCCTGCTTCCCTACCCTGTGGGGCCTGAAGTCTCTCCTCCCAGCCTCCCTCTCTCCTTCCCAATTAGCATGAAATTGGCTTCCTTAACACTGATGTGCTTTACTTCTTGTTAGCATCTTAATATTGCATGAATCACAAGTCACAGCTGCCCTGGTGTGGCAGTCAGGGTCAGAGGTGTGAATTAAAACAACACATGATCCCAATTGCTTCAGTCAGGGGATTCGAGGCCAACTGAAGAGGTTGCTTTCCTTTGTCACTGATAATAAGAGTACTTCCAAGCTGTTGATCTCAAACTCTTTGAGAGCTTGTTTGGAGGTTCTAACAGGGGAGCACAGCTACTTGTATACCCTTGACCGAAGAATGGTCCTCCTCTGTGGGGGAAGGTAAATCCTCTTCAACCAAGCGTGCAGCTTCAGGAGGGATGCACATGGAGCTGTGAAGGAGGAAGGGGACACCTACCTAGCCAGCCAGATCAGCCAAATCAAACCTGGCAATCAGTGGGGTGACAGATGTCGCAGGCAGATCGCCCTCACATCCTCAGACTCTTTCCTTAGAGAGCTTTAGACACTTTCCCCACATCACCCCATAATATAGTATGAAGAGCTACCTTTTATCGAGTGCTTTACAAGTATCATTTCACTTAGCCGTTGGGTGACTTTATGCTGTATGGTTGTGTGACTTGCTGGAGATCTCACAGCTAGGCATAAGGTTGTAAGTCCCAATCTTGAGGACTTCAGAAAACCCTAGTGCCACTTTCTATTACCAGCCCAATTGAAAGGAATGATATGGTTTGCGGATGCTGGATAGCTTGGTCCTCTGCTCCAAAAGCCCCCAGGTCACTCCTAGCTTCCAGAACAAAGCTTTCACCCATTTGGATATTTATGATGCCTACTGGTGCCAGGCACAGTGCTGAGACCCAGAGACACATAGCCTTCGTCATCTGTGGCTCACCACCAAGTGGGCTCAGGACTTTTCTCCCTCCCATTATTTAATATGACCCAGTCTTTCCCTATCACTCTGGCCACCACCTGTTTATCCTTCCTCCGAGCTTCTCTAATGCAAATTTCCCAAATCACAGCAACTATTGCTGTGTTTTTGCTCTCCTTCACTCGGCAGTCATTTATATGTGCAAGATGCTGGGGACACACTAGTAAGTATACATTCCATCCTCAAGAAGTACAGTCTAAGAGAAGGAGCAAACATATAGTCAATGCATGGACTGGAGTGTTCCAAGACTATGCAAGACACCTGTGCCACTTGCCGCCTCCACAAGACAGTGACTAAGTTTTACAAAGTGACATTCTGAAGAAGACCAGGCCACAATCAGAAGAACTGAGTCAGTGATATCTACCATTTGAGTGACAGTGCAGGAGTCATTCCATTTCTGCATCTGCAAAATGGGAATACCAAGGGCTGGGGTTGTGACTCAGTGGTAGAGGACTCGCCTATCTCGTGCGAGGCCCTGGGTTCGATCCTCAGCACCACATAAACAAAAATAAATAAATTAAGGTGTTGTGTCTAGCTACAACTGAAAAAAAAATGAACATAAAAAAAATGGGAGTGCTCGCTTCGGCAGCACATATACTAAAATTGGAACGATACAGAGAAGATTAGCATGGCCCCTGCGCAAGGATGACACGCAAATTCGTGAAGCGTTCCATATTTTTTAGATAAATTTCTTAAGTCATATGATCTGCCCAGATTGAGTCAGGAGGATATAGAAAACCTAAACAGACCAATATCAATTGAGGAGATAGAAGAAACCATCAAAAGACTACCAACTAAGAAAAGCCCAGGTCCCGATGGGTATACAGCAGAATTTTACAAAACCTTTAAAGAAGAACTAATACCAATACTTTTCAAGCTACTTCAGGAAATAGAAAAGGAGGGAGAACTTCCAAATTCATTCTATGAGGCCAACATCACCCTGATACCTAAACCAGACAAAGACACTTCAAAGAAAGAAAACTACAGACCAATATCTCTAATGAACCTAGATGCAAAAATCCTCAATAAAATTCTGGCGAATCGGATACAAAAACATATAAAAAAAACTGTACACCATGATCAAGTAGGATTCATCCCTGGGATGCAAGGCTGGTTCAATATACGGAAATCAATAAATGTTATTCACCACATCAATAGACTTAAAAATAAGAACCATATGATCATCTCGATAGATGCGGAAAAAGCATTTGACAAAGTACAGCATCCCTTTATGTTCAAAACTCTAGAAAAACTAGGGATAACAGGAACATACCTCAATATTGTAAAAGCAATCTATGCTAAGCCTCAGGCTAGCATTATTCTGAATGGAGAAAAACTGAAGGCATTCCCTCTAAAATCTGGAACAAGACAGGGATGCCCTCTCTCTCCACTTCTCTTCAACATAGTTCTCGAAACACTGGCCAGAGCAATTAGACAGACGAAAGAAATTAAAGGCATAAAAATAGGAAAAGAAGAAATTAAATTATCACTATTTGCAGATGATATGATTCTATATCTAGCAGACCCAAAAGGCTCTACAAAGAAACTATTAGAGCTAATAAATGAATTCAGCAAAGTGGCAGGATTTAAAATCAACACGCATAAATCAAAGGCATTCCTGTATATCAGCGACAAATCCTCTGAAATGGAAATGAGGACAACCACTCCATTCAAAATATCTTCAAAAAAAATAAAATACTTGGGAATCAACCTAACAAAAGAGGTGAAAGACTTATACAATGAAAACTACAGAACCCTAAAGAGAGAAATAGAAGAAGATCTTAGAAGATGGAAAAATATACCCTGTTCATGGATAGGCAGAACTAACATCATCAAAATGGCGATATTACCAAAAGTTCTCTATAGGTTTAATGCAATGCCAATCAAAATCCCAATGGCATTTCTTGTAGAAATAGAGAAAGCAATCATGAAATTCATATGGAAAAATAAAAGACCCAGAATAGCAAAAACAATGCTAAGCAAGAAGTGTGAATCAGGCGGTATAGCGATACCAGACTTCAAACTATACTACAGAGCAATAGTAACAAAAACAGCATGGTACTGGTACCAAAACAGGCGTGTGGACCAATGGTACAGAATAGAGGACACAGAAACCAATCCACAAAACTACAACTATCTTATATTTGATAAAGGGGCTAAAAGCATGCAATGGAGGAAGGATAGCATCTTCAACAAATGGTGCTGGGAAAACTGGAAATCCATATGCAACAAAATGAAACTGAATCCCTTTCTCTCGCCATGCACAAAAGTGAATTCAAAATGGATCAAGGAACTTGATATCAAATCAGAGACGCGCCGTCTGATAGAAGAAAAAGTTGGCTACGATCTACATACTGTGGGGTCGGGCTCCAAATTCCTCAATAGGACACCCATAGCACAAAAGTTAATAACTAGAATCAACAAATGGGACTTACTCAAACTAAGAAGTTTTTTCTCAGCAAAAGAAACAATAAGAGGTAAATAGGGAGCCTACATCCTGGGAACAAATCTTTACTCCTCACACTTCAGATAGAGCCCTAATATCCAGAGTATACAAAGAACTCAAAAAATTAGACAATAAGAGAACAAACAACCCAATCAACAAATGGGCCAAGGACCTGAACAGACACTTCACAGAGGAGGACATACAGTCAATCAACAAGTACATGAAAAAATGCTCAACATCTCTAGCTGTCAGAGAAATGCAAATCAAAACCACCCTAAGATACCATCTCACTCCAGTAAGATTGGCAGCCATTAGGAAGTCAAACAACAACAAGTGCTGGCGAGGATGTGGGGAAAAGGGTACACTTGTACATTGCTGGTGGGACTGCAGATTGGTGCAGCCAATTTGGAAAGCAGTATGGAGATTTCTTGGAAAGCTGGGAATGGAGCCACCATTTGACCCAGCTATTCCCCTTCTTGGTCTATTCCCTAAAGACCTAAAAAGAGCATGCTACAGGGACACTGCTACATCGATGTTCATAGCAGCACAGTTCACAATAGCAAGACTGTGGAACCAACCTAGATGCCCTTCAATAGACGAATGGATAAAAAAAATGTGGCATTTATACACAATGGAGTATTACTCTGCATTAAAAAATGACAAAATCATAGAATTTACAGGGAAATGGATGGCATTAGAGCAGATTATGCTAAGTGAAGCTAGCCAATCCCTAAAAAACAAATGCCAAATGTCTTCTTTGATATAAGGAAAGTAACTAAGAACAGAGTAGGGACGAAGAACAGGAGAAGAAGATTAACATTTAACAGGGATGAGAGGTGGGAGGGAAAGGGAGAGAGAAGGTAAATTGCACGGTAATGGAAGGAGACCCTCAGGGTTATACAGTAGAGGGGGTAGAGAGAGAGGAGGGGAGGGGAGGGGAGAGGTGGGGAGGGGGGAGGGTGGATGATGGGAAAGGCAGCGGAGCACAACAGACACTAGTATGGCAATTTGTAAATCAATGGATGTGTAACTGATGTGAATCTGCAATCTGTGTATGGGGTGAAGGTGGGAGTTCATAACCCACTAGAATCAAAGTGTGGAATATGATATGTCAAGAAATTTGTAATGTTTTGAACAACCCACAATAAAAAATTAAAAAAAAAAAAAAAAAATGGGAATACCAATACCTAACCTGTCTAGCTGAGAGTTTGAATGAAAGGCTTGCCTAAAAGAAATTAAGCACATGAAAGCATTTCACAGGCTATAGAGTCCTAAGCCAATAGTATTAGCAATATGTTTATCTTCTAAGAATGCCTAGCATAAGTAGGCATGATAGATATTCAGTAAATATCAGCTAGTTTAAAATGAATCGGTTCATTCACCCAGCTTACCACCTTTTGTGGGCTTTTAAGGGCATTGTAAATCCCAGCACTGAGAATGCCTGCTTGTCTGCTGAATCAAGTGACTAGGATGTGAAGGTGCCTCGGAAGTTATCAGTATTGCACTGATTCCTGCTGTCCATCGAGGGGCTGAGGCTCAGGTGGTTCTGAATGTGGAGCCTTAGGCATGGCTTAGCCTCTGGCCAAATCCTAGGCCCGCTCACTGTCTTTGGGGAAATAAACTTTCCCCTGTTTGGGCTTCCAAACAACTGGCCCAAGACTGTGTCCAAGACTTTGGCATGGTCTCTAGGGAACCTGGCCCCCAGGTGCCCTCCCCTCATTAGCCCTTCACCTCTCATTTCAGCACCCCTACCCCACGGAGGATGAGAAGAGGCAGATCGCAGCCCAGACAAACCTCACCCTCCTGCAAGTAAACAACTGGTGAGTTAGCATCACCTGCCCAAAGCCTCCGGGACCTGGGGCCACAGGCTCGGCAAGGGAAAGGAGATAGAAAGCCCAGACCTGCCTCAGTCTCAGCCCGGCTGCCAGGCCAGTCCCCCTCCCATTTGAACTAAATGCAGAGAGCCAGAATCAACACCAGTACCCATGGCTCCATCTGCAGCTTCTCAGCGCCCTCTGCTGGGAAATTGTTCCAGGCTCATCCCTGGAAGCTTCTTGTTGAATAGAAAATCCAACCACACCTGAGCATCCAGCTCCGCTGACTGCTGAGACAGACATCTATAGATAGGAGGTGCAGCCCGTGGTCATCTGATCACCACCTGTGTGTGAACTGAAACTAAAACATTCTGCAACATTAGGAATGGCAAGGAGGAGGGAGAGTCTCCATTTTGACGCCACAGGGATCTTGGCTTTCGCCTTCTCTGTATCTGCCTGAGCTGGATGGGAATGGACTTTATTGTTGGGGCCCTGATATAAGCCCTCAGCTCTCTGGGGAAAAGTCAGAAGTTGCTACCTATGGCTACAGCTCTGTTCTCCTTTGTTCAATCCTGGTGGATTCCCCGTCCCCCAATTTTTCAATTGGTGCATTAGAGTTGTGCATAATAATGAGATTCGTTATTAAAATACGTACATGCATACAATACATGATATAACATCATAATTTGGTTCATATCACTCCCCAGCATTCCCCCCTCCCTCCCCATCTCCCATCCCTTGGACCCTTTCCTCTACTGATCTCCCTTTGATCTTCATGAGAAAATCCTCCTCAGGCTTTCTTCCCATATTGCTTCTTGGTTGCCGAGCCCCCAGGTGATTTTAAGAATTCCTCAACATGTGGAGCTCTTCTCTCTGCTGGGCCTTTACCCCTTAGATCAAAACCCCATCTGTTCTATCTAATTGTATCTGGGAGCAGCATTGCCCTCTCTGCCCCACACCAGACACCACCTACTAACCAGCTTTCCATCTTTACCCCTGGGCAGGTTCATCAATGCCCGGAGGCGCATCCTGCAGCCCATGCTTGATGCCAGTAACCCAGACCCTGCCCCCAAAGCCAAGAAGATCAAGTCTCAGCACCGGCCCACCCAAAGATTCTGGCCCAACTCCATTGCTGCGGGAGTGCTACAGCAGCAGGGTGGTGCCCCAGGAACAAACCCTGATGGTAAGAACTGGGGCTAAGGGTACCCTAGGTAGGGGCAGGTTGGGGCTCCTGGAAAGCAAAGATTCAAGGACTGTCTCCTTACCTAGGCCCCCACTGTTGCTCTATCACAATGATTAGCCCTCCCTGATCTCCTTCAAAACCTTAAAGGAAAGGATGCTTTTGCACCTTTTTTTGTCTTGAGGATTGGACCCAGGAACACTTTACCTCTGAGCTACATTGAGCTACATCCCTAGTCCTTTTTTAATTTTTTGAGACAGGGTCTCGCTAAGTAGCTGAGACTCACTAAGTTGGAGACTGACCTCAAACTTGTGATCCTCCTGCTTCAGCCTCTTGAGTCACGGGGCTTACAGGCATGTGCTACCACACCTTGCTTCGGGCACACATTTGAACAAGCTCAAAGTGATCTCACAAAGATGTGTGGGAGTCAGTGGTCATCTGAGTCAGTGACAGCTCAGCAGAGCCCTCTCTTCACTCCCACACACCTCCCCAAGTTCCTCAACACAGTCTGTGTCTGTGTGGATCCCCAAGACCAAGGCCATCTATAAATACCAAGGCAGGCAGCTGGCTTGTGAACAGAGGCCAGGAGAAGTTTTGTTTTCCCAGCTTCTCCATCACACCCTCCATACACACTCTTGTAATTGCCAGTCGCCGAGTGCATAATGAATAATTCAATCAGCTAGACATTTTAGAACTTGGCATGTGAAGATAGCTCTGCGTGGGCAGTGGGTTGGAGGTGTGCGTGTGTGCATGCAAGCCTTAGTGCATACATGCATGTATATTGTTGTAGGCTCTTATGAGCTACAGTATAAAGAAACTGATTTTAGGCTAGACCAATCTGGAAGACAATCCCAACTCTCAATGCTGACTGTGTCATTTTGAGCTAATGATTTAACTCTCTGGGGCTCATTTCCCCCTCTTTAGAGTGGGGACGATAATACCTGCCTTACAGAACTGTTAGAAAGCCCAAAGTTCTTAACATATTAACATAGAAGATGCTGAGTAAATAGTAAGCTGCAAGTGTTCCTGCCTAGAATGAGGTAGGGAGTAGCTGAAGTGAATGGATGGGGGACTTCTGACCAACTAATGATCTAGCCAAAGGTTGGGTACCCTTAGAAACAAGTAGCTCACCAGGTATTGTGTCACACACCTCTAATCCCAGTGTCTAGAAGACTGAGCAGGAGGATCACAAGTTCAAGACCAGCCTCAGCAACTTAGCAAGACCCTGTATCAAAATAAAATACAAAGGACTGGGAGATGTATCTTAGTGGTAGAGTGCTTGACCAGCATGCACAAAGCCCTGGGTTCCATCTCCAGTACCTCCCACCCTCAAGGAGAGAAACAAGGAGCTCATACCCCATGAGCCAGTCTAGTCAGCCCTGTTCAATACTGAAGTTACTGGGCCTGAATAACAGCCTCCGTGAAGTCATGACCCTTGCCCTGTCTCATGCAGGTTCCATCAATTTGGACAACCTGCAGTCCCTGTCCTCAGACAATGCCACCATGGCCATGCAGCAGGCTATGATGGCTGCACATGATGACTCATTGGATGGGACAGAAGAAGAGGATGAGGACGAGATGGAGGAGGAGGAGGAGGAAGAGGAGCTGGAGGAGGAGGCCGATGAGCTGCAGACAACGAATGTCAGCGACCTGGGCTTGGAACACAGTGACTCCCTGGAGTAGCCAGGCAGCCCAGAAGCGCTGATCACCAAGCAGGAAAGGAGTGTTGTCAGGAGGGCTTCAGGGTGGGGGGGCAGGAGGCATAGGCAGGGAGCACAAAGGAAGTTGGGCCCCAGCTTCCCCACATCAGTAGCTTGAAGAAATGCAGAGGAGACACCCTGCTTCTTCCCAACCACCAAGCTTCAATCAGCACCCCGGCCCCCTTCCCTGGAACCACGGAGGACTCCGTTTGGTGGAGCTGGTGAAGCAGTCTGTGTGGAAATGGAAAGACAGGAGTGAGATCTGGACTCACCCAAACACTGAGGACAGATGGCACCCACGGGTCCCCCACAGAAGGACTTGAGTTCTTTATAAGCCCCACACTGTGAGAGGGATCAATACTGTTTGCAGAGTGGGCCTTTGTCAGGGGACAGACTTGGAAGGGAAGGGAGAGACAAAAGAGGGTTGGGATCTATTCCCAAAAGTATCTCAACTGCTTTGAGAGACATTCGAAGGCAGGAGGAAGCCCAAAAGCATAACCAATGGCTGGAGGAGTGGTAGGGCCTAAGGCAAAACATCCTGCAGATCAGAGCGAGACCTGGACACCCTCTGAGGCTCCACCTCATCCCTCTAGGTCCCTTTCTCTGGATACAGCAACCATGGACTTGGGAGAGAGGGGTGGAGCCAGCAGAGCCTCCTTCTCTCTCTCCTGAAAACAAATTATCAGCTGGTGGGCTCAACCTATGAGAGATTAAGAGGAGCCCCTCTATCTGGGTTGGCTCCGGGAGCTGAGGAGGTGGCAGAACCTGCACTGGAAGCCATATTGAGGTAACTTTGAAGACCACAGCTGTCCCTAGGTGTGTCACAGAACACAGCTCATGTAACAACAGGACAATGGTGTCTTACCCTAGATGTTCCTATCCTCAGATGGAGCTCCTCAGACATTCCAGCCCCTCCATAGACCTACAGAGAGGGTGGAATGGAGCCAAAGTGTCTTGGATTCTTCCTACCTTGCAGTTCCACAAGGCTGTCCTTCTGCTCCTAGGCTGGCACCATTAGTCTCCAGCCTCCCTGATTAGTTCTATCCATCAGAGAAGGCAGAAGAAACATTGGAAAGAAGCATCAGTCCAGTGAGAAGCCAGGGTTTGGAGAAGGTGCTACATCCCTTTTTCCATCGATATCCAAAATGGCGGGTTAGTGGGGAATAGCATCCAAAAGACTGTGGTGGTGCCTAATCCCACCCTCCTTGGTATTCTGCACACCACCATTGTACACAGCACTGGAGGAACAGGGGCTCCTGGGAAGAGAAGGATTTCCACTATCTGCCCTAACACACATGCTCCCAGCCCAACTTCCAGGCCCTCACAGTTGGCATCCTCTTCTGTTCCCTCCTAAACCATGACTGTGAATGACAGGACTGATCACACGTGTGTTTTCCATTGGATTTAATTTAATGGACGTGCAGTTTCATTTGTAAATTGTGCATTAGCCATCTCCTTCAGTGGCAGGATGTGAGCGGCTATCTGGCTCAACTGGAGGGGACCCTCAGGGCCCTCTGGGCTTCCCCTCCCCTACCTGGTTGGGGTGGAGCAAAAGAATAGTCGCTTTCCTGAGGTCTCCCTGAAATGAATGTATTTCTCCCCCAAAAGAGCTGATATTTAATGTTTTAATAGGGATTTTTGAGAAACAAATAACCTTATTTATAATCTGGGTGATCCAATCATTTTTTACTCCCTTTTGATGCCATAGGTAGAGGAAAGTCTAGCTTTTTTGGCGTGAGACTTTTGCAATGTGCAGTGGGATAAAAATACATTTCCTCTTCTGTTCATTTTTCTTACACACACACACACACACACACACACACACACACACACTCTTCCACTTACCACTTTGATAAGCATCCCACCCCACACAGGCACACCCACACACAGGTGCCCACATCATTTCCTCCAGCACCCTCCACCTGCCTAATGTTATGCAACCTCCTTCTGATGTATCCACCAAACCAGTACTGAATGTGGCCGAGAAGTTTTCAGTAAATCTTATTACCTACCATAATTCTGGTTCGCAATTCTCTTTTTCTGTAGCTGCCATAGAGGTGCCTTGTTCCTTTAGTGGAACCAGAGTCAGAAAGAATTTGGAGGTCTCTGCATCAATCCTACTGAGCAGACTACCCACAGAAAAGGACAAAGGAGAGTGCTTCTTGGATGACCTGAGTTAACCACTCTGAGCAGAAAGATGGCCAAATCTGGCCCACTTACCTTGTGTGAGTCTAGGTCTGAAACAAAGAAATTAGAGAAGACAGAAGAAAGCTCTATTCTGCCCTCTCCTGGCAGTTTTCCCCCACTGCAGTGAAAGCTCTGAATTTGGTCTTTCTTTTCCATTGCTCTCTACCTCCCTCAAGGACTTTGTAGTCCTAGGCCTGAGAGTTTTCACCATTTGAGCTGGTGCTACCACAGCACCACACAGCAACTTCGCATGTCCTTTTCCTATCCCACAGGTGAAAGGTCCCAGGAACCTGGAAGAAGATGCAGTCTTGACTACAGCTTTAACCTCTGAATTGTGTGTGTGGGGGGGGGGGGGCAGGGGACCTTCCCTGTTATGTTGTATCCACTGGGGAAAGAAGTTCAGAGATAGCTCTTCTCCCCACATAAGTGAGAAGCAGGCTTTCTTGTCAATCTCAGACTAGAGTTCTCCTTACCTAGGCACTCTTACTAAGATGTCTAGGGCAATCTACTTCGAAGCAGAAGGGGAGTTTCTTGTTCATACTTATGAAGGCTGCAGAGTGCATATGCTTGGGGATCCCCTAGAGCCAGGCCAAGGATGGTGAAGGGGATGGTTATACACACAAAAGGGCCCCAAGCAGTTTTGGGAAGTTCCTTGGGGAACTGTTCTCACAGAGCCTAGCAGCAACACCAACCTACCCTCCCATCACCTAGACAGTGTTCTCCAAACTCAGCAAAGCGCCCCTCTGTGGGCAGATAAGAACATCAAGATATTAAAAATAATGCATTAGAACCTCACCTCCCAGCATCCGTAAAACTAGTCTTTTAAAGCAGTGATTTTCAAGGAACATGTATTAAAAGATACGCTACCAAGAAAAAAAAATTCTGTGGTCAAATTAGCCTAGTATTATTAAGGAACAATATATTTTCCTAGTAGAATTTAATAATGCACATTAGTATACTAAAGATCCTAGGAGAATTTAATAATGCACATTAGTATACTAAAGATTCTACAAAAGTTCTGGAGAAAAGAAACCAATTTATCTTTGTTTCAGCTGTTCCCCAGATGTATCTCCTCCCTGTCCCTGCTTTATTTCAAGTAATATCAAGTTATACAGGGATTCAGCAAAACACTTCAGGGAATACTATCCCCAGGGATTACAGAGTGGCCTGCCTCTGCCTCTCCTTCCATTCCTACGTTTTTCTATCCCATTCTGCCATCTTTTCAACCATGCTGCCAACTAAAAAAGGTTTTCTAAATCATTTGAGACTTGGGTAATTTTGTTTTGAAGAAGCACCAAACCCTGTCTCTGCATCATGATTAAAATGCTACCTAACCCAAGAAGAAGATGTTCCATAATCCCCGTAGTAATGAAAGAGGATGGGGGGACAGTGTGTGTGTGTGTGGTGGGGGGGCTGTTCCTTCAGCCCCAAATGGAACTTCGTATTAGTGTCTTGGAAACTGTTCAGATTGATTTCTGCCCCTGACCCCTATCCATCAGGAAAGACCTTTAACTTTTGGAGAACCTGCTCATGGGAGTGGATGACCAGAGCTATATATATCTTCTACCAAAGAGCCCCTCTGCTGCCTTGTATGGGGCCCATTGAGGGCAAAGACTATCATCCTGCAGTCTTCTCCTTCTTACTCCTCATGGCTTGAACATTCATTTAACACACGTTCAACTCTATCTCAGTCACTGTTTTAGACACCAATGGTACAACTGTGATCAAAGTTCTTGCCTTCAGGGAGTTTACATTCTAGTGGAAGAAGTTTGGAACTGAAGTTGTTTGTGGTATTCCTGTAATGACTAGGACCAGATCTCATCCTAGTAACCTCCAACTTTACTCAAATTTGCAGAGAAGAGAGTCTCAGGTCAAGCATGATGTTCAAGGCAAATTTAGCTGGCAGACATGTTTTGTCTGAACCATATGTTGTTTTTAACATTTTTGTACCAACATTTAAAGGTTTGAAGACTGCATGTTAAAAACATCAGATTCTTGATTTCTGTTGAAAAATCAGGCCATCGGGCACTCTGGGGAACTATATTCCCATGCAGCCACGATTGAATGTGGTTGAATAATTAGTTGCCCCCTAAGGGATTTCTCCAGGCTATGACATTCATCATCCCCTGTGGTCTCCCAACACAGAGGCTGCCATTTATTATGGGGCTCTCCCTACTTGGTTAGCTGGTTAATTAATTAAAAAATTAAATTTAAAATTAAAAATAGGGGTCTTTTTTCCCCCTCAAATATCTAAGTGGTCGTTTTTAAGAAGGGACATATTTCTCTAAACCTGTTACTTCATCAAGAATCATAAAACAAGGCTGGGGCTGTAGCTCTGTGGTAGAGCACTTGCCTAGCATTTGTGAGGCCCTGGGTTCGATCCTCAGTACCACATAAAAATAAATAAATGAAACAAAGGCTTTGTGTCTAGCTACAACTAAAAATTATAAAAAAAATGAGAAAAAAAGTATGTTAGTCAGTTTTTTGTTACTGTAATTAAAATACCCAACAAGAACAACTTCGAAGAAGAAAAGTTTATTTTGGCTCATGATTTCAGAGGTTCAGTCTGTGGTTGTCCAACTCCATTGTTCTGGGCCCGAGTGAGGCAGAACATTATGGTGCAAAGATATGGCACAGAAAAGCTGCTCTACTCATGGCAGCCAAGAAGCATAGAGAGGGCACTGGGGACAAAGTATAAACCCCAAAGGAATGCCCCCAGTGGCCTACTTCCTCCAGCCATGCCCTACTTGCCTACAGTTACCACCCAGTTAGTTCATTCAAATTATTAACCCATAGAACGGATTAATCTACTAATTAGGTTATAGCTATTATAATATAATCATTTCACCTCGAATCCTTCTACATTAACAGGAGCTTTGGGGAGACACTTCATGTCCAAACCATAACAAGAAGACAGTCCAAGAGAAGTCTGACTTTGAAACAAAATATTGGAGAGAACATAATCGTAGAAATGATATTCCTATCTTCTGTTGCAAAGTCTACCTGTCTCCCATCCAACTATATGCACATACGTTACCTGCCCATCTCACCCCTAGAAGAAATCATGAGTCTGGGAGACTAAAAATCACCAGTTTTGGTTTTTATCTATGCAGATTAGATCCCATCACCAGTGTTGTTCCCAAGAACATTGCTCACAGAAAATTATTTTCCGTTGCCTTTTGAAGTTCCTTGCTATATGATTCCTCCTTATATCTTCCTTTTTCCATGTAGACTACAATGCCTGAGCCAGTTATTCATTCAATGAAGTTTCATAGGTGCCTATTTTATGCCTGGCATCGACCTAGGGTCAAAAGATAATTCAACTTTACAAAGCATCACAGGCCAAGGGATAGAGAACCAAGGACTGCCAGAATGTTGATCGCATCATACTGTGCATTCCCACTTTGGCATCTTATTTCCATTCCATAGATGAGGCAGGTTTTATTATACCACTTTCAAGTGTATCTTATACTTTTGTGTTTCTCAGCCTCTCTCTGGGCCAATCTCATTTATCCCCTTTGCAAATTAAATGCATCTCATTAAATTGAACCCATTTAGGACAATGCCCTTCAGGTGTGTGCATCTTAGTAAATCTTTCATTTTAAGACAAGTGTTTGATTTATTTTTCATCTCATTACACTCTTTAAAATTATGTGCATCTCATTACACACAGCACACTGAGATGACTTATTTCAGGTGTAGACATTACACCCCATCTTATCAGGCAAGAATATGATTTTTTTCATTTCATTACAAGCCTTACAATTTATGTACATCTCATTATAATCAGCCATTTAAGACAATTCCCTTCAGTTGTGTGTATCTCATTATACCTTTCATTTTCCAATTTTTTTTCATGTTATTATTCAGAGAACTCACTTCAGGTGTCTGTATCTCACATTCACCTGTTATTTCCATTGAATTTCTGGGTGGTTGTTTGTGTCATTGTTTTGCAAAATTTTTATTATAACAAACTTATTTAAGGCCAGACCCACCCATGATTCTTTTCCTTTGGGAAGAAAGCATGTTGGGTTCCCTTGGATTTGGTCAAGATTCTGCCAATAATTTCTACTTACACACAGGGAACATCTAAACCATCTTAACCACCTTTCCTCACTTGTACATTGAGGGGATTAGAGGAGAGAAATGCTGAGTTTCCTGTAGTATCAACCACAAAACTCCAGTTCCATGGTGGTCAGTTCAGCAGGTTCCAGTTCCTACCTGGCTCCTCTTCCTGGACAGCTGCCCACTCCCACTGTGGAAGCTGAGTTTGAACCACTGTCCAGCTTCCAAAAGGCCTCACACTTCTTGCAGCTCCACCCCCCGCCCCCCCACCCCCCCTCCAGTTCCAGGGATCTAACCCAGGGCCTCATGCATGCTAGGCAAGTGCTCTAGCACTGAACCATACCCCTAGTCCATACTGCCTTGGTGACAGGGTAGAACTGCGTATCCACATGGGGCCACCTTTTGGAAGGAGGTGAAATAGATGTGCTCTTTCTGTGATGGAATCTTCCCAACCTACTGCCTCTTTGTTTCCACTCCAACCCTCATCCCAGGGATTCTCAGGTGGGGTGCATCTTAGAATTGCTGAATAGGAATTTTGGGATTCCAAGTTCCCAAGTTCCATTCTCAGCCTACTAAATCATAATGTTGAAGGGTCAGGACAAGATAGGCACTTTTTTTTTTAATAGCACCCCAGAGATTCTGAACCCCTATCTTAACTGAACTTGATTTCACAAAATGATCTGCAGTTTAGTTGCTCTGAGCTGAAAATTCCCGATACTTTCAGTATTGTCCTTTCTGGTTGTGTTTGCATCTCAACGAGAATCCAAACCTACAGGGTGAAAAGAACATCATTTTCTCATCCTGAAGAGGGTATGTTAGGTCAATAACCCAACTTGCCCACAGAATATAGGAATTCCAGCCCCAGCACCCTATGGATTGCCACCTCTCTTTACCTCACACTGCCCACTGCCTTCTAGAGCCAAGAAGGCCGACTTATTACACAGAGCCGAACAATCCCTCTGACATCTGCCCGTGATCTGAGCTCTGCCTGCTGGAGACAGAGGGCATAGGTAGCACCCTGAAGACTGCTACTTATGGTCTCTGACGCTCATGTAATATGTAAGAACAGCCCTGCAGGAAATCTGCAGAGCCTTTTTAAAATCTCTTGATGCTCCCACCTGTCCCATCTTATCATAAACCTGGATCAGCTTCCTTGAGTGATTCTGGTGTGGCCTGTGTGTTTCCTCTTCTGTCCCCCCTCTATCTGTCTCCTTGCCAGTGAAAGGAAAACGATTCTCTAAGCTCAAAAATGAATTTTTTACACCATCCCTCCTCCACCAACTTTGAGTGAAACTGCTGAGGAATCAGAATAAGACCCAGCTCCTGCCTCCCTGCTTTGTCTCCTTATGCAGGAATCCTGGAGGCCACTGGCTCTAGAAGGAGCACCCTGGGGCTCCCTGGGCTAACACTGAGCCAGATTTGATGAGGGTAAAAAGTAGGCAAAAGGCTGATTTATACAGGCTGCACCTGTCTTGTTTTGTTTTTCTTTGTTTTCTGGCCTCCTGTATACCATGGATTATAAAAGTGGCCAGGCACCCACTGCTAGAGCGGCCACAGGGTCCAACCCTTTCTCTGTGTTCCTTAATGTTTTCTAGTAAGAATAAGTCATGCTTCATTGACACTTAGCATATGTGCTAGACGCTAAAGGTTCTTCAAGACAACTCTGGAAGAATTTCTAGTATTGTTAATAATATCAGTAGCTCCATTATTTTTTAGGGGGCAGGGTGTACTGAAGATTGAACCAGTGTAGGAGTACTTAAACACTGAGCCACATCCCCAGTTCTTTTTTGTATTTTATTTAGAGACAGGGTCTCACTGAGTTGCTTAGGGCCTCTCTAGATTGCTGAGACTGGCTTTAGACTCGCAATCCTCCTACCTCAGCCTCCTAAGCCGCTGGGATTACAGGCATGCACCACAGTGCCTGGCTAATAGCTTCATTTTTAAAATGAGGAAGGTGAGGCTAAGAGAAATTAAGAATTAAGTAATTTTTTAAAAAATTATTTCGTTTGGCTTGGGAGTGTCACTCAGTGGTAGAGCATATGCTTAGCATGTGTGAGACCCTGGGTTCAATCCCCAACACGACCAAGAAAAAAAAAATAGTTCATAATATGTACAGCTGAGATTTGAACCCAATTCCCAAATCTACACTCCTTGAATAAGATAATCTACCTCCCTAAGCCTTGGCTCTCCCAGGGCCTTCAGAGTGAAGGGAAGAGAATCCGTTGTCTCTGAAATGCCAGGAGATGCCAGCATCCCTGCATCTGCCTTCACATTTCCCTTCTCGGGTTCCTAATGAAACAGATTCAAAGATGTGGGCTCCAACCTCAGCCTGCTTCCTGCACAGCAGGGCTTCTCCCCTGTAGGGAAGTGGGCAGGACCATATCCTCTGAATTTAGGGCATTGCTCTACATGTTTTCCAAGGAGTTCTGCTACAGGAGAGGGTAAGGAATCTGGTCTTTGGAAGAAGAAACTGCTGCCTGGGATAAAAGAGTGGGCAATAGCGAGGTCACTTGTGCTGTGACTGATGGGGTACAGGTATGGTTTAGCTTTCAAGTGTCAGGAATGCTTGAGTCCTAGTGATCTGTCAGTGATGACAACTCACATTCAAGCCTTCTTTCCCCTCTGGCCTGTGCAAGTAAGCAGTTCCTTCCCTTCTTGCTCAGAGAGCAAGGCCAGTCCTTAAGAGTTTGAGGTCTGACTGCTGAGAGCAAGCGCAAAACCAGGTTGGAAGATAGAGTGATGGCAAAGGGCAGAGAGCTCATCTCTGGGAGAGATGTCATAAAATGTGTGCCCAGACAAGAGGCGGGAGTCAACGGAGAGCAGAGGACAGGCTGGAGCTCTGGGTCATTGTCAGATCTTGGCAACACTGGTGGGGAAAATCAAATGATTCTGTTGGAAGAGGAGGGAGGAGAGAGGATGAAGTGGAAATACACTGGACTGGAATTTAGACACCTGGCTCCTCCACTAACTTGTTTCTTTGGTTCATTTCCCTGTTCTCTGGCAGGTTGAGAGTGGAAGAGTCAAGAGCAGGACACAGGGAGGAGAAAGAGACACAGAGAGAAAAAGAGAAGGAAACTAGATGTGCACGTGTCCCTGGGGTTTTCTCAGACAAAGCTATTATCAAAATGCCAACCAGCTCCTGCCTGGCTAATTTGCATATTCCACGCTGTGCTCTTTGAAGCAGGATGAATATGCATGAGGGCTTGGGCGGGTTGTGGGGCTGTTGGGCTGTGGGTTAAGGTGGCTCATTGTTCTTTTAGAAGAAAGGCATTAAGAAGCTAAAGAACCTTCCAGGTCAGCAGAGTGACCTGTGCTTCCACTCCCTAATGAAAGGAGGAGAGCAAACCTCAGGCTCAGACAGGAATCCAAACGCCTTTTCTTTCACCCTCTCAAGGAAATAAATAATCTGGCGCCATCAAGAAAGGGAGTGCCTCTTCTCCAAGGGTAACATTTAATTACCCCTCTCTCTGTGCATACTAATCACAGAGGCTGGCTGGTGGTGAGGTGATGAGTCACCTCTCCTGGTTTCTGTGAAAACAGCCTGTCTCTCTCCACTTCTTGCTTCTGCTGCAAGGAAACTTGGGCATTCTGAGATACTACCTGGTTTTGACCTCTGGTGTCGAGCCATGATGCCCTCAGTGACCGGGCTATGGTTGGAGTGCCTAGGACTGAGTGGGTGCTCAACAATGCTCAGGAATGGCCTCAGTCAAGGCCATGAGGGCATAAGACATGCTAAAACTGGGTAGTGGCTGGAGTGTAGCTCAGTGGTAAAGCACATGCTTAGCATGCATGAAGACCTGGCTCAATTCTTAGCACCAAAAATACAAAGGCAACTAAAGGATTGTGCCTAATACTTGAGAGTCTCCATCTCTTTCTTCTTCTCTGACCACTAACTGAAGGTAACCATACTCCAGTGTTATTCTGGTGAGTATGAAATGGCTTATATAATTTTAAAAACCCAATTTGTCCTTCAAACTTTGAGGGCATAAAACCCTTACCTTGAAGTTCTCTTTCCAAGGAATTACATCTGTCTCCCATCCTCAAATACACCTGGGAGGACAGAGAACATGGACTATTCTATTTGGAAAATGGTCTGTCCCCCATGATCACTGCTTCAACTCTACATAAATCAAGAGTAGCCTCTAGCTCTGCAGTAGAATTTTCTAACTGGGACTTGGTCTAGTAGAATTTTCTAATTGGGACTAGACTAGTTTGCAAAATCCTTCAATAAAACCACACCTCAGTAATGGACCTACTAGTGCCAGAAAGGTCTCCATCCTACCTACAAGGGGGCTCCCTACAGACCTTGGGCCTGCAAAACTCCTCCTTGAGTGCAGACATACTAGACCAGACGAGTTAGGCAGCTAACTGACTGGACCTGTAAATGTCCCCCTTTGTTAGTTCCCCCTTGGAACCCTTCCCTGTTGTTATACAATCAGGAATTATGAGAACAGGGGAAGGGACCATGAGGCATACATGCAAATTCTTGGGGTCACAAACTAATATAAATATTAGTTCTTTGACAAATATGGATGACTTTGATTCTGCAACTCATTGGCACTAAAGATAAAGATGCAAAAGGCCACTGGTGGTGTGAGGTCATTAACAAGTTTGACACTTTGCCAGCTGTGGGGTTTTTCATTAGTCTCAGCAAAAGGGAAGCAGTGAGTCCCTAAGAGCTTTGGATTTGTCAGATCTGGGTCAGCCACTCCTTTTCCCCCAATTTATCCTGCCAGCAGGTGTGTGAAGCAGCAGAGACAAACTAATCAAAGCTGCTGGTAGTAAAAAATAAATCACAAGTGTCAGGGACACATTCTTTCCAGGAGGAGGTGAGTGGGGAAGGGGAGAAGAGCAGCTCCTCTTTCTGTTGGCCTTTTTCCACGTTGGAAGTGTAGAGGGTCTATGACATCCATTCCTCATGGTTTGCATGACCTTTCCCTCTATCCTTGCTACTCCAAGCATGGTGCCCAGCTGTATGGTCCTCACCTAGCAGCTTGTTATAAATGAAAAGTCCCAGGCCACATCCCAGACCAACCAAGTCAGAATCTGCTTTTAATAGGACCCTTGTGGTTAGTATTTTCAATCAAGTCTTGAAAAGCTCTGCTCTAGGTTTTCAAAATTGATGGAGTTTTGACTCTCAATACTTAACCCAAGGACATTGCAGACAATGTGATTAACAGGTGAGCCTATTCTCTTTCCTGGCTTTCCCCTGTTCTCATCATTCCTGATTGTATAACAACTGCCAGGTGTCTCTCTGAGGACCTCTGCTGTCTGTAAATGCTTGAATTAGAGCTGCAGACAGTGGGTTGTTTCCCTGGTGGGGTTAAGTCCCTATCCCCTGCCCCAGGCAAGATGGTCTACTGGACTTCTTTTAGACAATCAGAGGCCCAGAAAGTGAGAAGCAGAGCACCCAGAATGTCTTCTACTGTCACCTATGTCAACCTTGTGGTCTTCTGTGCAGTAGTTAACGTAGTAAAGTATGGCTCTCCGTGTGACATGCTTGGTTAAAGCAAACCCTACACTCCTAATTGGATAAGAGACCTAAGTGCCAGTTTGTCTCCATCACTTCCTATACAGCCTTGGGCCAGCTGCTGCAGATCTCTGCTTCTTGGTTTCTCCTGGAAAATCACAATAAAACAAGTAATTACTTGTACATAGGGTTGCTGTGATGTGAGGACAGTGTGTAGAAAGTGAAAAGGCCAGTGGCAAGCACATAGCAAGTATCCCATAAAGGTATTTTGTTTGTTTGTTTGTTTTATTTTAAGAGAGGGAGTATAGAATTGGCAGAGTTAACAACATCCAACCCAGAAAAGGAAGACCAAAGGAATTCAGGTTGTGGTGAAGTAGAGCCCATACCTGGGACAGGAGAACAGCATTTGACAGCTGCTTAGTCATGGTTAGAAGCTGCGTGTTGTGTTGTTTTGTTTTGCTCAAGATTGAACCAGGAGCACTTTACCCATCCCTTTTTATTTTTTATTTTGAGATAGACTCTTGCTAAGGTGCTGAGACTGGCCTGAACTTGTAACCCTCCTGCCTCAGCCTCCCACATCGCTGGGATTACAGGTGTGTGCCAACATGCCCAGCAGCTGCTTGCTACTGATGCCAGAGGCTGCATGTGAATCAGAGCAACCAGACCTCAGGGCTGCAGGATGAGCAGGGACGATGTGCGAAGTCCTGGGGTGCTGTTCCCTGGGGTGGGGGCAAAAGAAGAGAAGCCACAATTTCCTATGTCCCTCCAACCTCAGAACCCCAGACCTCCAGGAGCCAATGTAGCTATCCCGACAGGAGGCACTGCAGTTGCCTGGCTCCTCCTTGAGCTATTCTCTCTCCCCACTGATCTGATGCCCCCTTTGGCCAGCTAATTTCTACAACATATAGTCCCTTTAATAAGGCCACACAGTAAAATCTTAGGAGTCTGTTGATGGCCTCCTTCTTCTGTCTGTACCTTATGTACAACCCACAGGACATTATCCTGGTCCATAAACACTATGCTAACTGCCACGAGCCACAGGCCAGCATGTAAAGGTAGCTACATATCCTTCCTATAAAGGGTTTGAAACAGAGAGCTGATGGACACCATACTCCAAAGCACATACAGAATATTAATTAAATGAAGGTTTATTTCAAAATTAGTCTTAGAGTATAAGCTGTTTTTGAGGGCTGGAGCCAGACTATATAATGAGCGGTGAGAGCTTCTGCCTTCCCTGACATAGGCGGAGAGGAGGCGACATCACCGGCCCTGCGCCCCTATCATGCATCCAATGATTGCTAGCACTAGAAGCCAACGGCAAAGGACCCGCGCAATTGCTCATGTTTAATCCAGGTTAAGCTATACACGTTTAAATACACGTCGGAGGTTACGTGGTGTCATGCAGTCCCCATGATGGAATGACTCTTGCTCAGTGACCTCCTGCAACCAGGCTGCTCCAAAGGCAAGGTTAGGTAGGACAGAGCACTGAAACGAGAGGAGAGGCGAGAGATCAAGCACCGTGGTGGTCACACTAGGTCCTGAGCAGAAGATAACCCCTTAGAACCAGGCAACAATTGTAGTCATGTGTTCTCCTTTAAGGAATGAGAAGAGACAATGATGGGTGGGTGGTAGGTGGACTGATTAAGCATGTACTCTCCAGGGCCCATCTGCCTGGGTTCAAATCCTGGATCTGCATTACTTAGTCTATGACCTCAGAGAAATGACTTCACCTACTCATGTTTGTTTCAAATATGTACAGTAGCACGTACCTACGCCTACCCAACAGGGTTGTTAGGAAGCAAGTAGAATGTGCTCACATTAACTACTTTTAGAAATTCATTGACAGTTCTAGGGATGGTGAATGGTAAAATCTAGCTCTCAGACCACAAAACTTGTATCATCCATTTCTACACATTTCTTTTGAGAAATTTGCTTTTAAAATAGTTAAGAGCCACAAGTTCTTCCTAATATTTAACCTAAGTCCTTCCTACTGAAACTTAAGATTACTCTCTCTGATCCTAACAGTAGCAGTGTAGCCCAGGGTTTTGAAACTATGAATTCTCCAAACCATTTGAAACCATAAAAGGTTTGTTTGCACATAGAGCAAAAGCTAATAAAATAATGGATCTAGACACTATTAATATCACAAAAAGAAAGACAACAGACAATATATGACTGTGATGGAAGTCTTCAAGCCTCTCATTCTATCAGTTCACAGGAATTAAAGGAGAGGGAAGAAAACTGTAACTTAGCTGAGGGATGAAAATATCTTGGGTGAGGAAATTCTGTGGGACAAAAAAAAAAAAAAAAACAGGAACAACAACAACAACAAAAACCCACTAATTTCTCCAACAAATACATTTCAAGGAATGAAAGGAAGGAAAGGGGAAACCTATGTATATTAAAAGAAACCTAGGAAATATCAAAAAGCAATAGGGCTGGTAGTGTAGCTCAGTGGAAGAGTATTTGCCTAGTATGCTCAAGGCCCTGGGTTGAAGCCCAGGTGCCATAAAATAAATAAATAACAAAATGCATTGGCCTTCATTGGATCCTGATTTGAACAGATAAACTGAACAACATTATATAGGAGAGTCAGGGTAATCCAAACACTGATTGAATTATAAATGATACCAAGAAATGTAGAATTAAGAAAATGCTTTAGTGTTGGTGTAATAACTATGTTTTTCTAAAAAGTCCTTATCTTTTAGAAATGCATACTGAAATATTTATGGATGAAAGAATATGATAACAGAGATTTGCTTTAAAATAATATAGAAATGGAGAAGTTGGGTAGGGTATAAAGAAATAAAAGTTAATGAGTTAATGATGGCTGAAGCTGGATAGTAAGTACCGTTCACTCTACTATCATATGTGTTGAGAGTTTCCATAATAAAAGGAAGGAGGGGCTGGGGTTGTGGCTCAGCAGGAGTGCACTAGCCTAGCATGTGCAAGGCCCTGAGTTCGATTCTCAGCACCGCATAAAAATAAGTAAACAAAATAAAGGTATTGTGTCCAACTAAAAAATAAATATTTTAAAAAAATAAATAAAAGGAAGCAATAAAAAGAAGTTGTGGAAGCTGGAGGTGCAGCTGAATGGTAGATGGCCTGACTTGCATGTATGAAGCCCTGAGTTTGGTCCCAGCATGACAAAAAAAAAAAAAAAAAAAAAAAATATATATATATATATATATATTATATATATATATTTATATATATATATATATTAAAAATATGATTTCATTCATGACTTCATTTTCCTTTCAAATACTTAAAAAGTTTTAGATTATTTTCAGGCTTTGTTTTTCCAAACTAAATACCACATAGTCCAAACTCCATGAGACTATCACATTGACTCCCTTGTTGGTGTGGAGTCACACTGGTGACTTGGGGAGATGCAATCTCCTCCTTAGGGCTCCTCCTAGAAACACCCATTATTGTGGAGGTTTCACACATGTCCACCCAGTTTCCCTGTCCCACCTCCCTGCCCAGTTGGGTCTGGTGTGAATGCTCTGGAAGGGCTTCAGAGTGGCTTCCATAGCTGGAGCAGGAGTCCCCAGGGACCACTTCTGCTTCAGGAGGCCTACAGCTGCTCTTACCTTTTAAAATGTAGTCCGTTAGCAAAGTAGGCACCTTCTCATTATCCTCCTTCATGGCAAAGAGAACTAGGGAAGGAAAGGGAGAGAGATGAGCCAAGACCTCATTATGCAGGAAGCTCACTTCTAGGGCCAAAAAACCCCCGAGCACAAAGGGAGTGAGAAACCATTCAGGGAACCAGGCATTCTCTGAGCACAGAGCAGAAGTCCAGAAGCCTCTGTCAGGAGCCAGTGCACCTCATGGTGAGGGAGGCAAATCCAGGTAGAGAGCACAGTGGTGTCTCCTGGGAGTGCACCTATTTGTGATTTTTTTTCTTTCCCTTTTTTTGGCCCAGCTATAATTTCAATACCACTTACTAAATATATATCTTTAATGACTGTAAAAATAAAGCAATTATTTAAAAAGAATTGGCTTCCAGATAGCATCTACATGCTAACAGTTGTCACATCGCTGAAATCACCAATAAAACTGTCTTGAAAGAAATTCTATTCACATAAACACATTAGAATTCTCACTTCCACTTTATTGACAATGAATGAAGTTAATTCAACAATATTTATTTTCTGTATTTTGCTCAATATAATGCTAAAATGTGTGGAGATGCAGAAGAATTATGGATTCTCTGGGAGTTTGAAGACTTCTTATGAAACTCTGCTTGACCTACACATGAAGCAAACAATACAGAAGCATTTAAAGTCTTTTTAGACTTTAAAGCTTTTTAGAAGCTTTTTCTAAAGTTTTAAAGATAAGTTTTTCTAGGGCTATGGATGTAGCCGAGTGGTAGAGTACTTGCCTAGCACATGGATTAAATCCCTAACCCAGAAGGAAAAAAAAAAAAAAAAAAAAAAAAGCTTGAAGCCGACTTTGTAGAAAATCCTCAATTGAATCTTTCATCAATTGACTTCTGTAAATAGACTACAAAGTATCTATTCAATGTAGTTTTACATAGCCTTATAACAATGAGAGTGATGTATGCGTATAAGGCACACTTCTTAGTAAAGAAAGAAGTTTCAGAAAACATATTAACTTTAAAAGAAATAAAGGCTAATGTTCATTTAAAAAAATCTAGAAGAACAGTATATAAAATTATTAAATAGCTGTCTGAGTGTGAGGCCACAGGGGATGTTCTTTCTACAGCATGTTTCTACACTGCCTGGCTTTTCTCATTGAGTATGTTTAGTTTACAACCAGAGAAAACAATAAAGATCAGTAGGCACAGATAGCTAGGGTCAGGAGGTGAGGGAAATGGAATTCCCAATCCATTTGCACATCCTTAGTCTCTGTTGATTCCCTTGCCTCATTCCAAAGCACGGTAATGAAACTTGAATCCAAAAAAATCAGGAGTGGGTGAGGAATAACACCCAATGTTGATGTGAGTCCATGCAGGTCCAGGAAAAGAAAAACAAGCTGAGGTCCTTTGGTTGTTGGACTTTCCTGTTTTTCTCTCTTCTGTATTTTTAGATATGTGTCCATTTCAACTTAATTGGATACTGAGGGCCCTGATCCCGTTTTCTTTCTTTTTTCCTATATTTTTAAACATGCATTTATTTCCTTTTAATTGGCTTGGGAACACTTGGCAACCAAGCTCCATTCAACAAAATGCCACACCAAGAATATGGCAGTAGCAGGCTGGGGCTGGGGCTCAGTGGTAGAGTGCTTGCTTAGCATGTGTGAGGCACTGGGTTTGATTCTCAACACCATATATAAATAAAATAAAGAAGATGGCAGTAAAGTATCATTGCACTCAGCCAGTAGGTGTCTAAGTTGATCTCCAAACTTCAAAATTTATATAGATGGTCCAGTCATAGAAGCTGATCTTTGGCCTTTGGCCTCCATTCAAGGAGTAGGAATGAGAGGGGAGGCACTGCTCATGAGACCACACAAGGATTGTCCAAAAATGACTGCTTTCATAGTCTATAGGAAAATGGGTATTCAGAGAAGATGGCAATCTTTCTTTTAAAAGAAATAAAACATCATAATGTAGTACCTTCCCATAATAGAAAAAAGAGAAATAAAAATAAATGTTAACGAAATGCTAACTGGTGTCACTAAAATCATGATACAACACTTTATAGCCAGTTCAGTCCAACTATAGAGAAAAGATAAAAAGTACTGTGACTAAAACCCCAAATAGTGATGATGAAGGGGACAATGAATTATTTATTTTTCTTTGTTCACGTATTCTAATGTATTCCAAAGTATTCTAATGATAGATGAGCTCTAGCTATAATTTTGTAAATAAACTTAAGAACTAAACACATCCACTCAGAATAGAAACAAGTCTATTTCTTAATTAAAATGAAAAGAAAACCTCATACTAAATTCCTAGGTGGGTATTTGTAATAAATAGTTCTTCCCTTTTTAAAGACCATGCTCAAGTACTTTATATATATCAACCTGCCAAATTTGTCAAAATTATTTTCCGAATGTTCATCACTATGAAAACACAAACAATGCATTTATGCATTTTTTCTTTTCCATTTTCTTTCTTCTTCTTCTTCTTCTTCTTTTTTTTTTTTTTTTTTTTTTTGGCAGTGCTGGAGATCCAACCCAGAGCCTCCTGTGTTAGGTAAGCATTCCATCATTGAGCTACATCCCTTGTCCTATAAATGCTTTTCTATCTACTCCCTTAACAACAACAACCACAACAAAGAATGTGCATATTTATGCAAATAGAGGAGTCTAAAATGATATAGAAAGAAGTCAATGTACTATGAATTTTAAATTCCTGATTCTCAAGGACACAGTGTCTAGTTATGCCAGCAGGATTTGTATTTATCATGATCTCCTGTTTTCGTCCTCCAAATTGATCAAATGAAAACATTAGGTCACCTTTAGCACCAGGGCCCATCAGGCATCTGTGTCTTCCTCTGCTGAATAGCAGCTCCTCTCCCTTTCCCTGGGGTGTCCAACAGCCCTGTGCTGCCCATTCCCTCCAGGGCAGCCTGCAGTTGGCTGGGCAAGCTCTTGACCCATCACTCTGCATGCACGGTTGCCAGGGGAATGGAATTTCTCTCTGATCCACTGAGCTTGTCATCACATCTCAGCCTAGGATTTTTTCCTTCCTAACAGCCAAGCTGACACTAATGGTTGACACCATGTGTCCTCAGTCCTTTGGGGGTTGTACTGTTTGATGTACACTTATAGAGAGATTTTGCCTACAAAAGACTCTTTATTACACACTGCTTTCTCCCGTAGCTCAAAATGTTTATTAATATAAGACAATAGAGCCAAACAGAAGGAGAGGAGGCAGTCACTTCCTGGAAGGAAAATTAGATTGTTTTTTCCAATCAGCCTTACCCTACCCAAGAAACCCTCACTTCTCATTAAAAATACAGCCACAGGGCTAGGAATGCAGCTCAATGGTAGAGTTCTTGCCTAGCAAGCACGAGGTCTTGGGTTTCCCCAGCACCACACAAACAAAAACACAGCTAGGCCCCCTGCTTCAAGGGGCACAAGTGTGGACCAGGCAACCTGAAGTTCCAGCAGAAAACAGGCAGGGGGCAGATGGTGCAAAGCCTGGGAGGATTTCTGGGGAAACAAACAAACCAAAAAACCCAGCCCCACCCAATCCTCTACCTCTCTCACCAGTTCATTTTTTGTTTTTGTTTTGTTGTTGCTTTGCATTGTCCCCCCAACCCCCTGCCCCCCAGCAGGTCTTCTCCCTGACATGAACCAGGGGAAAGAAGAGACAGCTCTGATTGTCACAGGGTATTTTAATTTTACCCTGTGCTAGAGGACTGGGTAAATGATACAGAGCATATTTTGTGCCTGTGAAGATGCCCTAGGGAAATCTCTGGCCAAGGCATTGGAGGTACACAGCCTGGGAAGGGACCGAGGACAATGAGAAGCCCACCCATGTGGCTGAGGGCCAGAGGCACTCACTGTTTGTCAGCATCTGCAGGTCTTCCACGGAGGGAGGAGAGGCTTTCTTCTCATAAGGGATAACCGTATTCAGGTACTGCAAGGCAAACAGGGAATGCAGGGCCTGAGACAGACTGGGACATCATAAGACACAGTCCCTTGGGGCATGAGGAATGTACTTTTCTCTAAGACACAGATCTATCAATGCTGACATTCTGGACAACACTTCCAGTCGCCGGCACACTACTATTTCAGAACTCTTTCCCCCACTTTCCAGGGGGAAAACTCTTTCAAAGTAAGACTTTCCCCATATTTGCCCAGGAAAAAACTTCCCTACACTCCAACGTCTACATCCTTCCTACGTTGGAAACCTGGGGAACTGTTTCTCCTTCAGGCTGAGAGCAAGGAATATCTCCAGGGAAGGTGATCTTTTTATTCTTTGCAGTGCAATGTGAGAAGGAATTACTTCTCTTTTGTCAAAAATGACAGGCAAGAGGATGTCAACCCTGCCCAGGGTGTTGGTTGTCAGATTCGCTCTCTCTGCTGGAGGTGAAGTGCTCCTGCAACAACAACTAAACATGAGAGGCTGGTGGGTACCCAAGACCACCAGGCCAGGGAGACCTTGATAGCCCTAAGGGAGCCTGAGGTGGTGAGTGCAAAACCAAGTGGTTTTGTATTTCAGTCTTGGCTCTGCCACTGGCAACAAGGCCTTGGGAACATGCCTGCCTCTTTGCCCTGGGCCATACTTCTCGTGGCTGTGAAAAGACAGGGCTGAGTTTGATATTCCTAAAGCTTCTTTGCATGCTGCAGCTCTAAAATTCTAATACATTGAATTCAGTTACAACATGTTTAAAAGAATACCCTGCTTTTGCTTTTTCTTTCAAGAATACACTGCTTCCTCCCACCTTCGAAATAAGGGGCTAGTGGAGCATGGTGGCATATGCCTGTAACCTCAATGGTTCAGGAGGCTGGGGCAGAAGGATCAAAAGTTCCAGGACAACCTGAGCAACTTAGCAAGTTGCTCTCTCAAAACAAGAACTAGGGAAAGCACTGCTGAGTTTAATCCCCAGTACCAGAAACTAAATTAAACATAAATTTTAAAAAGGGATATATATTTCATACACTACCAAGTCTATTAGATTATGCACCCCATGAGGACAGCAACCAGGACTTTTCCCCTTTGCACCTAGCAACAGAGCACAGCACATAATAGGAACTCCATAAGAGTCTTTGAACTCTGCCTTAATAATCAGAAATGCTTCTTCACAGATGCTATGGTTTAGGAGTAATTTGAGGGTCCCCCCAAAGGTTCATTTGTAAAGACTTGATCCCCAGGGTGGCATTATTGGGAGGTACTATGAACCTTTAAAAGGTTGGGATTAGTGGATCCTTAGATTATTAGAGGCATGTTCTAGAAGAAGATTAAAAAAAAAAAAAAACTTAGTGTCTATCTTGTTTCTCTTTCTCATTCCCTCTCTATCTTTCTCTTCCTGAACTTGAACTGAAACCACTGTACACACACTCATGCCATATGACCCTCACCAGAAGCCAAACCAATGCAGCTACCCAATCTCGGATTTGAACTTCCAAAGCTGTGACCTAAAAAAACCCTTTCTCTTCATAAAGTTAGTTGCCTCAAGTATTTCATTCCAGTAATGCAAAGCTGACTAAAACAATAAACAAGTTCCTGACTAAATGGAGCCAATGAGGAGATGAGACAGCATGAGTTACATACAATCAGAGCCAGGAGACTGAAGAGGCAGACTTGGTGATGTTGGCTTGGCTAGTAATATAATATATTAGAACTGATTAAACTCTAAGATGAGACCTGTCATGAAACAGATTCTCTTTTAATACATTTGTCCTTAAAACAACTCAAATCGTAGATCTAAAGTAGTGTTGGGTTTTCAGTTTTGTACATGTCCAAAAAAACCTAAAAATCATCTTTTTAAAAAGCACTTCCTGTTCTTCACTAAGAGTGGAAAAAAATGTTAGGACCTCCCTTGCCCAAATGCTGTAATTATTCTAGTAAGTCAGCATCCGATGGGGAGGTCAAATTGCAAGAGTCTAGGAGGAGGGCAGGAGTAGGGAGACTGTTTGCACCTGTTTGTCGGTTCCTGAAGAGCCAAAGGTCTGGCGGATGCTGCTCTGCAGGATGTTGGAGATGCCTTCCATGCTGAAGCGCTGAGGGAGAGAGACACTCAAGGAGGACAAAGATTTCTGGTTCTATCCTCCCTACCCCAGGGGTTTCCAAGTCCTCACTCAAACACCCAGACCCGCCAGCCACCATGCTGTTCCAGTAAATGGCCCACAGTGATGGAGAGTAAAGGTAAGACCTTGGCTTACAGAAGCAGGCCGGAACGTAAGCCTGAACTTTATAAGGATAAATAGTAGTCAAAAAAACTCTGTCTCAAAGACTCTTAGCTTAGTAAGTCCCTCAGGACAATCCCCTCTGCCCTCTCCAGCTTTGCTCATTTCATTCTCTGTCCCATAAATAGACAAGTAAGGAAGTATGGTAAAATGGAGGGGAATGATGCCGCAAAGGTCTTGGGGGAAACAAACTATTCAGCTACCAGAGAGGACAGCTTTAAAGCAACTGTCCTGATCTGGGAAGGTTTTCTTTCAAAATATGCAGGCCCTGAGCCTGATTCAGTGGGTGATAGAGCTGGGCAAAGGCATTTTGAAAAAAGCTCCTCAGATGATTCTGCCTAGCTTCCACCATTAAGAACCACTGTTTACAGAATATTGTCAAGGCCAATATGGCGTCTGGTCATTGTCGACCACTGGAACACACTGAAGAGCCCAGGCAGGACAACAATCCACAAAATGGCCGAGATCCTGGCCCAGAGTCCCAAGGCTCCAAGTACCATCAGTCCACTTTCCATGGTCTGGCCCACAGAAAACACAGGTCACTCTCAATCATCCCCCAGTTAGACCTTCAGGGAAACAGAGGGAACAAGTGACATCTTCCCCCTCTTTATGACCCCACTGTCTGTTCCAGGGCCCCCGCTCACAACAACTGAGTTGTTGCTCAGTAAGCCCAGCAAGTGCTCAGTGAGTCCAGGGCGGGGTAGGTACAGGACCTGCAGGGGTGGGTGGGGGTGGAGGCGGCTCTGTGTCTTCCTTCCGTTTGGGCTGCTCACATACCTTGAGAGGCATCTGGGTTCCCTTCTCTATTCGGCTACTCTGCAGGCTTAGTCCTTTCTCTTTCCGCCTCTTTTTCATCAGTTCCCGTTGCTCCTTCTGCTTGTTCTGAACTTCGATGAGCACCGTGATGAAGGAGTTCTTCACTTCCTTCTCAAACTCCAGCTCGTCCCTGCGGGCCAGCTGGTGCACCAGCTCCTCTGAGAAGTCACGGATGGCACCTTCCACCTGGTCCAGCAGCTCATTCAGCTCAGACCCAGACATGTGCCTCAGCCCTGTAGGGGAAGAGACCATCCCACCGATGACATCTGCAGCCAGGCCTGAGCCCAGTGGAGATGGGGCTGCCCTGGGGGAAGTGGTATTTATTCCCAAGTATTGATCAAGACCAAGCTGGTAGTAAAACAAGCAGGATGTGAGGATGTCGTGCACATATTCAGAAACACAGGAGATCTATGGAAGATGGGGGATGTGCAGGGACAAACGAAGCCCAGTGGGTACAGAGTAGTCTGCCACTTTCAGAAACAAGGAAAGGGAACCTGATATCCTGGAACATAAATAACTTTGTTTTAACTTCTTGTTCTTTAAGACTTCTTCATTTAAACTGGGCATGGTAGTGCACTCCTGTAATCCTAGTTACTCAGGAGGTTGAGGCAGAAGGACCACAAGTTCAGACTTGCCTGGGCAATTTAGTGAAACCCTGTCTCAAAATAAAAAATGGAAAAAGCTGAGGATGTAGCTCTGTAGTAGAGCACCCCTGGGCTCAATCCCCAGCACCGCAAAAAACAAAACAAACAAAAACAAAAAACCAAAAAACCCACTTCACTTAAAATAGAGTTGGGTGGTTCACAACAACCAATCAAACATTTCAAAAGAGCTAGTAGAAAGGTTTTCAAATGTTCCCCAAATACTGCCTGGGATGTGGCTCAGTGGTACAGCACTTGTCTAGCATGTGTAAAGCCCTGGATTCGATCCCTAGCACTGCCAAAATTGAAAAAAAAAAAAATTCAACATAAAGAAATTATTACGTCTCAGGTGGTAGATATGCCGATCACCCTGAGCTGATCGTTACACATTGTGTACATGTATTGAAATGCCAACCTGTACTCCATAAATATGTACAATTACTATGTGTCAATTGGAAATATTTTTAAACTAAACAAATAGAATAGATTTAGGGAACATCTTTTAAAGTCTATCCCTAATGGCATCTTTTATGTTCACCTCAGAATGCATTTTCCTTCCCTTTTCTGTCTCGGCTCTGCCTGGGTACTTGCTGACTTGGTTCGACTTTTCCCTTTATTTTGGTCTTTGGCACTGTCCTCCTCCTTCTGTCTTTGCCATTTCACTCAACATCTCAGCTGTTTTCATGAGTCCTTTGCTGAACACTTCTATGTTTGGGGCCTTTGTGTGGCTGAGAATGACTCCATTGGGGCGGTTGTGAATGCAGCCAGGCAGCCAAATCTATTCTGTTGCCCCAAACAGGCCATGCCCCACCCCCTCTGCTCCTCAGAGTCACAGTTTTACTTGTAGGATGTGGTGCTTCAGATCATGACTCGATTTTGTCACTTGTAACCCACATTTGGATCTTCATACCCTGAGCAAACCCTCTTCTCCTTGGTTTATAAGTCCTTTCACCCCATATGAGGACCTCCCCCTGGAAACAGATCCTCCTGGACTGTGGGCATTATTATCCCTACAGACTGATGGATTTCATGCTCAGTTTTACCTTTGCTGTACTACATTTATTTAATTTTATTTTCACACTAATTTACCCGGGCCTTTCTTTGCATGCTCATAATTACCATAAACCTGTTTCAGACCGTTAACGTGATACAGGGATTAAAAGACTGAACTCTGGAGTTAACCTCACTGCCTACAAGTAGTGAATGCACCCTTTAAGATTTATAGCAGGCGAGAGGGCAAATACAGTTTAAAATGAAAGGCTTGACTCTCTCCACTGAGCACAAGGGAAGAGGGCTGAGTTGCAGTGCGGTGGCAGAGTCCATGCCTAGCCAGCGTGAGGCCCTGGGTTCAATTCCCAGCCTTGCACTAAAGAAATAAGGAAGAGGATTTTCCTTTCCCCCAGCTCCCTTTCTTTCAGTTTCATTGCCTGTCTTCTTCAAACGTATGTTAAATCTTTTAATGGCTAAATAAGCTTCCTACCATTCCCACAATCCTGAAAGAGATCCTCAGGGGCTTGGGAGCCACTGCTTTGAAATGCAATCATCAAGGAAGATAAAGACTTAATCTCCCACTGTTCTGGAAGCAGAGGGGCCTAACTCACCACCTGACTCCAAATTGCAAAACCTACTTAATGTAATGGGTTCCATCCACTTAGCTACAGCCAAAAGTGGGATTTCCTTCTATCTTGCTATCCCTTTAGCAGGTTGCCTGTAGTGCACATCCCATTTTTGTTTAATGCTTACTCGATAATAAAACTTTCTTTCTCTTCTATGTTTGTGGAGAGTTTTTTCTGGGTGGCATGTAGATTTTGTTTTTAATTTTATTACCCCAACAGTAACCTTGGACAAATCATTGAATTTCTCAAAGACCCAGTTTAGATTAAGGTCCAGCACATAGAAAGCACTACAAAAATTATGAGCTATTATTATTCCTATTTGTTTGTTTCATTGATTTTATGGTAGCATCATCTCTTGGATTTGGATAGTGGTTTAGATTTTTCCCACTTAGACTGCTTTAGTCTTGCTCTTCGGTTAGCTTTATCATTTAAATTTTGCTGTACTGCCATTTCGTTTGCAAAATGCAAACCTCTCTCCTGATGTGGAGTAGGAAGGAGGTTGCCTACCTCCTGGATTGTACACCTTTGCTCTAGGATGGTGACCTAAGTTCTAATAACTGTGTGTGAACAGTGCCTGGCACGGCTTAGGTGATGCATCCTTGGGAAGCCCCACCCTAGGGCCCTCACCTTCATAGGACCAGTTGTTGTTGAAGGTCTGTGTCAAGGCCTGCATCTCCTGCAGGAGGACGGAGTCTGCCTGGGATGAGGTTTCTCCTCCGTCCTCTTCTTCCAGAGCTTCCTCTTCCTCCTCAGGGTCCGGTGAGTTCTGCATCATTTCCTCAATCTCCTCAATTACCTGAGAAAGGTACACAAGAGAATGCAAGCTCTGTTCTCTGATGAGGGAGCATTCTGGATTGGATTTTGATCAGTTTAGGATGTCTCTAATTTGCTGTCTGTAAAATTCCTGAAGCATTATCCTTTCTTAATAAATATTGAATAATAATAAAAATAGACTCAACCAAAGTCTTACACACACTCTTTCTGTAATGGTAAGCACCTCTTTCATGCAAAACCTCTTCCAAGAGCTCCATTTAGATGAATGCTTTATTGGAAATAAACTACTCTTTCAGGAAATGAAGCACAGCTGCTTGGAAAGGAATGTTTATTTCAATTTCCTGAGCATTTTATTTTGAAGTGGGAAAATATTTTATCTGTCTAACCTTAACACTAAAACTCAGTCCATTAATTGTCACATTACTTGCAAGTGAAAAAATAAACAAACAAAGCATTTCCAGAACAACTCAAAGTAGGGAGGAAAACAGCTATTTGTCTAGAATTCATCTAGACAGGAACTGAAGCTCCCCAGTAACAGATAAGGATGAAGACAGGAACACAATCAGAGGATAGCTCAAGTCTGGAGAGCAGGAAATAGATAAGAATTTCAGCTCTAACCTTAACTATTGAGGGTGTACAGCTCCTACAAGTGGAGGGTAAAATTAGATTCCTGCCAAAAGGAATTAGGGTGAACTGCTGTGCACAGTAATTGTTTGCACATACAGTGGGTAGGGATATAGCTCAGTAATGGAGGGATTGCTTAGCATGCACAAGGCCCTCGATTTGATCCTCGGCAACCATAAAATTTTAAAGAAAATATTAATCAAAGTTTACTTCCAAAAGCAAGTCTGCGGGTAAGTTTGGTAACAACGGTACATTTATTTATTTACTTTGGTACCAGGGATTAAACCTAGGGGTGCTTTACCACAGAGCCACATTTCCAGCCTTTTTTATTTTTTATTTTGAGACAGGGTCTCTCAACTTGCTTAGGGTCTCGATAATTGCTGAGGCTGGCTTTGAACTTGTGATCTTCTTGTCTCGACTTCCCAAGCCATTGGAATTACAGGTATGCACCACTGCACCCACCTAGCAACAGTAGTCATTTAGTCATCTGTCCCTGATGTATTCCTTTAGAATAATTCCTATTTTTATTAACATATCTTTTTAACATATCCTTTAGAATAATTCCTATTTTTATTAACATATCTTTTTAACTCCACTTAAGAATTTAGGTCATATTTATTCTTTGACTACTAAAATCCATTTTATACAATGTGACCCAATGACATAGATCTCCTTTAAGAGTTATGGCTGAGTTTATCTAAGAGTAATTATCTTCCAATCCATATTCCTTTCTACAAGTCACAGAATAACTGTTAGCCCATTTTGTTTGTTTGTTTTAATCTGGTTTCCTTTACTTTTCTATTCCTTGTTATTTTATATTTTTCATCTTTAAAATTTATTTTATTTTTTTAAAGGTAAAAATTGAAACTTGAAAATGTATTTAAATGTTTATAAATATATTAAAAATAAAATGAAATAACTTAGAAACCAAATTCTACCTTTTTATCACAGATATGAAGAAACACCTCTAATAAAAGGAACTCTCTAGCCGGGTGTGGCATCGCACACCTGTAATCCCAGTGACTCAGAAGGCTGAGTTAGGAGGATCATGAGCTCAAAGCCAGTCTCAGCAATTTAGTGAGGCCCTGTTTCAAAATAAAAAATAAAAAGGGTTGGGGGTGTTGTTCAGTGGTTAAGCACCCCTGGGTTCAATCCCCAGTACCATAAATAAATAAATAAATGGAACTTTCTAGCACTGATGGCTCCTAGTGGAACATTTTTTAAGAATGACTCTGTAGAAACTTTCATGATGTCTAACTCAAAATAAGCACTCATGGATATTTGTTGATAAAAAAGTTGAATAAGGAAGCCAGAAACTCAACATTGTCTTCTCAAAGTAATAAATCACTAAAACTAAAATAAATCAACCCAACCAAATGTGAACACTATGTCTTTTTTTTTTTTTCACAAAGACAGAAGTGTCTCTAAGACTCCTTTTGGAAGGCTCAAATTTTTCAGTGTTTTATGAAATGTGAGAAAATATCCATCATTCAGAAGTTTCATCTGTCACTTCTCTTTTTGGAAGAACAGATATTTAAGAACCTCCTGTCAGTGCCCTGACTTCAAGTACAAGGAATTTTCAGGAAGAGGCTTAGCAGCAGGTGAAACCTGTAAACACCAGGCCTGTCTCTAGCTGTCATTAAAACCTGACCCTAAGCAACCGAAGTGCTAGGATTTATGTTCACATTTACTATAGGTGGGTAAAGAGAAATTAAATCCCTTATCAAAGATACACTGAGATACCAACACAGTCATCACAAGACCATATATCTTTATCTTGGATCTGTTTTCTTTTCCTCCCCCCACCCTCCCAAACTGGGGATTGAACTCAGAAAGGCTTTACCACTGAGCTAAATCCCTAGCTCTTTGATTTTGAGACAGGATCTTACTAAATTGCTAAAGGTGGCCTGGAACTTGTGATCTTCCTGCCTCAGCCTTCTGAGTCATTGGGATTACAGGGGCATGGATTACACCATGCCCACTCTTAAACTTTTTCTTTATCAAAGGAATGAAAGTTTCCAAAAATCTACAGAGATGATCATACCTGATCTGCTGTGAGTAGAGGCTCCTCGTTGATACCAGAATCATTTTCACTCTTCTCATTGAACTCTTCCTCTTCCTTCTCATGAATCTGGAGGAGGGGAGGAACATGGGATTCTGATTGACCATCAGCAGGACTAGGATTCCCTCTGGTCTCTAAAATGGATGATTCTAAAGGGCCACTCCAGCCACCCACCATCTAAAGAAGGAAGCTGGGAGCCAGGCGCGGCATAACATGCCTGTAATCCCAGTGGCTCTGGAGGCTGAGACAGGAGAATCGAAAGTTCAAAGCCAGCCTCAGCCAAAAGTGAGGTGCTAAGCAACTCAGCGAGACCCTGTCTCTAAATAAAATACAAAATGGGGCTGGGTATGTGGCTCGGTGGTCAAGGGCCCCTGAGTTCAATCCCTGGTTCAAAGAAAGAAAGAAAGAAGCTGGAGAGCGGTCCTGAGTTTCATCCAATTCTATACAGCAGACATGGCTGAGTCCAGCTTGACCAGAAAAAGACAACAGGGCTGGAACGCCAGCACCATTCTGACTCATGAGACCAGTTCCATTGTTTAACCACAGGCAGGTCATTCTGGATAAGCCAGAAACCTTCTCAAGGTGAGTGACCCTATAGCCAACTCTCATAGCAAAGACACACTTGCTTTATTAAGGAGTGTCAATTGGAGGTGTGTTTCTAGATTTTTTTCTTTTTTTAGATATTTTAAGGGGTTGTTCCAGCCCAATAGGCATGGATTTTAGAATCTGATGAAATGTCATCCTGTTTTTGGAATCCAGGTGTGGTGTCTTAGCTAGTTAAGCATATGATGAAATCAACATGGGACAAACCACATACCATACCTGACCACATGGACTGGAGGATAAACTACAAGAAAAACAAAATATTAAAAGGAGACACCCATGTAGCCAATTACCCTGTGTGTCCAAAATTCTATGATCCTACGTAAATTCTAAAGGTTCACAATTATCACGATTCTAGATGTTCTTCAATGAGATATTCATAGTATAGCTGGCTTTACTGACCATATCAGTCAGTAAACTCTTATCAGTAAACTTATCAGTAAACTCATATCATATCGTATCAGTTCAACTCTTGCACAAAGTGAATCACCTAACCACCCAACCACTCCTTTCAGAAGTCTGGTTCCAAAGTCATACTGGGGATAGCAAGTACTGTTTTCAGGAAATCCCTCTGCAGACCACCTCTCATCCTGGAAACCAATCTTCCTTCTCTCCAAGAGCTGACCTGTTGGTTGGCCCTTCCTTGGGGAATTAATTCTTCCTGTTCTAACACGAAACACCCCAGTTCCAATCCCAGCAGTCAGATCCAAGGTGGTCTATCCTAAGAAACTTCTCTCCTCCTCTCTGAGTTCTGCCTTGGCAGATACCCCTAAGAACGCACATCAACTTCTCTGTTTGCTTAAAACCAGGACGATGTTATTAACAAAAAAAATAAATAAATAAAATAAATAAGTAATGCCATCTGTGCTCAACCTGGAAAAGGGGTAGGACAAGGAGGTAATGGAATCATTTGAGGGGCTGGTGTGCCAGATGGTAACATCTATTTCTGCTGTTGAACCCATATGCTCAGGTCTCTGCCAAGTCTACCTCCTGTGGTAGCTGCTTGGTTTCCACAGTTTCCCGCTAGGCAGAACAAAACTCCTGGAGCTACACTTTGTTCACAACTACACTCATATGGCAGAACTTTCTGAGGGGCGGACGGTCCTGGGGTAAAAGTTAGGCTCTTACTGGGAAATGGAGCTTTTTTTGTTTTTTGCTTGGGGTATTTTTAAAATAAGTTCCTAACAATGACTGTTAGTCTATAACCGGAATTTGAAGGTGAGGGATTGGAATTAAGTCTATAAAATATTGATGTTTACATTTTCTGAAGTGTGGCCAATTTTAGTGGGTTTATGCCACTGACTTAATATTGTACCTCTCAACAACTCCATCTCCCTTCTCAAGGTCCCAGTCACCCTTCACCATACCACCACCACCAAAACCACTGGGGTTCAAGGCAGGGAAGGAAGTTTTGTTTTTTTTAATATTTATTTTTTAGGGCTGGGATTGTGGCTCAGCGGTAGAGTGCTCGGCTAGCACGGGCGGGACCCGGGTTCGATCCTCAGCACCACATAAATATAAAGGCATTGTGTAGTGTCCATCTACACACACAAAAAAAAAAAGAAAGAAAAAAGAATGTAAAATGTAAAGCAAAAATTTTAAATATATATATAAATATATTTATTTTTTAGTTGGACACAATACCTTTATTTTATTTTTATGTGGTGCTGATGCTAGGCAAGTGCTCTACCACTGAACCACAACCCCAGCTCCCCCCACCCCCACCCCAGGAAGGAAGTTTTTGGGAGAATTCCTGCCGGCTGTGGAAATACTAATGACCTTGGGCTGTGGCCTGACTGACAGAGTCCTAGAGCTTTCTCTCCCATCCACCTCTCAAGACAATGCTTACAGGTCTGAATTATCAGAATAAGGTAAAGAAATTATGAAAGCTACTATGAGTTCCTACTATTGTAAGAGCCCAACCCACCATTTATTTTCCTCAGCTCTCAGACATCTCTCACTAAAAAATTAATTAAAAGGAGTTAGCCCAGCAGCTTGGGAGGCTAAGGCAGGAGGATCATGAGTTGAAAGCCAGCCTCAGCAATAGTGAGGTGCTAAGCAACTCAGTGAGACCCTGTCTCTAAATAAAACACAAAATAGGGCTGGGGATGTCACTCAGTGGTTGAGTGCCCCTGGTACCCACCCCACCTCCACAAAAAAGAAATCAGGTGCACACCTGTAATCACAGCAATTCAGGAGGCTAATGCAGGAGAACCTAAGTTAGAAGCCAACCTGAGCAATTTAGTGGGACCCTTGGTAACTTAGCAGAACCCTGCCTCAAATTAAAACAAAACAAAAAACCAGGACCGAGCATGTAGCTCAATGGTAAAGCACCTCTTGGTTCAATCATATCACCAGTATAATCAATCAATCCATCAATTGAAAGGAAGCATATACACTAAGGACTCCCATGAAAGCCCTGGCTCCTTTCTTCCATCTGACTGTTTCTTAGCCCCTCCCTGGGTTTCACCATGTCCACCATGCCTCTGGCCTTTGCTTCTCTTCCTCTGGTGTTTGGTTCTGACCCTCTCATTCACCCTCACTGCTTTCAGTATTTTCTCTCAATCCTACTAGTCTCTGTTCTGCTCCAATAACTTCTGTCACTTCTCTACAAGTCCTGTTCCCTTCCCATGGGCTGTTTACGGACTCCTGCCCTTCCTTCCCTTACCATGACAGTATCTTGTACAGACAGTGGGAAGCTGAAGGAGGACAGACAGGCCAAGGGAGAGGAAGGCTTTTGGAAAAAACCACAGCACTTCTGCTATTCCTGGTATATGACAGAGCCACAGAGAGTTTCCTTGGCCACTTGTGCAGCAATGAGAAACCTACATGCAGGCTAAACCTGATACTTGTTTAGAGAATTAGACTTTTCTAACAAAAATCATCCTTCTAAATTCCTTCCTCCCAGAATTGAGAAGACCTGGATCCAGAAAGGAGTCTGACTGCCCCTTTCAGTAAGCCGTTTCTTCCTCCTGCTTTGGGTAAATGTGCCTCAGAGCTGTCACCCAGTAGCTGAAAGCTTGCTAATGATTGCAGACTCTGACAGTGCTAAATCTTGCTGCGTGATAGTTTGAGTGAAGGTTAAAATTCTGTGAAGTCCTCTTGTCTGATTATGACTGTTAATCAATGTCTTTTGTTAAAGCATTCCAGATGATTCCATTCACAGAAAAGGGAATTTCTACTTCTTTTCCTTCCCACCATTGATTCACATGGTTGGTTGCCTCCCTGAACAAAATTGAGAGAACAGCAATCCTTTTTTTTTTTTTTTTAAACCTCCAGACAAAAAGAAGAAAAAAAAAAAAAAAAGAAACTCATCAATATGTACCCAACCCAAGGAAAGGGCAACTGTGTCCCTTTTATGCTTGTGAACAACCAGGAAACATCTGTGTGGGTTAAGTCAAAGGCTCTGTATTCCCACAGTAAGATGCTCCAGAGCATGTGGCCAACAAATATTTATTGAAAGACTTAAAGAACAAACGACAAAGAGAGGACTGAAGGGTAGTGCTGTGATCGCCTAGACTCAGTCCCACCTCCACAAATAACTTAGCTTCTTGAGAACAGAAAGATGTAACTTCCTGTCCTGAACTTCCTTTTTCTCTTGCCCTAGACAAGTACTGCCTGATATTGAAAGTTATAAGGACCAGAAGAGACTTTTAAACCCAGTGCGATGGCACACACCTGTAATCCCAGAAGCTTGGGAGGCAGGGCACAATGATCGCCAGCTCAAAGCCAGCATCAGGAATGGCAAGGAGCTAAGCAATTAACTCAGTGAGACCCTGTCTCTAAATAAAATACAAAATAGAGCTGGGGATGTGACTTAGTGGTCGAGTGCCCCTGAGTGCAATCCTTGGTATCCCCGCTGCAAAAAGAGAAAGATTTTAATATCACAGTCAGGAACAGAATAAATTTATTCATAGAACCAATCCAAAGTGGGTAATCATTAAATAATAATATTAATAATACAGATAGAGCTCGAGCATATTATTTGGACCTAAAATATAAATGCACATTTATTTATTTACCAATATCCCATATAAAGCCAAGCTTCTCTGATGGACCGCTGAGCAGAGTTCTACATAATATTTCTTACAGCATCTACATTATAACTATTACAACTTTTTTTTGGGGGGGGGTGCGGGGAGGTCCTGGGGATTGAACCCAGGGTGCTTAACCACTGAGCAACATCCCCAATCCTTTCATATATATATATATATATATATATATATATATATATATTTTTTTTTTTTTTTTTTGAGATAAGGTCTTGCTAAATTTCTTAGGGCCTCACTAAGTTGCTGAGGGTGGCTTTGAACTTATGATCCTCCTGCCTCAACCTCCTGAGCTGCTAGGATTACAGGTATGCACCACTGAGCTCAGGTATAATTTAATTTTAAAAATGATTTCCCATTTTCTTTGTAGTAGAAAGACAGTACATGGAAGATTGAACCATAGTTTTCTCCTCTTCCTCCTTAAATCCTACTAAAGTGAGAATAAAGGTACCAAGAAAGACTATCCCTCAGGGACAAAGTGAACTGGAGAAAGACAGATGCTACCGACCAGCCTTGGCCCAGCAGATAGAGAGTCATGCCCTGTGGGAGGAAGCTTCGAAGGCCATCGGACTGCACTAAAGATGTTGAAAGGGCCAAACAGGGTGGCACATACCTGTAATCCCAGCAATTCAGGAGGCTGAAGCAGGAGGAGCATAAATTTGAGGCTAGTGTGAGCAATTTAGGGAGACCCTGTCTCAAAATACAATATAAAAAGGGATAGGGATGCAGAGAGCTTCTGGGCTCAACCTGTGGGTAGGAATTGGGGGTTGGGGAGTAGATGTTAAAAGTCTTGGGGATTTGAGGCCTAAGGTGGCCTAGGGAGGCAGGGCTAAAAAGAGGAGGATTTGTTGGGATTCTTCATCAGGAACGGTTGGACCACAGGTCTTTTCTCCCAACTCATGTGAAAAGACTTCACTCTGGGCAGGATGAACTTGTGAGACTCAAGATGCCAGGCAACTGGAAAGTAGGAGGAGGGTTCTTATCAAAATCAGAAGGGCTAAATGACAATCTACAGACTAACCAGAAAGACCTCTGCCTCTTTTCCCTAGGAGGCTCCCAGGACGCTGGCAACCAGGCCTATTCTCAAGACACTGGGAACACTCTTTGGGGATGCTGCAGGAGTACAGATATATGCCAGCCTTCAAGACCTCCAAAAACAACAACCAAGTCCTTAAGGATCACTCAAGGATAGTGTGGTCCAGCAGAAACAAGACCTAATCCCCCAGAAAGAGTTCAGCCTTCTAGGACCTCGTTTTTCTCCTTCTCCTTCTCCTCCTCCCCCCCTTTCTTCCTCTACTTCTCCTTCTTCTTTGAATTGAACCCAGAGCCTCATGGGCTCTACCATTGTGCTACATCCCCAGCCCTACTGCCTCACTTTTAAATACAAAATGATGCCCAAGGATTGCCAGACACATGAGAACAAATCTCAAGATGAAAGGCAGCTACTAAAGCAAATATGTGGAAAGGGGAAATCAAGAGCAATATTGAGGGCACACAAAACCCCTGCTTAAAAACTATCATGATTGCCCTCAAGGACAATGGACAGCACTGTGTCCTTGAACATGAGCTGTTTATAAGAATTCATTAAAAAACCAGAAGGAGGTGGTATAAATTAGAAGTATGATCACAATATTTGCATTTTTAAATAAAGTTGAAGGTTGAGAAGTCCCCTCGTTGAGTAAAATGAAATAAGTAGATAGAAAATGGGAGGGGAAAATTTCAGAAGATCAGTTCAAAAAGCCCAACAATTGAATAAAAGAGTTCCAGAAAACCAGAAGAGATGAGCTCCTTTTTTCCCCCATTCAATGTTGGGAATTAAAACCAGGGCTTGTGCCTGCTCAGATGTGCTCTACCACTGAGCTGTAGCCCTAGACCCGAGATGGCCTCTTTAAGCCATTTCCAAGTAACAACTACGCATCTGGACAAAAATCTATGAGTCAATTGTTTCCAGGCACTGGATACAGGCAGTGCAAGCCTGTGTGGTTCTTGAAAGAAGGGAACAACATGGAATAAATGAAAGCTGAAAGAATCTGTCACCTGTGGCCCTACGCTACAAAATAGCCTGTAAAAGGTTTTTGGGGGGCCAAAATGATGGAAATTGGATCTACAGAAAGGAATTAAAGGACATCAAAAATGGTAAATATAGGGACAAATTTAAATTTTTTTTCCTTTTCTCAATTTCTTTAAAAGACACCTGTCTGAAGATAAAATAACTTTGTGTTCTGCAGTTTGTAACACAAATTGAAAATAAAATATATGATAACAACATAAAAGATGGAGGGAATAGACTTACTCTGTTGCAAGCTTTATATTTTATGTGAACAGGACTAACTATAAAAATACTATGGTAACTTAATAATGTATAATGTGATCCCCAGAGAAACCACTAAAAAAATACAAAGAGGTACAGGTCAAAATCTATATAAAACACAAAATAGAATGCCAAAGAATATTAGATTAACCCAAAATAAAGGAGAGAAGGTGGATCAGAGGAACAACAACAAAAAGCAGATAAATAAAAGTACAAGATTGTACACCTTAACACAAATTACCAATATTATATTAAATGTTAAGGAACCAAACACTATGCAAATGAACTAATCCACCCCCCAAACGCATATATTGTCAGACTACATATAACAGCAAAACCAAACTATGTGTTTCTGCAAAAGACACTCTTTAAATATAAAGAAAAAGATAGGTGGGAAATAAAAGGATTGGAAAAAATATATATTATGTCTTATAAATGATGCATAAGAAAGCTGGAGTCACAGCTGGGTATGGTGACACATGCCTGTAATCCCAGCGGTTCAGGAGCCTGAGGCAGGGAGATCACAAGTTCAGAGCCAGCTTTAGCAACTTATCAAGGACCTAAGCAACTCAGTGAGATCCTGTCTCTAAATAAAATATAAAAAAAAAAAGAGCTGGGGATGTGCCTCAGTGGTTAAACACCTCTGGGTTCAATCCCCGGTACCAAAAAAAAAAAAATTGGAAAGCTGGGGTCACTAAATTCATATTAGCAAAAGTATCTTTTAAGAGGAGTATTAGCAGAGATAAAGAAGAGACATTTCCCAATGATAAAATAATCAATTCATGATGGAGCCATAACAATTGTAACAGTGTATGTACCCAATAACAGAGCTTCAAAATATATACAACAAAAAATAAGAGGACAGAAGAAATAGAGACAAATCCATAATAATCATTGGAGATTTTAATATTCCTCTCTTGGGTACTGATTGAAAAAACTGATAAAAAAAATCTAGTTGGGATATAGAAGAATTCAATAATACTATCAACCAACTTAACCTCGGTGACATGTACAGAACATTGCAACCTACAGTTGCATATTATTTTCAATGGCATATAATAATATACTAAGATGCACAATATGTGAAACCATAAATCAGTATGAATGTATTTTAAAGACTTAAATCATACAGAATATATTCCCTGACAAAATTAAATTTAAAATCAGCAATAAAACAGATGGCAGCTGTAAAAAGTCCCCACTTTGAAATTGAGCAACATACTTCTAAGTGTGTCAAAGAAGACATCATAAGAGAAAATTAGAAATTTTGCTACTTGAATGATGATGAAAAAACGCCCCTTCACAATTCAGCCAAAACAGTGCTAAGAGGAAATTTTATAGCTTTCATATGTTTGTTATTTAAAACAAATGCTTCATATGATCAAAGCATCCACCTTAAGAAGCTAAAACAATTTTTTTTTTAATGAAGGAAAAATAAACCCATACTAAGTAAAAGGAAGGAAATAATTAAGGGAAGAAATTGACAAACTAGAAAATGAACAAATAATAGAAAAAAATCAAAGAAACCCAAAATAGTTCCCATAGACAATCTGACAAGAGAGAAGGAAGGAAAGCAGAAGCAGGGTGGGGAGAGAAGACATGAATTAATAATATCATGAATAAAAAAGGGAATATCACTAATGCACTTACATGCATAAAAATTATAAACAAATTTATGGCCAATACCTTCAATGACTTAGATTAAATAGATGAATTCCTTGAAAAACTAACTTATCAAGATTGGCTTGGGCTGGGGTTGTAGCTCAGTGGCAGAGTGTTTGCCTAGCATGTGTGAGGCACTGGGTTCGATCCTCAGCACCACATAAAAATAAACAAATAAAAAAAAAGCATTCTGTCCATCTACACTACAAAAAAAAATTTTAAAACAAGATTGGCTTAAGGAAAAAACATAAAATCTGAATCTAATCTATACCTATTAAAGAAATTAAATTTGCAATCAAAAACCTTTTTACAGAAAACCCAGGCCCAAATGGTTTCACTGGGTATAGTCTATCCAATGTTAAAGGAAGAAATAATACCAATCTAACACAAACTCTTTCAGATAACAGAGAAAACCCTTTCCAACTCATTTTATGACATTAGAACAAAAGAAATTTATAAAAAAGAACATAGATGCAAAAAACCCTTAGTAAAATATTAATAAATCAAATTCCACATTATATAAGAAAGATAAAATATCTTTCTTATATAATGTGGGGTTTATCTAAAAAATGAACTGTTGGCTGAATATTTGAAAATTAATTAATGTCATTCAATATATTAACTTAATTAATTGATCTACACATATAAATTAATCTATAGATTCAACATGACCACAGTCAAATTTCCAGTAAGTTTTTCTGGAAAAGAAACCCAGGGTACTCTACCAGTGAGCTACATCTATACACATTTTTATTTTAAGAAAAGGTCTCCTAAGTTGCCCAGACTGGCTTCCAATTTTTGATCCCCTTGCCTCAGCCTCCTGAGTTTCTAGAATCCCAGGTGGACACCACTATGGCCAGCACACAACCCTTGCTTGTTTGCTTGTTTTTATTGAGGTGTGTGTGTGCAGCACGCATGTGTGCGCACACTAGGAATTGAATCCATGGTCTTGAGCTTGCTATGCAAATGCAGTACACTACTGAGCTAGAGCCCCAGCCCTTAGGCAAGCTTTTTAAATAGAAATTCATTATATGGAAATGAAAAAGACCTAAAATAATCAAAACAACTTTGGGGGAAGAAAAAAGGCCTAAAGTTAGAGAACTTATATGACTTAGCTTCAAGACTTCTTATAAAGCTGCATTCAACAATACAATATTGTATTGGCATATGTTATATATTTATCTATATACATATATGTATATATCAATGGAATACAATGTAGAATCCAGATATAGATCCATACATAACTGATAGATTGATTTTCAACAAAGGGGCCAAAACAATCTAATGGGGAAGGGATAATATTTTAGTAAATGGTATTGGAAAAGTTGAATAGTTGTATGCAAAAAAATGAACCTTGACCCTTACTTCACAACACATAGATAAACTAATTTGAAATAAATCATAAACATAAGAGCTAAAATGGCAGCATTTCTATACGAAGATTTAACAAAGATTTCTTAAATATAAAAAGTTCAGGGCTGGGATTGTGGCGCAGTGGTAGAGCACTTGCCTAGCATGTGTGAGGCACTGGGTTTGATTCTCAGCACCACATATAAGTAAACAAAGATCCATTGACAACTAGACAATATATATTTTTTAAAGTTCAAACTATAAAAAGGAAACTAGCAATAAGCTTGATATCATCACTTAAAAAATGTTTGTTCTTCAAAAGATGTTTAGAGATTAAGACTGTGACAGAGCACATATGCAGCACGCATGAGGCCCTGAGACCAATCCCCAGCACCACCAAAATAATAACAACATTACTATGGTGATGGTGAGGATGATGATATAAATCCTCACAAAGGATTTATAGCTAGAATATATAAGGAACAATTACAACTCAATAATTAATACCCAAACAATCCACTAAAAAAATAGGCAGATGATGAACAGATACTTTATGAAAGACATGTAGTTAATAAATAATCACTTGAAAAGATACTGAACATCCTGTATGAGAAGAGAAATGCAAATTAAAATCAAAATAAAATATAATTAGCTGGGCATGGTGGTGCATGACTGTAATCCCATCAGCTCAGGAGGCTGAGACAGGAGGATCATGAGTTCAAAGCCGGCCTCAGCAAAACTGAGGTGCTAAGCAACTCAGTGAGACCCTGTATCTAAATAAAATACAAAATAGGGCTGGGGATGTGGCTCAGTGGTTGAGTGCCCCTGAGTTCGATCCCTGGTACCAAAAAACAAAACACACACACACACAAAATATACATTCACTAGAATGTTTAAATTTTTAAAAATTTCCATAGGAAGTGTTGGTTAAAATGTGGAATAACTAGAACTCTCAAACAAACTAGAAAACAGTTTAAAACGTGAAAGATAGATAGATGGATCACATGACTCAGTCTTTCATCCTTAGGTTTCTATTCAAGAGAAATGAAAGCATATATCCTAACAATGACTTAGATGAGAATGTTCACAGCAGCTTTATTTGCTATTCAAAAAATAGAAACAACCCAGTGTTTCTCTATGGTTGACTGAAGAAGCAAATTGTGGTATATCCATACAAAAGAATAATACATAGCAATAAAAAAGAGTGAACTCTTGATATATGCCATTATATAATGAATATCTAAGTAATTATATTGGGCTGGGGATGTAACCCAGTGGTAGAATGATTGTCTAGCATGAGCAAAGCCCTGGGTTTAATCCCCAGCACTGTGAAATTAATTAATTAATTAACTAACTAACTAATCACATTGAGTTTAAAAAGCCCCCCTAAAGTACATACTGCATGCTTCCAGGTATACACAATTCTAGAAAATTCTGCCACTCTTTAGCAACAGAAAGTAGATAAGCCTGAAAATTGGGGGTGAGAAGGAAGGATGGTGAATATGTTCAATATCTTGATTGTAGACATGGTATCACAAATGTACATATATATTAAACTTAGTGCAGCATTTTTATACCAATTATCCTTCAACAAAGGTACAGAAAAAAAAGAAAATTAAAAAATAAAAAGACATTACATCATGTCCAAGTTGGGCTTATCTCAAGAATGTGAGGTTGATTCAATATTCAAAAATTAATTTGTGTAATTCATTACATTAACATGATAAAGGAGAACTGTATACTCATTTAAATAGAGGCAGAAGATAGAAATAATTAACCTTCAGAAAAATAACACAAGGAAACATGCCAGAATTTAAAAGTCATGAGCTTCCACGTTGAACATAATACAATGGATAATGAAAAAAAAATCCTCACTCTATGGCACATTATTGTAAAATTTCAAATAAGAAAGCCAGGCACAGTGGCGCATGCCTGTAATCCCAGCGGCTTGGGAGGCTGAGACAGAAGAATCATGGGTTCAAAGCCAGCCTCAGCAATAGCAAGGTACTAAACAACTCAGTGAGACCCTGTATCTAAATAAAATCCAAAATAGGGCTGGGGATGTGGCTCAGTGGTCGAGTGCCTCTGAGTTCAAAACCCAGAACAACAACAACAACAAAAAATGAAAACATTAGAAGCTTCTAGAAAGACTAGAAATAGTGGATTTGGGGCTTTTCATCAGCAACTGAAAGCTAGAACAATGCCTTCAGAATTTTGGGTAAATTATCTACCAAATACAACAGTCACTCAAATATATAACAGGTCAGGTAAATAAAGATGTTTTTGTATATTCTAAAACATTTCTTTTCATTCCTTCCTTAAGTATATAATTTCTCGGGCTGGGATTGAGGCACAGTGGTAGAGCGCTTGCCTAGCACGTGTGAGGCCCTGGGTTCGATCCTCAGCACCACATAAAGATAAATAAATAAAAGTATTGTGTCCATCTACAACTGAAAAAAAAAAGAATATAGTTTCTCCTCCCCTCCATCGAAATAGGGACTATACGGGAAAGGTAGAACTGTGGTCACTGAAGGACAGGAGAGAAGAGCAAGAAGAATCTCCAGAATGATGGTGATAGAAATTTCCAGGGCAATAGCTGTGCAACTGACCTAGTGGGCATCACTTTGTAGCAGGAATATAGAGGGCACAAGGCAGGGACATTTTCCAGGAAAATACTGAATGGATAGAATGTCTGATTTTAAAATCACTGTATTGTTATTGTTTATGTTTGTATTTTCTGCATATTGTGCTTTGACGTTTTAGAAACATTTCTGGTGGGGAGAAATTGTCCCTCCAGAGGCTATTCAATTCTTAGAGATTTCCGCTGAGATTGTGGCTTCAATATGCAAACTAGCCAGGGTAGATCGATATGAAAACTAGCCAATGTAAACCCACATCTCCTCTATCTGGCCAGTACATCCCAAGAAGCAAAATTCTTCCACCAATAGTCACCCCAGACCAGGTACCAGGCGACTCAGGGCCGCCCCTATAGTATAACATCCACTAAAATTATTCAAACTATCCAATCCTAAACTTTTCACACCTTCCCAAGAAAATTCCCCTAAAGGTGGTGGCTCTCCCTTGGCCCCTTCTCCCTCTGGACTGATGTGGGTACTTCCCTAGGTGGCCCCATGTGGCATGCCCTGCCTTATGTTTCTAGGACCTGTAAAATACAACTGCCCAGATTTTCCCATGACTTCCTGTTTCAAAATTTAACCAACCACAGATCCAAAAAAAGTTTTTAAAAAATTGCATCTAGATTAAACATGTACAGATATTTTTTTCTTGTCATTATCCCCTAAACAATACTGTACACTATAATTTACATAGCATTTATATTTTAATAGTAGGGCACCTCTGGGTTCAATCTCCAGTACTGACAGGAAAAAGAAAGGAAAGATGGAGAGAGAGAGGAAAAGGAGGGGGAGAAAAAATTGAATCTCTGTGCAAAAAAGAAAAAGGAAACAAACAAACAAAAAACAGCTAAAAGAAATGAAATTGATCACCACTACAGAGTAAGGAATGACAAGGCAAGGGGCTCATACTTACATCATTTAAAAAGTATCCTTTCATTCTTAAAATATGTACATCTCTCACCCTCTGAGTTTTAACAAAGCAAAAATGACTGATCTTGTAGTTTCAATTCAACAGTATTATAATATTTAACTAAATTACTTCCTTGTAGTCACAAAGGCAAGCTACGAACAGGCTGGGGAGCATACAACTCATTCTTGCCAAATGTACCAAGTGGAAGGTATGAGGGCTCGCTCCAGAGAAGCCTCCCAGCTGTGTGCGCTGGCATGTTTGGTTGGTACATTTTGCAGAAGGAATTCAGAGCACGGGTTAACCTAGTGAGTCATTTAAACTGAGGTCAGTTAAAGAGCTTCTACTGTAATTAATCTAGATAATAAAGGAGGATGAAATAAAACACCCTTCCTCCACCCTCTTTTGCTACCCTGTCTTTTTTCCCAGGGGTTGGATAGAGGAACTCCACAAAGCAGAGCTCAAGATCATCCTTCCCAGGGTCCCTCAATTCATCCTGAAATATTAGCTCTCTTGAGGGAAATCTGCAAATGAGGATAAATTAGAGTCCTTCAGAAGGACAGATTATCTTATACATCTTTTGGCTTAATCTGCAAAACGAATTGGAAAGGTGGCCAAAAAGATAACAAAACAAAATCTGCCTTTTGCACCCTGAAAGAACTGATTTAATTTCAGTAACTAGATTTATTCCACTATTGCCTCCTTTTCCTTTGCATTCTGGGTAAGAACTCAGCACTACCCATATAGGCATTGCAAGAGAAAATGAGCAGGCAAGAATTCAAAACAGAACCTATGATGTGGCCTCCTGTGCTTGTGTGGAGTAGGCTTTTAGCAAAGTCACCATCTTACCTGCCCCAGTCAATGAATCCTTGAGGTTCTGAGTACTTAAAGAAGACTTTAAAATGATACACAGGCACCTTTTCAACAAGTCAGCCAAAACCTGATCTCTTTGCTATGCTATTCTGAGCAATAATTTGCACATATATTGCCCAGTAAAGGGAATCTGCTTCCTGCTCTTTTACTTGGAATCAGTTCTGGAATACCTAGGAAGATTAGATCCACCTCCATTTATGATTTGCTGAGTCCACTCGGCTATGCCAGAACTTCCTGACAAATTTCCTTCACAACTGAAACTAGAAAACCAGGCAAGGTGGAAATTGGCTTTTAACATGGATTGTGCCATTAAATTATTTTATCTATTGTGATGGGCTGAATTTAAAAAAAAAAAAACTTAAGTCAAAATCCTAACCTCCAAATTGATGTAGATTAGGTGAGACCTCATTGCAAAATAAAAAATAATGATGGTAGGGCCTTTGGGAAGTGATTAGGTCATGTGAATAGAACCTCATGAATGGGGTTAGTGCCCTTATAAAATAGGCTCAGTGTGGCTCATTTGTCCTTTCTTCCATGCGAAGACATAGTAAGAAGATGCCATCTATGAACCAAGAACATGGCCCTCACTAGACTCTGAATCTGCCTGTGTCTTCGTCTTGGACTTCCAGTGTCCAGAATTGTGGGGAATAAATAACTGTTTTTCGTAAGTCAGTCAGTCCAAAATATTCTGGTTACTAAAACCGTTCATCTTATATATAGATTTAGCCAGGAGGGGCAATTGGATCTTCTGAAAGGTCACTCCCCATAACCCATGCAAATCAACTGGGAGTGAGAGTCCTCTATTTATTCCAAACCATTAGGTTACTTAGTTGCTTGGCATCAGGAACCACAGAGTATGACTCTGGTCCCGACACACAATTAATTGTCCCCTTGGTTGAGTTTCATAATGAATCCTGGGTTGGGGATGTAGCACAGTGCTAGAACTCTTGTATAGTATGTATGAGGCTCTGTGTTCAATCCCCAGCCCTCTAAATAAATAAACAAATAGATGTTACCTGCACTTACGTTTTTCATATATAACCATTTAATCACCTCGGTTACACTGGATGTCCCCTTATCTTATTTTTTTAATCCCTCTCCACACCTGGTCAGACCCATTGAATCTGATGACACTACTTTCTCAGAAATGATTTTTTCAAATGAAAATTTTAGTTGTGGGTAGACACACTACCTTTTTTAAAAATTCTATTTATTTATTTATTTTAATTTTTAAATTTGTTTTAATTAGTTATAGATGACAGTAGAATGCATTTATGCACTTTGATATGTCATACCAAAATGGGATATAATTTATCATTTTTCTGAGTGTACACGTTACAGAATCATATTGGTCAGGTAGTCACATATATGCATACAGTAATATTGTCTGTTTATTTATTTGTTTTTATGTGTTGCTGAGGATCAAACCCAGGGCCTCACATGTGTTAGGCAAGCACCCCACCACTGCGCTACAACCCCAGCCTTCCAGTAATGATTTTGAGCTATTATTACTGCCGAAGATTGTTGAGTTGCTGGATGTTTTTCTGAGTTCCACATCTTCCCAAGCCCTGCTAAATAGAGGGCCCCAAAGAGGTACCTCAGTGTCAGAGCTGTTGCCATTCAGAGCCTCGATGTTTGGGTCCCTCCAGTCTTCTGAGAGTGAAGGGATATAATTGTCTGTCAGAGCATCCCAAACCCTGTAAACAAAGAGAAGCTCTCATTAGCACACATCTGTGGCATGGCCCTGCCTGGAGGAAGGAAGAGCCAGGCCAGGGCAGGAGAGAGGTTGCTGTGTGTGCCAGGCTGAGATCATCTGCCTTCCAGCAAGCAGGGAGAGAGCAGCTGGAAAACAGAATTATAGGCACGTCTACGGGAGAGGGAGCCCAGAGCATGGAGCCTGGCTGAAAGGTGTTAGTTTCTTGCCTTGCAAATTAATCTGCACCCGAACCAAAGAGCTTATTCTCTGACCCAAGGAAGTTCCTGTGTTCCTTTCCTATGGACAATGGAGGCAGTGGGGGGGTGGGCCGATAATGGGGGGGGGATGGTTACAGATTTTTTTTAGCTGAATCTCATTAAAGTTAGGTTTATCATCTAGTTTATAGATATTTCAATTTCGAAGACCTGCAATCTACATAATCATGAATTAACTCTGACATCTAACATAGGTAAGGGGATAATGCCAATATTGAGAATTCTCACTTATTATCCAAAATGTTTTAGGGAGCCCACAGAAGCCACGATCCTGCCCTCTTGTAATGTAGAGGCTAAGTGTAGATCATGGATATTCTAAGGTAAACATAAGAAAGGAACGAATAAACACACTTCTGTCTACACAATTAGTTTGGGTGGGTAAAGATGAAGGTCTTTTGGGGGAAAACTCTGAAGTCACACTCACATATCACATATTCATTAATTAATTGACACCAAAAGATTAATATAAATTAATAAACCAAGCTTCTAATAAAGTAACCCATGGAAACCAGCATTACTTGAGTTAATATTAGATGATGATACATGAGGGTTGTATGCAATATCCCCTGCAGGTGCCTGTACCTGTCAAACATGAGTGATACTTGCAAAACCAAGATAAAAGAAGACATATAATTTTTAGATATACTAATCTAATAAAAATAGCCACTTAAAATGTATACATATGGATCAAATTTATGTTGTAACAAATGCTGAAAGGGTCAGTGCAAAATACATAGATATAGAAATCAGGGCACAGACACTTGAAATCAGATAAATAATAATGCAGAAGGAAGGTGCTATGAACATAAAAAATCGAGAATGACGTATAATATATGGATATGTAAGCAAATAGGTTTTCCTGGTATACAATGCATGCAACTGCAATGAGACAAAAGGAACCCAAGGAAATAGAATTTAATGGCAGTGCTTGAGGCATCTGTTTGCTATTTTTCTGTCATTATAAAAAGCGCTTTGAGAGAATTGGGCAAGTGCTCATTAGACAACTATTCAGCAGAATTTCAGAGAATACTTCTTAAACCATGGGTGATATCCCAATGTCCATCAGGAACTATTAGAGCTGCATCAATACAGGCTAATTCTAAATCTAAGTCCCATTAGCATCCTAGAGCCAAGATGCAAATTTGATTTGTTGTCTCCCTGTCAAAGCTCTTAGGCACCACACCCACTGGGAAGGTCTCGTACTCCTCTTCACATCCTTCTGTTTGGAGAATGAACATGTACGAAGGAACTGACCTTCAGATTTGTCCCTGTGGAAATGCCTGGAGAAGTGAGACTCAGCAAAGCCCAAAATAGGCAGGAGTCTTTTGTACCTCTCCTACTCTGGATAGAAGCTGAGATCTTTATGGACAGCACACCTTCCAATGACCTTGAGACTGCTTATATCCTTGAAGTGACAATGGGGGACTCTCTCACGTTATTTAGGGAGTGCCTACTTTTCTCTGATAAGCCTTCACTGGCATATTCTGAATTTTATCTTCTAATTCTCAGTTCTAGACTATTCCCTAAACTTTGTCTCCTTGGGATTTCAAATCATTTTCATTTCTCCTTTTCTTTTCTTTCTTTCTGGTATACTTTTTTTTTTATCCTTTGAAGTCTATAAATTACTTTGAAGATAAAGTATCTCTTCTTTCTTTATGATCACTTGCATATCCTTCCCATACTGATTCAGTGCCCATTTAACAATAACAACAGCAGTCAACAGTTACTGAGCACTTACTACAAGTCAAGTGCTCTTCTAAGCTCTTTATGAGGACTGAGACATTCATTCCTCACAACAACTCCACACAGCAGATGTATGAGAACCTAAAACAGTGAAGCTAATTAAGTTGTGTAAGCTCACACAGCCAGTAATAGTAGAGGCAGGATTCAAACCCAGACAGAATGGCAACAGAGTTCATATCCCTAACCACTTAACAATTTCAACTCTTTGTGATTTACTATATGATGGCATTGGCATGGACATCAGAATAACATGCCAAGTTCCAAATCACAACCTAGAACAGCAGTTTAGACACTGGCTTTGCCTACAAAATCCACACATACATTATTCCGGGTATTGTGCTTTTGGCATTCTACAGGAGGACTAGCAGAGGGAACAGGGTGTGCAACAGCTTTCTGTGTAGGTCTTCAGCCCATGGGAAAGTCCACAGGAAAGCAAAGGAAGGATACTGGTAGGCAGACAGCCATGGAAACAGAGGAGCCAGTGGTGAGAGAGGCAATGGAGCGTTCTGTAAAGAAGAGAATGGGAAGGGTTTTGCTCCTCACAAAGGATATATATTCCATCATAAGCAGGATTCTTGGAAGTGGTTTTCTTTACTTCTCTGAGAAATATCCTGCTTATTTACTCTTATCTCAGAGAAAGAAGATTTTTGCAAGCCATCAACATTATCATTTATCAAAGAACTGAGATTAAACAGGTTGCCTCAATTCCTATCATTACACCACCCTGGCATCGGAGATTCAATTTACTATCTCAGTCCTCATAATCATAGAAAAGGTTCTTCACATGCATATTTTATAGCTTAGGCGTAGGTGCCTGTAGAATTGACTAAACATGTTACTACTGAGTGTTGGGCATTGGAGAAGGATGCTGGCAGAGTATGAGCAAACTAGCAGAGTGGGGGTGCCAAGAGGAGTGTACAAAGAGCTTCAGGACCTGGAACCGGCAACAGAGCCCTGAGGGCTATATCAGTTCTAATGAACACACACACACACACACACACACACACTTATTTCTGACAATACAGTAGGCAGCTTAACGGGGTAATAAAAATTATACCAACTAGGTAACATTCCGTTTAATCCTCCCGTATGTGGCTACTTCTCTTGCGAAGTGTTTTATGTCTAGTAAAAATCCACACTTAGATGTGTGTTAACATGAGTGCACTTTTGTAGTTCCTATTTAGGAATTCGGAATTATTAGCACATGAATGCCTTTGTTCAACTTTTTACATCTTTCAAATGTTTAAATAGAATCAACACCATCTCTGCCCTTTATATGGGAAAACTGAACCTCTACAAAGATAATTATGTTTTCTTAAAAATACAGTTATCAGTTTTTACTATCTCTTAAATCATTTACTTGTCTTCAATTTAAAGTATGTTAAGGGCTGGGGCTGGGGCTCAGTGGCAGAGCACTTGCCTACCATGTGTGAGGCACTGGGTTTGATCCTTAGCACCACATAAAAATGAAACAAATAAAATAAAGGCATTCTATCCATTTAACAACGACCACAAAAATTTTAAAAATAAATAAAGTCTGTCAAGGTGTCCCACATTAAGCCATATATTTAATAAAATTCCAATTAAAATTTAAAAATAAAAATAAGTATGTCAAGTGTGCACAATAGTGCACAATTATAATCCCAGTGACTTGGAAGGCACTGAGGCAGAAGGATTGCATGTTTGAGGGCAGCCTCAACAATTTAGCAAGACCCTTTTTCAAAAAAAAAAAGGACTGTGGATGTGGCTCAGTGATAGAGGATTCTATCCTTAGTACAGCAAGAAAATAAGAAGTATGACACGAATGGTGTGAAAATACTTTGTGTACAGTGTCTTAAAAAATTGTGTTCTATTTGTGTAATATGAAATGAATTGCATTCTGCCATCATGTATAACAAATCAGAATAAATTAAAAAATAACAGGCAGTTTATTTATTTTTTGCATGGACTTTACTTTTAACATCATCTTTAACTCATTAATTCTATGTGAAGAACAGGATATAGCCATGGTTCCCAAATTTTTTGGCCTCTCTGCCTGCAGGATATACTTGTAAGAGAGCTAAGAGGCAGGAGGCTGGGTGAGGGTTGTCCATTCCCATTTTTGTAGTAGCCTCTAAGGGTTTCTAAATGTCAGGTCCCATGTTTTATGGCAAAGGAAAACAGGGTGGTCACAGAAACAGAAAGAAGAGATTCTGGAATACTACTTTCTGAATTAAAAACCAAGCAAATATATACAGCACTCAAATCTAACGCTCCTAGAACTTCCTTGCCCTGAAATCAAAGTTGATACAGTTCCAAATGAGGACTAAAGGAATCAAAATTTCTACCAGAATAAGGAAATCATTGTATATCAATGTGTATCATTTATGATTTCTGTATTATTTATTTATTTATTTACTTTGCAGTACTAGGGATTGAACCCAGGGGCACTTTACCACTGAGCTACATTCCCAGTCCTTTTTTATTATTATTTTTATTTTGAGACAGACTCTCACTAAATTCCTGGGCTGGCCTTCAACTTGTGATCCTCCTTCCTCAACTTGCTGAGTAGCTGGGATTACAGGTATGTACCACTGCATCCAGCCCCTTTGTGCTATCTTTAAAGAGATTAGTTTTATCAAGTTTTTTTTGTTTGGTTGGTTTGGTTTGGTTTGGTTTGGTTTGGGTTTTTTGGTGGTGTTGGACCCTGCTTTTGTTTTAAGCTTCTAGTATTTAGATATAACCCAGCCACAACACTTCATTTATAGATTGAAACATCTCTCTAAACACTAAACCTGAGTAGGTTTAAAACAATAGCACTAGTGGAGTTTTGTGACTAAATTAGATATCAAATCATCTTTTTCCTTTACTCTGTCATAATTGCAAATATTTGGACAGAGTTTGTAAAGCAAAAACTGTAATTAAATTCTGATTTTCATTTTAAGTTATAAAGAGGCTTTAAATATACTGAATGCCTAAAAAGTGCAAGGTCAAATTTTCTTCTGTCTGCTCTACACTGCCCTCAAATCGCACTTTATCTCTAAGGAATTATTCAACCTTTAGTCTCTTAGCTGAGGCAGTCAAGTCAGAAAAACCAGGCTGGGAAGACCCATAATCCCATGTGACGGCAATTAACATTGAGTGGCCTTTGCTAATGTGCCAAAAGAGAATAAGAACCTGCTCACTGGGCCTTCACCCTTAATGAGCCAGAGGAAGGGTTTAGATAGGGGGGAAATGATTTGTTAGAAGCCTTAGAAATGGAATGCATCTTAAAATGCCATTTTCAGAACACAACCTGGGTGAGGGAAGAAATCAGTTTCTTTGCAAGTCCTTAGACCCGCTTCATCAAAATTAAACTCTAGAGGTTCAAAGATGAGAACTAGAGTTAAGTGACTTGCCCAAGGTCACACAGGAATTAGTGAGAGTACAAAAATTAGAATTCATAGTCTTTGTGTTTCTAGTTCATTGCCTGGTGCACTGGAGTGAAAAAAAATGTATACTCCATTTAATAAAGCCTCTAAGCATTTTTTCTGACTTACAGAAGTTGAGCAAATTATAATAGGCTCAGAATTTTAAAAGAATCAGTAGGAAATTTAAAATTGAATTGAAACACACAGCCCACAGTTATAGTATGGTCACCAGAGTAAAATGTTCTCTGTGATCATGCCCTCAGGCTAGCATTAATTAAAAAGAAGGAAATGGTGTGGGCCTAGAAATACCTTACTCAGAACTATAAGATTAGCTATTATCATTTGTCCTTTACATATAATATTTAATATTTCATTAAAAATATCATTTGATCACTTACTACAAACTACACACAGTATTAGTGCAGACAATAGTGAATAAGAAAGACAGAGACATAGGTAACTCCTGTATTCATAGAAGTACAGTCTTAGTAGTCACTAAATAAGCAAATCTTTCCCAAATATAGTCAGGATCCTCTAGAATATGCCTCCTACGCCATGTGTGGGAACTGGTCCCACACATGTCTATAAAAAAGAGAAACTGGTCTTGGGAGTATAGCTCAGTGGTACAGCCCTGGCCCCACATGTGCAAGGACCTGGGTTTGATTCCCTGCCTCAACCCCCACAACCCCCCCCAAAAAAAAGAAAATGGAAAAATAAAGAAAAAAAACAAAAACAATCTAGCATAGTTGTTTTAAACTTTCACACCAACTACTTGACATTTCTCATGTGATTTCTAGAGAATTATTAATGTATATTTTATCTCTACTAAGAATTCATGCTTCTTGTTTCTACTTGCTGATTTGAAGCTGATTATTTCAGAAGAAAAATTCTCAAGCTCAGAGAGGGAAGGGTCCTCTAGATGGTGGGGAGATGAGCCTTAGAAACACTGGGGCTTCTCCTCCAGGTCCTCACTTCTCTAATTTATGGGATGGGCTTACCGTTTTCTCTTCCTACCTTGGACAATTCTTCCTCAGATTTCTTTCCTTAACAACTGTCACTTGTAGTTAGCAAGTGACCCAAGGAATGTGCATACTCAAAACCACACCACCCAGTTTTCACCTTTATTTTGTTCAGGAACTCCCTTAGCTTTCAGTTTAATTGGATGTTTTTTTATTTGGACATATCTTAACATTTGAAGGATAAATTTCCAGGCCTCGGGGGTTATAACTAATTTTGAAATTTTTGTCATTCTGGTGTTATGGAGGCAAATTGGTCCAATGATATAAATTCCTCTATCACAGTTAACTAGTTCTTTTCTAGTCCTATTTCTAATATCTGGATACATTACCACTAATGAAAAGAAACCTGGCTAGCTAGGCTTGGTGACTCATGTCTATAGTCCCAGCTACTATAGAGGCTGAGATAGGAGGATCACAAATTCAAGGCCAACTTGGGCTACTTAGCAAGACTCTCTCAAAATAAAAAACAAAAAGGGCTAGGGCTATAGTGCTATCAACTGCTTGCCTAACATACAAGACCCTGGGTTCAATCCCCAATATGTGAAACAAACAAGGAGAAAAAAAAGAAAAAGAAAAAAAAGAAGAAGAAAAAGAAGAAATGGAGGGAGGAAAGCAAGCAATCTACTAACTAGACTCCAAAATTTTCTCTGCTCCTATAATTCATTTTTTATCTAAGAAAACCTAACTAATTCCTTTCATTCCTCTAATATTTCAATCTAAGAAAGCTTTCTGCAGATAACTATAAATGTTATCAGCAATGTCAGCAATTGTCAGGGCACTGTCACACTGACAACATAAAAATAGGTAATGCATCATATAAACATGTGGGCAGAAACTAGCTCTAGGTTAAGGATCCCAGACTACTGCATTCTCTCCTGAAGCAGGAGAAGGGCAATCAAGGCTTCTTACTCCTCATCCTGAAGGGTCTCTTCCTCCTCTTGAATCTGGAACTGGTTCTTCACAGGAGCTAGGTTTTCGGTCTTGGCATTGTAGTTCCTAAAGCAGACATTGAGCTTCTCATCAAATTCATTCACGAGGTCCTCCATGGACTTGAAGCTGATTATTTCAGAAGAAAAATTCTCAAGCTCAGAGAGGGAGGGGTCCTCTAGATGGTGGGGAGATGAGCCATAGAAACACTGGGGCTTTTCCTCCGGGTCCTCAGAACAGCAGGGCCGAAGGTCCTCAAACTCTTCGTCCAAACTCACCAGTGGGGCCTCCATTCTTGCACCACAATACAACTATAGCAACTTTCAAGATTCGTTTTCCTGGAAGAAATAAACAGGGCAATGTGAATTTGGCCTGGACTTTTATGACCCATAAGAACATATTCTATTACTCCATATTCCTCAGAAAACAAAGATTCCCCAATACTGGCATCGGTGCACTGCTATGCACTTCAGGAGTTCAAATATCACTATGTACGTTGATACTAACTAACTAAATAGAGTGAACTTTGGAAATATACCTGCTTCCAATTTTCTGCTCCAAAGCATAGTGGTTAAGTGTGCAGCTCCTGGGCCAGACTTTAGGCAAGTTACTTAACTTCTCTGTTTCCTTTTATTCTTCTCAAGACAGCAATAATAATAGGACCTACATAAAATGGTTTTGGGTTTTTTTGTACCAGGGATTGAACCCAGAGGTGCTTAGCCACTGAGTCGCATCCCCAGCACCACCATTCTCCCTTATTTTTAAAAATTTTGAGACAGGGCCTCACTAAATTGTTAAGGCTGGTCTCGAGCTTTCCATCTTCCTGCCTTAGCCTCCGGAGGCTCTGGGATTATAGGGAAGAGTCACTGTGCCCAACTCCAATGGTTGTTTTAAGATTAAAGGAGCAGTGCTTGGCAGCAAGCTGAGGACACACACCTGTAATCCTAGAGATTTGGGAAACTGAGGCATCTAAAAAGAGGATCCCAAGTTTGAGCCCGGACTTAGCACCTTAGTGAGATCCTCAACTACTTAGTGATACCCTGTCTCAAAATAAAAAGTAAAAAGCAGTGGGGATGTAGCTTAGTGGTAAAGCATCCCTATGATCAATCTCCTATACTCCCTCCAAAAAAAGTGGTTGGCAGATAATAAATGCCAATATTGTTCAACATTCATATTGTTATTGCTGTTGTTGATATTGCTGTTCCCACTGGTCCACATCTCTAGCCAGGGGCTCTGCTTTGAAAATTGAAAGTTTTTCACAATTTGTTTGGTAACAAAGATTGACATGACCTCAACTCATTTGGCAACAAAACTTGATTGGCACGGACATAAATCTGATTGGGTTTTAATGTATCCCATTCAATGTGTTTTGCTGCAGAGTATTAAGTTTCTAGACAGACCGGGTGCATAATTCAGTGGTAAAGTATGAGCTTAGCATGAATGAGGTCTGGGGTTTAATCCCCAGCACTAAATAAATAAGTAAATAAATAAGATTGTTACCTGAGAATACATACTCTATCTGCCTTCCAAAAGTTGAAATAATCTAAATTCTGAAACATGCTCAGGCCTAAGGTTTTGGATATTACTACCTTCAACCATAAATAATAGAGAATGATGGAACAGTAATTGAGATTTTCTGACAACTACCTGAGTTTTTCCAAGATGCAGAGCATATACCTAGAAATACAGGAATGAATTAAATGAACTACCCATAAGCTCCAAAATCAGACTCCATATCCTTTTTGGACACTGCACCCTTGAAAGCTGCACACTTAGACTTCCCTCCACTTCCTCAAAACTCTGGGACTTCTACCCTTTTTCTGCCTTTTTTCACATACTGTCTTAAACTGTGATTTATCTTTCTGTGCTAACTTCCGAGTCTCTTCCCAATTTTAATTTAAATTCCTCGAGGGCACAGAGATGTCCTCCGGATATCCTCCATGGCTCCTAGCACACACAGATTGCCCTGTGGCTAGGCAATCAATCAATGTGTGCTCATTGAAAAATGATCTGTCCCCACATACAGTTTCCCACAAGCATTGCTGTCTATCATATCCTTCTCTATATGCTCAACTTTCTTTCCTATAACACAGAAGGCAACCCGTCTTTTCTCTCTTGGTTTCTGTGATCACTGATTCAGTTAGAGGCTTCATTTGGACTCACACCCCAGGGAGAACCAGATAGCAAAAACTAAGCATTTTGCCTGGAGTTCCCATCCCCCATCTCTACTTAAAAAACTAAAACTCTAAGCAAGGCAGAGGGCAGTAGGTGAGATGGTTCTTACTGGGGTTTTGCTAGGATTAAGTAATTACCATGGCATCAAGCTATACTTCAGCATTACAGTTTGCAAAGGCAACATGACAGGACCTTGGAATATAAAAAGATATAAAAGCAGCCCCCTTTTGTTTTTTTTATTTTGGAAAGAGCACAGGCTCAAGAGCCAACAGACCTGGACTGGGAATGTAGCTCAGAAGTACAAGCCCTATACCAAGAGCAATCCTTGACACCATTAAAAAAAAAAAAAAAAGACAACAGACCTGCAAATGGCTAGCTGAGTGGTGAGTATGTGGATTCTGATTTCCTCATTTACTATAGCAAAGTCAATATCTTTGGAAGTTAATCTTAATACCTTAATCATTTTAATTGTCAATACATTTTAGTAATATATTTAATCCAAAATTTCAAAGTATTTCCATTTCAATACATAATCCACATTAAAAAATTCTAATGAGAAAATTTACTTTTTTTTCCAGTACTAGGGAGCCAAACTGGGTGTTCTACCACTGAGCTATATTCTAAGCCCTTTTTTTAATATTTATTTTTTAGTTTTAGGTGGACACAATATCTTTATTTTATGTTTATGTGGTGTTGAGGATTGAACCCAGTGCCCCACACATGCCAGGCGAGTGCGCTACGGCTTAAGCCACATCCCCAGCCCCTCTCCCCCCTTTTTTTTTTATTTTGAGAAAGGGTCTCAATAAATTGCCCAGTCTGGCCTTGAACTTGAGGTCCTTCTGCCTCAGACTCCCAAGAAGCTGGGATTACAAGTGTGTACTACTCTACCAGGTTCAGCTAATTTACATTTTTAAACATTTATTTTTTTAGTTGTAGGTGGACACAATACTTTTATTTTATGTTTATGTTGTGCTGAGGATCAAACCCAGTGCCTCACGCATGCTAGGTGAGCGCTCCTCCTTTGAGCCACAACCCCAGCCCTGCTAATTTACATTTTTATATTCAGTTCTTTTAAATCTATTGTGCACTTTACATTCATAGCTTCTTTGGACTAGGCTCCTTTCAAGTACCCAGGAACTACATGGAGGTAGTGGCTACCACACTGCACACACAGCTCTAGATCAATTCAGAACTAATTGCTAGTCAGGAGTTCTTCGTTTATCTTCTACAATTCAGAGAAGAATTATAGGTTTCTCCACAACACTTCAAAAGAGTTCATCAAAGAAGGAGGAAGAAAATCATCTCTGAGCATTAAAAAAAAAAAAGCTAGTTTAGAAAAGATCTCAGGGTATAATAGAGAATAGAGAAGGTTTTATAGTCAAAGGATTTGTGTTAATTGAGGTAGTATCCAGTGATGGTTAAAAACTCAGACTCCTGGGCTGGGGATGTGGCTCAAGCAGTAGTGCGCTCGCCTGGCATGCGTTAGGCCCAGGTTCGATCCTCAGCACCACATACAAACAAAGAAGTTGTGTCCGCTGAAAACTGAAAAATAAATATTAAAAAAAAATTCTCTCTCTCTCAAAAAAAAAAAAAGAATCCATGAGGAAGACTTTAAAAAAAAAAAAACAAAACAAAACCCGGACTCCTAACTGGAGTGAGACTTTGGGCAAATTATCTGCCTCCGTGTGCTTCAATTTTGCCATCTGTACAATGGGGTTTAAAATAGTGCTTACTTTCAAGGTTATTTCACTGATCAATGAGATTGTCTTTGAAATGCTAAGCACAATGTGTGGAAAACAGAAAGTGTTCAATAAATGTCAACAATGCTTGGAACACCAGGATAACTTATTTACATAAAAAAGTGGCACAAGAGCATTTCAAGCAAAAAATATTATCCCTGCCATATTAGTCTATGTATGATGTTTCGGAATGCTTACCAAATGAGAGAAGTATTGATGAAAAACCTGGGCAGATTTTTTACTAAGGCTTTTTTCAATTCATTTCATTCAAGTTTCCTGAATCTTTGGTCTCTCTATTCTATCCTCAGTACAAGTAGACTTTAGAGAAATAGATTCATCTAGGAAATTATAAAAGAAATGAACACCAAGATCTAGAGTCCAGAAACATGGTATTGGAAACAATCCATAATATAGCCAGATTGCTTGTTATCAACACACTGACAAGGAGCCAAGAAGCACTGCATGAATGACCAGCTAGAGATGCAGCTAAAATTGAAAGCCTAAATGAGAATCTGGTCACTCAGTACCCAAACTGAACCCAGCATTTGTGACAGAGGAGATGAGAATCAAGCATTCTAACTGGCTCTACCATACTCTTAAGGAGTGGGGAAGAGGGGCATCCTCTGGGTTGGGGTTGGCACAAGCCTTGCAACGGTGCCCCCTTACCTTCCTTCCTTTTGCCTCCATTCTTTTGCTCTCTTTTAGCTGGGTGCCTTCAGCCCCTAACTAAAATGTCTGAAACAACCTTCAAATCTTTCTTCCTGGCAACTTGTTCCTGTGCTCAGTCACAGCTCATCTCAAAGCCCTCCTCCCCTCCAAAGTCAGGGTTAAGGGCTAAGGTGTAGTTCAGTGGTAGAGCACTTACTTAGCACATACCAAGCCCTGGATTTGGTCCCTGCACACACACACACACACACACACACAACACACACCCATGAGTTAATATAAGTAATAGCTATACTCTATACTTCCAAAGTGAATAGATTTTAAAAAATGGCATTAAAGAAGGAATTATGGGAGAGTTATTTTTTCTTGTCTTTAGCATAGAACAGAGTGCAGGACTATAGTTTTATTGTCCTATATCTATTCCATTTATTTTGGTTTCCAATAGATGGTGTAGTTTGAAAAGAAAAGACATTCAAGGAGTTTAACAGGGACCCAGTAGGTAACATAAAAGCCTCTCCCTGCACCACAATGATGCACTAGCTGCAGCTTGGGGCTGCCGTACAAATTATCAGTCTCTGCTTTGCTGAGCTGAGCAGTAGAGATTTCACCATGCCTCCCTCCTCTGCTGGGCCTCTGCACCTCCACACAAGCCCCATTTCATACCCCGACCCATCCTTCCCATTACTTGCTCTATAGATCCATTCTTTGGCCCCCCCACATCCATCCCTAAAACCTGCCCTCTGCTAATCCACCATCAGATTCCCACGGCTCCTGAGCAAACCCCAGCCAGTGTACACGTTTGTGCCAACCGCACATTTGGCAGAAAGAGAATATTTCATTGCATATGAACCCTTCGTGGTTCGGCGTCCTTCCTCCTGCTGCTGGCTCTATTCACCTCCATCTCAGATCCCCTAACCAGCGCCCGCAGGCCCGCAACCAGTCTGTTGGGGTAAAGAAAGGCTCCTTCAGGCAGTACAATGGCTGGTGATGCATGGAAGTCGGACTCATCCCTCTCAGGCCTCACACATACTCCACTGCCCTTGTGGTCAAGTAAGACCAGGACGCCGGAGTGGAAGGTGAGTCAAGGAGTGTCGGAGCTGCCAGGAGGGAAGGGAAAGGCAAGAGGGAAGAAAAGAAGGGTTGTATAACACCTCCTCGGTTAAGCCCGCAATCTCCAGAGTCCTGGGCCCAGAGGACCGCAGCGCGTCCCATCACCACCACTCCCCGCCGCCAACACACACACCACTACACGACCACACTCGTCCTTTCTCCGACCTGCTGTGTAGTAAAACAATCGCTCCCCCAACGTCTGCAGCTGCCGCCAGAGGTTCTGACACTGCAGGAATGCACGATCTGGGGAAACACTCCACACCCTAGGGAGGGGCATGAGCCGGGTGGGGGTCCGGTTTTTAGGGATGAAGATAATTCTGGGGCGTTTAAGGTAATGTGGCCAGATAACGGCCCTGGAATGAGGTATTGTCCACACTGCTCTGGCACGGTCTGGCAGCATTCCCCGGCTCCCTGGAACCCCATGCCGCGAGGCCTACCTTTACACACACACACACACACACACACACACACACTACGCCTGGCTCATGTTCTGAGATGATGCTTGAAGTCTCATCATCCCACGTCTCTCGGCCCTGGGGCTGCGTCCCGGTAGCTCTCCCTACAGGAGGGCGACGGCCTCTGGGCTTTCTTTTCAATCCCGGGATGGGACGAGTTGGGGATGTGGAGGGTGCGGCGCCCGCAGACAGTCCTTTCGGAGAATCCGGAGTCCCGGGACCTCTTTCACCACCCCCACTCGAACCCCACCCCTGGCAGTGGGTTGGGTCCAGACTAAGGTTGCCCCTTGCGACCACACCTGTGCGGGTCCTGGCGGAGGGAGGCGGATCCCGGGGCTCAGCCGGACACCCCCATCCACGGGCCGCGGCGAACGGCCGGAGCGCAGCGCAGCGGCAGCGGCAGCGGCAGCGGAGAGCCAGCCAGCCAGCGAGCGCTCCCCCCGCAGCTCCGGCGGCGCCCGGCTCCGCTCCCCTCCTCCACCCCGCCCCCTCCCCGTGCTCGCGCCCGGGCTCCGGGGACGCGCCCGCGCTCGGGCACGGAACCAACTGGCACGCGCAGGGCCTGGACGTCATCCTTTGGTGAACATTCATAGCCCTCCTTGGAGCACGTGGGCCTGCTTCTATAAATATTTATGAATTGCTTTTTCTCTCCTCTTTAACATTGGCTCTTCTGCTTCCCTCATGAATATTCAAGAGCTCCAAGATCCGTGCTTGTCATAATTACCAATATGGATACCTCACACGGCTGGTCATCGTAGATTCTCCATAAAAATGGAGGCCGATGGAGTGAAAGAGCGGGAGGAGGCCAACAGACACACTCAAAGACTCTCTGGCATTTTCTGGACTCCCCTTTCTGCTTTACTAGAGACTGAAAGGGGGAAGTCGAGGGATGCCTCCTACCCCAAACCGGGTTCAGACCTCCAGTCAAAGGTGAACAGGCCAGCCAGAAAGATTTTATCACCCAAAGATGCAGGGTGAGAGCTGGATGCGGGCTGAAAAATCTGAGTGAGAGGGTTTTAGGTTCAGGAGGACTTGGGATAATAGAGGAAGGCGCTTGGGGCCCCTATGAAAATGTACTCTTCGTGCGTTGATCTTGTCTACTGCGAATAAGCCTGTGCTTATATATGCTGTCATTGTAAAGAAGTCTGATAATTGATAAACACAGACCACTAAGAGTGCAAGAAAGGAAAAGATAAGAAAAGCATGTCTGCTTGGAGAACCCCAAGTATTTTTGTCTGATGGCAAAGGCTGAACTGAGGACTTCATCTGAAAGGGGGAAAGAGTCTTTCCTTTGCTCATTTGTGAGCTCTTTCCACAAACATTTCAATCTCAGGGAGGATGGGAAGCAGGGTGATAGCATCCCCATGAGAGGAAGAGTTAGCATTTAGTCCTTCTGGTGTCATTAACCAGAGGATCTCTGCTTGTTAGAAAGGAAAAAGAAGCGCAAATGGTGGTGCATGCCTATAATCCCAGCAATTGGGGAGGTTGAGGCAGGAGGATCACACTTTCGAGATCAATTTATGGAGACTCTGATTCAAAATGAAAATCTGGGGATGTAGCTCAGTGGTACAGTGCCCCTCGGTTCAATCCCCATTACAAAAACAAAACAAAACAAAAAAACCCCTAAGTCTACTTTTCTGGGATCAAATCCAATTCTGTGACCTTGGGAGAGTTATTCTCCATGTGGCTCATTTTCTCATCTGCATAATGAGGATAATAATAGCTCTGACTCTTTTTGCCTATTGTGAGATTAAAGGAATTGATATATGTAAAGTACTTTCAGGCATACAGGAAGACACTGTATATCTTTGCTAATTCTCTTCCTTAGCAGAAGCTTTGAGGAAACTATATTAGAAACCACCTTTTGACCTTAGAGAATGGGACACACAGTTTGTAAGAAGCTTGTGAGGAAATGATAAATCAGAGTTTCTGGGTGTCTTTTGGAAACTACTAAGGCTATTAACATTTTGGAAATGTCGAAAAGTTGTTCTGTTTTGGCTTTTTATTATTTTCCCCAATAAAACTTTAATTGAAAAAAAAGAAACCAGTTTGATCTCTAAGAAAACTCAGGTTCAAACCCCAGCATTCCATTTACCAGCTGATGGCCTTATACTAGTTACTTATCCTCTCTGAGCATCAATTTTCTTGTCTGTAAAATACAGATTCCAATATGTACTCAAAGTTGTTGTGAAGATTAAATAATATAATGCATACAAATTGCTAGGCATAAAGCCTGCCATATAATAAGTGTTTGATAAGTGAATTCTGTTTTGTTTGTTTGTTTTTGTTGTTGTTGTTGTTTTACTTTTATGAGGACATGAAGGAATTGGAAGCTGAAAACTCATGGTTTGGGTACCTGGGAAAAGAATGCCCTGAACATGAGCCAGGTTATCCTTCCAGCAAACATTTCATTCTAATGTGTGTGTGTGTGTGTGTGTGTGTGTATTATGGTTTGGAAATGGGTTGTTCCCCAAAATCTCCTGTGTTGATACAGAAATGTTTAGAGGTGAAATGATTGGATTGTGAGAGCTGTGACCTAATCAGTCCATCCTAAATGAACCTACAGGATGGTAACTATAGGTAGGTGAGGCATGGTTGAAGGAGATAGGTCTCTGGGGGTGTGCTCTGGAAGGTTTCATCTTTCCTGCAGCCCATGCCCCCCTCTCTCTGCTTTCTGGCTTCCATGAGAGGAGTAGCTTCCCTCTACCATGACTTTCTGCCATAAATGCTGCCTCACCTTAAGTCCAGAGCAATGAACTCAGCCACCTATGGACTAAGACCTCTCTGATACAACAAGCCAAAACATACTTTTCCTCCTCTAATTTGCTCTTGTGGGTATTTTGGTCAAAAAAACACAAAAGCTGACTAAAACAATAACAAAAAAATTGCCATTTTAGACTGGGCATAGTGTTGCACACCTGCAATCTCAGCAACTCAAGAGGCTGAGGCAGGAGGATCACAAATTCAAGGCCATTCTGGACAAGACCCAGTCTCAAAATAATATGAGGGGGGCTGGGGATGTGGCTCAAGCGGTAGCCCGTTCACCTGGCACGCACGGGGCGCTGGATTCGATCCTCAGCACCACATAAAAATAAAATAAAGATGTGTGTCGACTGAAAACTAAAAAATAAATATTAAAAAAATTCTCTCTCTCTCTCTTTAAATAATAATAATATGAGGGGTCAGAGTATGTAGCTCAGTTATAGAGCACTTGCCTAGCACATACAAGGCTGTGATTGATTGCCAAGAATGCAAAAAGAGGAAACTTGCATACCAGTGTATGAGTCCCTGAGTTCTACTTGCAGCTATACATGTGTGTGTGTGTGTGCATGTTTAGAAAAAAGCAAGAATATTTTTCCCCAGAAGACCTCAAAATAAGTGGAGCAAATTATAATACTAAAAATCCTCAATGCCTCCATTCTAATAAGTTGAAATACTACTACCCTAGTCAAGAGAAAATAATATAGCAAGAGAAAGTATACACATTTTCTTTAAAAGAAAAATCTTGGTGTAGTGACACACACCTGTAGTCTCAGCTGCTCAGGAGGCTGAGGCACGAGGATCATTTAAGCCTAGCCCAGGCAATCTAGCAAGACCTCTGTCTCAAAATGAGAGAAAGAAAAGAAGGAGGAAAATCATCCATATAGAAACTAATTATTTGAAACAATGACTTAGGCATCAAAATAAAAGATAATTGACCCTTAATAAACATTAAATGAGTGATCCAAGACAGGTAAAAGAAGAGTTTGGCTCTGGAGTTTAAATGACTAGATTTAAACCTTGATTTCACATGTTATTAGTTCTTTCTGATTTAATCTCCCTGGTATTTCTTACTTGTGAATTTTGTGAAGGTTAAACCCCTTAGCAGTGTGCCTAGTATCCAGTTACTGCCCAATAATAAAACAAATTTTTGTTTGACACTGTGTCCTAGGTATAAATTGCTGGTTATTGGAGACATAGAGAATTGATCTGGAATCACACCAACACCACTGTAGGGGCTGATTTCAAGGAATCCTGATTTACTCATGATAAAGTAAAAAAATGTTGGAACATAAATAGTATTTTAACATCATCTAGTTTAACTGCCCACCTAATGCAGAAGCTAATAATTCTTCTAGACAGTTCTATGTACTGTCTATTTACACGCCTGTAGTGAAAAGGAACTTGACCTCACAAGGCTGTCTATTCCCTTTTAAAAATTTTAATGGCTTTCAAGTCTATAACTGGATGTTTAAGATTATAAATTTAATGATGGCACGATAGTATTGTGGTCATCATGTTTGAGCTAATTTAGAAGGATCCTTTATTGAAAACATAATCAACCACAGCCTAGAAAATAAAGATGAGCTCATATTTGCTAACATTTTCAGACTTCTTGATTTTTCCATACTTGGTAGTTCTCAAACTCCAACATTTAATTCAAGCCTATATTCATCTCTAAGAATAATCTTCTATGCTGATTGAACTCCCTGATTTGTTTCCACAAGGAAAATGAAATATTCCCAAAAATTCAAAACTGATTTACAACAACCTAGCCACCAGGTAATTATTCCCTACCACAGAGCACATGTACTAAGAACAAGACAAGATTGCTTTCAAAAAGAATAAGCAGCTGGGCAGGTGTCACATGCCTGTAATCCCAGCGGCTTAGGAGGTTGAGGCAGGAGGATCGCCAGTTCAAAGCCAGCCTCAGCAACAGAGAGGCGCTAAGCAACTCAGTGAGATCATGTCTCTAAATAAAATATAAAATGGGGCTGGGGATGTGGCTCAGTGGCTGAGTGCCCCTGAGTTCAATCCCTGGTACCCCCCCAAAAAAATATGTGTGTGTGTGTGTGTATAAAGAATAAGCAATAATATAAAAATAGGCAAGCCAGCCCCAAGAATAATGACAAATTCCAAAATAGTAATCTCTGTTACTTGATTAAAAAAACAAATACATAAACTAATTGACAAATAAAGTAAAAGAATGAGAGTCCCCAAGATTCTGGAAATTCCCATAAGTTCAAGTATGGTGACAATTGTTTTTGCTGTACAAGAAAAAAATGGAGCTGGGCATGGTGACACACTCTTATAATCCCAGCGATAGGAAGGCTGAAATAGGAGGATCACCGCCTCAGCAAAAAGCAAGGTGTTAAGCAACTCAGTGAGACCTGTCTCTAAATAAAATACAAAATAAGGCTGGAGATGTGGCTCAGTGGCCGAGTTCCCCTGAGTTCAATTCCCGGTACTGAAAAAAAAAAGAGAAGAATAAAATTGGATAGTTCAAGAAAGGAGAACCAAGAATTTTAATAGGAATCAGAAAATGAGATCCCCATTGTGTGGGGAAGCCTTTATATCTGGAGGGACAAAAAAAGAAAAACCATTACTCTTTCCCTCTTCTCTGTGGCTATAGGAAACACAGGCTAGGTAGCAGTTTCATGGGTTTAGGGACACTCCTGAGATGATTCAGCTCTGTGAAAATCACTTTTAGGTTACATTTTAGTCATTTGAAATATTTATTTATTTATTTCTGCAACCTGGGGGTCAAACTCAGGTCCTTACACATGCTAGGAAAGTGCTTTACTCCTGAACTACCTCCATCCCATAATTTGATTCTTCTTGAGACCCTCAGTTAAAGCAGGGGTTTAATTTGTATGAACTCCTGAGGATTGAATCCCAGTGTATGTAATCTCAAAACTAATCTCTTTTTTTTTTTTAGTTACCCCCAGTATGCCCAGGTATTCAGAAATATGATGATTCAGAAATGAAGTTAAGGAAATGGAAATGCCAAATAACACCGTCATTTCATTGCACTAGTCTAACTAAATAAAAATCACTTCAACACCAGCACACTCCCAGCCATCAGTGTGCCCTGCAAATGCTGCCTTAGGCCATAGCTGTCCTCTTTAAGGCCTCAACTCAGAATCATGACAGCATTTTCAACTCTGTAAAAATGATTAGTAAAGAACTCACATTCTCCCCAAAGCCTCATTTTCAGCGGTTAGTGTTGCCCACAAAGTCATTCTAGTCAGGATTTAAACAGGCCAGTCTCTTCTAGTTGTCGTATCTTATAAAGTAAGAGCTTTATTTCACTGAACTCCAAGCCCTGAAGAAGAGGTGGGCCAAGTAGTTGGTAAGTTTGTTCTGACAAAGATTCTTTGCTTGACCAAACTCTCATCAAGCTCTAAATCTTCTAGCTCCTATGTACATCCTTGTAAAATTCACTTTTAGCAAGAACCCTCCTAATTCAGTTTAACAAGTACCCTACAACCTCAATATCTTATCACCCTTTATACCTAATCTAGTTCCTCATTCTCACTGTGCCCCAGTTGATGTCTCATCACCTGGCCTGTCTTCAGCAAGATTTCTGGTATGTCAGTTTAGCCAGAATCCCTCTCATTCCGAATGTTTCTTCTTAGAAATTTCCCATCCACTCACTTCCACCCTATTCCTTAACTATAAACACCCACTTACCTATGCTGTATTTGGGGTTGAGTTCAATCTGTTTCTCCAACTGCAAAATCCCCCTGCAGTAGTCCCTATATATATTTGATGTTCCCAAATAAAGTCTGCCTTACTGTGTCTTAACAAGTGCCATCAAATAATTTTTTCTTTGACAGTTCCCTTAAAAATACAGAGTGAAGAGCTAGGGATATAGCTCAGTGATAGGGTGACTGCCTACCATGCTCAAGGCCCTTGGTTTGATCCCTAACTCTGAAAACACAAACACACACACACACACACACACACACACACACAGAGCAACTCAGTTTTCTATGAGAGGAAAAATTCACTCTTGGCTGTTGATTTGATCCCTGGGCCATGGGAGAAACCATGCTGCAGAGCAGAAGTGCTCTCTTAGCAACACAAAGCAGTTGGGCATAGAATGAATAGAAAACCAGAAGCTTGAGAGGCTTGGCAACCTAGGATCATTCAAGATCTGCATATTCAAATAAATCCAGATTCTTTCCAGGTTAAGAATTTGTTCTTTGGGAATAATGATTGTTCAAGAATGAAATGCAAAATGTTTAAGTCAAAGACAGCCCTCCCATCACCTATTAGAAAAGATTACCCCAAATCTGATAGTAGTAAATTGTTTTTTATAGTTAAAAGAAATAAATAGAAATTCATCTTAAATCCTTTTGTTTACCTTGTTTAGAATAGAAAAGTATTTGTCCATATCAAGTGAACCATCTCTACTAATTGCAAGATCTGAAAGAATTTGCAGATTACTGTTTCATATAATTGTGTGATTGCAGCTGATCTAATAGCTAGATCACATTACAAGAGGCAAAAACTAAGCAGAAGGGAAAAGGAAGGGATAAACTGGAAAAAACTCCATGGCCTAGGAGTTAGGACATTAGCTAGCTTTGTGTCCTAGGGAAAATTGCTTAGGTTTTCTAAACTATAGTTTTATTATGTATAATACAAAGATCAGACTAAAATCCTCCCCTGCTCATACATTTCATGAATTTAAACTCTATTTTTCCTTTCAGAAACTGGTCCCCAAACCGGGCATGGAGGCACATGCCTGAATTCCAATGACTCAGAGGCTGAGGCAGGAAGATTGAAATGTCAACCTTGGCAACTTAGCAAGACCCTGTTTCAAATAAAAAAGGCTGAGGATTCAGTTCAGAGGTAAAATGTCCCTGGGTTCAATCCCCTGTACCAAACAAACAAAAACCCTAATCTCCAATGTCCCCAAATTGTGTTTAAATTCACTTTAGACTCACTGAGGGATTATGGAGCATCTTTTAGTATTTGTGCCTTTATTTCTCCATTCAAAGACTCACACATACTTCATAGGGATATTATGAGAAAGTGAGATGAAACAGTACTTAGTTATATGAAACTCCAAAGAAAATTAGAAATCAAAGAAAATTAAATCTTCAAATTAACTCCAAATTCTGTATTCAGGAATTTCCTCCAACCAGACTTCAAATGCGACTCAGTTACAAAATATACCTATATCTATATCTATCTAGGTATTCATTTAGCTATATTTATATATCCATTAGAATTTTTTAAATTTCTTATTCTAGGGGTTGCTGGGTTTACCAAATAAAAACATGGGACAGTTCATTAACTTTTAGTCTTAGATAAACAATGAATAATGTTTTAGAATAAGTATGTATGGGGGCTTATAAAACAATACCTAAGATAATGGCACTTTGACATGACCAGTGCTTTGAGCTTTAGGACATTGGAAAAGCCTTGGATCAATGTCTCTTTCTGATTTTCTCTTGCTCTCTTTTTTCCTTTCTTCCCTTTCTTCTCCAAAGAAGTTGTCTTCTTTTTAATATACTAGCCTATCAAAACAGTTAAAAACAAAGTTTCTAAAAGATATTTTAATTGTTATTGAATAATAATTCTGGTCTATGTGGCATTGTCTCTCTTTTTCCTTTCATAGTTTTTAAGTGTTTTTTTAATGGGAAATAAGAGAATAACTTTTGTGTGCCCTCTCTGGATATTGTGTGAGAAGGATCAGATTGCTCTATGGGGAGAGAAAGAGTAAGGCAGGAGTGGGTGGGGTGGGGGGATACAGGAGTAAAGGAGGGTATAGCTGGCAGGAAATTTAAAGTGAAGTAATGACATTAGCCTCTCCTTTATATTCACCTTTTCTTTCTTTTTCTCTTTTACAGTTTTGGGGATTGAACCCAAGGCCATAAGGAAATTCTCTAACACTTGGCTACATCCCCAGCCTTTTGTATTTTTTATTTTGATATTGTTTATTTTATATTACTAATTTTCTGAGACTGGCCTCAAACTTGCCATCCTCCTGCTCATCCTCCTGAGTTGCTTGGATTACAGGTGTGAGCCATTGCCCAGCAGTAATTTTTTTTTCTTTTAATTAAAAAAAAACTGTAGAAGCATTCATAATATCAACAAAATAACTGTAAGTTATTTTTCAGTTACAGAGTGTTTTTCTGTTAACATAAAAATTATTTCATAGAAGCTACTTCAGGAACACTGAAGATGAAAAAACTGTCTTTCTCATATACATACCAACAAGAACCTGTTTTAAATTTCATACCAACAAGAACCATTTTAAATTTCCATTCCAATTTGCAACCTTCATCTTGTACCAGGCAAAGTTTCTGGCTATTTAAGAACAAAGACACATTCAGTGGAGTGTTATCATACAAAAGAAGACATTGTAAAGTTTAAAAAACATCTTACACAACCTTACATTTCAAATTTTTTTCTTTAAAAGGAGTGAGTTGGATACAGGGATGTCAAATGCTTTATAGACAAGAAAAAACTGTGCTAGAGTCAAATACTTATCATCTTTATCTTCATCTGCCTCTTCCCTTTCACTCTCCACTTTGTCTTCCTCTTCTTTTATTTTATTTTATTTTATTTGCTTTTTCAGCCTTCCCAGCTTTTTTTGCTGCATCAGGTTTTTCCTGAGCCTAGTAGGCAACATAAGCTTTTCGTGTTCTTCTTTTCACAAGGCTGTATCTTCAGCAGCCATGTTATTCCACATCTTTCTCAGTTTCTTCTCAGTATTGCCAATGGACAAGCCTGGGTGTCTTCCTTTGATTTTTTTGGGCACTACTCAGAACAAAACAGAACGCCATAGGGGGTCCCTTGGAGGCTTTGGGGTCCTTGAACTTCTTTTTTGTTTCCCCTTTAGGGAGGATATAAGTTTTCATTTCTCTTTCATAATGGATCTTGTCCACCTCTGCCATGTCTTCACTTTTTCTTTCTCTTTAACACACATGGTCTTCCACTTCTCTGAGCACTTTTTAGAAAACTCTGAGAAGCAGACTACAGCATCTGGGTGCTGCTTCTTATTCTCCCACAAAGTTTGCAGCAAGGATGCATATGTTAACAGTTTGCCTCTTGGCTTCTTAGGAGTTCCTTTGCTCATGTTTAGTTGTTTCTTTTTACTGTGGCACAGAGTTGCCCAAGGTGTATCTAGCTCTCACTCATCCCAGCACTGTCTCTAGGAAGCTCAGTGTTCTGCAATGACGGTGAGAGCCGGAGCCACTATATTCACCATTTTAATACCAGATCATGTCGTGTAAACCATAGGGCCTGAAAGATAGAAAATAAAATTTGATCAGTACATGCACACAAAAACTGGTACCCAAATGTTCATATCAATGTATTTAGAAAAGTCAAAAAAGTGGAAATAATGCAAATGCCCATTAAGGGATGAATAGATAAACAAATTATGATATATTCACACAATGGAAGAATGATATTTAGCCATAAAAAGAATAAAGTACTGATACAATCTACCACATGGATGAGGCTTGAAAACCTTATGCTTAGTGAAAAAAGCCAGACACCAAAAGGCACATATTGTATGATGCTATTTATATGAAATGTCCAGAATAGAACAATCTATAGAGGCAGAAAGTAGATTAGTGGTTGTCTGGGCTACATCAAGTGACTGCTAATGCATGTGTAGTGCCTTAGTTTTTTGAAGGATGATGAAAATGGACTAAAATTAGATAATTATAGGTAGTAAAATTGGTTGTGTGATGGTTCTACAACTCTATGGCTATACTAAAAGCCACTGGATTTACACTTTAAAAGAATGAATTTTATTATTTATGATCATATCCCTAAGGTATTATTTTTTAAAAGTCAGTACAATCAATCAATCAAACAAACAAAAACTTGGTCAGATCTCAAATGATGCTAAACAGAGCCATTTCTAAAAAACCAGCAAAGGTCTGGGCACAGTGATGCACATCTGTAATCCCAGCAATTTGAGAGCTAAAGCAAGAGTATCACAAATTCAAGGGTAGCCTTGTCAACTTAGCAAAACCCTATCTCAAATAAAGAAAGAAAGAAAGTAGGCTGGGTATGCAAGGAACTTAAGCTAATTACATTACTGGTTATTAAACTTTTTATCTCACAGAATTTTCACAACAAAATGGATGGTGGTTAAACTTCAAAGAGAAAGTTCGGAAGGTTCTATTCCCCTGTAAGGGAGGGAGAATATGTCATCTGAGTTCGTATTTCTGTCTGCTAAAGGTCAGTTTTCTCCCAACTGAGAAAATCGGTTGGAGTTGAGACAGCTATGTTTTTGGTAGACTGTGCTGTAGTTAGATCAGGTAAGCTCAGGTAAGATTTCCTTCTGCATCTGCTGTAACCCAAATGTTTGCAGTTAAAAGTAACCTTACATAATTTCAGTGGGCTCTTGGTTTACGTTTTGCTTTTACTACATTCTCAGCCTTATTACAATGGTTTATTTCTTGTTTTGGTGCTGCTTGGAAATTTCCTCATCCCTAGACATCTTTAATAAAAGGTGCCCAGTCTGCACATACCCAGAACTCCAAAGATGTTTTGGAGCTCAGAGCTCTCAAAAAGCTCTGGGTGGTATCTTGCCTGTGATCCAAACTTAGTGTCAGAATTTGCTCCTGTGCTGTGAGATCTTTCTGTGTGTGCCTCCAGCCCTTATTCCTTTCCTGGTGCTGCTACTCTAGAACAGAAAAGAAAAAAAAAATAGCTCTATGTCCAGTAATGGCACCCTATTTGGTTTATAGCCCTGCTCCAAGGCCTTCCAAGGAGGGAGGTTTAAAACATCAGAGGCTACTACTCCTTGCAGCCAGCCAGAGAGCTTAAGGACCAGCTGGTTGTCTTTCCTCCTCCTTTTCTCTCCTCAGCAGGATGGAAAGCTGCTTCCCCTCCCTCTTTCTCAGGACTATAGTTCTTCTCATTGCTTTCTTCCCCTTACCTCCTGGCTGTCTTTCACAGGCTGCCAGGTTGCCATGCCAATAAGGTTCCCATGGTTACTAGGAAGAGCTGCAGCATTCCCATAGGCAGCTCCCATCTACCCAAAGAGAAAGGGAGACCATTACTGCTCCCAGGGCAAAATAAATAAATAAGCAAATAAAAAAGGACAGAAGTGGTCTCAGCCCTGGAGCTGTTAGAAGAAGAATCTTGTTTAGCTATGAATTCTCCAGGCTGGACCTTGGACCAAATCTTACTGTCTCTAGTCAGGCTGTCTCTCCCCTAAACCTGAGGACAGCGGCTTCTGGCTCTGGTTCAAGTCCATTGTTTTGCCGAGTGTGGGGTCCAAATAGATACCACATTGTGAGGATTGTGTTAATATGTAAATAACTAATACATCTGTGTTCTTTGTCTAGCAAGGAAACTGGCAAAATGCAAAGCATGCTCTCTGTCTCCAAGGTTGGATATCTTGTTGGAGAAACTGCTTTCTCCTTATGGTGCTGTGTTCTGTGGTGTTCTTCCTTGGATTGTCCATCTTAGGCCACATCATGTTTGTTTGTTTAGCAAAGTTTGTTTTAATAAAATATAAGTATATTTTAATATAAAATTAAAAAATAAATAATTTGAAGAAAAACATTCACTATTCCAAGGTCAATATTTTTATTTCCTCTTCTTAAGTATTCATTTTAAAAATTTCATTTTCTTGTTTAATTCACATATAATAATTATACATGTTTATGGAATACAGTGTGATATTTTGATACATGTATACTGTGTGTAATGGTCAAATCAACATAATTAGCACTTTCATCTCTTTAAATATTTATCATTTCTTTGGGCAAGGTAATCTTAAAACTCTTATCTTCTAGGTCTTCATAAAATATAAGGGCTGGGGTTGTAGCACAGTGGTAGAGCTCTTGCCTAGCATGTGCAAGGTCCTGGGTTTGCTTTCCAGCACTGCCACCAAAAAAAAAAAAAAAAAAAAAGAAGAAGAAGAAGAAGAAAGAAAGAAAACAAACAAAAAACAGAAGTATAATAAATTATTGTAAATGATAGTCATTATATTGGTCTATAGAACTCTGGAACTTATTCCTAGATCAAGCTGCTTCTCATTCTTGAAAATAGCCCACATTCTCCCTTGAATGTGTATCTATCTTCCTAAATAAACGTTTGTCTGACTTTTTCTGGCTTGTGCTGAAATTTTTTTCTATCATATATGCCAAGAAGCCCATGGGTCCTGAGTTCAGTTCTCTCTCTCTCTCTCTCTCTCTCTCTCTCTCTCTCTCTCTCTTTCTCTCTAGGAACTCCTCGGATCCTTCTCCGGAGACAATTTTTCTCCTGTGACATCTTTTGGTGCTCAAATGTTGGGCTTCAGAGGCATCAACTTTAGTAAGAGTTATCAAATATTTTCTTTTTGTCTTGATTATGACGTATTCTGTCCCTGTAGCTTTCCCCTCTCCCTCCCTCTCTTCCTCTCTACCTTCCAAAGACCAGAGAGCATAATCTCAATAGTCTCATTTGACGTGGCTCCCTTTTTTGGGTGGCTGGGAAATCCCCAGGCTATATAGATTCAAGTGGCAATAAGGTGACGGCTGACAATGTCCTAGGGATCTGGTAAGAGTCTTTGAACTCTAAAGACCATGAAGGAGCTCAGTGGTCCTTTTTTTTTTTTTTTTGTAGTTGTAGATGGACAGCATACCTTTATTTTACTTTTATACAGTGCTGAGGATTTCTGTGGTGCCCAGTGCCTCACATATGCGAGGCAAGTGCTCTGCCATGGAGCTACATACAGCCCCAGCCCCCTCAGTGATCCTTTTTAAAGCTCTTTCTTTCTTTTTTTTTTTTTTTTTACAGTGTTCATTGACAAGTTTTCACTTTTTTTAAAGAGAGAGTGAGAGAGGGAGAGAATTTTAATATTTATTTTTCAGTTATCGGCGGACACAACATCTTTGTTTGTATGTGGTGCTGAGGATCGAACCCGGGCCACGCGCATGCCAGGCGAGCGCGCTACCGCTTGAGCCACATCCCCAGCCCAAAGCTCTTTCTTTTTGTTATGCTGCACAGTGGGAATTATAGGTTTCTCAGCCTCCATGGATCTTAGAATGGTTGATGTTCTTACTGTTTCTCTTCCTCTTCTCCTTGGCCAAAAGCCCTCTTGCCTTTTAGCAGACGAGTGCTTGTTTATAAAATCACAAAGATCCCATTCCTGGATCAGAAGGAACATATATTACTTGTCTGGAAGGTGCACATGAGGAATTGGTCTCCCAGAGTCTTGAGCACCGGTTTGTTTTTCCAAATGTGAGATTCACCCAGGACACATGGAGGGACCCGGCCTTGATGTGACAATCAAGAAAGCTACCTCCATTAATCACCACATTCAGACCTGATACACTTAGTTGCAAATCTTTTGACACTAAACTTCTGCTGATCTCTAATCCCTAAGTTTTAGCTAAAACTCTGGCCTGTCTTTTGTCACTCCCTTTTCTAAACTATCTTTTGCACAGTCTCACATGTGCCCCAGTTAAGTTACCCTATCCTAGGGACTATCATTTTCACTGTTGGAGAAAGAGATTTGTAAAGAGGTGGTACAAAGCCTGTGCCCTATTAGGAGTCATGGTTTATGTGCGGCCTTGAGAGCCAACAGTTTCTTAGGCCTACAGGCACCAGCCCTGAAGTCTAAATTCCTTCATTTCTACAGTCAGTGAGCCAAAGGACCGATAACTCAGCCTAGGGTAGGAAATAGTTAATTTCATTTCCACCTTAATTATGGAGGGGGAGAAAAATAAAAAAGTCAGTTTTAAAATAAAACTATTGGCAAAATAGTGAGGGTTTTGTTCAACACAAAGTGGACCCCTATTACATGAACAATTTTCTAATTAAAACTTACAAGATTTCATCCTATCCCAAAGTGCCTCTAAGCTCTCTACAAAGTTTTGTGTCTTTGCTATTTAAAAAGATATTGTAAATTCTTAAGTGTACCTAGATTATTTGAGATTTTAGGGATGTCCTTTTTAGAATTTTTCAATTTCTGTTTTGGGGGAGGTATCAGGTATTGAACTCAGAAGCACTTGACCACTGAGGTAGATTCCCAGCCCTATTTTGTATTTTACTTAGAGCCAGGGTCTCACTGAGTTGCTTGGTGCCTCACTTTTTTTGAAGAGACTGGCTTTGAACTTGGGATCCTCCTGTCTCAGCCTCTCTAGCCACCAGGATTACAGGTGTGCGCCACTGGGCCAGACTTTAATTTCTTTTCCAAAAGGCCTAGATAGGAGTACATCTATGAAGACTTGAATTGGGTGTAAACATACTTTATATACAAATAGAGATATGAAAAATTGTGGTATATATGTGTAATAAGAATTGTGATGCAAAAAAACCCCCACAAAACACATGCATAAAGGCATGAATTGGTGTGAACATACTCTATACACAAAGATTTGAAAAATTGTACTCTATATGTGTAATAAGAATTGGAATGCATTCTGCTGTCATGTATTTAAAAAAATAAAATCAATAAAAATAAAAAATTAAAAAAAGCAAAAAAAAAAAAAAAGGCCTAGGTAGGGGCTATCAAACACCCTGAAAACCGCATAACTGGGACGAGGACATTAGTACCACCAATAGTTTGCAGACAATTGGGGAAAGACTTAAAGGTCCAGTCTGTGGGGATTCATAGAGCACCCCCAGAGACTCAACGTTAGGCAGACTTAAGGGTCTGATCCCAGTGGATACTCCAGAGTACTTTGGAGGCTCAAAGTGGGATAAACTTAAGGGTCCAATCCTGGTTGGGGACTTAAAGAGTTCCCTGGAGGCTACATTATTGAAGAAATTGGAAGGTCTGATCCTGATAGGGACACATAGAGTGTATCCTGAAGAGATAATTTGGGACAGACTTAAAGATCTGATCCCAATTGGGGACTTAAAGAATACTCTGAGGCCTGGTTTGTATTTTTCAAAAAGCCACATTGGAATTATAGGTAATTGAGTATATATCCCTGAGAACTCATCCCTTAGGTTCATAGTAAATAATTAAAATTGGTTTAAGACAGAGGACTTAGATCAACTTCCTTTTTTTCTGTAACACGACTGGGGCCCAACATAAATTTTTTAAAAAATAGAGGCTTGTTCTATAAATGGGAAAAATAAACAGAGATCTGAGTCTGGGTCTCACATTTTCCTCAAACTGTCTTTAAAAATGGAGGTGGGGCTAATTATTCAAAGGCTGTTATCTTAAACAACTATTCAAGAGCTAAGTCGCAAACTCACTTGGGATTAAGGAAAGAGAATTATTCTCTGATAAAAAACAGAGAATAAACAGTTGGTGTTGGATGAGGTGGATCTATGTCATAGATGGACAAGGAGCCACCTGAACCATTGTTTCAGTGTCCAGATGTGATTGATAGATCTTGTTCCAGCCATGTTCAACTGTACAGATCTCCCTCTCCACCAGGTGTTCAGAATGTCAGTCCTGACTTGCTTCAGTTTCCTTTCTGTGGGAGAAAGTTGGTGGGTGGGACAGGGGAAGTCTAAAGACATTAAAGATAGTTGTCCAGGGCCACTCCTCCATGCTGCCTGAAGGTCTCATGTCCTGAGTCTAACACTGACAGCCCTCGGGGGTACCAATTATTAACCACTGTCTTTTGTTTCTTATTGACTTGGCCCAGTGGTGGAGGGTGCCTTCACTCAGTAAATCTTGGATCCTGAGACAAGTCTTAGTCTGATTTGAGCTTTTTGGCCAAGAGGTGACTCATTATACCAGAGCGTAAGCTGAGCAGTCTCTCCTTCTTCAGAAATGCTTCTTCCCCAAATCTGTCCCTGTGTCTACCATTTAAATAGGGACCCATTATGAGAGATTCTCAAGATAGAGCTCCCCTGTCTTTATCTTATTTAAAAAAAATATTTTTTAGTCATTGCTGGACCTTTATTTAATTTATTTATTTGTATGTGGTGCTGAGAATTGAACCCAGGGCCTCACATGTGCCAGGTAAGCACTCTCTGAGCTACCACTCTAGCCCCTCCCCTGGCTTTAAATTAGACTGCCTTTTAGACTCTCACAAGATATCTTTTCTGTACTCCCCTCATCTGGAAAGAACAAGACCAAAAATTATCACTTCAAGTAAACTATCCCTTATCTCTCCTAGTTCAAGGAGCCAATTTACTTTCTCTATTGGGGATATCATCCAGAGCACTAACGGGCTTGCCTCCCACTTCAAATTGAGGAGCATAATATGAAATCATGTCCTGTCCCAAAAGGACAAAGGGAATATGTAAGGCAAATTTTAAAGGCACAGCTATCTGGCAAATGTCCTCCTTAGATTAAACAGTTTTCAAGAAGTTGGTATATTCTGTTCTGAGTGAGGCCCAGTTCTCCCCCACACATCACTATCAACGTTGTGATGGTCTTAGCACAGATAAACCAGAATTCATTACAAGAAAGGCATCTAAGGGTTTCATGGTCTCCCAAGGTAACAAGTCACATGCTAAGGGTGGATAGACCAGAGGCTTGCACCTTTTTCATGGCCACTCATGAAGGAGGGGAGAAGTTATGATCATACTGGTAAGGCAGCAGTTAAGTCCAGAGGCCATGGAAGGAGTGGCAGAAACTGCTGACAGCCAGAAGTCCCAAGATTGGGGAGATATCCCCTAGCCAAAAAGACAGTTTCCTTGGTGCTGGCACCATGTTCTGTTCTCTTTCATTTGTTTTATTTATTTACTTTTTTTTTAACGAGGGGAGCCTTGTCCTCAAAGGTAATACCAGAGGATGACCTAATCACAGTTGAGAAAAAGGAGATGCCTGATAATTTTCTACACCCAAACCTGGCCTGATTATCAGATGGGGAAATGAAATTTAAAAAATAAAACTCTATGCCAAAAATAAATAAATAAACAGATAGATAGATCATGGCAATGATGTCACAACTCTTCAAATATACTAATAGCCTTTGAATTACACAATTTCTGTGTGTGAATTATTATTTATGAATTATAGCTCAATAAAACTCTTTTTAAAAACTGAGAAAAAATCAAAAAGAAATATTTAGGGCTTGGCAAACAGTTGAGCGCTAATAACTTTAGTAGGTTAATATGAAAAGTCAAACAAAGCCCATTGGTCTTAATCTCTAGCTAACTAAGGAGAAATTCTTTTAAACCTTTGCTAATTCTGGACTCAGAAAATTCAGTTCAGAATCGTCACTTTTTGGAGGGAGGGGGCTGTACTGGTGATTGAACTCAGGGGCACTCGACCACTGAACCTCATCTCCAGCCCTATTTTATATTTTATTTAGAGATAGGATGTCACTAATTGCTTAGCATCTCAACATTGCTGAGGCTGGCTTTAAACTTGCAATGCTCCTGCCTCAGCCTCCCAAGTGGCTGGAATTACAAGTGTGCGCTACCACTGTATCCTGCTTGGAATGTGTTTCTTTTTTATTTCCTGGGTGTTGTCAAGGTGAATTGAGACTACTTTTCTAAACATTTATCAAGGGGAAAATTCCCTTAGTCCATATTTTTGTTGTTATGACAAAAATACCTGAGACTGGATACTTTACAAAGTAAAGAGGTTTATTTGGTTTATGATGCAGTGGCTGGAGGATCTAAACAGCATGGTTCCAGCATCTTAGTTGGGGTCTCATGTTTGTGTCACAATATGTCTGAATAGCAGAAAGGGAATAGCCATGTATAGAAGGATCCAAACACATGGGGGTGGCCTCCCTTTGTAACAACCTGCTCTTATGGGTTTATCCCTTCCAAAGTCAGTTATGATTCAATCATCACCCAATAGACCTCACCTCTTAAAAGGTCCACTGTCTCTCAACATCATCACTCAGAACATCATCACTTCCAGCACATACATCTTTGGGTGACACACTCAAACCATATCTAAACCCTAGCATCCCTCAACATTATACTATGATGTCCTGGTAAGATAACTTTATCATCTCCATAATGGGGACAATAATAAATATAATTTATGTTAGCATATATAAAAAATTAGAGTAAGCAAAGGAGATGTACTGGGGTTCTCCAGTGGAACCTCAGCCATCATTAGCTGAGGACATTTAGCACATTTAGGAAATATATATTTGGTTTTTGGCCCTAGCTCCTGGCAAAGAGCCCTACAATCCTTGGAAGTTACTGAATAGGAGTACCTTTTGTTATTCACAACAAGCCCCTTTCAATTATATCTGAATTTATACAAAAAATATATGAAGCCAGAAGTGGTGGCACACGCCTATACTCTCAGCAGCTCAGGAGGCTGGGGCAGGAGGATCCCAAGTTCATGGTCATCCCCAGAAAGTCAGTGAGACTTGTCTCAAAATAAAAATAAAAAGTGCTGGAGATGTAGCTCAGTGATAAAGAGGCCCTGGGTTCAATCCCTAGTACTACAAAACAAACAAACAAACAAATTAATTAATTAATTAATATATGTGTATATATGGCAGTTTATATTATAATACATAATATACATTATATATCAAGGTGAATCTTAGTGGGCCCCTGCATAGCTTTTGGTGGGGAGATTGCTGGTCACCAGAAAGACTAAGTTATGATTAGAGAGTTGGAACTTTCAACCTCACCCAACTCTCCAACGCTAGGGAAAGGGAGATGGGCTGAAGATTGAGTTAATTACCAATGGCCAATGACTCAATCAATCAATCATGCTTAAATAATGAAACTCCATAAAAATCCTGAAGTTCAGAGAGCTTCTAGGTCAGTGAATTGCATCTGTATGCCAGTAGGTGGCACCCCAGTGAGGGCATGGAGGCTCAGAGCAGCCCAGTCCCTCTACCTCTTCTACGTACTTCTTCCAGAGTTGTATCCTTTAATAATAACCCAGTACACTTAAGCAAAGTGTTTTGAATTCGGTGAGCCATTCTAGCAATTACTGAACCTGAGGAGGTGTCATGGGAATTCCCGGTCTATAGCTGGTCAGTTGAAAGTATATAGTTTAGGACTTTTTACTGGCATCAGAAGCAGAGGCGCAGAGGCCTTTTAATTTTTTTTTTTTTTTTTTGTACTGGCGATTGACTCCTGAGGTGCTTAACCACTGAGACACATCCCCAGCCCTTTTTTATATTTTATTTAAAGGCTTAGGGCTTTTCTGAGGCTGTCTTTGAACTTATGATCCTCCTGTCTCAACCTCCCAAGCAGCTGGGATTATAGGTGTGCACCACTGTGCCTGGCTGTACTTTTAACTTTTAACTGAGCCTTTTAACTTGTGGAATCTGACACTAACTCCAAGTAGATAGTGTCAGAATTTAATTGAATTGTTGAACACCTAGTTGGTGTCAAAGAATTGAAGAACTAGTATGAAAAAACACTATCTTGTTCCTGTAAATTTTTATTGTCCCGAAGATACTTCACAATTCTGCACATCCCAAATAACCGATAATCATACAAAATATTTCTTGCCTATAGACATGCAAATTAATTCCATCAAGTGAAGCTTAAGCTAGGCATTGTGAGACACACCCATAGTTCCAGCTACTCAGAAAGATGAGGGAGGAGGATTGCAAGTTCAAGCCCAGCCTCAGCAACCTAGTTAAACCCTGTCTCAAAATTTTTTCAAAAAAGGGCTGGGATTGTGGCTCAGTGTCAGAGCTCTTGCCTAGCATGTGTGAGGCACTTGATTCAATTCTCAGCACTACATATAAATAAATAAAATAAAGGTCCATTGACAACTACAGATGTAGTTCAGTGGTAGAGTGCTCATATGGAAGGCCCTGAGTTCAATTCCCAGTACAAAACAATAGTCTCTGGGCTGGTGATGTAGCTCAGTGGTAGATCACTTGCATATGCAAGGTCCTGGGTTTGATTCCTAGTATCCCCAATAATAATAATAAATAAAAATCAGATTATCATCCATTATAAATTCACTTTGAAATTCTTTATTCCATGTGAATCTGTGGGTTTTTTGGTTTCTCCCTTGAACTAGTTGTAACATCTTAGCAATTCCCTCACTAATAATTAATTACATTTTCATTTTAAAAAATTCTATATGAAAGTTGTGTTTTATCTTCCTTGGAAATTATCCTTGAACAATTCTTGTCTTACTATTTTTGTAAAACAAGAAGTGCCTTTAGTCCTAGAGTTTATCCAATACACTAGGAACCCTTCTCAGTTAAATCAAGAGGTTAAACATTTACTTTACTAAAAGTTTCAATGTAGGCTTTTTGTTTTGGGGGAGTGGGGGGAGGTTACTGGGTATTGAACTCAGGGCAATCCTCCTGCCTCAACCTCCGGAGCTGCTGAAATTACGGATGTTAGATATGCACATTAATGAAAGATTACATTTATTGAGCAATATGTTTATTATTTTCTCTTTGGGGGAGGGGTGCTGGAGATTGAACCCAGAACCTAATACATGGGAAAGTGCCCTACCACTGAGCTACACACTCAGATCCTTACTGAATATTTTTTCAGACATCATTTTAAGTACTTTATAAACTACATTATTTGTATTGTCCCTATAAGGTAATGACAAACACAATTCATTACTCAAAAATCAAAAATCATATCCTAGCTGAGTGCTGTGGCTCATGCCTGTAATCCTAGTGATTTGGGAAGCTGAGCAGGATGATCCTAAATTTCTGTGCAGCTTCAGCCACTTAGTGAGACCCTATGTCAAAAATTAAAAAAGGACTGGGGACATAACTCAATGTTATGGGTTCAATTCTCAGTAACCCCCGACTCAATTTTACTATCGATAATAAAAAGACTATTTCATTCTCTTCATTAGCATTATCTTATTTTACTTTTTGTACTGTCTTACCCAAGCAAATGGTTTAATTGTACTTTACAGGAATTTCCCCAAAAACCAGTAAGCCCTTCAATGGAAAACATCGTATTTGAACAGTGCCATTCTTTGAATTGTTATTGTGTAACAAGAAAAAGAAATGAAGAATTGATACATCTTACAACATGGATGGACCTGAAAACATGTGCTAAGTGAAGAATCCAGTCACAAAGTACCACATATTGAATGATTTCATTTATATGAACTAAAATAGAACAGATAAATCCATAGAGTCAGAAAGCAGATTGATGGTTGCCTAGTGGTAGGAGGGATTGGGAGAAAAAGAGAGTGAATGCCAACAGAGAAAGGGTTTTTTTCTGTTTCTTTCCTTCCTTCTCTCTTTCCCTCCTTCCTTTCTTTTTCGTAGTACTGGGGATGGAACCTAGGGGCACTTTACTGCTGAGCTACATCCCTAGATCTTTTTTTTTATTTTGAGACAGTATCTCACTAAGCTGGGGAGTGTTAGAGTCTGCAAACAAGTCAAAATAACTCCTGACATTTTGCCAGAGAAATGTTAGAGTTCCTAAACAAGTCTGGATGGTGCCTGGCAAAATGCCAGAGGGAGTGGTTTGAGAAGTAACAAAAGCGAGCCATTAAGTGTGGAGATTCCTGATTGGTTGACTGCTGTATCTAGTTTATGCTAATTAGATAAGCTGTGTGGAATGTATAAATACTGCTCCTGTCCTGCAATAAACGGCTCCTACTCCTGCTGTATCAACGTACACAAGTTATTCGTCACCCCCCCGGTTATTTTGCCCAGCCAGCCGGGCAGCGGCAGATGGTGGCCCGTTACGGGGAGCCCCGGGACATTCGGGGGTAAGTGACGAAAAAAAAGCTGCCCGTCCATTGATAGGACGGGAGCAACTCTGCTCGTCCCTAGGCAGATAGGGCGAGAGGAAAAATGGCCATTTCGAGAAAATGAGGAAGATTGATACAGTATGTTTGTGTCTTGTTTTGTCTCAGTGTATTGTATTGTCTTTGTGATGAAACTATGGAAGGGGTGAGGAGTAAATTACTAAGGGAAGGAGGCACCCCAGTGGAACCAAGAATAGTTAGGGCATGTGTTGATAAAAGCCCAAGAACTCTAGTCAGAAAGAAAAAGAAAGTTCAGAAGAAGAAGGATTATCAGAATAAAAGTTGCAGCAAAAGGCTATTACTAAATACTTTTCGTTATCGGAGGGTACGTGAAGCAGAGAGGCGGCTGCCGAGTGTGCAAGCTGGTCACAGCGCAGCAAGGATTTTCCAAGAGGCGGCAGTGACTGGCCCTTCCCCGCCTCCTGGCCGGGGAGCTGGCTCTCACTGCTGAGAGCCCAAATCTAGACCTGACTCGGAGGCACAGTCTTGAAGGCTCTTGCTCCCTGTGCCCAGTAGCAGTTTGAGTCCGGGACACTCCCCAGGGCCATCTGGGGTTGCCCAGGCACTACAGCCGGCAAAAGACGCTACTGGTGTCCCTGATGTTTGGTCATTTTCAATGCCAATAACTAAGCTACAATGGTTCTCCCACACCTGGAAGCTGATGAGTAATGAGCACTATTAATGCTTATTTCAAATGTAGAAAACCTTGAGATAATGTACTAAATTGTTCAGAAGGTTGTTTTCTTAGTAGAATGCTACAGGATTTTCTTTAGCCCTCCGGAGTTCCTGCCTTCGTCCCAGTGCCGGTAAAGACCAAGGTGGAAGAATTTCCAGTGTTGCTGAAAACCGGACGAGACTTCAGCTGAGAAACAGACGAGACTTCGGATCAAGCTAGCTGCTTGCAGAACTTACCTGGACTGTGATTTAAGCTAGCTGCCTGCAGAACTTACCTGGACTGTGATTTACCTGAACTGTGAGTTAATCTGAACTGTGAGTTAATCTACACTGCTTCACCTGGACTGAGACAACAAACTGTAATCTATAACAAATTGTAACTCGGTATCTTTGTTAACAGTGTCATTGCTGGTATAATTTTTCCAAGGGCTTCTTGCATGGAGCCATCAATTGGCTTGGTATTGTGGCATTTTGTATCCTCCCTTTCTGTTTGTAGCAGGTTATTTATGGTGTTTCTGTAAAAACCACTATGGTCCTTATTTAAATTAAACAAAAGGGGGAAATGTTAGAGTCTGTAAACAAGTCAAAATAACACCGGGCATTTTGCCAGGGGAATGTTAAGAGTTGGTAAACAAGTCTGGATGGTGCCTGGCAAAATGCCAGAGGGAGTGGTTTGAGAAGTAACAAAAGCGAGCCATTAAGTGTGGAGATTCCTGATTGGTTGACTGCTGTATCTAGTTTATGTTAATTAGATAAACTGTGTGGAATGTATAAATACTGCTCCTGTCCTGCAATAAACGGCTTCCACTCCTGCTGTATCAACGTACACAAGTTATTCGTCACCCCCTGGTTATTTTGCTACAGCCGAACTTCGGCAGGGGAGTCTGGCTTCAAACTTGCAATCTTCCTGCCTCAATCTTGTGAGTCACTGGGACTATAGGTGTGCACCTGGCTAAGGTTTCCTTTTTGAGTATGAAAGTGTTGTAAAATTTATTGTTAGCTGGCTGCCATAATATGTGCCTATAATCCCAGTTATTTGATGGGTTGGGCATAATTTGAGCCTAGGAGTTGGAGGTCAGTGGGGAAAGAGCAAGACCTGTCTCATAAAAAAACAAATAAAATTACTGTGATTATTGCATAATCTCATAAATATACTAAAAAGCACTGAATTATAAAATTGGCCTATGTAGCTAGAACTCATGCCTAGCATGTACAAGGCCCTGGGTTCCAGCCCTAGCATTGCAATTAAAAAAGAAAAAAAGAAGAAGAAGAAAAAAAGAATTGTATACTTTAAATAGGATTTACATTCCTAGCCCCCCCTTCTTTTTTAAACAGAGGGTTTTTTTTTGTTGTTTGTTTGTTTGTTTTGGTAGTCTTGTGTTTATTTATTTATTTATTTATTTATTTACATATGACAGCAGAATGCATTACAATTCTTATTAAACATATACAGCACAATTTTTCATATTTCTGGTTGTATACATAGTATATTCATTCCAATTCGTGTCTTCATACCTGTACTTTGGATAAAAATGATCATCACATTCCACCATCATTAATAACCCCATGGCCCCCTTCCCCTCCAACCCTTCTGCCCTATCTAGAGTTCGTCTATTCCTCTCATGCTCCCTCTCTCTATCCCACTATGAATCAGCCTCCTTATATCCAAGAAAAATTCAACATTTGGTTTTTTGGGGGGGATTGGCTAACTTCACTTAGCATTATCTTCTCTAACTCCATTTATTTACCTGCAAATGCCATGATTTTATTCTCTTTTATTGCTGAGTAATATTCCATTGTGTATATATGTCACGTTTTTTAAATCCATTCATCTATTGAAGAGCATCTAGGTTGGTTCCACAGTTTAGCTATCGTGAATTGTGCTGCTATAAACATTGATGTGGCTGTGTCTTGTAGAGTGTTTGCCTTGCATGCACAAGGCCCTGGGTTCTATCCTCAGCACCACAAAAAAAGAAAGAAAGAGAGAAAAAAATTTATAAATATATATTTCAATTCCAAAACCAATTAAGAAAAGGAAGTAGAGACAAAGGGGAAAACAATAGGGGAGGAGGAAGAAAGAGGAAAGGAGAAAGATGGAATAATGGTTGGGCTGTGTTTCAGAAGGTACCAGTCTTTTAAATTCTTATCAAATGCTCTTGATCCATAACCCCTTAGGCCTTTGTCTGGTGGGGTAACCACAGGAGTCCACCAGCTAGAAATGATCCTCTGGGCTCTAGAGCAGAGCTCTTTGGAGGCTGGAATGCATGGGAGTTGGGGAGAGGGAGCAGTAGGATCCTTTTCCAGTTGTCCTAACCCTCCAGGCAGGTTCTATAAGGTCTTTGCTTAGCATCTGGATGGTCATCTTAAGTGACAGCCATTTAAAAGGAAAAAGTTTTGCTTTCCTACCCAAGGGCGTTTCTGAGAAGGCTCACCAATCCCTCATACTAATCCAACCCCTAAACCGCCCACATTAGGTCCTGCCTGGCTCTGATTCCTAAGCCTGCCCCATAAAAGTCCTGAACCCAAGCCTGTTTTGCCTCTCTCTGATACAGAGAGATGGCCTTTATTTGTCAGCTCTGACAGATAAACTCTCGTGTGTATCTCTGCCTGGTTTCCATCTTTCATTTCTCCCTTACCAGTCTCTCGTTCCTTGCTTTCCCTTCAGGTTCAAATAGTGCAAACCCTTAGGCCGAGAGAGCTCCCTGCTGCGTAGTTTAATAGGTGAGCATCCAAGCCAGGGCCTCCGGGGAGATGGGTTCCAGAATACCCAGAGGGGGTCCAAAGCCAATTTGGTGAGTGGAATCTAAGGGTGGAAAGAGGAGAAGCCAGGACATAGGACAAAGCTTCTGGGCTAAGCCAGTGACAAAGCCAGAAAACAGTGTTGGGCAGGAAAGGGCTACAGGCAGGTAGGCTGGATGCTATATTCAACAGCTTGCCATCAGCCAGGGAAGGTGAAGCCGAAGATGCATATGGAGCAGGACCAGGAAGACTGGGGAAAGCTGAGGGAAAACAAAAAAGCTGGGAAGAAGGAGGAGGAAGCTCAGCAGCAAACCCCAGGAGCAAACCCCAGGAGAAATAACCAGCAGCCCTTGAAGGGAAAGTGAGGAACCAGAGACACGTAAGCGAGAAATGAAAGACAGAGACCAGGCAGAGTTGCACACAAGAGTTTATTTGTCAGAGCTGACAAATAAGGGCCATCTCTCTATAGAGAGGAAGAGAGGCCCCAAGATGTTTGGGTGTTGAGCTTTTGTGGGGTAGGGGTTTGGAGGTGTAACTGTGGTGCTGTGGGATAGGCTTGGGGTGCTTGCATCAGAGCCAGGCAGGTGGGAATAGCATGGGATTGGCTGAGATCAGTGGTATCATGGGGCTTTCCAGAGCAAAGGGGTCTGTCCTTCTAGGATTGGCTTAGGGTTATTGTACCATGGGGTAGATCACTAGTGGGGGTGGGGAGAGTTTGGGTACTGGGAAGTAATGGAAAGCGGAACTTGTCTCATAAGATGGCAGTTAACATTTAAGATGGCTGCTCAGATGTTAAGTCAATACCATACAGCCCTCGCAGATTTGTGATTGTGAGGAAGGGTCTTGATGTTACTCAAACTTGGAATCCTCCTACCTCAACCTCCCAAGTAGTGAAGTAGCTTTCTTTAGGTATCTTGTAGTTGAATTTGTTAGATGTGTGGGTTTACAGTTTTCATCTAATTTGGAAAATTTCAACCATTACTTCAAAAAATTTTATTCTCCTCCTCCTTACCACACTCTGCTTTACACACTGTAATTGCATGTATATTAAGTCCCTTAAAAATGTCCCATGGTCCACTGATGTTTTTGTCTTCTTTGCTTCATTTAGGATACTTTCTATTTCTCTCTTTGAATTCACTCATTTTTTTCTTTGGTAGTGCCTAATCTGCTCTAGTTCCATTATTTTTCATTTTAGGCATTGTAGTTTAAATCTTTAGAAGTTTGATTTGGACCTTTTAATATCTTCATCTGTCTCTTTTTTTTTTTGGGGGGGGGGAGGTCCTGGGAGTTGAACTCAGGGGCACTCGACCACTGAGCCACATCCCCAGACCTACTTTGTATTTTATTTAGAGACAGGGTCTCACTGAGTTGCTTAGTGCACCTCGTTTTTCTGAGGCTGGCTTTGAAGTTGTGATTTTCCTGTCTCAGCCTCCTGAGCCGCTGGGATTATAGGTGTGTGTCACTGCACCTGGCTTCTTGTGTTTCTTTAACATGCTAAATATTTTCTCTGTCTTCTTGAATATAGTCAACAATACCTCTTTTTATGTCTTTATTTACTTATTCTGTCATTTATATAATTTATGGGTCTAATTATTGTCTTCATTACATATCACTTTTGTGTGTGTGTGTGCTAGGGATTGAACCCAGTGTCCAGCACATGCTAGGCACAAGAGCTACACCCTCAGTCCCACCTAGTCATTTTTTATTAAATGTCAGACATTATAAATGCTTCCTTATTTTGATTTGGATATTTCTGTATTCATATACATTATCTTGAGGTTTTTTTCCCTGGGGTACAGTTAACTTATAGTTAACTTATTGGAAATACTGTGGTATTTTCAAATATGGGGATGGCTTTTAAACATTTAGAGAGGCAGAGCAGATTTTGGTAAAGGGCTAGTTTTTTCTACTAGTAAAACAATATCCTTCTAGGCATCATTTTATTACATGTCCTTTTGTAACAGTGGTCAGCTTTATGCTTTGAATTTAGCCCTTACTGCTCTTCCACTGTAACTTGTTTTTAAAATGGACATGTTTCTTTCTCTTCTTTTCTCCTTGCTCCTTCTTATTCTCCCTCCCTCCCTAATCTCAGGGGAAACTGGATGACCTTTCGTCCCCATCTTAGGCAGATTTATGGAGGGTATATACTCTCTTTGAATATATACCCACCATAGGAAAGAAGTAATCCAGACTTTGGGGATGGTACCAGATGACCTCAGAGATGACTTTTTATCCCCCAAATTAACAAGTGAATTACAATTCCAGCAGAGAATATATGGAATGTAACCTTTGAATCATCTCTATAAAAGCCCCCTGTTTCTACTGATGGGCAGAATCACAGCCTTTGGGACAGGAGTCCCCTGTGTTTCTCCTTTGCTAGCAAAGCAATAAACCTTCTTTTTCCTTTTGCTCGAAACTGTGTCCTCTTAATTGGATTGGCAGCAGGGACAAGGATTGAGCTTTTGGCAATCTTATAGTATTTTTTCTACTCTGGCAAGTGGAAAAACAAAATATTCCTAGTTTTTGTGAGGCTCAGGGATTATTTTTTAAAATCCCTTCAGGTCATTCTTTCTTGAACTAAGGTAGTTTCCTCATGTGCCTGTACCCATCTGTACTCAGCTGAAGACATCTGGAGGACTCCACAGATCTCCAGAACTTCTGCCCACCTCTTTGCACTGTCTTCCTCAGCACTGTGTGTGGTAAACTCTGGTCACGTTTGCCTCCCAGGACTCTCAGTTCCTTTGTGTGTCTGTCTTTCGTGCTGCCCTTCCTAATAAGACAGGGCAATTGTAGAGTTCATCTCATTTGTTTCCCATCCCAGGGACCATTGTCCTACATCACTTGATGTCTGATGTCCAAAAAATGATTTTTGTAGGGATGTTGTTTGTTTATGTCCCTATATGGAGGAGGGTAAATCCAGTTCCTGTTGCTATATCTTTGCTAGAAGAGGAAGTACACCTCTGTTTTAGACTTCTTTTCTTCTCTTCTCTTTTCTAGTGATTGAAGCCAGGACCTCATGCATGCTAAGTTGGTGCTATACCCCACCCCCAGAAATCTGTTAGTCTCCCCATCCCACCTGCTGGGAGGAGGGTTACCAAGGATTAAACCCAGAGGCACTTTACCACTAAGCTACATCCCCAGCTATTTTACTTTATTTTTATTTTTATTTTGAGATAGGATCTTACTAAGTTGCTTAGGCCTCACTAAGTTGCTGAGTGCCTGGCCTCAGATTTGCTATCCTCCTACCTCAGCCTTCCAAATTGCTGGGATTACAGGCTGGATTACATCCAGCATTTATTAATATGTTTTCTATTGCCAATGACATAATACCAAAGACTGGGTAAATATTAACAAAAAGAAGTTTATTTTGGCTCATCGTTCTGAAAGTCCAAGGTTGAGGGGCAGCATCTGGTGATGACCTTCTTGCTGTTGTCCAACTTCATGTAGTAAGAGACTAGCAGCATATGGATATATCTATCTGGTCTCTCCTTCCTATAAAGCCACCAGTATTCAATCATGTTTTTTTTTTTTTTATCCTAATGGCCTTATCTAATTCTAGCCACCTCATGAAAGCCCTACCTCTAAACATGATAGTTCCGTTGGACTAAATTTCCACTTTCTTAACTCTATAACGGTGGTCCACTTTATTCTTTGAATGCAGCACTTACTGCTCTTCCACTGCAACTTGTTTTTAAAATGTACATGTTTCTTTCTCTTCCTCTCTCCCTGCTCTTCCCTAATCTCTTTCCCTCCCTAATTGATACCATATGACAAAAACCAACCTGAAATCACATTGATAATAATTCTGTGTGACCAAAAGCCCTCAGATAAGCAAAAATGTTCTATCAGGTATGATATCCCAAAGGTTTAGAGATTATCTCTTGGAAGCTGGGTATAAAGACTAGCTCTCTGGACGAGATTAAATTATTTAATACACATGCACATATACACACCTCACACCCTTTTGTTGGGTACTGTCAATTGGGGCAACTAAACAAAATACCATGTAGACCAGCTGAGAAACAGATTGTAATGGTCAATTTGAATTGTCAACTTGATTAGATTAAGAGATGCTGAAGATTAAGAGGTTTCTGGGGGCTGGGGAGGTGGCTCAGTGGCAGAGCGCCAAACGTGAGGCACTGGGTTTCATCCTCAGCACCACATAAAAATAAATAAAGATATTGTGAAGTCCAGATACATATTTTATATATATATATATAAAAGAGGCTTCTGGATGTGTCAATGAGGGTGTGTCTAGGAATGGGGCTGGGGCTATAGCTCAGTGGCAGAGGAATGATCAGCATGTGGAATAACAAACTGAAGTGGAAACCCTCCCTAAGCATGGGCAGCACCATCCAATAAGATGGTGGCTTGGATGGAATAAAAGTTGGAAGAACAAGGAAGGAGCAGCAGATTCAAGCTTGATTCTTCTTGAACAGGTTCTTGATTGCTGCTGTGATTGTGAGTGATTCTCTGAAGTTTCCGAAGCCTTTACTCTGGGACTGGAGTAGCACCATTGATCCCTCTTGTTCTAAGGCTTCAGCCTCTTGGACTACTCAGCTATTGGTTCCTCCAGCTCTCCAGTTCTGCAGATGGCCATTGCAGACTATCTAGCTTCTGGTTGGGTAAGCCAATTTAATAAATCCCCTTTTTATTATCATACTTCTTGTTAATTCTGCTCTTCTAGAGAACTCTAATACACAGATATTTATTTTCCAAAATTCTGGAGGTTATGAAGTTCAAGACATTGAGCTTGCCATCATGGTCAAGTTCTTGATGGGGAACGTTTTCTGGCTTGCTGAAGGCCACTTTCTCACTGTATGGTTGGCTTTTTTTTCATGGGGAGGAGGGGGGGGAAAGAGGGAGAGAATGTACACTTGTGCAAGCACCAGAGACACTAATCCCATACAGGGGACGCTGTCCTCATAACTTCATTTAAAGGCAGTTACCTCCCAAAAGGCCCACCTCCAAATACATAACATTAGGGGTTAGGGCTTTAACTTTTTTAAAAAAATGCATTCTATGTTTTGATTTTCTTTTTTAGGGCTTTAACAACTGCATTTTGAAGGGTCACAAATATGCAGTTCACAAAAAGTACACACTTAAAGTTCCTTCTTGAAACTCTTTCCTCTCTCGGTTTCTGAAAAAAAAAAGAAAGAAAAGAAAAGAAAAGAGAGAAAGAAAGAAAGAAAGAGAGAAAGAAAGAAAGAAAGAGAGAAAGAAAGAAAGAGAGAGAGAGAGAAAGAAAGAAAGAAAGAAAGAAAGAAAAAAAGAAAGAAAACCAAACACTTTGCCCAGGTTCTGTTTTTATTTTTGGTATACAAAGTATATTCATACAGTTTGCATCTTCATACATGTACTTAGGGTAATGATGTCCATCTCATTCCATCATCATTTCTACCCTCATACTCCATGTTTCCCCTCCCACCCCTTTGCCCTATCTAGAGTTCATCTATTCCTCCCATTCTCCCCTTCCCAACCCTACTATGAATCAGCCTCCTTATATCAGAGAAAACATTCGGCATTTGGTTTTTGGGAATTGGCTAACTTCACTTTAGCATTATGTTCTCCAACTCCATTCATTTACCTGCAAATGCCATTTTTATTCTCTTTTATTGCTGAGTAATATTCCATTGTGTATATATACCACATTTTCTTTATCCGTTCTTCTATTGAGGGGCATCTAGGTTTCACAGTTTAGCTATTGTGAATTGTGCTAGTATATACATTGATGTGGCTGTGTCCCTAAAGTATGCTGTTTTTAAGTCCTTTGGGTATAGATTGAGGAGTGGGATAACTGGGTCAAATGGTGGTTCCATTCCCAGTTTTCCAAGGAATCTCCATACTGCTTTCCATATTAGCTACACCAATTTGCAGTCCCACCAGCAATGTATGAGTGTGCCTTTTTCCCCACATCCTCACCAACATTTATTGTTGTTTGTATTCTTAATAGCTGCCATTCTGACTAGAATGACATAAAATCTTAAGAGTAGTTTTGATTTGCATTTCTCTAATTGCTAGAGATGTTGAACAATTTTTCATATATTTGTTTGACTGTATATCCTCTTCTGAGAAGTGTCTGTTCAGTTCCTTGGCCCATTTATTGATTGGGTTATTTTATTTATTTATTTTTTTGGTGTTTAGCTTTTTGAGTTATATACCCTAGAGATTGGTGCTCTATTTGATTATGAGTGGTAACAATTTGCTCCCAAAACGTAGGCTCTCTAGTCACTCACTGATTGTTCTTTTGCCAAAAAGAAGTTTTTTAGTTTGAATCCATCCCATTTATTGAATCTTGATTTTAATTCTTGTGCTATAGGAGTCTTGTTAAGGAAGTTGGGGCCTAATCCGACATGATGGAGATTAGGGCCTACTTTTCCTTCTACTAGATGCAGGGACTCTGGTTTAATTCCTATGTCCTTGATCCACCTTGAGTTGAGTTTTGTGCATGGTGAGATATAGGGGTTTAATTTAATTTTGTTGCATATTACCCAGGTTCTCTTTTAGGCTTTTGTGTTCTTTGATTTTGCTCCTCAAATGTTGGTATTACTTGAATTTTGGTACTCAGTCATCTTTCCACTCATTACATGCTTCTTTCCCTGAGGAATCTCTTCTACTTCCTTTATTTCAACTATCTTCTATATGCTGATGATCTCCAAACTTATTGCTATCTAGAACTCTTCCTGACTCAGATCCAACTGCCTACTAAATAAATATCTCCACTTGTATATATGACAGACACCTGGAACTCAACATGTCTAACTGAACTCCTTCCATAATTCTTACTCCTCTTGTATTTCCAATTTCAGGTAATGGCATTTCTATCCATCAATCTGTCAGTTAGCCAACTTAGAAATGTTGAAGTAAGGGCTGGGGATGTGGCTCAAGCGGTAGCACGCTCGCCTGGCATGCGTGCGGCCCGGGTTCGATCCTCAGCACCACATACAAACAAAGATGTTGTGTCCACTGAAAACTAAAAAAATAAATAAATATTTAAAAAAAAAAAGAAATGTTGAAGTAATTCTTGAATTTATTTCTACACTTCTTTAGCCAATCATCAAGTCCTAAAGAATCTTCCTTCTTGTTATCTTGCTAAACTGTTTAATATAGGTTTAGGTCTTCATTGTGTCTCTCTTAAATAATGGAAACAACCAGCCTCCTTCTTTTCACATTCAATGCCACAATTTTGTTCCTTCAAATCCATGTGTTTTGATGCTACTAAATTCGTCTTTCATAAATACAAATATAATCATATCATTCTCTGTAAAGTCTCTCACTCCCACGAAACATGTCCAAAAGCTATGGATTGACATAAAAAGTAATTATCTAACTGCCTAGCTCAACTTCCATTAATCTTTTCACTTATTCTTTCAACAAAATTTTTTAGTTGTAGATGGACACAATACCTTTATTGTATTTATTTTTATATGATGCTGCAGATTGAATACAGTGCCTCATACATGCCAAGCAAGTGCTCTAGCACTGAGCCAACAACCCCAGCCCCATCTTTCAACAAATTTTGAGTAGCTCTTCCAAAGCTAGAAATCATGCTAGGCACTAGAGATATAAATGAACAAAGCATTAATTAATAAAATAATTAGAATTTGGCAGAATTAGTATTTCGGTAAGAGAAGTTCAGGGCACTCTTGCAGCTCAAAGGGGGAATGGAGAAGGCTTCATAAGAGGTGTGGCTGCTGAGTAGGACTTATCTATTTAAGTAAAGCATAGGGTAGAGGAGGAGGAGGGAGGCAGAGGAAATGCCATCTGAATACCTGGGATAAATAAAAACATTGGTACATTTTACAAATAATGGCTGAAATTTAGAGTGCAGAGGGAGTATGGCTTAAGAGGTATAAAGGTAAAGATACTCAGAGCCCAGGGATTCCCCTATATGAATAAGGAGTTTGGAATTTATTCTGATGAGAATGGTAGCTGGAAGCCACTGATAAGTTTAAAGCAGAAAAAAATAATAAAATATTGATTTTTTTAAAAGCTCTATCTGGCTGGGTGTGGTGGCCCACACCTGTAATCCTAATGGCTCAGGAGCCCTGAGGCAGGAGGATTGTAAGTTCAAAGCCAACCTCAGCAATTTAGTGAGGCCCTAAGCAACTCAGTGTGGCTCAACTGTTAAATACCCCTGGGTTCAATCCCCAGTACCCAAAAGAAACAACTCTCTGTCCACTGTGTGGGGGAATGGATTAGAGATGGCTGGCTAGGTGCAGGAAGACTGTTGTAATAATTTAGGTGAAAGACAATAACAGCAGTAGAGCCATAAACAAGGGGGTGGGTTTGAGATACTTTTAGTGGGTAGAATCAAAACAATTTGATTGCTGTGGGAGTAAAAAGAGGAAGCCAGACACGATGTATTCATATTTGCAGTCACATTGTCTTTGTTTTTTTCTCTTTCCTACATATATGTATTTTTAAAATTTTGTTCTAATTTGTTATTCATGACAGTAGAATGAATTTTGACACATTGTCCTTGTTTTTGTGCCTGGCACATATTGGGCAAGTGTTTTCCTTGGGGCTTATGTACTAGGTTTCCTCTGTTAGCCCCACATGTTTATATGGCTGGCTCCTCTGCATTCAGATCTCAACACAAGTCAGTTTCTCAAACTTTCTTCCCTTCCTACCCTTCAAATAGCCAATGGCAGCCACCTTGCCAGGTACTGTTTGTCATTTCCATGTTTTATTTTCCATCATTTATCAATATTTGAAATAATCTTGCTTTTTTCCATTTTATTTTATTCTATCCTACCTTAGCTTACTTATCACTCTACGGGAATGTCAGCTCCATTAAAATAGGCAGCTTATCTGCCTTGCTTATCACTAAATACTATTATTTGAAAAGAGCCTGGCAAGTAGAGGGCACTCCTATTTATTTTAGGAAGTGTATCTCTTGCCAGTTCTCTTCCTATTCTAAATTCCAACTATGCCAAACAAATTGTAGTGCTGTAAAAATGCCAGACGAATTTGCTTATACTTCTTCCTCTGTATAGAATTCCCTTCTTACCCTCATTATATTGCTTTACCTTGTCTGTTTTCCCATTGGAAATAAGCAAGTTAAGGGCATCATGTGTCTCAAACATCTAGCCAAGATAGATAACAGGCACTCAGTAAATGTTTATTGGGATAGATCACTTGGGAACTTGTTAGAATTACAGAATATTGGCCTTCACCCCAGATCAACTGAATCAGAATCTGTTTTGAGCAAGGCCTCTAAAAGGTTTATTTACATATCAAAACTTGAGTAGCACTGTGTTAGTGATGGTCATACAGATAACACAGAGCCTAAATTTAACTGGAAGGCTTTGTACTGATCTATTATGGAAGGCAGAAGTAGTCAAGAAAAGCAGATGACATTGGGTATTGACAAACCTGGCTGGAATTTTTGTTTAAACCAGTTACAACACAAGTCGTTGTGAAATATTAGATATGAAAGTGGTGTATTGTAGGTGCTTAATAAATGATAGTATCTTTCTCCCTTGGAAGATTCTAAGACTAGAACCAGAGTTAGAAAAGACCTTCACATAGATACCATATATTTTAGCATTTGTGTTTCTAAAGATTTTCAAACTAAATTAAAAAACAATCAGTTTCTCCAAAGAATACTGACATTCATTTGAGAATAACAAGTTGCTGAGGCTGGTCTTTTAAAAAAAATTTTTTTTTGTACAGATCAACATTGTGCCTTTACTTGTTTATTTTTTTAATGCAGTGCTAAGGATTGAACCCAGTGCCTCACACATGCTAGGAAAGCGCTCTGCCACTGAGCCACAGCTCCAGCCCTTTAAAACTGGTCTTGACATTGCCACCCTCTTGCCTTGGCCTCTCAAGTCACTGTGATTACCATGCCGGTTTACATCCAATATTCTGAAACAACAGTCCTTGGTCATAATGATTAATAACAAGAGTGGTGTCAGTGTAAAGTTGAATATATCATTCCTGGGAGATATCCCTGTGGAAGTACTTTTTGTATAAGGTTTATGGTACCCTCTATGCCAGCTTGTGGTTCTGGAAGTCTTTTGTGATGGCTGGCTATTATCAGGCAACCATATGCAAGAACCTTTTCTTCATAACCTTCCAATTTCATTTACTTTTTGTTGTTAGGACTGACACAAGTGACTCCATTTTGATTGATAACTTCCACTTGTCTTTCACAAGATATGGAAAGGGCTAGAGTTGTGGCTCAGTGGTAGAGCACTTGCCTCACAAGTGTGAGGCACTGGGTTTGATCCTAGCACCACATAAAAACAAATAAAGGCATTGAGTCCACATATAACTAAAAAAAAAAAAAAAAAAAAGATATTGAAACTAAGGCTCACAGTTAGCCAGAGAGCTTCCTTATTTGTAAAATCACTAAACTAAAATTGTTTCCCCAATTTGTTTCATATGTGACATCTAATTCTACAGAAGTATATGAATTTTTTTTTAAATGCAAGGGAAATGGGGTGTGGTACATATGGTTGCCTGATAGTAGCAATTCTATCAAAATAAAATCCCAAAATAAGTAAAGGCTTTTCTATATAGTTTTTTATAATAATCAATTGAAGAGATTTACTAATATGGAGCAAAAGATAAGTCTAGGAATGTCCCTCTTATATGGTGAAGTAAATGAAGCAATTGATTTATGAGAATAGAGAATTTGGGAGGATAATCCTATATCTGTTTTCAGTGAAAATACGGTTATTATTATTATAATTTTAAAATTTGTTATAATTAGTTATACATGAGCTGCGGAATGTTTTTTAACTCATGGTACACAACTGGAGCACAACTTCTCTTTTCTCTGGCTGTACATGATGTAGAGTCACACTGTTTGTGCAATCATATGTGTACACAGGGGGTAATAATATATGTTCCATTACACCCTCCTCCCCACCTCCCCACCCCCTTCCTCTCCTTCCCTCTGCTCAATCCAAAGTTCCTCCATTCTTCCCTAGCCCCCCACCCCCATTATGAATCAGCATCTGCATACAGAGAAAACATTTGGCCTTTGGTTTTTGTGGGATTATCTTATTTCACTTAGCATGATATTCTCTAACTACATCCATTTACCTACAAATGCTATAATTTCATTCTTCTTTAATGCTGAGTAATATTCCATTGTGTATATATACCACATTTTCTTTATCCATTCATCTTGAAGGGCATCTAGGTTGTTTCCATAGTTTAGCTATTGTGAACTGACCTGCTATAAACTTTGGTGTGGTTGTGTCACTGTAGTATACAGAGAAAATAAGATTATTGCCCATGGCCGAATAGAACAGCAACAACAAAAATGTCTTGCTGTAGGAGTTTCCATATGTAAATCCTATGTTGGCCTTTTATTGCTTGGCTTGTGCTCTTCTTTCTTGGCTCTTCTTGATGCTTCATTCCATTCTCTAATCTTTCTGGTTTTGATTCTCCTCTTCCTTAAACATAAGGTAAGGTTTCAGTAGACTGAGATAAGGGGGTAGTTTATTCTGGAATAGGGCTGGAGGCTGGGCCAGGGAATAAGACCAACACTTCCCTGGCCCACTTAACTGGAGGAAAGTCAAGAGATCTGGGTATTTTTTCTGCCACTAGCCTTGACATTATTCCTCAAATAAGAAGTTGCACTGAATAGCTTGTAATTGTAAAGCTCTGAATAGGTGGCTCTAGGAGTAGCAGCCCTAAGTATAGACAAAGGAAGATAGGAAATGGAAAGGACAAGGAATGAGGAGTGATTGAAGAGGTAGGGAATAGGAAAGAAAAAGCTTACAGGTGAGGCTTGATGGTTCAGAAGGGTGGAAAAGTATGCCTTATCCTTTTGCATAGGTATTACTTTGAGTTAAAGACACTTAAAAAATAAAAATACTAGATGAAAGAAAGGTACTTTTAACCTTACCCTCTTTCTGAAAGCAGGAGATAAAACTTCCACATGGAAGATAGTTTCCCTGTATCAAAAGTAACGTCAAGAATGGAAGTTGAGAGGTCTGTACAGACGTTATTAAAATAGTTTTACTTTAGCCTACTCACATTTTTTTCACAATTGCCTTGTTGTTCAATGTAACATAAAAACACTTAGGTTTTGCCTAATTTGGGGGACTTCATTTCCTTCTTATAGCAGTCACGGAAAAACTCACATTAAATAAAATTGTATGCTTTTCTTCGGTTGCTCTGTTGGTTTAATTCGTAGGCCCAGCCAAGAAACCTTAAGAGGGTAGAGGTAAATTTTGTCTCCCTTACAGCTTTTTGCCAAAAAATTGACTTTCCTATTAGAAGAACTGAACTGGTGGGGATGGAGTCTCCAATCAATAAACTAAGGTGACCCCTATTTTATTCTGTTTTTAGGCTTCCAGGATTCTAGAAAGACCAGCAATGCTGTGGGGTAAATAGGGGAAAGGAAAGAGAAAGGAGGAGGGATCAGTGAGGAAAGTTAGAGAGAAGGTGGTTGGGGCGGCCGCCAGGCGGAGCCCAAGCTTACGCGTCCCTGCATCCGGGCCGACTTACAGGTAGCTTTGACTACATTTCCCAGGCTGCACCGCCTGGGGCAGTCCTCTTTTCCGCTAGCTCCGCCCCCTTCCCAGGGCCCCGCCCCCGCCCGGCGGCCCAGCTCTGCGCCCGCCCGACTTCCCAGCGGCCCCGTGCGGCCCGGGCATGCCCAGTGCGGGCGCAGCGGCCCCGGCCCTGGGAGCGCCCCGGCGGAGCGGGCGGCCGGGCGCGGAGGGGCCGAGGCGGTCCGCGGTGGGCGAGGGAGCTGCTGGTAGGTGCGAGCTACGGTGACCCAGGGCTCGGAGTGACCGCGCCGCCGGTTCAGGGCGACAGGGGCCGTTAGGGCGTGTGAAGGCAGGCAGGGCCGGAGAGTGGGTTGTGAGGTTTCCCGCAGTGACTGCGGGAGACGACCCTTGACAGGAAGGGACCTCGGACGGCAAGGATCCGCCGGGAACGGGCCAGGCCGCAGCGCTGTACGCTGCTGTGAAGAGCTTCTCTCCAGCTGGCGGCGCGGCTATCTTTAGTTTTCCCTGTGACCAGACGTGAGCGTGGTCCGCATCTCGTGCACAGCTGTGGTTAGGGAGAGTACCTGTTTTCAGCTTAATTGCCCAGGAGCTACGGGAGAGACGGGCCCAAGCGCCAGGGATGCGGAGGCAGTCGGTGAAGCCCAGTGAGAAGTGAGGATGTTTACCTTCGCCGTACCTGGAGTGGGATATTCCGGTTTCCTGCTTTCTCAGACTTGAGTTTATGGCTTAGAAATCAAAGTGCGGGACTGTGCCTCAGTAGATACCCCCTCTGTTGTAATGACTGTCAAGAATTTAATGTGGAGCTGTATTTCAAGGTTTAAAAAAGCTTATATGTCCATGGGACTTTCGGTTTAAACAAAAGCCCTCCTTGCATAGCTTAAATAAAAAGAAGTCCTCATCGAGGGGATAGAACGTCAGGGTTCTGAAGTTTGCTGTATTTGTCATTTGCTTGTTGTAATGCTGGACAAGCGATTTAACGTATGAGACTCAATGCTCCCCCTGTAAAATGCTGTGAACCAGATGCATCTTAATCCCCTCATTTGCAGGATCCCCCCGGTGTCATTCAGCCTGTGTGTCTCAAATTGTGGCAGGTTATTTTTATCTGTGCCTCAACTGTTTGTCAAACTAGATAATTCATACCAACTCTTCTTGTAGAAAATGTTAGGATGTCAGTATAAAATTGAAGTGACTTGTCCTTCAAAGGCCATTGGTCAGTAGGTACCCTGCCGGTTGGTACATGCAGAAGCCAGGTATTAACTGGCTGATTCAAATAACAGCGGTTCTGGATTGGGACAGACAGACATGTTTCAGGCTCCCTGTCAGTGCCTTGTAAGAAATACAGACAAATGCTCCGGAGGCTGAGGTAGGAGGATTGCAAGAGCAAAGCCAACCCCAGCAACTTAGCCAGACCCTAAGCAACTTAGCAACCCTGTCTCAAAATAAGAAATATAAAAAGGCTGGGAATGTGGCTCACTGGTTAAGTGCTTCTGGGTTTGATCTGCAGGATTTAAAAAAAAAAAATCCTGATGAAGTAATGGGCTTCCTCACACCTTTAAGCTGGCACATTCTTTAGTGGGATTGTGTTTATATAGAATCCTAAGGATTTCTTTTTTGTTTTGTTTTTTTTAATTCCATTGCATTTTGTACTAAAAATATATATATACGAAGAATTTCAGTGCTCTTAATTTATATGTAAGCAAATAGCTAAGAGGGTGGATTCATGATAGTCTTAAAACTGTTTCTTGTTCATTATTGAATACTTATCATTCACCTGGCTCTGAGTCTTCACTACAGCCTTGAGAACCCTGTCTGTACCTGTGCTCATATGCTTGAACTCTGAAGTATATGTTTCTAGGAGGGAAGAGTAGGAGTATTAACTGAATGTTAACTGTAGAAACTTCTGTTCCTGAAGTGAGCACATCTGGATAGGATTTGACCTAAGAAGCTGATAGTAAATATAATGTTGTGCAGGTTGTCTTCTTCTGCTGCATTCCCTGCTCTACCAGTTTTGAATGGCATTAGTCCAGTTAGGTCAATGAGGTGCTCTTCAGTGAAGTGTATAAAGGTCAGGGAAGGTGTACTTATGTTTTGAAATTTGGAACTTTTTATAAATTGCTTGTGAAATTGTTATATTAAGGTTATACCTTTTCTTTTTCTTTCTTTCCTTATTTTAATTAGGTATATATGATAGCAAAATGCATTTCGATTCAATGTACACAATTGCAGCACAGTTTTTCATTTCTCTGGTTGTACACGATGTAGCATCACACCCTATGTGTAATCTTAAGTGTACCTAGGGTAATGATGTCTATCTTATTCTATCATCTTGTGTGCCCCCATGCACCTTTCCCTAAGGTTATACCTTTTGAGAGAGAGAGAGAGAGAGAGAGAGAGAGAGAGAGAATTTCAATATTTATTTTTTAGTTTTCAGCGGACACAACATCTTTGTTTGTATGTGGTGCTGAGGATCGAACCCGGGCCGCATGCATGCCAGTCGAGTGCGCTACTGCTTGAGCCACATCCCCAGCCCCAAGGTTATACCTTTTAAACTGAGGACCCCACAGCATGATTTAGTGAGGCTGGAGATAGAATAGAATACTAAGTTCTTAAAAAATTTCTAGGAGCTGGGGATATAACTTTGTGTGTGGGCCAGTTGTACCTGGGGCCTTTGGTTTGATCCCCAGCATGGAAGGGTGGGAGTATTTCTGCAAGTGAATTTTCCATTCACCTTAAATACTATTTATACATGTGAACTCTCAGTTGCTTAACTTTTTTGTGTGTGTGATGCTGGGGATTGAATCCAGGGCCTTGTGCAGGCAAGGCAAGCATTCTACCAACTGAGCTATATCCCCAGCCCTCAATTGCTTAACTTTTGAAGCCATATTTCCCATTTACCCAAGAAATAAAATGAAAACCCTTATTGTTTTGAGGAATATTTATACATATGAACTTTTTCTGGTCTAATGTATTTTTTTTTTTTTTTTTTTTTTGTATTTTTTGGTGCTGGGGATTGAACCCAGGACCTCACACATATTAAGCACATATTGCTATACCACCAAGCTACACTCCTAGCCTTGGCCTAGTTTAAAATTACTCTGTTGCATGCTTATTACACTTATATACACATTTATATAAAGTTAAAAAACATAGACCTATTTGGAGGTCTTGGTAGGTAGCTTCACATTATAACTGAAAACTCTGTGTTCTTCAGGTCTCTGTGTCTGAAAGAAGTACATATTTAGTAATTTTTAGAACTTTTTCTTGCTTATATTTTCATTCAAGTGTGGAGGATATGATATGCAGCAAACATAAGAATTGCTTAAGAGGATATTAAAATGCTATTTTTACCCATCTCTAAATCCTCAAAAAAGCTTGGAGTCTGTGGTAGGAATAGTTTGGGACACCAACATTCAGAGGAGAACAGTGTTCTAAGCACATTTACCTCAAATAACAATAAAAGGGTGGTAGCTGGGTATGGTGACCCATGCCTGTCACCATGCCCAGCTACCATGTCCCAGCATTTGCAATCCCATATACTCAGGAGGCTGAGGAAGTTGTTTTTTAAAATTTTTTTATTTATTATTCTTTTTAATTATACTAGACAGTAGGATGTATTTTGACATTTGTACATACATTGAATATAACTTCTCATTCTTGTGGTTTTACATAATGTGGAGTTACACTGGTCATGTATTCATATATGAACATAGGAAAGTAATGTCTGATTCATTCTACCATCTTTCTATTCCCATCCCCCCTCTTTTCCCTTCTTCTGATCCAAAGTACTTCTGTTCTTCCCTCCTCCTCTCCTCTTACTGTGTGTTAGCAGCTGCATAAAGGTTTGCAAGTTTGAGGCCAGCCTGGGCAAGTTTTTGAGACCCTGTCTCAAAAATTAACAAAGGGATGGGGTGTAGCTTAATGGTACAGCAACCCTGGGTTCAATTCCCAGTGCTTGGGGGAGAAAAAAAAATCCAGGTGCACAGAGATTGCACCTGAAGTCCTAGCTACTCCCCAGCTACTCAGGAGGCCTAGGTTCCTGGAGCCTAGGAGTTCAAGAGCAGCCTGTACAACATGGTGAGACTCCATTTCAAAACAAACAAGCCAACCCAACAAATAATTACATGGGTTTTAAGTTTCAGCAGTTATAGGTCATAGCCTCACTTAGTTCACTGTGTTAGTGCTGGAATCTATTGCTCCCCTGTTTGAGGCACAGGAATAGGTGGTCATCATGTAGAGGTGTGCACCAAGTAATATCTTTAAGATAAATATTTTTCTTCCATTATGTACCATCTGTTTCCAGGTCCTTCATGATGAGAGATTTTGGGGTGCTTCTCTCTCTTCTGTGTAGTTGACAGTCTGGGTGGTGAGGAGATGGCTGACAGTGTCAAAACCTTTCTCCAGGACCTTGGCAGGGTGAGTACATCTTATTTCAAGGAGTTTTCCCTTAGACCTTTTTGCTAAGAAACTGACTATGAAATTCTTTGAGTGTTCTTGGAGATTTTACATTTTGGGGTCCTTCATATACAGGTTTTCATTTTAGTTCACACTACTCAGATAGAAATTTATTGTGTACCCTATAGGAGCTTGGAAGACCTGTCCAGTGAGTATTTGTAGTATTGGAGCCCTGGTCAGTTAAATTTTAACTTTTTATTTTGAGATAGATTAAGAATTAAGAATTATAGAAAAGTTGCAAGATAGTACAGTTACTGTATATCCTTTACCAGCTTCCCCAAATGTTAACACCTTGTCTGATTATGATACATTTGTCAAAACTAAAAAATAAACATTGCTACAGTACTATTACTTCAACTACTTTATTTGAATTTATATTATGTAACCTATTTTTTTTTTTAACTCCCATTTTACAAGTACAGGTGAGGAGGGTGCTCTAAGAAAATGCCCTATAAAGGTGTGTTTAGGACTTAGTCACCCAAATTTTCAGTGTTACAAGATTCTGTTACTTGTGGTGGATGTCTGGCGTCCAGTGTCTCCTCTGGAACCTCTCTTGCCATATTCTGAGCAGGAGGAGGTTCTTCCTTTAGTGAGAGTTTAGAAGGTTATTGCCTTACAGTAAAAAAGGAGAAATCAAAGGAGTATTATAGAAGGGCTAAAGAGATTATGCAATATGATCCACTTTTAATACCTTTATCTTCTATTCTCACATTCTTGAGCTATAAAATTTCAACCCTGGATCAGTTCTACAATGTGTTTCCCTACCTTACTATACTGTATCTAATAGGTGGGGATCCTGTAAGCATACTAGGTAGGCCATTGGCTATTTGAATTGCATTTTCTCAAAGATTGGAGTTTTCTGATTAAAAAATTTATCGGTGGAAGATTTAAAGGTTAAAAGCAAAAATAAAACTAAAAGTTACTCAAAAAAAGGTCAGATGCACACTATCAGTTTATGCTGTCATCAGTAGGTAGCACAGGCTTGGTTATTTCTCTGTCTCCTGCTGGTATTTCTAATATTTGTTTTGCCTAATAGCAGTTGATGAGAATGCTATCCTTAAATCCAGCTTGGCCATTACCTTCAGAACACCATTCTTTGCCTTTTCCTGAAGTTGAACACCCCAGTGCTGTCATTTTACTTTAGACATAAATCTGTGTGGTACTTATTGAACTATAACATAATTTTGGGGGTTTATTTGTGTACTTTTCTGGCTAATTTACAAATTTCTTGAGCATTTTTATGACCAAGATGTATCTCATTGAAGATTCTCAATATGTGGTTGATTGAGTAGCTGGATAGGTGGATGGATAAGTAAATGTAGTTCTTTGGACTAGGTGACAGGTAATTTTGGTATTTATACTACCAACACTTAAACCTGGAACTTTTCATGTTTGGCTGGCAGGTGCCTCTGTTACTGTCTTTATAGACTTAACTCTTTTTCTCATCATATATTCATTAAGGATATTTTCTCTTCGCGCTACCCTACCATATTCTTATGTTTTTCTATTGTATGTGGTGTTCTCTTATCCTAGGGCTTCACATTTTATAATAATTTTTTTCTTTCATTCTTATAACAGTAATTATTTCTTTACATGTCTTTCTCTAATTTTGGTTGTCCAGCCCTAGTCCTTTCTAGAGATCAGTTTTATTTATCCTTGTATCTTTAGATTTAGTGCAGGATACAGGAAATGCTATAGATATTTAATCGATAATGTAGAGTATATAGGGGAAACAACAATTTGGCATCATAGTATTGATGAATATGGAGGAGTTGGAAAACTGTTTTGCAACCATGTTTTTCAAGATTGGTTTGGGCAAGAATTGGTGCTAAATCTAGAGGGGAGAACTTAATAAGCAGGATATTAGCATGAGTTTGGAAGTGTCTCCTCAAAGATTGCTTATTAGTTTCAAGAGGAAAACATTTGCACCATATAATAGAGAAACTGGACAATACCTTGACTGTAAAATTAACATAATTACAAGGGGAAAGAGCTATCATGTATTTTTTTTTTCTTTCTTCATTACTGGTGACTGATCTAGACCTCACACGTGTTAGGCTAGTGTTCTGCTACTAAGCTGCATCCCTAGCCCTTTTTTTAAAAAAAATTTATTTTGAGACAGGGTCTTGCCAAATTACCTAGGCTTTCCTTGAACTGCCATCCTCCTACCTCAGCCTCCTGTGTAGCTGGGATTATAGGTGTGTGCCACTGTTCCTGAGGATATCATGTGCCACTTGATGTGATACCTTGAAAGGTACATCATCACTTCTGTGATATTCCTGCTAAAAATGCTTAATGGGATCTAATTATGAGGAAACAAATCTCAGTTTGAGGGAATTTCATAAAATAGCTGGCCTGTATTTTTATGTATTGGGAATTGAACCCAGGGCACTTTACTACTGAAGGTACTTCCCCAGTCCTTTGTATTTATATCCCTAAGTTGCTCAGTCTGACCTCAAACTTGCCTGCCTCAGTCTCCCAAGTCACTGGGATGATAGGTATGTGCTACCATGCTTTGCTGGCCTGTATTATTCAAAAAGAACTACAAAGGCTAAAGAATTATTGCTGATTTTAAGAGACTAAAGAAACATGATAACTAAATGCTAGATATGATTCTGGACTGAACTTTTATTATTTTTTTTCCAGTATTGGGATTGAACCCAGGGGTGATTTACTGCTGAGCTATATCCCCAGTCTTTTTGTTTTTAATTTTGAGACAGGGTCTCACTCACTGAGTTCCTGAGGGCTTTGCTAAATTGCTGAGGCTGGACTTAAATGAGCTGTTGGAATTATAAGCATACACCACTTCACCAGGCTGGACTGAACTCTTCTGGGGTGAAATGCCTTAGAGGGCATTATTGGGACAAATGGAGGAAATTGTGATGTGTACTATAAAATATTTTAGTATTAAATTTTTTGAATAACTATCTTGGTTATATAAAAACATTTTTCTTAGGAAATACACACTGAAAAATTAAGAGAACATGATACAGTAATCTATTCAAATGATTCAGGAAAAAAATGTAAGTATTTGTTAATATGACAAAATATTAAATTGATAAATCTTGAAAAAATATATTTGGAAGTGCGCCATTATTCTAGCAACTCTTCTGGAAGCTGGGAATCATTTTAAAAAATTAAAAGAAAGAGAAACTAAGGGTCGAGGGTATAGTTCAGTGGTAAAGTGTTTGCCTATTATGTATGAAGCCCTGGGTTTGATTCTTAGCACTTCCAAAAAGGGATATATCTATATTTAATTATATATGTGTGTGTGTGTGTGTGTGTGTGTATGTGTATACACACATACTGTACTTGTATACATATATATATATATATATATATATATATATATACACACACACACATACATATTAAAAGGTCCTTTAAGCTCTGTAACTAACTAAATAAAATGGTTTCCATTCTTACTTATCTATATGTAACTGTGGAAAGTCTTCTCCAATCCATAATCTCCTCTTGAAAAATATCCTTCTCTATAGGGAATCAAAGACTCCATCTGGGGTATTTGTACCATCTCAAAGCTAGATGCTCGAATCCAGCAGAAAAGAGAGGAGCAACGTCGAAGAAGGGCAAGTAGTGTCCTGGCACAGAGGAGAGCCCAGAGTATAGAGCGGAAGCAAGAGAGGTAAGGAGTATAGGACCATGTCAGAAAATGTCCCAGGGAGAGGCACATTAGAAGTGACTGATTCTTAGGAATAATAACGACCTACAGAGTAACTTAAAGTTTCAGCATTCCATTGTTTTTTGTGTTTCTTCACAGAAAGATGTTATGGTTGAATCATTCCCCCCACACTGACGTAAATTAGGATCTAGTAATATACCTTGCTTAAAATTTCATAATGTTGCCAAGTGCCGAGGTGCTGTAATCCCAGTGATTGGGGAGACTAAGACAGGAGGATCACAAGTTGAGGTCAGCCTCAGTAACTTATCAAGGCTTTCAGCAACTTAGTGAGACCCTGATTCAAAAAGTAAAAAGGGCTAGAGATGTAGCTTAGTGGTAAAGCTTCCCTGGGTTAAATTCCTAGTACCAATACATTCATGATGTTTGAAAAAGAACAGAATGCTAAATAAAGAACCAAAAACAACAACAGGTGTTATTTGGTTTATTTGTAGGAAAGCCTATGTAGATTGATTTATTGATAGAAGAACCCCAACCAAAGCCTTTCTCTTTTGATCTTCTCTAACCTACCTCATTGTTCAGAACATATATATTTGTGTGTGTGTTTGTGGGTTTTTTTTTTAAATCTGGTTCCTCAGAAGTATTTTTAATCTTTTCTCATTGACTGAATTACAAAATTGGAACACTGGGGGAACATTAGGTGCTGAAAAATAATGTGGTGCCAATGGAAGGAATAAAATGGAAAGCTACCAAACTGACAATTAGGAAGTAACCTAATTTATATGCATTATAAACTAAATGCGTATGGTCTTTTCCAGTGAGCCACGTATTGTTAGTAGAATTTTCCAGTGCTGTGCTTGGAATGGTGGAGTATTCTGGGTAAGTTCTTTTCTCTCAAATTCTGGGTGCTTTATAAATATCTTCAGATTGTTGTTGTTTTCTTGAAATGCTAAGACAAATAGCTTTGAACTGTTTATATGCATTTAATATAACTCAGGTTTCTGTGCACCTATAGTGATTTTATTCCCACTCAAGAAAGAACACACTGTATGTAAACAAGTGTCAGGAATTGTCCTGAATATATACTTAGTTTCTTTATTTTAAATGACTCATTCACAAGTTTTAGTATTGTTATAGATAACAATTTCTGTTGACAGTACATAGACATTTTGGCTAAGAGATCTATGGGGCTCAGAGGAAAAGGGCAGATATGATTGAACAAGGTTCTTCTCACATCTGATCATATGTATTGAATAGAATTGATTACTGTTGAAACCCAGAGCAGAAAACGTTGTCTATGGTTAATTGAGAACCAATGTACACTTAAGTGGAATTTGGGTACTTTAAATATGAAGTTAAATATTTTCTTTGACTTGGAATTCAGTAATTCAATTTATCTTAATCTAAACATTTCACAAATATTTTAAGATGCTGGCTTTAGATTTAACTAATAAGCATTATCACGTACTTAGCATATTCCTCTATATTTTGTCCCGAATACTATTTGAAGTATTCTTCTTTGTACCAAAAAGTTTGCAGTATCAGGTTTGTACCTCGTAGCTGGAGTTCTGGAAAATAGAAATGAATCTGATTCCTTGGTTGTTCTTCAAGCTTCCTGATTTATATTAGGCATTCCCATCTGAAAAATCATTACTGAAGTTTGAAACTCTTATATTAAAGAAGGACTTTTGATGCTTACCTTATTGCTTCTTTCCTGTAGTTCAGTCTCCTCTTGTTTTACCGTGTGTTTATTCCTGTGCTTCAGTCAGTAACAGCCCGAATTATTGGTAAGTACATACTTACTTCTTGTTGTCTGATAGGCATGGAGAGGGGAGATGATGTTTCTACTTTTTCTCAAAAGTTTTAGATGTTTTTAACTTAGACCTCTCAATAATCCTTTGAGATAAGAACTGTTGTTCTATCCATTTTGTGAATGAAGAAATAAAAGTTATTACTATAGTTCAACTGTTAAATAGGTGGCAGAGCTGTGATTTTAAAACCAGGTGGTTTCTTGCTAATTGTGTTCTGTTAGTCACTGTGACATTTCAGTTTCCGCCTTGTAAACAGGTTTGTTCCAAGATAAGCAGCATGTGTCTATGGCTACGCTGAATTGGAGCTGTGGCTAGAATATGGTGTGTTTACTATGAATAAGACTCTTTGAGTTAGGTATCATGGTATACTGGCAAGAAACAGGAAATGTGTGGGGGGAATAAAGAATATTTGCAAAATAGGGGTTCCATGTTTGGTCTTCTGATTTCCCATTTCTTTAATTAAACTACTACTCTTTTTCCCTTTTCTTAGGGGATCCATCACTACATGGAGATGTTTGGTCGTGGCTGGAATTCTTCCTCACATCAATTTTCAGTGCTCTTTGGGTGCTTCCCCTGTTTGTGCTTAGCAAAGTTGTGAATGCCATTTGGTTTCAAGTAGGTCCAGGGCAGAATGGAGTCTGGGTCCTACAGCATGATGGGTTGACAGGTGACAAGTTTTAGCCTGTGAAGTTAGTGGTATATAATGCCCTAATATATCTATATATCTATTTTTTTTTTTTGCTGGGAATTGAACCCAGGGTTGCTTAACAATTGAACCACATCCCCAGCCCTTTTAAAAAAATTTTTATTTTGAGGCAGGGTCTCATTGAGTCACTTAGGACCTTGCTAGGTTGCTGAGGTTAGTGTCAAACTTGCAATCCTCCTGTCTCAGCTTCCTGAGCTTTTGGAGTTACAGGTGTGAGCCACCGTGCCTGGCAGGACCTATTTCTTAGCCTTAATTTTTCTTGGCTAAGCAGCCAATGAATGATCTATGTGCTCTTGTAAAATGGAATCATTATCTTAGTGCATTGAAGCATCTCATTGACAGATGTCTGGGGCTTTTCTTTCCTGGCAATTCTAGTGAAAGACCAGTGGTATTAGTTTTGGATATAGGTAACAAGGGCAATTATTCATGTTTTGGTGCACCATTTTCTGTGTTACAGGATATTGCTGACCTAGCATTTGAGGTATCAGGGAGGAAGCCTCATCCATTCCCTAGTGTCAGCAAGATAATTGCTGACATGCTCTTCAACCTTTTGCTACAGGCTCTTTTCCTTATTCAGGTGAGACTGGCCTTCTGGACAAATTTTAAAAAGTTGCACTAGAGGGAGTATCACAAAGACAGGGTATTGCATTATATGGGGGTATTCAGATGTGTCATGTGAAAGGTAATGATATTTAAATCATTTTTTCACAGCAACAACTAGAGAATTTAAATATCATAAAATTAAAAGAAACAAGGATTTACTTGTGCTTTCCTGCCACCCTAGTATTCACCACACCTGCTGTTCAGAGGCTTGAGAAGTAGCTAAGTGTCTCAGCTGGAAGTGAAAATTGTAGAGCAGTGGGTGACTAATGTTAGGTCTCTTATGCTTTGGAATTAAGATATGCCATATTTGTTCTTCAGGGAATGTTTGTGAGTCTCTTTCCCATTCATCTTGTTGGTCAGCTGGTCAGTTTGCTGCATATGTCCCTTCTCTACTCACTGTACTGCTTTGAATATCGTTGGTTCAATAAAGGTAAGTACATCTAAAGAAACCTAGAATGTAAAGGCCTAGTTTAGAAATAGCTACTGCTAAGCAGACTACTCTATACTTAAGCCTTTGACAAATCATCTTTGAAAGGAAGTAGCCTTATTGGCAAGAGGGAGCTTACATTTATCTTAGTGAGTTTAATCCTTGAGACTGGGGGAAATGGCAATGTAGAATTATCTTTTTGGTGCTTAATATAACTCTGCCTGGGCCATAAGGTGGCGTAAGTGAGCATGAGTTGCTCTAAATTAGCAAAATTAAATTAATATCAGCATAATTAGATTCTTGCAGGATCTTTTAAAAGACTTTGGCATATTTAGCTGGGTGTGTGTGGCTGAAAGAGGTTATTTCTGCAGGCAGCATCCTTTTTGTTTGAGGTATACGTGTGTGTGTGCATTATTATTTTTTTTTTTTTGCAACTGGGATTGAATATATTTTTATTGTGAGATAGGATTTAAGTTGCTGAGGCTGTCCTCAAGCTTGTGATCCTTCTATCTCAGCCTTCGAGTAGCTAGGATTATAGGCTTGTGCTATGGTGCTTGGCTTATTTGATGTCTTGCTTTGTTCTAGACTAGTTCTGACAAAGGATGCTGGTACTGAAATTCATAATTCTTTCACCCTATCAGCTTTGAAATTGTGATTATTGAATTATAAAACTTTAAAAAAGAAACTTTATATCAGTATTTCACAATTCTATTTTATATGCTATAGCTATGCTCTAGGTGGTAGCTCTGTATCTAAAACCCAAGCCTCAAATAGTTTGCCTATAATAGGTTTTCACTTGATTAAAAGAAAACATGTAGTCGGGTGCTGTGACACATGACTGTAATCCCAGCAACTCAGGAGGCTGAGGCAGGAGGATTGTGAGTTCAAAGCCATCCTCAGCAAAATCGAGGCACTAAGAAACTCAGAGATCCTGTCTCTAAATAAAATACAAAATAGGGCTGAGGATGTGGCTCAGTGGTCAAATGCCCCTGAGTTCAATCCCTGGCATCCTCTCCTGCCCTCCACCAAAAAATTAAATAAATAAATAAGAAGTCTAATAACATTGTTGTCCTTGTTTTAGGAATTGAAATGCACCAGCGATTGTCAAACATAGAAAGGAATTGGCCTTACTACTTTGGATTTGGTTTGCCCTTGGCTTTCCTCACAGCAATGCAGTCCTCATACATTATCAGGTAATTTTACTAGAGAGATTTAAGAGAGACTAGTAAAAATAAAATTCATGTAGCGATTATCTCTTCTTTTCTTGGTTCTATGCCAGATTTCTTATTCAACGATTAGGATACCTGTAAAGATTTTTCTTCTTGACAGCTAGTCATAGACATTTATCAGTTAGTATTAAAATTACTCTGTATGAACCTCTGTCTCAAATTCTTCTGTGCTCCCTCCCAGGGCAGTGCTAAATATTCACAGTGCTTAGAAAAACCTTTTGTTCCATTTGAAAGCTGTATTTGATATGTTAAGACTATCAAGCCGTGATGTTTGCACTGAAGACAAAGGAACTTTGGGCTTTTAATATCTTTCTCAAACTCACGCTGGCTGTTGTGAAGGTGACTAATTATTTCTTTATTCTTTTTCTTTTTTTTTTTTTTTTTTTACAGTGGCTGCCTCTTCTCTATTCTCTTTCCTTTATTCATTATCAGTGCTAATGAAGCAAAGACCCCTGGAAAAGCATAGTAAGTATCAGCTAGTAATGAAATTTTTCAGATTTTTTTTTTCTTTTAAAATAATCTCTTACATTGCATGAAAACTATAATATACAGTTAAGAAGGGAAACATTTCTGGGATAAATCCCAAACTTTCAAACTTTTCCCATGAATATGTGCATATAGATTTTTATATATTTCCTGAATTGATACTATTACCCATAGTCTTTAAAATTTAACAGTCCACTGAATATTAGGCACTGGTGGACATCTTTAGTTAAGCTTATTTTTGTAAGAATGGCCAACTTAAAAAAAAAAATGAGCTGCTAGGCATAGTGGGACATGCTTATGATTGTAGCTATTTAGGAGACTGATGCAGGAGTATTGCAGGTTAAAAGTCAGCCTGGGCAACTCAGGGATACCCTTTTTCAAAATTAGTTTAAAAAAAAAATGCTAGGGATACTAGTATGCATTCATGAAGCCAAGGGTTCAATCCCAGTACCGCCCCCCCCCCCCCAAACAATGGGCTATATCATCTGGTCATATCAATTTATTGATAATATTGTAAAATGTTTAAAAATGAGTTTTTAGCAATAATAATAAGTTTTATTACTTCAAAGGAAAGCTCAGTCACTTTAGTTTTGATCAGTTTTGGTAAGTCAATGAGGATACTAGTATTAGAGAATTTTCAAATCTATTTTGAGTTTTTTCATTCTCTTGCAGGTAATTTTACCAGTGTTTATAATACAAGGGGTAATTGACTTTTTTTTTTTATTATTATGAAATGGTACTGGGGATCAAACTTAGGGATGCTCTGCCACTGAGCTATGTCCCTAACCTTTTTTATTTTGAGACACAGAATTTTACTAAGATGCCCAGGCTGGTGTTGAACTTATAATCCTCCTGCCTCAGCCTACCTAGTTGCTAGGATTGTAGGAGTGTACCACCGTGCCTGGCTTTATTTTATCTTATTTTATTTTTAACATTTGTTTATTTTTGGTGCTGGGGATTGAACCCAGAGGTGCTTTACCACTGAGCTACATCCAAGTCCATTTTAGTTTTTATTTTGAGACAGGGTCTCATGAAGTTGCATAGGACCATGCTAAGTTGCTGAGACTGATCTTGAACTTGCACTCCTTCCGCCTCAGCTTCCTAATTACTTTTTTAAAAAATGGTACTTGCTTGAAACTAACCACAGATATATCTTTGGCTTGAAGTTTGTATCCTGAAATTAGCCATAGAAAAGCACTTTTCAAATTATAATTAATCTAAAATATATAAGCCCCAATAATTCAAAACTAGTGATTCATTGCATTTACAGAAGCTGCAGGACCCAGGTCCCCGCCCCCCCCCCCCCCAAGTGCTGAGGACTAAAACCAGGGCCATGCTCATGCTAAGCAAGCATTCTACCTTTGCATTATAGTCTCACACCCTTTAGTTGCTTGTTCAGCCATGTGTCTGATACCTGTTCTTCCTTGATCAAATTTTAATTATCTTTCTCTATGCAGTTTTAAATTTAATATAGTCAAATAAGCTGTCACATGACTGAATCATTTTGCTAAACTGGAGGTTAACAATGTTGGATCTTTTGCTTTTAGCCTTTTCCAGTTGCGCCTGTTCTCCTTAGTGGTGTTTTTAAGCAACAGACTCTTCCACAAGACAGTCTATCTGCAGTCTGCCCTGAGTAGCTCAACGTCTGCAGAGAAGTTCTCTTCACCGCATCCATCTCCTGCCAAACTGAAGGCTGCTGTGGGCCATTGAGTTGCCTGTCATCTAAAGGGGATGGGTGGATTGGAAAGAAGTTGTGGCAGCTCTTTTCTCTATCCTCTCCTGGCTAGGGAAGGCAGGACCCACTCTGCCAAGGGCCCTTTGTGTATTCCCTTCTCTTTGAGGAATTTTTGTCTCTGGTACATGGGAGGCAGAATCTTTCTGACACCAGTATGTGGATTTTTAATACCACCGTGAGTCTGAAAGGACCACAGGTTTTTCTGCAGCTATTTTCTAGCATTTGCCAGCCCCTGTGCCTGGACTGATTTAAATACTTTGTTTTTCTCCCTGTGCCATTTACCCTCCCACCTCTCCTTCCTGCCTTCTAGCAACCTTGGATGAATGGGTTTTGTAATTCTAGTTGTTGTATTTTGTGGGGTTGTTATTTTTGTTGATTTTCTGTGAAGCACATACATTGGATGTGGGAGGTAAAGGAGTATCTCAGTTGCTCCTTGTTTACTCCCTTTATAGCCATCACTGTCTTGTTTCTTGTATCTCAGGTTAGGTTTTGGTCTCTCTTGCTCTACTGCAAAAAAGTAAAAGAAAAAGAAGCAAAGCAAAAAAAAAAAAAAAAAGAGCCTGAAGAGATGGGACAGAATGAAAGACCTCACAGCCAGATTGGCTGGGTTTTGAGGAGTAATCTTTTTTTTTTCCTTCCCCTTGAAGGGGAAAAAACTTTTTTCACTGGTACATTTAAAGCTCCCCAGCTATGGGGAGGTACCAGTTCTGGACAAGTGCCACTGTAACACAGAAATGCTCAGAGAAGCTGAACTGAACTTTTCAACTCTGGAAAGTGGAAATTTACTGTTGGTCACTGCCGGGTCTTACTGGTATTTCAAAGGAATATTGGGTGCTGCAAATAGGAACTAAAGGGGTAAACTTATTAAACCCATTAAATCTGTGATCAGTGATGTTTTTCTGTCATTTTAAGAGACTAAATATGGGCTGGGAGGGTAGTGGTCAAAATACTTGTACAATTTTAAAATGTCACAATTAAATGTGAGCTGGTTTCCCACAATGTGTCTAATGGCTAAATTTACAAATCATGGCATTGAGAGATGTATTCATCAAACACAAGACTTAGTCTTGGATAATCTGGTTATAGTTTTTAGAGATTAGCTCTGAAAAATGTCCTCTGAGGGAATTTGGGTTATATATTATAATTGTGTGTATATCTTTGGGTTGATTGTTTTAAAGTCTATGTGTATCTTGTGTATTCATGAAGGGAGGAAGGTTCATCTAGATTTCAGTGTACTGAATATGTCATTCATTTGTCAAGGGAAGAGATCAGACATTTGGTTAACAGAAACCTTCACTATGTGTACAGCAAAATAAGGAATTAAAAATTGTTGCTGGGAATTGTAATCTAAGTTTGAACTGCTTATGCAATTGATGGAAGGAGGGTTTTTAAATAGTGGGTATCTTAGAAGTGATTATTATTTCCAGGTTATAAACAAAAAGTTGTGGAAGACATAATTTAAAATATACTTCTAGCATTCCTGTGATACTTTTGGTCATTTGGCAGTATTGCAGAGAAGTACTTCCTGGTTGCTGGGGGCAGGATGGCCATTAAAAAAGATCTTAGTATTTCTTCAGCTTGTAATTGAAGAGTAATAGTTTTATTTAAGTATATTGTTTTAAACTAAGTTTTAGAAATAACTAGTTATTGAAGCAGTCACATCTTTATTGCCTGAAATTTGTTTTTATGCCAAATAGAAGCATCTTCAGTTTAGAAGGTTGAGTGGAGGAAAGTACCTGATTTTATCTCCTGCACTGTGCCTCTCTATGGAAAAAAATTAAGGCTTAGTTATAGAAAAGTGAGGAATTCATAGTTTTATTAAGGTAGTTAAGGCTAAACCTGTAAAAAGGCTAGGTTAGGCATATCTGCAATAATAGAAATTTGACGACTAATTATTTTTCTTGCTTTTTCACTAGGGTATGGGCACTGAGCAGTGATTAGGAAACTGAGGTCAAAGGGAAACAAGGCCCTATTTTTGCCCAGTACAGAATGGCAATTTGAGGCAAATTAATAATTAGTAACTAAAAGCATGGGAACTAAATGAAAGTTACTTGAGATTTAATAACTGATTCAGTAAGATCTGAGGAATTATAAAAGTTCTTTTCAAGAATAGACATGACAGCTTGGACAAGCATGTGATTCAAAACGCTAACCTTTTTATTCTAACTTTACAGTCCAGTTATCCTTTATAGCAACTCTTGAAGAAGTAGAAAGTGAATGCTTCAGATCTGAGCATGTCAGCTAGAAACATAATTTTTTTATTGCAGTGCTTGGGGATTAAATCAGGGCCTTGTGCATGCCAGGCAAGTGCTCTACCACCCCCTAGAAACCTTTAGATAGACAGATTTGTGCCCTGTTTTCTGTTAACTGTTGTGCACTTAATCAAGGCTAAGGTAAAGGATTAAGAGGAATTATGACAAACTGGAACAAATCTAGAAGATGGTAACTAATGCTCAGATGTTTGTAAACCACTTTGAAAAGATTACATCTATGGGCGGGAGAGAGAAGCACAAACAAAAGTTAACTTAAATTCTGATAATTACACAGAAATTTGAAGTTACTATATCCATAAAGTAAGAACAAATTGCTGTGAAAAGGAAATAGAATTATTGGAAACAGTTGTAGAAATTAAAATAAGATGGTTTATAAAAGTGGCACGGAGGAGGCTAAATTAGAAAACTCCAAGATAAAATCATGGAAATTTCCCCAAAGCAAGAAGACATGTAAAAATTATGGTGATATTGAAAAACAAGAAGATCTAGCATCTACTAATAGAAACTTCTGAAAATAACAGAAAAACAAGACAAGAATAAATTCACCCTAGGTTTGAACCCCAATATTAAAAAAAAAAGATGAAATTGTTTTTTTAGAATAAAGAGCTTGTCATGTCTAAAGCAGGAAAAATGAAATAAAACAGATGACTAAAGAAAAAATTACCAAAGAGAAAAATAGATTACCTATAAAGGAATGTGTCTCAGATTGCCATCAGCCTTCTCAAGACAACACTGAATGATAGAAGATAAATTGTAATGCCTTGAAGTATGCTTTTATGTGTGCTTATGTGTATGTATGGGATGGGTAAGACCCATTTTTTTCCTTAAAATTCTAAATTTAGCCATGCCATTAAGGAAAAATACGCCATTTTCAAACATGCAAAGGCACTTTTGGCTTTCCATTCCGCTTTTCTGGAAATAAGTTATTTGAAAGATCTATCAAAAATGAGAAGTCTTATTAAAACACGGAAACAACGTGAAACAACAGTGTGTTGGGAGGAAGTCTCATTCATAAAGCTTTCAAGCACACTGAGAAAAACTGGTGCTGGGGAGAAAAAAACATACTTGTTATTCCAGTGTGCCACAGATAAGATAGAGGTACATGCTTCTTTTGATCAAATGATAGTGCTATAGTTTGGATGTTCACTGTCCCCCAACGGCGGACACTAAAGGCCCCCCTCAACCCGCCACATAAATTCATGGCACTATTGGGAGATGGTGAAACCTTTGGGAGGTGGGGCCTAGTGGAAAGGAAGTTAAGTCATTGGATGTGTTCCCTTGAAGGGAACATTAGGACCCTGGCTCTTCTCTTCCTATTTATTCTGGTACTGGGAATTTAACCCAGGGTGCTCTACCACTGAGCTACATCCCTAGCCCTTTATATTATTATTCAATTTTAAGGCAGGGTCTCACTGAATTGCCCAGGCTAGTCTTGAACTTGGGATCCTTTTTCAGTTTCCTGAGTTGCTGGATATAGATATAGGCTGCCATGCTCAGCTTCTCTTCCTTCCTTTGCTTCCAAGTTGCATAGGGTGAACAGGCCTTCTGTCCTTGGATTTCTGCCTTTTGTGTGCTCCCAACTAAAGACCCAAGTAGGACAGAGCCAACCAATCATAGATTAAAACCTTTGGAACCAAAATAAATTTTGCTCCTTTTTAGTTTTTCAGAGGGACAGAAATCTGACTAGCAGGGATGGAAAAGGTACAGATACTTCCAGAACACCAAAAAGTCTACTTGAAAGTTATTATTTTGAGCAATTGATGGAATAGTAAATACAATGCTTTTTGAAACAACTAAAATCAAAACTTTTGATCAGGAATGAAGAGAATTAACTGATATACTGAATTCATCTGTAATCTGTGGGTTTGTAATTATAGTAATTTTTGTATGATTTAATTTTCCTGACCTTGATTTTATTTATAGATTTTTCTGTGGACCTGTATCAAAAACTCATCCAAGGGTCTGAGGGTATAGTTCAATGGTAGAGTGCTTGCCTAGCATGTGTAGACCCAGGAGTTCTATCCCCAGCACTGCAAAAAAAAAAAAAAAAAAAAAAAACTCATTTAAAAAATAAGCTTAGGTTTTAAACTTTGTTCCTTCATGTTCGTTTTGGTTTTTGAAAAAAGTGGCTTAATTTTATCACCCAGAAATTTAATTATATTGCTTTTAAGGAACATGTTCTAGAGTGCTCACCTAGCTTGTGTGAGGCATTGGGTTTGATCCTCAGTACCACATAAAAGAGGTATTGTGTCCATCTACAACTTAAAAAAAATTTTTAAAAAGTAAGTATAAATGGCCAACAAGTAAATTTTTAAAAAGTGAAAACAATATTTTAAAAAATATTCTTAATATTAATGGTATTTTTTAACTTTAAAGGAAAAAACCCAACCTTTTTTTTTTTTTTTTTTGAAAAAGAAAAACTTGTTTTGAGGACACATTTACTTTAAGTTCTGTAATTTCTGCATGTTCAGCTTTAATTTCCTCCTGTTAAAATTATGTGGAATACTTAATAAAAACAGAAAGATTGGTCTATTCAATCTTAACAGTCCAGGGATGATCCTGGTCATGTGAATTTTGAAAAAGTGCCTTGTGCTTTTAGTATTGGGGATTGAACCTAGGGGTCGAGTCCGGGAGCTTAACCACTGAGCAACATGCCCAGGCTTTTTTTTTTTTTTTTTTTTTTTTTGTGGTGCTGGGGATTAAACCCAGGGCTTTGTGCATGCAAGCTAAGCACTTTACCAACTGAGCTATATCCCTGGCCCCCTTTTTCTTTTTAAGTTGTTTAGGGCTTCACTAAGTTGTTGAGGCTGGCTTCCAATTTCCGATCCTCCTGCCTCAGCCTCCCCAGCCGCTGGGATTACAGGCACACGCCACCGGCTGGGCCAATGCACGCGTTTTTTGAAGCATTAAGTAATGTGCTTTTACCTAGTTTGATCAGTTCACGTTATGGGAGAGTAAATGGGAACATAAGGTAGCGGCAGGGCACCGAATTTGAAGAGTGGCTAAGGCTTCCTTCTTTGGTATAGCCTTTGCCCACTGATGCATGTAGGGAGCAGAAGTGAGTGAACATATTGATGTGTCTGAAAGTTGATGGATTTGGTTGCTTAAATTGTGCCCTCTTCCCTGCTCTCAGCAACATTTTTTTTGGGGCGGGGTGGGGGGCGGGGAAGAGAGAATAGAGGCAAGTTAGGATAGGAAGGCAGCTGTCTCTGGCAAATGTCTTACCGAAGGGTGAGTGAAGGAGGACTGGGCTGTCTCCTGGTTTGGCAAAAACAAACAACACAACAACAAAAAACAGGTCTACTCTTGGGAGAACTTTGCTGGAGGTAACGACTGTCCCTTAGCCGGGCACTGGCGGTTCTTCCATCTTCACGTGGATAGGCCTAGAAAGGCTCTTTCCCAAAACCAGGGGTGGAAGAAATGAAAATGCCTAATGAAACGTTAGGGGTCCCTTATCTAACGTAGTTACCACAGCAAGTAAAAACAGCTCTCGAGCGAATAATTAGATGAATCCTGCACAAGATCGAGCAGTCGGTCTGGACCAGGAAGCGTTTGACTTTTCACGAACAACAGAACAGCTTCCCGCCTCTCCTTTAACCTTTTATTAGGCAACGGTCCATTTCTTCCTTTGAAACAGAAAAGCTACTTCACGATCCCGCTTTTTAAGACTGGTAGCAGCAGTACCTAAACGTAGTTTCCGCTTCTGGTCACATGGCTGCGGTAAACGGACCACACCTTCTCGACGCTACTTCTTCCGGGTCCGCAGTCTGACACGTCACTCCTCGTTCCTCAACCAAACTGCTCCAAGCACGCTCTTTTCTCGCTCTTTGCTTTCACGAACCGGCCTATGACAGCTCGGTGGGAGCACATGGTCCCACCTCTGGACTGATAAATGATAGTTGTACTAACCAATTAAGAAGTGGAATCGTGGCTTGGTCCCCGCCTCCGAGCCTGACAGACAACGTCGTGATCTTATCGCTCTCCCGAAGTGTCTTATTGGCCTGGAGCCAGCCAGTGGGGAGCGGCCAGGGGCGGACTCAGCCGTTGCCAGGGTTGGGTGCACCGCTGAACGGATGGCAGAAGGAACCAAGCGGGTTCTTGAGGAACGCCGGCTAGGTGAGAAGGCCGTAGGCTATAACTTGAGGATTAGCGTCTGGTGAGGTGCAGGGTGTTGGTGGGCGTGTACGAAGTTCATGAGGCAGGGCTCTGAAAGGTGGTGGGGAGCAAAGCTTAGGGCCCTGCATAGGAGGGGGCGTGGGGTGTGGTGTGGGGACCTCCTGGAGTGGAAGGACGTGAAGGTCTGGGGAAGGAGATCGCGGGGATGGGGCTTGCGCTTAGGCCAGGACTGTGTGGGAAAAACTGGATGTTGCAGCTAGTTTGGAGGGGAAGACGCTTAGGGTGTTGAGGTGGTGGGGGTCCAGCGGCTGGTGGGGTCAGAGGTGCTCAGGTTTGGGTGGTTGAAAGGACGGGGACCTGCCAAGGAGACCTGAAGGGAGGAAGGGGAGCAAACTGTGTGAGGGTGTGGAACGTGTGTAGGAAAAAGGGGCTGGAGAGGTTGCAGTCGTGGAAGTTAGGATAGGGGTGGGACAAGATGCCAGAGGTAGCAGGACACAGTTGAGGAGGAGAGCAGAAAGAAAAGTATTTTAAGAACGTGTCTTTGCTCTTATTTGTTTTGGCGCTTTGCGAAAATGACCAGAAAACACCGGATGAAAACTTCTCTTACAGTCCGGCCTTAAATTACCAGTTCCTTTACTCAGTTTTCGGGTTGAGGTACAAGCACACTCTCCTTATTTTTATAGGTGTGTAGGCTATATCAAATCAATGGTGTTAAGTTTGTTTCTATTTCTGCCATCCAGAAAACGACTTCAAACTTTAGAGATAAAACTGGATTGTTAACTTACTGGAGTTAGGTCTTTGATTACACCATAAGTTTTTTTTGGGGGGGATTATAATTAAACACTCATATCTAAATCTGCTCCTCTGCCCCGGTTAATTATAGAAAATATGTTTGACTTTTCAGTTTCGAGGCTAGGAATGTGTTTCTTAATGCCTTCCTCCTAGTCCAGTGTTATTTTTTCCCTCCTTTCCTTCTAGTAGTGGGGAAAAGATTAGGACTAATGCAGGTTCCTTTCATTTTCAGCATAGTTTTGAACAATATTAAATATTGTTATTATATTCTTCATTCCTTAGCCCTTGATCAGCTTATAATTTAAGAAGGTAGTACTGTTTTATACAGAAGTGGCTAACCGGCAACCTGCTATGGTAAAGTAATGCTATGTAGCTTTTGACTATCAAGTTATTACCTTTTTTAATAGTCTATAACTACTTCCTGAACATTTTGTTTTAATTTAGTTTTCCCCTCCCCCTGCCTTTTTCTGCTTCAGTAGGAAAAATTTATTTCTTTTCCCTCAAGATTAGCATCTGGTTCCATGAATTATCTCTGTGTCATGGAATCAGTCGCTTTAAATCAGCAGTGTCAGTTACAGAGAGGCCTTGAAACAGATGATTTAATAGATCTGTGCAGTAGTTGCACTGTCATGTAGGGATTAAAAGTATAGTGGTCTGTGTATGTTTATGTTCCCCTCTTAGGTGCATACTATGATCAATCATGGCTTTTAGTTAACCCTACAGCCCTGTTGAGATTTGGAAAAGAAAGAAGCTTGTAGCCAGTCAATTGAATCTTATATTTAGGGCTTGAAATTGTGCTGATTCAGTCATGATTTCTGTTTTTCCTCTTTTTACTTTAACTTCTGTACTTAATGTTTACTCTCCATTTCTTACTCTCCATATATTTGACTTTTTCTGAGTGTTTTCTTCATATTTTTTCTCATTTTCATCTTTCCTATTTATTTTTGCCACTCTCCCTTCCATCCTATTTTGTTATTACTGTTTTTATGGTGCTAGAGATTGAACCCAGGGCCTTGAGCATGCTCACCATGTGCTTTGCTACTGAGCTGCTCCCTAGCCCTGCTTTTGTTATATGATACTATTGCCAGTTGTACTTATGTACAGTTGTATTTATGTACTTAGATGTGAAGGAGTGGGAGGCTTAAACATGAGTGGTTTCTTTAGATCATTTCTTTTTACATTTTTTTGGGCGGGGATTGGGGTACTGGGGATTCAACCTAGGGGCATTTTAACCACTGAGCCATATCCTTATCCCTTTTTACTTTTTATTTTGAGACAGGTTCTTGCTAAGTTGTTTAGGGCTTTGCTAAGTTTCTGAGACTGGTCTCAAACTTGTGATTGTCCTGCCTCAGACTCCCAAGATGCTGGAATTACAGGCGTGTACCACCACACCGGACTCCTTTTTAGTTTTATCTCATAGATCTGATTGTGTCTACTTCCTTGCCAGTATATCATACTTCAGGCAAGGTTTGGGTATTGGTACTAGGCCTGACCGCCTGTTCTCTTTTCTCTAGCTCATATGTCCCTTATGATTCTCTTCTTGTGTATAAGATGAAAGTTAAGTAAATGGAGGGTGTTCAGTATCCTATGATCTTGACTTTTCCATTTTAGCTATTTGAGTGTCTTCTGTTGTGACCCATCGATGTCAAGATGACTAAGCTTGGATTTTTGCGATTGTCCTATGAGAAGCAGGACACTCTTCTGAAGCTTCTCATTCTATCAATGGCTGCTGTGTTATGTGAGTATGCACCTGGGTCTCCATTTCTTTGGGAATGAGAAGAAAATGCTGAAAAAAGTAAAACATGGCTTTCTTAAAATGCTTTCTGTGGGTTTTTTGTTGTTGTTTGTGTGTGTGTATGGAACTGGGGATTTAACCCAGGGAGGTCCTACCATTGAGCTACATCCTTAGCCCTTTTTATTTTTTTATTTTGGGATAGGGTCTTGCTAAATTGTCCAGGCTGGCCTCAACTTGTGATCCTTTTGGCTTAGGCTCCCAAGTAACTAGGATTTTAGGTGTGTGCCACTGCACCTGGCTAAATGCTTTGTTCTTCTAATGGATGGTAATTTGTTCTTTTTGCATTTCCCCTTCATGATAATTTTCTAGGCAAAATAAAAGAAACAAGGAATATAAAAGGACTGGCAATCCTCTGGGAAAGAATGAAAGCATACTAATTCTTTTTTCTCATAGGGCTGAAAGAGGTAATGGGGATTGTTCACTGAATTTTGTAGAGGACAATTATCTTCAGTTTAGATGCTTAGTAGTTTTGATAGTCCTTGAGAACTTATTTTATAGATTTTCAAGTTCTTCATGAGTCATAAATATAGTCATGTATGACATACTCTTGCGTTGCTCCAAGATTAAGGTTCGATTTTTGTGTGTGTGTGTGTGGTGTCAGCATTTATAAAAGATGACCTTGTAAGCTGAGTTGAGTATTAGTAGGCAAATGTAATGTTAATAGGTTTTGTTTACTAGAAACAATTTAATAGGTGATTAAATGTGTCCTACGTAAGTGGAAAATGTAGTGCCAGTGTCAGACTTCTTTTTTTTCCTCTGTGTGGGGACTGATGGATATAGATTTTATTGAGGAATTATTTTATTTTTTATGTGACCCTTGTGTTGAATAATTCTGTTTTCTTTATAATGCTGTTATTTATTGGCTGTTGTTTTCATGGCATATTGACATTAAAATATTTATTTTCTAATTTTTGTAGCTTTTTCCACTCGTCTCTTTGCTGTCCTGAGATTCGAAAGTGTTATCCATGAGTTCGATCCGTGAGTACCTTTGCTTGGTCTGGTATTTTCCTTTGGAGGTATTCAGGTTCGTGGTTTTCAGATTCAGATTTAAGTCAGCTCTCAGTGATGGGGATGTGCTTTCAGTACATTTAAGGGGAAAATCCTGGAAGTTTTCCATATTTTTGAAGCATTGCTGGTGTGACTGCCTGTCATTTAAGATCTGACTAAGCTAAGAGAAATCTAGCTTCTGAGTTTGGTCAAAAGTTACAGATGCAGATTGACAGAAAGGGACCTGGTGTATACTCAGAGCTCAAAAGAAAATTAAAAGTCATGAACTTGAGATTCATTTTGTTCCAAGCATTGTTTTATAGATTATTTCTAAATCCTTACAGAAAACAATAAGATGTAGGTCCTCCTTTTTTTAATAAATGAGGAAGCTCAGGCTTGGAGAGGTTATCCAGAGTTACAATTTATTAATGGAGTTGCCAAGATGCATGTGGATTTGTCTGACTCCAGAGACCAGTGTCACTATGTTACCTCAAGTTAAGGCTTATGAAATGTTTGGAAAGCCAGAATCATAGGTTCTTGAAGTATCTTAAAAATATTCACCTGCTGAAACACTGGTTCAAAAGTTTAATGCCTACATTGGTATGCAGACTTATCATTTTGTGAAGATACCGGAAAGCATTTTAGAGGCATTGTAGATATTCTCTTTGGGACCTCCAAAATCAACTTAAATTTTTTTTTCATGAATGAGGAAACTTATATTCTTGTTTCTTGATTACAGTCAGAGTTTCTTTCTCAGACCCTCTAGTTGAGAGGTTTTGAGGAGAGACAGTCAAGGAAAACAAAGGTATTTGCTTTATAGTCATAGAACTGGAAGGGAGCATAGTGATTATGGGATTTGACCATTCTTTTTGGAGAGAATAACCTAGTTCCACTAAGATGACTCTGTAATTACTCTGCCTCCTGCTGGTAGGTAAAGGACACAATTCTGACACATATTGACTGCCTTCTCCCCTCATCCCTTCTCTTTCCAATGGTCACCAAAATAACATTCATCAGTGAAGAACAAAGGATAGAGATTTCTTCCATCTGTTGCTTCTCTTACCTATTTCAGCTGTTAAACTTGACTGATCAAAGAGGAAATAGGGTCAGGGAGATGGGCTGGAAGGATTGTCAGTCATGATTCTTATTTATTTTAGCCTTCCTTCCTTTTTCCTCCTCCTCCTCTGTCCTTCTCCCCCTTTTTTTCTCCCTTGTCCCTCCTCCCCCTTAAACTTGGTGTGTGTGAAAATTTTTCATCCTGCATATGGTGTTATACCAATATCTTTGAAGATACTCACCACTTGAGTTTATCCACATGTCCTTGAGTGTGGTATAGAATTTTTTTTTTTTTTTTTTTTTTTTAATGTTTCTATCACTTAAAAAAGACCAAAATCTATTGGTGACGTATCTCAGTGGTCTTGTCTTCTGGATGCTTGAATTCTCTGACTGTTCCTGTTGCCTACCGTGTGCCAGCCTGGTGAAGTATTGGCTTGGGTTGCTTTTGTTATGACAAGCATGGAGTAGAATAAGGAGACTTACAGTAATGTAGTGACTTTTGGCACCCCAAATCACCATTTTTCTGATGTAATTATTATTAAAAACTATTAGTATAATTTTAGAACCAAATTGACTTTTATTGAAGTAATAATAAGTTTCTCAGTGGTATACCCTGAAGAAGAAAATTTAAATTAGTATAAGTATTTGGGTAGGAAGAAGAGGAGGCACAAATCTTTTCTTACTTGCTATAATAGGTATTTTAATTATCGGACTACCCGGTTCCTGGCTGAGGAGGGATTTTATAAATTCCATAACTGGTTTGATGACCGGGCCTGGTACCCTTTGGGACGAATCATTGGAGGAACAATTTATCCAGGTAAGAAGAACAGAATTTAAAAAAAATTTTTTTTAACACGATAGTATTTGTATATAATAGTTTCTTATATTTCTAATAGTTTTATTTCATGACACTTATAATTTCATTGTGATTATAGATTTTTTAATGGTTTATCTTATGTAAGACAGGAGAACATGTGTGGGAAAGTGGTGATGCATGTTTTTTCGTATATTCTGGACTTTTCATTGAGTGCTTAGGAAAGAAATTTAGAGGTCTACTGCAGTTGCTGTGTTAGTGTTTCTGGTTGTTTGTCAAGACCTATATAGTTACTTTATTGATGTTTTCTCTTTCCTTGAAGTTCTTTGTCTTACCAGGACAACCTAATGGAGTCTCTCCTTCCTGTTTCAGGCTTAATGATCACCTCTGCTGCAATCTACCATGTTCTCCATTTTTTCCACATCACCATCGACATTCGGAATGTCTGTGTGTTCCTGGCCCCACTCTTCTCTTCCTTCACCACCATCGTCACGTACCACCTTACCAAAGAGCTCAAGGTGAAGGATTTGGGGTGATAGGAGACTTGAGAATGAATGTTGCTCAGCCTTTCTTGTTGATGCTAGAGGGTGGGGAACTGAGAGTCTTACAGGAAGCCAGAGTCTATGGACAGTGTTTGCTAGGCTGCATTGAGTTTATTCCAACCCCCTCTAGAATATGTGGTTCTTATCATTTGCAATTTGCCCATAGGCGAGGATATTTGAAAATCAAACGTAAATTGCTATGTAGAGAGGGAGAGAAAAAGCTGGCACATGTCTTAGGCGGGAGGTTCTCAAGTTTGAAACCATCCTGGGTAATTTAGTGCAACTCTGTCTCAAGATAAAAAGGGCTGGGGCTATAGCTCATTAATAAGGCACTTGCCAGTCATATGTGCAACCCTGGGTTCAATCCTTAGTACTCCCCACCACCCTCATCAACAAAACAAAACTTAAAATGCATAATGTGAGATTCTGATTTTGAAGCCCTTACAATGTAACAAAGAAGAAAAAACAACTACACAAAAAATTTTCTAAAGTAGTTAGTTCTTTCCTTAGGAAATAAGTACTTACAGATTATTTATTTATTTAGCATTTATTTTAAAATTTTTAAGCCATTTGGCTTCTCTCCCTAAGTGCTGGCTCTTTTTTCAGGTTTCAGCTTTGCTGACCCTGGTTCCCTGGAATCTATTCTTAGTGTGTTGCTGTGGTAATTGGGGGATACCTAAGAGGTGATAAACTAGTAGGAGAACTTTAGAAGCCTGAGTTTAGTTTGGGAAACTTTTCATCCTTCTCCTTGTTGCCCTTGTCCCAAATTTGACACTTATCAACAGACAAATCCTTTTTCTTTTAGAATGTGAGTTTATTTTGTTTCTACTTTTTTCCTGAGCTCAAAAGTTGCCTGGTGATACTCCATCTTTATTACTTATGTTCCTGGTATCTTCAGTTTAGGTGGATTATTACTTATCCCTTTTGCCTTTTTGACTTACATAATGATTTTCTTCCTTTGTTCATCATTGCTTGGCTTTTAGAGGTATGGCTGGTATTCCTGTGCAGTCATTGTTAGAGGAAGGAACTGATTAGCTTGGGGATACCTGTAGTCAAACAGCCAATTCTGTGAGCTTGGAACATGGCTCAGTGGTAGAGTGTTTTCCTGGTATGAGTAAGTCCCTGGGTTCAGTCTCCAGCATGATAAAACAAAAACAAACTAAAAAAACCCTAAAAGTAGCCAGGTACAGTGGTGCATGTCTTAAACCCAGCAACTCAGGAGGCTGAAGCAGGATGGTTGCAAGTTCAAGGCCTTGGCAATTTAGGGAGAAATAAAAATATATATATAAATGTCAAAATAAAAAAATATATATATAAATGTCAAAATAAAAATATATATATAAATTAAAAAAAAAAAAGATTGGGAATGTAGCTCACAGGTAAAGACCTGGGGTTGGGTGGTATATATATACAATTGAATGTTACTCAGCCATAAAGAAGAATGAAATTATGGCATTTGATGGTAAATGGATGGAACTGGAGACTATCATGCTAAGTGAAATAAGCCAATCCCCCCAATTCAAAGACTGAATGTTCTCTCTAATATGCGGATGCTAACTCACTATGGGGAGTGGGAGTGGAGGTTTACCAAACTTGACAGGGAGAATTGGGGGAAGGGTGGGGGATAGGAATGGGAAACACAGTAGAATGAATTGGACATACCTTTCCTTTGTTCATATATGAATATATGACCAGTATAACTCCACATCATGTACAACCACAAGAATGGGAAATTATACTACATGTATGTACACAATATCAAAATACATTCTATTGTCATGTATAACTAAAAAGAAAAAAAAAGACCAGGGGTTGGGTGAAAGGAACCCCCCCCCCAAAAAAAAAAAAAAAAAAAAAAAAAGCAAATAGTACATTCTGGGGCAAGTGCTGATATTTAGGTAGCTCATGTGACTTAATCTGTCCTCAGTATATGTGTACTCAGTTTTAGACTTGGTGTCATGGGGACTTGGTTATAAAAGTTTTAGCTTTCTTGGTGCTATGAGCATTTGTAGTACTTCACGTCTACCTTGGAAATTGTTGGGTGCTCTCTAGGCCCATTTAATCAGAATGGACTAGCGGGTTATTTGTTCTCTCATAGATGTGTTGGTGTTAACTCTTATTATTTTTTCATAGGATGCAGGGGCTGGACTTCTTGCTGCTGCCATGATTGCTGTAGTTCCTGGATATATCTCCCGTTCTGTGGCTGGTTCCTATGATAATGAAGGTAGACATGTAAAACAGATTTTCACAAAGTACCCTAGAATTTGGGTCAGATCTATGGCTTAGCAATAATAAAAATGATACTTGGTAAGAATTTTAGAAATGGGCAAGAAGGGATCTTGGACAAGTTTGTTTTATCCTGACATTCCTGCTAGAGAGGTAACTGGTAAATCTATAAGCTCTTGGCTCATCTCAGGACTCAGAGTTAACTCTTGTTTTAACATTATAATTATTTGCTTTATTTTCTTAGATAAAGGGATATATTTATCCTTAAAAATCATAATGACTTAAAATTCGAAATGTATTTATTGAAAGTCGTTTTCTGGAAGACAGTGTTAAATATTATAAAGATAGATAATGAATAAGATTATTTTGGCTCATAATTAAATTAAAGGGATAGATTATAGTATTTTTGTTTTGTTTTGTGGTTCTGGGGAATTGAACCCAGGACGTTGTGTATGCGAAGCAAGCACTCTACCACCTAAGCTATATTCCCCAGCCCAGGGTATAGAGAGTATAAATATTATGTTGGCCCATAATCTGGTATGATAAAAATGGACCTATAAAAATTACTCTAGGGCTAGGGATGTGGCTCAGCGGTAATGCGCTTGCCTGGCATGCGCGAGGCTCTGGGTTCGATCCTTAGCACCACATAAAAAAAATAAAATAAAGATGTTGTGTCCACCGAAAACTGAAAAATAAATATTGAAGAATTTTCTCTTTCTTTCTCTTTAAAAAAAAAAAAAATCACTCTAGTAACAGGCATATAGTGCTTTGTGCTCTGATAAAAATATAAAGACTACTTTAGAATGAAGTACAAGGAGAGATTATCTTGGGTTTCTGTCGTCAAGGAAAGCTTTCTGGAAGTGATTGAGTTTGAACTGGGCCCTGATGTTAATACTTCATTAGGTAGATATTAAGATGAGTTGCAACCAGAGCCAGCTTATGTTATGATCTAGAGGCAGGATGGCGCATGATAGTATAGTACTTCTTTAGAAGTAGCAGGAAATATAATGTCTGGAAAGAACAAAAATAATATTGGCTTACATTTCCTGAGTGCTTACTGTTCTAAATTCTTTTTTGGGGGGAGGAGTGGGGGAATACTGGGGATTGAACTCAGGGGCACTGGACCACTGAGCCACATCCCCAGCCCTATTCTGTACTTTATTTTTAGAGACTGGGTCCCACTGAGTTGCTTAGCTCCCTGTTATTGCTGAGGGTGGCTTTGAACTTGTGATCTTCCTGTGTCAACCTCCTGAGCTTCTGGGATTACATGTGTGTGCCACGGTACCCAACCTAAATCCTTTATGTGCATTATTTATATTTATCTTCACAACAGTTTTATGAAGTAGCTACTATATCAGACATCTTTTTTTATAGGAAACTGAGACAAAGGGAGGTAAAATAACTTGCCTAAAATCACAGTATTACTAAGTAGTAGATAAAAGATCATAATCAGGCAGTCTGTTTCAAAACAGTATTATTAGCCACTCTGCTGGCATAGCCTCTTGAATTTTTGGTGTTTTTTTTTTCCTGCAGGTATTGCCATCTTTTGCATGCTCCTCACCTACTACATGTGGATCAAGGCAGTGAAGACTGGTTCTATATATTGGGCAGCCAAGTGTGCTCTTGCTTATTTCTACATGGTAATTTTTTCTACATGTGCTTAAACCCAGGGCTGCACACACACATGCTAGGCAAATGCCTTACTACTGAACTATATCCCCAACCTCTCTACATGTTTTTCATTTTTGAATTTCTTTTTCTTTTCTTTCTTTTTTTTTTAAACCAGCACTAGGGATTGACCCTAGGGGCACTTTTGTACTACTGAGCTACATCTCCAGCCTTTTAATTTTTTATTTTAAGGCAGGGTCTCACTAAGTTGCTCAGGGTTTCACTGATTTTCTGAGGCTGTCCTTGAACTTGTGATCTCCTGCCTTAGCTTTCTTACTTGCTGGGATTGCAGGTTCCCACAGTGTCCAGCTTTTAAATTTCTTTAACTATTTCCTATGGGTACATACTAGTTGACCAACCTTTTCTGGTTATGTTTTCCTTAAAACTTTACTTTTCCAATATATATTTTTTTCTGTTTAGTTAGACTTTCTTCCTTTAACTACTTCTACTTGCTTATATATCCCTAAATTCTCTATGGGACCATACAGTGGATTGCATCTAGATTTACTCTGATGCTTGGGTATGTCTTGCTATAATGCTAGTAGCCATAAGGGAGCTGGCAATTAACTTACAGTAATGGGTAATGCTATAATACTATAATGCTAGTAGCCATAAGGGAGCTGGCAATTAACTTACAGTATGGGGTGTGATTTTTCTACCCCCACCCCCCAAAAATCAATTATTTAAACTTTTTTGTATGTGAGCTTGTGGTATTAGGGATTGAATCCAGGGATCCTGTACCATTGAGCTATATCCCAACCCTTTCTATTTTTTATTTTGAGATAGGGTCTCTCTTAGTTGCCAGGGGTGGTCTGGAATTTATGATCCTGTTTCCTCAGCTTCCTGAGTCGATAGGATTACAGGTGTGTGCCAGTGTGCCTGGCTTATTTAAACTCTTTAAGCCACTTGACATAAGTAAAGTCAGTCGTTATGTAAACAAGTAAGCTTTAGAAAGTTCACAAGAGACATCCTAAAGTATAATGGTGGTGACCTGAGGAGGAGTGCTCAGAGGAACTGTTTTTTTTTTTTTTTTTTTTCCCCTGCCATAGGTTTCCTCATGGGGAGGTTATGTGTTCCTGATCAACTTGATTCCTCTTCATGTTCTGGTGCTGATGCTCACAGGCCGTTTCTCCCACCGGATTTATGTGGCCTATTGCACAGTTTACTGCCTGGGCACCATTCTTTCCATGCAGATCTCCTTTGTGGGTTTCCAGGTGAGTGTTAGATTTAATAGAGTTTTCAGCCTCTTCAGGTATTGTTTTGGTTGGGTCTTGAATGATGAGAATTTCAATGACAGGAAGTTTCAGGAAAATTGCAGACCAAGCCAAGGAAATAGCCTGAGCAATAGGCAGAGATGTGATTAAGATCGTGTGTGGTATGTTTTGGGGGACTCTATGTATATTTGGAAAATATGTCAGATGAATTAAACCCTTGCCTAGATTGGACTGATTCCTTTGGGAAACTTCAGAACTTATTTGACCCCTGAAATAGATCAGGGTAATAAGGGTCTGGGCTATATTATTACCATATATAATGCTTTTTCCCTACAGCCTGTCCTTTCATCAGAGCACATGGCAGCCTTTGGAGTCTTTGGTCTTTGCCAGATCCATGCCTTTGTGGATTACCTGCGCAGCAAATTAAACCCACAGCAATTTGAAGTTCTTTTCCGTAGTGTCATATCCCTGGTAGGCTTTGTCCTACTCACTGTGGGAGCTCTCCTCATGCTGACAGGTAGGGTGGGATCATAGCTTCTAGTATTAAATGAAAATGGATACATAAAATAAACTCCAAAAAGAGTATTTCCTGAGCATAGGAGATTCTTTCTTTTACTCCTGTTTCTCTTTATTTTAAATACTAAAGTTTTGCTTTTTTATATTCAATTCATTTGTCATCCCCAGTGTTAGATTTACCATAGCAGAGAATGTCTTATTAGAGCTACTTTTAATTACATCTAGTGAAAGAACTGTATCTTACCTTGCTAATCTTTTTCTTTTCTATTGGTTGGTAGACCTTCTTACATTCCTTGTGATACCTTATATCATGGCACTCATCTAACCCTATGGGAACTTAATCATGGCCATTCAGATTGGTTAGCCTGCCACATTTTCCTCCTTCATTTTTCTTTCTTCCACTCTCAGAAGCTAATTTGTTTTTACCCAAGTATTGTCTAATTCAGAGTGGGACTAGAGGACATAGTTTATTTAATCTCTGGAGTTTTCCAGATTAGGCATAATACCTTTTCAGGAAGCTCTTTTGCCTTCATTTTTTTCTCTGAATTTATATATAGCCCAATTCTTATTCTGCTGGTGATGTTGACTCAAGTACGCTCAAGTTTGAAGGAAAAGGAGTGAAACTCTTTAGTATTATTGGTGGCATTGAAGCAAAAACTTAGTCCTTCTCTGTCTCTAAGAGTGTTATTAAAATGAGATGTTGTGATTAGTTAGGTTAGGATGTTTGTTTTAGGAGTGTAAGTGAAATATTTATTGCTTCTTTGCTGCCAGGAAAAATATCTCCATGGACGGGGCGTTTCTACTCACTGCTGGATCCTTCTTATGCTAAGAACAACATCCCCATCATTGCTTCTGTGTCCGAGCATCAGCCCACAACCTGGTCTTCCTATTATTTTGATCTGCAGCTCCTCGTCTTCATGTTTCCAGGTATGTCTACCTTGTGCTCTGAAGTGGCCTTTTTCATAGAATCACCATTTGATTCTAAAAATGTCAACTACCCTCATCTTTGTTCTTATTTGCCTGTTTATGCTGTGTAGGACAGAGGATGGCTAAGCACATTTTCCAGATATTTGAAGCAGAGTAGGAGTCAGAAGTTGAAGTTACAGATAATGGCAAGCTCAGTTCTTCATAACTTTCTGTTTATTTGTTTTATGTTAAAATTCAACTCTACTTCTTATTTGGGTTTTTTGTTTTCTTTCTTTTTCTTTGTAGTATTTCTGGCATATACTCCTGACTTCACCTAATTTCTCCTGTTTGCAGTATTGAAGTTTCATAATGGCATTACAAACTGTAGAGCATTTTCATTATCTTCTGGCCAATTCAGATATGTTTTAGAACTTACCAATGTCAGTGGTCTTTTATAAAATAACTTGTACTTTATTTTATTATGGAAGTATTTGTGTATTGTGAAAATAATATAAATAAGAAAAAAAATTGTAAAAATTAGAGTTCTTACCACCTATCTCTAGCTACTATTGATAATTTATATTTATCCACTTATTGATATTGTGGATATCAGTGTATATTCATTTACTTATTTATTGAATAAGAATAAGATCGTACAGTTTTTTCCGCTGATCCTGAAGAATCATGATAGGGCTGAGGATGTGGCTCAGTACTAGAGTACTTGCTTAGCATGCTCAAGACTCTAGGTTCAATTCCTAGCACTGAAAAAATTTAATTTCCCTGGAATTTATTATTATTATTATTATTTTAATATTTATTTTTTAGTTTTCAATGGATACAACATCTTTATTTTTTATGTGGTGCTGAGGATCAAACCCAGCGCCCTGCACATGCTTGGTGAGCGCGCTACTGCTTCGGCCACATCCCTAGCCCATTATTTTATAGAAATATTTAAGATATATCATTTGTTAGTTTTATTGTTTCAGTACAAGATGCATAAAGATGTGTAAAAGGGCAAATAGTCCATAACCCTATGCAGCAATGTCTTAATTGATATATTCCATTTTTAAAATATGCTTTTAACTAGCTTCTTTGCTGGACATTTTAGGTTGTTTCTCAATTTTTGTGATAGTAAACATCTTTTGCACATTTCTATGATTTTTTTTTTTTTTAGGATAAATTCCTGGAAGTAGAATTGCTGAGTTAAATGTGTGGAGTCATCCAGTGATATAATGAAGATCATTTCCCTTGTAGGTTTCTGCCTATTGGGCTGGTCTGCTTACTTCTCCTTTTCTCTTTTGTAGTTGGTCTCTATTACTGCTTTAGCAACCTGTCTGATGCCCGGATTTTTATCATCATGTATGGTGTGACCAGCATGTACTTTTCAGCTGTAATGGTGAGGAACTCCCTCAGTCTTAGCAAAACTTTTCACTCTTAACTCTGAGGTGCTTTTTTGTTTTTGTTTTTTCCTGGTAGGATTCAGAAAGTAGTAAAGTTTGTATAGACGTTTCCTTCTGAGCACTTGAGGGGCTGAGTTGTAGAGCTACTTGCTATTATTGATTCTCGCTAGGGACGTCCAAGACCCTCATACATTCTGGTTGTGTTGTTCTGCTTTCTTGGGTTCATAACCTTGTGTAGCAAGGCAGTTTTGCATTTTATTGAAGAATTTGACCCTAGGTGACTTAAAAAGGGAGATGATGCTTTTTTACTTGAAGGTATGGGAGTACTATCTAGAGATAGATAGTTAAAAGAGAGGAGGGATTTTAAGACAATATTTCTAACACTGTTTTGATTCCAAATCGCAATTAGGAATGTATTTTGTATTACTCAAGACACATATGTATACATAAGTACCTGTGACAGAGTTTAAGAAATATATACTTTTATTGTTGTTATCCCAAACATTTTCTGTCTTTACTGAAAAATCATGTTTGATGAAAACCCCTAAATTGATGTCATAGTTTACTAATAGAATGAAATCTGTAATTGTAAAATGTTGGTTAGACTGATGATTCCTGTCTCTGTTAGGTACGTCTAATGCTGGTGTTAGCACCTGTTATGTGCATTCTTTCTGGCATTGGAGTCTCTCAGGTGCTGTCCACATATATGAAGAATCTGGACATAAGTCGCCCAGACAAGAAGAGCAAGAAGCAACAGGATTCCACTTACCCTATTAAGAATGAAGTAAGAATTAAATGACAGTATAGCAGACTTGGGAAATTGCCTGTGTGTGTGTGTGTGTGTGTGTGTGTATACACACATATGTATGTTTGTGTTTTTGAGTGGGAGAGTTAATTAGAGCATTATAATAGGTGGTTAGAATAAACTCAGGTAACTTCTGACTTATTTTGATTCATCTCATTTATATTGTCTATATATAGAAATTGTCCTATTAATTTAGTTTGGTTTATTATGTAATTCTTTTTCCTTGTTTAGGTGGCAAGTGGGATGATATTGGTCATGGCTTTTTTTCTCATCACCTACACCTTTCATTCAACCTGGGTGACCAGTGAGGCCTATTCTTCTCCTTCCATTGTATTGTCTGCCCGTGGTGGGGATGGCAGTAGGATCATTTTTGATGACTTCCGAGAAGCATATTATTGGCTTCGTCACAATACTCCAGAGGTGAAAATTTGGGAGGAATGCAATTGTGGGGTAGGGATTAAGGGGGAAACACTGGATATTATAGTGAATCATGTAGCTTTTAGAAGGATGGAAAGCTTGGAGAAATTGGAACTTTAGAAATCTAGTCTTGAATATACTTTAAAGGCCAACTTCCATTTAATTCAGATAATTCTTCTGTAGTGAATCTTAATTATCTAAACTTTCCATGGCCACTTCCATTGATATGTTAGTGGTTTTTGATATGAAACAGACCATCCTTCCCAATAATAAAAGAAAAGCTGGTCGTGGTGGTACACATGTATAATCCCAGCAATTTAGGAGACTGAGACAAGGGGATCACAAGTTCAAGGCCAGTTTGGGAAACTTATCAAGACCCTGTCTCGAAATTTTAAAAAATGGTTGGGGATACAACTCACTGGTAAAATACCTCTGGTTCAATTTCCAGTAATGGAAAAAAAAAAAAGTTAAAAATATATAATACATGTTTTTTTTTTTTTTTTGTATATTTATGTTTTAGTTTTAGGTGAACACAGTATTTTATTTTTATGTGGTGCTGAGGATTGAACCCAGTGCCTCATGCATGCTAGGTGAGCGCTCTACCACTGAGCCACAATCTCAGTTCTAGAATACATGTTATTATTTCCATAAAGTTAACACTTAATGATAAGTACTTTTTAACATTTTAGTTTATTACCTTTTGAGAATCTGAAGTCATTTCTTTTGGACTATCTATTGAACATGGCATTTCTGAGCATATTTGTTAAGAGTCAAAACCAGAATATTTTTTTTTTTTGGTAGTGCCTGGGGATTGAGTCTAAGGCTTTACACATGCTAAGCAAGTGCTCTACTACTTAGCTAGAACCGTAGCCTCAGAACTAAGAGTCTCTTAATCCCTGCCCATCAAATCTTGTGATTTTGTGTTTTTCCTCCCATATTTATAATAACTGATTTTTGTTATATTGTTAGGAGGTCATTTATTTAATAAAGTTACTTAGTGATACTAAGCTATCACTTAAGTATCATTTAGTGTATTGCACAGTCCCCTACACATCCCACATCATTGTGCTTGTTTATATAAAGTGATTTGGGAATGTTGGATTGTATATAACTTGTGCTGAGTTTTCATGATTGTATATAAATGGAGGAAAAGATGCCAACATTTATTTTCTGGTTAGGAATGTACTATGTTGTGAAGAAATTGATTAATGAGCCAGGCCTCACTTTCTGTCGGACCACAGTTGTCCTACCACTCTTTGTCTTGCATTTGATTTTTAGGGTAGTAAGAATCCTGTTGTTTCTTTTACTATTCTTTCAGGATGCAAAGGTCATGTCATGGTGGGATTATGGCTACCAGATTACAGCTATGGCAAACAGGACAATTTTAGTGGACAATAATACATGGAATAATACCCATATTTCTCGAGTAGGGCAGGTAAGTTAAGGGATCCTTTGAATGTTTGATATGCATAGTCTAGTGGAAAATACTCCTCATGAAGAAATCTCATGATTTGAGATTTTGTTCTGAAGATTATACATTCGTTTTTCTAGGCAATGGCATCCTCCGAAGAAAAAGCCTATGAGATCATGAGGGAGCTTGATGTCAGCTATGTGCTTGTCATTTTTGGAGGCCTTACTGGGTATTCCTCTGATGGTAACGTACTTGGTTCCATTTCTAACTGCAGGGCATAGATTATTATTATTAATATTTTTAAAAATTTTTTTTTTAGTTGTCAGTGGACCTTTATTTATATATGGTACTGAGAATTGAACCCAGAGCCTCACACATGCTAGGGCATAGATTATAAGAAAACTAGATGAATCTCCTTACTACTCTTACCAAGACTTCATTTCTTTTTGTTTTGTTTTCCCCGTCCTTTCCTTCCTTCTCACAGTATGACATGCTATGATTGTCTAAAGACAGTAGTTCCCCAAGTAGTAAAACTAAGACTATAAGGCTTATGAAAATGAACTTAAGAATTAGCCTTATTTAATGAATTTAAGCCATGTAATCATTTGTTAGCTTAAAAAATGTTTTTTAAATATATGTAGGTATGAAATGCATTTACATATAAAAAGTATATATATATTGTATGTATATATAAGTGTCACATGAACATATGTACATACACACAGCCCTGTTATTCATGAGTTATACATCCATGAATTCAATGAAAATATTTGGGGAAAAAAATTGTGTCTGTGTTAAACATGTACAGACTTTTCTTATCATTATTTTTTAAACAGTATAGTATAAAATGTATTTACATAATACTTATGTTGTATCAGGTATTATAAGTAATCTAAAGATGATTTAAAATATATGGGAGGATGTAAACTATATGCAAACACTATTTAAAGGACTTGAGCATCTGTAGATTTTGGTATCTATGGGGAGTCCTAGAAGCAATCTTCTACAGATACTGAGTGACAACTGAATCTATAAAAGGGCAAATGTTACCATGTTCTTTATGAGAATTGGCAAAAAGATATTTTTATAATAAACATGAAAATATAGTTCACTGCTTTAAAAATAACATTTACAAGATTAAAGTAATACCCTCTAATTTTTTAAGAAGTTAAAACAGTTCTGAAGGTTTATAATGAAGAATTATCGTATCCCCTAAACTGGAGCCTCTTTAACACCAATCCCCAGAAGCAGTTATTCCTAGTATTTATTTATTTTTGGTGCTGGAAATTGAATCTCATGTGCATGTTAAGGCAAGCACTCTACCACTGAATCATATCCCTAGCCCCTCATAATTTTAAGTAGTATGTATATTTTGCTATATTCAGTGATTGGTCAGTTATAGATATACTTTATAAATTTCTTATCATAAACAAAGAGTTTTGCAGTTTATTTCACATTCTCTCCTTTTCCTTTCTCGTTTCTTAGCATAGTTAATTTATAATTGTTGATTAAATCCAGAAGTGGTTTCAGAATCATGACTTTTAAATATTATTGACTGCTGAGTCAATTAGTACACTATAACTTGTTTACCTGCAGTTAATGATTACTTTGTGGTTATCTTTCTTTTTTTTCTTCTTTTTGGTGGTGAGGTTTGAGCTTAGGGTTTTGCTCATGCTGAGCATGTAGTCTACCCCTGAGCTAATCCCCAAGATGTGTTCTTATTTTAGATTAGTTTCTGATATAGGCACATGACAGTTCCATCCAGATAGTATCTAAGTAATAAAACTATATCATGTTTTATAGTAGGGACCTGTCACCAGACTTCAGCTTTCACGAACAATTGCACCAGCACTATTTGGTTGTGTGCAATTATTTTTCGGTTTTCTTTTTATTATAATAACAACATTTCTAAGTCTGTAGAAATTTTTATGTATATCTGTGTATGTGTGTAAATATGTACATACATGCATGTTGTGTTTATGTATGTATGTATGCATATGTGTGGTAGAAAGGGATAGTCCCCAGAAGTCTTAGCTTAAGTAGCCATTGCTAACAATATTTTATTGCTTGTTGAGATGAATGGAAGAATATGTTTATAATGTTGGAATAAAAATGAGTGTAATTTTTGGAAAATTTTTTTTGTGTGTGAAATTCTAGAAATTAGCAATTAGCACATGATACCCGACAAAGTAACTTAGCATGAAAGTAAATATTATTAAAGTCAAGAAGTCTTGGTTAGCCGGGCATGGTGGTGCTCCTGTAATTCCAGTGGTTCTGGAGGCTAAGGCAGGAGGATTGCAAGTTGAAAGCCATCTTCAGCAATTTAGCAAGGCCCTAAGCAACTTAGTGAGACCCTGTCTCAAAATAAAAAGTAGAAAAAGGGCTGGGATATGGCTCAGTAGTTAAGAGACCCTGGGTTCAAATGTTGGTTCCAAAAAAAAAAAATAGTCTTGGTTATACAGATGTTTAAAGTAAACTTGGGATTGAATATATTTAAAAAGAAGTAGACATTGTTAAGTGTATAGCTTGATGGGTTTTTAGAGAAAAATCACACTCATGTAACCACAATCCAGGTTGAGTATTACTAATATTCTAGAATTATTCTTTATACTTCCTTGCAATATCTACCTCCAATTCCCAAGGCTGACCACCTTCCTAGCTTCTAATGCTATTTAGTTTTGAAACAAATTTATTGTTTCATAATTGTACCTTCACATATTTAAAAAGTATCATTTGATACATTTTGTCATATGCATATACCTATGAAGTTTTGCCTGTTTTTTAACTTTATAAATGAGAATACCATATATACTCTTCTGACTTTTTTTGGTCAGTATTATGTTTGCAAAATTCATTCATATTGTGGATCCAGGCACAGTGTAGCATGCCCGTAATTCCAGCAACTCAGGAGGCTGAGCCAGGAGGATCATAAGTTCAAAGGCAGCACCAGCAACTTAGTGAGACTCTGTTTCAAAAAGGACTGAAGATGTGGTTAGTAGTATGGTTTCCCTAGGTTCAGTCCTCAGTGCAAAAAATAAAAAAAGAGATTCATTCAGGTTATGAATAGTTGTAAATTGTTAAATCTTATTCCTGCATAGTATTTCATTGTGTGAATGTAGCACAGTATATTCACTTTAGTGTTGATGAATATTTGTGCCGTGTCCACTTTGAGGCTATTATGAATAATCCTGATTTGAACATTCCCTAATATATTTTTGATGAAATATGTACCAAAGAGTAGAATTACTAGTTTAGGAGTAATGTCTGTTGTTCAGTTTAAATAGAATAAAGAGATAATGATAAAGATATTCCCAGAGTGGAGTGCCTGTTTGTTTCTACTACCTGTGACTGCAAATTATTAGTTCTATGTCTTTGCACATACTTGTTAGTATTTGTAGTTTTCATTTGGCACATGTAGTGATGGTATAGATATTTTAATGAAAATGGAGATGCTGCTGCTTCATAATAAATTGGTCATGTAAAAGCATAAAAATGTTGTGAAAATCAGACATTTAATGAGGTGAAATTGATGTTTAATAACTTAAGTTTACATGAAAAAATACTCATTCATAAAGAAAATCTTAGCAGAAAAGACTATGCCATGCTTTTAAGTTGAAAGAATGATGATTGACTAGTTAACCATGATCTTTAGAAGCTAGACTATTATTTTCAAAGAAGAAAATAAAATACTAACCGTTAAACAATGCAGAAAGACAGCCCCCACCCTCCAAAAAAAAAAATCAGTGCAGAACACTCATTATCTAGACACATGAAAATATGCATGTGACAACTATTAGAGAAGACAGTATTAATTTATTTCTCATTGAACTTATCTCTTGGAATCATATTAGGCTTTTTAATTTTTTTGTACTGGGAACTGAACCCAGGCACTTTACCACTATGCTGCAACCCCCGACCCATTATTTATTTAGAGACGAGGTTTTCCTAAGTTGCTAAGGCTGGCCTTAACTTGCAGTCTTCCTACCTCAGCCTCCTGAGCCTCTGAGGATTACAAGCATGCACCCCTATGCCCAGCCAAAAAGTAAATCTTGATATTTAGCATTGTCTTAATTGCCCACACCTTCCCTTACGCCCCAACTCAAATTCAGTCATTATTCATTTTTTTTTTGGTGGTGGGAGGTACCAGGTATTGAACTCAGGAGCATTCAGCCACTGAGCCACATTCCCAGCTCTATTTTGTATTTTTATTTAGAGACAGGATCTCACAGAGTTGCTTAGCACCTTGCCATTGCTAAGGCTGGCTTTGAACTCAAGATCCTTCTGTCTTAGCCTCCAGAGCTGCTGGGATTATGGGTGTGTGCCACCACACCCGGCCCCAGTCATTATTCTTGTCTTTCCTGAGTTTATTAAAAACTAAACTATAGCTGGGTGTGTGGATGTACCCCTGTAATCCCTGCGGCTCAGAAGGCTAAGATAGGCGAATTGGGAATTCAAAGCCAACCTCAGCAATGGCAAGATGCTTAGCAGCTCACTGAGACCCTGTCTCTAAATAAAATAAAAAATAGGGCTGGGGATGTGGCTCAGTGGCTGAGTGCCCCTGAGTTCAATCCTCAGTACCAGAAAACAAAACAAAAACAACCAACCAACAAACAAGCAACACTGTGAAAAAACAAAAACCCATGACTTGGGCTCTGAAGGCGATCATTTTTTCTGTGATGCTGAGGATTGAATTCCAGACACTTGGTGGACTAAAGATATACTCTGGCAGAGTTACACACTCAGGCAATCTTAAATAAGTAATTCCAAAATGTTTTGAATATATTTATGCTAAGTGGTGCATACTCAAAATGACATTTTCTAAAGTGATAATAGGCATTTGGGTATGAATGATTTTTTAAAAGCTTCATTATTTCATGGTCATATCGCATTGCACTTCTTGAATGTTCTTTCTTAATTTAAATTTCCTTTGAATGTTTGGATCATGGACACAATTTTTCTCTTTTGCAGTGTAACACATATTTCATTTTACCTTCTATTGAATACTTAACACAGATTTGAAACAAAATAGTTAAATCTGATCATAGTCCAGATTCCCTCCAAAGAGAGGTTGATACAGTATTACCTCTATTTGAATTTTTTTTGTAGACAACTGTATCTTCAAAATTATTTTTATGAAATTATTATTGCTGTTGTTATTATCTTGTTGGTGTTGGGGATCACACTAAGCCACATCACCCTCTAGGCCTTTCCTATTAGTTTTCACTCTTCATTTAGTAAGGTTGCCAGATTTTTGCCTCAGATGTATTTGCCAGATAGCTACAGTGCCAGAGTTCTGTGATACTGAGTTGATACTTGAGTTTTGTTTTTGGTCTTGTTTCTGTCTGTATGATCTGGGCAAATCTCTGTCTCAATATTTCCATCTATAAGATGAAGGAAAGAATATAGATATAGGAGGATAGTAATGTTGTTCAATGAATGCTAACCTTGTGAAAAGTGATATAGTTAGTGCTTTTATTTGCAACCCTCTTATTTTTCTAGTTTGATAGATGAGGAAACTGAAGCACAGAGAGGTTAAATAACTTGCTCAAGGTCACTCAGCTAGAATTGGAAGTGCTAGAATTCCAACCCAAAGCAAACAGTGTGGATTCAGAGTCTTTTCTTAACCTCTGGAATATCCTTTGGAACCCTTTTTAATAAAAAATGTATTAGGAAATGTATTTTCCTATGGATCAGTAATACTTTTTATACTAACCCCTCAGTTAAACAGAGCAGTTGATTTCCCTAAAACCATAAATAAACAATAGAGAATGACATATCTAAGAGAAATATCCTGAGTTGATGGTGGTATCAGTATTTATAGAGTCTGGGAGTATATTTGACACAGAAATGTTGACTTCTCATGTTTGTGCTTTGGAGGTAAGTGACTTTGAAATTGTAGTTCAGGAGGGAGCAGCAAACTTGTATTTTCCTTTTTGGTAAAGCTGCTATCCCTTGGGTCAGTGCATAGGCCAATAGAAATACAATGGGATCTACATAGTCATTTTAAGTTCTCACATCAAATAAGTGTAAAATACTTGAAATTAATTTTATTTAATTGAGTATATCAAAACATTTAACAAATAACTAATATGTTTTACCCATTTTTTGTGTGTGAGTTTTGTATTAAGTCCTAGAAATCTGATGTGTATTTTGTTTTTATAGCATCCCTTAATTTGTATTAGCCACATTTCAAGTTCTTAATTAGTGTCATCTGGCTAGTGGCTCCTATATTCAATAGCTCAGTCCCCAGCTAATATGTAAGAATCGTTTCAGTTGTGGCATAAGACTGGATCAATAGCATAGGATTTCAGGAGTCTAATAATTTCTGAGAAAAATTATATATTTTGAGGAAAAATATTTTACTCACACATTGTCTTTCCTGTTTTTAATATAGAGTTGAATGGATGGTATCATTCCCTATTAGAAAAATATGGGGAATTTCCTTACATAGCTTTTTCATTTGGTTATTTAGCTCTAGCAACCTTTTTGATGCAGCATTTTCTTTTGTTTTTTTTCTCTAGATATCAACAAGTTTCTTTGGATGGTTCGGATCGGAGGGAGCACAGACACAGGCAAACATATCAAGGAGAATGACTATTATACTCCAACTGGGGAATTCCGTGTGGACCGTGAGGGTTCTCCAGTGCTGCTCAACTGCCTTATGTACAAGATGTGTTACTACCGCTTTGGGCAGGTCTACACAGAAGCCAGTGAGTGATTCACAGCATTAACAATAATCGCAGTAACAGAAATAGCTAGCAAACCCTGTTTTTTAGGCTTTGTTCTAAATGCTTTATATCTGTTAACTCATTTAATCCTCACAGTGACTTAGAAAGTAGACGCTAATATTGTTATTTCATTTTGAGTCAATTGAGGTGCCAGTAGGTTACTAAACTGGCCAACTTCACATGACTAAGAGGTAGGGTCCGGATTCAAACTCAGGCAGTATAGCGCCAGATTCTGTGCTTTCAGATATCTTTTGTTGTGTCTCAGTAAAGAATGTTGCTGAGGAAAGGAATATAGGGATAGACAGACAGAAGACTTCATTTCTTCAGGTGGATACACTGAGAAGAATTTAATGAGGTTGTCTTTCCCTTGGTCTTGAATTTCATGGTTTTGATGTTGAAAGAATTTCTGAAGTGCATGCAGGTCCTTGGTTTCTGATATTTTCTGATCCATGGAAGGGTTAGTATTGTGTTACAGAGGCTTCTGATATTTCTCAGAAAAAGAGGGGCTTGGAAGTCAGCCCCTATCTCTTAGTAAAAATAAGCTCCATGGATTCTGGCAATACATCATCTCGAACAGGGTAACCTTGATTTGCTCTTACTACCTGATGCTCTTTTTTTGCAGACTCTAGTCTCTAATCAAACTGCAGCCCGAGGAATAACAATCTAAGTAGTAGAAGATATACTGTATTCTTTTTTGTCCCTTTCTAGAACGCCCACCAGGCTTTGACCGTGTCCGAAATGCTGAGATTGGTAATAAAGATTTTGAGCTTGATGTCCTGGAGGAAGCATATACCACAGAACATTGGCTGGTCAGGATATACAAGGTGAGTGATGCTATACTGTTTTAGAAAGTGACCCTCATGTTTGCAGATAGGTTCTAGTGCTTAAATAATAGGCCACCATATTTCTTAAATGGGGGTATTTCTGATGACACCTGTATCTGAAAGATAACTTGCAATTCATTCAGAATTTTACTTTTAAAATTTTAAGTTATCCTTAGAGTAGATCTCCCAGTGGCTGTCATTTTAGCAGTTGGTGCAGCAACATTTTTTCCAGTTGTTATTTAGATCTGAATGTTTCAGTGCTCAGGCCTGAGGGGAGAAAAGAAAGAGAAAATTCGTGTGTTTGTTTCTGAACTACATTACTTGTCTCCTACTGAGGAATTGATGGTAAAAAGAGACATGTAATCACATGAGTGTGCTATAGCTCTTACATAAAAAAAGATTGAGCCAGGCGCAGTGTCGCACATGTGTAACTCAGTGGCTCAGGAGGCTGAGGCAGGAGGAACACAAGTTCTAAGCCAGCCTCAGCAACATAGCGAGACCAACTTAGCAAGACCCTGTCTCAAACTAAAAAGAAGTGGACAGGGATGTGGCTCAGTGCTTAAGTACTCCTGGGTTCAATCCCTGGTACAAAAAAGAAAAAAGAAAAGATTGAGAGCCTTTGATAATGTGAAGAGAAAATTATTTACTGTCTCATAGAGATACTCTGTAAGATTAAGCAGTGTTACCAGACCTTCTAACCCATGTTTATTTATTCACAGTGTCAAACCAGGCAGCAGAACCAAACATAATCCAACCTGCTCTGGGTGAACCCATTTCACTAGAAAAAACTCTTCAAAGTTGACCTGGTTATCAGTATTAATTTAATTGACTTTTTTTTTTTTTGGTGTGTGTATGTGTGTGTGCAGGTAAAGGACCTGGATAATCGAGGCTTGTCAAGGACGTAAATGTCACATCCAGCTATGATACGCTTTGCACTGAGCGCCTCATATTTAGAATGTTGAAGATTTTTTTTTATATGCAGTTTATAAGAACAGAGCCGGATGGCATTAGAATCGTCTGGAAGTTTTGCCCTGGACAGTATGGGCTGGGCCAAAATGGAATGATTTTTATAATTCTGAGCAGGTTACCAAATGAAATGTCATGGATTTACTTTGGTCAATTAAAGGGGGGAATTTTTTTAAAAAAATGTGCCTTATTTGTTTTGACTTAATGGCTGATTTGAAGACAAAAATTTCTGCTGGGTTGCTCAAAGGACATATAGCAGACTTTACCAATGCTCTTAGCTCCCTGAACCAGGTAGGAGGAGCATTCTTTTTCTCTTATATCAGGAAAACTATTAAGGACTAGCTCTGATTCTACATTATATGAACAGTTTTGTCATACTGTCTGTATTGTAGCACTTAGTGTGAAGCCTTGCACATAGTAGGTGCTCAATAAATTTTTATCAAATGAATAAATGTTTATGGAACAAGAGAGTGCTATTTCTGGGCAGGAAAGACAGCTTTCTTGCTGTTATGTCTCTATTTGCAATGTCTCTCATCTTTAGAGGTGCTTTGACTTTATAAGGGATAGAAAGTGGCTAGCCAGACCTGATCTCACCAGTACTCTTTGGGACTAGTGAGGGTTTTTATTTTTTTAGAGCAGGAATAAATCAAGTGTAACTAAATCAAACAGTGAAATGTTATCAGTGGAGAGGGAGAATCTCTTTCAATGTTATGTGTAGAGCTTGATAATCAGTAGATGCTTGTGAATCAGCTTAAATATAATTATAAACATCTATTTGAAATTTAATTTTTCAGTACTTTCACCAAATTGTAACACTTCCCTGAAGGCTTTAGTTTCATTTCCTTTAGCCTATGCACTAAAACTCTTGTGGTTGTTTAGAGGTAAGCGTCTCTCCTTGTCTCAGTCTACTGTGTGTTTTTTTTTCTTTTGTGGTGCAGGGGATTGAACCCAGGGCCTTGTGCATGCAAGGCAAGCACTCTGCCAACTGAACTATATCCCCAGCCCAGTCTATTTCTTTTATATACCACTTCAGTCAAGTTTAATTACCAGGTTTTGAAATCCTTGCTTAATAAACTACAATTTAGAAGGAGGACACATTGCCAGCCTGACTGCTAGAAGAGAAACATCTTAAAAATGTTTAGCTCCAAAGCACAATGGACCCATAGATGTTTAACATCAAGATAGCTTCCTGTACAGTTCAGTCAGACATTTTATTTATTTATTTTTAAACTACATAAGACATATATCACTGAGGTATATAAGCCCTAAGTCTTTAAAATATATGAGGAAACTGTCTAGTGTTACATGTTTAATAAAATAGAAGGAATTCATGGCTTTTAGATAAATCAAAATCATATAATAGTACCCCGAAGGATATGCTTGGGTATACTTTGATATCTAGGGAACTTAACCTTCCAAGTCAGTTTATATTCCATGTGGTTGAGATTTAGATTTAAAATAAGATTTGACTTACTATATGTAAATATATTATTTAATTTATATAGAGAATTATTCCCAAATGGAAGAGGTTATTCTGAGTTCATCAGTATGATAATACTAATAAGAGATTATTAATTAGTTGCTTCCGTAGTATAACTGGGATAACACTTTTGTCAGTATAATTGTGACTCTTTGGGTTCTAATTTTGTTAGTCTCCAGACTATATGGAACTATATCCCCAGTCCTTTTTATTTTGAGACAGTGTCTAAGTTGCTGTGATTGGCCTTGAACTTGGGATCTTTCTGCCTCCGCCTCCCAAGTAGCAGAGATTACAGGTTTCTGCCACTGCACTCAGCATGAAGCTTTCTTTTTTAAAAATTGACTTTCAATTTTTATTGTTATAATTTACTTAATATAAAAAGTTCTTAAAAAGCAACAAGACAGTGTTTTCTACTCCCCAAGACATCAACTTTCAACTTTGAAGATTCTCACTTCTGTATCATTAAATGACTTGCTTTAGTTTGCTGTTTTAGTGTTTCTTTGTCCATTTTCTGGTCTGTAGACACGTTGTTACTCTTTCCTTTTATAGTTTTATTGTAATTATTACATCCTGTTCTATTATAATTATTTATTCAATTTTTTTATAGTTATAATTTAGATTAAATCAATAATTCTTACCTGGATATTCTCAATTAAGCCATATGTACTATTATTATTAACTATTTTTCTAGCATAACTTTTTTTTAATTGGAGATTTTTCTTCATTGGAGATTTCTTTTTTTTTTTTTTTTTTTTACTTGTCACTTGTTTTGTTTCCCAGTTTGCCTTGATGTGTGTCACTTTCTTAATATGTTTGAACATATTAGGTATTCATTCTTGGGAATGTCTTCTATTTTGGTATGTTGCAGTTTGAATCGGTTTACTCTCCAGGGTTACTAGGTTGTATCATTTTTTTTTAATATTTATATTTTTGGTTGTAGTTGGTCACAATACCTTTATTTTATTTATTTATTTTATTTTATGTGGTGCTGAGGATCGAATCCAGGGCCTTGCTAGGCAAGCACTCTACCACTGAGCCACAATCCCAGCCCCTAGGTTATATCATTTCACAGGTGCTTTTTTTGTGTGTTAATCCTTTTTTTTTTTTTTTTTTGGTAATACTGGGACTGGTTGCAGAGCCTTGTGCATACTAGGCAAGTGCCCTACTACTACATCCCAAGCCCTATTTTACTTCTTTCTTGATTTTTATCACCTTTTAAGTATCTTAGAAAGGGTATGGGAGAGAATTTTGGGAGATTTTGTGTTTTTTTCACACTGAACTTGTAAATTCACTAAGTATATTTTGGAAATAATTTTTCCTTGGGATCATGAAGGGATTGACTCATTGTTTTCTGTCTTCCAAATGTTGAGAAATGCAATACTATTCTAATTATTATTCCCTTTTTCTTACTATAAATAGGAGTTGTTTGGATGTTGGACTTCCTGAATCAGTCTCCTAATGTTCTCATTTTTACTTTTCTATTTTTCATCTTCTTCCATCTGGGAAGAGTTCCTCAAGTGTATTTTAAAAACTATTTTAAAATAGTTTTTTTGTTTCAAAATTCCTCCTTTGACATCAACTGAAGACTCTCAATTCTTGGTTGTTTGCTCTTTTTAGAGAGTGGGACATAAAAAGCTGATTGAAAAGGCTTTTGGATGGCAGGTGGTGCTTATTTATGTGTTTTTCAATCTGCTGTGATCTGGCTGGGCTATTACACCGGAAAGTCTAGTACTGGTAGCTAGGTATTTTTCTCTTACATAGATCAGATTTCCTCAAGGCATATAATCTCTTACTCAAGGACAAGCCAGGCTATCAGTTTTCTGGGAGTAGGGAAAAAAAGCCTATAGTCTCAATTTTCAGTGTTTACAATTAAAATTAATTCCTCTGTGTTCAGTTAAGGTACCTAAAAGCTTTTAACTGTCCTTATTTATTTCCAGTTCAAATATCACATAATTACTAAGTCTTGACCCAGCTTTGGAGAGAAGCAGTTCTTTTAGGTAGAAGTCTATTTGCTTCTTATAAAGTCTTTCAACCTACCCTCTTTTTGCCCCACTTTCACCTCCACATTCAGAGTTGCCTGGTGTCACCAATTCAAGTTGAGGCTTTTAGGATTTCTGAGATGTAAATCGTTGCTTTATTGCATTCTTATTGCCAGTTTTGGGTTTCATCTTTATTTCATTTAAGTTAGTTACCTTCCATGTCAAGGCTTTCCAAAATTGTTTTATACTCATTCTTAGAGGTTACTGTCTTCTAAAAATTTATCTTTTACTATTTTGTTAGTCATTTCCAAAGGGCACAGAGGCAATTCTTTCTCATATATGCTGTATTTAACTGATATTGTGTTTTTTCAGGAAAAATTTGAATTCTACCCAGGCACACTGGAACTGGTAGAGATCCTTCTCTTCTTATCTTTGTTTTCAGCACACAGAGAGGAAATCAGGGAGGATGGAGTAAACTAGAAAACATTACATGAAATCTAAATTGATATCATGGTTCAAAACTTCACACCCAAGCATTTGCAGTTTGTCCCCGACTTTGCTTTTTTAAAACAGATGTATGCATTCTTTTATGTGTAATATATTTTACTCCATTACTAGTATTGCAAGTTATCTTGAATGTATTTGGCTTGATTTTGAAGAAGGGGGGAATTTAATGTACTTGCCTGTGCCTTCAATTCTCAGTCTACTGCAGGGGAATACCCATTTCAGTTTTTCCTGGCTTATTTTGTTCTCAAATCCCTTTCTTTGGAATTTTCTTCTCTTTAAATTGGTTACTTTAAAAATTTTGCATTGTAAAATTTATACTGGCTTTTACTTGCCCGTTTTTTACACATTAAGAACAAGAAAGTTGCTAGAACTAAGCTAGGCAGATGGTCTCATCCTTCAAAGTTAAGGCTGAATTAAAGTATTGTTTTGAAGTCTATTCACCCACAAGGCAAAACTGGTTATCCTGATATTACCTCAGATTCTCCCCAGATTACTTTATTCCAGTACTCTTCCACCTCCCTTAATGTGTGGCCACTTTTGATGGCTCTCCCCTCCAACACAAAACCCCTCTTCACCACAGCTGTTGATAGTAGGCACTCGGTCCCGCATTCCAAAGTTGAGAAATCTGGAGCCTCCTTGGTCTTTTCGGGCTGCCAGGCCAGGTGCTCAGAGGTCACAGGCTGGTGGGTTTCCGTAGGCAATTTATGGCCTTTCCAGGCCCAGAGTGGCCGGGAACAAAGCGGGGACCACCGCCAGGAGGCGCAGCCCATGGGGATGGAGGCGTCGGCCCTGCCCCAGAGCGCCCGAAGCCGCGCAGCGGAGCCCCACACACCGAATGTCATTTCACACAGACCAAGAGATCAATTCGCTGGTCGGTTCGTCAATCTTTTCAGCTAGGATCTGCTCCACACCTCCAAGGAACCCAGGCTAGACCAGCTCAGAACTGGCAAGAGGGATTACACCGCTCAGGTGTTTTGAGCCGCCAATCTTCAGAGGGACGCGGGAACGCGCGTCGTCCTGCTTTACGGCAAGGGTGCGCGCGTTTGCGGCAGCGTGACGCAAACAAATTTTGGCGGGAAAAGCGCTGCATTTGGATTCCTGTGGTGGCGGGCAAAGGACAGCTTGGTGAGGAGGGGCGGCCGGTAGGGCGAAAAAGGGGTCTGGAGAAGGAGTTAGGAGTCTAGATTAGTGAGGAGGAGCACGGTGAGATAATGGTACTATTGAGCGGAGGGGATGGGAGATCCTCCAGCGGAGGGGCGGTTTTGGAGAGTGGAGGAGTGTGGTACCTCGGGGTCCTCATTGTAAAGGGTGTGGGGGGAAAGGGAGGCTACCTTTCTGCTAGCTGGGGACCTCAGAAGTTTGGGCGCCGTCCTGGGTCCCAGCCCTTCCTTCCGCTTCTACGGGTAGTTTGGCCCCGCCCCGGGCTCCTCCCGGCCTTTGGGACGGGTGGGGTGGGGGTGGGAATTGGAACTGTGCAAGTGGGGAGGAGGGGCTGCAGTAGCTGCAGTTATTCCAACCCCTCTTCTAGCCCACATCCCCTTACTCTCTTCCCCAGACTCCCACCACTTCTACCCGCTTCCCCAGTCATTCACCCGAAAGCATCCGTCTTCCCACTTCTCACCGCAACTTTTAAATTTCCCGTGAGGCCTGAGGAGGGCAGAGTTTCAGCCCTCGGTGTGCAAGGGAATGGGGATTGCGATTTCGGCAATCAAATGCCTAAACTTAAAATACTTGTTTGGGGTTTAAAGACTTGGATAAATGTGAATGAGATGTAAGGGGAAACCAAGCTGTTGTGAGGGATCATGGCAGGAAGCAGAGCGCGGTGGCTTTACAGGTGATCTGAGCTTATGCTCCTTCCTTATTTTTCGGGTTCCTGCGTTTTACAGCCGTGGTGCTCTGTGGAGTCATGGCAGTGCCCTTTGTGGAAGACTGGGACTTGGTGCAAACCCTAGGAGAAGGTGCCTATGGAGAGTGAGTTTGAATCCGAATATTATCTTGCTTTCACGCTTGCTTTAGTTTTCTATTGTTTTGTCTTAGTATGTATTTGTTGTTTTGGGCTTGTTTTTTCCAATACATGGCGCTTTAGAGATCAGATCTTTGCAAACCAAGGCTTTTAGCAAGTGAAATTGCACAATTTTTGTAAGGATTAATATTTCTGATTATTTTTGCATTTTTTATTTTTCTTTATCAAGAGCTGCAAAAGATCTGTTGAGATTATTGTTTCCTCAAACAACCACATAGTTTTGGGCTTTAAGAATAGTGGCTAAATGAGCAGACTTTGGGGATGGCCTGCCTGGTTTCAGATCTTAAATCTGTCGCATACTGGGCTTGTTTTGTGGACTTAGATGAGCATCCCAATGTTGTATGTCTCCGTTTTCCTCATTTATATAAGATGAGAATAACAGTACCTACTCCAAAGGTGCTTAGTACTTTTATCACAGTCATATGTAGCATGAGATTAATAAATGTTAGGTAATGCTATTAAAATTATGTGAATAGAACTAGTATATATGTGAACTAGAATTGCTATTATCCCAATTTAGCTTACTTTATCAAGCATTTTTTAAATGACTTGCATGTACAACATAATGACTTCTTTGGAGTAATAGCCATAGTAATTCACCTTTCAGAAAGGACCAGTATCTGTTGAAAATATGGCAGAAACCATTTCCTTGGTTTCCTTGGTGGAGAAAGTAGTAAAGATAAAAACAATTTTGGATTTGTCATGTTTAATCTTTTGAAGCTCTAAAAGAGAATTCAAAAGTCTACAATGTTATAACTCTTGTTTTCCTTTTTTTTAGAGTTCAACTTGCTGTGAATAGAATAACAGAAGAAGCAGTTGCAGTGAAGATTGTAGATATGAAGCGTGCCATAGATTGTCCAGAAAACATTAAGAAAGAGATCTGTATCAATAAAATGTTAAATCATGAAAATGTAGTGAAATTCTACGGTCACAGGAGAGAAGGAAATATCCAGTATCTATTTCTGGAGTACTGTAGTGGGGGAGAGCTTTTTGATAGAATAGGTATGGAAACAATTTAAGATATTTATTCTACTGAATAAGTTTCTAAGTTTGTTTTGTTTGTTTTTTAATATTGAATAGCTAGTCCCTCATTTTCCCCTTAAGTTTTTCCAATATTGAAATTGAAGTAAAAATTCCTTTTTTTTTCTGGCTAATTTTACTAATATATGAAAACATATAGTATCAATGAAAGAAAACTGTCCTTAAGTTATAAGTAATTTTTTCAGGATTGCTGTATTATGTAATTTAAAATGATAAGCTGTAGTTTGATGATGAAGTATAAATACATAATAAGCTGAGCTCAGTGGCACATGTTGTAATCCCAGTTACTCAGGAAGCAGAGGCAGGAAGATGGCAAGTTCAAGGCCAGATTATGCAACCTTGCAAGACCCTGTTTAAAAGAATAAAACCCAGTATCACAAAATAAATTAATAAAACAATAAAAAGGACTGCAGATCTAGCTCATTGATAGAGTGCCCCTGGGTTCAATCTTCAGTACCACAAAAACAAAACAACAAAAACCAATGTATTGTTTGCCTGTACAGTGTTTTTCTTTGTAGATATTCTGTTTACATGATTATTGCATACATTTACAGGTCCAAAATACTATCATTGTTATTTTTCCCCCTTATTTGTTGAAGTGAAATGATGGCTTTATATACATATCAAGTAAATTGTTTGCTACTTAAGTGTTCTGTGCAAACTCAAATGATTGATGTTGCAAAATGCTAAGAAGTACATAAAATATATGCTGTGGGTCTAAGTTTATTATTTGAAACTATTTTATTAGTAGTTAAAAACTGCTTATTTAAATCTCTAATGGGAATCTCAGGAGAGAACTGAGGGCAAAAGAAATCATGAGTTAGTGAGAAATGAAAATATAAAAGGTAAAAGATAACTGATAATAGAAGCTCTCTTAATAAGACTGTTTCCTGAAGGAACTTTGTAAACATTCAGTGTAAGGGATTTTATAAAGTTTAAATCTGTTAAAAAATTTAGTGAAATAGGTTTAGATTGTTTTAGGCATTCACATTGACAATTATATTTCAGAAATGGGAAAAATACTAACAGCATTTAGAAACAATAGGGCAGAATTTAAAAGATACCAAGTAAATATTAATGTAAGAGTAAAATAGGAGCTTTCATAGCATGTATTATGTTCCTGATTTGGATGATAGCTTTATTTCTTTGTAATGTTCCTATGATAGTAGTTTGTTTTTGCTCTTTAACAGATTGGAAAATGTTGGTTATTAAGTACTGTATTGTTAAGTGTACTTAATCTTTCACTAGTATAAGATTGCTAAATTATAATCACATGTCTAAAATCAGATTAAGAAACTATATGTTCAATGCCTGGTTGTATTTATCTAATAAACTAACTTGTAATTAATTCTTACAGAACCAGACATAGGTATGCCTGAACAAGATGCTCAGAGATTTTTTCATCAACTCATGGCAGGGGTGGTAGGTATAATTATATCTTTTTTTTTGTTGTTGTTTTTTTTTTTTTTTTTTTTTTTTTTTTAATTTTTTATTGTTGGCTGTTCAAAACATTACATAGTTCTTGATATATCATATTTCACAATTTGATTCAAGTGGGTTATGAGCTCCCATTTTTACCCCATATACAGATTGCAGAATCACATCAGTTACACATCCATTGATTTACATATTGCCATACTAGTGTCTGTTGTATTCTGCTGCCTTTCCTATCCTCTACTATCCCCCCTCCCCTCCCCTCCCCTCCCCTCCCCTCTTCTCTCTCTGCTCCCTCTACTGACATTCGTTTGTCCCCCTTATATTATTTTTCCCCTTCCCCTCACTTCCTCTTGTATGTACTTTTGTATAACTCTGAGGGTCTCCTTCCATTTCCATGCATTTTCCCTTCTCTCTCCCTTTCCCTCCCACCTCTCATCCCTGTTTAATGTTAATCTTCTTCTCATGCTCTTCGACCCTACTCTGTTCTTAGTTACTCTCCTTATATCAAAGAAGACATTTGGCATTTGTTTTTTAGGGATTGGCTAGCTTCACTTAGCATAATCTGCTCTAATGCCATCCATTTCCCTGTAAATTCTATGATTTTGTCATTTTTTAATGCAGAGTAATACTCCATTGTGTATAAATGCCACATTTTTTTTATCCATTCATCCATTGAAGGGCATCTAGGTTGGTTCCACAGTCTAGCTATTGTGAATTGTGCTGCTATGAACATCGATGTAGCAGTGTCCCTGTAGCATGCTCTTTTTAGGTCTAATTATATCTTTTCCTTTTATTTAAAATTAGTACAAATAATAAGTTGCTAAATTCTGGTGTGTTCCTCTATTTCCCTGTAGGTTTATCTTCATGGCATTGGAATAACTCACAGGGACATTAAACCAGAAAATCTCCTTTTGGACGAAAGGGGTAAGTTTAATATTTTGTTACTACTAATTTTAAGACAGCCATTCAAATCAGGACGAAAATCTGAGAAGCCAAGGAAATTTGGGAGACTTGGTATATTTGGAATTCAAGTTTTTCATGATATAGTTGTGGATGAGAAGTCTTCCCTAGATCCAGGGTAGTTTGCTAAAGATGAATAAAAATAAGAATGCTTGAAAACAACTTTTTAAATGAATTAATAAAGGTAAGCTTCTATTGTAATACCTGAGACTTTAGCCATGAACTGTTCACCCTTTTTATCTATGACTTGCATAATATGCAAGAATTTTAGGTTTTTTTTTTTTTTTTGTTGTTGTTGTTTTTAATGGATGTCATAAAACTGAGGGGATGGATAGTGAAAATGTTATTTTACGGAGTCAGGACCAAAAAGATGAGGCAGTGATTTATGTCTGTTATGTTTAAGGCTGTATTCCTAACATTAGAGTAGTTCCTTGCAAATAGTAGATTTTTTAAAATAACCATTAAATAAATTAATCTAGCAGACTAGAGAGGTGGGCTGAATCTTAACAAGTTATTTTTTAATAGGAAAAGATCTGAAGTCTATTATTTGGATTGAAAAAAATTAACCAAGCATAATTAAATAGCTTGTTCTTGGCAGTTAACAGTTTTTAAAAGACATTTACCGGGCATTAAACTTGGTATTAGTCACCTGTGTGATTTGTTCACCGTATGTAAGAAAACTAAGTTGATATAGTGCCCGGAATGAGGAAAATAGTGGTCCAGTATTACTCTGGTGAGACTTCTCTGGAAATAGTGTTTCCTGGGGCCACATTGTAAGAGATGTATAGACCACTGATGTACTTTTATAGGAAAGTGAACAAATGAAGAGCTGTGAACTATGCAAAATAAGAAATTATTGCAGGAACTCAGGGAAACTTGCTAATTGTTAAATATGGTTCTTCAGAACCTGTGGGTGAAAACTGTTTAGAAGTAATTTGAATTAGCACAGGGATGATGTTCAGCAATGGATCTGTGCAAAAAAAGCATGGGTTGCTTTGACATGTAGTGAGTTTATAACATTGAACAGTGGAGTATTAATTATCAAGGATATTATAAAGGGAATTTAAACATTGCTTGTCTAACACTGTGCTTAAGTTATTTAGCTTTCTACAAGTCATTTCACAAGTCATATAGCAGTATTTTAGATATTCAGAAAATTTAGTGTATGATAAAAAGGAAACTTTGGATGATTTGTTGATGAATCCTGAGAGGTGAGCACACAGCACAATCTGAGGATTCTCATGCTTCTGTTTTCATGCTGTTCCCATTACTTGCTGAATGGTAATAGCCTTGATGATGTTAAATTCCATTCCTCCCCTTCCTCATACAAAGCAAGTCCTTTTTGAATTAAATGCAGGTTTCAAGATACACAAAACACCCTGGAAAAGGATTACGTGTCTCTAAATATGAAAGGCAATATAGGATAGTGTTAAGAGCTTGAACTTTGGAGTCATTTGAACCTAGGTTTAATCTAGGCCACCTCATTCTAGACATGTGGCCTTAGGTAAGTTGCTTAACTTCTCTCTGCCTCACTTTTCTTATTTATAAAATGGGGATAATAGGAGAATCTATCTGAGTTATGAGGATAAAGGATACAAACATCATGTGTTTTTGTAGAAGTATGTACCTGGAATGTATAAAACAGGTATTTATACCTATGTTATACATATACACATACATTTTAAAAATGCATAAATGGGGGGTTGTGGCTCAGTGGTGGAGTGCTTGCCTTGCATGTGTGAGACACGGTTCAATCCTTAGCACTACATAAAATAAATAAATAAAGGTACTGTGTTCGTCTACAACTAAAAAGAAGTGTATTACAAAAAATGCACACGTGTGTGTGTTTTTGTTATAAATAGTAGGTACCTATTATATAGTTGATGCTGAAAAAAATGGTAGCTATTATTACTATGTAAAATTAATTTACATTAAAGCATAGGTTATATGTTTTTTTCCTATGTGCATGTGGGTTTCATTTTTTTACCCTTTTAAGCTGTGTTTATGTAGTATAAAAAGTAATTTTATTTAAAACTTAATTCAGGTGCCCTCAAATTTTCATAATATAAATTACATATTATGATAAAGTGTAATGAACACCTATCTGCCTACCTGGCTTAAAAATAAATTAGTACTTATAAGAATGCTCACAGGTCTGTTGTTTAATAGACCTGTGAGTTGTTTGCAATTTTTCTATCAGCAATAAGAAAGTCTGAAATGGATAATTTGTAGCTGCAAACAATGACATAGCTGGATTTCAAGAATATAAGGCCATAGAGCAAAAAAATAAACTAAAAGAATTGATACGCTCTTTTTATATGAAATTAAAAAATATATAAAACCAATTATATTGTTGAAGTATGCAAACAGGGCAAAACATGAAAACAAAAGCAAGGGCATAATAAAATTCAGAATGGTGGGTGTCAGAAGGTAGGAGAGGGAATGGGTGTGTCCTTTTTCTTGGGTGTTAGGTGAGTGGTATTGTTCTTGTATAATATGTATTTTGTTTCTGTCCAGTATATAACTAATAATCGTTTAAAACAGAAATACAATGTTACCAGTATTTGAAGTCTTTCTGTATTCACTCACAAATACACTCTTCCTTTATTTTTGTCAGAACTATACTTGTAAATTTTGAATATATGACTTGTATTTCTCTAATCTAACTGAGTATTAGATTGCAAACAAAATAAAACAACAAAATTCAAGATAATCTATTAGTATTTTATGATAATCTGTTAGTATTTTAATTGATTACCACTTGGAACTCAGTCTCAGTTATTTGTCCAAATTGTGCCATAGATAGCTATTAAAAAAATATAGCTGGGCATAGTGTCATGTCACTCGTAATCCTAGTGGCTCTGAAGACTGAGGCAGGAGAATCTTGAGTTCAAAGCCAGCTTCAGCAACAGCAAGGTGATAAAGTAACTCAGTGAGACCCTGTCTCTAAATAAAATACAAAATAGGGCTGGGAATGTGGCTCAGTGTTCCAGTGTCCCTGGGTTCAATCTCAGGTATCCCCCACCCCCTCCAAAGAAAATCACAGTATTTACCTCCTGGAGTCAAATACAAGTAAGTATTAATGGCTTACATTAAATTGGGTATATGTGCTTGATTTTTAAAGAACCGAAGAATAGAGAAATGATGACTGTTACATAACTGTGCATAGGCTTAGTACAAAAATTGGATCATGTTATAATTTTTGCTATAACACTAGCCTATTCCCCACTTATATCCTTTCCATATTAGTACACCTTGTTTTTCTTTTTTTTTCTTAATAACTACTTATTGTATACATGTTTTATAAGCTTTTACCATTTATGGTGTGCATTTAAGTTATTTACAAATAACGTTGCTACAAATATCCTTGTTTGTGATGTTATGAGACTATTTCTGTGGATATGTTCCTAGAAGTGGGTATTACTAGCTGAAAGAGAAAATATTTTTTGAATCTTTGGCTGGATTGCCCTCTGAAAAACTTATAACCATTGACAACCTCTAATAACAGAGGGCCTTCCCAAGCTCCTAAGACTAGGATAGAACCCTTTTCTGTAAGATCCTGTCATGTTCTATATTTTTATAACTTTCTTGGCCATTACCTATTGTTAGTCTACCTCATTGATTTGTTCACTACCTGCGTTGGCTCGCACAGTGTCTGTTATGTGGATACAGTAGACATTCACTAAGTGTAAAAGTCCTACCTGCAGTTTTTATGTGCTGGAGATGGGAAGATTAGCGTGGAAGTTTGTTTTTTTTTGTACAGTTCCTCCTCTTTTTTTCTCAACATAGCTACTTCGACAAGAAGTTCTCATGGATTCTGGATCTTTATAGTTTGTTATGTCTTTACATATATATTCTTCTTGCCAATTGATTTTGTTTGCTGCTGAGAGTGTGCCTCCTATTTTACTATGTCTCATTCTTGCCTTCTATACCACTCATTGAAGGGCTTTTCTCTGCTTTCAGCCCAAGTTTGGAGTGTTCTTTACCAGAAGAATAGCCCCTTTTAACTCCAGTATCTTTCTTTAACCTGGTCCAAACTGTTTGGTGTGTTGGTGACAGTTTTCTTAAGTTAATATCAAAGATGAGGGCCTTTTCCAAGTTTAGCGTAGATGATTATGTCTTTAATTTTTCTTAAAAAAAAATTTTTGTTGTTGTTTATTTTGGTCAAGTTAAGGTAGAGAAATTCTACAAATCAGGTAATGTAGTCAATAAAACTTAATTCTAATATATCTATTTGCAAATTGTTTTTATCCAGTGCCATTCTTTTTTTTTTTTTTTTCTTTTGGTTTAGATAACCTCAAAATCTCTGACTTTGGCTTGGCAACAGTGTTTCGGCATAATAACCGTGAACGTTTATTGAACAAGATGTGTGGTACTTTACCTTATGTTGCTCCAGAACTTCTGAAGAGAAAAGAATTTCATGCAGAACCAGTTGATGTTTGGTCCTGTGGAATAGTGCTTACTGCAATGTTGGCTGGAGGTAATAATTATTTAGTCATGATAAAACTTTTGGTTTATGACTTTGTGGGTTGGTGCAATACTTGTAATCCCTCTGGAAGGCTAAGGCAGGAAGATTGCAAGTTTGAGGTCAGTCTCATCAACTTAGTGAAATTGTGTCTCAAAATTAACAAACAAATGATCTGTGGATGTGACTCAATGGTTAAGCACCCCTAGGTTCAATCCCTGTTATCAAAATGAACAAACAAAAAACTTCTGGCTTATGGAAAATCAGATTTGCTATACCAAAATAAATTAAATAAACCAATGGAGTTTGTGTTTATGTAATAGTATTTTAATACTGTCTTAATCAGTTTGGGTTGCTATAACAAAGTACTGTAGACTGGGTGGCTTATAAATAGCAAAGATTTATTTCTCACAAAGCCTGGAATGAAGGTGCCAGCATATTCTGGTAAGGATTCTCTTTCAAGTAACCAGCTGATTATGTCCTCATATGATGCAGAGCAGAGAGAACAGAAGCTCTCTGTGTTTTCATAACAACAATGATCCCATGAGGATCATGAGGGATCCTACCCTCATGAACCCAATCCCTGCCCAAAAAGAGCTGACCTCTAAGTACCATCACCTTGTGGGTTAGAATTTCAACATGAATTTTGAGGTGGAAACAAATATTTAATCACTGCAAGTAGTAACTTATCCATAACTAACTTGTAATCCCCAAAGTTTTTAAAAATGTGGTATGTGTATCTATTAAATGAAAAGTCAAAATAGCTGTCTCTTTAAAAGTCATGTAAATGTTTTTTGGTGATACTAGGGATTAAACCCAGAACTTCACACATGGTAGGCAATCACTACCACTGAAGAACATTCCCAGACCTTTTTTAATATTTTATCTTGAGACAGGGTCTCTTTAAATTGCCAGTCTGGCCTTGAATTTGTGATGCTGCTTCAGCCTTCCTAGTAGCTGGGATTATAGGCTTATGCCACTGTGCCATGCTTCATGTAAGTACTTTTGAAAGAGTAGGATAAGAAGTGGCTCGTCTTTTCTTTAAAGTGCCTGTGAAGCTTCTACAAAACTTCTTTTCCCATTTTGTAAGACATTGAGTTAATCTGAAGGAAACTTTGTATGGATTTGTAATGATTATTTTTCCTTGAAATTTTTACAGTATAATTTTGTTAATATGAGGGAATTGTAACTTGTTTTATTGTAGAATTGCCATGGGACCAGCCCAGTGACAGTTGCCAGGAATATTCTGATTGGAAAGAAAAAAAGACATACCTCAACCCTTGGAAAAAAATTGATTCTGCTCCTCTAGGTAACTGGGTTATCTTGATTGATACAGATTTCTTAGATTTAAGTCTTGTGGTATTTGAATTTTTCTTAACATTTTTTTTTTATAACTTTTTTTTTTTTTTATTGTGGTGCTGGGTATTGAACCTAGGGCCTTGTGTATGTGAAGCAGGCACTCTACCTACTAAACTATATCCCCCAGCCCCTCTGTTATAACATTTTAATAATTAAATAAATAACCCATGATCCTTGTAAGTTAGGAAATATAAATAAAAATGAAAAAAAGCCTATAATTCCTTCACTTAGATGTAGCATTTTAAAGATATTCTGTGTGCTTCTGTGCTTTGCTGTAAATACTTTTAATGTTTATTACATAAGTTTTTATATATATATATATATATATATATATATAAATCAAAAGTTAGATCATACTACAAATGATATTTCATGACTTGTTCTTTGGTTTTAATATTCTTTGAAAAATTTTCCTTGCCTGTAATTGTAAATCTGTGTCATTGTTTTTAAAGGCTTGATGATATTCTGCTACATGGATGTGCTTTACTCATTCATTAGAAATTTATTTTGTAAATTTTTACTGTTTTAAAACAGATCTGAGCTGGGCGTGGTGGCTCATGCCTATAATCCCAATGGTTTGAGAGCCGGGGCAGGAGGATCGTGAGTTCAAAGCCAGTCTCAGCAAAAGTGAGGTGCTAAGCAACTCAGTGAGACCCTGTCTCTAAATAAAATACAAAATAGGGCTGGGGATGTGGCTCAGTGGTCAAATGCCCTGAGTTCAATCCCTGGTACCAAAAAACAAACACACACACACATATGATAAGCATCCATGTAACTTAATCTTCACACATATCCTTAAATTATTTATATAAAATAAACCTCCATAAACAAAATTGCAGGGTCAAGGATGTATGTAGATTTGTAAGTACTGAATATTATTTTTCTAAATTGCTTTTCAAAAAGTTTATACTATTACAACAGAGTTTTATTTTTATTTTAAATTTAATATTAATGAAGTTGGAACCCTTTTGTCAGTTTTGCTCAGTGTTAGCAAGGAGATTTTCTTACCCTTGAAGGACTTTTCCCAGGGGTGCTCTACCACTGAGCTATATCCCCAACCCTTTTTATTTTCTATTTTGAAACAGGGTCTTTCTGAATTGTCCAGGCTGGCCTCAAACCTGTCATCCTCCTGCCTCAGGCTTCTTAGTCAAGGGTTACAGACATGTATCATCACATCCAGCTTTGACCTTTGCATTTGTTACAAATATTTTCTACAATTTATCACTTATTTCTATTTCATTTGATATTTTGACATGTAGAAAATTTTTTATTTTCAAATCTATAATCTAGTCATTTGTGATATCTCACTACATTGTCATATTTGGAAAGGTTTTTTTCTATGTCTACTGTTTTTTAAAAAGTCCCCTATGTTTTCATGGCTTCATTTTTACATTTAAATCTTTGGTCCATTAGAAAATAATTTTAATGTTAGGAAATGTATAACTTATTTGTCAAAATAATTAAGATTCCTTAGGATAATGGTTGGTTATATTACTCTCTTTAAAAAGTTGTTCATAAGTAAACACATAAAACTGTGCAAATGAGGAAGTAACATGAGAACATGATATGCTGAGTGATGAAATTTGGTGTTAAAAAATGGATAGAAGATTTCTTCGTATCTTTTTGTTAATGCCACATGGGGAAAAACATTTCTTTCAGACTCTTATTCTGCTTATTTGCAAATAATTGAGAATTAGATCTAGGAAGAATTTTCTAAAGTGTAGACAACAGCAAAGAAAAACTATATGAACTTAAATCAGTAATGAGTAACTTTATTCTTTCCCTTCTCCAGAAATAATATTTAGACATAAGAAGGCTAAAAGAGAATGTGTTCTTTAATCCTAAGTTGTAGGCTTTTCTAATATGTATGACTTTTTGTAAATATTGCTTTAATATTTTGCTTTCAGCTCTGCTGCATAAAATTCTAGTTGAGAATCCATCAGTAAGGATTACCATCCCAGACATCAAAAAAGACAGATGGTACAACAAGCCACTCAAGAAAGGTATTAGTTTTAATATATAAACATTTTCTCTGTGAAAGCATGAAAATTCACTATCATAAGTGAACACTACAAGATAGCTGGGGTCTCTTTCCTCATGGAGATTATTATGTCTAATAGGGAGAACAAGTATAAAAAGTAGTTTTGTTTATTAATAACTACAAAGGGGAAAATTGGAGTACTGTAGCCCATTGTTTGAACAAATGTTAAGGGACAGTGAAGACTTTTTTTCCTGAGGAAAAGACATGAAATTAAAGAGAAGTTAAACAGGCAAGTTGAGTGTCAGATCTGATTCTAAGCAGAGGGAGCAGCATTAGGAAAGTCTTAGTTTAGAAAGTCTGGTGCATTTGAGGAACTTTAAACAAGGATAGTGTGGCATGGGCCTTGTCTGTCTTCATCCTTGTGTTAACAATCATTAGCACAGTGCAAGGCATGTTGCAGGCACGTGGTAAATTTGAGTAAATGAGTAGGGAAGTGGGAGAGGGAGAGATGACGCTGGAGAGGCAGATAGCAGCCAAGATATGAGAATGAGGCCTTGTGATCTATTTTAAGTATTTTGGACCCTAGCTTAAAGCCATTAGGGTCATATATTTGGTTTTAAAAGATCCTTTGGTTTTTTGGTTTTAAAAGATCTACTCTTTTTCATTGTTTTTGATGAATAGAAATAGGCTAAGGGTAGTAGATTAGATGGGAGAAGATGGTAGTTTGGAATAGGTTAGTTGTAATGGTATTAGAGAAGAGAGGTGGATTCCAAAGAAATTTAAGAACAGCTAGTGATTGTTTAGATGTGGGAAATGAAGGGAGATGAACAGTCAAGGGTGACTCTAGTTCTGATAACTCAGGAGGAGGAACAGATTTGGGAAGAAATTTTATTTAATTTTTGAGGAAATGAGTAAAAACTGTTCAGTAGTTTGTGTGTGTGTGTGTGAGAGAGAGAGAGAGAGAGAAAGGAGAGAGAGAGAGAGAGCACACTTTAAGACTAGGCTTTAGATATCAATTTTGGGAATTTAAACCATGGTAGTAAAGGAAATTTTAGAGAATTTGAAGGGATGCCAATATTCAAGTTGTAGGTAGAGACCAAGGAAACAGTAATCAGAGAGATGGCAGGAATAACTGGAGAATGTAGAGTAGTGGAGGCTAAGGGAAGAAAGTTTATGACAATGACAGTTCCTGTTAACTGGACCAAGAACAGGAAGGCTAAATTTTGTCCATTGAATTTCATGATATGGCATTTATTCATGATCTTGGCAAGAATAATTTCTAAATCACATGGATATAACTTCTCTTTCCTCATTAATTATTATTATTTCTTTCACTGCTAATGATCAAACACAGTGCCTCATGCATGCTAGGCAAGCACTCTACCACTGAGCTATACTCATAGGCCTGAAATAGTTCAACATTTTTTTTCTTTTTTTTTTTTTTTTTAGTACTAGGGATTGAACCCAGTTCTTGTACATGCTAGTCAAGTGCTCTGCCACTGAGTTATGTCCCCCATTATTTTTCCTTAACTTTTAATACTTCCTTCCCCAATCTCATCCTCCGTTAGTAGCAGAACTTCCTATTTCACTGGGAAATAGAACAACGCAGAATGGAATTCACAAGCTCCCACCACGTTCTTCTCCCATCTAACTGCCTCTGTGCTCCAAGACTCTACTGTGTACCCTGTTGCTATGGATAAATTGCTCTACATATGAATCAACACTTGCCTATTCAAAGAGATCTGACAGTTCTTCTCTTTTCCCAAATCACTTCTTTTTCTTCTCCACTGCATCTTGTCAGCATACCAACATGCTATTTCTTCCATCATGAAAACAAACAAAAAGTTAAATAAATACACAAACAATTCAGTAAGTTAAATAGTAATAAAACTTCTCTTAAACTCATTTCTCTCTATCATTCCAGTTTTCTTTTTACAACTGAACATCTCTAAAGATGTTTCTAATTTCTAACACCTCATAGCCAGTTTTAAGGATTTCCATCTACGTTGTTGCCAAACTAATAATCAGTTCTCAGATTTCCTCTTAGTCTGTCTGATCAGCAGCATTTTATTGCAATTGGTCATGGCTTCCTCCTTTAAAAACTGTCTTCATTTAACTCCCAGATATTACACTCTCTTTACTTTTATTGGCTACTCTTTTTCAACCTCCCATGATGGTTTTCCTTTATGAACTGAGCCTCCTAATAGTGGAGCAGACCAGGGCTCAACTGATGAACCTCTTTTCTTGTCACATTAACTCCATTATTAATTTTTTTCAGTCTCAGGGCTTTAAGTAAATCTTTATACTTATAAATAACCACATTTATGTCAACCTGGACTTTTTCTATGAACTCCAAACTCATTTGCCTAGTATTTCAAATTTCCCTTGAGTTTTAAGAGGCATCTTAAACTTTGAAATGTCCCAAACTGATTTACTGATTGTTCTCCTTCATACCTCCTCCTATCAGAGTCTTTTATATTTTGGTTGATGGTAACTGTGTCATTCTTGCCATACAGATCAGAAACTTTGAAGATAGCTTTTATTATCTTTATTTCCTATCCAATCTACAGGGAATTTCTGTTAACCTCTACCTTTAAAAGTTCTCAAATCTGACCACCTTTTATCACCTCCACTGATACCCTGTCAGTTGAAACCACCATGATCCTTTGCCCAAGAGTGTTCTGATTAAAAGGTGAGTTAGAGCTGGGTGTGGTTACACACTTTTGTATTACCAGAGACTTGGGAAGTTGAAGGAACAGTATTGTAAGTTTCGGACCATCCTTGACAACTTGATGAGACCCTGTCTCAAAAATTTTTAAAAAGGGCTGGGGATATAGCTCAGTTGTAAGTAGCCCTGGGTTTAATCCCCAGTACTAAAACGAAAGAAAGAAAGAAAAAGAAAAAAAGTAAGACGTCACTGTTAAAAATGTCACTGTTTTGCTCAAATATTCCAGTGCTTTACTTTTCACTCAGTATATGAGCTAAAGTCTGTTCATTTGACTTGCAAGGTCTTATACAATCTCTCTTTCATTACTTCTCAGACTTAAAACTGCTCTTCCTCTTGGTCATAGCTGTATTTGTCTTCTCATTATTCTTCAATCACTCCATGTTCACTTTTACTTTATTTTTATAATGACTAATATGACTGGGACCCCCACCCTCTGAGACTTACTCATATATATTGTTCTGTCACCTTATTTGGGTATTGACTTCAGTGTCATCTTTTCAGAAAGAAGTTATTGGCCATCCAAGAAAACTTTAAAACTATCCCTTTCTCCCTGCAACCTACTTGTTGTGTTATTTTCCTTCATTGTATTTATTACCATTTAACTTACTGGATTTGAACTTATTATTTTACTTCATTTTGTCTCTTCAGTAGAGTACAGGATTTAAGAAGTCAATGATTTTTGTCGGTTTTGTTCAGTGTTAGATATTTAATACCTAAAATAATGCTTGGTACATAGATTTAGTAAAATGTTTGAAAGATAAAAAGGTTGTTTAATCTTAGCATGTTTAATTGGTTTGGTGACAGATCCAGTACAGGAAAAGGCTGTAAGTCTTAAAAGAAAGGGAATAAGTAGCAGAGCATCAAGATCTCTGAGGAGGTAGGAGTGTATGGGCTCCTTAGCACAAATGGAGGGTATATTTTGATGGATTCCTTCTGATGGGAGGATGCAGAGGAGGAAAAAAAGATGGGTAAGAATGCAAGTAAATTTGCAGATTTGGTGGTGACATGTTGAGATAATTAAAAGGTTTTACTTTCTCTATGGATGAGAGATGGTATCATATGTTAAGTAATGTGGTGATGGCAGTGGTCCTGGAAATTTCAGAAGAGTATAGAAAGGGAGAGAAGGCTGGAGAAAGGGAGGAAAGGCTGACTAGAGAAACAAATAGGATTGATAGGATTGACTGACACTGTTGAGGGTCTAGCTAAGGAGTATAACCATGAATTTGTGGGAGCATCATTTTCTTTCTTTAAATGTTTTATTCTTTTTAGTTATACATGACAGTATAATATATTTTGACATATCATACATACATGGAGTTTAACTTCCCATTCTTGTGGTTATACATAATATGGAGTTGTACTGGTTGTGTATGCACATATGAACATATGCCTGATTCATTCTACTGTCTTTCTTATTCCCATCCATACTCCCTTCCCTTCATCCCCCTTTGTCTAATACAGTGAACTTCTAACCCCCACCCCTCAACACCCCCATTATTGTGAGTCAGCTTCTGCTTATCGGAGAGAACATTTGGCCTTTAGGTTTTGTTATTGGCTTGTTTCACTTAGCTTGATAGTAGTCTCCAGTTCCATCCATTTACTGACAAATGCCATAATTTCATTCTTCTGTATGGCTGAGTGTTGTGTATATGTACCATATTTTCTTTATCCATTCATCTGTTGAAGGGCACCTAGGTTGGTTCCATAGATTAGCTATGAACTCTTATAAACATTGATGTGGTAGCATCATTTTCTTTTTTTTTTTTTTTTTTTTTTTAGCATCATTTTCTATATAATGATTATTCTACGCAAAGCTTTTCTTTTCCAGGGAAGCAGAATGTTGGATAGAACAGATTCATAATGTCTGTTGCCATTATCAGAAATTATTCTTCATTTTGAAAAGTTTTTTTTTTTTTTCTTTTAGCTAGCTGTCTCTGTCTTTGTAGAATAGTATTGTTACCATAAAAGATGCCATTAAAATTGTGTCCTTAGTATGATACCCCACACACTGAACATACTTGTGAAGTACCTAATTTGATAGGTGAGTCTTTGTACGTTTCTAACTTGACCACATGTCTTACAAAAGCATGTAGGAAGAGCCATTATTTGTTGTATGAGTATTCTGTTCTGTAAATGGTTCTTGATGTCGTTTTACTTATTCAAGTTGCCATTTGGGTTAATTAAAAAATAATTCCGTAGAAGACTTAAACCTGGTATTTCTTTTTTTTTAAGGGGCAAAGAGGCCTCGAGTCACATCTGGTGGTGTGTCAGAGTCTCCTGGTGGATTCTCTAAGCACATTCATTCCAATTTGGACTTCTCTCCCGTAAGCAGTGCTTCTAGGTAAGACTGATAAAAGATTAAGTAGTTATTGAAGAATTCCTCATGGAGAATAATACATGTATATATGTATTTTTAAAATAATGAATATAATTTTGTCAGTGCAAGAATGGTTGATATAAGAAAAGCCTGGTGAGTTTTACTTAAAAGCATATATTTGGCTGGGCATGGTGGCATAAGCCTGTAGTCAGTCCTAGCTACTCCAGAGGTAGGAGGATAACAAGTTCAAGGCCAGCCTGGGCAACATGGCAAGACCCTATCTCAGAAAACTAACTAATTAAAAATTAAAGCTAGGCATGGTGGTGCACACCTGTAATCCCAGTGGCTCAGGAGGGTGAGGCTGAGGATCACAAGTTCAAAGCCAGCCTCAGCAACTTAGCAAGGTAGTAAGCAACCTAATGAGACCCTGTCTCAAAATAAAAAATAGAGGTCAGGTGGTGGAGAGTAGAAATTCAGTGGATTAGACAAAGGGAACGAAGGGAAGGGGGCTGGGGAATAAGAATAGGAATCCTAGACAATAGAATGGACCTGACATAACTTTCCTAGTACATATGAATACACTACAATGAATCTCCACATCATGTACAATCACAAGAATGGGATCCTAATTAGAATAAGATATACTCCGTGTTTGTATAAATATGTCAAAATATACCCTACTGCCATTATATCTAAAAAGAACAAATAAAATTTTAAAAAATAAATAAAAAGGGCTGGGGATGTTGCTCAGTGGTTAAGTGCCTCTGGATTTAATACCTGGTACCAAAAAGAATGAAGAAAAGTATAAAGTCATATACTTAAAAAAAAAATTAAAGACATATTTTCCTTTCTCTTAATGTCTTAGTGAAGAAAATGTGAAGTATTCCAGTTCTCAACCAGAACCACGTACAGGGCTTTCCTTGTGGGACACCAGTCCCTCATACATTGATAAACTGGTACAAGGAATCAGTTTTTCCCAACCGGCATGTCCTGATCATATGCTTCTAAATAGTCAGTTACTTGGCACCCCAGGATCCTCACAGGTAAGGGAATTTCCTTTTTTAAGTAAATAATGGTTGTCCTTTATTTTTATTGTCTTGAAGTCTTTTAAAATGTGGAAATCTTAGATATATAGTAGTAATACTTTTGATTTATACATAGTTTTTGGACAAGGAAGAAAGAATGAATTAGAGGACACCTTCATGGAAAAGAATTCTAAATCACAGAAAAAAAAAAAAAAAGCTATGTTGTGAGTGCTTTTGGTCTTAATGGGCTTACTCAGCTTTCTGTTTGGCACATAGAACCCTTGGCAACGCTTGGTCAAAAGAATGACACGATTCTTTACCAAACTGGATGCAGACAAATCTTATCAGTGCCTGAAAGAGACTTGTGAGAAACTGGGCTATCAATGGAAAAAGAGTTGTATGAATCAGGTATGTTGATTTTCATATATCCTTTCCTGCAGAAAATTCAATATGTGAATATAAACTCTCATCATTAGTATCTTCCAAAAATAGAAAGCAGTTTAATTTGAAAAAGAAAGAGTTGAAATTGGAGGAATTTTCAATAAAATGTTCATGATTTTAAGGAATAATATGTTTTTTTTTTTCCAAATACCTCTCCAGGTTCATAAAAATATTAATGGACTGAAATAATTGTTTTCTTAAAGGCTATTATGCCTCAATTGTAGATAATCTCATATTTCTTCTCATCTCCCCTGATCCCACCTACCAATTTTTGTTGTGTGTGTTGTTATAGTATAATTATAACATTTACTTGTTAGTCTAGTCTATCATTAGGCTTTAAAAAACGTTAATATGACGAAAGACAAGTATAGGGAGTTAATCTGTATTAACGGATACTAAAGAGACCTGATAACTAAATGCAAAGAATGCTCTTTCATTAGATCATAGATTTTAAAACAACTTTGAAGGATGTCATTGGAACTATAGGGAGAATTAGAATATGGACTTTATATTAATGTTTTTGTAGCATTGTCAAGTGGTGTGATGATATTGTTGTTTGTAAAATGTCCTTATTACAAGAGAAACATGTTGAAGTAAGGTTGAAGTAATAACTTAAAAAAACTTAAAGAAAGGCAAATAGCTATACAAAAACAATCAAACCCACACATACTTAGATAAGGCAAATGAAGGATATATAGTTATTTATCACACAAATGTTTCTTGTAATTTGGACTGGGCTTAGCTGGGCAAATCTGCCAATCTTGCATGGCCTTATTCATCTAGCTGTAGTCATTCAGTGGCTTTGCTGTGGCAATCAGTCTAAGATGTCCTCATCGTTATGTTTGTGTCTTGATATTGGTTGTTGGCAAGGAATTTCTTTTCATGTCACTCATCTAGGCCATTGGAACATTCTAAAAGGCTGAAAGTGGAAGTTGTAAGTCCTCTCCAGATCTTTGCCATCTTCTGATTTCTGCCCTAGCTTTTTAGCCACAAACCTAGCCTCTCCTTTTCTCTCTTACATTTTCATAATTTTGTTTTCTAATTGCATTTTTATTTTATTTCTTCTTTCAATTGTATTTGGGTAAAATGCTAAATTTCTTTTGTTGCCAAGAGTTACACAGAGCCCATCCATGTTTATAGTGTTTTTTGTTTTGTTTTGTTTTGTTTTTGGTATTGGGGATTGAACTCAGGGGCACTCGACCACTGAGCTACATCCCCAGCCCTATTTTGTATTTTATTTAGAGACAGGGTCTCACTGAGTTGCTTAGTGCCTCAATTTTGCTGAGACTGGCTTTGAAGTTGCAATCTTCCTCCCTCAGCCTCCTGAGCCGCTGGGATTATAGGTGTGCACCACCATGCTTGGCCTTATAGGGTGTTTTGGCTTGGACACACATGCACATCTATGGGGAATTAGATTTTCACATATTTGATACTACTTGTTATGAAACTACCCTGTATGTTTTTATCATAGAAGTGTCACTGACATGAGCATTTGGTTTTTGTTTAATGGCTAATCTTATTTTTTTGCCTCAGGTTACTGTATCAACAACTGATAGGAGAAATAACAAACTGATCTTCAAAGTGAATTTGGTAGAAATGGATGAGAAGATATTGGTTGACTTCCGGCTTTCTAAGGTATTTTTGATATATTTCATTGTAGTATTCTTTCTATGGAAATATTTCTATATGGAGATATAGGTATAGATATATATATATATATTTTTTGGTGGGGGGGTACCAGGAATTAAACTCAGGGGCACTTGACCATTGAGCCACATCCCCAGCCCTATTTTGTGTTTTATTTAGAGACAGGATCTCACTGAGTTGCTTAACGCCTTGCTTTTGCTGAGGCTGGCTTTGAACTTAACAATCCTCCTGCCTCAGCTTCCTTAGCTGCTGGGATTACAAGCTAAATGGATTTTTTAAAATGGCAATATTTATACAATAGTCTCCCCACTTGCACTTTTGCTTTCTGCAGTTTCAGTTTCTCTCTCTTTTTTTTTCCTTGAGGTCACCCATACCCCAAAAATATTAAATGTAAAGTTCCAGAATTAAATAATTCGTATTTAAATTGAGCATAGTTCTGAGTAGCATGATGAAATCTTGCATTGTTCTACTCCATCCCACCTGGGATAAGAGTTAAGTATTCAGCATAAAAACCTTAAGTATAGATTTTTATTCATGCCAAATACAGTACTTGTCTGTTACTCACTTATTATCTTTTCTAGTTATCACATTGATTTTCATAGTACTGCAGTGCTTATGTTCAAAGAATGCTTATTTTACTTAATAGTGGCCCAAAGTGCAAGGGTAGTATGGTTATACTTGCTCTAGTTTATTACTAATTATATTAATCTCTTACTATGTCTTATTTACAGACTAAACTTTATCATAGGGATGTGTTTGCATATATACATACAGAAAGAAGAATGCACATGGTGGATATAGTATAGGGTTTCATACTCTCCATGGTTTCAGGGAGTCTTAGAATGTGTGGATAAAAGAGAACTGCTTATTTGGCATTTGTAAATATATGGTAACTTGCTTTGTTCATTCAGTATTATGAACTTAGTTAGATTTTCACATATTTGATACTACTTGTAACTACCCTGTATGTTTTTATCGTAGAAGTGTCACTGACATGAGCATATGGTTTTTGTTTAATAACTAATCTTATTTTTTTGCCTCAGGTTACTGTATTAATAACTTTTCATTATCTGTTCTTCCAAAACATGATTTTTTGTAATTGATATTTATTATAAAAGTTTTTTTGTTTTTGTAGAAATGTAGATTAATATGAAAATAAAAATAATCCCAAATTATGCTTCTTAGCAGTAATCACCCCTAATATTTTGAAACATTGTTTTTTTGGTTTATGTTTAGTTTTTTAATATTATAATAATAAATGTACATCATATAATAGATTCTTATTTGATATAGTAATTCTGTGATTTTTTTTCTTATACATTGATTTTTTTATATATTGATTTTTTTTTTCCTTTTGGTCACATTTCTGATTATTTCTATTTTTAAAGCTCTTGACATGTAATACCAAAATAGTATTTTTTTCTCTTTCCTAAGATATTGTTGTATGTAGCTCTGAAGAAGGTTGGGAGGGTGTAGTTCACATTTTTTTGTTTTTTTAAAGTTTTTAAAAAAATATTTATTCTTTAGTTTTAGTTGGACACAATATCTTTAATTTATTTATTTATTATTATGTGTTGCTGAGGATCGAACCCAGGGCCTCGCCCGTGCTAGGTGAGCACTCAACCGCTAAGCCACAACCCCAGCCCTAGTTCACATTTTTTTATATTGAACATTTGCTACAATACTGTCTTCCAGATCCTTGCTGTGAAATTTAAATTGTGAAGGATGTATTATACTGAAATCCTTCTCAGAGCTGAATCTGTTGACTTCATTGCCATAGAATAATGACAACACTTGACTGTCCTTGTGTAGTTTATTTCAAGTTTACAAATTCCCACTACCTTTGAAAACAGTGGTTCAGAGATAACTAACCTTTAATACAGGCCTGATGCATTTTCTTGCTCTCTGAGCTCAGTATGGTGGGAATAGTGAAGAGCACAAAATTGGGTCAAAATTATTTATATAGTCATTTCCTCTGCTAGAATATTTGGTTTTTATAAGAGCACCTGAAAAGTATTGTAGCTGGACATATCTGAGGGTGTTTGTTTCTATTTCCTAGTAAATAATCTTTTTTTTTTTTTTTTTTTTTTTGACATTATTTTTATATATCATTCTTGCTATAGGGTGATGGTTTGGAGTTTAAGAGACACTTTCTGAAGATTAAAGGGAAGCTGAATGATGTTGTGAGCAGCCAGAAGGTTTGGCTTCCTGCCACATGATCGATCCATTATCTCTGGGGATTCCTGGTGAATATAGTGCTGCTATGTTGACATTATTCTTCCTAGAGAAGATTATCCTATTCTGCAAACTGCAAACAATAGTTCCTGAAGAGTTCTCTTCCCCTTTATCCAAACATCTTCCCATTCATTGTATGTTTTGCATACAAATAATAACTGTATCTTAATTGTCATAATTTGGGGAAAGGGATGGGTAGAATTCACTAGATATTTCTTTAGCAGTGTTTATTATCTGAATTTGAAATCCATCTGGTGAAAACCAAGTTTTGTGATACCTGACTTTATCAGCTCTTATACCAACATAATATTCTATTTTTACTAAAACATTTTGATACATCCCAAAGTGTACTGATTTAATTATAAGGATAAATTTGTAAAGACTAGCCCTTGTGACTTTTGGATACAAAAGTAGATTTATCAGTCTATGAGGTGGAAGCCAGGTTCAAAAAATGTATCTCCAGATCTGTACTTATATTTTCAAAAGGGTCTCACCAGTTATTCAAACCTGTTTTTGAGTTATAACGATTAATTAAAACTGCAAGTCTGTTTTTTTCTGGTGTAGCTAGTAACATATAAAATGCTAATTGGTCTTTCAAGAAGTTAAGCATAAACTGTAGTGCTTAACTAACTTTACTCAAAAATTAACGTTGCACATCTTAAGTATTTTCTATATTATTTTCTACTTTCACAGCCGTATTTTAATTCTTTACTATGGAAATAAATTCTATTTTGAAAATGAATATCTAACTCTGTGAACTTATTGGTGAGCCAGGCTTTTAGGTAATAAGGAATAGAAGGGGGAGGGAAGAGTATGGAAGCTATCAGAAATAGATCAGATTCCTGCTTTCTTTATCTGTTATATTTACTAAAACTTTATTTTTAAAATAAAATTTATATTAACTTCTGAATAAATGGGTTGGGGTCCTATATTGCTTTTTCTAGATAAATTAAAAAATTAATCAGTACCTCAGTCTGAAGAACATGTAAAGTTTTATGGTTAGAGTGTATCACATATTAGTATATACTGATATTGTGTTAATGGCAGCATACCCAGAGGAGGAATAAATTTGAACCTATTTTATTTATTTGAACCTATTTAAGAATTAAGCCAATACATTCTCAAGTATGGGAAAATTGCTGTTCTTGAGAATTTGCTGCCAGTCATTATTATCTATTAAAAGTTTTCTTATTTTGAGCTCTTTCCTGAGCTCCTGCCTTTGATAGCCACCACCTTTGACATTTCCACTTGAATGTCTAATAGGCATGTCATGACCAAAAACAGCTTTTGATTTAATTCTTCCAACCGGTTCCCCTTCCAAGTTCTCCCATCTCAATAAATGTTACTTTTTTTTTTTTCATATTAAGGTATTTTTAATTGGTTCCTAATAGTTATACTTTACATTAGGATTTATTTTGACATAAATAATGGATTACAGTTTGCTCTAGTTAAGTAAGTCCCCAGCACTTTAGCCTTACCCTCTACTTCCTCCTTCCCCCTGTTCTATTTCCTGTACTGATCTTTTTATTTATTTACATTTTTTAAAAAATCAGTGTCTTAAAAAAATTAGTGTCTTGTGAGTATATATAATGATGAGATTCACTGTATATTTATATATATGCATTGGAAAATTAGGTCAGATTCATTCACTATTTTTTCTTTTCCTCCCCCTCAATCCCCTTCTTTCCTGATCTTTCTTTTATTTTGATGGAATCCCCCCATTTTTTCTCTTTCTCTCCCTCATCCGTTACTTTCAAATCCTAGTTCCTTAAGCCAAAACCCTAAAAATTATCCTTAACACTTTTTTTCATATTCTATTTTTGATTCAGCAAATCCTCTTTAATTCAGCAAATATGTTCAAAATATATCCTGTTTCACACTTCTGTACCACTCTAGTTGAATACAGTCATCTTTTTATAGAATCCCTCAGCGTTATTTTTTTGAGAAAGTACTCTTAGAGATCTTTATAAAAATGTGAATCAGATGTCCCTTCCTTGCCCTCAATTCTCATGTCTTTTTATCACACTTAAAATTCAAGATTCAAAATTATGTGTGAGTTATTCAGCTTTATGTGATTGTCCTGTGACCACTGGTTTCATCTGTTGCTCAGTTGGTTCATTCTGCTTTCACTCCTTCAGCTTGGTGTTCTCACAAGATGAGCATATTCCCTGCTCAGGGACTTTTACTTGCTTTTCCTCTGCCTTGAGCACTTTTACTCCCAAATATTTGTGTGACTGTGCTTCACTTTGGGTTTCTGCTTAAATGTCATTTTCTCTGCAAAGTCTTTCCCCTAACTTTTCTCTGCAAAGTCTTTCCCCTAACTTATCTAAAAATAATACTCTTCTCTGTCACTTTCTTTTATTTCTTTTTATTGTGGTGCTTTTTACCTGACAGGATATTTTTATGTTTATTATGTTTCTCTATTGGAATATGTGATATATAAGCAAGGTCCTGGAAGGTCAGGGACCTTGTCCTCCCTGTTCAGTTCTATATCTTTGGCACCTAAAACAGTGCCTGTTACATTACAGTATGCAGAGTTGATATTATCTATTCTAAAAAAATGTCCAAAAGTTGCCCCATTGTCTCCATTTCTATTATTTAAGCTCATTCACATCCTCCCTGAATTTCTATATTTTTATCATTGCCTAATCTCCTTCCCTTAAACGTTTTTTTCCTTTACATAATCCCTAGTTTTTTTTTTTCGTTTGTTTGTTTTCTGTTTTTTTTTCATATAAGTTTTACTGTGACCTTCTCTTGATTAAAAACCTCTCATGGCTTCCATTGCCACTCTTATTTTGACCTACCTGACCTTACATGATTCACCCTCTATCCTCTTTGTTTACAGGACTCCAAACAGAGTTGCTTTCTTTCTGTTCATTCACTACGCCAAGGCCCATTCCTCTTAAGGGCTTTGCTTACTGCCTCCTGTGTCTATAACCCCTTCCAGTTGCTTGCAGGACTGAGAATTCAAATCTCAGCTCATATGTTTCTGCCACCCCAGTCAATATCACATTATTCTATTTTCTTCACAGAACTGACCACTATTTGAAATTGTCTATTGTCTGTTTCCCCCCACCAAAGTGTAAGCTTAGATTTTGTCATTCCTTTTCTCACTTGTATATCTAGTATATAGAACAATACCTGGAACATAGTAGGTATGACCATACCTGGAACAGTATCTGGAACATAATAGGTTTCTAAGGTTTGAATATTTACAGACCTTAGAAACTTCCCAGAACCTGTCCCAATCATAATCCTCTCCTTCTACAAGTAAACATAAAAGTGACTTGTGATAATTCTTTCCTAAGTTTTCTCAGGTTTTTGAGTATCTTCATACAATATAGTTTATGCATGTTAATTAATATAGTTTCTGTTTTTGAATTTTATATGTGAAATTATGATGTATGTATTTTGTGTCTACTGATTTTCCTAATAGCCATACTCTTACATGTGTAGAATTAATTGATTTTAATTATTATAGAGGATGCTTTTTAAAAACATTACTAATTATCCATTCTACTGCTAATGGACATTTGGATTATTTATTGTTTCATGCTATTATAAACAATCCTGCTGAGAACATTCTTACTCTATGTTTATGAGTTTCTATACTCTCTAGAGGTGTATACCTGGAAGTAGAATTGCTAGATCTTAGGATATATATATCTTCAATTTTAGTAGTGTAGTGGCAAACTATTTTCTAAAGTGATTGTATCAATTTACACTCTAATTTGAGAACACTTTATGTATTTGGAGATTGTGTTCTTAGGTTAGATGTTCATTATTCCTATTGTTTTTTTCTTTTTCTTCCTCTGTTTGTCAACTTGTGTTAACAAACATTTTCTCCCATTCTATCACTTATTATTCCACACTTCATGGAAGTTTATAATTTTGATGTAATCCTATTTAGACCTTTTCCATAGTTATTATTTATTCCTAAAGGATTTATTCCCTACTCCAAGTCTGAGAAGACTTTCTGGTAGATTATCATCTAAAAGCTTTATAGTTTTTGACTTATTAAGATCTATAATCTGCTTGAAATAGGGTGCATTATTTGTTGAAGAACTTATCCTTTTCCCACTACTTCTCATTGATATCCACTCAGTGTTCAGATGCTCAAATTATTTTTTATAGTTTGTTTTGAATAAGGATATAAATAAAGTCCATGCTTTATTGATCTTTAAGTTGATTTTAGTTCATAAATTTCCTCTATATCCTCCAACACCCTTATTTTTTTCTCTTGCATTTTATTGATTAATCTTCCTTAGTCTAAATTCACTGATTACATTGCTTTGGTGGTTTCACACGTTTCCTCTACCTTCTGAATTTCCTTTAGCTACAGATATTCAAGATACTAGTATGAATTACCTACGTTTAAGTAGTTAAAGCCATAAATTTCCATCTAAGCGCTGTTTTCCTTCATGCCACAAATTACCTAATTCATATTTTTGTGATTTGTTTTATCCATGGGTTATTTAGAAATAATCATTATATTTCTGAATTTCCAGACCTCGTAGGAATTGTTTTTATTTTAAAATTGTTTTTATTGAGAGATACCTTACAAACCATAAAATCCACCCCTTGAAGTAAGTGGTTTTGGGTTCATAAAGTTGTACGATCATAACCACTACCAAATTCCAAAATAATTCCATCATTCCAGAAAGAGATTCTATACTTGTAGCAGTCACCACTCATTTTTCCCTTCCTTGGTTCCTGGAAAATATTAATCTCCTTTCTGTTTCTATGGGTTTGCTTATTCTGGACATTTCATACATAAATAGAATTATATAGTATGTCTAGCTTCTTTCACTTGGTGTTTTCAAGGTTCATCTATGTTGTAGCATGTGTCATTACTCCTTTTTTTTCCCCCCATGTGACTGGAGATCTAACCTAGAGCCTCACACATGCTAAGCAAGTGCTACCATAGAGCTGCATCTCCAGCTCTTTTTGCTTTTAGAGATAGGGTCTTGCTAAGTTGCCCAGGATAGACTCAAACTTGTGATCTTCCTGCTTAGCTTCCTGAATAGTTGGGATTACATGTGCACACAATCTCAGTTCTCCCTTCTTATAGCTCAATAATATTTCACTGTGTATGTTTGTGTATATATGCACCCTACATTCTATGTATAATCATTTGAAGGACTTTGAGTTCTTTTTACTTTTGGGCTATTATGAATAAAACTGCTGTGAACATTCTTGTACAAATTTTTATGTCTGTATGTTTTCAGTTCTTTTGGGTAGGTACCTAGGAGTAGAATTAATTGCTGTATGGTGATAGTTTTACAAATATTTTGTCATTGAGTTTTTAAAAATATTTTTTAGGGGGCTGGGGATATAGCTCAGTTGATAGAGTGCTTGCCTTGCATACACAAGGCCGTGGGTTCAATCTCCAGCACCACTATTAAAAAAAAAAAAAAAATATATATATATATATATATATATATATATATATATATATTTTTTTTTTTTTAAGTTGTAGATGAACACAATACCTTTATAGTGGTGCTGGGATTGATCCCAGTGCCTCACATGTGCAAGGCAAGCACTGTACCACTGAGCTATAACTCCAGCCCCTTGTCATTGATTTTTACCTTAACTGTATTATGGTCACAGAATATTTTATATGGATTTAGTTGTCTGATAGTTGTTGATCTTGCATCATAGCTAAGAAAATAATGAATTTTTATAAATATTCTATATGTCTGCGCTTGAAAAAAAATTAGTGGGTACAGTTGTTTGGTGCAGAATTCTATATATGTCCATGTAATCAGACGAGTTAATCATATTCAAATATTCTAAATCTTTACTGCTTATTCAACTAAGCACTGAGAGAAATATGTTAAATTTCATTATGATTATGGGTTTGTGTATTTCTGTTAGTGGTTCTGTTAACTTTGCTTTATGTATTTTGGGATTACATTCTTAGGTTGCATATAGGTGCAAACTTGTGAAATCATTGTAGTGAATTAAAACACTTATTTACTTAGATTAGAAGTTACCTCTTTATAGAGACATGAATTCTTTTTGCCTTAAATATATTTATATGATGCTAAATATATTTATATGATACTAATCTAACCCCACATGCTTTCTTTTGGTTAATATTTGCATGGCATACTTTCCATCCTTCAGTCTGAGACACTTTGACTTTTACCTGGAACCATCTATTCTGTCTATAATTAGTGTACTTATTATAGATTTATTTCTGTCAGTTATTTCAAAGTAACCATGTTACTTTGGTTTCACTTTTATTCTGTATTTTTTGGAGGGTCTTTGTTTTTTTGTCTGGATTGGTGTAAAGTTACTTATTCTTTTCTAGTTTGGAACTATATTCTCTTCTATGGAACCCACCTAGGGTGCCATTCAACAGATGAATAGATAAAGAAAACGTGATATATATACATAATGGAGTATTACTCAGACGTGAAGAATGACTTTATATGACATTTGCCATTAAAGGAATGGATCTGGAGATTATCATGCTAAATGAAATAAGCCAGTCCTAAAAAGACAAAGGTCGAATGTTTTCACTGATACGTGGAAGCTAACCTACAATAAAGGGACAAGGGGAAGAATAGATATTCAGTAGACTTGTTTAAGGGGAAGGAAGAGAAGGGAGCGGGGATATTAAAAGGAATGACAGTGGAGTGAATCTAAAATAATTTTCCTATGTACATGTATGAATGTACCATAGTAAATCCCACCATTGTGTACATCTGTAAGAATGGTGTCCTAATTAGAATAAGATATATTCCATGCTTGTATGATTATATCAAAATGAATTCTTCTGTCATATATAATTAAAGAGAACCAATTAAAACAACAGTTGAGATAAAACATTTCCATCACTTACTACAAGGATCCCTCTGTTCTTTTATAGTGACACTTGCTTCCCTCCGGCTTTCTGGCAACCACTCATGTGTTCTGTTTCCATAAGCTTGTCCTTATAGAATGATATTAGTCTGTTCAGGCTGCTATAACAAAACTGTTCAGGCTGCTGTAACGTAAACTGAATGCCTTACAAACAACAATTTCTCATACCTCCGGAGGCTCAGAAACCCAAGGTCAAGGACCTGGCGGGTTGACTGTCTAGAGAAGGCCTGTTCCTCACAAATGGCACCTTCTCTGTCCTCACATGGTGGAAAGGCAAAGCAGCACCCTGCAGCTTATTTTATAAGGGCATTAATTACACTCAGGAGGGTTCTGACCCCTGACCTAATAACCTCCCCAAAGTTCTACTTTCCAGAACCATCACATTGGAGATCAGGTTTCAATATATAAATTTAGTGGGGCTGGGGTGCAGGGGAGGGGGTCCACATTCAGACTGTAGCAGTTACAGAATGGAATCATAGTGGTATTATAATCTTTTGGGACTGTTTTTTTTTCACTTACTATAATTCTCTGGTGGTTCATCGAGTTGTTGGCATGTTGATGCATCACAGCTTAACCATTCATCTGTTGAAGGACATCTTGATTAGTTATACTTTTTGGCTATTAAAGCTGCTGTGAATATTTACAAGTTTTTGTGTGAAAATAGTCTTGTTTCTCAGATAACTTCTGGATTATATAGTAGTGGCATATTTAGTTTTTGAAGAAACTGCCAAACTCTTTCAGACTGGCTATACCATTTTATATTTCCACCATTGATACATGAATAATCCAGTTTCTTCACATCTTCCCCAGCATTTGGTGGTGCTTTTTTTTTTTTTTTTTTTTTAAGCTACTATCATATTTCATTGTGATTTTAATTTACATTTCCCTAGTGGCTAATGATGTCAAATATCTTTTCATGTGCTCATTTGGAATCTGGGTATCTTCAGTGAAATATTTCTTCATATCCTTTGTTTCTATTTTTTGTTTGTTTTTAATACTAGGATTGAACCAAGAGTGCTCTACCACTGAGATACAATTTCCAGCTCTTTTTTATTTTATTTTTTTGAGACACGGTCTTGTTAAGTTGCCAAGATTTGCCTCAAACATGTGATCCTTCTGATTCAGTAACTGGGATTACAGGTGTGTATCACTGCGCCTGGCTTCAGGTCTGTTTTTAAGTCTTCTGTATATATGCAGAAGTGGAATTGCTAGATCTATCCCATTTTTAGTTTTGGGGGAATTGCCATATTGTTTGCCACAGTAGCTGTACCAGTGTTTATTCTTACCATCTTACAGTTATAACAATCTATTTAAAATTAATATCAACTTAGGTCTGACATAGAAAAACTATACTTCTTTACAACTGTGCTTATTCTCCCTATTTAATTTTATCAATGTCTCAAATAATATCTTTAGACATATCAACTAGTATAGATTTATGATTATTTTAACATATTTTTTCTTTTTAAATTCTGTACAAAAAAAGTGAAGTAACAAACCAAAATCAACAATAACGTTGATTTTTTTTTTTTTTTTTTTGAGATGGGGGTCTCAGTATGTTGCCCAGGGTGATCTCAAACTTTTGGACTCAAGTGATCTCACACCTCCACCTTTCAAGTAGCTAGGGCAACATGAAAACACCACTGTGCCTGGCTTTTTATTAATTTGTTGTTTTCATTGTGCTGGGGATGGGACCCCGGGCCTCATGTGTGCTAGGGAAGTGCTCTCCCACTGAGCTGCATCCCTAGCTCAATACTACTTTTTATATTTTTTCTTTATTGGAGAGCTTTATATTTTCATATGGCTTTGTGTACTATTGTTTATCATCCTTTCATTTCAGCTTGAATGACTCTTGCTAGCATTTCTGGTTTTTGCAGGTCCAGTTATAATCAACTCATGTAGCTTTGATTTATCTTGGAATGTGTTAACTTCTCTCTCATTTTGAGGGACAGTTTTGTTGGTTATAGATTATTTGGTTGACATCTTTTTTTCTTTCAACAGTAAATATATCCCTTTGCTGTTGTTTGACCTATAAAGTTTCTGTTGAGAAAGTGATAGTTTTACTGAGAATACCTTGTATTGTTTTTCTCCTGATGCTTTCAAACTTCTCTTTTTCATCTTTGTTTTTTGATTGTGTGGCTCTCTTTAGATTTATCCTACTTGAAGTTCATTGAGCTCCCTGTATTTGTTGATCCATGTCTTTTTTTTTTCAGATTTGGGAACATGTCAGCCATTACTTTATCAAATAATCTTTGTTCCTTTCTCTTTTCTCAAAGGATTCCTGCAATAGACATATTGGTTGCTTGATATCCTATAAATCCCTTAGACTATTCACTTTTCTTCATGTATTTATTAGTTTTTGTTCTTTAGACTCAGTAATTTTAAATGACAGGCTTTCAGATATGCAGATTTGGGGATGGGGTCATAGTCATAGGTAAAGTGCTTATCTACTGGGCATTAGGACCTGGGTTTGAGTCCCAGCACAGGTAAAGAAAAAAATTGTTTTGCTTATGTATTTGTCTATTAAAGTCTGCTGTTGAGCTACTGCAGTGAAATTTTCAGTTTAGTTTTTGTGTTTATCTCCAAAATTTAGTACCTTTTTATAATTTTTCTTTGTTGATAGTCTCATTTTGTTCACATGCTGTTTTTCTGATTATTCTTTGTTGTTTGTTATGCTTTAGCTTTTTGAGAATACTTGAGACACTCATTTTAAAGTCTTTGTGTAGTCCATCCAGTTTGTGTTTCCCAAGGGATTATTTCTGTCAGTTTATTTTCTTCCTTTGTATGTGATGGGGTTTTTTTCTTTCTTTCTTTTACTTGTGATATTTTTGTTGAAAATTTGGCATTTGAAAAAAATCACCTCTCCTAAATTGGCTTTGTGTTGAAAAAGACTTTCACTAATAGTAGGGCCTACTTTGAGCCTTGAGATCATGTTAGTATAAAGGTACCTCTCTGCTCTGGTTTCTTTTTGGCATTCTTCTTGCTTGGGCTTTTGTGTCTTTTCTGTTTTCCTGTATATACAGCTGCTTTATATATCTTAGTTTTTTAGTTTCATGCCAGCTTCTGTTTTGGGGTTAGAGAATCTAATGCATCCCTATTCCATAACCTCTTGCCCAAGTATCTGACTGCTATTCCTCTATAGTTTTAAAGAGCAGTGTCCATTGCTTCTCATGGTTTTCCCCAACCTGAGACACAGGCTATTCTGCTTTTCAAAGTATAAGCTTGAGTTAACTAAAAAGTTGGAATGTTAAATAAAGTCTGCCCTGTTATCTGCCCTGAGGGAAAGTATTAACAATTGGGCTTGCTCCTTCTAATGCTCTATGCCAAGAAGAGGATGGGACAAAAACTAATAAAAATACCATTTGTACCCCATTTGTACCCTATGCTCTATGCCAAGAAGAGGATGGGACAAAAACTAATAAAAATACCATTTGTACCCAATGTTTATATTATTTGGATCAGTTTTGACCTTTTATCTTTGATTTTGGGCATTTTAACTATTATGTTCCTAAATGATTTTGTTTTCTTAGATCTAGAAATTTATTTTCACCCAATATGGGAAAACTAGCTATTGTTTCTTTAAATCCCTTTTCTGTCTCATTATTTCCTTCCTATTGTTCTGGGACTCTGCTTACTTTTATATCATAGTGTTTGATATTGTTTCATAAGTCATTGAGTGTTTCTTCATTTTCTTTAATTTTTGAGCCTTTTTTTCCTCTGTGCTTAAGATTGGATACTCACTATCAATGTGTCTTCAGTTTGCTAACTTCTTATGTGCCCTCCAGTATGCTGTTAAAGCCATTTAGTGATTTGTTGTTATACTTTTCAGTTCTAAATACTCCCCTCCTCCCTCCCCCGGCACCAGTATTGGGGATTGAATTTAGGGGTATTCTACCACCGAGCTACATCCCTAGCCCTTTCTTGCTCACATCGTGGGCAGGTGATGGAATTTGGGGTTCTTCTGCATGGAGTTGGCTGCAAAATAAAGCTAAGAAAAAAAGAATGACACGGGAAGTAATTTTAGAAAGCGAGAACAGAATGCCTTTTTGACTTTAGGAGTCGGCCTTCCATACTGGAAGAAAGAGCGAGAGCCCACATTTGCTTTATTTATATGGGGTGACTTCAAAGGCTTTCTACAGAATGTTCTTTGCCAAATAAGGTAGGAGGTGGGCTGTCTAGTTCCCAATGGGTCAATCCCAACTCTGGAACTATGAGATCAGTCTTCTTAGCTGAGTGAAGACAGAAGTCAGGTGCATTGTGCTTTCCATTAAGTGGGAGGAGCCACAAAATAGCTTGCAATACAGAACCAAAATCCCCTTGGCTCAAGGCCGAGTGAAAACATTCAAATAGCTCAGGGGTGGCTCCCCACAGCCCTTTTTATTTTTTGAGACAGGGACTCATTAAGTTGATGAGACTGTGATCCTTGTTTTGAACTTATGATCCTCTTGCCTCAGTCTTCCCTGGTAGCTGGGATTATAGGCATGTATGCCACCATGCCTGGCTCAGTCTTCTTTTTTATAGTGTATAGTCTTCTATATTAAATTTCCTTATCTGTTTATTCATGACAATATTTTTAAAATTTGAAAGAGTTTATTCTCCCTGTTTTCTTTCTAGGACTTCTCTCTAATTTTACAGCTATTCTACTAACCCCAACCTATGTTCTCTGAAACCTCAAACCAGTTTAGATTATGACTTTGTGCCATCCTGTAATGTATGGATTGAGAAGCTCCTCAGGCACAAACCCACAAAATCTCATCCAGTGATTTACCTCTCTGTGTAGGGTTGATTTTAAGTAGTTTTCTTTTCTCTTTTGTCTAATGTGTATAATTGTTATCTGTGGAGGGTTAGTTCACCATAAATGTAAGCCATAGCTCCCTTACCCTTAAATTTTAATTTTTTTTTTTTTAGAGAATTTTAATATTTATTTTTTAGTTTTTGGCGGACACAACATCTTTATTTGTACGTGGTGCTGAGGATCGAACCCAGGCCGCATGCATGCCAGGCGAGCGCACTACCGCTTGAGCCACATCCCCAGCCCCAATACCCTTAAATTTTAACAATACATTTGAACTTATATTTTCCCCTTGACTTGCAGCTAGTAGATATTTATTCCCTCTCCTCAAACAAAACAAAACAAAACAAAAAGGCTATAGTTTCAACACTGTTGGCAGGCTTTCATTCTCTTCTTCTTCTCATATAAACCATATTTAAAGTTCAGAATTCATTTGGAGTTTTAATTTCAGGTTTTTGGCCTTTCTTGTTGAATACCATTACATCTATAGGTAGGAGTATGTATTTAATTTTCATCTAGAAATTTGAAGTTTCATTTTCTTTTAACATTTTTTAGTTGTAACTGGACACAATATCTTTATTTATTTTTATGTGGTGCTGAGGATCGAACCCAGGGCCTTGCACATGCTAGGCAAGCACTCAACCACTGAGCCACAATCCCAGCCTTGAAGTTTCATTTTCTTCCATCTTACAGTTATTACCAATGAAAAATGTTATATATTTTGGGGGCAAAGGGCCATAATATGTTTATAATTTTGTATATGTATTTTGTATTTGTATATGTATATACAAAAACCTCTGCAAGTTGAAATGGCATCGAGATTTTGGGACTGCAGCAAGGCAGATCCTGGGGAATCTGAATATATATACACATGTATATATATTATGAACTTTAAATTTTACATACAGTAAAATTTGGCTTTGTTTCTTGGTGTACTATTCTGAGAGTTCTTAGGCCTGAGACCAAAAACTCTAGTCATTAAAAGAAAAAAATGGTAAGGTGGACTTTATCATAAAGTTGAAGGCTTTTGCTTTGCAAAATATATTGACCAGAGAGATCCAAGATGGCAGACTGGAGGGAGGCTGCATTCTTTGTCCATCTATAACTTGGGATTCAAGCAGAGGTAACACTGTTTCTCTCTGATCCCCTGCTGTTTACCCCCATTGGTAGGCCTTGATCGCCCATCTTTTGAGCACACATTGCTCATTGCTGCCTTTTGTTTGCTGTTACCCCTTTGTCCCTCTCTTTTCTGTCATCTGCCACCCGAGTCACTTGCTCGCAGCCATTAGCCTACAGTCTGCCTGCAGATTGCCAGCGGAACACGTACTGCCCACTGCTGCCCGGAAGTCCATTGTCAGAGTACCCGCAGGTTTGGTTACACCAGGCTGCTGCCATCTTGGGACACCACCAGGGCCTGCAGGTTTGCCACCACCACCACTGCCGCCATCTCAGTGCAGCAGCCTCAGTCTGGGGATATAAGCTAGAGCCTGGAGATATATTGTTGGGGTACCTTCAGGTCTGATTGCACCTGAAGTCTTTCTGCTGGGTGTGCTAGTGGCTGCCATCTGACTGCCTCTTTGCAGGGTTGTTTCTCTGTGTGAGCACATCCCTGGTCTCTGCAAGTTGAAACAACATTGAGATCTTAGGACTGGAGCAAGGCAGAGGCTGGGGAATCTGAAGCCCAGGTCCCTCAGATTACAGCTGGGTTTGTGTGGGCCAGTCTGGGTCTAGCAAGCCTGTGGAACACCAAAGACTAGGGGTGGTTCCCTCAGGGGGAGCTTAGGTTGGAGAAAATTGTGCTTTTTCCAGCTCAGTGAGTCCTGAAGTGCATGGGTCCAAAGGGGCTAGCTACAATGGGTGGAAAGATTGGAAGAGGGTGTGAAAGCATCTTGCTATTGGCTTGCCCACCTAAGCAGTTCAGCACCCAGTGGACTGGAGCTACCACCAAACTTCAGACAAGCCCTACCTATAGGTGAAGGGAAGTTGAGAAAAAGTTTTGAAAGCCAATGGAAGGTATCGTTCAATTTTCCATTGAGGCTTTTTTTTTTCTTTTGCCCTCTCTCTCACACATCTATAACATCTTTGAATCCAAATATTTTTTATGCATCGATTTATTGAGGAATGGGATGTCCAGATAATATATTACAAGTTTTGTGTGCATTCTTATATTTTTACTTTTTTATTTTTATTTTTTCTCTCATCTGTTTCCCTGGATTCTTTTTCTCACTTCTCTGATACTAACAGCCAATCTCTATTAATTCCTCCTTTGCTCTTAGTATAAATTTTTACCACTGTCTTCTCTCCTTCTCCCTCATAAACATCACATCTTACACTACTTCTGTTCCCTCATTGTTCATCATTAGAAATGGTAAATCCTTTCATCAAACTTACTGTTATATCATAGATAATAATTGAATATATCATTTTTGTTTATTGTGACAAAACTGTAGATGCCTGAATAGATGATCTTTGGTTTAAAGGTGTACATGTTTGCATTGGGTGCTCTTAATATTGGTCTCTCCCTTAAAGGTGAGGTACTGGAAGCCTTTGGGGACACTATAAGACTACAGGGTAGAAATTGTACTGCCTTAGATCCATGCCATTAGATGGAAAGACACACAAACAACATGAAAAAACAAGGGAAAAACACTTCAAATAAATGAAGATGTTCCAACAAAATAATCTAAAAACAAAGTAGAAGAAATGTCAAAAAGAAATTTAGAATGTACATAGTTTAGCTGATCTACAAAGTAAAGGATAGTATTAGGAGTGAAATCAAAGAAAATACAAAAAGTGAAAGATCACTTCAATGAACAGTTGTTAGAGATCGTGGTGGGGGGAAAACAAGCAGAAATCCTCAAAATGAAGGAATTAATAAACCAAATTATAAATTCAATAGAAAGCATCATCAACAGACTAGACCACTAGGAAAACACAACCTCAGACAATGAAGACAAGAACTCTTGAAAATAAACTCAACTACACATAGAAGATGGTAAGAAACCATGTACAGAACTTCCAAGAAATATGGGATGATAGCATGAAAAGACCAAATTTAAGATTTATCACAATACATGAAGGCATGGAGATACAAACCAAAGAAATGCACAATCTTTTCAATGACTTATCAGAAAATTCCCCAAATCTAAAGAATGAAATGGAAAATCAACTACCAAGAGGTTTACAAGACTCCAAATGTACAAAATTACAGCAGGCTCACACCAAGGCACATTATAATGAGAATGACTAACATATAGAATAAGGACAAAATTTTAAAGGTTGTGAGAGAATAAAATCAAATTACATATGGGGGAAACCAATTTGGATTTCAACTGATTTCTCAACCCAGACCCTTAAGGCCAGGAGGTCATAGAATAATATATATCAAGCTCTCAAAGAAAATGAATGCCAATCAAGAATTTTATATCCAGCAAAATTAAACTTCAGATGTAAAGATGAAATAAAAAGCTTCCACGATAAACAAAAGAATTCACAATTAGAAAGCCTGCACTATTAGCAAAGTATTCCAAGGGGAGGAAAAAAAAAAAACAGCAAAAGGAGGAGTTACATTAAAGGAAAGGTCAATCAAAGGAGAAACTAAGTCAAGTTGAAGATCAAAAATAAACCAAAATGACTGGGAATACAATACAAATCATATCTTAATAATAACCCTGAATATTAATGCTCTAAATTTATCAATCAAAAGACATTGACTGGCAGATTGGATTTTTTAAAAACAGACCAACAATATCCTGTCTTCAAGAGACTCACCTCCTAGGAAAAGACATCCATAGACCAAAGGTGAAAGAATGGGGGAAAACATACCACTCACAAGGACTGCATAAACAAGCAGGGGTTTCCATCCTCATGTCAAACAAAGTAGATTTCAAACCAAAGTTAGAAAGGATAAAGAAGGACATTTCATATTGCTTAAGGGAATCATACATCAAGAAGATATAACAATCAAATATTTATGCCCCAAACAATGGAGCATCTACATACCTCAAACAAACCCTTCTCAATTTCAAGAATCACATCACAATATAGTAATAATGGTTGACTTTAACACTCCTCTCACCGCTAGAATCTTCCAAACAGAAAACAAACTATAGAACTAAATAACACAATCAATGATTTAGATTTAATGGACATATATAGAGTATTTCATCCATCATGGAGTGAATACACCTCCTCAGCAGCACATGTATCCTTTTCTAAAATAGACCGTATGTTATGCCACAAAGAAACACTCGGCAAATACAAAAAAAAAAAAAAAAAGATACTACCCTGCATTCTAACAGATCATAATGGGATGAAATTAGAAATCAATGATAAAATAAAAAATAGAAGCTACTCCAACATTTGGAGACTAAATAATATGCTATTGAATGAACAATAGATAGCAGAAGATATCAGGAAGGAGATAAAAATTTCCTAGAGGTAAATGAGAATACCGATATATCGACATCTCTAGGACACTAAGAAGGCAGTGCTAAGAGGAAAGTTCATTGCATTGAGCTCATTTGTTAAAAGAATAAAAAGTGAACAAATAAATGACCTAGCATTACATCCCAGAGCCCTACAAAAAGAACAAATCAATATCAAAGAAGTAGAATACAGGAAATAATTAAAATCAGAGCTGAAATCAATGAAAATGAAAAAAAAAATTGAAAAAACTGACAAAGCAAAAAGTTGGTTCTTTGAAAAAATGACTAAAATTGATAAATGCTTAGCCATGCTAATGAAGAGAAGGAGAAAGAAAACTCAAATTACTAAAATTTGTGATGAAAAAGGAAATATCATGGTGGACACTATTGAAATACAGAAGATAATTAGAAACTATTTTGAAAATTTATACTCCAATAAAATAGAAAATCTCGAAGACATCGACAAATTTCTAGAGGCATATGATCTGCTCAAACTGAATCAGGAGGGCATACACAATTTAAACAGATAAATATCAAGCAACCAAAAGCCTGCCAACAAAGAAAAGCCCAGGACCAGATGGATTCTCAGTTGAGTTCTACAAGACCTTCAAAGAACTACTAATGCCAATACTCCTCAAATTATTCCATGGAATAGAAAAGGAGGGAACCCTTCCAAACTCCATCCTGATACCAAAACCAAAGACACATCAAGAAAAGAAACCTTCAGACCAAAATCCCTGATAATATAGATGCAGAAATTCTCACTAAAATTCTGGCAAATCGCATATAAAAACATATTTAAAAGATAGTGCACCACCAAGTGGGGTTCATTCCTGGGATGCAAGGTTGGTTCAACATATGGAAATCAGTAGATGTAATACATCACATCAATAGACTTAAAAACAAGAATCATATGATTATCTCAATAGATGCAGAAAAAGCATTTGACAAAATACAGCACCTCTTCATGTTCAAAACACTAGAAAAACTAGGGATATTAGGAACATACTATTGTAAAACCTATCTATGCTAAGCCCAAGGCCAACATCATTTTAAATGGAGAAAAATTGAAAGCATTCCCTCTAAAAACTGGAACAAGACAGGGATGCCCTCTTTTACCACTTCTATTCAACATACTCCTTGAAACTCTAGCCAGAGCAATCAGACAGATGAAACTAAAGGGATACAAATAGGAAAAGAAGAACTCAAACTATCACTATTTGCCAATGACATGATTCTTTGTTTAGAAGATCCAGAAAATTCCACCAGAAAACTTCTGGAATAAATGAATTCATCAAAGTGGCAGAATATAAAATCAATACCCATAAATCAAACTCATTTCTACATGTAAGTGATGAATCCACTGAAAAATAATTTAGAAAAACTACCCCAATCACAATAGCCTCAAAAATAAAATACTTGGGACTCAATCTAACAAGAGAGATGAAAGACCTCCAGAGTGAAAACTACAGAACACTAAAGAAAGAATTTAAAGAAGACCTTAGAAGATGGAAAGATCTCCCATGCTCTTAGATAAGCAGAATTAATATTGTCAAAATGGCCATACTACCAATTATACAGATTTAATGCAAATTCTATTAAAATCCCAATGACATCCTTCATAGAACTAGAAGAAGCAATCATGAAATTAATTTGAAAAAATAAGAGACCCAGAATAGTCAAAGCAATCGTTAGCAAGAAAAGTGAAGCAAGAGGCATCACAATATCAGACCTTAAACTATATGCTACAGAGCAATAGTAACAAAAACCACATGGTGTTGGCACCAAAATAGACATGTAGACCAATGGTACAGAATAGAAGACACAGAGACAAACCCACATAAATACAATTATCTCATACTAGACAAAGGCACCGAAAACATACATTGGAGAAAAGATAGCCTCTTCAACAAATGGTGCTGGGAAAATTGGAAATCCATATGTAGCAAATGAAACTAAACCCCTGTCTCTCATGCTGCACAAAACTCAAAATGGATCAAGGACCTAGGAATTAGACCAGAGACCCTGCGTCTACTAGTGGAAAAAGTGGGCCCAAATCTTCATCAGGCCAAATTAGGCACCGACTTCCTTAACAAGACTCCTAAAGCACAAGAAGTTAAATTAAGAATAAATGGGATTGGATTCAAACTAAAAAGTTTCTTCTCAGCCAAGAAAACAACGTGAAGAGAGAGCCTACAGAACAGGAAAAAAATCCATACCACATGCACATCAGATAGAGCACTAATCTCCAGGATACATAAAAAACTCAAAACACACCAAAAAAAAAAAAAAACCCACAAATAACCCAATCAATAAATGGGCTAAGGAACTGAAAAGACACTTCACAAAAGAATAAATACAATCAATCAACAAACATGGAAAAAATGTTCATCGTCTGTTAGAGAAATGCAAATCAAACTACTCTAGATTTCATCTCACTCTTGTCAGAATGGTAATCATCAAGAATACAAGTAATAATAAATGTTGGTGATGATATGGGGAAAAAGGTACACTCATACATTGCTGGTAGGACTGCAAATTAGTGCAACCACTTTGGAAAGCAGTATGGAAATTCCTTAGAAAACTTAGAATGGAACCACCATTTGACCCAGCTATTCCACTCCTCAGTTTATACCCAAAGGACTTAAAATCAGCATACTATAGTGATGCAGCCACCTCAATGTTTATAGCAGCTCAATTCACAATAGCTAAACTGGGGAACCAACCTTAATGACCTTCAACAGAAGAATGGATAAAGAAAATGTGGTACCTATGAACAGTGGAATATTACTCAGCCTTAAAGAAGAATGAAATTATAGCCTTTGCAGCTAAATGGATGGAACTAGAGAACATCATGCTAAGTGAAAAAAAATCAATGCCAAAGAACCAAAGGCCTAATCTTTTCTCTGATAAATGGATGCCATAGTGTGTGTGTGTGTGGCAGGGGGTGGTAGGGAAGAATGAAGGAACTCTAGTTTGTGTAGAGGGGAGTGAGGGGAGAGGTGGGGCTGTGGGAATGGGAAAGATGGTAGAACGAACCAGGCATTATTTATTACATGTATGATTATTACACCACTGGTGTGACTCTGGCACCATGTACAGCCAGAGAAATGAAAAATTGTGCTCCAGTTGTGTACAATGTGTCAAAATGCATTCTCCTGTCATGTGTAACTAATTAGAACAAATTAAAAAAAAATAGAAGGGAAACCAGTTAGAGTAGAAGGTGGAAAACAGGGGGAAGAAAGGGTAGGAAAGTGAAGGTACTTGGAAATGAGCTAGATATCAAATCAGAGACTCTGCGTCTGATAGAAGAAAAAGTTGGCTCCGATCTACATATTGTAGGGTCGGGCTCCAAATTCCTTAATAGGACACCCATAGCACAAAAGTTGATAACAAAAATCAACAAATGGGACTTACTTAAACTGAAAAGTTTTCTCTCAGCAAGAGAAACAATAAGAGAGGTAAATAGGGAGCCTACATCATGGGAACAAATCTTTACTCCTCACACTTCAGATAGAGCCCTAATATCCAGAGTATACAAAGAACTCAAAAAATTAAACAATAAGAAAACAAATAACCCAATCAACAAATGGGCCAAAGACCTGAACAGACACTTCTCAGAGGAGGACATACAATCAATCAACAAGCACATGAAAAAATGCTCACCATCTCTAGCAGTCAGAGAAATGCAAATCAAAACCACCCTAAGATACCATCTCACTCCAGTAAGATTGGCAGCCATTATGAAGTCAAACAACAACAAGTGCTGGAGAGGATGTGGGGAAAAGGGTACTCTTGTACATTGCTGGTGGGACTGCAAACTGATGAGGCCAATCTGGAAAACAGTATGGAGACTCCTGGGAAAGCTGGGAATGGAACCACCATTTGACCCAGCTATTGCCCTTCTTGGACTTTTCCCTGAAGACCTTAAAAGAGCGTACTACAGGGATACTGCTACATCGATGTTCATAGCAGCACAATTCACAATTGCTAGACTGTGGAACCAACCCAGATGCCCTTCAATAGATGAATGGATAAAAAAAATGTGGCATTTATACACCATGGAGTATTACGCAGCACTAAAAAATGACAAAATCATAGAATTTGCAGGGAAATGGATGGCACTAGAGCAGATTATGCTTAGTGAAGCTAGCCAATCCCTAAAAAACAAATACCAAATGTCTTCTTTGATATAATGAGAGCAACTAAGAACAGAGCAGGGATGAAGAGCAGGAAGAAAAGATTAACATTAAACAGATACATGAGGTGGGATGGAAAGGGAGAGAAAAGGGAAATTGCATGGTAATGGAGGGAGACCCTCATTGTTATACAAAATTACATATAAGAGGTTGTGAGGGGAATGGGAAAATAAACAAGGAGAGATATGAATTACAGTGGATGGGGTAGAGAGAGAAGATGGGAGGGGAGGGAGGGGGGATGGTAGAGGATAGGAAAGGTAGCAGAATACAACAGTTACTAATAGGGCATTATGTAAAAATGTGGATGTGTAACCGATGTGATTCTGCAATCTGTATTTGGGGTAAAATTGGGAGTTCATAACCAACTTGAATCTAATGTATGAAATATGATATGTCAAGAGCTTTATAATGTTTTGAACAACCAATAAAAAAAATTAAAAAAAAATAAAAAAAAAGAATTTGATCAAATTGTACTGTTTTATTGTGTGCACATATGAATATATTATAGCAAATTCCACTGTTACATATAGTTATAATGTACCAATAAAAAGGGGAGGGAAAAATACACGAAGACCACTCCAGCTATCTCAGGAGCCTTTAAACTGAGGTATGTGGAAGCAGTGGCTGAAAGGAGATGAGTTTATGTAGGAGGAGAGAATTGATTTTTGTCTTAAAAGAACCATTCTGGCTAATATTCTGAGGAAATGGCTCAGATTGAGATCATGCAGATTTGGTTTTAGAATTGTGCTTTGGTGTGTTCTAGTTCTGTGACCTTGATCAATTTAGAACAATATGGAATATAAATAGAACATCTTTATGTCATATTTCCTTATTTATAAAATAAGAATTTTGCTATCTTTCCTCATGATAAGACCATGTACGTGAAAACATCTTGAAGTGTGAGAGTGTTTAGTATTCCACCTGCCCCTCTATACTAAGTAGATGATCCAGTAATATTGTGTTGAGAAACTGATGTAAGCATTATGAACTGCTGCATATTTATACAGCAAACAGAAAAGAATAATTTTATTCTTAAAAGTGGACTGTTGAAAACTCAAAATTCTCAAGAGCTAAAGAAAAGTTGACTGCTATGTACTATTAAGTAAAATGGGGGGGACAAGGGTAGGAAAGTGGGGGAGGGGGACAGAGAAGTACCTACAATATTCTTTAAGCCCCATAAAAGATTAATACCTACTTTGTATTCTCCTTGCTCTCTCTGTCCTGGGAGAGGCCTTCACTTTCTTAAGTATGGAATGGTTATAAAATCATCTACATTAGTGGGGGTGGAAGGAAGTTCAGGCTGACCCTGCAACTGGACTGATGGGAAAAGAAATCTGTCTGGATCTCATGTTCTCTACCATGAGGGTTTTATTGAAAAAAGAAAATTTGGAATATTGAGAGAGTAAGGGGGAAGACAGAGGACAAAGAATGGGTAAGGCATGAATAGAAAAGATATTTGAGCATCCTGTCTGATGCTCAGGCAGAAGCAGATGTGATAAGTCGTTGATGCTATAGTGATATAATATAAATTGAGCCAAGTATGATGGTAAAGGCTTTTTGCTGCCTGAGTCAGAGCAAAAAGCAGAGGCCCCGTCTTCTAGACCTTGTTGCAGAAAGGTTGATTCCGACAGCATATAATTTGCATCCTCGTTCCATGAGAGAAAAGGTTCATAGATGGGCACATGTTCTCACACCCTTGAACCATGAATTGGAGTTTATCACCTGAAAGGAGTAAAGACAGACTGGAATTAACAGAAACCTTCCTTTATTCATGATGCCCTCATGAAGGGCTGGCTACCACCCCTGTGTGTGTATTTTTCTCCCCTTTCCCTTCTATCTTCGTCCTCTGGGATCTTTCACCATCAGTTGCACACTTCTTGTATTTTCAGTTTGTTCCTCTCTCCTGATTACCTTTCTGGTTTACAAACATGCTCAAGTTTCCCCAACTCAAAAAGATAAAACAAAGAAATCTTTCTCTTGACCATGCTACTCTCCTATACTATCATTTCCCCACAAACTTCTCCAAAGAGTTGACTGTCGTCAACCTAATCCTGCTTATATCTGGCCCCAAGACACTCTGATTCATTACTCCACTATTCTGAAAGGGTACTTGAGTTCTAGTCATTCTGCTGCCCTTCTCAGGACTTGACCTCTCTGCATTTACATAGTGCTGATGACTTCTTTCTCTCTCTTTTTGAACTGCATAATCTCATTTGTTTATGCAAAAAAAAAAAAGTTGAATACATAGATGCCAAGAGTTGAATAGTGGTTACCAGGAACAAGGAGTGGGAGTGTTGGGACTTGAGGTAGAAAAGGGGAGATAATAGATCAAAGTGTAAAAAGTTGAAGTTATGTTAGTGAATAAGTCTACAGATCTAATATACAATATGCTGACTGTAGTTAATATTGTAGTATGCAACCTAGATGTCCTTCAATAAATGAATAGATAAAGAAACTGTGATATATATACCGATGGAATATTACTCAGCATTAAAAGAGATTAAAATTTGCAGGTAAATGAGTAGAGTTGGAGAATATCATGCTAAGCGAAGTAATCCAATCCCCAAAAACCAAGGCTGAATGTTCTCTCTGATAAGTGGGATATTGATCCATAACGGGGGAGATGGGTGGAATGGGGAAAATGGAAGAATTTTGATTGGGCAAAGGGGAGGGAGGGGGAATGGGCGTAGGAAAGATGGTGGAATGAGATGGATATCATTACCCTAGGTACATGTATGACTGCACATATGGTGCGACGCTACATCGTGTATAACCAGGGAAATGAAAAGTTTTGCTGCAATGGTGTATAATGAATCAAAATGTATTCTGCTGTTATATATACCTAGTTAAATAAATTAATTAGAAAAATATAATAGTATGTACTAGAAATTTGCTAAGGCTGTATAGATTTCAGGTGCTCTTAGAGCAACACAAAAAGTAACTATGTAAGGATGAAGTATAATGCATGTGCCATAAATTTATCCTTTTAAAATTAATAACACAATATTGTTTAGTATATTCACAGAATTCAAGCATCATCACTAATTTTAGAATATTTTTATCACCCCCAAAAGACATTCCATTCCCATTAGCAGTTACTTCACTGGCCCACATCTTACAAGCTTTTTCTGAAAACTACTTTCTCCCTAATTTCTCTGCACCTCTAATCTCTCCTTCCCCTGTGAGCACCCATTGCTTTTCTGCCTTAAGATATTTACCAATTGTTCCTTTGCAATATTGTTTCCTGTTTCTTACATTGGGCCATAATCTATTTGTACATAGTCTATATTTGATTCATTTTGCTGTAAGGACCCATGGTATGTGTCATTAATGTTTCTTAAGTGATGGTGGATGAATGCACACATTGTAGAATTGTGGGCAAAATGGTATTTCTAATGAGAGACCAGACAACTGACAGAGTTAGGCAATGATCATGGAATGGAAGTATCCAAGATCTCATTTTGGGGATGAGGAGTGAGTATAAGGGTAGAGAGATGTGGGAATATATTTAGTTTTGGCAACCTGTGGACATAGATTTGTAGACAAAAGTTTATTAAATTTATTCATATAGTATTCGATAAATGCCTGCCATGTGCTGAACATTGTACTATGTTCAAGGAACATAAGCCATGAAAAAAACAAACCATAGTCCTGAGCTTACAGTCAATGTCTCAGTGGTCTAAAGGGCAATACACAACATTTCTTTAAAATAGAAAGAGTGCCAATCTCCCTGCCTCCTTTTAAGATCATTAAGACCTGTTGGGGAGAGTCTCTACCTCCCCATCAGTACTTGGGATTCTATTCTGAATCCTTAAAAGCATGAGGTTCTTCTGAATCTCCAAGTTCCTGATCCCTCTCCTAGACCACTGCCCTCTCCAACTGCCCTGTATTAGTATATAAGTTGGTTAATGTATTCTCTGGCAAAGACTGCCTTTAGAGGTCCCTACATACCTTCAAAGATCTTCTTTAGCATGCACTGCTGGGAATTCTGAGTGGTGCAGACTCCTTCACCACGAAGGCATTTTCCTTGCTCAGTCATATAAGCGCATGTGTAGCAACTTAACATTGTGCCTGAAATTTTAAGATAAGCCTGATGAAATTCCCATACAGATCAGATGTGTATATGTGAGTCACACATCTGGGAGAGACCATGAGTTATAAGTAGCCTGGATAAAAAATTAATTTCTTAATTCTTGTTGGGATCTGCGGGATTTGTGTTTGATAGAGGATATTCTCTATTCTAGAGGAAATTCCTTTCATTCGTATTGCTTCATCTATGACCTTCATTGCTGATGAATCCCAAGTTTATCTAATACTGACTTTTACTATAGTTCATATCTTTATTGGCTTCCTAGATGTTTATAATTAGATGCCTTTTTGTCATGTCTTACCTGATAGGAGCATGTTGTCATGTGACTGGCTCCCTTTCCTGCTTCTTGTCATACTCTCACAAAGCACAAACATTTGGATTCAAATTTGACCAACTAATAAGCTATTTTAGAGTATTGTTGCAAACCTTGTAAAGAGTCTACGTTATTTTCCATTTTCAAATTGGCCTTGTTCTTCTTTTCTTTTTAAATTTATTTTAAAATATTTTTTTAGCTGTAAATGGACACAATAACTTTTATTTATTTATTTTATGTGTTGCTGAAGATCAAACCCATTGTTACAACCCCATCCTCTCAAATTGACCTTGTTAAAGGTTGCTGAAATATTTCCATGTTACCTCTTTTCATTTTCTCTGTTTATAATCTCCTAGTTCAGGAAGCATAAAGTAAGGAAAGGGGGAAAAAATTGTGCTTTAAACAGACCTAAAGTGTGTGTGTATTTGCAATATGGAGGTTGAATTCAGGGACCCTCAACCACTGAACTAATTATCTCCAGCCCTTTTTATTTTATTTTGAGATAGAGTACTTTTGCTAAGTTGTCCCAGCTGGCCTCAACCTGGGGATCCTCCTACCTGGCCCTCCTGAGTTGTAGATAGGCCTAAGTTTGAATCCACCATTACCAATTTCTAGCCATGTAACTTTGGGCATATTATTTTTACCTTGCTTCTCCCATCTGAAAATTTAGAATAATAATGCTTATGCAATGGGGTGAAATATGAGGCATTTTATGTCTGTTATTAACTTGAGGCATCAAACTTAGGGTCTTATTTTTCTTCCTTGACCAACCCCTTTTAAGTAAGTCACAGAATTGCAGTTCTGGGAACTAATTTTTGTCTCTAACAGAACTAATTTTTGTCTCTGCATGCTTCATATTCTGTTAGTCTTCAGAACTTTGCATTTTCATGAGCTGCTTCTAGGGGAGTCATTGGGCATTTATATTCAGAATATCTTATGGAGAATGTAATTGGAAGGGCAACTGGCATTTTGTATTTGTATAATTGTTCTTAAAGAGGGTCCTGCAAATTATGTGACTTTCAGGCCCCAGAAACCTGGAACAGCCTTTTGGTATTGTGCAGAGACCTAGAAAACCTTTGGGAGAGCTATTTGTGAAGTGTTAATGGTTGCTTCTTTAATACTTCTTCCCTAAAATTGGGTTCTCCTGATGTGTTCCCCACTCCCCACTTGAAGCTACTTTGGCTCACCTGGAGATGTGCTTGCAAATGGTGTACTTGAAAGCTGTTCAGCTGAAGACGGTTCACCTGAGGACTTTTCACCTGCAGACACTTCACCTGAAGGTGCTTCACCTGAAGTGTGCTCAGTGGCAATATGTTTACGTGTCATCTGTTCGCTGGAAATATGCTCACGTGAAACCTGTTCACCTGAACCATGTTCTCCTGAAGGCTGTTCTCCAGAAGGCTGTTCTCCAGAAGGCTGCTCTCCCGAAGGCTGTTCTCCTACAGGTTGTTCTCCTGAAGGCTGTTCACTTGAAGTGTGTTCACCTGAAGGCTGTTCACCTGAAGGCTGTTCACTGGAAGCAGGTTCACCTGATGACATTTCACCTGAAGGCTGTTCACCTGAAATGTGCTCGTTTACATGTTCACTTGCATGCTCGCTCTCAACATGTTCACCAGAAGTGTGCTCCCCTTCACTATGCTCGCTGGAACCATGCTCACTTAAAACAGTCTCACCTGAAGAAGTATCATATAAAGCATCAACATCTGAAGGGTTTGCAAGTGAAAAGTATTCACTTGAAAGTTGCTGAACTGGAGCTTGATGATCCATTGAGCCCAGGGACTCATCAGGCTGATCTGGTGCTCCTGGGATGGAGAAGAAACAGAAGAGAAATGGAGAAGGTGAGAGTGGGGTAGAGGTTACTTTTCCATGTTTTGAGACAAATGGAGACTCCTAAGTTTCTTGTAGGTCTAAATCAGTTACTTGAAGATAGTTGACTTCCCCCCAACACCTGCACTAATTACCCCAAGAGACCAGGGAGGATGGAGGTATTTAATAAAAACACAGAAACCTCCTCTGGAATTAAAGGAAAAAATTTTAAGGTATATTAAGAACTCCATGGGGGTGGGGGTATTCACTCATCCATGCATCAAAAGCACCTGAAGGAGCCAGGCACGGTGGCAAATGCCTGTAATCCCAGCAGCTCAGGAGGCTGAGGCAGGAGGATCCCAAGTTCAAAGCCAGCCTCAGCAAAAGCGAGGCACCAAGTACAAAATAGGGCTGAGGACATGGTTCAGTGGCCAAGTGTCCCTGAGTTCAATCCCCGGTACCCAAAAATAAAAACAAAAAAAGGTAAGATTTGATTTGATAAGGCTTTTGGTAGATTTTTGTTTTAAAAATTTGTTACATAAATATCTGCCCAGCTGATTCTTTAATACTTAACAAAATTTTTAAATAAGAGATGCTTCTGATAATAGGAAACAGGTTTGGAAAATATGCTAATTTTTTAATCATTCTTAGAGTTTATAGTTTATTACTTCACTACGTGACTAGCACATAGCTACCATCTCGTGACTGGGTATCTTTGTTTCTGAGTCAACTTTGTGAAAGTCTAAAAGGCAAAAAGCAAAATTTCTGAAAGCTAGTATTAGAGAAAACACTCTGTCACTTCACAAACAGCACAGAGCTCATAAATCTCTCTCTTGTAGGAGGCAGCCCTCCATAAATAGGGAATCCTGAAAGAGAAAATACAGAAACTGGATGGATGAACATAGCCATGAAGGAAAGGCTTATAAGGTTTCTGGCCCAAAGCCCTGTGTGTTCTGAGAGAGTTTTCTGGGCACATCACCTTCCTATCTCATTATAGCTTTGCTTGGCACCTTAAGTATACAAGGATCCCTTGCACTCAATTGATGGGAACAAACCTTTGCTGAACTTCTGCTGAGCTCCTAGGCCTGTTCTTCTGTCTCACAGAACATCAGGCACAAATGTTGAATGGCTAAATGAAATAGGAATAGGAACATGCCCTCTGACTATAAAGCCATAACTAGGAGAAATCAACTGGTTCAGGAGCTCTCAGAGATAGTCTAATTACTCTTAATTCTGATTTGGGTAACTAGGAGACTGGTCTTACTTCTTCAAGGGCAAAAACGCCTTAAAGGTGGCCCCTTACATACCCAAGCTAACAGAGAAGACTCACCTCTAACAGATCCAAGCAGATGAAAACTCATTAGTAAGATTAACTGGTTCATCTGGATTTAGAAAAAGAAGGGCCTCTAGTGTGGGGCACCCAAGAGCTGTAAAGAAACTGTGAGCAGGAGCTCCCAATACTGAATCAGAGCTTCTGGGAATTCTAGAACCTCAGGAACAACCCATGATTACTCACAATGGGTTGTGCTCTGAGGTCCTCATGTGGCCTGTCTAGGCAAGTTGACCCTTAATAATTCAAGGAAATTTCCACTAGTGAAGCCTAGTGAGTATTTTTTATGTTGGGGTTATCTGCCCTATCTTAAAAAAGAAAAAAGTATTACCAAAATACATATATTCTTTGTAATAAATTTTTAAAAAATGTCTCTCTTAAGTATTCTTGACAATGAAGTGTGGTGGGCTGCTTATTTTCTGTTTGATTCTCTAAATCAGCCTTTCTTGCCCTGATTTGTACCCCAGGAGGCTCATCTCTGTTGACTTCATTACTTGAGTACTGGTTGGGATTTTCTTCATATTGAATTTAACCAATGGAAGATTGGAGGGGAGAAAGGGAAGGAAGTAGAGAAAGAGGACTATTTTTTTTCTATTCTTTCTTGCCACAGTGGTGTTTTCAACCAGCCTATAGTAACATGTTTTCCTTTTACTGACCCCTTCTGCCTTGGGATAATAATGATTTACACTGTTGCTGAAACCTGGATGCTCCACTTTTTTTTTTTATCCCCACTTATCCCCACTTACTAGTGTAAATAGTCTTTTCATATAGACCTATTTCAGTCATAGTTTTGGCAGGAAGCAAATTGAAAACTCAAATAGGTAACTGAGGAGAGTTTACCCAGAAAGGGGGAGAATAAAGGGATCAGCAAGGGATAATTGAAAGCCATATCTTGATCTGTAACTTCTGTCAAGGAGGTAGCCAAGCTGAGAATATGAGTGCAGTGAGGTGTCCACCTGGTATAAAGCTGGAATTCTGGAGTGAGTGGAGGGAGGGTGTGGCAGAACTCCTCTTAACTCCCATCTCCTGCTTCTTCTCTTCCCAGTCCTCTTGAACCACTTTGTCTCACCTGAGGCCCATGCAGGCAGTGGAAATGGTGTTCCCCTTGGTAGAATGGGCTGGCTGAGAAATAAAAGCTAGGAAAAATAGAATGATGAAAACACCACTGGACACAGAAAGTAGTTTCAAAAGCGGGGGCAGGACAGGCAAGCGGATCAGATGGATCGAGCTTCTAGACTCTGGCAAATTGGAGCCCTTGCCTGCTTTTTTTGTATCGGGAAACATCAAAGGCCTTCCATAGACTGTTCTTCACCAAAAAAGATTAAAGTTGGGGCTGTTCAGTTTCCGACAGGTTATGCCCGTCTCCGGAGCTACTATGAGGGATTTTCCTAGTAGAGCAGAGATAAAGGTCAGGTACATTGGGCAATCTATTGTCCTGGGAGAGCCATGGATAATTTGCAATGCCAAACCTAAATCTTCCTGGCTGCCATACTGAGTGAAGATCCTCAAGTCATTCATGGATGGCTTCCCGCAACTTTGTTATATGTGCCATTGAATATTGGTTCTAGAATAGATATATGTATCACTACTGTAATTATTTGTTTAATGTTTGTCTTCCCTTCTGAGTCTAAACCCCTGGAAACCAAGGACACTGTCTCAATCACTGCTGTAGCTCCAGTACCTGGCAGCATGCTTTCACATCATAGTAACTTAATGATTCTTATTTTTTTCTGAATGAAGGGATGATTGAATTGCCTGAATATTAAATTGTCTGAATATTAAATGGGATGATCTCCTGGTTCCATTCTCTTCACAGCTCCTTGAATACTGATAGTCAAATTCTAACAACTCCTATACACTTAGGCAAGAGATCAGTACATTCTTTCCTGGAGAAACTGGATGGTTCCAAAGGAAAGATCCTATAGGGTTGGGTACCTGAATATGCTAAAATGAAACATTAGTTCCTGATGAGCCCACACATGTCTGGGGGCCAATTTAGGACATCTAATATGAATACATGGTCAAGGATTACCAGACATTTTAGAAAAGCCTCTGATCTGAAAAGCCAAAATGGATAGAAGTATCACTGTGGCCCTAGAAACTAGAAGCAGATGAAAATCTTTAAATATTTTTAGTAATATGATTTCCCACTACAAGGTACAAAGAGAAACTCTTAAAAGTTTAAAGAAAGAAAAATAGTATCTATGGAAAGAATCAGGAAAAAGTAACAGCTCTATATTTCTTAAAACGTCACATAGGAAAGTTTTAAAAAAAATGAAATTTAAAAAAATGAGTAAAATTATTCAACCCAAACATTTCTTTACTCAGTTTAAATTGAGAATAGAATAGAGATCTTTTCAGAAAACCAAAGTCTCAAAACAAATGAATTCCTGTATTAGATAGAAGTGATCTCCTACAAATAATGGGATACCAGTCCTTTGAAAGGATTCATGTGATCACAATAAGGGTTTGTTCTCTCACATTGTAAGTCTGAAGGTAGCCAGTTTCTTACAAAGGGTCAGACATCTCAATGTCAAAGACAACTTTCTGAAACTCTTTTGCCCCTTCCCTTGTTCTTTTTGTTCATAGTCACAAGATGGCAGCCTAATCTCAGGCATCACATCCAGATGCCATCAAGGTGGTAGGTGTGTAATAATTTTTCTATCATTGTGTTACAAATTACCAAAAAATTAGCAGCTTAAAACAATGCTCACTTTTTTTCTAGTTCTAAGACTCATCTGGATTCTCTGGCCAATGAGTCAGAAGCCAAAATTAAGATGTCTTCAGGTCTGACTGGTTCTTACCTAAAGATTCTGGGGAAGAATCTTCTTTCTTTCTTTTTTTTTTTTTTTTTGTACTGCTATTGAAACCAGGGGTGTTCTGCCACTGAGCTAAATCTGAGCCCTTTTTTATTTCGAGTCAGTGTTTTGCTAAATTGCCAATTCTGAGTTTGGGACTCTCCTATCTCAGACTTCAGAGTCTGGCATTATAGGCATGCACCACCATGCATGGCTAGGGAGAAGAATCTACTTCTAAAATCATTCAGATTGTTGGCAGAATTTATGTCCTTGGACCTGTAGGCCTAAGTCCCTATTTTTTTGTTTTTGTTTTTGTTTGTGCTTTTTGCTGACTGATAGCCTCAGGTTTCTCTCAGCCTTTGGAGACCATTCATATTGCTTCTCCTTTGACTTTTCCATCTTCAAAGTTAGAAAATTTTAATCTTTGATTTATTTTAAAATTTTTTTTTAGTTGTAGATGGACATAATACCTTTATTTTATTTATTTATTTTTATGTGGTGCTGAGGATTGAACCCAATGCCTCACACGTGCCAGATTAGTTCACTACCATAGAGCCACAACCCCAGCCGCTAATCTTCAATTTCTCCTTTTGCCATCATCTTAAGAACTGTCTGCTTTGAAAGGGTTCATGTGATCACATTAAGCCCCACAGATAATCTTCCCCTCACATAATAATGAGAGTAATGTCATATTTGCTGCTTCCACCAACACCACAGGGATGGATGGTACATGGATAAGTCTTTTTAGGGTTATTCTTAGAATTTTACTTATCTCAGAGTCAGTATGCATACCTTTTGTCAGGTAAGGTTTTTTCCCACAGAAACAGCCTCACTTTCTGTTCCTTAGGTCACCTCACAGTTTTGATGATTTTCTAGAATGACTTAAAGAATTCAGGAAGTGAATGACCAGTTTATTATAAAGGATATAACTCAGGGAACACCCAATGGAAGAGACATAGGGCAGGGTCTGGGGTGGCCACACAGGCTTCCATTCTTTCATTCTCTCTCTGATTATGCCACTTTCCCCACACATAAATGTGTTCACCAATCCAAATGGTCCCCAAGTCCTATCATTTAGGGAGTTTTTCTTTTTTAAATTCTCTTTGCAGTTTTATTAAGTAGAGAAATATTCTTTGATTTCTAGTTTCATGACAAATAACACATAAACAATTAACTAAATTTTTGTTGAAACTTGAATAATGCAGGGATTTAGTTAGGCTGTTAAATGGAAATATTAGAGATATCAGAGCTCCTATCTATGGAAATGACCATTGATGGAAAGATAGACTTTAAACAGTGTACATTACCATACATCTAATTTTTCATCATTTCAAGCAGCTGTCAGTTATATGACATAAAGCCCTTTAAAATAGATATACATCTAGTGAATACAAATTATCACATTTGAGAGCAATGAATAGTTAAACTTAATCATAAGTGAATGAATGGTTCAAATACCTCTTCTCAGAGAGACTCATGCCTAAGATGGATGAATTAAAATAGTGATAACTTATAAGAATGAGCTTGGAAAGATGGGTATGGGTGTTGGGTATAGTGGCTGGGATCTGGGAGAGGGCTTCAGTTAATTAGCATGATACATACATATGGATATTACTTAATCATCTGAAATTTAGAGAAACCAGGACAAGTTTAATAGAGGAACTCCTACTTCATTTGCCTCCTACAACTTGCTCAATGGAATCCCTTCCTGACCTTCTAGGAGTGTAGACTGAGACCACTGGTAGTTCTGCACCCAGAATCTTCTGGAAGTCTGTGACAAGGAGAGCTTTCTCTCTGTAATGTGTGCTGATTTGGAGCCAGACTAGCTGGAGAGAAGGAAAAAAATTGAAGGAGCATAAGTTGTTCCAGTGTAGATTCCTCCACTAGTTCCATCCCCACTATGATGACTTTTCCTGGCACTAAGTTACAACAGAAAGGGCATTATTCAGATTTCAACTCTGCTGGTTCTGGTTGTATGATCTCTGTAAGAGATTTCCCCTCTCTGAGCCTGAGTGCCCTTGTTTGTAGAATGAGGCTGATCTCCGTTCCTCTTGCTCAGGCTTCTGAGGAGTAAATGGAGCAGTGCAGGGGAACACAGCACAACGTCTGGCATGTGGTAGGCTCTTGTAAAGAGTAGTCATTAAGCATTAAGCTTCTGCTTCCCTTTAGGGTTTAAATTCTGTTAATACTATAATAAATATTTAATTTGTTTACCTGACACTTTACAGTTTGTTAACATTGTGAGGCATATATTAACTCTATCTTACAGAGAAAATGAGATTCTGTGAAGTTATATGTTGTTAATTTAGTTTATCTTGATTTCACAGCAGATATTTCTCATGACTCCCAAATTCTCTGTGATTGGTGATAATGTGTACTGGAGGCATTCCAGGGTCACACCTTCAGCAAAAGTGACCAGGAAGGTGATTGGAGGGAGGCGGAGTCTATCAGCGCTACAGATCCCCTCAGCTGCTTGAGGCCAGCTGCTGTCACCTTCTACCCACTGCTTCGTCACCCTGACCTGTGTATACACATTGGTCCCTCCCATGCACTGGTATCAGGAACTCAGGAATGAGTGCCATTTTCCCAGAGATTAGGGAGACATTGGTTGCTCAAACCCTTTTTAGGCACCAGCTTCTGCAGGGTGATGTTCTAAAAATCATTGCCTAATTTCTTCATCTTCACTTTAACAGTTTATCCCCTTTTAACAAATGAAGGAAGAATAAAAGACATTAAAATTTCCCTCCAAGATGACACAGCAAATAAGTGACAGCTCTAATGCATGATCAAATAGCAACTTCAGAGTCTAAGGTATTTTCTTGTTTTGATTTCTTTTGAAATTATACTCTGTTGTCTCCCAATGAGAGCAAGATACTGTAAAAAGGAACAAAAGGAAATACATGTTCAGAAGAATAGTAAAGCAGAATATGGATTCAATCATATAAGGGAGATTAAGATAAAAATGAAATATTGAGGGCAAGGGGATGAAAAAAGAATATCAAGAAAAATTTTTATAAAAGTGGCATTTGGAATGGGATGCTACAGTTGTTCTCACCTGGGGATGATTTTCCCCTCCAGCAGGTATTTGGCAATGTCTGGAATTGGTTTTGGTTGTTACTATTGGAAGATTGTGAAACTCCTGGAATATAAGGTTGGGAGAACTGGATATAAAGTGAGTGCCATTGGGGGAGAGTCTTGAATGCCAAGCTGAGGACCAGTGGACCAGTGAAGAGTTTGAACTGGAGAGTAAAAGGATTGCAACTGTTTTAGGGAGTCATATCCAGGGAGGCATGCGGGTTGGACTGGAGCTGAGTAAAGAAGCTGGCTATAGCTGGGCTCAGTGTTGCATGCCTGTAATCACAGCGGCTCAGGAGGCTGAGGCACGAGGATCATGAGTTCAAAGCCAGCCTCAGCAACTTAGTGAGGCCCTAAGCAAGACATTGTTTCTAAATAAAATTTAAAAAGGGCTGGGGATGTGTCTCAGTAGTTAAACATCCCTGGGCTCAATTCCCCATCTCCAAAACAAAAACTGGTTAAAAGCTGGTTACATCCAAGAGCACAGAGACCAAAAAATGGATAAGGCAGAATTTCATCGAGATTAAGAGGAGCTAGAATTAAGTTCTTTACAATTTCACTATCAATTCCTATTCCACAAGGTTACCCTGGAAAGGCAGAAGTAGTCAGAAAGTAGAAGGGACATTTCCAGTAGACTGCTTACAATCAAATTCTAACTAGCATACACTCTTTTCTCCCTCCCTCCCTCTCTTTGTCTCTCTTTCAACACATATGGTTATCAACTCTCCTTTTCTTCACCTTGCCATTAGCATCTGGCAAACATTTTTGAGACATAAAACACTGGTAGCACATCAGGAATGTAGAATGGAATGGAGTGTTTTTGCTTACTTCCCAATTCTTTCCAAGAAAGCAGTGCTATAAGTCATTGTTGATTCAATCCATGATAGAATCAAATGTATGATTTCCACTTATGGAAACTCAGTCAGAGGCACCATGATGAGGACCTTCACGGTGACTAGATCTATAAGCCAGTTGTACAGAAGTTACATTATTGTGACTGTACTCACCAGCAACTGTCAGATATAAGGATCCTGATTCTTTGCCTGTAATCAAAGGCAGAGGCTGCCTGTGCTGTGTTGGGGCCAAGTGTTGTAGTTCACTATTTTTATCATTATAATACTGAAAATAAGAGGAGAAAGAAAAATTTTTTGTTAATCTACTTGTCAAGTAGCAAAGAGTGTAAAAAAGTGAGGAGTTACATACTTGGAGTCAGTGGCCAGACTTTGGGAATTCCTCAAACCTGGTTTCAGAAGCCAAATTTTTAAATATTAGATGAGGATACTCCTAAGGGGACTGAAAGACAAGGTCTATGCAGGACTGGCGACATCATTTGTGGGACTCAGAGCAATGTGAAGATTGGGGTCCTTCGTTAAAAAATTATCAAGAATTTCAAGATGCTGACAGCATAGCATAGCATTAAACCAACAGCCCTTGAGGGTGTGGGACCTACATGTCTGCTTATGAAGCTGCAGGAGACCTTTATAATTCAAAAACAGTTAAGCTATTAACTGTGCCTTAATGCACACACATATTGAAATACACACACATATTTTCCACCATCTCTGAAGTAAGTCATTGATCATGTGGGCTTTCTCCTCTTCCCTTATTTTTTCTATATGTGGAAAGTTTCACACTTATACAAAAAAGTAAGGGAACCCTTCCCATGCCTTCCACATAGTTTCAATAATTATGCATAAATAACTAAGCTTATTTTATCTCTATCCCTCTCACTGTTCCAGCCACCCCTATAGGTCATTTTGAAGCAAACCTACAGAGTGGATTTTTTGAAAGAATTGTTTTTCAGCTGAAAATAATCAGGAATTGTGTACAATATGTTATTGCCTATAATTTAACTATAAGTTATCACATAATCCCAGAGAGAGGCAGAATGAGTGGGAAATAGACTTAGAAGCAATGTTTCACCAAGCAGCAGGCCAGAGATAAATTTGCACCAATGGTTCTCAAGGGTAAAACTCAGGGTGTTCCGACGGATTCATCTCAGCATTTTCTGTGGGAAGATTCAGAATGCTTGTCAATGTCCAGAGTTTTCTAGTCAGTGAAGTCAACATAAGGATCCTATCAGCAAAGTTTCTCTCAGGCTTTTGCATAAATGTGAAATAAAAATTTGATATGGCTTCTCCAGATGAGCTTCAATGGCTTTAAAGCTCTGCCAGTAGTGTAGCATGCACAGATCTGGTTAGACACATCTGCAGGGGCTTTTTTAGACTTTTTAGGACAATTAGTTCCCTAGGTCATTTCATCAACCCTGGAAAGGACAGGTCTATTCATAAGTTTGACTGTCCATAGACATTTGTCTCTCAGTGATAAATCAAGTCAAGGGTAGGACAAGTGATGCACTAGGAATTATGTGAGTAAAGGGCACCAGCTTTACATAAATGTGGCTTAACCATTGGTATGTTGGGGGCTGGCCTGTGTTGGCTTATGAGAGCCAACTGTTAAAGTTTCAGTAATTTTATGAGCTGTTTGTTGAACAAAACTATTATTAAAAATTAACTTACAGAAAAATATAACTAAATTAGCTTATTCCAAACAAAAAAGAATCAAAACACCATAAATTCATAACCTACATTTTGTTGTTGTCTGTGCTCTGAAGGTCATTTAGTTCCATTGCACCAATGTGCTGAAAATACTGCTTAATGGTGTGCATGTCTCTTCTCACCTCTACATTCAATGATACCAGAATGCTAGCTTGGAATTTCCATTTATACCACAGAAATGTGCACATACTACAAATCAGGACTCTCCTCACCCTCCCTCACCCCACAAGCCAGTTGTTAAAACACTTGCAAGTACACAGCTGGGCCACACCCATATACTCACGATCTGGAAAAAGTTGATGATCAGCTTATCTTCAGGACACTGAGACATTTAAAAAATTCTCCAGCACTGAAACTCAAGTTTGACATGGTAACTGTTAAGTGTTATTAAAATTAATAGTCAGGAATTCCACTGTAGGGAAAGCTAGATGAGGAAGAGTGATATGTGGTCATTGTTGGGACTAATGTATGCAGTTTGCTGTAGTTTGCACCTGGATTTCCCCCATGTGTTAAAGTGTAGTCCTCAGCTTGGCATTATTGAGAGATGCTGAATCTTTAAGAGGTTGGACCAGTGGAAGGAGTTCCAGTCACTGGGACTGTGCCATTGAAGGGGATATTGGGATCCCACCCCTTCTTGTCTTTATTTTTTATTTCCTATCTGTTGTAAAGTGAACAGGCTCCTGCTGTGAGGTTCTGTGCCACCACAAGCCCAAAATGACAGGACTAAGTGATCATAGACTGAAAACTCTAAAACTGTGAGCCAAAATAAACTTCTTTTCAAATTCATATGTCAGGTATTTTGTCTTAGTGACAGAACCTTCTCATGAAGGTTATATGAGTCTGCATTTCTGGAAACACTAGAGTTCTGTCACCTTTGTGCTGAGTGTAACTGTTGCCCTGGAAAGCTTGCTGAGACCAGGTGCCTAGGACAATGGGTTCATCTGTTGCTATTCCTGCTCTCACTCTGTGAGACTCAGCAATGGAGCTAAGCTACCTTCTTGTAATTGAAGGTAGGGAGAATAATTAGCAAACAGCATACAAATAAATATTTCATGAAGTCACCAGAGTATATGACTGTTTTTATGTTTACATTGAATAACAGAAAAAAGGATTGCCAAGAAGTTTTATGGACTAACACAGGACTAGCCGGGAGGAGCCCCAGGTATTTTGTTCCCTGTACTCAGGAAAGTAAAGATGTGAGGCAGAGATTTCAGGAATATCAGCAAGGAATCCTGGCTGCGGGAGGAGTATGAGAGTTGCTATGAGGACTATTAGCCATATTGTGTGAAATATGGCTGAAAAAGTCCTATCTGCTGGGAGCTCATTCCTTCATGAATCAGTTGCACTGTCTGGCCTGACCTTGCATTGCCTGGGAAGAACTGAATTGCTGCCTCCTCCTCAATCCTCTCTCCACTCACTGATAGTAGCACAGCAGTCTCTAGTGCTAACCCCACATTATGAATAAGAATAGACATCACAATCTTTTAAAATGAACAACATTTTTTTGGTAGATATGTAAGATCTTACCACACTCTAGAGTGGACCCCTTTAAATGTTCTTTTTAAAATTTTGTTCTAATTAGTTATACTTGACAGCAGAATGCATTTTGTTTCATTGCACACATATGGAGCATAACTTTTCATTTCTCTGGTTGTACACAATGTAGTGTCGCACCATATGTGCAGTCATACATGTACCTAGGGTAATGATGTTCATCTCATTCTACCATCTTTCCTGCCCCCATGCCCTCTCCCTACCCCTTCCTCCCCTTTGTCCAAAGTTCCTCCATTCTCCCCATGCCCCTCCCCTTAAGTGTTCTTAATATTGGCTGAGAAGGAGTTGGCTGCTTTCTGATGTTTCCATGTGTTGAGATTATTTTGTCAGGCATTGTGCAATTTGTACTAGGTTTTCTTTTTTCAAGTCTATCATATTAGTTATATAAATATAGTTATTAAAATGATACCTGTTTCCCCACCCTACATTTCTGGTGATATCCATCCCCATACCCAGCTCATGCACAATGTACAATGTTGAGCTCCTCAGCACCACACAGGCCATGAATGAATCCTGTCTCTTTTTCTATTGCAAAAAGAACTGTGAGCAGTGGCTCAGGGCAGTTGCTGGCCTTGGGGAGCTTGGGCAACTGGGCTCTCTGGAAGGAGAATGGGGCAGGTCCAGGGAGTAGAGAGAAATGAATTCTTAGAGCTGGCCTACAGAGCCAGGCCCAGACTCTTCCTCCCATTCACAGCATACTAGGCTTAAGGCTAAAAGGGAGTCCCAGAAGAAGAAGCATTTAGTTAAAATAATTTTCTCAGCAAATGACAGAGATTATTTCTTTTGACACATGTCCATTCTTATTTACAATGTGAGAGTCGCATTAGGGAACTTCTCTAAGGAGGCCACAGGTGGCATCTCTGGGACCAGGGATGACCTTTGGCCTCTGAACAACAATTTGGAGGCTCTTGGGAAACATCAAGACTTCTATTGGCATAATAACAAAGTTAGTGGGGTCTGCGAAACTGGGTTTGAATCTGTATCATCCTTTCTATTCCCTTGGCTAGATTGTTTTCTCACTAACACAAGATGTTAATAGCTACCACATAGTCTCTTGTACAAGAACCAAATGGAATGACATTGTTCAAAGATTCCACACTAAGTATCTCTCAATCCATGTCCTATGTTGTTTTCTGGTGGGGTAGGTGACACAGGCTTCTGAGACTTCAGCACTGGGCTGGGGAATAATTAGACCTTATACCTCCGTGGAGTATGTTTCCCATTTCGGTGGTTTCCAGTTCTTAAGGTAGGAAATAGAGGGAAGAGGGGAGGGGTAGGCTAATTGTTGAAGTACCATGTTTGAGTAAGGGAAGACTCAGATCCTAGAGTGTGCCAGGGGCTATGGAGTAGTCTGAAGCCAAAGCTACACACCTTTTCCTGCAGATTAGTGTTTTTAAATTCCATTCATCAAGTATGTAAACAAATAGGAAACTTCTTCTGGTTGGGATAGCATGGAAGATAAACCCAAGTCTGCTATTTTGGGTTTAATGCTTTACTGAATAATAGTCCAACTGCACATCCATTTCCAAGAAATAAGGAGACTTAATACCTACCTGGATTCACCATGTTGAGGCAAATAGTTTCCTTCTTTATGGAAGATCATGATGCAGTGTGCTGCTGCACCTCACCAGGCTCATCAGCCACCCGATCCCATAGCTTGTGTGATTGGGTCACACAGCCATAATTCTCCCATTTATTATGGCATTTGCTGGTAAATGGATTGAAATGGAAAATATCATGCTAAGTGAAATTAGCCAAATCAGAAACTCAAAGTTGAATGTTTTCTCTCATATGTGGAAACTAGAGTAAAATAAAAGAAAGGGGGAGGTAAGGATAAGAATACTAAAGAATGAATCAAATATATTAATAGACAAGCAAAAGGAAGTCTAGTAGAGTAAGGGAAGGAGAATGGGAGAGGAGAGGGAGGATGGGAGAGAAAGTGTGTGTGTAGGGAAATCCTATATAACTATAAAGCTCTAATAAAAAAAAAAGGGGGGGGGGGTGGGAGATCTGTCAGAAAGAAGCCTGAAGGTACCTGGGGGAGGGCCAATGGAGGTGAGCAGAGGTGGTAGGACTTGGCTACACCCTTACACCTCCCCTGACCCACAGACACCCGCCACCCTGCCCCTGGCTCTCTGTTCATGCTGCCTTCAGGGGAAACTCTGTCCCTGACCTGGGCTCCCACTGGCTGTCCTTCCCAGCCTGGGGTTATAAAAACCAGACTTGCTGGGGTGGGGCACCAGCAGCTCTGTCCTGCTTTCTGCTCCTTCTGGTCCTGGGGTCCTACAACTATGGGAAAGCACCTCTTGCTGCTGCTGCTACTGCTGGGCCTCTCCTTGTTATGGGGAAACCTGCAAGGTGAGCCCTGGGGAGCGCTGAGCTGGATGAATAGACGCACTGGTGGCCAAGGATTGTTTGGTCTTGGGGTTCTTGGGTCTTCCTCCTCCTTCCTTCTCCTTAGACTCCTATGCCCTCCTGCCTCAAGTCTAATTCTTAATACTCCCAATTCCTCTATCTTTCTGTCAGACATTACTAGATTTGGTTTGGAAGGGGGAATTTCTTTTGTGGAACAGGAAGATAATGAAAGAATGGAAAGGAGTAGTTCCAACTAGGTGCTAGGCTCAGGCACCTTCATCAGGGGCCTTGGTCTTCCTCCCAGAAGCCCCATCAGTTCCTAGGAGTCCAGCTTCTTCCCTCAATATGGGAATGGCTGTTGTTCCTTGTTCAGTCCTCAGGGTCACAGACTCAGCTGCCTTTTCTGACCAGCCTCATTCCCCGGCTTTTGTCTTTCCAGCTCTGACGTGTGTCCAGTGCCCTCGTATTACTGCTAAAGGGATTTGCAAGAGTGAGAAAAGCTCCTGTCAGGCTCATGGGAGCCAGCAATGCTTCCTGAGGAAAGTCTATGAAGGTAGGTAGAGACTGAGATGTCTGGGATATCGATCTTTTACTGACCTTTTTTTTTTTTTTTTAAATTCTTTTTATTCTTTTACTGATCTTGAGGGAGGTGACCCTCTCAAGAGCACTGAAGGCAGGAACAGAGAGTGTGGAAGCATATCCCCCCCCGCCCCCCCGCATAAAAGTAAGAAAAATCTTCTCTGGTGCTGGTACTAGGCTGTCATTGGCTCTTGACCTGAGCAACAGACCTGTTAAGAGAGAGAGAAAAAAAAAAGTGCTTGTTGATAGGTCTTCTAGGAAAACATACTCGGGGATGACAGCGATTAGACTTCAAAATTCCACTCCTAGCACTTTTGAGAACCAAATGAAGGCAGGGTTAGGGGTTGAGGGGAGGATGGATTAAAGGAGCTATCTTGGTCATCTCAGGGTGGCTGGTGTCCCTTCCCAACTGGGAACCTGACCCTCCAGGGCAATGTGCTGTTTCTCCTCATTCGCTGAGTAACTGATTCTTTCTATAAATATTTGTTTACTTCTTATCTTTTTTGCTTTCCAGGTGACAGATTCCTGTATGGGTACCAGGGCTGTAGTGACTTGTGCATTCCCATGTCCTTCTTCAACCGAAATATAAAAGTGGATTTAATGTGCTGCAGTAACACATCTTTCTGTAACAGGCTTTAGAGGCCTGATCCTTTTTGCCCTTTTCTCCTTTCGGTAGGCATTTGCCCTCCAGCTTAGCCCTTCCCTGCACTCCTGTACCCTTGAAACACTGGCTGTTTTTTTGCCAGCACTGTCCAAGCCCTGACACCTGCTTGTTCTCAGCATCAGGTGTTGACATTTCAATAGCTCACTCCCTGGACACCCTCAGTGCTCCTCCTTTCTCAGATTCTCGTTTCCTTTCCTCTCTCCCTCCATCAATGGCTGGCAAATAGCAAGCTCTCCCAATCCCCTTCTCCATCCTTTTCTTTCTTCAACAAATATTTTTTAACTACTAAACACTGTCATTATGCAATGATTATTCAACAATGAATAAAGTCAGACCTGACCTCTACCCTCAATGGATTTTCAGTTTAATTATTTCTTGGGATTAAATCTATAGCCTTGGGCATGCTAAGCACTTGCTCTGCCACTCCGGTTGTACTCCAGCTCTCCAGTTATACTTTGCATGTACACACACACATACAGCCTTTCCTGTCTTTTGGAAAAATTCTATAGTATAGCTTTTTTCCTAATAAATCTCATGTTTTTGAAGTTGGTGTTGTTTGTTATTTTTATGTTTTATATTATTAGAATGCATGCTCAATTAAAATGTAAATAATTCTGATAAGAACATATATAACTAATCCTATCCTATCATGCAGAGACATATCTTGTTTACATTCTCAGGTATATCTTTTCAGGCATGGTAGACATACCTATAATTCTGGTGATTTAGGAGGCTGATGCAGGAGGATTAAAGTTTGAGGCTAGCCTTGGCAATTTAGTGAAAGTCTGTCTCCAGATAAATGTAAAAATGGATACGGGTATAGCTCAGTGGTAAAGTGCCCCTGAAAAAAAAAAGAAAAGAAAAGAAAGCAGATATAGGTCATGATGTGTTGTATGCTCATATGTATTTAAATATAAATATTTTTGCATATATATATATATATATATATATATATATATATATATATAAAACCTGCTTTTAATATAAATGCTAGATATGTTTATATTACTATTTTTTATTGGTTGCTTTATAATGCATTGTAGTACCTATAAAATTTATTCAACGAATTCTGTATGATTATTTTTAATTTTTTGAAAATAGATTTGTTATGTTACCATTTACATATAGCAAAATTTATACTTTTTGGGTATACAGCTTCCTGAGATTTGGCAAACATATATCATCTCCTAACTACTATGACCAAGATTCATATTTGCATTACCATTTTTTGTTCCCTTGGTCTTTGCAAACATATCACTCACCTCACTCTCAGACCCTCACAGCCACTGCCTTTCCTATGTTGTTGGATTCATATAGTTGATGGTGTTTTGTGTGTTCTTTATTTCATTTAGGCTGATGCTATTTAGATTCATATGTGTCATTGCAAGTATTGTTCATTCTTTTTTTATTGCTGAGGAGTATTCTATTGTATGACTAGAACGCAATTTATATATTTTTTTGGTTTCATGGACATTCAGATTGTTTTGAGTTTTGTATGATTATTAAAAAAAACTTCTATAAACATTTTTATATACCACATAGTCTCCAACTTATGATAGTTTAACTTGATTTTTTGACTTTACCGTGGCACAAAAGAGACTTACATTCAGTCAAAACTGTATTCAAATATTTGAATTTTGATGTTTTCTCTGGCTACAATATAAAGTATGACACTTTTTTTTAGGAGGCTGGGCAGTGGCAGTGATCAGCAGCTACAAGTCAGCCATGCTACCTCATGGCCACCATATGTAAAATGGGCTTTGAGTTACATGATTTTGCCCAACTTTAGACTAAGTGTTTTTACGCAGGTCTATGGTATGATGTTCGGTAGGTTAGGTGTATGAACTGCAATTTGGAGTTACATTTGGGAGCTATATTAGTTGATCAGGATATAACATCATTAAAACTTTAAGAGAATAGGGTTGGTTATGTAGCTCAGTATTAGAGTACTTGTCAAGCATTTGCAAAGACATTGGGTTTCATCTCCAGTGTTAGAAAAAAGAAAATCAAGGAGCATCTGTAGTTCTTTCTGCGGACATTCTCTTGGAAAAATATCTAGAAGTATCTTATGGTAAATGTGTGATTAACTTTGTAAATAACTTCCAAACTCACCAAAGTGGCTGTCATGTTGCATTCTCATGGCCAATATATGAGAGTTGCTCTAGACCTCTGCCAGCACTTGGCATTGTCATTTATTTATTTGTTCTTTCATTTTAGCCATTCTAATAGGTGTTCAGTGGCTTCTCAACGGTTTTTGCATTTTCCTAATGAATAATGATATACAGCACATTTTCACGTGTTTGCCACCAGAATTTCCCCTTTGGTTAAGCATCTGTTAAAATCTTTTGCCCCATGTTTACTCAGATTTATTGGATTATGAAAAGTCTTTATATATTCTGGGTACAAGTTATTTGTCAAAGATATGTATTGTGCATTTGTTGTTAAATTCATTCCACATTTCCTCCCCTTTCCTGTCCCTCTTCCCTCCTTCTTGATCTCCTCCTTCTACTCCACCAATCTTCCCTTTATCTTTATGATATCTGGTTCCCCCACCCCCATTTATTCCTCTTATTTTGCTTAGCTTCTACATATGAGAAAAAATATCCAACTCTTGATTGTCAGAGCCTGGCTTACTTAGCACAATATTCTTCATTTCCATCCATTTACCAGCAAATGCCATAATTTCATTCTTCTTTATGAAGCATTAGGCACTCCTTACTATTTATACAAAAGAAATAATGTCAGCATACTATGGAAATACCTGTGTACCTATGTTTATAGTATCAAAATTCACAATAAAGAAATGGATAAAGAATAAATATAAAGATAAAATGGGTAAACATACATGGATAAAGAAAATATGTTATATAGAGAGTTTTATTTAGCCATAAAGAAGAATGGAAATTGTGTCATTTGCAGGAAAATGGATGGAACTGGAGAGCATCATGTTAAGTGAAATATGCCAGACTTAGAGAGTCAAGATCATATGTTTTCTCTTATAATGAAAACCCTCTAGCCCTCTCTAGAAGAATGTGCAAAAAAAGGAACCTCATGAAAACAGAAGGGAGATAAGTAAGGTAGAGGAAGAGAACCAGGGTGAAAGAGAAAGGGAGGGACAGGGAAGTGCCAGGAATTGAAATTGATCAAATTATGTTATGGTATGTATGAGTATGGCACAATGAAATCCACTATTCTGTATAATTATTATGTACCAGTTAAAAAGATCTTGAAAAATGAATGAAAAGATACATATGATGAATATTCTCCTAGTCTGACTTAAAATCTTTTCAGTTTCTTAACAATGTCTTTCCAATAACTACAGATTATAATTTTAAAGAAGTCAAATGATCAATTCTTTTATGTCTTATATAGTCTGAATATTTGTTTCCCCCTGAAATTCGTGTAGAAATTTAACCTCCAAAATGATGATATCTGGAAGTGGGGGCTTTGGGAGGTGACTGGGTCATGAGGATGGAACCTTAACAATGAGATTCATTCCCTCATCAAAGGGACCAGAGAGTTCTCTGATTCCTTCTGCTGTGTGAGGACACAAAGAAGTGAATAAAATCTTCTGGGGCCTTCATCTTCAACTTCCCAACCTTCAGAATTGTCAGAAATAAATTTCTGTTGTTTGTAAGTCACTGGTCTAAGGTTTTATTTATTTAGGTTTTTGGTACTGAAGATTGTACCTAGGGGTACTTTACACTGAGCTACGTCACCAGCATTCCCCACCTCACCTTTTAATGTCTTTATTTTGAGACAGGGTCTTCTTCAATTGCTTAGGGCTTCAATAAGATTGCTGAGGCTGGCCTTGAACTTATGATCTTTCTGTCTAAGCCTCCTGAATTTCTGGGATTACAGGTGTGTGCCACAATGCTTGGCCTTAAGGGCTTTTTTGTTTTTGTTTTTTGTTATAGCAGCCCAAATGGACTAAGAAAATGACCTTAATAGTTTTTGTGTCCAATATGAGAATTATTTGATGAACCTAAGGTTAAAAATAAGGTACATATTCTTTTATTTTTAATTAAATTTTATACTTTTTAAGTTTTGCATCTTGGCCACTGATCTATTCTGAGTTAATTTTTGTTCAGAGGGTGGTTCTATGTTTTACTTTGCATATGGATAAAAAGTATAGTATAGTAAATACAGAAGCCAATAACATCGTTGTTTATTATCATATACTGTGTGCTGTACCTAACTGTATATGCTATACTTTTTTTTAGAGTTTTTAAATCTTAATTTAATATTTACTGACATGTAATTGTACATATCAATGGGGTGAGTGTGATATTTTAGCACATACTACAGTGTGCACTGAATGAAAAAACAGCTTAAGGAAACTTTCCCTTCCCATATCATTACTTTATATTTCCAGGTTTGCACTCTTCACTTCTAGGTCTTCAAAACACTTTTTTTTTGGTGGTGCTGGGGATTGGACCTAGGACTTTGTGCATGTGAGGCATGCACTCTACCAACGGAGCTATGTCCCCAGCCTTATGCTATACTTTTATGTGTCTGGCAGTACATAGGTTTATTTACACAGAATCACCATAAACACATCAGTAATCCATTGAGCTATGATGTTATGGTGGTCATGCTGTCACTAGGCAATAGAAAATTTTCATCTCCCTTATAATATTATGGGCCTGGGTCCTCCATGCGGTCTATCATTGAGCAAAACATTGTTATGTAGTGCATGACTAACATTTGGTCCACTGCCTAGTCTAGTTCTGATGATCAGTTTATTTCTAGACAATGGGAGGTTTTCTTTGGGTGATTTTTTTTTCCTTGCAGTCTTTATTAACTGCTTGGTATTCTGTGTAGAAGACAGAATAGCAAATGGAGTATTTATGCTTGGAAGTAGATGGGCCTCTTCTTGTGCCACGCTACTTGGAAGCTGTGGTAGATTGGATTTCATGTTACGATCATTGCTTCCAGTGAAAACACAGTCTACAAATTCCCCTAGTGTTGTGCTGCTGTTCTCTTAAGCTTAGGATGATCAGGGGTGCTGGAGGGTTTCTCTGTGTTCATGCTCCCCATGCAGCTTTTAACCATTCCTGCATTCTGGCATCATGAAGGAGTTCTCTCTCCATGGTTTCTGTTCCTCTTTCGACAGTGTACTATTGTCTGCTATTTGATGCTAGGCTCATGGTGGACATGGTAGTTCCAAGGCCATCTCTGTGCCTGGGTCTCAGGTGCAGGACTTCTTCAGTATTCCTACCCCTATCTGTGGTTCTCTATTTTGTACCTGAGGTTAGTTTGGGTGATAGTTTTTGCCCATCTCACAGAAGGAAGAGTATTGTTTTGTCTATCCATCCTTATCCCAATTAAAATAGTACTTTGACTGTGCCCTGGGGTCAACAGGATTTTCTACCCCTCCCCAAGAAGTTCAGAACTTCAGAGGACAAAGAGTCAGGGGAAATGAGTGGGTGTGTGCCTTTCTCCCAGCAGTTGTTGATCAGGTCTTGCAAGTCTGCACAAAACCACTGTAGGTTGGGATTGGGGGTGGGGTTGTATTCAGTCTCCTGTCCTTCCCTTAATCTTTCTCATCAGCAGTGGATAGACACTTGCACAATAGGGTTTGCTGCTAAGTGTACGATATTCTTAGGTCCAGGGCTTCAGCTATTTCAAACTGATATTCTAACCCTCTCTTGTGTTTCAATACCTGTTAAGAGTTTAGCAGTCAGTTGGGGGAGGGGGAAATCTACTCAAAAAGCTACTTTTAAAATTGGGGAAGGCCAAAGGAAGGGCTATAATTAAAATGGCTACAATTGGACCCAATTAAGGCAATGATTGTAACATGAAATCCAATTGAAAATGGACCACCTAACTTTCTATTTCTCACAACATTAACAAAATTAAGTTTTCTAACCCATGAACATGGAGTAACTATTATTTAGTCTTTCTTATTTTCTTCCAATGATGTTATATAATTTTCAGTGTACAGAACTATTCTTGCATTTATTTTAAAAATTTATTCCTATTTATTTCTTTGAATTGTCTTGTAAAGAGCATTTTTAATTGGTGTATATAATTATACAGAATAGTGGGTTTCATTGTGATATATTGACACATGCATAGAACATAATTCGATCAATTTCAATTTCCAGAACTTCCCTCTTGCCCTTCCCTCTCTCTGCACCTGATCCTCATCCTATGCCCTACTAGTCTTCCATTTTCATGAGATCATTTATTTTTCTCTTAAATTTCACATATGAGAGAAAACATATGACCCTTGACTCTCTGAGTTTGGCTTATTTTTCTTAACATGATGCTCTCCAGTTCCATCAATTTTCTTGCAAATGACATAATTTTGTTCTTCTTCGTGGCTGAATAAAATTCCACGGTGTATCTATACCACATTTTCTTTATCCATTCATCTATTGAGGGACTTTGTTGACTATTGTGAATTGTGCTGCTATAAACATGGCTTGAATTCTTCGGGATAAATATTGAAGAGAAGTATAGCTGAATCATATGGTGATTGAATTTCTAGTCTTTTGAGGAACCTCCATATTGAACTCCATAGTGACTATAACTAGTATAATATTCCTACTAGGAGTGTATAAGAGTTCCTTTTCCTCCCACATCCTTACCAGCATTTATTATTATTTGTCTTCTTAATGATTGCCATTTTAAGTGAAGTAAAATGAAATTTCAGTATGGTTTTGATTTGCATTTCTCTGATGACTAGAAATGTTGATTATATTTTCATATAATTGTTGGCCAGATGTTAGGGTCCGTAAACAAGTCAAGATGGCGCCTGGCACTTTGCCAAGAGGAGTGGTTTGAGAAGAAATAACGCCAGCGAGCCATTAAGATGATAGAGATTCCTTAATGACTGACTACTGTGTCTAGATTATGTCAATTAAGTTAAGCTGCGTGTAATCATTAAGATGATGATTCCTTATTGGTTGACTGCTATATCTAGTTTATGTTAATTAAGATAAGCTGTGTGTAATTAGTTATGTATATATACCCCTACTGTCCTACAATAAACGGCTCCGACTCCTGCTGCATCAACCTTCACAAGTTGCTTGTCACTGGACCCCGCCCCCTCCCCGCCCCCCCCCCAGTTATTTTGCTGCAGCCAGACTGCTGAAGCCAATTTTTTTTTTTAATTTGCCTGTTTATTGAATAGGTTGATTTTTTTATTGTTGATTTTTTTGAGTTCTTATGTACTCTAGATATTAATCCTGTCAGATGAATGGCTGGAAAAGCTTTTCTCCCATTCTGTAGGTTCTCTCTTCATGCTATCATTTCCTTTGCTGTGCAGAACTTTTTAGCTTGATGCCATCCCATTTCTTGAGTTTTAGTATTATTTCCTGAACTGTGGGGACCATATTTGGAAAGTCATTGCCTATGTCTGTATGTTGGAATGTTTCCTCTATGTTCTAATAGTTGCAAAGTTTCTGGTCTTATTCCTAGGTCTTTCTTTTTTTCTCCATCTTGAGTTGAGTTTTGTGTAGGGTAAGAGAGAGGTATCTACTTTCAATCTTTTACATATGGATATCTAGTTTCCCCAGCAACATTTCTAACAAGGTTGTCTTTTCTGAAGCATAAGTTTTGGGCCCTTTATTGGGAATTAGAATACTATAGCTCTGTGGGCTTGTCTCTGTGTCTTCTATTCTATCCCATTGGTCTACATGTCTGTTATATGCTAGTACCAAGCTGTTCCTGCTTGGAAGCTCTGTTGTATAATTTGAAGTTGGGGGTATTGTGGTACCTCCAACTTTACTCTTTTTGCTTGGAACTGAAAAAACATTTTTCTAAAAATTTAATTTTCAGGTCATCATTTTTTTCATGTGTATAAATATAATTAATGTTTATATATTGATCTTACATCCTGAAAAATTGATGAATTCACTTATTAGCTCTAGTATCGTGTGTGTGAGTGTGAGTGTGTGTGTGTGTGTGTGTATTCCTTTGGATTTTCTATGTATGAGACTTTGTCAACTGCAAACAAAGATATTTTTATTTCTTTCTTTCCAATTTAGATGATTTTATCTCTTTTTCTCATTTCTTGTCCCGGCTAGAACCTATATAGTACAGTTTTGAAGTAGCGAGAGAGGGCTTCCTTGTCTTATTCCTGATCTTATGGTAAACAAGTCCAGTCTTTTATTATTTTATATGACATGAGCCATGTTTTCCCTAGATGCCCTATTTTAGGTTGAAAAAAAAAATCTCGGTTTTTGGCAAACTTTTTTGGAATCACCCAGGCACAGCTAATAACTGTGCTGCTATTCCTTTGAGGGTAACTAGACAATTTGTTCTGATCTGTGTACCTTTTCCCTATCTGCCCATGAATCTCATGTTCTGGTTAGAAGGTAGTGTTCTCTCCTGTCCTCAGAACATACCCTGAAGCCCAAATGATCCATGACTTTCTCAGCCCTTCTTCTATGACTCTGCCATGGGGCATTCATTTAAAACAAAGGGATGTTTCCTGTGGTCTTCTGGCCAGTTGTGGTGTTTATCTGAGTCTCTGATCTTCTGAGAGGGGCAGTGTTTGACCACTGAGCATGCACCTGTGATCCTCTAACTCCCTGGAGGGAACCTAGATTTTTCTCCTTTAAAGCTTGTGGGATTGAGGGAAACTCTAGAATACATTTTGAGTATTGAGTCTGGCTTTCTGGAAACTTCACACACTTTCTTGGTAACAGTTATAAGTCTGTGACCTTCCTTGCATGGAATAAGGCAGTTTGGGACTGTCCTAAACTGTGGGGCAGGAATTTCTACAGGAGGTGCTAGGAACTTGTCTGGAGCCCAGAGAAAGGTTATTTTTCACTGCTGCAACTCTAACCAAGTGTTATTGAGTCCCAGTTCTTTTAATTCAGCAGTATATCTTTTGAGGGAAGATTCTTGCCCTCAATCGGCATTCTATGCCATTGGGAGAAGTAGGTGCCTTGTTAGAGATCAAGAACAGCACAGCAGAGCAAAGGTGCTCATTGTGCCCATAGGCAGGAAGACTTTGACCAAGCTGAGGGTAGTTAGGGAAGGCCTTTGCTAAGCCTTGGATTTTCAAAGTATTATGGTATGGAAGAATACTAATATTTATTAAGCACATGCTAGCTGAGGCATTTTATATCCTTGGTCAAAGCCAATCCTTTCCTATAAGGCAGAAAAGGAAACAATGATTTGAGAGGTTATATATCCTTCTTTAACCATAGATGTGATGAGTGTTGATATTGGGCCTGAATCAGAACTATCTAACATATTACTTTGCCCTTAGTATCCAGAAGAGATTCTGGGTTTAACCCATGGAGAATCATACACAAATATATCCAGATGCTGGTATTGATCTTCTTCCTGAATTTTTGAAAAATTTGGTGGAAGAAAGATTGTAATCTCATGGTTAGATGAAGATAAACATTTTGGGTGCTAAAAGTTCTTAGCAAAAAGGGCAAAATAGGGTAAAGCATGGGCAAGAAGAAGGCTATTCTTAGGGAAATGAGTCAAGTAGTAAGAGTCAAGATGGTAATCTGGTATTTACTTCATGTCTTCTCTCTAAAGATATTGGTACAACGTAAAGCTATGTCCTGGACAAAATGTGGAGAAGAAGGAAGAAAGGAAGGAAGGAAGGGGGAAAACAGTAAGGACAGTGTGTCCTTGAATTAAAACAGATAACATGCCAGGAAGTACTTCACCCTTCCCTGGAAGTGTGAGGTATTTATGCCAGCTAGGTAAAGATCCAATTTTCTTTATCTTGAAATTGACAAAAACTGAAACATAATGAGGTCAAAGTCTGAAAAACTGCCACCTTAGCAGGTTTTATTTCTGAAAGTTTTTATCTGAATTTGTCTTTATAGTTAGCTTATATAACCTCAAATAAAGTAATCTTTCATGATTTTTTAACCATACCAATTTGGCCTCCAAATGATATTGTTCCATTTGGTCTTTTCCTATCTTACCAGATCTGGCAACTTATTCCATTCATTAATTACTTTTAAGGGCCTATTATGTGCTATATTGACTATATTCTTCAAATAATATTTACCCTAAAAGGATAAGGATGTTGTAGCACTGAGGATTTTCCAAATAACATGTAGAAAATTTTTGAAGACAATTATAAGACAACTGAAGTAGAGAAAGAATTTAAGAGACTTAGTGGTCTTCAATCTGGAGTAATTTTGCACTACAGGGGATTTTGATAAAGTGAAGTTAGTTTTTGTTGTTATAAATGGGAGTGGAGAATATGTCATACTGGAATATATCAGATGGAGGTGGGGATGCTGCTAAACCTACTGCAATGCGTAACGCAGCTTCCACACCATAAAAATACTTGGTCCAAATTGTCAAGCGTGCTAAGTTGAGAAACTCTCTATCAATAGGTTATTTTCTCTACAACATCAGACTTTTAAGGCAAAAACATGGAAGACAGTGAGATTCTGTCTGCTGGGGTGCTTAGCCAAGTCTCAATCTTTCCATAGTTGGATGCCTATTTTGTATTCTTCATGATGATCATGATGTTGCAACATGGATGCAGATTCCATGAACCATGTTCCTCTTCGTCATATCTCTACATATGCGATGCAGGAAGCTAAGGGCAATCTGGCTGTAATCCTCACTCTGCCACCATGTAGCAACTTGGACTGGTTACACAACTTTTCATGAAAAGTCCAGTTTAAAAAAAAAAGTAAACTAAGGAAAATAGAACAACACATTTCACAGGGATGTTATATAGATTATAAGAGATAGCATATATTGAGCACTCAGTGCATTATGTCACACATTTTAGGATGTAAGAAGTATTAGTATTATCATTTTAAAGCTTTCATTAGAAATTTTTAAGAAAACACAAAGGTAGAGAAAACAGTATAATAAATACCCCTGTAAAATAACATAATAAATCCACCTATTCAAAGTATAATAAATACCCTTCTACTTACCTCAGTTTCACCATTTAAACAATGATTAACATTTTGATAACCTTGCTTTATATCTCTCCACCTTGCAAGTCACAGATACCACTTCACTTCACCTATAAATACCGTGTGTGTGTGTGTGTGTGTGTGTGTGTTTATCTGTGGCACTGGGAATTGAACCCAAGGGCACTCCAAAGTCCTTTTTTTTTTTTTTTGAGACAGGGTCTTGCTATATTGCTTACCCTCAATCTTCCTATCTCAGTCTCCTGAGTAGTTGGAATTACAGGCATGTACTACCTACCACACCTAATAATACTTCTTTATGTACTTAGAGGTATTGTGCATTCTTTTTTGGGGAGGGGTACCTGAAATTGAACCCAGGAGCACTTAACCACAGAGCCACATTCCCAGTCATTATTGTTTTATTTTTATTTTGAGAGAGGGTCTTGCTAAATTTCTTAGGGACTTGATAAATTGCTGAGGCTGGCCTTGAATTTGCCATCCTCCTGACTCAGCCTCCCAAGCCTCTGGGATTACAGGACTGTACCACCTGGGCTGTGCATTCTTTTAAATAAGATATATTGAATAAACTTTGAATTGTGTAAAGTGGAGGGTGGGGACGCATCATTGGGGTAGAAAAGATGGTGGAATGAGATGGACATCATTACCCTAGGGACATGTATGATTGCACAATTGGTGTGTATCTACACTGTGTACAACTAGAGAATTGAAATATTGTGCTCCATTTGTGTATGATAAATTGAAATGCATCATGCTGTCATGTACAACTAAGTAGAACAAATAAGAAAAAAGAAAAAAAGAATTAATCTACTATGTGTAACATACAACTATAAAATATATGATACAAGTATTACACATACATAAATGTAATTTTACACATATATATCTTATATAATTTATATCATATTGAATGTCAGATTTATATATAAAGATTTTTATTAATATGTCATGCATTTCTTTATGTGATTAAATTTCATGGTGAGCATAAAGAGAAAAGATATATTGAATACCGATATATCCAAGACCCCAAGCTAGGTGCCTTGCATAAGAAAGGATAAAGACCTGGACCCTTCCCTTGTAGACAAGAAACTAGAAAATGTTCAAATAAATGTTATCTTTCATGTACAAACTGTGAATACAAAATGTGAATTATTAGATTATTCATTTTGTATTCAAACTGTGAATACAAACTGTGAAATGTCATCTTTCATATACAAACTGTGAATTTACACAGGAAAAGAGAGCAACAAGGGTTAGAAACACCAGACTGGGTGCTATTGTGCTGGCCTCATTCACATATTCGTCTTTCCTGTGCTATCTACACTGTACCTTTCTATTTCCTACTTGTTTCTTTTGTAGTCCCTGTTTTACCAGTTCTTGGAATATTTGGTGTGCTTCCCCAGGCCCTGCTGCTATGGTCAGGCCTCACTGCCCCTTTTCTGGGTCCTGGCACAACTACTGAGTTTTACAGCCTTTTGCCCCGCACCACAGCTTCCTGCAAGCTCCTGACTCTTTAAGAGCCCAAACTGTGCAGGTGTCTGAGCCAAGGTTGGGGAGATTCTTTTCCTGCCCTTTATTTTATCTCTGCGAGAGGAACTCCTGGTAGGTTTAGGGTGTGCCCCAATGTCCTATAGTTCCTAATGGGACACCGCTTTCTAATAAAGTCCTCTTTTCCTAAAGCTGACTTAGGTGTTTGGGACAGACAGGCTTCAGAATCACTCCTCCCTTCAATGACTCAGATGGTTACGGGGTCAAGATCCTTCATGTCAAGACTTACTTTCTCTTAGGATCTCAGGAGACTTCTCCATCCTGCAGGGAAGCAGAGATCTGTGACATTTCTGCCTCCCAGCCCGCCAGTCAGCTCCGAAACCCTGAATCCTATTCATATTTCTGCACACAGTGGGTATTTGACAACTGTTAGCTGACTCATCCCATTTCCTTTGTGAATAACTCAGCCCATCCTCCTTTCCCCATTTCTTTCTCATTTCTTTTTCTATATTTCTTTATCTCTTCTCTTCCATTATTTTCCTTCTCTTCTCCCCAGTTGAAGTTTAAAGCAGACATCTGGATACACAGAATGACTTGGATGGGAGATAAAATTTAGAAAACCAAAATATGACTCTGATATTTGATGCACATGAATTTTGTTGAGGAAAGAAAAGGAGGAAACAGGGATTTATCAGGAAAAGGGAAAGAGACTGAGTGGGTTCATTTGCCCACCATAGAAAGAATTTGCAAAAGAGTTTTATCATCTCAAAGGATCTCTGACAGGAGAGCAATCTCAGGGCCCTGGCCATGTGCCCCCACCTCACTGCTCACACAGAGCCAGTTGGGAACCCTCATCCTGGGGAAGCAGCAAGATCTAGAGAGAGAAGAGGACCACTGCTAAGATTCATTGCAGAAGCCTTTATTTTGGCAGCATCTGGTATTTGCAATGATATGCTTCCCATGAAAGACAAGAGGCCTGAAGTTCTTCTGACACCCAGAATGACAATTTCTTACTTTCTAGTGTAGGAGAGAGATCAACAAGGTTACTTCATCTCCTGGTGCCTCCAAGATTCTTTTCTTACAAAACCTACTTCAGGTACTTCCCCCAACACACACACACACACACACACACACACACACACACACACACACACTGGGGACTGAACCTGGGGCACTTTATCACTGAGGATGCCCCAAGTACATTTTCTAGTTTTGAGACTGGATCTCACCAAGTTGCTTAGGGCCTTCTTAAATTGCTGGGGCTGGCCTTGAACTTGTAATCCTTCTGTCTCAGCCCCTCAAGTTGCTGGGATTATAGGCATGCACCACCATGCCTGGAAAATTATGTATATTTCCATTAAAATTAACTTAATGGTATAATTCAGGTATAGCTATGACTACATATAAAACTGGTTGCTACACAATTAAATTATATACAAAGCCCTTCTGGATAGATATTTGGAGTCATATTCAATCACATTTTTATTAGTACATATCAACATCTCAACAGACTTAGTAACTCAGTTTGACTAGTTGAAGTTCACAACTAGACTTAAAATATATCACTGGTAGTACTTTGGTTTGAAAGTTTTATGTGCAAATCTGATCTATATAGACCAGATCTACGAAGAATATTTTTAAATGTATTAAATTCTACTAGATTTTTGAACAGTTATTAAATTTCAAAGCTCTCTCTTATCCTTGTCTCCAGTTAGGTAGATTTTTCAATTTTCATGAAATACCATATAATATTTGCAAAAGAAAAAAAAAACAAGAGATGGTGAGAGACTAAAAGTCATTTTCATTAGATACAACAAATATATGTTCTGTTTACCTAAAAATTACCATTGGTACTTCTTAGTGCCTCAAGAAAAATGTCCTCTAAATTCTATGCTTCTGCTTCTCTTCTCCCATGGCTTTAACTCTCTGGATTTTGCTGCTTTCCATCCTTCTTGGGGGCTGGTTTAGCTTTAGCTTTTCAGGGATGGATTCTAAAGTCCTTGTAGGCTGCAATTCCATCTTCTATTTTCTTCATGATTTTTAGTCACACACAGGACTCATTCTTTTTCAGGGTGTAGGTTCCCTTCGCCTGAAGGCATGCATTTTGGCAATACAAAGCAGAGACTTTGCATTCTGTGGTCACAGACCCTGGGGGAGAGACCAGGAGGAGGCAGAAGGTGAGGTAGTGGAGCTATTCCAAAGTCTCATGATATTTCCTCATGATTAAATTCATATCAGATGTTCCTGGACAGATTATTCTAGGAGTGATGATATTGTGTCCTTATCATAGTCATGTCCAGGCCACAAGATGTTTATCTGCCCCTCACCGATGAGGTTCAACAACAAGTCATGAGGTTTGATTTCTCCATTAAAGTCACCCCTGAGAATATGCTTGCTTCTGAGATCATACAAATGTCCTGCTTGTTATAAAAAAAAAATCTCCCTTTAGACTTACCCAAGTGTGATAATATTAGGATCATGATGATGCTTTGCTATTATGGGTACAAAAATATATTTTATTCCTATCTCCAGCACTATCTCTAATTTCATCAACTGGCACTAAACATTAACTGTAAGTGAAAAGCTTGCTTCTTCCCCCATTATTTTGACCTCAATTTATTATCAGTAAAACTCAAGATTTATATTTTTATTGTTTTATAATTCATTACCATCATTAATTATTCTGGTTTTCACATTACTCACATTTGGCCTGTGGGAGCCCCCTCCAGTTGGCCCCTTTGTTCTGGGGACATGCCCCTTGCATTTTTTATGAGCCCATCCTTTTTGACATAAGAAGATATGTTAAGTTACTTTATGCCTTTCATACTCCAGTTCTTAAATCATACATTTCTCTGAGGAACTACAGTTTTTTTTTTTTTTTTTTTTAGTGGGAAGTGGTGCTAGAATCCAAGATTTAGACATGAGGTGTGCTCATTGGCTACTGGGGTATATTTGCTTCTAGACCCTTTAAGCGGACAGAACCAGGAAATATATGTGTTTATATATGTACATGTACACATGTACATGCACACACAGAAACATATACATATATACACACAAACACACAGATATACACACATACATATGAACATTTTAGAAATTATTATTTGGGCCTCTCGTTCTAATCCATCACTGAGTCTTATTTCTATTTATTTTATTTTTATTTTTGCAGTGCTGGGGATCAAATCCAGGCCTTGTGCATGGTAGGCAAGTGGCCTACCATTGAGTCACATCCCTGGCCTCAGATTCTTATTTTCATTCTTCCCTCAATGTTTTGAGTGAGGTAGAAATGATCTCATCTGAACTGATGGAGAAAACTTAGAAAAGCTCATTTATATCGTCAACCTCATACAGTTAGATATTTGCAAAGTGAGTACTTCAACCCAAGATTCCAGAAAATTCATTCCTTTTATTTTTCTTGCTCTTTGACCACACAACTCAAAACACATTCCTACTGCCCAGGGGCCATTTGCCTGCAGCTCCATTCCTTAATTTTCCTCTGGTGCGGGAGGTAGGAGGAGGGACCCTGGGGAAAGTTTCCTTCTCTCTTTCTGCCTTAGGCGGTGACTGTGATAGTGGCTGTATCTCTCAGTGGTGCTGCCCACAGTACAGGACAGCAGATTTCCAGCTGGTGCTGAGTCATCCAGCCCTGACTTAGTGACAATCTCCTCGCGCTAGCTACCTAGGAGTGCTGTTAACCTTGCCAGTGTTTTACATCTTGTCTTCTCTGTCTCTTTCATTGTGTGTGAAACTCATATTCTGAATCAAGTTTCCTCTTTTTAAAAATTCTCTGTTTTCTGTTAACTAACTAGGTTGGGTACTGATCTAATACACCTCTTTTCATCTTTAGCTCCTGAAAATATATTTAGATTTAATGACCTTGGTGGTTGTTTAGCTTGTCACAGTTGAGAGAGATCCTGGACATTGAATTGTGTTAAATTCCAGACATAATAAGATCTTTATCTACATGGTAGAGAATGGGCAGTCTCATTTTCCAAACCTCAGAGGGCTGTGTTAGAAACAGAAGCCAAAAATGCACAGAATGGAAAATGCAAAATGTTAAAAATCTGAAGAGGGAAATTGGGAACCTAATTATAATAGGCAAGGTAAAAATAACAAGCCTGACACATTTAACAGTCAGCTTGACAAGCATGATTCACGATAGGTTTATCTTATTGGTTTACCAGAGTCTCTGGTGATTCTATAAACTGAACTAAACTAAAACCATTTTCGTTGTTTATGTGTTCAAGGATACAGGACTTTCCCTCTCTTGCCTTTCTCTTTCCTTCTTATAAGGAAGGGGAATTAGAATAGGAAAGACACTAGAATGTATGGACATAACTTTCCTATGTTCATATGTAAATATACATAACTAGTGTAACTCCACATCATGTACAACCACAAGAATGGAAAGTTATACTCCATATATATATATATATATATATATATATATATATATATAAAATATGTCAAAATACATTCTACTGTCCTGTATGACTAAAAAGAACAAATAAAAAAATTGAAAAAAAATCCCATTTTTGTCTTTGTTCCTTGACAAAGATTATTTTTTTTCTGTTAATAAATAATATATGTGCAAAATAATTAACTGTCATCTCAGTAATTCTGTGAAATAAAAACAGATATGCATATTAAAATCACAGAGATAATTTTTTTTCTACCATTAGTTTGGTGAACTTACAAAAGTTTATAGTGTATAGAAAAGGTTAGTGTAACAAATGTTAGCACTTTATAGATTATTATAAATTGTTATAATTTAGAGAATAATTTGACAATGTCTACAAAATTTTAAGTGCACATACTGTTTGACTCAGTGATTTTATTTTTACAAATTTATCCTATAGTTATAACCATATGTATATACATCCATAAAGAATTTTGTGCATGAATATTAATTGAAGCTTTGTTTTTCAAAGGAAATATGTAGCTGGTTAAATATCTCATGGTGCTGTGCATGGTGGCACACACCTGTAATCCCAGCTGTTTGGGAGATTGAGACAGGAGGATTATGAGTTCAAAGCCAGCCTTATCAACTTAGTGAGACCCTGTCTCTAAATAAAAGATACAAAAAAGCCTGGGGATGTGGCTGAATGGTTAAGAGTCCTTGGCTTCAATCCCCGGTACTAAAATGAATGAATGAATGAATGAATGAATAATAAATAAATAACTTATGGTGTACCCCCATCAGGTAATATTATATAGTCACTAAAATGAACATGGTAAGTATTTTTGCACTCACTAGGACGTATTTTGAGAGGAAAAAACAAGATACAGAAGAGGGGTATGAGATGACATTTACATGAGCCACTAGGGTTGCCATAACTAAATACTACACACTGGGTGTCTTCCAGAACAAAAGTGTATCTTTTCACAGTTCTGGAGGCCAGAAGTCTAAGACCAAGATTTCAGCATGTCTGGTTTCTTTTAAGGCTTCTCTCCTGTTTTATAGTTGGCTGTGTCTTCACATGAGTTTTCTTCTGTGTGTATGTACATTTGGCATCTCTTATGTGTCCAAATATCCTATTAGAAGGGCACCAGTCAAATTGGATCAGGACTGACCTAATGGCCTAAATTTTACTTCATTACCCCTTTAAAGGCCCTTTCTGTGAATATAGTTTATTCTGAGATTCTGAGGGGTGAAGGCTTCAGCATTTGAATTTTGGCAGTTCATAATTCCTACAAGAATATCATTTGCATAAAAGTAGGAATCCATAAGCCTATATTCTTGTATAAACATAGAATATTTTTTGAAGTATATACAAAGAATTAGAAGATTGGTAGGGGGTGCCTTGAGGTTGAAATTTGCTTTAAAAAATGTAAAACTCTATACCATTTTTTACAGTTTAACTTTTTTGCATGTATTAACTATTTTGTCTCTTTTAAATGGATAATTTGGTAAAAAAGGAAAAAAAAGATTTTTTTATTATAACATTTCTTCTATCAAAAAAATTCTCAAAAAAAGGAAAAAATAGGAAACAGTATAAATATTCAGTGATAGGGGAATTTTTTTTTATACAAGCCATTTATTTTTATTTTTTTATTATTAGCTACACATGACATAAAAATGATCTTGGCAATTCATACATTTGAAACAATTGGGATATAATTTCTCATCCAATTGGGGTATAATTTCTCATGGAAATTTTAAATCAATGGTGGCACAGCTGTTTAATGAAATAGACAACTATAGGCAATGATCATCATTCAGTTAAAAAAAATCCTGTGTAAGTGACAGAAATCAGTCTTTCATCCTTTTGTCTGGTGGAGACCCATTCATTAATACTGGAGTACTCTACTCCTGCGGGTGTTATACTTCAGAACCTCCTTGAGTGGAGAGACAAAGGAAAAAATGGTTGCAAAACAGCAAATCATGTAAGTAGAATTTGGAAGCTACAAAGGTGAAAGAGAAAAAGAAATATGGAAGTAGAAAAGGTAAAGAAAAGAAATGTAGATGGGAAGAGAAGCAGGAAAGAGGGAAAGAGGAAGTAGTAGTAGAAAGAAGCAAATGAAGGCCAGATAGTCAAGTGTAGCAGATTGAAGTGACAGACCAGCCTGGGCTCTTCTCTGGCCCCAACACCTACTTGGCACATTATTCACTATCTTCAACATTGGTATCTCATCTGTGAATTTTATGTGATTGTGGTGAGCATTCATTCATCCCACAGGTATTGAGGCCTATTATGTTCTAGGTACTATTTTAGGGGCTAGGGATTCATCAATGGAAAAAAAAAAGTGACCCCTGAGAAAAACCAAACAAAATAAAACAAACAAACAAACAAACAAACAAAAAACAAAGTGCTATAGTCTGGATCTTGATATAGCACAGAGTGTGGGGTTGGATTCTTTGTCTCATGAATTTGAAGAATAAAATTCACAGACACAAGGGTGAGAGCAAAGTAACAGGATTTATTAGAGTAATAGAAAGAAAGCAGAGCTCCCAAAGAGGGAGGGGTCTCAAGAGAGGGATACCAAAGAGTGGCTATGGTGGCTATTGTCTAGGGGTTTATACAGATCTATAGGTTTAAGGAAGTCAGCCCCTTGCCCAATCCTTGATAAGGCATTCAGTGTCCATGAGGTATTCAGGCAGCCTTAATCTAATCAAAACATCAATCAGACATTTTTTCCTTCTTTGGAGAAGCATGGACCCCAGTCACGTAAGTAAGTCCTGATTTAAAAATAGCCTTTTTATAAGTTTCTTAACAGATATCTGCAGCTGCCCAAGAAATTCCCCAAGTGCTTATCACCCTATGCCCCCAGCCTTATATCTCTTCCTCCTAAAATCAATGTTACCCAGAGGCCTATGTGTCAAAGGCTTGGTCCATAGCCAGGGATGTTCTTGAGAGGAGGTAGAACTTTTAGGAAATGGGTCTTGTTAGCAGAAGCTAGGTCCTTGGGAGTGTGACCCCGAAGGGGATATTAGGTCCCATTCCCTTCCTTCTCTCTCTATGCTCTCCAGGTGCCACATATTCCTGCCATGATGTACTGTGCTGCTACAACCCCAAGGGCAACAGGGTCCAACAACCATGGGCTGAAATGGTGAACTAAAATAAACCTTTCTTCAAGTTGATGGTTAAGTAAAATGTAGAAGGATTATTCAGAGTCAAATGTTGATAAGAGTGGAGGGCAATGCAACAAAATGAAACTGAATCCCCTCCTCTCGCCATGCACAAAAGTTAACTCAAAGTGGATCAAGGAGCTAGATATCAAATCAGAGACTCTGCATCTGATAGAAGAAAAAGTTGGCTCTGATCTACATGTTGTGGGGTCGGGCTCCAAATTCCTTAATAGGACACCCATAGCACAAAAGTTAATAACAAGAATCAACAAATGGGACTTACTTAAACTGAAAAGTTTTCTCTCAGCAAGAGAAACAATAAGAGAGGTAAATAGGGAGCCTACATCCTGGGAACAAATTTTTACTCCTCACACTTCAGATAGAGCCCTAATATCCAGAGTATACAAAGAACTCAAAAAATTAAACAATAAGAAAACAAATAACCGAATCAACAAATGGGCCAAAGACCTGAACAGACACTTCTCAGAGGAGGACATACAATCAATCAACAAGCACATGAAAAAATGCTCACCATCTCTAGCAGTCAGAGAAATGCAAATCAAAACCACCCTAAGATACCATCTCACTCCAGTAAGATTGGCAGCCATTATGAAGTCAAACAACAACAAGTGCTGGCGAGGATGTGGGGAAAAGGGTACACTTGTACATTGCTGGTGGGACTGCAAACTGGTGTGGCCAATTTGGAAAGCAGTATGGAGATTCCTGGGAAAGCTGGGAATGGAACCACCATTTGACCCAGCTATTGCCCTTCTTGGACTATTCCCTGAAGACCTTAAAAGAGCGTACTACAGGGATACTGCTACAACGATGTTCATAGCAGCACAATTCACAATTGCTAGACTGTGGAACCAACCCAGATGACCTTCAATAGATGAATGGATAAAAAAAATGTGGCATTTATACACCATGGAGTATTACGCAGCACTAAAAAATGACAAAATCATAGAATTTGCAGGGAAATGGATGGCACTAGAGCAGATTATGCTAAGTGAAGCTAGCCAATCCCTAAAAAACAAATACCAAATGTCTTCTTTGATATAATGAGAGCAACTAAGAACAGAGCAGGGATGAAGAGCAGGAAGAAAAGATTAACATTAAACAGATACATGAGGTGGGAGGGAAAGGGAGAGAAAAGGGAAATTGCATGGTAATGGAGGGAGACCCTCATTGTTATACAAAATTACATATAAGAGGTTGTGAGGGGAATGGGAAAATAAACAAGGAGAGAAATGAATTACAGTGGATGGGGTAGAGAGAGAAGATGGGAGGGGAGGGGAGGGGGGATAGTAGAGGATAGGAAAGGTAGCAGAATACAACAGTTACTAATATGGCATTATGTAAAAATGTGGATGTGTAACCGATGTGATTCTGCAATCTGTATTTGGGGTAAAAATGGGAGTTCATAACCCACTTGAATCTAATGTATGAAATATGATATGTCAAGAGCTTTGTAATGTTTTGAACAACTAATAAAAAAACATGAAAAAAAAAGAGTGGAGGGCAAGACATTGTAGAAAGAAAGTATTTTAAGACCAAGGAACTAGGTCTGAGCAAAGTGTACATGAGCAACCACACAGCAGTGAGCAGGAAAACGTGGGAGAGGAAATACGGACAAGGCCATAGGGTACTCTGTGTGCCAAGTTATTACACATCATTAGTAGATATGTGAAGGAGAGAACAGATTTACAAAATGTTTAGCGGGTTAAGACTTGTTGATTGACCAGAGATGAGCATGATGAAGTGAACTGGATTTGGAGGTGATTGGTCACATTTAGGCTGGAATTTAAGGGAGAAAGTAACTTTATATTGGGGTGGGTTGGTTAGTTCTCTTTTGGACACAATGAATCTGATGGATCAAAGGAATATCCAGATGGCGATGTCAGCAAGAAGTTAAACAGAGAAGTGTGAGGACCCCAAAAGATGCCAGGACAATAGTTTTGAGGCTATCAGCCTGTAAATAGATGGTCACATATATCCCAAGAGTATTTATGAGCATCCCAAGAACCACTATTATAAGAGTTAAAGAGATTTTTTTCCCATGTGCTGTTTGAGAAAAGCTGTGAACTGAGGGAGAAACACTGGAGAGATCAGCATTTGTGGGATGAGTGAAGGGGACTGAGTCGGAGATTGATGCAGAAAGGAGGAGAACCAAGAAGGAGTGATGTCAGATCCCAAGAAACAGAGTCAGGCCAAGGGATCACTTGACATGGATCTGAGTGATCTTGTGAGACCAGGACAGACAAGAGTTAAGCTGACTCTGGTGACTGGAGGTCACTGGTCATTGTGGCAGGAACCAGACATCAGTGGCTCGTGGAGTGAGTGAGGAAGTAGAGAAGTAGAGAAATTAGTTAGAGGGAGGTTGGCTCTATCACAAAGCTTGTGAAGGGAGTAGCAGTCGTAGGCCTGAAGGCTGGGGTATTCTGTTTCAGGAGACATTGGTGGTCCCAGTCAGGAAACCTGGAGAGGAGAACGCTCCTTGCATTGTCAGAGAAGTTGGTGTTGAGGTCTCTACAAGCTCTCATTTCACCATCTTGGCAAATGAGATTACTGATGCCCAAGGGAGGCAGCAGAAAGAAAGTGGGAATTTGGCACATGAACTTTTCACTGGAGGAGAGTTTGATGAATCAATACGTGGAAATGACAGACGGTCCTGTAAACGTGGGACATCTCTTTTAGAGCTGTGGAACTGACATATCGTCTTTGTTCCTCTCCATGAAAGACTGAGGTGGTAGCTATAGCTAGGGGTGTGTGTGTGTGCGTGGCATCATGGCAGCCCAGAGGAGAGCTGGTTTCAGGAAGGAAGCAAGAGCCAACAAGGATAAAGCCTGCAGAGGGCTCTGGACATGTGGACAGAGCAGTCACCACTGGATTTGCTAACATGGAGGTCAATGAGGAGCCTGGCAGGGACAGTTTCAGCACGGAAGAGGAATGCGACCTGACTGGGACTGGCAGAGCATGGAAGAGAATGAGGGATGGATGGGGGATAACAGCGATACAGAAAGCCTTTTCAAAAGGTTCTGCTGTGTGTGAAGGTGGAGGCAGAACTGGGGGAGCTGTAACAGAGTGAGGGAACTTGTAGGGACCTCTTAAAAAATATGGGAAAAAGGCATGAGAGGAAGGAGAAGGACCCAGAGTGTCCCTGTTTTGCTAAGATACATGGAGCTCCTGATAGGCAGAAACCTAGAAAGTCCCATATTGGCCTGAGGTCAAATGAGGAGATGGATAGTGGAGGTGAGAAAAGTGAGACCAAGAAGAGTTAGGCATTTCTGCACAAGTCTTGGTCAGACAAGTGGCATTTGAGTACTTCTATTGGACAAGTTTATTGGGCTCTGGAATACTTAGGAGAGGTTTGTTACTAGATAGGGAGGACAGCATATCTGTCCAACTAGCATGGCTCCCTTCCATCCAACGGCAACCTCATGGAAGCTGGCAGAGACCATGGGAGCACCCTTTGTCCACTGGGCCAAAGGGCCTGGTTCATTACAGAGCCTACCTACAGGCCTGTGTCTAAGAGAAAGCTTTTGCCTCTGGTATGGGGGCAATGCTGGCTGGAGCCCTCAGTCTCCTCCTATCTCATGCTGTTGCAGCCTTTTCAAGTGTGGTTCCTTATCCCAAGCCATCTCTCCTCTCCTCTTCCTGCTATCCTCAGAAGAGATAGACCAGTTATTGCTGCTGCTTCTTGTACTGGGAGACTTCCCTGTTTTTTGTTTTTTATTTATTTCTTTATCTCCTCACTAGTATGTGAGTCCCTAGGCTGGGATGGGGCAAGGGGTGGAGGCCAGAGGTAGAGGAAAGGTGGGGATTGAGTCCCAGGCTGATGTGATCAGTAGCAATGGGAGTCACATGGACTTTGTGCAACCTGAACCCTGACCCTGTCCCTCTGTCTGAGCAGGGATTTAGGACCTTCTGAAGAGCTCATTGTCAGGGAGTTATTGACTAAAGGCAGGATGAAAGTGGGGGCCCTTCATGATTTAAAGTGGTGGGGCTGCAGCAAGACAGAGACAGTTCATTTTCACAAGATAGGGCTTACAGCAACATTTTGTTTGGGGGAGCTACCAAAAGACTTGTCTCGAAGCTACATTTCAACAGCAAACACATTCATTGCACTTCAATTGCAAGTGTACTCTTCCCACATGGAGATGGGTAGGTCTTGGTCAAGGAGTCAAAAGCCTGTCTGTCTTATAGCTAGATGTAGGGTCACTATTGGCGCTCCTCGTCAGGCCTGGATTTCTTATGCTTCCTCATTTGCCCAGGGATCCTTGGATGTGCAAGTCTGAAGTGGACCAAGTTTTCTCATCTCCTCAATTATCTTCTTTCCATTCTCACTGCTTGTGAAATTAACCTGCTAAAGTCTGGGACACTTGAATCTTGTCAGGGTTATTACTTAACGGAGGTGGGAATAACCTGTGTATAAGCACCCCTGCCCACACTTTGAAGTCCCAGTGGAAGCACTGTAAGGAGGAATTTCATGGTGTAGAGTGGGTACTTTTTAGGCTCATTCCAAGGTATCTGAAATTCCTAAATTTAACCCAGCCAGAGGATTTCTAGTCTATCCACCCAAGGGCTGGGCTTCGACAAGTCTGTTCTCTCAGACTCAACCATATATGCATGGTCTGCCAGAATTTTTTAAATGGTCAATGTCAGAAAGGTAAAGGGAACTGATTGCAAATTCTTCTCAGAAGTCGTAGGTTGTTCTCTTTTTTTGCTTCCTCCTCGGGAAAATTCAAAAGTCTGAGATATTATTTAGCTCTGTTTCTTCTAGCTTGTGTTCCAGTCTGCAGTATATGCTCACTCTGTCGAGGAATTTCTTCTTGTTTTAGGGTGGATTTTTCTCTCCATAGCCACTGTCTCCTTCCTTGGAGCCTATAAAACACCCTTTTCTGTTCTGCCTCTCTGCTTCTTTTCTATTATCCAAAGAGCCATCTATTCTCCCCAATTTGCATTTTCTTATATTTCACTTGTTGTAGTTCTTTACTATTCTTGTTACCTGTTTTCTAAATCTGGAGGGAACATAGTTTCTCAGCAAAGACAATGAATTCATTATCAACTATGTGAAAAATTATGGGTCAGAGAGATGGTGAAACAAGTGTGAAGATTTGGGATAACGTCACAGCTAGGGATCATAAGTAGCTACGTGTAAACCAAGGATGTATATGCTACTAAATTCATGATAGGTAGGTGGGTGCTCATGGAACCAAGGGATGATGGCAGGAACAGCGGGATCAGTGCAGTTAAAGGGTTGGTGGAAGGAAACACTCTCAGAATGAGAATAACAAAAAGAAACAGGATCTGGAGTTCAAGAGAGAAGTTCTAAGAGATGGTGATGGGTAACATTGTCCAAGGACTTAGATGGGCCCAATTGTAAGGGGATGACTTTGGTCATCACTGATGACTTAGGTCAGAGCAAGTTCAGGTGAGAAGTGGAGGCAGAATCCAGATTAGAGCGAACTAAAGAGTAAGCAGAGAAGACATGGACAGAAAGCATGTGGCCAACTCTTTAAGGAAGAGAGAATGGAAAGAGAATGAGTCAGTGGAGCAGCAGCTGGAGAGAGAGCTGATCAAAGGGCAGATCTTTTAGGCAAAAATAGATTTTGGCATGTTTTTAGACAAAAATAAATTTGTTTATCTTTCGTTTCATTAGTGTGGAAAGTTTGTCTTATGAATGTAAGAATTCCAACTTTTATTTAACTTATTATTCTTTAAAAAAATTTTGTAAATAATTTTTATTTGTACATTATAATTACACATGATAATAGTGAGATTTATTGTGACATGTTTGTATCATGTTATTACTCTTTTTGCATCGTTATAATTTCTTTATTTTTTCTCTTTTCTATGTCCCTGTCTTGATCATCTTTTATAAACTTCTGTTTCTTTTTCTTTTCATTCTTTCCCTTCTCTATTCCTCCTTTCCATTCTTTATCTGTCTTGTAAAACAGAAGTTGATGTGAAAGTGAAGGATATTCTTATTACTTAGTTTATTATTGAATCCATTTTAAAAAGTCTTTCCTGATTTTAATTAATGTGCACTTATAATTAGTTTAAAACATCTTAATTCTAATGAAAAACTTCAACAAGCTGATTTTGATGCTTGGATTGATAAGATTAAATATGTTTTACATGAAATTTTTTTTTAAAAATTTAATATTTATTTTTTAGTTGTAACTGTACACAATATCTTTACTTATTTTATTTATTTTTATGTGGTGCTGAGGATAGAACACAGGGCCTCACATGGGCTGGGCAAGCGCTCTACCACTGAGCCACAATCCCAGCCCCTGATTTTTTTTTTTTTAATAATGAGAACAAGAAAGACAAGAGATGGAAGACAAGCAAGTCTGGCTAGGTCTGGTTCTGATCATTTCTCTCTGTTGCAACACAAAAGCACCAACACAAAAAAGACTGATAACCAAACCCACTTTCTTCAGGCCATATGGGTCCTAAACAAGAAAGTTAGATGATGAAGACAGGGCCTATGAATAGAATTTGTAATTTTACCAACTCCCCCATTTAGCAAACTAAAACTTTGTCACTGGGAAACCAAGAACAGAGCAGGGGACCTGAATAAACCCTACAGCTTCACTTGCTTTTAATTGACTTTAAAAATCACTAATTTTGGAGGTCACACAGCTGAGTAATAATATCCCACTAGTTTGCTGTAGATTATACCTCTGTTGTGTGGGTTATTGATGATAACAGTTGCCTTGGTTGCTTTTCAGGGACTCAAAGGATGTTTATGTTGGAAACACTGACTCTGTACTTGAACCTGTACAGGTGTCTGATGGGAGACCTTTGAACAGCAGGGTGCCATAAACACCTATACATCATGCTAATACTGCCATTTTCTGAACAAGTGTCCCATGAAGAGCCATGAGGTATAATTATTCATGCATGGACCACTAATTCCTTCACCTCCAATTACTCTTCCCCATGCCTTATTAAATCGCCCTCTTCTTTATTCCATAAATATCCTCACATCCTATCCTCAGGAAGGTGGATTTGAGAGTTGGGTCTTCCATTTCTACTTTGGCTGCCTTGTGAATAAACTCTCTTTTGAATAACTCATTGATCCACTTACTGGTACATAGTATGGCTGGCAAAATGAGCCTGGTTTGGTAACAACCTAGTGGGCAAAAGTCTTTTGACATTTATCTCAACTCAGAATGTACCACACCAAGACTGAACCCTAAAATAAGCTGTGGACTTGGGTGATAATGATGTGTCTGTGTAGCTTTGTCAATTGTAACAAAAGTACCACTCTGTGCAGGATGTTGAAAAGTGAGGGAGGCTGAGCATGTGTTACGGTAGAGGATGTATTGGAACTCTGTATTTTCCACTCAATTTTGCTGTGAACCCAACACTGCTATGAAAAACAAAACAAAACAAAACCCTACAAAATCTTGGCCACTGTAAACAAGTTAAAAATAATATAAAACCATGCATTAAAATTTAAAATAGCCAGTGACCAAAGTTAGTCAATATAAGTATTATAGTAATATTATAGTTTCTATTCTTCCATATTTATTGTCATGTATAGAAATAGATATATCACTATATACACGAAATATATGGGAAACATATATAGGAAATAGGGATTTTTTGAAATCCCGTAAGTCTAGAAAGTCCTAGTATTAAATAGAATGAGTTGGTCACCATATTATTGTTTTTATATAGTATTTTATTTATTGTTCATCTATTTGCTTGTTTTTGCAGTGCTGAGGGTCAAACCCTAGGCCTTTCACATACTAGGCAAGTGTTCAATCTCTGAGCAACATCCCGTTTTTCTATTCCTTTCTCCTCCTCTCACCTCCATTTCCCTCCCATTTCTTCCCCTTCCCTCTCTCCCTCCCTCCCTTCCTCTCTTTCATGTGGTACTGGTGGTAGAACACAGAGATACTCTACCATTAAGCTATAATCCCCTGCCCCATTTAAAATTTTTTTTTTGAGACATGGTTTCACTAAATTGCAGAGCCTAGAAGACTCTCAACTGTCATCCTCCTGCCTGCGTCTCCCAAGGAGCTTGGATTACAGGTTGTGTTAATACACCTACGACTATTCTTTCTCCCCCTCCCCCTCCCCCTCCCCCTCCTCCTCCTCCTCCTCCTCCTCCTTCTGTACTGAGGATGGAATCCAGGTGTGCTCTATTACTCAGTTACATTCTGAGATAGGATCTCATTAAGTTCCCCAGGCTGGCCTCCAACTTGCAATTTTTCTGCCTCAGCCTCCCAAGTAGATGGAATTACAGGTATGTGACACTGTATCCAGTCTCAGACCTTTTTTTTTTTTAAATGTGTTTTATGAAAAGATAATGAAAATATAGTACATGACTTCTGAGTGCCAATTCTTCCTTGGGTGGTCAGGGGTCATACACAGGTCTGCACTGAGCCAGCTTAGCTCCTTGACCACTCCCACACCGCCACCATCCTCACTCGCAGGCCAGCGCTCACCCAGACTCACCACCAGGAGGCAGAGCAGAGAGCACACTGTCATACTCAGCACTGACAGTGTGTTCCCTTCCTCAGGAAGGGATGCTGTAGCAGGCTGCCAATCCAAGGAAGCTATCTTGGGACTTAGCTTTATACAAGTTCTGTGTGGAGGCAAGGACCACTGTTTGCAGGGTGGGTCTGCTATCAGTGCCTCCTACGGGAAAACTCAGGCTCTTTCACTAATGACTCTCACCTCAGGACCACCTTCAGCTCTGTTCCATTTCCCTTTCTGGAGAGTCCCTTAAAGTAAGCCCCCTTCTTCATGAAACTTTTTCTGTTTTTGAGGGAGGTGGGAGAACTTCCTGTTTTGGAGGGAGGTGAAAATGGTATGTGAATAATAGTCCCCCCCCCCTTATGTTGTGATAGCTGGCACCATTTAATTTAGCTTCTCAATCATCATCTGAAAAGAAAACATTCTAGAGTAACATTATTAACAACAGCTCTGATAAAGCATGGTCACTATTACATATCTTAAAATAGGTACAAGAGGTTTTACATTCACAGAGTATGAAACAGTACTGTCCTACATCTGTAATACTAGAGGATACAATTAAAAAAGCATTATTTGAGGCTTGATTCTACTTTTCCAGCAGAGGGCCCAAAGGATCATTTGACAGATGGCACAGTTTCAAGTACTCACTCTCTTCACGAACATCAGGGAAAAATAATTTTAAAAAAATTTCATTGCTTGAAATTTATCTGTGTAAATTTTCTATGTCCTCTTGATTCAATTTGGGTAGGTTATATGCCTCTAGAAATTTGTCGATGTACTCAAGATTGCCTTTTTTATTAAGGTTTAAATTTTCAAAATAGTTTCTTATTTCAGTAGTGTCTGTTGTGATATTTCCTTTTTCATCATGGATTTTAGTTGTTTGAGTCTTTTCTCTTTCATTTTTGTTAGCATGGCTAAGGGTTTATCAATTTTATTTATTTTTTAAAGATTCACTTTTTTTTTCGTTGATTTTTTTGTTTCAATTTCATTGATTTCAGCCCTGATTTTAATAATTTCCTATCTTCTATCGCTTTTGTTGTTGATTTGTTCTTCTTTCTATAGGGCTTTGAGATGTAATATTATGTTATTTATTTGTTGACTTTCTACTCTGTTAATGAATGAGCCAATGCAATAAATTTTCCTCTTAAAACTGCCTTCATAGTGACCCAGAGATTTTGACATGTTGGGCTGCTAGTCTCATTTACCTCTAAGTATTTTTTAATTTCATCCCTGATTTCTTCTGCTATCCATTGGTCTTTCAATAGTGTCTTATTTTGATTCCAGGTGTTAGAGTAGCTTTTATTTTTAATTTTATCATTGATTTCTAATTTCATTCCATTATGATCTGATAGAATGCAAGATATTATCTCTATATTTTTGTATTTGCTAAGAGTTGCTTTGTGGCCTACAATACAGTCTATTTTAGAGAAGTATTCATATGCTGCTGAGAAGAAAGAGTATTTAGTCATTGCTGAATGAAATATCCTGTATATGTCTGTTAAGTCTAAATTATTTATTGTATTTTTTAGTTCTATAGCTTCTTTATTTAGTTTTTGTTTGAAGGATTTATCCAGTGGTGAGAGAGGTGAGTTGAAGTCACCCAAGTTATTGTGGAGGTCTATTTGATTCTTGAAATTGAGAAGGGTTTGTTTGATGTACATATATGCTCCATTTTGGGGGTTATAAATATTTACAATTGTTATGTCTTCTTTAAAATTTTTTTTTAGTTGTCAATGGACCTTTAATTTTATTTATTTATATGTGGTGCTGAGAATCAAACCCAGTACCTCACTTGTGCTAGACAAATGCTCTATCATTGAGCTACACCCCAGCCCATTGTTGTCTTCTTGACATATAATCCTGGAGATAATCTGTAGCCTAATGATGTCTGCTGGGAATCTGACACACAAAGCCTTGTGGTCCCGCACGTTGTTTCTGCCTCACTCCATCCCTCCTGCTCCCACCCCCACCTTCTCTCAGGTAGAACAAGCATCACACAAACTTGCCTGCAGAGCAAGGGCAGCGTAAAGGATACCAGGCTGAACAGACTTTGGATGAGAGTGGTGCTGGTGGAGGAGGTGGTGAGGATGCTTGCAAACAGCCATACAGAGAGTTATGGGGATTATGACCAGTGGATATATGGATAAGGTAGACTCAACTTGCCTAAGGAAGGAACTCCTCCATTAGAACATACCAACTGGTAAATAGAGATACCTGAGGACCAGGTGATCAGGCAATGGAAGAAGATGTCATATCTCCCGATGTCATTTGAGAACTATGAAGTGCACTTGTGGCAAATCTGCCATCTTAGTCTGTGTTGTGCTGCTTTAACTGAATGTGTCAGACTGGGTAAATTTTTTTTTGAGACTGGGTAATTTATAAAGAACAGAAATTTATTTGTTTCATGGTTCTGGAGGCCAGGAAGTCCAAGATCAAGAGGCCTACATCTGGCAAGTGTTGTTTTTTGCTGTGTTGTCCCATGGTGGAAGGCAAAAAGGCAAGAGAGCAAGAAGGAACCAAACTCAGTTTTATAACAATTCCCACTCCCAATAAGGACCCATGGTTATGACAATGACCTTAACCTATTTGTGAGGGCAAAGCCAAAATGACCTAATCGCCTTTTAAAGGTTTCATTTTTCAACAATGTTGAAATGGGGATCATTTCCAAATGCATAAACTTTGGGGGAATAAATTCAAACCATAGCCACACCATATTACAGTATTCCTTAATGGGAAGCCACTTGGAAGTAGAGTGCTCATTGCCTTGTCCTGTGGCCTTGGGATGAGACGGTGACTGCTCAAGATAGACCAGGGGTGGGAGAACTTGAGATGGAATAGAGTTGGGAGCTGGGTTCTGTTTTTGCTGGCAAAGAAAGTCATGCTTCCTGTGTGGTGTTAGATGAAGAAATAGATGTCTCTGTAAACGCCTGATAAGAGTACAAAGGACTTTATGAATCAGTATATGTGCATGGGAGTGAGGTAACTTTGAGAATGGCTGCTAGGATAAGCAAAAGTTCACAAAAGAGAAAGGTGGTCCCTATATTTAGGATCCCTTTGCTTCCCAGTCCCAAATTGAAATATGAATTTTGGGCTAGAGCCCAAATTTAGTAAACCATATACTTAGTATGAATGAGGCACTGAGTCCAATTCCCAGCACCAAAATAAATAAGCAAACAAGTAAAACAAAATAAAAATTGGTGGGGGATGTGTTGTTTATAATAAAATAGAAGAATAATATGAAGAAGAGAAGAAACCATTTGTATTACATATTGGCTAAGAAACCTACGCAATAATATCAAGCATTTCTAACAACAAACTTAAGATGTAAGTGCCATTATTTTCTCTATTTCCTTGAGGAAACTAAGGAATACAGATACAACAACTTGTTGCCAGGCCTCATAGCCAGTAAGTGGTAGAACCAGGCTTTAAGGCTAGATGAATTAGATTTAGGAGTCTGTGTTCTGACCAGGGCACTCACTGGGCCTCAGCCTAAATGTCTCACTGGTAGATCTGATGTGGTTGGTGTGGGCCTGGAAATTTGTAGGGGCCCTGGACACCCACTGTCTGGAAGAATGAGAGGAGGAGGTTGTGCTCTGGGAGAGAGATTGTGCTTTGTGATCTCTGAGTGTAATATGCCCTGGGCTCCAGACATTTTGGGGGAGTAAATGGGATAGTTAAGCAATTAGGCTTGGAGTAGAGGCATGAAACAGGACTATTAGTCTCTCCTACATTTAGTATATGACATCAGTGAAGCTCCTGATTCTTCAAGGGCCCCTCATCCCCTGGCCACACACATAACTTTACTTCTGAATAGCCACAAAACTTTCAAAATGTCTCATTTATGGCTATGTACTATCCAGCATAACTCTGCCATTAAAATAACAATTACTCTCCTGTATAAACCCATATACATTATGGAAATATGTTTGGGAAGTTTCTGGAGACAAGTACATGAAGGGCAGGGAAGGCTTCAGAATCTGAGGCAGGGTATTCTGCTGTGAGGTGATCATGGCTTTTGGTGGTAAAGACTTAACTGATACGGTTTTTGAATGATTCATACATAGTGTCAGATTCATACATGGTATCAGGTACAAATTGCATTGAGCAATCTTAGGTATGAAACACATGTTTTACATGACTATTATTAGATACCTGTAACAGACGTTTTCTAGTGGAACCATTCCCATCATTTTTAAAATTTAAAATTAAGTTGCTTATCATAAGCAACTTACACAGATTAGAGCCATCATGCTAAAAGTATTCCAGAGTAAAGGATCCACTACTATCCTCTTTTTAGGAACCCCATCAGGATGTTCAATGATGTTGTAGTTTGGATAAGTGTTGCCCCAAAGCCCAGGTACTAAAGTCTTCATGTACAGCTTGTTTCCATTGGAAGGTGGTGGAAAATTTAAGAGGGGGCACCTAGTGAAAGGTCTTTAGATCATTGGGAGCCCTCACAAGTTTTTTAAGACTCTGGTTCTTCCTTTCTCTGTTTTACTCCCTTGCCAAGGGGTGAGCAGTTTCGTTCTGCCATAGCTTCCTTTATGATGTGCTGCCTCACCAAAGGCCCAAGGAAATAAGGTCAGCTGATCATGGATTGAGTTGCCAAACTTGTGAGCCAAAATGAATTTTTTTCCAGTTTGTTAAATTGGTTCACATTATACATAATAGGTGGGATTAATTGTTACATATTTATACATGCATACAATATGACAAGATAATTTGACCAATATCATTCTAAGATAATTATTTTTATAAGTTGGCTATCTCAGATGTCTTTTTGAGAAACATACGTGAATAAATACATAAATAAATTTCCACAAGATTTGAATGGCTCATTCTAATTTATTCACTTATTTATCTATTGCAGTGCTGGGGATTGCACCCAGGGCCTTGTGTATCATGGTTTTTCTTTTTGTGTACTCTTTGCCCAGCATTCCCAGTTGACATTTCCTTTTTGATATTATTATTTTTACTGCATTCTTGAAGTTTGAGAAGATACAATATTGCTGGTAAAATAACCCTATAGAATAGATTTGTTCAGTGGTAGCTCCAATGAAAATTTGCTGACATCCTTTACTCTTATTTTCTACTTCTGTACCTCCTTTTAAGGCACACTTATGATGTGGCGACAGGAAAGGAAACTGTGAGAACCCTTGGAATTCCAGAGTCACTGTTGGAGGCACATGCTGAACACACTGGTGAGTGGTGACAGTACACTGTGCGTTTTGGGTCTGGGTAAACCATGCCATCATAGCACCCCACTCATGCCCCCCCCACTCCTGCAGTGTCTGCTCTGCACACTATTGACCGTTGTCTTTGGACAGTGGGGAAGGGGAGCTTTCGTGCACCAGAGCTGTGCTCTCGAGGTGTGGAGTGCACCCAGACTCTCAGACAGTGATGCATGGGGGATCCTGGTGCTCACTCTCCAGTACCAGCTTCCTGGCCACAAGCCATCCTGCACTCACCCATCTGTCCTATTGTCTTTGTGTAGTTGGCAAGCAGTACTGAGTCCTCCGTCTGTCCATCAGGCATGTGTTGGGCAGAGCGCTCTGCTCACAGGTGAGCCTGACTGTGAAGGGCCCTTCCATAAAGGGTCGTCTAGAGGGCAGAGGAGGGAGGGGACACAGGACTGCCCCTGCCAGCTGGGACATGCTCTGTGGTGCCTGCACAGTTGTGGACTTGCTCCATGGTCTTTCACCTCCGCTGGCTGGATGACCAGGCATGCTGAGAGCCTGGGGTCTTGGTTATTTTATGAAGCATGATGAGGAGTCTGAAGACACTTTAGAGCATATCAGTAGAAAATTGTAATTAAACATTTTGAAACATATTGGACACCCTGAGTGATTTGGGTGCCACATCTTCTTAGGCCAGGCCTATGAGGACGTGTGTGTGGAAACTCACAGCCTTTCTGTTGAGTGTAGAGCTCTGGCTAAGAACCTCCATCAACCAAACTTCACTTTGGTCAGCTGCATCTGAGAGTTTGACGTGGAGACAAATAAGGGCCAAAGGACTGGTTTATAAAATAGCCTGGGCCCCATCAGGTCCCTGTTCCATTTGTTGTTTGGATGCTATTTGCTGCTTATTTGACTGTGTGTGACAGGCTGAATATTCATCATAAATGAGATATTGCATGGTGGCAGCGGATGCAGATCCTGGTTTATAGGAACTACAGAGCAAAGTCTGCTATTGGGATCCCCCACAGTTGCCAACCCCAAGTTGGAGTGGGAGGGTCATGGTCCTGACTATGGGCTCAACCCTAGGGAGGAGAGCGGAAATGAACACCCTGGCCTGCACCTACAAAGGAACAGGAAGGGGCTCCAGGACAGCCTCTGTCCTCAGAATCTCCAAAAGGGCTGGCTCTGTGGGAAGCTGTCCTGAACCTGGGTGGTGGCAAAACACCCACTGGCGAGGGGGTAAAAGGAAGTGCCTGCCCACAGCCTGGGAGCAGCTCAGAGCAGATCCTCCAGCCGGTTCTCGCTTGTGCACAAGAGCAGCTTTCCTGGTCCTTCCTGGGCACTTGGCTGCCCACTCTCAGTTGCCCCGCTGCATCTTCTGCCATCCCGGACTGAGATGGACAAGTTCCTTCTCCTGCTCCTGATGCTGGGTCCTTTGCCTGTTGTGTTCTTCCAAGGTGTGGTCCAGAGGGTGAAGGTGGCTGGGGAGCAGACTCAGGATGATGATCTGACTATGCAGGGCAGTTAGTGCATGTTGAGGGGAGGAGGCCAAGGGCAGGATTCTGAGATGATCTGACCATCAAGAATTGGAGGTCTGTGTGTGTGCTGAGCTCACCTGGATGCCTAGCAGGGCAGAGTTGAGGTCTCTTTCCCAGATCTCAGAGGGGGGTTCCTCTCTCCCTAGGAGAGGTTGGGTAGGGGTGTTCTTGTCAATTTAGGGCATAGAGTCTGCCTGGCTGACCCCAAGAGGCAGGCAATGATTGCTTAAGACTTTCCTTGTCTAGGCTAGCCATGTAGCAGGAAGAGGTCACTGAATGGCTTATCTTCAACCAGTTTTTTATAGCACATGCATCGTTTTCCACTTATAGGTGGATGTCATGTGGATAACTGTGCTGTGCTGTAAAACGTGTGTGCACTCAAATATTCCTCCCAACTTTCAAGCCAGCACAGTCCTGTGCCGAATCCACTTCTCCATGGATTCTGGACTCACAATAGCTTTACATAGCTGCTCAGACCTTGTTCTGCTCATAGCACTATACTAAGGGGGTATCTCTCATGTCATAAATTTTCCCTAAATTTTTCCCTAAATTTGAAGAGTGAGCACAGTAATAGTACTAGGAGGAGATTAGCTTGGATTTAGGGAATGAGATTTAGGGAGGCAGAATCTCTCATTGTTGTTTAAGTATAAGACTTGAAGTTGCTCCATCCTATCTCCTTACATCTCACCTCCCAGTATTTTCTTTTCTTTTCTTTTTTTAATATTTTTTAGTTGTCAATGGATCTTTATTTATTTATTTGTGGTGCTAAGAATCGAACCCTGTGCATCACACATGCCAGGCAGGTGCTCTACCACTGAGCCACATCCCCAGCCCCCCCCCCAGTATTTTCATACCAACAAGTAGCATCTAATTTTCTTATTAAATGTTATTTATTATTTAAAAAATAATTTTCATGGGAAATTGTTAACATACCACAAATTTGCATATTAAAAGTTTAAACCAATTTGTTTATGCTTAATGTAATTTGAGTTCAACAGGTCAGAGCTTCCATATCCTTAAGATTTAGTGAAATCAATCTAATGCAGTTCTTGCCCAAACTGTGTATGGAGTACTTAGGGCCATGCTTTGTGCCTGAATGTGTGTCCTACCCATGTTTCTCCCTGTGGGCTCATACCTGGGCTCAGTCTTCATGTCCCCTTTTCTCAGCTCACGCCACAGTGTGTATGGTCTGCAACATTTTCAAGAATGGCAAATGTGTGGAAGGCAAAGGCAACTGCACCCTGAAGGAGGGCGGCGAATGCAGAACGCGGGATATCTATTCTTTCACTTTAAAAGGTATCTAAAACAATAAGTTAAAAAAATAACCACAAAGAAGGAAAAGATAAAGAAAAAAAAAGGAATGCTACTGAGAAATATGAGGGAGCCCTTGCCAGGAAGTGGATATGTTTCTAGTTTGAAGACCAGACTTGGTGTGTGGGAAAGTCTCTTACTTTGAGGCCAAGTTTTAGTTTCTGGCACTAATGTGAATGTTCTTCTCTTCCAGATGGCTTTTTCTACAACTACACTATATTGGACTGCTCTAAACCATGTAAGGCTTGGAGATTGGTTCGTGGATATCTGAGGGTTGCAAGTTTTTGCTGCAGAAGTCGAAATTTCTGTAACAGATATCATGGAAAGATAGCGAAACAATTTGTTCACTGACAGCCAATTCCTTTACCTGTTTCCTGTCCCAGGTGTCTCTGGTCAATTTATATGTATTCAGTTGAGGACGTGATATCTCTGATATCTCCACCTAACTCCATCTCTTCTTCTTCACCTCTTTCCTGGCCACTGGCTCCTCACCCACCCACACCCAGATACCAGACACAGCTCATTATTGTCTCCTTTCCCTTCTACATTCCCTTCTAAAAATCACCATCAATCTTCCTTGACTTGCCTTTCCCCCCACCCTCAGTGAATTCCTGTGCCTGACTAATTTCTAGCTTCTAGTTCCACCAATTTAGAAGTGAATGTCGAGTGCCTAGCCAGGTGAGGGTTCCATCTTACACATCAGGAGTTGAAGGGGTCAGTGGAAGACCAGGAAAACATGTCAGCAGGTAGATGGGCAGAGGGATCCTAAAGTTTAAGAAGACATCCAGACCTGAGGCAGGCAAGCTGGGATCATCGACTTCCAACACACAGCCAGGACTTACTGATAGCTGCAGTCAGAGATCTAAAGAGGTGGTCCTGAGCTGAGATGGAATGGGGTGATGAATCAGAGACCACGATGGAGAGCTGGTGAAGGTCACTCTGCAGGATTGATGGGTGAGGATCAGAGAGGCAGGAGGAAGTACATGACTGCTTTCTGGGACAGCCTGGAGGTTACTGGTAGAGGAAGTTCCATGCAGAAGTGGGCAGAAGCCACGGTACAGTGGGCTGAAGAATGAGTGGACTGTGACAAGATGAGGGGTGACCTGTGCAAGTCTACAGGAAGCTTGAGAAAAATCAAAGAGTGCCTTTAAAAAATATTGATCTTAATATTCATTTATGCATAAAAGTTTAGTCTTCAGTCATCATTCTTAGTATCAGGTGCTTTTCTCATGAGGACTGTAGGAATCTCTGCCACCACCTTTTCCTTTTCTTTTTTGATTTAGAAAAAGGTTTTATTTCATCTTAATTTTTTTAATTTTATTTTTTACACAAATAGAGCACAACTTTTTAATTCTCTGGTTGTACATGATGAAGAGTCATACCATTCATGCAATCATATCCATACATAGGATAATAATGTCCATCTCATTCCACTCTCTTCCCCCCTCCTCCCCCCCGCCCCTGCCCCGGCTTAATCCAAACTTCCTCCATTCTTCTCATGTCACCCCCAAATTATGCATAAGCATTCATTTATCAGAGAAAACATTTGGCCTTTTGGAGGGGGATTGGCTTATTTTGCTTACCATGATATTACCCAACTCCATCCATTTACCCATAAATGCCATAATTTTATTCTTTTTAAGGCTGAGTAATATTACATTGTATATAAATACTACAATTTCTTTATCCATTCATCTTTTGAAGGGCATCTAGGTTGTTTCCATAGTTTAGCTATTGTGAATTGAGCTGCTATAAACATTGAGGTTTCTGCTTCACTGTAGTATGCTAATTTTAAGTCCTTTGGGTATAGACTGAGGAGTGAAATAGCTGGGTCAAATGGTGGTTCCATTCCAAGTTTTTTTTTTTTTAATATTTATTTTTTAGTTTTAGGTGGACACAATATCTTTATTTTATTTTTATGTGGTGCTGAGGATCTAACCCAGTACCTCACGCATGCCAGGCAAGCACGCTTCCACTTGAGCCATATCCTGAGCCCCCATTCCAAGTTTTCTAAGGATTTCTATACTGCTTTCCAGAGAGGTTGCACAAATTTGCAGTCCGACCAGCAATGAATCAGTGTACCTTTTTCACCACATTCTCCCCAGCACTTATTGTTGCTTATATTCTTGATGATTGCCATTCTGACTGGAGGGAGATGAAATCTTTGAGTAGTTTTGATTTGCATTTCTTTAATTGCTAGAGAAAAAATGATGGTTAGATGCCATAAGTAGGTGGCTGTGCCTTAACTGTATGTGTGTTGTCAGGCCCAAGGGCCTCTTCCATCTTTGTCAAGGGGAGTGCTATCCTTCTCTCCTTTCATACAACACCCTGCCGCCATCTTATTTGCTTTCTAGTATTTTAAAAACACTTATCACTCCTAATACACATTTCTTCTGCTGTTTTGTCTTTTTTTTTTTAAATTAAGTTATTTATTCTTATTTGTTGTACAAGATGGTAGAATGCAATTCATTTCATATTACACATATAGAGCACAATTTTTCAAGTCATTGATTGTAAACAAAGTATTTTCACACCATTTGTGTCTTCATTCATGTACTTAGGATAATGATGTCTAACTCATTCCACCATCATTTCTACCCACTTTCTTCCTTCCTGCTTCTCCCTCCCCTTTTCCCTATCTAAAGTTCCTCCATTCCTCCCATGCTCTGCTCCCCATCACCATTATGAGTCAGCATCCTCATATCAAAGAAAACATTTGGCCTTTGGGTTTTTGGGATTGACTTGCTTCACTTAGCCTTATATTCCCCAACTCATCTATTTACCTGCAAATGTCATGATTTTATTCTCTTTTAATAAAGAGTATTGCTGAGTAATGTTCCATTGTGTATATATACCAAAGTTTCCTTATCCATTCATCTGCTGAAGGGCATCTGGGTTGGTTCCACAATTTAGCTATTGTGAATTGTGCTGCTATAAACAGTGATATGACTATGTCCCTGTAGTATGCTGTTTTTAAGACCTTTGGGTATAGACCAAGGAGAGGGATAGCTGGGTCAAATGGTGAAGCCATTCTAAGTTTTCCAAGGAATCTTCATACTGATTTCCAGAGTGGTTGTACCAATTTGCAGTCCCACCAGCAATGTGTGAGGTGCCTTTCCCTCAATATCCTCACCAACACTTATTGTTGTTTGTATTCTTGATAGCTACCATTCTGACTGTAGTGAGATGAAATCTTAGAGTAGTTTTGATTTGCATTTCTCTAATTACTACAGATGTTGAACATTTTTTCATGTTTGTTGATTGATTGTATATCTTCTGAGAAGTGTCTGTTCAGTTCCTTGGCCCATTTATTGATTGGGTTATTTGTTTTTTTCTGGTGTTAAGGTTTTTGAGTGCTTTATATATCTTAGAGATTAGTGCTCTATCTGATGTGCTTGTGATAAAGATTTGCTCCCATTCTGTAGGCTTTCTATTCACCTCACTGATTGTTCTTTGCTCAGAAGAAGCTTTTTAGTTTGAGTCCATCCCATTTACGTATTCTTGGTTTTAATTCTTGCACTATAGGAATCTTATTAAGAAAGTTGGGGCCTAATCCAACATGATGGAGATTAGGGCCTACTTTTTCTTCCATTAGGAGCAAGGTCTGTGGTTTAATTCCTAGGTCTTTGATCCACTTTGAGTTGAGATTTGTGCATGGTGAGATAGGGGTTTAATTTCATTTTGTTACATATGGATTTCCAGTTTTCCCAGCACCATTTGTTGAAGAGGCTATCTTTTCTCCAGTGGACATTTTTGGTGCCTTTGTCTAATCTAAGATAACTGTAGTTATGTGGGTTAGACACTCTATCTTGTACCCTTGGTCTACAGGTATATTTTGGTGGCAATACCATGCTTTTTTTTGTTACTATTGCTCTGCAGTATAATTTAAGGTCTGGAATAGTGATGCCACCAGCTTCACTCTTCTTGCTAAGAATAGCTTTGACTATTATGGGTCTCTTATTTTTCCAGATGAATTTCATGATTGCCTTTTCTATTTCTATAAGGAATGTCATTGGGATTTTGATTGGGATTGCCCTGAATCTGTATAGTGCTTTTGGTAGTATGGTCATTTTGACAATATTAATTCTGCCTATCAAAGAACAAGGTAAATCTTTCCATCTTCTAAGGCCTTCTTTAATTTTTTAATTTAGTGTGTTGTAGTTTTCATAGTAGAGGCCTTTTACCGCTTTCGTGAAGTTGATTCCCAAGTTGTTTTTTTTTTTTTTGAGGCTATTGTAAATGGGGTGATTGTCCTAATTTCTCTTTCAGCAAATTTGTCACTGATGTACAAAAATGCCATTGATTTATGGATGTTGATTTTATATCCAGCTACTTTGCTGAATTCATTTATTAGTTCTAGGAGATTTCTGGTGGAATGTTTTGGATCTTCTAGGTATAGAATCATATCACTTGCAAATAGTGATAATTTGAGTTCTTCTTTTCCTATCCATGTTCCTTTAATTTCTTTCATCTGTCTGATTGCTCTGGCTAGAGTTTCAAGAACTATGTTAAATAGAAGTGGTGAAAGAGGGCATCCCTGTCTTGTTCCAGTTTTTAGAGGGAATGCTTTCAATTTTTCTCCATTTAAAATGATGTTGGCCCTAGGCTTGGCGTAGATAGCCTTTACAATGTTTAGGTATGTTCCTATTATCCCTAGTTTTTCTAGTGTTTTGAATATGAAGGGATGCTGTATTATATCAGTTGCTTTCTCAGAATCTATTGAGATGATCATATGATTTTTATCTTTGAGTCGATTGATATGATGAATTACATTAATTGATTTCCGTATGTTGAACCAACCTTGCAACCCTGGGATGAACTCCACTTGATCATGGTGTACTATCATTCTGATATATTTTTGTATTCAATTTTCCAGAATTTTTGCATCTATATTTATTAGAGATATTGGTCTGAAGTTTACTCTCTTTGATGTGTCTTTGTCTGGTTTTGGAATCAGGGTGATATTGGCCTTATAGAATGAGTTTGGAAGTGTTCCCTCTTCTTCTGTTTCATAAAATAGTTTGAGGAATATTGGTGTTAGTTCTTCTTTAAAGGTCTTGTAAAACTCAGCTGTGTATCCATCTGGTCCTGGGCTTTTCTTGGTTGGTAGGCTTCTGATGGCATCCTCTATTTCCTTGCTTGAAATTGATCTGTTCAAATTGTGTATATCATCCTGATTTAGTCTGGGCATATCATATGACTCTAGAAATTTGCTGATGCCTTCAATATTTTCTATTTTATTGGAGTACAAATTTTCAAAATAATTTCTAATTATCTTCTGTATTTCTGTAATGTCCATCATAATATTTCCTTTTTCATCACAGATATTAGTAATTTGAGTTTTCTCTCTCTGTTAGCATGACTAATGGTTTATCAACTTTATTTTTTTTCAAAAAACCAGCCTTTTGTCTTGTCAAGTTTTTCAATTGTTTCTTTTGTTTCAGCTCTGATTTTGATTATTTCCTGACTCCTACTGCTTTGGGAGTTGATTTGTCCTTCTTCTTCTAGGGCTTTGAGATGTAATGTTAGGTCACTTATGACTTTTTCTTCTTTGAAGGAATGAACTCTTGCATGAACTTTCCTCTTAGAACTGCCTTCATAGTGTCCCAGATATTTTGATATGTTGTATCGGTGTTCTTGTTTACCTCTAAGAATTTTTTAATCTCCTCCTTGATGTCTTTTGCAATCCATTATTCATTCAATAGTATATTACTTAGTCTCCAGGTGTTTAAGTAGCTTTTATTTTTTATTTTATCATTGATTTCTAATTTAATTCCATTGTGTTCTGATAGAATGCAAGGTAGTATCTCTACTTTTTTTTTTTTTATTTACTAAGATTTGCTTTGTAAGCCAAAACCAAACAACCAAAGGCCGAATGTTTTCTTTGATATGAGGATGCTGACTCATAATGGTGATGGGGAGCAGAGCATGGGAGGAATGGAGGAACTTTAGATAGGGAAAAGGGGAGGGAGAAGCAGGAAGGAGGAAAGTGGATAGGAATAATGGTGGAATGAGTTAGACATCATTACCCTAAGTACATGTATAAGACACGAATGGTGTGAAGATATATGTGTTCAATCAATGACTTAAAAAATTTGTGCTGTATATGTGTAATATGAAATGAATGGTATATTTTATACCAACCTTTCACCTTTAGTATAACAAATTATAATAAATAATTTAATAATAAATAAATAAATATATAAAAGGAAATTCTTTACAGTTTCTAGTTTTGAAATTTAAAGTAGCAATAAATTACATTTTAATCTATTAAGCTAACAAAGTTTAAAATCATGTTAATATTAGAAAGGAGGAAATGGCATTCCTCATAGAAATAGAAAAAGCAATCATGAAATTCATCTGGAAAAATAAGAGACCCAGAATAGCTAAAGCAATTCTAAGCAGGAAGAGTGAAACAGGTGGTATTGCTATACCAGACCTTAAACTATACTACAGAGCAGTAGTAACAAAAACAGCATGGTATTGACACCAAAACGGGCTGGTATGGTACAAAATAGAGGGCACAGAGACTAACCCACAAAATTACAACTATCTTATATTAGACAAAGGTGCCAAAAGCATGCACTGGAGAAAGGATAGTATCTTTAACAAATGGTGCTGGGAAAACTAGAAATCCATATGCAACAAAATAAAATTGAATCTCTATCTCTCACCATGCACAAAAGTTAACTCAAAATGGATCAAGAATCTAGGAATTAAACCAGAAACTCTGCATCTAATAGAAGAAAAAGTAGGCCCTAATCTTTATCATGTGGGGCTAGGCCCCAACTTCCTTAATAAGACACCTATAGCACAAGAATTAAAACCAAGAAGCAACAAATGGGATGGATTCAATCTAAAAAGTTTTTTTTTCCCAGCAAAAGAAATAATCTGTGAGGTGAACAGGGAGCCTACATCCTGGGAACAAATTTTTACCCCTCACACATCAGATAGAGAACTAATCTCTAGGGTATATAAGGAGCTCAACAAGATAAGCACCAAAAAAACAAATAATCCAATCAATAAATGGGCCAAGGACCTGAAAAGACACTTTCAGAAGAGGATAAACAATCAATCAACAAATATACAAAAAATGCTCATCATCTCTAGCAATCAGAGAAATGCAAATCAAAACTGCTCTAAGATATCATCTCATCCCAGTAAGAATGGCAGCCATAATGAAGACAAACAACAAAAAGTGTTGGCAAGGATGCAGGGAAAAAAGGTACACTCATACACTGCTGGTGGGACTGCAAATTAGTGCAGCCAATTTGGAAAGCAGTATGGAGATTCCTTGGAAAGCTGGGAATGGAACCACCATTTGACCCAGCTATTCCCCTTCTCGGACTAGACCCAAAGGCCTTAAAAACAGCATACTACAGGGACACAGCCACATCAATATTTATAGCAGCACAATTCACAATAGCTAAACTGTGGAGCCGATCTAGATGTCCTTCAGTGGATGAATGGATTAAAAAAATGTGGCATTTATACACAATAGAATATTACTCAGCACTAAAAAAGAACAAGATCATGGCATTTGCAGGGAAATGGATGGCATCAGAGAAGATTATGCTAAGTGAAGTTAGCCAATCCCCCCAAAATAAATGCCAAATGTTTTCTCTGATATAAGGGGTGTGACTCAAAGTGCAGTAGGGAGGGTGAGCATGGGAGGAAAATTACCTCTAGATAGGGAATAGGGGTGAGAGGGAGAGGGAGGGAGAAGGGGAATAGCTAGGAGATGGAAGGAGAGGGTCATCATTATACAAAATACATGTATGAAGATGTGAATTTGGTGTTAACATACCTTATATACAAACAGAGATATGATAAATGGTGGTATAAAGGTGTATTGTGTTGGGAATGGATAATTATGAATGTAATGCACTCCACTATTGTCATCTATGTAAGAAATAAATAAAACATAAAAATTAAAAAAATATTGGAAAGGAGGAGAATAGAAAGTTCTTTTAAGAAGATTTTCTATAATGATAAAGTGTTTTCTTTCTTTCTTTTCTTTTTCTTTTTTGGTGTGTGTCTGAAAAATTTGATATTATTTACCATAGGTATTAACCATGTGAATATCTCTTATTTTGGTAATTTTAATTCTAGGAATTTATCTTGATGAAAAATTGTAGATGCCAATAAAGGTATGCATCAGAAAAAAAAAGATTTGCTTTGTGGCATAATATATGGTCTATTTTAGAGAAGGATCCAAGTGCTGCTGAGAAGAAAGTGTATTTGCTCATTGATGGATAATATACTCTATATATGTTAGTTAAGTCTAAGTTATTGATTGTATTATTGAGTTCTATAGTTTCTTTATTTAGCTTTCATTTGGAAGATCTTTCCACTGGTAAAAGAGGTGTGTTAAACTCATCCAGAATCATTGTGTTGTGGTCTATTTGACTCTTGAACTTGAGAAGAATTTGATTGATGAACATAGATGCTCCATTGTTTGGAGCATATATATTTATAACTGTTATGTCTTGTTGATGTATGGTTCCCTTAAGCAGTATGAAATGTCTATCTTTATCCCTTTTGATTAACTTTGGCTTGAAGTCTACTTTATTTGATATGAGGATGAGTTAGGCATCATTACCCTAAGTACATGTATGAAGCTTGCTTATGTAGACCATGTGAATTATATACCTTTCACCTTCAGTCTGTGGGCGTCTTTTCCTATGAGATGAGTCTCTTGAAGGCAGCATATTGTTGGGTCTTTTTAAAAAATCCAATCTACCAGCCTATGTCTTTTGATTGGTTAGTTTAGGCCATTAACATTTAGGGTTCTTATTGAGACATTATTTGTATTACTGGTCATTTTTGTTTATTTTTGGTATTAAGCTTGACTTGGTTTCTCCTTTGGTTGGCTTTTCCTCTATTGTAGTTCTTCCCTTTGCAGAATTTCATTGTTGTTTTTCATTTCCTCCTCATGGAATATTTTGCCAAGAATGTTTTGTAGTGCAGGCTTTGTTACTATAAATTCTTTTAGCTTTTGTTTATCATGGAAGGTTTTTATTTCATTGTCAAATTTGAAGTTTAATTTTTCTGGATATAAGATTTTTGGTTGGCATCTATTATCTTTTAGAGCTTGGTATTTGTTGTTACAGAATCTCCTAGCTTTGAGAGTCTGGGTTGAAAAATCTGTGGAGATCCAAATTGGTCTTCCTTTGCTATTCATGGATTCTATTGTTGTAGTATCTTGGTTTGTTTGGGGCACTTTCCTCCCTTGTATTTTCATGATGTCTATGTATGTTCCTCCTTGTAGTGTGGATCTGAGGTATTACAGCTTTTGCCCCATTGTCTCATAGTGTCCCTGCAGGTTATCAATACCTTACCTTTAAGGGAGAGATCAATATTACAGCACTCAATGTACCCAATGAGCAGCCATATATCAGTTAGCTTCTATTTTTACATTTATAGTTTTGTCACTATAATCAGAAATTATGAATTTGGTTATCTTCTACCATATAATAAATAGATTTGCATAATGGTTTACAGTTTGTGATGGTGAAAGGGAGTACTGGGGGGTTGGCTGAGATATTTATGAGGTAGAATGTGAGAATATGCAGGTATTAGATTATATGAGTAGTGAGAGGGCAATCATAAGAAGTTGGCTGTTAGTAAGAGAAACAAGAGATAGGCAACCTCATGCAAGACTCCCTGTTACCTCAGCAATAGGATAACGGTTAGCGCCCCTAGTAGAGAAACCTTTGATGCAGCCAGGCCCACAGGGACCTTGGTGATGTCTTACCAGGTCCTTATTGTTGTCCCTTGATAGAAGTGGTGCTACCCCAGTTTTGTGGCAGTGGCAGCGTCAAGCATATGTCCCCTGATGTTGGGCTGTGGAGCCACGCTTTGGTGAATAAGGAACCCCAATGTGGGGTGGCTCTTCCTCCAGAACTCTGGGCCCTGATGGCATGGGGCCCTGTTTTGTCTTCTAATCTTCACATTAAACTCCCTGTCTCCTTATCCATTTCTTCATTCTATTTTCCTCACCAGTATGATGCAAAAGTACAGAATATTATTAACATATTTGGTCATTTATTGTATATAATTTTAAGTTACCCATTCATAAATTAAAAAGAAATTCTTATTTTTATGTTTCTCTTTTAAAGACTGATAAAAATAAATTCATCTTTGGTTGATGTTTATGAAATTAAAGATTTTTGAACAAATAAAATCTTTTAAAAGTATTTTTGTATTTCAGAATATCACATTTATGTATTTAAAAAATTTTTTTTTGCCTCTCAAAGTGACCTAAGCTAGAGCTAAAGAAAATGCAGGTTGATTGAACCACTATAGAGAATGGCCTATGTACATGTACTATGTCATGTAAGCTGTTAATTGCTGAGCAAACTGGTGGCAAGTACAAAGGATCTTTCAGAACTATGTCTGAAATGGTTCTTGTTATAGTTTAGATATGAGATGTCCCTAAAATCTCCTGTGTTAGTGCAGGAATGTTCAGAGATAAAGGGATTGGATTGTGAGAGCTGTAACCTAATAGTTCATAGTGGATTGAATTAAATAACTAGTTGGTAAATGTAGACAGGTGGAGTGTGGCCAGAGGAGGTGGGTCACTGGGGGTGTGACCCGAAAGGGGTCCTCTTCCCTGTGGCCTCTTCCCCCCCTCTCTCTGCTTTCTGGCCACCATGGACAATGGAGCAGCACTTCTCCAACACGCCCCTCTGCCATGGTATTCTGCCTCACTTTGGGTCCAGAGTGATGGAGTTGGCTGACCATGGACTGAACCTCTGAAACAATGGGCCAAAATAATGTGTTTTTTTCTCTTCTAAGTTGTTCTCATCAGATATTTTTTTCACTGATGAAAATCCAATAACACAGTTCTGTAAATCAAAACTTGTAAAATTAAAAGTTATTGAAAAAACTCTACTCAAACCTATCATTAGAGAGATTTTTAAAAAACTTGATGTATTCCTACTATCCTTCTCCTCATAAACACACACAATTATATAAATATGTATGTAATATATTTCTATGAAATATATATTTAAAGGGGAGAATCACACATTAAATATCATATTGAATAGCAACTGTTCTTTGAAGGCCTGAAATAAGGCTACAAGACAAGGCCTCAGATTCCTGATTTGTCTTAGAGCAATAGAGACAGATTTTGCTGAAACTCACCCTCTCAGTCTCTCTCCTAGACCATCTCTTTCATGAGAGGGGTCAGGGGTAGGAGAACCAGGAATATACTGCTATTGTCTCCTCTTCTCCAGGCTCACCAGAGCAGAGCAGAGCAGAGCAGGTCAGCCACCCCACCCCACCCCACCAGCTTGTTCAAGGCCCCAGGAGCAGAGGTCCTGCACACAGGGGCAGGTTCTGAAGTCAGATCTCTGGTTCTTTGGCTGCACCACTGCTCTGAGATCAGCAGGGATAAGTTGATGGCAGAGGAGTGGACATTCCTTGTGTCCTGGGTAAACAGAGAACACTGTCCTCCTCTAGGTCACAGTGCAGTGGTTTTGGTGAGTGATTGGGCTCCCTATGAATCTCCATCACTGGGATCCTTAAGAAGTAATACTCTTCCAAATTCTTGTTGTTCCTTTCTGTGCCTGGGGTGGTGGGGAAATGTGAAGATGGTGCAGGAAATGCCAGCAGGGAGGAAATACTTTTAGGCTCCTTCCCCTGCATGGCCCAAGTAAACTGGAAAGGGTTTATGGTAGGTACATTGTAATCAGGGATGGTATACCCTGAGCCTGAATTTGCCCCTCCATGGGACTTGGGTGGCTTTTAGATGGTACATTGTAGATGTAAGATAATTCAAAGTGTGTGTTCATAAACAGGTTTTGAACCACATAAAATGGTTTTTATTTTTCTTTTCATTTTTGTTTTTTGCTACTGGGTATTGAATCCAGGGGTACACTACCACTGAGCTACATCTCCAGTCCTTTTTGTTTTGACACAGAGTCTCATTAGGTTTTCAAGTCTGGCTTTGAACTTGTGATCCTCTTGCTTCAACCTCCCAAGTAGCTATAGTGATGTTTTCTCCAATTGAGACCAATATGTGCTTTATCTCCTTACATATTGATGTGGTGTATATTGATTGATAGATTTTTAAATATTAAACCACATGTGAGTCTTTCAATCTCTCACCCCTATAGATATGAGGTACACACAAATGTCTTCTTTTGTTAATGTTCACATGCATTGTGTGTTTGCAGGAACTTTGAGAACAAAGTATGGAATGGCTTTGGACAGTAGGTATGGGGACACTAAAAACAAGTGTTGGCATTTTTCTCCTTTACTGTACAACATGCCTTTATTCCAGTGGCAAACTGTCTCTCTTGCTGTATACACCTCTATTCTTACTGCCTGGTATATTTTTTTTAGCAAGACATACAAGTTCTCAGTTAAAGATTACAGTTCATTATTTTCAGTTTGCTTAGGTTGAGCCATCTGAACAAAGTTTACAGAGTTCCAGGATTGATTGAAGAAGATGCTAGACATAACACTCAACCCACTGAGTCACATCCCAAGCCCAGAGGATGGCTTTTCATTATGAAATCACATGAAAAATTTTAAAATAATTGCGAAACACCCTCTTTAAAATGCTGTCTTAACACTTTCAGGCTGGTACAATAAAATGCCATAAATTGTGCAATTTATAAACAGAAATTTATTTCTAGCAGTTTCAAAGTCTGTGAAGTTCAAGGTGAAGGAGTCCACTGATGTGGTATTTTGTGAAGGTGCTCTTCCTGGTTCATAGATGATAATTTCTTGTTTTTTACTTTTTCTTCTCTCTCTCTTTTTTAAAGACACACTTGTTTGGCATAATGATCAGAGGCTTACATTTCACTAATAGCATAGATTCAGAAATTAAAATTTACGTTAAAACTGTTTTTTGGAATACTTCATACTTTCCATAGTACAAAAACTAAAATAACCAGTAATGCAGTTAGTTACAAATAGAGTTCGTGAATTTTTTTCCATCCAAATGAATGTCATCTAAACCACGTCTTCAGCATAGCTGCTAGGTCCTCAACCAGCATGCATGACTGAGTTCACTCAAGTGTTGTGACCTATAGCTTCTCTGCCATTTTTCTGGATCTCTTCTTATTTAAGGTTTGCTTCCTGGCAGTAAATGAACCTTCTGTCATAGCTGCTGCTGGAACTGCGAGAGCCACTTTGGTTTTATGGTTTGCCAAAGTATTGGCTCCCACCACCAAAGGGACTAGAGTTTCAGCTCTGAACTTTTCTCCTTTCCTGGGCCCAAAATTTGAAGACGGACTGTTGTAATTGACAAAATCATTATAACTTCCACCACCTCCATCATTGCTTCCACCATTAGCAAATCCATTGTAGCCCTTCCCACTGCCCACAAACCTATCACTACACTGAAGTTTCCTCCACAGCCAAAGTAGTCATTACCACCAAAAGCACCTCCTCAGCTGCCACCAAAGCTCCCAGAACCACTTCAACCTCTTTGGCTAGGTGAAGCTGCAGCCACCTCTGACTTTGATAGGGACTCCTTACTTCCAGTGTGTCTGTTCACAGTATGTCCAGAGAGTTCATATTTATGCTTTAAGTATAAAGGAGGATGACAGTCTTGTCTATGGAGTCAAGGTCAAAAGAGGTCACAGAAGCAAAGCCCCTCTTCTTGCCACTGCCCTGAACAGTTATGATTTCCGCTACTTCATTTCCCCATAGTGTTCAAAATAATCTTGAATCCCCATCTGATTCAAATGTATGATATGTCAAGATCATTGTCCTGTCATGTGTAACTAATTAAAACAAATAAAAAATGGAAAAAATAATAATCTTGTATGTGAGGTTCTTCAGTGTCTTTCGTGCCAACCACAAAGATCTTTTCCACCATTAAATGGGCCCCTGGTCTTTGAGAAGCTTCTCTTGACACAGCCCTGTGTGACAATGCACTCATGGCTTCATCTATCTCCTCTGTAATGGCATAAGGGACAAACCCATGGTTCCTGGAGCGCTTGGTGTCTGGATCTCTCCTCACTATGCAGTTTGGGTGTTCCCCATTATTTAGAAAGTTTTCCCAGACCCTTATAGAAACTTTGCCCTCTGATGAAGAGCTTCCAACACTGTTGGGACTCCTTAGGAGATTCTGCTTAGACTTGCAGCAGTGGGAAGAGAGACTGGAATGATGCTTCCTCATTAGCATCCACAGGTGGGGAGCAGATGGCATATGTTCTATAGATTCACATGGTGGATAGGGCAAGGCAGCTCCCTGGGGCCTTTTATATGGGCACTAATGTCATTCATGACATTTTTTTCCACAACCTAATCAACTCCCAAAGGCCTTATCTCCTGACATTATCACAGTGATTATTAGTTCCTAACATATGGACTGAGTGAGTACATGGATATAGACATTCAAGCCATAGCAAATGCACAAATAAAGTTTAAAAAGACTGGTGGCTTTTTTTGGATTGTTTGTGAGTTTTTTTAAATTGTTCTTTTTAGATATACATGACAATAGAGTGTATTTGAACACATACACATACATGGAGCATACCTTCCCATTCTTGTGGTTGTACGTGATGTGGAGTTACCCTGGTCATGTATTCATATATGAACATAACAAAGTTATGTCTGATTCATTCTATGGTCTTTCTCATTATCATCTCCCCTTCTTTCTCTCCATTCCTCTTTGTCTAACCCAATGAACTTCTATTTTTCCCTCCCTTCCCCTTATTGTGTGTTAGCATCCACATATCAGAGAGAACATTTGGCCTTTGTTTTTTGGGGATTGACTTATTTCACTTACCATGATAGTCTCCAGTTTCATCCATTTACTGGAAAATGCCATAATTTCATTATTCTTTATAGCTGAGTAATATGCCATAATGTATATACATCATATTTTCTTCACCCATTATTCTGTCGAAGGGCACCTAGGTTAGTTCCACAGCATAGCTATTGTGAACTGAGCTGCTAAAAACATTGAGGAGGCTATGTCATTCTAGTATGCTGATTTTAAGTCCTTTGGGTATATGCTGAGGAGTGTGATAACTGGATCAAATGATGGTTCCATTCCAAGTTTTCTAAGGAATCTCCATACTGCTTTCCAGAGTAGTTGCAGCAATCTGCAGTTCTACCATCAGTGTATGGATTAAACCTTCTTCCCCACCTGCTCACCAACATTTATTGTTACTTATATTTTTGATAATTCCCATTCTGACTAGAAGAAGATGAAATCTCAGTGTAGTTTTTTTTTTTTTGCATTTTTCTAATTGCTAGAGATGTTGAATATTTTTTTTTTCATATATTTGTTGACTGATCATATTTCTTCTTCTGTGAAGTGCCTGTTCGGTTACTTTCCCCATTTATTGATTGGGTTATTTGTGGTTTTGGTGTTAAGTTTTTTGAGCTCTTTTTATATCCTAGAGATTACTGCTTTATCAGAGGTTCATGTGGTAAAGATTTTCTCCCAATCTATAAGCTCTCTTGTCACATTATTGATTGTTTCCTTTGCTGAAAAGAAGCTTTTAAATTTGAACCCATCTCATTTATTGATTTTTGATTTTACTTCTTGCTCTTTAGGGGTGTTGTTAAGGAAGTCAGATCCTAGGGTGACATGGTAAAGATTTGGGCCTACTTTTTCTTCTATTAGGTGTAGAATCTCTGCCCTAGTGCCTAAATCTTTGATCCACTTGGAGTTAATTTTTGTGTAGGGTGAGATATAGAGGTTTTATCTCATTTTGCTACATATGGATTTCCAGTTCTTCCAGCACCATTTGTTGAATCGACTATCTTTTCTCTATTTATTTATTATTATTATTAGTTGTTCAAAACATTACAAAGCTCTTGACATATCATATTTCATACATTTGATTCAAGTGGGTTATGAACTCCCATTTTTACCCCGTATATATATTGCAGATTCACATCGGTTACACATCCACTTTTTTACATATTGCCATACTAGTGTCTGTTGTATTCTGCTGCCTTTCCTATCTTCTACTATCCCCCCTCCCCTCCCCTCCCCTCCACTCCCATCTTCTCTCTCTACCCCATCTACTGTAATTCATTTCTCTCTCTTGTTTTTTTCCCCTTTCCCCTCACTTCCTCTTATATGTGATTTTTGTATAACAATGAGGGTCTCCTTCCTTTACCATGCAATTTCCCTTCTCTTTCTCTTTCCCTCCCCTCTCTCATCCCTGTTTAGTGGTGATCTTCTCATGCTCTTCCTCTCTATTCTGTTCTTAGTTGCTCTCCTTATATCAAAGATGACATTTGCATTTGTTTTTTAGGGATTGGCTAGCTTCGCTTAGCATAATCTGCTCTAGTGCCATCCATTTCCCTGCAAATGCCATGATTTTGTCATTTTTTATTGCAGAGTAATACTCCATTGTGTATAAATGCCACATTTTTTTATCCATTCATCTATTGAAGGGCATCTGGGTTGGTTCCACAGTCTAGCTATTGTGAATTGTGCTGCTATGAACATCGTTGTAGCAGTATCCCTATAATACGCTCTTTTAAGGTCTTTAGGGAATAGTCCAAGAAGGGGAATAGTTGGGTCAATGGTGGTTCCATTCCCAGCTTTCCAAGGAATCTCCATACTGCTTTCCAAATTGGCTGCACCAATTTGCAGTCCCACCAGCAATGTATAAGTGTACCCTTTTCCCCACATCCTCGCCAGCACTTGTTGTTGTTTGACTTCATAATGGCTGCCAATCTTACTGGAGTGAGATGGTATCTTAGGGTGGTTTTGATTTGCATTTCTCTGACTGCTAGAGATGGTGAACATTTTTTCATGTACTTGTTGATTGATTGTATGTCCTCCTCTGAGAAGTGTCTGTTCAGGTCCTTGGCCCATTTGTTGATTGGGTTATTTGTTATCTTATTGTTTAATTTTTTGAGTTCTTTGTATACTCTGGATATTAGGGCTCTATCTGAAGTGTGAGGAGTAAAAATTTGTTCCCAGGATGTAGGCTCCCTATTTACTTCTCTTATTGTTTCTCTTGCTGAGAAAAAACTTTTTAGTTTAAGTTAGTCCCATTTGTTGATTCTTGTTTTTAACTCTTGTGCTATGGGCGTCCTATTAAGGAATTTGGAGCCCGACCCCACAATATGTAGATCAGAGCCAACTTTTTCTTCTATCAGACGCAGAGTCTCTGATTTGATATCAAGATCCTTGATCCATTTTGAGTTAACTTTTGTGCATGGCGAGAGAAGGGGATTCAGTTTCATTTTGTTGCATATGGATTTCCAGTTTTCCCAGCACCATTTGTTGAAGATGCTATCCTTCCTCCATTGCATGCTTTTAGCCCCTTTATCAAATATAAGATAGTTGTAACTTTGTGGATTAGTCTCTGTGTCCTCTATTCTGTACCATTGGTCCACCCGCCTATTTTGGTACCAGTACCATGCTGTTTTTATTACTATTGCTCTGTAGTATAGTTTGAAATCTGGTATCGCTATACCACCTGATTCACACTTCCTGCTTAGAATTGCTTTTGCTATTCTGGGTCTTTTATTTTTCCATATGAATTTCATGATTGCTTTATCTATTTCTACAAGAAATGCCATTGGGATTTTGATTGGCATTGCATTAAACCTATAGAGTACTTTTGGTAATATCACCATTTTGATGATGTTAGTTCTGCCTATCCATGAACAGGGTATATTTTTCCATCTTCTAAGATCTTCTTCTATTTCTCTCTTTAGGGTTCTGTAGTTTTCATTGTATAAATCTTTCACTTCTTTTGTTAAGTTGATTCCCAAGTATTTTGGTTTTTTTGAGGATATTGTGAATGGGGTGTTTTTCCTCATTTCCATTTCAGAAGTTTTGTCGCTGATATACAGGAATGCCTTTGAGTTATGCGTGTTGATTTTATATCCTGCCACTTTGCTGAATTCATTTATTAGTTCTAGTAGTTTCTTTGTAGACCCTCTTGGGTCTTCTAGGTATAATATCATATCATCTGCAAATAGTGATAATTTAAGTTCTTCCTTTCCTATTTTTCTGCCTTTAATTTCTTTGGTCTGTCAAATTGCTCAGGCCAGTATTTCGAGAACTATATTGAATAGAAGTGGTGATAGAGGGCATCCCTGTCTTGTTACAGATTTTAGAGGGAATGCCTTCAATTTTTCTCCATTCAGAATGATGCTAGCCTGAGGCTTAGCATAGATAGCTTTTACAATGTTAAGGTAAGTTCCTGTTATCCCTAGTTTTTCTAGTGTTTTGAACATAAAAGGATGCTGTACTTTGTCGAATGCTTTTTCTGCGTCTATCGAGATGATCATATGGTTCTTATCTTTAAGTCTATTGATGTGGTGAATAACATTTATTGATTTCCTTATATTGAACCATCCTTGCATCCCAGGAATGAATCCTACTTGATCATGGTGCACAATTTTTTTGATGTGTTTTTGTATCTGATTCTCCAGAATTTTATTGAGGATTTTTGCATCTAGGTTCATTAGAGATATTGGTCTGTAGTTTTCTTTCCTTGAAGTGTCTTTGTCTGTTTTTGGAATCAGGGTGATGTTGGCCTCATAGAATGAATTTGGAAGAGCTCCCTCTTTTTCTATTTCCTGAAATAACTTGAAAAGTATTGGTATTAATTCTTCTTTAAAGGTTTTGTAAAACTCTGCTGTATATCCATCCGTTCCTGGGCTTTTCTTGGTTGGTAGTCTTTTGATTGCTTCTTCTATTTCATCCATTGATATTGGTCTGTTCAAATTGTGTGTATCCTCCTGACTCAGTCTGGGCAAATCATATGACTTAAGAAATTTATCGATGTCTTCACTATCTTCTATTTTATTGGAATATAGGGTTTCAAAATAATTTCTAATTGTCTTCTGTATTTCTGTAGCATCTGTTGTGATATTGCCTTTTTCATCCCGTATGTTAGTAATTTGAGTTCTCTCTCTTCTTCTCTTCGTTAGCATGGCTAAGGGTCTGTCGATCTTATTTATTTTTTCGAAGAACCAACTTTTAGTTTTGTCAATTTTTTCAATAGTTTCTTTTGTTTCAATTTCATTGATTTCCGCTCTGATTTTAATTATTTCTTGCCTTCTGCTACATTTGCTGTTGTTTTGCTCTTCCTTTTCAAGGGTTTGAGATGAAGTGTGAGCTCATTTATTTGTTGGTTTTTTCTTTTTTTGAGGAATGACCTCCAGGCAATGAATTTCCCTCTTAAAACTGCTTTCATTGTGTCCCATAGATTCCGATATGTTGTGTCTGTATTTTCATTTATCTCTAAGAATTTTTTAATTTCCTCCTTTATGTCTTCTGTAACCCATTGATCATTCAGTAACATATTGTTTATTTTCCATGTGATGTAGGATTTTTCCTTCCTTCTTTTATCATTGATTTCCAGTTTCATTCCATTATGATCAGATAAAATGCATGGTATCATCTCCACCCCTTTATATTTACTGAGGGTTGCCTTATGGCATAATATATGGTCTATTTTTGAGAAGGATCCATGTGCTGCTGAGAAAAAAGTATATCCACTTGATGATGGTTGATATATTCTATATGTCAGTTAAATCTACGTTATTGATTGTGTTATTGAGTTCTATAGTTTCTTTATTCACCTTTTGTTTGGAGGATCTGTCCAATGGTGAGAGAGGTGTGTTGAAGTCACTCATAATTATTGTGTTGTGGTCTATTTGATTCTTGAACTTGAGGAGAGTTTGTTTTATGAACGTCGCTGCACCCTTATTTGGTGCATAAATATTGATAATTGTTATGCCTTGTTTGGTGAATGGTTCCTTTTAACAGTATATAGTGTCCTTCCTTATCCCTTTTGATTAACTTAGTCTTGAAGTCGATTTTATTCGATATGAGGATGACCACCCCTGCTTGCTTACGAGGACCGTGTGCATGGTATGTTTTTTCCCAACCTTTCACCTTCAGCCTGTGTATGTCTTTTCCAATCAGATGTGTCTCCTGGAGGCAGCATATTGTTGGATTTGTTTTTTTAATCCATGTTACCAGCCTATGTCGCTTTATTGGTGAGTTTAAGCCATTAACGTTTAGAGTTACTGTTGATATATGGTTTGTACTTCCAGCCATGTTTGATTATCTATATTTTTTTTATATATTTTAATTTGGTTTGTTTCTCCATGATTAGCTTTCCCTCCGCCCTCTCGCTTTACTGAGTACTTCCCACTGTTGGTTTTGGTTATTGTTTTTCATTTCTTCCTTGTGTAGTGTTTTGCTCAAGATTCTTTGCAATGCTGGTTTTCTGGCTGCAAATTCTTTTAACTTTTGTTTATCATGAAAGATTTTTATTTCGTTTTCATACCTGAAGCTTAATTTTGCTGGATACAAAATTCTTGGTTGGCATCCATTGTCTTTCATTGTTTGAAATACGTTGTTCCAGGATCTTCTCGCTTTCAGCGTCTGTGATGAAAAATCAGTTGTTAACCTTATCGGTTTACCCCTGAATGTAATCTGCCTCCTTTCTCTTGTAGCTTTTAATATTTTCTCTTTGTTCTGTATATTGGATATCTTCATAATAATGTGTCTTGGCGTTGGTCTACTATGATTTTGTATGCTCAGTGTCCTGTATGCATCTACAATTTGTACATCCATTTCCTTTTTTATATCTGGAAAGTTTTCTATAATTATTTCATTCAACAGGTTGCTCATTCCCTTGGTTTGAACCTCTATACCTTCCTCTATCCCAATGACTCTTAAGTTTGGTTTTTTTATGTTATCCCATATCTCTTGGATGTTTTTCTCGTGATTTTTTACCAGCCTTTCTGAGTTGGCTAGACTCTTTTCAAGATGATATATTTTGTCTTCATTATCTGATGTTCTGGCTTCTACTTGCTCCACTCTGTTAGTGATACTCTCATTTGAGTTTTTAATTTGGTTTATAGTTTCCTTCATTTCTAGAATTATTGATTGATTTTTTAATAATCTCTATCTCCTGATAAAGATGCTTATTTATTTCTTTTATCTGTTTATGTAATTCATTTTCAATGTGTTCTTTCATTATTTGAATTTGCTGTCTCATGTCCTCTTTAAGATTCCATTCCATCTGTCTAAGGTATTCCTTGAGTTCTTTATTTGACCATTTTTCTGATGCCTCTAGGTCCTCTGTATATTTAGGCTCTTCTGCATTGTTTGTACTCCTTTTCTTCCTTGCTTTTTCATGCTGCTCATGTTACTTCTTGTTCTGTTTGACTGCTGAGTTACTGTTTACTGTTATAAATTTATTTGGTTTTGTGTGTCTCTGGAGTCTCTCTTTTGTGATGGGAGACTATGACTAGAGATGATGAGTTTTGTTGCACTTTAATGCAGATTCATTCGTTTCCTAAACTGTGTAAGGATTCTTATGGCATATAGCAGTCTGCAATTTGGTCTTGGGACTTATATTTAGGTCGAATGATGTGATGGTATTGAGGTTGGTATCTCTTGGCAACCTTGGAAGGTTGCTCTACTGATGAGGGATATTAACAGGAGAATGGTCTGGAGTATTTGGGGGTAGCTAGGGACTTGATAGCACTATATAATGCCTTGGAACATTTACCTATACATATTTAGTAAATTACACATAAACAGCATCATGATGCATGGGAGGAAAGGTATTATAAGGGAAGGGAAGAAGTCACTAAAGAGAATGAGAGTAAACAGGTAGAATTCAAGGAAAGGGGAATAAGGAAATTGAAAAGAAATGAAAAGACAAAAGAAAAAAATAGAAAATAAAAAAAGAAAAAATTTAAAAAAATCAAAAAAATAAAAATAAAATAAAAAATAAAAAACAATTAAAAAATAACCAAATAAAAAAAATTTAAAAATGCAGTCTTAGAGTTCAATTAACTTCTCTTCCAGTAGGTGGAGCTGTGCCCACTGGGCCAAGCTTCTCCTCTCAATATGCGGGAACCAAACACTGTTCAGCAGCTCCTCCTCCCCGACTGGGGGGGGGTCTCCAATCCTGAGTGCCTAGGGCCCTTTCTTGTGTCTAGACACTTCCCCACTTTTCCTCCAGCCAGGTCCTGCTCATCGGTGATGCTCACCACAATACTGGCTACACGCCAGGTCTGCTGCTCCCGGGAGCCCTATTTTCTTGAACAACTGGGCACACTCTCCCTGTTTGCCAGTCCCTCAGACCCTAAGGTTGTGGAGCATGGGGCTGAGAGCCCTACGGCGTATATTGCTTGCCCTCCGGTAACCACGCCCCGGTAACTGGTGCAAGAGACCTCAGTTGTCAGCGCTGGTGGGAGCGGTAGCCGGGGGTCCCACACTGCGGGTCCCGTGCCGCTGTTCCCTGGGTCTGACTATCGTGCTCACAGGAGAGCTGGGATGGGCCCTTGAGGTTTCCCCACTGTGTGGAGGGGGGGGCTAGGGGGTTACACACCTGCCGCCGCTGGTTTCAATGAAGTTATCTCCTCTACCACATTCTGGTGACGTCAGTTCTCTGCCATGGTGATATCCCATGCGAATGGCAACAGATCGTTCCCTTTGCTGGGTGACTGATGCAACGGGTGGGTCCTGACTGGCTCTCCCAAGCCCCGTCTCAATCCTGTGGCCACTGCCTATGGAGGCTCGGTTGGTATTAACCTCTGCAGGATCAGGAAAATCCGACAAGTTGTCTCAGCGGGATTGGGATCGTTTAGTGCTGAGTCACAGCAGTTTGTCTGCAAGACGCAGGCGAATGGGAGCCTAGACTATCTTTTCTCCAGGGAACGTTTTGACACCTTTGTCTAATATGAGATAACTGTATTTGTGTAGGGTTGTCTCTGTCTTTTATTCTGTATCATGCCATTTTTTGTTACTATAGCTCTGTAGTATAGTTTAAATTCTGGTATTGTGATGCCTCCTGCTTCGCTTTTCTTGCTAAGGATTGCTTTTGCTATTCTGGGTCTCTTATTTTTCAAATAAATTTCATGATTGTGTTTTCTATTTCTATGAAGAATGTAATTAGAATTTTAATAGGAATTGCACTAAATCTGTATAACAGTTTTGGTAGTATGACCATTTTGACAATATTGATTCTTTTTTTTTTAATTTTTTATTGTTGGCTGTTCAAAACATTACATAGTTCTTGATATATCATATTTCACACTTTGATTCAAGTGGGTTATGAGCTCCCATTTTTACCCCATATACAGATTGCAGAATCACATCAGTTACACATCCATTGATTTACATATTGCCATACTAGTGTCTGTTGTGTTCTGCTGCCTTTCCTATCCTCTACTATCCCCCCTCCCCTCCCCTCCCCTCCCCTCTTCTCTCTCTGCCCTCTCTACTGACATTCATTTGTCCCCCTTGTATTATTTTTCCCTTTCCCCTCACTTCCTCTTGTATGTACTTTTGTATAACTCTGAGGGTCTCCTTCCATTTCCATGCAATTTCCCTTCTCTCTCCCTTTCCCTCCCACCTCTCATCCCTGTTTAATGTTAATATTCTTCTCATGCTCTTCGTCCCTACTCTGTTCTTAGTTACTCTCCTTATATCAAAGAAGACATTTGGCATTTGTTTTTTAGGGATTGGCTAGCTTCACTTAGCATAATCTGCTCTAATGCCATCCATTTCCCTGTAAATTCTATGATTTTGTCATTTTTTAATGCAGAGTAATACTCCATTGTGTATAAATGCCACATTTTTTTAATCCATTCATCTATTGAAGGGCATCTAGGTTGGTTCCACAGTCTTGCTATTGTGAATTGTGCTGCTATGAACATCGATGTAGCGGTGTCCCTGTAGCATGCTCTTTTTAGGTCTTTAGGGAATAGACCGAGAGGGGAATAGCTGGGTCAAATGGTGGCTCCATTCCCAGCTTTCCCAGGAATCTCCATACTGCTTTCCAAATTGGCTGCACCAATTTGCAGTCCCACCAGCAATGTACAAGTGTATCCTTTTCCCCACATCCTCGCCAGCACTTGTTGTTGTTTGACTTCATAATGGCTGCCAATCTTACTGGAGTGAGATGGTATCTTAGGGTGGTTTTGATTTGCATTTCTCTGACTGCTAGAGATGGTGAGCATTTTTTCATGTACTTGTTGATTGATTGTATGTCCTCCTCTGAGAAGTGTCTGTTCAGGTCCTTGGCCCATTTGTTGATTGGGTTGTTTGTTCTCTTATTGTCTAATTTTTTGAGTTCTTTGTATACTCTGGATATTAGGGCTCTATCTGAAGTGTGAGGAGTAAAGATTTGTTCCCAGGATGTAGGCTCCCTATTTACCTCTCTTATTGTTTCTTTTGCTGAGAAAAAACTTTTTAGTTTAAGTAAGTCCCATTTGTTGATTCTAGTTATTAACTTTTGTGCTATGGGTGTCCTATTGAGGAATTTGGAGCCCGACCCCACAGTATGTAGATCGTAGCCAACTTTTTCTTCTATCAGACGGCGTGTCTCTGATTTGATATCAAGCTCCTTGATCAATTTTGAATTAACTTTTGTGCATGGCAAGAGAAAGGGATTCAGTTTCATTTTGTTGCATATGGATTTCCAGTTTTCCCAGCACCATTTGTTGAAGATGCTATCCTTTCTCCATTGCATGCTTTTAGCCCCTTTATCAAATATAAGATAGTTGTAGTTTTGTGGATTGGTTTCTGTGTCCTCTATTCTGTACCATTGGTCCACCCGCCTGTTTTGGTACCAGTACAATGCTGTTTTTTTTACTATTGCTCTGTAGTATAGTTTGAAGTCTGGTATCGCTATACCGCCTGATTCACACTTCCTGCTTAGCATTGTTTTTGCTATTCTGGGTCTTTTATTTTTCCATATGAATTTCATGATTGCTTTCTCTATTTCTACAAGAAATGCCGTTGGGATTTTGATTGGCATTGCATTAAACCTATAGAGAACTTTTGGTAATATCGCCATTTTGATGATGTTAGTTCTGCCTATCCATGAACAGGGTATATTTTTCCATCTTCTCAGATCTTCTTCTATTTCTCTCTTTAGGGTTCTGTAGTTTTCATTGTATAAGTCTTTCACCTCTTTTGTTAGGTTGATTCCCAAGTATTTTATTTTTTTTGAGGATATTGTGAATGGGGTGGTTGTCCTCATTTCCAATTCAGAGGATTTGTCGCTGATATACAGGAATGCCTTTGAGTTATGCGTGTTGATTTTGTATCCTGCCACTTTGCTGAATTCATTTATTAGCTCTAATAGTTTCTTTGTAGACCCTTTTGGGTCTGCTAGGTATAGAATCATGTCACCTGCAAATAGTGATAATTTAAGTTCTTCTTTTCCTATTTTGATGCCTTTAATTTCTTTTGTCTGTCTAATTGCTCTGGCCAGTGTTTCGAGAACTATGTTGAACAGAAGTGGTGAGAGAGGGCATCCCTGTCTTGTTCCAGATTTTAGAGGGAATGCCTTCAATTTTTCTCCATTCAGAATGATGCTAGCCTGAGGCTTAGCATAGATTGCTTTTACAATATTGAGGTATGTTCCTGTTATCCCTAGTTTTTCTAGAGTTTTGAACATAAAGGGATGCTGTACTTTGTCGAATGCTTTTTCCGCATCTATCGAGATGATCATATGGTTCTTATTTTTAAGTCTATTGATGTGGTGAATAACATTTATTGATTTCCGTATATTGAACCAGCCTTGCATCCCAGGAATGAATCCTACTTGATCATGGTGCACAATTTTTTTTGATATGTTTTTGTATCCGATTTGCCAGAATTTTATTGAGGATTTTTCCATCTAGGTTCATTAGAGATATTGGTCTGTAGTTTTCTTTCTTTGAAGTGTTTTTGTCTGGTTTAGGTATCAGGGTGATGTTGGCCTCGTAGAATGAATTTGGAAGTTCTCCCTCTTTTTCTATTTCCTGAAGTAGCTTGAAAAGTATTGGTATTAGTTCCTCTTTAAAGGTTTTGTAAAACTCTGATGTATACCCATCCGGTCCTGGGCTTTTCTTAGTTGGTAGTCTTTTGATGGTTTCTTCTATTTCCTCAATTGATATTGGTCTGTTTAGGTTGTCTATATCCTCCTGACTCAATCTGGGCAGATCATATGACTTAAGAAATTTATCTATGCCTTCACTATCTTCTATTTTATTGGAGTATAAGGATTCAAAATAATTTTTGATTATCTTCTGTATTTCTGAAGTGTCTGTTGTGATATTGCCTTTTTCATCCCGTATGCTAGTAATTTGAGTTCTCTCTCTTCTTCTCTTCGATAGCATGGCTAAGGGTCTGTCGATTTTGTTTATTTTTTCAAAGAACCAACTTTTAGTTTTGTCAATTTTTTCAATTGTTTCTTTTGTTTCGATTTCATTAATTTCAGCTCTGATTTTCATTATTTCTTGCCTTCTACTTCTTTTGCTGTTGTTTTGCTCTTCTTTTTCAAGGATTTTGAGATGAAGTATGAGATCATTTATTTGTTGGTTTTTTCTTTTTTTAAGGAATGAACTCCAAGCAATGAATTTTCCTCTTAGAACTGCTTTCAATGTGTCCCATAGATTCCGATATGTTGTGTCTGTGTTTTCATTAATCTCTAAGAATTTTTTAATTTCCTCCTTGATGTCTTCTATAACCCATTGATCATTCAGTAATCTATTGTTCATTCTCCAAGTGATGTATTCTTTTTCCTTCCTTCTTTTATCGTTGATTTTCAGTTCCATTCCACTATGATCAGATAGGATGCATGGTATTATCTCTACTCCTTTATATTGTCTAAGAGTTGCCCTGTGACATATTTTTGAGAAGGATTCATGTGCTGATGAGAAAAAAGTGTAACTGCTTGATGTTGGGTGGTATATTCTATATATGTCAATTAAGTCTAAGTTATTAATTGTGTTATTGAGTTCTATAGTTTCCTTATTCAACTTTTGTTTGGAAGATCTGTCCAGTGGCGAGAGAGGTGTGTTGAAGTCTCCCATGATTATTGTATGGTGGTCTATTGGACTCTTGAACTTGAGAAGAGTTTGTTTGATGAACATAGCTGCACCATTGTTTGGGGCATATATATTTATGATTGTTATGTCTTGTTGGTGTATGGTTCCCTTAAGCAGTATGTAGTGTCCCTCTTTATCCCTTTTGATTAACTTTGGCTTGAAATCTATTTTATTTGATATGAGTATGGACACTCCTGCTTGTTTCCGAAGTCCATATGAGTGATATGATTTTTCCCAACCTTTCACCTTCAGCCTATGTATGTCTTTTCCTATCAAATGCGTCTCCTGTAGGCAGCACATTGTTGGGTCTTGTTTTGTGATCCATTCTACTAGCCTGTGTCTCTTGATTGGTGAGTTTAAGCCATTAACATTTAGGGTTATTATTGAGATATGGGTTGTTCTTCCAGCCATATTTGTTTATTTATGTTACTAAACATGGTTTGTTTTCCTCTTTGATTATTTTCCCCCCTTTACTGTCCTACCTCCCACTGTTGGTTTTCATTGTTATTTTCCATTTCCTCTTCCTGTAATGTTTTGCCAAGGATGTTTTGAAGAGATGGTTTTCTAGCTGCAAATTCTTTTAACTTTTGTTTATCGTGGAAGGTTTTAATTTAATCTTCCATCCTGAAGCTTAATTTCGCTGGAAACACAATTCTTGGTTGGAACCCATTTTCTTTCAGTGTTTGAAATATGTTATTCCAGGATCTTCTAGCTTTCAGAGTCTGTGTTGAAAGATCAGCTGTTATCCTGATTGGCTTACCCCTAAATGTGATCTGCTTCCTTTCTCTTGTAGCTTTTAAAATTCTCTCCTTATTCTGTATGTTGGGCATCTTCATTATAATGTGTCTAGGTGTGGGTCTCTTATGATTTTGCACATTCGGCGTCCTGTAGGCTTCTAGGATTTGGGATTCTGTCTCATTCTTCAAGTCTGGGAAGTTTTCTCGTATTATTTCATTGAATACATTGCTCATTCCTTTGGTTTGAAACTCTGTCCCTTCCTGTATCCCAATGACTCTTAAATTTGGTCTCTTGATGTTATCCCATATTTCTTGGATGTTCTGCTCATGGTTTCTTAACAGTCTTGCTGAGCTGTCTATGTTCTTTTCAAGTTGAAATACTTTATCTTCATTGTCTGGTGTTCTGTCTTCTAAGTGTTCTACTCTGCTGGTAGTATTCTCCATTGAGTTTTTAAGTTGGTTTATTGCTTCCTGCATTTCTAGGATTTCTGTTTGTTTGTTTTTTATAACCTCTATCTCCCTGTATAGTTGATCTTTTGCTTCTTGGATTTGTTTATGTAATTCATTGTTGAAGTGATCTTTCATTGTCTGATTTTGCTGTCTGATGTCTTCCTTGAGACTCCAGATCATCTGAAGCATGTATATCCTGAATTCTTTATCTGACATTCCATCTGCTGCAGCTATTACCTCTTGTAACGTTGAGTTGACCTGCATTGCTTGTGGTCCTTTCTTTCCTTGTCTCTTCATACTGTTCGCGTTCCTTTCTACTTGGTGAAACTGTTGTGCTATTGAATTTTCCCCCTATATATTTATATTGGTCTTGTATAGTTGCAAAGTCTCCCTCGCAGGCGCGGGCGGCAGCTCTGCCCCTCCTCCAATTGGGGCAATGTGCCTACCACGCCGGCAGGCCGCTGGGCCTGCTCTGCCGGTCGGTAGCAGGTCCGCCTACCTTGCAGGCACGGGCGGCGGCTCTGTCCGTCTGCGGGCTGCTAGGCTTGTTCTGTTGGTGGTCGCAGTTCTGCCTACTTTGCAGGCGCAGGCAGCGGCACTGCCCCTCTGCAGGCCTCTGGGGCTGTTCTGCCAGTGGGTCGCAGGTCCGCCTACCTTGCAGGCGAGGGGGGGGCAGCTCTACCCTTCCTCAGGCCACTGGGCCTGTTCTGTCTGTCGGTTGCAGGTCTGGCCTGTTCTGTGGGTGGTCACAGTTCCGTCTACCTTGCAGGCACGGGGGGAGGGGGCGGCTCTGCCTCTCAGCAGGCCGCTGCTCCTCTTCTGCCGGTGGGTCGCAGGCCCGCCTACCTTGCAGGAGTGATTGGAAGCACTGTCCCTCCGCGGGCCACTGGGCCTTTTCTGTCGGTGGTCACAGTTCTGCCTACCTGGCAGGCGGGGGGGGGTGGGGGGCGGCTCTGCCCCTCAGCAGGCTGCTGGGCCTGTTCTGTGGGTGGTCACAGTTCCGTCTACCTTGCCGGCGCAGGGGGAGGGGGCGGCTCTGCCTCTCAGCAGGCCGCTGCTCCTCTTCTGCCGGTGGGTCGCAGGCCTGCCTACCTTGCAGGAGTGATTGGAAGCTCTGCCCCTCCGCGGGCCACTGGGCCTTTTCTGTCGGTGGTCACAGTTCCGCCTACCTGGCAGGCGCCGACAATATTGATTCTGCCTATCCAAAAGCATGGGCGATATTTCCATCTTCTAAGGTTGTCTTCACATTCTTTCTCTAGTGTTCTGTAGTTTTTATTGTAGAGATCTTTTGTTAGTTTGATTCCCAGTTTTGTTTTTGAGGCTATTGTGAATGGGGTAGTTTTCCTAATTTCTCTTTCAGTGGATAAAGAATCATGTCATCAGCAAAGAGTGATAGTTTGAGTTCTTCTTTTCCAGTGAGGAGGTCATACATGCTTTAAAAAGATCAATTTCAAGTAATGAAATAGAAAACACCATCAAAATTCTACCAACCAAGAAAAGCCCAGGAGCAGACAGATTCACAGCTGAGTTCTACAAGACTTTCAAAGAAGAATTAACACCAATACTCCTCAAAGTATTCCATGAAATATAAAAGGAGGGAACCCTTACAAACTCAGTCTATGAGGCTACTATCACCCGGATATCAAAACCAGACAAAGTTACACCAAGGAAAGAAAACTTCAGACCAATATCCCTGGTGAACATAGACACAAAAATTCTCAACAAAATTCTGGCAAATCGCATACAAAAACATATTTAAAAGATAGTGCACCATCATCAGGTGAGGTCATCCCAGGAATGCAGGGTTGGTTCAACATATGGAATTCAATAAAGGTAATTTATCATTTTAATAGACTTAAAAACAAGAATCATATGATCATCTCAATAGATGCCAAAAAAGCATTTCACAAAATACAGCACACCTTCATATTCAAAACACTAGAAAAACTGGGGATAGTAGGAATATACCTCAAAGTTGTAAAAGCTATATATGCTAAACCCAAGGCCACCACCATTCTTAATGGAGAAAAATTGCAAGCATTCCCTCTAAAAACTGAAATAAGACAAGGATATCCTCTTTCACCACTTCTATTCAACATCATTCTTGAAACTCTAGTCAGAGCAATTAGAAAGAAGAAAGAAATTAAAGGTTTGCCAGAATTTTATTAAGAATTTTTGCATGTATGTTCATCAGGGATATTGGTCTGAGTTTTCTTTTCTTGATGTGTCTTTGGTTTTGATATCAGGGTGATACTAGCTTTATAGAATGAGTTTAGAAGTGTTTTCTTCTTTTCTATTTCATGGAATAATTTGAGGAGGACTTGTGTTAAGTTCTTCTTTGAAGATCTGGTCCTGAGAGAATAAGAATCATCTGGTCCTGGGCTTTTCTTTTTTGGTAGGCTTGTGATGGCATCTTGAATTTCATTGCTTGAAATTGATCTGTTTAAATTTTTTATGTTCTCCTGATTGAATTTGGGTAGGTCATATGCCTCTAGAAATAGGTTGCTGTCTTCATAATTTTCTATTTTATTAGACTATAGATTTTCAAAACAGTTTATTATTTCAGCAGTGTTCAGTGTGATGTTTCTTTTTTCATCATGAATTTTAGTAATTTGAGTTTTCTCTTTCTCTTTGTTAGTGTGGCTAAGGGTTTGTCAATGTAATTTATTTTTTTACAGAACCAACTTTCTGTTTCATTAATTTTGGGGATTTTTTAGTTTCAATTGCATTCATTTTGGCTCTGATTTTAATTATTTCCTTTCTTTTACTGCTTTTGGTGTTGATATAATCTTCTTTTTCTAGGGTTTTGAGATGTAATGTTATGTTACTTATTTGCTTACTTTACAAGTGAGCTCAATGAAATGAACTTTCCTCTTAGAACTGCCTTCATAGTATCCCAGATATTTTGATATGTTGTGTTGATATTCTCATTTACCTCTAAGTACTTTTAAAAATATCATCCCTATTTTCTTTTGGTATCCATTGGTCATTCAATAGTGTATTATTTAGTCTCCAGGTGTTAGAGTAGCTTCTATTTTTTATTTTATCATTGATTTCAAATTTCATTCAATTATGATCTGATAGAATGCAAGATATTATCTCTAATTTTCACATTTGCTAAGAGATGTTTTGTGGCCTAAGATATTGTCTATTTTAAAGAAGGGTCTGTCTTTTGCTGAGAAGAAAGGGATTCAGTCACGATGGATAAGATATTCTATATATATGTCTATTGTCTAATTCATTAATTACAGTTTTTTAGTTCTATTTAGTTCTCTATTTACTTTAATTTGGAAGCTATATTGAGTAGTGAGAGAGGTATGTTAATGCCAACCAGTATTATTGTATTGTGGTCTATTCGATTCTTGAAATTGAGAATGGTTTATTTGATGTACATAGATGCCCCATTGTTTGGGGGTATAAATATTTACATATAATTGTTACATCTTGTTGATATATAATTCCCTTAAGCAGTATGAAATATCCTTCTTTGTTCCTTCTGACTAACTTGGCTTAAAGTCTACTTTATCTGATATAAGGATAGAAATTCCTGCTTGTTTATCCATGTGAATGGTATATTTTTTTCCCATCCTTTAAACTTCAGTCTGTGGATGTGTTTGCCTATGAAGTGAGTCTCTTGGAGATAGCATATTGTTTGGTTTTGTTTTTTAATCCAATTTGCTTGTCTATGTCTTCTAATGAATGAGTTTAAGCCATTTACATTCAATGTTATTATTGAGAAATAATTTTTATTCCCTATCATTTCTCAATTTAAATATGAATTAGCTTCTCCTTTGTCTATTCTTCTAGGACAGTTCTTTCCTTTGCTTGTTTTCAATTTTATTTTTCATTTCTTCTTCATAAAATATTTTATTGAGTATGTTTTGTAGTGAAGACTTTCTAGTTGCAATTTTTTTTTTAACTTTTGCTTATCATGGAAGGTTTTTATTTCATCATCAATTCTAAAGATTAGTTTTGCTGGGTATAGTATTCTTGGCTGATATCCATTTCATTCAGAGCTTGGTATATATTATTCCAAGACCTCTTAGCTTTGATGATCTGCATTGAGAAATCAGCTGAGGTCCGGATTAGTTTCCCTCTAAGTGTGAACTCTTGTTTTTCTCTGATTGATTTTAAATTCTATTTTTATTCTATATATTAGGCATTTTTGTAACAATATGCTGTGGTATGTGTCAGTTGTAATTTTGTTTATTTGGGATCCTATAAGCCTCCTGTATTTGATTTTCCATTTCATCATTTAGGTTTGGAAAATTTTGGGATATTATTTCACTGAAAGATTATTAGGCAAAAAAAAAGTTATTTTGCATTTCTTTGGTTTGTATGTCTGAGCTTTCATCTATCCTGATAAGTCTTAAATTTCATAGGTTCATGCTATCCCATATTTCTTTGAAGTTCTGTTCATGGTCTCTTAACATCTTTTCTTCATGGTCAACTTTATTTTCACGATTATACATTTTGTCTTCATTGCCTGAAACTCTGACTTCCAAGTGGTCTAGTCTATTGATGCTTTTCATTAAATTTTTAATTTGGTTTATTGATTTAATAATTTGAGGATTTCTACTTGATTTTTTTAAAGAATCTCTCTCTTTATTGAAGTGATATTTCACTTCTTGTGTATTCTCTCCGATTTCACTCCTTACAACATCTTTCACCTCACAGGTCAGTTTAGTGATGTACATTCTAAACTCCTTCTCTGACGTTTTTTCCACTTTGATGTTGATGGATTCTCTTATTGAAGTATCTTGGTTTGTTTGGGGGTGACTTGTTCCCTTCCTTTCTCATGTTGTTTGTGTGTCTACCCATCTAATAGTATGGATTGGAGGCAGTAGAGTTTCTACCCTGTGGGCTTATGTTCCTGAAGTTTTCCAGTACCTCACCATTTAAGGGAGACAAATAATAACAATAACTTATGAAAACAATATACAGCATTAAACAAATAGTTCCTGCTATGACATCTACAATGCTAATTGCCACAATAAACAGAAATGATTTGATCAGTCATTGTTTATGGTAAAACAATAGTTTGCCAAAGAGTTTACAATTTTGAAAGGTGGAGAGGGAGAGAACAGAAGTGATGTAGGATGTGATGAGTATGAGGGAGGAGAGAAGATAGAAGTAAAAAAAATAGTGAAAGAGAGAGCAATAGAGATCAGCTGTTAGCAGAAGAGAGAAAGAAATCAAGGGAAACAGATAAGTGAGAGAAAATATATAAAAAATAAAAAAACCCAAAGGAATACAAAATTGAAATATACTAATTCAACATCCTAGTTCTCAAAATACTGATTCATGAAAAATAACTGGCTTCAAAAATGCTAAAAATTAGAAAAAAAATATGAACATGTATAAATGTCCATGAACCATTAAGGTCACAATTAATGCGGGGTGGGGGAAGCTCGCTCAATGAAAAGTCAAAGAATTGTTTCTGTTGGAGTTCATAAGATTCTCAGCTTCCCTTCCCAGCAGCGTTCAGTGGAGTGGTCAGCAGTGTGCTGCTTGCTCCACCGTCAGGGTGGGATTGCTGTAATGAGAGAGGTAACCCTGTAGTCTTAATTTTGGGGGTGGGGTTTAGGCTTAGTAGGCTCCAGGTTGTTTACTGAATACCTGTTGGTCTGGGGATTTTAAATCAGCTCACCCCCAGGGTCCCAAAATTACCAATCCATGCTTTAGACTTCACCCAGGAATCTCCCCTGGGTTTCACTATGTGGTGGAGGATCCAATTCTTAGTCCAATCCATCACCTGTGGACCCCACATTTTCTGGTCTTGGGTTCAGTCTCCAAACTAAACCTCTCTTACCCCTGCCCTTTCAAGTTCCCAGCTAGGCACATCTCTCCCAGCCAGTCCTGCAAACAGCCTGATTGGAGGGTGAGGGGGAGAGCTGGGTAGGTTTCCACAACCAGTATTACCCTGTGTAAACCCTTCTCCACATTTGATTTTCTCCTGGTCACTTAGGCACACTTGATGTTGTATAGTGTGGGTTTGCCAGGGTTGTATTTTGGACCAAACTTGGGTTTGCCAGAAATTGCCTCCCCCCAGTGCTGGCCCCTGCTCCATGGCTACAGAATGATCTTTCCTCTGTCTTCTGCAAGCATAGGGGAGAGATATGGCTCTTTCCCGCACTAGGATATTGTGCTGAATGCCTTTCTGTTTAGTCGGGCAGTGTCTTTGATCTCTTAAACTCTCCATACCCAGACATTCCTCAGGTCTCCTAAAAATGCAGGTTCCTTTAATTTCCTTATCCCTCCACTGTCTCATGGAGGGGCCCCTCTGCCTGGTGCCGCCGGCTGTGATCCTGGCAATGGTGCTGGAGATTTCTTCCTTATTTTATTATATCCAACCTTCTAAGTTTCCAATCAGCTTTGGATCTCCAGTATTAAGTCCCAATGTATTCCCTCCCCTGCTTTTCCACCCACCTGGCTAAGAAGCTGCCTGTCTGCTTTCTTGTTTTCACACCATGGAGCAGCCAGGATAGTGACCTTCTCTATTCCTCCATCTTGATCTGGTGGCTTTATATGTGAATTCTAACAATTTTTTAAAAGGGTTCATTACTATCTTTTGAAAACTATGCTGAGAAATCAAAGCTGTATCTATGCGGGAATTTGATTTTAATGATTATAGAAAAGAGAAAATAAAGGCCTTTTATTTATGATTCTAATTCAAAATACCACTGAAATATTAGCCACAGAATTAAATACAAATTGTACACATGTGCATTTAGATGGATTTTAGATTTTAACTGAAGTACCAGGATGGTTCAATATTAGAAAGCCTATCAATCAATTCATTCTACATCAATATCCTAAAGAACATAAGTCATATCATCCCAGTTAAAGAAAATATTTTATCCTGAAGTTCAAAACCTATAAGAAGAAAAACAAAAATCTCTTAGAAAAGAAAACTAGAATAAAGTTACTTATGTTGGTGAAGATCTCCCAACCCCTTTAGTCAAATATAAATTTTTATGGTAAACTTTGGTCTTCATTGAGGACATTTTAATGCATTCCATTAACATTGCCCCCCCCCCCCAAAGGAGGATCCTAATGAAAAACTACCTGAATGAATTTCAGGTTTGGATTGTTTATCAAATTCACAAGACACAATTGACTTCTGCAGCAATAGTTTATTAGAAAGTATACAGAACAGAGGGTATCGCTCATGCACATCAGTAATCCAGCAGCCATCATAGTCCATGTCAGTGGATTGTGAAATCAGCCTTAGTCCACACCAGTGTTTTGTGTGTGTGTGTGTGTGGGGGGGTAGCAGACTAAGCACTGGCAGAACAGTTCAATTTTCATTCCTATGGCAAGATGAGAGCACTTAGATCCTGACCTCAACTTTGATGATTGCATGGGGTTGATGGCAACTTCTTTAGTCAAGTGGGTGGGAGTGTATCTCCACTGTGGGTCCTTCCTTTCTGTCAGTGGAAGGGATATGGAGTCTGGCGAATGATGCTCAAGGGGTAGAGAAGGGCGAGCATGCTGTGGAGTATGCTCACTGCTTGGCTCGAATACATCAGGCAATGGAGTCATTTGAGAAACTGATACCAAGAGTTTTGATTTTCCCAGGATTCTGCCCTGGTTTCATATCTCTCCCCAACACACGCACACACACACACACACACACACACTCCATCCATGCTGCAGAGGCATATGTGATTTTAAAAATCCTGGCTTCTAAGAGGTGACAGATGAAAGGATGCAGGTGGAACACGCATGGAGCACTGGTGTCTGGTCAGTGTTGCCACTGGAGGTCTAGGTGGTGGTGGTGGAGTGAAAATGTACTGGAGGGGTTGGTAAAGGGAGCCAGACAGGAGGGATTTGAGAACCAGATGCTGATTGTTTACATCTTCATACATATTTTAATTCAGTTTTATGGAATGAGCAGGTCCCATGAGAATATTCTGTGTGCATAATTGATGAAAATTACACAAAATTCATGTGCAAACACATTACAATAGGATGCCTGTTCACTGTGATACTTTGGCATTTGGTGAAGGGCCAGTGCTGAGAGGAGCCTGATCATTTGCTCATAAAATAGCATATTCCTTTTTTATTTTTTTGCACCTGCTATCATTTTGTCTTTGACCTGGATAATGCCAGCAGGTGCCAGGGTAGAACTGAGTGAGAGAGAAAAATATATGGTGGGAGATTTAAAAGTGCAAAGCATGTTGGGTAGCCCTATGTTAAAACAACCACTCTGGGGTTGTGGATATGGCTTAGTGGAAAGCACTTGTCTAACATATGTGAGGCCCTGGGTTCAGTCTGTAGCACATGAAAATTGCCAACTAAAAAAACGCAACCCATTCTCTGGAAAATTTAACTCACTCTGTGAGACCAGCGTGATCCCTTGTATGGGTGAGTACTGAATACCTCAATGTCTTTACTAGGTTCCACCTCTTGCAGACATGTCTGATTAAGGAGTCTATGCTCTGACCAGGACACTCCCCTTGGTGGTTCTCAGTTGAGATGCATCATGGAAGATCTAATGGGGTTGGCGTGGGCCTGGAAGTGTGTGGTGGTTCTGGCCACCCACTCTCTGGGATGGTCAGAGGAAGAGCTTCCTGGATTGGAGAGCAGATTATGCCTCATAACCTCTGAATATGCTGGCAATGTAATTGCTCTGGGCCTCAGACACTCTGTGGGAGTAAAAGGGGCTTTATTAGTAATTAAATTTGGAGTAAAATCATGAGGTGAGAATGTTAGATCCCAACTCACTTTATGAATCTGGGGGGCAGCCCCTCTTGGGCGCCCAGTAAATTAAATATGTAAGTGGAGATTTTATGGTCTTTGTTTATGACCAATTTATGTTCCTGTCCTGAGGTACTTCTTGCTGACTTTTCTAGTCAGACCAAGACCATGCCTCGTAAATGTATAAGTGCAACTTGTTTTAATTAACAGCATCTTGGACACAATAGATACATTATGACAAAATATTCACGGTGAGGGACCCATGATGTTTCTTCATTAGAAGACACCATATGATGTTGGATGAGCATGCATTTCCACAGTATATTGAAGATATTATTTTTTAAAGATCTGTTCCCATATTTTACAGCTCATAACAATTCCTACTCAACACACATTCTGCCAATAATATATTGTCTGCAAAGGCCTCAGAGAATGTTAGTAACTTGATGTTCACGGAATAAGTTTGTTCACTGGTAGCTCCGATGAAAATTTGCTGACATCCTTTACTCTTATTTTCTATTTCTGTACCTCCTTTTATGGCACAATTATGATGTGGCGACAGGAATGGAAACTGTGAGAACCCTTGGAATTCCAGAGTCACTGTTGGAGGCACATGCTGAACACACTGGTGAGTGGTGACAGTACACTGTCCGTTTTGGGTCTGGGTAAACCATGCCATCATAGCACCCCACTCATGCCCCCAGCCACTCCTGCAGTGTCTGCTCTGCACACTATTGACCATTGTCTTGGGACAGTGGGGAAGGGGAGCTTTCGTGCACCAGAGCTGTGCTCTCGAGGTGTGGAGTGCGCCCAGACTCTCAGGCAGTGATGCATGGGGGATCCTGGTGCTCACTCTCCAGTGGTAGCTTCCTGGCCACAAGCCATCCTGCACTCACCCATCTGTCCTATTGTCTTTGTGTAGTTGGCAAGCAGTACTGAGTCCTCCGTCTGTCCGTCAGGCATGTGTTGGGCAGAGCGCTCTGCTCACAGGTGAGCCTGACTGTGAAGGGCCCTTCCATAAAGGGTCGTCTAGAGGGAAGAGGAGGGAGGTGACACAAGACTGCCCCTGCCAGCTGGGACATGCTCTGTGGTGCCTGCACAGTTGTGGACTTGTTCCATGGTCTTTCACCTCCGCTGGCTGAATGACCAGGCAAGCTGAGAGCCTGGGGTCTTGGTTATTTTATGAAGCATGATGAGGAGTCTGAAGACACTTTAGAGCATATCAGTAGAAAATTGTAATTAAACATTTTGAAACATATTGGACACCCTGGGTGATTTGGGTGCCACATCTTCTTAGGCCAGGCCTATGAGGACGTGTGTGTGGAAACTCACAGCCTTTCTGTTGAGTGTAGAGCTCTGGCTAAGAACCTCCATCAACCAAACTTCACTTTGGTCAGCTGCATCTGAGAGTTTGACATGGAGACAAATAAGGGCCAAAGGACTGGTTTATAAAATAGCCTGGGCCCTATCAGGTCCCTGTTCCATTTGTTGTTTGGATGCTATTTGCTGTTCATTTGACTGTGTGTGACAGGCTGAAGATTCATCATAAATGAGATATTGCACGGTGGCAGTGGATGCAGATTCTGGTTTATAGGAACTACAGAGCAAAGTCTGCTATTGGGATCCCCCACAGTTGCCAACCCCAAGTTGGAGTGGGAGGGTCATGGTCCTGACTATGGGCTCAACCCTAGGGAGGAGAGCGGAAATGAACACCCTGGCCTGCACCTACAAAGGAACAGGAAGGGGCTCCAGGACAGCCTCTGTCCTCAGAATCTCCAAAAGGGCTGGCTCTGTGGGAAGCTGTCCTGAACCTCCTGAACCTGGGTGGTGGCAAAACACCCACTGGCGAGGGGGTAAAAGGAAGTGCCTGCCCACAGCCTGGGAGCAGCTCAGAGCAGATCCTCCAGCCAGTTCTCGCTTGTGCACAAGAGCAGCTTTCCTGGTCCTTCCTGGGCACTTGGCTGCCCACTCTCAGTTGCCCAGCTGCATCTTCTGCCATCCCAGACTGAGATGGACAAGTTCCTTCTCCTGCTCCTGATGCTGGGTCCTTTGCCTGTTGTGTTCTTCCAAGGTGTGGTCCAGAGGGTGAAGGTGGCTGGGGAGCAGACTCAGGATGATGATCTGACTATGCAGGGCAGTTAGTGCATGTTGAGGGGAGGAGGCCAAGGGCAGGACTCTGTGATGATCTGACCATCAAGAAATGGAAGTCTCTGTGTGTGCTGAGCTCACCTGGATGCCTAGCAGGGCAGAGTTGAGGTCTCTTTCCCAGATCTCAGAGGGGGGTTCCTCTCTCCCTAGGAGAGGTTGGGTAGGGATGTTCTTGTCAATTTAGGGCATAGAGTCTGCCTGGCTGACCCCAAGAGGCAGGCAATGATTGCTTAAGACTTTCCTATATCTAGGCTAGCCATGTAGCAGGAAGAGGTCACTGAATGGCTTATCTTCAACCATTTTTTTTCATAGCAAGTAAACTTTCTGCTTAAGTAAATTTGGGTATCAGATGCCTTTTTTTCAGAAGGAAGGTGTGGTAGGAAATTCTGTGCTTGCCTTCCTTCTTTGGGGTCAATTAAGGTATTTTTTTTTTTGGTCTCATCCATTTTTAAAGATACCTTTGGCCTCAGGGTTGCTATAGGTAGATGCTCTTATTGTTTATTGCATCATAGGCAGGGTGCTACCTTTCACTTTATTTTCAATGCAATCAAAATTACAGTGTTGAAACCAACACTTCTTAAGGAACCAATGGATCCAATCTGATGGGAACTTTTCTGGCCACTGAGAATATGTTGAGGAACTTTAAGGCAATGTTTTGTCACTGGACCCCAATGTTTTCCCACCCAACCTGGTTCCAACCCATTCAATCCTGGAATAAGCCTTCATGTTTATTTTCCCTAGCTCAAGCTCTCATGTGCACAGTCTGCAGCTCTTTTAAGGAAGGCCATTGTTTGAAAGGCAAGGGCAACTGCACTCTGAACTCTGTCTCTGCATGCAGAACTATGAATATCTTCATTTTCTCTGAGACAGGTAATTCCATCATACCAGTTTGAGATCACCCTTGCTGGGAGGTGGATATGGTCATGCTCTGGTGAATAGGTCTGGTGTTGGGGGGAAGGTCTTCTTACTGTGAGCCTCAAGCTTTGATTCCGGTGCTAAGTATCAATGCTCTTGTCTTCTAGATGGATGGCTTCATGATCACACTGAATTGGACTGTCAGAATTTTTGTTTTCCTTCACACTTGTATTATGAGCAGGTTAAGGTATCTTCCTACTGCTGCAAAAATCAAGATTTCTGTAACAGATACCAGGGAAATTTGTGAACAAGGAAATTTACTAACTGTCTATTCCTTTGGCAGTTGTGATTTGTTCCTTTATGTATTTCCTATTTCTGTGTCTCTGGTAAATTTTCCTCATCTAACTTCTACCTCATCTAACTTCCACCTCTTCTTCTTCACCTCTTTCCTGGCCACTGGCTCCTCACCCACCCACACCCAGATACCAGACACAGCTCATTATTGTCTCCTTTCCCTTCTAAAAATCACCATCAATCTTCCTTGACTTGCCTTTCCCCCCACCCTCAGTGAATTCCTGTGCCTGACTAATTTCTAGCTTCTAGTTCCACCAATTTAGAAGTGACCGTCAAGTGCCTAGCCAGGTGAGGGTTCCATCTTACACATCAGGAGTTGAAGGGGTCAGCGGAAGACCAGGAAAACATGTCAGCAGGTAGATGGGCAGAGGGATCCTAAAGTTTAAGAAGACATCCAGACCTGAGGCAGGCAAGCTGGGATTGTTAGGTGCAGAACAGGCTGAACTATGTTATCTGCAGGGCAGGCTGAACAAATGTTAGCTGCAGGATGGCCCACGCACTCAAACCTCCTTCTGTCTGGCCCTTTATCACCTGTTTGCGTCAAAGCTCAACATTCAACCCCCACTCAAGGCTGAACACTCAATCCCCTTTTGTGCCAACAAGGCAGCTTATAGACCCAGAGGCACCATTAGATTTGGGCTATAAAAACTCCCTCCTGCTGGGCCCCTCTCTCTCTTGCTCTCTCACTCTCTCTGTCTCTCTTGCTCTTGCTTTTGCTCTCTCTTTCTTCTTCTTCTTCTTCTTCTTCTTCTTCTTCTTCTTCTTCTTCTTCTTCTTCTTCTTCTTCTCTCTCTCTCTCTCTCTCTCTCTCTCGTTTCTCCTCTGTTGCACTGCTGCAAATAGATCTCTTGGTCGCTCCGAGTGTTGTGGTCACTTTCCTTTCAGGGATCATCAGCTTCCGACACACAGCCAGGACCTACTGATAGCTGCAGTCAGAGATCTAAAGAGGTGGTCCTGAGCTGAGGTGGAATGGGGTGATGAGTCAGAGACCACGATGGAGAGCTGGTGAAGGTCACTCTGCAGGATTGATGGGTGAGGATCAGAGAGGCAGGAGGAAGTACATGACTGCTTTCTGGGACAGCCTGGAGGTTACTGGTAGAGCAGGTTCCATGGAGAAGTGGGCAGAAGCCATTGTACAATGGGCTGAGGAATGAGTGGACTGTGACAAGATGAGGGGTGACCTGTGCAAGTCTACAGGAAGCTTAGGAAGAATTAAGGGAGCAGAGTCATGTAAAAAGGACTGTGTTTAACATAATTTTAGGTCAAAAATATTTTTCTTCTTTTTTTTACATTTGTTTAGTGTATAAACCTTACCTGTCTGTAGGAATCTCTGTCATCATTCTATTTTGTTTCTTGATGTACTAACATTTTCTCCTCCGTTCATCTTGATCCTTTTGTCCATCTTTGCTTGGCTTTTTCTCTTTATGCCTCTTTCATTGTTACCACTTTCTTACCCTGTCCTTACCACATTTTTTTCCCTTTGAAGTTCAGTAGAGGAGAATGGAGATTGTTATTTTCATTTTAAATTCTTTATTGTCTAGTTCTCACTTGTGATTCAAAACAAAGCAAATAGAACATGTTAGTTTTTGGGGGGAAGATTAATAAAACGAAATTAAATCAATTGTGTGACCTTAGTTAAATATGTATTTTTTCTGACCTCATTTAAAAACATCATGTAAATATGCTTTTCTTTCAAAATATCAAATTTAAATATCTTCCACAGATTTTTTTTCCCTCTAAATTTGAGATGAAATAGGAGATAAAAAGAAAGGAAGACCGGATCTGGCACTGTGGGACATGACTTAACGGTAGAGCCTTGTTATTAAATGATAAAACATCAGTAACATCTAGAACAACATTAATGGTGATAAACATAACTCAGATATACCATCCCAAAGTAAGCTAGGTTTCCTTATGACTGGTCTCACCAAAAGACCTGGGCATGTGTTGTGGTAATGGAGGCAAAGCTAATGAGTAGGTTTTTAAAAGTTACTGTTAAAATTGCCTTTTATCACCTGGTAGCCTTTAGGATCGGTACAGATAAGAAGACAGAAAACAAGTGTGGGTGAAGATGTGGAGGAATAGGAACACTGTGCAATTTTGGTGGGAGATGAAATGGTAGAGCAGGTCTGGGAAACAGTAGGAGAGTTCCTCATTATTAAAAAATAGAGTTACTGTATGATGCAGTACCTTCACTTTTATACCTAAAAGAATTAGAAGCAGGGTCTCGAAGATAAAAATTTGCAAATGCACATAGATGTTCACAGCAGCACTATTCACAACACCTAGATGGTGGCAGCAACCAAAGTGTCCATTAATAAATGAAGGCACAATGTGGTAGATATATACAGTGTAATTTTATTTAGCCCTAGAATGGAGTGAGGTGCTATCACATGCTGCAGCATTATGCCAAGTGAAATAAGCCAGTTATGAAGACACAAATATTTTACGATTCCACTTACATGAAGCATCCAAAATAATCAAATGTATAAAAACAGAGAGTATAGAATATTGGTTATCAGGGGCTGTGGGTGGGAGAAATTACTTGTTTAGTGGGTATAGAGTTTCAATTTTGCAAGACGAAAAAATTATGGATATCTGTTGTACAACATTGTGAATATACTTAACACTACAGCATGGTGCACCTAAAAACAGCTAAAACAGTAAATTTAATTTATGCACTTTATTACAATTAAATGTAAAAAACAGTAGTTAATAAGACATGCTTCTACTCTTCTACTCTTCTCAAGAAAAGAAAAAAAACAAGCAAATCCTTGTCTTTTATTACCCTCTCTGCTCATGACCCATGTAAATCGTGTGGCTATTGTAGAAAATTTGGGAAAATAAAAATGTGTTAGAAAAATTAGACTCCTCAGGTAGGGCATCAATATCTAGGAAATATAAAGAACTCACAAAACTTAACACCAAAATAACAACAACAAAACCAAAACCAAATAATAGAGTCAATAAGTGGGCAAAGAAACAAAACAAACTTTTCAAAAGAAGAATAAGAACGGTCAACAAATATATGATAAAATATTTAATATCTCTAGCAATTAGATAAATGCAAGCTAAAACTACTACATTGAGATTTCATCTCACTCAAGTCAGAATGGTAATTATCAAGAATACAAGTAAGGGCTGGGATTGTGGCTCAGTGGTAGAGCGCTCGCCTAGCACGGGTGGGACCCGGATTCGATCCTCAGCACCACATAAAAAATAAATAAATAAAAGCATTGTGTTGTATCCATCTACACCTAAAAAATAAATAGTAAAAAAAGAATACAAGTAAAATAAATATTGGCCAGGATTTGGGGAAAAGCATACACTCATACATTGTTGATGGGACTGCAAATTGGTGCAGCCACTCTGGAGAGCAGTATGGAGATTCCTCAAAAAAACTAGGAAACTACCATTTGGCCCAGTTATCCCACTCCTCAGTTTACATACAAAGAATTTAAAATCAGCATATTATAGTGATGAGGCTACATCAATGTTTACAGCAGCTCAATTCACAATAGCTGTGCTATGGAACCAACCAAGGTGCTCTTTAACAGATGATTAGATAAAGAAAATGGGATATATTTACACAATGGAGTATTACTCAGCCATAAAGAAGAATGACTTTATGACATTTGCAGGTAAATGGATGGATCTGAAAAAACTATCATGCTAAGTGAATTAAGCCTGTCTCCCAAAATCAAAGGCCGGATGTTCTCTCCGACAATGTGGAAGCTAAGCCACATTAAGGGAAGAGACTAAAAAAAGAATAGAAGTTCAGTGGGGTAGACAAAGGGGAATGAAGGGAAGGGAGGAGGAATGGGATAAGGGAAAGCAGTGGAATGAATCTGACATATGTACATATGTGAATATACCACAGTGAATCTCACCATCGGGTACATCTGCGAGAAATTGATTTAAAAAAAAAACTATGAGTAAATTGCATAAAGATCAATAGAGGGAATGAGAAGGGGGTGGGGTGGGAGAGGGGAAGGGGAGATACTGGAGACTGAATATTCCATGCTTTTATAATTATGTCAAAAATGGATTCTATTGTCATGTATAACTGAGAAGAACAACTGAAACAAAAACAAAAAGAAAAAAAAAACCCAAAACATTAGAGCTCCTGCAAGGCTGCATTTAGTCACCTACTGCAAGAAGTATTGTGTGTACATGTGGAAAAAGTGACTTTATGAAGAAAACTGTGCCTCAGCATATGATGATTATGGCCTTGGTGATCAAGCAGGTTGCCAGCACATGCCTTTGACAGGATGTGTTGTCAGTGACATGTATCCCTCAGCCTCTGCACACAGCCCCAGGAAAACCACTAGAAGAACACCAGACAAGGCCAAACCAAGGGGGGTCCTGCAAAGCTCCAGTCCCACAATCCTCAACTTAGCAACATAAGAAGCCACAGAAAACATCTGAGAAATTGTCGGAGCCCAGAGGAGGGTGAAGAGATGTGATGAGGAAGAGACGGGACGGCTGAGGGCAGAGAGGGTAGGAAAACACAAATGAATCAGGGACAGAGTCTAGTTAGGAGTCACAAATCAGGGTCAGTTTCTTTATTGGTAACAAAATATTGCATAATGCAAGCTGTTAACTGCTGAGGAACCCACTGGGGAGTGCAAGGGAACTAACTCTTGGAAATATATCTGAAATTATTTTATAAATAAAAACTTGTAAAATTAAAAGTTATTGAGAAAAACCCACCCAAACGAATCATTGAAGAGAAATTTTGAATTTGATGTATTCTACTGTCTTTTTTATTAAAAAAAATACACATCCATGAAGGTATGTATACACACACACATATTTAAAATACATTTCTTTACAATATATATTTAACAGGATAGGATCACACATAAAATGTCATGTTGAATACCAGCAGCTCTTGGAGAACTTGAGATGAATCTACAAGGTGAGGCCTCAGACTCCTGATTTGTCTTAGAGCAACAGAGACAGATTTTGCTGAAACTCACCCTCTCAATCTCTCTCCTAGATTATCTCTTTCATGGGAGGGATGGGTGGGAACAGGAATTTATTCCAGCTATCCCCACTTCCCCAGACTCACCAGACTAGAGCAGGTCAGCCACCTCACCCCACCAGTTTGTCCTAGGCCTCTAGGAACAGGGGCAGGTTCTGGAGTCAGATCCCTAGTGCTTTGGCTGCACTGCTGGCATGAGGCAGGGCAGGAAGCAGCTGTCTGCAAAGCAGTGGACAATCCTTTTATCCTGAGTAAGCAGAGAACACTCTAGTTCCCTTCCCCTAGGTCACTGTGCAGTGATCTGGTGAGCAGCGAACTCCTTGTGAATTTCCTTTGCAGTGATGCTCCTGCAGAGTCCTGTTGTCCCTTTAGTGCCTGGGGTGGTGGGGAAATGTGAAGATGGTGCAGGTAATGCCAGAGGGGAGAGGATACCCTTAGACTCTTCCTCCTACACGGCCCAAGTAAACTGGAGAGGGTTTGTGGCTGGCCTCAGGGAGGTGGATCAGTAATCAGGGCTGGCATATCATTGCCTTTAGTTTTCCCCTCCCTGGGTCTTGGGGCTCTTCTTAGAAGACTCAAGTGCAGGCCAATCCAATCCAAATGAATATGTGGAATAATGAATGTCTCCTCTCTGAGAGTTGATAAAAATTTGTGTCTTTCTGAATTGTTCCATCAAAAAGAGCAGAATGGCACTTGCTGGTAGGTATGGGGGGGCACCAAAACCTGGTGTCAACACCTTACCTCTTTTATGTGTGATTTATGTTTGCCTCATGTGGCATATGGTTATTTTCTCTCTGTGCATATTTCCCTTCTTACCATTTAGCAAACTTTTACCTGACCATGTAGCATCCCATTTAAATATTAGATTTCATGACTTGTACTTCATATTTTTAAAACCATCAGAACAAAATTTTCTGACAATGTGCCAAATTGTTTTAAGTACAGAATTCTTAATTTTATCAATCATATTAAAAGTTTTGAGGGCTGGAATTGTATCTCAGTGGTAGAGCTCTTGCCTAGCCTGGGTGAGGCACTGGGTTTGATCCCCAGCACCACATAAAAATAAATAAAATAAAGGTATTGTGTCTGTCTACAACTAAAAAAAATTTTTTAAAAGTTTTGAAATAATAAAGACCCTTTGTAAAATACACCAACAATAGTAAAAAAAAAATATAAACCAAAATCAGATTCTGATGGTTTTACATGTTCTACAAATATTTTAAGAATAAGTCATCTCTATATTTTTGATATTTTTTCCCCAGGAAGGTTAAGCAAAACTAAAGCCTTGGTCATTCCATGAATTCAGAACAATATTGGTTCCAAACCAAGATATTTATGATAAAGAAAAAAGTTATAAGCTATCTCATTCATGAGTGTCAATGAGTATTCCTAAATAAATTATTAGTTACCCTATTCCAAACATATCTCAAGGTAATGCATGAAGATGAGAAGGGATTTTACCTAGAGTGAAAAGATGATTCAACAGAAAAGCTTTTGATCATTTTTGTGTAAGTTTCTTAAAGGACATAGATCCTAATTGTCTAATTTTATGGATGAGTCATTTATAAAGTTCAAATTTTATTTATGAACAACAACAACAAAAACAACAAAAACCTTTTGGCAAACTAGGAATAAAGAGAACTTGTTTTTTTAACTTGGTAAAGATCATACCTCCCCATCCCACCTGCTCCTAATTGTCTCAGGAAAATTGTGATTTATTGAGATTTTTAGATCCATCCCATTTAAGTTAGGAAATAAAGGAAAGATCCAACTGAAAAACCAACAGAGTATTTCTTTTTCAGACTGTCCATTAAGCTCACAAAACACAATTGGCTTATCCAGAAAAATTTATTTAGATATGATACAGAACAGGAAGTGAAGGAGCATCAACAACATTTACATGATAGTGGCCTTGAAATTCAGACCCATTTTGTTATGTCCTCAGTCACTGCATATATGGCACATTGTAGCCAGAAATACTGGGTTTTTCTAGTGGACATTTAAATGGCATCCTTTAATTATTCTTTGGAATTCCCCTAGGAGTTTCTATGATTTTATTCCTATGTGGAAATCTTTTTCTTTGCCAAATATCTGGGTTCACGTACTTCATAAAACAGCAGGACCCAGGAGTCTCTAAATACCTAGACATTGCCGTAGGGATAAGAAGCCAGTTCTATCTGCACTGGCATATATGTGCTGCATTTACTCCTATCCATCCTGCACTTGCATACTTCCTCCTTTTACCAAAGCTTAATTATCTTGAGGACAATAGCAGCAGACTGCTCATCTACATGTACACTTCAGTTCTGGATGTCCACAATTCTGTCTATCAAGAAGGGAATCATGGAGGTTACAGTCTTGAATGACAGAAGAGTCAACTCCTCATGTGTCATATCATTTGCCCCAGTGACAGGGTTGGGACCTGCTCATGGAAATAAGGAGCTCTGTTATGGTTTAGATACAAAACGTCTCCCAAAAGCTCACATGTGAGACATTGCAGTAAGGTTCCATGTTGAAATGATTAGATTATGAGAGCTTTAACCTACTGACTGAATTAAACTACTTCTGGAATAATGGGGTGGTAACAGTAGGCAGGTAGGGTGTGGCTGGAGGGGGTGGCTCACTGGGGGTGTGCCTTTGGGGTTTAGATTCTGCCCTGGTGAGCAGAGCTCTCTCTCTCTACCTCTTGGCTGTCATGCCCTCAGGACCTTTCCCCTGCCATGACATTCCTCCTTGACGTTCTGCCTCACCTTGGCCCCAGAACTACGGAGTTAGCTGACCATGGACCGAACCTCTGAAACCATGAGCCAAAATAACTTTTTCTCCTCTACGTTTTTTTTTTCTTGTCAGTTCTGGTGGTCACAGTAGTGCAAAAGCTGACTAAAACAAGCTCCTTTAAACCATGACTGGGTGGCATCTCCTATGTAGACTATTTCCATTTTGTCAATGAGTTCCATATAGCTTTCCTGTTTTTAACCAGAAAGTATAACAAACATTTCTTCTTATAGATACCTCAGGATCTTAGGATTTTCTGGTAGACTTCTATCAACATAGCTGTGCCTACAGTATGACTGAAAATGGACCCATAATTATCTTCTAAGTGATTAAAACTTGCTATTGTGTTATGTTGTTTTTGAATGCAATATCCCAATGAATGCCTTCTTACTTATTTTTTTCTTTCCTCTCCCTGTCTCTCTTCTATTTTCAGGAAGTATTTTTTTTCTTTTATCTCTCTAGCTTCCACATGAGAGCAAAAATATGACCCTTGACTGTCTTATTTTGCTTAACATGATGCTTTTCAGTTTCATAAATTTTCCTGCAAATAGCATAATTTTGTTCTTTATGTCTGAATAAAACTCTATTGTGCATATGTGTTTGTGTGTGTGTGTGTGTGTACATATGTATATATCACATTTTCTTTATCCATTCATCTGTTGATAGATACCTGGGCTGGTTTCATAACTTGGAAATTGTGAATTGTGCTTTTATAAACATGGGTATGTACATGTTACTGTAGTATGCTGATTTTAGTTCTTTTGAATAAATATGGAGGAGTGGGATAGCTAAATCATATGGTGGTTCTATTCCTAGTGTTTTGAGGAATTTCTATACTGATTTCCATAGTGACGTACTACTTTATATTCCCACTAACAGTGTAGAAGATTTCCTTTTTCTCTGCATTCTTGCCAGCATTTTTAAAATTAAAAAAATTATTGTTATTTGTCTTCTTGATGATTGCTATTCTAACTGGAATAAGTATAGTTTTGATTTACATTTCTGTGATGATCAGTGAAATTGAGCATTTTTCATGTATTTTTTGGACATTTATATGTTATTTTGAGAAAAATAAGTTTAGATCTTTGGCACATATTTCAATTGTATTGTTTATTTTATTAATAATCGTCTTTGGAAGTTCCTTATATGTTCTGGTTGTCAATCTTTGTTGGTTGTTAATATTTGCACATATTTTTCCCATCCCCTTCACAATTTTAAAACCAGGAATTGGATACTTTTATTAAGATATAACTAAGCAAAGAGGAGTCCAAAGTAGAAATTGTGACTAAACCAAGAAACTAATAAATTAGAAAAGATTTATTTTTATGAACTTTTCATACTTTCAACAAGGTACAACTAATATGTTTACTTATTTAGTATAAATGGGTTTGTTCTGCTAAGATGTCCTTCAGGTACTAACATTTTAGTATTACATGTTGTCTTTCCATTCTGCTTATTACTCTTCCTGGAGTTCTAGTGGGTCTGATTTGAATCACTCTGTTCCAGTTTTAGTGTATTTGACAGATATATTAATCATCACATTCTGTTCAACCTTTATTGTCACATTTCATATATTTTATTTCAAATAGCATATAGAGGAGGAGGGGGGGAAATCTGTCACCAAAGTTAACACTCCTTATCTTTTTTGTCAGAGATTTAGACTGTATATTCAAAGTCATCAGGGATATGTGTAAATTCAATTCTTTCATTCAACTCTGAGATGTTTTTATTGTCTTTTTTATTTTCCCATTGTCAATATCAAACATTTCTCTTTCATTTTCTTTCTTGTCTTAAAATCATATTAGGATTTACTACTAATTGTTGCCTTCTACTATCCCAAACTTATATATAGACACACATTTTTAATTACCAGAGAACAAGATTATCTTCCTTCTACCCCTCATTACAACTCAAAAAACATGAACTTTAGAACATTATTTTTGTCATTTTGCTCTGTTTTTTGCTATCAGTATTTCCTTAAATGACACTATAAAGATGTTTTGCTTCCCTTTCATACCTATATGCCTGTCAGAACCACTTTCAAGAATTTAATAGGATAACAGAAGTATTTCATTTCTACACTACTATTTCATTATCCTCATGTTCTCACACTTAAAAAAAGTTACCTACTAGTTTTATTACATTTAGTTTCACAGATTAGCTTTATGTGGTTTAATTTAGTTGTATGTAATCAGGTTTAATGTACATCAATATTTTCTTCATCTTATATTATCGGAGCTCTCTTCTCATATTCTCCAGTTGATGCAGTGAATATACTTCCTTCTATGTGAGGTGTATCTGAATTTCTGAGCAATCATAAATACCTTTCTTCCATCCTGAGAGGTGAGAGTCCACCTAGCTGGATACTTAATTCCTGAGTTTAGTCTTTCTCACTGAATCATGAACTTTTATGAGGCAAGCACTGAGCTACAATCCCAGCCCCATCTTTTCCCTTTTTAATTCTGCTGTGCTACAAGTACAGTAGGAACACATGTGTCCTCCCGAGGGGTTCTGGGGCCAAGATCAAGCTCTGTGCCTTGAGCACTGGTGGTGGATAGGGCAGAAGGACAAACAGATTGACAAGCTTCTCTTTCTTTTTGTCTTGTTATTTTTCCTTATTGTGCACACAAACTATTTTGAAAATGTGAAGAATTCTGGTTTTGTGGCCAATGTGGTTTTAAATCTTCTGGGGTTATCTGGGAGCCATTTATCAATGAATTAACAATGAGGAGGATCATAAGTGTTATACATGAACCCAACTGGATCTCAAAAAGAAAAATGGTGTGAACTATCTCTTTAGGATCTTGCTTGTAATTGTTTTGACTGTATAAGCAGAAGTGAATTTGTGGATAATATGTTAACTCTGTTTTTAGTATTTTTTGTGGGTAAACTTCTTGCTGTTTTCTAAAAAGGCTGCACAATTTTGCATTCACATCAACTGTGCATAAGAGATCCCATTTATCCATTTGATTTCCTTCCTTTAAAATTTTTTTATAATAGTCAACAACTGGTGGTAGTATCTTTTTTAAAAATTTTAACTGGTGATTGAACCCAGGGGCACATTACTACTGAGCTACATCCCCTGCCTATTTTATTTTCTATTTTGAGGCTGGGTCTCAATAAGCTGCTTAAGGCCTCACTAAGTTGCTCAGGCAATTTTCCATCTTGCAATCCTCTTGTCTCAATCTTTTCACTGGCAACTACCTAACCAGAAAGAAAAAAGCTATTGGCTGAATACATGAATCACTATGTGCTTGACAATAGTCCTTTTTCTTTTCAAACCAAGTGTACAATAAGATACATTGCTCAAAGCTCAGTCCACCAGGGATATTTCCACTCACCATTTCCTATAGAGCTATCCCAGCAAGGAGTTTCAGTGTTCTAGCTGTCCACTTTTGAATGGTGCCTACGTATTGCCTTTATTGCCTAGAAACTGGGACCAATCCTTCTCACCTTTTTTCAACTGCTAATAGGGAAACTCAACTCAGGAGCTCCTAAGTGCAGAGTGGGAATGAGAAAGTAGGGTGTCAGGAGTAAGGAACATGATCCATCTTTTCATGTAACTCATTTGCATCTTCAGAGCCAGCTATTAACTGTTTCCATTTGGTGATGCGGTGCTGCTGCATACACTGAGCTTTAGGGCTTGGTGGATCAGACAACACCCAGTTAAAGAAGGCAACTTTAAGTAGCATGAAACTTGGCCCATGTTCAAATGCTCAGTTTCTGCTACAGTCCTGTACCGGGCCTATGAAGAATCACATCTCTTTCTTGATTATAAGGGACCACATCTAATTTATCCTTCACTTTTGAAACGATATCTCAAACCATTCCAGACCACTGAAATCCTATGTTTTCCTGAAGTAGAGGTGGCTAAATTTTAGATTTTCATTTCCTACCCTCTGATGTAAAAGAAGTGTCTTATCAGTAAGTGTGGATCAGTAGGTACTTCTTGCCTACTATGTTTCATCAATGTAATGATATCAATATTTAGACCGAGATTATATCTTGTGGTAGGAAAGGAGGAAGAAGATCCCTGTAAACCAAATGTCTAACATAAAGCTGGATATACCTTGATGTATGACACTGAAGGTACACTGAAGAAAATTGTCAGCTAAAAGAAAATTGTTATTGGTGGGATTTATGGGCAGGGATGAAGAAAAAGGCACTTGTCAAATCGACAGTTTTTATACCAGGTTCCGGGGAAGGAGTTAATTTGCTTAAGCAAAGAAATACTTTTGTGGGAGAATGTAACTGCCCTTGGCGTCATCGCTGTTACACTCATGATATCCCACTCTTTTCTGGAATTCATCAACTTCTACCCAGGCCATATCCATAAGCTGAATGGGGCTGTGGTTGGAATCACCACACTTGCATATTTCAAGTTCACAATAGTGGCACTAATCTCTGAATGCCTTTAGGGACTTGGCATGGTTCACGGTTGTTCTTAAGGCTTCTACTTGGCTGTCCTTGAAATCAGCTTCACTCCACACTTTCAGGAAGTTAGTGGGGGATTCTGCTAGTGGCTGCTTAGAGAGACAGAAGGAGAAATATGGGGGGAAGAGGGAAGGGAGGTAATTTTTGAGTAACCTTTTTATGTGTTTGTATTTAATTTCTCACAAAATCATAAATCCATGTATCTTATGAATGAACAGAGGAAGGAGAGAAGCATTTAAAAAGAAAGGGGAATGATCACTAATTGTCTTCTCATCCTTTTATACATAGTTTAAAACCAGAAGCTTCTTTTCTCTGATCACTTTCATATCATTTCCTAATGGAAGCATAAGAATTTTCTTCAAGTATATTCATATAACTTTGTTTCTGTTTATATTAAGAACCCCATGCAGGAATTTCACGTAAATGCTTTATATTTTAATGAGGTGAGACCCTTTGTTTCTAAGATGGAGGAGAGCCTCTGGTTTCCTCATTCACCTTTGTTCCCTGGCTCTGTCAAATTTTGCGGTGCTTCATCTTATTCATCAGTTGTTATGTCTTGTCTATGCTGATCACTCATCTGAGAAGAACTAGGTAGCCTCACTCATTCTGCTTTACCAGATGCTCTTAGGAAACTTTATGTAACAAACTCATAAACCACTCAAGCAGATTAACCCTTTTCTGTCTCTGGCAACTCTCTTCAGTTTCAGGGTCATAAGATTCAGGTTCTGTTGTAGATGCGCTAGAGACTCAGTAGTATTTGGTGATTGATCAGATTTGCTGAGAAGCAGTCATGATGTTGGGACCATTAGCTAGTCCCCATTTCTACCATCATAGATATCTGGTTTGGTGCCCATTGTATGAGCAATGAGTTAACTGAACCCAGAGGCCTGGTTAATCTGGTGGAGTCTTCCAAGGGTATCTGGTGAAGCAGTATGAGTTAGGATACCAGGTATTTCTCAGCTGAGTGATCAGCACAGATAAGACAGCAGGACTGACAGATGAGACAAAGCACTGCAAGGTTTGACAGAGCCAGGGAGCAAAGGTGAACGAGGAAATCAGAGGCTCTCCTCAGTCTTAGGGACAAAGGCAGCACCCACTGTGAGACCTACTTCATGGCTGGTCACATTGGTGGTCAACACAGGTCCTCATTCTCCTAATAGAGTTAGGGAGGGCAGGGATAGAGACATGTCTTTAAGGGTTTGAGAGTGAATCTGAGAGTAGCTGGGAGGAGAAACAAGAATCTCTTTCCAAATAGCCATGTTCACAAGTTGAAAAAATATGATTGTGGAATGCCACGGACTCAAGTAGCTAGGGGCACACATTGGGAGCAGTATATTCTGTGTGCTTCAAGGGCATCATATGCATACTTGGTGTAATCGCCATACCCACTTGGGTTCCCATGAACTCTGCTGTGGAATAATACAGACCATTGTTTAAACTGACCATCTGCAAGTCTCAGCTGCTCCCCACTAAATCAGGCACTTGTGGCTCTGCCTGCATCTGTATGGAGGGCCTGGTGCTTACACTGGATTCTGAGTGATTTCTCTCTCTCTCTCTCTCTCTCTCTCTCTCTCTCTCTCTCTCTCTCTCTCTCTGTTTTGCAATCACTTTGCTTTCTGGTTGAGAAGAAGGTTATTTAATGTTTATCTTCTATACACTGGATGTAGCCTGCTCCAGTGAGATAAGTATCTACTGTGCTGTGAACCAAAACTTCTGATGGTGAGATTGCCCTCAGGTTATTCGTAGTTGGAATAACATAGAGAAAGAAATCCTGGGGGAGGAATGAGGAAAGAAAAAGGGCATAGACAATAGATTTGGTGTATTGCCATTGAGGGAAGGGCTTAGATTGGAATCTGTTTACAGCCTCTCTTACACCCACTGGCTTATGTCCTCTTCAGACTGCATTATAAAATGACTAGGGGGCTGATCTTAGCAAATAGTGTTACACCATCATCCAGCTGAAGTGATCCCTGGACTCTAAGACAATCAATTTCAAGAATCAGCCAAGAAAAAATGAAAAACCTACTTAAGCTGAGTCTTTTTCTGCTCTGCATAAGAATTGGTAAATCCTTGTTTGGTTATTTAACCATGGTTAAGGTACAAGCCTGCGCTTAACACTGGCATATATTTAAGCGGTGCTTGATGTCTCCAATTATTTTAAGCTTCTATGAGTTCCAATCCGGCTTCCAAGGAACATGTTGAGTAGTAGGCTCCATCTCTGACCACCTGACTTCTTTCATCTTCTTACTTTCCTGGGTCTTTCCCTCATCCTGTCTACCACCTAAAACTCAACATGATCTCTGTACTTTAAATACTTCCTAAATAATTGTTTATCTGTGGAGTGAGGAATCAAGGATTCCCAGTCAGAAATATTGATGTTGTTCACAGACCTGGAACTTTAGCCCAGGCTCTGAGAACACAGCAAGTGCTCTGTGCTCACCATCCTGTATATGATCACTATGGTAAGCTAGAAAATGAATCATGAGCAGTATGGTTCTCTGGAGAGTGATCACTCTCCCTTCCTGACAGTCTGCTGCTATCTTGTCTACTGTATGTATATGTTAGATTGTCTCCTCACATGCTCCTGCTTTGTCCGTGGTATTAAAACATGTTTCCTAGAACATATCCCTAAGGGAAACAGCTTGGTATAGCCAAGCTATCAGGGAGTTGGATGTCCTTTGCTCTCTTTGTTCTGTGACAATGATTCTTCCCCTGTCCTCTGAGAACAGTTTTTCTTCTTGCAGCCATACCTCTCCTTTGTCAGCGATGTAGAAAATTCAAAGAAAATTTCTGTGAGCATAAGTTGGAGAGATGCCGAGCTCCAGAAGGTGGATCATGTATGATCCGGAGACACTGGCGTTTTCCATACAGTTGTAAGTATATTCAGTAATCTAGTGAGAGCTGTGGAAATTTCTTTTCTCCTTCAGGTCTCAAACCACTTTCCTTTAGGACATGGCATCCATATGAAGAAAGCTGACTTAGGTCCAAGTGTGATGCTCTGAGCCAAGTGTCTTCTCTCTTGTAGAATGATAAAATTCAAGGAAGATTGAGTGGAGTATGACTGTTGCCCCAACATTTTGCTAACCTTTTTCTGATACTTCTGAACTCTAATCTCTCTGCTGTTCAGGATTCAAAGGCCCTAAATCCTTGGATCCCTAAATTAGCCATTTCCCAAATCTGTGTGCTGGATCCTGCTACTTGTGTGTAATCCTGATCAAACTTCTGTCTCAGTTCAGAGACCCCTGCTCTGGAAGCCTTTATGATCATTCTCATTTTTCACATGACTCCCTCTGTTTTTCCAGAGTCTCCCTGCCTTATCTATCTACCATATGATATTTGTCATGATGCATTTTAATTGCCTGTCATTCCTTGTCACCTGTCTATAACTAGCTCAACGCTCTCCCATGGTACTCACTACAGAGCCTTGGACCCAACTTCCTTTAAATAAGTTTTTTGTACCTGACAACCTGTGAAGGGAGGGTTGCTGTGTTCTTCAACATCTACAATGTGAAGTTCACCATGAAGTGCATATTTTCCCTGCAGGAAACACTCTAGATAAAGGAACTTTGCTAGCTATGTCTTTGGACCATGTGGCCAAACTGCCCATAGGTGACCCATAACTAGTTCAGACGAAATATTCTTTCATTTAATTCATTCTTGGTTACCCATACTTGTATTTGAGACCTATATTGTTGTTATCCAAATGACATCTCATTTCTGCTTTTCTCTTCTGCAGATTTCATGCCATCGAGTGCAGAGTCTAATTGTGTGAAACATTGTGAAGATAAATTGAAAACTGTTTTTGGTAATTCATCACAGACATCATGCTGTAATGAGTTTGATTTTTGCAATGACTTTGACAAGCCAAAGATTTATCCTTAATTTGAGAGTTTCATAAGTTTCAACATTTCCTTCCTCTCTTCCATCTTTACTCTGTATTTGAGGGTTCCCCATGCATTAGAAATAAAGGTTTCTTGAAACCTGGGGGGACACTTCTTTAGTTTAATGCTAATCTAAGTGATCCTACAGTTCATTACTTATGCTTATTCCCCGCCCCACACACAATTCAACATGAACATAGCTCACTCACTCTTGGTTTCATTTAATACATTCATTACACCAAAAAGAGAAAGTAGCATGCAATAATAGATGAAAATACCGGAGCATGTGAGAAGGAAGAGAAAAACTGAAGAACAGAAGAACTAGATATTTTTAAAAACATGGTTTCATTACTTAGGCATATTGTAGCATTAGTAGGAGGAGGTAGATGAGAAGTATACATCAAATATAAACTACATGGGAGATAAGAAAATTAGGCCCAAAGCTATACAGCCAGATGATTATGGACTGAAACCTCTGAAAACATGATGCTTAGTGAAATCACTTCTCCTTTAAGTCCTTTCTCTCAGGTACTTGTCATGGTGACAAAAATCTTACAAATACAGACTGAGTTCAACTCAGACATTAGAGGTGTACTCTGACCACATGATGTCAAAAGCTGTCATTTGGTTAAAACACTTGTGTAGAGGTTCTCCAATGCTATGTTGAATAGGATGGATGGTCAAAATTTGCAGGAGCTATCCCTCAAGGGAAAGATGGCAAATCAGAAGAACTCAAAGTATCATTAAGAGATTGAATGCAATTCCCATAAAATAGCAATGCCATTCTTCACAGAACTAGTAAAATCAGTTCTAAAATTCACTTGGAAAGATATAAAATCCAGAATAGCCAAAGCAATACTAAGCAACTAGACCTCAAACTATACTACAGAGGTATAGTAACCAAACCAGCATGGTACTGGCATCAAAACAGATATGAGGACAAATGGAATAGAATAGAAGACTCAGAGACAAATTCACACAAATAGAGGTATTTGGTACTAGACAAAGGTGCCAAAAACAATTTGAAAATGGTAATCTTTTTAACAAATGGTACTGGGAAAACTGGATATACACATGTAGAAGAATGAAACTTGACCCCTGTCTATCACCCAGAACAAAAGTCAATCCACAGACCATCAGACACCTAGGAATTTAACCAGAAACTCTGCAAATGGTAGAAAGAAAATGTAGGCCCAACCCTTCAACATGTAGGCACAGGAACTGACTTCTCAAACAAGACTCCTAAAGTGCAAGCGATAAAAGAAAACTGTCAATTAGTGGGATGCCATCAAATTAAAGAGCTTCTGTACAACAAAGGAAACAAGAACATGAAGAGAGAACCAACATAAAAGAGAGGAGCCAGACATGAGTGGGCACATGCTGCATGATTCTGTTTGTGAAATGCTCAGGACAGGTAAATCCATGGAGACAGCAGATAAGGGATTGCCGGGTCCCAGGGGTGTTGCAGAATGAGCACTGAATCCTTAACAGGTAGTTGATTTCCTTTTGGGAATAAAAGTGTTTTGAACCTGAAAAAAAAAGAGAGAGCCAACAGAATGGGTGAAGATATTTGCTACCACTCAATTAACAAATAGGCAAAAAAAAAAAAAAAAAACTAAAGAGACACTTCCAAGAAGAAGAAATGCAAATGTCCACAAATATATGCATAAATGTTCAGCAGCTCTTGCAATTAGGGAAATACAAACCTGAACTACATAAAGATTTCATTTCACTCCAGTCAAAATGGTAATTATAAAGAATATAAGCATTGGTATTGGTGAGGATATGGGGGGCAGAAATGTACACTTATACATTGTTGGTGGGACTGCAAATTAGTACAACCACTCTAAAAAGCAGTTTAGATAATTCCCTCAAACTAATAATGGAACTACCTTATTATCTATCCCACTTAGCTATCCCACTCTTTAATATATTTTTAACTAATCTAAAATAAGCATACTATAGGAATACAGCCACATCAATGTTTATGGCAGCTCAATTTATAATAGTCAAGCTATTTTAACCAATCTACATATCCTTCAACAAATGAGTAGATAAATAAAATGTGATATATATACACAATGGAGTATTTCTCAGCCATAAAGAAGAATGAAATTATGGAATTTGCCAATAACTGAAAACTCTGCTGCTAAGTAAAATAAGCCAGACCCAGAAAGTGAAAGGTCAAATTTTTTCTCTGATATATGAAAGATAATCCAAAATAATGAAGGGGGAGTGTGAATAAAAAATAGAAGATGAAAGGGAAAGAAGGGAAGGGAGGAGGGACAGGATAAGGGAAGAAGAGTGGGATGACTTTGACCTGTTTCCTATGTACATATATGAATATGCCACAGTAAATTCCAACATTATGTATATACACAGGAGACAATTTTTTCTTTAAAAAAGCATGTAAGTAAATAGCAGAAATATGAGTAGAGTAGAAGGGAGGGAACAGGGAAAGGAAGAAAGGAACAAAAAAGGGAAGTACTGGGGATGAATTAGAGCAAATTATGTTCTATGCTTTTATAATTGTGTCAAAATGAATCTTAACATTATGTATAACTTAAAAAAATTCAATAAAAATGGAAATAAAGAAAAGCCTTTGAATAGATGGATTCCCAGCTGTGTTCTATTTGACATTTAGAGAAGATCTAACTCTAATGCTTCACACATTATTCCCTGTAAGTGTGGAAATACTTTCATACTTTTTCCAGTGTAACTCCAAAATCTGAACCAAATGAGGACACTTCAAGAAAGAAAACTACAGAACAATACACTTGATGCATTTAGATGCAAAAATACATAGTAAAGTAGTGGCAAGTTGAGTTCAACAAGAGATTAATAATTGTGTATCATGCCATGTTGCTTTTATTCTGGGGATGAAATGATATTTAACATGAAAATCAATAGATGTATATACCATACAAAGAAACTAAAAATAAAAAATCACATGATCATCTCAATAGATGCAGAAAAATGCGTTGACAAAATTCAGTACTTGTTTATGGTTAAAAAATCATGAAGAAAGTAGGGATAAAACAGGTATACTTTAAGAGCTCGCCGTTGGGTCCGTGGGGACCCACGAGGCCTCAACATGCGTATGGAGAAGTGTTATTTCTGTTCAGGGCCCATCTACCCCAGCCACCGCATGATGTTCATCAGCAATGATTGCAAGGTATTCAGATTCTGTAAATCCAAATGTCATAAGAACTTTAAAAAGAAGCGTAATCCTCGAAAGGTCAGGTGGACTAAAGCATTCCGGAAAGCAGCTGGCAAAGAGCTTACAGTGGATAACTCATTTGAATTTGAAAAACCTAGAAATGAACCTGTCAAATACCAGCGAGAACTATGGAATAAAACTATTGATGCAATGAAGAGAGTTGAAGAGATCAAACAGAAAAGCCAAGCTAAATTTATAATGAACAGATTGAAGAAAAATAAAGAGCTACAGAAAGTTCAGGACATTAAAGAAGTTAAGCAAAACATCCATCTTATCCGAGCCCCTCTTGCAGGCAAAGGAAAGCAGCTGGAAGAAAAAATGGTACAGCAGTTACAACAGGATGTGGACATGGAGGATGTTTCTTAAAAATCTGACTCTGTAACCATTTCTATGTGTACATTTGAAAATCTCCTTAATTCTAAATAATTAATTTTTATATAAGGTCACTGAAGTGAAATGTGATTACAAATACTATTGCTATCTGCAAAGCATCAGATTTTGGATGTTAAATTGCACCTCATTGTAATGTCTTCATTGATAGACATGCTTATGTAAATCATGAAAATTCTGTTTATAAATGCACAAGTGGATTGTGGACAGAATGGTCATGCCTTTTGGATAATGGCACTAGGCAGCATTTATGTAATAAGTAATTACAAAAATTCATGGCCAGTGATAGATATAATCAAATTTTCTTTGCAGTAAAATGTTCCCTTTATTATGTTATAGAAGGGAGGATACAACAAGGAACTAACAATTTGTATGACAATCTCAAAATCATTTATTTTTATTTTAGTATTTTTCTGTTTTGATTTATTAGCCTAAAGGAGCATAATGGCCTAATGCCATGAAGCCTAGTTATGCTAAGCTGTTTTGACCTGGTTTACCTGTTCTTAGCAGGTAGTTATGAGTGTTTGTGAGGAGAGCTGACTAATCTTTACTTGAAATGGCACCATATTATTTCTGCTTTAGAGAATACTCAGTTCTAATTTGTGATTCCTGTTAGAGCAAGCTCCCTCTCTCCTCCCCCTGATCTAGAAGCAAAGAAATCCTAGTGTCTTAAAATTTGTTGCGGAGTTTTCTTTCTTTCTTTTTAAAAACAGGTTCTTAATTGTTATGGAATATAGAATTTAAGGGTATAACATCTACCCATTATTTGTACATAAAATAAAAACATTTTTTAGTAAATGTTGAGAGCCACAGCCAAAGGGGCCCAAGCAAACTTCCAGCTGCCCGCTGATGATTGGCTCACAGCGGCCCCAGCAACATCTAGCTGATTGGCTCCTCTGCGGTGATGCTCATTGGGCTGTTTCCCTGCCCTTTCAGACCACGGAGCTGCTCATTGGGGGACTTTTTTGGCTCCGCCCACGTGACCCAGCCAATCGGCCTCAAGAGCAGGAGGATTGTGGGAGGTGGAGAGAAGCTGGTGTGGGAGAGAGAGGCTTGTGGAAAGCCAGTGGTAGCAGTTGAGGCTCTGAGGGTTTTTCCTGAGAGGCTGTTTTGTTTGGCGTGTGTGGTTCTAAAATAAAGTTAGTTTCTTTTGACAAGTGGCTCCTGATTGTGCCCAGCCAGACTGCGGCATTTGGTGGCTCGCACGGGGAGCGACTGAGGGTAAGTGAAACTGCTCGCCCCTGAGGGCAGGGCGAGAGGATGGGTAGCCATTTTAAGATTCCTCTTTTATTTTGCTTCACTTTTGTTTTAAGTTGCCTGTCCCTGGAGATGAGTGAGACGGAAGAAAAACCGCTCACATCTGAGGAAAAACTATTTACGTCTGAGGAACAGATAGGGAGAAAGGACGGATGCACATGTCAGGAGGATAGAAAGGCTATAATGACTTTTTGTTGTTCCCTTTTTATTTCATTCTGTCTCGGTTTTGTTTGGCGTAATCTTGTTGGGTTGTATTATAGTAGAAATATGGGATCAGAAATTAGTAAAAAACAAACTGAAAGAGTGTTAAGTAAATTGTTAGAGGAAGGAGGCATCTCAGTAAAATCAAGAACAAACAGGACATTTTAAAAGGAATTGCCCCATTGGAGGAGGGTTTAACAAAACTAGGTATCAAAGGAGTAGAATACCAGGTATTTGCCCACGATGCCGTAGAGGGAGACATTGGGCTAATGAATGCCGCAATCTGGCTGGGCACAATCAGGAGCCACTTGTCAAAAGAAACTAACTTTATTTTTAGAACCACACACGCCAAACAAAACAGCCTCTCAGGAAAAACCCTCAGAGCCTCAACTGCCACCACCGGCTTTCCACAAGCCTCTCTCTCCCACACCAGCTTCTCTCCACCTCCCACAATCCTCCTGCTCTTGAGGCCGATTGGCTGGGTCATGTGGGCGGAGCCAAAAAAGTCCCCCAATGAGCAGCTCCGTGGTCTGAAAGGGCAGGGAAACAGCCCAATGAGCATCACCGCAGAGGAGCCAATCAGCTAGATGTTGCTGGGGCCGCTGTGAGCCAATCATCAGCGGGCAGCTGGAAGTTTGCTTGGGCCCCTTCGGCTGTGGCTCTCAACAAGTAAAAAAAAACAAGTATACTTTAAGATCATAAAGGCTGTGTCTGACAAACTCAAAGTCAACATTGTACTGTGTCTGAACAAACTCAAAGTCAACATTGTACTGAATGAGGAAATTGTGAAAGCATTTTCTTTTAAATCAGGAAAACAAGGACGTCCACTACCATCACTCCTATTCAACCTAGTCCCTGAGACAGGCTACTAGTCAAGAGAAGGATTAAAAGGGATCTAAATAAAAATGAAAGAAGTCAAATTTTCCTGTTTGCAGATGCTATGTTCCTATATTTAAGATCCTAAAACTCTGCCAGATTATTTCCAGAGCTGACAAACAAGTTCATCAAAGTAGTAGGTACAAAAGTAACATACAAAAATGAATAGCTTTTCTATACAGCAATAATAAATCTGCTGAGAAAGGTTCCATTCACAATAGCTTCAAAAGAAAATTAAGTACCTAAGAATAAATTTAAACAAAGAGGTGAAAGGATTATACAAGGGAAATTACAGAACACTGAAAGTGAAATTAAAAAAAAAAAGACATTTGAAGATTTGAATATCTCCTATATTCCTGGATAGGTAAAATTAACATTGTTATGATGGTCATACTACTAAAAGAGATCTACAGATTAAATAGGTTCCATTAAAATATCAAAGTTACTATCCCCAGAAGTAGCAAAAGCAATTCTAAAATGTATATGGTAGAACAAAAGAACAAGAATATTGAAAGCAATTCTGAACCAAAAAAGGCTGGAGGCATCAGAATACCCAATTTTAAATTATACTACAGAGTCATAGTAGCATAAACAACTTAGTAGTGGCATAAAACTAGACATACAGACCAATTGAATAGACTAGAAGACAAAGAGACAAACCTACATATCAAACAGTCTTACTCCTTGACAAAAGGGCCCCAAACTTACATTTGAGAAATGCCAGCCTCTATAACCCATGGTGATCAGAAAACTGGATATCCATAAAAAAGAGATTTTAAGTAGATTTTTATTTCTCACCAAGCACAAAACTCAACTCAAAACGGATTAACAATGTATAAATCAGACCAGAAAACTTGTAACTGCTGGAAGAGAACATACAGAAAATATTCCAACATACAAGCTTAGACAATGAATACCTCAGAAGACTACAATTTAGGAAATAATACCAATGATCAATGAAAGGGATTAGCCTCAATCTAAGAAGCTTCTATACAACAAAGGAAACAATTAACATTGTGATAAGAGAATCTATAGAATGGGAGAAAATCTTTGCTATGTTCTCTTCTGGCCAATGATGAATACTTAAAATACATAAAGAACTTAAAAAACACAACATTAAAAAAAAACCCCAAAGAATCCATTTAGTAAATCAGCAAATAAAATGAACAGAAACTTCTCAAAAGGAGTGAAGATGACCAATGACTATGTTTAAAAAAATGGGCACACATCTTTAGTCATTAAGTAAATTAAATTCAAAATTACACTGAGATTTTATCTCACTGCAGTTAGGATACAAATAATATTTAATGTTGGGGAGGATGCAGGGGAAAAGGAACTCATACACTCTTGTTGGAAATTGAAATCAGTAAAGGCCCTTATGGAAATCAGTATGTAGATTCCACAGCAGGCTTGGAATGGAACCACCATGTCACAATGATACTACCCCACCAATAATTCTTACAAAAGGTCAGTTTTACAGCAGCATGATTCTCAATTGACCAAGTCATTGAACCAACCTGAGTGTCTCTAGAGAAATGAATACATAAAGATAATGAGGTATATATTCAAAATGGAAGTTTACTCAGACATAAAAAAGAATGAAATGTCATTTGCTGGAAAATGGATGAAACTGTGGAAAAAGCCAGACTCAGAAAATCAAGGTTTCTATGTTGTTGTTTTTTTCATATGTAGAAGATAGAAAAAAGGGACTCTGACCAAAAAAAAAAAAAGACCATCAGGGTAGAAGAAGGAGGGCTCTGAGTGTAGAGAGGAAGGGAGAACAAGGGGAGGTAGTATAAGTATGCCACAATGAAACCCAGTATTCTGTATCATTATTACACACCAATAAAAGTGTGAGATGGAGAAAAAACATATTAACACCACAAATTTAAAGATTTCGGATTGTGATATTCATCACTAATTATTTTGTGAGTTTTATTTGAATTTATCAAATGTAGTTGAATGCCGCAGTCTGGCTGGGCAAAATAACCGGGAGGTGACAAGCAACTTGAAGGTTGAAGCAGGAACTACTTTATTGCGGGGGAACTCAGTGGGAACTGAGTGGGCACTCAAGGTAGTGAGAGCCGCTTTATTGCAGGATAGCAGAGGTATATATACCTAACTGATTACACACAGCTTGACTCAATTAGCATCATCTAGATACAGCAGTCAGCCAATAAGAAATATCCATCATCTTAACGGCTCGGTGTCGTTGCCTCACAAACCAGTCCTCCTGGCAAACTGCCAGGTGCCATCTTGACTTGGTTGCAGCCCTCAACAGTTGAACAAATGTTGTCAGTTATGAACTTAATCTGTAAGGGACCGGCGAAATGTCGGAGGAAGAGACCACCAAGAGACTGTCTCATGCAACAGCAAAAGGGTTTATTTGGGGACCAGCATGCTGGGGCTCAGAGCTCACTAGAGCAAAGAGAGATAGAGCCCTGGGAACAGCTTAAGCAGAGCTTATATACTTTTCTTGGAGAGGGCAGGGAGGGAAGTTCATTGACGGGTCAGGGCGAGTGGGCAGTTTGCCTGCAACCGAGTGAGGGAGTGCATTCTGCAGTTTGGCAGTTGGGGACAGCACATTCTGGGAACAAGATTAGCAAACAGTTCTCAGGATTTCAACAGTGTTTTGTTAAGCATACAGAAAAACGGAGTGACAAGTACCTATTTTATTAACCTTTCAAATCTAGTTCATAATCTTAATCTTTAGTCTTAACCACTGTTGATTTCTTTATTGCTTTTCAGAAATAAAATATTATTATTACATTATTATTATTATTTGTAGTGCTTGGGATTGAACCCAGAGCCGGCACAAGATACATAAGGCCTCCTACCACTGAGCTATATTCCAAGTCTTTCATTACATGTTTATCAAAGTGTACATGACAGTGGGGTCCACTGTGGCAAATTCAAACAAGCTCATGACAATTCATTCCATTTTATTTTTAGTGTTTCCTCCTTTTTTTCCTTCCCCCCTCCTTTCCTCTGATCTTTTTCCTGTACTCTCTAGTCTCCCTTCTATTTATTTTTTTTAAGTTGATTCATTTTAATTATACATAAAAGTGAGATTCCTTGTGCTTCTTTTCTATATGCACACAGCATAAATTGACTGATTTAATTCCTCAGTATCTCTACTTTCACTCCTTGCCTCCTTCCCCTTTTGTTCCTTTCCTCTACTATTTTCCCTTCTTCAGAAATAAAATCTTAAAATCCTAAATTGTCCTGCTACAAAAGTTAACTGCCCAGCAGTTCCAAGGTGTTTGTTAATGCTGTTTTTGATACAATATTGAAACATTTTCAAGTAGAGTAACTGCCCTCATCCACTCCTAACAAAATGTAAATGGTTTTGGATATTAACATTTCTGTAGATTTAGAAATGTTCTGTTTATGAATTCAAACTAGGCAAACAGTGCTTTTACATGAAAGTTTTACTGAATAATAAAATATTTCCCAAAACAACAAATGATATTTGCATCACTAATTGGGCAATGCTTCTTTATATGCTTCCTGTGCTGTGAAAAACCAAAACAAGAAACACTTCCCTTCTCTGTTGCCTTGGCTACAAATACATTGTCTGAGTTGGAACTACCATTCCACAAACATTCCTGAACTCAGAGAAAAGGCAGAGAAAATGCCAATGTTTCAAAATTCATTCTTTCAATTGAAGAACATCCACCAAACCTATAAGTGGGAGTGGTCCAGTAACTTACTGAAGGGAAAATAGAGAAGAATGTCCAAATGCCTCAAAAGCCATAAATAACCTCAATTAATAAAATCACATGGTTGTGGATTTTTATTTAACACATATTAATGGGTTTCAGTGTGATATTTTTATACATGAGCAGAGTGTGCACTGATCAAATCTAACCACTCCTTTCCACACTCACCTCCATGGCCACACCACATTTTTTCTCATTCACATCATCCATATTCTCCTTTAAGGTGGCAACTTCAGTCTCCACTCATGAGACAGAACATGCAGTACTTGTCTTTCTGTCTCTTATCCTTTTCACTTAATGTAATGTCCTCCACTTCCATACACTTTGCTTCAAATGACAGGATTTCACTGTCTTGTGTGGCTGAATAATACTCCATAGTGTGTATATACCACAAGCACAGAGAGGCAGCTTGCCATACTACACAGTGTAGTAGTTTATTGCACACAGTGTTTATCTCATTGTCCTAGCCTCTTGTCTGACCACAGTGGTTCCTGACTCTCTCATGTCCACTTCTCTGTTCGCAGGCACCTAGTCTGATTCCCTACCTTAGCTATTGTGAATAGTGCCATGATAGCCATAGGTATCTTTGGTACGCTGATTTCATTTGGAGGGTATATGCCCCAAAGTGGGATATCTGAATCATATAGTAGTTGTATTTCTATATTTTCAAGGAACTTCCACACTGTTCTCCCTAATGGCTCTAGTAATTTACATCTCAGTGACAGTTTATAAGAGTTCCTTTTCACCACATTGCCTCCAGCTAGCTAGCTAACTTGCTCTATTTTTTGAGCATGTTTTCATACATTTGTTGCCCATTCACATTTCTACTTTTGAGAAGCTTCTATGCAGATCATTTGCCTATAATTAAATTGGATTAACTGTTTTTTTTCCAAAAAAATGTTTAGTGTATTTTGATCTTTTCATATTCTGTGTATTAACAATCTGTCAGATAAATAGCTGTCAAATATTTTCTCTACTATGTAGATTGTCTCTTCACAATCTATTGATTGCTTCCTTTTTGGGGAGAAGACTTTTTTTTTTTGAGAGAGAGAGAGAGATAATTTTTTTAATATTTATTTTTCAGTTTTGGTGTGTAAGGGTCCGGCGAATGTCGGAGGAAGAGACCACCAAGGGACCACAGCTCATGCAACAGCAAAAGGGGTTTATTGAGATTCCAGCATGCTGGGGCTCCATGCCCACTCGAGAAGAGAGAACAGCCCAGAGCCCAGAGCCGGGGTTGAACAATGCTTAAGTACACTTTTTTGGGGAAGGCGGGGACTTTACATACATCACAGTCTCCTTCAACAAATCACCATATACCGCGGGAAAGTCAAACAACAATTCTTAGACTTGATTAGTACGTACATTGGCGGGAACAGGGCTGGCTGGAGTGATAGGTCATTCTTAAGGAGGGGGTTACATTTAAACTGATTGGTTTAGGCCCTGAGGTGTGTACGTGCTGGACTGCACAGGATCTTAGGCTATAAATCAACTAAATGGCCAGTAGGGCATTGTCTTAACTGCCTCAGGAATTTAACCCATGCTTTGCAGTTTAGAAGCAGGTTTACAATGCCTGGTCCTTTACATTTTAGCTCAGGCTTTGCAGCTTAGAAACTTTACCCTTTCAGGTGGACACAACATCTTTATTTTATTTTATGTGGTGCTGAGAATCGAACCCAGCACCCGCACATGCCAGGTGAGCGCGTTACCTCTTGAGGCACATCTCCAGCCCCAAGAAGACTTTTAATTTGATGTAAATTCATTTGTAAAAGTTGGCTTTTATTCTCTGTGCTTTGGGGATCTTGTACAGAAAACCACTGTCTTTTCCAAGCTCTTGTTGTTTCCCCTAGGTTTTCTTCTAGTAGCTTCAGGATTTCAAGTCTTCCATTTAACCTTTGATCCATTTTGAGTTGATTATTGTTCAGGGGAAGAAACAGGAGTCAAGATTCAATCTTCTACATGTGGGCACCCATTTTATCATCAGGTTTTGCTGTTGAGGTTGTTCTTTTTTCGATGTATGTTTTTGGCCCCTTGTTGAGATATAATTGGCCATAGATGCCTGGCTGATCTCTCGGATATATTTTCTGTTCCATTGGTCTACATGCCTGTTATGCTCAACCATGGTGTTCTGGTTACTACAGCACTATAACACATCTTAAAATCATGTATTTTAATATCTTCAGCAGTATTCTTATTGCTTGATACAGCTGTGGTTATTTCAGCCCCTTTGGTGCTTCTTTAGTAAATTTTAAGAATTTGTTTTTTAGTTCTGTGAAGAAAGTAGTTGATTTTTTTTGATGGGGAGTGTATTGAGTCTGTTGATGGTTTTCAGTTCTTTGGTCATTTTAACACTATTTTTCCAATCCATGATCTTGATATTTCTATCCACTTTTTATGCTGTCTTCAAATATGGTCAGCAGTGTTTTGTTATATTTGTTTTAGAGGTCTTTCACTTCCTGGGGTCTATTGTAATTTTTTATATTTGTAGTTCTGTAGGTTTCCTGTCTTTTACCTTTTAGATCAGTTTAACTACGAACTTTCTAAATTCCTCCTCTCACTTTTCCTCCACGGTGGTGTCAATGGAGTCTGTTGTTGAGGAATTCTAGATTATTTGGGATGGTTGGTTCCCTTTCTTTTTCTTTTTTCTTTCACTTGCTACACATGCTTTTTAATTTTAGACTTTAGGAAGTACTTACCTAACTCTCAAAGTGCCACTGAGTCTGTCCCCCCCCACCAACAGCAGTTCCTGTTCAGCTGTTTGCTCTCTTACTCCAAAACTTTTAACAAATTAATCCTTTTATAAATATATGGATAGTTTCTATTTCTCCAAATAAGCATTTCCTGTATGCTTATTTTTTCTTCTTCTTTTATATGTTGTTTTTAGATATACATGACTATAGAGTGTATTTTGACATATTATACATACACCATGTATAATATTATACATATTACATAATATCATACATATACAATACATATATAATATATAACATTATATAATATTATGTTATTGTAATACTCCATGTACACCATACATATTATACAATATCATGCATATTATATAATACATACATAATATATAATACTATACATACTCTCTATATAATATATAAGCTACTTCCTTTCTTTTTCATATTATTTGTATGTCTACCCATTTATCAATATGAATCTGAAGCAGCAGAGTTTCTATCCTGTGAATTTGTAGTGTTTTTGTAGGTTTCCAGTAACTCATAGCTTAGAGGGAAACAAATAATAGCATCAATGAAATGTAAACAACATAAAGCATTAAACTAACCACTTAGTTCCTACTCTGACATCTACAATTTTAATTGGCACAATAAACAGAAATAGTAGTATCAGCAATTTCTATCAGTAAAAACTGTAAATAATCATGTATTATGTGTGGCATAAAATCAAGCAATAGGTTTCATCTATGAGTTCCACTGTATTTGTAATTGCTATAGCATTAGTAGGGGGCAAGTATTATAGAAACCAATTAGTGCTAAAAGATGTCAAGAATAGAGTTAATTAAGGGGGAAAAAAGAAGAGATAAGTGGGTACAAAAGAGTTTTCTATTTCAAAAGGGGAACAGGGAGAATGCAGAAGAGATATAGGATGTGATGGTTATGAGGGAGGAGGAGGAATATAGAAGGAAAAAAAGAAAGAGTAAAAAAGAGAACAATAGAATTTGGCTGTTAGCAAAAGAAAGGGGAGAAGGGAAATAAACTGTTGAAGAATAATACAAAACAAACCCAAAATATAGTAATTACAAATCCTAACCCAAAATACAGAGCAAGAAATAAAACTTCAAAAAATTCCAGAAATTAGAAAAAAGAGGCAAATATGAATAAATGCCCATGAACCATTCCTCGCGCATGTGTGCACACACACACAGAGAGAGAGAGAGAGAGAGAGAGAGAGAGAGAGAGAAGGAAAGAGAGAAAGAGAGAGAGAGAAAAAAAAGTCAATAAAATACATTTTCACAGTCTGGGCCCAACCGTCTTCTTCCTCTTTCTTCCTGAGGGTTGTATGGAGCACACAAGTAGAGGCTGTTGGCTGTAAAACTGTTCTTCTTTTTGTGTTGTTCATCAAGTTGTCAGTTGGAGTTCAAAAATTCTCAGCTTCCCTTTTCAGCAGTATTGGATTAGACAAAGGGGATGAAGGGAAGGGAGGGGAATGGGAATAGGAAAGACAGTAGAATGAATCAGACATAAATTTCCTAAGTTCATATATGAATACACGACAAGTGAAACTCCACATGGTTTGCAACCACAGAAACGGGATCCTAATTAGAATAAGTTATACTTCATGTATATATAATATGTCAAAAATACATTTTATTGTCATGTATATCTAACAACAACAACAACAAAAGAATAGAGTGACTTGGCTCATAAATTTGAATTACAGCATTAATTTTTTAAGAAATCTATTGGGTCAGTTTATTGAATTCTTTTTTGAAAGTTTTTTATTTGTTCTAATTAGTTATACATGACAGCAGAATGCAAATGAAGCACAGCTTCTCATTCCTCTGCCAGTTGTGCGATCATACATGTATATAGGGTAAAAATGTCTGTCTCATTCTATCATCCTACCCACCCTCACACCCCCTCTCCTGCCCCTCATCACCTTTTCCCAATCTAAAGTTCCTCCATTCTTTCCTACTCCCCTCCCCCAATTATGGATCAGCATCCACTTATCAGAAGAAACATTTAGTCCTTATTTTTTTGATTGACTTATTTCACTTAGCATGATTTCTCTAGTTCCATCCCTTTACCCGCAAATGCCATAATTTCATTCTTTTTAAAGGCTGAGTAATATTCCATTGTGTATATGTACCACATTTTCTTTTTCCATTCATCTGTTGAAGGGCATCTAGGTTGGTTCCATAGTTTAGCTGTTGTGAATTGAGTTGCTATAAACATTGATGTGGCTGCCTCACTATAGTCTATATACTCTTTTCTTTTGTTAAACAAGGAAAGCCATTGCTTTATTAATTATATAACTCAAGGAGAACACTTTTATGATATACATTCACAAGGTACTTGAAAAATACTTACTGCCCTGATGCCTAAAATTGATGTTACCGATTACTGGTGTATATACACCAAAAACTGATTTAGATGTCTGCACGTTTTTTTGGGGGGGAGGGGGAGGGAAGCTACAGGAACATAACTTACTATCTTTCTGAAATAATGTATTTAGAATAAATTTTCCTTGCTGGTTGGTAATGCACCCTGTCATCCCAGTGACTCTGGAAGCTGTGGCAGTAGGATCACAGATTTGAGGCCAGCCTCAGCAACTTCAAGAAAGACCCTGCTTAAAAATTCAAACCCGAGGAGTTTGCGGACGACATGATTCTATACCTAGAAGACCCGAAAGGGTCTACAAAGAAACTACTAGAATTAATAAATGAATTCAGCAAAGTGGCAGGATATAAAATAAACACGCATAAATCAAAGGCATTCCTGTATATCAGCGACAAAACTTCTGAAATGGAAATGAGGACAACCACCCCATTCACAATATCCTCAAAAAAAATAAAATACTTGGGAATCAACCTAACAAAAGAGGTGAAAGACTTATACAATGAAAATTACAAAACCCTAAAGAGAGAAATAGAAGATCTTAGAAGATGGAAAAATATACCCTGTTCATGGATAGGAAGAACTAACATCATCAAAATGGCGATATTACCAAAAGTTCTCTATAGGTTCATTGCAATGCCAATCAAAATCCCAATGACATTTCTTATAGAAATAAAGCAATCATGAAATTCATATGGAAAAATAAAAGACCCAGAATAGCAAAAGCAATTCTAAGCAGGAAGTGTGAATCAGGTGGTATAGCGATACCAGATTTCAAATTATACTTCAGAGCAATAGTAACAAAAACAGCATGGTACTGGTACCAAAACAGGTGGGTGGACCAATGGTTCAGAATAGAGGACACAGAGACTAATCCACAAAGTTACAACTATCTTATATTTGATAAAGGGGCTAAAAGCATGCAATGGAGAAAGGATAGCATCTTCAACAAATGGTGCTGGGAAAACTGGAAATCCATATGCAACAAAATGAAACTGAATCCCTTTCTCTCGCCATGCACAAAAGTTAACTCAAAGTGGATCAAGGAGCTAGATATCAAATCATAGACTCTGCGTCTGATAGAAGAAAAAGTTGGCTCCAATCTACAGACTGTGGGGTCGGGCTCCAAATTTCTTAATAGGATACCCATAGCACAAGAGTTAATAACTAGAATCAACAAATGGGACTTACTTAAACTAAAAAGTTTTTTTCTCAGCAAGAGAAACAATAAGAGAGGTAAATAGGGAGCCTACATCCTGGGAACAAATTTTTACTCCTCACACTTCAGATAGAGCCCTAATATCCAGAGTATACAAAGAACTCAAAAAATTAAACAATAAGATAATAAATAACCCATCAACAAATGGGCCAAGGACCTGAACAGACACTTCTCAGAAGAGGACATACAATCAATCAACAATTACATGAAAAAATGCTCACCATCTCTAGCAGTCAGAGAAATGCAAATCAAAACCACCCTAAGATTCCATCTTACTCCAGTGAGATTGGCAGCCATTATGAAGTCAAACAACAACAAGTGCTGGCGAGGATGTGGGGAAAAGGGTACACTTGTACACTGCTGGGGCCTGCAAATTGGTGCGGCCAATTTGGAAAGCAGTATGGAGATTCCTGGGAAAGCTGGGAATGGAACCACCATTTGACCCAGCTATTCCCCTTCTTGGAATATTCCCTAAAGACCTTAAAAGAGCGTGCTATAGGGACACTGCTACAACAATGTTCATAGCAGCACAATTCACAATAGCTAGACTGTGGAACCAACCTAGATGCCCTTCAATAGATGAATAGATAAAAAAATGTGGCATTTATACACAATGGAGTATTACTCTGCACTAAAAAACGACAAAATCATAGAATTTGCAGGGAAATGGATGGCACTAGAGCAGATTATGCTAAGTGAAGCTAGCCAATCCCTAAAAATAAATGCCAAATGTCCTCTTTGATATAAGGAGAGCAACTAAGAACAGAATAGAGAGGAAGAGCATGAGAAGAAGATCACCACTAAACAGGGATGAGAGAGGGGAGAGAAAGAGAAAGAGAAGGGAAATTGCATGGTAAAGGAAGGAGACCCTCATTGTTGTACAAAATTACATATAAGAGGAAGTGAGGGGAAAGGGAAAAAAACAAGAGAGAGAAATGAATTACAGTAGATGGGGTAGAGAGAGAAGATGGGAGGGGAGGGGAGGGGAGGGGAAGGGAGGGGAGGGGGGATAGTAGAGGATAGGAAAGGCAGCAGAATACAACAGACACTAGTATGGCAGTAGGTAAAAAAGTGGATGTGTAACCGATGTGATTCTGCAATATGTATATAGGGTAAAAATGGGAGTTCATAATCCGCTTGAATCAAATGTATGAAATATGATATGTCAAGAACTTTGTAATGTTTTGAACACCTAATAAATAAATATATTAATAAAAAAATTAAAAAGTAAAAAAATAAAAATTCAAACCCCAGTTATTTAAAAAACTTTATTTTTTCCTTGATGGGAGTTGAAACGACCTCGGATGAAAAGATTATCTTTTCCTGTTTTACTCTTGAGGGCATTGTGTTTTCAAGATCAAAACCCACCAACTACCACCGGCCTGTTCCACTGAGGCAGCAGGGCCCCCCCTCCCCCTGCAGACCTCCACAGGGCCCTGAGGTGCTGCGCAACCACCCAAGTTGTTTGGGGGAGTGAGAAGCGTCAGGTCGCAGGGGTGGCTTGGCCTGGACCCTCCCGCACTGAGGCAGGGCCCTGCGAACCTGCAGCTGAAGTGACCGGCCCAGGGCACCTGGGCCTTGAGTCCAGGGCATGCAGGGGCGGTGGTACCTGGGTGATGGAGTCCCCCAAAAGCAACACTGGAGGCCAGAGCAGAGACCTCCCGCAGACACAACCGCGCACCCTGCCATGGCCTGAACTGCGAGTCTGTCTGTATCCTCTTGAGGTGGCTACTTCCAGCCACACCTTGATTCACACTGTAGTTTTACTTTGGACATTTTCACAACAAAAAGTGTACCAGAGCATAAATATTCAAACTGGGTGTGCCCTATACCATCTAACCGACACATGCCATCACCCCTAAGAGGATTTGTCTCTCAAACCACATTATAAAATATACATTTTTTTTTTGTATTTTCATCGAGAATCTGCCATAGTCTATGACTTGCTTAATCAAACAATTAATTATCAAAATTATTTCAGTAGCCCACACAGGGTTAAATTAACCCTTGGCCACATTCAACCTCCAGTCAGAGCAAGAAATTCTAGGAATACGAAGATCCTTCCTTTCAATACCAAGTGCAGTTTTCTGCTTCTCCTAAATCAAATGGGTGTTTTCTTATTCTAATAATGATGGTATAATTATGCAAAATAGCACTAATATGATTAATTATATTGATGTGAACTAAGGTGAGCAAAAATAAATACAAACACAAAAACAAAGATGTTAAGAAAAATGCCTGTTAAAAACCCTATAGTCTGGCTGGGGCTGGGGCTCAGTGTTAGAGTGCTCATCTCACACATGTCAGGCACTGGGTTCGATCCTCAGCACCACATAAAAATAAATAAACAAAATAAAGATATTGTGTCCATGTATAACTAAAACCAACAAACAAAACCCTATAGTCATAGCTGGGCATGGTTGTTCCTGCCTGTAATCCAGATGCCTGGGTGCTGAGACAGGAGGATTGTGAATTCAAAGCCAGCCTCAGCAATTTAGCTAGGCCGTAAGCAATTTATAAAGATCCTTGTTCAAAATAAAAAGGTCTGGGGATGTAACTCAGGGGTAAGTGCCCCTGGGTTCAATCCCCAGTACCATTAAAAAAAAGAAAAAAGAAAAAAAAAACCTAAATAAACAAAAAATCAACCAGGCAAACAAAACAAAAAACCCCTGTAGTTAGATATTTGAAAATAAACATTATTAGTATGAGCTCACTATAAAGAAGTACTTTCTAGGAGTATCCCCAAAATAAGCCTAGAGATAATGACCAGGTAAGTAGAAATGAATGCCTCTGGCACCTTGATTTTGGACTCTATGATTTCCCACTAGCACAATCTAATGCTCCTATAAAAATAGTTGATATTAGCTGCGTGGAACAGAGAGTGCACAAGATAGACTAGAAGATACTTGCATAATCCAATGAAGCTATTAAAGGCTTCTGGGTTTAATACAATTCTGTATCCAACTGGAAGTGAGTCTTTGAGCAATTTGTGCCTCAACAGAAAACTGATTATTTTAGGACACCTCAGGGTAAGTTTTTATGAAACAAAAAGTTAATAGTTCATGATGCTACACAGAATATATTGGATTCTCTTTTTTTTCCTGGAAATAAATGTTTTAATTTTTGTTTCATTTTTATGATAATAACTTTCAAGTTTACTTCCATTTTTGTTTGTTTACTTAAATATAAGCTAAACCACAATCAGGTACAACCAAGACATTTTATCTCACATTTAAATACTTCTGTTAGATCCTACTCCAATTTGCTGACCACTGACCAGGCTAGTGGGATGTGGGGAAGACCTTCTTAGGTAGCACTGTTTAGTCCATGGCACTGGGGCTCCTGTCCACGTTTAGTCCATGGCACCTAGCTCCAGGTAAATGTGAACAGAGACAGTTGTGAGAACCTGTCCTCATCCTATGTTGGCCTCCTTGTAGATATGTTAAAGATGAGATCCATGTTTTATCAGCAAAAGAAAAAAAGGAAGTAATCAAGTATTTATGTGTTTATTCTCCTTTTATAACAAACACTAAGGAGAGCTTTCTCTTTAACACCTATAAATGAGGAGAAACATATAATTTAATTATTGCCATTTTATGAAATGTAATAAAGCATAAAAGTGGTGGTTTGGAGTCCCACTAAGGTCATTAGATGAAAAACTAAACATTCTCCTGGGAATATCACACTGAAAACATCTGCTCCTGCTGACTAAGTTTACTATCAGGAGGAAAAAGACAACTAGACACTATGTGCCTCCTAAAGAAAATACAGCACACTGGCTATGCAGGGTTCTTGCCCCAAACCCAATCCTTCATCTGATCAAGCTTGGGAGCTAAATAGCAGTTAGAAAAACCAGAGTAACCATGTATATTAAAAGACACCATGGTGATCTAAAACCAAAATCAAAAGTATAAAAACTTATGCTGGGCATGGTGGTCCATGCCTGTACACCTACGACTTGGGAGCCTGAGGCAGGGGTATCACAAGTTCAAGGACAGGCTCACCAACTTAGCATTTCCCTCAGCATCTTAGTGAGACCCTACCTCAAAATAAAAAATAAAAAGGGTTGTGAATGTAGCCCCTTGGTTTAATCTCCAGTACTACAAAAACAAAAATTTTTATATCTTACAACACTCAGTAACCTGAAAAATAAAATCAATAAATAATAAGGGGAAAAAAGTACACAGAGGGAACACAAAGATTAAAAATTACTCTTTCTTCCCCGCCCCCTCCTCCTCCTCCCTTTTTCTTTCTTGTGCATGAGACCACATTTAATGCAACATACAACAATGGCTTGGTGTTGACCACCTCCTCATAACCCAAGAAAATATATTCACTCTCTAGGAAGAATTTTCACTTGGTATTCAGTTAGAAATATTGTAGCAGGCTTATCACCATGGCCAACTGGAGTAGGTTGTATGGTTAAAGAAGAGCCCTTAAGTAAGGACCAACAGAGTACAATGGAGAGTGTAAGAGGTTCATGTGGCAGGTCAAGGGACCAGACCAGACTAAAATTATAAGGTCAAACACAAGGAGGTTGGAAAAGAGACGTGTGGGGGATTGATGGGAGACACAAAGTCATTGTGAAGCTCCTGGTCTCACAAAGTTGTGCCAACCAGGAGTCATCCACTGCACAAGTGGCACAATACAACCAGGTGGTTAGGATGAGTTGGGCAGTAGATGTTTTATAGCCTGTAGGTTTGGCTAACTAAGTGTGTTGACAATGTGTCCAAATCATATAGCTGTGATGGCAGAAATGGGGATTAGGTGATAGCTCCCATAACATTGTAACATGACTTTTTCTTACCAACTATGACTGAGCACCTGATGTTACTGAATCTCTGCTGAATCTACTACAGATGCTGACCTTCAGTCCTTGATGACAGAATTGTCATATAGTACTTCAAACAGCCATAAAAAGATGATGACAATGGTTTTCTTTCTCCTTAGGAAGCAGATTCAGTTGTGAGACCTGCTCATCTCTCATGGCCCTATAACTGCAGAGAGAAGCTACAGTGAGGAGGATGTTAATCTGCCAGAGTGGCTTATTGTGAAGAGCAGCAACAGAGAATGGGAGAGCAGTGTCTGAGATTGGGGTCTCTGATGACCTCATGGCTGTGGCATGCTTGGTGCCTGGGAAAGTTTCTCTGCAAAGCTGCAGGATGCCTAGCTGCTTGGTAATGCCCTCCATGGGAGGCTCTGTGCTAGAGTCTATTCATCTTTGACCTTGATCTCAGGCACCCTGCTCCTGGGAATACAGGAACTCTCTTGCTAGACAACCACAATGTTTCACCAGCTCCATTAGCCCTGAGCCTGCCTGCCTAACAGTAACTTTAAACAATGGACTTCCTTGGGAGATACACAAAGCTCCTAACATCACAAACTGCAACTGTAAATGTAACTGTGGAATAAGCTGCATAATGTTGCTAACTCTGTAACTTTCATGAATACAAAGAATAATGCTTACATAGTCTTTAATGGGATAATGAGACATATAAAAATAAAGATTGCTGGTGAAATTCTTTAGCTTTGCTTCTCCACCAGAGAGTAGTGCTCCACCTGCCCCCAGCTGTTATCTTCAAAATCTACTTCCCTGAGTCTTTAATTTTCTTATCCCCCTTTGCCCCTTGCTGGAACCTGCTAGATTGGCAGTGCTGGTTGCGCCAGCTTATCAGTTTAGCACGTGGAATGTTTGGAGGCCATCAGGTGAAGGTTTATGTGTAACTCTTAAGAATTTCTTCCCAGACAGGTTACTAGCACAAATATGACAGTAAAACAGGTAGATGAAGAAAAGAACTGCAGGTTTTGACAGAAACATTGAAGAGGCTGTCTTAGGTCTCTGAGACAAAGAGCAGCATCAATGTGTGAAGTCTCCTACCTCTTGTCTGACTGACCACATTGGTGGTCAACACAATCCTCATTCTTCTAGTGAAGTTAGAATGAGCTGGGAAAGAGAATTATATTTAACTGTTAAAAACTGGATCTGAGAGTGGCCAATAGAAGAAATAAAAATGTCTCTTTCTAAATAGCCCAGATAATAAAGATATGGTATATACACTCAATGGAATATTACTCAGTTTTAAAGAAGAGTGAAATTATGGCATTTGCCAGTAAATGGTTGGTGTTAGAGAATATCATGCTAAGCAAAATAAGCCAATCCCACAAAACCAAAGGCCAAATGTTTTCTCTAATATGCAGATGCTAATTCAAAACAAGGCAGGGGGCAGGAGGGAAGAATAACATTACCTTAGATTAGGTAGAGGGAAGTGATGGGAGGGGAGGGGAGGGTATGTGGGGATAGGAAAGAAAGTAGAATGAAAGAGACATTATTACTGCATGTATATATGTGACTGCATGATCAATATGATTCTACAACAGGTACACCCAGAAAAATGAGAAATTATATTCCATCTATGTATGATATATCAAAGTGCATAAATGCATTCTACTGTCATGTATAACTAATTAAAAAACAAATTGGGGCTGGGGATGTGGCTCAAGCAGTAGCATGCTTGCCTGGCATGCATGCGGCCCGGGTTTGATCCTCAACACCACATACAAACAAAGATGTTGTGTCCGACGAGAACTAATAAATAAATAAATATTTTTAAAAAAATTTAAAATTTAAAAAATTTTTTAAATTAAAAATAAAATAGCCCTGATCAAAAGTTGCTTCTACAACACCATGATTTCAAGTAGCAAGAGATACACATTGGAAAGCAGCTGATTCTGTGGGTTCTATGGCCTATTACCTCAGTTTGTATCATATGCACCACTGCTTGGTCTTCCACAAATCACTCTCCTATGGAACACCGTGTTTCAGTTTTTAAAGTCAATCATCTTCAAGTCCCACCACATCACCACTATACCACAACTCTTGTGGCCTTGGGGCTCTGCCTGGGTGTGCAGAGGTGCCTACTGTATATGTTGACTATGAAATGATCTCTCACTGTGATTTTATTGAATTCTGTATGGGAAGAACACATATTTAAATTCATTTTCAAGAGTCCACACACAGCTCGGTCCAGTGAGTTAGGCACTTAGCATGCTCTGCATAAAAATTTTTGATGGTGAGATTACCATTCAAGTTTTTTATACTTGAGGCTAATCAAAGGGAAAAAGAACTGGGGGAGGAATGAGAAAAAAATAGATCATAGAAGAGAGACTTGGAGACCTGGAGTATTGCCATTGAGGGAAGGACTTAGATTGAGATCTTCTTTCAGCCTCTCTTACACCCACTGGTTAATGTTCTTTTCAGAGTGCATTATAAAATGACTGGGGGCTGGTCTTAGCAGTCAGTGCTCCACCATCATCCAACAGAAGTGCTCTGTGGACTCTAACACAGCCAGTTTCAAGACAGCCAAGACAAAATGAAAAACCTGCTGAAGCTGGGACACTCTCTGCTCTGCATAGAAATTGGTAAATTCTTGGGTGGTAGTTTGACCATGGTTAAGGTATCGGCCTGGGCTTAACCCTAGTATATGCTTAAAATGTGCCTCATTTTCTCCATTCTTTTGGACTTCTGAGGAATATAGTTGAGTTTACAACACAGAGAGGCTCCATCTCTGGCCACCTGACTTATTTCATCTTCTTACTTTTCAGGGTCCTTCCCTCATCCTGTCCACCACCAAAGACTTCACATGATCTCTGTACTTTAAATACTACCTAAATAAGTGTTTCACTTATTAAATAAGTGTAATCACTGTGGTGAGCTAGAAATGAACCATGAGCAGTGTAGTTCGGTTGAGAGTGATCTGACTCCCTGCATGACAGTCAGTTGCTGTTTTGACTACTATGGGTATATATTAGATCATCTCCCTATTTTCTCCAGCTTAGTCTGTGGTAATAAAGATGTGTTACCTGGAACATATCCCTAAGGGAAAACCCAAGCTCTCAGGTAGTTTGCATGACCTCTGGTCTCTTGGGGAAAGTGATAATGATTCAGCCATAGCTCTCCATTGTCACAATGTCATAACTACAAAGCAAATGTCTGTGAGCATGAGTTTTTGGGTCATGCAAAGCTAAAGACAGTGAACCTTATATGATCCAGAGAATTTAGATTTCTCCATACACTTGTAAGTGTGGTCAGTAATCTAGTGAAAGCTGTGGACATTTTCTTTCTCCTTCAGGACACCCTCCTTTCAGACATGACATCCATATGAAGAGAATCAATTCAGGTCCAGGTATGAAGCTCTGAGACTTGTGATGGTGTCTTATCTCCTATAGAATGATAAAATTCAGAAGAGACTGAGTGGAGTATGGCTGTTCCCCAACATTCTATTTACCCATTTCTGACATATCTGAGATCTATCTTCCCTGCTGTTCAGGATCCAAAGGCTTGAAATCTTTGGATCTCTGGTCATTTCCCAACTCCACTAGATGGCCACTGCTCTTCTTGTGTAATCTTGATCTTGTCTCAGTTTTGAGTCCCCTGCTCTGGAAGCCTTTTCTGACCCTTCTCTTTTTGCTCATGACTCCCACTGTTTTTCCACAGTCTCCCTGGCATGTCTACTTCATAACATCAATCATGGCGGTGCATTTTAGTTACCTGTCATTCCCTGCTACCTGGTAGTTAAATGGTTCACTACTCTACCTTAGTGCTTACCTCAGATCCTAGAATCTAGCTTATTTTCAGACAATGCTTTGTGCCTGTCTGCCTGAGAGAGAAGGGCTTCTGTGTGCTTCAGTATCTAAAATGTGAAGCTCACCACCAAGCGCATATTTCCCTTGCAGGAAACACTCTGGGAAAAGGACCTTTTTATATGTGTCTTAGGACCACGTGGGAAGAGCCCCATAGTTAGTATAGAAGAAATATCCTTTCATTTAATACATTCTTGGTTCACCCATACTTGTGTTTGAGGCTTGTGTCCTGGACATCAAAATGACCTTTGGTTTCTGCTCTTCTTTTCTGCAGATTTTGATCCAATGTATGCACAGTCCCAAATGTGGGTATTGTGAAGAGGCCGTGGAAATTATTGGTGTTCAAACAATGCAGACATCATGCTGTCATCATTTTGAATTTTTCCATGACACCTGTAAGCCAATTCTCTAAACTTAGATCCCTGGGTCTGAGGGGGTCTTCAGATTGTCCCATATTTTCTTCCTCCTCTCCTCATCTGATTTCTATTCCTGTCTCAGATTCCATTTCTAGTCTGGACTAAAGGCTTCTCTGCATCAGAAATGAAGGTTTCACGGAAGCTGGAGGCAGAAGCTTCCTTGGTTGTATGATCGTCTAAGTGATCCTACAACCCATTTCCTATACTTGTTATTTTCCTCCAGATCAGCAAAGGAATAACTCTCTTAGGTTTCAAACAATATATTTATTACCTGAAAAGTGATAGTGGCATGGCTGAATAGGCAAAATACTATAGAATGTGAGAAGGGGGAGGACAACTAATGAACAGGATAACTAGACTTTTTACACATGTGCCTATATACTTAGGCATATTATAGGTATGGGCTAGAAGGAGACAGATGGGAAGTATATATGAGAAATGAACCATAGAGAGAGCCAAGAATACGAGCCAGCTTATTGAAGTGGGACCAGATCCTGGAAGACTTGGTAATTTTTGTTTACTTCAATTTCTGTTCTGATTTCGCATACAATTGTGAGATAGTTCTCACTATAGGTCTTCAAAGGCTTTATGAGGTATCTCCCAAAACCCTAAAATGATCCACACCTGAATGTGTCAGACTTGTATTGAAGCATCATGTTTGATTAATAATAATTGTGGTGATTTTGAAAGGAAAGAGGTTTTTCTAATTATGAGGATGGTCTAAAAAATGAGGGTCAATATTGAGTGTGATGATATTCTATTGCTCATAATTTCCCCAATTATGAAAGTTGCTTGGTTAATTGGTATTTTCTTCTGTAAAAGTGATAGGATAGCCCTAAGGTTGTAGTTTCCCTGAACACCTAGTATTTGCTTCTGTAAGATGTTTTCCCTTTCTCCTCCATGAAAGATGCTATGTGATGCAAGGGAGATGGTTTTGTTTTTGAATCTAGAGTATCCCCCAAAATGTCATGTGTTGAAGGCTTGGTCCCCAGAGCAGCAATATTCAGAGCAGGGTCTTTTGAAAGGTGATTGAATCTGGAGGGCTCTGACCTCAACAGCGTATTAGTCCATTGCTTCTTAGGCTCATATCTGAAAAAGTCAACTTTAACCCAAAATTAATCACAAGAGACAAAAGTGGTCATTCCAGATTGGCAAGAGGAACAAGCCAAAAGAAGATACAATGTTAATAAATATTTATGCATTAAATCTTGGTGTCCCTAATCACATAAAACAAACTACTCAACATAAAGCCTTGGATACATCTCAAAACAATACTACTAGGTGATTTCAACACATCTTTATCACTTAAAGATAGGTCATCCAGACATAAAATTAGCAAGGAATTTTTAGACCTGAAGAATTATTGTAAATCAAATGTACCTAACAGACATTTATAAAATACTTCCTTTTACAACAACTGATGTCACTTTCTTCTCATCTGCTCATGGAACCTTTTCCAGAATAGACCACATTTTAGATCACAAAGCATGTCTTAGAGAATACAAAAAAAAGGAAATGTAATTATTGCATTATATAAGTTCATAATGGAATGAAATGAGAAATCAACCACACTATACAAACTATATAACACATGGGAATTGAACAATACATTGACTGATGCTGGATCAACTTTATATACAATTCATAAAATATAAAATTCATACATAAATATACAATTATATACAATTCATAAAATAATCTGAAAATTATAGACCAATATTCTTGATTAACATAGATACAAAAATCCTTAATAAAAAAGTGAGTGAATTTTTAAAAAATTCCTAGAATCAAACTATAATAGAGGTACAAAATATCCAAATTTCTGGGGCACTCTGAAGGCAGATCTAAAAAGAAAGTTTTTAGTGGTAAGTTCCTACATAAAATAATCTGAAAGATTCCAAATAAAAAACCTGTAATACATCTCAAAGTCCTGGAAACAAGAACAAACCAATTTTAAAACCAGTAGAAAAAGGAAATAATTAAAATCAGAGATGAAATTAATAAAATACATAGTAACTAAACAATTCAAAGAGTCAATGCAAGAAAGAGTTAGTTCTTTGAAAAGATAGGCAAGATTGATAAACTCTTAGAAAAACTAACCAAAAGAGAGAGCAGAATCAAATAATAATATTAGAGACAAAAATGAATGCATTAAAACAGACACCACTGCAATCCATAAGATCATGTGAGACTATTTTGAAAACTTATATTTCAACAAATTAGAAACTCTAGAAGTAATAGACAATTTTAGACTCCTATGATATACATAAATTAGATCGAGAGGATATAGAAAACCTAAAAAGATAAATAATAAGCAGTGATATTGAAACTGTAATAAAAAATCTCACCCAAAAGAAAAACCCTGGTGCAGATTAATTCACAGCTGAATTCTGTCAGAACTTTAAAGAGCCAAAGCTAATGCTCTTCAAACTAATTCATGAAATAAAGAGGGAACACTTCAAAACTCATTATAGAAACCCAGTATAAGACTGATATCAAAATCAGATAGGACAGTTTAGGAAAGAAAATTATAGACCAATATTCTTGATGAACATAGATACAAAAATCCTTAATAAAATATTAGCAAATTGAATTCAACAACATATTAAGAAAATTGTATAGGGCTGGGGCTGGGGCTCAGCTGTAGCACACTTGCCTGGCATGTGTAAGGCACTGGGTTCAATTCTCAGCACCACATATAAATAAAAATAAAATAAAGGTCTATCAACAACTAAAAAAACATTTAAAAAAATAAAATTGAATATAAAGTTGATTTCATTCCAGGATGAAAAAAATGGTTAACATATACAAATCAATAAACATAATATGTCAAATAAATAGAATCAAGAAAAAAAATTTACATGATCATCTCAATAGATGCTGAAAAATCTTTTGGCAAAATTTGGCACCTAATCATGATAAATACTCTGAAGAAACTAGGGGTAAAAGAACTTACTCTAACATCACAAAGGCTATATATGACAAACTCAAATTCAACATCACACAGAATGTGGAAAAGTTGGAAGCATTTCCTCTGGTCAGGAAGAGACCTGTGATGTTTCCATGTATGTACACAGTGTGATCAAATCCAACAGACTTCATCCACATCCAGCCCCACTTCTACCCCTTCATTGCATTTTTTCCCAATCCCTAGTAATCATTATTTTTCTTCAGGTGTCTAGTTTCAGTTTTCACATGTGAGACAGAACATGCACTATTTGTCTTTCTGTGTCTCATCTATTTCACTTAACATAGTGTCTTACAGTTCTATTCATTTTGCTGCAAATGAAAGGATTTCATTGTCCTTTGTGGCTGAATAATACTCCATTCATGCTTATGGGCACCTACACTGATTTCATTTCTGAGCTACTGTGAATAGTGCTCCAATAACCAGGGCATGCAGGTACCTGTTTGGTATGCTGATTTCACTTCCTTCTGATAATCACCCCCAAGTGGGATATCTAGATCATATGGCAACTCTATAGGTTTTTAAGGAACCTGCATTCTGTTCTTCTTAACAGCTGTAACAATTTACATTCTCTCCAACAGCATATAAGAGTTCCCTTTTCTCCCCATCCTTGCCATCACTCAGGATATTTTGTTTCATCTTCTTAAAATATTTTTTTCTTGGGGCTGGGGATGTGGCTCAAGTAGTAGTGCACTTGCGTGGCATGCGCTGGGCGCTGGGTTCGATCCTAGGCACCACATAAAAATAAAATAAAGATGTTGTGTCCACCAAAAACTAAAAAATAAATATTAAAAAATTCTCTCTCTCTCTCTCTCTCTCTCTTTAAAAAAAATTTTTTTTTCTAGAGTTCACATGCTGCCTACCCTAGGGGTTAGACACCTAGTGTACTGTGTATAAAAATTAATGAGGCAAGAAAGGTTTTTGATCATCAATGTTGCAGCAATCTAGAGAAAGGAACAGTGAGAGAAGAGATGAGTCATGGAAGACATATCTGGAATATTGCTATTATTAGAAGAGCTCAGATTAGGATCTGCCTCTGGCATCAGTAATACCCACTAGGTATTACTTAGAGACCATTATAAAAGGAATAGGGGGCTGATGTAGCAGTCAGTGCTGCACCATCATCCTGCTGAAGTGCTCCCTTGTCTCGAACATATCCTGTTTCAAGATCAGTCAAGACAAAATGGAAAACCTCCTGAAGTTATGTCTCTTTCTGCTCTGCATGGAAATTGGTAAATCCTAGAGTGGAGGATTGATGATGGTTAAGGTATCAGCTTAGGCTTTACCCTGGTATATATTTAGGCAGGGCCTGGTTTTCCACATTCCCTTGGATTCTGTCAGCTCTAACTTGGTTTCTATGGAATAAGGTTTAGTTTTACATATAGATAGATAGGCTCCACCTGAGTGCTTCCATCTTCTGACTTCCCTGGATTCTTCCCTTCTCCAGTCATCCCCTGGAGATCCCACATGTCTTCTAGCTTTATATACTCCCCAAACTTGTTTTATCTATGAAGTAAGGAATTAGGGACTCCTTGTCATTCTGAAGGCTGCATCCAGATCACAACACTGGACCTTTAGGCCAAGATAACCCAGCAGGTGCTCTGTGCTTTCCGTTCTGTATGCAATCACTGTGATAGGCTAGAATATAAACCATGAATAGTATAGTCAGTTATCCCTGCCTCCAAGTCGTATGATTCCTTGTCCTCCATAGGCAAGATTAAATCATCTCCCTATTTCTTCCTGCTCAGCCTGTAATATTAAGATGTGCTACTGCCTGGAGCATATCTCTGAGCGTGGCCCTCAGTGAAGTCAAGCCCTCGGGGAATTTGGATGATGATCTCTGCTCCATTTGAGAAGTAACATTGACGCTTCCTTTCTCCTTTAGCACAGTATTTCTTCTTTTCAGCTGTGGCTCTCGAATGTTTACAGTGCAGTGGCTACAAAAATGGAATCTGTGAACATAAGATAAAACAATGCATAGCTAAAAAAGGAGAATCTTGTATGATCACTAGACTCTGGACTTGGCCACACAATGGTAAGTATGTTCATAGATATGGTTACAGTGTTCAGGATCCAAAGACTCTAAACCCCTGGGGTCTCTATATGAACCCTTTCTCACATTCTAATCAGTGATTTCAGCTCCACTTGTCAAATGCTGATCAAACTTCTGTCTCTACTTGGAGTCCTCTGTATTGGAAGTTTTCTTTGACCCTTTGCTTAATATACATTACTCTCTATTGTGCCCCCAAAGTCTCCCTGCCATATTCACCTCATATGTCACATTGCCTGCCATTCCCTGCTACCTGGTCTTTGAGAGCAGATGTGGTATTGCTCACCACTCTAACTTGGTGCTTACTACAGATCCTGGAACCCAGAAGAATAGCAATTGCTTTGTACATGTTTTCCAAAGAGGGAGGGGCTTCTGTCTGATTCCACATCAAATGTATAGTTCCCCTGCAGGAATCACTCCTGTGAGCAGGAAGCTTGCAAGATATATATTAAGAGAATGTATTAGGACTGCCAAAATAGGAGCTAATAGTTAATGTGGAAGAAATATTCTTGCAATTAATATATTTTTGGTTCACCCAAGCTTGGATTGGGGACTTGTATCTTGGCTATTAAAAATGACATCATTTGTGCTTTTTTTTTTCAACAGTAAGTCACCCGCTGTTTGCAGAGTCCAAGTGCATGAAAGATTGTCAGGAAGATAATGAATATACTCCTCGTGGAAGAATACTAACAATCTGCTGTGATTATTATGATTTTTGCAATGAATTTAGGTGGCCAGTTCCAATGCCCTAATTTGAGAAAGCTTCAGGAATTGCTGTTCCAAACTCTTTACCTCCTAGTTTTATTTCTTGTTCCACCTCAAGTTCCTATTTATTGTGGACTAGAGGCTTTCTGAAATGTTAGAAATGCAGGAGTCATGGAATGTGGGGAAAGAAACTTCCTTGGCCTTATGATAATCTGTGATCCTACAGCCCACTTCTTATGCATAACATTTTCTCTCTAGTCAACCTGAACATATTATCTCTTGGTTTTAAACAGTGCTTTTATTAGACTTTCCCACCCTAGACAATGAGGCTTGTACAACAAAGACTTGGAATGATTTCAGCATTTCATTATTATGAAAGAAGACATCTGGAGGACCTTCTCACCATGAACAGAAGCAGGGCTGAAAAATCATAGATACTAGGTCAGAGCTCCAAGATTCATCCAAGGAAGAAACCCTCCACCAATTGTTTGTTGTAGTATCTTTGTTAGGCACGAATTCTTTGTTTCATCCAGTTTGTGAGGGATGTTCTTTCCTGAGCTGTTTGAATACTTGTTGATAATAATGTTGACTCTAACCTGTGTTAGGAAGATAATACAACCCAACACCATAGTCTTTTGAACTCCCTTTATTTGTAAGCACCAATTTCCTTTCCTAGCCCCTTTCATGTTCCTTAGGGATCACATTTCCATCTCATTTAGTTGATGTATTCTCAGTGCCCCACATGTTGACTAGCTTTTCTTCTTCTTCTTCTTCTTCTTTTTTTTGGGGGGGGGTACCGGGGATTGAACTCAAGGGCACTCGACCACTGAGACACATCCCCAGCCCTATTTTGTATTTTATTTAGAGACAGGGTGTCACTGAGTTCTTAGCACATCGCTTTTGCTGAGTCTGGCTTTGAACTTGCAATCCTCCTGCCTCAGCCTTCCAAGCCACTGGGATTACAGGCATGTACCACCACACCTGGCTAGCTTTTCTTCTTTATGTATATGATATATGCAGTGAGCAGTGAGTTATCAATCACCTGTTTAATCAGAAAGCAATCTATTAAAAATACATTTGTTAGAGTAGGAACACATTTTCCCTTTATAATATGGAACAGAATATTGTAAGCATCTTGTAATCTTGGCGTCCAAATATTTACAATCTGTATTACTCAAAATCACTCTTGTTTCCTAAAATATTCAAATTGAATAAATATTAAATTAAACAAATACTAGGAATTATTGGAGAAATATATCATTAAACCTTACTTCAATTTGGGGGTAGAAAAGTCCTATATATTTCATATATATATATATATATATATATATATATACATATATATATATACATATATATAACACATATATATATACATATATATACACATATATATATATGCCAACTATGTGAACTTTTTCATGTTAAAGCCTATTTTCTCTCTCATATTGGAATTTCTGTCTTTATAGCAACGTCATGAAAATATAAGTTCTCCTCTAGAGAAAAGAATGTAACATGGTCTAAATAGCTCAAATGGAATATTTTAAATAAAATCATTATAGAAAATACCAAACTATAAATTGTAGGATTTTTGTTATATGTACATGCACAAGATTCACACACGTATGTGTATAGGTATATGCATTTGTCTGTATTTATATAGCATGTTTCATTCAAATTGAATTATTCACATCACATAAAGTCACCATTTTAAATAGTTCAACTTACTGGCTTTTTGTACATCTATCATGTTGATCAACTACCAATCTCTAATTCCAGAACATTTCCTCATTCATTCAAAAGCCTCTTACCTGATTAGCTCTTGCTTCTCTTCTCCCCCAAAGCCTGCAACAGTGTCTCTGTGGATTTCCTATTTCCAATATTTCACACAAATGAAATTATATAATATGAATGTTTCTGTGTTATATAATATGAATGTTTCTGTATTCTTTCACCAAGTATAATGTTTTCAAGGTTCATTAATGCTACATCATACATCAGTACACCACACCATTCCTTTTTTCAGCTGAAATATATTTTATTGCATGGCTACGTTTATCTATTCAGCAGCTGATTGACATCTTGGTGGTTATTTTAGTTTCTGAGTGAGATGTGATAATTTACAAGAATTTACCTATTTCATCTAGCTTTTCTAATTTGTTGGTGTGGGGATATTCGTAGTACTCTCTTAATAAGCATTTTTATTTCTATAAGTTTAATAATAGGTCCCCAGTTTCATTCCTGGATTTAGAATTTTGAGTCTTCTCCTTTTTTTTTCCCATATTCTTTCTTATCATTATTCTTTTTAGATACACATGACAGTAGAGTGCATTTTGACATATACACATGGAGTATAACTTATTCTAATTAGGAGCTCATTCTTTTTTTTTTTTTTAGAGAGAGAGAATTTCAATATTTATTTTTCAGTTTTTGGCGGACACAACATCTTTGTTTGTATGTGGTGCTGAGGATCGAACCCGGGCAGCACGCATGCCAGACGAGCGTGCTACCGCTTGAGCCACATCCCCAGCCCAGGAGCTCATTCTTGTGGTTGTACATGATGTGGAGTTTGATTGGTGGTGTATTTATATATAAATATAGGAAAGAATCTTCTATTTCTTATCTGCCAGCCTAGCTAATGGTTTGTCAATTTTGTTGATCTTTTCCATGTACCTACTTGTGGTTTCTGAATCTCTAAATCTCTCTCTTACCTTTTTATCTTCTATTTCATTTACAGCCTTAAATTGTATAATTTCCTATTTCTACTGATTTTTACTTGGCTTTTTTCCCCCCTGCTTCCTTAGAGTGAATGGAGAGTTGGTTACTTGAGTTCCTTCTCTTTTTTAGAGTAAATGCTAGCTCTGTAAATTTCCTCCTGTGCACTACTTTCCCTGCAGGCATGGGTTTGATACATTAAGTTTTGTTATGATTTTTCTCTAAGTATTTCATAATTTCCCTTGTGACTTCTCCTTTGAGCCTTTGCTAGTAAAAGAATGTGATGTTTGACTTCTACACCTTGGTATTTTCCAGATTTATTTTTGTTTTTGATTTTTGTTTCGATTCCACTGTGGTCAGACAAGATACTAATATGAATCCAATCTTTTTTTTCTTTTTCTTATTATATTTTATTTGTATGATATTGAACAAATTAATTGCAACAGATGTAAAATAAGCATTTTATTTTTGTTGTTGTTTTTTGGTCTTTCTGTTGGGAAAAGTATAAACGGCAGCCGTACCCCAGAGAAAAACCCCAACATGGCGCCTAAGGACCTCTTCTTCCTACCTTCCTCTTTTTTGCAGTGGCTGGAAAAGTTCCCGCCCGTGTGAACTCTCCCGCCGGCGCCAATTTCAAATCTCACTGGCGGGGAAACTTAGCCCCAATAAGAACTAATTCCTGGGCTCCGGAGCTGATATCTGAAAGAACTTGCCAATAAACGGGTTGCCTGCCATTTATCTAAGCCCTACCATCTCCCCCTTAGTTCTATATAAGCACACAGCCTTTTGCAATAAAATTGGAATTCTCCCAGCGAAGTGTCTTTGCATGGGGAATTCTTTCACTTTCTTTATTTTTATTTGTTTTAATTAGTTACACATGACAGTACAATGACCTTGACATATCATACATTTGAATCAGATGGGATAAAATTTTTCATTTTTCTGAGTGTACAGGTTGCAGAATCATATTGGTCATGCAGTCACATATATACACACAGTAATAATAATGTCTGTTTCATTCTACTCTCCTTCCTATCCCCCCTCCCCTCCCCTCCCCTCCCCTCCCCTCCCATCACTTCTGTCTACCTAATCTAAGGTAACGCTATTCTTTTTTTTTCTCACATCATCATACTTGTATTTTGTATAACAACGAGAGTCTCCTTCCACCATTCATGCAATTCCCCTTCTCCCTCCCTTTCCCTCCCACCCCTATTCCCTATGTAGAGGTAATCTTCTTCCCATGCTCTTCCTCTCTACCCCATTTTGAGTCACCCCCTATATCAGAGAAGACATCTGGCAGCAAGAGCCACCCTATTGCCCAACAGTAAAGGTCAAATATACAATACAATCAATCCAGGATCACAGCAATTATATATAGCTTAACTCAAATCATCATCTCAATGGTTCGCTGGTGTCACCTTTCAACCATTCCCTCTGGCAAATGCCAGGCGTCATTCTGACTGGGCTGTGGCTCTCAACATCTTTTTTTCTACATAATGAAAGATGTTACATGGAAATATTCAACTATTGATATTTGTGAGAAATAGAAAGTTTGGTGGTTCATTTTCAGAATATGGTATTTAGCTTTAATTGGGATTTAAGATCCAACTGTAGCCATTTTAGTTATAGCCTTCCTTTTGACTTCTCCAATTTTAAAATTAGCTAATCTCCTAGATGGTAACACTGAGTTCCTATCAGGGCAACAGAAAGCAATGTGTTAGGGGAAAAAGCAGGTGAACTCCCTGTCCAGGTGCACTTGCTGGCCATGTTTGGTAGCATGCCCTTCAGGCAGAAGGAAAGTTTGCTTTGCCAACCTGCTTCCAAGCACATGTTTTATTTCACATGTTTAGAAATACCTCCGTATTTCTAAAATATTGAACTATTTTGCACTTCAATTCTGTTAGTTGGCTTGGTATGTTTTGGGGACTAGTGTTAGTTTCATATCTTTAAAATTATTATATCTTTTCAAGTGGTGAAAAGTATGTAATGTGATTTTTTTCTTTTTTGGCCTCTTGTAACAGTTATTGTGTCAAAGTCTCTCTTGTCTCATCTTAGTGTAGTCACTCCAGCTTCTTTTTTGTTACAAATTGCATGGCATAACTTTGCCCCACCTTTCACTATCAATGCATTTGTGAATTGGGATCTAAGATAAGTTTCTGCTAATAATATATAGTTTGATCATATTTTCTAAATCCATTCTCCAAAGCACTGCCTTTTAATTAAATAACTCAACCCCTTTAAACTAAATGTACTTCCTAAAGAGGAAAGACTTGCTTCTTACATTTTTGTATAAATCTCATTTCTTTTTGTTATTCAATTCTGTATTGTTTTCTTTTGTGCTAGATGTTCTCTAGTGTATCATTTGGGTTCTGTTCTAGTTCTACACAGAATTTCAGTTGCTCTCTTACTATTAACACTGGGGATTATAATGGCATCTTATTTTACAACAAGCTAGTTCAACTGAATACCATTTGTTTTCAGTCTGTGATAACAATGGCTGTTTAATCTTATGCTTTGGCATCCTAGAGAGACTGCCCCAGCCAGGTGTAGCCAATTCCTACAGATAGTAAAGGACTCACCTGCAGCATGTCTTTCAGATGCAAACCAACCAATCCAGGGCTCTCACACTTCACCTTCTCCTCTATCTGGCTTTTATACTCTTTGCCTGTTTCTCTTCCCTCATCAGCCCAGTGCTGTTGGCGTCTTGATATAACACATACTAGCTATTACTGACCTATTTTACATTGCCTTGACAATTACTTCTTATGGAAACCAGGATACAGACTTCCGCCCACATGTTCCTCTCATTTCCTCTGCCCTTGACCTAGCCTGCTACTGCCTCGTGTGACCCTGCCTAGTGTGCTGTGCTTTATCCTCTTGGAAACTGTAACAAACTACATATTCAATCGCCATTGTCTGCAGATCTGTTGGCCTCACCTTCCCTGAATAAAAACAAAACCTATATTAAAACAACAGGTGCACCAACTTCTTTTGTCTGGCCTCAGAATTGTATGACATGCCACTGGGCCTGCTCCTGTTTACCCAACTGACTGCAGTAGATGGCAGCAGCAGCATGGAAAGGTGCGCCCCCTGCTGGCCAACATCTGATCTTGGTGGCTGCTCTTGGCGCATTTGTCAGGTGCTGCTCTGCATTGTGAGCCTAAATTAGGAACTCAAATCTGAGTCTTCTTTGAGTTCTGCTGTGAGTTGCAACTTGCTTAGATTCCAGGAAGATGCTCATAAGGTACCCCTACTTTGACTGATTGTCTACTTTTATGAAGTCTCTGAAGGAAGCAATGTGTAACTTCGGTGTTGACTTGATGGGTCATCTGGGCACCATTCCTAAATGGTGGGAAAACATAGCTGCTATTCTCCTTTGCATTTCAGCCTGCCCTGTTGAATAGAGGCAGAGTGTACTTCAGAGGCTCTTTGAGTTAAGAACCACACATGCAGTCGAGGTGTGAGCATCCGTCTCAGAGACCACAGCATTCCCCAAAACATGATATGTTCTTCTGGATGAAGTCTCCTGTGTTGTTGCTGCCTTTGCTGTTTTCACAACTCATTTTGTGACATAATAAGGTACAAGGAAACTCATCTTTGGAGATCAGTGTCAAAATGCCTAATGAGAAAGGGCAAGGCCACAGAATACTTTATGACTGTCCACCAAAGACACCTGAGGACATCCATAGAATTGATTTAGGAATATATAATGCCTGAATCACTCAGAGCCTTAATGGAGCCCTGATGCTTATGAGCATACGAAGGACTTGTGCTAGAAACTCAGAACGTAAAAAATGTTGATGAGGCAACTGTTCCTCTACTGCAAGTGGATTTGGATAACTCAGAGGTATGGACCACCCTAGGGAAGGATGCTGCTGCCTGTGGACAAGCCACTTGGAACCACATGGGATTTGTCTAGTAATCACCAAAAGGAAGCAAACAGAGGAAGACAAGAGTCATAAGGGAGTGGAAGTTTCAGGGTTTTACCTATCTGGAGATCAAGTCATTCTAATGGGGTTATCTTTATATAAAAAAAGGAGGAGAAAATTGAAAAAAAGATTTTGAAGGGGGAGGGAGCAAATGGATCGATACTGCTTTAAATAACAGCCCAGGATGAGGCTACTGTCTAAAGGCAAATCATTGGTCCATCTCTGTCTCTACCCCTTTTCCTCTTGTAAGCTACTCATGGAAACTGAAAAAAGCCCCAAGTGACTGGAAACCTAAAGTAAAATAAAAAGGAAAGAAAAGAAGTAAAAGAACATACATTGGAATGTGTGTGTGTGTAAAATTTTGTTAGGGTTCTCTCTCTCTCTCTCTCTCTCTAGAGAGAGAGAGATAGAGAGACAGAGAGACCAGTAACTGCTCAGTCCAAGAAGCAAGAGCCTCAAAACAAGAGGGAACAATGATGCAGCCACAGTCTGGGACCAAAGGCTTGGAAACTTTCTGAAGAGTCACCGATTAGAATCTGCTATGAAGAGTGAAGGAGTTGGAGTTTAATGTCCTCAGGTAATCACAGGAGCAACCAAAGGACTCATTCAAGAAGAATCAAGCATGCATCTGCTTCTGCTTCTTAGTTCTTTCATCTTTTTGCTTGATCCAGGCCCCCTACCTAATAGACTGTACTGCCCACAGTTAGGTGGGTCTCCTACGCCAATCATTCCTAGAAACACCCTTATCAACACTTCTGAATTTTAGGCATCTCTTAATGCAATCAAGTTGAAAATTCAGAGTAAACTTTACACTTTGCATATTGTACTGTTGCCCCAAAGAAAAAACAAGGAGAGGCTCAACTGGCTAGTCAAGGGTCTGGCAGGATGAAGATGGGAATATAAAGGACATGGCAGTCCCCTGAAGAGGCACATGGATGGATTTATGGCTAGGCATACATACTGAAATTTAGACCAACCAGGAATCATGTTCTGTACAACCAGATGGTCAGCAGGGCTTGACAAGTAGATCTTTACCTCCCTCTGTGATACACAAGCTCAGCATGTGGGCAATGAGTTTAAAATCAGAGTAGCCATTGGTGTAGGAACGTATTCTAGACTCATAAGAAAGTCTAACAGATCTATCATAAACTTTGAGCATTTCCTTGTGATCAAGGTGGCAGGATTCTTTGGATTGGGAAGGACAATTTCCTCAAGAAACCATGATGTAAATGATAGGTATCCCACTTGCAGTCACTTTGATTAAAACAAAAAATGAGGAATAAAATATTTATTAGTTATGATTTGGACTTATATAAACAGATTACAAATATAAAATATACACATCACAGAAATTTTATTTAAAAAAACCTGGAGGAAATAGTTTTTTGCTGGGAAATATTTACTAAAATTTAGATGAGAAAAGATAGAGCAAGTGAGTCAATTTTAATAAAAGTTAGAAAGTTGCTAAACATCTACCATTAGAGATAAGCAATGAGACCAGATTGTTTTACTGCTTACAGCTTAATAGTGGAGTTTACAGCTTAACAGTTTTACATAAACTTTAAAGAAGTGACACTGCAAATTAATGCCTGGGAAACAAAAAAGTCACACATGCTAGTCTAACTGTGAGCTAAGACATTTCTCCAGTTTCTTTTTAACTTTGTTCTAATTAGTTATACATGACAGAAGAATGCATTTCGATTCATTGCACACAACTTTTCATTTCTCTGGTTGTACATGATGTAGAGTTGCACCACATGTGCAGCCATACATGTACCTTGAGTAATGATGTTCATCTCATTCCACCATCTTTCCCCTCCCCTCCTTTGCCCAATCAAAGTTTCTCTGTTCTCCCCACACCCTGCCCTGATCCATATGGGTCAGCATCCACTTACCAGAAAGAATATTCAGCCTTTGTTTTTTTTTTGGATTTGCTTAGCATGATATTCTCCAACTCCATCCATTTACCTGCAAATGCCATAATTTTATTCTCTTTTAATACTGAGTAATATTCCATTGTGTATATGTACCACAGTTTCTTTATCCATTCATCTATTGGATACTTTTTCTTCTGTTAGGCGTAGGGTAGCTAGTCTAATTCCTCGGTCCTTGATCCACTTTGAATTGAGTTTTGTGCATAGTGAGAGATAGGGATTCAGTTTCATTTTTCTACATATGGATCTCCAGTTTTCCAGCACCATTTGTTGAAGAGCCTATCTTTTCTCCAATGTATGTTTCTTGAAAAATAAAGAAAAAAATTATAGGCTGGGCAGGAAAAGTATCAAGGGGAACATAAAGATTAAAGGTGACACTGTTTAATTTTTGTTTTGTTTTGTTTTCCACATTTAACGATTTCCACATTTAAGTGTTCTCCATGTAATCTGAGATAAGATACTTTACCACTGGGTAGAATTTTCACTTGCATTCAGTTGGATAGATTGTAGTGGGCCAATAGGAATGGTTGTGTGAAGAAAGAAGTGACCTGATTAAGGACCAAAGGGAGCAATGGGCAGTAGGAAGAGTTTACATGGCAAGTCAAGGTAACAGCTGGACTAATATTGCAGCATCTAACACAAGGAATCTGGGAGATCACACACATTGTACACCTGCTGATCTCGCAAATTTATGCCAACCAAGAGGCATCCACAACAGGAGAGAGGCATTATACAACCAGGTGGTCCTGATAATTAGGCTCATGAATGTTTTCCAGCCTGTGGGTTCAGCCTACTCAGGACTTGGACAATAGGCACAACACCAAGTAGCTCTGTTGGTAAAAATCCCGGCTAGCCAATGGCCCCAAGAGCATGATTGTGTCTCACAAAACTGTGGAGCATCTGGTGCTACTGTGTGTCTGCTGCCTCCACAAGAAATCTTGACTTTGAGTCCCTGATGGTGTCTCATTCTAGAGTGGTTCAACAGTCATAAGGTGGTAAGCTGATGCCATTGTCTTCCTTTCACCCTAGAAAGAATAGTGGTCAAGATTCGAATGAAGGATCTGCTCATCTCTCATGGCCTTACAACTGCAGAGAGCAGCTAAAGCTAGGAAGGGGTTAATCTGTCAGAGTGGTTTATCAGTTTTGGGGTATGGAGTGTTCTGAGGGCGTCCACAGAAGAGGTATGTTCAAGGCCACCTAGTTCTTCTCAGATGGGTGATTAGCACAGATATGACAGTACAATAGGAAGATAATACAAAGCACTGCAGAGCTTGACACAAACAGAGAACAGATGTGAAGGAGTGTGAAGGAGGAAACCAGAGGCTGTCATCAATCCCAGAGATGCTTTGGCAGTATCAGTGTGTAAAATCTCCTACCTCATGCCTGGCCCACATTGATGGCCAACACAATCCCTCATTTCCCAGTAAAGTTAGAAAGGTCAGGAATAGATATGAATTCAGGTGTTTGCAAGTGGATCTCACAATGTCTGAGAAGAGGATCCAAACTGTCTCCAGACAGCCATGATGATGAATAGAAAAAAATCTGGAGCTCCATGGCTTCAAGTAGCAAGGGGTACACATTGAAAGCAACTGATTCTCTGGGCTTTAAGGGTCATTTTTTTTTGTCTCGGTGTAATCTTCACCTCTTTTTGGTTTCAAATATAATCTGTTTCCCTTGGAACACGGTTTTTCCATTCTTTAAACTTTACACATTTCAAGGCCCAGTCACCCTCACTCTTCCAAGTGTTTCTACCTGACACAGACTCCCTGAAGCAGAGAGGCAGATGGACTATAAACTCTGCATTTTGAGCAGCCTTAGTTACTAGGTTAGTGTGGATTTTTGATCCCAGCTTAAATTATATCTATGAAATTTGACATGGATTTGAGTCTGGGGTTTAAGGGCTCCTTGATGCTCTGGAGCTTCTTCTAAGGAATTTACAAGGACTGATTTGATTATTGGGATTTAATTTCTTACAAAGGCTAAAAAGAAGGCTGGGAAGGCTGGCTGGGGTACAATAGGAAGATGGAAAAGCAAGAGAGTAAGTTGGGTTTCTACCTACCCCAGTGTTAATGGTATCAGTACCATTTTCCCATGCCCTTGCAGGAGAACAGTCTGTTCAGACTTCCCTGGAGGAGTCATGCAGTGGAAAGTACCCACAAGGAGCTCAGAGTCTAGTAAAAAAATTCAGATGCACATATGGGACAGACATAACTAAAACATCTATAAAGAAACATTAACAAGAACGATACAAATTAGCATTGTATAACAATTTTAATTGGTCGTGAAGGGAGCTGACAAAAGGAAAAATATTAAAAACTCCCCCTCCTCTCTCTGAATACCCTTGACCTAAACTAGAATGTGCAGCCTCCCCCTTCCCTACTTCCTTGAACAGACAACTGAAGAAAGAAGGCAGAAGAAACATGGAATTCCCAGTGTTTCTGCCTGAGTGTAGAGGGACCTGGCTGGCATACATGTGGACTCTGACATGGATCTCATTGTTTTCCTTGCAAACATTTTGTCTTCTTGTTGGGAAGAGAATTGATTGACATTTCTCTTCTACATCCCAAATGCTGCCTTCCCCAAAGAGTAAGTACTTAATGTGCTGTGCATAAAGAATTTCTCATGGTGAGATTGCCCTTCGGGTCATCTGTAGTTGGGGTAACGTAGAGAAATGAAGCCTGAGGGAGCAACGAGAAAAGAGGTGGGTCATGGAAGATGGACCTGGAGTATTGCCATTGTTGGAAGGGCTTAGATTAGGATCTGCTTTTGGCATCATTTATCCCCAGTAGCCAACATCCTTCTCAGAGAGCATTATAAAAGGAATAGGGGACTGATCGTAGCAGTCAGTGCTGCACCATCATCCTGCTGAAGTGCTCCCTTGTCTCGAACACAGCCTATTTTAAGATCAGTCAGGACAAAATGGAAAACCTCCTGAAGTTGTGTCTCTTTCTGCTCTGCATGGAAATTGGTAAGTCCTAGGGTGGTGGTTTGATGATGGTTAAGGTATCAGTTTAGGCTTCACCCTCACATGTATTTAAACAGGGCCTGGTTTTCCCCATTCTCTTGAGCTCCTTTATATTCTATCTAGGTTTAGGGGAAATATAATTCTGTTTCAGATATACATAGGCTCCATGCCTGGTCACCTGACTTTTACTCCCTAAACTATGGTTTATCTGTGGAGTTGCATTAAGGTACTCCCAGATATTAAAAAAATGTATACCCTGTGCACAGCCCTAAACCTTAAGCCCAGTTCTGATAATCCAGCCAGTGTCTGTCTTTACTCCATATATAATCACTGGGGTAAGCTGAAAATAAAGTATGGTTCTGTGAATAATGCTCAGTTCTCCCTGCTTGAGAGTCACTTAATCCCTTCCCCTTGTAAGGAGAGATTAGATCACCCGTCTAATTTCTCCTGCTTAGTCTGTGATATCATCACATATCGCCTGGAACATATCACTTATGATAAAACCCGTAAGCAAGCTCTCAGGCAGTTTGGATGATCTCTGGTCTCTTGGAAAGTGACAATGATGCAATGATGCTTCCCTTCTCTCTGCACAATCTTTCTCCTTGCAGCTACAACTCTCGAATGTAGGGAGTGTGTTCATTACACGAATAATATCTGTGACATCAGCGTGACCTCATGCATAGCTGGAGAGGGTGAATTTTGTATGACCCGGAGTGTCTGGTCTTTGCCAAACCCTGGTAAGTGTGTTCAGCAATCTGGTGAGAGCTGTGAAATTTCCCTTCTCCTTCAGGGCTCAAGTCACCTTCTTTTCAAATGTGGTACTCTTATGAAACATCACTGGAGGTCCAGGCCTGAAGTTCTGAGCAATGTTATAGGGTCATCTCAGTTGGAAGAATTCTAAACTTACGTGTCAGGTTGAATGGAGTAAAGCTCTTCCCCATCATTGTGCTTATTGCTTTCTGATTCTCCTGAGCCCAATACTTCTTGCTGTTCAGGACCCAAAGACTATTAAGTCCTTGGTTCACTAAATGTGGCATTTCTCTCAATCTTCCTTATGGCCTCTGATGTGCCTTTTAAATGCTGAACAAACTTCTCTTTTACCTTAGAGTTCCGTGCTTTGACCCTTCTTCTTACATGAATTCCCTCTGTGCTTCCAGAGTCTCCCTGCCATGTTCATTTCACAGCATCTCTTATGGGACATTCTCACTGCCTTTCATTACCTGGTCTTGTAGAGAAGAAGTGGTGTTGCTCGCCACTCTATCTTGGCCCTTAACACAGAGTCTGGAATCCAGCAGGATTGCAGTAAGAGCTTCATGCTTGTCCTCAGAAGGAAAAAGGAATTCCATGTTATTCAATATCTCAATGTCCGACTCACCACCAAGTGCATTGCAGTAAAGATTCCTTAGAACCACGTGACAGGACTGCCACTATGAAACCCATAACTAGCATAGAAGAAATATTCTTTCTTTAATATGTTCTTTGTTTACTCATACTTGAATTGGGGACCTATATCCTGGCCATGAAAATGACATCTTGTTTCTGCTTTTCTTTTGAACAGTGTCTGTCCTAGAGAGTGCAGAGTCCATGTGCGTGAAGGATTGTCAACCCAACGAAGAAGTTACTGAGACTCAGAAATTGGTGACAAATTGCTGCAATGATCGTGATTTTTGCAATGACATCAACGAACAAAATCTGACAACTTAGTTTGAGGAAGCACATTGCTTCCTCATCATCCCCCATCTTTTCTCCTAATCTGACTCCCTCTGATTTCCCCCTCAGGTTCCATTTTAACTCTAGACTAGAGGCCTCCCCAGTTATCAAAAAGGCAAAAGTCATGGTACCTGAAAGAAGAAGCTTCCATGATCTTACGATGGGTTATTTGATTTTATAGCCAACTTCTTATGGTTGGTGCGTTGGTGTTCTGCCTCAATCAATATGAACATAGCTGACTCAATTTCAATCAAATCAGCTGAAAAATAGTTGGTAGCATGAATGAATAGACAAAACTATCATAAAAGGAGAAACAGCTGGAGAACAGGATAACTAGATTTTTACACATGTGCTTAGGTACCAAGGCATATTGTATTGCTATATGTCCATTGAACAGAAGGAGGTAGATTAGAAGATTAAATAAAATTTGAATTATAAAAGTAAACCAAGAAAATGAGCCTACTTATTTAATTTGGAAACACATCCTGAACTTGCTTGTATACATATCCTTTCATTTGTTTCTCATTCCTTCATTTTCAATTCTCATTGCATGCACAACTGTCAGGTAGTTCCCATGTGGGTCTTGACAGGCATTATGATGTCATTCACTAATACTTTAAAATGGTTTACACCTGCATTGGTGTATGTGTTAGACTTGTATTGAAGCCTCATATTTGATTAATGGTTATAGTGTTTTCTGAAATGAAAGAAGCTTTTCTAATTATGGGAAATGTCATTACAAGAATGATAGTCAACACTGAGTGTGAAGACGGTCATTTTCTCACAATTCTCCCCAATTATGAAAGTTGCTTGGTTAATTAGAGTTTTTCTCTATAAAAGTGATTGGATACCCCTAAGGGCAGAGGTCTATGGACACCTATCTATTGTTTTACGAAATCCTTTTCCCTTCTCCCTCCTCAAAGGCCTTGTGATTCCAAAGAGATTCAATTCAGACACCAGGGATGTTCTGTGACCACAGTGGAAGTCAAAGAGCTAACATCCAATTAAAACTTGACATCCAATTAAAACATCCAATTAGACTTGTGTAGAGTTTCCCCAAAGCTATAATGAAAAGAATATATGGTCATGATTTGCAAGACTTGTCTTTCACAAATGTAGACTATCCTACTTAGAAAATGGGATGTGTACACTAAAGACTAGGAATGACTGCAGTATTTAATTATCATGAAAGAAAATATCTGGAGGACCTTCTCATTACGAACAAAGGCAGGGCTGAAATTCACAGGTGCTAATTCAGAGGTCTAAAATTCATCCAAGGAAGAAAACCTTCCACCAATTGTTTGTTATAGTATCTTTGTTAGGCAATAATTCACTATATGTTTAATCCACTTTGTGAGGGGTATTTTTTTCTGAACTATTTTGAATCCTGGTTGATAATGATGTTCATTCTAACCCGTGTTAGGAAAATAATAATACACAACACTGTAAGCCATTTGAACTTCCTTTATTTGTAAGCATTGATTTCCTTTCCCATCTTCTTCTTAGGGATCACATTTTCAACTCTTTGATTTTATATACTCTCAGGGACCCCCATAATATTAAGAGGCTTTTCCTCTTCATGTATATGACATATACAGATGTTAGTAAGTTACCAACCCCCTATTTAATCAGGAAATTATTTATTAAAATTATATTTGTTAGAGAAGATATCTACCCCCCTTTATAACTTCAAATACAATATTGTAAGCATCTTTTACAAGAAGGGAGAACATGAATGCTGAAGATACTCTCTTTTCAGGACATAATTATTTGCTGAATTGAGGCACATAACTCAAACCATCATTAGATTATTTTAAAGAGCTTTGGAGTGTAATATATGTATTGGAAAGTGCACAAATCCTAAGTGTATAGATTGATAAATAACAAAAAGTGACCATAGCTATGTAACTAACAAGAAAGTCAAAAATAATAATTCATAATAAAAACAAAAAGCCAGAATAATGGTTAATGTTTAGACCTATCTTCTGAGAAAGGAACACACCTACTGGAGTGAGGAAATGTGCCATATTTTATCTGGGTGATGGTTTAATGTGTGTTTCCCAAGGTAAATATTCTGTAAATTTAAGATTTCTGAATTTTTCTAATTGTTATAGTTTAATAAAAAGTGAAATTTTAAAATTTAAATTTAAGAAAAAAATTTAAATTTTAGGGTTTTTGAAAAACATGCATGCACACAAATACATGCACCCAGGTGTGTGGGTGTGTGTGTATATGTGAGTGTGTTTTTGTGTTAATTTATATTTCTGTTGTTTCCTTCAGATAGAATTATTTTAAGAGTCATTCAGATCATGTATAGTCACCATTTTAAAGGGTTCAACTTAATGACATTTAGTACATTCACCGTGTTGTGCAACCACTACCACTCTCTAATTCCAGAACGTTTTCATCATTCCTTCGAAAGCCCCATACCTGGTAAGCCTATACCCTCCTCTTCTTTTCCTAAGCCTGCAACCACTAGTTTGCTTTCCATCTCTGTGGATTTCCTATTCCCAACATTTCACATAAATGAAATCATACGAGTGCATTTGTTTTCTTCACCAAGTGTAATGTTTTCAAAGTTTATCCATGTTATACCATACATCAGTACATCTTTCCTTTTTATGGATAAAATAGATTTCATTTCATGACTATTCCATATCTTGTTTATCCATTCATCAATTGATTATCATCATGGTGGTTATTTTTGTTTTTCAGTAAGATTTGATTGTTAGTTTCTAGGAATTCACCCATTTCATCTAGATTATCTAATTTGTTGGCGTGGGGATGTTCATAGTACTCTCTTATAAGCATTTTTATTTCTATAAGCTCAATAATATATCCCCAATTTTATTTCTGGTTTTAGAAATTTGAGTCTTTTTCCTTTTTATCTGTCATTCTAGCTAATGGTTTGTCAATCTCGTTGATCTTTTCCATGTACCTACTTTTGGTTACTCTGAATCTTTCAGTATCCTACCTCTATTTCATTTACCACATCCTTAAACTGTATCATTTCCTCACTTCTGCTGACTTTTACTTGGTTCTTCTTTTCTGCTTCCTTAGGGTAGAAAGACAATTGGTTGACTTGAGATCCTTCTGTCTTTGTTGAGGAGGGTGGGGGTGAAATTAACTTTTTTTCCGAATATTGTTTTAAGTATTTATTTTTTAGTTGTAGTTGGACATGATACCTTTGATGCTGAGGATTGAACCCAGAGCCTGGCATGTGCTAGGCGAGTGCTCTACTGCTGAGCTATAACCCCAACCCATGTTTCCCTATTTTTTTTACTGATGCTTTATAGTTGTACATAATGGTGGTATTTGTTGTTACATAACCCTACATACACCCAATATAACAATACAATTTAGTCAGTATCATTCTCTATATTTCTCCTTTTCTTACCTCCCTTCATCCCCCTGGTCCCTTTCCTCTACTGATTTCACTTTGAATCTCATGAGATCCTCCCATCTTTCTTTTCCTGTCTACCTTCCACATATGACAGAAAACATATGACTCTTGACCTTCTAAGTTTGGCTTATTTCACTTTATGTGATTTTCTAAAGTTCCAACCATTTTCCTGCAAATGACATACTTTTATCCTTCTTTATGGCTGAATAAAACTCCATTGTGTATAGGTAAGACATTTTCTTTATCTCTTCCTCAGTTGATGGTACTGCTGCAGTCTGGCTGGGCACAATTCATGAGCCACTTATCAAGAAGAAACGAACTTTATTTTTAGAACACACACACACAGCACCACAGGAGCTCTTCAGGAATTCCCTCAGAGCCCAACTGCCACCACCGGCTTCCCACAAGCCTCTCAACCCCCCACTCCTCTTGCTCTTGAGGCTGATTGTCTCGGTCGGGTGGGTGGAGCCAAAACAGTCCCCCAATGAGCAGCTCTGTGGTCTGAAAGGGCAGGGAAACAGCTCAATGAGCATCACTGCAGAGGAGCCAATCAGCTGGCAGCTGGAAGTTTGCTGGGGCCATGGTGAGCCAATCAGCTGGAAGTTTGCTGGGGCCCCTTCAGCTGTGGCTCTCAACAAGTACTAAGACTGGTTCTCTGGTTTGACTATTGTGAATTGTGCTACTATAACCACGGGTATGCAGAGGATCACTGTAGTATGACAAATTTAATTCTTTAGGATTAATGTCAAGGAGTGGTATAGCTGGGTCATATAGTGGTTCCACTCCTAGTCTTTTGAGTAATTGCTGGGCCAGAAATGAAAGACACAGAGAAAGTTGTTTTAAATTAGGTTAGGGAGACTTCACCTAAGATGAAGTAAAGTCCCAGGCTCACTGGCTTCCACTTTTATTAAGAGGAATGAACAATGGCATGGTGTTACTCGGAACTAGATAAGATGAACAAAGAGTGTGTCCTCAGGAACATGAACCAGAGATGTGATTAAAAGTAACTGTAATTTGATTTTATTATTTCAGCAAGCGGTTCTCTGGGCCAGCCAGCAGGAACTCTAAATAAGATTCAAACAGAATGAACACAACATTTTTATAATTGGCTAAGGGGAGCTATCTGTGCTTCCTTGTGTCTTCTGAGGTACTCTTGGTAAGCATTAAACAGAACATCCTGTCTTCAGGATATTCTGATTCTGAAGATCAGCAGTTTTCTGCTTCTCTGGCCAAAGCATCCTCAGTGACCTCTAAGCAACTCATGGGTCTCCACACCTTCCCATTTCTTTTTCTATTAAAAGCTGTTGAGTGAACCACATCTGGGGGTTCCTTTGGATGTCTCAGGCAGTCTTCATTCTGACTTTATAGAGTAAACAGAGAAGACAAAGGGCACAAATTAGGATTATGGCAAAGATGTCTGTAAGCCACTTTTCAGGGTCCAACCAATGTAGGTGTTGTTGTAAAGTTCAGAAGACCTGGCTGGTGGAGATTTCTTGTTGAGAAGCCAGAATAGTACCCTGGATTTTATTTTTGGAAGCAGACAATGGTTCATAGTGACATTATCTTTGAGGGAGTCTTCTAAGTACTTTTAAATATTTTCCCAGGTGTGAACTGATTTGTTCCATGAATGGTCTGATTGGAATGTTGGTAGCTGCCAAGTGAAAGGAATACCTGGCCACGTAACTGGACCAGAGTTACATGCAAGCCTGATTCTTAGGAGTTAAGCAGTGAGGGTCATGACCCATACACAGGGGAGGGTGTGAGGACCAGAGTTAGGTGTGTGACTAAAAGGGAAGTAATATTAATTATTAGAGGGGTGTCTACGTCTCCCACCCAGGAGGTAGCAATGTTAAACACCAGGAAGTGTGGGGAGGAAGTCCAACCAAGTGACTGGCTCCCACAGAAGGGGATCTTGATCAAATGCCCAATATAGGGTGGGCTGGACTGTGGGAAGCAAACTAGCTATTACAGAATAGCTGACAAAAGCCTTTGTGTCTAGGAAGAGGGTTTTAGAGCTTTCCTCTTGACCCTTATGGGCCAGGACTTCTTCAGATTTTTGGCTCAGCTTATTCAGGCTCCCCCAATTCACTGGTGTACTCTGCATTGTCCCTGGTAGTAGAAGTGGGAGAGGGCCTTTTGGGTCCTTGAGATAAATGTTCTAGAATTGGGAGATTGGGCTGTTCCCTCCGTGAATCATGAAAAGGTTTCACCAAACTGTTGGGATCCACCAATGTCCTTCCTGCAATCACACACAAGCATACCTTCATCCCCAAGTTAATGAGGGGACTGGGCCAATCTACCGAATGGTGTCTGGGGTTTTCAATAGCACCTGAGAAGTTTCCTTAGTGGGGAGTGATGAACCTAATGGCATTCAACAGAGGTGTAGCCTGGGTCATTGACATTGGGCAAGTAAAGTGCTATTAATTCCTTACATAATCTGGTGTGAGGGATGTTTACCCCAGTTATTTCTCCCTGGTTGCTTTAGTACCATGTGTTTGAGGATGGTGTGGGCACGCTTTATAAGAGCTTATTTTTGTGGGTTGTAGGGAATGCCAGTGTGATAGATTACATTTTGTTTTGTAGAAGTCTCAGAAATGGGCACTGGTGTAAGTAGGGCTATTGTCAGTTTTACTGTGTTTAGGGATTTTTTTAAGTGGGCAAAGTAACTGAGGCAGTGGCAGACAACATTTGAGGCCATCTCCCTTTCATGGGCAGTGGCATGGAAGACATGGGAACAGGTGTCAATTGTGATGTGTACAAATGAAAGGGGTTGGAGTTGAGGAAGGTAGTAACATCCATTTGCCAAATTTCATTGGCTTTGAACCCTCATGGGTTAACCCTGGTGGATGGAATAGCCAAGGTCACCTGCTGGCAAGTGGGGCACTGTTGGACTTAAAATTTAAAACTTTTGTACCATTGGAACTGATGGAGAGCTCAGGATGAAACCAATCTACAGCAGTAAAATAAGGCGAATTTGGAGCATGTGTCCAGTATACGTGAGCTTTGCCTAGGGAAAATGACAGAGTCATATGTATATATATCTCCTGACACCACTTACCTGTTTTGATGACTTAGTGATAATCACAGAAAATATGGATAGAAATAAATTTTTGGCATCTTGGCATCTTGGTGGATTGAGTATTTTTAATTTGGATGAATTGTTCTTGAAGTGTATAAGTGGATATATATATTTTGTATGTGTGTAAATGACATTTTTTATGGATCAATGAGTATGTAAACAGAGATTTGTCTTTTATATCCAGTTAGGGCAATTTGTTAATCATTATCTTGAGCCATCAGAAAATCAAATTGAGTGCCAGTTATGACTGGGTAGATAAAATCAGGATCTTGTCAAATATGGCTTGATAGTGATTTTTTTAATCTTGTATAATTGAGTGTGTCTTTTGTAATAATCTAAAATAATAGTTGTTTGTATAACCAGAGTTGTACAAACCCTAATTCCTTAAAGACTAGGTCTCCTAAATAAAACCTAACAGACACAAGAAATAATCTCGACAGATAAGAATAGATTAATTTTTTTTAAAGAGAGCAGGGGGAGAGAGAGAGAGAATTTTTAATATTTATTTTTTGGTTTTCGGCGGACACAACATCTTTGTTTGTATGTGGTGCTGAGGATCGAACCCGGGCGGCACGCATGCCAGGCGAGCGTGCTACCGCTTGAGCCACATCCCCAGCCCAAGATTAATGTTTTAAGAAGCCCTTTTTACTTTAACACATAGAGAATTAGATTCTGAATTTATATCTATACATTAAAATTTGACCTTAGAAAAGACCTTAAGCAACTTTAAATGATTGTGTTATAGCCAACTTAATCACAAATATTTTTTGAGCTTTCACCACAATCCTTCTGTTACTTACTTATTCTATAACCTTACCATACAAAATACTCTGTTATCCAGAAATATTTATTTTTTCTTTTAATTTTTCATATTTCAATATTTTAATTGAAACAGCTAAACGTTTTTGTATATAGAATTACACTTGTTAGAATTTTAACTCTTAGTAACCTTGATGGGGTAAAAATTATTATTTAATTGCATATAATTTTTATTAATTTCTTTTTTTTTTTTTTTTTTTTTTTAATTTTTTATTGTGGGTTGTTCAAAACATTACAAATTTCTTGACATATCATATTCCACACTTTGATTCTAGTGGGTTATGAACTCCCACCTTCACCCCATACACAGATTGCAGATTCACATCAGTTACACATCCATTGATTTACAAATTGCCATACTAGTGTCTGTTGTGCTCCGCTGCCTTTCCCATCATCCACCCTCCCCCCTCCCCACCTCTCCCCTCCCCTCCCCTCCTCTCTCTCTACCCCCTCCACTGTATAACCCTGAGGGTCTCCTTCCATTACCGTGCAATTTACCTTCTCTCTCCCTTTCCCTCCCACCTCTCATCCCTGTTAAATGTTAATCTTCTTCTCCTGTTCTTCGTCCCTACTCTGTTCTTAGTTACTTTCCTTATATCAAAGAAGACATTTGGCATTTGTTTTTTAGGGATTGGCTAGCTTCACTTAGCATAATCTGCTCTAATGCCATCCATTTCCCTGTAAATTCTATGATTTTGTCATTTTTTAATGCAGAGTAATACTCCATTGTGTATAAATGCCACATTTTTTTTATCCATTCGTCTATTGAAGGGCATTTAGGTTGGTTCCACAGTCTTGCTATTGTGAACTGTGCTGCTATGAACATCGATGTAGCAGTGTCCCTGTAGCATGCTCTTTTTAGGTCTTTAGGGAATAGACCAAGAAGGGGAATAGCTGGGTCAAATGGTGGCTCCATTCCCAGCTTTCCAAGAAATCTCCATACTGCTTTCCAAATTGGCTGCACCAATCTGCAGTCCCACCAGCAATGTACAAGTGTACCCTTTTCCCCACATCCTCGCCAGCACTTGTTGTTGTTTGACTTCCTAATGGCTGCCAATCTTACTGGAGTGAGATGGTATCTTAGGGTGGTTTTGATTTGCATTTCTCTGACAGCTAGAGATGTTGAGCATTTTTTCATGTACTTGTTGATTGACTGTATGTCCTCCTCTGTGAAGTGTCTGTTCAGGTCCTTGGCCCATTTGTTGATTGGGTTGTTTGTTCTCTTATTGTCTAATTTTTTGAGTTCTTTGTATACTCTGGATATTAGGGCTCTATCTGAAGTGTGAGGAGTAAAGATTTGTTCCCAGGATGTAGGCTCCCTATTTACCTCTCTTATTGTTTCTTTTGCTGAGAAAAAACTTCTTAGTTTGAGTAAGTCCCATTTGTTGATTCTAGTTATTAACTTTTGTGCTATGGGTGTCCTATTGAGGAATTTGGAGCCCGACCCCACCAACTGTAGATCGTAGCCAACTTTTTCTTCTATCAGACCGCGCGTCTCTGATTTGATATCAAGTTCCTTGATCCATTTTGAATTAACTTTTGTGCATGGCGAGAGAAAGGGATTCAGTTTCATTTTGTTGCATATGGATTTCCAGTTTTCCCAGCACCATTTGTTGAAGATGCTATCCTTCCTCCATTGCATGCTTTTAGCCCCTTTATCAAATATAAGATAGTTGTAGTTTTGTGGATTGGTTTCTGTGTCCTCTATTCTGTACCATTGGTCCACACGCCTGTTTTGGTACCAGTACCATGCTGTTTTTGTTACTATTGCTCTGTAGTATAGTTTGAAGTCTGGTATCGCTATACCGCCTGATTCACACTTCTTGCTTAGCATTGTTTTTGCTATTCTGGGTCTTTTATTTTTCCATATGAATTTCATGATTGCTTTCTCTATTTCTACAAGAAATGCCATTGGGATTTTGATTGGCATTGCATTAAACCTATAGAGAACTTTTGGTAATATCGCCATTTTGATGATGTTAGTTCTGCCTATCCATGAACAGGGTATATTTTTCCATCTTCTAAGATCTTCTTCTATTTCTCTCTTTAGGGTTCTGTAGTTTTCATTGTATAAGTCTTTCACCTCTTTTGTTAGGTTGATTCCCAAGTATTTTATTTTTTTTGAAGATATTTTGAATGGAGTGGTTGTCCTCATTTCCATTTCAGAGGATTTGTCGCTGATATACAGGAATGCCTTTGATTTATGCGTGTTGATTTTAAATCCTGCCACTTTGCTGAATTCATTTATTAGCTCTAATAGTTTCTTTGTAGAGCCTTTTGGGTCTGCTAGATATAGAATCATATCATCTGCAAATAGTGATAATTTAATTTCTTCTTTTCCTATTTTTATGCCTTTAATTTCTTTCGTCTGTCTAATTGCTCTGGCCAGTGTTTCGAGAACTATGTTGAAGAGAAGTGGAGAGAGAGGGCATCCCTGTCTTGTTCCAGATTTTAGAGGGAATGCCTTCAGTTTTTCTCCATTCAGAATAATGCTAGCCTGAGGCTTAGCATAGATTGCTTTTACAATATTGAGGTATGTTCCTGTTATCCCTAGTTTTTCTAGAGTTTTGAACATAAAGGGATGCTGTACTTTGTCAAATGCTTTTTCCGCATCTATCGAGATGATCATATGGTTCTTATTTTTAAGTCTATTGATGTGGTGAATAACATTTATTGATTTCCGTATATTGAACCAGCCTTGCATCCCAGGGATGAATCCTACTTGATCATGGTGTACAATTTTTTTTATATGTTTTTGTATCCGATTCGCCAGAATTTTATTGAGGATTTTTGCATCTAGGTTCATTAGAGATATTGGTCTGTAGTTTTCTTTCTTTGAAGTGTCTTTGTCTGGTTTAGGTATCAGGGTGATGTTGGCCTCATAGAATGAATTTGGAAGTTCTCCCTCTTTTTCTATTTCCTGAAGTAGCTTGAAAAGTATTGGTATTAGTTCTTCTTTAAAGGTTTTGTAAAATTCTGCTGTATACCCATCGGGACCTGGGCTTTTCTTAGTTGGTAGTCTTTTGATGGTTTCTTCTATCTCCTCAATTGATATTGGTCTGTTTAGGTTTTCTATATCCTCCTGACTCAATCTGGGCAGATCATATGACTTAAGAAATTTATCTATGCCTTCACTATCTTCTAATTTATTGGAGTATAAGGATTCAAAATAGTTTTTGATTATCTTCTGTATTTCTGAAGTGTCTGTTGTGATATTGCCTTTTTCATCCCGTATGCTAGTAATTTGAGTTCTCTCTCTTCTTCTCTTCACTAGCATCGCTAAGGGTCTGTCGATTTTGTTTATTTTTTCAAAGAACCAACTTTTAGTTTTGTCAATTTTTTCAATTGTTTCTTTTGTTTCGATTTCATTAATTTCAGCTCTGATTTTAATTATTTCTTGCCTTCTACTTCTTTTGCTGTTGTTTTGCTCTTCTTTTTCTAGGATTTTGAGATGAAGTATGAGATCATTTATTTGTTGGTTTTTTCTTTTTTTAAGGAATGAACTCCAAGCAATGAATTTTCCTCTTAGAACTGCTTTCAATGTGTCCCATAGATTCCGATATGTTGTGTCTGTGTTTTCATTTATCTCTAAGAATTTTTTAATTTCCTCCTTGATGTCTTCTATAACCCATTGATCATTCAGTAACCTATTGTTCATTCTCCAATTGATGTATGCTTTTTCCTTCCTTCTTTTATCGTTGATTTTCAGTTTCATTCCATTATGATCAGATAAGATGCATGGTAATATCTCTACTCCTTTATATTGTCTAAGAGTTGCCCTGTGACATAATATATGATCTATTTTTGAGAAGGATCCATGTGCTGCTGAGAAAAAAGTGTAACTGCTTGATGTTGGGTGGTATACTCTATATATGTCAATTAGGTCTAGGTTATTAATAGTGTTATTGAGTTCTATAGTTTCCTTATTCAACTTTTGTTTGGAAGATCTGTCCAGTGGCGAGAGAGGTGTGTTGAAGTCTCCCATGATTATGGTGTGGTGGTCTATTAGACTCTTGAACTTGAGAAGAGTTTGTTTGACGAACATAGCTGCACCATTGTTTGGGGCATAAATATTTATGATTGTTATGTCTTGTTGGTGTATGGTTCCCTTAAGCAGTATGTAGTGTCCCTCTTTATCTCTTTTGATTAACTTTGGCTTGAAATCTATTTTATTTGATATGAGTATGGACACGCCTGCTTGTTTCCGAAGTCCATATGAGTGATATGATTTTTCCCAACCTTTCACCTTCAGCCTATGTATGTCTTTTCCTATCAAATGCGTCTCCTGTAGGCAGCATATTGTTGGGTCTTGTTTTGTGATCCATTCTACTAGCCTGTGTCTCTTAATTGGTGAGTTTAAGCCATTAACATTTAGGGTTATTATTGAGATATGGGTTGTTCTTCCAGCCATATTTGTTTATTTCTGTTACTAAACATTGTTTGTTTTCCTCTTTGATTGTTTCCCCCCCCCCTTTACTGTCCTACCTCCCACTGTTGGTTTTCATTGTTATTTTCCATTTCCTCTTCCTGTAATACTTTGGCTAGGATGTTTTGAAGAGATGGTTTTCTAGCTGCGAATTCTTTAAACTTTTGTTTATCGTGGAAGGTTTTAATTTCATTCTCCATCCTGAAGCTTAATTTCGCTGGATACACAATTCTTGGTTGGAACCCATTATCTTTCAGTGTTTGAAATATGTTATTCCAGGATCTTCTAGCTTTCAGAGTCTGTGTTGAAAGATCAGCTGTTATCCTGATTGGCTTGCCCCTAAATGTAATCTGCTTCCTTTCTCTTGTAGCTTTTAAAATTCTCTCCTTATTCTGTATGTTGGGCATCTTCATTATAATGTGTCTAGGTGTGGATCTCTTATGATTTTGCACATTCGGCGTCCTGTAGGCTTCTAGGATTTGGGATTCTGTCTCATTCTTCAAGTCTGGGAAGTTTTCTTGTATTATTTCATTGAATAGACTGCTCATTCCTTTGGTTTGGAGCTCTGTACCTTCCTGTATCCCAATGACTCTTAAGTTTGGTCTCTTAATGTTATCCCATATTTCTTGGATGTTCTGCTCATGGTTTCTTAACAGTCTTGCTGAGCTGTCTATGTTCTTTTCCAGTTGAAATACTTTGTCTTCATTGTCTGATGTTCTATCTTCTAAGTGTTCTACTCTGTTGGTAGTATTCTCCATTGAGTTTTTAAGTTGGTTTATTGCTTCCTGCATTTCTAGGATTTCTGATTGCTTGTTTTTTATAACCTCTATCTCCCTGTATAGTTGATCCTTTGCTTCCTGGATTTGTTTGCGTAATTCGTTGTCGAAGTGATCTTTCATTGTCTGATTTTGCTGTTTAATGTCTTCCTTGATACTCCAGATCATCTGAAGCATGTATATCCTGAATTCTTTATCTGACATTCCATCTGCTGCAGCTGTTACCTCTTCTAAAGTTGCGTTGACCTGCATTGCTTGTGGTCCTTTCTTTCCTTGTCTTTTCATACTGCTTGCGTATCTTTCCTGCAGGTGCGGGTGGCGGCTCTGCTCTCTCCTTATTCCAATTGGGGTGTCGTGGCTACCACGCCGGCAGGTCACTGGGCCTGTTCTGGGAGCTGGTGGTGGCTCTGTTCTGCCCCTACTCCAATTGGGGTGACGTGTCTGTCGTACCAGCAGGCCACTGGGCCTGTCCTGCTGGTCGGTCGCAGATCTGCCCACCTTTCGGGCACGAGTGGAGGCTCTGCTTTGCCCCTACTCCAATTGGGGTGTCGTGACTACCCCGCCTGCAGGATGCTGGGTCTGTTCCTGGCAAGGGAGGCGACTCTGCTCTGTCACTACTCCAATTAGGGTGGTGTTTGTACCCCGCCGGCAGGCTCCTGGGCCTGATCCGCCGGTCTGTTGTAGGTCTGCCTACCTTGAAGGCGCGGGCGGCGGATCTGCCCTGCCCCTCCTACCACGCCTGCGGACTCCTGGGCCTGATCTGCAGGTTGATCACTGGTCTGCTCACCCTGCGGGCACGGGTGGCGGTTCCGCTCCACCCCCACTCCAATTGGGGTCACGTGACCACCACACCGGCAGGGCCTGATCCGGGCGTGGGATAAGGATCTGCTCTGCCCCTACTCGAGTTGGGGTGACGTGTGTACCACACTGGCAGGCCACTGGGCCTGACCCGCCAGGCTGTCACAGGTCTGTTTACCTTGCAAGCGCGAAGGGCGTCTCTGCCCTGCCCCTCCTACCACGCCCATGTACTACTGGGTCGTGGGTCTGTCCACCTGGCGGGTGTGGGTGGCGGCTCCGCTCCGCCCCCTCTCCAATTGGGGTCACGCGGTCACCACGCTGGCGAGCCGCTGGGCCTGCTCCGGGGGCTGGCGGCGGCCCGGCTCCTTCCCTCTGGCTCGAGGACAAATTGAGGAGACTCGGGTGACTGAGCCTCACCCCCCTTACCAGGAGACCAACTGCTTATGTCACCGCTGGTATTGATGAAGATCTCTCCTCCACCGCTTTCTGCTGACATCAGATCTCTGCCATGTTGGTATCCTATGCGAATGGCAGCATTTCGTTCCCCTTGCCAGGCAGCCCAAGCAATGGGTGAGTCCTGACCTGCCCTCAGCAGGACCCGGACCGAGACACAGTTTCCGCGGGCTCCTAGCCCCGGAACAGGGAAGTTCCGGGAGCCGGAACTCGGCCGCTCCGTGCTCGGTGTAAGCTCCTATAAGTGTAGGCTCCAAGAAGCAGCCCCCGCGGGCTCAGTTCCGGGAGCCGGAATTCGGCCGCTTAGTGTTTGGTGTATGCTCTGATAGTAGCAGGGTCCAAGAAGCAGCCTCCGCGGGCTCCGCAGCCCTGAGCCAGGGCGGTTCCGGGACGGTTCCGGGAGCCGTAACTCTATTAATTTCTCTTAAAGATGTTGTTAAAATATCTGGGGAGCCTGGCCAGACCCCCACCCACTGAGCCAAGCAGAGCCAAGCCAGACCCCACTGTGTGCTGGCTCCCCATCAACCAAGGTGGGGCTCCCCTGGCTGTCTCTATCTTGGGACACTTGGCACCACAACCATAGTCCTCTCCACATAGTAACCTATACCTGGGGACACTGAACAGGGCGAGATAGTTGCCTACAGAATGCCACAGTGCTCCATCTCTGAAAGTGCCACACAATGCCACCACACCGCCCACCTTTGTGGCCCCATCTCTGAAAGCAGTCACCTCCAACTTGGAACACCTTAGTTGCCAACTTGGGTGACCTCTGCTGCCACCATTGCCATCTCTAGTTGGGGCAACTTCCATCTTGTGACACTGACTTGGGCCTAGAAACAATATGAAGGTACCTACAGTCCCCTAACCCTGCCCTTCCGCCCATGGCCACTAACCTGGAACAGCATCTGCAGCCACATGGCTGGCTCATAACTCTCAAAGTCTGGTCTCAATCTTCCCAATACAGAATGCCTGGCCTGCATTGATGGCCAACACCCTTCCTCATTTTCTTAGTAAAGCTAGAAAAAGTAGGAATAGAAACATGTCTTCAAGTGTTTGAGAATGTATCGCAAAGTGGCTGGGGAAGAGAATCAAAACTATCTCTTTCCAGATAGCCATGATTGAAAATTAAAAAAAAAAATCTGATTGGAGCACCATGGTTTCAAGTAGCAAGGGGCACACATTGCAAGCAACTAATTCTGTGGGCTCCAAGGGCCATCCAGATGGTGTAATCTCCATCCCTGATTGGTTTCCAATAAAACTGTTTCCCTTGGAACACTGTTTTCCATTCTTTAAACTTTACCCTTCTCGAGACCCAGCTCACCCTCACTCTTCCAAGACCCTCACATTTCTGACAGAGTGTAGAGGGGTGTTGGCATGCATCCTGGATTCTGATGTGATCTCATTGTTTTCCTTGCATTATTTCATTTTCTGGTTGGGAAGAAGGTTGGTTTACATTTCTTTTCTATGGTCCCCACGCTGCCTGCCCCCAAAGAAGTAGGTACTTAGTATGCTGTGCATAAAAAAATTCTCATGGTAAGATTACCCTTCAGGTCATCTGTAGTTGGGGCAACATAGAGAAAGGAAGCCTGGGGGAGCAGTGAGAAGAAATGGGTCATGGAAGATGGATCTGAAGTAATGCCATTGTTGGAAAGGCTTAGACTGAGATCTGCTTCTGGACATCAGTGATACCCACTGGCCAATGTTCTTCTCAGAGTGCATTCTGAAATTACTATGGGGGCTGATCTTAGCAGTTAGTGTTATATGATTACCAAGCTGAAGTGATCTGTGTTTTATGACACAACTACTTTTAAGAATTAGCCAAGAAAAAATGGAAACCCTACTAAAGCTGAGTTTCTTTCTGTTCTGCATGGAATTTAGTAAATCCTAGGGTGGTTGTTTGATGATGGTTAAGGCATTAGCCTAGGCTTGACCCTGGCATATAGGGCCTGGATTTCCCCATTCTCTTTAGCTTCTGTGAGGTCTGTATGAGAAATATGACCCTATTTCAGAAATACAGAACCTCTATGCCTGGCCTGGCCACTCAACTACTTCTACCCTCTTACTTTCCTGGGTTGTTCCCTCCTTTTGTCCTCAACTGGAGGCCTGATATAACTTTATTTTGTCCAATATGCTCTCAGGCTATGGTTTATGTGTGGAGTTGGAATAAAGTGCTCTCAGTCAACTGAGCACTATACATCCTGTTCACAACCCTGAGATTTTAGCCCAGTATTTCATAACCCAGCAAGTTCTCTGTGCTTTTCCTTCTGTATGAAATCACTGTGGTAAGCTAGAAAATAAAGCATGGATAGTGGTTCTGTGTAATGTATTAGTTCTCCCTGCCTGAGAGTCACTTGATCCCTTACATCTATAAGTAGAGATTAGATCACCTGCCTAATTTCTCCTGATTAGTCTGTGATATCACACACATCACCTGGAGCATATCACTCATGATAAAACCTATAGGTGATCTTCCAGGAAGTTTGGATGACCTCTGCTGCCTTTGGAAAGTGACAGTGATGCAGTGATGGTTCCCTTCTCTCAGCACAATCTTTTTCCTTGCAGCTACAACTCCCAAATGTAGGAAGTGTTCTCAGGACACACGTATGATGTGTGACTATGAGATGAAAACCTGCACAGTTGGAGAGGGTGAGCCTTGTATGATCCAGAGGGCCTGGACTTGGCTGTACACTGGTAAGTATGTTCAGTGATCTGGTGAGAGTTGTGAACTTCCCCTTCTCCTTCAGGGTTCAAGCCACCTTCCTTTCAAATGTGGCATCCGTATGAAGCATCATTGGAGGTCCAGGCCTGAAATTCTGAGCAATTCTATGAGGTTATCTTGGTTAGAGAATTCTAAAATTAAGGTTGAGATTGTGATCACTGCTTCCTGATTCTCCGGAGCCCAATACTCCCTGCTATTCAGGACCCAGAGACTATTTAGTCCTTGGTTCACTAAATGTGGCATTCCTCCCACTTTTCCTTGTGGCCTTGTTGTGCTTTTCTAATGCTGATCAAATTTCTCTCCCACCTTACAGTTTCTTGAAAGCCTTATCTGGCCTTTCTTCTTTTCCACATGAATCCCATCTGTGTTCCCAGAATCTTCCTGTCAATAGTATCTATTATGGTAAATGATCACTGCCTATCATTGCTACCTGGTCTTTCAGAGAAGATCCAGTATCCTTACCACACTGCTTTGGTACTTACCACAGAGCCTGGAATCCAGCAGATTCTCAGCAAATGCTTTGTGCCTGTGTTCCTGAAACGGAAGGGCTACTGTGTGGATCAGCTCTAAAATGTCAAACTTACCACAAAGTGCGTATTTCTCCTGCAGTAAAGTTTTCTGGAAGTAGGAATTTTGCTAGATGTGTTTTAGGAGCAAGTGACAAGAATACCAATGTGAGACTGATAGTTGCTATACAAGAAATATTCCTTCCTTTAATATGTCCTTGGTTCGCCCTGGATATCCAAATGACATCTTGTTTCTGCTTTTCTTTTCCATAGTAGATTACCCAGAGATAGCAGAGACTGACTGCTTGAAAGAGTGTAAAGACAGTGAGGATGATCGTGGTTATCATTCAGTGTTGATATACTGCTGTACTTGGCATGATTTTTGTAATGACATCTGTGTACCAATAGAGTCTCTGTTTTGAAGAAATTTCACATTTTCTCATAACTTCCTGTCATTTCTCTATTCTTATTTCTGGTCCTCTTTTTAGTTTTACATTTATTTTTCCTAGATGTTTTCCCAGATATTAGAAATGAGGCATCATAGAACTGTGGCAGAAGTTTTCTTGCTCTTGTGATAGGTTATGTGATTCTATAGCCCACATCTTATTCTTGGTATTCTCCCCCTTATCAGTATAAACTTATGTTTATTTCAATCAATGCTTTTATTACCCAAAATATGAATTGTAGTATGGAAAGACAGATTGAAAATACCATTAAAAATACCTATGTAGAAGAGAATGACAGCTGGTGAACAAGATAACTGAAATTTTGCACCTGTGCTTAAGGTACATAGGCATATTGTAGCACTATGTGTTCACTGAATGGAAGGCGGTAGATGGGAAGACTGAATAAGATTTGAACCATAAAAGTAACCAAGAAAATAAACTTACATAGTTAAGTTGGAAACAGATCCTAAAGGCCTTGCTCGTGTGCATCTCCTTTCATCATTTTCTTGTTCCTTCATTTTCTATTCCTTTTGCATGTACAACTGTGAGGTAGTTCCCATGTGGGTCTTGACAAAGCATTATTATGTCATCGTTTCCTAATACTTAAAATGATTCACACATGCAATGGTGTATATGTTAGATTTGTATTGAACCCTCATATTTGATTAATGGTTTTCTAATTATGGGAAATGTCATAGCCAGAATGAAGGTCTATACTACTGTGAAGACATTGATTTGCTCACAATTCTCCCCAGTTATGAAAGTTGCTTTGTTAACTGGAGATTTCCTTCATACAATGATTGGATACCCGTAAGGGTGAAGTTCTATGAAAATCTATTACTTCTACAAGATCCTTTTCCCTTCTCTCTCCTCAAAGGCCCAGTGGAATTCCAGGGAGATTGAATAGAGATTGTGTACAAGTTTCCCAAAACTATAATGAAGAAAATTATTAGTTATTATTTGCAAGAGTTGTCTTTCACAAATGTAGATTTTCCTATCTTGGAAAGTGGAATTGTACGTTAAAGGCTTGGAACTGCTGTAGTATTTTGTTATCATGAAGAAGACATCTGGAGGATTTTCTCACCATGAAGAGAAGTTCGGCTGAAAATCACAGTTACTAGGTTGGAGCTCCAAGATTCATCCAAGGAAGAAATCCACCAATTGTTTGTTGTAGTAGCATTGTAAATTGTTCAATCTAATTTGTGAAGTATGTTTTTTTTTTCTGAGCTATTGTGAATCCTTGTTTATAATAATGTTGATTCTAACCTGTATTAGAAAGGTAATACTACACAACACTCTAGCCCTTTGGACTTCTCAAAGGGTGCTTTATTCATAAACACTGATTTCCTTTTCTATAAAAGTTCCTTTTGGATCACATTTCCATCTCATTGATTTGATGTACTCTCAGTGCTTTCCATAATGTGGATTGGCTCTTCTTGTTTATGTATATGACATATGTAGTGTTCAATCACCTTTTTAATCACAATATGATTTATCCTTTATTTTACGGAACAGAATTTTGTAAGCACCTTGTACAAGAAAGGAAAATGTGAATGCTGAAGATAAACCCTCTTTTTAGCAGATAAATGGGACACTAAGCAAATTTCTTTGATATTAAAAGCTTTCTGTTCATTTCTTTCCCATAAGCATGTGACTATACACTTTATTTTCTCAAAATATTAAAGTTAAAATACTTATAATATCTATTTTCTTACTGCAAAATGGTAATAAATGAAGAATTTCTTAAAATATTCAAATTAAGTAAAATATATACAATTTAATAAATATTAGAACTATTGGAGAAATATCATACCAATGAAACTCACTCTCATTGGTTGGAAATATATGTTTACTTAACTATCTTTCATATCCTTTCTATATATGTGATTCTCATTTTCTCTTAAAATATCAGTTTGACTCAGTATCAGAATGAACTCAGAATTGTTTCTCATACAGGGTAAGAAAAGTGTTGTTATGAAAACATTTGTATGTAATTTCTTTTGTGGGGAGAAAAACAGTCTCAAGTTTTTCATATTGAATTGTGTTTCATGTTTAATATTAGAATTTATGTGACTGTAGCACTATCATAAAGATAAACCTGTGCCAATCATGGCAGCCATTTTGTGGTGCTCACAGCTGGCCAGTCACCCTAGAAGATATTAAATCAACATGGCATCTCCCCATCTTTAGACAGCAACAATTAAAGCCAGAAAGAGTATCCCATAGCAGGATGTCTCAGTAATTCATCTAGAAGTAACTTGTAGAGGGATTACTATTATTGAAAGTTGCTAAAACCCCTTTCCCCTCATGGCAGATAACAGGAGTGGGGTAAAGTGTACTCCCAGGAAGTTCTGACCTGACCCAGCCTTCTACACAGCCTCCATGAGAGCTTGAGCAGAGATGAGAGTGCCTGCAATTCATGGAGGTAGGAAGTGAGAGCTCAAATGAAAGAAGGATGGCTGCCTCTGTCCCAAGAAATGGAGGGAATGGGGGTGGATGTCTGTCTCTGTCCCATTCAGCAGAGGGGAGTGACATGTGTGGTTCACAATCTTGGCCAGTGGGAGATTGAACCCAAGTGAACTGGCTGAGTGTCCTTCCCAGTAGCAGGGACAGTGCCCTGGTGATCTCCTTTGGCTATGGGTAACATTTCTACTGCAGACCACCCATAGAGAATCCTCATCTACAGATTCTGCAGTTGTAGACAGTCACCAGGCTCTATGCCACTTTGAAGAGGACCCTGCAGAAGGGAACAGGTACACAGTGATCCACTTAAGTCAGAGCAACTGCTCAGAGCCCTGCATCCTCTTCTCTTGCACACAATAGAAACAGCTAACAGATGCAGCACAACACCTTCTGAACATCCAGCCTCAGGCCCCTGGGATGGCAAATGAGAACTGACTGGTGGGAGTTCCATAGCAATCAGGGGAGTGGCTTTTGGGCTCCAGCACCTCTGGGACAATCCAAAGCTGGAGAGTGATGGACATCTTGTAAAGCTTCACAATCCTGATGAAGTCCAAACCAGGAAGACTCAATAAAAATTTTCTCAACTTTGGCATGGTTTACTATAAATAGCTCTAATGTCAACTTTGATCCTATGTATATCACTCTTCATTTTATATTCAATACTTGTTAGCCTAGTATTAAATATTGTGTGCTCAACCCATTTGACTGCATTTCCTCTTATGTTTTAAAGCATTAATTGGAATTATTCTATCTTTGTTTCCTAGCTTAGTTTTATATTTATTCCTTTTACCCCTTATTTTTCCTCATTCACAGCTTCAAATTCCTCTCATCCATCTTTTTCTTCTTATTACTTTGGTGTGTATTATTCTTTCCTATCTTTTCTTTTTTTGCTTCTTTGACTAATTTTTCTCTCCTCCCTATTTCAATCTCTTATAATGTTTGAGCAATTTTGCTATAAGTAATAACTAATTTTTCAATCGATTTCAGAAATTTACTACAAGTTTATACGTGGATTAGTGGAACTGTGGAGAACAATATCAACAAGTTTTTGGATTTTCTTAAGATTGAATAATAAGTGTCTTTGCTCTGAAGTGATTGTAGTAATCTTAAAGTGGTCTTGAGACTGGAAATAGAGGAGGACACACACTGAGTGAAAGAATTCATCCAACCCAGGGCTCTTAAGAGAAAGAAGCTATCTAAATAGTCCTGTGCATAAAAAATAATCAGTAATCATCCCAATAGATGGGTAGACATACAAGAAATAAGAAAAAGCAAGGGAACAAACCACTTCAAATAGCCCAAGCACTTCAACAACTGATTTCAGTAACACAATGTTGGAGGAAATATCCAAGAAAGAATTTAGAATGTTCATAGTTAAAATATCCAATGAGCTCAAAGAAGATGTAAGGAATGAACTTTAAAAATACAGGTAATGAAAGATTACTTTGATAAAAAGAGAAATTCTGAAAAAGAACCAAATAAAAATCCTGGAAATGAAAGACTCAATATATCAAATTAAACATTCAATCGAAACATCACGAATAAATTGGACCAGTTTGAAGATAGACTATTCGGTCTTGAAGAAAAAGTACATAATCTTAAAAATAAAGTTGAAAATTAAGAAAAGATGTTAAAAAACCATGATCAGAATATTCAAGAAATTGAAGATAACATTAAGTGACCCAATTTAAGAGTCATTGGGTGTAAAGGCTCTGAAATATAAAGGAATACACAATCTTTTTAATAATATTATGTTAGAAAAATTTCCAAATCTTAGGAACAAGATGGAAATCCAAACACAAGAGGCATATAGAACTCCAAATAAACATGGTCAAAAGAGATCCTCTCAAAGACACATTATCATAAAAATGCCTAATATGCAGAATAAGGATAGAATTTTAAAAGTCTTAAGAGAAAAATGACAGGTCACAGATTTCAATTGATTTCTCATCCCAGACTCTAAAATCCAGGAAGATAGGAATACTATATAGCAAGCCCTGAAAGAAAATGGCTGCCAACCAAGATTACTATATCCAGCACAATTATCCTTCAGAATCAAAAATGAAATAAAAATCTTCCATGATAAGCAGAAACTGAAAGAATTCACAACCACTAAATCTGTTTTACAAAACATACTCAATAAAATATTTTCTGCAGAAGAAATAAAAAACAAAGATTAAAACTAGCATTGGGATTAGTTGCAATAGAAAAATAGTTGATTAAAGGAGGATGAAGCTGAATTAAGCATTAGAAATAAATTAAAATGGCAGGAAATAAAAATAATCTTTGTATAAACATTGAATATAAGTGATTTTAACTCTTGGTAGATTGGATTAAAAAACAGATGACATCAACAGACTGAAGGTGAAATGATGGGAAAAGATATACTATGCACGTTGAAGCCAAAAGCAAGCAACAGTACCTACTCTCATATCAGAAAAAAGTAGATTTTAAGCCAAAATTAACCAGAAGAAACAAAGAAAGCCACTTTATACTTACTAAGGGAATTGTTCAAAAACAAGATAAAATGATTTTAAATATTTATACCCCAAACAATGTTGCACCTGTGTACATAAACTCTTCTCAATATAAAAAAATTAAATAGACCAAAATGCAATAAAACTGTATGATTTCAACACACTGCAATTACCATTAGATAAGTCATCTACATTGAGTAAAATTTCTTCAGAACAAAAGAAAAAAAACCTATTATTTAAAGGGACCTAACAAATATCTATAGAAGATTTCATTCATTGACAACTAAATTCACATTCTTCTCAAAGGCACCTGGAACATTTTCTAAAATGAATCATATTTTAGAACACAAAGCAAATTGTAACAAATGCAAAAAATATAACTCCTTACAACCCATTAGATCATAATGGATGAAATTTAGAAATAAACAAGATAAAAAACAAACTATTCTAATACCTGGAGATTAAATAATTTAGTTTGAATGATGAATGGGTAACAGAAGAAATCAGGGGAGAAATAAAATAGTTCTTAAAAACAAATGAAAATAGATATGAAACATATCAAATCTTTAGGACAGTAAAAAGGTTCTTCTAAGAGGAAAGATTATAGCACTGAGTTTCACATTTAAAAAATAGAAAGACATCAAATAAATAATGTAACATTACATCTCATGGCTCTAGAAAAAAGAAAAATTAAAACCAAAATTAGAAGATAAGAAATAATTAAAATTAGAGCTGAAATTAATGAATTTGACAATAAAAAACCCCACAAAGAATCAATGAAACAAAGAGTTTGTTCTTTGAAAACATAAACAAGATTGATAAACCCTTATCCAAACTAACAAAAAGAAATGGAGAAGATGCTATTTAACAAAATCAGATATTAAAAAAGGCATCACCTTAGAAAACCAAAATCCAGAAGATCATTAGAAATTATTTTGAAAATTTAGACTCCAATAAGTTATAAAATCTTGAAGATATTGACAAATTCCTAGATACATATGACCTACCCAAATTGAACCATGAGGATATAGAAAACTTAAAAAGAACAATATCAAGTAATGAAATTGAAGAAGCTATCAAAAACCTTCAATAAAGAAAAGCCCAGGACCAGACAGATTCTCAGCTGAGTTCTACCAGACCTTTAAAGAATAACTAATACCTACCTACCTCAAATTATTCCATAAAATAGAAAAGGAGGGAACACTGCCAAATACATTCTATGAAGCTGATACCAAAACCAGACAAAGACATATCAAGGAAAAAAATTCAGGCCAATACCCCTGATGAACACAGATGCAAAAATTCTTAATAAAATATTAGCAAACTGCATACAAAAATACATTAAAAAGGTACTGCACTATGATTAAGTGAGTTTCATCCCAGGTATGCAAGGGTGTTTCAACATATGTTAAGTTAATAAATGTAATTCACCACATAAATAGAGTTAAGGACAAGCATCACTCAATTATCTCAACAGAAGCAGAAAAACCATTTGACAAAGTGCAGCACCCATGAGAAACTAGGAATAGAAGAAACTTACTTCAACATTGTAAAACAATCTATGATAAATTCAAAGCCAACATCATACTTAAAGGAGAAAAAATAAAAGCATTTCCTCTAAAAACAGAAACAAGATAAGAATGTCCATTCTTATCACTCTTATTCAATACACTCCTTGAAACTCTAGCCAGAGCAATTAGGCAAGAGAAGGAAATTAAAGAGATTCACATAAGAAAGAAGTCAAATTATCTCTTCTGAAGACATGATTCTATATTTGTATGACCCAAAAAGTCCAGAAGAAGACTTCTAGAGCTGATTAAAAAATTTAGTAAAGTAGCAGGTTATAAGATCAGCACACATAAATTAATTCTTTCCTATAATCCAGTAATGCATCTGCTGAAAAAGAACTTAGGAGAACTATCTTGTTCACAACCACCTAAAATAAACAAACAAACAAATAAATAAAACACCTAGAAATTAATCTAATAAAAGATATGAAGGATCTCTACAATGAAAACTATAAAACATTGAAGAAAGAAATTGAGAAGACCTCAGAAGATGAAAAGACCTCCTATGTTCATGGATAAGCAGGATAAATGTTGTTAAAATGACCATACTACCAAAGCAATATACACATTCAATGCACCTCAAAATACCAATTACATTATTTTTTATCTTTTATTGATTTTATTTTTTAAAATACATGACAGCAGTGGAATGCATTACAATTTTTATTACACATATAGAGCACAATTTTTCATATCTCTGTATGTAAAGTATGTTCACACCAATTCATGCATCTATACATGTACTTTTTTACATTATAATTCTTAATACATATACCACAATTCTTAATTCTATATACCACAATTTTTTATATCTCTGTATATAAAGTATGTTGACACCCAATTCAAGTTTCATACATGTACTTTGTATAATCATGTCCATCTCATTTCACTATCCTTGCTAATCCCCTGCCCCCTTCTTTTCCCTCCCACCCCTCTTCCCTATCTAGAATTCATCTAATCCTCCCATGCTCTCCCTCCCTACCCCACTATGAGTCAGCCTCCTTATATCAAAGAAAACATTCGCATTTGGTTTTTTGGGATTGGCTAATTTCACTTAGCATTATCTTCTCCAACGCCATCCATTTACCTGCAAATGCCATGATTTTGTTCTTTTTTAATGCTGAGTAAAATTCCATTGTGTATATATGTCACATTTTTTAATCTATTAATCCACTGAAGGGCATCTAGTTTGGCTCCACAGTTTAGCTATTGTGAATTGTGCTGCTATAAACATTGATGTGGCTGTGTCCCTGTAGTATGCTGTTTTTAAGTCCTTTGGGTATAGTCCGAGGAGAGGGATAACTGGGTCAAATGGTGGTTCCATTCCCAGATTTCCAAGGAATCTCCATACTGCTTTCCATATTGACTGCATGAATTTGCAGTCCCACCAGCAGTGTATGAGTGTGCCTTTTCCCCCACATCCTCATCAACACTTATTGTTGTTTGTCTTTATAGTACTCATTCATTGGAGTGAGATGATATCTTAGAGTGGTTTTGACTTGCATTTCTCTGATTGCTAGAGATGATGAGCATTTTTTCATATACTTGTTGATTGATTGAATATCCTCTTCTGAGAAATGTCTGTTCAGGTCCTTGGCTCATTTGTTGATTGGGTTATTTGTTGTTGTTGTTTTTTTTTTTGTGTGTGTGTGTTTAGCTTTTTTAGTTCTTTATATACCCTACTGATTAGTGCTCTATCTGATGTGCGAGGGGGTAAAAATTTGCTCCCAGGATGTAGGCTCTCTGTTCACCTCACAGATTGTTTCTTTTGCTGAGAAGAAACTTTTTAGTTTGATTCCATCCCATACCAATTACATTCTTTATAGAGCCATAAAAAAAAAACAATTTCAAAATTCATTTGGAAGAATAAAAGACCCAGAATAGTCAAAGCAACTCTAAGCCAAAAAAGCAATGCAGGAGGCATCACAATACCTGTCTTCAAATAGTACTATGTAAAGATTCTGGCTGTGGATATGTACAAGGCAGCATTCCTCTGGTGAGCAAACTTCTGGAGGTTAACAGGCACCTGTTATCCACATTTGGAATATTCTACAGTTTCTCTCCAGAACTAGTAAAATGAATAATTCATGCTCAATGCCTAGCTGCTATGATAATGTCCTTTGAGAGGAGGCTCTGTGCTAGAGTCTTATCAGTCTCAACCTTAATCTCACTCAGCTTCTGAGAATAAAGGAACTCTCTTAGACAACACCAGTGTGTCACTGTACCTAAACTTGCCCACATAATACTAACTTTATACAATGAACAGTATGTACTAATGATGTCTATGACCTAATGTAACCTATGGATATAAATAAAGCTGGCAGCTCAGATGAGCAGCCCCTTTTACTTTACCCCTGGTAACTTGTTTGCTTCTGTCTCTCTTTGTTCAATGTTCAACATCACTAACAATTAGAGAAATTCATATCAAAACTACAGAGATTTCATCTCACAGCAATCAGAATGGCAGTCATCAAGAATGTAAAGAAAAAAGAGGAACACTTTTACACTGTTGGTGGAACTGTAAATTAGTGTAGCCACTATGGAAATCAGTGTAGAGGCTCTTCAAAAGACTGGGCTTAGAACCACCATATGACTTAGCTATACCATTTCTTGGTATTTACCCTGAAGAATTAGTCATCTTACTACAGAGACACATGCATACCCATGTTTATAGCAACAAAATTCACAATAGCCAAGCTATGGAACCAGCACAAGTGTTCATTAATGTATAAATGGATTAAAAAATGTGGTTTATATATGCAATGGTGTTTTATTCAGCCATAAAGAAAAATGAAATTATGGCATTTGCAGGAAAGTGAATGGAACTCAAGACCATCATGTTGAGCAAAATAAGTCAAACTCAGAACGTTAAGGGTTATATGTTTTCCCTCATATGTAGAAGCTAGAGAAGAAAAACAAAAACAAAGGTAGGGGTGAATCTTCCATAAATCAAAGGGAAATAAGTAGAGGAAAGGGACCAAGTGGTGGGAGGTAAAGAGAGAGGGGATAAATGTCAGGGAGTGATATTGGCCAAGAAATATTTTGTGCACATACCAATATGTAACAACAAATCCCATCAATATATACAACTATAATGCATCAATAATAATGTGAAAAAAGTTAGAGTAATAGATAAATAAATATTTATATTTTAGAGCAAAAATTAAAAATAAGTAATTTTACAATTATTACTACCAGTAACATTTGTAAGCAACTAGGGTGAGAAGTTACTGGAGTGACTAATTACTTTGTTTAACTTAATGGATTCCTCTCCTGATGGTATAATCAGTAGTTAGTTCAACTAATAGTTCTCTCTCTCTGAGTATTAATATGCTTTAATTTTATGATTTTCTTTTGTTCTGCATAATATGTAAATCTCATGCTTTCTTCTGTTTTCTATTACTAAGTGTACAGGAACCATCTTATTCCAAGGTCCCAGACCATTTCTTAAGACTTTTCCATTCTAGGTGTATTTCATCTTTCTGGGGGTGGGGCAGAGGTTACCATCTTCTGTTGGATTGATTGTTACCTTGTTACCTTTCTTAGCTATTCACATAGATGTGAGCTTAATAGTGAAGTTAGCTGGGTGTTTTTAGAAATTATTTCATATGGGTTATTTGAATTTCTGTCTCTTACACTGAAGACAATAGTCTTGGATGACTTTATTTGCTTACCTTGATAATTTCTTATGTATTTTTGAGGATATGTAGATAAATTCAGAGTTAGGTGGTCCCATTATGGTCACTCAGATAATTACATAGGTATTCATGTGCTTGTGATATACTGAGCTTTGAGTAAGTATCCCTAAAAGAACACTTGCATTGTGTCTTCAAATAATGTGAAATATTTAGTTAGGAATGCTAGAATCAAGGATGATTGGTATGTCTGCTTAAGGCAAGAAAAGGCTTTTACAAGACATAGATCAAAAGGAAGGGACTCAGATATATTTTAACTTTTAGTCAGATTATATAACGATTGGATTAAACTAGGCTAATCAGATAGAGAAAACTAAAGATAAATTTTAAAACAATCTTCTACATAAAATAAGGAGATAAATATTATTTGTTACTCAGAAACTTCAGAGATAAGCAAAGCTGACACTTTAATTTTCCTATTTAGTGATTGTATTTAGTCAGATCATTTGAACATGAACTCAGAAATCTATCAAAAAGATTATATTCAATATCCTTTCTGGATTAAAAACTCTCAGCAGTTTTGTTGTAAAAGGAAAGTTCCTCAATATAATAAAGGCCATTTGTGAAAAATTCATAGCTAGCATTGTAATCAATGAGTAGAAACTAAAAGTTATCCCTCTAAGATTTGGCTCAAGGCAAGAATACCCACTCATATTACTTCTATTATATATTAAAAAGGAAGTAACAGTTGGATCAATTGGATTAAAAAAAGAAATTTGAAGTTCTCCAAATCAGAAAGAAAGGTATAAAATTATCTGTATTTACAAAGACATATTCGTACATGGAGATAATCCATAATATTTTGCCAAAAAACTGCCAGGCTTAATACACAAATTCAGTAAAGTTGCAGAAATATAAAAATTAAACATACAAAAACCTGTGAGATTTCTATGTATAAATAACAACCTAGACAAAAAGTAAATCAAGCAAACCATCCTGTTTACAATAGCATAAAAAAAATCAGGGAAGATGGTGGTCCAGAAGCAGCCTAAACACGTCAATTCCTCTTGCAGTTCAAAATTCAATACATGGTTAACAGCTACTTAATGAGGTGAGTGACGGAGGGAAAGCACTGAGATTCAATATCGGGCAGTCTGAGACTTGGGGAGGCTAAGAGAGTCCAGTTACTGAAACAGAGAGTGAGAAGGAGTTATCAGGTCTGAACCTGTCCCTACAGCACTGGAGCAGAAGGGGAAATCACACAAAGGGAGAGTGTCTTCTGCCACTGCTTCTAGAATAATTTTGTCAAAATCAGTCTCTATTTAGCTGAACTGGACACTATGCAATACACTGCTACATGAGACGTGTTTTTCTCAATATGTAAGTAAAGAACAATGTCTCGGAGCCATCTTGTTGGGGCCACAGGTAGACCTGAACTTTAGTGAAACATAATCTCCTCATCTTCATCTCACCTGTAGAGTGAACTAATAGTGCCACAGAGAAGCAAGCAACTTGGAACAACCTGGTAACAAACCCATCTGAATAACTTGTACAGAGAGATCACTGTAAGCCTAAAGCCTGCAAAACTCATCAGCAAGCAAAGGGAACAGAAATGGGCCCTCTTCACTGCCAAGGTACATGTCACTTTTCCCTATGTACCAAAGACTACGGGGCACACACAAAGTAACCCACCCATGCCAGAGAGAGTTTCAACTGCTGGCAGGTAATGCCCCAGTGCTAGCAACTTCTGCAAGGTTCCCAGGTCCACAGGTTCCCAGGCCAGCTGTGGAATTTCTAGTTACTTAGGTGCAGGAATGAATTTTTGTGATTACCTGCACTCTGGCCCGTGGTGCTTCTCCCCATTACCAAGAAAATCTCATGAACAGAGAAAACTGCCACCCATATCAAGGGTGGATTCAGCTACCATACTGGGGATTATACAGTCTCCAGGGGGGCCTGCCAGTTCAGAGGTACACAACAGGACACCTAGAGTGCCTAGGTTCACCCCAAGGAATGCAGGGTAAAGACTGAGTAGATAGCCTATATGGATTGAGCTCTGTGCAGGTTTTTTTTTTTTTTTAAAGCAAAAACAATACATACCGCTCCAACTCTAATGTGGAGCCAGATGGTTTAGTCACTTCCTCCACATCCAGAACCAGTCAAAATACACAGTTGAGCCTTACACATCGACCACACTCTTAATACCTGGGAGATTTCAAAAACAGAAGTATCTGAGGGTAGAACATGGCAGACTAAAAGGAAGCAGTGCTTCTCATAGCTTGTTGAACTGGGATTAAGCATTGGGAATATTGTTTCTCTGTGAGGTGAGTGAAAAGGATTTCAGTAAAACTCAGTACTGGACAGCCAGAATGTCTTGGAGACTTAGAAATTAGGGGAAACATTAAACAAGGAAAAGGAGACACAAATAAAGCAAATATGCTTTCAGGACCAGCAGAATTAACACATGAGAATGGAAAAAGTTGAGAAATACAAGGGATAGTCTTAGTGTGGAAAATCCTGAGATTGTAGAGACTGCCTGCCCTAGGCCAACCTGAAGGCTGTTGGTCACAATGAATTGGTAGATTGATGCCCCATGTTTAACCATAGTCCATGATCAGCTGAGACAGGAGCTAAGTTGAGCCAAAAGCACTATGGTGGCTGGCAGATATGGGAACTGAGAACTTAAATGTGGGAAAACGCTGGCTTCAATATATAGTGCAAACCAACTATGTGAACTAGTCTGAGCCTACCAAAATCCAGGGAGAATTAGGAATGGAGCATATTTTGCACAACGGGAAACAATTGGGAGAGGCCCGGAAGAATCCAACTTCCTTTACCCTTTAAGCCCAGCAGCTTTCAAGACCTGCTGTGCAGTGTCAGGAGTTTGAATGGGTGCTTGTATCTGCACTCAGGTACAAACCCCAAGAAGCTGTGAAACACATGGGTCAAGAATCTGAATGGATGAGTATGTCTGCACTCAATTAACCCCAGGAGGCTGGGAAGAATGCAGGACCAGCTGCAGTGGGTTGGGAAACTGAATTGGTGGGTGTGATTGATTGTGTTTCGGGACAGCCCCCAGGAGGCTGTAGAGGGCAGAAACTAGGAGCAGCAGAAGCAGGCACGGGATTGGCTCCCTGCCGCAGTCTGGCTGGGCACAAATCACGAGCCACTGAAACAGGAACAAACTTTATTTTTAAACTGCAGGAAAACACTTCACACAGCTCCCGGGGAATCCTCCCGAACGCCACCAGGCTTGTACAGGAACCCCCAGCCGGAAATATCTCTCCCGGAAATCCCTCCTCCTGCACTTCCCCAACCAATGGGAACTCTCGGGGAATCCCCGGAAATCCCCACGAGAACTCCAAAATAGTGTGAGAACTCAAAAGTTGCGGCAGAGGCGGATAGTAATGCCTCGCCTGTCAATCAATACTGTTGGCAAAATGCCAGGGGCCATACAGACTCGGCTGTGGCTCTCAGCAGCTCCTGTCTTAGACATGGATCCCTGGGGAGACTCTGGAGTACAGTATTCTCCCAGCATAGTGAGGCATTAGACAGGTTCTAAAGGTGCACGGATTTATTCTCCCGAGAACTAGCTGTTCAGTAAAGCACCTAGCGCCTCACTAGGCTTACACCCTGCCCCTAAGAGCTCCAACTACAGGTACTCATTTCACAAACCAGGCTATGGCTTCACCATGAAGCAGAGCTGGCAGGATTTCCCGTCCCAAACTGCTGAGAAGAGAAGAAGAGTTTTTATTTATTTATTATTTATTATTATTTTTTGAGAGAGAGAGAATTTAATATTTACTTTTTAGTTTTCGGCGGACACAACATCTTTGTTTGTATGTGGTGCTGAGGATGGAACCCGGGCCGCACGCATGCCAGGCGAGCGTGCTACCACTTGAGCCACATCCCCAGTCCAAGACCCACTTGAATCAAATGTATGAAATATGATATGTCAAGAGCATTGTAATGTTTTGAACAACCAATAAAAAAAAGAAAATTAAAAAAACCCTGGACTGATGGAAAGTAGATGATAAATATATATATCAAATGCATGAAGGATAAAATAGGAATAAAATATTAAATCAAACTAAATCCAAAAAAAAAGAAGAAGAAGAAGAAGAAGAAGAGTTTTTTGAAAACCACTGGCATCTTGGTGAGAAACACACTAAGAAGAAAGGAATTGACAACCCAAGGCCCCTAATCTTGCACCCAGAACATACCTCAAGAAGAAATGGAAAGAAAGATTGTTGACAATTGGGCACAAACAGCAAACATATATTCTCAATGACTCCACTGTCCACTGCAATGGAAACAACCCAATCAGAAAAAAATGTTTGGTTTGGTTTTGGTGTTGCTGTTCTCCTAGTGTGCAGAATGATTCATAGACACTTCTACACATTTTTTTTTTCTGTTTTCTCATTTTTAGATTCTTTGAAGTTAGTCATTTTTCCTTGTCCTGTCTCTTGAGGGTTAGGGTTTTGATCAGTACATTTTGATTTTATTTTATATTGTCATCTTCACTATTTTGTTCCCCTTGTTTTCCTTTCTTCCTTTTCTTTTCCTAGCAGCCAATTTCCATTGTTCTTTGTTTTTCACTTTCTGTAATTTTTTACTTCTATTTTTTCTCACCCCTCTGCATATTATCACATCCTACATCATTTTGAATTTTCCACATTTCCTATTGAAATTGTAAACAATTTCTACTATCCCTTCATCTTTCCTCTCAATTAACTCTATTATTAACATCTCTTAGTATTGATTGCCAGATCTCATCACTAAAGCTGTAGTAATACTATGGAAATCAAAGATAACACCTACTGCTTGATTTTATGCCAGACATAATTCATGATTACTTACTGTTCTTACTGATGGAGATTGCTTATCCTACCAATTCTGTTTATTGTGCCATGTAAGGAATAATAATAATGGAGACACAGAGACAAGGTACAGAGGCAGGAAGAAGAATGGCTGCTTGTCCAATATATACCAATAGGTTACATTATATCATGAGAACCGTAACTACATTATTGTTTAGAGTATCAGTAAGGTTGCTTATTCTGCAATTACATTCCACAGTTACAATATGCAATGTCAGGAGCTTTGTGTAGCTCTTAAGAAAGTCCATTGTCTAAAGTTACTGTTAAGTGGGCAGATCCAGGAGCACCAGAGCTTGGTGAGATATTGTAGCTATCTAGCATGAAAGTTCCTTTATTCCTAGGAGTTATGAGCCTAAGATCAAGGCCAAGGCTGATAGAACTCTTAACACAGAGCTTCCTCATGAAAGACATTGCCACAGTGGCATCCCATGTCTTTACACGGAAGTTTCCCAGCAGCCAGGCATTCTGCATCTTTGCACAGAAACTTCCTAGCCACCAAGCAAGCCACAATCATGAAGTTTATCAGAGATCCCAATCCCAAACACAGAACCCCTCAGTGCCAATTAAGTTTGTAGATGTCCTAATAGGAATCAAGTACTTAGTTTATTGCTATGTATTACATATATGGGTTGTTGCTATTATTTGGTTCCCCCCCTAATTTGTGAGGTACTGGAAATCAACAGGGACACTATAAGTTCATAGAGTCAAAACTTTGCTGTTTAGATCAATTTGGATAGATGGGTAGACACACAAACAATATAGAAAAGCAAGGAAACAAACCACCCCAAACAACCCAGAATGCCACAACAAGAAACTCCATTGACACCACAGTAGAGGAAATGTCAAAGAAGAAATTTAGAACATTCATAAATAAAGTGATCTATGAGGCAAAAGATGACATAAGGAGTGAAATTAGAAAATACGAGAAATGGGGCTGGGGATGTGGCTCAAGTGGTAGTGTGCTCACCTAGCATATGCGGCGCTGGGTTTGATCCTCAGCACCACATACAAATAAAGATATTATGTCCGCTGAAAACTAAGAAATAAACATTAAAAAAATTCTCTCTCTCTCTCTCTCTGAAAAAAAAAGAAAGAAAATACGAGAAATGAAAGATTTGTTCATTAAGGAGATACAGATCCTGAAATAAATCCTCAAAATGAAAGAATCAATAAACCAAATAAAAAATTCAATGCAAAGCATCTTAAGAAAACTACACCACTTTGAAGACAGAGCTTCAGACAACAGAGTATTCAATCTTGAAATTAATATTAATCATGGAGAAAAGATATTAAGGGACCATGAATAGAATATTCAAGGAATATGGAATAACATTAAAAGGCCAAATCTAAGATTCTTAGGGATAGATGAAGGTTCTAAAGTACAAACTAAAGGAATGCATAATCTTTTCGATGTAACAATATCAGAAATTTCCCCAAACTTTCAGAATAAAATGGAATATCAAATACAGGCAGCATATAGGACTCAAAATATACAAAATTACAACAGACCCACTCTAAGGCACATTACTATAAAAATGCCTAACATACAGAATGAGGATATATAATTTTGAAAGCTGCTAGAGAAAATGACTGGTCACATTTAGATATAAACCAATTAATTTTTCAACCCAGATCCTAAAAGCTAGGATGTCTTGGAATAATACATACCAAATTGTGAAAGAAAATGAATCAAAGACACTATGCCCAGCAAAATTAAGGTTCTGAATTGAAGATGAAATAAAAACTTTTCACAATAAACAAAAGTTAAAATAATTCACCACTAGAAAGGCTGCACTACAAAACATATTCAATAAAGTATTTTATGAAGAAAAAGTGGAGAAAAAGAATGAAAACTGATAGAAGGAGAAAGTACATTAGAAAAATATGATTCAACTTAAAATAAATAAATCAGAATGTCAGGAAATAAAAACATTTCTTAATAATAACACTAAATGTTAATGGACTACACTCATTAATCAAAAGACATATACCAGCAGACTGAATTAAAAATCAAGACTCAACAATATACTGTCTCCAAGAGACTTACATCATAGGCAAAGACATCCACAGATTGAAGGTGAAAGGATGGAAAATAACACATCACACACATGGATCTCATAAATAAGCAAAAGTTTCTATTCTCATATCAGATAAAGTTTGACACCAAGCCAAAGATAGTCAGAAGGGACCAAGAAGGTCATTTAATATTGCTTAAGGGAATCATAAAACAACAGGAAATAACAACCATAAATATTTATTTCTCAAAAAATGTAGCATCAAAATACATCAAACAAACCCTTCTCAATATAAAGAATCAAATAGAACACAACACAATAATACTGGGTAACTTTAACATACCTCTCGTCACTAGATATATCCTCTAAACAAAAAATTAATTTGAAAAGATATTGAACTAAAAGTACGATTAATAAATTAGACTTAAGAGACTTACATAGAGTATTTCATCCATAAATGACTGAACAAAATTTCTTCTCAGTAGCATATGGAATATTTTCTAAAACAGACCACATGTTAGGCCACAAAGCAATTCTTAGCAAATACAAAAAGAAAAAAAAAGAAACAGATATAATACCTTGCCTTCTATCAGATCATAATGAAATGAAATTAGAAATCTATGATAAGACAAAAATAGAAACCACTGTAACACCTGGAAACTAAAAACTTACTATTGAATGATTAATGGCTAGCAGAGTAAATCAGGGGTAAAATAAAAAATAGTTAGAAGCAAATGATAAAAGAGATACAATGTATAAAAATCTCTGGGACTCCATAAAGGTGGTTCTAGGAGAACAGTTCATAGCATCATGCTCATTCTTAAAAGAATACAAAGATACAAAATAATAATAATAACATTACATCTTCGAGGCCCTAGAAAAAGAACAAAACAACACTAAAATCAGTAGAAAGGCAGAAAATAATTAAAATCAGAGATGAAGTAAATCAAATTGAGATTTTAAAAAACAATTCAAAAAATAATGAAACAAAAGTTTGATTTTTTGAAAAAATTAACAAAATTGATAAACCCTTAGCCCAGCTAACCAAAAGAGAGAAAAACTCAAATTGTTATAGTTTCAGATAAAAGAAACATTACTAGAGAGTCTACTGAAATACAGATGATAATCAGAAACCATATTTAAAATTTGTACTCCAACAAGATAGAAAATCTTGAAGATATTGACAAATAAATGGGATGGTATCAAATTTAAAAAGCTTCCTCACAACAAACCATCAAAAACATAAAGACAAAACCTACAGAATAGGAAAAAAAAAACTTTCCCAAGTTCTCCTCAGATAAAACATAATCTCCAGAATATATAAAGAACTAAAAAAATTTGACACATAATAATAATAATAACAACAACAATCCAATCAATAAATGGGCGAAGAAACTAAACAGGAACTTCTCAAAAGAAGTAATACAAATGGTCAACAAGTATATGAAAAAATGTTTAACATCTCTAGCAATTAGGGAAATGCAAATTAAAACTACACTGAGATTTCTTCTCTCAGAATGGCAATTATCAAGAACACAAGTAACAATAAATGTTGGTGAGGATGTGGGGAAAGGGAAATGCTCATATACTGTTGGTTTCATACACAAACACACACACACACACACACACACACACCAGTATTACTCAGCTACAAAGAAGAATGACTTTATGACATTTGTCAGTAAATTAATGGAACTGGAGACTGTCATAGTAAGTGAAATAAACCAGTCCCCCAAAGTCAAAGGTGGTATGTTTTCTCTATTATGTGGAAGATAATCCACAATAAGCAGGGTATGATAAAAGAATAGAAGCTTAGTTGAGTAGACAAAGGAGAACGAAGGGAAGGGAGGAGGGATGAGGAAAAAGAACAGTGGAATAAATCTGATATAACTTTTCTATGTATATATATGAATATATAAATATAAATTGCAGAAATATCAGTAGAATAGAGGGAAGGTAAATGGTAGTGGGAGGAAAAGAGGGAAAATACCAGAGACTGAATTAGAACAAATTATATTTCATGCTTTTATAATTATGTCATAATACATTCTGTGGTCATGTATAACTAAAATAGCAAGTAAAATTGTTCAAAGAACTGAAAAAAGATGTAATAAAGGAAATAAGAGCAATTGCAGGAGATGAAAGACCACTTTAATAAAGAAATAAAAATAGTGAAAATAAACCAAGCAGAACTCCTAGAAATGAAAGACACCATCAAATTAAAAACCTGTTTGAAAGCACCATTAACAGATTAGATTGGGTAGAAAATAGAACCTTAGCCCTTGAAGACAGATCTTCATGCGTTTAAGACAGGCTATAATGATCTTGAGTACACAGAAGGCAATAAAGGGGGGAAATTATGTGGAACATGATCATTAAATACAAGGACTCTGGGACAACTTTAAAAAACCAAGCCTAAGGGGCTGGGGTTGTGGCTCAGTGGTAGAGCTCTTGCCTAGCATGTGTGAAGCCCTGGGTTTGATTCTCAGCCCTGTGTATAAATAAATAAAATAAAAATCCATTGACAACTAAAAAAAATTTTTAAAAAACCTAAACCTGACAATCGGTGGGACAGAAGAGAATTAAAGTCATAAAGAACATTTTCAATTAGTTAGAGAAAGCTTTTCCCATATCGGAAACAAGATGGACAACCACATACAGAAGGCTCACAGTACTGCAAATAGACCTAGTCAATCAAGAAGCTCACTGAGACATACATAAGCAAAATGTTTAACAGAAAATAAAGGAAGAATATGAAAAGGGGCACAACAGAGATATACCAGGTCACATTAGGAGGCAAATAAATAAGCATCACCTCTGATTCCTCAGCTGAGACCCTCAGATCTAGGAAGATGGGGAATGAGATATTCTAAGCCCTACATGTAAACAACTAGCAGACAAGGTTACTGTACCCAGCAAGACTCAGTTTCAAATTTGAGAGGGAAATTAAAACTTTCCACAATAAGAATAAACTAAAAGAATTCACTAGCCCCTAGCCACACTACAAAGAATACTCAAAGAAAAAAATGCACACAGAGGAATTAAAAACCAATTCCCAAAGCTCACAAACAGAAAGTTCAATAGAAGAACAATCCACTAAATGAGAATTAATATAGGATAAAATAGTGTAAAAAAGTGGCAGAATGCCACAAACATATCCATACTAAAGCTGAGTGTTAATGATCTCAAATCCCCAATTAAAAGACACAGGTTAGCAAAATGGATCCCCAAACAAGTTCCTACTATATGCTGTTTACAAGAGATTCATAGGAAAAGACATCAACAGACTGAAGGCAAAAGACTGGCAAAAAAATATTCCAGGCACATAGTTCAAGAAAACAAATAGGAGTAGCTATTCTCATATCTCACAAAGCAGATAGATTTCAAGCAAAAATCAATCATAAGGGACAAAGAAAGTGACTACCTCCTAGTAAAGTGAACAATTCAGCAAAAATATAAAACAATTGTAAACTTTATGCCCCAAAAGGCAATGCTCCACATTACATGGAAAAAATGCTCCATGACATAGACCACACAGTTTATCAGAGGACTTCAATACACTCTTATCACCACAAGACAGGTCATTAAAACATAAAATCAATAAAGCTATATCTAACCTACATAACACTATAAATCAAATGACCTAACAAGACATCTAAAAAATATTTTACCTCAAAACAGTTAAATTTACTTTCTTCACAGCTATTCAAGAAACTTTTTACAAAATAGATCATATTCCAGGCAACAAAGAAAATCTTAGCAATTGCAAAAAATTGATAAAACCCCATGAATCCTATCCGATTATAATTAACTGCTAGAAACCAACAGCAAGAAAAACAATTGATACCACATAAACACATGGAGATGGAACAATTGTCTTAAATGAAGAACAGATCAAAGAAATGAGAATTTTAAAAAATGAACAATAACAAAGATGCACCATATCAAAATCTCTGGGACAGTGTGAAAGCAGTTCTAAGAGAAAAGTTTATAGAACTGAATACCTACATTTAAAAATCAGAGAGATTCCAAATAAATAAGCTAATGCTCCACCCCAAGGCCTTAGAAAAAAGAAGAAGAAACTAAACCCAAACTAATAGAAGACAGAAAATAATGAAGATCAGAGATAAAATCAATGAAATCAAGAAAAAGAAACAATATACAGAATCAATGTAATGAAGAGTTGGTTCTTTGTAAAGATAAATAAGATGGACAAACCCTTAGCCAAACTAACCAAAATAAAAAGTGATAAGATGCAAATCAACAAGATCAGAGATGAAAAAGGAGATATCACCACAGACCTTTCTGAAATCCAGCAGTATCAGAACCTATTTTGAAAGTTTATACTCAATAAACTGGAAAATGTGGAAGACATAGACAAATTTCTAGAACGTGGGACCTCCACAAATTGAATCAGGAAAATAGAGAAAACCTAAACAGATCAATATCAAGTAATGATATTAAAATAGTAATTAAAAGCCTTCCAAAAAACAAAAGCCCAGGATCTGAGATTCTCAGCTGATTTCTAACAGATCTTTACAGAAGAACTAACAGGAGATTTTCTCAAATTATTCCATGAAATTGAAAGGGAGGGAACACTCCCAAATACGCCTATGAAGCCAGTATAACCCTGATACCAAAACCAGACAAAGACATATCAAGGTAAGAAAACTACAGGCCAGTATCCCTGATGAACATAGATGCAAAAATCCTTAATAAAATATTAGCAAATTACATTAAAAAGCATATCAAAAGATATTGCACCATGATCAAGTGAGTTTATTCCAGGACTCAAGGTTGGTTCAACATATGCAAATCAGTAAATGTAATTCATCACTTAAGGACAAAAATCACATGACCATCAATAGATGCAGAAATAGCCTTTGACAAAATTCAACACCCATTCATGTTAAAAATGCTGGGGAAGCTAGAGATCAAAGGAACTTACCTCAACATCATAAAGAACATTTATGTCAAACTCAAAGCCAACATTATACTAAATGAAGAAAAACTAAAAAGCATTTTTGTCTAAATTAAGGAACAAGACTAGCCTATCCACTCTCATCCCTCCTATTTAATAGAGTCCTCAAAACATTACTTGGAGTGATCAGGCAAGAAAAGGAAATCAAAGGAGTGCAAAAAGAAAAAGAAAAAGTCAAACTATCTTTGTTTGCCAGACACATGATCCTTTATCTGGAAGATCAAAAAACTCCACCAGAACACTTTAGAGCTTATAAATGAATTTAGCAAAGAAGCAGGGTATAGGATTGACACCCATAAATCAATAGCTTCCTATACTCCAACAGTGTTTCAGCTGAGGAGGAAATCAGGAAAATCATCCCATTTGCAATACCCTCAAAAAAATTCAAATACTTGGGAATTAATCTAACCAAGGAATTTAAAAATCTCCATAATAAAAATGATAGAATATTGAAGAAGACTTTAGAAGATGGAAAGACATCCTCTGTTCTTGGATAGGCAGAATTAATATTGTCAAAATGGCCATGTAACCAAAAGCAATATGCACATTCAATGAAATCACCATCAAAATACCAATAACATTCTTCACAGAATTAGAAAAAAAATTCTTAAATTCATTTGGGAGAATAAGAGACTTAGAATAATCAAATATTAAGCAAGAAAGTGAAGCAGGAAGTGCCTGAAATTATATTACAGAGCTGTGGTAACAAAACCAGCAGGTATTGGCAAAAAATAGACATAAAGACCAATGAACAGAATAGAAAACACACTGACAAATCCACATTCCTACAGCTATTTGACATTTGACAAAGGTTTCAAAAACATATCTTGGAGAAAAGACAGTCTTTTAACAAATGGTGCTGGGAAACTGGATAGATACATGGAGAAAAATGAAATTAGTTCACTATTTCTCATCCTGCACAAAACTCAAATCAACATGGATCAAAGACTTAGGAATTAGACGAGAAACTTTACAACTGCTAGAAGAAAACATAGGGTCAACATTCCATCATATAGGTGCTGGCACTGACTTTTTTAACAAGCCCCCTAAAGCACAAGAAAAAAAGCCAAGAATCAATAGTGGGATGTCATCAAACTCGAAAACTTCTTTCTGCACAGCAAAAGAAATGATGAACAGCATGAAGAGAGATCCTACAGAATGGGAGAAGATCTGGGCCAGCCACCCCTGTAATAAGGAATTAATATTCAGACTATACAAAGAGCTCAAAAACTTAATATCAGGGCTGGGCTGTAGCTCAGGGATAAAGCATTTGCCTCACATGCATGAGGCACTGGGGTTGATCCACAGTACCACATGAAAAATAAATAAATAAAATAAAGATATTGTGTACATCTACAACTAAAAAGGAAAAAAAATAAGAAAACTTAATACAAAAAAAAAAAAACCCAAATAACCCAATTAGTACATGGGCAAAAAAAACTAAACAGACATTTCTAAAAAAAAATAATAATAACAAAAAAAAAACAACAAATGGACAACAAATAGATGGAAAAAAATGTTCAACCTCTCTAGCAATCAGGGAAATGCAAATCAAAACTCCACTAAGATTTAATCTCAAAATGGTAGTCTTCAAGACTATGAACAACAATAAATGCTGGTGATGTTGTGGGTAAAAAGTACACTTATACATTGTCGGTGGTTGCAGATAAGTACAACTACTCTGGAAAGCAGTATGAGATTCCTTAAAAAAAAACTAGGGATGAAACCACCATATGAAATGCCAAATGTCTTCTTTGATATAAGGAGAGCAACTAAGAACAGAGTAGAGAGGAAGAGCATGAGAAGAAGATTAACATTAAACAGGGATGAGAGGTGGGAGGGAAAGGGAGAGAGAAGGGTAATTGCATGGAAATGGAAGGAGACCCTCATTGTTATACAAAATTACATACAAGAGGAAGTGAGGGGAAAGGGGAAAAAAACAAGGGGGAGAAATGAATTACAGTAGATGGGGTAGAGAGAGAAGATGGGAGGGGATGGGAGGGAAGGGGGCATAGTAGAGGATAGGAAAGGCAGCAGAATACAACAGACACTAGTATGGCAGTATGTAAAACAGTGGATGTGTAACTGATGTGATTCTGCAATCTGTATATGGGGTAAAAATGGGAGTTCATAACCCACTTGAATCAAATGTGTGAAATATGATATGTCAAGAGCTTTGTAATGTTTTGAACAACCAACAATAAAAATTAAAAAAAAAATAAAATAAAAAAAAAGAAACCACCATATGACCCACCTATCTCATTCCTTGGTATTTCCCCCAAAGATCTAAAATCAGCATACTACAGCAACACAACCACATCAATGTTTATTGCAGCATAATTCACAAGAGCCAAATTATGCAGTCAACCCAAGTGTCTGTCAATATATGAATAACTGAATTCTATTCAGCCATAAAAAGGAATTAAATTATGGCATTTGCCAATGAATGCATAGAAATGGAGAATATCACACTAAGTGAAATTAGCCAAACTCAAAGTTTCAATGTTTTCTCGCATATGAAAAAGCTAGAGTAAATTAAAGGAAAGGGGGAGGGAAGGATAGATAACATAAAGAACCAATCAAGTACAAATTAATAGACAAGTGAAAGTGGAGTAGAGGACAGAGAATGGGAGAGGTGAGGGAGAAGGGGAGGGAAAGGGGGAGGGAAAAGGGAGGAATCATGCATGTATGAGTTTGTTGGGATGAACCCAAATACTATGTATAACTATAAAACATTAATAAAAACAGGACTATCAGAAAAATTAGAAAGATAAATTGTATAAAGTGCCTAGCAGATTCAAAGAATAGTCATAGCTTCCATTTCCTGAGTCATTTCTGAGCCCACTGTGCTGGGTGGTTCATTATGTAGACCATCTCTTTTGTCACATTGACCGTTAAAACAGGTATATTTAATCTGTATTTTGTGGAAGAAGAAATTTGGAATCAGAGTTGTCTTTCCAGATTCTTGAAGCCAGCATGTCTCAGAACCCTTTTGTCAAATTGGGTTTACTTGACTCTAAAAACGTATATTCTCTACTACTTGACACTCCTACCCAGTTAGTCATATAGTCAACAGCCTACAGGGGGAAGTTGACAGCAGAGTTGTAGACAGAGTGGAAATGGGAGAGCTTGGCCAGAGTAAAGAGACAAGGCCATTGAATGAAAAGAGGTGGAGGTGATGAGAATCAGGACTGAACACAGTCATAGTGGTGAGAGTGGAAATCCTCTGGGTACCTTCCAAGGTACTCATTTCTTGGCTGGTGTGGTGGTGTCTAGTAAGAAGAACACAGTTAGATGCTTCTGCATCTGCATCCCAGCTCTTCATTCTCTCCAAAGTCAATTAACTTCCCACTCCACAATTTTTCCTTTGTGAAAATGGAGGTAGAAATGTTCTTGTTTCTTTGGGGCCTTATGAGATGATATATAAAAAGGTCAATCTGGCACATAGTTGATGAGAAACAGCAAACAGTATACTTAATATGCTCCTCCTTATAGCTACAAACAACAGTGCAAAGAAGGAGATGCCTGGAGTACAAAAAACGATCTAAATAAATTGCCCCAAAGTCACCATAACTAGGGAGTTGTGAAATTCAAACTCAGGTAACCTCATTCAGAATTTGTTATTTAATATTTAAGTTCCACAGTGACCAGAAATTTTCCTTTCCCACTGACCTCATCATATCTCCCATTCCCCACTGAGAAATGAAATAACTTGGAGACATTTGCCAGACCACTCTTAGCCTGGAATCCCTTCTGTCTTATCTCATCAATTATGAAAACAGCCAATGAGTCCCCTGCATATGGTTATTTTATTTATTAGAACTGTTACTGTTGCCCATTTGAGATGTTCTCAGTGTGCAAACACAACCTGATCCCCTCTCCCATCCCCGCCTGGACTTAGAGTTTGGCCCCCAGCCATGATAGCAGATTCAGATGCTAAGGCCTGGTGAGTCTGACTCAGGCCCATATGGCATTTCAAATTTCCTCCACCTTCCTGTTTATCCACAGTTCATTGCTCTTGGGATCCTTAGCTCTCGAGCGACAGTGTAGGTGGGGTTGAAACTGAAGGCATTTCTTAATCTTAATGTTTATTCAGGAAGGAATGGGCAGGATGTGGCCAGGAGTCTCACAGATCAACTGCGAACTTCAGTTAAGATTCTGTGGTGTGGCAGAATTAGATGAGATGATTTGTGTTACTGACAAGTTGTTACAGTAGTTTTCATTACAACAGAAGAAGATATTTTTCTCCATCTTGGAGATGCGCACATACTCCACACATCTCTTCGGGCAGCCCAAGATGGAATATTGGTACACGTATTCTGAAGAGAGTAGAAGAACAATGCACAAACCCCAAATTAGACCTGAAATGTAACAGGGAATGTGGCTGGGTAAGCTGTCCCTCTCTTCTCCTATATCCCCTGGGAGAAGACTAAGACTTGAAGACCCTTTCATGAAAGGAAGGTCACCCCCCAGGACAACACACCCCTGCCCCCAGCACACATGTATTTGTAGCAGAGGACTTAAAAGAGCCTAATCTATTATGTCTTAAGTCACTAAATATCAGAGATGGATGAGAATTTGGAGATCATTTATTAAACCAATCATTGTACAGATGAGAATTTGAACTCAGAGAAGGGAAGAAATATATCCAAGGCCAAAAAGAGAGTTAAAGTCAGAGTTAGTGGAACTAGAGAATTTTTATCCCAGATTTAGTGCTCTTTTTCTACCCAAAGTCATAAATCATTCTCCCATCCCTCCCTTTCCCCTGTCTCATCTTACCTCCAGTGAAACGTTGACTATATACTACTTTGGTCTGGCATGCAAAGTCAGGATATCTGGGACGACAGATGCCTGAATTCTTTCTGCAGGTCTTGTGAAAAAATTCATCACAGGAAATGCAAACCATATTTGTCCTTATAGAATCTGTGAATTGTGTCAAAAACACAGGGTGAGACCAGGGGATGAGGAGAGAATGGGAGGGTTCCTGATGCATGAATCTGGTTTGAGGATGGGACCTTGAACTTTGCAAGCTTCCTTCACTACACTTCTAGGGACACCTAGGAACCCTCCCTTCTAGAAATATCTTTCACTGTAAAGCTCAGATCTATCAGGGCATCTGTTTTTGTTTTTGTTTTTACTTTGACATTTTATTTATTTATTTTTATATATGATAGAAGAATGCATTACAATTCTTATTACACATATAGAGAACAATTTTCCATATCTCTGGTGTATACATAATATATTCACACCAATTTGTGTCTTCATACCTGTACTTTGGATAATAATGATCATCACATTCCACCATCATTAATAACCCCATGCCCCTTCCCTTCCCCTCCAATCCCTCTGCCCTATCTAGAGTTTGTCTATTCCTCCCATGCTCCCCCTCCCTATCCCACTATGAATTGGCCTCCTTATATCAAAGAAAACATTTGGCATTTGGTTTTTTGGGATTGGTTAACTTTACTTAGCATTATCTTCTCTAACTCCATCCTTTTACCTACAAATGCCATGATTTTATTCTCTTTTATTGCTGAGTAGAATTCCATTGTGTATATATGTCACATTTTTTTATCCATTCATCTATTGAAGAGCATCTAGGTTGGTTCCACAGTTTAGCTATTGTGAATTGTGCTGCTATAAACATTGATGTGGCTGTGTCCCTGTAATATGCTGTTTTTAAGTCCTTTGGGTATAGACCAAGGAGAGGTGAATAGAGAGCCTACATCTTGGAAGCAAATCTTTACCCCTCACACATCAGATACAGCACTAATCACTAGGGCATATAAATAACTCAAAAAGCTAAACACCAAAAAAAAAAACCAAAATAATAAATAACCCAATCAATAAATGGGCCAAGGACATGAAGAGATACTTCTCAGAAGATGATGTACAACCAACCAACAAATACATGAAAAAATGTTCATCCTCACTAGCAATTAGAGAAATTCAAATAAAAACTGCTCTAAGATTTCATCTCACTCCAGTCAGAATGGCAGCTTTTATGCATACAAACAACAATAGCTGTTGGCGAGGATGTGGGGAAAAAGGAACACTCATACAATGTTGGTGGGACTGCAAATTGATGCAGCCAATATAGAAAGCAGTATGGAGATTTCTTGGAAAATCAGGGCATCTGTTTTTAAGAGTCATGGAACTACTAAGAAACTCTACCTTTCTCTTTTCAGGCTCAGCCTTTAGCTCTGGTTTCTGAAGGAGGGACACTGGGATGAATATTTAATTGCTGGTAGGCCTGAACAATGTCAAAGAGAAGAACTGGGATCCAGTGGGGAAAAGGGATGAAGAGGATCTCTTTTCTGACTGACTTACCAAAATCTAGACCTTCATTGAGAGAAATAATGCAATTGCTCTCCTATTTGCCCATCTCTAGATCCACAATCATTCTTTATCACCCTCACCCTCATGCCTCACTCCTCACACCTTCCCTGGAGTGGAGTTAGTGGAGCTATTGGACAGTAGCAACATCAGGGGCCCCAGGAAGAGCTTTTATGTGGGGAGGAAATGTTTGCTGTCCAGAGGTTCAGAGATCTGAACTAGCAAACACTGTCCCTGATCCCACTGACCTGTGTCCTTTCCCTCTCTGCCATGGGACTCACCCTTCATGGGAGATTGGCACAAAATCAGGACAGCACCTGAGAGGAGGAGCAGGAGCCATTCCATATATTTGAAAAAAGCAGAAAAGGAAAGAGCAATGAATCAGGTAGGCAAAGTCCAGAAAGATCTCGGCAGTGGCCCACTGCAGAGAATGTGGGATTCTCCCTGGTCTCCTGCTCTGTAGGCTGTGTCCTGGGCTGAACTTGGTGCAGTTCATGTACTTGTACTAGGAGGCCCTACCTCTAGGAGAGTGGGTGTTCTGCTTCCGCTTCTTATTCCACGGCCAATCCAGGGCCTCCATCAAAGGATGAATACAGAAAAGAAACAACCCAAGTGTGAAGGGAAGACAATACAGCTTTATCTCCTAGGCATACAAGTCCACAGCACACCCACATGTTGTTTTTGATTCCCCAAAACAGTTGTATCATATAACATTTGGCTGATGAAGGAGGAAATACTAGATGAAGGTTATGTCTGATAAGAATGGAGTTGAAGTTTACAAATTCAGTTCTCATTGGAAAACAGGTCCAATCCCAGGGACCAAAGATGAATTCATATCAGATGCTCCAAGGGGTAAGCCACCCATAGAATAGGGAATCTAGGAAGAATGTACTAATCAGTCCATAAATGGGATAAATTGGAGGCAGGAAACATAAAGAAGAAGAATATTGACAATCAATTCATAAAAATTCAATTTTACCCATATAAGCATAAACAAAGATATTATGTTAAGGAAATCATGGTACATTTTTAAAGGAAAGTCAGCTTAAAGGTTGCAAATATCCCAATGTGTTTTATTCTTCCTTCTCCTTCCTCTCACTCTCTGGCAACTCATTGATTAACTTTGCTTGTTCTTCTTACCCCCATCCCTTAACTAAGATATTTTTTAGACTATGGACACAACTAAGTCTAAGCCTTACCTTCTTCAGCCTGGATAAAGGAAGTTTCTTTTGCTAGTCATTTAGTTAACTCTCCTGCTCTGTTTTCATATATCTCTACCTTTATGTGGATGATTTAAAAACATGGCTCTTCAGCTGAGAAACCCATTCTGAGGTCCAGGGCTGCAGAACCCAATTCATATGAGAGAGTTTCACAATATAGTCCACCCGATGAGACTAAAAACTATTCAAAGGAGAAAGCAGTCAATATTGACTAAAATGAGAAAATTATTTATAGAGGGGCTATGATGAAAGGAATTATAGGACTTGGCTAAGCAGGATTAAGAGAATGGCATTTATATTCCACAGCCAATCCAGGGTTGAGAGAAAGTTACGTGCAAAATCCCAAAGATTGCAGGATATGCCACAGATCTAGATGTATTTCTTGTAATGTTTTTATCTTGTAATGTTTTTTTGCTGGCCCCATCAAATGAGTTAGGGAAAAATAATTACTCTTTAATTTTCTGGAGAACTTTTTATTAAATTGATGTTATTTCTAATTTAAATGTTTAACAGAATTCCCCAAGGAAGCTCTCTGGTACTTCTTTGTGAGAAGGTTTTTAATGACAAGTTCAATAACAACAATACTTAAAGTGTATTTCTTCTTGAATGATCTTTAGTAGTTGGAATCTTTAGGAACTTCCCATTGTCCATCATAGTAAGGACCATAGGAGTTTGCTTATTGCAGTTTGCTGTTGTGAGGACTCAAGATAATATATCTGTAGTGTTTACAACAGAGTAAGTGCTTATCAAAGTACAGTCATTATTATTAATATCTTTAAAGAGAAAATGGCTAAGACAAAATAATACTCTAGGATAATTTCACTAAAATGTCTATACTATAGAATGACAGAAACTTGGAAGACCCAACTACTAACATACACCCATATTCCTAGGATATCTGGAAATACTTCCCTTTCCTCTTCTTCTCTTAGCAAATGTAAGCAATCATTTTTCTAAGATTGTATCCACATCCTACAGATGGATATGAAAATGTCAAGTCAGTCCTCTCTTATAGTTCAAGGACCCAGGAAATGGCTGGTTCTGCCCTCCTCCAGTGACTCAGAGAGAAGCTATAGTTGAAAGGTCAGGGTCCTGCATTCTAGTGTGAATTCTTCTGATGGTTCTGCTATGACCAAGGAGTCCTTTCAATGTGAGCATTAGGGCAAATAACCTGATCTGTCCCACATGTGTTCTAGGTGCAAAGTGATTCTTCCGTTAGTTCTGACAGAGGTCTTTGAAGAAAACTCTAGGACATGGATTTTTTTCTCTTTGAGACATCATTATACCCACTTCACATCTTGAAAACTGAGGATAAGAAAGATTAAGCAATTTTCTAAGGTCAAAGTATAAGGGAGGAAAACTGGGAATTGAACATGGGCCTGTCTACACAGTCCACACAGCTGATAACTGCTCTGACAGGCGATGTGTACAAAGTGCCTACACTAGTGTCTTGGACATGGCAGGAAGTCATTTTCCATTTTTTTCTGATTCTTATTTTTGAAGAATATATACAACTCTTCAATCAGTGCAAATGTCGATAAGTTGACATTCTGCAAGGAAAATAAAGAAGTCAATAAGTATGTAGGAGAGCAAAGTAGTGTAACTTTATTAGGGCAAGTTTAAAACTCAAGCATAGCCATGTGTCAATTAACAAAGGGGACATGTTCTGATAACTTCACATTTGTGGGAAAATTATAGGGTGTATTTATACAAATGAAGACAGCTATGGTATCACTAGGTGATTTGATCTAGTGGGCTCACTGTCGCACATGCAGTCCATCACAGACATCATTATGTGGTATATGACTCTACAGAGGAAACTCAAGCACAAAGAATGACCCTGTTCCTAATTAAAAAGGAGAAAAGAGACATGTAGATTGTTTTGTAAGAATATCCTCTTATGAACTGGACATTCTCCACTTGAAATCACTGCCAAACCTCTTAATTGCTCAATAATCTTGGGGAGCTAGAAACTTCTCTGTTTTCAATTTCTCCAATGGTAAAATGGAGGTAATAGGTTATTGTAATGATCAAATAAACTAATATATTAGAACTGTTAGAACAGTTTCTGGCATGCAGACAGTATTACTAATCAGTGTACAATGGACTGGGGCCAGAGGAGAGAGAGGGTGGCTCCAGGACATGAGACTTGTTGTGCAATTGCCTGTAGAATCTGGCAGGATTATGAAAAGCAGGACCAAGTAGCATTACATGGTGAGATTATGTTCTGGCAATAGAGGTATTTTACAGTTTTAGCCTTGAGTTGAGTACTTACTATGACACTGGCAGAGCACCTGGCCCATTTTATAAAAGCCTTATAAATTTGGAGATTAGGTATTATTACCCCACTTAGTAAAAGTAAAACAACAGATGAAAGAATTGAGTTCTGCACCATAGTCTATCAGATTCTTCTGCTTATGCTCTTTTCAATTATGAGGCCACTTAGGCAATAGTGTGGCACCCTCATTGGCTGTCTGGGGGGAAATCTGAATAAAGACCCTAGAGATGAAGTTGTGTCTACTTTCAAAAGAAGCAGAATGCTCTAGGACTCTGTCTCTTGTGGGAAACACCTGCCTTAGGCACTGATGGGAGAAAGTGGCCAGCAGTAGACTTCAAGGGAGTCATCTATTTGTGTATCTGGTAATTATTCTTTCTCCTTCTCCTTTTTCTAGAGGCTGAGTTGGCTTTCTTCTTTAGGAATGCTTGTTGACAGTCACCACTCCCAACTCTAAGCTTTTACTCTGCTCTTTCAGAACCAGGGAAATATGGTTATCATTGCTGCAAACACTAGAAGTTGGTGATTTATTATATTTATTTATTATAAGTTGGTGAGAGATTTCCACTTCAGAGGAGAGAGCAGGGAATTCCAGACACATCTTACCTAAGATGGCAGTTAAAGGGCTGACTGTGTGATAAAATTCAGTGGACTCAAATTCCTGGTAAGAACAGGAACAAGGATAAGGGTAGACAGTGCAACAGCCACTTTGTTCTTGAGTCCCCAGGCTCTTGTGCTCTGTATCCGAATCATCAGATAAAAGCACAATTGAGAAGAGAGCAAGCTAAACCAAAGGAAGCAACATGTGGGGACAGAAATCCCAGGCTGAGTTAAGCAAAGCACAAAAGTGTGCAGCTTTTTTTAATGGTATCTCTGGGTTAGGCAGGGACCCAGTCTCTGGAAGTCATCACATGTAGAGATGGAATTTTAGTAGTGCCTGCACTCTTCTTCATCATACCTCTTCATAGGACACACATCTCATTACCATCTAAATCTTTCTGCCTTGGGTTGTGTTTTTCACCATGCCAGGAAACTAAAGGTCACTGTAGGTTACTTTAGTGATGGTTCTACATGTGAATTTGTCCTTGCCATCTGGTATCTACCCTTTATCATCTGAAAGAATATCCTAATATTATTTTCAGAATAGGACAGATGACTTGCCTGTCTCAGGAGGTTTGATTTTAGTGACTTTGCCTTGTCTGGCTCTGGCTTCTTGATATTTCTGCTGAGTCTCAGAAGGCTGAGCTGACTTCCCAGCCTCCCATCTTCTGGTGTGTTATGTTCATTGACACTCAGTTTTTTTTTTTTTTTTTTTTTTTTTTTTGGTACCAGGGATAACTGGTTCATTTTTTAACTCCTAGTTTTTGGTACATCTATTTTTAACTCCATAAGACTAAAGGCTAGCTTTGCTGTCAACAATTATAATGAGAGTTCATGATCATAAAGTATTTTTACATAGATTATCTCATTTTTTCCCAACCATAAACCTATGAGGGAGGTAATATGGTGGTCATATGAGAAAACAGAAGTTGGAGAAATTATAATTGCAGGGCACTGAGAGATCTCAAAGCCTGTGCCATTATGACCACACCATGCAACCTGCTCAGTCTTAAATATAAATTTGGGATCAGAAACACACTTAGAGATGGACTTGAACCTTCAAAATAGTGTGTATTACCTAGACACAATCTGGTCCTACCCATCTCTAAATTCCTATCTCATACTATTTATGGCACAATTGCCATTAAGAATCAAAGTATGAAAGAGAGGCACATTCAAATGGAGGTGGAAGGAAGGCAGTCTAGATTCAGAAGTTTGTTTAGGGAGGAAGATAAGTATTTGTGAGTCATCAGTTGTTTAGAGAATGTTTAGAGCTACAAGAGGATACAATGGGACAAGAAGACCAAGAACTGAGAAAGTCATATGGATTACAAAGCCTCAGTATTTGGGTACTAAAAAGAAAAAATTTAAACCTAAAACCCAAGCTACTGGTATTGCTATTATTAGCTGTGCTGTTATTAATATTACTTTGTGTAACTTTTTATGTGCCTCCCAGCATAAGGCTATGCCAAATAAGTTCAGTCTTTTCTGTCTGATTTTCTTAGGGTAGCCTGTGTTCTGACTGAGCTGCTTGCAAAGAATCTTCCTGAATAAATGGAGATTTTCTGTCTTCTGAGTAGCAACTCAGAAGAACCTAGAATATTAAAATGATAGAAATGCCAGAAAGAGGTCTCCACCCCAACACCTTGCATTATTCCATTTTCTGTTGCTGTAATAAAATATTTGAGGTTGAGAAGTTTAGAAAGAGGTTTGTTTGACTCATGAGTTTGGTGATTAGAGGGTTCAAACAGCCTGCATGGTTCCGACATCCTAGTGAGGGTCTCATGGCTATGTCTCAACATGGGTAAAAGAATGGAAAGAGAACTGGCTACGTGCAGAAGAGACTAAGCACATAGGGTGGCCTTACTTTATAATAATCCACTCTCATGAGAACTCACTTTGTGAAATCTACATTAATCCCTTCCAAGGGTAAGGGCAGCACTCCCAATGAACTAATTACCTCCATGAGGCCAAACCTCTTAAAAGTTCCACCACCTCAGCACCACCTTGCTTGGGACCAAGCTTCTAGCACTGAACCATTGAGAACACACTCAAACCACATCCAAGCCATAGCACACTTCATAAAGTAGTAGCACTAAATGGTGGGAGGTGGAACAGGAAAGAGTGGTAAACAACTGGTAAGCAGTGAGAATCAAACAATTCTTTGACAAATAAAAAAGTAAAAATATATCATGATTCAAATTATAGCCAGTTAGACTTTTAATACTCAAATTGTGATTATTATATTAATTTTGAAATTATGGAGACCTGGATACTTTTGTGGTGACAAAGATAAGAGTTATCAAAAACAAGTCTTTGCATATACATCCTAGATCTCTATTTGAGGGAGAATCTTTTCTCGAATATGGAGCACGAAAGTGTCATAAGAATCTCACTTTCTAGGATTGAGGATATAGCTTAGTAGTAGAGCATATGCCTAGCATGTTCAAGATCCTGAGATCCATTCCTATCATCACACACACACACACAAAGAATCTTACTTTCTTATTGCACAAGTGAGCATACATTCTCAGAAAATTTAGGACTGAGAGAAGTGGCTGTGTGCTTTTCTAACCTTTCATGGATTTTTATCATTTTGTCACGTGCTTAATAGCTTTTATTTTATTCCTTGAGTATGTTAATATCTTGAGCTGTATGACTACCCTCTTTCTCATTCCTCCACCCACCTCTGAATTCTTCCCAGCGTTCTGGTGCTGCTTGTTGGAGTGCTCCATGTTCCCTTTTCTTATCTGACTGAGCTTTTTGCCTCTCATCTGTTACCCTTCGGCATTTTTATCATTAAAATTTCCTTGAGGCCTCAAGAAAAGGACACTCTGTTCCCCATATTCCAGGCTGTTCGTGGAACAATGGTCCCAGTATCTTGGAATAAATCTAATTAAGGTTGTACAAATTCTCTAATGAGAAAATAACATAATTAAGAAAAATCAACAAAATCCAAAAATAAACTGAGAAATAAATGATGATTATTGTCTCAAAGATTCAATTATGTAAGTACATCAATTTTCTCCAAATAAATCTCCCCAAAATCAAAAAGGCCACTAAAATAGTTTTATTTTTAAATGATCTCAGAATTGCAAGAAGTTGCAAAAGAAATAGTTTCTGTGTAGATTTGACCCAGTTTTCCCAATGATACCACATTCAATAGCATTAGTACATTTTCTAAATGAGGAAATAGAGTTTGGTACAATATTATTAACTTAACTATGGACTTTGCTTGAGTTCCAGCAGTTATTTTTTTAAGAGAGAGAGAGAAGAGAGAGACAGAATTTTTTTTATATTTATTTTGCAGTTTTCAGTAGACCCAACATCTTTATTTTTTATTTTTATGTGGTGCTGAGGATCGAACCCAGCGCCCTGCGCATGCCAGGCAAGCGCATTACCACTTGAGCCACATCCCCAGCCTGAGTTCCAGCAGTTTTGACAGTACGCTTGTGGATATCTATTACTATGAAATCTTATCAAATGTACAGTTTGTATAAAATTCTCAAAAGCATAGCTATTCATCACCATCAAGAAATTCCCTCATTTTACCCCTCTACTGACAGATTCTTTTTTTAACTTTGGAGCTTACTGAACACTAATATATTCACTACCACTATAATTTTGTCATTCTGAGAGTATTATGTAAGTGTAATAATATAACATGCAATCTTATAAAAGTCCCTTGAAAGTCATCCAATCACTGCATATATCAATAGTTAATTCTTTTGTATTGATGTATAATATTCTATTGTATAGACATACCACAGTTTATTCATTACTCATTTACCTTTTGAGGAAAATCAATGTTCTTTCCAGTTTTTGACTTTTACAAATATAGCTGTTACAAATATTCTTTTTTTAGGTTTTGTGTGAATATGTATCACCTTTCTCTAGGATGAAAATTTATACTGAGTGAAAAAAGTAGGACACACAAAAAGTGTTCAATTCTCTTCTAATTAAATACTATACTAGTCAAAACATCTCTAATGACAAGCAGAGCAATAGTTACATGGGATGTAGGAGCTAGCTTGGTAGATAGGTCCACAAGGGCTGGCTAGGAGCCTGGGGCCAGAGGGACTACCTCAGTCAGTGCTTAATCCACAGACTAGAGAGGCCAACCTGAATATGGGGGTCCCTGGATGCTAGCCTGATGCTAGAGCACAGGAGATCAGCCTGTCATCATGGGGGTGGTCCAGGCACAGGGTCTGTTAGAGAATTTGATCAGGCCTGGAGTCTGAATCCTGGGTTGGCATAGCAGCGGGGGAGGAGGGTGTGCTGCCCTGGAGACTGGGACCACAGAGGCTGGCCTGGATCTTTATGCCATGAGTTTTACTGGGGCAGAGCTGGCCCTGGGATCTGTGGTGGGTCAGGTGCTCTCTCCACTCTCCTGACCCAGCAGAGGGTGTTCTAGCTGAGGGGAGGATGATGTGGGTAATATGAAATTGTCTTTCCTATCCTCTTCAAAAATCCTTTCTTATTTATGTACTACACCCATGTGTTGTGATGTTCCACCTAGATTCTTCAGCTCTTGGGAAAGTAATTCTGGTTGTAGATAGTCATCCACATGGATATTTCACAAACATTTAGCACTGGAAAGCTTATGTCTCATCTTGGTGATGTCCTCACCAAGTAACTTTTTAAAGAGCTCTTTCTTCAAATTCTTTCACCATTTTTAAAAATTTTTGATTCATCCTCTACCTTCTTGACCCCATCTTTTTTTTTCTCCACGTTTTATTTTTAGTGCAATATTTGTGGTTGTACATACCAATGGGGTTTGTTGTTACATATTTGTAAATACACAAAACACAATATAACAATATCATTTGGCCTATATCACCCCCCAGCACTTCCCCCTCCTTCCCTACCTCTTACCCCTTGGTCTTTTTCCTCCACTAATCTCACTTGGATTTTCATTAGCTCACCCCACGATTCTTTTCTTTTTACCTCTCAAGCTTCTGCATATGAGATAAAACATATATCCATTGACCTTTTGAGTTTGACTTATTTTGCCTAACATAATGGTCTCTGGTTCCATCCATTTTCCTGCAAATGACATAATTATTAATTTTTTATGACTAAATAAAACACTACTGAGGATATAAACTGTGGGGGGCAGTTGCACTGAATGACTGGCATTCTCCTTCCTGTGATTGGAAGAAGCCCTGTTGGTTACTTTTGTAGTGACCTCAATATTGTCCTGCTCTTCGAAGTCGTAGAATGTGACTTCATGCTTTGGTGTGCCTTCCCACAGCCCCAGGGTGTTGACAGCCACAGCCGAAGGGGCCCCAGCAAACTTCCAGCTGCCAGCAAACTTCCAGCTGCCGGCTGATGATTGGCTCACAGCGGCCCCAGCAACATCTAGCTGATTGGCTCCTCTGCGGTGATGCTCATTGGGCTGTTTCCCTGCCCTTTCAGACCACGGAGCTGCTCATTGGGGGACTTTTTTGGCTCCGCCCACGTGACCCAGCCAATCAGCCTCAAGAGCAGGAGGATTGTGGGAGGTGGGGAGAAGCTTGTGTGGGAGAGGGAGGCTTGTGGAAAGCCGGTGGTGGCAGTTGAGACTCTGAGGGTTTTTCCTGAGAGGCTGTTTTGTTTGGCGTGTGTGGTTCTAAAAATAAAGTTAGTTTCTTTTGACAAGTGGCTCCTGATTGTGCCCAGCCAGATTGCGGCATTTGGTGGCTCGCACGGGGAGCGACTGAGGGTAAGTGAAACTGCTCGCCCCTGAGGGCAGGGCGAGAGGATGGGTAGCCATTTTAAGATTCCTCTTTTATTTTGCTTCACTTTTGTTTTAAGTTGCCCGTCCCTGGAGATGAGTGAGACGGAAGAAAAACCGCTCACATCTGAGGAAAAACTATTTACATCTGAGGAACAGATAGGGAGAAAGGACGGATGCCCATGTCAGGAGGATAGAAAGGCTATAATGACTTTTTGTTGTTCCCTTTTTATTTCATTCTGTCTCGGTTTTGTTTGGCGTCATCTTGTTGGGTTGTATTATAGTAGAAATACGGGATCAGAAATTAGTAAAAAACAAACTGAAAGAGTGTTAAGTAAATTGTTAGAGGAAGGAGGCATCTCAGTAAAATCAAGAACAATCAGGGCATACGTTGATACAATACAAAAATGTAGCCCATGGCTTTTTAAGGAGGAGTTGTTAAATATATCACAATGGAACCATCATGGTGAAGATTTAAAAAGAATAGAAAAGAAAAGCCCAGGGACTCTGCCAGTTGGCACATTGCCATTGTGGACGTTCATATCTTGTTTGCTTAGTCCAAAGCCTTCAGTTCAGACAATGGTAGAGGAAGGAGAAGACATAATGATTCAAGTAAAAGAGAAGGTCTCTTAAGTTAGTCAGACAGAGGAAAAGATTCAAGTAAAAGAGAAGGCCTCTCAAGCTAGTCAGACAGAGAAAGAAAATGTAAAACAGAAAAAGCCATCAGGGGGAAAGTTACAACAGGAGACTGCTACTAACACCTTTCTATCACCAGAGGGTGTAAGTGTCCAACCAACAGCACCACCTCTACAGGAGACTGCTACTAACACCTTTCTATCACCAGAGGACGTAAGTGTCCAACTAACAAGGCCACCTCCATATGCTGGGAGGTCCCCAACCCCCGCAGTTGATAGTTGGGATCCTGAGACAAGATCTCAAATATTAACATGCCCTGTATTTGAGGCAGGAGGGCAGCGATTTTACCAAGTTTTAAATTTCAAAACAGTGAAGCAGCTAAAAGAGGCTGTAACAACCTATGGTCCTCAAGCACCCTTCACTGTATGCATGGTCGAATCCATTAACAACTTGAACATGACGCCAGCAGATTGGGCTAATATGTGTAAAGCTGTGCTAAATGGAGGACAATACCTGTTATGGAAGGTTGCCAATGAGGAATTTTGCAAGGAGACGGCTAGGCGAAATGCAGCAGCTGGTTATCCTCAGAGAAATCTAGATATGTTGTTAGGAAAGGGACCTTATGAGGATCAGCAGCAACAAATTGCATATGATCCTGGTGTATATGCACAAATTGCTGTAGATGCAATTAAGGCATGGAAGACTTTACAAGGACATGGAGGTTTACAAGGTTAATTATCTAAGGTAATACAAGGAGCTAATGAACCTTATGCTGAATTTGTAGATAGGCTTATTCAAACAGCTACCAGAGTTTTTGGGAATACAGAACAAGCAATGCCATTACTAAAACACCTGGCTTATAAGCAAGCGAATCATTGGTGCAGAGATATCATTAGACCATGGAAACATGAAGATTTAAACACATATATTAAATTATGTAGAGACATTAATGAACAAGAGCAAGTCGTGGCAGCTGCAGTAAAACAGGCTTTAGATGCCAGAGACATTAATGAACAAGGGCAAATTGTGGCAGCTGCAGTAAAACAGGCTTTAGATGCCAGGCCAAGAACATGCTACAATTGTGAACAAACAGGACATTTTAAAAGGAATTGCCCCATTGGAGGAGGGTTTAACAAAACTAGGTATCAAAGGAGTAGAATACCAGGTATTTGCCCACGATGCCGTAGAGGGAGACATTGGGCTAATGAATGCCATTCTCAAACCACCACATAGGGTACTCCATTATCAAAAAACGAACAAGGACCAGGTGTTTATCCACGATATCGTGGAGAAATGCATCAGGCTCCATTGCCAAAAAATGGACACGGGGGCCCAATGCTCTGGGGCCCAAAACCACAAATATACGGAGCACTGGAGGAACCCAGCAACCCCATCAGGGTAGTGCCCAGAACACATTGTCCATCAGATCCCTCATCAGACAAACCAGAGGGAGTGCAGGGTTGGACATCTGCGCCTCCGCCAGAGCAGTACTAACTCCAGAGATGGGAGTTCAAATCATTCCCACAGGGGTGAAAGGACCTCTTCCCAAAGGAACAGTAGGCTTATTATTGGGACGCAGCTCTTCTACTCTAAAAGGACTTATGATAAGTCCTGGGGTAATTGATCCTGATTATGAAGGTGAAATAAAAATTATAGCCAGTTCTCCAAAGGGTATATCAGTAATTTCACCAGGAGATAGAATAGCACAGTTACTAATAATACCCAGCCTACATGATAAATTTTCCAGTCGTACTGTAGAAAGAGGTTCCAAGGGATTAGGCTCCACAGGTGTAGATTGGGCCATGCTTTCTTTAAATTTAGATTCTCACCCCATGCTAAAACTAAATATTCAAGGACATGAATTTAATGGGCTACTGGATACAGGTGCAGACCTTAGCATCATCTCTCGTCAAGAATGGCCAAAACATTGGCCATTACAACAAGCCACTCAAACGCTTCGAGGCCTAGGAGTGGCAACTAATCCCCATAGAAGTGCAATGGTATTATATTGGAAGGATCCTGAAGGATGTGAAGGAACTATACAGCCATATGTATTGGATCATCTTCCTATAAATTTATGGGGACGAGATGTCCTAGATCAATTAGGTTTGACATTAACAAATAACATCAACCCAAATGCACCCACTATTATGACTAGACAAGGTTTTAGGAAAGGAAAAAGATTAGAAAAACAAGAACAAGGTATAGCAGCACCAATACAAATAGATCAAGGAACAGACAGACATGGGTTGGATTTTCAGAAAGAGCCACTGAGACAATAAAAATTACTTGGAAATCAGAAAGACCAGTATGGGTTCCTCAGTGGCCCCTGACTAAAGAAAATATACAAGCAGCCCATGACCTGGTCAAACAACAATTAGCAGAAGGACATATACAACCTTCTGTATCTCCCCATAATACTCCCATTTTTGTCATCAAAAAGAAATCTGGTAAATGGAGATTATTGCAAGATTTAAGAGCCATTAATAATGAGATGGTTATTATGGGACCTGCTCAATCAGGGATTCCTCAGTTGTCTGCTTTGCCAAAAACCTGGTATGTTTTAGTTATAGATATTAAAGATTGTTTTTTTTCAATTGCAATTCATCCTGAGGATAGTCCACGTTTTGCATTTACTATCCCTTCACTGAATCATGAAGGTCCTGATCAGAGATATGAATGGAAAGTACTCCCTCAAGGGATGGCTAACAGCCCAACTATGTGTCAAATTTATGTTAACAAAGTAATCCAGCCACTTAGAAATCAAAATCCTGAACTACAAATATTTCACTATATGGATGATGTATTATTAGCACACAAAGATAAAAACACATTGCTAGAATGTTATGCCACACTTACAAACTTATTAAAAAAATATAACCTAGAGATAGCAATAGATAAAGTACAATTAAATTTTCCAATTAATTATTTAGGAGTTCTATTATCCTCAACCATGGTCCGTCCACCAAAAATTCAAATTCGAGTAGATCAACTCAAATCACTTAATGACTTTCAAAAGTTATTAGGAGACATAAATTGGATAAGGCCTTATTTAGGTATACCAACAGGAGAGTTGGGACCTTTATTTGATATCCTAAAAGGCCCATCAGATCCAAATTCACCCCGAATGTTAACGCCTGAAGCAAGTAAGGCATTAAAAATCATTGAAACATATATGGAAAATATGCATTTGGATAGAATTGATATAAGTTTGCCTTTATTATTTATTGTACTACCAACAAAAAATATTCCTACAGGAGTATTTTGGCAAGAAGGTCCATTATTATGGATACATTTATCTTATTCTCCTAACACTATTCTTACTAGGTATCCTGAGGCTGTAGGACAATTAATACTCAAAGGAATAAAAGCAGCAAAGGGAGTGTTTGGAATTTCTCCCAATAAAATTATTACTCCATACACTATGAATCAAATTGATGAGTTAGCTAATGAGTTAAATACTTGGGCAATAATCATGTGCAAATCTAATGTTTCATTTGATAACCACTTACCATCTAATCCTTTATTGTCTTTTTGGTCATTGCATCCTGTAATTTTTCCAAAAATGACAAGAAAAACACCTATCATGAATGCTCCAAATATATTCACTGATGGGTCAAATAATGGTACAGCAGCAGTAGTTACCCCTGATCAAACTTTTACATTTTTAGTACCCAAACAATCAGCTCAAAAGGTAGAGCTTAATGCAGTTTTACAAGCTTTTGTGATGTTTAAAGATTCTGTATTTAATTTATTTTCTGATAGTCAGTATGTAGTTAATGCTATAGTATCTCTTGAAGATGCTGGTAGGATTTCCCCTTCTTCTACTGTTTTCTCTTTGCTTTCCACTATACAAAGTCTAATCTGGGACAGAAAAGATCCATTCTTTATAGGACATATCAGGGCACATACAGGATTGCCTGGAGCCCTTAGTTTGGGCAATGATTTAGCAGATAAAACTACACATGACATACATATTTTCTCTACACTAGAAGAAGCTATAAATTTTCATAAAAAGTTCCATGTCAATGCTAATACTTTACAAAAGCATTTTAAAATAACTAAGGAACAAGCTAGACAAATAATAAAACAATGTCAAAACTGTGTGACCTTTTTACCACAAGTTAATCTTGGAGTCAATCCTAGAGGATTGATACCTAACCATATTTGGCAGATGGACGTCACACACTTGCCAGAATTTGGAAAATTAACATATTTGCATGTTACAGTTGATACTTCTTCTGGATTTTTGATGGGCTCCCTTCATGCCGGAGAAAAAACTAAAGATGTTATAGCTCATTGCTTACAAAATTTTGCCACTGTGGGTGTTCCAAAACAGTTAAAAACAGATAATGCCCCTGGTTATACTTCTACCTCTTTTAAACAATTTTGCTCAACATTTGGCATTACTCATATAACAGGAATCCCATACAATCCACAGGGACAAGGCATAGTTGAAAGAGCTCATCAAACTATTAAAATGTACTTATTAATGCAAAAAGAAGGAATTGGGAAGGGGTATATATTCCCCAAAGATAAACTTAAAATAACCCTTTTTACTCTAAACTTTTTAAATTTGGATTCATCAGGACTTAGTGCTGCGGAAAGGCATATGTGTCCAAAAAATGTACATAAGCCCAAGGTACTTTGGAAGGATATTCTAACAGGACAATGGAAAGGTCCTGACCCAGTAATTGTCTGGAGTCGGGGGTCTGTTTGTGTGTTTCCACAGGGAGAACAGCAGCCGATTTGGATTCCAGAGAGATTAACCAAGGTCCTGACCCAGTGATTGTCTGGAGTCGGGGGTCTGTTTATGTGTTTCCACAGGGAGAACAGCAGCCGATTTGGATTCCAGAAAGATTAACTAAAGCGATTTCTACAGACCAAAAAGAAGATGATTTGGCTCAAATCCATAACAACTGATATCCAAAACTCCAGTTTGGCTATTCTTACATCTGCAACAGAACCAGGATGCTTTTTTCAATATCTATTTTATTATTGCCCTTTGCCATATCATGAAGTTCTATTTTGTTTTTTGAGCTCATACAGACCTAGGTTAATGTTTTGCTGATCAGTTCTATTTTTTGACTATAGAGTTTTTAAACATTGCAATGGAGATTTCACCTGTAAAAAGTTATAAGGCCTTTACTATAATGTTATGTGTTGTATGTATTATATTATGTGTGCACACTTGTGTTTTGTGTTATATGTTTGAATGTATGTATGTCCATATATCATATATGATGAGCGCTCATGATAAAATGGATCCAAATATTTTTTTTTCACGTGATTTATATGGTTTAATTTAAATTGGGTAAACAACTGTTGAGGATTGTTTTAATATGTAAACAAAAAAGAAGGTTAACAGATCTGTTTGTTTACTTTCACCTTTCCTTTTCATTATATTTAATAATTCTCTTAAAGATAATGTAAATTGTTAAGAAAATTGTTTTCTTTTAGTGCCTTCTGTAATGTTACATAATTTTCTCTTTAGCCATTATTGCCAGAATTCCTATCTTCATCCCAGTGCCGGTGAAGACAATGTAAATTGTTAAGAAAATTGTTTTCTTTTAGTGCCTTTTGTAATGTTACATAATTTTCTCTTTAGCCATTATTGCCAGAATTCCTATCTTCATCCCAGTGCCGGTGAAGACAATGTAAATTGTTAAGAAAATTGTTTTTTTTTAGTGCCTTCTGTAATGTTACATAATTTTTTCTTTAGCCATTATTGCCAGAATTCCTATCTTCATCCCAGTGCTGGTGAAGTCAAAGATAAAACCAATCTACAGCTTCTACAATAGCCATCACTGAACTGCTTGCAGAACTTGCCTGGACACATTGTGAGCTCACCTGTATGCATTGTGAACTATCTGTTGGTGCAGCGACTTGTGGTAGTGTTGGGGTATTTTTGCTGATGATGTCATTGGTGGTACAATTTTCCCAAAAGGAGCCGTCAATTGGCTTGGTGTATCTTCCTCCCTTCTGCTTGTCATGATCGTCCAGCTAAAATTTGGGGGCCAACAGAGGTGAGGCAAAGAACCTCACCCCCCCGCTGGTACAAAGACCTCTCCACAGGTGTGGCTGTATACTGGACCGGTAGTCAGTGAAGGGTAAGATCCAATTGCAATGGTACCAACCTAAGGACCATATGTACTATTGGACAACCTAAGGCAGGCACGGTCCCTAAGCCACATGCTTGTTGTTTAAACAGAGAGGGGGAGATGTTGAGAGCCACAGCCGAAGGGGCCCCAGCAAACTTCCAGCTGCCAGCAAACTTCCAGCTGCCGGCTGATGATTGGCTCACAGCGGCCCCAGAAACATCTAGCTGATTGGCTCCTCTGCGGTGGTGCTCATTGGGCTGTTTCCCTGCCCTTTCAGACCACGGAGCTGCTCACTGGGGGACTTTTTTGGCTCCGCCCACGTGACCCAGCCAATCAGCCTCAAGAGCAGGAGGATTGTGGGAGGTGGGGAGAAGCTTGTGTGGGAGAGGGAGGCTTGTGGAAAGCCGGTGGTGGCAGTTGAGGCTCTGAGGGTTTTTCCTGAGAGGCTGTTTTGTTTGGCGTGTGTGGTTCTAAAAATAAAGTTAGTTTCTTTTGACAAGTGGCTCCTGATTGTGCCCAGCCAGACTGCGGCACCAGGGGTCAAATTACTCCCACCTGTCCTTGTAACCCTGCCCCTCCTGACATTTTTTGGATGGAAATTTCTAAAAAATTAGTGTCCCAGGGCCAAGCCAGACCCGAGAAGGAAGCCCTGCGCCAAGCCAGACCAGAGGAGGAAGCCCGGCACCGCCCCGTGTGCTAGTCCGGAGGAAGCCCATCAACCTTAAAACCCATCAAAGGGGGTGTGGCTACCAGCACAGTTCTGCAGGTGATCCAGGTACCCAGTTTCCAACTCCACCACCTTTAGCTGCGATAACTCAAAATATTTCCCACAAGCTTTTGGGGGTTGTAGCTATCAATGCAAAACAACAACTGTATAGGCACCTGGTTTCTACCTCAGAGACTAGAGTAGGGAAGATACAGGTGGAAGCTCATTTCCTTTCACACTGGCTATACCCACCACCCTGAATACAGAGGCTCAAGCTAGGAATAGACAACGTCAACTACTGGAAGCAAGGAAAACAGTGTTCTGAGAGACTTTTTTTTCTCTTTCTTTCTCTCTTTTCTTCTCTCTCTTCCACAACTTCAACATATGTGAAACCAAGAACTGTGCATGAACAACTGAATTACCAAAGTAATATAATATAGAGGAATTGCATATACCTCACCTTCCCCCCATTTTTTTCTTTATTTCTATCTTACTTTCCTTTTCCTTCTCTCTTATTTCTCTTTTCTTCTTTGTAATTTTTTTTTCGTTTTTTTCATTCGTATTCTCTCTATCCCACTTTCAATCTCCTAACTTTTGCTATCTATACATAGGGTAACTATCTAAATACAGATAGAAGGTTGAGTCTATACATTCTTCCATAAATTACCAGTCTATTGGTTAGAGTTCTCCAAAGGTCCTAAGTTAGATTAACCTCATACCCTCACTCCTTTCCCTCTAAGTATAACATCCTTCATCTGAAATTACATTTTCTATATGCCACCAGATATGGTATGCCTTTTATGAAACTAATGAATATATGCTTAAGTAATAATTAAAACCAATATCTATAGACTTAGAATCTAACTATAAATGTATTAATAATGAAAACTTGTGCTTAGATGATGTACTGTTGATATTGGGAACTGTTAACATTGTCTTTCTCCGCAAAAGAGGGATTTTGGAGCTATACAAGAACAATACAAATATATAAGGGGAAAAACATTAACACAACAGTTTCACAAAGCTAGAAAGAATCATGAGCAGTATGAAAAGACAAGGAAAGAAAGGACCACAAACAATACAGGTCAATTCAACATTAGATGAGGTAATATCTGCAGCTGATGGAATTTCAGACAAAGAGTTCAGGATATACATGCTTCAGATGATCTGGAGTCTCAAGGAAGACATTATACAGCAAATTCAGACAATGAAGATCACTTTGACAATGAATTACATAAACAAATCCAAGAAGCAAAAGATCAACTCTATAGGGAGATAGAGGATATAAAAACAAACAAACAGAAATCCTGGAAATGCAGGAAATAATAAACCAAATTAAAAACTCAAATGAGAGTATTACCAGCAGAGTAGAACACTTAGAAGACAGAACTTCAGACAAGGAAGACAAAGTTTTTCAACTTGAAAAGAACATAGACAGCTCAGCGAGAATGTTAAGAAATCATGAGCAGAACATCCAAGAATTATGGGATAACATAAAGAGACCAAACCCAAGAGTTATTGGGATACAAGAGGGTATAGAGGTCCAAACCAAGGGAATGAGCAACCTATTCAATGAAATAATACTAGAAAACTTCCCAGACTTGAAGAATGAAAAAGAAATCCAAATACTAGAAGCCTACAGGACACCGAATGTACAAAATCATAAGAGATCCACACCAAGACACATAATAATGAAGATGCCCAACATACAGAATAAGGAGAGAATCTTAAAAGCCACAAGAGAGAGGAAGCAGATTACATTTAAGGGTAAACCAATCAGGATAACTGCTGATCTTTCAACACAGACTCTGAAAGCTAGAAGATCCTGGAACAACATATTTCAAACACTGAAAGAAAAATGGTTCCAACCAAGAATCATGTATCCAGCGAAATTAAGCTTCAGGATGGAAGATGAAATTAAAACCTTCCACGATAAACAAAAGTTAAAAGAATTTGCAGCTAGAAAACCAGCTCTTCAAAACATCCGTGGCAAAACATTACAGGAAGAGGAAATGAAAAATAACAATGAAAACAAACAGCGGGAGGTAGTACAGTAAAGGAAAAACTAATCATAGAGGAAAAACAAATCATGTTAAGTAACATACATAATCAAATACGGCTGGAAATACAAACTATATCTCAATAGTAACCCTAAATGTTAATGGCTTAAATGCACCAATCAAAAGACATAGGCTAGTAGAATGGATTAAAAAAAAAGATCCAACAATATGCTGCCTACAGGAGACTCATCTGATAGGAAAAGACATACACAGACTGAAGGTGAAAGGTTGGGAAAAATCATATCACTCATACGGACCCCAGAAGCAAGCAGGGGTGTCCATACTTGTATCAAATAAAATAGACTTCAAGCCAAAGTTAATCAAAAGGGATAAACAAGGACACTACATACTGCTCAAGGGAACCATACACCAACAAGACTTGACTATCATTAATATATATGCCCCAAACAATGGTGCAGCTACGTTCATCAAACAAACTCTTCTCAAGTTGAAGAGTCAAATAGACCACAACACAATAATCATGGGAGATTTTAACACACCTCTCTCACCACTGGACAGATCTTCCAAACAAAAGTTGAATAAAGAAACCATAGAGCTCAATAATACAATTAATAATTTAGACTTAATTGATATATACAGAATATACAACCCAACATCAAGCAGATACACTTTTTTCTCAGCAGCACATGGATCCTTCTCAAAAATAGACCATATATTATGTCATAGGGCAAATCTTAGCAATTACAAAGGAGTAGAGATGCTACCATGCATTTTATCTGATCATAATGGAATGAAATTGGAAATCAATAATAAAATGAGAAAGGAAAAATCCTACATCACATGGAGATTAAACAATATGCTACTGAATGAACAAAGGGTTACAGAAGACATCAAAGAGGAAATTAAAAAATTCTTAGAGGTAAATGAAAACTCAGACACAACATATCGAAATCTCTGGGACACTATGAAAGCAGTACTAAGAGGAAAATTCATTTCATGGAGTTCATTCCTTAAAAGAAGGAAAAGCCAACAAATAAATGACCTCACACTACACCTCAAAGCCTTAGAAAAAGAAGACAAATCAGCAGCAAATACAGTAGAAGGCAAGAAATAATTAAAATTAGAGCTGAAATCAATGAAATCGAAACAAAAGAAACAATCAAAAAAAATTAACAAAACTAAAAGTTGGGGTTCTTTAAAAAATAAATAAGATTGATAGACCACTAGCCACGCTAACAAAGAGAAGAAGAGAGAGAACCCAAATTACTAGCTTACGGGATGAAAAAGGCAACATTACAACAGACAATTCAGAAATACAGAAGATAATTAGAAATTATTTTGAAACCCTATACTCTAATAAAATAGAAGATAGTGAAGGCATCGATAAATTCCTTAAGACATATGAACTACCCAGATTGAGTCAGGATGATATAAACAACCTAAACAGACCAATATCAAGTGAGGAAATAGAAGAAGCCATCAAAAGACTACCAACCAAGAAAAGCCCAGGACCGGATGGATATACAGCATATTTTTACAAGAACTTTAAAGAAGAACTAATACCAATACTCTACAATCTATTTCAGGATATAGAAAAAGAGGGAGAATATCACCCTGATTCCCAAACCAGATAAAGACACCTCAAAGAAAGAAAACTACCAATATCCCTAATGAATTTAGATGCAAAAATCCTCAATAAAATTCTGGCAAATTGGATACAAAAACATATCAAAAAGATGGTGCACCATGATCAAGTAGGATTCATCCCTGGGATGCAAGGCTGGTTCAATATACGGAAATCAATAAACGTTATTCACCACATCAATAGACTTAAAGATAAGAACCATATGATCATCTCGATAGACGCAGAAAAAGCATTTGACAAAGTACAGCATCCCTTTATGTTCAAAACACTAGAAAAACTAGGGATAACAGGAACTTACCTCAACATTGTAAAAGCTATATATACTAAGCCTCAGGCTAGCATCATTCTAAATGGAGAAAAATTGAAGGCATTCCCTCTAAAATCTGGAACAAGACAGGGATGCCCTCTCTCACCACTTCTATTCAATATAGTTCTCGAAATACTGGCCAGAGCAATTAGACAGACAAAAGAAATTAAAGGCATTAAGATAGGAAAAGAAGAACTTAAAGTATCACTATTTGTGGATTATATGATCCTATACCTAGAAGACACAAAAGGGTCTACAAAGAAACTACTAGAGCTAATAAATGAATTCAGCAAAGTGGCAGGATATAAAATAAACACAGATAAATCAAAGGCATTCCTGTATATCAGCAACAAATCTTCTGAACTGGAAATGAGGAAAACCACCCCATTCACAATATCCTCAAAAAAAAATAAAATAAAATACTTGGGAATCAACCTAACAAAAGAGGTGAAAGACTTATACAGTGAAAACTACAGAACCCTAAAGAGAGAAATAGAAGAAGATCTTAGAAGATGGAAAAATATACCCTGTCCATGGATAGGCAGAACTAACATCATCAAAATGGCGATATTACCAAAAGTTCTCTATAGGTTCAATGCAATGCCAATCAAAATCCCAATGGCATTTCCTTTAGAAATAGATAAAGCAATCATGAAATTCATATGGAAAAATAAAAGACCTAGAATAGCAAAAGCAATTCTAAACAGGAAGTGTGAATCTGGAGGTATAACGATACCAGATTTCAAACTATACTTCAGAGCAATAGTAACAAAAACAGCATGGTACTGGTACCAAAACAGGCAGGTGGACCAATGGTACAGAATAGAGGACACAGAAACCAATCCACAAAATTACAACTATCTTATATTCGATAAAGGGGCTAAAAGCATGCAATGGAGAAAGGATAGCATCTTCAACAAATGGTGCTGGGAAAACTAGAAATCCATATGCAACAAAATGAAACTGAATCCCTTTCTCTCACCATGCACAAAAGTTAACTCAAAATGGATCAAGGAGCTTGATATCAACTCAGAGACTCTGCATCTGATAGAAGAAAAAGTTGGCTCCGATCTACATATTGTGGGGTTGGGCTCCAAATTTTTTAATAGGACACCCATAGCACAAGAGTTAAAAACAAGAATCAACAAATGGGACTTACTTAAACTAAAAAGTTTTTTCTCAGCAAGAGAAACAATAAGAGAGGTAAATAGTAAACAAATCTTTACTCCTCACACTTCAGATAGAGCCCTAATATCCAGAGTATACAAAGAACTCAAAAAATTAAACAATAAGATAACAAATAACCCAGTCAACAAATGGGCCAAGGACCTGAACAGACAATTCTCAGAAGAGATATACAATCAATCAACAAGTACATGAAAAAATGCTCACCATCTCTAGCAGTCAGAGAAATGCAAATCAAAACCACCCTAAGATATCATCTCACTCCAATAAGATTGGCAGCCATTATGAAGTCAAACAACAACAAGTGCTGGCAAGGATGTGGGGAAAAGGGTACACTTGTACATTGCTGGTGGGACTGCAAATTGGTGTGGCCAATTTGGAAAGCAGTATGGAGATTTCTGGGAAAGCTGGGAATGGAACCACCATTTGACCCAGCTATTGCCCTTCTCAGACTATTCCCTGAAGACCTTAAAAGAGCATACTATAGGGATACTGCTACATCGATGTTCATAGCAGCACAATTCACAATAGCTAGACTGTGGAACCAACGTAGATGCCCTTCAATAGATGAATGGATTAAAAAAATGTGGCATTTATACACAATGGAGTATTACTCAGCACTAAAAAATGACAAAATCATGGCATTTGCAGGGAAATAGATGGCATTAGAGCAGATTATGCTAAGTGAAGCTAGCCAATCCCTAAAAAACAAATGCCAAATGTCTTCTTTGATATAAGGAGAGCAACTAAAAACAGAGCAGGGAGGAAGAGCATAATGAAAAGATTAACATTAAACAGGGACGAGAGGTGGGAGGGAAAGGTAGAGAAAAGGGAAATTGCATGGAAATGGAAGGAGACCCTCATTGTTATACAAAATCACATATAAGAGGATGTGAGGGGAAAGGGAAAAAAATCAAGGGAGAGAAATGAATTACAGTAGATGGGGTAGAGAGAGAAGAGGGGAGGGGAGGGGAGGGGAGAGGGGATAGTAGAGGATAGGAAAGATAACAGAATACAACAGTCACTAGTATGGCAATATGTAAAAATGTGGATGTGTAACCGATGTGATTCTGCAATTTGTATACGGGGTAAAAATGGGAGTTCATAACCCACTTGAATCAAATGTATGAAATATGATATGTCAAGAGCTTTGTAATGATTTGAACAACCAATTAAAAAAATGTTTAATAATGTCTTTATTTCACTTTAACCCTTAAGAAAATTCTCTCTGAATGCAGAGAAAATGTTGGTGGTTACCTTCCCTTGGCATATTGAAAATATCATCACAATAACGTAGTTTCTTCCTAATTGATTATTCGGCTGTCTAAATATTCCTTCTGAAATGTCATTCTCATGCTTTGGATTTTGGGGCTTCTTGAATGTCTGGCTGGTTTTTTCCATGAACACTAGAAAATTTTTAGCCATAATATTCATGTAATGAAACATTATATTGTAGAAAAATAAAGCTTTATATAAATACATGAGTAATCCCTAGAACTTGTACATGATTTCACTTATATCAATATTTAAAGCAGGCAAAATATAGAATAAAATAAATTATAAAATAAAATGATGGCTAGATTCCATAAATTCAAGGATAATGCTAAAAAAGGAAAAACAGAATGTGATTAGTAAGGAGCCCTTGGTGTGGGGTTTTCTGTGGCATGGACAAAATTTAATATTTTGATCTATTTTAGAGCTCATACTCTTTCCTTTAAATAATTTAAGATATGAATGTATGTTTCATGCCTTTTCTAGTCCAGGTATTATTTTACCAATATAACATCCCCACCACACACACACACACACACACACACACACAGAAAATAACAAGGGGAAAATTGCTTAGGTAAGATTGTCAGGATAACTTCTCTGAACACGGATTATTTTATAGTCTGGAGGAAAATATTAAACAACTATGAAGTAAGAATAGCCATACAGGCAATTATGTGCCAGCTGAGCAGACTGGAAGGTTACAAAGAGGCCTTGGGGCATGGACTCCATATTTTGGTGAATTTGCCATTGTACGTAATGGAGGAATCCCTAATTTCTCCCTAGCTGAGGTTACCTTTAGAAAGAATTCTCAGGTGTAGCTAGATTTGCTGATGCAGCATTAAAAATACAGGAAACTTTATTTAATTTATGCTACTGTTGGAATAATGGATAAATTATTGACTATCTCCTCATTTTTGAATCCTAAATCTACCTCCCTACTAACTTCAATGTCTGTGATATCTTCTTCAACCCTTGGCACAATAGAAAAAAACTCTCTAAGAAATTGAAACATATTAGATTCCCAGAAAATCCTAGGGGATGGCAAGTCTCATGGTAGAAAATAATACACACAAAGCTCCCCAGAGACAGTTTTTATATAGTCTTTCTCAGATTCACACATGCTGTCTAGATATTTCCTCTGTCCTTCAAGTCCCTCAAGAGGGATAGATTTCTTCTAATTCTAGTCACCCAGAGCTGTGCTGTTCACTTGCCTGAGGGGAAAGGGACAGGATGTTCTGATTTGACCATTGCCTGAACTTCAACTCTGAGAAAGACTAGGTAGTTAATTATGACCCTATATGTTGATCATAAGATGTTCAGATTATGGGCAAAGATCTTCAGTTTGTATCTCCAGTGTTATCATGCCTGTCAATAAAAAGGGTATTTTGGGGATGGAAATTTACTTTATTTTAATAATAGATCTACTCTTCACAGGTAGTACATGAAAATACATGCTAAATTTCATTGGTGTTTGAGATGTTTGTACATAATAACCTCTGTGGATAGGTGTCGCGACCCCTCGCCGGCAAGGGAAAACACGACACAGGATTCTTCTTTCAGCAGTTTATTCAGGCCTTGTTTCATGTATCATCTTCTAGTGACCCCCCGCCGAGCGCCCAAGCACAGCCTAATAAAGCCTCCCGCATACCAATCCCAAGCTGTCACGTGGATCTCTCTCATAGGGTGGTAACGGATTGCGTGCCAATTCTCCATATAAGGAGTTGTTTATCACAGGCCACAGTGGAAGCCGGCGCCATCTTCTAATGGCAGCCACGGTCTATAAGAATGGCTTACCACAGTTCCCCCTTCTATTTTATAAAACAATGCAGGCGAAAGTAGAGGTCCTATCCCACTGTGCAGAAGTGGCTGCAGTGTATGGTTCAGTCCTAAGGAGGGCCCTTTCCTAGACCTGGTCCCATATCAGCCGACGCCTTTTTTCGTAGGGCGGGGCGTGGACGTCAAACCCACATGCAATAGGACATGCTTTCCTTGAGGTCCGTTGAGGGATCACTCAAGTGCAGTGCTTTGCCTCGCATCCTGCATCGTGACGACGGTGAGAAGTAGGATAACACAAGTAGCCTGGTAGTAATGACAAAAATTAAGTTGGCAACACAATCCCTAAACCCCAGAGGAAGGTAAAGAGTCTGTAGCTGAGAAGAAAGACCAGTCCTGAAACCCATCTGCATGCAATGGTAACAAGACCTGCAGAGTGCAAGGGCTATTCAGCACTGGGAGAGAATAAGGAAGAGGACATGCCAATCCCAGTGCAATGTGAAACTAACTTGGGGTGCAATGGCCATGCCCAGAAATCACTGTTTAAGATGTGCAAGCCAGATTTGTGGAGAAATGCCATTTTCTAAGGCCGCAAGAGCCTGTACGATCATAGCCTTCTCTTGCGCATGGCGAGTTTTAAGGCGACAGAGAAGCCACAAACAAAGCACAACACCGAAGCAACACATAGCACCAAAAATGCCCACTCCCACCCATTCCTTAAAAAAGGAAAAGGCAGAGGATAGCCAACTGGTGAATTGACCCAAAGTCACTGGTTCGACACGGGTGCTATTCAGAACAGCAATCTGAGTTAGTTGAGACTGGATCAAGTTTTCTGCTTCCATGGACCAGGTTCCAGATAGATATTCTCCGATGATGCGGGAGGCATTCCTGGAATCATTAAATCTGACAGAGGTTATACATAAATGTGCACGTTGATCAATACAACCCAAATGTACTAGGTCAGACAATTCCTCAACTTGAGCTTGAAGCAGATCTATCCTTTGATTAGCAGCCAAAATCCCAGATAAAATGTGTTGATTAATTCTACTTTGAGATTCAAGTATGGTGGATGTTTGTTGAATAACCTGATTAATAGTGGCAGCAGTTTGTACTTGGCTGGCCATGGCTACTCCAGCTGTAACTGCTGCAGCAGCAGACACTGCCACAGCTGTCACTATAGCTGCCATAATTCCAAAATCTCTACGGGCTCTAATCAGTTCAACAATAGGAAAAGATTCTGGATCTGCAGTAACCGGGATCGGGACAAAGGTTGGAATTTTCATAATCACTGCCATAGGCCAGGATCCATTCCAACACTCAGACAAATAACAGGTAATATTAGAACAATTAAGCATCCCCTGAAATGTAACATTAGCCAAAAGAAACAGGAACGGAGATTGGAGACAGACTGCTGCGGAGGGTAATGTAGCATTAAACAATTGTGAATTGTGTGAAGTAATTTTAAGTCTCCTACCTCGCTCCGAGTCTTGGGTACTGCCAGAAACATTAAACAGCCAACTTTGGACTCCTAATATTTCCCTGGGGAAACACAAGCGCGGACTAGACTAGCCCAATCTGAGGGAGTCGTGCAAAATCTAGTAAGTCCCTCCACCTGAGTGAGAGTGAAAGCGGCATCTATGCCATAAGTGCGGACAGATTCTGCCAAGGTTTTAATTATCTTAAAGTCTAAAGGCTCATGATATCTTCCCCTGTTATTGTCCTGAAATACAGGGTATGCAAGTCCCATATCTGTATTAACTGTCCTCCAAACTTGTACATGAAAAGATCTCCCGGAACCTTGGCTCCCCCCCACATACGGAGGTGGGGCAATCGGCACCATATCTTCTTCTAGATATTCTACCTCCTCTTCCTCAGAGTTTTGTTGACCGATGTTAACTCCCTTCCCCTTCTTACAGTAGGCCTGCGTGCCCTGTGTCTCCTTTTTCTTCTTTTTCATTTTTATCTTATGTAGTTGTTGTAACAATATATCAAGGTCCTCAGAACCCTCTGAGCCGCTTGTGTCCTCAGGTGTTTTTAATGCGGTCAAGTCTGGATAGAGCCTTCTCCTATTTTTATTTTTAGGCTCTTTTGTCTTTTTACTACCCTTATTCTTAATACTCTCTGCCACTTCGCTATGTGACCCTTCAGATCTTTCCTCATGTAGTTGTTCAAGAACGGCCTGACCCTCACTCACAGCTTCTTGGCATTTACTATCTGTTATACATCCTCTAACTAACTTCCAAAGTGGTATAATGCCACCCTGCAAGGTACCTTGCTCATGAGCGAAATCCAGATCCTTTCCTAATTTGTCCCAGCTGGGAACCGTAAGACTCCCTGAAAAGGCAAACCAAGGAGCCGCTGTATCAGCTTCCCTCAAAAACCTTTGCAAAGTGCTCTGCTTTACCTTAAGTCCTTTTGAATGTAGCAACCCATCTAGGGCCAACAAAATTGGGCTTGAAGAAGCAACGCCCATAATGTTTTTAGAGCTATAAAGAAAGTGAAAGTACAAAAATCCCCGCTCTCTTCCTTTTACAGGGGAGCGTCCTTTTTCCCGCTCTCTATTTACAGAGAGAGCGCCCCGCTATTTGCTTGAGGATTCCCACTTTACCTGGGAACTTACCGGTGCACCACCCTGACTGCTGAAAGTTCTGGATCCTGGGTTCGAGGAATATAATTCCCCGTCCGGGCCACCAATTGTCGCGACGCCTCGCCGGCAAGGGAAAACACAACACAGGATTCTTCTTTCAGCAGTTTATTCAGGCCTTGATTCATGTATCATCTTCTAGCGACCCCCCGCCGAGCGCCCAAGCACAGCCTAATAAAGCCTCCCGCATACCAATCCCAAGCTGCCACGTGGATCTCTCTCATAGGGTGGTAAGGGATTGCGTGCCAATTCTCCATATAAGGAGTTGTTTATCACAGGCCACAGTGGAAGCCGGCGCCATCTTCTAATGGCGGCCACGGTCTATAAGAATGGCTTACCACAGATAGGTGATGAAGCTGGTAATGAGCAGCAGGATTTGAGGAAGAAGGCCTCGGGGAAAAAAATTGTTCTTCCCCCACCCCCAGGATCATTAGTACAAGTCCTATGGGCCCTGGGGAAACTCCAGGAATATAAAGTCATCTATGCTGCATTGGAATAGCAACTGTGGTTCTTCCTCTAGTTTACTCTCCTTATCACATGGGGGATCTTTACTGAGGCCTCCTTCCTCAAATCCTGCTGCTCATTACCAGCTTCATCACCTATTCACAGAGGTTATTATGTAAAGACATCTCAGGGACCAATGAAATTCATCATGTATTTTCCTATATTACCTGAAAAGAGTAGATCTATTTTTTAAATAAGGTAAATTTCCATCCAAAAAATATTCTTTTTATTGACATGCATAAAACTGGAGATACAAACTAAAGATCTTTGCCCATAATTTGAACATCTTCTGATCAACACATAGGGTCACAATTAACTAACTAGTCTTTCTCAGAGTTGAAGTACAACTCTGAGATCACTCTCTTGAACTAAATATACCTTCAGAACTCTCTATTAGGGAGGGAGGCCTTATGGTCTTAAATAGGGTTTGGAACAATAGGAAAAAGGGGATTCCTGAATTCTTTTTAGTCATGGGTCTGAAATTTATGACACAAGAATTAGAATTACTTTGAAATACCTAAAAGTAAAAAGAAAAAAGGATTAGAGTCTGAAAAGGAACAGAGTAGGAATATTTTAACAATCAAGGATTAGAGCTAATAAGATAGGAAGCATAATTTGGGGGAGATTTTAGGGGAAAAGCAAGTCAATAAAATAGGACTTAGCTATAAGCAAGGATTCCAGGTTGGATCATGACAGCAGCTGTCAAAAAAGTGGTGTAATAATATCACAGATGTGTGATTAGGTGAGGAATTCCTTTTTGACAAAGTAGAGGAAGAGAACCTTTCTTCCTTTTTTGAGGACTGCCATTAGACAAAGGATTAAATGTGGAATTCCTGGGAGGAAAGAAGGGAAGATTTCAACAGATAGGAGAATAGAATATAAAAATGCAAGAGTAAATGTTATAATTCAGGGCAATTGAGAGGAAGCAAAGGGAAAGGGCTTCTGGTGAATATGCAGAACACAAAAATCAGTGCTGGTTTTGTGTGTGTGTGTGTGTGTGTGTGTGTGATGCATGTGCCTTTGTATGTGTATTATATAAAAAACCGTGGGACTAGAGTTATGGCTCAGTGATAGAGTGCTTGCCTAGCAAGTGCTAAGGCCCTGGGTTCAATCCTCAGCACCACATAAAAGTAAATAAATAAAATAAAGGTATTTTAAAAAATGGTGACACTTCAAAGCTTCACTAAGATACTAGGAGCCTCCAGGTAAGCAGTTACCTAGTGTGTACCTGTCTTCCTCTTTGTTTAGAAATGCCAGCTTACTCCTTTCACACATGATAGCTTCCAAAACAACATGAATCCAAAAATTTCTGCACATCCATTTTGTCATCGCCTTTCACTTTACCCAACATCTGGCATAGATCACTGTTCCACTTTTCTAAACACCATGTTATGCCCTATTTCTACCTGTTTTCCTCCTCTGTGTTGCTTTATTGTCCTAGGTATGGGCATGAACCCTTCCCTCAGTTGTCCACAATAACCACACAAACTAAACAAAGTTCATTACAATTTACTGTGGTAACTGAAGGAAACTAACAGAGAACTTAGAATGAGATATAGTTACATTTCTTTAAATATGCAATTTCAATCCCCTCCAGAGGAGGTTCAGCAAGCCCTCTGCTTAGTAACCTGGCCTGACATAATGTGAGAGGGACATGCTTATCTCCCTCCAGGAAAAGGTTGATAAACCTCTCACCTGACTAAAATCTAAGTCCTGACCACCATGAAACACCAAGAAAGGGAAGCATTTCCCTTCTCCTTATCTTCTACACTAGGATCTGCTTCCTTCTGAGTTGGTTGACAGTGGGAAAGTTTAGTCCCCTCAGGAAAGTTCCCTGTCATGACCCGTGAGCCTAACCTTTCCATCTCCTCTCTTCTCCATTCCCTAGATACAATTTTTGAGTGTCTGTGCTCAGCCTCCTTTTTGCCTTGCCACATTCTAATTATTTATACTTATGTATTTCCTCAGGTTTAGTGGGTACTTGGTGTAAACCACTCTGAATCTCACACATCCAGCTCTGATTTATCCTGTGCCCTTTCACAATGCCAGAGACTGAAAAGAACATAAAACTTGGCATCAAAAATCCTGAGTGGTAAGACTGGAACAAATAGGATCCAGGACTTTTTTAGCCAGGTCTTCTTCCCTCAAGTTACCAAGAAGAGAAACTGCAGAGCTACTAGTTTCCTCAGGAGCAGAACATGCCCTCCAAGGACTTCCACAGTGTCCCCTCCCCCAATCCTTCCTGGGGAAGCTCAACTTGCAAGTGTATAAATAGGTCCTCACAGAAGCTTTAGGTCCTAACCTGGGCCTCTCTCCCTCCAAAATGGACAAGCACCCCCTTTTGGGACTCCTCATCTTGCTCTGCTGGCTTAGGGGTGAGTCTCTAAGGCCAACTGCTGGTGAGAAGTGGGGATTAGGAGTGACCTCCCATGACAGAGATTCTCTGTGGTGACAAGCATGATGAGCTTCACTCTATGCCATGCCTATACCTACAGTGTGTTAATTCTCTGGGACCTTAACCAAAACTATAGCCTTCCATTTATAGAAGGAAATAGATGGATTACAGAGCAATAGAGAGGATTATCACAGGGCTAGGGATGCAGATTGCTTGCCTCACTTGCACAAGGCCCTGGGTTTAATTCCTAGCACCACAAAAAAAAAAAGAGGATTATCACAGAAACTGTGAGATGGGGTTTGGAAAATGAGATCTGCAGAGAATGCTTCTCTCTTTTTTATTTTCTTCAACAGTACTATCTGGGTCATTGTCATTTGGTAAAACCCCAGGTGAGTAGAAATGGATGAAAGGAGGAAGGCAGGAAGAGAGGGGATGAGTGGGGCTGGGTGGGCACTGAAGGTTGAAAGGAAGCCACGAAAGACCTTGAGTTTCAATACCCAATCCCTTCTTTCAACAGGACAGAACTAGGATGGGAGATAATTTTAGAGTTGGAAAAACAACATTAGTAACCACCAACAAGGCTAAATGAAAGAGACAGGGGGAGGGGAAGGTAGACTTTACAGACCTAGCTGTCCAAAGATAAAGTATAGCAACTTCATGAATTCAGATGCTTGTCCCCATTGTCACATTCGAGGCATGCATCTGTAAGAATGCCACACAGAGTTAATTGGAAAGAAGAGAATGAAGTTTAAAAAAATGTGCATTTATCCTCACCTTTCTGGTCTGTCCTGTACCCTATAGGGATGAGTAGGGGAATCTGAGAAGCCCTAATGTGGTGAAGAGAACTGAAAGGACAGAAGAGGTGCAAGGTGCAAGGTGCAAGGTATGAGTAGGTGACTAAGCTTTGGAGGGACAGAGAGAACCTAGCATGGCTCCAGGCTAAAAGTACAAAATGGGCCCTGAGGAGAGAGACGGCTAGGGCTATACTCGGGGGTAAATCTTAGGCAAAATCACAGATTTCTTTTATTTTTCTTTGCCAACACAGATGAAATAATTGTTGATGAAGATTATTCCAGTGAGTATGAAGAGGACCTAATCTGGTCATCTCAGTCTTGATGAGTTTCTCTTTTCCTTACTTATCTTTCTTTGTTTCTGCATGTTTTTCAAGTCAAACTCCCAAGTCCATAAACTTCACTTACTCTCTTTTCTTAAACTATTTTAATAAGGGTTCATGCTTTATGGGGCTCTGGCAAAGCCCTCTGGCTCCAAGCAGACTTCAAACTTAAAAAGGAAGGTGGGTCCTTCCATGACAGCACCATCATCTCTCACTTATGTTTCCCTATTCTCTTATGAAGCTATGGAAGTTATTCAATGTAGGATGTGTCACCTCCAGTTCCCTGGAGAAAACTGCTCTAGAGGAAGAGGAATATGTACGGCAACCACAGATGAGGCCTGCACAGTTGGGAGGATGTTCAAAAGTAAGTTGTGGATTGAGGAAAGAGAGATGTGATAGAGGAAATAGGACATGATGGCAACGAGGCAGTCTCCTGCTTGGAATAACTAAAACTTTACCTTTGTCATATATCATAACGAGAAACAGACGGAGGAGGTCACTGGGGGTGGCATGTGCAGATAATGAAAGAGTACTTATAGAAATCTGAAGATTATTGAGAAGACTGAATGGAGACAAAAGGAAACACACAATATATGTCCACTGGAGAATATCTAATTGTTATTGAAGAGGGAGGCTTTTTGTCTTTATGCCTGAATGGAAATAACCTATGAAAATAGAGAGTACAGTGTTAGCAATAGGCGTTGGCTAAATGGCCCTTGATGGGTAAATCTAGATTCGGGATTTCTTTAGTTTCCCACCTTCTGTGTTGTGCAATACCTTTGCTTTGGTAACTTTTGTTTCTACTGAGATTTTCAATAGAAACCTTCAGCTTTGGAAATCCCTGAATTGCTGTGCTATCTCCCCCACCTCCAATACATTCTAAAAACTGCTCCATCATTGCTTTTCTTTTGGGGAAGCTCCCAACTTGCAACATCTTCTAATCCTTTGAATAAAACAGCCATGAATTCCACAAGCTTATTTTTAGATGCAGAGGCAGGAAAGATGGCAGAATGGCAGAGAGGCCAAGCTGCCAAACTTTATTTATATCAATAGGTTACTTTAGGTCATTGGCAGCATAGTACATATTGTTCACTGTATTACTAGGCAAGTTATAGACTCAGTAACATTATGCAGCTTATTCCTCAGTTACATACTAAATTGCAATGTTAGGAGTTTTGTGTAGCTCTCAAGAAAGTCCATTGTATAAAGTTACTGTTATGTGGACAGGTTTAGGCTTAGTGAAACATTGTGGTTATCTAACAAGAGAGTTATATTATTCCCAGGAGCTGTGTGTCTTAGATCAAAGTTGAGGCATATCAGACTCTAGCACAGAGCCTTTTCAAGCAGGGCATTGCCATAGCAGCTAGACATTGCACATGTATTTAGTTATTTTTACTAGTTCCTAGGAGAAACTGCAGGGTATCCTGAGGGTGGGAGACAGAGTGCATGTTCACCCCCCCCAGGAGTTTGCTCACCCGAGGGACACTTCTCTGTATATTTCCATGGTCAGAATCCCTACAGCTGGTATAGGGCTGGAGAGAAATATTTTTGCAGAAGCCTTAGAGTCAAACTTGCTGATCTGGTCCTCATCCCTTTTACAGAGAATGGTAAACCCTGGTTAACTTTCATGGGCTGCCTAAAGAACTGTGCTAACGTGGAAAACATAAAGTGGAGCACCTATCTGGTGAACTTCAGGTGCTGCCGAAGCTACGACCTGTGCAATGAAAACATTTAAAAGCTTCAGGTCCTTCTGTGGCTCCAACAATTGGGTGTTATTGTTGTCTCAGCCTCTCCACAATGACTTCCTACAAAGCCACGCTGCAGAGGAGGATTGCAAACACATGGCTTTGCCTTCTGCCTGTGAAAGAATAAACTCTCCTTTTCTCTAGAGTCTCTGCTCTGCTACCAGGAATTTTAAAAAATAAATGAATGAAAAAAAAACTTGAGAGTAAGATCAATATATCTTTCATGTTGCTACAAAACCTAGTACTTCCACTATATTACCAAGTGCTAGGAATAGTTAAATTTTAAAAGGCATTCTCTTATTCTTTTCTGTGCTTCTCTTCTTCCTTCTTTGGCAGGATATTTTAATTTTTTTCCATTTTTCCCCTTGTATCATCTTTCTTATCCCACCAAATTAAAGCATATAAAACTGGCTTCATCAGGAAGAATGTGGCAAAGTGAAAAGAGTTTGAGTGTTATTAGATTTTGTATATAAATGCTATTCCTACATCAAGAAGGTTAGACATAGAGAGGAACTTGTACAAGAGACACAAAGAGAAAAAAATCCTGCCTTCTAGAGTGATTGGGGAATGACTGGGCCATTCTTTCTGACTGGGGGCTGAAGATGCAAAAGAGAAGAAATCTGTGATGTTCTAGACAATGTGCCAATACCAGATTCCCTGGCAAACTTATGAAGAGCATCAAGCCCTAGACAGAGAAGAGCTACAGGAGGCTTCCAAGGAGATGAGACCACAAGCAGCAATGCAAATATTCACGTGCCTGAAGCATGGCACAGAAGAAGCTGAGAGATGTGAAGTCAAGGATGCCATTTAGATCTGGCCATCAGACATTTCATAATAACATTTATAGACAGATACGCCATGAGTACATGCCTCTCCCACCCCACCTCCATCTCTCACACACTCCACAATGTGTAATTCTAGCACCCTGGTAGAAAAGAGGAGTTGGAGCATTGATATGATGAGTCTGGCTCCTAACCAACTGGTATAATGAAGTCTGCAAAAACTGATTAATTCCCATTGGGGAAAAAAAATCACATTTCTGCATACCCACATTGTTTTCCTTCTTTCTCTCCCAAGCAAACTATTTTTCAATCACTTTAACAATATTTATTCAAAACATACCATGTTCCAGGCAATGCCAGGATACCATAGCTATAATCCCTATCCTCATGGAGCATAGTCTAACAGGAGACTCAGACCTTGAATGAATAATAATAGCTAAGACTGTACATGGTAATTACTATGTGAGAGGCATGTCTATAAATCCTTTATTCCTTTTGGTTCATTTTCTCTTCCTACCAACCTGAAAGTCATACAACTGGTATCCTTATTTGGTTCACCCTCTATTTTCATTGAGACTTTAAAACAAAAAATTGTTAACCAGGTATTTGAGGTTAGAAAAAGCCAAAGGGGGACATTTAGTCAACAGAGATAGAAATCTCAGGAAGCAGCTAAAATCCATAGGCTGAGGGTGTGATAGTCAAACCAAAGTGACTCCATTTTGTTTAGTAACTCCATTTTGTAAAACAACCATGCCAAGTAGAAGGGTCATGACCAGGGCAAGATGTTCTTTTCCTTTTGCTATAGAAACCTTTAAGAACACGTAACTACCTAATGGGGCATTGTTTCTGTAACTAGGGTAATGAGGCTCTGTTTTTGTAACTGAGGTGACTGGGCTAATTATGATTGGCTAAGCGCCCCTCCACCTGACTGAACTCTCCCACTTCTGTAACCTGGCTTGCTTGCATTGGCTAGACCCACAAACATCCCTTTTGCGGTTTTCAAGCTTATAAGGAGTGCCCTTGCAATTGTTCAGGGCTGATCAGGGGAACAGCTTTATGTTCTGGACAGTCACCACCGGTGTGCTTCAATAAAGGCTTAATTTGATTATACGTGAGTGGTCTGGAAGTCAGTTTATGAAACCCTGGGAAGATGCTTTAACTATAACAAGGGAACACAAGGAAAAGGTCAGGTTACTGGAAGGCTGGATGAGGGATCCCTTGGAACTGAGACCCAGATATCTGAGGAGGGATTGCTTAGTTATTGTTGGCCCTACAAGAGCTCCAAGGAGGGGTTCCAAGAAATTTAAGTTTATCCCTGGAGGGAAGGGACACTGTTCAGGTGGTGTTGGTATCTCCATGGGAGCATCATGAGGCTGGTTCTGGAAGTGGGATTGGGGACCATAAAATGGAACCCATTGTAGCACTGAAATCTAATGAAGAACTGCAAGAGGCACAGGAGTTAGGAAGAAATGTGTTTCTTTCTCTTCCTCCAACCTTCCAGTGTCCCTGCTGTATTCCTTATTGGCAGCTTAACAGGCAGCTACTTTGCAAAGGCAGAATCATAAAGCAGAGCAGATAACTGTGCATTTCAAGATGGGTGACAATCATTTAATAACCAGTGCAGCCTTGGCTTTGGCCACTTGGCATCTGTGCACTAATCAATTAAACTATGATTTCAGCATACGCATCCTAAAAAGGTTAGGTTATCTTATAAGACACAACATATATATTTGGACTCTATTTAAAAAGAAAGATAATTTTATGCTTTTGCTTAATAAGATGCATTTATCCTTAATACAAATAAAGACACCCTTACCCTTTCTCTGAGTAAGGAGGAGAAAAATTCTTAAAACTTATCTCTATTTCTCTAATAGCCTATATACTAATTCCTGTCCAATGGTTAATATTTTTCAAATCCAATAAATTCCACCTGTCAGTTGCCACCAATTATTATATAAAAAATAGAGAGAAGACTAAAGTTATGACAAGAAAGGAAAAGAGGCATAGTTGCCCAGTCTTTGCCTTTGTGACCAATAATGAGACTGTAAAAGCCTCCTTTTTCTACTTACCAATTCTGTTTTTCTTTTCTCTCAATCAGAACCTCACCAGGTAAGGTTTATTGACCTGTTGGGATAATGCCAACTTTATTCTTGTAGGATTCAAATATTCAGCCACCCTCCTTCTGTTAATTCCGGAGTTTTATATTTATTTTATTATTGCACAGAAAGAATTCAGTAGCCCTTCAGAGAATCTCATGTATTCCAGACATAGTCATTTCTACCTTATTGTGCAACCTCACTCCAATTCCCCTTCAGCAATCAGGATCAGTTTTCTCAGAGAGTAGAAAGACCTCCCTTCCTACCTATAGTTTCAGTGGCACAGGATCCTAAAATAGTCATACTGTGCGAGCTTTGAAATCAACTGAATCACTGTTATATTTCTTATTGGAAACATTTCTTCCTCCACAATTAAGTCTTCCAATGAGCAAAAATGAAAATTTTAGGGGTGGAAAAATGTGTCCCCATTTCCACATTTCGATTCTTGGACCTATGTATTTGGACTATAGGAAAAAGCAAAACCAAATATTAGTTACTTATGCCCACAATGCACCTCATAAGATGCACTCTAATCTATTTAGAGCATTTACACTGAAATCATAGTTTGGTTGAGATTTCACTGGATATTTTCACTATTCCATCAGGCTAGTTGCTTCAGGTAATAAGGTTCATGGTAAGATAAGCAATTTCCATGGATGTGAGGACATTCCTGTTCTTCCTTTAACTTGGCTTGCTTGCATTGGCTAGACCCCCAAAAGTCCCTTTTGCAGTTTTCAGGCTTATAAGGAGCACCCTTACAATTGTTCAGGGCTGATCAAGGTAACAGTGAATGAGTTAATTGCTTGGAAAAACAAATGCTATGTGAAATATCTTGATAGAGAGTAATTAATTCTGTAAGTTCACAATTAATGGTGATGGCAGAAACACTATTAGTAGAATTACATATTCAATTACATATTAGTAGAATATACCTATCCAAAGTAGATGCTTATTCCACAATCTTTTCATGCTGTAATGGATTTAACACAGCCAAGCTGTTAGCAAATAGCCATGAATTAATATAAATCTATCCAGATGAAATGGATAATCAAATGTTCTTACCATTGGAGAATTTTTCATTATTTTCTTTTAGGAACACCCTTGATTGGAGTTTAAGGATTAAGCTGTCAACTTTTTGTTGTTGATGAATCTCCATTTAAAAATCTAGTCTCTCCCTTCTAAAATTGTTAGTCATAAAAAGCAACAGAGAAACTATAGACGTGCAACAGAGGAAAGGCCGTAACCTAGCAGAACTACATGCTTCTGCATCTAAATCTGCCATCCTGATATGCTTGAGTTTGTTCTCTTTTTGGCCATTTTTCCTTAAGCCAGATTGCTATTGTACATGCCCAATTTTGTGTCTCAATAACCCATAAAATCCAGTAATGAGAATTTCAGGTGTCAGGATTGCTTGATTATTCATAGTTCAAGGAATTGAGACCTGAGGCAATTAAATTAGTTGTCAAAGTCATAGAAGTAGGAAACAATAGATATAAAAATTCAAACTTAGCAGTCTTCTAGAATATTTACTCATAATATTTATGTTACAAACAACTAAGAAGATACATTGATAATAAAAGTAAGAAAAATACAGAAAATTACAAAAACCAGAAGACAATTCAAACTTTCCTTTTAGAAAAGATCTTCATGATAAACACTTCCCAAATACCCTTCATTTTGCAAAACTGAAACTCTGTATTCACAAAAACAGTACTCCCCATTCTTTCTACCTAATTTCTTGGCAACTACATTCTACTTTTTGTTTTCTGTGAATTCAATCATTCTGGGTACCTCAAATAAGTAGAATCATGCATGCATTATTTGATCTTTGGTGTCTGGATTATTTCACTTGGCATTTATTTTCATGATTCATCCGTGTTGTAACATGTGCCAAAATTTTCATCTTTTTAAAAGCTAAATAATATTCCATTGTAGGAGATACCACTTTTTGTTTACTCATTCATCTGTCAGTACACACTTCAGTTGCTTCCACCTTTTGCTTATGTGAATAATGCGACATAAATATGGATGTACAGATATCTGTTCAAGCCCTTGCTTTCAATTTTTCTTTTTTCTTACTTTTAATACTGAAAAACTTAAGCCTTTTTACTTATAAATAATAATTGTATATCTTTAAGGGGGTACAGAGTGATGCTTTGGTACACTTATACTTTGTTAATTGATCAAGCCAAGATATTTAGGTTATCCATCATCTCAAACATCCTTTGTTTATGATGATAACACTCAAATATCCACTCATCTAGGTATGGGGAAGTCAGGATGCATTGGGTAGGGGTTTAAAATTGTTCTTAAGAGGAACATCTCTGAAGAGAAAATGAGAAAATGAGTTTAGCTTTGTGCAGTAAATTTGTAGTTGACAAAACAAAGAGAACAAAAAGAAGAGAACTTTCTGAGGAAAAGAAGTGAGAAACTAAATATGTTTTTGAGCTGTGTAATACAAAGATGAAGCAATAGATTGTCATGAATTAAAAGTGGCTATGAGAGCCTTGAGATTTTTTTTTAAAGAGAGAGAGAGAATTTTAATATTTAGTTTTTAGTTTTCAGCAGACACAACATCTTTGTTTGTATGTGGTGCTGAGGATCGAACCCGGGCCGCACACATGCCAGGCGAGCGCGCTACCGCTTGAGCCACATCTCCAGCCCCGAGCCTTGAGATTTGATGTAAAAAAAGACGATACTGAAGATTCTTAAAGATTATGACAGAGAAGCCACAGGGAAAATCACTTTTGAAGATTTTAATGAAGTTGTGAAAGACTGTATATTGGAAAGAGATCCACATGAAGAAAATACAGACAGCATTTAAACTGCTTGATGATAATGCTTCAGGTAAAATAAGCTTGAGGAATTTGCAACATGTTGTAAGAGAATTGGGTGAAATTTTGAGTGATAATAAACTTCAGACTACGATAGAAATGTGATAAAGATTGTGGTGGAGAAATAAATCAAGAGGAGTTCATTGCTCTTATGACTGGTGACATTTAAAGAATTACAAGGATAAACACTAAGAATGTTGCAATTACTACCTTCCATTCTATTTTTGTACCGAGAGCAATGTTAAAAAAGAAATCTATTCCATTTTTTTTCCCCAAAAGGGCCAAAATTAAGCATCTTCTGTATTTATGTTTTACTATTAAATTTCTTTGTATAAGCAGTGCTGTTAGTACAGAAATGGGTTAGCATTGTATTCATAATATATATTTCTATAAAAAGTTTTAAAAATTGAATCATGATATATATTCTTTCAGGATTTTTTATTTAACATTAATTATTACTTTTGGTGCATACTCTTTTGACTTTCACTAATAAATGTTTATTAGTATCTTAAAGTTGGGCATATTTTCTATTTTACTTTGCTTTCTAAAATCTGTTAACCTTTTTAATAGAATATTCTAAAATATTTTTACATTCTTACTAGTTTCTGAAGCAAAGATCAAAATATAAATAGTAATAGAATAATACATTTTTTCCAATACTAAAATCTCATCAAATTTGACATTGTTTCAATATTAGATGACTCAACATAGGCCTCATTTCTTCTTAAAGAGTCATGTCTTTGAATTTGGAGGGCATAAGTATTGTGCATATGGGTCTGACCCACTTATCCTTCTGTTCTTGAACTCTTGGCATGTTAACATTAAGAATGAAAGTTAAATCTGAATATTTCTTCCTTAAATTAATTGAATGAATAAAGTTTGAATTATCTGACTTCATGAAAAAATAAAAGATTTAAATTTTGATCTTTTAGAATATATGAAAATATAAAATGGTAAGCCACAGAAATAAATATGGTTATGGTTTACCAATACTCTGGATCCAAGATGGCAGGCTAGAGTGAAGCTGCATTCTGTGTCACTCCAGGACCTAGGATTGAAATAGTGGGAATACTGTTTCTCTGAAAGTGTTTAGAGGACCCCTCACAGCTGCTCCCACACAGGAATCATGGCTTTAATAAGACTCCTATAGCACAATAAATAAAATCAAGAATCAATAAATGGGATGGATTCAAACCAAAAAGCTTCTCAGCAAAAGAAGCAATCAGTGAGGTGAATTCAGAGCCTACATCTTGGAAGCAAATTTTTACCACATGCACATCAGATAGAGCACTAATCTCTAGAATAGATAAAGAACTAAAAAATCTTAACACCAAAAAATAAAATAAAAATAAACCAATGAATAAATGGGCCAAGGAACTGCACAGACACTTCTCAGAAGTGTTGGGCATATTTTCTACCAACAAACATGAAAAAGTGTTCAACATATCTAGCAATTAGAGAAATGCAAATCAAAATTACTCTAACATTTCATCTCACTCCAGTCAGTATGGCAGCTATCAAGAATACAAACAATAAGTGTTGGCGAGGATCTGGGGGAAAAGGTACACTCATACATTGCTGGTGGGACTGCAAATTGGGGCAACCAATATGGAAAGCAGTATGGAGGTTCCTTAGAAAACTTGGAATGGAACCACCATTTGACCCAGCTATCCCACTCCTCAGTCTATACCCAAAGGACTTAAAAGCAGCATACTATAGTGACACAGCCACATCAATGTTTATTGCAGCACAATTCACAATTTCTAAATTGTGGAAACAATCTAGATGCCCTTCAGTAGATGAACTGATAAAGAAACAGTGATATATGTACACAATGGAATATTACTTACCACTAAGAGAGAATAAAATCATGGCATTTGCAGGCAAATAGATAGAGTTGGAGAATATTATGCTAAGTGAAGTAAGCCAATCCCAAAAAACCCAAATACTGAATATTTTCTCTGATATGAGGATGCTGATCCATAATGTGGATGCAGGAAAGAGCATGGGATGAATGGAGGAACTATAGATAGGGCAAAGGAGAGGGAAGGGTGGGGGCAGGGGGGTTGGGAATGAGATGGACATCATTACCCTAAGTACATGTATGAAGACACGAATGGTGTGACTCTACTCTGTGTACAACCAGAGATATGAAAAATTGTGCTCTATTTGTGTACTATGAATTGAAATGCATTCTGCTGTCATATATAACAAACTAGAATAAATAAATGAAGTTTTAAAAAATTTTTAAAAGTTATTATCATCCAAAAAAAAAAATTCTGTGATTCTGTGATTCACCGGGAAACAGCAGATAGACTTTCCAGGTATGGGAGGGCTCTTCTGCCTTGTAAAATTTTGTTAAGGAGAAACAAATGATATGGTAGATAGGTCATAGAAAAGTGATATCTATTCTAGGCCTTTACTAATGTGGTTCCTGATTATATGAGCTCTCTTGGGAAGAAGGTTGGGTTGTATATTTCAGTGTCTTTTTAAAAAACTTTTTGTCTTAAATTTAATATAATTTGAGGCACTGTAAATGCTGTGAGCTTCCTAGAGGATTATATTAAGATTTATCCACTAGAAATTTAATAGAAAACTAGTAGGGATTACTAGAACAGTTGTGATATTTCGAAGAATTCTCTGGAAAACAAGGTAATTTTTCACATTGAGTAGAACTTAATTTGAATGTGAAATCAATGTTACAATAGTAATTATATTCAAAGCAACACACAGTAATCAAAATTTAAAAATTTTATTACTTATACTGATGATTGCCTTCTGTGTCTTGATCATAAAATATATTGATTTCCAGGAAATTGAAGAATAAAACATTAAAGCAAATCTAGAAAAAAATCCACCTTCTAGCTATTTGTATCATACAATGTTGTTAATTATTATCACCCCTGTATAATAGACCACCAACACTTATTCCTCCTACCTAGCCATGACTTTGTACCCTTTAAGCAATCTCTCCCCATCCTTTCTCTACCATTCTCTCCCTGGCCTCTAGTAACTAACCACTATAATTCTCACATTCTTTTACATATATTTCCAAAAATTGAATTGTGAGTCATCTTCTAATTCTATTTAATTTTTTGAGAATTTGCTACACTGTGTTTTACATAGGCTACTACAAATTTTTACATTCCAACAAAAAAAATGCATGAGTTTCAACTTTTCTGCATACTTCTTAAGAGTTGCTATTTTCCATTTTGTGGGGTTTTTTTGTTTTGTTTTGTTTTGTATTTACAATAGCCATCCTAATGGATATGAAATGATAGCTCACTGTTGGTTTTTTGTTTGTTTTTAACTGAGGAGCAAAATTGTTCCTGGTGTTCCCAAGAAAACCACAGATCTAGAGTATGAGCCACACAAAGGCCCACATTCTCACTGTGTTTTTGATTTGCATTTTTCTAATGATTAGTGATATTAAGCATCTTTTCCTATGTTTATTCACCACACATATTTTCTTGAGAAATATCTACTCAAGACCTTTGTACATTTTTGGTGGGGGCATGTTACTGGGAATTGAACTCAGGGGCACTTGACCACTGAGCCACATCCCCAGCCCTATTTTGTATTTTATTTAAAGACAGGGTCTCACTGAGTTGTTTTGTACCTCACTTTTGCTGAGACTGGCTTTGAACTCCTGATCCTCAGCCTTCCAAGCCACTGGGATTATAGGCATATGCCACCCTACCTGGCTCCTTTATCCGTTTTTAATCAGATTGTTTATTTTATGTTGCTGAAATGTAGAAATTCTTTATATATTCAGGATATCACTCACATCACATACATGAGTTTCCATTCCATGAGTTGTCTTTTCTGTTGATTCTGTTAAATTTGTCCTTTAAATGCAGTTTTTAATATTGATATAGTCCAATTTATCTACTATCCTATACTTTTGGCATCATATTCAAATAAATCATTGACAAATACAATGTCATGAAGATTTTCTCTCATGTTTTCTTCTATGAGTTTTATATTTGATGTCTCTTATTTGAACCTTTGATCCATCTTGAGTTAGTTTTCACATATGGTATGAAATAAGGATTTAACTTCACTCTTGTGCATATGGATATCCAGTTTTCCCAACATTTATTGAAAAGACTGTATTTTTCTCCATTTAATGGTTTTAATGCTAAGATGACAATCATTTGAACATATATGCAAAGGCTTATTTATTGACTTCTATTCTATTACAGTGTTCTATACATTCATCTTATGCCAATACCATATTGTTTCAATTACTAGAGCTTTGTAATGAGTTTTAAAATCAGGAGCCATGAGATCCCAATTTTGTTCTACCTTTTCAAGGAAGTTTTGACTATTTGTGATCTCTTAAGAGTTCATATAAATTTTAATATTCTATTGATTCTACTAAAAAAAAAACTTGTATGTTTGAAGTTGGAGCCCTGGGATTACTGAAACCAAAGTTCAGCCATTCTTTAAAGATTTTTAACTTCTTGTTGACTCCATATATTAGAACTAGTCCATATATTAGAACTGTTTTAAATTCAAATAAATTGTGAAGATAGTACAGGCAGTTCTGTTACACCTGCACCAAGGTACCCATTGTTGTTAACATCCTGACTCACTGTGGTATGTTTGTCATGATTAATGAACCAATATTGATACATGATTTTAATCTTAGTAAATATTTTACTCATATTTTCCTAGTGTCACCTCATGTCCTTTTTCTGTCCAGGACAACTGCATTACATTTAGTTGTTTTGTCTCCTTAGGCTCCTTGAGACATCATGGTTTTTTAGATCATTTTTGTCTTTCATGACCTAAACAGTTTTGAAAAATATTGATCAAATAGTTTGTGTTCATCTAACAGCTTCCTCATGGTTGTATTGGCGATAAGTATTCTTGGGAAGAAGACTAAATGAACAAAACCATTTTCTTCCAACCATATGAAGGGAACTATTGACATAGCTTATTATATAATCTATCACTCAGTCTTGGTCATCCGGCTGAGAGAATTTGTCAGGTTTTTCTACTACGGTAGAGACCCCCTCCACACTTTTCACACTATGCTTTTTGGATGTCACTGTGCACAGCCCATGCTTAAGGGCTCAAGTTACATTTGGTTAAATATGGGGGTGTATCTACATAAATTAGTTGAAATTTTTCTACATACAGATTTGTCCACTCTCCCCTCATTTCTTTCTTTTTGTTGTTTCTCAATTACTTATTTTTATCATTTAAACTCACAGGTATTTATTGAATTCATATATTTAGGTTGTTGTTCAACTTTTTTTACTTTTAGGCCATTGGGAGATCTCTCCATTTGTTTCCCTGTCCCTTTGATATATCTCCATCATGTTTTCAGACTCATCATTTTAATTTGCTGCTCCATTCCTAGCAGCAACTATTTCTCCAAGAACCTCTGATTTTTTCTTTTGGAGAATGATATTAAAAACCAAGGTGTGAAAAAAAAAATAAAGAAACCAAGGTCTGAGGGTTAAGGGTGCTCATTACTCTTAATAGCACTATACCTAGACCCTCATTTGACATGCAAGGAGATAAACATTTGTATAACATATAAATGTACATATTTATAAATTTTTCTATATACATCCATCTGCGTCTATACCAAATTGATATAAGCTCATACTGATGTCTCCAATAGAAGTGATTTGTTCATTCCATCTACATTATTAAATTTGTGAGCATGGAGTCACTTGTAGTACTCCCTTATTACCCTCTTAAGGAAATTGGAATCAGCAATCAACCATCTTTTTATTTCTCATACTGTTACTTTATGTTCTCTCACTCTCACTCTCCTCTTTTTCTTAATTAGCCTGGCTAGAGGTTTATCATTTTTAAAAATCTTTCCAAAGAACAAGCTTTTGACTTGTTTTGTTTGATCTCAGCTTTTCTGTTCTTGATCCAGTTAATTGATTTCTTCTCTAAGTTTGGCTTATGTTTTATTCTGCCTGTTTTAGGCTTACAATGCTCATTTTCTTATTTCCCAAAGTGGGTGCATGAGAATTTCAACTTTTCTACATCCTTCCTAACAGTTGTTATTTTCTGTTTTATTGTTTTATTTTTGACAATAGCCATCCTAATGGATATGAAATGATAGCTCATTGCAGTTTTTTGTTTTCTTGGTTGGTGTTTGTTTGTTTGTTTGTTTTTAACTAAGGAGCCCAGTTTTGCTTTCTTGTCCTAGGTAGATATCTTCCAGTACCATACCTTGAGAGAAGAAATCTTTGTCTCTGATTACAGGTGTAAAGTACTTGCTCTTCTACCTTAACTGTGTTAACTATGTTTTTTTCATAAAAACCTTTGATTTAGTTGAAGACATCTTCTGTTCTTTCTAGTTTATTGAGTGTTTTGTTGTGAAAAAATAATATCCTTTTCCAGATGCTTTTTCTGCATCTGCTGATAAAGAGTTTGTAACCACAACTCCTCTTGTAACAGTATCTTTGTTATACGTGAGACATGACTAATGATTTTATTATATATCAAGCCTGTAAAATTACCAACAATATCCTAACTGCAAAAAAAGATAAGCATGTCTTCCACCTTGACAGGTCAGATTTGTTAATACAAAATTATGCTATTTAAATTACTGTGCCTTCTACTTAGTTTTTAGCCTATTTTCAAATTACTTTATATTCCTATTTAAAAATCAAAAAAGAAAAATGAACCAAAATGTGAATTATTCAAAACAAGACTGTTACAGGAGATCTTTGGTAAATTTTTAAAAATATTTTTAGCTCTCTCTCTTGAGATTCCCTGTCTGTTCACTCATTTCCTTTAAGTCCTTGAAAATATTCACAAGATTTTTTAATCTAGTCTGCTAATTCCAATATCTGTATTTTTGTAAGGTCTTTTTTCCTGATTTCATTTCTAAACAAATAAATAAGCATATTCTAGAAAAGAGCATCCACCCCATTTTTAGGACTAGATAATATATCTAAAAGCCAGAATTCTCTACTGTTAAAATTTTGGTGAATAAAAAGTGTGGTTGATTGAGAGAAATGTGATAATGGGTAGGTAGATAGTAGAAATTTCACTGAATATATTTTAACATGAGTTTGTGTTGATAAATTTGCATTAATGTTATCATCTCTTGTGGAGGCATGGTATTTCAATATATTTCGATATATGAATGTTATCACATTTGATTCAAACAATCTTGGTTGTTCCACTTTTATACTTTTATTACTGACAATTCTCTGAAGCTTGTTTCTTCACTTCTATTTATTTATTTATTTATTTATTTTTCTTGCCTCATTCAAGTTGCCCATTAAGGCAACTCCTGTTTAGCAGAATGCAAGTCTCCAGAGAAGTAAATAACTATGAGTTACCATAAACCAACACTTAATGGAGTTGGGTATACTAATCAAGAGAAAGACACTAAAGAGTAGACACTAAAATCAAATCAAAACCATCCACTACGTTGATTCAGAATTGTTGCTTTGTTTTGTTTTGTTCTATTTGCAGTACTGAGAATTGAACCCAGTGATGCTTAACCACTGAGGTACATTCCGAACACTTCTAGTTTTTATTTTGAGAAAGGGTCTCAAAAGTTACTGAGGCTGGCCAAGAACTTGCAATCTTCCTGCATCTGTCTTCCAGGTTACTGGAAGTTACTGGGATTATAGGCATGTGCTCCATGCCCAGCTGATTCAGAAGTAGTTTTAAAGTTTGAAACACAAAGTGAAATAATGTGTTTCCCCTCTTCCTCTCCCTTTCCCTTTTCTCCCCCCTCTCCCTCTCTCTGGCTCCCTACACATTCTCTCTCCTCCCCTACCTCTTCTACCCCACTAGACTGACCTCTCCCATCCCCATGATTCAAAGGGTAAGAGGGCCCACATACATCAGGAGTCCATGCCTTAAACTCAAAATATTATGTTACATTGGCTTTTGCAATCTGCTTGCCTATTTTGAAAAAGTTGTCTTCTGTCTTTTTTTATTCTGACCCTGTAAAATTCAAATTGAGAATTCTTTAGAAAAGATGCATTCTCCAGCACAGATCAAAACAAAGGGTAAACATCACTTCTCAAGTAGAGAGGCAGTTCACTTAAGAACTTCATGTGGCATAATAGAGAAAAGGCTCATGGGAATCCAGGATCAAGGACTACAGTGGGCCTCCTAAAGAGAGAAATGCTAGGGTTATTTTGTATCCAAAGCTGTTCCATCTTGCCCACAGCTGTGCTTCTGCCCACATAAGTGTTGCTTGGTTTCTATTTGCTTTGCTCAATGTTTGCCTGCTTCTCTTCCTTCCATTATCTTTCTGCTATTTAACATCTTCAGCTTAGCTTACTCATGACTTCATCTTAAACAGGGTGCTTTGTTACCCAAACACTTCTCCATGCTATCTCTCTGCATTCTATCATCTTTACCTACTGTTGAAGGCCATTTGTATGTTTTCCTTATTCCCATAAGAAGAAACTGAGTAGTGATCTTTGAACAAGGCCTCCATTCCCAGTCCAATCACCTAATTCAATAATGTCCCCAGGGTTACCTGGCCAGCAAAGGCCATGATAATCCAAGCCAATTCCACTCACATCAAATTATCTCTCAAATCTCAGTTTCCATAGACTGATGTCCCCCTAAAATTTTCCTTGATGCCTTATCCCTATGTCTGTACATTTTTTTGTTTGCTTGTTTTTTGGCCTGAAATCATCCCAAAAGCTCTATCAGAGTAAGATTTGACTCATGTTGCCAGCGAACCTTGGGAAGCTGGGGTTAGCTCTCTTGTACCTGCAGAACCCATGGTCAAAATGACTGTGTCAGGAAGTTGTGAGGCTAATTCAAAGAGAGTTCCAACCCAGAGGAGTGGGTGTAGATGAGGATAGAGTATGATCTCAGAATTCTCAGGACAGTCTTGGAATAATTTTGGTTCATGAATTTGCATTTTCAAATAGGAGATAATAAATAAACAAGTCTGAACCTATTCACAGCAGCAGCAGCATGAAAAAAGTAAAACTCCCTGCCTGCAGTGGTACAGCTGGCTTTCTCACTCCCTATTGACCAGGAGAGGAGAACAAAATACAAGCTTTGGGGAAGAGGTAAAATAGGTAGTGAGTTAAAGAAAGATCTCAAGTCCAGGAATGATGTAGAACTAGAGTCCCTCAGGGAGGTTGCAATAGTTACTGTGTTGGCAACAGATAAGCTCTGTCCTCTTATTAAAATTCATGAAGTTGATGTCCTCACAGAAGGTCATACAGGACAATCTTGAATAATGATACATACTCTTCCCTGAGGAGGTGAAAGAGGGGAAATACAACTGAAAATACAACTGAAATGACCCCTTTTTATCTAGATCCTCACTAACCTTCTCCAGGCCCAAATGAGTTACGAGACTAGGTCTGCTAATTACTGACTTAGAGAATGGATTCTATTCCCTAACTGGTCAGGGATATCAGCCTCCCCTTCACCCAATTTTGTCTTAGGAAAAAGTTCATCATTTCCATCCCTCTACATGAGCACCCATCCTTATCCACCCCAGTCACCTACTCATTGTGAAAGCCAAAGAGCACCACTGCTTCTAAGAGAAGAGTTAGTCATTTTCCTGCCCCTTTATACCCACATTACCATTTTTCATGAGTACATAAAAGTTCTCGGTAGCACAGAATTGCCTATGCTTCAGGTTGCAGGACTTCATGCTTCCATAGCAGAATCCAAGATGATATGTTTTACATTTATAGCATACTGTTGCAGTATCTGCCAGATACAGAAAGAGGTGCTTAGATGACCCAGTCTGGAGAAGTTTCTCTGGGCTTGAGATCTTCTTTGCAGGGACTCGCTATTGCCTAGGGCTTCCTAACTTTACTGGGTTAGGACTCCTTTGATAATCTTATGAGACATAACCTTTACAGACACAAACCAAATGTTTTATAACATTTCAGGAGTTGGGGGTTCCAGAAAAATTTATCCAAGGACCTCAAGTAATAAACTCTTTATCTAGACTGATGATTTTATTCAGTGATGGGTAAAAGGAAGAAAAGAAGGGTATTTAAGCCTCCTTTACTCCAAGAAATGGACAAAATATGATTGGGAAAAGATAAAACTCCAAAGATTCTATAGCAAGAGTGGATTTTTGCCCTCTCTGAAGATGGAAGGGAGGTTTATACCTAAACGTGTCACAAATGACCTGTCTGCCGGGATTTTAAACCAGATGTGGACTTACCTTTTACAGAGTTTTGAAACTCAGCTGTAAAGAGAAGGAAAAAAAGAATCTTTCGTCATAATATCACAGACATCTATCAAAGCCCCACGAGCCAATTTTGGAGACTTCCCCTTCCCCAGGGTCTGTCCCTCTCTTAACCAACCACAAGCTACCATGTTAATCTTCAAGACTTACCCCAATAGGGGCAGAACAGGAAGGCTGTGCCCAGAAGAAACAGAAGAAACATTCTGGAACTTCTGTCATGTGCAGCTTCCTATGGAAGGTGCTGATTGTTCTCTCCTTTGATCTGTTCTTGGGCTGTTCATCTTAATGATAAAATCATAAAATTTCAGGGCCACATGGTACTTTCATGTTCCCAAAACCAAGACACTAAATATGGTTCCCTCATAGTAGTTCAAAGGATTTTCACTCTGATTTTGCACAAATCCTCCCATTAAAATAAAACTGTGTTCTTCCTGAGTCTCAAACAATCTTCCTGATGGCTCCTACTTCAGAGTTGTAGGTCTTAATAAGGGAGGTGTTCTTTAGAGCTTCCTATGCCCCATCCTTGTAAGGTATTTGATAGCAAATCTCATCCATTCTCCTCACCTGGGTTCATTTTTTTCCATCTCCATTGCCATTATTATAATCTAATCCATTACTATTTCTTGCCTGGAACAAGAAATAGTCATATTTTTTTCTCCTTGCTTTCTATTCTTGCCCTCTTACAATTATTTCTCCACAAAGCACCCAGAGAACCCTTTATATATCATAGATGCCACACCCCTTCTCAAAGTCCTCCAATAGTTTCTCTTCATATTTATAAGAAAATTCAAAGCTCTAATAGCAAAAAAAAAAAAAAAATCCTTCCCCAATCTGAGCAATGGTCACCTCTTTAATGTCTTTTCCTACCTTATTCCCCTTGCTCACTCAGATCCCTGCTCAAATGTCACCCTCTCAAATAGAGCAGCATTTCCTCTATTCTCTACTCTTTTCCCTATTTTGTTTTTACAGCAATTCTCACTACCTCACTTCGTGTGTCTAACTGTTCACTTATTGACACCTCTACTAGAACAAAGCAAGTGCTTTGCTTTATTTACATGGCACACCCAGAAGCTAGATGCTTGGAACACACAAAATAGCCAATAAAGATTTGTAAGGTTGGGCTGAGGCTGGGGCTCAGTGGTAGAGCAGTTGCCTCGCATGTGTGAAGCACTGGGTTTGATTCTCAGCACCACATACAAATAAATGAATAAAATAAAGGTCTGTCAACAATTAAAAAAATATTTTTAAAAAATATTTGTAAGGTAAATTAATCATAGTCTTCCCACATCCACTCCTGATTTGGATAATGTACATTAAAATTAAACTCAGATACTATTTTTACTTAAGTCTCAATAATCTAAATTTGATAATACCACAGTGTTGGCAAGATTGAAATAAAACAAGCACTGTCATAAATTGTTGGTGAGGGTATAAGTTAATACATCAGTAAGCAGGAAAATGAGACAACAGTTCTCAAAATTACAAAGATAGGGTGATCTCAACCCAGTTGTTATATGGACTTGAGACTTGCACATTTGGCAGTTTCTAGTATTTTTAAGGTAAATAATAGATAAATGACTAATTCCTTAGGAGTCCTTCATATTTACAATTAAAATGTAAGACTACAAAGTTTTTACTCAATTTTATATTACAACTTTAATCTCCTTTGTTTTATATTGATTTTCAAGGACATAGAATCAGAATAAAATAAAATTAGAATGATATGTATCTACATGTCATATAACAATTATAACAAACAATTTTAGGTATATAAATTACCATATAACATATATAGAATAATATAAAATTAGAAAAAAATAGAATAGCTGAAAATAGCTTGATCCCACATTAAACACCTCAGTCTCAGCATAACAATATTAAGATCATCACCAATTATGGTTCTAAAATAGTTTCAAATTTTTGTTTATGCTCATCAGTGTATCATTTTTATGACTATTATTCTACCCCATCCAATCATATAGCTATTGAACACTTTGCCTTTTCATCTTTATTGAGTCTCTGTTTTTCTAAGTTTATATTTAAAATTCATCAACAGCCCAAAAGTTGAGATCTCTGTAGTATTTTGATCAGAAGCAGTTTCCCCCTAATAGATTCTTTAGGAAGGGCCCATGGGAATAAAATTTTCAAATGTAGTATGCCAAAACACTTTTTGTTCTTTACACTTGAACCTGAATTCTGCCAAATACAAAATCCTTGGTTTGTATTTTCTTCTTTATGTATCATAAATACATTTCTCCACTTATAAGGGTCTAATGATTAACCAAATTCCTATCTGTCACAAGCTGTTTGATCTCTTGGATTAAAAGTTCAAAGGACTTTTTGCTTTGAAGTTGAGTAACTTTATAGTATGTCTTGGTTTACTTCATTCTAAGTAAAAACAAAAATGTCCTCAGGTAGACAACGTGCTCTTTCAATGTGAAGTTTCAATTCTTTTAAAATAATAATAATAGAAAGTTTCTTGTTATAATTTCTAATTAGTATTTGCTCTGGGGTATTTTTTTCCTTGCTTTTTTCCCAGGAAGATCGTTATTTGTGTATTGCACTTTTTTAGTAAAAAGTCATTTTTTGGAGATCCAACATGGTGGCGGGCGCAGAGAGAGATCAAGTCTCTGACCTCTTCAGCTGCGCGGGCTTAGGGAGTCATAAACCGTCTAAATGCTGTTTGCTCAGGATCACTGGGCAATGCTGAGCTGACGTGGATCTGGGGCGAACAGTCTGGGCCTCTCAGAACACACACCGAGCCCAGATCAGCTGAATTCAAGCTCCCATTCACCTGCTTCTCGCAGACAAACTGCTGTGACTCAACACTAAACGATCCCGCTGAAACAACTTGTCGGCCCTTCTGAATCTACGGAGGTTAATGCCAACCGAGCCTTCATAGGCAGTGGCCACAGGATTGAAACGGGGCTTGGGAGAGCCAGTCATGACCCACCCGTTGCATTGGTCACCCGGCAAAGGGAACAAACTGTCGCCATTTGCATGGGATACCACCATGGCAGAGAACTGACGTCACCAGAATGCGGCGGAGGAGATAACTCCATTGAAACCAGCGGCGACAGGTGTGTAACCCCCTAGCCTTCCCTCTCCACACAGTGGGGAAAACTTAAGGGCCCCTCCCAGTTCTCCCGTGAGCGCCATAGACAGACCGAGGGAATCAGGAGTGGTGCGGGACCCGCGGCGCGGAACTCCCGGCTACCGCTCCCACCAGTGCTGACAACTGAGGTCTCCTGCACCAGCTACCAGGGGCGTGGCTACCGGAGGGCAAGCAAAATTCGCTGAGGGTTCTCAGCCCTAAGCTCTACAAACTTAGGGTCTGAGGGAATGGCAAACAGGGAGAGTGTGCCCAGTCGTTCATGAAAATAGGGCTCCCAGGAGCAGCAGACCTGGCGTGTAGCCAGTATTGTGGTGAGCGTCATCTGTGAGAGGGTCTGGCTTGAGGAAAAGTGGGGAAGTGACTAGACACAAGAGAAGTCCCTAGGCACTCAGGATTGGAGACCCGCCCAGTCTGGGAGGAGGAGCTGCTGCACAGTGATTGGTTCCCGCATATTGAGAGGAGAAGCGTGGCCCGGTGGGAACAGCTCCACCTACTGGAAGAGAAGTTAATCAAACTCTAAGACTGCATTTTTAAATTTTTTTTTTAATTTGGGTTTTTTTTTCATTTTCTTTCTTTTGTTGTTGTTGTTTTTTAAATTTATTTAAAATTTTTAATTATTTTTTTAATTTTAATTTTTTTCTTTTTTTATTTTCTATTTTTTTTCTTTTGTCTTTACGTTTCTTTTCAATTTCCTTATTCCCCCTTCCTTGAATTCTACCTGCTTACTCTCATTCTCTTTAGTGACTTCTTCCCTTCCATTCTAATACCTTTCCTCCCAAGGATCAAATACATTTATAGGAGTAAACAGTAACTCAGCAGTCAAACAGAACAAGAAGTAACATGAGCAGCATGAAAAAGCAAGGAAGAAAAGGAGTACAAACAATGCAGGACAGCCTAAATATTCAGGAGGACCTAGAGGCATCAGAAAAATGGTCAAATAAAGAACTCAAGGATTACCATAGACAGATGGAATGGAACCTTAAAGAGGATATGAGACAGCAAATTCAAACAGTGAAAGAATAATTAAAAATGAATTACATAAACAGATAAAAGAAGAAATTAAGCATCTTTATCAGGAGATAGAGATTATTAAAAAAAAATCAAACAATAATTCTAGAAATGAAGGAAACTATAAACCAAATTAAAAACTCAAATGAGAGTATCACTAACAGAGTGGAGCAAGTAAAAGCCAGAACGTCAGATAATGAAGACAAAATATATCATCTTGAAAAGAGTCTAGCCAACTCAGAAAGGCTGGTAAAAAATCACGAGAAAAACATCCAAGAGATACGGGATAACATAAAAAAACCAAACTTAAGAGTCATCGGGATAGAGGAAGGTATAGAGGTTCAAACCAAGGGAATGAGCAACCTGCTGAATGAGATAATTACAGAAAACTTTCCAGAAATAAAAAAGGAAATGGATGTACAAATTTTAGATGCATACAGGACACCGAGCATACAAAATCACAGTAGACCAACGGCAAGACACATTGTTATGAAGATAGCCAATATGCAGAACAAAGAGAAAATATTAAAAGCTACAAGAGAAAGGAGGCAGATTACATTTAGGGGTAAACCAATAAGGTTAACGGTGGATTTTTCATCACAAATGCTGAAAGCGAGAAGATCCTGGAACAACGTATTTCAAACACTGAAAGACAATGGATGCCAACCAAGAATTTTGTATCCAGCAAAATTAAGCTTCAGGTATGACAACGAAATAAAAATCTTTCATGATAAACAAAAGTTAAAAGAATTTGCAGCCAGAAAACCAGCATTGCAAAGCATCTTGAGCAAAACACTACACGAGGAAGAAATGAAAAACAATAACCAAAACCATCAGTGGTAAGTGCCTCAGTAAAGACAGAGGGCGGGGGGAAAGCTAATCATGGAGAAACAAACTAAATTTAAAAAAAAAAGATAAATACTCAAACATGGCTGGAAGTACAAACCATCTATCAATAGTAACTCTAAACATTGATGGCCTAAATTCTCCAATAAAGTGACATAGGCTGGTAACATGGATTAAAAAAACAAATCCAACAATATGCTGCCTCCAGGAGACACATCTGATTGGAAAAGACATACACAGGCTGAAGGTGAAAGGTTGGGAAAAAATATACCACGCACACGGTCCTCGTAAGCAAGCAGGGGTGGCCATCCTCATATCGAATAAAATCGACTTCAAGACTAAGTTAATCAAAAGGGAACCTTCCCTGGTGGTCTAGTGGTTAGGATTCGGCGCTCTCAAAAGGGATAAGGAAGGACATTATATACTGTTAAAAGTAACCATTCACCAACAAGACATAACAATTATCAATATTTATGCACCAAATAAGGGTGCTGCGATGTTCATAAAACAAACTCTCCTCAAGTTCAAGAATCAAATAGACCACAACACAATAATTATGGGTGACTTCAACACACCTCTCTCACCATTGGACAGATCCTCCAAACAAAAGTTGAATAAAGAAACTATAGAACTCAATATCACAATCAATAACTTAGACTTAACTGACATATATAGAATATATCAACCATCATCAAGTGGATATACCTTTTTCTCAGCAGCACATGGATCCTTCTCAAAAATAGATCATATATTATGCCATAGGGCAACCCTCAGTAAATATAAAGGGGTGGAGATAATACCATGCATTTTATCTGATCATAATGGAATGAAACTGGAAATCAATGATAAAAGACGGAAGGAAAAATCCTACCTCACATGGAAAATGAACAATATGTTACTGAATGATCAATGGGTTACAAAAGACATAAAGGAGGAAATCAAAAAATTCTTAGAGATAAATGAATATACAGACACAACATATTGGAATCTATGGGACACAATGAAAGCAGTTTTAAGAGGGAAATTCATCGCCTGGAGGTCATTCCTCAGAAAAAGAGAAAACCAACAAATAAATGAGCTCACACTTCATCTCAAAGCCCTAGAAAAGGAAGAGCAAAACAACAGCAAATGTAGCAGAAGGTGAGAAATAATTAAAGTCATAGCGGAAATCAACAAAATGGAAACAAAAGAAACTATTGAAAAAATTGACAAAACTAAAAGTTGGTTCTTTGAAAAATTAAATAAGATCGACAGACCCTTAGCCATGCTAACGAAGAGAAGAAGAGAGAGAACTCAAATTACTAACATACGGGATGAAAAAGGCAACATCACAACAGATACTACAGAAATACAGAAGATAATTAGGAATTATTTTGAAAAACTATATTCCAATAAAATAGAAGATAGTGAAGACATCGATAAATTTCTTAAGTCATATGATTTGCCCAGACTGAGTCAGGAGGATACACACAATTTGAACAGACCAATATCAATGGATGAAATAGAGGAAGCAATCAAAAGACTACCAACCAAGAAAAGCCCAGGACCGGATGGGTATACAGCAGAGTTTTACAAAACCTTTAAAGAAGAATTAATACCAATACTTTTCAAGTAATTTCAGGAAATAGAAAAAGAGGGAGCTCTTCCAAATTCATTCTATGAGGCCAACATCACCCTGATTCCGAAACCAGACAAAGACACCTCAAAGAAAGAAAACTACAGACCAATACCTCTAATGAACCTAGATGCAAAAATCCTCAATAAAATTCTGGCGAATCGGATACAAAAACACATCAAAAAAATTGTGCACCATGATCAAGTAGGATTCATCCCTGGGATGCAAGGATGGTTCAATACACGGAAATCAATAAATGTTATTCACCACATCAATAGACTTAAAGATAAGAACCACACGATCATCTCGATAGACACAGAAAAAGCATTCTACAAAGTACAGCATCCCTTTATGTTCAAAACATTAGAAAAACTAGGGATAACAGGAACTTACCTTAACATTGTAAAAGCTATCTATGCTAAGCCTCAGGCTAGCATCATTCGGAATGGAGAAAAATTGAAGGCATTCCCTCTAAAATCTGGAACAAGACAGGAATGCCCTCTACCACCACTTCTATTCAATATAGTTCTCGAAACACTGGCCAGAGCAATTAGACAGACGAAAGAAATTAAAGGCATAAAAATAGGAAAAGAAGAACTTAAATTATCACTATTTGCGGTCTACATGATTCTATACCTAGAAGACCCAAAAGGGTCTACAAAAAAACTACTAGAACTAATAAATGAATTCAGCAAAGTGGAGGATATAAAATCAACACGCATAAATCAAAGGCATTCCTGTATATTAGTGACAAAACTTCTGAAACGGAAATGAGGAAAAACACCCCATTCACAACATCCTCCAAAAAAATAAAATACTTGGGAATCAACCTAACAAAAGAGGTGATAGATTTATACAATGAAAACTACAGAACCCTAAAGAGAGAAATAGAAGAAGATCTTAGAAGATGGAAAAATATACCCTGTCCATGGATAGGCAGAACTAACATCATCAAAATGGCGATATTACCAAAAGTTCTCTATAGGTTTAATGCAATGCCAATCAAAATCCCAATGGCATTTCTTGTAGAAATAGATAAAGCAATCATGAAATTCATATGGAAAAATAAAAGACCCAGAATAGCAAAAGCAACTCTAAGCAGGAAGTGTGAATCAGGCGGTATAGCGATACCAGATTTCAAACTAAATTACAGAGCAATAGTAACAAAAACAGCATGGTACTGGTACCAAAACAGGCAGGTGGACCAATGGTACAGAATAGAGGACACAGAGACTAATCCACAAAGTTACAACTATCTTATATTTGATAAAAGGGGCTAAAAGCATGCAATGGAGAAAGGATAGCATCTTCAACAAATGGTGCTAGGAAAACTGGAAATCCATATGCAACAAAATGAAACTGAATCCCCTTCTCTCGCCATGCACAAAAGTTAACTCAAAATGGACCAAGGAGCTTGACATCAAATCTGAGACTCTATGTCTGATAGAAGAAAAAGTTGGCTCCGATCTACAAATTGTGGGGTCGGGCTCCAAATTCCTTAATAGGACACCCATAGCACAAGAGTTAATAACAAGAATCAACAAATGGGACTTACTTAAACTAAAAAGTTTTTTCTCAGCAAGAGAAACAATAAGAGGTAAATAGGGAGCCTACATCCTGGGAACAAATTTTTACTCCTCACACTTCAGATAGAGCCCTAATATCCAGAGTATACAAAGAACTCAAAAAATTAGACAATAAGATAACAAATAACCCAGTCAACAAATGGGCCAAGGACCTGAACAGACACTTCACAGAGGAGGACATACAATCAATCAACAAGTACATGAAAAAATGCTCACCATCTCTAGCAGTCAGAGAAATGCAAATCAAAACCTCCCTAAGATACCATCTCACTCCAGTAAGATTGGCAGCCATTATGAAGTCAAACAACAACAAGTGCTGGCGAGGATGTGGGGAAAAGGGTACTCTTGTATATTGCTGGTGGGACCTCAAATTGGTGCGGCCAATTTGGAAAGCAGTATGGAGATTCCTGGGAAAGCTGGGAATGGAACCACCATTTGATCCAGCTATTGCCCTTCTCGGACTATTCCCTGAAGACCTTAAAAGAGCGTACTACAGGGATACTGCCACATCGATGTTCATAGCAGCACAATTCACAATAGCTAGACTGTGGAACCAACCCAGATGCCCTTCAATAGATGAATGGATAAAAAAAATGTGGCATTTATACACAATGGAGTATTACACAGCACTAAAAAATGACAAAATCATGGAATTTGCAGGGAAATGGATGGCACTAGAGCAGATTATGCTAAGTGAAGCTAGCCAATCCCTAAAAAACAAATGCCAAATGTCTTCTTTGATATAATGAGAGCAACTAAGAACAGAGCAGGGAGGAAGAGTAGGAGGAAAAGATTAACATTAAACAGAGACATGAGGTGGGAGGGAAAGGTAGAGAAAAGGGAAATTGTATGGAAATGGAAGGAGAACCTCATTGTTATACAAAATTACATATAAGAGGTTATGAGGGGAATGGGAAAAAAAACAAGGAGAGAAATGAATTACAGTAGATGGGGTGGAGAGAGAAGATGGGAGGGGAGGGGAGGGGGGATAGTAGAGGATAGGAAAGGTAGCAGAATACAACAGTTACTAATATGGCATTATGTAAAAATGTGGATGTGTAACCGATGTGATTCTGCAATCTGTATTTGGGGTAAAAATGGGAGTTCATAACCCACTTGAATCAAATGAATGAAATATGATATGTCAAGAGCTTTGTAATGTTTTGAACAACTAATAAAAAAACCAAGAATAATTAAAAAATATACTTATACAAGGATACATATGCAAATCCTCATAGCAGCTCTTTTTCACTTTTAAAATTGGTTCTTTTTAGATATACATCACAGTAGAGTGTATTTTGACATATTATACATACATGAAATATAATTTATTCTAATTGGGATCCCATTCTTGTGGTTGTACACAATGCAGAGTTACACTGGTCATGGATTCATATATGAACATAAGAAAGTCCAATTCATTCTACTATCTTTCCTATTTCTATCCCCCTCCCTTCCCTTCATTCCCCTTTGTCTAATCCAATGAACTTCTATTCTTCTCACCCTACCCCTTACTGTATGTTAGCATCTGTGTATCAGAGAGAATATTCAGTCTTTGGATTTTGGGATTGGCTTATCTCACTTAGCATAATAGTCTTTAATTCTATCCATTACCAGCAAATGCCATAATTTTATTCTTTTTTATGGCTGAGTAATGTTCCATTGTGTATATATACCACATTTTCTTTATCCATTCATCTACATATCAACTCTTTTTCTTGAAAAATAAAATCTATGTCAACAGAAAATGGATCAATAATCACCTAGGACCAGGGATGAGATGAATTTTTATTTTATCTTTTGTGATGGGAGACTATGACTAAAGATGATGAATTTTGTTGCACTTTAATGCAGATTCATTCGTTTCCTAAACTGTGTACGGATTCTGATGGCATTTAGCGGTCTGCAGTTTGGTCTTGGGACTTATATTTAGGTTGAGTGATGTGATGGTATTGAGGTTGGTATCTCTTGGCAACCTTGGAAGGTTGCTCTACTGACGAGGGATATTAACAAGAGAATGGTCTGGAGTATTTGGGGGTAGCTAGGGACTTGGTAGCACTATATAACGCCTCGGAACATTTACCTATACATATTTAGTAATTTACACATAAACAGCATCGTGATGCTTGGGAGGAAAGGTATTAGAAGGGGAGGGAAGAAGTCACTAAAGAGAATGAGAGTAAACAGGTAGAATTCAAGGAAAGGGGAATAAGGAAATTGAAAAGAAATGTAAAGACAAAAGAAAAAAATAGAAAAATTAAAAAAAGAAAAAATTTTTAAAAAATAATAATAATTAAAAAAATTAAAAATGCAGTCTTAGAGTTTGGTTAAGTTCTCTTCCAGTAGATGGAGCTGTGCCCACCGGGCCAAGCTTCTCCTCTCAATATGCGGGAACCAATCACTGTGCAGCAGCTCCTCCTTCCCCCTGACTGGGCGGGTCTCCAATCCTGAGTGCCTAGGACCTTTTCATGTGTCTAGTCACTTCCCCACTTTTCCTCCAGCCAGGCCCTGCTCACCGGTGACGCTCACCACAATACTGGCTACACACCAGGTCTGCTGCTCCCGGGAGCCCTATTTTCTTGAACGACTGGGCACACTCTACCTGCTTGCCATTCCCTCAGACCCTAAGGTTGTGGAGTGTGGGGCTGAGAACCCTCAGCGTATTTTGCCTGCCTTCCGGTAACCATGCCCCCGGTAACCATGCCCCCAGTAACTGGTGCAAGAGACCTCAGTTGTCAGCGCTGGTGGGAGCGGTTGCCAGGGGTCCTGCGGCGCGGGGCGGGTCCCGCACTGCTCCAGGTTCCCTCCATCTGACTATCGCGCTCATGGGAGAGCTGTGAGGGGCCCTTGAGGTTTCTCCGTTGTGTAGAGAGGAAGGGCTAGGGGGTTACACACGTGCAGCCTCCGGTTTCAATGAAGTTATCTCCTCCGCCGCATTCTGGTGACGTCAATTCTCTGCCATGGTGATATCCCATGCAAATGGAGGCAGTTCGTTCCCTTTGCCGGGTGTCTGATGCAACGGGTGGGTCTGGACGGGCTCTCCCAAGCCCCATCTCAACCCTATGGCCACTGCCTATGAAGGCTCGGTTGGTATTACCTCAACAGGTTCACAGAAGAGCCCAGGAGTTGTTTCCATTTAATATTCCTGCCAGCAATATCTGATTGTTTCTGTTGCTTCAGCTTCTTACCAACACTCAATATTCTCATTTTAATTTTAGTTAGTCTAGTGGGTATGCATTGTTCTCTGTGGTTTTACTTGACATTTGGGCCCTAAATTTACTCCCAATGGTTGGAGTCCTTTTGTAATCTTCTTCCTTTCATTGTAATTGGTAGAACCCAAGAATCATACTTTCAGACTTTTTATATTTTCTGTCTTCTGATGAACAAAGAACTTAATTTTAATGCAGTGCTATTTCCTTTAGTGTCAGCATTTTGTATCCTGTTTAAGAAAACCTATGATGTCACAGACACAAAGATATTTCTATTTTTTTTCTTCTGAACTGCTTTGTTGGCCATCTATCTGAAAATAATTTTGCATAGGATATGGAGTAAGGGTCAAAGTTCATGAATATGCATATCAAGACATCATATTATAGAATACAAGTAACATTAAGTGTTGACAAGAATGTGGGGAAAAGAGTACAGTCATACATTGTTTGTGGGACTGCAAATTGGTTGCAACCACTCTGGAAAGCAGTATTCTTAAAATACTAGGATTTAAACCACTATTTGACCCCACTATCCCACTCTTCATTATATATCCAAAGGATTTAAAATCAGCATACTACAGTAACACCACCACATCAATGTTTATAGCAGTTCAATTCATATCAGCTAAGCTATAGAGCCAATTGAGGTACCTTCAACAGATGATGGATTAAAAAAATGTGATATATATATATATATATATATATATATATATATATATATATATATCATCCCTTAAGAATAACTTTATGACATTTGCCAGTAAATGGATGAATCTAGAGACTATCATGCCAAATGAAATAAGCCAATCCTCAAAAAACAAAAGTTAAATGTTTTCTCTGATATGTGGAAGCTAATTCACAATAAGGTCAGGGAGGGGAAGAATAGAAGTTCTAATAGAAGTTCAGTGGATTAGACAAAGGGAAATAAAGGGAATGTAGGGCAGATAGAAAAAGGAAACACAATAGAATGAATCTGACATAAATTTCCAATATACATATATGAATACACTACAGTGAATCCTACTATCATGAACTTTCATAAGAATGGGGTCCTAATTAGAATAAGATATATTCCATGCTTGTATAATTATATCAGAATGGATTCTATTATCATGTATAACTGAAAAGAACCAATTTTATGTACCATAAACATATATAATTTTTTTAATTTTTTTTTGGTTGTAGATGGATGCAATACTTTTATTTATTTATTATGTGATGCTGAGGATCAACCTGGTGCCTCTCACGTGGTAGGCAAGAGCGCTACCACTGAGCTACAACCCCAGCCCCATATACAATTTTTTAAATTTAAAAACATAATAAACAATTTAAGATAAGTAAAGACCAATGGAATTCTTTCTCATGTGAATTCTAATTAAGCTAATATTGCTTGTTTTTAATCATTTTTGCTTATTATTATATCTTATTGCTTTTCTGTCTATATATTTAATAAATAATAATGTATCTGAAGGTATGCCTCTCAGCTTTTGAATCTGTACTATTGTTCAAAACTTCTATGATTTAAAAATAAGCCACAATATATAGTAGGGTCTTTCAGCTTTATTCATCTTCTTCAAGTTTATTTTATTTATTTATTTATTTATTTGGTACCAAGGATTGAATTCAGAGGCACTCACCCATGGAGCCACAGCCTCAGCCCTTTTTTTGTATTTTATTTAGAGACAGGATCTCACTGAGTGGCTTAGCACCTCACTGTTGCTGAGGCTGGCTTTGAACTCCCCTTCCTCAGCCTCAAGAGACACTGGGATTACAGGCATGTGCCACTGCACCAAGCAAGGTTTTTAAATTATTCTTAGTACTTAACATTTGTAAATACATTTTAGGACAGTTTTATACTTTTAAATTTTAATTAACCTATAGCCCAATTGTGAAAGAACAGATTTATTAAAAATATTGAATTTCCAATGCATGAACATAGTTTACTATTTATTAACATTTTAAAAATATTTGTTTCAGAAATATTCTGTAATTTTCAATTTAGAGGATTTTCAAATTTTCATTGGATTTATTCCCTGAAAAAAATATTTTTTTTAATGCTGGCATAAGATTTACTGAGATATAACAGAGATAGAAAATTGGTGAGATGATATAACTATAAATTTTTGGTTATTTCTTCTGGGGGACAGAAATTATTTTATGCTTATGTAATTATGTCAACATGGATTCTATTGTCATGTGTAACCAAAAAGAACCAATAAAAATAAATAATAAAAATAAATAGTTATTTCCTATATGGAAACCAGTTACTTCACAAGATTCATTTAATTTTTAATGATAACATTGTTTCTATTGTGTTGTTAATTTTGTGCTACATTGCTTTAATACATAAGATATTTTTTTTGTTTTTGAATGTTTAATTTACACAGTGACTTCCTTAAAATCATTTATAAATTCTAATTATATGTTTCTACCTAATTTTGGAATTTCAGTGCACAAAATCTGGAAATAATATTAGCTTTATTTCTTTATTTATTGCTTCTTGTTATGGTTTGGATGTGAAGTGTTCCCCAAAAGCTTACATGTGAGACAATGCAAGATGGTTCAGAGGAGAAATGATTAGGTTATGAGAATCTTAACCCAATCTGTGAATTAATCCCTGATGGGATTAACTGAGTGGTAACTGAAGTGGTAGGGTATGGCTGGAGGTGGGAACTGGGGTTGTGGCTTTGCACATATTATTTTGTATCTGGAGAGTGGAATCTCTCTCTCTGCTTTATGATCTCATGTGAGCTCCTTCCCTCTGCCACACACTCCACCATAATGTTCAACCTCACCTCAAGCCCCAAGGAATGGAGCCATTCTTCTATAGACTAAGACCTCTGAAATTGTGAGCCCTCAAATAAACTTTTCCTCCTCTAAAATTATTCTGGTCAGATCCTTCAGCTGACTAAAACACTTCTCTTTTTCTTTACCTTCCAGCCTATGGCTTTTCAAGAAATCATATATAAAACACATGGTAACCTCATTGTCTTGTTTCTTATTTTAGCAAACACTGATTTAATAACTCACTATTAAGTAGGTTTTAGTAGGCTCCAGCCCATCTGTTATAGGGATGGTAAAAGGAAGTCACAAAGACATGGCAACTAAATGCAATGCCTGGTTCTTATACCCAAAATAGAAAAAAAAATGTTATATAGGATATTATTAAGTCAGATGACAGAATATGAATGATAGATTTGATAAAAAATATTGTATTAATGTTAAATGTACTGAGGTTTATAACTCAACTGTGCTTATATGAGAAAATCTCTATTTGTATGAAACAAATACCAAACATTTTTGAGAAGCCTAGTATCATGATATTACTAAATCTTAATGGTTAAGAAAGTAGGAGAGATGAGAGAGAGGGGAATAGAGAAAGAGAAAATGCAAGTAGATGAAAAAGCAAGTGGTGTTAAATGTTGATAATAGGGGAATCTTAATACATTAGATTTATTTTTGCAATTTTTCTTAGGTGTGAAATAATTCCCAAATATAAACTAAAATTAAAAGAGCTTCAGTCCGGGGCTGTGGTTCAGTTGCAGAGTGCTTTCCTAGCATGTGGGAGGCACTGGGTTTGATCCTCAGCACCACATAAAAATAAAGAAATAAAAATAAATGTATTGTGTCCATCTACAACTAAAAATATTTTTTAAAAAATATTTATTAAAAAAAGGGAGAGAGAAGGGAAAGCATATGGAAATGGTAGGAGACCCTCAATGTTACACAAAATTACATATAAGAGGTTGTGAGGGGAAAGGGGGTGGGGAACAAGGGAGAGAATTGAACAACAGCAGATGAGGTAGAGAGCGAAGATGGGAGGGGAGGGGAGGGTGGATAGTAGGGGATAGGAAAAGTAGCAGAATACAACAGTCAATAATATGCCATTATGTAAAAATGTGAGTGTATAACCGATGTGATTCTGCAATTTGTATTTGGGGTAAAAATGGGAGTTCATAACCCAATTGAGTCAAATGTATGAAAGATGATATATCATGAGCTTTGTAATGTTTTGAACAACCAATTAAAAAAAATAAAAGTAAAAAAAAAAAGTTTCATTAGTAGCAAGTGTTTTCTTAAAATAAATGAATTCATATCTGACTGTCCACAACATTTTAGATCTAATTTATATCAGAAAATAAATATTTAAAATAAGTATTATAATCTTAATTCAAATTTAATGACATCAAAAGAGGAAAACTTTCAAATGATAGCGAGGATTAATCCAATTAAGAAAGTAAAATAGCTCTACAATGAAAATTATAGAACACTGAAGAAAGAAATTGAAAAAGACTTTAGAAGGTAGAAAGATATCCTCTGTTCTTGGAGAGCCAGAATTAAAATTGTCAAAATGGCCATACTAACAAAAGCAATATGCACATTTAATGAAATCCCCATCAAAATACCAATGACATTCTATCAAGAGTTAGAAAGAAACATTCTTAAATTCATTCGGAAGAATAAGAAAGACCCAGGATAACCAAAGCAAAACTAAGCAAGAAAAGTGAGGCAGAAAGCATCACAATACCTGATCTGAAATTACACTACAGAGCTGTAGTAACAAAACCAGAACGGTATTGACAAAAAAAAATAATAGACAAAAAGACCAATGGTACAGAACAGAAAACACAGTGACAAATCCACATACCTACAGCTATCTGACTTTTGACAAAGGTGCCAAAAATATATCTTGGAGAAAAGATGGCCTTTTTAACAAATGATGCTAGGAAAACTGGATAGGTAAATGTAGGAAAATGAAATGAGTCTACTACCTCTCATCCTGTACAAAATGCAAATCAGCATGGATCAAAGACTTAGGAATTGGACCAGGAACTTTACAACTGCTAGAAGAAAACATACAGTCAATACTCCATCATATAGGTGCTGGCACTGACTTCTTCAACACACCCCCAAAAGCAAAAGAAATAAAGCCAAGAATCAATACAGGGATGTCATCAAACTAAAAAGCTTCTGCACAGCAAAGGAAATAATTAAGAGCATGAAGAAAGATCCTACAAAATGGGAAAAAATCCTGGCCAGCTATCCCTCCAACAGGGAATTAATATCCAGACTATATAAAGAACTCAAAAAACACCAAAAAAAAAAACAACCAAATTAATAAATGGGCAAAAGAACTAAACAGAAATTTCTCAAAAGAGAAAACACAAATGGCCAACAACAACAACAAATATATATATATATATATATATATATATATATATATATATATATATGGCATTAGAATTAAATTATGGTATTTTCTGGTTAATGGATTGAAATGAATACTATCGTGCTAAATGAAATTAGCCAAACTCAGAAACTCAAATGTTGAATGTTTTCTTTTATATGCAGAAGCTAGAGTAAAATAAAGGAAAGAGGGAGGGAAGAATAAGATAACATAAAGAACCAATCAAATAGATGAGTGAAAGAAAGTAGTAGAGTGGAGGAAGGAGAATAGTGATACTACTAGTTCATTGAAGATTGAGAATGGGTTCTTGTTCCATTAACACCTGAGGGACACTGAGGCAAGCCTAGAGAGCATGTTTTATTTAAGAAAGTGATAGAGACAAATTTCTCCAAAGAGAAGTGGGGCCTCGGAGGCAAGAGCTCATGAGGGGGTTGCTTTTTATAGACCCTAGGACCCCTTTTTAATTATTGTCTTCTCTTTCTTCCCTATATATGTGACCAAGGGCAGGGGCACAGAGGTTAATTGTTAGCAACCCATTGATCTCTCCTTGATAGCCCATCTTCATCCTCTTTTGACCCCCATCCTTCATTACACTGACTTCCTGACCTTTGCCCCTGCCTCAGTTTGCTGAATGTGACATACCCTGTCTACTTAGGCCTGGCAGGGCTGCAGGCATTTTGCTTCTTTGGCAAAGTAAACATATGAGCTCAGCACAGTGAGCCCATTTTATAGAATTATTCTCTTAATCTCGTGTTCCCACCATCCTCATCTGTCTTTCCTCTAAAATTCCCTCTTCAAGAACTTTGGGCCCCTAAGTTTTTTAGGTTATTTGTGTGCCAACTCATCTGGCTACTTCCTGCTAAAAAAAGAGTGGTGTTTAGGAGAAGGAAACCTGAAGTTCTTGTTCTCCATCAGGTGGTGCATAGAGAGTTAAAGTTTTTAGCATCAGAGCAGTCCAGAGATCCATGGTGGCAGTTGGTGGGTGACTAGAGGAGGTATACAGAGGGCAGGGATCATGCTAAGACAACAGTAAATAAGACAGCAAAGCCTTATTTTTTTGCCAACAATTAATATGAAAGCATTTGGTATTATTGGTTGGTCTCTGACAACCAGGAAGGTGGTAATTCATTAAGGCTTTAGAAACATTAGTAGAGTTGTTAGAAACTCATAGACAACATTTAACTTTTTTAATGTCAGAGATGTCCTCATGATCTGTAGTTAAAGTATCTAATGCCATCTGGTTTTTGTAAAATACTTTTCAATTGGCATTACCTCTATGTTTAGTAGAGATCACTTTATCTCTGTCACTTAGGGCTTTCTTGGTAAAGTTAGAATTTTTATGTGTCACATTACATCTTTTAGACAAATATGAGAGATAAACATTGGGGATAGATAATCATACTAGCAAACACAGATCAAGCCTGCCCAGGTAGCAAGTTAGGAAAATTTGCTGATCTCAAATGGATTCATAAAAGCTTTTAACTCTGACAGTCTCTTGATAGTCATCAGGCACTTCTGTTTAAAAATCCTTCCTTTATAGCCTCCAGCTTTATTTACTTTTGGTGGGGCTGACAAAAGTGTAATCTTAAATTACATTAAAGCAATTACTGTCTTTCCTTTTTAAATGCCCACATATGGCTGTGCTTTGGTTATAATTCTCCTGCCAGGTGTTCAAGACCAAGCTGGTCAAAATTGACCTTGTTTCTATCTACTGTTAAGAGTCAGCTGAGATTCCTCAGGGGGTCACTCTTGGGAACTTGGAAGAAGCCTCTTAGCTTCTCTAGTGTCATCTGTCAGGATAAGTCAGAGTCTTGCTGATACCACATGTGGCTTTCTTTGGAAGCATTAGGGAAATTTTCCTCTTCAATGTCTTTCTTATTTGTAGAATGTGCACTGGTTGGCTTTCTGTTCACTAGGGTCCCTTTGACCCCCATGATCAGAAGGTCATTTGGCCCAGAGTTGCAAAGCCCTTAGAGAAGTCCCCTTGTTCCCTGGTTCCAGGCTGACCTCAGAGGACAAAAATTGGTTATTTTCTTTCTTGGCCCTTTTATTTTCTTAACTTTAGTCTCCAAGTTTTAGTTTTAAACATCTAGGAGGCCAGTTTCACCAGTCTTGAAGAAGGAGTACTGGGTTTTAACTTCAAAGTCTATAAATTAAAGTAATTTACCCCATTCCATTTAATTAGGGTCAGAATTAGTGCTGAAAGTCAGCCTTATATTCGCTTTATCCTATAGGTATGGTTTATTATCTCAAATTAACTCAGGTTGTTATATTAGAAGTTATATTTCTGCATAACAATCAGACAACAATTATAAAGTTTTACAAGGAAAATACAAAATGTAATTGACAAGAGCAAAAACATATTTAGTTTGCATAATAGCTATGAATCAAGAAACATAATTTGTATAGTCCCAAACCTTTACTTAGCTACATATTATATTCACTGTTTGAGATCACAGTAATCTTTATAACAAAAAAAATCTATCTTTTGAACTTAACTTTAAATGAACTCAAGTCTAAACTACTTTGGAACCATCCTAACATAAAGTAAGTTGGAACCATCCTAACATAGAGGCAGAGTCTTAACTGAGGTGAGGTGGCCTCTAGACAAATCTTAGGTAAAGTGTTTTATTTCTGAAGCTGATCTTTGTCTCTTTCTTAAACATTATTTTACAAAGTTCTCATACATTGTTTCCTGAGTCTATATGGATATCAGTTAACACAATACAACACTGCATTTGAAACATTAATCAAACAAGCTAAGAGAGCTTTTAACTCTTTTTTTGTGGTAAAGTGGAGAAATGTTTTCATGTTTCACATTGTCAGACTTTAAATAAATGAGGTTCTCCTTATTACCTTCCAAAAATACAGTGACATTTCCAACCTAGTGTGAAGAATGACACAAAATGTTAGACATAACTTATTGGTGACAGGTTATTAATTATTATTAATTACTCTAGTAAATGAGCACACAGAACATCTTTATCGGACCACAATGCACTTTTGGATCAAATTAGAATCAGACCAGATATTTAAAGAATGTGAAAGCCCTGAAATCCTCAGGTAAGTGTACTCAAGGTAAAGGAGACTTGTACATATAAAATCATTCCATTTTCTCCCTGTGCTCAAGCATTTAGGGGGAGCTTATTAAGAGAACAGAGTCACAGAATACAAGAGCGACAAGAAAGCCATTTAAGTCCCACATCAGCTTGAATTTAAAAGTGACACTTTTTTCCCCTCTAGACCCAAACTAATTTTGAAAAATTGCCTATGCAGTTTACATTCCATGCAAGATTTGGATAGATACCTGGCAGAAAGTTTCTAAGAAGTAAGGAAAGCTACCTTTCCTTAGGTAAAATCTCATACATAGGGCACTTTTGATAATTTTTTTCTTCTACCTTTTGTAAAACCAGTCTCTTAAGTTGAAGTTTTATAGCCTATGTTTCCCCCTGGAAACCATTTTTTAATTTTTACTTTCCCCAGCTGGTAATCAGGCCAGATTTGGATACAGAAAATTATAAGGCATCTCCTTTTTTTCAACTGTGATTATTATATCCCCTATTATTAATTTTGAGGATGAAACTCCCCTCTGAACAAAAAAAGTGAAATGAATGAAAGAGAACAGAACATGGATACTTTCACCCAGGAAACTGTCTCTTTGGCAAGGGGACATTTTCCCAATCTTGGAGCCTCTAGTGGTCAGCAGTCCCTTCTCCTTCCATGACCTCTGTATTTAACTGCTACCTTACCAGCATGGACATAACGTCTCTCCTCCTTTATGGGTAGGCATGAAAAAGATGCAAGTTTCCAGATTATCTGCCCTTAACATATGACTTATTACCCTGGGAGACCATGAAACCCTTAGATGCCTTTCTTGGAATAAATCCTGGTCTGTCTGTGTTAAGCCTACCATTAGTTAATAAACACTTGTGGGAAAATTGGACCTCACTCAGAATGGAAGATACTATTTTCTTGATAACAATTTGATTGGGGGTGTGGGAGCATGTGGGCTGTTTACAAGTGATGAAAGGAAGCAGAGATTTGGGGGATTTTCTCCTTAGTATACCCCCTTTGATGGTCATGACTCTCCATCAGAGTTTGTATTGAGGCCACGTTTGGTAGCAGAAGAAAAAGAGGTACTTTTTCTTGAGTATCTGTGCATCAACCTTGCCCAAATTTTCCAGTATTCAGGCTAGTGGTGACCCTGGAATAAGTATTGAGATTGAAGCTCCCATCTAATACAAGAAAACAGAATTCAGGCACCTGTGCCAGAGAAATTGTTCACTTTGCTAGGGACATCTCCCTTATGAATTTCTGATGATCAGCAAAACCCATCTCTCACTCCCATGTCCTGTAAGATTTATTGATGCCTCATCAGCAAGAATGCAATGGTCTTTGTTTGCCACATGCGAAAGACCTGGGGAACACAGACTTAGTGGCTTTCCCCGGTCACTATCAAATTTCCAAATGTGGTACCCAAGAATGGCAGCCTACAGTATTCCTCTGCTTTGTGTGCCTATGATTTAGTGAGCCTAGCTAGTAAGAGTTATCCTTCTATTAAGCAAGGTCCAAGAAGTCTGTGCAAGGCCAGGGTCATTAGGGGTGAATGCTGGAATAAATAATTTATGCAATGGAATCTCCAGAGGACAAGGAGGACATCTAGTGGTTGTTGAATGCTTAATGTACTTTTGTTGAAGAAATCTAAGGGGTGAATTGAAAGGGTATGGGCCCCATTATCTTGGAGATTTTGAAATGGAGATTGTAATTGGGAGGCCTTATCACCTTGAGGATGATGGGTTCAAATATGTTTCCCAAGATCTCTGAAAAATAGGAATGGATTGGTAAAAGTCTCCCTTCTGCAGCCAAGAAGCTAATAGGACACACAGGAGCATAGAGACAAGACCTATAGGCTTCTAAGGTTTCAATATGTGAACAAAAGGGATCCAGGCTTTTCCTTATTCCTGGTCAGAATCTCACAGTTGCTTCTTGCCTTTGCTCAACTCCCCTGCATCCAAAGAATGAACAGAATCAGGGGCCACTGTCTATTAGCACCAGACATGCTCTGAACCAAGATAGGAAAGTAGAAAATAACCTTTGCTGAGCCAAACATGCCTGACCACAGAGCGGGTGATTAGGAGTGACAATACATTATGAAGACTTTCATCCAAGATTTTAAGATTGGCAGCCAAACTGAAAACATTTAAATGGCTGACAGGTATCCCGAGATGTAAGGTGCAGAGGAGCTTACCTTGGTGACAATCCCGGGAGAGTCCCCAGCTGATATCAGTCCTTTGAGAAAGGGTTCTTATTCCCTGGTGTTAAAGATTAAACACCCAAGAGCCACTGAGGCAAGCCTAGAGAGCAAGTTTTATTTAAGAAACTAATAGGGGCAAACTTTTCCAAAGAAAATTGGAGCCTCAGAGGCAAGAGCCCATGGGGGTGGAGTGCACTTGCTTTTTTATAGGGCCCAGGACCCCCTTTTAATTATTGTCTTCTCTTTCTTCCCCCATGTAAGTGACCAAGGGCAAGGGCATGGAGGTTAATTATTAGCAATCCACTGTTTTTTGATAAACAGTCTTCATCCTCCTTTGACTCCCCCATCCTTCATTACCTACATTGCCTGCCTGACCTTTTCCCCTGCCTCAGTTTGCATATCCTGACTACTTAGGCCTGGCAGGGTTGCAGTCTAATTGCTTTTTAGCAAAGAAAGCATGTGGAGTCAGCAGGGTGAACGCCCATTTTACAGAATTATTCTCTTAATCTCATGTTCCCACCATCCTCATATGTCTTTCCCCTAACAATGGGAGCGGGGAGGGGAAAAGGGAAAATCATGAACTGAAATTGATTTCCATGAGATGAACGCAACTACTATGTGTAACCATAAAGCTCTAATAATAATAAAAAATCAAAAAGACAGCTGAAGTATTTCTAGTGATCCTAGATTTCTCCTTTCAAGTAAATTGGCAAAGACATTTTTTTATTTCAATCCCATCCAGGAAGAATATTCCAAGGCACTTAAAAGTTTGCAAGGACATTGGATTTTGCCCTCTTTTTACACATCAGCAGGATAGCCAAGAAGAATTTTTTTTCAGCAGCACTTGTTTAAGATCTTGGAATTGAAGCCTTTATCCATTAAAATTGTTCATTATTTTAACCATTCAGATTGTTAGAAAGTAGCTATCATCAATAAACCCTATCATCAATAAAGTCATCTCTTTCAAATTGTTTCAAGAGTAGACTCTTGAAAAAGAAAGAAAGAAAGAAAGAAAGAAAGAAAGAAAGAAAGGAAAGAAAAGGAAAGGAAAAAAAGGTGTGTGCGGGGGTTGACTTATTAAAATAGGTTCTTTCAGTGGTGGTTTCTGCCTATGGCTATTGCAAATAATGCTGCTATGAATGGTATCCGCTTTTCCTTACTTCCTACAGTTCTATCCACTTTTTCTATTTCTTCTGCAGTCAGTTTGGAGATTTGCATCTTCCTAGGAATGTGCACATTTCATCAAGGTTGTCTAAGTTGAGGGTATAATTGTTCATAACCTTCTCATAAATCCCTTTTTGTTTCTTTAGGGTTTCTAGTGATGCCATTCTTTCATTCCTGGGTTTTGATAGTTCATGTCTTCTCTTATTTTGTCAGATTTGCTAACTACCTGTCAGTTTTGTTGATATTTTCAAAGAAACAACTTTTGGTTTCATTGATTGTTCTCTATGGGATAAAGAAGCTTGAGTCCATGGATTTCTGCTCTAAAATTGATTATTTCCCACCTTCTTCCAGGTACAGTTTCTCTCCTCCCCCATGACTAGGGATTAAGCCCAGGGGCCCTCTACCACTGAGTTACACTTCCAGGAAGCACATTGCTTTTTTGTTGTTGGTTTGAGGCACCCTCCATTTCTCAGTCTGGCTTCAAACTTACAACCCTGCCTCAGCCTCCCAAATAGATGGGATTACAGGCATGTGCCACCAAGTCCAGCTTGTTTATAGTTTCTTAAGGAAAAAATTATTGATTGTAGACCTTTTTTCTTTTCTGATATAGTTTTTCAAAGCAGAAAATACATACTTTTGTATCCTTATTTAATGCAACCTATGGATTTTGATATACTGTGTTTTCATTTCCATTCAGTTCCAAATATATTTTAATTCCCCTTGTGATTTCTTTTTTTGACTCATGGATTGTTTAGAAGTATGTTGTTTCATTTCCAAATATTTGAGGTTTGTGCAAATTTTCTTGTGGATCCTTAATTTTATTGTAGTAATAAAACAAATGTTATCTGACTTCAGTCTTCTAAAATGTATTTGGATTTGTTTTTTAATTCACTCACTATGTGACCTCTCTTGGAGAATGTCCCACATGAACTTGAAAAGAATATGTATTCTTATTGTGTGCATGTATAAATACAAAACAACAAGCCCCCCATTATGTGCAACTATAATGCACCAATAAAAAATGTGGGGAAAAAATAAAATAGGTTCACTCAGGCTCCTGAAAGCCAGGAAACTTTCTATGTGATAGACAAGACTTCTTGTTCTCCATTAAAATTTTTAAATGTAATGATTTAGAAAACTACTTCTGATAGAACTGAGAGTTTTGTTTGTTTTTGGCCTGATGTCAAAATTTATTTTAGAGTTCTCTGAAGAGTCAATGTGTGCCTGTCATCAAAGTAATGAATGGTCACAGTGTGAGGAGATTTCTTTTTATTACCAAAGTGGCAAAACTAGCTGGCTACCCAGCATTGTAGAGGCTCCAGCTGTGAAAAGAAGAAAGAAAGAAGCTTTTGTTCCCAGCCAACATTGTATATGATAAAAATATGTCATATATAACTAATTAAAACAAATTTTAAAAAACTAATACAAGAATTCTTTGATGTTTTCAGTATGCTTAAAGCAAGCAAAATCAAAAGGATAAAGGTGAACTGGCTTTGTCTAAAAATACCTTCAGTTTTACCAAATTGTAAAACATAAAGGAGAATGGCAAAAGTGCCAGTTCCTTAATGACTGCTTCAAATTTTTAAAAGAATTATGAACTATGCCATTTGACAAGGAAACACATTATAGATTTCTTCTGTTTGCATCCCCAAACCAATTCTAACATGGCTTACTAAAGTTTGCCCAATAATATGGAGCTTCTTTTCATTTAGCCTGCTGGGAAGAGGTTTTATAAAAATAACCAAGCTACAGTTAGGAATGTGCCAACTTTCTGAAATTGAACATTTTTATCAGGAAAAAAAATCCGCATCCTGAAATACAGACACAGTGAGATGCTCTTTCATTTTGTCTATCTTTACACATTGGTTCATCAGAAAGTTTCCACACAAATAAAGCCAGAGTGGCCTTTGTGTCCCTGCAAGTTCAAAAATAAAAATGAAACTATTTAATTCCTAATCTTTCACTCATTTCTATTGGTAACCAAATCTCAGGGACTGCTAATATTCTTGTGGTTTGTTGCCAACATTTGATACTCTAAGGCATTGTTTTTATCAGTTAGAAATTAATAAAACATAGAAATGTTTTTTGTTAAGATTTACAAACCTGTGTATTAGTTTCTTTTCAGTTACTCTATGAAATTTTTGAGGCTGAACACTTCAGAAAGAGATTTCTTTAGTTCAGAGGTTTAGAGTTGAAACAGCATGGTGCTGGCTCTGGTGAGAACCTCTTTGACTACATCACATCGTGGCAAATGGTAGCATAGTAGAAAAGCATGTGAGAAACATCACATGGCAAGATAGGAAGCCAAAGCAGGGAGAGGCCATTTTATAAAAACTTGTTCTCTGGAAAACTAACTAAGGATCTCTTGAGAAATACTTTAGTTTCTCCTGAGGACATGCCTCTAGTGATTTATGACCTCCCACTAAATCCCACATTTCAAAGGTCTCACCACCTCCAAACATTATCACATAGGAGACAAACCACATCTAAATCATAGCATCTCAAAACCAAGACACCAAATCCCTTATTAGTAAAACTTGCTCAAGAATGAAGGGAAGATACTAACAAATCAGCATGAAAAAAAAGTCCCAAAAAGGGCTTTTTGCAGTTTTTGATTATCCATTGTAATTTTTCATTTGAAGTATCACATTGACAGCAATGTGGAGAAATCTGAATTTGAGTTACCCTAACCTAGGCTTGGATCCCATCTTTGCTCCTTCCCAGTTATTCCACCACCATGTTGTTGTGAGGGATCCATGAGACAGTCTATGTGAAATCAGTTAGCTGCTTGTGTGGCACATAGTAAGCAGTCAACAAATGTTGGTGTCACTCTTTTTCCTTTACCTCTCTCCCCATAAGCAATTGGAGTTGGGAGGGAGTGCTGAGTATATATTCTACCAATTTTCCCTGGACCCTACAGCAGGCACCCACCCTCCATGTGTTAGAGTTTTTTAAAAGGCCATTGTCTCTCACTCTAGTCTCCATTTACACTCCATAAATCCAGTGATGCCCTCTGGGAACCCAGGAAGAAAACAGCCCCATCCCTGACTCTGTGCCATTCCTTCAAAACATAGGAGAGCATTTACATAGCAAAGTACCAACAAAGACTGCTCATCCATGATGTCACCAATATCTCAGTCACCCACCCCAGAGACAAGAAAGACCATGAGCACAAGGACACAGTGTTTCTTTTTATCTTCCTCAGAGCAGAGCAAACAGCTTCTATGTTGAAAGGAGGGCATTTGTGGCATGGGGATACATTAATTTGGATGTTGTGCCCCAGAACTCAGTGGCATCGTGGATAGTGGTACTCTGTAAATAAAGCACTTCAGAATAACAGAGCTTGGTATCCATTCTCATAATTGATGTCATGAACCATAGAATGATATAGTTGTGAAAATGGTCAAAATCTAACATCACAGATAAATGGCTTGCTAAAGACAATGATGAGTTATATAGTGACCAACCACAGGACTCCAGACCTCCCCAGGGGGTGGGAAAAACCACCTTATTTTTTCAAGAGAAAATTTGATCTAAGAAGGTATTACAGAAGAATGGCATTTACCTCACAGTATCTCGATATCTGGGTAGAGTGACAAAATTCCACAATTTTAACTGGAAATAGTCTGATATACTGGAGATTCAAAATTCAAGGGGCATCTACCAAGGACAACCAGGAAGGAAAAAGAGTAGACATTGTGTAAACCCACTGCATTTTGATCACCATGGCTGCTTCCCTTGTTCTGATTCTGGTGTCTGTATCTTTAAATGGAGGATAAAGCAGAGAAATCAAGGGACAAAAAAATGGCTGAGGGAACTAAAGATCCAAAGGCTCAGGGGTTTGCCTTCTTGATAAAACCAGGAATGTGTGCTGGGGTTGTGGCTCAGTGGTGGAGCACTTGCCTAGCATGTCTGAGGCACTGGGTTCAATTTTCAGTACCACATATAAATAAATGAATAAAATAAAGGTCCATCAACAACTTGAAAATATATATGTATAAAACAAAAAACAGGAATGTTCTGAAAAATGCCATAGATTCTATTATCCTTTCCTGGAATCTGGAAGAATATGAAATGAGATTCAAAGATTTTACAACCTTACTCTCCATACAGAATCAATTGGAACTAATTCTTTCATGTCTAGGTCTTGAAGGCTCTGATTCTCTTCTTAAGCAAAGATGAGCTCCACACTGAGGAGTCACAGAAAGGAAACGTCACAAACTTTATAACATTCCACTCAAGTCCTTATTCTATCCAATCTTCATCTGATGTGTCAAAACATCAGACTCACCATCTTTTGATGAATATGTTTTTCTTACACCTAAAGAATATGTCATTAAATCAGTTCAGTAAAAAAATGTTTCTGGTATTTCCAGCCAAGTTCCCATGAGCTGAGCAATAGGTTTAGGATACTTAGAATGCCAGTATTTTTCAGTTTCCAGTGCTTTACCCAGGGTGAACCTTAACTAAGTTAGCATTCATAGAGCTAGACACCTGAATCATGAGCACAACTGGCCAGACTCAAAATATGAATATACTAAAGATAAAGTTGTGGGTAATTCTAGGGAGGATTTCACAACCCCACAAAATAAACATTCTCTGGCTTTGCAGGACAGATTTCTGATAGAGTGAATGAGTTCTGGGTTAAGAATTAGAAGTTCTAGATGGGAGGTTCAGCTTGTCACTGGTTCTGCATCTTTTTGTCTCTTTCACGCTCCTGTTTCTCCCTTATAAAGTGAGGTGCTAGACAAGGTTGTCTACCTATTCATGGCTCTTCCCTCAGCACATTGAACTGTGTCTATCATCTAAAAGTTCTCCACGAATATTTGTTGAATATAAATCTCAAAAAAGGCACTGAATCACAGTGGCAAAAAGTGTGGACTCCAGAATTAGAAAATCTTACTATGAGTACTCACACTCTCTGTCACTAGTGTGTTGCCATGAGTAAAATTCTGTTTCACCAAGCCTCACCAAGTCTCAGTTTCTTCCTCTGTGAAATAAGGATAATAATAATTAATAACAACAACAGAGTGGCCCTCAAAGCCACAACTTCTGCATCAACCACAGATCAAAAATACTTGGAAAAAATTAATCACATCTGTACTGAACATGTACTGACATTTTCCTTGTCATTATTCCCTCATCAGTACAATATACCATTTAGTTATCATTTACATTATATTAGGAACTACAAATAATCTAGAGATGATTTAAAATTTACCAGAGTATACGCATAAGTCATATGTGAATACACCATTTTATATATTGAGCACCTGTGGATTTTGGTATCCCCAAAGGTTCCCAGATCCATTTTCCTGTGGAAACTATGGTACAATTGTGATTACTACAATGAACCTTATTTTTTATTACTGTTATTTTCTGCTGTGGGGAGGCCAATCAATGCACTTGAGCTCCAGGAAGAAACCTTGTGTTATTGGCTCCCATTAAGCATGAATAATCACTAGCCTATGATAAAGGAGAAAGTCTCTTCCCTAGAGCCTAAAGATCTGTGCTTACAAGCCCCAGTTTCTTATTTCTTTTCCCCTGCACAAGAAACCTCTGGATCAGAATGAACAAACGCTTCTTGTCACTCTTCTGCCTCACCTGCCTCATTGTGGGTGAGTCCCAGATCTGAGGAGTGGGGATCCAGCAACAGGATCCAGGGAGCTCCAGGGAAATTCTACATGTGTAATTGTGTCCATGTGGGGATGAGCTTTGACCATATTCATAAAGTAGAAACCAGCCTTCCGAATGCCTCTCTGCTTTCCTTGCCAACTTTCTGTTCTTCTCAAAGTTCTACCACTCTCCTGCAGGTGCACAAGCCTCTACATCACTGCACCTCCATCCTACTTATTTCCTTTGTCCCTACCAGTCCTCACGATTCAGAAAGATTTCCCTTAGGACATTCTTTCCACTCATAAATGTATGCCCATTTGCTGTGATTGTACATGATATGGAGTTACACTGGTTGTGTATTCATATACGAGCATTGGAATGTTATGTCTGATTCATTCTACTGACTTTTCTATTTTCATTCCCCCTCTTTTCTCTTCATTCCCATTTCTCTAATTCAATGAACTTCTATTCTTCCCCTACCCACCCTCCCTTGTTATGGGTTAGCATCCACATATCAGAACATTTGATCTTTGGTTCTTTGGGATTGGCTTATTTCACTTAGCATGATTGTGTCCAGTTCCATCCATTTACTGGCAAGTGCCATAATTTCATTCTTCTTTATGGCTGAATAGTATTCCATTGTGTATATAGACCACATTTTCTTTACCCATTCATCTATTGAAGGGCACACCCAGGTTGGTTTCATAGTTTAACTATTGTGACTTGAGCTGCTATACACATTGATATGACTGTATCACTGTAGTATGCTGATTTTAAGTCCTTTGGGTATAAATCGAGGAGTGGGATAACTGGGTCAAATGGTGGTTCCATCCAAGTTTTCTAAGGAATCTCATACTGCTTTCCTAGAGTGGTTACACAAATTTGCTGTCCTACCAGCAATGTATGAGTGAGACTTTCCCCCCATATCCTCACCAATATTGTCACTTGTATTCTTGATAATTGCCATTCTGACTGGAGTGAGATGGAATCTCAGTGTAGTTTTAATTTGCATTTCTATAATTGCTAGAGGTGTTGATTTTTTTCTTATATTTGTTGACCATTTATATTTCTTCTGTGAAGTGTCTGTCAGGTCTTTTGCCAATTCATTGATTGTGTTGAAGGATTGTTTCAGTTGGAGTTCAAAAATTCTCAGCTTCCCTTCTCAGATGTATTAGGTGGGGATGCTGAAGTGTGATGGGAGATCCCTAGGCAGGACTCCTGGGGACAGAGTTTAGGCTCATTTAGCCTACAGGTTCTTCCTTTAATGGTGGATTGATCTGAAGATTTTCAATCAGTGCACCTCCCAGCAGGGCAGTTGCGAGACCATGCTAGGAGACTCCTCCAAGAAAAAACCCTGAGTTTCACTGGTGTAGTGGAGGGCCCAGTTTCTTCCTGTTTCTTCTTGTTCCCCTCAGATACTTGTAGACTTTTTGGTTTAGGCTCCCCTAGCCTTTTGAATTCTCACCAGGGTGCATCTCTCCCAGCCTGGCAGGACTCTCTAGCAACTCTCCTAGCTGAGCTATCAAACTGTTGTTCTGGAGGGGGTGGAGGAGGATGGTTCTGGTGTGTTTCCCCAACCAGTTCTCCCCTGTATAAACCCGTCTCCACATTTTATTTTCTTCTGGTCACTAGACACACATTATGCCATGTGGTGTGGGTTTGCCAAACCTGTTTTTCTGGTTAGGCACAGTTGTCAGGATTCAGATCCCACAGTGAACTGTAAAAATGCTTCCCTCCTCTGATTTCCCTGGTAGTCTGGAGCAGTTCAGCTTCTTTTCCCACACAAAGTTGTGCAGGACACCTTTCAGGTGAATAGGGCAGTGTGTTTGATCTCTGATTTCTCCATATTCAGACACACCTCAGACCTCCTAAAAATAGGGGTTCCTTTAATTGATGTATCCCTCCACTATTTTTAGTACAGAGAAGATAGCACCTGCAAGTGCCACTACCAGTAGCACTGGCCATTTTTTCTATAAGCTGACCACCTGAGTCCCTGGTCTATTTTTGAATGTCTGGAGTTAATTCCCAGAAAAGTTCCCCTTTCTCATCTTGCTGAGAAGTTGTGTCTGAATTCTTGATTCAGCCACAGAGCAACCAGGAAAGTGAACTTCTCTAATCTGCCATTTTCATGAAGTTCGTTCTGACATAATCAAACATACATGGGATAATGTTCCAATTGAGTCCCTAGTGCCACCTCTTTCCCTCCCCTCCTTCCTCCTCCTGTTTCCCTTCCTCTACTCTACTTGTCTTCCTTATATTTTTATATAATTAGTGCATTATAGATATAAAGATGGAATTAACTGTGGTATATTTATACATGTACATTGCATACTTTTATCAAATTAATCTGGAGAAATCAATCATATGAAGGCTAACCTTTTGCTTAAAGTCACCCAGATTAAAAGAGCTGAGTCCTTTTATTTGCATAATGGCATTTTCTTTTTATTCCTATGGATTTAGGAGTTGGTAAAAGGTCCAATGGTGTACTGCCTAAATACTCCACCACCGGCTCTTCATCCAACCACCCACCCCCTAACCACCCCACTCCCTGCAGGTGTAATATTTCCAGCTCCATGCAAACTCTCTTCTTTGCCTGATCTCACAACAAGCTCTGTGCTCTCCAGAAGCAACATCTACAAGATGCATAATCTGCCACCTTCGCACACGTTCAGATCGTTGTAGAAGAGGATTTGGTGTTTGTCATACTAAGAAAAATGAGTCATGCATGAGCCTAAAGATCTACCAGAGTAAGTAAGTAAGAGGATCATGGAGATGCTGTGAGAACCTTATAAGTAGTAGGAGAGTATCTCAGCAATTTTATATTTTAGACTTGTGGCAAACCCAGGGGAAGAACCAAACCACAGAGTGCTCCTGAGCATGAAGAGCACAGGTCCATGTGTATGCAGTCAGAAGAGGACTTGGGGAAATGGGACAAAATAGGTGGAGATTCTATATTACCAATAAAAATGGGTCACCAGATTTTTACACAAGAGCACTATTTGCAAAGCAAGAAAAGGAATCAAGCTGGTGTGCAGAGTTTCCAGAAACACTGGCAAACAACCCAGCCACTACTGGCCAGCAATTTCTACTTGGTGTTCTTTGGAAATATAAGCTGGGAGACCATCCCTATGTATCCCCTGGCTGCCTGAGTGGTGCCAAGTTTCACCAGCCTTTAGATCTTAGATCACTGACTTTTTCTATGACTCTTTCCTATTGCAGATAACACTCTCCAGGTGTTATATACGGTGTGTCAGAAGTTCTGCAGAAACTTGACATATGACTTCAACAATCGGACTTATGTTCATGAATGCTGCGACTACAATTCTTGTAACTATAGATTCTAGGATTTTGCTCCCCTGAGATCACATTTGAAATGTCACAGATGTATCTCACCCTTCACACTCTTGTCTTCCCTGGCTTTCCTGGCCTGTTTGTCCTGATGGTACCCATGCTCCTCCTTAACCCCACATCATCCTTCGTGGTGCCTTCAGCGTGGCTCTCATGGTCAGTCAATGATGATTGTGAACAGTGGATTCCCCCATGACAGAGAATGGCATTTCCTTTCTCCAAGAAGTCTGCCCTGTATAGTAAGATTTAAAACAGGACCATTCTAGAATCTCTTTGTTAGCTTAGATAGGTGAGATGGACCAGAAAAGCTCCAATTAAAAATACACATGTATCTGTAATTAAATATCACATTTATCATTACCATGATTAAGCAAACATTAGAACGAATAGTATGGTGGACACTGAAGGTTTTGCTCCATGGACACAAAGTTATTTCCACCAGTTCATGATGCCATCTTCAGAAAATAAGTCATTCTTATTTTCCTGACATTAACAGAGTAAACATTCTTACACGTTAGCAGGAGATAGGAAACAATGGACTTCCCAGTGCTTTCCCAGCTCAAGCACAGTCATTTGGCATTCCAAGGAGACCGGTTCATGGGCTAGAGAGGTGGCTCAGTGGTAAAGTACTTGCCTATGAACAAGTGCAACCCTGAGTTCAATCCCCAGCACTGAAAAAAAAAAGGTTATTTAGTCAGCTTTTCACCATTGAGACCAAAAGAACTGAAAAGAGCAATGTAGAGAAGGAAAAGTTTATTTTGGACTTATAGTTTCAGAGGTCTCAATCTATAGATGACCAACTCCATCTATAGACCCTTGGCCCCAAGGGTGAGACAGAACATCATCGTGGAAGAGTGTGGAGCAGGAAAGAAGCTCAGGACTTGATAACCCAGAAACGGGGTTAGGAAGAGTGCTCTCCTCCCAATGGACAAAATATATACTCCAAAGTCACACTACCGTGACCCCCATCCTCCAGCCACATCCTATCTACCTATGGTTACTACCTACTTAATCCATTCAATTCTGTTAATGCACTCATTAAGGTTCTCATAACCCAATAATGTCACCTCTAAATTTTCTTGCTTCTGGGAGACATAACAAGATGTATGTCCATACCATATCTCAACTCTAATTTCTTTCCCTCTTTTTCTAAACTTTATTCTTTTCCTCCTTTGCTATCCACCTCCACTATCACCTTCCTACCTCCCACTGCTACACAAATGTTCCCTGTAAAAGCAGGATGTCCTTCAAAGTTTTTCTCAGTGTCCCATGATCCCTGTGTGCATAATCCAGGGTGAGCTGCCTTTTAGGGTCTCTCGGCTGTGGTGCCAAATGGGGCACACTTCAGTGAAGTCTGTCTCTCTAGGACAGATTTCTTGAGCCTTAGGGGATGAGCTCACAATGGATCTGAGAGGTCTTTCCCTTGTGGCCTATATGGGAATAATAAACCCACTTCACATAACATGTTTGTGTGTGTATGTTCTATCTCATTGGACTCAAATGGGTAATCAGTGCATTGCTGAATCTAAACAGCAGCCCAAGATGCAGTGTGCAGAAGTTTATAGACTCCCCTTTCTTGTGGCTAGCATAGTGATGATCTTTACCATTCTTCCCAAAAGACTGTTTAAAAAATATGCTGGCAAAAAAATAATAAAAATCAAATTTTAAAATATGCTGGTGTCTCCTAGTGACCCAAATCTGTCTATGGCAAGCCTATTCTTTCATCAGCAGTGAAAAGGTTTCAGGTATCTTCAAGGAAGAAATTTACTGTTTGTCTCTGTCCTACTAATAAGTGCTTGTTCTTTTCTGGAATTGAGTTTCTTTTTGCTTTGAATTTACATATTATTTTAAATATGTTATTTAAAATGTTATTTTAAAATATTTGACTTTTTATTACTTTACACATTTTTATAGTTATTGCAGTAGGATACATACTTTCCTAACATCGTTTCACATTGAAAGCAGAGGCTAGAAGTACAGTGTTCATGTCTGAAATGATTTATACAAGTCTTTATTGAACATTTCTTGTCATTTTTTCTAGCTATGTGAATTCTAAGTTTTGCTGCATACTTACTTTCTAATGCAACCAAACTCTAGACTAAGTCATATAATTTAACCTGATCTTAATTTGATCAAACAGAATTTATTTTTTTCTGGACCATTTGGGAATAAGTCAATGCCACTATGCCTCATAAGCCCCAGATTCTTCAGTGTGTTTCCTAAAATCAGTGACATTTTCCCAAATAACCACAATGCAGTAATCCCCATTACAAAATTAACATTGATACACTGCTATCATGTAAACCACAGACACTAAATTCATCAGTCTCTCAGTCATATTTTCATAGCAAAATACCTCAACCCAATATTCACAATATTGCTGATAGTTGCCATGTCCTTTTAGCTCCCCCACCCCCAACTTGGAATAGTTTCATAATCTTTTATTGAGTTTCAAAAATGATCTCAATAATTTAAATAACTTATGCTAGTACTTTGTGAATGTCCCTCAGATTCAGCCTGCCTGATATTTCTGCTTGATTCGGGATATACATCTTTGGCAGGAATGTCATATAAACTAATATTTCTATCAAGGGGCATATGATTTTGTTTCATCACTAGTGATGTTAATTGGCAACAAAATTATTCCTCTTCTATAAAATTACTCATTTTTTCTTTGTAATTAACAACTATTTTGCAGGGAGATTATTTGAGACCACATAACAATTTTTCAATGCTGTGACAAAATACCAAAAAAATAATCAAATTAAAAGGAGGAAAGGTTTATTTCAATTCATGGTTTTAGAGGTTTCAGTTCAAGATCACTTGGCCCTATTGCTTTGTATATTTGGTAGTATAGTACATCATGACAGAAATACATAGCAGAGGAGGCCTATGCACCTCATGTGGCCAGGAAGCAAAGACAGAAGAAGGAGTGCAGATCCCAATGTCCCCATTAAGGTTGTGCCTTTCTTCCACTAGACCCCACCTCTTAAAAGTTCCCCCACCTTGCAATAGCACCACAAGCTAGCTACCAGGTCTTTGACATATGGACCTATAGGGACATTCAAGACACAAACTATAGAACTTCACAAACATTTCATTATCTTTCAACTTTCATCAACTAGTTTTAATATGCATTAGTGATTTTCAACTGAATTACTATCATGATAGTAATTTTTCAATTCCAATATTTCTTTTGTACTTATTAGTTGGCATTCTTCTATAAGAAAAAGGCTCAGGCTGGGTTTGTGGCTCAGCGGTAGAGTGCTCACCTAGCATGCCTGAGGCACTGGGGTTCAATCCTTAGCACCACATAAAATTTAAAGATATTGTGTCAACCTAAAGCTAAAAAATAAAATTTTTTAAAAGAGAATTTTCTTCTCTTATTTTTTGATTATACACATTAATTCATAATTACTGTTTTGTTCAAATAATTATTTTTCTACTACTTTTGTTTGTTGTGCACCGGGGCTTGAACCCAAAGTGTTCTACCGCTGAGCTACATCCTTTTTTCTTTTGTTTGATACACAGTCTCACTCAATAAGATGCCCAGGCTGGCCTCAAACTTGTGATCCTCCTGCCTCAGCCACCTGAGTAGCTGGCATTACAGGCATGCACCACCAGGCCTTGGCTATTTTGATGTTCAAATTTGGCCTGTGAGAGTCATTTCAAATTTAATTTTGTGTCCTTCCAGCATTCCCCAACATTCTTTGAACATATTCTTATTTTGCCCAAGGCAAATATTCCAGTCTCATTTTATACTTTCCCTATGAAGGTCTCTAGTTCTGTTTAGTGGGAAAGGACATCTAGAAAGCAAAATATGAGTGATAGGCAAGATTATTGTTATTGAAGTGTCTCTGTACTAGGTCTATCCACAGTCACCTCTAGAGAACATACAAATGTGTACATAAACACACACATTTACATCTAGGATTCATTCTGGTTTATTTCCCCCTCATTCCATATTTATAATTTATAATTTATATGCTAGTGAGAAATTGAATTTCTACCATTCTCTATACATTGCTTATTTGATCAACCCCCTTCGTATATAATCAAATTTCCATTGTCACTATCCTACCCTTTTGGGGCTTCATAGCCCTACTCCAGGCCACTGTCACTGTCCCCTTGTACAGATACCTTTCTCAACTCATTTTCCACATCCTTTTCTGGGTCACCACTCATGTCACTTGAGTTACAATATTCCTCACCAAGCCACTGCTACTATCTTCCATATTAGTGGTCCTCTTCACACTGCTTGAATTCTATCAAGATTCATGTGATACCCTTTTTTCAGTATACTCAGACTCCAGCAACATTTTGAGGTTGATCCGTTTCCACTACTCTCTCACTCTGCATAAAGTCCTGTTCAGAATAATCATGTTCTGGCAATCTAATCCAAAGTGAATGGATGCTGTCTATACTTACTCAGATGTTGCCATATAATGCCATATAATCAATGCTGCCAACACCCTATGCTGGGCCTCTATCCACTTGTCTCCTTCACTGGAGCCTACCTTGCTCAGCCCAAATGGTTTTAGACTGAAGCCTTAAGGAAGCAAGGAGAAAGTTGAGCACTTATTCTGATTGATGTTGATTTCTCATAGTTTCTATCCTTCCACCTAGTTGTTTTCAATTTTGAAAAGTCACATTGAGTTTTTGTCTTTCAGAAATATGTTTTTCTGATGTTTTTAAAATTTTTTTCTATAAGTGCGTTATTCAGTGAACTTTTTTCACAATATTATTATGTGAGGTTCATTTGCAGACTTTTCTTTCACATGTTTTTAATTAAATTGGTTTTTCCAACATTTTAGGACATTTCTATGCAGGGAATAGGAATGAGCAAGTGGAACTTCCCTAGCTTCATCTCTGGAGCCTTAAATGGAAGTAGAAAAAAAAAATAACCTTCCCACATAGTAGCCTTCTACAGTGACTTCCAAGATTTGCTACCCATTATCCCCTCCCTTATCAATTTCTGCATTTTTTGTGACAGCTTTTGTCTTTGTATCCTGCCCAACTTTGTTCATTCTAACAATTCTTCATTCCATAAGATAGAGCTCTATTTTTGTGAATAAAATTTTAATACATAGTTTTACATTTCTGAGCTCTTTGAAGGTTTAGGTCACACTAGACTTTGATTTTGTCTTAACACCTTTCTTTTGTGGTCCTAGTTGTTCTATATTTTTTGTTTGTTTTTGTTTTTTGTAAGGGTTCTAGTTGTGGAAGTATATAAGACAGTGAATTTCCTCTGATGAACAAACTCCCAAGGAATAATAGGCATTTTGTTTTTCACAGCTGAAACATTCTGCAGTTTCTCCCAAGAACTAGTAAGATAACTAATAGGTGCTCAATACCTAGGAAAGTTTCTGTGTAAAGGTGCAGGATGCCTACCTGCTGTGGTAATGCCCTCCATGAGGAGGCTCTGTGCTAGAGTCTTAACAGCCTCCACCTTGATCTCAGACACTCTTCCTGGGAATAAAGGTTGTTAACCACAATGTTTCACCAAGTTCCTGCTGCTCCTGAACCTGTCCACATAACAGTAACTTTATACAATGAACTTTCTTGAGAACTACACAAAGCTCCTAGCATTGCACATTACAACTTAGTATGTAACTGAGGAATAAGCTGCATAATGTTGCTGAGTATGTAACCTGCCTAATGATACAATGAACAATAATGTACTACTGATGCCAGTGACCAAATGTAACCTATTGGTATGAATAAAGTTGGCAGCTCCAACAAGCAGTCATTTTGCCGTTTAGCCATTTTGCCTCTGCACCTTGCTTCTGTCTCTTTTTTCATTCGTTTTTTTAATATTTATTTTTTGGTATAGATGGACACAACACAATGCCTTTATTTTTATGTGGTGCTGAGGATCGAACCCGGGTCCCGCCCATGCTAGGCGAGCGCTCTATCACTAAGCCACAATTCCCAGCCCCTCCTTTTTCATTCTTTACAATTTTTATTTTATTTTATTTTATTTATTTATATTTTGGGTACTGGGGATTGAACTCACTGAGCCACATACCCAGCCTTATTTTATATTTTACTTAGATACCAGGTCTCACTGAGTTGCTTAGTGCCTGACTTTTCTGAGGCCAGCTTTGAACTTGCAATCCTCCTGTCTCAGCCTCCCAAGCCACTGGGATTACAGGTGTGCACCAGCACATCCTGCAAGGACTTAAATTTATACTAGTGCATGATTACATTAGGATTCTATGTGACACTGGGTTTTTAAGAGGAAAATCTTTCTTTTTTAATTTGTTATAATTAGTTATACATGACAGTAGAATGCATTTTGATACACTATACACAAATGGAGCACAACTTCTCATTCCTCTGGCTGTACATGGTGCTGAGTCACACCAGTAGTGTAATCATATATGTCTCCCCTCCCCTCACTCCTCTCTGCACAATCCAAAGTTCCTTCATTCTTCCCTACCACCCTCTTCATTATGGATCAGCATCTGCTGATCAGAGAAAATATTGGGCCTTTGTTTTGGGGGAATTGGCTTATTTCACTTAGCATGATAGTGTCCAGTTCCATCTATTTACAGGCAAGTAATTTATAGTGCCATAAGTTCATTCTTCTTTATGGCTGAGTAGTATTCCATTGTGTATATGTACCACATTTCTTCACTGAGGTTGGTTCCATAGTTTAGCTATAGTGAAATGAGCTGCTATAAACATTGATGTGGCTATGTCACTGTAGTATACTGATTTTAAGTCCTTTGGGTATGAACCAAAGAGTGAGATAGTTGGATCAAATGGTGGTTCCATTCTAAGTTTTCTAAGGAATCTCCATACTTGCTTCCCAGAGTGGTTGCACCAATTTTCAATCCCACCAGCAATGAATGAGTGTACCTTTTTCCCCACATCCTCGCCATGACTTATATTTGCTTGTATTCTTGATCAATGCCATTCTGACTGGAGATAAAATCTAGAGTAGTTTTGATTTGCATTTCTCTAATTGCTAGAGATGATGAATATTTTTTCATATGTTTGTTGAGACCTCCACAATGAAAACTACAGAACACCAAAGAAAGAAATTGAAGAAGACCTTAGAAGATGGGAAGATCTCCATAGTATTGCAGTTGAGAAGGCCTGATTTACAAGATCAGCATACTTCATTCTAGATCAATATTAGATCTGCCCTTCTTTCTTGGGACATCTCACTGAATATTAATAATTTCAGGACAGGGACTTTGCTACTAAGTGAAAAAAAGTAATTAAGTATTCTGATATAAAGATAGATTTTTAGGTCCCTTTCAGCTCCTGGGGGCTAATAGCTAAAGTTATAGAAAATGAAATTAATTTAAACCTACTTGATCCCCACTATATACTCAGCAATATTTGGTGTTGTAAAGAACAATAAATATGTGCTACCCTCAAAGAGCTTAATAGTCTTGAGAAGGCACGTGCACTTGAAAAGCAGTGACACTAAATAGAAGTACAGTGTTTAGTATGTAAATAAGAATGACTGGGAATAACATACTTGAGTTGGTTCTTAAACAACTGATTAAAAACTGAATGGATTTTAGAGTTGAAAGTAATTAACAACATTTCATTAAATCTTTATTTTACAGGTAAAGTAACTGAAACACAGAGACCAACTGTTCAAATTAGGATAGCAAATTTCTGAGACAAGAACTGTAGTCTCCTGATGCCTGACCCTTTGCTACTGCCCTCACAACACACTGCCTTTGTGGTTGCTGGGAAAGAAGAAAAAAGTAGAGAAGGCTATGACTCTCATCGGAAATGTACATCACCATCACATCATCACTATGGACATTTGTTGGGTGAGTAAACCAGGATGGGCTCATGTTATGAAGCATCATAAAGGAGTGAGCATCTTGGGATGAAAATATAAGGCTAAACAGTCTCAATCTAAGTGTTCTAAATGTTAAATGAGAAATAAAGGAAACAATACAGTAATTTCAAAGATAATCAGATTCCAGAGGCTGAAGGAAGAAAATATTTATCAACTGCAACTCAGAGCATTAATATACAGGATACACAAAGAACTCAAAAAACTTAATGCCAAAAAAAATAACACAATTAATAAATGGGCTAAGGAACTAAACAGGCAATTCACAGAAGAAGAAATACAATTGATCAACAAATATAGGAAAACTGTTCAACATGTCTAGCAATTGGAGAAATACAAATCAAAACTACACTGAGATTCCATCTCACTCCAGTCAGAATGGCAATCATTAAGAATATAGCAACAGTAAATGTTGGCAAGGATGTGGAGGGAAAGGTATATACTCATACATTGCTGGTGGGACTGCAAATTGATGAAACCACTCTGGGAAGCAGAATGGAGATTCCTAGGAAAACTTGGAATGGAACCACCATTTGATCCAGTTATCCCACACCTCTCTGTATATACCCAAAGGACTTAAAATCACAATACAGTGATGCAGCCACATTAATGTGTATAGCAGCTCAATTCACAACAGCATATATACACACACACACACACACACACATATATATATATATGTATATGTATATGTATGTATTATTATATATGTATGTATATACATATATAATGTATATTATATATATGTATGTTGTACTCAGCCATTAAAAAGAATGAAAGTATTACTCAGCCATTAAAAAGTATTACTCAGCCATTAAAAAGAATGAAATTATAGCATTTGTTGGTAAATGCATAGAACTGGACACTGTCATATTAAGTGAAATTAGCCAATTCCACAAAACCAAAGGCCAAATGTTCTCTCTGTTTGTGGATGCTAACACATAATAAGGGGAGTGGGGAGAATAGAAGTTCATTGGATTAGACAAAAAAAAGGGAGGGTGGGAATAAGAGAGACAGTAGAATGAATTGGACATAACTTTCTTATATTCATATATGAATACATGACCAGTGAAACTCCACATCATGTACAAGCACAAGAATGGGATCCTAATTAGAATAATTTATACTCCATGTGTATATATAATATATCAAAGTACACTCTACTGTCATGTATATCTAAAAAGATAACAGTCTCAAATAAATAATAAAATAAGTCTCAGTCTACATGTTCTAGAGGTTAAATGAGAAATGAAGTAATATAGGAATTTCAGAGGGAATCAGATTTCCAGAGGCTGAAGGATAGTTAGAAACAGCTTGGTGGAAGAGGTAGATTGTAGCTGAGTATTCATTCAAAAGGCATATGATTTGGGAGGACATAATAGAACAATCTAGACAGATAAGGCAATATGGGATCCAGAGTTAAATAAGCCAAGTGACTTTGAAGACCACGAAGAACAAAGCTAACTGGAGTAGAACACTGGAGTCCAGAGAACTGAGAAATAAGGCTGAAAAGGCAGGATTCAGTCCAGATTGTGCAGGGACCCAAGAGCACTGAATTTACTTTTGCAAAGAGAATTCACTGCAGGGGCTTAAGCAGAAAAACTTGATTAATGTCTTAGAAAGATTCATCTGGTAATAATGTAGATGATGGACTGAACCAGGAGAGATAAAAAGACAAGGAGCCATTCATCTAATAACAACAAAAAAGAAGAATAACAATACTATATAATACCTATAATGTATGGAGTTATTACTTGGTTTACATTTAGCTACTCATTTGTTTCAGTCACTCCCCATCTGTCTGTGACTCAGGGTTTATCTCTTACTCTTCCTGCTGCTAGTTCCCTTTTTCACCATCTACTCTTAATTTCCTCTCTAATTTGAACCTTCTAATTTCTGCTTCAACAAGATTTTGCCTTGCTTGGGACCATTCCAGGCACTAATCACACATCCAAGCAATTTCCTAAGGAATCATTTCATTTTTAAAACCTACTGCCTCCGTCTCCATTCTGTCCATATGAAAGAATTAACCAATGCTGAATGGCAGAATCTACCATATTTTTCCACTTTATAAGAGATTAAGACATAGTATTAATTCTAACATTATATAATTTGGAGAAAATTCCATCATACATATATTGCAAATATTTTCAATTTAGTTTGGAGATTTAAATATTTTTATACTTTTGTACATATGACATATTAGAAACAAATAAGCAATCATAATCCTTACTATCAAGAGACATACTATTAAACCTGTGATACTATTCCATATATATATATATAATTTTATAGCTAAAAAATAAATATAATTGTGCCTATAAATTCTTATACATGGGAAGGTCTTGGCCACGGCCTGCAGGGGGAGGGAATAGGTAACCCTTATAGTTGCGAGCCAGATGGAAATAAAAGCTGGAAAAGCAATATTAAGAGATACACACAAAAGATAAGAAATATATTTTTAAAGCAGGGCATTAGACCACAGAGGAGGCCAGCAGCCACCATGTTGGTAAACTGACGTCACCACACCTGTTTTTGACTGACCGCAGCTCATTCAGCCATAGAACAGGTAATTTCAGGCTGCAATTCGCCTGCGGCTTGCAGACAGATTGCTAGGGTTCAGCGCCTGGGGGCTTCTTAAAATCTGATCTTATCGGAGTGAACACGGAGCGCGAGGCGGCCAAGTCCCGGCTCCCGGAACCGTCCCGGAACCGCCCTGGCTCCGGGCTGCGGAGCCTGCGGAGGCTGCTTCTTGGACCCTGCTAATATCAGAGCAAACACGAAACACCAAGAAGCCGAATTCCAGCTCCCGGAACTGAGCCCGCGGGGACTGCTTCTTGGAGCTTACACTTATAGGAGCTTACACCGAGCACAGAGCGGCCGAGTTCCGGCTCCCGGAACCGTCCCGGAACCGCCCTGGCTCAGGGCTGCGGAGCCCGCGGAGGCTGCTTCTTGGACCCTGCTACTATCAGAGCATACACCAAACACTAAGCGGCCGAATTCCGGCTCCCGGAACTGAGCCCGCGGGGGCTGCTTCTTGGAGCCTACACTTATAGGAGCTTACACCGAGCACGGAGCGGCCGAGTTCCGGCTCCCGGAACTTCCCTGGACCGGGGCTAGGAGCCCGCGGAAACTGTGTCTCGGTCCGGGTCCTGCTGAGGACAGGTCAGGACTCACCCATTGCTTGGGTTGCCTGGCAAGGGGAACGAAATGCTGCCATTCGCATAGGATACCAACATGGCAGAGATCTGATGTCAGCAGAAAGCGGTGGAGGAGAGATCTTCATCAATACCAGCGGTGACATAAGCAGTTGGTCTCCTGGTAAGGGGGGTGAGGCTCAGTCACCCGAGTCTCCTCAATTTGTCCTCGAGCCAGAGGTAGGAGCCGGGCCGCCGCCAGCCCCCGGAGCAGGCCCAGCGGCTCGCCAGCGTGGTGACCGCGTGACCCCAATTGGAGAGGGGGCGGAGCGGAGCCGCCACCCACACCCGCCAGGTGGGCAGACCCACGACCCAGTAGTACATGGGCGTGGTAGGAGGGGCAGGGCAGAGCCGCCCTTCGCGCTTGCAAGGTAAACAGACCTGTGACAGCCTGGCGGGTCAGGCCCAGTGGCCTGCCAGTGTGGTACACACGTCACCCCAACTCGAGTAGGGGCAGAGCAGATCCTTATCCCACGCCCGGATCAGGCCCTGCCGGTGTGGTGGTCACGTGACCCCAATTGGAGTGGGGGTGGAGCGGAACCGCCACCCGTGCCCGCAGGGTGAGCAGACCAGTGATCAACCTGCAGATCAGGCCCAGGGGTCCGCAGGCGTGGTAGGAGGGGCAGGGCAGATCCGCCGCCCGCGCCTTCAAGGTAGGCAGACCTACAACAGACCGGCGGATCAGGCCCAGGAGCCTGCCGGCGGGGTACAAACACCACCCTAATTGGAGTAGTGACAGAGCAGAGTCGCCTCCCTTGCCAGGAACAGACCCAGCATCCTGCAGGCGGGGTAGTCACGACACCCCAATTGGAGTAGGGGCAAAGCAGAGCCTCCACTCGTGCCCGAAAGGTGGGCAGATCTGCGACCGACCAGCAGGACAGGCCCAGTGGCCTGCTGGTACGACAGACACGTCACCCCAATTGGAGTAGGGGCAGAACAGAGCCGCCACCAGCTCCCAGAACAGGCCCAGTGACCTGCCGGCGTGGTAGCCACGACACCCCAATTGGAATAAGGAGAGAGCAGAGCCGCCGCCCACACCTGCAGGAAAGATACGCAAGCAGTATGAAAAGACAAGGAAAGAAAGGACCACAAGCAATGCAGGTCAACGCAACTTTAGAAGAGGTAACAGCTGCAGCAGATGGAATGTCAGATAAAGAATTCAGGATATACATGCTTCAGATGATCTGGAGTATCAAGGAAGACATTAAACAGCAAAATCAGACAATGAAAGATCACTTCGACAACGAATTACGCAAACAAATCCAGGAAGCAAAGGATCAACTATACAGGGAGATAGAGGTTATAAAAAACAAGCAATCAGAAATCCTAGAAATGCAGGAAGCAATAAACCAACTTAAAAACTCAATGGAGAATACTACCAACAGAGTAGAACACTTAGAAGATAGAACATCAGACAATGAAGACAAAGTATTTCAACTGGAAAAGAACATAGACAGCTCAGCAAGACTGTTAAGAAACCATGAGCAGAACATCCAAGAAATATGGGATAACATTAAGAGACCAAACTTAAGAGTCATTGGGATACAGGAAGGTACAGAGCTCCAAACCAAAGGAATGAGCTGTCTATTCAATGAAATAATACAAGAAAACTTCCCAGACTTGAAGAATGAGACAGAATCCCAAATCCTAGAAGCCTACAGGACGCCGAATGTGCAAAATCATAAGAGATCCACACCTAGACACATTATAATGAAGATGCCCAACATACAGAATAAGGAGAGAATTTTAAAAGCTACAAGAGAAAGGAAGCAGATTACATTTAGGGGCAAGCCAATCAGGATAACAGCTGATCTTTCAACACAGACTCTGAAAGCTAGAAGATCCTGGAATAACATATTTCAAACACTGAAAGATAATGGGTTCCAACCAAGAATTGTGTATCCAGCGAAATTAAGCTTCAGGATGGAGAATGAAATTAAAACCTTCCACGATAAACAAAAGTTTAAAGAATTCGCAGCTAGAAAACCATCTCTTCAAAACATCCTAGCCAAAGTATTACAGGAAGAGGAAATGGAAAATAACAATGAAAACCAACAGTGGGAGGTAGGACAGTAAAGGGGGGGGGAAACAATCAAAGAGGAAAACAAACAATGTTTAGTAACAGAAATAAACAAATATGGCTGGAAGAACAACCCATATCTCAATAATAACCCTAAATGTTAATGGCTTAAACTCACCAATTAAGAGACACAGGCTAGTAGAATGGATCACAAAACAAGACCCAACAATATGCTGCCTACAGGAGACGCATTTGATAGGAAAAGACATACATAGGCTGAAGGTGAAAGGTTGGGAAAAATCATATCACTCATATGGACTTCGGAAACAAGCAGGCGTGTCCATACTCATATCAAATAAAATAGATTTCAAGCCAAAGTTAATCAAAAGAGATAAAGAGGGACACTACATACTGCTTAAGGGAACCATACACCAACAAGACATAACAATCATAAATATTTATGCCCCAAACAATGGTGCAGCTATGTTCGTCAAACAAACTCTTCTCAAGTTCAAGAGTCTAATAGACCACCACACCATAATCATGGGAGACTTCAACACACCTCTCTCGCCACTGGACAGATCTTCCAAACAAAAGTTGAATAAGGAAACTATAGAACTCAATAACACTATTAATAACCTAGACCTAATTGACATATATAGAGTATACCACCCAACATCAAGCAGTTACACTTTTTTCTCAGCAGCACATGGATCCTTCTCAAAAATAGATCATATATTATGTCACAGGGCAACTCTTAGACAATATAAAGGAGTAGAGATATTACCATGCATCTTATCTGATCATAATGGAATGAAACTGAAAATCAACGATAAAAGAAGGAAGGAAAAAGCATACATCAATTGGAGAATGAACAATAGGTTACTGAATGATCAATGGGTTATAGAAGACATCAAGGAGGAAATTAAAAAATTCTTAGAGATAAATGAAAACACAGACACAACATATCGGAATCTATGGGACACATTGAAAGCAGTTCTAAGAGGAAAATTCATTGCTTGGAGTTCATTCCTTAAAAAAAGAAAAAACCAACAAATAAATGATCTCATACTTCATCTCAAAATCCTTGAAAAAGAAGAGCAAAACAACAGCAAAAGAAGTAGAAGGCAAGAAATAATTAAAATCAGAGCTGAAATTAATGAAATCGAAACAAAAGAAACAATTGAAAAAATTGACAAAACTAAAAGTTGGTTCTTTGAAAAAATAAACAAAATCGACAGACCCTTAGCGATGCTAGTGAAGAGAAGAAGAGAGAGAACTCAAATTACTAGCATACGGGATGAAAAAGGCAATATCACAACAGACACTTCAGAAATACAGAAGATAATCAAAAACTATTTTGAATCCTTATACTCCAATAAATTAGAAGATAGTGAAGGCATAGATAAATTTCTTAAGTCATATGATCTGCCCAGATTGAGTCAGGAGGATATAGAAAACCTAAACAGACCAATATCAATTGAGGAGATAGAAGAAACCATCAAAAGACTACCAACTAAGAAAAGCCCAGGTCCCGATGGGTATACAGCAGAATTTTACAAAACCTTTAAAGAAGAACTAATACCAATACTTTTCAAGCTACTTCAGGAAATAGAAAAGGAGGGAGAACTTCCAAATTCATTCTATGAGGCCAACATCACCCTGATACCTAAACCAGACAAAGACACTTCAAAGAAAGAAAACTACAGACCAATATCTCTAATGAACCTAGATGCAAAAATCCTCAATAAAATTCTGGCGAATCGGATACAAAAACATATCAAAAAGATTGTACACCATGATCAAGTAGGATTCATCCCTGGGATGCAAGGCTGGTTCAATATACGGAAATCAATAAATGTTATTCACCACATCAATAGACTTAAAAATAAGAACCATATGATCATCTCGATAGATGCGGAAAAAGCATTTGACAAAGTACAGCATCCCTTTATGTTCAAAACTCCAGAAAAACTAGGGATAACAGGAACATACCTCAATATTGTAAAAGCAATCTATGCTAAGCCTCAGGCTAGCATTATTCTGAATGGAGAAAAACTGAAGGCATTCCCTCTAAAATCTGGAACAAGACAGGGATGCCCTCTCTCTCCACTTCTCTTCAACATAGTTCTCGAAACACTGGCCAGAGCAATTAGACAGACGAAAGAAATTAAAGGCATAAAAATAGGAAAAGAAGAAATTAAATTATCACTATTTGCAGATGATATGATTCTATATCTAGCAGACCCAAAAGGCTCTACAAAGAAACTATTAGAGCTAATAAATGAATTCAGCAAAGTGGCAGGATTTAAAATCAACACGCATAAATCAAAGGCATTCCTGTATATCAGCGACAAATCCTCTGAAATGGAAATGAGGACAACCACTCCATTCAAAATATCTTCAAAAAAAATAAAATACTTGGGAATCAACCTAACAAAAGAGGTGAAAGACTTATACAATGAAAACTACAGAACCCTAAAGAGAGAAATAGAAGAAGATCTTAGAAGATGGAAAAATATACCCTGTTCATGGATAGGCAGAACTAACATCATCAAAATGGCGATATTACCAAAAGTTCTCTATAGGTTTAATGCAATGCCAATCAAAATCCCAACGGCATTTCTTGTAGAAATAGAGAAAGCAATCATGAAATTCATATGGAAAAAAAAAAGACCCAGAATAGCAAAAACAATGCTAAGCAAGAAGTGTGAATCAGGCGGTATAGCGATACCAGACTTCAAACTATACTACAGAGCAATAGTAACAAAAACAGCATGGTACTGGTACCAAAACAGGCGGGTGGACCAATGGTACAGAATAGAGGACACAGAAACCGATCCACAAAACTACAACTATCTTATATTTGATAAAGGGGCTAAAAGCATGCAATGGAGGAAGGACAGCATCTTCAACAAATGGTGCTGGGAAAACTGGAAATCCATATGCAACAAAATGAAACTGAATCCCTTTCTCTCGCCATGCACAAAAGTGAATTCAAAATGGATCAAGGAGCTCGATATCAAATCAGAGACGCGCCGTCTGATAGAAGAAAAAGTTGGCTACGATCTACAGTCGGTGGGGTCGGGCTCCAAATTCCTCAATAGGACACCCATAGCACAAAAGTTAATAACTAGAATCAACAAATGGGACTTACTCAAACTAAGAAGTTTTTTCTCAGCAAAAGAAACAATAAGAGAGGTAAATAGGGAGCCTACATCCTGGGAACAAATCTTTACTCCTCACACTTCAGATAGAGCCCTAATATCCAGAGTATACAAAGAACTCAAAAAATTAGACAATAAGAGAACAAACAACCCAATCAACAAATGGGCCAAGGACCTGAACAGACACTTCACAGAGGAGGACATACAGTCAATCAACAAGTACATGAAAAAATGCTCAACATCTCTAGCTGTCAGAGAAATGCAAATCAAAACCACCCTAAGATACCATCTCACTCCAGTAAGATTGGCAGCCATTAGGAAGTCAAACAACAACAAGTGCTGGCGAGGATGTGGGGAAAAGGGTACACTTGTACATTGCTGGTGGGACTGCAGATTGGTGCAGCCAATTTGGAAAGCAGTATGGAGATTTCTTGGAAAGCTGGGAATGGAGCCACCATTTGACCCAGCTATTCCCCTTCTTGGTCTATTCCCTAAAGACCTAAAAAGAGCATGCTACAGGGACACTGCTACATCGATGTTCATAGCAGCACAGTTCACAATAGCAAGACTGTGGAACCAACCTAGATGCCCTTCAATAGACGAATGGATAAAAAAAATGTGGCATTTATACACAATGGAGTATTACTCTGCATTAAAAAATGACAAAATCATAGAATTTACAGGGAAATGGATGGCATTAGAGCAGATTATGCTAAGTGAAGCTAGCCAATCCCTAAAAAACAAATGCCAAATGTCTTCTTTGATATAAGGAAAGTAACTAAGAACAGAGTAGGGACGAAGAACAGGAGAAGAAGATTAACATTTAACAGGGATGAGAGGTGGGAGGGAAAGGGAGAGAGAAGGTAAATTGCACGGTAATGGAAGGAGACCCTCAGGGTTATACAGTGGAGGGGGTAGAGAGAGAGGAGGGGAGGGGAGGGGAGAGGTGGGGAGGGGGGAGGGTGGATGATGGGAAAGGCAGCGGAGCACAACAGACACTAGTATGGCAATTTGTAAATCAATGGATGTGTAACTGATGTGAATCTGCAATCTGTGTATGGGGTGAAGGTGGGAGTTCATAACCCGCTAGAATCAAAGTGTGGAATATGATATGTCAAGAAATTTGTAATGTTTTGAACAACCCACAATAAAAAATTAAAAAAAATAAATAAATAAATAAATAAATAAATAAATAAATAAATAAAGCAGGGCATTGACCGGTGGAAGAGACCTGATGGGTCTGATACTAACAAAGGGAAAGCCATTGAATGCTTTATTTATAGTGGAACACATCAAAGGGTTTCAGTGCAATAGGCTTCTGAGGAAAACAGGAAAAAGATGGGGAAAACAAGTTGTTTAGAGCTTGGCAGGTTACACCAATCTCCAGGAGATTGCATTTGAACCTAGGACTATGAGCTAAGACAGGGCATCAGCATGATATGAGTTTTCTAGAACCAGGGAATTTCACCTAGGGAGTTCCCAGAAAAGCAACCTCCCTGCCTTGTAATGTTCAAACAAACCCATAATTCATACACGGCTTCCAAAAGGAAGGTTAACAAGGGAAAAGAAGTCCACAGTGAGTGAATAATAATTCAGAGATTACTCTTCCATGGCTTTTAATTTTGTTTAAAAAAAACTACAGGAGACATCTGTAACTCTTATCATTCTTTAATAAGTCTGTGTCAATAGATGAAAAATACTCAGCTTTGATCAATAGATGCATTGGTAAATACAAGGTAATATTTGGATATTTTTGAAAACTAATATCCCTTGCCTGCCAAGAGAAAGAGTTACTGGTCAACACTCAAATAAGTGCTCACCATGACATACTTTGACTTTGGTCATGAGAGCAAAATAAGATTACTAGAAACAAGTGGCCTGGGACTATGCAGTCAGGAGCAGCTCTGGCCAGTACAGCTTCCAAAAAATGGTAACCTCCATGTCATGTACACTGACTATTCTTTGCACATAAGTTAGATAATGCTTTCTGCTGCTTAATACAAGTTCTTTCTATACCCGCTTCAAAAACCTCTTTCACTCTCCTCCTAGATATTTCTCCTGAAATCTCAATTTCTTGTCCATATTTCTATGCAATCTGCTCGCTCCTGATCTCCCCCCAGAAGCTTGACCAGGAAAATACTTATTTTGCAATAGACTATATAATTTTGTTTTTAGCCCAGTTCAGCATCAGAACACAAGGTCAAGTAGAGACTTCTAGGAGGTATCACATAGCAAAAACACAGAAATTCAACCAGAAGGCAAAGTTGAAGTTTTTGTGACCTATGGCTTTCCTCTTTCCAAGCAAAGGAAGTATGGATGCTTGAAAGACCAAGTTTCCAAAGTATATATCCTGGACTAGAGAAGAGAGTGTGGTCTTGGTTTGGGGAAAATGTAAGACGTAAAATGTAAGATGATGTAGCCATTGGGTAAGTAAATATTCAAGAATACAAGGAGATATGGTTTACAGTCTTAAATATTTTAATGATCTTAACGTGTTGGACGTCGAAGTAAACGATAAGTATCTAAATTTGCTGAGCCATCGTTACATCTGCTTTTATCAGTGCAGCAAAATGTTTCTGCCAGCATGTCATGCAATGGCTGGGTCATTCCTGCCTCACAGGGCTCACATGAGAGTTTTGCATAATTAAAGAGGTATCTGTCTGAAGAGAAGAAAAGCAAATGTGATTGCCTTGCCTCAATTCATCATCTTCCTGCAGTGGCTTCACTCTGGAACCTAAACAACTTTCTGAAGACTAGAATGAGTCATCAGTCCTCAGTCCTCATGTCTCTGGGGCCATGACCAAGCAAAAGTCACCTAATTACTTCCCACAGTGGCCCCATGTCCAGGTGTGTATCTGGAGAACCCATTTTCCTATACTTTTCCAGGATCCCAGATTCTAAAACTTAACTCCAGGGATGGTGGACAACACCGGTAATATTTTGTGTCTCTGAATTTCACTTACCTGAAGTGCGATCATGATAGTAATAGTTAGTTGTTCGACAACTCCTATTTCCTGGCTCATAATTAAACTTCCAGCAGCTTTTCATGCCAGTACGGCAACCCGTTACAGTATAGTGGTCACAAAAATGGCAAATTCGAATAACTACAGAAGGAAAGGAAAGCTTTAAAGAAATGCTCAAAAAAAAAATGTAATTCTGCTTCCAAACACTGGGGCAGTTCAAACCTCACAAGAAGAAAATGACACTGTCCCCAGCCTCTCTCAGAGGTCCTTACTCCCTCCAATAGTAGTAACTATGAGACCACCAAGAATTAAGGATCTGTGTCCCAAGTCTGAAGGTAGAAAGAAGACACTGGAGTAGAGAAGAGTGGAAGGACAATGCTAACTCAAGAATATCCCCCTATTACTTATCCAAGAACTGCAAACCAAATACACCGTGCGGTTCAGTCCTTCTCCTCTGCTTCCTGTGAATATACAAAAAAACAAAAGTGTATATATATATATATATATATATATATATATATATATATATACATATCATCTCATAGCATCCTCCAAAGCCATCCCTTTCACCACCCATCTTTGCCTCCCTCTTCAGAACTTACCCTTATCCTTGAAGAGTACTATGAATACACCCAGCAGAAGCAATTGGAACATCCTGGGACCCATCCTTGGGAAGATCTCAGTGGGAAGTTCCAGCTTTATTTATTTCCACCAATTACCCTCAGGCATCCCACTTCAATCATGAAACCATAAATTTCAGATCAAACCACCTGAGCCCTCTGTTATGTTCCCAGGAGAAGGTACATCCCGTCTGTGTTTGCAATCCTCCAGCTGCTTAGATCTCAGCCTACATAGACACCTACTTCATTTGATCAGATATATCATAAAGTACTAATTCATATGATTGCAGGGCCTCTCTCCTTTTCACTGTGTTTGTGTTTCTGCTAGTCTACAGGAAATGTTTCTAACATCACATCCACATGACATGCTTTCAAATAGGATGAAGCTGGGTCACAAAGCATCTGTGAGTGAGCTCTTCAGTCTCTCCAATGAGACCATGTGTTTCTCCTCACAGAGTGTGGCAACAGGACCAAATCCCAGTACTCCAGCTATGGTCTGATTGCTAAGACCCTCTCTGAGGATATACAGCAGCCTAGGACAAGGGGAAAAGGAGAGGAGGTAGAGATCACATCAGCTTCTCCTGAATTTAATTCATTAATTTTTTTCAAAACAGAAAAAGACCATAAATGACTCCAATGGGAGAGACAAATGCTGTTGTCATGGGGACAAACAGGGAGAGATGTATTTGGACTTGTTATGGGGAAGAATTTGTGGGGGTCTGGAAGTGAGTCTTCACATTGGTTCCTGGCCTCAATCTTACTTTCACCAGAAGATGCTATTCTTTTTTAAAGTTTCTCCTTCTTCTGTCAGCTGCCAGCTCCTCAGTGAGGTATTTCCTAACCAGTATATAGATAAAAGAGCAAGACCTACACACACCTTGCCTGACCTCAGTATTTCTCAAGAGTATTAAACAAGAGTATTTCTGAACTCAGTATTTCTCAAGAGTATTGAACACAGTTTGTGATCCCATGGCTTCTCTTCATTTGTGTGCATTTTTGTCTCTCCCCTTATGATACTCTCTGGATGCCAGGGTTTCCGTTGCATTCACTGCAATCTCCTCAGGGCCTAAAACCAAGTCCTGCACATATCAGATCATCAGAAATAATGATGAAAAGATGAATGGAATGGTTGTATATGGGCAGCCTGGGAGGCCCAAGGGAATGATTCCCTAATTCCAAGCTTACAGGATGAAATTCTTGGCTTTAACTTTGCAGTATTCACTATAGAACAGACAAGCAATGGAAATGACAGCTTTCCCTGTGGTGAACAGAGAATGAGTGTGGAACATATTTAGCTAAGCAGAGTCATTCAAGAGTCTGACACATCAGAGCAAAGCACAATTCCTAACTTTTACTGTGAAGGTACCCCTTCACACACCTGCCATGTGGCCCTGAACAAATACTGAGTCTCTTTGTGCCTGTTACTTAATATATAAAAAACAAGAACTGTCACAGGTATATTTGAGGTAGTTAGGTCTTACAAGGATACACATGGAATTGAGGAAGAAAGGGCACAAACATTTAATAAGGTCCTACTTAATTTGAGGTATTCTCCTAGGCATGTCTATGAATTCTCTGAACAACCTTGTTGGTTAGGAATAATTGACTTCATCTTATTGATGAACGAGGGGTTGTTACAATTAAAGTATTTTGGCTAGGGTAACAAGAATGCACATCATCTGACTCAATAGGATATTATCTTTTCCATACACTAGGAGTTCTGCAGTCTGGAGAAGTATTCCCAGGATTGGAGCTTCTGTCCTAGTATTATCAATGACAAAAGTGGGAGAATGCATGAGACTTTTCACCAAATGACAATGGGTCTCTCTGCCTGGCAGAGACAAGTTCACTCAAATTAGAGGGCCCCAGGAGCCCTGGGGATCTAGGATTGACATGCCTTCGTCAGGAAAGGGTCTTACACTTGGAAAATGGGAGACACTGGCAGCAATCCACAGGGTTAGAGCTAAGAATATCAAGCTTAGCCTTCCTGCGAAGGACTCCTTGCCCCAATCCAGGAAGATGCTCCTGTACCACAACCTAGGCACCAGTGATTAAATGTGAGTAGAATTTCAAACTCCTCACCCACATCCTTCTCTTACAAGGAGAAGGATGTGTCCAAGCAAATTTGAACATTTTGCTCAGAATAAGTAACAAGAATTATAGAAATATACGGAACTTGTTAAGAAGGAAATTAAAAATATATATTATATTCCGAATTCTGAAGAAAAATAGTATGAATATTTAGCCACATTTCCATCCATTAATATTTCTCCAAAATATATCACAAATTCATATTAACAAGCACAATTATTTTTTGCATCATATATGTGTTGTTCTGAGTTTTGCCCATAATATATTATTGTGGCATTTGTACCCTTAAACCACTGGAACATAAGGCCTAGAGTTGGGCAGCAAATGTAAGAGCTGGTCACCAAAGATGAGAGGCTGATGATTAGACCTGCCTTCTGGACTCAGCCATAGCTTTAGTCTCTACCTTTCAATGCCTCTCACTCTAGCACCTTCCTGTGGGCTGTCTCCCTCCCAGAGAAAGGAACACTTGCTGACCCATCTGCTCTTTCCTCTCCACTTCTGGTGTCTGAGCCTCCAGAACTTTCTTGGCTCTCTCCTGTGTCCTCTCTTTGGCCCACAGCCTGTAACCTTCTCCCCTCCAACCATTGCTCCTACCCAATGCCTGTCATTTCTCAAACCTGATACTTAGACCTACCTCAGACCTGAGCTTTCTGCAACATTCTGGATCTACCCCAGAACATGGGTCTGCCAGCTAAGATCTCACCCTGGGAACCCTTGACCTTCCATCTCCCCCTGCACAGCCAGCCAACCCAAGTAAGCTTCCTGACAAGCCCCACTTACACTCCTATTATTTGCCTTCCTAAGTTTCTACCTTGGACAGCCTTGGACAGAAAGTATCATTTTAACATATATGTAAAATAAAGGAGTTGAGCATGGAAGATATGTGGTTCAATGTCAATTTTACATTCAAGAAATGGGACTCAAGCTGGCTGTGGTAGAACATGCTTATAAATCCAGTGGCTCTGGAGGCCAGGAGGATCATGAATTCTAAGTCAGCCTCAGCCAAAGCAAGGTGCTAAGCAACTCAGTGAGACCCTGTTTCAAAATAAAATATAATATAGGGCTGGGGATGTGGCTCAGTGGTTGAGTGCCTGAGTTCAATCCTTGGTACCCCATACCCCGCAAAAAAAAAAAAAAGAGAGTGTTGAGAGCCACAGCCAAAGGGGCCCCAGCAAACTTCCAGCTGCCAGCAAACTTCCAGCTGCTGGCTGATGATTGGCTCACAGCGGCCCCAGCAACATCTAGCTGATTGGCTCCTCTGCCCCAGCAACATCTAGCTGATTGGCTCCTCTGCGGTGATGCTCATTGGGCTGTTTCCCTGCCCTTTCAGACCACGGAGCTGCTCACTGGGGGACTTTTTTGGCTCCGCCCACGTGACCCAGCCAATCAGCCTCAAGAGCAGGAGGATTGTGGGAGGTGGGGAGAAGCTGGTGTGGGAGAGAGAGGCTTGTGGAAAGCCGGTGGTGGCAGTTGAGGCTCTGAGGGTTTTTCCTGAGAGGCTGTTTTGTTTGGCGTGTGTGGTTCTAAAAATAAAGTTAGTTTCTTTTGACAAGTGGCTCCTGATTGTGCCCAGCCAGACTGCGGCAAGAGAGAGAGAGAGAGAGAAAAGAAACAGGACTCAGCTAAAATGTCACCAGAATATAAAGACAGGGAGATCCTCACTCATATCCTTTCAAAATCATTCCAGAGACCATGTCAGCCAGGTGAGGGAAGCATGGAATACAAATTTGGTATCAGCTATGAATTCCAAGTCACTGCTTTTCACAGGTCATCTCCTATCAAATACCCAGCATAGTAGCTTAACTTGTTGAACTTAATGAAGGCCCAAAATATCAATGACTAGCTTCTTCAGAAGGACTCTAAAGAGTTTCTCCATGACCTCTCACCTGAATCTTTGCCTTAGCCGAGTTACCAAGGTCCCAGTATCTGAGGGTGAGAGGCTTCATTCTGGGTCCATTCTTTCAAACTATTCCAGCTACCAGTCTTCTGAATCCCAGGTCCTCTGTCTATCAGAAGCCATCACATTTGGGAGGTATGAGTTTGGGGATAGGGAGTTCCTATAGACTACCCTCAGAGTGCAGTTCTCTAGCTACTGTCCACAACCTCAGTTATAGCAAACGTTCTTCATGTCTTCAGACATGGCAGGATTGACAGATAAGGCTGGAGAATAGGGACTAGATGTTCCAGCTCTGTGTTAGTTTCCATTGCTATAACAAAATACCTGAGAAAATCACCATGGAGGATGAAAGATTTATTTTGGCTCACAGTTTCAGAGGTTCACTCCATGCTCAGATGACCCCCAGGCAGAAACATCACACTGGATAAGTGTTATAGAGGAAAGCTACTCTCCTAGTGGCTGCCAGGAAGCAAGGAGAAAGAGGAAGGAGTTGGGGACAAGGTATAGTCTCCAGGAGCATGCCCCCAGAGACCCACTCACTTCATCTAGGTCCCACCTTCCAGAGTTTCTATCACCCTCCAGTGGTCCAGTCAGCTATGAATTCTCCAATGAGTAATCCACTGATGAGATCAAAGTTCTCACAATCTAATCACTTCCCCAAACCTTTGAACATAACAGCATTGAGGACCAAATCTTCAATCACTGAGCCTTTAGGAGTACTACATATTCAAACTCTTAACAAATCCCATAGTGTGACTTCTGCATGTTCTCTCCTGCCCAAGAAAACCTATATATCATGTCCATGAGAGTGATAATGTTTACCTTAAGTTTACAAGATTTGTTATAAAGTTCTGGGAAAAGGAGGACCTACTGCCATCCTATATCACTTCATGGGATTCATTATTTATATTTTCAAAAAAAAAGTGACCCAAGTTCTTTATCATTAGTGTTCTCCAATAGCAAAGCACAAGTAAATAACTGAGGTAAGATTATGACAGACTTAGGACGCTCAGGATCCACCCAAATATCCTAGTCAGAGTAAGTTTCAGTTGCTTCAGTCAGCAGGGGTCATTCTCAAAGATCACCAGTCCAGGGAGGCAGTGGGCCAGGGACTACAGGTGATATTCTGACATGGGATGGGAAAGACCCTAACAAGGGGGCATATTTGACCTGATAAAGGTTAACTGCCACAAAGACTTACTTTTGGCTTGCATGTTGGAGTGGGCAGGAGATCAAGAACACTTTCTTCTAAATGGCCTTTGAAGTCATGAGCTGACGTTCAGAACACACTGGTTTCTCCCAGATGAGTGAACAGCCAGGAGATTAGCTCTGAGTCACTGAAGGAGAGTAATAGCTGAACCTCTTCAACCCAAAGTAACCAAGACCAAAGATATATCCCTCAGAGGAGATGGAGATGTCCAAGGAGCTCTACTTCTCTTAGGGATGTTTTGGGAGTATGCAAGTACCTTTCTTTCCAGATGCAAACACCTAGGCATAAGCAGTTTTCTTCTGGAATGCCTTCAGATGCTTGTTAAAAAGGATAGAGAGAGAACCTATTTCCAGACCAAACCCAGAATCAGGCACAATTTCCAATTTTTAGATCTTTGCATCAATCCTGCCAATCCTTCTGTGCTCTCCCAATGACTAATCCTCAGTATTCTCATACTTTTTTTGTCTTGGGGAGAACAGAATCACAGCTCTTTAACTTTTCCCACAGCAAAGGATTAGAAGAAGGCATTGAAGAGAGAGAATGACCCTAGCCACAAAGGGGCACACTCCTTAAAGGCTGTGATTCAGATACAATTTGTGATTCAAATATCTGTGACCATACTCTGTATTAGTCTGCTAAGTCTGCCATAACAAAGTAACACAGCCTGGTGGCTTAAACAACAGAAATTTATCTTTGGTTTGGGAAGCAAGAGGCCCAAGATCAAGTTTCTGGCAGGATTGGTTTTCCCAGGGCCTCTCTCCTTGGCTTGCAGGTGACCACCATCTTGCTATGTCCTCAGAATGGTCTTTTTTCTGTACATGCAAACCCTGGTCTCCCCTCTACCACCTGTGTCTCTCACTCCCCTCTCCTTAAAAAGAAAGCAGTCATTGGATTAGGTCCCACCCATATGCCCTCTTTAGCCATAAACACATTTTTAAAGACTCTATCTCCATATAGTAACATTCTAACATTGATGGCTAAGGGGTTCAAAACACAAACTAGAGGGAGACAATTCAGTTCATAGCAGGGCCTCTGGTGGAGCTAAAATTAACATGAAACATCAATGGCAGCATTTAATATAAATAATAATACAAATTCCTTTACTTTCAAATACACTTTCAAGAAAAGCCCACCAAAGGGAGATTTACATGAAGCACAGAGAGAGAACCTGGAGAGCAGCAGATTGATTTGCACCTGGATGAAGCCTCTGAAGTGTAAGAAGTGATTGGCCCTGAGGCAGAGGTGCAGGCAAGCATGAGAGGGAGTCAGACCCTGTGGTTTGGATTGGACACTGCCTATGGTTTCAAAGCAGTCCATGATGATCCTTTAACAGCTCTGAAATAAGTACTTGACCTTATAGATAGTAGAAGAAATTAACATGTTAAGTTTCCAACTGCCTACGAGTAAGAAAAAAAATCTCTGCCTAGATATTGAGGTTAGAGGAATAAGTTACATCAGTAGAAGAAAACACAACACCATTTGGGAATTCAGCACATGATGGGAAAAACATGATAGCTGATGAGCTTCTAAAGAAAATATCATTACAGAAATAGATTCCTGAGAAAGAGCTCGGGAAAGTTCTCACTGGTAATTGAAGAAGAAGAAAGGATGTTAAATTGGCATGAGTAGCATATATAGTTTAGAGTTGGCATTCAAAGCCTCAACAACTTTCTGAACAGATGTACAAACAACCAACATCTTGTACGCAGAGCCTTAGGTTTCTTTGAATGCAAGAAATGGTAAATATAAAATGATATACCTACAGTAGTCTGCTTTATTGCTTAAGGACAAATTTGGGATTTATTTCAAAGGGGAAATAAAATAAAGTCAGGATATGAATATTCAGAGATTGGTATTCAATATCTGATTATGCAGAAGACAAAAACCCCAGAAGCTAAATAATTGTTTGAGAGGAAGGGGGAAGTAAATACTAGAAATAGGAATCAAACTAGCACAAACAAAAGGAAAAATTTATTATAAGTGTTTCAAAGTCTCTCTATGTTTCATGGAACTCTGGTAGAGAAGCAATAGAATAAACACTAACACAAATCCCCAATCACCCTCTTTCTTCTCTGCCTCTTTTCATGAATACATATTTTTCCTTACTCTGACTTTAGAGGAGCTTTCTGTTCATCTGCTTTTTGGAATATGGCCATCATCAAGTGAAAGATATGGAAAATAACATCCCCCAAGAAAAGGGGAATGACAGCCCCTGGGGAGAAAAGGAGGACAGTGTGATCCTGAAGAGGAGGAAAGGAAGGCAAACGATGGGCTTTGGGTTCTGGGCTTTCATCCCTTCCCAGTAACAATGAGTCCTGGGTGGAGAAGCAAATGATGGACTCTGGGCTCTGAACTTTAATCCCAATAACAATGAGTTTCAAGCTTTTAAAACTGATTTAGGCCTTGAACTTGCACAACTAGTTTCCTGAATGCCCAACCGGCATATCCTCAGTCTCTAGTGATTAAGTCACACTAAACATTCTGCTATGATTGACTCTCATTGAGATCTAAAAAACAGACCCCTCTTGTAACCAGTCACCATTTTCCTCCCCTGAAATGTGCCATTCCGACAATGCTTAATAAAGATAGCTTGATGATCTATTTGAGGTCTGCTTCCATTTTGGTTACTTTTGTTTACAACCAAGAGCTCTTATTATAACTCCTAAATTCAAGAAAGTGACAAGTCCATCCTGGAATCTGCTCTAGAATCCATTCCAAATGCCTCAGAAGGACACTGAGCAGCTTAGCTTGAGTCTGTTGCCTCCTCTGTGCAGGTCTATTGGGCCTCAGAATTTCTCTGTCCTGTCCTCTTCCTTTCCAACCTCAGGTACAAGACAGACCAGTTCATTTCAATTTATTCATGCCCTGCAGATGCCATTTCTGGCCATGGCTGCCTATAATGCACCACTGAATACGGAAGCATCTCTTGCAACTCTGCCCAATATGATAGTGCTCTATTAATGTCCTTCCTATGTCTTCAAACTTCCAATTCATCTTCAGGTTGTGATGGAGACCCCTCAATCCATGGATGCTCATTTTTAGGCCCAAGTATTTGTTTCCAATACATCATAAGGACATACAATATGAGGACATATAAATATGAGAGAAGTATAAACCTTTTTCCTCGAAGGAAAGACAATGAAGAACTGTACTGCTTTTGAAAAAACACTACTCATCAAATCTACTGATTACTCACATATATTGTCGTTTCATACTAGATAGTCCAGATTTGAGTAAAAGTTTGTCAAACAAGGACAGCCTGCTCTCAATTATGAAGCAAATTCCACAGAACAGTATTTCTCAAGCTGTCTCAAACCACACTGGTTGTTTTGAAGATGAAAAATCCTAGATCCCAAAAGAAGTGAAAGACCTCTACAATGAAAGTTACAGAACACTAAAGAAAAAAAATTGAAGACCTTAGAAGATGGAAAGATCTCCCATGCTCTTGGAAAGGTAGAATTAATATTGTCAAAATGGCCAAACTATCAAAAGCACTATACAGATTTAATGCAATTCCTATTATAATTCCAAAGACTTTCTTTGTAGAAATAGAAAACACATTCATGAAATTCATTTGGAAAAATAAGAGACCCGGAATAGCCAAAGCAATTCTTTTTTTTTTTTAATTTTTTATTGTTGGTTGTTCAAAACATTACATAGTTCTTATGAGCTCCCATTTTTACCCCATATACAGATTGCAGAATCACATCAGTTACACATCCATTGATTTACATATTGCCATACTAGTGTCTGTTGTGTTCTGCTGCCTTTCCTATCCTCTACTATCCCCCCTCCCCTCCCCTCCCCTCCCCTCTTCTCTCTCTGCCCCCTCTACTGACATTCATTTGTCCCCCTTGTATTATTTTTCCCTTTCCCCTCACTTCCTCTTGTATGTAATTTTGTATAACTCTGAGGGTCTCCTTCCATTTCCATGCAATTTCCCTTCTCTCTCCCTTTCCCTCCCACCTCTCATCCCTGTTTAATGTTAATCTTCTTCTCATGCTCTTCGTCCCTACTCTGTTCTTAGTTACTCTCCTTATATCAAAGAAGACATTTGGCATTTGTTTTTTAGGGATTGGCTAGCTTCACTTAGCATAATCTGCTCTAATGCCATCCATTTCCCTGTAAATTCTATGATTTTGTCATTTTTTAATGCAGAGTAATACTCCATTGTGTATAAATGCCACATTTTTTTTATCCATTCATCTATTGAAGGGCATCTAGGTTGGTTCCACAGTCTTGCTATTGTGAATTGTGCTGCTATGAACATCGATGTAGCAGTGTCCCTGTAGCATGCTCTTTTTAGGTCTTTAGGGAATAGACCGAGAAGGGGAATAGCTGGGTCAAATGGTGGCTCCATTCCCAGCTTTCCAAGAAATCTCCATACTGCTTTCCAAATTGGCTGCACCAATTTGCAGTCCCACCAGCAATGTACAAGTGTACCCTTTTCCCCACATCCTCGCCAGCACTTGTTGTTGTTTGACTTCATAATGGCTGCCAATCTAACTGGAGTGAGATGGTATCTTAGGGTGGTTTTGATTTGCATTTCTCTGACTGCTAGAGATGGTGAGCATTTTTTCATGTACTTGTTGATTGATTGTATGTCCTCCTCTGAGAAGTGTCTGTTCAGGTCCTTGGCCCATTTGTTGATGGGTTGTTTGTTCTCTTATTGTCTAATTTTTTGAGTTCTTTGTATACTCTGGATATTAGGGCTCTATCTGAAGTGTGAGGAGTAAAGATTTGTTCCCAGGATGTAGGCTCTCTATTTACCTCTCTTATTGTTTCTTTTGCTGAGAAAAAACTTTTTAGTTTGAGTAAGTCCCATTTGTTGATTCTAGTTATTAACTTTTGTGCTATGGGTGTCCTATTGAGTAATTTGGAGCCCGACCCCACAGTATGTAGATCGTAGCCAACTTTTTCTTCTATCAGACGGCGTGTCTCTGATTTGATATCAAGCTCCCTGATCCATTTTGAATTAACTTTTGTGCATGGCTAGAGAAAGGGATTCAGTTTCATTTTGTTGCATATGGATTTCCAGTTTTCCCAGCACCATTTGTTGAAGATGCTATCCTTCCTCCATTGCATGCTTTTAGCCCCTTTATCAAATATAAGATAGTTGTAGTTTTGTGGATTGGTTTCTGTGTCCTCTATTCTGTACCATTGGTCCACCCGCCTGTTTTGGTACCAGTACCATGCTGTTTTTGTTACTATTGCTCTGTAGTATAGTTTGAAGTCTGGTATCGCTATACTGCCTGATTCACACTTCCTGCTTAGCATTGTTTTTGCTATTCTGGGTCGTTTATTTTTCCATATGAATTTCATGATTGCAAAGCAATTCTTAGCAAGAAAAGTGAAGCAGGAGGCATCATAATATCAAGACTTAAATTTTACTACAGATCCATAATAACAAAATTGGCATGGTATTGACACCAAAATAGACATGTAGATCAATGACACAGAATAGAAGACAGAGAAAAAACCCACATAAATACAGTTATCTCATACTATACAAAGGCACCAAAAACATACATTGGAGAAAAGTTAGCCTCTTTGACAAATGGTGCTGGGAAAATTAGAAATCCATATGTAGCAAAGTGAAATTAAACCCCTATCTCTCACCCTGCACAAAAATCAAGGATTTAGGCACTAGAACAGAGACCTAGTAGAAGAAAAAATAGGTCCAAATCTCTACCACAATGACTTAGGAACTGACTTCCTTAACAAGTCTCCTAAAGCACAAGAAGTTAAATCAAGAATCAATAAATAGGATGGATTCAAACTAAAAAGATTCTTTGTGAAACAATCAATAATGTGAATAGAGAGCCTACAGAATGGTAAAAATCTTTGCCACATGCATCTCAGAGAAAGCACTGATCTCCAGGATATATAAAGAACTCAAAAAACTAAATTCCAAAAAAACAAATAACCCAATTAATAAATGGGCTAAGGAACTGAACAGACAATTCACAGAAGAAAAAATACAATTGGTAAACATATGGCACTTGCCAGTAAATGGATGAAACTGGAGAATATTATGCTAAGTGAAATAAGCCAGTCCTCCAAAAAAGTTTATCTCTAGCAATTAGAGAAATGCAAATCAAAATTACACTGAGATTCTATCTCACTCCCGTTAGAATGGCAATCATCAAGTACATAAGCAACAATAAATGTTGGTGAGGATGGGGGTGAGGGGGAGGTATACTCATACATTGCTGGTAGGACTGCAAAATTGGTACATCCACTATGGAAAGCAGTATGGAGATTCCTAAGAAAACTTGGAATGGAACCACCATTTTACCCACTTATCCCACTCTTCATTTTATACCCAAAGGACTTCAAATCAGCATACTACAGTGATGCAGCCACATCAATGTTTATAGCAGCTTAACTCACAATAGCCAAACTATGGAACCAACCTAGGTGTCCTTCAACAGATGAATGGATTAAGAAACTATGGTATATATACACAATGGAATATTACACAGCCTTACAGAATAATGAACTTATGGCATTTGCCAGTAAATGGATGAATCTGGAAATATTATGCTAAGCGAAATAAGCCAATCCCAAAGAAACAAAGGCTGAATGTTCCCTCTGACATGTGGATGTTAATTCACAATAAGTGGGGAGGGCGGGAAAATAGAGGTATTTTGGACTAAACAGAAGGGAGTGAAAGAGGGGAGGAGGTATGGGGTAGGAATGATAGTAGAATTAATCATACATTGTTGTGCATGTATGCTTACACAATTGGTATAACTCTAATTCATGTACAACCAAACAAATGAGAAGTTATACTGCATTTATGTATGATGTGTCAAAAATGCATTTTACTGTCATGTATAGCTAATTACATCAAACAAAAATATATTTCAGCCGGGCACAATGGCACCTGCCTATAATCCCAGTGGCTCAGAAGGCTGAGACAGGAGGATCGCAAGTTCAAACCAGCCTCAGCAAAAGTGAGGCGCTAAGCAACTCAGTGAGACCCTGTCTCTATACAAAATACAAAATAGGGCTGGGGATATGGCTCAGTGTACAGAAAAAAAATTCCTGGACCCCAGTATTATTTCCAGAGTCTTTTGAGATGGGGTGTGAGGTCATTGCAATTTGAATACTTTCAGTAATGTTAGTTGCAACCTCTCCAACCACTCCAATCAACCTATAAAAAGATAGCACTCTTTCTCTCTTAAATACATGGCATGCATCCATTCATAAAGGAAAAGAAAAGGTGTGAACTTTTCTCTTGAAGCTATGTATGACCCTGATAAACCCATAGAGTAGAATGTGATCTGATATTAATGACAAGCATCACTCTGAGCACCTTGGATACTTGTATTGTGACTTGTTCATTTTTTCTATTCCTAATACCAAGAAGAGCATCTGACTCAGGATTGAAGTATTTATCAAATGAATGAATTTTACAAAGGCTTGCCTGCGGCATGAAGCAAGCAAGATATGCTTCAATCTTTGTGTTGTGTGATATCCTACTCCATACAAATCACCATTCGAGCCTCAAATTGGGATTTCTGACTTTCTTCTCATTTGACTACGTATAAGTGAAAAAGATTTGAATTTGATAGTTGATTACTTAACAGTAGTCAAGTACTTTCAATAATGTGGAGAATGGGGCTGGGGATGTGGCTCAAGTGGTAGCGCGCTCGCCTGGCATGCGCGGGGCACTGGGTTCGATCCTCAGCTCCACATAAAAATAAAATAAAGATATTGTGTCCTAAAACTAAAAATAAATATTAAAAAAATAATGTGGAGAATATTATGGGTTTGGGAAGTATACCTTTAAAGATTTCAAGATGAAAAAAATGTCATATATAGAAGGACATATAAAATATTCAAGTTGAAACAGTGGTGGCAGAAGGCAAAACAAAGGAAAATTAAAAACAGAAACCAGTACAAAGTTATACTTGCTCTTCCTTCTTCTCAGCCTTTTAAGGAAACTTGCACTGGGGACAGTCCCTGCTTCCTAAGCAGCCATATCCCATACCACAGGAGCACAAAAGCCCCAGCTGATTAAGCCAGCTTGGGTTTTTGAACTGAGTGTAGACAGATCCACAGACCATGGGTCTATGAACCTAGGAGGGAACAGCAAGCTGAGCCCTTCCCATATACGAAGAATCTGAACTTATAAAGATTAAGTGAGATCTGAGTATACAAATGTCCCGTGACACAATAAGAACAATCAAAACCAAAAAAAAAATGTATAAAGATACAGATAATTCATAGAACAAAATATTAGGAGGAAAAAAAAAGAACAAAGCAAATTTTAGAAGTTGTCTGAATCCGTTCAAGGAAGCCAAATCTCTTGGAATCATTGGAAATCACATTCAGAAATTAATCATCCAGCATCATTAATACCTAATCAAATTATATTTCTTATTTTTAAACATCTTTAATCTTCTGGTTAATTTTCAAAACATGAAATAATATATTGCATACTTTAAATAATACTGGAAAATAAAAAGTTGACATTCTTGCCCCCAAATCACATATTTTCAAGATGACCAGTTTATAATGTAATCACACCCCACTACAACAGTGGGAGTTAAAGTCCTAAAGAAACAACTGTCACAGGAATCTGTCCCCAGAAGAAAGAAGGCCCTGAAACACTTCCTCTTGCGCCCTCTGATGGAGCATGTCCTGATTGCCACAGGATGAGGCCAATCTTCCTATTGGTTCAATTCAGCAGACAGAGGTCTGGCCTCAAGTCTTTCATTCATTCAGCAACTATTTGTCAATTCCATCTCTAGATATCGAGCACTGCCCTAAGAGCTGAGAAAACAATTATAGATATGACAGATATGAAACACTGATAGGATATGAAGAGATGATGGTGCCTGGGGCTAAAGATGCGGTGGGATAGATGGAGAGATATCTAACCACCAAGCACCCCAAGGTATATTTTTGCTCATTCCTTCCTTTGTTCTCTTTCATGCTGGGAATTGAACCCACAGCCTCACACATACTAGACAAATGCTCTCCCCCTGAGCTATATAAACAGCACCCCCCCCCCCCGCCACTTTATTTTTAATTTTGTGAGACAGGGTCTCACAATTTGCTGAAGCTGGCCTCAAATTTGCAATCCTCCTGCCTCAGCCTAGTGAGGTGCTAGGATTTCAAGTGTGTGCCACCATCCAAAGCCTGAGATACATTTTTAATGTATAATCAGTGATCCACTAGGAAGTCTAAAGTAATTTTTATTCTGAGGGATAGGTGTATATCAAAGACTGCCAGGCTTCTGATACATGCAAAAGGTTGGGACTATCACTATTCCTGTGGAGAAAACTAGTTTTTGAGGAATTTTGGAAGTCTAGTATGAAAAAGGGAGATAATAATGTAACATAGTACATATTGTATCTGAGAGATTAGGGGGAGATTCAAATAAAATGGCAAAATATTCAGTACTTAGGTGACTGTGTTGCTCAGGGGTTAAGACTGAACAGAAAATAAAAATAGGAAGAGTGGATTATCAATATAAAGATGTTTTAGGATGAAATAACCAAGGGAATGGAAATGTTCTTTAGAGGAAGAATTTAGATTAGAAAGTGAAAGGAATCTAAAGCTAAGACCTAAGGAATGACAACATTTGGGGTTTGGATAGAACAACAGGAGTAAACTTTTAAAAGAAACTATTCTTTTAAATGATTGCCCTTGATATTACAGCATACACCTTAAATTTATTCCAAGAAGTTACTGATTGTCACTTTTCCCACATTGCCATTAAGTTCAGAACTTTAGCACACTCTATTTCACTTAATTCTTTCTAGCTAAGGTTTTATTGTTGTAATTATTTAAACGCTACATAGCCAAATAATCAGTGAGCTTGAAGACACATAAATAGGAACTTCTGAAACTGGCATTCAAAGAGAAGAAAATGGAAAAGACATAACAAAATATCTAAAACCTAGAGGACAATTACTAAAACTATGCATAATGGGAATGCCATGAAGAGAAGGAAGAGAAAAAGGAACAAAAGAAATATTTGGAGTAATAATGAAAGAGAATTTTCCAAAAAGATTTATGGACACTAAGCCAGAGATTAAAAAAATAGAGAATGCCAAGCAAGTGAAACACAAAAAATAAAAATGAAAAACTACATCTAGTTATACCATGGTAAAAAAGTGCAAAAAAACAGAGGCAAAGAGAAATTCCTAGAAGAAGTCAGATGTAAAAAGCCACCTTACCTATAAAGATACATGTGCTGATAGATAAGTAAAATGAGTGGCAGCAATGACATAAGGGACAGGAGGGAGAAGTTAGAATTGTTTTGTTATTATAGGTTACTCACATTACCCATGATGTAGTGTGTGTTATTTGAAAGGAGACCTGGATTATTTTTCTTTTTTCTTTTTTTGATATAATGAGGCCATTATACTTTTTTTAGTTATACATAGCATTAGGATTTATTTGACATCATTATAAAAGCATGGAATATAATTTGTTCTAACTCAGTTTCTAGCACTTCCCCTTTCCCTCCTCTCCTCCTCTGTTTCCTCCCCACCTCTAGTCTACTGATCTTTCTGCTATTTACTCATGGTTTTCTTGTTTTATTTAGTCTTGTGAACATACTTGATGGTGAGATTCACTATGATGTATTCGTATATGTACATGGTGACATGGCTCCCCATCTGACAGGCCATGCAGCATACTGGTCCCTGTCAGGAATCCATAGCAGAGTATTAGAGCAGCCCAGCAGAGGTGTGGGTAGATGGAAATAGTAGGGGCAAGCACAGCCTGTGGCCTTGTAGAGACAGCCATATAGACCTGGTAGTCTGAGGAGCTGCGAGCCAGAGTGGCCAACCTGTCACCCTTCCTCAGCCAAGCCTGGGCATGGTAGGAATGTCTGCTGCAGAAGCCCACTTCATGAAGCCCTGCAGCCTGGAACCTGCAAGACTAGACCATCCCACAACCTTGACCTCTACTTCCTGATCTGCAGAGAGAAAATGAAGGTGTGCCAGATCCAAAGGGAAGTCAGGACTCCAGAGTTGACCAATAGCCACTTAGTACATTTATAAACACTAATTAGAATGAATTTGGACCCACAGCATCAGTACTTATTTCAAACCCAAATTAGCATAAGTTTGGACGAATTGCAGTGACCCAAGTGCTATATAAACCCCTAGACAAGCACACTCCAATAGAGAAAACCTACTACCAGGTCTCCTCTTGCACTGCAACAGTTGGCAAGGATGTGGGGGAAAAGGTACATTCATACAGTGTTGGTGTTACTGAAAATATATACTCAGTACATATTTGAATATATACTGAGGAGTGGGATAACTGGGTTTAGTAGTTCCATTCCTAGTGTTTTGAGGCATCTCCATACTGCTTTCCAGATTGCTTGCATTAATTTGCAGTAACACCAACACTGTATGAATATACCTTTTCCCCCACGTCCTTGCCAACATTTATTGTTACTTGTATTCCTGATAATTGCCATTCTGACTGAAATGATATGAAATCTCAATGTGACTTTAATTTACATTTGCCTAATTGCTAGAAATGTTGAACATTTTCTCATATATTTATTGACCATTTGTATTTTTAATTTTCAGCAATATCTGTTTAGTTCTTTTGCCCATTTATCAACTGAGTTATGGGTTTTTCAATGTTAAGTTTTTTTAGTTCTTTATATATTCTGGATATTAATGCCTTATCTGAGGTATAGGTGGCAAAGGTTTTCTCCCATTCTCTAAGCTCTCTCTTCCCGCTCTCATTTCCTTTGCTGTAGAGAAGCTTTTTAATTTGATGCCATTGCACTTAAAACTGATTTTTCCATTTTATCTTTTCTTCTTTAAGAGACTTGTTAAGGAAGTCAGATCCTGTGCTGACACATTGGAGCGTTGGGCCAACATTTTCTTTCAGCAGTTGCAGAGTTTCTACTCTAACTGCGAGGTCTTTGATCCACTTTGAATTTTGTGCAACGTGAGAGATATAGATTAAATTTCATTCTACTACATATGGATTTTTGTATTCCCAGCACCATATGTTAAAAAGGTTATCTTTTCTCCAAAGTATGTTTTTTGCACCTTTATCTAGTATGACATAACTATTTATGTGGGTTTGTCTCTCTCTTCTAGTTTATTCCATTGTTTTTCATGCCTGTCTTGGTGCCAGTACCATGCTGTATTTACTATAGCTCTGTAGTATAATTTGAGGTCCAGTATTTTAATATCTCCTGCTTCTCTTTCCTCTCTAAGGATTGCTTTGGCTGTTGGGGGGTCTCTTATTTTTGCAAATCAATTTCATACATGCATTTTCTACTTCTGTAAAGAATGTCATTGGAATTTTGATAGGACTTGCATTAAATTTAATGTGCTTTTAGTAGTATGGCCATGTGGACATATTAATCTGCCTGTTCAAGGACATGGGAGATCTTTCCATCTTCTAAAGTTTTCTTCAATTCTTTCTTCAGTGTTCTATAGTTTTCATTGCAGAGGTCCTTTTCCTCTTTCATTAAATTGATTCCCAAGTATTTTATTTTTTGAAGCTATGCTAAATGGAATAGTTTTCCTAATTTCTTTTTCTGCAGATTCATCTTTGGAGTTTAGGAATGTATTTGATTTATGGGTGTTAAGAAATGAAGTGAAATTAAGAGCTGGTGTATTGAAAATATTTACAAAATTATCCCACCCCTCTAACAAGATTGAAAAAAAGAATTTCTAATATCTGGACTGAAGCACTGGATATTAATACAGACCCTGTAGCTACCAAAAGAAAAATAAGGAAATTCTATGAAATACTCTTTACACACAAGGTCAACAATTTGAACAATATAGGCCAATTCCTCAAAATATCACCAACTATGTCAAGTCATCCAATATGAAATAATTTAAATAGCCCTATAAATATTAAGAAAACTAAATTAGCAATCAAAAACCTTCCCACAAAGTAAACCCAGGCCCAAATGACTTCCCTGGTGACTTCAAGAAACATTGAAAGAAAAATTACCACTAATCCTTCACAAACTCTTCCAAAAAATTAAGGAAGGACATTTCTTTATAACTTCTTCTTTGAAACCAGTATTACTCTGATATAAAAATTGAAGACAGTACAGAAAAAGAAGCTATAGACTAACATCACACATCATGAGATAAAAATCCTTAATGAATATTAGCAAACAAATCCCATAAATATGTAAAAGAATTATACTATGTTATCAAGAGAAGGTTTATTCTAGGATGCAAGACTTGTACAATATTCAAAAATGAATAGAAGTTATATCATCCTATTAAGAAGTTCAGGAAGCAAAATCATATGATCATATCAATCAACGCTAAAAAGCATTTTACAAAATGTAAATCTCATTTAAGATTTAAATTGTTAAAAAAAACTTGCAGAAAACCAAGACTAAGAAGGAATGTTTCTCAACTTAAAAGAGCTTCCACAGAAGTAAACAGCTCACAATTTTTTAAAGATAAAAGAATGAATGCTTTGCCCTAAGATAAGGAATGAGGCAAAGATATACTTTTTATCACTCTTTTTCTACATAGTACTGGACATTCTTGTCAGTGCAGTAAGGCAAGAAAAGGAAACTAATGAATTCATGTTGCAAGAAAGAAATAATAGTGTCCCTCTTCACAGATGGCATGATTGACTATATAGAAATTCATAAAGAATCTCTCCAAAACATTAGAATAAGCTGATTCAGCAATATGGCAAGATATAAGACAAACAATTAGCATCTACCACATTTGTTCTTCACTAGTAATGAACAAGTGGACAACAATATTTAAAATATAATACCATTTATAATTCTTCAAAAATTAAATACTTAGTAAAAATCTAACAAAATTCATAGGATTTGTATGCTGTGAATTTTTGGTATATATATATATATATATATATATATATATATATATATATATATATATATATAATTATATGTGTGTGTGTGTGTGTGTGGTGTGGGGATAGAATATTTGTGTTTTCATCACTGTTTCCTTTCTGGTACACAACTCCTAAAACCCTTGGAATCTCTAAAGTGATGAATGTCTTGTTGTATACTAATGGATTAACTGATGGGTGGGGGCTCCTGAATAGCTTCAGGGTGGGAATGTTTACCAGAGGAGCCATCCATGTGATTAGAGGATTGAAAATTTATTCCAACCCCAGCCTCTGGGGAGGAAAGAGGGGCAGCAAGTAAAGTTGAAGACTAATGGCCAATCACCCATGCCTATGGAATGAAGCTTCTATCAAAACCAAAAAGATCAGGAGTTCTGAGAATTTCTGGACAGCTAAACCTGTGGAAGTGCCCAGAGGTAGCCATGTTAATCAATTTTCTGTCACTATGACAAAATACCAGAGATAAAATCAACTTAAAGGGAGAAAAGATTTATTTTGGCTGTTTCAAAGATTTCATTTGGCCCTGTTGCCTTTGGGCCTGTGGCAAGCTAGAACATCTTAACAGGGAGCACATGGTAGAGCAAATCAGCTTATCTCATGGAGGCTCAGAAGCAAAATGAGAGAGGAGGGGACCTGGATCCTCATATGTCCTCCAGGGCATGTCTTTAGCACACAAGACTTGAGGGATACTCCAGATTCAGTGTGGCACACAGAAAAAGGTATGAAAGCTTTACACCCCTTCCCACATAGCTGACCTATGAATCTCTTCCACCTGGCTGTTCATTGCTACCCTTTGTACTATCCTTCCAATAAACAGGTAAACAAAAGAAAATCGTGTCTCTTAATTCTGAGAGCTACTCTAGCAAATTAATTGACCCCAAAGAGGGAATAGTGGGAATGATCAATTTATACCTGACCCATCTGAGTACAGATGATAGCTGATGACTTGTGACAGGTATCTGAAGTGTGGAGCAGTCCTATGGTACTGAGCGTTAACTGGGGGATCTGACCTTACCTCCAGGGAGACAGTGTCAAAATTGTATTGAATTAGAGGACAGCCCACTGATGTTGGCTGGAGTATCTACCCGAATATTGCTTGCTTTCTGTGGAAAAACCCTCACACACCTGGTGACATAAATGTTGAGTGAATGATTGTGTACAAAGCAGGAAATGCATTTTGGGTTTTGCTCTATCTTATACGCTGAAAATAACAAAACACTTATGAACAAAATAAAGAAATCAAAGATCTAAATAAAACACAGAGGATATTCATGAATTCAAAGATGTAAAATAGTAAAGATATCAATTTTCCTCAAATTAATCACAGTTTTAGCACATTCCTTATGAAAACCTCAGCAAGAATTTCTGTAGATAAAATTTATATTTAAAAGTAAAGGAGGGCCTGGGGTTGTGTCTCAAGTGGTAGAGCCCTCACCTAGCATGCATGAGGCACTGGGTTTGATCCTTAGCACCACATTGTTGAACCCTGGTGCAAAGAAAAGACCACCAACTCTAATTTTAAATCGAATTAAAACAAGCTTGTATTTGTGTACACAAAGAGAGCTGATCAGTGGCTGTCTCTCCTAACATTGGCTAAAGATCGGCACCCCAGCTCTCCAGGAACGAGGTTTTATAGCAAAAAAAAATGTTGCAAAAGGGGGTGTCTTGAGAACTTACAGATAACAGGATTTTGACAAACAAAATACAAAGACAGACAATAGGTTAATGATCTACATGGCTTAACATTTCAAGGTAGGGAATAAATTTAGATCGCAACATCAGAATAAATGAGGTGCTGCTGAGGTTTCAGAGAGGGTTGTTACCTGGTCAGGGAAAGCCAGGCATGGGTGAGTTCAAGGCATGGGCAGGAATTCCAAACAAGTTTAGAAATCACAGTAATTTATAGTAATACAGGAATTAACTTTTCATGACTTCGTGATGAGATGGCCCCAATCTTAAGATGGAATTAGGCTGGGTTCATCACACATAACAATAAAAAATAAAGGCATTATGTCCACCTACAACTAAAATGTGTGTGTGTGTGTGTGTGTGTATTTATGGAACTAAATAGCTAAAGCAATTTTGAAAAAGAATAAAGTGGTAGGATGAAGTCTACCCAATTTCAAGACTCATCACTCAGCCGCAGTAGTCAAAACTGATTTATTGCTAGGGGGTAAACATACAGACTGATGGAACAGAACAGATGCCAGAAATAGACCCATAACAACATGCCCAACTGATAAGAGCAAAAACAATTCAGTGAAGGGAAAATACCAGTAGTTGGATATCTGTGGGAAAAGACAAAGCAAGACAAAACCTTCAACCTAAATCTCACCTGGTGCAAAAATTAACTCAATATGGTTCATGACTTAAAAATAAAAATGTAAGACTATAAAACTTTTAGAAATAAAATACCAGAGGAAATCTTTGGGATACAGAGCTAGGCAGAAGTTCTAAATGTATAATTAATAAAAGAAAAATTAATCAACTGAACATAATAAAATATAAAACTTTTGCTTACTGAAAGACTGTATTGAGGAGGCAAAAATGGAAGCTATGAACCTGAAGAAAATATTTGCAAACTATGTATTTGGCAAAAGCCTAATTGTTAGGAATAGAAAGTATTCTCAAAATCACCATTAAAAAATCTGATTTGAAAATGTATTAAACACAAAGAGACAATTCTGAAAACACAAGAAACATTGCTGAAGAAAATGTGTGACCCATGCAGAGATTAGAAGAAATATTTCTCTGTGTTTTATTGGGCCCCAACAGAAAACAGAGCTTATTTTTCCTTTAGAATGGTTGAAGGAGTACAGTGTAAACTCAAAGCTACAGATGAATCTATTTCCTTGACATTTTCAGGTAATGAACCAATAAGTCCAGTGTGCATGAAGGGGCATGCTTAAGGTAGGTAGAGTTGAATTTTGATTAAAACAGGCCTCCAGGTTCATGTTGTAAGTCTTTGATCATTCCTTCCCAGTCCCCTTGTGATCTCTTCTGATACAGCTCTCTTTTTAAATGATAGTATACCCTACCATACACTTCCCTGAGCAATTACACCTATTATCATACTATATACATTTACCTATGAGATGACTATTCCAAAGTCTCCAAGTTAGATCTTATACATCATCTCTCCCTAGCTCCAGGTGAGTTTGATGTGGCTAAAAAACACCTATAAATTATGTGCCACAGAGAAGAGCACAGAATTGAAATTGGACAATCAATTTTCTTTCCCAGTGATTAGTATGGGCATTAGGGGAGGAAAAAAAAGATTTCTCTTATTCTGACAGTTGTCATTCAAGACAATGTAAATGTGGAGCTGCCATCTTCTTAGCCATCTGAAAACTGCCTGAGAGTGAACTTAACCCAGAGAAATGCTAAACTAAGGCAGAGAGGTGAAGATGAAGTAAAGAGAGAATATACCTGTTGAAGTCATTTCAACTCCCTACTCTAGTTAGATGCCGCAGTCTGGCTGGGCACAATCAGGAGCCACTTGTCAAAAGAAACTAACGTTATTTTTAGAACCACACACGCCAAACAAAACAGCCTCTCAGGAAAAACCCTCAGAGCCTCAACTGCCACCACCGGCTTTCCACAAGCCTCTCTCTCCCACACAAGCTTCTCTCCACCTCCCACAATCCTCCTGCTCTTGAGGCCGATTGGCTGGGTCACGTGGGCGGAGCCAAAAAAGTAGCAGCTCCGTGGTGAAAGGGCAGGGAAACAGCCCAATGAGCATCACCGCAGAGGAGCCAATCAGCTAGATGTTGCTGGGGCCGAGGAGCCAATCAGCTAGATGTTGCTGGGGCCGCTGTGAGCCAATCATCAGCCAGCAGCTGGAAGTTTGCTGGCAGCTGGAAGTTTGCTGGGGCCCCTTTGGCTGTGGCTCTCAACATCTCCCCCTCTCTGTTTAAACAACAAGCATGTGGCTTAGGGACCGTGCCTGTTAGGCAGTCCAATTCAACATATGGTCCTTACCCGTCATCGGATGAACTGACCTCTAGGCGTCAGCCTCCTGTCTTAGGTTGGTACCACTGCAATTGGATCATACCCGTCACTGACTACCGGTCCAGCATACAGCCATACTTGTGGATAGGCCTTTGCACCTGTGGGGGGGGTGAGGTTCTTTGCCTCACCTCTGTTGGCCCCCAAATTTTAGACCATCACTAGTAGAGGAGGATGCAAAATGCCATGACATTAAGCCAATTGAGGGCTCCTTTGAAAAATTGTACCACCGGTGACAACATCAGCAAAAATACTCCAGCACTACCACAATACGCTGTACCAACAGATAGTTCACAATGCATACAGGTGAGCTCACAATGTGTCCAGGCAAGTTCTGCAAGCAGTTCAGTGATGGCTATTGTAGAAGCTGTAGATTGGTTTTATCTTTGACTTCACCAGCACTGGGATGAAGATAGGAATTCTGGCAATAATGGCTAAAGAAAAAATTATGTAACATTACAGAAGGCACTAAAAGAAAACAATTTTCTTAACAATTTACATTGCCTTCACCGGCACTGGGATGAAGATAGGAATTCTGGCAATAATGGCTAAAGAAAAAATTATGTAACATTACAGAAGGCACTAAAAGAAAACAATTTTCTTAACAATTTACATTGTCTTCACCAGCACTGGGATGAAGATAGGAATTCTGGCAATAATGGCTAAAGAAAAAATTATGTAACATTACAGAAGGCACTAAAAGAAAACAATTTTCTTAACAATTTACATTATCTTTAAGAGAATTATTAAATATAATGAAAAGGAAAGGTGAAAGTAAACAAACAGATCTGTTAACCTTCTTTTTTGTTTACATATTAAAACAATCCTCAACAGTTGTTTACCCAATTTAAATTAAACCATATAAATCACGTGAAAAAAAAATATTTGGATCCATTTTATCATGAGCGCTCATCATATATGATATATGGACATACGTACATTCAAACATATAACATAAAACACAAGTGTGCACACATAATATAATACATACAACACATAACATTATAGTAAAGGCCTTATAACTTTTTACAGGTGAAATCTCCATTGCAATGTTTAAAAACTCTATAGTCAAAAAATAGAACTGATCAGCAAAACATTAACCTAGGTCTGTATGAGCTCAAAAAACAAAATAGAACTTCATGATATGGCAAAGGGCAATAATAAAATAGATATTGAAAAAAGCATCCTGGTTCTGTTGCAGATGTAAGAATAGCCAAACTGGAGTTTTGGATATCAGTTGTTATGGATTTGAGCCAAATCATCTTCTTTTTGGTCTGTAGAAATCGCTTTAGTTAATCTTTCTGGAATCCAAATCGGCTGCTGTTCTCCCTGTGGAAACACATAAACAGACCCCCGACTCCAGACAATCACTGGGTCAGGACCTTGGTTAATCTCTCTGGAATCCAAATTGGCTGCTGTTCTCCCTGTGGAAACACACAAACAGACCCCCGACTCCAGACAATTACTGGGTCAGGACCTTTCCATTGTCCTGTTAGAATATACTTCCAAAGTACTTATGTACATTTTTTGGACACATATGCCTTTCCGCAGCACTAAGTCCTGATGAATCCAAATTTAAAAAGTTTAGAGTAAAAAGGGTTATTTTAAGTTTATCTTTGGGGAATATATACCCCTTCCCAATTCCTTCTTTTTGCTTTAATAAGTACATTTTAATAGTTTGATGAGCTCTTTCAACTATGCCTTGTCCCTGTGGATTGTATGGGATTCCTGTTATATGAGTAATGCCAAATGTTGAGCAAAATTGTTTAAAAGAGGTAGAAGTATAACCAGGGGCATTATCTGTTTTTAACTGTTTTGGAACACCCACAGTGGCAAAATTTTGTAAGCAATGAGCTATAACATCTTTAGTTTTTTCTCCGGCATGAAGGGAGCCCATCAAAAATCCAGAAGAAGTATCAACTGTAACATGCAAATATGTTAATTTTCCAAATTCTGGCAAGTGAGTGACGTCCATCTGCCAAATATGGTTAGGTATCAATCCTCTAGGATTGACTCCAAGATTAACTTGTGGTAAAAAGGTCACACAATTTTGACATTGTTTTATTATTTGTCTAGCTTGTTCCTTAGTTATTTTAAAACGCTTTTGTAAAGTATTAGCATTGACATGGAACTTTTTATGAAAATTTATAGCTTCTTCTAGTGTAGAGAAAATATGTATGTCATGTGTAGTTTTATCTGCTAAATCATTGCCCAAACTAAGGGCTCCAGGCAATCCTGTATGTGCCCTGATATGTCCTATAAAGAATGGATCTTTTCTGTCCCAGATTAGACTTTGTATAGTGGAAAGCAAAGAGAAAACAGTAGAAGAAGGGGAAATCCTACCAGCATCTTCAAGAGATACTATAGCATTAACTACATACTGAGTATCAGAAAATAAATTAAATACAGAATCTTTAAACATCACAAAAGCTTGTAAAACTGCATTAAGCTCTACCTTTTGAGCTGATTGTTTGGGTACTAAAAATGTAAAAGTTTGATCAGGGGTAACTACTGCTGCTGTACTATTATTTGACCCATCAGTGAATATATTTGGAGCATTCATGATAGGTGTTTTTCTTGTCATTTTTGGAAAAATTACAGGATGCAATGACCAAAAAGACAATAAAGGATTAGATGGTAAGTGGTTATCAAATGAAACATTAGATTTGCACATGATTATTGCCCAAGTATTTAACTCATTAGCTAACTCATCAATTTGATTCATAGTGTATGGAGTAATAATTTTATTGGGAGAAATTCCAAACACTCCCTTTGCTGCTTTTATTCCTTTGAGTATTAACTGTCCTACAGCCTCAGGATACCTAGTAAGAATAGTGTTATGAGAATAAGATAAATGTATCCATAATAATGGACCTTCTTGCCAAAATACTCCTGTAGGAATATTTTTTGTTGGTAGTACAATAAATAATAAAGGCAAACTTATATCAATTCTATCCAAATGCATATTTTCCATATATGTTTCAATGATTTTTAATGCCTTTCTTGCTTCAGGCGTTAACATTCGGGGTGAATTTGGATCTGATGGACCTTTTAGGATATCAAATAAAGGTCCCAACTCTCCTGTTGGTATACCTAAATAAGGCCTTATCCAATTTATGTCTCCTAATAACTTTCGAAAGTCGTTAAGTGATTTGAGTTGATCTACTCCTATTTGAATTTTTGGTGGATGGACCATGGTTGAGGATAATAGAACTCCTAAATAATTAATTGGAAAATTTAATTGTACTTTATCTATTGCTATCTCTAGATTATAATTTTTTAATAAGTTTGTAAGTGTGGCATAACAATCTAGCAATGTGTTTTTATCTTTGTGTGCTAATAATACATCATCCATATAGTGAAATATTTGTAGTTCAGATTTTGATTTCTAAGTGGCTGGATTACTTTGTTAACATAAATTTGACACATAGTTGGGCTGTTAGCCATCCCTTGAGGGAGTACTTTCCATTCATATCTCTGATCAGGACTTTCATGATTCAGTGCAGGGATAGTAAATGCAAAACGTGGACTATCCTCAGGATGAATTGGAATTGAAAAAAAACAATCTTGAATGTCTATAACTAAAACATACCAGGTTTTTGGCAAAGCAGACAACTGAGGAATCCCTGATTGAGCAGGTCCCATAATAACCATCTCATTATTAATGGCTCTTAAATCTTGCAATAATCTCCATTTACCAGATTTCTTTTTGATGACAAAAATGGGAGTATTATGGGGAGATACAGAAGGTTGTATATGTCCTTCTGCTAATTGTTGTTTGACCAGGTCATGGGCTGCTTGTATCTTTTCTTTAGTCAGGGGCCACTGAGGAACCCATACTGGTCTTTCTGATTTCCAAGTAATTTTTATTGTCTCAGTGGCCCTTTCTGAAAATCCAACCCATGTCTGTCTGTTCCTTGATCTATTTGTATTGGTGCTGCTATACCTTGTTCTTGTTTTTCTAATCTTTTTCCTTTCCTAAAACCTTGTATAGTCATAATAGTGGGTGCATTTTGGTTGATGTTATTTGTTAATGTCAAACCTAATTGATCTAGGACATCTTGTCCCCATAAATTTACGGGAAGATGATCCAATACATATGGCTGTATAGTTCCTTCACATCCTTCAGGATCCTTCCAATCTAATACCATTGCACTTCTATGGGGATTAGTTGCCACTCCTAGGCCTGGAAGCGTTTGAGTGGCTTCTTGTAATGGCCAATGTTTTGGCCATTCTTGATGAGAGATGATGCTAAGGTCTGCACCTGTATCCAGTAGCCCATTAAATTCATGTCCTTGAATATTTAGTTTTAGCATGGGGTGAGAATCTAAATTTAAAGAAAGCATAGCCCAATCTACACCTGTGGAGCCTAATCCCTTGGAACCTCTTTCTACAGTACGACTGGAAAATTTATCATGTAGGCTGGGTATTATTAGTAACTGTGCTATTCTATCTCCTGGTGAAATTACTGATATACCCTTTGGAGAACTGGCTATAATTTTTATTTCACCTTCATAATCGGGATCAATTACCCCAGGACTTATCATAAGTCCTTTTAGAGTAGAAGAGCTGCGTCCCAATAATAAGCCTACTGTTCCTTTGGGAAGAGGTCCTTTCACCCCTGTGGGAATGATTTGAACTCCCATCTCTGGAGTTAGTACTGCTCTGGCGGAGGCGCAGATGTCCAACCCTGCGCTCCCTCTGGTTTGTCCGATGAGGGATCTGATGGACAATGTGTCCTGGGCACTACCCTGATGGGGTTACTGGGTTCCTCCAGTGCTCCATATATTTGTGGTTTTGGGCCCCAGAGCATTGGGCCCCCGTGTCCATTTTTTTGGCAATGGAGCCCGATACCTTTCTCCACGATATCGTGGATAAACACCTGGTCCTTGTTCGTTTTTTGATAATGGAGTACCCTCTGTGGTGGTTTGAGAACGGCATTCATTAGCCCAATGTCTCCCTCTATGGCATCGTGGGCAAATACCTGGTATTCTACTCCTTTGATACCTAGTTTTGTTAAACCCTCCTCCAATGGGGCAATTCCTTTTAAAATGTCCTGTTTGTTCACAATTGTAGCATGTTCTTGGCCTGGCATCTAAAGCCTGTTTTACTGCAGCTGCCACAATTTGCCCTTGTTCATTAATGTCTCTGGCATCTAAAGCCTGTTTTACTGCAGCTGCCACGACTTGCTCTTGTTCATTAATGTCTCTACATAATTTAATATATGTGTTTAAATCTTCATGTTTCCATGGTCTAATGATATCTCTGCACCAACGATTCACTTGCTCATAAGCCAGGTGTTTTAGTAATGGCATTGCTTGTTCTGTATTCCCAAAAACTCTGGTAGCTGTTTGAATAAGCCTATCTACAAATTCAGCATAAGGTTCATTAGCTCCTTGTATTACCTTAGATAATTGACCTTGTAAACCTCCATGTCCTTGTAAAGTCTTCCAAGCCCTAACCACATCTGCAGCAATTTGTGAGTATACACCAGGATCATATGCAATTTGTTGCTGCTGATCCTCATAAGGTCCCTTTCCTAACAACATATCTAGATTTCTCTGAGGATAACCAGCTGCTGCATTTCGCCTAGCCGTCTCCTTGCAAAATTCCTCATTGGCAACCTTCCATAACAGGTATTGTCCTCCATTTAGCACAGCTTTACACATATTAGCCCAATCTGCTGGCGTCATGTTCAAGTTGTTAATGGATTCGACCATGCTTACAGTGAAGGGTGCTTGAGGACCATAGGTTGTTACAGCCTCTTTTAGCTGCTTCACTGTTTTGAAATTTAAAACTTGGTAAAATCGCTGCCCTCCTGCCTCAAATACAGGGCATGTTAATATTTGAGATCTTGTCTCAGGATCCCAACTATCAACTGCGGGGGTTGGGGGCCTCCCAGCATATGGAGGTGGCGCTGTTGGTTGGACACTTACGCCCTCTGGTGATAGAAAGGTGTTAGTAGCAGTCTCCTGTAGAGGTGGTGCTGTTGGTTGGACACTTACACCCTCTGGTGATAGAAAGGTGTTAGTAGCAGTTTCCTGTTGTAACTTTCCCCCTGATGGCTTTTTCTGTTTTACACTTTCTTTCTCTGTCTGACTAGCTTGAGAGGCCTTCTCTTTTACTTGAATCTTTTCCTCTGTCTGACTAACTTGAGAGACCTTCTCTTTTACTTGAATCATTATGTCTTCTCCTTCCTCTACATTGTCTGAACTGAAGGCTTTGGACTAAGCAAACAAGATATGAATGTCCACAATGGCAATGTGCCAACTGGAAGAGTCCCTGGGCTTTTCTTTTCTATTCTTTTTAAATCTTCACCATGATGGTTCCATTGTGATATATTTAACAACTCCTCCTTAAAAAGCCATGGGCTACATTTTTGTATTGTATCAACGTATGCCCTGATTGTTCTTGATTTTACTGAGATGCCTCCTTCCTCTAACAATTTACTTAACACTCTTTCAGTTTGTTTTTTTACTAATTTCTGATCCCGTATTTCTACTATAATACAACCCAACAAGATGATGCCAAACAAAACCGAGACAGAATGAAATAAAAAGGGAACAACAAAAAGTCATTATAGCCTTTCTATCCTCCTGACATGTGCATCCGTCCTTTCTCCCTATCTGTTCCTCAGACGTAAATAGTTTTTCCTCAGATGTGAGCGGTTTTTCTTCCGTCTCACTCATCTCTAGGGACAGGCAACTTAAAACAAAAGTGAAGCAAAATAAAAGAGGAATCTTAAAATGGCTACCCATCCTCTCGCCCTGCCCTCAGGGGCGAGCAGTTTCACTTACCCTCAGTCGCTCCCCGTGCGAGCCACCAAATGCCGCAGTCTGGCTGGGCACAATCAGGAGCCACTTGTCAAAAGAAACTAACTTTATTTTTAGAACCACACACGCCAAACAAAACAGCCTCTCAGGAAAAACCCTCAGAGCCTCAACTGCCACCACCGGCTTTCCACAAGCCTCTCTCTCCCACACAAGCTTCTCTCCACCTCCCACAATCCTCCTGCTCTTGAGGTCGATTGGCTGGGTCACGTGGGCGGAGCCAAAAAAGTAGCAGCTCCGTGGTGAAAGGGCAGGGAAACAGCCCAATGAGCATCACCGCAGAGGAGCCAATCAGCTAGATGTTGCTGGGGCCGAGGAGCCAATCAGCTAGATGTTGCTGGGGCCGCTGTGAGCCAATCATCAGCCAGCAGCTGGAAGTTTGCTGGCAGCTGGTAGTTTGCTGGGGCCCCTTTGGCTGTGGCTCTCAACAGTTAGATATGAAACCAGTGCTATCCCTTGAACTGACTGTCTACATAAAATATTTTCTCCATGTTGCTTAAGGTAGTTTGAATTGGGGTTTGTCATATAAAATAATCATAATGATGATCATCATAATAATAAATGATAACTTAACCCTCATCATTTCTTCTGCTATACCTTTCTCTTACTTTGTCCTATGGCTAGCTGCTATATGGAAAAAAAAAACTATTTTATAAGCCTCCTGGGGAATCTTCAGGGTATAAACAGAATCAGTCACAGAGTCCTTAAAAAAGCACTGGCCAAACCTAATTAGAAATATGTTACATAAAACTCTGGTAAAATTTTAAGGTACGTCAACATATAAAACAGCATTAGGAATGAAATTTTATACAAAAGTGTTGAGAGCCACAGCCGAAGGGGCCCCAGCAAACTTCCAGCTGCCAGTTGATGATTGGCTCACAGTGGCCCCAGCAAACTTCCAGCTGTAGCTGATGATTGGCTCACAGCGGCCCCAGCAAACTTCTAGCTGCCAGCTGATTGGCTCCTCTGTGGTGATGCTCATTGGGCTGTTTCCCCGCCCTTTCAGACCACGGAGCTGCTCATTGGGGGACTTTTTGGCTCCGCCCACACGACCTAGCCAATCAGCCTCAAGAGCAGGAGGAGTGGGGCGGGAGTTGAGAGGCTTGTGGGAAGCCGGTGGTTGCAGTTGGGCTCTGAGGGAATTCCTGAAGAGCTCCTGTGGTGTGGCGTGTGTTCTAAAAATAAAGTTCGTTTCTGCTTGATAAGTGGCTTCTGAATTGTACCCAGTCAGACTGCGGCATTTGGTGGCCGGTATGGGGAACGACTGAGGTAAGTGATAAGGTAAACTGCTCGCCCCTGAGGGCAGGGCGAGAGGATGGGTAGCCATTTTAAGATTCTTCTTTTGTTTTGCTTCACTTTTGTTTTAAGTTGCCTGTCCCTGGAGATGAGTGAGATGGAAGAAAAACCGCTCACATCTGAGGAACAGATAGGGAGAAAGGACGGATGGACATTTCAGGAGGATAGAAAGGCTATTATAATGATTTTTTGTTGTTCCAATTTTGTTTCACTCTGTTTCAGTTTTGTTTGGCGTTATCTTGTTGGGTTGTATTATAGTTATAGTAGAAATATGGGATCAGAAATTAGTAAAAAACAAACCGAAAGAGTGTTAAGTAAATTGTTAGAGGAAAGAGGAATCTCAGTAAAATCAAGAACAGTCAGAGCATACGTTGATACAATACAAAAATGTAGCCCATGGCTTTTTAAGGAGGAGTTGTTAAATATATCACAATGGAACCATCATGGTGAAGATTTAAAAAGAATAGAAAAGAAAAGCCCAGGGACTCTGCCAGTTGGCACATTGCCATTGTGGACGTTCGTATCTTGTTTGCTTAGTCCAAAGCCTTCAGTTCAGACAATGGTGGAGGAAGGAGAAAACATATTGATTCAAGTAAAAGAGAAGGTCTCTCAAGCTAGTCAGACAGAGGAAAAAATTCAAGTAAAAGAGAAGGTCTCTTGAGCTAGTCAGACAGAGGAAGAAAGTTTAGAGCAGAAAAAGCCATCAGGGGGAAAGTTACAACAGGAAACTGCTACTAACACCTTTCTATCACCAGAGGGCGTAAGTGTCCAACCAACAGCGCCACCTCCATATGCTGGGAGGCCCCCAACCCCCGCAGTTGATAGATGGGATCCTGAGACAGGACCTCAAATATTAATATGCCCTGTATTTGAGCAGGCAGGAGGGCAGCGAATTCACCATGCTTTAGATTTCAAAACAGTGAAGCAGCTAAAAGAGGCTGTAACAACCTATGGTCCTCAAGCACCCTTCACTGTAAGCATGGTTGAATCCATTACCAACTTGAACATGACGCCAGCAGATTGGGCTAGTATGTGTAAAGCTGTGCTAAATGGAGGACAATACCTGTTATGGAAGGTTGCCAATGAGGAATTTTGCAAGGAGACGGCTAGGCGAAATGCAGCAGCTGGTTATCCTCAGAGAAATCTAGATATGTTGTTAGGAAAGGGACCTTATGAGGATCAGCAGCAACAAATTGCATATGATCCTGGTGTATACTCACAAATTGCTGCAGATGTGGTTAGGGCTTGGAAGACTTTACAAGGACATGGAGGTTTACAAGGTCAATTATCTAAGGTAATACAAGGAGCTAATGAACCTTACGCTGAATTTGTAGATAGGCTTATTCAAACAGCTACCAGTGTTTTTGGGAATACAGAACAAGCAATGGCATTACTAAAACACCTGGCTTATGAGCAAGTGAATCGTTGGTGCAGAGAAGTCATTAGACCATGGAAACATGAAGATTTAAACACATATATTAAATTATGTAGAGATATTAATGAACAAGGGCAAGTCGTAGCAGCTGCAGTACAACATGTTTTAGATGCCAGGCCAAAAACATGTTACAATTGTGAACAAACAGGACATTTTAAAAGGAATTGCCCCATAGGAGGAGGGTTTAACAAAACTAGGCATCAAAGGAGTAGAATACTTGGTATTTGCCCACGATGCCGTAGACGGAGACATTGGGCTAATGAATGCTGTTCTCAAACCACCATAGAGAGTACTTCATTATCAAAAAACAAACAAGGACCAGGTGTTTATCCACGATATCGTGGAGAAAGGCATCGAGCTCCATTGCCAAAAAATGGACAGGGGGGCCCAATGCTCCGGGGCCCAAGACTACAAATATACGGAGCACTGGAGGAACCCAGTAACCCCATCAGGGTAGTGCCCAGAACACATTGTCCATTAAATCCCTCACTAGACAAACCAGAGGAAGCACAGGATTGGACATCTGCGCCTCCGCCAGAACAGTATTAACTCCAGAGATGGGAGTTCAAATCATTCCCACAGGGGTAAAAGGACCTCTTCCCAAAGGAACAGTAGGCTTATTATTGCAACGCAGTTCTTCTACTCTAAAAGGACTTATGATAAGTCCTGGGGTAATTGATCCCGATTATGAAGGTGAAATAAAAATTATAGCCAGTTCTCCAAAGGGTATATCAGTAATTTCACCAGGAGATAGAATAGCACAGTTACTAATAATACCCAGCCTACATGATAAATTTTCCAGTCATACTGTAGAAAGAGGTTCCAGGGGATTAGGCTCCACAGGTGTAGATTGGGCTATGCTTTCTTTAAATTTAGATTCTCGCCCCATGCTAAAACTAAATATTCAAGGACATGAATTTAATGGGCTACTGGATACAGGTGCAGACCTTAGCATCATCTCTCGTCAAGAATGGCCAAAACATTGGCCATTACAAGAAGCCACTCAAACGCTTCGAGGCCTAGGAGTGGCGACTAATCCCCATAGAAGTGCAATGGTATTAGATTGGAAGGATCCTGAAGGATGTGAAGGAACTATACAGCCATATGTATTGGATCATCTTCCCGTAAATTTATGGGGACAAGATGTCCTAGATCAATTAGGACTAACATTAACAAATAACATCAATCCAAATGCGCCCACTATTATGGATAGACAAGGTTTTAGGAAAGGAAAATGATTAGGAGAACAAGAACAAGGTATAGCAGCACCAATACAAATAGATCAAGGAACAGACAGACATGGATTGGATTTTCATGAGGGGTCACTGAGACAATAAAAATTACTTGGAAATCAGAAAGACCAGTATAGGTTCCTCAGTGGCCCCTGACTAAAGAAAAGATACAAGCAGCCCATGACCTGGTCAAACAACAATTAGCAGAAGGACATATACAACCTTCTGTATCTCCCCATAATACTCCCATTTTTGTCATCAAAAAGAAATCTGGTAAATGGAGATTATTGCAAGATTTAAGAGCCATTAATAATGAGATGGTTATTATGGGACCTGCTCAATCAGGGATTCCTCAATTGTCTGCTTTGCCAAAAACCTGGTATGTTTTAGTTATAGATATTAAAGATTGTTTTTTTTTTCAATTCCAATTCATCCTGAGGATAGTCCAAGTTTTGCATTTACTATCCCTGCACTGAATCATGAAGGTCCTGATCAGAGATATGAATGGAAAGTACTCCCTCAAGGGATGGCTAAAAGCCCAACTATGTGTCAAATTTATGTTAACAAAGCAATCCAGCCACTTAGAAATCAAAATCCTGAACTACAAATATTTCACTATATGGATGATGTATTATTAGCACACAAAGATAAAAACACATTGCTAGAATGTTATGCACACTTTCAAACTTATTAAAAAATTATAATCTAGAGATAGAAATAGATAAAGTACAATTAAATTTTCCAATTAATTATTTAGGAGTTCTATTATCTTCAACCATGGTCCGTCCACCAAAAATTCAAATAGGAGTAGATCAACTCAAATCACTTAACGACTTTCGAAAGTTATTAGGAGACATAAATTGGATAAGGCCTTATCTAGATATACCAACAGGAGAGTTGGGACCTTTATTTGATATCCTAAAAGGTCCATCAGATCCAAATTCACCCCGAATGTTAACGCCTGAAGCAAGAAAGGCATTAAAAATCATTGAAACATATATGGAAAATATGCATTTGGATAGAATTGATATAAGTTTGCCTTTATTATTTATTGTACTACCAACAAAAAATATTCCTACAGGAGTATTTTGGCAAGAAGATCCATTATTATGGATACATTTATCTTATTCTCCTAACACTATTCTTACTAGGTATCCTGAGGCTGTAGGACAGTTAATACTCAAAGGAATAAAAGCAGCAAAGGGAGTGTTTGGAATTTCTCCCAATAAAATTATTACTCCATATACTATGGATCAAATTGATGAGTTAGCTAATGAGTTAAATACTTGGGCAATAATCATGTGTAAATCTAATGTTCCATTTGATAACCACTTACCATCTAATCCTTTATTGTCTTTTTGGTCATTGCATCCTGTAATTTTTCCAAAAATGACAAGAAAAACACCTATCATGAATGCTCCAAATATATTCACTGATGGGTCAAATAATGGTACAGCAGCAATAGTTACACCTGATCAAACTTTTACATTTTTAGTACCCAAACAATCAGCACAAAAGGTAGAGCTTAATGCAGTATTACAAGCTTTTGTGATGTTTAAAGATTCTGTATTTAATTTATTTTCTGATAGTCAGTATATAGTTAATGCTATAGTATCCCTTGAAGATGCTGGTAGGATTTCCCCTTCCGCTACTGTTTTCTCTTTGCTTTCCACTATACAAAGTCTAATCTAGGACAGAAAAGATCCATTCTTTATAGGACATATCAGGGCACATACAGGATTGCCTGGAGCCCTTAGTTTGGGCAATGATTTAGCAGATAAAACTACACATGACATACATATTTTCTCTACACTAGAAGAAGCTACAAATTTTCATTAAAAGTTCCATGTCAATGCTAATGCCCAGCCAGACTATGGCACAAAAGGATTCACCACAAAACTCACCAATGGATCTCTATCAAATTAATTTGCTGAGACAACAAAGAAATAAATTCTTCCCCTGTAGCTACCATAGGATTAGGCCATAGTACCCTTGACTATAAGACATTCCACACCAGTGGGAACCAGAAAAGCTCAGTACTCTTCAACTGAGCAAGGACCCTAAAACTCAAGGTATTAGGCAGTTATATTAAACCAGACACATATGAACCCCACAGGCATTAGCTCACATATCCCAACTTGTCAGGAATTGGGAATTCAGAAAACCCCATCTATTCTCAAGGCTCCAAAATAGCTTGCCTTCAATTTATCAAGATTTATTCATAAAAACATACCATTATCCAAAAGAACTTCCTTTTTAAATGGTCATACATCACACCGTAGAAAGATCCAGTTTGGCTGAAATTCAAATTCAAGAGATCCTGGTCCCCCGAGGCATCAAAAGTTTTCTAGATGAGGTCTGATATCTCTTTCCCTTGCAGCCTAGTTACCTAGTTCAACTTGGAGCAAATATTCCCCCAGTGATAAAATTTTCATTCTTTCTTCCAAAGTGAAAATTACTCCTCACAACTTCCTGAGGCTCTGGAAACTTTTAGTCACACATTAAACCTTCTATGAAGCCCCCTAATTGCTGGTTTTACTTTCCTTTTTCCTGAACTGTGGGCACAGAAATATTCTGGGATTTTCTTTCCTGTCCATGCAATACCTATTCAACTCTTAATTAGCTTGTTCTAAAAAGTTAACAGGTATACCTGAAAAAAATATGGTGTAAAGAAAACCTAATTTGTCATCTATGGTGTCTAGTCTTCTCTTTTATTTGCAACAGATGATTCTCAAATGGGAGTGTTTTTTGTCCCTACAAAAGACATTTAGTGATTTCTGAAAACATTTTTATTTTCCTGATTGGGAGAATGCTGTTATATATAGTGGATAGAGGTCTTGGACATAAGACCTACAATGCATGGGACAGTTCTACTTAAAGAGTTCCCAGGCCAAAAATGTCAATAGTATTGCAGTTGAGAAGGTTTGATTCACAAGATCAACATACTTCACTCTAGATCAATATTATATCTGTCTTTCCTTCTTGGGACATCTCATTGAATATTAATAATTTCAGGACAGGGACTTTGCTACTAAGTGGAAAAAAAAGTAATTAAGTATTCTGATATAAAGATAGATTTTTAGGTCCCTTTCAGCTCCTGGGGGCTAAGCTAAAGTTATAGAAAATGAAATTAATTTTAAACATACTTGATCAGCAATACTCAGTGTTGTAAAGAACAATAAATATGGGCTGGGGATATGGCTCAAGTGGTAGCGCGCTCACCTGGCATGCATATGGCCCGGGTTCTATCCTCAGCACCACATACAAAGTTGTTGTGCCCGCCAAAAACTGAAAAATAAATATTAAAAAATTTTTTAAAAAGTGGGTCTCATCCCATTGCTGTATTTATAAAAAAGAACAATAAATATAAGACATATGCTACCCTCAAAGAGCTTAATAGTCTTGAGAAGGTACATGCACTTGAAAAGCAGTGACACTAAATAGAAGTACAGTGTTTAGTATGTAAATAAGAATGACTGGGAATAACATACTTGAGTTGGTCCTTAAACAACTGATTAAAAACTGAATGGATTTTAGAGCTGAAAGTAATTAACAACATTTCATTAAATCTTTATTTTACAGGTAAAGTAACTGAAACACAGAGACCAACTGTTCAAATTAGGATAGCAAATTTCTGAGACAAGAACTGTAGTCTCCTGATGCCTGATCCTTTGCTACTGCCCTCACAACACACTGCCTTTGTGGTTTCTCGGAAAGAAGAAAAAAATAGAGAAGGCTCTATCTGCTTCTCAGTGGAAATGTACATCACCATCATCATCATCATCATCATTATAGCAAACATGTGATGGGTGAGTGAACTGGGGAAGGGTTCATGTTATGAAGCATCAGAAAGTCAGACTTGAAAAGAATGAGCATCTTGTTATAAAAAGGTAAGACTAAACAGATTAATAATATTCTCATTCTAGGTGTTTTAGATCTTTTAGAAATAAAGGAAGTAATACAGGAATTTCAGAGAGGATCAGATTCCAGAAGCTGAAGAGTATTTATGGATAACTTGGTGAAAGAGGTAGATTGTACCTGAGTATTCTTTCAGGAGGCATGTGATTTGGGAGGACATAAGAATATGATCTAGCATAGAGAAGGCAGTATGGAATCAGGAGTTAAGTAAGCCAAGTGACTTTGAAGACTGAAGAGTAAAGCTCACTGGAATAGAACTGGAGTCCAAAGAACTGGGAAACAAGGCTGAAAAGGCAGGATGGGTCCAGATTGTGCAGGGCCCAAGGGCGCTGAATTTACTCTTGCAAAGAGAAATCACTGCAGCGGCTTAAACAGATTAATGTCTTGATTAATGTTTTAGGAAGACTCAACTGGTAATAACGATGTAGATGAGAATAAAAATTAAGAATAACAATACTATATAATATCTATGATGTATGGAGTAATTACTTTGTTTATACTGCACTAACATGCATTTTCCCATTTAATGCTTACCATAGCCATTTTAAAGTTGGATTATTGTGTAAAAGAGAAAAACAAACCCCTTTAGCTCACTTACCACTCAACACAACACTTCTGATGCCAGAGGTATGGGGTTTGTTTCCTCATAACTAAGCAACCAAATCTATAGAAGATACTTAGCTGGGTGTCCTCTGATTCAATTCTGACACTCTCTACCTGGAGATAGGGTAATATTACACAGATAAAGAACTCAGTTCCCCAAGATTGCTCCCTACTTTAGATGCCAGTCACAAGTTACGGTAGTCTGATCCGCCAGTCTTAAATTGGGGTTTCCAAATCCCCCTTCTTTTGTTCAGCTAATTTGCTAACATGGCTCACAGACATAGAAAAACACTTATGCTTACTTGTTTATTACAAATGATAGCAATGAATAGCCAGATGGAAGAGATGCATAGAACAAAGCATATAGTAAAAAGGGCATGGAGCATTCATTCCTTCTCCTGGGTTGCCACCTTCCAGGAACATCCAGATGTTCAGCTATCCAGAAGCTCTTCAAACTCAATTCTTGGATTTTTATAGAGGTTTCATTAGGAAGGCAAGATTGATGATACAACAGGCCTTAGTGATCAAACAGAGCAGGGCCTCTCTCCCCTCTCCAGAAGGCAGGGAGTGGGGCTGGAAGTACCAATCCACTAACCATGCCATGGACTTTCTGGCAACCAACTACCATCCTGAGGCCATATAGCAGCTGCCAGCAACTAGTCGTCTCACTATCATTCAAAGACATTCATCATTCCAAATATTCCAGAGGTTTAAGGCCTCTGTGCTAGGAAATGAGATAAAAACTAAGTATATGTGATATGATATGTGTTTATCTAGAGAGACAGAGCATGCTTGTTATAAATCACAAAATCACAATTATCATCTCTGTTCTGTAAATAAGAGAATTTAGTCAGAAAAGAACCAACCTAAGTACCTAAGGACAGCTTAAGTACAAAAGATGAATGGATAAAGAAAATGTGATATATATACACAATGGAATATTACTCAGCCATAAAAAGAATTACTTCATGCCATTTGCTAGAAAATGGATGGATCTGGAGACTATTATGCTAAGCAAAATAAGCCAATCCCAAAAAACCAAAGGTCAAATATTCTTTCAAATATGTAAATGCTAACACACAACAAGGGTGGGAGGGAAATAATAGAAGTTCAGTAGATTAGACAAAGGGAAATGAAGGATTGGGGGACAAGAAATAGGAAAGAGAGTAGAATTAATTTGATTTAACTTTCCTATGTACATATATAAATATACCACTGTGAGTTGCTACATCATGTACAACCACAAGACTGGGATCCTAATTAGAATAAGATATACTCCATGTTTGTATAAGTATGTCAAATTATACTCTGCTGTCATGCACAACTAAAAAGAACAAATAAAAATATTTTTTTAAAAGGCCAATAACTAGCCCGTATCACACAAGTAGGGAATGAAGGAGCCAAAATTTAAATAAACAATATATAACAATATAACTCTATAAAATAAGCTTGTACTCTTTACTATGTTAAATAATCTATGGAAGTCCAGCACACGAGAACAAATAGAGTTACTGGTGTTAGGTGTCCTATAATTAAACCAAACTCTGAAAAGAGTCAGGTAGCAAAAAAAAAAAAGAGGATTCAAAGCAATCAATCAGAAAGGACCCAGTTCACTTGGGCCAGAATTCTAAGGATGTCCCTTTTGCTTTAACCTTATAAGGAAATGGCAATCCATTTTTGTTCCCTGTTTCTGCTTTCTTCAGCCTTTTTCTATCTATTTTTAAAAATAAGGAGTTGTCTAATTCTGGAATCACAAAAGTTAATTAGCTCTTTAATTTGTTTTGATTTTGTCTTTTGAAAGTCATATCTCCCCATATCATTAATGTTTTACTTAAAGAGTTCAAAAGCAAAATAATTAGAGGTGAACTAGTAAATAAAGGATAATTTACTAGGGAACAACTGACAAAACTTAAAGCTTATTAAATATATAGAAATGAGAGAGTAAAAACAAAAAACAAAACACAATCATTTCTTAAGTATTAGGAATGTGAGAAAATAATATCATGGATAGAAGTAGCAGAATCACAAATGAGAATCCAAAGGAAAAAAGAGTAATAAATATTTCAGGATGTTGGATTTGAGAAGATGAAAAGATATCCAAATAGAAATTTCAGTACACATCTAAGATTTTAGAAACTCAGGGGAGAGCCAAGAATTGGAAATACAGATTTTGAAATTACCCTACATAAAATGGAGAATGAAAGCAGCAAAACTACTAAAGTCTTCAAGGTTTTAATAAAAGGACTGATCCTTGGGGAAACAGCAAGAGTTCAGAGGCAGAAGAGAAGTGGGTGGAGAGCCAAGGAAGGGTGTTTCAGATGGGAGCATTTCAAGGAGAGAGCAGTGAGCAAGCACAGCTGCCTTTTTTTCATTCTGTATTCCCTCAATGAGAGACCTCATTCTCATCATTACCTTGGCTATCATCTACTCATATGCAAATGAGTCACATGCCCATATTACCTGGCTTTTCACCTTAGTTTTCCCTAAGCTACACACTCAGATTTCCAATTGTCTACCCTTATTTTCACCAAGGCCATCTCAAATTCAACATGCTCAGAATCAAACGCTGCCTCATATAATGTGGTCTTCTTCCAGTCTTCCTTATCTCTGAAAATAGCATCCCGCTGCACAAACCAGAAAACTATGAATAATCCATGACCTGTCTCTTATACCTCAACCCCAACCAATCCTCATCAAGTCATTCTTAGCTTTCTTAACATCTCTGGCTATTACAATCTTAGCCTAAGATACCACCACCTTCCATCTTGTACATGCAACTACCTCCCATTTGGACTTTACATATAATCTTGCTCTCCTCCATGTAGACAAGATGATCATTTCAAATGCAAACCTGACTATATAACAAACACCCAATTTTGTTTAAAATGCTTGCTTTCTTAGCTCTTGGGGTTAAGATCAAATTCCTTGCCTTGGCCTACTTGACCTGCATGATTTGGTCCCTGCCTACTTCTTAGTCTCATTACTACCATCTGTATTTTGTTTTGTTTTGCTAGTCCTCTTTCAGTTTCTTGACTCTTCTAAGCTTCTACTCACATAGACCTCTGCATATGCTTTTCCCCTCTACCTAGGAAATGCCTTTCACTCCCATCTCTACCCTCTACATCCTTTTGCCTACTTATCTTTCAGTTCTTGGTTTAGTGATACTGTGCCAAATCTCCCTATTATTAGAAGTTCTTGTTGAATTCTTGCCTCTCCTTAGCACTGACTAATCACAGTTGTAATTTTACAATACTTTGTGATTGTTTGATCAATGTCAATTTCTCCTGACAAGAAGCTTCATAAGGGCAGAGGTTATGTCTTTTTTTTTTAATTATCAAATCATCAAGACACACCACTGTACCTAACATATAACATTTTAATATTTGTTGAATCAATTATTACATACTTTTAATATATATATATATATATATATATATATATAGAGAGAGAGAGAGAGAGAGAGAGAGAGAGAGAGAGAGTTGTAGTTGGACACAATACCTTTATTTATTTTTGTGTGGTGCTGAGGATTGAACCCAGCGCCTCACACATGCTAGGTAAGCACTCTACCACTGAACCACAACCCCAGCCCTACATACTCTTTTAAAAGTAAAAAAAAAATAGGACTGACTAATAAGACAATTGAGTTGACTATTAAGAATGCTGATGACCTTTGAATGTACACTTTTAATCTACTGATAAGGTAGAATTCAGAATGAGGGACTTAAGGAGCAATGGCAATAGGGAAGAGAAGATGGACAAGAAGGGTAACAGGAGGCAGCACCAGTTATCAAGGGAAAGTTGTTTATTTTTATTTTGTTATTCTTCACATCATTACTGGTGTTCCCCAGTTCAAGGAATACTTAAGGAGGAAAGAATTTAAAATGTTAGATATAGGATATAATTAGTGAAACAAGATAACTAACATTGAAGGAGTTTAAAAATGTCAACAAAGTGTGAGGTAAGAAAAGCTGTCATAAAGGAGTGGTCAGTTTAAGCACACAACTAGTTGAAATATTTGAAACCATAAAGATGCTGATGGGTTAATAAATCAATTATACCTGATGGGCAAGGCACATAAAAGAGTGCTGTGTTATACATCAAAAGGTAAGGAAATCATGTTAAACTATGCCACTTAGATGTAATCAGCAAAATATAGATATGGGAAACTTCATAGAAGCAACAACTTGGTCCTTTAACAAATTGCAAGGGAGATAAAAGTGAACATAATAAAACATTATGTTCCCCATCCACTGAATCCTGAATTGCAAAAATTGAACTTGAGAACGTGAACTGCTTATTTGTATAAGATGGAAAATATTTAATTTAATTTATAGAATTAAAAAAAACTTAAAAGACTAACAACAATCACAAAATCACAATGTGTGAATTTGACTGGATCCTAGTTCAAGGAAGCAAATTATAAGAGAGAAAGAAGTGGATAATTAAACAGTGGATACTTGATATTAAGTAAATACACTAAATACTTTAGGTGTGATTATAGTATTACAGCTATGCTTTGTTATACTAAAATAAATTTGGGGTGGCTGATATTTGCTTCAGAACAACAAGTATACACATAATATGGAAGCAATAAATTACGAATTAACATTGCTAGAGCTGGTATGGAGTTCATTGGGCTTCACTATAAAATGCTTGAAACTTTCCTTGATAACTTTTAAAAAAAGACGAGATTTGGTTTCCAAGCACAGGATTTTCTTTCATACACTACATTTTAGATCACCTTGATTAATGCTTCCTGGTCTGAGTCTAGTGAACTTCAGAAAACAGTGGTGATCATATCTAGGTAAATTTAAGTTATGCACCAAAAAAACAGGGTTGGATAGAACACGAGATACACTTAAAATCTGAAATATAACAGGAGTAGATCTTTCAAAGTATTATTAAAAGAGTTTCAAGGTCAAAAATTAATATATATGATAACAAGAAACTAAGAGGGGCAGGTCAGGGTAAGGAGTATGTCCAAAGCAATGGGTAAAAAAATGATTCCATCTACTCCCTGTTTCTAAGACACATTCACTGGAGATTCCCTGCCAAGGAAAAAGTCACTCAGGTATAAAATGACCAAACCTGAGCAAAGAAAAGAATGAGATTTTGCAAAATGGAGTAAGTTCACTCAAATCTCCACAACCTACTTCTCTTTTCTGTTTCGTTCATTCTATTTCCTTCCTCCAAATTCCGAATGTGCTTTAGAAGTTAGTGCAAGGCCGAGACAAAGCCGGGAGACTAAGAGGTAATAGAAAGTGTTTGGATAAAAGGAATAAAACATTATGTTCCCCATCCACTGAATCCTGAATTGCAAAAATTGAACTTGAGAACCTGAATTGCTTGTTTGTATAAGATGGAAAATACAACCATCAGGATTTGAAAGAAAAGTTGTTTAGATTGGCTGCACGGCAGTGACTAAAATATTGAACTATAGGGAATTCTTTCTTAACCAGATCTCATCCTCAGCAATCCTCAAAGCACCAGCCTTTTACTTGCTGGTACATATACAAAAGAAAAAAAAAAATTAAAACGTCGGTCATTTTAAATATATTTTGGGGCAGGGGAGTAAGACCATGTGAAGTGTATAGAAAAAAAAAAGTGTTACGTTCAGCAAGAAAGTCAGTGGTTGGAGCACTGTGGAAGAGTGACAGTAGGAAATGTGGTTGGAGACACAGCAATGGGCTCCCACAGTCTTTATACAGGAGGTGGACATATCAGACCCCGGGGTGGAACATCTGAAACAAAGCAGAATTGCCTGAAGTGGTGCCAAAAGTGCTCTGCAACCCTCTGGCCGTTAAGAGTTGGCAAGGGTGTAAACCGATCCCACCGAGTTGGACAGATTAGGTCAGCCTCTCCCCCCAAAAAACCCAGCTACATCGCCATTAATCGAGAATTGAGAGTCCTCTCCTTTTTCCGGGACCTAACCTTACCGCCAAACTAAATACTTGATAAGGTGAAGCGGAAACGATTGCTGAAAACCAGCCTCAACCTATCGGATCAGGACAGCAGTTAATTCCACTGCCCCAGATCCCGGGCTTCCTCGCGCCTGTGCTAGAGGGCCGAGAGAAAATATGCACCAATCATAAGGCAGATATGGAGTACGAATCGTCCTCAAGGCCAATAAGAGAGCTGGTAGGCGGGGCGGAGGGCGCAGTTTCGCTCCCGGGGTTTAAACCTCCAAAGCCAGACGGTTAACGGCTAGGTGGGTGCGTGGGCGGATAGTACGCGTGCGCGAGACCGGAGCACTAACCGAAATCTGCGGGGCTCATCTGGTAGGGCAGCCCGAGGCTGGGCAACTTTCGGACGTCGGTGAGGCGGGTGAGCTGGGCCGAGGCTGAGAGCCATAGGGGCTGGGGGATGCTCTCCCGCTACTGCTGGAGCCAGTGCTTCTTTTTCCTCTATTAGACTCCTGCGGAATTGCAGATTCCCTCCCCTTTTCCTGGAGCGCGGTCCGATAGCCTGGCGTTCTTAACGAATCCTAATTGTGTGTTTCCTAAGGCGCTGTAAGCCGTACTGTTCAGTGCACAGGGCGACTGCAGGCCCTCCAGGTCACAAAGTGTGCCTGCTGATCGTGCGAAGCTGCCCGCCCTTCGGTCGGTCGCCTGTGAGCTAGTGCACCGAGCCCTGGGGGAGGTGGTTCCTTTCTCCTGGGAAGGAACCGAGCTCCTGGAGCCCCTCCCGGCCAGCTGGTTTCGACTGTTGTCTTTGTTGTTCTAAAGAGCAGACAGAAAAAAATAAAAATAATTAAAAAAATAAAGAGCTGACAGATCTTCTTACCGTCGAGTTACACTTTTTGTGGACTTCTGGATCTGACCATATCAGAGAGGTGTTTGCCTAATGAGTTAGGACGTAGTCTTATCCCAAAATGAAAATAAACCCTTTCTTACTGTAAAATTACATATAATTAATAATGCAAATTTTAAAGAAACTACATATCCTTTTCAATTGGTAAGATTTTTCAATATCCAGCGCTGTAAGAGTGAAAAAATAAGCCCCACCCCACCTCACCCCCTCCATACTCCCTATGTTAGGGGTAATTGATTTTACTAGAGGGCAGTTTTATCATCTTGATTTAGTATTTACGTTGTACCATAATTTCTAAAACATAGTCCACTTCCAGGAATTTATTCTAAGGAGATACATCAGACAGAAATGTAGACTTGTATATGTACATGTTTTTAGAAATAAATAAGCAATATTAAGTACACATAGATGAGAAAGAAAATAAGTCCACCAGCCACAAATAATCATCAAATAAAAAACTCTATTTCATTATATTTACATGATTATCCTTATTGAAATGTCATTGCTTTGGTTACGATGAATACATAGATTATGTCTTATTCAGTCAATGCCTTATTCAGAACATGTTTCTATGCCATTGTAGATGTGCATTACCATTTTTAATGAATGAATAGTACGGCTGTATTGTACCATATATTTAGCCAGTCCCCTAATGATGTTTATGTTTCCAATTTCTTCATGATCATAAAATAGTGTGTTACTGGTCGCTTGTACATATACAGGTTTGCATTTTTATCCAGTGTTAACTTAGAATAAATTGCTGAAAGCAGATTAGGGTTTTTTTAAGTTGTTTTTTTTTAGTTGCAGTTGGACACAATACCTTTATTTTATTTATTTTTATGTGGTGTGAGGATCAAACCCAGGGCCTCACATGTGCTAGGCCAGCGCTCTACCGCTAAACTACAACCCCAGCTGAGAATTAATTAATTTTGAAGTGATTATTTCTTCACACTCATCAGCACTGAATATTGGGGCGGGGCGGGGGGGGGGGGGGACGACTTACCAGTCTAAAAAGATATCTTAACGTGCATTATTAACGAGGTTAAACATTGTGTTTTAGTCATAATTTTTTTGGCAAATACCTTTTCCCCATTATTTTACTGATATGTGTACTTTTTAATAATTTTAATTATTGATTTTAAACATATTACAAGTACTTTCCTCAGTTTGTTGTCTCTTTGACCTTATTATGGTGGTATTTGCTTTAAGATAGGGTGTTTTAATACTTTCATTCTTTTAAGTTGTCTGCTTACCTCCCCTGTGGTAGAGGAATTTTGTTATAACTCTGCGGTAGACTCCTTATAATGCTTAGAATCTATGGACTCAGCTTCCCTATCTGCATTTAAAATCCTTCCTCTTGTAAAATCCTTTCAATTTTAACTAGCTAAATCTGGGACAGTGAGTCACTTGAGATTTTTGAAAAAAATACATTGTTAGATATTTTGGTCAAAACTATCCTATTTATCTACAAAATATAAGTTGCTCTAGCAAGTTTCCCCTCTAATAGAAAAGATTGCTGTGTCTTAATATTAGAAAAAACTGATGACCTGTGGACTTTTTTAAAGTTAGCATCTCAGTGTTTGCAAACATCTATCTTCACATGTTCGATGACAAATGAATGTGATGTAATTTAAACACAAAGAAAACACACATAATACAGTTACATATGCCATCTTTTAAAAAATCTCCTGGCTTTAGTATCAGAAATCCTCCCAGTCCAGGGTCCCACAAATCACTAAGGATTATCTCATTTAAACTCAAGAACTTTTGATATAATTCTTTCCATTCTAAAAACAGATAAAGTAAATCTAATTCATAGTTTGCTTTCTTCTGACACTCAGTGAGTCCTTTCTATGGATCAGATTTGATTTTGTACAAACACTACCTCCAATAACAAGTAATTTGGCAAAGGTACATTTGGGGGCCTTTCATTTGCTCCATCTGTTATGACTGTCCTGACTTTTTCCTGTGGTCACTATCTAAAATGAGGTTAGTAAATAATTACATTTCCATATTTTATAATATAATCTGGTCAATCTTGAAACGATTTTACTTAAAATCTGATCCTGATTCTCTCTTTGCTTCTATATAATCTCCTAGCATATAACTTTTAGCTAGTGCTTTTTGTCATTACATATCATGGTTTTAGAGTCTTTTTTTTTTTTTTAAGATGAGGAATGATTTAAACTCTCTTTTCCTTTTCTAGGTTTTTGTTGTTGTTGTTAACGTGAATAATAATGCCAATCAAGGTACATTTGAAATAAGGTAAGAAACGGAAAAAAGTAATCGATTTGTTTTTATATGTTTAAGTAAGGGTAGTCTACCATGCTCAGTGATTACACTAAAAACAAGATCTTTACATCAAAATTAAATGGCAAAGGAATAATATTTTAGGAACATTCAGATCATTGTGAAGTGTTGGTTCATCAGATCCCCCAAATTGACAGAGATTCAATATCCAGAAGACATAGATCATACAGTTGGCTATTTTAAATAAATTTATTCTGTATTACTATCTTGCCATTTTAAAATGTAAATACATTCTGGTTCCTTCTCTGCTAGGATGCAAGTCCATCACAATGTACCTCCTCACTTGATAGTTCCACAGGATCATCTCACTTTTCTTAGGCTATTTTATTTCTTAACCCCAGAACTTTTTCAGTAGTCTTATTTCTGTAATACACCTCCTATTGAGCTTCTGTAGCACTAATGAAGTCAGTTCTATGTACATATCAGTATTATTTCTAATGGCCCCATGTGTTTCATATATTAACCAGCAGTTATAATATTTTAAGGGTCACTTAACAATGTTTTGAGAACAAAGCCCCACTTCATTTTCTTATCTCAGTGTGTAGTAATACCAGCTACTCTTTTGTTCAGATCTGAACCTACAACACTATCCTAAAAGCCTTCCTACTTTTTAACACTACATTCATTCAGAGTCCTACTGCTGCCTTTTTAACCTCAAATTTATCTTCTTTCCATCCCTTATTACTCCTAATACAGATGTATTCTGTCATCTGTTGCCTCAATTATTCCAGTAGCCTCACTGGTCTCTCTAGCCTCAGTCTTGCCTTTTTTCAATTCACAGTATACCTAGAGCAGTGCTTTTGCTACATAGATCTGTCTAGCTTTATTTTTTTTTCCCCCAATCTAAGATTTTTAAGGAAGGCCTACAAAGGTCTACAGATATGACCGATGCCTGCCTTTCTAAACCATGTTTTTGCCATACTGAGGTACAGTTTCCTGAATATATATGCTATAATCTCTAACTTTATACAGATTGCATCTTCTGAGTTAAGACATAAAGCTCTGGTTCTTTATCCTAACTTTAACTGATTCCCACATGTTCTGCAAAATTTATCTTGAATGTTTTCTCTTTAAATTTATTTTTTATTGGTACATAAGATTTATACATAATAGTGAGATTCATTATGCCATATTAGTACATGCACATTACATAATGTAACCAATCTCATTACCTTTCCTTTCCCTCCCCCCACTCCCCCTGGAGGGATTTGGGAAGTACTGGGGAATTAAATCTACCAAATTATGCTATGTTTATGTAAGACTATACCACAATGAATCCCATTTATATATATAATGCACTAATTAAAATAATAAAGACTAATAGATAGAGCAAGTGTTTTTTACATTTAAGACTTGTTGAAAAGAATATAGAACAGACCATTTGTGTCTCATAGAGCCTAAAGTAGTATTTACTCTGCCATCCTCCCCAAAAAAAGTTTGGCAACTTCTACACTAGATTTATATGCCTCATAGAAAAAGGTCTTGTGCCATATTTAAGTAAGTAAATTTCTAAAAATAATCACTAGCACTAAACCAATTTATCTAATTCTTAACTGACTAAATTTAATATTTTTTAATGTCTTAAAAAATAAAGCTGTTGGGCTGGGATTGTGGCTCAGCAGTAGAGCACTTGCCTAGCACGTGCAAGGCCCTGGGTTCACTCCTCAGCACCACATAAAAAAAATAAAGATATTGTGTCCAACTACAACTAAAAAAGAAATAAAAATTTTAAAAATATAAAATAAAGCTATGAAAATTCAGATTAGTAAAAATTTCATTTATCTTGAAAAAGAGCAGCAAAATGAACTAAACACAGGATCAGGTTTTAATGAATTTGTACACAAGGCACAGGTTTGCAGGTGTACATAAATTACAGTTCTTTCCTCTACCCCTTCTAGTACTGAGAATTGAACTCTGGGATGCTTTACCACTGAACTATATCCCCAATCCTTTATAATTTTTAAAATTTTTTCATACAAGTTTTTGCCAAATTGCCAAAGCTGGCCTCAAACTTGCAGTCCTTCTGCCTCAGCCTCCTCCTGGGTGTACAAGTATGTGCCACCATGCCAAGCTACAAATGAGTTTTGCTTCTTTCATCTCTTAATCCTTTTGGACAGGGATGATAGCCTCTGAACTTTTTCCTGTTTAAGCCAGAACTTCCTTAAGAACTTCCTTTCTTTTTTTCGCCCCCTACCCCTAAAAAAGCTGGTAATCAGAACTATTAAGACTTCTTGAATTTTTTTTTTTCCTTTAAATTTCATTTCTACTGCCTACCACTAGCTGGTTGTCGCTTCCTAGGTCCTGGCAAGTTATCTATGATTAAATGATGCTTTTAATTTCTGCATCTACACAGACCCTCTTGGTTGGTTTCTCCAAAACAGTAGTCTCTTCCTCTACTGTGTCATTACAGTCCCTTTTGGCTTTTGTTTCTTTATGGAATAAATGTGGGTGTTCAATGCGTCCTCTGCGTACAAAATGCTGGATCCGGGATTCCAAACCTTGGCATTTAGGACGGTCCATGAGGGGTCTATATGTGCGCATTTTCACTCCTTCTACAAAGGCACTGGTCTGCTTTATGATAGAGGGCTTAATGTTTCTCCACTCTATTGCTCCATCCATCTTTGGTCCCGTCCCATAGGGTAATACAACAGAGTCCAGTCCTTGTAGCATACTATATAATATCTGAGTTTTCACAGCATGATTAGCCCATAGTTGTTGCAGGTGAGTAACATTGTACTCCTGAACCTCCTGATCATAGATCCACGTGATATTTTCAAACTTACAGTCGTATAAGACTAGAGGAAATTCTACAGCCATACTAGAGAAAAAGAGAAGAAACAGTGTGAGAATCCATAGCAGCCACTTTTTAAAAATGGTTCTTTTTTTAAAAACTGAGGTTTGCTTTAGCTAAAAAGTAAGGGAAGACTACAGGTATCAATATTGAGGATCTAGTAGCTAAGAAAATACAATATTATCTTATCCTGAAAATTTAATTATAATTTTAAAAAGAAAAAAAAAAAAAGCAACAAATCATGGATCAATTTGGTCTATATTTGGTAAATGTCAGTAATGAGGTGAGTTGACACTACAGTAAAATCCAAAACAGCTCACAATACTATCCAAATTTGTTAGTTTGGCTTTCTATAGCCTGGGAATGAATTACTACTATCTGACCTCAACCTGTTCTCAAAAGTACAGTATCATGACTATTTAGTAATACAAAATAATCCAGATATAATGTAAACAGTTTGAATATTCGTGCTTTAATTTCTCCAGAAACTAATAGTAGTGCCTATTAACAAATTCAAAAGCAAAAAAGATGTGGGAATGAATGAATATTCAGGAGTTAAGGGGCCTGGTCCAAATACCTATTTCCTTACTAATAGAATAAAACAATGAGAAAATTAGAATATATTCCCACATGTTCACAACATTCTACAAATTAGATTAAGAGCTTCCTGAAATCAAAATCAGTAACTTGGTTATTTAGACAATCTTGGAGCGGGGAGGGGGGGGGGAGACATGCTAATTTGGTTTGGTTTAACTTACCTATATTGAGGTTTCTGGGGATTTCTCTCTATGTTCAGCAATTCATCAATAATCTCTGGCTTCTCCAATCCTTGGCCAATCAGAAAAAGGATAGCCATCATACAGCGGACTTGATGATAAAGGAATGCCTGGCCAGTCACTTCAAATTGACATAACTGGAAAGGTTCTTGCCATCTCTCCTCACCCATGCTTTGGCTCACTAGCTGTACTTGAGCAGACAGAATCGTCCTCTGAAAATTAATAACTCCATTGGCTACATCCATTTTACACAAATTCCTGAAATCATGGGTGCCAACATATTTCTGAGCTGCGAAATTCATTGTTAAAATATCTAAATCAGCACGAGGGAAAAAATAGCGGTAAGTCCGCTCAAGACAGCTAAACCTGGCACTGAAACTAGGTTCCACAGGGGCCCAGGCCAGTACACGGATGTCTGGAGGAAGCACCCGATTGAGAATGTGGGTGTAACGGATCTCTTTTGCAGCATCATTGGCTTCATCTTTTAAATTAAGGTCCTCTGAATCACTGCCCCTTAGAAACCGAGAACGTAGGTCAAGAGAAATCACCTATGGAATTAAAAAAATATACTGTGTTTTAGAGATACAGATAATCTCAATACTCCATGTACACCTAGATACCTTGGTATTAGTTGCTTTGAGAAATAGTATACTGGCCCTTACCTGTCCAAAGGCACTAACTCCTTTGTCTGTTCGCCCACACCGGTGATAGGTGGAAGTCTGTCTGCTTTCTACTAGTCGAGTCTTGGTTAAAGCCTCAAATAATTTCTCTTCAATGGTATTGTTTGTGTTTTCCTGACTAGCAAAGCCCTGGTATCCCCAGCCCAAATAAGCTATTCTTAGGGCCACATGTCTTTTGCCATGAGCACTGAAGTCAAATGCACGCTTAGCTTTTCCAGATCCTGAAGAATCTTCTTTAATAGTTGAGTCTTTAATGTTGTCCTGTTCTTTCTTAAGTCTTTGCACCTCCTGCTCCAATTCTTGTACTCTTTGTAGGAGTTTCTCAACCTGGTTTCTATCTGTGTCATTTTCAGCCATGATATGACGACCCCAGGAATAAACAAATAGTACTGAAAAGAGAGCAAAGGGATAAAACAATGTCAGCACTAGTTCCTTTGGTGATGTCAATCCTTATGGTGGAACAGCAACTAAGATTTAATTTGATGCCCAAAGAGTACATAGGCTTTGCTTGCCCAGAGATATAAGCACTGGTTTAATTACTATGGGCTGATTATTCATGGATATTATTCTTTTACATCGTATCTGGCCACCTGACAGGGGAAAAGAGAATATATTCACCTATTATTAAGGTTTTTTTTTAAATTATTTAAAATTTTGGGGGAAATATTGATTTCACTTCTTTTTTCTTCATTAACAGATGACTGAAGACTCATTACTGATATGTTTTTCTCTATGACATTTTCTGTTGATTTCCCATTATTATCCAACTTTTCTGATAATATGATTTCTTTACTTGGGCTATTTACAACTACTTCTGAGTTTCTAATGGTTTCTAGTACTTCAGATAAAATAAGTGATTTGTATGTTTTATCAGCTATAATATTCTATTTTAAAGGTGGCACAAAATAAGCTAGACTAATTGAAGAAATATTATCAGTTATTACATTTCACATTGGAAGGACAACCTGAAGACAAGATTCTATTGCTTTCATTAAGCATTCCTCATGGCAGAAAAAAGGTAATTAACCATTACTGACCTTTTATTAAGCCAAATTTAATGTATATTCTGATAACAGATTGCTATATCTCTGACACAGTTACAAGAGTCAGTCTGATGTAATTTAGATGTCAGTGCTGAAATTTCTATATATTTCAGTAATCTGAGGGCAAATATACTGCATTCTTAATCCATTTTGTTCTGTCATACCATATTGGAACACCTATAAAACCACAATATATAATATATAACTTAATTATATAATTACAATAGCTATAATATTAATATACATAAGCTGCAGATTATTACTTCCTATCTAATGTATTTGTGTAAATTTTGTTGAAATAGTCAGACTTGAAAATTTTTAATTTAATGGGTTAAGATTGGGACAGTCCTATACAATCTGATTGATGGTTGGTTATTATAAAAGTTGACTGGTAATTAAGCTAGGTTCTGCCCTTTGATGAGTAGATTAAAAGTAAAAAGCGAAACAAATAGAAGTAACAACATAGAATAATTTTTTCTTATAATACTGGAGGAAGAAAAGGCATTTTTAGGTAAAATGCTATAAAAACCAAGAAACTAGAAAATCAAAATATGTGACTACATAAAAATAAAAATTATTGCCAGCAAGGCAATCAATTAATAAAAAAAAAATGGATGTGATGGGGGGGCTGAGGTTGTGGCTCAGTGGTAGAGCGTATGCCTAGTACATGCAAGGCGCTGGGTTCAATCCTCTGCACCACATATAAATAAATAAAGAAAAGGTATTGTGTCCAACTACAAAAAAAAAAAAAAAAAAAAGGAATGATGGTAAAGGTCTAACTTCTTTAGTATATATAAGTACTTCATTAATAATGTAGTCACTTTTAACAAAAAGACAATAAGAAAAAAAATCCAACAACTGAGAGGTAAATGGACAAAGACCAACCATTTCATATAAAAAGAAGCTCAGGTTTACTCACATTAAATAAATTCAAAATATATGAGAAGTTCTCACAGAACTGACTGTAAGGATGAGAAAGTTTGCTAGTCCACTTTGGAGAGAGGTTGGAGAACAAAGATCTAATATATTATTGATACAGCTTCTTTAAAAGATGAGCTAAATATTTTGACAACAGCTATCAAAATTGGACACATTATCTTTTGACCCACCTCTTCCATGTCTAGAAATTTAACCTACACAGTATTTTAAAAGTTGCAAGATATTCATTGTAACAATAGTTTTTTCTCACATTTATTGTTGGTGCATTGTAGTTGTGCATAATGATGGGATTTGTTGTTACACATTCATATTTGCACGCAATGTAAACAATATAATTTGGCCAGCATCACTCCCCAGAACCTCCTGTAACATTAAACAAGTTACCATGAACCTAAACAAATCATGTCAGTAAGGGTCCAACTAAATTATGGAACGTCCATACATTAGAATTCAATGCAACTTTAAACAAAATGAAGTAAAACTATGTGTGCTGTTAATAGCTGGATCACTGCTATGACCTTTAAGCTTCAGAAGTTTTCAACTGTGTTGCTATATAGCATTAAAAAAGTACATGTGAATATGTATTTCTAGAGAAATTAAAACTGAAGCTGGGCATAGTGGTGAGGCGCCTGTAGTCTCAGGACTCAGGAGGCTGAGGCAGGAGGATCACAAGTTGAACACCAGCCTCAGCAATTTAGTGAGGGCCTAAGTAACTTAGTGAGACCTTGTCTCTAAATAAAATACGAAGAAGGACTGGAGATGTGGCTCAATGGTTAAGTGCCCCTGAGTTCAATCCCTAGTACTAAAAGAAAAAAATTAAAAACCGTCTTTGAGAGTGAAACCTGGTCAGGAAGGGAAAATTATTTAAAATTATCATAAACCATTTTTCAATTTTGAAAAAAAAATAGTGGGACACAAAAACTAGTGGGCAATAGATAACCTACCTTGGATCTTGGCCATTTGATTTAAATACTAAAAGTTTTATCTGTGGCATGGTACTAGAATGAACAGATTTACCTTGGCTACTGAAGATGCTTTAAAATTACTGAAGCACAGGGAGTACTATGCCTACATACATATATGTGTGTAAGTGTAATAGCACAATACTGCTTTTTGATGGTTTTTAGATTCTGTCACTTTTAGGGCTCAAAGCAAGGACTCAGTCTGAAGCCAGACTGCTGGAGTTAGAATTCCAGCTCTGCTACTTATTAGCTGTGTGACTTTAGGCAAGTTACTGAATTTCTCTACCTCATGTTACTCATCTACATAAAAGAACTAATCCTGTGATTGTGAGGATTACATGAATTAACAAATGTTAAATGCCAGGAACACAGTATATCCACTAGACATGTTACATGATATGCACTAAACAGTATGCCCCAAATATAGTCTCAAGCTTTTTCTTATGTCAGAACTCACTTATCTTGTCGTAAGTGCTACTAAGTATGGCAAGGGAGTAGAAAGCCAGGAGTGAATTAGTAGAAATGAAAGCAGAAAATAGATTCTTTAGAGTTGAGTTAATGCCCCTCTAAACTATTCTGACAGTTTAATTCTCTACTTATTATAATTATATTTATAGTTACCTTAGCCATTCTTTTTCCATTTGACTATAAAATTGAGATAAGGAAGTATGAGTAGCTTGTGAGCTAGGAATTTATCAGAAGACTGACCAATGTTATTATCTCTTGCAGACAGTCCTACAGTGTAGGGGAAGCAATGGAGGAACTTGTAGGACCAAATGGACAAAAATGGGCAAATATGGATCCAGAAGAACGAATGTTAGCAGCTGCTACCGCATTTACCCATATCTGTGCAGGGCAGGGGGAGGGAGATGTCAGGAGAGAAGTCCAATGTAGCCAGTACGATCCCTACAGTAAAGCTTCAGTAACCCCAGGGAAGCGACCTGCTTTTCCTGTACAACTGCAGTACTCACAGATAGAAAGTCATGCCACATCAGAAACGGTCTCAGAGGCTTCCCAAAGACTCCGAAAGCCAGTAATGAAGAGAAAGGTGCTTCGTAGAAAGCCAGGAGGAGAAGTATTAGTGACAGATGAGTCAATTATCAGTGAATCAGAATCTGGTGGAGAAACTGATCTGGATCTCTGGGACTTAAGACAAAGGTTGATGAATCTGCAGTTCCAGGAAGACAGGGAATCCTCAGTTGATACTTCACAAAATGTTAATCTACCACATGAGTACCAAGGAATTTCACAAGATCAGCTCATTTGTTATCTTCAAAGAGAAGAAATGGGCCCTCCAGCTTATGAACAAGATCTGATTGTTGCCAGCAGACCCAAGTCCTTTATTCTCCCAAGGCTGGACCAGTTAAACCGAAACCGGGGCAAGATAGACCGGGTAGCTCGATATTTTGAGTACAAAAGAGACTGGGACTTAATGCGGTTACCTGGTGAAGATCATAGGAAGGAGTTACGCTGGGGTGTCCGAGAACACATGCTTTCCCAAGCAGAACCCCAATCCAAGCCTCAGCATGTATATGTTCCAAACAATTACCTAGTACCAACTGAGAAGAAAAGATCTGCCCTTCGTTGGGGTGTTCGCTGTGACCTTGCAAATGGTGTCATGCCCAGGAAGCTTCCCTTCCCTCTTTCTCCTTCTTAAAGTCTTTTTTCTTGTTTCTCCTTTCACAGGATTGTTTAGGATAACCTGCTTCTTTGTATCTCCTTTTAAATAGAAACGACTTGAAAAGCCCAGAGAACACTGTATAGAATAAAAACTTCACCCATCATTGGTAGAAAAACCAGGTGGGGAGGTATAGCTTTATATCACATAGGTATTAAACATCACTTAACTTTCAATTTACCACTCAAGGGCAGCAATTGCATGAGAATATCAATGCTAGAGAAAGAAAACCTACCTTTTCTTTGTATTTTGTCAATTTAGTAAGCACCAATTTCTGTTCAATAACCTTTTTACCTTGAGGCAGTGTGGATTGCTGTGTTCTAATGTGTTTTTAAAGTTGGTGGGCATTAAGCTTATCAAAGAATTTTGGAAATTCATGAGCTTGAACCTTATGAAGTATTCCCAAGTAAGACCCTAGACCTTACTCACCATCTAAATAAAAGCCAAAAAAATAAAAGAAACTTGCCTTTATAGTCCTAAAGGACGGGAGACGGGTAATGGCATAGATAACCCCATTATTAAATTCTAGTAAATACAGGTACTTTTAAATAGATGCCCTAAAACAGTTATTATGACACAGTATCCTAACCCAAGTTTTCAGGAATTATTTCAATTAGATATTGTTCTGGAATACCATGCTTTTTATAATTTTTATAAAAATTTTATGTTTTATAATTTTTTAATTTTCTTTGGAATTATGCCTGTCATTTGAAGACTATTTCTACTCTCAATAGAACTTCAAAGTATACCTGGAATCAGATTTAAATATCAAAGTGAATCTGGACTGTTTTGAGTTCAGATCAAATAAAAATTGTGCTCATCTTATATTGGAACTTAGTTCTTATTTCTTATTCAATGAAGAATATCTAAAATGTGGAAGTTGTCAGTTTTAGCACTTGAGGCCTGAAGGGTGACAGCAGAAAGGAAGAAAATGTATAATAATAGTAAAATGACCCTGACCACTACTATCTGCTAAAACGCATTCTGCATATTTCAGACTACATGATACATTTGCCCAGTTCCATTATTAGACACTTCGTGACTCAGATACAGGTAGAATATATCTATGACATTAGAATGTCACAGAAGGTAATGGAAAAAATGCAAACAAGTAAAGCAAACCTACAGCAGCATCTTAGTCATACACAAGCAAAGCACTGCAGGGGGTGAGTGGGGGAACAACTAAAACAACTCTGGGTAATGGGATTAAAGGTAACTCAGTTTTTCAAAACTAAAAATTATAGGGTGATGTTTTAGAGAAAGTAATTTACCTTTATCAAAAAGTTTCCAAAGTAACTAGACAGGCAAGTGGTCATTAAGCAGATTTATGATAAAAAAAGTTCTTGAGCCCCAGACTCAATTTTTGACTAAGTCTAGAGCTTTTTTCCAGTACACCACACCCTTCTGAGAGTGAAATATAGTAGTTCCCAGGCAGATGTAACAAGTGGGAGGGGCGCGTAAATTACCATAAAGGAGATTCTTGGGTGCGCTTGTCATGAATAGCCACCATCAGGCGTTCAATACCTTTTAGATATTCATAAAGGGATCTTAATCTTGAAAACAAGAACAAGTGGAATGGCAGAAACACCATTCCTCGTGATAAAACAATGGGAGTTGTTTTATCTAACGGGAGTTCGAAGAAAAGCCCAAAGGATTAGGGGACAAGGAGGACGATCACTTAATACTTAAAAGCAAGTGTGGTGTATAAAGCAAACCCCCAAATAACGTGAAAATTTCCACGACTCCCTCCCATCCCAGACTACTGGGCTTCCAACTTCTGTTTACTTTTTGAGCAAACAATTCCACTAGTGCAAAAAAGAGTCCACGGTCCCTCTAAACTCAAGCCCCTACGGATGGGACTTTCTGCCAGGAACTCCATAAATACAAGATTTACGAAAAAAGACCCTAAACCTAGTCCCACTTCTATACACCAACGCCTTCCAGAAGAGTATGGGAAAATGCAAAAATGAGAAAACACCCTACAGCTGTGCGTCCCCTTGCTCCTACCCGGTTAGAACCCAGAAAGCAACCCACCACACAACCCACGCTCACCTTCCGGCCGTCGGCCGCGCGCCCTCAGCGAGACCGGAAGCTGTCACTTTTCACCGCCTATGTGGGCTGAGGCCTTATGGGAGGTGCCGCCGCGGGTGTGGGAAATGTAGTTCTAGGGCCCGGGTGCGGCTCAAACCCAAAATCACCTCCGGGGAAGATTTTTAAAGCAACCACCGTTTTTCCACCCCGACAAGGCATCATACGGAGCCTATTGTATACAAGAATAAAAGGAGGAATTCTAGTGCTGCGCTAAAACAGTAAATAAGAGGTGAATTTCAAATATCTGCTCTCCTTATACGAAAATTGAGACTGCAAATTTTGGCCCGATTTTGTATCTTTTTAACTAGCAGATAGTTATCCGTGAGAAAGTAAAGTATTTACTATTGCAATGAAGTGTAAAGGCTAAAAAGGAATATTATAAACCTCAAAACAAACGTCTGAAAAGCCCTGACACTGACGGAACAGAGCTTGGGGGTGCTACTTCAGCACCACGGAGAGATCATGAAGACAGTTTTGTTTGTGGGTTTTTGTGAATTTACCCCCAATTCCAGAGATGCCGACCCAATGCTCGAAATTCCACAGGAAACTGGGGAGCACGGGGTGGAGGAGACCTGGTTCTTTTGTCCAAATTTAGCAGTCGCTAGTTCAAGGATTTATTCTGGATTATGCAAATACCTGTGGCCAATTAAGGTTGTACCTAACTAAAGGAAAGACGTTTTCTCTGGGTTGCTTTAACAAAGGACATCTCGGAATAAAAATCAAATTAGGCCGGTATCGGGGAACTTTACAGCTATCTAGAGCAGGGAGTTGAACTCTGCAACTTTCGCATTCGAGCTCATTCATTCAGGTCAAACCCATTTTGTCCCTCTACTTTCCTATGCAATTCGCTAAGCCTATCTTACATTTTGTGATGTGCAGGAGATATTCAGTGAAACAGAGATATGAAACCCTGAAGCAGGGTGTGGGGCACAGCCTCTTCACCGGGAAAATTGCTGGGTAGTGGGTCCCAAGCTGTTGGTGGTTCGCTTAACAAAGGACAGCACCGGGAGAACATTGACCACGGTGATGTCCCCTCCGCAGTTTCTAACACCTGGCGCGAATGACTGGCTAGTCAAACCCCAAAATCGCGAATCAATACAGCGCTTCAGTGCTCTTTATCGTCTTCCCTCACGCTCATCCTCCGCCCCGCTCCCTCCGCCCCCTCCGCGCCTAAGCCCAGGCGCCTGCGCGCTGCATTGCGGGTGGTCGAGGGGGATGAGCCTGCCCCCTGAGCAAGCCCATTGGCCACCGAGTGGCGCTGGGCCCAGCCTCGAGCCTGGGGTGGAAGCACGTGCTGGGGGCGGGAGCAGCGATCGCAGCTATGGCGTCGTTACTTTGGGGAGGCGACGCAGGGGCTGCGGAGAGCGAGCGGCTGAACAGCCACGTAACCGCCACCGAGCAGGGGAGGGCAGAGGGGCGGGGGCTATAGCAGGAACTCCCAGAGGGAAATCTAGACAAGGAGAGCCCTGCTAGCTTTTGAAGTGGGGTGTCAAATGGTGGAGGGGAGATGTGGAATGGGTTTGGAAGAGGGCCACAGAAAAGGAGACCCACAGGGAGAAAAGACCTTTGGTTTGAAAGGGCAAAGTGAAGATACCTGGAAATCCAGGGAGGGAAAGCAGCTGGGAGTCCTAACTAGACTCTTTTGAGTTTTCTACTGTAATTTGACTATTAAGCTAATTTCTGTCTTGTATCTGCCAACGCACTTTCTTAGCCACTAACATCTTGTCGGCGCTGTGATTCCCAAGTACTGCCTACGTGTAAAGTTGAGGCCTAATAAAATGGAACTGCATGGTGCAGGGACTACAGAAAATCTCCAGTTTTAGGATAGTTCGTACGGGGAATCTATACTTGAAATGAACCCATTAGTCGATATCATTGCAAAGGAAATAGTTATGGAGTGATCTTCCCTGAACCCCTCCAGTCCCTGTTGTGGGGAAGCACTGGGCTGCCTGATGATTTGCTTAATTTTGGTTGAAATTTGTGTCTTTCAATAGTTTTCAAATCTCATCCACCCCCGGAAGAACCTTCGGGGTATTAAAAGTACCGCAGTCCCAAACATAGGTGAGTGCTATTAGGATACAGTGGTTAGTCTCGATTGATTACAAAGTATTGCTTTCATCATGTCCCTGCCAGCTGAAATACCTTTGGGTCCCTTAATATTTGAGACCCTACACTAGCTTCCCAATGATTTTATCCACTATCCCTATGATAACACTGTCCATATATACTGTAGACTTGGGGGGTATGGGGATAGTACTGTTTACATTTCTGCTCAGCATTTATCTTTGCATTCATTGTTTCTCTTCTGTTCTTTTAGATGGTTCTCTTAACATCGAAGATGATGATGAAGATGATATAGGTAGGAGATAAATGCGTTTGCATGTATTTACTAGTATTCTGTTTGGTTTATTATCACTTTCACAATGTGAATGAGTAATGTCGCAATTGGAAAGAGCTGTCTTCATTTCTATTTTCTTTATTAATAGTGAGTGTCTGAAGAAATACTAAATTAGGAGGAGAATATTTCTTTAGAGGAAGTTGGGATATTCAAGGAGTAGGTTAAGAATTTCTACTTAGCAAGTAAGAATGGTGGAGATAGATGTTGGTTTGCTTGAGGTTAGACGATGGTGTGGTGACAGAGCACAAGAAATTGGATCTTCATGAAAGAAGAAATTCTCAGTGCCATGTCATTCTTTCCAGAACCTTCTTGTAGAAGAAAGATGAAAGTAGGTTAGGTTTGATTGATTGGTAAACAACCACTGAATGGGAGAGAGCAACTTTTTAGATATTTTTCAGGAGGCTTGATGCCCTCCCCTTTTTTATTTTTGCTTTTCTAGTGGACTTGGCAACTAATTCACTCTTGAACAAGTTAATCCGTCAGTCCTTAGTAGAATCCAGTCATCGAGTGGAAGTTTTGCAAAAAGATCCCAGCTCTCCACTTTACTCAGTAAAAACATTTGAAGAGTTGAGACTGTGAGTATTTTAACTTTTTGGTATGGAAAAATGCTAAAGCATAGAACATAATAAACTATTCTGCTAATAATAAAAACCATCAGGATCTTGTTTTCTAATATTCAGTATTAAAATGAGATGTGTATGTTATGCATGCAACTAAGATGTACCTCAAAGAAGAACACCAAGATACACTAGTTGCCCAAGAAATTGAAACATTTTCTTTAGTAAAATATTTTAATTTTACAGCCCAAAGGGCGGCACAGCCATATTGCCATTCTACCTATGAGAATCCAAATACAGGGACATTGATGACTCAAACATCCTTCCTCACCAGCTTTATAAAAAGTTACAAGATTTTTCTTTTCTAATTATATTTTGTTTCAGATGGTATTAAAATTAATAACTTTCCCAAGTGGGTTTACATTCCCTAGGGATTTATCAGTTGTCTTAAGGAAATATATTTTAACAAAAAGAGAAAGTCACATATTACCAAACCAAGCCCTTGCCCATTGCACATGAATGGGGATGGCAAAACAGGCATCGTTTGATAACATTTTGACAAGCCAACTAGGAGGTAAATCCAGACATACCTTTTGTTCATGTCTTTTTGGCCACCAGCTACTGAGCTTCTTGTTCCAAGGACCATCCCTGGGACTTTCTGCTCTAAACACTACTGACCTTTGGCACATGATTTTACTTTTGCAATAGAGAAATGGTTTGGGGGTCTGGAAGGCATCTTATTCAGTGAATAATTTCAGTAAAAGTGACAGATTACCATTTCTCCTTCCTTCTGGTTTGGCCTTCAAGGCTCCTGGTTTGGGGGAACCAAATGTTTGAGTCCGTATGTTACCAAAGTCTTGGTTTGGTAACATATGGACTCATGTAAAAGGTAAAAAATCCAAAATCCCAATATCCAGATGTTTTCTATATATTGGGAGCCTGCATAATGATTAAAAAATTGTTTGACAGTCATCTATCAATTAATCTACCAATTAAGAACATCCAACTAGACAAATCACTAAAAGTGAAATTGTTCCAGCTCACTTGCTTTATCCTTATTCTAATATTTTTCTTAAGACTCCAGGAAAGATTCATTAAAAATACTGTCTTGGAAAGGATTACAAGTTCAAGGTCCACCTGGGCAATTTAGCAAAATCTTGTTTCAAAATAAAAAGGGCTAGGGATGTAGCTTAGTGGTAGAATACTTGCCTGGCATGTGCAAGGCCCTGTATTTTATCCCCAATATCACAAAGAAGAAAAAATAAAATACTATCCCAGAAGGATAAGGTAATATATAATAAGTCTGAGAGAATTGATAAAAGGATTATCTCAATAAAACTGTCTTTTCTGAAAATTGCTGTAGAAAACATCAGTGTCATTCATGCAAAAGAAATAACAAGTGTCACTTAGTTTTCTGTTTATGTGAAAAATATAACTCTCCTGGCAAACTAATGTATTTTTTTATCAAATGAATTCCCTTTTTGTTTTTTGGTTTTTTTAAATAGGAAGTTCAACTTTAGGTTTATAGCATAGCATATGATTTTAATGACCCAACTGTAGAGATGTGATTGTATGTGTTTGGGGAATTGAGGTATGAATGATATATTTCTAAATATTTTAAAGCTCAGTTGCAAAGTTGCTTAATTCATAAATATATTTTTCAAGTATGTATCTCTGAGGCTAATGACCAAGCATAGACTTTTTTTTAAGTGTTTTTTTTGTCGTTTACAGAAAGGAAGAATTACTAAAAGGAATCTATGCAATGGGATTTAACAGGCCATCCAAAATCCAAGAGATGGCTCTTCCTATGATGCTGGCACATCCGTGAGTTTCCAGGGTAGTGGTATTCCAAGTTGGTTATTTTTAGTCTTTTCTTTTTAATTTATGCCCAGGCTCTTGTATTTAGTTTATGCCCAGTGGTCTCCTCTTTCCTACAGTCCCCAGAACCTCATAGCACAGAGCCAGTCTGGAACAGGAAAAACAGCTGCCTTTGTCTTGGCAATGCTAAGCAGAGTGAATGCCTTGGAGTTGTTCCCACAGGTAAGGAAGGGCTTCGGGAAAGATAGAAGTCCTTGTAATGGCCATGATATTTTAATAATAGGTGGTATCATTGTAAATATATGATCACTGCAATGATAAAACAGTATGTGGAATGGCCATTCCTTCATAAAGTCCTAAGAGTATTGGGCAGCAGTATGGGACAAGTATAGTCCAAGGGGTTCCAATCCCTGCCTCTTCACTAATCAGCTAGCTAGGCAAGTTAAAATCACTCGGAGTCTGTTTCCTTGTCAGTAAAGATAGAATTTGTAGAGGCATGGATCATAGTTGATCTGTTCACCCCTGAATCCTAACATCTAGCCAATGCTTGGCTTGTAAAACCACTCATTAAACATTGTATGAATGAATGCTTTTCTCATAGGGTCATTGTGTGGATTCAGTGAAAGTCATTTTTAGCACTGTGCTTAGCATAAAGAAGATTTTTTAATAGCCAGCAAGAGGAGAAGGAGACCATATTCAGGCTGTGATTTGTTTTGCCTTCCCTCTAATTCCCATCTTTCCTACATCCCATTCTTTTATCAAATTACCCTTTAGAGGGGAATATGTAAAAATTAGCATTTTGGGCTGGGGATATGGCTCAAGCGGTAGCGCCCTCGCCTGGCATGTGTGCGGCCCGGGTTCGAGCCTCAGCACCACATACAAACAAAGATGAATCCGCCGAGAATTAAAAAAATAAATATTAAAAAAAAATTAGTATTTATCCATCCTTTAGTCCCTCCCCCCTCATGCCCAGCATTTACTTCAAACCTATTGACTGTTAAATTGTATTTGATTTAAAATATTTAATCCAAGCCTCCAAAGTCATCTTTGTGCCTCTCCCTGTACAAATTTTAATGGAAGTTCAAAATTGAACAATTACCTGTATGAATCTTTCTCCTCTCCTCTTCTCTCACAGTGCCTCTGCCTGGCTCCTACCTATGAATTGGCTCTGCAGACTGGCCGTGTGGTTGAGCGGATGGGAAAATTCTGTGTGGATGTTGAAGTGATGTATGCTATTCGAGGGAATCGAAGTATGTACCAGTAAGCCAGACCTGGCTGATTTTGAAAATCCTGACTTCACCACTAAAAAGAGTGTTCTAACTTCTCTGTTTTCTCATTTCTGAAGTGGGGTAAATAATAGCACCTGAATCATAGAATCATTATTAGAATTAGATGTTATAGATTGTTTTACACAATGCTTGAAACATAATTAGAATCCGTAAATATTAGCTACATCACATCCACATCCTGGAGAGGATGCCGTTGTGTATTGTTTTCTTTAAGACTCAGTTATCTTATGCAGAACATCTTTTATTTGGGGATTTTTAAAGTATTGCATGCTTATTGTGAAAAGAAACTTTAAAAGATAGAAGATTAGAAGATAAAAATTCAAAGACGTTCTTCCTTTCCTTCCAGAAACCTATCCCAAAAATAACTACGCTATTATTAATAGGCAAATGGTTCCTTTTTTCTTTTTCTTTTCTTTCTTTTTTTTTTTTTTGAGCTAATACAAGCACATACAAATGCTTATATATGTATTTGTTTTCACTGAGTATTTACAAAAAATGGGAGAACTTTTTTCACACTGCTCATTCTTTTTACTAGCTGAACAATATCCCACAATTTATTTAAAGAAACTTATTGATTGAAAACAACAAAAATGGTGACGGTTTCCACAGCTTTGCCAGTATTTCTTTAAGACAATAGAATTGCTGCATTGTGGATTTTTTGTTCGTTTGTTTTTGGTTTTGTTTTTTGAAGACATGGTCTTGCTTTGTTGCCCAGGCTGGTCTCAAACTTGTATGTTCAAGTAATCTTCCTATCTCAACCTCCTGAATAGCTAGGATTACAGGCACACTACCATGCATAGATTGCAAGGTGGATTTTTAAATGACCAAGCAGAAGAATCAAATATGCAAGACCTTTATTCCCATAAACCTAGAAACTTAGTAATTTTTCTTAACACTCTGCAAAATCAAAACCCATCCATGACCCTCAGAGTTTGCACTTGGAAAATTATTATGAACTTGCTTTTGTACTGAGGTCTAAGACACATTGCCCTGACCTGCATGTGGCCTGTTGGAATAAGACTGTTCACATCTGAAGGAACACTTAAAATCCTTTTTTTCCTAGTTCCCAGAGGCGCTGAAGTCACCAAACAGATTATAATTGGCACTCCTGGGACTGTCCTAGATTGGTGTTTTAAGCGAAAATTGATTGATTTGGCTAAGATTCGTGTGTTTGTCCTGGATGAAGCAGATGTGATGATTGACACCCAAGGATTCTCAGATCAGAGCATTCGTATTCAACGGTAATTTCCAAATTCATCCTTTCTTTTCTTCTTGGGTTTTCTGTCCAGATGAGGAATTTCATTTGTCTATTGTCCTAATTATTTTGATTACTTAATTTACCGTCTTTCCCTCTAAAACAAATTTGAGTTTTCATTATTTTCACCAGCACCTGGGATCTTCAAACTGCTATAATTTTCCAACTTCAGCTTACAACCTTGCCTCTCTACTTTCACAACACAGGCTTAGAGATGAAATCTGTACATTAGGTCTGCACCAAATTTCAGAGTAAACAGAATCTGTTAAAGGATCTATTGAGGATACAGTGGATGATTGGGATAGAATAAGGAACACAGCAACCTAAAAATCATAGGTTGTTTAGACTTGACTTTGCCTCTAATAAAATCTTATCATGAAAATAAAATCTTATCATTTTCCTAGGATTCTCTATCAGGATCACCTGAAGGACTTAAAATTACAAGATTACCAGACCCAACCTCAGACTTACTAAATCAGAATTTCTGGGAGGTGGGGCTTAGATATCTGTATCTTTTTTAAAAATAAAGTCATATTATTCAGGGTTAAGTTCAAATAGTATCAAAAGATTTGTGATGAAAAACAGTAACCCTCTGACCCAATCCCAAAGAATACCTCTGTTTTTCTGATATTAGCCTTCATCCTTTTAAATAATATGTTCACACTGCTATTTCCTTATATATATTCATTGTCTATCAACTTCCCATTATTAGAGGTGGGGCCTGAGTTCTTTTAGACCACTCTCCCTTTCCTGTCTCCTCTATCACCTCTCTGTGATTATGTCATCAGGATCTGGTTATATTAACAGTATTGATATCATTTTGACAGTATAAATACTGTTCACTTCTGAGCCAAGCAGTTGTTGTTGTGTTGTTTTTCTCCTAATCTTTTCCCCTAGAATTAATAATTGCCTTTTTTTCTTCATTTAGTATCACTATAGGGGTTTTAAGCTTTTCACTGGGTGTGTCTTCGTAAGTGCCATGTCAGTGGTATCTCCACATAGTCAAATACATTTTTTTTCTTTATTTACTGTTTCATATTAGTTATACATAACATTAGGATTCATTTTGACATAATTATAAAAGCATGGAATATTGTTCTAATTCAGTGCTCAGGACTTCCCCTAATCCTCCCTTCCTTCCTCCCCAGCCTTTACTGATTTTTCTATTATAGTTTTTTTTGTGTGTATGTTTGTATCTTGTAGGTATACATAATAATGAGATTCACTGTGGTACATTTATATATTTACACAGGAAAGTTAAGTCAGATTTATTCCCCTATTTTTTTCCTTTTCCTGTTCTTGCCCCCTCCCCCTCAATCCCCTTCCTTTACTCCACTGATATTCCTTCTACTTTTATGGAATTCCCCTCCCACATTTCTTTTAAGGCTAAAAACAAAAGATTTTTTAACTTTAATATTCAGTTAATAGTCTCAGCTTCCAATGTCATTGCTGAAAATTTGAATATCATCCTGATCTCCAAGCTTTTGAGTGTGCCCTTCCCCCCCCCCTCTTTAGAAGTTTTGGGGGGTCTTCTCTCTCCTCAGTATTCTGAAACTTCTCAGTGACATGCTTTGGTTTATTTCTTACCTTAGACATATAGTATACCCTTTCATTCTCAAAACTTTTGCTTGTCATTTCTGGGGAAATTTTTTAGGTTATTTCTTTTTCGAGTCAGTCAATCCAGAACACAATCATAGCAGACAAAAATTAAATAAAAATAAGAGAAATAATTACACACATGTTATAGTTTAACATAAAAATATGAAATGAAAAACATGTTTATTTGAAAGTGAATCCAGTGCTTTTTCTATTATATAAATCCTACTATTTAAACAAAATAACAGTATAATTAGTTTACAGTAGTAATTAATAGAATTTTGTGAGAAAATATAGCAATATTTTATAATGTTTTGGTCTCTGATGCAACAGTGTATTTCAACTCTATTTAAACTCACTGTAGGATGTTTATACTTTGTAGGTAATATTATTGTGTGCTCTTAAGATTCATAAACATGGGGCTGGGGTTGTGGCTCAGCGGTAGAGTGCTCACCTAGCACATGTGAGGCCCTGGGTTTGATCCTCAGCACCACATATAAATAAATAAATAAATAAATAAATAAATAAATAAAAGGTATTGTGTCAATTACAACTAAAAAATATTTTTTTAAAAAAATTCATAAACATAAGTCTTCTTACAGGAGAACATAAATACAATAATAATAAATAGAGATTACCTATACTTAATTTAAAATGACATGGTTCTTTCTCAGTAAATTTTTTTTTCTCTCATTCTTTTTTTCTTTTCCAATGATATTTTTCTGAACTGCCTATAGTCTTTTTTTATGGGGTGGTAATGCTGAATATAGTGAAATGTAAACTTCTATTTTGACTTGCAGCTCTGTGCCTGTCAAAGTCATACTGATTAGTATCAGTCTGATTTGATGACATCAGATTTGATTTGTAATTTCTGGGGAAATTTAGTTAAAATTTAAAAGTTAAATATCCTCTTAAGAAAAATGTTTGAGCATGGAATACTAAGGATTTTACTTACTGGCAACAGAAGGTTTTTATTTCCATTTGTTAGTTTTTGCAATTTAATTCTCTGATTGTTTTACTTATTTTTACAACATTTTTGAGGTATAATTGACAAATGAAGAATCATATATAATTAAGTTATATAACATAGTGTTTTGATGCATATGTTTACATGCACACACATTTTAAAATGATTACCATACTTAGGCTAATTAGCATAACCATCACTTCATGTAGATACTCTGTGTGTGTTGTGTGTGTGTGAGTGTGTGTGTGTGTTGAGAACTTTTAAGATCTTTCAGACTTGTTAGGATTATTTTGTAGCTCTCTAGAAATGGCCATCCCAGTTTATTTAGGTAGACCAGCTCTTTGTCATTCAGATCTCTTACATCTATAAATTCATCAGATAAGCTATCCACATCTAAAATACCCTTCATTTTTAAATACTCTGCAGTACTAGACATCTCTTTCTCAAGGAAAATGGTTTTAAAAGCACAGAGGTTATTTAATCTTTGAAATTAAAGATGGGTTCCAAGTAAATTACACTTTTGGTAAACAGATGATTATAGATTGAATAGAATTTGTCATAATTTACATTGGCACTACCTACTGCATAAACATATAGTCAAAGACTAGTTTGGATCTGAGCACCATGGCACATACCCATAATCCCAGCGACTCAAGAGGCTGAGGCAGGAGGAATACAAGGTCAAGGCCAGCCTCAGCAACTTAGTGAGGCCCTAAGCAACTTAGTGAAAACCTGTCTCAAAATAAAAAAATTAAAAGGGCCGAGGATGTAGCTCATTGATAGAGCACTTCTACACTAAAAGGTGAGTCATCTATAATCAGCATCCCCCATTTGTTCACCCACAGGACATTTTACATGCCTCCTCTGAACCAGGAAATCTGGCTGTACTCCGTTTTATAGAGATATCAGGAGAACAATGCAATAATGCGAATCATTTGTTTGGTATGCCAAGCTAAATCAGGGTCTACTGTTTACAATTGAACACTGGTATCTTTTGAGGAGGCCAAATTTAGAAATTCAGAAGTACTGCCCATCTCATTTTAAAGTTGTGAGATTCATTTTTCAGATATGCTATTCACATCCCATCCACCATGCCCAATCCCAAATTCTTTCCTTCCAGTGGTGTATTATGCTCTGTTTTAATTATTTACCTTTAGCTCAATTGTGTTAACCTCTATCTGTCATTGAATTAACACAGTTGTTTAGCTTTATTTTTCTGTTTGTCTGGATCATACTGATGTTGTCCATTTTTATTGTTTATGTTAACATTAGAATTTTTTTTTCTGTTTTCAACTTTGTCTCTGAATTATCTAGGTTTTCTTTTTTGTTTGCTACATCTCTGTCCTTCACAGTGGACCTTTCCTCTTTATAACTAATGAATCTTGGCCAGCCTTTCATAATCTAAGATGAGGAATAAAATTCTAGTTGACAGCCTTGTATGCATGGCTGGGGCTTGTAATTTGGGAAGCTTCAGTGCTTTGGGATGGTTGTCATCTGGACTTTAATTTCCCTGGAGCTTGACCCTTAGTTTCTGGCATTTGAAGGGCAGGGTTGGGGAACCAGCTGAGGAGATTCTGCCTTTCAATATACATATTTTCATTTAATCCCTCTTTTTGGCTGTGTGCTTTGCCCTCACCTTCTACTGATGCTGGCATCCCCAACTCTAGGATTTCTGCACAGAATAAACCTCTGATCTTTTGTTAGTATATGCTTAGCTGCCTAAAGTAAAGGGATCCAACTTCTCATTCATATTAAAAGTGATTTTGGCCAGAGATCAAGGGAGACTCCCTCCTTGCCATACTCCTACTAATACATTAGTATTCTTATAAGTGAAAGGAAGTGAAAGATTTAGGACTTCAGGAAAGATTCAGTATGAAACTGGCTTTCTAACAAAGTCCTTTTTATTTTCTACTCAAGGGAATATTGCACATAATGCATCCCACTATGAGGTATAATTATAAATGCACCAATAAAAATTTTGGACCACATGGTTGCTCACACATAATATAGCTAAGGTACATTATCTTAGATAAAACTTACCGTGTTTTAATTTTACAAGTTCAAAAACTTAATAATACAATTTTCATTTCTGATGTCTTTGAATAAAACAAGGAACAAAAGCAAAAAAAGGAGAAAATATTGTGTAATAATTAGAGCACTAATTATTGTGTAATAATTTATGTTGGGTTTTGTGTGGGGGGGGCTTAAAACATGATTAATGTCCAATTAAACATCATGTGAAAAACATGAAATTTTAATTTTCTAATAGCCACGTTAAAAAGAAACAGGTGAAATTAATATTTATTTTGTTTAACCCTAGGTATCAAAATATAGTCTCCATAAGTAATTTATTAAGGTTTATTTTTTATACTAAGTCTTAAAAATCCAGTGTTCTATAGAATAGCTCAGAATTTTCTTTCCTTGTATTAATGTGTTCAGAATTTTTCCTTGGAATGAAATGGCCAGGCCTTAGAATCCCAGTGTTTATGCCATCTTTCTCCAGATGAAGAGTTGGGACACAGCAGATGGCCAAGAAGCCCCGGCATATGAATGCAGAATTTTCCTAGTGTCTTGTAACATGCACCCCATTTTCAGTCTTTTCCCTCTAAGAATCTGGAGCTTGCAAGTCCCAGAGCTTTGATGGTTGTGAGGGAATAGCTGGCTACCTTTTCATCAGTTCTCTGCTCTGCAGCACTCATATTCTAGTTTCATTCTCTTTCTGTCTTACCACTCCTTTCTCTCTTCCAAAAATACATTAAAATATCATGTCCATCAGTTTTCTCCTCTCATAGTCTCCATGTTTTGTGTGGATTACTTTTATCTCACATTAGTGAGATATAGACAGCTGAGAAGGTAACACATGTAGATGAATTGTCACAGTTGACTGGAATCTGATTAGATGGTTTTTTTTTTTATTTTATTTGCTTATTTTCAGATCATTATTTTAAAAAGCTGCCCAGATGATCCAGGCTTCAGGCTTAAAGTAGTGTTTGGGAATTGCTGAACCATATAGTCTCTCACAGTCCCTGTTAGCACTCAGAGTTTATTGTTCCAAGTATTCCATGTTCATCTTGAAAGAGGTGATTCTCTGACCTAGCTTATTTATTTTATTTTTTTTAATTGACATTTTTAGTCTCCACATATAGCAAGATCATGTGACATGTCTTCCCATTCCTGGTTTACTTAACACAGTGATCGCCGCTACCACCCACGTTGTCGTAAATTACAGGATATCCTTCTTTCTAAGCCTGTATAGTATTCCATTGTGTGTGTGTGTGTGTGTATATACCATTTTTTCTTTATCCATTGTTGAGTGTTTCCATTTCTTGGCTATTGCCAGTAGTGCCACAGTGAATATGGGAGAAAAGATCTCTCTACACACTGATTTCCCACTACCTGGTAGTGATATTGCTGCATAAAGTGATAGTTCTGTTTTTAATATTTTTAGGACCCTTCATACTAGTTTTCATAATGACTATACTTGAAAGTTGATCTCACAGAAGGTGAGAGTAGAATGTTGGTTACCAGAAGCTGGGGAGAATAGGGTTTGGGGAGTGGTGGGGAAAGCTTGATCAATAAATACTAAATTACACTTAGGAACAAAAAGTTCTAATGTGCTACTGGACAGCAGCATGACTGTGGATAGCAGTAATATAATGTATATTTTGAAAAGCTACAAGAAAGGATTTTGAATGTTTTTACCACAAAGAAATGATAAGTGTTTGAGGGGATAGATTTTTTTTTTCTTAATTTTTTTTTCTTAATTTATGCCTGACAGTAGAATTCATTTTGACACATCATACATAAATGGAGTATAACTTCTCATTCTTCTTGTTGTACATGGTGTAAAGTTACACCAGTAGGGCAATCATATATGCACATAGAATAATTATGGCTGATTCATTCTATCTATTCCTAAACCCATACCCCCTCCATTCCCTTCACTCTCCTCTGTCTAATCCAAATAAAAAAGGTACTTTACTCCCTGGCCACCTCCCTTATTATGAATTATCATCTGCATATCAGAGAAAACATTCAGCCTTTGGTTCTTTGGGATTGGCTTATTTCAGATGAGATTGGGTGCGTTCAGGGCGGTATGGCCGTAGACTCATTTCAATCAGCATGATATTCTCTGTTTTCATCCATTTACTGGCAAGTGCCATAATTTCATTCTTCTGTAAGGCTGAGAAATATTCCATTGTGTATATATACCACAGTTTCTTAATCCATTCATCTGTTGAAGGGCACCTAGGTTGGTTCCATAGTTTGGCTATTGTGAGTTAAGCTGCTATAAACATTGATGTGGCTGCATCACTGTAGTGTGCTGATTTGAAGTCCTTTGGGGATAAAATGAGGAGTGGGATAAGTGGGTCAAATGGTGGTTCCATTCCAAGTTTTATATGAGTGTACAAAACAATGTATGAGTGTACTTCCCTGCCCCCATCCTCACCAACATTTATTGTTGCTAATGTTCTTGATGATTGCCATTCTAATGGGAGTGAGATGGAATCTCAGTGTAAAATTTTTATTTGCATTGCTCTAATTGCTAGAGATGATGAACTTTTTTAATATATTTGTTGATCAATTGTATTTCTTCTTATGTGAAGTAAGTGTCTTTCAGTTCCTTAGCCCTTTTATTATTTGGGTTATTTGTTTGGGGGGTATTTAGTTTTTTGAGTTCTTTTTATATCCTGGAGATAAGTGCTTTCTCTGAGGTGCATGTGGTAAAGATTTTTACCATTCTGTAGGCTCTCTCTTCACATTATTGATTGTTTCATGAAGAATCTTTTTAGTTTGAATCCATCCTATTTATTGATTCTTGATTTAACTTCTTGGGCTTTAGAGACTTGTTAAGGAAGTCAGTTCCTAAGTCATGGTGATAGAGATTTGGGCCTACTTTTTCTTCTATTAGGTGCAAGGTCTCTGTTCTAGTGCCTAAATCCTTGATCCACTTTGAGTTGATTTTTGTGCAGGGTGAGAGATAGGGGTTTAATTTCACTTTGCTACATATAGATTTCTAGTTTTCCCAGCACCATTTGTCAAAGAGGCTATCTTTTCTCCAATGTATGTTTTTGGTGCCTTTGTCTAGTATGAGATAACTGTATTTATGTGGGTTTTTTCTCTGTGTCTTCTGTTCTGTATCATTGGTCTACATGTCTATTTTGGTGTCAATATCATGCCATTTTTGTTATTATGGATCTGTAGTAAAATTTAAGTCTTATTGTGATGCTTCCTACTTCACTTTTCTTGTTAAGAATTGCTTTGGCTATTCTGGGTCTCTTATTTTTCCAGATGAGTTTCATGATTGGAGATAGATATGTTTAACCTGTTTTGAGCATTATATAACATACATATTGAAACATCACATGGAACTCATTAATAGGTATAATTTTTATGTTTTCACGTATCAGTTAAAATAAATTTTAATTTTTTTAAAAGTTGACATTTTATTGACGTGTAAAATATGTACAGAGAAATAAAAACGAATTCCAAGTGTACTAGTGAGTAAACTGTCACTCGAAGCCTCATCCATGAAACAATAGCTCAGACCAGGAAATGATATTTATTTATCAGCACCCCAGGAGTCCCCTGGAGACCCTTTCCTATCACTAGCCCATTTCTCTTCCTCAGGATTAACCTCTTTCCTGACTGCTAAGTCCTTGGATTCATTTCTCCTTTGTTGGGATTTTATATAAACTATCCCTTTATTTCTGATGGGCTCAGTATTATTTTAGTTACTGCTCTTTCCCCTTTTGCCCCCCTCTTATTTATCTATAGGTTCTCCCCATTCCAAATCAAATTGGTAGTGATTCTTTCCTTCCCAAGATACATATAACACCAGCCATTGAACAACTAGCCTGTATTTTCTTTATTCCCATTTATGTGCGTGTACACCACCCCTCTTGGCTCTGTGAGTCTGCCTCACCTAAGGAGGAAATTGGCATGAGAAACATCAGGTCCTCTGGAGTGTATACCTAAACTTTTTTCTTAGCTCCACCTTCCAGTAATGTGCTTTTCCAAATTCTTGGTGACAAAGAGGGGCAGGACATTTGGCTATTTGGCTGAAGGTGTAGCTTGTCATTGCAGGTAGCACCTCATGCCCTGCAGGTGCACATGGAGCAGCTGGTGGCAGTGGACCTGCAGTGCTGGGAGGAGAGGAACATCCTGGCAGCTGGGTGACAGCATCTTCTCTTTTTACAGAGCTTTGCCCTCTGAATGCCAGATGCTTCTGTTCTCTGCAACATTTGAGGACTCTGTGTGGCAGTTTGCCGAGCGAATCATTCCTGACCCTAATGTTATCAAGTTGCGCAAAGAAGAGCTGACCCTGAACAACATCCGACAATATTATGTGTTGTGTGAGGACAGGAAAGACAAATATCAAGCTCTGTGTAACATTTATGGTGGCATCACCATTGGCCAGGCCATCATCTTCTGCCAGGTAAACTTGCTGGATGTGTCTTCATTGGCCCTCATTTCCCTACAGATAGAGGTAGGGGGGTGGTAATATTAACAGGTGCCAGGTAGACAGGCACCATGTTCAACACTTATTATGTGTTATCTAGTTGAGTCTTCAGAGCAGTTCTGAATAGAAATGATTTATATTTTAGGGTGAAGCTTAGAAAGGTTAAGGTATGGAACAGGATCTTCAATATGATGCTAAATGAAGGTCTTTCATATTCTAATTTTTCCCCATTTAGATAGGTGTTTATTGTAGTTTTTATAGATACTCCTTATCAGGTTAAGGATGTTGCTTATGAATTTTGCCGTTTTTATTTTCATGTTTATTTTTTGCTGACTTTTTCACACTTGTGTTTTCTTTTCTCACTGTCACTTAAACACACTAAGGCTTCATGAGAGTAAGGTTTCATCTATCTCATTCATGTCCATATTCACTGTACTGGACTGGCACCTGCCAGTGGACAGCACTGAAGACATAGAATAGAAGAAAGCTCAGCTGTGCCAGAGCCTGACCATATAACCTTGGACAAGTTACCTAACATTTTTAAGCATTGGGTTTTTTGTTCACTTTCAAATTTGTTGGATGAAGTTAGGTCACTACTTCATGAAAGTGTTGTATAAACACATGCCCATAATGTATATAAAGATATTAACCAGGTTCCTGGCACATATAAAGCGCTTTCAGAGTGTCCATTGTTCATAATAAATGAAAACATTATAATGTAATACATTATATCGTTTTGTCGTCATAGCACCATATGAGGTAGGTGCACCATGTTTGTCTTTGTTTCGTGGATTTAAGGAGGTGATGTTTAGAAACCCAGGTGGTAGGAGAATCCCATTCCACATTCTAAGAGTCCTTGAGGTTTGAGAGAGCCATGAAGCACAATTTCTCTGCAGCCCTCTCCCTCCTGCCCTCCCACCCCCTACCCTGATCCAGGAGCATCAAGCATCACAGGCACAGCCAGTCTGCTGTAACCAGGGGTGCTGTGGTGGGTTTTGTTTTTTATATAGACGCGTCGAAACGCCAAGTGGTTGACCGTGGAGATGATGCAGGACGGCCACCAGGTGTCCTTGTTAAGTGGGGAGCTGACAGTGGAACAGAGAGCTTCCATCATTCAGAGGTTTCGGGATGGGAAAGAGAAGGTTCTTATAACGACCAATGTTTGTGCTCGAGGTGTGTGTGTGTGTGTGTGTGTGTGTATATGTGTGTGTTTGAACCCTATACTGCCAAAAAAAAAAAAAAAACCCCACAGGTGTTGAGGTATAAGTTACACAAGATAGCAATTCAAATCTTTAAGTGTACAGGAATACACTTGAGTTTTAACAAGCATACAGTCATGTGTCCATGTCCATCACTATGATCAAAATACAGAAAATTGGCCAGGCACAGTGGCACATGCCTGTAATCCCAGTGCCTCTGGGGGCTGAGATAGGAGGATCAAGAGTTCAAAACCAGCCTCAGCAAAAGCAAGGTGTTCTATTCTGTGCTGTCCAGTTGGTAGACAGGGTGAGACCCTGTCTCTAAAATTAAAATACAAAATAGGGCTGTGGATGTGGCTCAGTGGTCTAGTGCCCCTGAGTTCAATCTCTGGTGCCAAAAAAAAAAAAAATCAGAAAAGTATCTCCCCACAATTTCCTCATGCTCTTTTGTAGTCAGTCTCCTCTACCTGTCACATGGCCCCTAGCAACTACTGATTAGATTTCTCTCTTCATATTTTTGTGTCTTCTAAAATGCCACATAAATTAAGCCATACAGTGTATAGCCTTTGTGTCTTTCTTCCACCTAGCATAATGCTTTTGAGTTGACTCAGTGTTGTTCCATGTATCAATAATCCCTTCCTTTTTATTGCTACTAATAGTCCTTTGGTAGTTCATTCACTCACCAGTTGGATATTTGGATTATTTCCAATTTGGGGCTTTTTAAAAATACAGCTATAGTAAAAAGTCATGTGTAGGTTTTTGTATAGATGTTATGTTTTGATTTGGGTAAATATCTAGGAGAAGGATTGCTGGGTCATGTGATAAGTGTATGGTTAGTTTTATAAGAAACAGGAAAGTTTTCCCACAGTGACTGTACCATTCTCACCAGGAGATAGCAGAGTCATACTTGCTCTGCATCCTTGCCAGCAACTGATATTGTCACTTTTTCTGATTTTAACCATCTTATAAGATATGTTGTAGTATCTCATTGTGGTTTTAATCTGCATTTCCCTAATAACTAATAATGTTGACCATATCTGGAGTGTTTATAGGTTTAAAGCTATTGACTACTGAGGGAAAAAAATCTTTGTTTTTTTAAGAGAAGGACTCTTCCACTTTCTTCATCCTTCACATATCTATGAACTCCAATTTAATTCATGTTTCCTAGTTCATTTTGAGTTCAGCAAGTAGAATTAAAAGCCTCCTGCTGGGTTAGGAGTGAGGCCTGAGCTCTGCCCTGTAGAAGAACTGAAAAAGAACAAAGTCCCTGCCCCTCAGAAGTTCACCACTTAGGCTCTCACCTCTCTAAACTAGCACCATCTAGTAGAACTTTCTGCAGTTATGGTAGTGCTCTATTCTGTGCTGTCCAGTTGGTAGTCATTAGCCATGTATGGTTCTGAAGCACTTGAAATGTGGCCAGTCTGACCAAGGAACTAAATTTTTAATTATAATTTATTGCAATTTAATTAGCCACTGTAGCTAATGGTTACCATATTGGATAGCACAACTCCAGACCTTAGAAGAAAAGAGGCACAGAAAATCCAGGATGAAGACTGAGGGCAAGGAGGACTAGGGTCATGACCCAGACAGCTTGTTAATGTGGGGAATGGAAGGCACAGGGATCAGAGGTCTTCCTGGGCTATGTTAGAGCTGAAAGGTTTTTTGAAGGTAGGGTAGCAATTCAGTTGGATGAGAATTTATCCATTGGGAAATGGCAAACCCTTGTGACTAGTGCTTTGCATTGTGAGACTGGAGAGAAGGAGATGCTACTTCAGCTACTGTGAAGTCTTGAATGGCTCAAACTTTACCCTGTATGATTTGGGCAGTAGGCTCTGAGCACAAGCGCTCTGAACCTTGCTGTGGGACTGTCGAAGGAGAGATTAGGTAGGCGAAAACCAGTCTGGAAATTGTCCTAGCAGTTGGGGCAAGGGATGAAAAAGATCTGAGGAGAGCCAGTCATGGAATGGAGCAGAGCAGAAGCCTGGTGATAAGTAAATGGGTAGAGGATAAGAGGCCTGCTGGAGACTAAAGTATAGCAGAGGCAGAAAAGAGCAGGTAGCTCTGTGGACTCTAGGCACTCTTCCCTCCCCCCACACATGCGTGTGCACATGCTTTGTACATATTTAGACTTCTGTAGAATTAGCCTCTCCTGACTGACTAATTATCCAGCATCATAGACATCACAGCATGCAAGCAAACTGCCTGGACCAAAGTACCTGTTTCAGTGATGTAAAGCCAGGTTTGATTATCTTCTTCATTAATGAAAATTCCTTCAGCAAATGTGGTTCTTAAGTGGCTATGTCCTGAGGAAAATCCTCCAAGACCCTACAGTGTTCTTCCTCTCCTAGGGATTGATGTGAAGCAGGTCACAATTGTTGTGAACTTTGATCTCCCTGTAAACCAAGCCAAAGAGCCAGATTATGAGACCTACCTCCATCGCATAGGGCGGACAGGACGCTTTGGGAAAAAAGGCCTGGCTTTCAACATGATTGAAGTGGACAAGCTGCCCCTGCTCATGAAAATTCAGGACCACTTTAGTAAGTAGCACTGCTTTCACAGTAGGAGCCAGGGAGCTGCTTACAATGATGGGGCGAGGTGTACCAGGGGAACCCAAGGTCAAAAGCTTAGGATGGCATGGAGGTAGAAACCATAAGGTGGAAGCCTTCTCTGTTCATAAGACCAGAGTCCTCATAATATGAGACAGTTGATTAAATAATTCTTACATTGTAGTTAAAGAAAATTTTAAAAATTAAGCAGAATTTGTATGAACTCATTCTGGTATCTGGAGCAGATTTTCATATTCTATAAATATGTACCCTAAGCAAAATCTTAAAATCTTTTAAGATTATATTCTACCACCAGCTTCCTCTTTTATTCACATTTTTCTCCTACTCTTGCCACACCATAGAATTTAGGAATGGTCCTAATTTCTGAGGCCTGCAGCCCTTCCCTTAGCCCCACCATCTAAACAAGGCAGGTTCTACTAGCCTGCTGGGGCTCTGAACTGACAGATGCACTAACGGAATCCTGAAGTCACCTTACCTGGCATATCCACTCCTCAGATCACCCCATTCCCCTAAGTGCGTATATGTGTCTGGGCAGTAGAGCAAGAGGAACATCAAGTGCTACTCTCTAGGATGGTTATACTACCTTACTTAACCTTTGTTGAAAGCAGTGGGCACTCTCCCAAGAAATGCACGTGGACACACATATAGCATGTAGAATATGATATATATAATTTTTCAAGGTTTGCACACTGAATGTTGTATGTACATTCACTGAGCCTTTAGGAAAAGAGATTATATACCTCTGTGTTAGGCTGACTGGGAAGGGGCAGAGGAGAAAGTACCTTGGCCCTGTTCCTGTGGTGAGCATCTAAGGATCTAGTCTTGGGAAGTGACCAGTTGGAAGAGCCTTGGTCCTTCCCAGGCTCTTCTCACTGCCCCATGGCATCTAAATGTGTGTGTTCTAGGTGCATTTGCTACCGTTTCAGTTAGTGTTGGCCAGTTTTTTGCTACCTCCCTTCTTTGTGTTCCTGTTTCAAGACTTCCTATGCAAGGTGTCACAGGAACTTAGATTTTCAAAGGCATCACTGTCTTGAGAAACTCAAAGTTGGCCGAAATGAGTTTTCATTTATGCCCCGGAGTAAGACTGTTTTTTTTTTTTCTCCTTTGTTCTTTTTAGACAGCAGTATTAAGCAGCTTGACCCTGAAGACATGGATGAGATTGAAAAGATTGAATATTGAAGAAAGAACTCTATTGTTTGTGAGAGATAATAGTTTATGTGAGAATGTTCCAGTGAGTTTTGAAGGTAGTTTTTTTTTTTCTTTTTTTTTTTTAAATGTTCAGTCTATTTCAATGTGAAATTGTTCACAGATGGCAAAATAAATGACTTGGTACCCTTAGTTGAAGACCTGAGGAATTTTTGAAACCAAATTTATGTGAAGCACATGATTCTTTTGAATAAAAAAAAAAAAAGCAAGATTCTTTCTTATTCTAATCTCTGAATGGGCTTCTGGGATATTTCTGGATTTAGTTCATATAAACTGAGCAGACTATGCCTCTTGCCAGCCAGTGCCACAAGATGGCAGTAGTACTTCGCTGGGTTTTGGAATTTGAACTGATGGGACAAATGGAAAGGACAAGCCTCACTCACAGGCTGCCCTTTCCAGCCATTAATGTCCCTCCCCTCTCCCCCCTTCACCTTCTTCTGTGTGCACACATTCAGAGGCAAAAAAAAAATAGAGTAAAACTCTTAAAAAGTGAAATATTTGGAAGAAAGAACATTTTGCTTTTTAATATTTCAAGTGACATCCAGAATTTCAGAATATTTTTTCTATTTTGCTTTTTACTGTCTTTAGATTAGAGAAAATTTGCTGAATCGTCAGTTACTTAATAGTATGAAAAGGTGGCATTACTCTAGGCATTTCTTAAAAACAGGCAGTGGGGGTTAAAAAGAAAAGGAAAGGAAGAAAAAGCTCATGTGCCTTCCTAAATAAGTAACATTCAGGTAGCCTTAATGGTATATGTGTGAATCCTGGTCATTTTCCTGAAAGCCCCTTTGAGATGATTTCTCTCTCACATTTCCTGCTCAAAAGTGAAGCCCTGAGGTTGAGAACAAGGGATGAATGGCTGGTCTCCCACAAAGCTTGAGCAGGTCATGTAGCCTGCAGCCAAAGCCTAGGCACCAGTTCTGTCATAGCCTCAGGCTGCCAAAAGTGGCTCTTGTGAGTGCCTTTGTCATCCCGGTGTGGATGATTATTTCAACTTGTAGATCTCTTGCTGGTGTTTTATCCCCCAGTTCAGGACTCAGAAGTACATGAAAATCACTAGGCTCCCTCATTCAATATCAAATATTTATTGTGTACCAAAAACCCCAATAAAAGGGAAATGAATAGAATACAAAGACATCTCAGAATTCAGAGTCTAAAGGCAAAGACGCGGAAGAAACCAACATTAGAATAGACTGTGATAAAGGAGAGGTGTACAGGTCCCTAGTGTTGCACAGAGGAGAGGCCCCTTATACCGTCTGGGCCACCTTCCAAAGGAGTAGACACTCAGGGTTCCTATAGGAGGGCAGGATATATTCAACAGTGCTTGTCCAGTGTGCATATAATATCACCTAGCAGTTTCCTAACCTGGGCCCACTGAGGCAGTGTTCTAGACCCAGTTCATCATCTCTGTTGCCTGGAGAACCTGGAAGAAAACTAAAGATTCCTTCCCCATTACAGACAAAGCTACTTGCTGAGAATAGAGCCCCAAAAGACATACTCAGGCAAGAAGAGCTGAAAGGATAGGCAGAGTAATGGGTGAAGACCACTGGCTTAAGGAGGAGACTCTGCAACAAAGAGAGGTCCTTAGAGATAGAATTTATAAAAGGTGAAGCTCCCACTTGGGAATGTCCACTCCAGTTCTCCATATACTGCCATACCTCCCTCTCTAGACTGGAAACTGTGGTCAGTTTCATTGTCCACTCTATATCCAGGCCTTGACACAGAGCCCAGAACTCAGTAGGCACTCGTCAAGTAAATATTTTCCTTTTTTTTTTTTTTTGGCCTTGATGTTTTCATTCATTAACATTTTTCCTTAATGTTTTCCATCCTAATTTTGAACCCCAATAATATGACACAGGGTAGGTAAGCACAGGAAACACTCTTACTATTTGAGAATTGAGTTTGACTTTCCACCATACTCAGCCCAGCCTTGGTATATCTTTTTTTTTTAAGAGAGAGAGAGAGAATTTTTTAATATTTATTTTTTAGTTCTCGGCGGACACAACATCTTTGATTGTGGTGCTGAGGATCGAACCCGGGCCGCATGCATGCCAGGCGAGCACGCTACCGCTTGAGCCACATCCCCAGCCCCAGCCTTGGTATATCTTAAATAAAACTTGATCACCTCTGGTAAAATTTCTACCAGTTACCCTCATGAGTGCCTACACCAATCTCCATTTAGCAACTGTTCCCACAGGGTCTGCAAACACTAGGCATTCTTCTGTCTTCCCCTTTGCCCCTCTCTTCATGTCCCTTTGTCTCGCCACCTAGGAGGCAGCAGAGCCATCCTGTTTTCTGCTGAGGTCACAGCTGTATTAACACTAGCTGTCCAGATTGGTGAGTCAACAATTCAAAGGCCCTTTAGCAGGGTGCAGCTCCTTGTTCAGAACTGTAAGCAATTTTCACTTCTGCACATCTGGCCTGGTCGAGGTCTCTCTTCTCCAGTAAATGGAGAAGCAAGGAATACCAGATGACTTCAGTGCATCTGTGAACTGGCGTAATCAGCTGTGTGTTATTTGGCACCAAATACTAAACCAAATCCATTGGGTTTATCTTGGCCAGCTTAATACTGTGAACATATTGAAATTCATGATTACGTGGAGCAGGGTTGTGATTTGCAGTGGGAGTTGTGAGTGATCACCTAGCATGGAGCATGGCTGCTGTGATGTTAGGTGCTGGATCTAAGACAGCTGTTAACAGGAAAGGCAAATGATCTGGTCATCGTCTGGTAGGACGTCTGACAGCTCCTTCTCAAGAGACATTATTGTGTTTGGAGAAAGTGTTGATCCTCCTCAGCAGAGCTCAGTCACCATGAAAGCCACTAGCAGTCTCTGCACAGATGATCAACAGTGGAAAATCTTAGGGGATTGCTGGGGTAGGTGGGGACAGGACCATGAGCAGCATCTTTGCAGACACCAGAGAGAGAAGCTGGTCATTTCAAGCCTTCATTTGGCTCTTGGTTCTCTTGATTCAAGTAGGAGACTAGAACATAAAAAGGGCCTAAGCAGAGACAACCCAGCTGCTGGGATGGAAGAGGAAATGTGAATCCAGCCCAGGATCCTCTCTGGCCAAGCCTGCACTTCTTTGCCCCCTGAGCCAGGAGGCCAGCCTTCTGTTCTTGCTTGCTTTGCCCTGTCACGTCTCGCCATGCACACTGATTCTCTCAGGATGGCCTTCAGGAACCCAGCAATTGGGCACCCACTAGTTTTACCAAAGGAGTAACAGAAGAGTCAGATTCCCTTCAATCTTAACCCCCTCTCTCTAACTCTCAACCCTTTCTGGGAAATAATCAAGTACATCAAAGACCTTTATAAATCATTTTAACCCACAGACTTGTGAAATATCACAGTCATGCAGTAAGCTTCAGCAGATACCAACTAACTTTCTACTCTAAAAAGAATTCAAAAGGCATTCACTTCAAAATTTTCTGTATCTTTTAAATCCATGACTGAGAAAAGAATTGGACACAGCCACTTCTTTCACTGACTCCCACCTTCTCCCAATTCTGCCTCTCACTTCCCCAGGCTGATTTTACCTTTTTACTTGCCCCGGGGTCAGGAGGGCTCAGGAGGGCCATTCTCTGGCCCTCTCACACTCTCTTCTTCCTATCTCTCAATGTTGCCTGGTGCCTGCTCAACAAAATGCTCTTTGGCCAATTCTCTCAAGATGCTTTCTTCTGGTTTCCTTTATTGCTTTGCAAACTGTGACTTTATGGGTGGGATCAAAGCATTTTCCATTTTTAATATGGATTTTTTACTCCCCTTGAAACTCAAAATTTTAGACTCTTCCAGTGGTATACAGGAAATAAACCTGCAGTGTTACTAAAGAAGTAACAGTGTTGTCTGGACAATCCACAGAGGGTCCCAGTGGCCTGTGTCTGGAACTGCTCAGTCCTTCACAAGCTTATAAGCCTTCTACTTCTGCCCAGGTTAGAAACAACCAGAAGTTCTCATGTGATGCAAAACATGAGCTCTGAAGAAAGGCTTTCCCTTCTTGTATTCAGGAGAACTGAAAGAATTTTAATGAAAATTGAGCCTGTGGAAAGAAATAGAGCAACTCTCTGTAGCACTTTTCTTAGGGAATTCGTCTTTGCCCTTAATTTTCTTTCTAATCAGTTTCTGCATTGAAGTTTCTAGAATATATTTTCCATGAATGGGGATGGTCTCCTGTTTTGAGTTTAATATTTTTCTACTGCTAGAAAGAATAATATGGTCTCACTCCAGTCCCTTGGTTTGTGATTTATGTCTTGAAATCCCAGCTGGAAAGAGGTGATTGACATGAAAGCCCTGCTTTGTGTAAAGTTCAGAAGCATGTCATGTATGGACTGAACAGGCACCTTTATGAGGTGGTGAGCTTCCTCCCATCCATGAGAGTATTCAGGCAGTCAGAAGGCAAACAGTTACTTGTAATGGGTGTTGTACTTATGGTTCTTGAATTACCAGGCGTTTAGAATAAAATGATCTCTGAAACTCTGCCCATTCTAATATACCATGTTTCCATGACCCCTCACAGAATAGCTCCACACACGTGAGCCATAGAAACTTAGTACAGAAGATTATTTCTCACAGATGAAAGGTAAATGGGATGATTAACTTCTAATTGCACCTTGTCTTAACATTTAGATTCACTGCTTCTTATCCATGTGATCATTTCTTTATTCTGAGCTTCATCAGCTTATGCAGAATATAGATTATATTTAATAATATTTATATTACAAAGCAATAAAATAACAAACAAAAGTAGCAGTAAAGTTATCCAATATCTCATTGCTTAATTATTGTAAATATTGCCTTTAAATAGTCCTTTTCATCTTAATATTAATAACTTCATCTTTTTTTATTATATCACTTTACTTGAAACATTCAAGTGTACTTTTTCCCTTCATGTTGCTGCATCATCTTCAGGGTTATTATTTTTAAAATAATAATTGACCAGATTTTCTGGTGAATATGCATATAACTATCTTTGTTCAACAATTATATGGTGACCAGTTTTCTAGCATTATACTTATAACTAATGACTGTGGTGAATATCTTCCTGCTCAATATTTTGAATTATTTCTTAGGATTAGAGATGTTAAGTTTGAGTGCCAGGTTAAAAAAAATAAATAAGAGCATTGTTACGGCTTTTGATAGTGTCAAACTGCTTCCAGAGACTGTGCTTTACCAATATATGTTCCTCACTGATTTTTCTCCTCACCTTACCAGCAAGAAATATTTTTATTTTAAAATTACATGGTGACTTTTTTTGGTTTACTTTTTTTATATTTGTTTTTTAGTTATAGGTGGACATAATATCTTTATTTTATTTTTATGAGGTGCTGAAGATCAAACCCAGTGCCTCATGCATGCTTTACCTCTTGAGCCACAACCTCAGCCCTTACCTTTTTTTTTAAGTACAGACAAGATGGAGTATTCCCTTGTGTGCAGTTTGTTGTTTATCCATTTATCTTATGAGGTCTTAATGCTTTCATTATCAGGTTGCTGAAATATGTATGTGAATCACTTTTTCCATCTACAACAAAGATATTAACCTTATTTTCACTGAAATATATTACCCAGTCTGTCAGCCTTTTTACAATTTGTTATAGTTTCACACAAAATTACATAATTTGTGTAATGAAATATATCAATGATTCTGTGATTTTGTTGTTGTTGTTATTGTGCTGCTGGTTCTAAAATGTTAGCACTACTCAAGAAAACACATGCAACTTAATTCTTGGTTATTATTGTGATTTTTATCTTTAAAAAGATATTTGACTTTAATCCCTCTGTAATTTATGCTGGTGTGAGGTACATGAAATTACATTTTTTTCTTTAAAAATATTAACTAGCCAGGCTGAATGGCACACAACTTGTAATTCCAGCAGCTCTGGGGGTGGAGGCAAGAGGATTGCAAGTTCAAAGCCAGCTTCAGCAACTTAACAAGACTCTGTCTGAAATTTTTAAAAATAAAACAAAAATGACTGGATATGTGGTTCAGTGGCTAAGCAACCCAGTACCAAAATAGTAATAATAATAATAATAATTAACTAATAATTCCAACACTCTTACAGAAATCTCTCCTTTGCATTTTCTCACTGTCTCCTTTATCATATTAAAAAAAAAAAGTTTCTGTACCTCTGAACACATAATAGGATGCTGGGAACCTGCTGAATTTGTTTATTCAGTGCCAATATCACAGTTTTAAGTATTATTGTTATAGAATGTATTTTTGTTTCTTGGAGTTTTTTTGCAGTATTTCAAATTGCACTCAGGGCCTCATGCATGCTAGGAAAGCACTTTACCATTGGGTTGGTTTCATACCCAGCTATATAATGCGTTTTAATTTAAATACTTGTTCCCCTTCCCCCTTACCTTAATTCTCTCTTGTACTTTTTAAAAATTTCAATACCTGTTTATACTTCAAGATGAATTTTAAATCCATTTCTTCAATTTCCAAAGTAAATGCTCTGGATTTTTATTTGACTATATCTGTTTGACAGTAATGACTTTGCAGATTGATTTCTTTGCAGTTTTTAATCACATGCTGGGTCTTTTCTGTCAAGGAAAAAGTTAGGAGGCATACTAGGAGCAAAGACTTGCAGACACCTGGACCAAAAGACAATGACTGCCAGGGGCAGAGACAGGGCTGAGCATGCTGGAGAGAGGTAGACTCAGCAGAGTGAGTAGGATAGGTGAGGGTCTCAATAGCAGGCCCAGGCAGATCCCCCGCCTGCCAGCTTGTCTGCAGGTCCAGATTCGCTGGCCCAGAATGAGTGCACATGAGGGGAGAATGGTGTGTATGGAGAGAAAAAGAGGACAGGGTTCAAGCCCCACATGTACCATGAATCTGCTCTGGTTCTGATCCAAGGTGCTTCAGTTGCCATGGTCTCACCCCTAGTTCTACAGTCCTTTTTAATCTCCAACACTATAGATGCGTAATTATGTGTAGAAAAGAAGCTTGAAAACACAAAACCAGTTGACACTTATAGGACTAGAAGTAAGGTTGAGGGTGACTTTCTATCATATATCCATTGCTAAAAACTGCAAAGAACAGGAACTTTGAAGAAATCTCTTAGTAAACAGGGTGGAAAAGCAGTTCTTTATCCTCCAGCTACGTGGGCTTCATGGGGCACACCACTCATTGTACCTGCTTTGAGGGATTCTACACTCCTGCGGTCAAGTTTCTTTCTGTCTGGGAAGAGTTTCAAATGTTTTCAAACAGTCTGTTTGACTTTTGCTCTAGTTGAGAAACATTTGAGACTCTAACCACAGCCCAGAAGGTGACATGTGACAAGCTGTCCCACCTCTGGTGCAAATGTAGCCTTCAGAGATAGAAGAAAAGCCCCCACTTCCCAGTCAGGGTTAACCCACAGTTAGACCACATGACCAGCAGTGGCTTCCACACCCACCAAGAGTACTAAGAAAAACTCCTGAGGAGGGTTGGGGGTGTAGCTCAGTGGTAGAGTTCTTGTCTACTACACTTGAGGCTCTGGGTTCAAACCCCAGCACTTGAAAAAAAAAAGAAAAAACAAAAGTCTCAGATTCAGAAGTTTTCCTTTTTTACTGGAAGGATTTTTATGAAGCTAACACGTCGACAAGTTTGTCATTCCCAGAATCTGCTAACAACTCCCCCCACCCATTTCTTGAAGTTTTAGTACTTTTCCCCTCCTCATTGTTAGAGGGGAGGGAAAACTGTTTTGAACAGGCAGAAAGTTTTATCCAAGGTGTTTGGCAGTGACTCTGGGTTCTGGGAAAGATTTATGTCTCAGTCCTCTGGCACTCCGTGTGTTAGCTCACTTAAAACAACTGAATAAATGAGTTCACTTTATCCCGTCAGAGTGGAACCTAGCACAGCATGGTACCCAGCTGGGGTCCATGGGGACCCTGAGGCAATGTTCATGTCTCAGTCACTTACACTGAGCTCAGCCATTTTTATGTCTGTCTGAGATCATTAAAACGAGTAGGGCAGGGGGCAGAAAGACCTGTGGAATGAATGGCGTGATGGAAACACCACTTAGAATAGAGTGCTCCACCAGGAGCATGGAGTTAGGGGCTCACTCAGAAATCTGCCTCTCTTCTGCTGCGTCTGTCACAGTCAGCAGTCCTTGCCACAAGAGCAAGCTGATTGCTTTCCATCTGAGTTCCTAAAGACCTCCTCCAGAAATGCCTCTGATGCCAATGATCCCTAGAATATTTGAATTTTTCTTTCTTGGTAAATCATGTGTTTGTTTTTTTTCATTCCTGCTGCCCTACTGCCATCATGACCAGGTCCTGGAACAGCACCTATTGCTCTTCAGGAAAAGGAAGATGGAACCTGCCCTGCATGGATTATCTGGACCAGGCTCAGGTTCATCCTTTACAGGCTCAGAATTCACCAAGTGGTGTTGATACTAACCTAGGGTAGAAGGATTAAAAAAGAACAGCTGCCCCAAAGGACAGAGGAAGGTGGGGGATCTGGGGGCCCAGGTGTGTACCTGCCTTTCCCAGGACACGGCTGCATGACCCTTCACTTTTTTCCCATGCTAGGCCTAGCACCCCCTTCCAAAGTCCTCAGGCTTCAACTGAAAGGAAGCAATGATTTCTGTCTTAAGATTGGGGAGCCTGGAATTGTAATCACCCCCAAAAGTTACTAACATTTAAAGTGACAGCATGTGTACTAGACTGTGAACAGTCCAATAGCAAGAATTGTTCCTGCTTCCTGAGGAAGAAGGGAAGAGGGAAAGGAAAAGGAGGGGAATGAGTAAGTTAGTTGATCCTCATAAGCCCTGGGAGGCTCTTTGGAAAAACTATGCCATCTTATACACAAGAAGTCAAAGGGTGTTGATTTGCTGTCATGCAATGAAGCTCTGATTGGACTGCAGGCCTGCATTGACCTTGCATCAGTGCTACCCAAACTTCAGTGGTTCTTTTAACTCCTTCATCATCTTTGCCAATCTTCATACTACATATCTATGTGAATATCTCCTTGAGTCAACAGAAGTTTGCCCCTTCGTCTTATTCCTTAGTCTTATTATTAGTCTTATTCCTCCTCTCACAGAGCCATTATGAAGATAGAGCACATGAAATCAGACAGCCTTTCATAAGTGACCTACAAACAAACAAACAAACAAAAAAAAAAGTGTGATGCGAATGAACACCTATATCAAGGAAAACCTTGAAATTTACACATAAGATTGCAAAATGCCTGCTAGTTTTTCTGTGACTTCTTTGGTCAAAATTCAGAAGCAATGGGAAGAATCAAAGAAGTGAGCTCCCCATTCCCTGAAACAACAGCTATCCAGTAGAACTTTTGCAATGACAGAAATGCTCCATATCTTCACTGTATTGGGAGATAATTCTCCATGGGTCTCTTGCATTTCTACACATTTTTCAAGCAGAGGCACCAAGTGACTTTGTTCTAGTACCTTTCAAGGATGTTTGTATATAGCCAGCAGCCTTGGAAGACAGACAGGGCCTTCCTTTATAGTCAAGGCAGCACGCTTACTGCTCATTACAGAAGATTCATGTTTCCTAACTCAGGGTTCTTGTATGGCAACCACTATATGTGCAGGTGTCATTTGATCCTCTTCACATTGCCCTGTGGGAATTGGAGCTCATGAAATTAGAACAAGAAAATGCTGAAACTCTGGCTACTGATATTGCTATAAATAATAAACTTCTTTGTCTCATGTCTTTAGCCGGCATCCATGAAACTGGAAGACTAACTTGTTAGTTTGCAACTAGGGAAAAATAAAAGACCCTTAATATTTCTTGACACATTGTGCAAAACAAATGTGACAGTGTGACAATTTAGCACTTGAAATGTGGCTAGTGTGACTAAAATACTCAATTTTTATTTTTAATTTTAAATGGCCACATGTAGCTAGGGGCTACCATATTTTAACTGCCTAGAGTATCCAGACATAAACCAGAATAGCTATTGTTCAAGGTGCTATTGAGGGAACTCCTAAACTGAGAGGCAGCTGAGACATGGGGAATCTCTAAGTTATTTGCAGTATATGAGTTATAATGATTAATGAGTCTACAGCTCTAGGAAGAGTGAAATTGTGGAGAGGTCAAGGATAGAAGATACCTTTTTTTTTGGTACTGTGGATTGAACCCAGTGGCATTTTACCACTAAGCTATGCTCCCAGCCTTTTAACTTTTACTTTTTATTATGAGACAGGGTCTTGCTAAGTTACTCAGGGCCTTGCTAAATTACAGAGGCTGAACTTGTAGTCCTCCTGCCTTGGGCTTACAAATTACTGGGATTACGGGCCTGTAACAACACACCTGACTGATGCTATTTCTTAATATATACAGAGAGATTTTTCTGGCAGAGCTGAGATATCTAAGCAAAGAGAAACTGGAGTTATGTTTGGAGATTGGAGATGGGAGACGTTATTGGCAAAGGCTATGACTGTTGAAGGAGCTTTGGAGACTAGCGCAAGAAAATATGGCCAGAAAAGTATAGAGAAGTGACCCTTGAAGAATCTTCTCAGCCCTCTCCTTTTCTCTCTCCTCAGCTTGAGAACATCCCCCATCTGCCCCTGGTTGGCTGAACCTTCTCTGGGCCCTTCTCAGCTCCCCAGGGGCCTTCCCCTCTCCTCCTGGCTCAGAACAATCTCCTCTTTGATTACTGACTCCAGCCCGATGACTGTCAGGTCATCTGCACCTAATCAGAAGGAGGGGGGCGGGGGCCAGCCTGAGGGATGATAAACGGGACTTCTCATTTCAATAAAGTTTGTGCAGAATATTGGAAACAGCTGTGGGCTTGCGCTATGCTGGAGGCTGTGGGGGCCTAGTGCTTAGGGGAGGAGAGTTGAGGTGGGGAGACTAGGACAGGAGTTTATTTAAAGGGTGCTTGGCCACCTAAGACTGACAAAACTAGTAAGCTTAGGTCAACATCAGCTCTTGCCTGGAACCCTAGGCTCTGATGAAGGGGGAGTGCACTCTGGAATTGGAGGACACTGGTCAAAGCCTGGCAGGTCTGGATTACTCGGCAGACATTTATTGTCAGTTATTTTACAAATACTATATAGATTTCTCTGCAACTTGCTTTACTCATCTAACAAAACATTGTGGAAATCCCTTCAATTTATTCCTTTTTTATTGTGGTAAAAGACCCAATGCAAAATCTTATCATTTTTACGTGTTCAGTTTAGAAGTGTTAAGTATATTCATGCTGATGCATAACTTATCTACAGAACTTTACCTCTTATAAAACTTAAATTTTATATTCATTAAACAACTCCCTGTTTCCCCTTTTTCCATAACCTTTGGCAACTACCATTCTATTTTCTGTCTCTGATTTGACTACACTACAGATCTTATGTAAATGGAATCATATGGCATTTGTCTTTCTATAATGTGTTGTTTTTTAATAGTTGCATAATAGTACATTATATGGATATGTAGATATCATTCAACCATTACTAGATTTTTTTTGCCACTACAAAAAAAGTGCTATAGTGTACAAATTTTTGCACACATATTTTTGAACACTGGATTTCATTTGTTCTGTAGTGTGATTTCTGGAAATTACATAGCTCTGTCAAAACATGCGTATTTGTCGGCTTTGATGGCTGAGGCAGGAGGTTCAAAGCCAGGCTCAGTAGCTTAGCAAAGCCCTAAGCAACTCACTGAGACCCTGCATCTAATTAAAATTTTTAAAAAATTTTAAGAAGGTGGGGTGCTTGGGATATACCTCAGTGGTTAGATGCCCCTGAATTCAATCCCTGGTACCCCCCCCACACACACACACACAAATATATATATATATATATATTTGTAATTTTACATATTTTGCCAGATACCTTTCTCAAAAGTCTGTGATAATTCACATTCCATGAAGAGAATTAGTTTTCCCTCAGCTTTTCTAGCTCTAGATATGATCATTCTTTTAAAAGCTTGGCTATTCTGATAAATGAAAAGCTGTATCTTATTTTTAATTTGCATTTCTTTGACTATTTATGAAGTTGAGCATCTTTCCATAAATTTATTGGCCATTTGGAGTTTTTCTCCTATGAATCTCCTATTCACTTCTTTTGCCATTATTTTACTAGGTTATTTCTCTTATTGGTGGGTGAGGACCTCTTTGTGTATTACAGTTGCTAACTCTTTTTTTTTTTTTCCTTTTTCTTTTGTGGTGCTTGGGATTGAACCCCAAGGCTTTATGTATGCTGGGCAAGTGTTCTACCAGTAAACTACACCCCCAGACCCTCAGAGATAACTCTTTATTGATGGTATATAATAAAACATTTTCTCCAAACTATATTGTCTTATAACTTTGTATCTGGTAATTTTTTTTATCTTTCTAAAATTTAAACAGCTTATATCTACCTTAGATAGCTTCCTGATTTTTTTTTTTAAGTCAGGAGATATCTCTTCAAATTCTAACTTAGAAAAATATTATCCTAATTTTTTCTGATGAAACTGTTCAAGTGTTACATTTAAATTTTTCATCTATTAAAATTTCAGTTTTAGTAATTTTTGAGGTAGAGCGCTCAACTTTTCTTTTATTCAGCCATAGCTGGTTGTACCTACATGATTTATTTAATAAACTATGGCTTGACCCCACTGGTTGCAGTATTACCTCATCATACCCCACAATCCGTAAGTATTGAGATATAGTTCTAGACTTGGTTCTATTTCACTTCCTTGGTACCCTATAATCCATGAATATTGGGCTATATTTCTGGACTTTGTTTTATTTCTCTCTCATGGGTCTATTTATCTTTTTTACTTAAATGTATGATTCGATCACAATGATTTTATTGTTTTCCTAAGACTACTCTTGCCTCAGTATTTCTTTGCAGCTATCATCTTTATCATTGCAATTATAAAAATTCCTTCCATCTAGCAGAACCTATGAATGTCAATAACTCTTCAAAACAAGCCCAAGTACCAGGCATGGTGGCATACACCTGTAATCCCAGACACTTGGGAGGCAGAGGCAGGAAGATAACAAGTTGAAGACCAGCCTTGACAACTTAGCAAGACCTGCCCTGTCAAAATAAAAAATAAAAAGAGCTTGGGATATGTTAAAGCACTCCTAGGTTCGATCCCCAGTACCAAATGAGAAAAAAAAAAAAAAGAAAAGTCAGAGTAAGCCCAAGAAGGGAAAGGGAGGGTCTGTCCCATACCTGCCCATGTACCTTTATAGGAATCAACCAAAGCAGAGACCAGTCAGTGATATTCAGTGAGCATTTACTATATGCTCAGCATTGCTCTTTCCATTAACATCAAGGTTGGAAGATCAGAACTCCAGACCCGGTGGGAGCTAATACTTCAAGGTCTTGTTTCTCAGCTCCAGCCCTGTATCCCCTGAATTCAGCTTTGCAATACTGGGTGTAGGCCCTGCAAACCCCATTTTTGCTTTGCCAGTTGCTCCTTTTTGGACCGGCTAAAGGAAGCCACTAACGGGGGGCTACAAGAAGGAGAAAAAGGTCAGACATACTCCTTCCTGTTGGATTCTGTGTTTCTTGGAGTGGCACTCCACAACAGTTTTTCTCCCAGTAGCAGCAGGCCCATTCTGAAGTGGCAACTGAACCCAGTTTGCATTTTTCCCAACACTTGAAGCCTCATCATCTACCCCCACAACCCTCCACCATCCCTGCACCTCTGCCCCAGAGACCCCAGCATCAGCTGACCAGAGCCCCCTCATCCAGAGTCTGGTTCCCTCCTTGAGAACCCTTCCTTTGGTTTCCCCAGCCCTTGAGTAGAGCTGCTTCTGCAGGGGCCACCCCCTTGATATTTCAGCGTTCTCTTGTTACTCTCTCCTTACCTAATTAACAACCTTATACCTAGCCATCAATTCTTTATGTTCGATTCTCTTTTTCAGCTAACATGTGGTTTCTGTCTCCTGGCAGGACTCAGATTAACACAGGTAATGAGAAATTGAGGTTTGGGGGCTAAGGGCTGCTTCTCTTGGCTGCCCTGCAGAGAACCCCCCTTCTTCCTCCATTCCCAGAATTATTTGGCTGCTAGTCACCAAGGAGACGGCTGACAATTTCCAGTTGCCAAGCCTCCCCCTGGAGCTCTACAGAGACATTCTGGAAACTCCCTACTCCTTCCTGAGCCCTAGCCAGGGAACTTGGAGCATCTAGCCAGGTTGGGGTGGAGGACTTTGGGAGCAGGGAGAGGAAAGTCAGCCAGACCTGAAGATGCAGAGAGAGATGGGAGATTTCTCTGAGCCCTGGATTCCCCCACAGATCTCAAGTGCCTGACCTACCTAGAGGGCTAAGGGACAAACAAGCCCAACTCCTCCTCCACTCTATTTAGACACCTACTAGATCCAGCCAAAACTCTAACTAGGGACTTCCAGCCAAGCCTTCAACCACAGAAAACCATCTGCACCATCACTCCAGGCCTAGTAGATGTCCCATTGCTAGTTGGGGTAGAGCCATGGAAGAACTTAAGAGGTGACAGGCCTGCAGCCTCTTCCAGGGAGAGGAACCTCAGCCATCCTGAGCATTCAACTCACATTAAGCAGCATCCAACACACACTGTGACCTAGGGTCATAGCCCAGACTCCAATCTAATTCATAATAACAGTGCTAATGCTAATAATAATAGCAGGGTTATGAGTATGAATTGTATTCCACAAACATGGGTATACAAAAATATCCATTCCTTTATTCATAAAAATCAAATAGAGTTGGCTCCATAGGCTCCTGCCCCTTCCTGGGTTCCACCAGAATCCAGGAGACTTATTGCTGAAGTTTGAATTTGTCCCCTCCAACACTCATGTGTTGCCAATGTGATAGTATTAGGAGATGGAGCCTTTAAGAGGTGATTAGGCTGCGCACGGTGGCGCACACCTGTAATCTCAGTGGCTGGGGGTGGGGGTAGGGGTGAGGCAAGAGGATAGTGAGTTCAAAGTCAGCCTCAGCAAAAGCCAGGCACTAAGCAACTCAATAAATAAAATACAAAATAGGGCTGGGGATGTGTCTCAGTGATCGAGTGCCCCTGAGTTCAATACCTGGTACACTCCCACCCCCGAAAAGAGGTGATTAGGCCTATGAATGACCTACCTTGTGAATGGGATTAGTTGCCCTTATAAAAGAGCTTCACAGAGGAAGTTCATCCCTTTTTGCCTTCTACTTTCCACCATGTGAGGGCACGATGTCAGTACCTTCCGGAGGATGCAGCATTTTGGAAGCAGAGAGCACAGCAGCACTTACCAGACAACCAAGCCTGCCAGCACCTTGATCCTAGACTTCACAGCCTCCAGATAAGGGAAAAGTAAATTCCTGCTCCTTTTAAATCACTCATTCTCAGCTCTTCTGTTATAACTGCACACCTGGACTAAGTAAGAGGCCCCACGAACAGGGAAAGGTCTCTAATCTCTGCTCTGTCAGGGCTGCAGACCTCCTTGGTCTTGGGTGGACCTGTGAAATGACAATGTTCCTTTCTCTGGCCCCAGGTTTCATGGCCTGCCTTCTCAGGCCTCAGTCTCTCTTAGATTTCTAAGACCTCTGACCCCAAACTCAAGGAAATCTCTTCACCTCCAATGTAACTGCCCCCCAAAACACTCTCCTTTCTCCTTTTCATTAAGCACACCTCACATGATTTTTCCATGAGTCGAGTCTTTTAAGAAATTAGGAAAATATTTTGTACATTTTTTTTTCCCAAACACATGTGGAAAATGTTAACTTCAGTGTCAAGTAGGTTTCTGCCCTGCAAAAATCCCTGTCTGTGCCAATGAAGAACCAGAAACCTGGCTAAAGCAGCAACAGTTTTACTTTTGTAGAAGTGTTTTAAGGTAAAACACAGAAATCATTATGTCTCATTACTGAATATTTGAGTATTCATTAAAAAATACAAATGTTGTTTGACATAATTACAAAATTATCTCACCTAGTAAAACTAACAAATAATTTTCTGATATTGCCTAACCAACGATTACTCCTTGTTATAGAGGAAGAAGTGACCCTTGGACGGGGTAAGTAACTTGCCCAGTGTCACATCTGGTGGGCACAGAGCCAAGATCTGGACCCTGATGTGATTCCCAGGCCTGTCTTTCCACACACTACTCTGTAAAGTGGTTTATATTTTCTTACTCATCCACCTATCCACCTCTTACAATCACCTGAGCATCAGGGTGGGGATTGCACTTACTGTTTTATTTTATGGTGCTGGGGATTGAACCCAGGGCCTAGGTGCCTCATAAGTAAGCACTCTGCCACTGAGCTACAACCGAAGCCCTGAAGTCATGTGCCTAACCGAGTAGGAAGTGGAGGCCCAGAAATAGGGAAAGTTTTGTTCAAAGTGGCCAGGAAGGGCTGTCTATGAAAGGCTCCTGAGAATGGGAAGGGAGATAGAAGGGGATTCGTTTCTAGGTTTAGCCAGCACCAGCAACTGGGTCTCCTTCCTCATATCCCTAACAGGTATGCCTTCTCCTCTGTTATAGCCTAGGCCTCCATCTTCCTCTCTTTCCTCCCTTTTCTGATCTGATCATGCTCTTTCCTAGCCCCTCCATCTGGGGCCTCCTTCATTTCCTCTTTAGTCTCCAAGGTGCAGTTTACAAAGTGACTGAGCAGTGACCCCTGTAGGTCCTCTGTCCTACTTGTCCTCCTCCCTCCTCTCTGTAGTGAGCGCTGACTGTGGAGCCTCTGACCCACATCCTCTCCAGCCCTCCGCTCATCTCCTGCTGGCATCCCCCAGGGCCTATGGTTGGCCTCTGACAAGGCACACATGGAAAAGCCATTTATTTCCAGGAGCATCTGCTTCCTCTGCTCCAGTCCAGCTGTCCCCATCCTTCCACATTCTGCTTTCCCCAAATCCTGGGATTCAAGAATGGGAATTTGAGATGGATACAAAAGGCTGGAGATCTGGGTTAAATCTGCAGCACAAAGGCAGGAACTGCAGTTTGGCTCCAAGAGGCAGGGAGGTGAGTGCAAGACAAGAGGTCCCAGGACAAGTCATCTGGCCCTGAGGTTTACAAGCATCCAAAGTCGGATGTAGCTGCTGCTCACAATGGTAAAGAAGGTCCTCACTTGGGAGGCAGCAGCAGGAAACCTGGGCATCTGTTCCTGTCACACCACTGCTATCTAGTTTAAAGATATGGGTAGGTACACAGAATTTGCCATTTCTTCTCAGAGTAAGAATATCTACCCAGCCTTTTCATGGGCCTGGACCAAGGGCCCAAGGAAGCTATTATGATTTAGATGTGAGATGTCCCCCCAAAAGCTCATGTGTGAGACAATACTCAAAGTTCAGAGGTGAAATGATTGGGTTTTAAGAACTTAAACCTAATCAGGACATTAATATACGTGAGTGGATTAGCTGGGTGGTAACTATAGGAAGGTAGGGTGTGTGGCTGGAGGAGCTCTGTGATTCCTGGTGCTGTACCCTGAGCTGCTTTCCTCCTCTGCACCCTTCTACCATGATGTTCTGCCTCACCTCCAGATCAGTGGAATTGGTCATCTATGGACTGAGACCTCTGAAACCATAAACACCACATAAACTTGTTTCTTATCAGGTCTTTTGGTAACAGTGATAAAAAACTGACTAAACCACAAGCCTATACCCAAATCGTATCCTGATATGTGAAACATTAACTAGATGGATAAACAAAACTCTAACATGGTATATAAATGATAAAGATTTTGAGTGCTCTTGTCAGAAAAGGAGGTACTCAGAAGTTCCACAAGCCTCTGGTCAGACAGAGTCAACCACAGTCTCAGAGCAGATGGAGACATTCCCAGTTGGGGGAACGGGGAGGTCAAAATGAGTGATCTGGATGAACTGGTCATTAGGGTCAGGCCAACCTGGCTTCCTCCCCATGTGGAATCTGATTCTTAGGAACTACCTGCCATTCTGCTCTACAACCGAGTTAGGGGGGGAATGGGGACTCAAGAGCCTGGGGAGGGCATAGATGGCCTTGGCCATGGATTGGGGAGAGGGGAAGTGTTCATCCAGAGGGCTGCTGTCTTGGTGCAAGTGAGAGGCCAGTGTGCTTCAGAGAGCATCCCCAGGCCCAGGAAGAGCATGCCTCGCTCTCAACTCTGTTCCTGTCCTGGCTGAGCCCCTGTGAACCTAACACCAGACATGAGATCCTGCTTCTCACCAGGGTCCAGGAATCTCACCCTGCCCTCAACCCTCCCACCAAAGGACATCAAAATCTGACCCCGTCTTCAGCTGCGTTTGACACCACAGCTTCTTTCACCACCCCTCCAGTTTCTCCCCACAAACTGTGAGGACAACCATGAAGGGGCTTAAGTGCACTTACAGGTGTGTGGAACCTTAGTTCCCCAGCTTGGGAGCTCTGCATGGGGCAGATGGTCAGATTCGATGAGATGGGGGGCCTTTTTCAACTCCATGTTCAGTGACTCTAATTTCACAATATCATTCAAATGGAAATGCAAGGAGCACATGGTCCTCTCCCTTGGGTTTTCCCCAGCTGGGCCCTGACACTCCCCAACTCTGCGTTATGGATAGAATGAATCATCTGATAAATTATTCATGAGTAATCAGGGCAGTGACAGTAACAGGAGAGCAGGGGTAGAGGTATAGGAAGAGCTGAGGTTAGCAACCTGAGCCAGACCCCATCCCCCAGGGAAGGCTGTGCTGTGGGACAGGGAGCCCAAGAGTTAAGTAGGAGCCTCAGATGGGCAGCCATTAGGGAGATGGAGCCATGGTGGGTGAGAGGGTCCAGCACAGACCATTCGACCTCCCACTGCTGTTACACCTCTGCCTTCTGCATCTAGGGGACTCAGGTGAGTGCTCAGACCCCCTGTGTGATTCATTTCCCACACACATACCCTTATTTCTTCCCTTTTCTTCCTTGGGGTTCCTGCTTTTGCACTTGCATAACCATTCAATGAGATCCATTCATCATTCAATTGTTAGACATTTAACTAGAATGCACTGAGCAACTACTATGTGCCACGTAGGTAATAGCACCCTGCATGACCCTAAGAAGAAAGAGCTATCCTGAGGTTGTCATCAGATTGTAAACTGGCTTGGGTTGCCAGCATCTCTCACGCAGGCTACTGTAATGGTCTTCAAGCTGATCTCAATCCCCTCAAAAGCTGGAAACTTTCTTAATCCAGATCTAACCATATAACTCCTAAGCTTACAACTTGTTTCATGTTAGGTGTTTTTCTTCTGAAGCAATGCAACATCAGAATTGTGTACCATCTCTTCCCACCAACTACATACTTGTCTTCTCTTCTTCTTTCTCTGGAGAAGCTGATAGAAGTGGATAGAATCTAAGACTGGTAGTTAGGACTCCAATCCCAGTTCCACCACCTACTGTATGTTTTTGGGCAAAGTGACTTAGTTCCTCAGAGTCACTGTTATTAACTGCCTCACAGCATTCTTAGAATAAAAGGTCAATAGGCCATGCACTGAAGAGTGCCAGTCCAGAGCCTGGCAGGAAGAGTGCATGTAGTCGGACGAGCTAGGGTCAATGGCTCCTGTCATTTGGTTATCCTTCCAGGCAAACCTGCCAAGGTTTATAGAGAGCAGACCCACCCAGGCCATATTCTAGTGGGAAGGGAAATATGGTAGCTGGCCCAAAGCTGGAGTTGAGAGCTAGCCCTCAGCAGAGAACACCCATGAGAACTATTCTCAACAGGCCCCCGAGATACTAAGAGCTCCCTGAGACAAGGATAGGGGCTCAGTTGTCCTCATGCTCCACTGTTGGCTGGTGATAGGCTGATACAGACTGCTGTCTCCTTCCCCTGGCTACAGTGGGACTGGAACCAGGTGGGGTCCAGCTCTGGAATTCTTACACAGGGACTTCTAGACCCTGACTTGCCAGTGACCATGTGGATCTCCTGCATCCCCAGCGTCACTGTTGACAGGCTGTTCATCAGACTGACCTGGGTACTTGTTAAACATGCAGATTCCTAGGCCCTGCCCACTCCCCGTGCTGGAGGATTCCGACTCAATTGTCTAGGGTGAGGCCCATGAATTTGTACTTTTGTTAGATGGTCTGACGACCCATGAGAAGTGGAGACCTCAGCCCAGTCCCTTCTATTCTCAGTCAACCTCTCCTTCAGTGCATCTAAACACAAGATCCCTCAAGAGCTGTCTCTTGCCTACCAGCTCCAGAACTGCTTGTGCTGTCTTACTGAACCCTGCTGGGCCACCTGTAACTGCAGGAGAGTAAACAGAAGCTCTGGGAAAGGGGGTTGTGTGTGTGTGTGTGTGTGTGTGTGTGTGTAGAACCCAGAGCAGCCCAGACGTCCTCTGTTGTTCCTTCTCTGCCCAGGCCAACCCCACCTAACTCCCCAGTCCCCAGTGGAGGAGGCTGTGTCCATCCAAGGAGTACGCGGCAACTCTGTGGAGCTGGACTGTGGCTCTGGGCCTGCCCCACTGGTGGTCCTGTGGAGCTTCACCCCCCTGGGTTCCCTGGTCCCGCTACCTGTGGCTGTCACTGATGGAACCTCTTCCAAGGTGGAGGCCGGGGCCTCTGCGCTGGGGGTCGTGAGTCTGAGGAACAGCAGCCTGGTGCTAGGGGAGCTCCAGGAGGGTGCACGGGGGCACTTCCTGTGCCAGGCCCTGCACGTGTCCGGCGCCCAGCTCCACACCACTTACTCCTACCTCACACTGGCCGTGCTGGGTGAGGTGCCTAGCCAGGGATGCAGCAGAACTGCGGCTGATCTGCATGCTGCTTTGTATCTCTTTGCATGTGCTTGCTGTTTTCTTTGCATGTGCTGGGCCCAGATCCAAAGGGTGTCCCCTCCAGAGTCTGAAGAAAGCTAGAGTTGGGGGGGAGGGATGTTCAGGACTCAGTGAGCCGGCAAGTCCATGACCAGCTGGGGTGGGCTCACTGGACACAGTCAGATCTGGCCTGGCTCTGTAATAACAAACCCAGAGTCTCTCCCTCTGGCCAGTGCCTGTCTCCAAGCCTCAGGTACAGCTGAGTGACCCATCACCAGTGGAAGGAGCCTCTGCAGTAGCCACATGTATAGTGCGGGAGGGCACGGAGCCTGTGACCTTCGCCTGGCGGCATCAGACACCCAGAGGCCCTGGAGAAACACGGTTAGGGGTCACAGAGCCACTGCTATGGTTGGACCCGGTTGACCGGACGCACCTGGGCTGGTATGTGTGCAGCGCCAGCAATGCCGTCAACAGACTGAGCAGCGATGGAGTCTTCCTGGATGTCATCTGTGAGTCAGTTTGAGAGGGCCAGCACTCACCTATCTAGGCACGCTTGGCCCGCTGCCATACCTCCACGCTCCCTATATCCTTTCACTGAGGGAGTACCCTCAGCCCTCCAAGAGACTCTAATAAGCTATAGCCACAGGGTGCTGTGCCTGTTGGTGCCAAATTCAGCTCTAGTACCAGGATGTTTAACCTTTTTAAGGTCATGAGCTCCTTCTCCCAGGAAAATGTGCATATATTCATTCATATGCATGGTTTTACCTGTGATTTGGGGAGTGGTCTTTGGTTGTAACATGTAAGCCTCAAGGGATCAACTGAACCCTCAAAAAACAGGGAGGAGGCCACAATGGGAAGAGAGGGCATTAAGCTGGTCCAAAGGCTGAGGCTGAGAGTCCCATGTTAGAAATCAGAAGCCCCAGGGGGAAATGAAGACTAGGATGGCCTAGAGCTCTCTATCCAATATGGCAGCCACACGTGTGTCTCTAATCACTTCAGATGTGGCTAATCCAAATGAACTGAGATGTACGTGTCAAGTGTACACTTGATTTCGAAGACATATTCTGAAAGAAAAAATATAAAATAGCTCTTCAATAACTTTTACATTGATTATATATTGAAATAGAACTCTGGATATATTTGGATAAATGAAATGTATTATTAAAGTTAAAACCTATTGGTGCTTTTCTTGTTAATTGATTGGATTTGGGTTTTTTGGTTTTTTTCCCCACTAAGACTGGGCTACTAGAAAATTTAAAGCAACATCTGTGGTTCACACACATCTACTGGGCAGTGCTGCTCCAGAGAATTTAAGGAACAAGAACTAATGGCGCCCACTCTGTCTTAATGGTGGCAGTTTGTGGGAACTGTAAACTGAGGGCTGTGGAGGAGTTGGGTGAGTCAGAGATCTTGAGAAGGACATGGGAGCATAATGGAATCTGACAGAAAATTCAGTCCCTTCTGGGAGTCAGGAAGAACATTAGAGGTAGAGAGACCAAGCTTGGGAAGCAGGAGAGCGGGAGGTGGGCACCTGAGCAAGTGAGAAGGGCAGGCCCTGTGTCATCCCTCCATATTTTCTTCCCTCTGCACTCTAGAGTGACCAGCCATCCCAGTTCCAAGTAACCACCCAGTTCCCAGCACACCGGGAGGGTGGGTCACCATGCCCCTTTTCTGCCTAGCAAGCTCATTTATGCTTCCTACCTCAGCCCCCAGCAGTCCCTCAGGAAAGCCTTCAGAGTCGCACCTTGCTTCCTGAGGCCCCACAGCACAGGGTGCCTATCTACCCTGCACTGGGCCTATGGCCTCCAGGGACTCCGAGCACCCAAGGGCCAGGCATGTGGGCAGACACAGAGCTGGTGTGTACCACACACTATTACATAAGGGATGAAGGCCGGGGAGATATGACAGGTCTTCCTTGCTCTCCAGATGGTCCAGAAAAGCCTGTGATCACTGTGGAGCCATTGGGATTCACTGAGGAGGGTTTTTGGGCCAGTGAGAAGGAGGAGGTGACCCTGAGCTGCATGGCTGCATCCAACCCTCCCAGTCACTATGTGTGGCTCCGTGATGATGCTCAGGTCCACACTGGTCCCACCTATGTCATCGCCAGTGCTGGCCGTACCCACACAGGCCTATACACCTGCTTGGCTCACAATACCCACCTGGACACCCGCACCCAGACCACTGTTCAGCTCACCATCTACTGTGAGTGTGTGGGTCGGGGGACACCCAGGGTTGGAGCCTATACAGGCCTGTGCTCTGGCTGACCCAACCATCCTGCAGAAAGTGTCACAGAAATTGGCAGCAGTCTGGTGTGTGAGGATGCATCTGGAGAACAAAATGGGGTTGCAGGGTCAAGGGAAAAGTTAAGGAAATCATGGGAAGGGGCAGGAAGAGGGACCCTTCCAAATGATTATTCCCATGGACCTGAGACCAAAACTGAGGCACAGAGAAAGGTAGAGTAGTGACAGTGAGGCATGGTGCCCAGGGGCAAAGATGAGGGTGAGAGATGGGGCCTCCCACTGGGGCTTCTGGGATTCCTTATGGGATCTGAACCCTGCCCACCCCACGCCCCAGCCCCTTGACCTGAGACCTCAGCATTTTCCTTACCTGCACCTTAGAGGGTCTCTGTCCTTCCCTACTTGGCCACTTCTCTCTACTTCCCTATCTTTGATACCCAGTCACCAGGGCTGCAGGACACTGGCCATGGAGCCTGCTCCAGCCCCTCCTCACCCACTTCCCCAGATCCCCCTGCAGGGCAGCCCTCCTGTGCTGTGCTTCCCACCCTTGGGGCTGTGACTTTGCTTTGCACCTGGCCTGGGGGTCTTCCAACTGCCCAGCTGCGATGGGAAGGGCCCCAGAAGACTGGCCCTACTGCCCCCAGCAACGTCACCTGGAGTCATGCAGCTGTCGGGCTCCCTAATGGCAGTGTCTTCACCTGCACCAGCCAGCACCCAGCCCTGGCACTGCCCACCCTCTGCAGGGTCAAACTCTGTGAGTGAACACAAGTGATATGCAGGGTTCTGATATTTCAGAGTGCAGGTAGGGTGACAGGGGAAAACCAGAAGGATGTGGGTCTGGGGTGGACTCCAGATCTCACGCTCCAAGACATGCCATGAAACAAAGAGATGGGTAGAGGTCAGCGCTCATCCTCTAGCTCCCACTTCACATCCACACTGTGCTTTGTCCTCCTCGGTTCTAGCTTAGAGCTCTGTGACCCCTCCTCACTCTCTCTCAGCCTCCACAGTCAGCAGGCCCCCAGAGACCTTACACTCTGTTGCCTGTTGGTCTAGATGCGCATCTTAGTGTTCTCTTTGCCAAACGTGCTCTTCTTCCTCCTCTCAGCCTGGGAAGGTCCCACGCATGGCCAAGACAGAGTTCTCTTTCCTGAAGCCCCAGGGATTTTGTCTGTCTTTCTACCTATACTCTAGTACCTATACTCACCCAGTTCTACAGTGACTGTTTGCTCAGTGTCCACCCCCACCATTGCCCAGCCACATGGTGAGTCCTGCATAAATGATCAATGAATGAAGAAAGGAGGGACACATGATGGAGGAATTGGTCAGTGAAGGAATAAGTGAAGGAAGAGGGAAGGGTGGGCCTGCCAAGTATTTCTTCCCAAGAGCCCTAATTCCTTTCTAGGGGAACCTCCCAAGAGCCCTATCTGCTGGACCACAGCCACAGTAGGAGACCAGTTCATCATGCTGAGCTGTGAGTGGCCTGGAGGCGAGCCTCCTGCTGTGCTGAGATGGCTTGACGGGCAACAGCAGCCCCTGGGCAGTGCCAGCTCTTCACTGGCCATCCACCTCCTACAGGCCCAGGGTGACCTGGCTGGCAAAGAGTTCACCTGCCAGGGCTCTCACCCACTCAGGACTCCTGACCCCTACTGCAGGCTCCAGCTGGGTAAGCTGGGCTAGCTTTCTGGGGGTGGGGCAGAAGGAGCAGCCCTTTGAAACCAGGAGGAGGGAGTCCAGGGAGTGTGACTGTGCTAGAATGGAAAGTGAGCCAAGATGGACACTGATGCACCACTTTTCCAGGGTCTCAAGTGTTTTGTTTTGGTTTTGATTCCTACTAGGTCAGTGTGGTCCAACATAAACATAATGTGAGCTGTTTATGTAATTAAGAAAAATTACTAGCCACATTAAAATAAGTAAAAGAAATAGGTGAAACATTTTGGTTAATTCAATATATCCAAGACATGGCCATTTCGGCATATGATAATAAAAAAATATCGATGAGCTAATTTTTTTATCTTGTCTTTTTATATTTTTATTTTAGTTGTATATGAACATAATACCTTTACTTTATTTATTTTTATGTGGCATTGAGGATGGAACCCAATGCCTCACACATGCGAGGCAAGTGCTCTACCACTGAGCCACAATCCCAGTCCCTTTATCTTGTCTTTAAAAATGCAGTGTATTTACAATTACTTCACATCTCAATAGTAAGTGACTGCATTACAAGTACCCAGTGTCACATGTGGTTGGTCACTAGGGTACTGACAGGATTGATCTAGATGACATGGGAATGCAGATTGTATTCATCATTAGTATCTATTTGCATATGGAGGTGCCTGACCAGATGTCTGTTTCCTCTTTCTGTCTTCCTCTGGTCCACCAATCTATTTACTAACAACTAAAGACAAAATAATTAAATATTGGCGTTCAAAAATGTTAAAAAAAAAACAGAAGATCTGTCACATATAATAGATCTTACAAAATGATTTACCTCTTGGTCTCAAAGGCTTGGTGACTAGCATGCTTTCTGAGAGGGCTCTAAGAAGGTCCTCCACTCCAAATATTTCCTTCCCTATTAGTCTCAGGACTGGAAATTCCATCACAGGAGATTCATTGGCACCTGAGAGTCTGAGTTTTTCATAGAGTCAGTCTATAAAAACTCAGCATCTGCTATGGTCCAGCATTGTGCCTGGGGCCAGCGGGGAAGTGGTAGGCCACTAGGGGGGAGGAGGTCTGTGCCAGGTGCAGGGATGAGTAAGCAGGACCCCTGCCTGTGGGAGGAGAGGCTGGGGTCTGGTGGGGGAAGAACAGGAAGGATGACTGTTTTTACCAGCACACCCTGGAGCTGACTTTGATGGAAACTTGGCATTCAATTGAGTCTGAACAAGAAGCCAGATTGTCCCAGGACAAGCTTCACAGCCCCGTAGTCTTTCCCCCTATGCTCTGCATCGTCTTCACCACCAGCCAGCCCCTTTCTCTCAAGCCTTCCCACTAACTGGGACTGATCACTTGTTCCAATTTCACCTTTTCTGTCCCCATAGAAGCCCCACACCTGGCAGTGGCTGAGTCCCGGGTGTCAGTGCTGGAGGGGGAAGAGGCCTGGCTGGAGTGTGCTCTCCAGGAGGGCACGCCACCAGCGCAGCTCCTCTGGCTGAGTCCCCAGCAACAGCAGGTGGAACCAGGCACATCAGGATTTGTGCTGCACCCTGCGGGTGCCCAGCTGCGCCTCCAAATCCGAGATGCTGACCCAGTACACCACAGAGGCACCTACCAATGCATGGCCCGTAACGCCTTGGGCAAGAGCAGCCAGAGTGTGCTGCTGGAGGTCCTGAGTGAGTGAGGGGGTGCTGTGTGTTGTTTGGCAACGGGGTGGGAGACCATCAGCCATAGAATACTTTACAGAAAGGATTTGCCTAGATTTTTCTGCTCCAAAATTTGGACACCGGAGTACACTTGGGCCCAGGTGGACTCTCCACAGCAGGTCCCTAGATGGGTGTAGGCACCAAGGGTCTGAGGCAGTTTTGACTGCAGGCACGAAAAACTCCACGCAGTTGCAACCTCCTCTTCCTCCTCCTCCTCATTTTATAGATGAGGAAACTGAGACCAGGTAAACTGCTCAGGTCTAAAACTCCCATCTAGTTTTTCCTCTTCCCAGGAGCACATCTGAATGCTCAAGGAATCATAGTGGTAGATGTACAGGTGCCTACATGGGTCCCCAATTTCACTCATCTCCAGGGTATCCAGCTCCTCCCAATGTCACCATCAGACGCCTCACCTATGGGCGGCACCGGAGAGAGGTGCAGCTGCAATGGGCCATCGAGGGCCCTGGGAACCTGACAAGCTTTCTGGTGCAGCGGAGGGCCAGTGGCTCTGGCCCAGGATCTGGGGCTTGGGAGACTGCAGCTAGTGACATTGACCCAGAGAGCAGGGGCTGGCGGCTGGGAGGTTTGGACCCGGGAGTCCTTTATGCCTTCCGCATCCTGGCTCTGAATCATTACACTGCTGGACATCCCTCCGAGGTGAAGACACCAGGTGCTGGGGCTGGCCCCAGGGAGGGACTCACCTTTTCCCCAGAAAACCGGACCCTGGTACATCTTGTTCACAGAGCATCCCACTTCCATTCCTTTGCTTCCTTCCTGCTGGATTCTCCTACACCCCATCTCTGTCCTCTTCTCCACCCTCTCCTCAGAGCCCTCTGGTAATTTCTACCACTCTTTCCCATCCTCCTGCAGGCTCAAGAGGCTCCAGGCCTAGGGGTTGAACCCAAATTCAGCTTGAAGCCGAAGAAATAAGAGGGGGTGGGGAGGAACAGGGTGCTGGTGATTACTTAAGAAGGGGCCCCACTCTGTGCCTCAGTCTCACCTTCTGGGATACAGGAGGGCTCTCAGCTTCCTGCTGCTCCCTCCCCATCTTGGGGATTTCCTGTTTTATGGCCCATTTCTCTTTAGCTCCAAGCTGCCAAAATACATGGCCTTCTGCATTCTGTGCCAGAAATAGGGAATTTGGCTGGGGACACAAACCATCAAGGGCCACCAGGCAGTCAGAGTACTTCTTTCTTTGGGAAAAAACTGATCTCCAGATCCCTGGGGTCCCCCACATCAGCTGGAGGGGAAACTGGTTGGGCCAGGCACTGCCTCCTCGGTATCTGATGAGCCACTGTTGCCCAAGTTCAGTCATGGCTCTAAATCATGTGACCGTGATCTTACCTCCTAGTGGACCCCCCCTTCAGTGCCTATCCAGCAGTGTTGGGTGCAGCAGGCACAGGAATGGTGGTGGCAACTGTGGTCTCTCTGTTGGTGTTCCAGTATGCTGCCCGGCACCCACGGACCTTCCCCTGTGAGTGGGAATCTAAAGAGAAGGGCTACTTGCTTGACTCCACAGGGTGGCCAGGTCTAGCCTTGGCCAAAGGAGAATCAAGGCCCTTCCTTAGCTGCAACCTTCTCCCCAGGGCTAGATGTCATCATTTGAGCCCCAGTCCCCAAGCTCAGGAATGTGGGGCCATTCCAGATTGGGTTCTCGAGACCCTGCATGGAGCTCATTGAGAAAGGGAGTGCCATCTCCTGGGATCCATGTTAAGTCAGTCAAATAATGTCCCTTCTCTTTTTCTTCCTACAGGCCTTGGCCAGTTGCTTGTTCCTATGTAAGTTGGGGACCCCAGTCATTATGAAGTCAAGGATTTCCTCTAGTTGGAAAGGAAAGCAGAGGAAGTACAGTTATCATTAACTGTCCTCTCTCATTTTACCCCCAGAGGGCAAAGGCACCAACAGAGGGGAGCAAGGGAAACTACTGAGGTGCCTGCAGGTAAGCACAATTCTATCCCAAAGATTATCCACGTACAAAGAGACCAAGGCTGTTTCTGTACGCTTTGTCTGACAACAATCTGGACACTTCCAAAGCCTCTCTTCTGCCCACCTATTCTTTTGTAGACACCGAATCACCCACCACCCCAAGTCTAGATCCTGCACAAGAATCTCCTGATGCTCCAGTAAATGTCACCATCACAGTGACTGCAACACCATGAAGCCAAAGAGGAAGGTAAAAATAAGCTCTGGGAAGGCAGGTGGGAGGTAGGAAGATCCCCTCCATCAGACTTTAGTCTTAAAAACCAAGGTGGTCAAGGGCTGGGGATATAGCTCAGTTGGTAGAGTGCTTGCCTCGCATGCCCAAGGCCCTGGGTTCAATCCTCAGCACCACAAAAAACAAAACAAAAAAACCCAAGGTGGTCAAGACACCAGCTGCCCCTTCCCCATTGAATACCCAGACTAACCAGTGCAAGGCCCAGCTTGACTTGTCCCTAAGTGACTTGGTTACAAAAGAAGTCCTGGCCCAGCTTGTGGAAGACAGAGGTGGCAGAATAGGAAAGATACACAACTGGAGAAAAGACTCGTTTTTGAAGGTGCCAGGTGTTTGAAGTCAACTGAAAATGGTGATACTGGGAACCAGCTCCCGTGCTACAGAAGTGAGCAAGCTGGCTCCTCCGGAAGGTGGTGGGGAAGGCTGTGGATTCAACAATTCCTAAATAAACAACACTCAATGCTCTCACCGGCAGAAAGTTATTTCAATTGCAACTTACTCAGAAAGAGGCTAACTGCTGGGTCCATGTGTGGCTAGCGGGAAGAAGCAGGGTCTAGGTATGTGTCCCTCTACTGAGGTGCAGCTTAGGAGCACCACCGACCCTGCAGTGGTTTGATTCCAGGAGTCAGGGCCAGCACAGCACAGAGTGGAGGTGTTCCAGGAGCAGCATCCAGCCACCAGACCTGGGGGAGCTGGCTGGCTGAGAACAGGGGCTGTTCCAAAGTCACACTCTGTAGCTGCCAGCATGACTCAGTGGCTCCGTGTGTGTGTGTGTGTGTGTGTGTGTGTCTGAAATCTGGGTGGAACACAAACGAATGCTTGTTCAACAGACTAGAGGAGTCAGGACTCAGAGCTGCCTCCACAGGGGACTCAGCAGAGAGCCAAGGGCCGATCTGCCAGCAGTAAGGGAAGTAAGTGGTGCCTGACAGGAGACAGAGAACTGGGAGAAATTTAAGCAGCTCCTTTGGTTCTCACAGATTCAGACTTTATTAGAAAAGGGTTTCACTTTCCCTCAGAGCTCTCAGGACTAGGGCTAAGATTTAAAGAGCAGTTATTTAAGTATGAGGAATAAAATACAAAAGGGCCACACCCAATACAAATGATTTTCTTGGCTTTCTGGTCAGGGAAGCCTAGGAACTTTTTTTCTTTAGGTCAGTCTCTTCTTTTGAGGAGACTAATTTCTACCCCGGAGTTGACACTCCTAGACATGGCCCTGGGTAATGGTAAAAAGTTAAGATGTGAGGGGGAACCTCCTCACAATCTCCCCACTTCTCTCTCACCCTCCTGTCACCCTGTTGGGGAGGCTCCCCCAGGCTCTTCACAGCCCCCTAGCTCAGCCTCCTCATCTAATAATTGCCCAGGATCTTACTCTTCAAGGCCTTGATCTCTGCAGTCAGGATAAAGGGATAACTGACTGAGCTCTTGGGTGTACACAGGATTTTCAGCAAAGGATAGAGGTGGAGGTTCCAAAGAATTCCAGACATTACACTCACCCCCAATCACAAACCATAAGGCCACTTTGTACAAACAGGGGGTATCTGAGCTTCCCCATCTTCAAGGGCTACTCTCCATGAAAGCAGCATTCTCTTTTTAATATAAAACCACATCAAACAGATAAAACCTGTCAAAGCTACATCATTTAAAATATGTACAATTTCAAACAATATTACAACTTTAGGGAAAAATAAAAACATACTTTTCAATATGATACAAAACATGCATCTCAGAGTCATTGTTTTAAAAAAATAGAGCAACACAGGTGAAGTTCAATTATAAACATTAATTTCTTGGCAGTATTACAGCTGGAATGATGTGACATGGTCAACCCAGTATGGATGCTTTGGTCTTTAGAGACCTATTTTATAAAAGCAAAACCCAGCAAGAAATACTTTCTGAAAAGACAGCTTCAAAAGGTTTTGAACATTGCAATTTAACTTGCATCCTGTATGGCAGGTGCCATCAGACCATCAGTGCATAACTGAAAGAAGAAAATCAAAGGGAGATGGTGGAATGGCGTAACAGGAACAGGGGAACAAAGAATCAGAGTTCGAGGACTAGGACTAGGAGGAACCTGAAGAGGCCTCATCAATTTCATGATCACTGAGCAGAGTGAAGATCAAGGTCTTGGACAGGGGTTGGGAATGAAGGGCATCCAGGGGAGGACTGTGGCCTGCTAGAGACAGTAACAAGCACAGAGCTCTGCCAAGGCCGGTGGGGGTGGGGGTGGGGAGGGGGCGGGGAGCAGGGGTGGGGATCTTCTGCAGCTGCAGAGACAGAGCCTCTGAGGAATTACACAGCAGGGGCAGACGACAGCACAAGTTACTGGGCAAGTTCTATAGGAGTGAACCCTAGTGCTTCTGGAAAGCAGTATGGAAAAAACAGAAGCGTACACGATGACCACAGATACACTGGGTTCCAATTCAGCTCATTATGTGACCTGGGAATTTTCATACCAACTTGGTAGATTTGTTGTGAGGGTAGAGTGAGATAATAGTAACTAGCACTAAGCTCAGAACTTGGGACACAGGAGTTCCTTAACAAATGTGAGTATTGTCCCCCACAATGTCCTATGTCCTTTTATTTCCTGGGGAAGTACCATTAATTAGGATTGTTTCTGGTGACCCTGCAGGGCATGAAAGTTCAGAGCAACTCACGTTTAGGGAGAACTCATAATTCCTAAACATAAAGGCAATTATATATATCTATATATATCTATATATTTATATTCATATTTATATATCTCAATATATAAAGGCATTTTTATAAATAAAATACAATAAAATGAATAACACTTAAAACAGTGTTACTAATCATATAAATAAAGCAGTCCAGAATGAGATTGCCAGAAAGGTAAAGTTATTTTCTTTTCCTCGTGGACAAGTCCCATATTCAAACTCAATCTTTAGAAGCAGTTTCTGACCTAAAGCTTATGCTAATACACCTGTTTCAGGAATCAAAATGACTGCCAGGGACACCTACTCCCTAGTTTCCTTAAACTTCTTCTGTGTATTTTAGTTGATTCACACTGGGTATTCTTTATGTTCTATGTACTAGGACTTTGTCCTTTGCTAGTCAGAGAAGTAAGGGCTGCAGCTATCCCCCTCCAAAGCTAATTGCATCTAAACAACACAAAGAATTAATCTGGTACACTACAGGCATGAACATTGGAATGTAGAACTTGCTTTTCTTATAGTTCTAATATCCAGCTATGGCACTATATTTCCTATAATCTACTGGAAGTAACTCTAGCTTAGTGACCCAGCTGAAACAGAACATTTTCACTAACAGTTCTATTTATAAAATATATAAACACATGTAAGGAAAAACTGATGCATTTACATACAGTTGATTAACATAGTATTCTATTATTCTATTCCACTGCAATTTCTGAGAAACTAGTTTTTTTAAAAAAAAAAAAAAAAAAAAAACTTATGCTATAACTGCTCGATCTTATGTAAGAAGAATGATTTTTTTTGTTTCTTCCCCCAAAGGGATGCACAATCCAAAAAAGAGCAGTGACTTCATGAAAACCTGACTTAAGACATGAAATACATTTATAATGTTTGATTTTTTTTTCTTTTCCTAACATTGAGAAAGAAGACTTCCAAAAGGCAGTTGTAATGTCCTTGTCACTCGGAGGCTGCAGCAGCAACTTGTGATGCATAAGCTCTGTTTATCAAAGCTTTAGATGCCTGTTTACAATGCATTCTGGAAAAAAAAAATCAGGAAACTAAAACAAACAAACTTTTTTCCTCAAAATTAAGTCTTTTCTGACACTCTGCTACAGTTTGGATCTTGAGTGTGCCCCAGGAGTCCAAGTGTTAAAAGCTTGGTCCCCAGGGTAGCACCATAGGGAGGTTTGGAACCTTTAATAGGTGGGGTGAGGTCTTTAGGTCACTGGGGTGTGCCCTTAAATAGAACTGTGAGATCCCAGCCCTTTCCTCTTTCTCCCATTGCTCCCTGGTTTGTGATGGAAGTGGTTTTTGCTCCACCACACATTCCCTCCATGATGTGCTGTCTTGGTACAGGCATAAACCAATAGGGCTATTCAATCATGGATTGGAGCCTCTAAAACTAGAAACCAAAATAAATCTTTTTTCTTTACACATAAATTACCTCAGGTATTTTGTTACAGTGATGAAAAACCGACTTACACACATGCACTCATGTGTTCCAACTGCTATCCATATAGGAAGTGAGAAAATGACTACTGTCAAGCAGTATGGCACCATGAGCATATACCTATGAAACAGGATGAAAAGCTTCTGCCAAGAGAAGTCACTGTAGCCCTCCCTTTTCCTTCTTTTTAAAATGTGTATCTTTCTCTTCAAGCCACTGCTTTACAGTTGTCTTTTTTGTTGTTGTTGTTCCTACTCTTAGAAATAGTTGAAAAAGAGCCATGTGACAATCATTTTATAAAGTAATGTAATTTTAAAGCAGTGGGATATTAAGGCATTAATTTCTCTCCAGCCATACTTGTCCTCCTACATCCTGCATAATACAATTAGACCTCACACTCTCCCTTGTCCATAACACTGGCTATGGTTGGTGCTTAGAAGACTGAACATTGTTTGATGCCCACGGGCAGACAGAAGGTAAATAAGTAGTTTATGGAAGGCACTCTTGTAAAACTTTATCAGCCAGATCTGCTATTATAAACATTAGGTTGCAAATGTGGTTGATTTCAAAATGTTCTCAGGTCTGTTAACATAATATTGAATGACAGTTTTCCATCTGAAAATGTGAAGGGGGCCAACTTCAAATGGCCTGTGCAACTCCCTCCTAGCTGAAAGCCAACAGACTGTACCCACAGCTTAAGGAGTTCTTAGTGTCACTGAGGGTTTTAGAAAACACACAGTGATCCCTCTACTCTCCAGATGATTGAAAACTATGTAAAAGGCCATTTCCTACTGAGGGGGAAGGAAGGAATAGGGAAAGGCATTTTTCAGGCATAAATAATATAAAAGGACACACATTTTAAGATACATTCATATGACATTACTACAAAAAAATAAATAATGATTTTCTGTGATTTGAATTAATGTCCTTCACACAGGTCATTCCCAGGCCTGTTCTGTGCAGTTACTGGCTTGAGGTGGGAACCTGGCTATGTATTTGCACATCCTCAGGTTTCCTGGGGTTGCTGAAGGACCCCTGATGAGCTCTCTGATGGAATGCCAGGGGGAGACCACGTAGTCTTCTCAGTACAGTCCTCTGAAACAGGTGGCAAAATCAGAGGTTTCCAACTTAAAATTTTGTTTTCTGTTTCTGAATGGCCACAGCTCTCTCCTGAAACGAGAAAAGTTTGGAAGTTTTATGAAATGATAAAAGCTGATTTTTCACATAGCAATCTAAAAATATTACTTCGAGTAATAAAAAAATAATAATAATGAGCAAAAGTAGAACCTCGTTATGTTTGGTTCGAAGCTGAGAAGACAGAGACTTAAAAGGTTTAAAATAGTCAGGCACAGTGGCATATACCTGAAATCCCAGAGATGTCGGGGGCTAAGGCAGGAGAATTGTCAGTTTGACACCAACCTCAACAACTTAGCAAGACTCTGGCTCCAAATAAAAAATAAAAAGGTTTGGGGACGAAGCTCATTGTAGAGGGCTGCTGGGTTCAATCACCAGTATCCCACCTTCCACCCCCCAGACAAAAAGTTTAAAATATAATTGAGCTCTTATAAACAGTTATACAATTCATTGGGGATTAGAATAAACCCCTTAAAAGTTCTAAAAGTTCCATGTTTACAAAATGCATTCTTCCTGCAAAGCTTCTGCTCAGATACAAACTCAATCCAAGCCTATTTGGATATATTTTTCAGAATGTAATGGGATTAACCACCTGAGATAAAATATATGAGTAATAATAGAATTTTAAAGAATCCTTTATCTGTCCTATCTTTTCCTGAACTACACAATACCCTTGTTCAGTCTCTTAAGAAATACGTGAGTGACCAGAGAAAACTCTCCTTGATAGAGTTCTCAGCTAACTAAAGACCATCTAGAAACCTAAGGTTTAAACCAGCTCCCTGTACCTCTGTTAAACTCTGTTGTGTCTTCTGTAGATTCAGAATTGATGCCATTTATATTGTCCTGACAGCAGATATGCTGGGTAGGTAGGGGTGCCAGCCTGTCCTTGATGCTCTCCTCAGGTAACTGGCCACAGTCAGGGACTGTGGAAGCCAGGCACACAGGCATCTTCATGGCATTGAGGGGCTTCATTTCCAAGCCATCCTGAGGATAAGGTGCTATCACTGGGACCAAGGGAAGGGTGCTGCTGCTAAAAGTGCTGTTGGTTTTGGTGAAACACCTGTAGAGTTTAAAACAAGAGAAACAGAACTGTGTCTAGAGGGGTCAATAATTACAATGGGCTTCTTTCAAAGTATCATTTGGCATTTTGAATTCAGATTCTTAAGAAAAGTTGATGTCTAAAAAAACTGATTTGCTATGCGTTGAAATATCAAAAACTTGGAAATTACAATTATAGTGGAATACAACAGGAAAACACATCAAACCGCCTCAGAACGGAACCTGAAATGACGACTTATCATACATGCTTCCTTTGTTTTAGTCCAATGCCAGAAGTTAGCTCTTCTTTCATTATCACTGGTTCCCAAATATAGTCACACAGAAAGAAAAGGCCATCAGCTACTGAAAGGAATGAGGAAGAAAAAAGAAAGCACAGGAGAGAAAGCTAAGAAAGTTATGGTCACATGAGAGAAATGGCCTATGAATGTCAACAAAAACACAACGCTTTGAAAACACGCATTCTCTTTCATTCTCAGAGGAAACACTAAAATAATTAGCCATTCAAAATTCAAGAATTCTTTATTTTTCATTTCTTTTTCATTACAGAAATAACTGCTAGAACATTTCACTTTAGTTCCTGCCTTCAACTAAGATGTGTGCCTTGATTTTTTTCTTTCTGTTTTTGCAAACTGGATATTTTCTATCGATTTATCTTCTAATTTGCTGACTCTTCTGTTGTCTCCAATATGCTGGTAAGATCATCAAGTAAATTTTCCATTTCAGTTATTATACTCTTCGGCTCTGGAATTCCACTTGGATTCTTTTTTCAGTCTCTTTTTCAGCTGAAATTCCCCTTATGTTCATCTACTGTGTATATTTTCCTTTAAGTCCTGGAACATAATTATAATTGCTGCTTAAAATCATTGTTGGCTAACTGTGACATTTGGGTCATCTTAGGGATCTGCTGCTTCTTCTTTCTTTCTTTCTTTCTTTCTTTATTTTTTAAGTTTTCGGCGGACACATCTTTGTTTGTATGTGGTGCTGAGGATCGAACCCGGGCCGCACGCATGCCAGGCGAGCGCGCTACCACTTGAGCCACATCTCCAGCCCTGCTTCTTCTTCTTCTTCTTTTTTTTTTTTTGGTACTGGGGATGAACTCAAGGGCACTTAACCACTGAGCCACATCCCCAGTACTCCTTCGTCTTTTCTTAATTTTATATTTTGAGACAGGATCTCACTTAGTTGCTAAGGCTGGTCTTGGACTTGCAATCCTCCTGCCTCAGCCTCCTGAGTTGCTGGGATTATAGGTGTGCTATAGTGCCCCACTCAGGGTTTGTTTCTATTGATCGTTTTTATCCCCCTTAAGTATCACATTTTCCTGTTTTTGGACATGGATAGTATTTTTTTTCTCTTTAACTGGATTTTCCAATTTTCTAATTGTTGTGTTGCTATTGAACTCAGTCTTCTGACATCTTTTTCTTAAACACTTCCCTCAAGACTAGAGAATGCTTTTAGGCAAAACCCCATAAATCTCACACTATCTCTCAAAGGTAGATTCTTGTTTAGTTTCTGCCTACTCTGGTCATGCTCTTAATATTGTCAAATTGTTAATAAAAAACTTGAAAGTACTAAAATCCATCTATCATTATTGCCTGTTGATGTTCAAGCTAGTTCACTATAACTGGAAACTGGAGGCTCACAAATACATTTTTTAATTCTAAAATAGAGAGTAAGAAATATTTAAGATGACTTTGCACTGGGCCTTACACATTAGGAAACATAAAGCTGGACCAGCTGTATGCGGGAGCTAGGTAATGTTAGATAATAAAGATAAGAATTCTTTATTTCCACCTTTTAAATATAAAATAGTATGTTTTTGATGCATAGGAAAATCAGTAAAAGGAAGCCCATGCATGAGTGGGCTAGCACTCTGTGGCTCAAATTATTGGAAACACCAAATGCTAAGAATGATACAAGCCTGAAAAAGAATAAGATATCTGTCAGTAAACCAAATTCTTAATTCAAGATAATTGCAATTTTAATTTCAAATAAATAAATATACTCACAATACAGTTAATGGAATTCTGATACCAATCATCTGGAATGAAGACAAAGTATGTCAGGTTCATTTGTAGAGAATAATTTGAGTACATGATCAAATAATTTAACTTTTAATAATATAGAAAAAAAGTATATGCTTGCTTTGAAAATGAACTAAGTCTTTCTATGCATGTCTTAAGCCAATGAAGAGTTAAGGGAACAATGGCATAGAAGGAAGTTCACTGAAGTCAGAATTGGAGAACTGGGCATGACTCTGGAAAAGGATGGCATGCCTTATTTATTCTCCTGAAGACTGTATTCAACTGTGACCTTTAAAGTGTTCATGTTTTCAGTGTCTTTTCTTCCTATACTTTGTTGTTAGTTCTTCTCTCTCAGTACTCTAGGAACACAGAAACTCCCCATGGATTCAATGCATGGAATCCACAGACTTTAAGTAGGATAAAATATGGGTTTAGGTCAAGAGGGGAAAGAAAAATCTTTCTGGATTCAAATTACTACTAATGAGAATTTAATGAGTATTATGGTTGATATATAAATAACCTTATCTAGGAAAACACTTTATTCAAACAGTGCTTGCTGGACACCTTCCAGCGATGTCAAGCACTATGGTAGGCACTGAAATCATAAAGATAAATACAGCAGAGGTCCAGTTCCAGTTCAGCAGAGATGAACAAGCAAACAAATGGTTACAACATAATGCTGTATTATATAAGGAAGTATAAAAGACACTGGGAACACTTGACTTTGACATGGGTAGAGACGTGTGACTGATGAGAACAGGGCAAGTGCCACATGTCTAGCCAGAGACATGTACATTCTTCTAGACTGTATCAGACTCTACTATCTCATAATTGAGAAATTTACCTTAGATAGAAATTATGATATTAGAGAGTAAGGGAGATTCAGACTTCAAAAAACAAAAATCTCTCTGGCTAGGGCAATCCATGTGGATACTATGATTTTTTAGAAATAATTCTTAAAAATTAAATTCCTCACTTGTGGTTATAACTGAGTAGTTTGTACCAGAGAAACTATCCTGCTAAAAACAACTAAAATATTTAAAAATTTTTATTTTAAATCTGTGCAAGACATCAGAGAGCTACCAAAGCAATTGAGTGGCTGCCATTCTAGAGGGAAGGTAAATGTAAACCTGAGCTTCAGACCAACTTTTCCTCTGGGGACATTTGTCATTCACTTAAGAATAAAACATTGAGATGTCAAGAATAACATGGATGCTAAGAAGCTAAGAAGCTGCCAATCTAGGATTCAATAAACAATTGTGTGTGTGTGTGTGTGTGTGTGTATGTATGTGTGTAATTCTCTCCTCTCCTCTTTACAAGAAGATGAAGACAAGCTTAGACCCCAAAAGCTGGTTCTAACCTACTCTAGAAGAAATACAAAACCTATACTGAAAGAAATACTATAGGAATTTTATCAAGTTGAAAAAAAATGAGTAGCAACAGAGGAAAGAAAATATTGAAAGGAATAGGTCATAACAAAAAGGAAGTATAGAAATTCTGAATGAATATTGACTGTAAAAAATAATAATTGTAATGTCTTAGAGGATTTTATGTATTTTTAGAATAAAAACATATGACAAACATAAAAGATCACTTTGTCTGAGAATTGGTAGAAGTACTAATGTTCATTAAACTCAAAAGTCATAATATCTAGCACCAAGCACATAGTAAAGGACAGACAGTAGGACCTCAAAAATGTAAGATGTAAAGTTAAGTAAGTAAATAATAAACACTGTAACATCAGACTTTTTTGTAGCCTTTCTCTCAAGCCAGTGCATAAATCATTAGAGAGCAACAATTAAACTAATCAATGAAAGTATTTTATGACACCCAGACCCAACAGTAAGATGAGACACGCATATTAACGTGGGATTAAATTGATATACTCACCCCATTTGCTTTTTGTATCACAATATTAGTTATCTCTGTCATTGTTCAATGTTAGCTCTGTTGCTTGTGTATTTTTTTCTAATATCTGTTAGCTTTGAAGACATCTGACTTAAAACTTCAGTCCCCAGGATGATAAGCAATGACTGTCCTCAGCATCATGAGACTCTTGGGACAGTGAGAAAGAGCGCAGCCAGAAACTTAATGTACTCCTCCAATCAGATGGAGTCAGACACACTAAGTGAGCTTGATGTTTCATTTCTCTGCAAGAATCTGAAGGTAATGCAAAGGTGCTAGAAACCTATATTTAAAAGACAAAGAAGTATCAGATCAGAAAGAAAAGCTTTCATTTAAAAGAAGTAAAAGTGAGCTGAGGGGAAAAAAGAAATACTTGCCAGAATCTGAAAAATCAGGGCAGTTCCTACAAACAAAATGTTATAAATTAATAATTTATTTACATGGGTTAACACAAAAGTGAATTTCATAATGTTTGTAAAAAAACAAAAAAACCAAAAAAAACAAAAACCTGAGGACTTACCAGACAATGAGATGCTTTACATCCTTCTTCTTTTCCTTTTAGTTTCCTTTTTCCTGCTCTTTAATTTAAGGCAAAGTTGTAGGATGAGATTTTTGAATGAAGTCTATGTGTATTCTAACAATATGATTATATAGAAAATTTGTCAGAATAAAGGACAGTGAAGTTATATTAATGTGGCAGGACTGAGGGATGGGCAAAATGGAAGAGCAAGGGCTAACTACAAGGTATCAGTGGACTGCTACAGGTTTATGTGCCAAGAATAAATGAGCATATTAAATATACATTTAGAAATTATGAAATTTTTGTTTTGTTTGGGTACTGGAGATTGAACCCAGGGACACTTAATAATTGAGCCACATGCTCAGCCCTTTTTTATTTTTTTAGATAGGGTCTCATTAAGTTGCTTAGGGCCTTGCTAAATTGCTCAGGCTAGCCTCCAACTTGTGATCCTTCTGCCTCAGCCTTCCATGCTATTGGGACTACAGGCATGTACCACCATGCCTGACTGAAATCATAGATACATAACAAGAGAAAAGTACAATTTCTATTACTTATTCTTTATCATCACTTTTCAGATAAATGAAACAGTACATAATAGCAGTGTTTACTTTTGTTCTTAAGTATGACTCTTAATTACTAAAGTGCAGTGTATAGTAATATCTAACCTGAGTTAAATTTGTAAAGTGGTCATAACCACAAATTTCAGCATGACAAACCACGCTGATTTAAAATTTTCTAGTACATTGAATCTTAACTCATAATCAACAGCAATTAACCACTTAGCTAACCAAATATAAATAATTCCACCCCCTTACATTTAGTTCAGTTCCAGATGTCGGTGTGTCAATGTAAGAATGGCTTTAACCTGATGTTACATGTTGATATAAGCATCTAAAATGCAGTCTATGGGGCTGGGACTGTGGCTCAGGAGTACAGCACTTGCCTATCCCTGGGTTCTATCCTCAGCATCACATAAAAGTAAGTAGATAAAATAAGGATATTGTGTCCAGTTACAACCAAAAAATAAATATTTAAAAGAGAGAGAAATAAAAAATAAAACATAGTCTATAAATTAGGGATATAATCTATATTCTAAATATAAGTAGGTATAGCATGTGACACAGTTCTTCTGTTGATAATGCTTTTATGAAATTTCCTAAAGCAATCAGATGATCCCAAAAATAACATCTGTATACACATAAATGAAAGAGACCCAAATCTATAGGTAGTGAAAAAAGAACTGGACACATGTCTGCAAATGTGTAACCTTCAATGAGCTATTCTTACAGTGCATACTTTACAGCTTATACAATATATAAAGTGCAATTTTACTATCTTTGCTTCTCAAATGGTCTTTCCAAAATGTTATTACTGGCTTAAGTGGAGTGAGGTTTTCACTAAATTGCTTGTAGCTCCATCAAACTATTTTTCTTAATGTTAACCTTAACAATATTGAATAAATGGAATTATGTGCATCTCGCCACATAGAAAAATCTGTGTTGTTCTGTAAGAACTCAGGTGTTCTGGGGCCTTTCAGTTTACTAAGATACTTCTTAACAAATAGAAATGGTTTGATCCTCCAATCTGGAAGATAGGAAAATGGATCTACTGTAGCATCACAAAAATAAATAAGTAAAATATTCCTTAGCTGACAATTTGAACAACACAGCCTAGGAAATAAAGAGATTGGAATAGTAGTATAGAACTGTGCTCAGAAGAATAAGGTGCTTTAGTAGTTGACTAAACATTTTAGATATTTCTGTAGAACTATACAGAATCTCTGAAGTATTTTCTAGGGAAGTATTCCGTATCTGAATACATAGTTTAGTGTACTATGAATGATTATGTACAGAGTTACCCTGTTTGGATGATTAAATAAGTTTTGCATTAAGTGTTTCTTGTGATTATCCCTGGAGGGCAAGGACTAACTGTCCATTAATCTCTTGGATGTGTGACACTTATTTTCATGCATGTGCTCTGCAGACTTCTGAAACAGTTCCATCTTGGTAGTGGATTGATGTTCAACTCACCGCAGATGTTTCCTCTTGCCATGGGGTCTCTGTCATTTTGCCAACCTAGCCTTTATTCTGGGGAGAAATCAGTTTCTACGTAACAGAACCCAGATGACATTTCTCCAGGGACGTGGCTGCCCTCCATTCTCATTGTCACTCCACTGGATGCTGCAATGACTCCAGCTAGAGTGGGACTTTCCTTTTGGGGATTAATTTATCATCGACAACCACAATAAATGCTGGGTGACAAAAACAACTAAGTGTATTACTGAACATGGCAAGTTGACACACACACACATACACAGCTAACAAGTGAAAGATCTTGAAAGATCTGTTGTCTACCCCAAGACAACAGGACCTTAGTCTCTACATTAGAAATGGATATAGATTTGGGGAGAGATATAACCTCCTCAAAAGGAAGGCCCTTAAAAAACTAGAACAGAGCTATAATTTTTTTCCCCTGAAGAAGTAGATAGATTATTACAGATGAAGGGAAGCTCAATCTTGGGCTTTCTGTATTTTCCTCCTTTGGCCTTAGAGCTAGCTCTGAGTAGCTGAGTGGTTGGAAATAGGAAAGCGCCCAAGTTGTAACAAAATTAATTGCTAGAAAAAAGAGTTTAAGTACACTAGACAATAACAAACCAACTAGGCAGATGAAACCCTTGGCCTGAAAGAAATCCTACTATGACTAAATGTTCTCTACATCCTAATTTCACCTGAGTATATCTGACATATATGAGTGAAAGAGTACTCCTAAATCCAAGAAACATACACAGACCTTTAAAGATCATCATTATGCAAACTCTTGGAGACCATTTGTAATACCAGTGTTTTCTAAAGCACTTTTCCCAATTGTTTTCTTTATTTGACTATCAGCCATGTAGCTTGCACTGTTTTTTTTTCCCCCCCAGATGAATTATACACATTTTTCCAGGCTGATATTTGCTTGGTTACTTCCTGCCCATTTCCAGTCTCTTTAGGATGCTTAAAGTTAATTTCTCGTTCTTTCCTGATGGGACCTCTCAGTTGGTTCATCTGTAAATTTCATCAGTGTCCTCTCTACTCTCTCTTACAAATTATCAAGACTGATGGCAAATAGGCCTGATTTAATGTTAATTCCTTCCCATTCAAATAGCCAAGCAACTGACAACCACATTTGATTACATATCCAGAACTGTGTTACTGCCTTTTGAATTGAGGAGAGGAGAAAGTAGAAAACTTTTTGATTTTCTTGACTCAAATCTGTTTAACTCTTGAAGTACTCAGAAAAATACAAAAGATTTCTCCATTAAATCTTTGGTGTAGGGGACTGGCTCCCTGCAAAGCTGTACTGAGTATGCCTCTTTCTAGCTGTGTTCATAGTGAGCTAGTACACACTGCTACATATTATTTTACTCTTAAAACCTGAAAGGTATTCAAGTCCAGGAAACAGTGAGGAAAGCAGTCATTTATAAAATGCCACAAGAGCCCCCAAATCAAAGAAAATCTCCACAGACTGCAACAAGGCATCTTCTCCTCTTTCTGATTGTCAACTTTTCACATCTCTCCTACGGTTAAGATGATAAAGTCAATGTTTTCTCACTTTATTTGGTTTCTTATTTTTAGGACTACCACCCAGGCAATAACTAATCAAGTCATTCACATTTGAAAACTATGTATTTGGATCTTTGGGTTTTTTTGTAGAATCTCTCTTATACAAAGTCAGACAATGGCCAAGTCTTAAAGATTACAATTGCGCCCATATCACTCATCCTGTTATCCCCATTTCTTGTATGGAGGCCAGGTCTTCCTTAAAGTGACAGCTAACTGATCCCATCCCTCCAACCTGTGCCCTATCACCAATCATCAGGCCTAAACACTCTCAACAGATTATACCTTTTCTCAGAAAGTTTCACATGAATTAGGACGCTACTAGCTCAGTGTTTCTCAACATTTATCCCATATCTCCTTTCAGTTAATGTGAAAGTCTCATACCCTTTTGTACTTTTTAATTTACAAAAAAAAAAAAAAGAATTTTTTTCTATTCCATAAATATAAAATTCAACCTTTTTTTTTTTCAAACTCTACTATTTACTATATTCCTAGCTCTGTCTGAGAATCACTACTATCAGACTGTGGGTCTCCGAAGGTAGTAGTACCAAGTTCATGATAGGCACTCAATAAATGTTTAGACTACAAAACCCTGACTTTCAGGATCACCTGTGATATAAACTCAGTCCAATTTTCCTGTTTTATATCCTGCCACTTACTTTCTACTTGCATTTCATCAGCCAGTAACACTATTCTAGTGGCTCTCAAAGCATGGTGCCAGGAAAAAATTACTATATACCAGCATCAGTATTCCTTGGAAACTCACTAAAAATACAAATTCTCAGGCCCTACCTAAGGTTTGCTGAACCAGAAACTCTAGAAGTAGAGCCTAGCAATTTGTATACTTAGCAGTGCTTCAAGTGGTTCTAATGTACAGCATGTAATCTATTTATTCTTAGGTAAGCAGTATCCTTCCCACTTCCATGGCTACTCTGCAAATTCCTTCTACATAGGAACAGTTCAAAACCTAGTCCAGTGCCTGGCTAGTGCTCAGTATTTTCTTGACTAAGTAGCCAAAAATTCTACAGTGCCATGTATTCTTACTGAAATAATGCCTCTTCTTACGTACACACTATTTCAGTCTGCATTATGAAATGCAAACTTATTAGTTAATAACATTGATATTCTAAAAAAGGTATATTAAGTACAATTTTGCACATTTTAGATGCAAATCATATATCATACACTTCTCTACCTTCAAAATTTATTACAAATTTTGCCATTTTGTTGGATCTTGAGAGGTGATACCTGTTTTCAACTTCAAAGTTGTAAAAGTTAAAAGCATGAAATGTAATTATTTCAATTTCCACAGTTAAAGTTAGTTTCTTTTCTTTTTGGAAGTGGGGGTTGAACCCAGGGCTTTGCAAATGCAAGATAGACACTTTGCCACGGAGCCACATCCCCCCTAAAGTTAGTTTCTTATTGATATTTATCAACTGTCCAATTATTAAGTGTCAAAATCATACAGTGGCTCCTGAGAGTCAGGGAAGACATTTGGCTAGCCTTGGAGGCAACACAGACAAATAAAGACTTGCCTTCAACTACAGGTGCTTGTGCAAGAAGAATATTTAAACCACAGAGAAACAGAAGCTGGTTTTTCCAAGCTGAAGAGAATAAGTTCCCAGACAGTAGTAAAATTCACAAACATGAAATGCAGGAAGTCATTAACTTGAAAATTACTAGAAATACAATTCCTCATTGTCTTAAAGGAAATACCCATGCATAATAAAATCTTTCAGATACTACACACACACACACACACACACACACACATACACACTCACTCTCTCTCTCCATATACAAATGATCATGAATTCAAGATGGCAGAGGTCACTTAAATCCTTTTAAGGACATGGGAAATGGAGTGTTTTTGGTGCTAAGATGATACCTCATCATAAAGATATGGTTTTACCAAAGTCTACAATTAGATCATATTGGGGACAATCTTTTATTACTCAGGACAAGCTTTTGTTTTCTTAATAAGAAAACAGCCCCAGAGACATAACTTTCCCCAAGATCACAAGTTTAAGTAAGAGTAAAACCCGGTCCACTCATTCTTAGACCAAAGGTCCTCCTGTTAGCTATTCTAATGTGTAGGGAGAGTCAAGATCTGATGATGGCCACAAGAACTACAAAGGACAACACAGTATATATTTTCACAAAACCATTTGTTATGATGAATCCATTTGACTACTTACCATCTGGTGTATAAACCAGCTTCGCCAGTTTGTTAGCATGTTTTCCTAACAAATTGTGGTAAAGACTCTGACAAGCTCAGAATAATACAGCTTCAGTGCATGAACATTTTCAAAATGAGGGTGATAAAGAATTTAAATACGTAACATGTAACTCTTGGTATATAAAATAGGCAGATGGCTCTTACTAATAGAGAAACACTACGATGAGTTAAATAAATGATAACAAAAAGTCCCCAAGATTTACTGCTTTTGTTCTGTGACTCTCAAAACACAGGCTAAAACAATGTACTTCTAATTCTATGGTTGACCAGATCATTCAAGTTCTAGTTTCAACACCTTCTAGTGAGAACTCAACCTTTTCATACACGTAAAAAAAAAAAAAAAAAAAAAAATGCACATCAAATACTTTTTAGATAATGGAATATCCAAACTCCAAATCATATTTGTTATTTTATGTACTAAATACAATTTTTAAATGCAGAACTTTAAAAGCAAGAAGGACTTTAGAGGCCATATAACCCCAAACCATCATTATGTAAACAGAAGGACTAAAATTTCTAATGTAATGTTAATACAAGAACTTTGATGTTCCTTTGGAATTAACATATGGAGAAGTAGCATGAACTCTTTCTGATAGTCTACTTGTCAAAATTTAAATACACATTTTACTCTGTGCAATTTTATCTAGTTTGAAATATTATGAATATATATCACTTTTTAAATGAAAAATTAAAACAAAAACAAGATTTTGCTATTTAATTATATAAAGATTTGAGGATTTTAAAAAATGTTGAATCATTCAGTAGGAAATTTTTTAGTAATATTACTATGGAAAAAATTACTATATATAAGGTGTTTTTTTCCCTCTATTACATTCAAACATGCTCTCATTTACCCTCATAATATCCCGTACTACAGAGTGGAAAGTAACAAGATAAGAAACAATAAACAGTATATCAGTGACAAATCTTCTGAAAGGGAAATGAGGACAACCACCCCATTCACAATATCCTCAAAAAAAACAAACAAACAAACAAAAAAAAACTTGGGAATCAACCTAACAAAAGAGGTGAAAGATTTATATAATGAAAACTACAGAACCCTAAAGAGAGAAATAGAAGAAGACCTTAGAAGACGGAAAAATATACCCTGTCCATGGATACGAAGAACTAACATCATCAAAATGGTGATATTACCCAAAGTTCTCTATAGGTTTAATGCAATGCCAATCAAAATCCCAACGGCATTTCTTGTAGAAATAGATAAAGCAATCATGAAATTCATATGGAAAAACAAAATACCCAGAATAGCAAAAACAATTCTAAGCAGGAAGTGTGAATCAGGCGGTATAGCGATACCAGATTTCAAACTATATTACAGAGCAATAGTAACAAAAACAGCATGGTACTGGTACCAAAACAGGCGGGTGGACCAATGGTACAGAATAGAGGACACAGAGACCAATCCACAAAACTACAACTTTCTTATATTTGATAAAGGGGCTAAAAGCATGCAATGGAGGAAGGATAGCATCTTCAACAAATGGTGCTGGGAAAACTGGAAATCCATATACAACAAAATGAAACTGAATCCCTTTCTCTCGCCATGCACAAAAGTTAACTCAAAATGGATCAAAGAGCTTGATATCAAATCAGAGACTCTGCGCCTGATAGAAGAAAAAGTTGGCTCCGATCTACATATTGTGGGGTCGGGCTCCAAATTCTTTAACAGGACGCCCATAGCACAAGAGTTAATAATTAGAATCAACAAATGGGACTTACTCAAACTAAAAAGTTTTTTCTCAGCAAGAGAAACAATAAGAGAGGTAAATGGGAACAAATTTTTACTCCTCACACTTCAGATAGAGCCCTAATATCCAGAGTATACAAAGAACTCAAAAAATTAAACAATAAGATAACAAATAATCCAGTCAACAAATGGGCCAAAGACCTGAACAGACACTTCTCAGAGGAGGACATACAATCAATCAACAAGTACATGAAAAAATGCTCACCATCTCTAGCAGTCAGAGAAATGCAAATCAAAACCACCCTAAGATACCATCTCACTCCAGTAAGATTGGCAGCCATTATGAAGTCAAACAACAACAAGTGCTGGCGAGGATGTGGGGAAAGGGGTACTCTTGTACATTGCTGGCGGGACTGCAAATTGGTGCGGCCAATTTGGAAAGCAGTATGGAGATTCCTGGGAAAGCTGGGAATGGAACCACCATTTGACCCAGCTATTGCCCTTCTCAGACTATTCCCTGAAGACCTTAAAAGAGCGTACTACAGGGATACTGCCACATTGATGTTCATAGCAGCACAATTCACAATAGCTAGACTGTGGAACCAACCCAAATGCCCTTCAATAGATGAATGGATTAAAAAAAATGTGGCATTTATATACAATGGAGTATTACGCAGCACTAAAAAATGACAAAACCATGGAATTTGCAGGGAAATGGATGGCATTAGAGCAGATTATGCTAAGTGAAGCTAGCCAATCCCTAAAGAACAAATGCCAAATGTCTTCTTTGATATAAGGAGGGCAACTAAGAACAGAGCAGGAAGGAAGAGCAGGAGGAAAAGATTATCGTTGAACAGAGACATGAGGTGGGAGGAAAAGGGAGAGAAAAGGGAAATTGCATAGAAATGGAAGGAGACCCTCATTGTTATACAAAATTACATATAAGAGGTTGTGAGGGGAAAGGGAAAAAAAACAAGGGAGAGAATTATATTACAGCAGATGGGGTAGAGAGAGAAGATGGGAGGGGAGGGGAGGGGGGATAGTAGAGGATAGGAAAGGTAGCAGAATACAACAGTTACTAATATGGCATTATGTAAAAAAGTGGATGTGTAACCGATGTGATTCTGCAATCTGTATATGGGGTAAAAATCGGGAGTTCATAACCCACTTGAATCAAAGTGTGAAATATGATATGTCAAGAGCTTTGTAATGTTTTGAACAACCAATAAAAAAAAGAAACAATAAACACTAAATACAGAGAATGACTCCAATTAAAATTTTTCAAAAACATCAAACATTTTAATAATATTACCACTAGAAACAAAGGCTTTAATATTATTAATATATGTCTAAAGAAACTGAGGCACAGAAAGATTAAAAATTATAAAGCAGTGCAAAAACTTAATAGCAGCCTTAAACTTGAGATGGCAAATTCTGAGTTTTCCACCTTATGTTAAATTTCAAGAATTTCCTTTGCTGAAGGAAAAAAATAAAGAACACATATCCCTTACTTACAACAATTTGTGCAAATACATATTAACATACCTATTGTTGTTTCGACAATTCCGACAGTTAATGCACTCCAGAGGGTCAACCTGGGGGACTGCTGTGTACATTCCACCACCCTTATCAGGAAGGAAGTTCAAGGAAAAAGAAAAGAAGAAAATGCTGAAGGTGCCATAGACTAGTAGCCAAATACTCACAAATACAAAAGCCATGTCAATCATAAATGGATACATGATATTTTTAATGTGCTTGCTAAATGATGTTATGCTTGTTATTTATTATTCTCAAATGAGATCTGCACAATATTAAACTGGACTCCAAAAACTTAACTGCTGTGTTTTTCCATATATTTCTGTACTGGAAAAAGGCAAATAAGTGAAGGGAGAAAGTTAGTCACTTCCTTTTAGTGTCTCAAATCTAATGGGCCCAAAATACACTACACATCATAACCTCTTATTCATTTTTCCTTTTCTAGCAGTCATGGAAAAATTATATGAGATGCCAGTTGAAGAAACAGGGTGCAAAGTGTGTTTGAATGATGTCACAAGACAACCCATCTTCATTTTCCTGTAATTATTTCTATTAGGCCTGTTCACTTGACTATACTGTTTTAAAACATGTCATATTTTTCCAGATGGAGTAGATTCTCAGCCAGCAATGACCTGGAGGGGAGTATTAATATTTTGATGTTGCTTTTGGCGGAAACTGCCCAGCAATTAAGAAAAATGCCCAGATTAACACATACCTCATTGTACAATGTTCACTTGACATGCACAATGGCAAACGTGAAGTCTGAAAACTCAAACTGGCCTCTTAAGAGTCAGAGTCAGAGTCAGAATTCTACTTTCTGATGAAAAACAGCAGAACTGAAATTGATAAGGGTGGGAGAGGCTGTCACACTGCACCCAAACCCAACACAGGCCTTCAAGGTTAGGAAAAGTTCAGGCAATTGTTTTTCCTAGAATACTTTCCATTTCCATTCGTCTCATAACAACAGCCAGAATCTAAGCAAACCAAAAGACTGAAAATTTCTTTCAGCAATCCTGATCCAACAAGCAACAGGAATTACTAAGAAAATACTGAGGGAAAGAATATTCCTGCACTATCTTCAGTCTGAGGGCAAACTCAAAAGGTTCAGAAAATGAAGTTTATAACCTTCAGGATAATACATTTATCCAAATCACTAAACATGGTAAAGTTAATTCAATGATTTTTATGATGCCTGGCATTTAAAAAAAAGTCCCTATTTCTTCCTGCCCAGAAGAATAAGACAACTAATGGGTTAAAATTATAGTTGATAACTTCTAAAATTGTAACCTAATGGGGCAGCTATTATTTAAATAGCAAGTCATTGTTCAGAAAATCCAAAGCCCCCTGTTCAAACACTAAAACAAATATCAGCCTTATTTTTCCTTCTCATAGAAACAGCATGTGTTATTCAAACTGCAATGCTCTCTCCTCCAGATTTCTTGGACAATGTTAGTAGTTTAGACTAGGAATGGTGACAAAAAAAGTTTAGCTAGTCTGAATATAAGCCATATCTTTCCCCAGAAAATAATGAAATCATTATTCTCTTTAGTAATGAGATGCACTAAAGTAAATAGGATATTTTTTTCTACAACATGCAAAAGTGGGGTAACATAAAAGCCACAGGTTTCTAGCTTTAAGACACATATATATTATAGATTTGTTCTGCAAAGGTAATATCTTAATAAATTCATTAAAAACAAAAAACTCCAAATTTGTTCAAATTATAGTCCATCATGGATTATGGCAAACTTATCTTTAATCAGAACAATGAAAAAAAATAAAATGAACACTTAATTTGATCAACTAAATAAGTTATCTGTTTGATTAAAATAATGTGGATGCCTATCTAGACAAAGAAATAAAGAATATCTCTCTAGTACAGAGAATCCCCTTTAGAGGCATAAATCTAAAATATGCTACTTATTCTATTCCTATTTCAAAAATTAAGCTATGTCAGGCAATCTCTGAAATAAGGGAATTTTAAGCTTCCTTGTGACTAAAGGATACTAATATTCTAAAATTCCAAAGCTTACACGTTGGAACAACAAAACACACTAAGTGAAACAAAAGAAACTCATGATAGGTCAGAAGTCACAATCTCGTGGCCTGGAGACATGTTTTGCATGGTCTGCACAATGCTTTACAAAAGCTAGGGCTAGGGTAGAGTGCTTGCCTAGCATGCTCAAGGCCCTGAGTTCAATCCCTAGCACCACAAAGAAAAAAGAAGAAAAATCGGAATTAGTTTCCAACATATACACATCTCATCATTTCAACTAGATTTATAGATGTTTCAAAGAAACAGAAAAACTAACAAACTGGGTCCTCTGCCCTATGTGACAACAGGCACTCAACTGAAGTTGCTTCTTTAACTCAGTGTGTACTCTAGTTTGCTACTATCTCCTCCGCAACCATCTCATTCCCAACTTGTTGAAGTTTCCCCATCTGCCAGAGCTCTCAGTATTTGAGTTTTCAGGCTGCTTTAAATAAATCAAATATAAAGTATCTGGTTTGGTCTATGCCCAGTGGTATTTCCGTTTCATCTCAAGAACAACTTCCTATCTATTCCTTACTGGTATTGAACTTGGAGAATTAAACAATTTAAAAACAGAAACCAACTGACAAATATATCACCTGATGGTAGAAAACTGACAAAGATTACTCTGGATCAAGGGCCTGCTAGTGAAATATACTATTTCCATTCATGTGACCCTATGAGGTTCCTTAAATCGAAAAAAGCCAAGCACCCATTCTTGTACTTTGATACCCTGAGGCACAGAGAGGCTATTATTTATAATTAAGTCTCTTACATTCAGTAGATGACGAGGATGTTCAAACTCCACCCGTGTCCTGGTTAGAGAGTTTGTGTGCCCAGAGTAAATTCCCCCATTTAGGCTCCCATTCACAATTCCATTGACTCCGTTAGGAACCTTATGGTGGAGGTGAGAGCAGCCATTGCTGAGGCTGCCATTGCTCAGGAAGCCACCATGGACATTTCCATTTATTCGGTTTGCTCCAGAGACAGTGGTAAATTCCACCATCTGCCCATTAATATCTGACCCTTGGTAGAGATATCCTGGTGGGTCGTATTCTGTCAAAAAAGAACACAACAAAAAAAGAATCAGATACTAAAAAGAACAATATTACTTAGGAAGTTTTATTAGTGAAACCCCTAAGAAACTACAAAATGACTATAAAGTAAAACATTCTAAAAATGTTCCTATAAAGCCTATTTAAAGTTACCACTGTTATTTTTCTTTACAGTGTGGAAGTAGCTAGGAGCTTTGAGTTAATCATGACTCTGTTAATGGGAAGATAAATTAACCAGAAAGAAATCACTCACAAGAGAATGAGCTGAAACTATCAAAATATTGACAACACTAAGCAAAAGTGCTTAAATTCTCAGATACTTCAAAGAGCTGAAAATGATTGTGTAAAACAGCAACAACTACCTTAGCAAAGACTAATTTTAGATAGGACATTTCAAGTAGCAATAAACAGCACTTTGAAGAAAAAGGGTGGTGGTGTGTATGCATTCACCAACTGTTCATATAACTTCTGGGTCATTGTAAGCCATTTGGAAGTTGTGGGGTACCAAAGGCAGAAGGCTATTTGACTTCCTTAGATTAACAGTATTTTTAAAAATTCTGATTTATAGAGGCACGCCTATCAGTAAGTTTAGAAAAAGTAAATATTCCTTAGACAGTAAAGTATCTGAACTGTACAGTGTTTGCTGTCAGGGTTTTGACAAATTTGTCAAAGGTATTAGAGATGTGGAGACTGGCACTCCTCTCCACAGCTTCTCCTATTCCTGTGCTTTCTTGCACAGGTGTGTATTGTCAGTACACCTACTGAACATCTTCTCCACTAGCCCATGACCTTTGAGAGGGCAAAGACCATGTTTATGTTATTTATAACTCCACTGTCCAGCATAGCTCTTGGCACATAGAAGACAGTCAATGAGTATCTTCTGGTGGAATGAGATAACTGAACAACTGTCATGATAATCTACCATTTTTAGTGTAAGGTCACAAAAGAAAATGAGTTTAATCAGATTAATCTTGTTCAGAAAACCAAGTTAATTGCTTTTCTCTTAATGATTGAACATATACACAATTAAATGTAATGGCATTAAAGTCATTTAGAAAAAAGACTAAATGATCACAATCCTTTCATGCTGACACTGCCACCTCTCCCCCTGCCTACCTCTGGGAAGGCACCATTCAATTAAAAGAGATCTTTTCTTTTTCTTGAGCTAGTAACTAAAAGGTGTCTATATGAGCAACTTGGGTAAGGGCCAATAGAAGTGCCTACCACTGTTACTGCCTTCTGACTTTTCTTTCATTCCTTATTCTAAAGCCAAAGGGGAAAACAAAAATCTTCCTCCCATCAAAGTCTGAAAATTTCCTCTTGGCTTGATTATCCTGTTTTTTCTGGTAGATAGGAAAATAGGTTATTAATGAGAACAGTACCACTGCTCAATCTGCAAGCACAGCTATTACCAGACACACTCCTGGGGGGAGGATGCCAGACAATTTGGGTATATCAGGCACAGACAGGACCATGTTATCTCCCCTGGTAAGCATCATTCAGTAATGGTAATTTAGAAAAGTCTCTACTACCTTGCTTTCCCCATCAGGCCATTTCTATCCTACTGACCTGATCCACACCACCATGAAGGTCTTCCGACACAAATTCCAGAGCACAAGCCTACAGTACTCATCCTCTTTGGTGGTCCAACAAAGCCAGAGTTTCCAGTACCAAGTCAGCTATTTACTTAGAGACCTGCTTAGTTTGGTCCTTGATGTTTATTTCTACTGGGCAATTTAATTTGATGCTCCACTTATTTTAGCTGACAGCTAAGATAAGTTACCTCTTCCAAATGAAGAGGCTCTAACAGGTTTCATACCATACCAACACACAAAAGTGGTAGGAATCAATATTTACTCTGATAATATTTTTTCTACCCATCTTTAGAAAAACAGAAGAAAATACTTATAAATGACTTACTCTGTATGGCATTCTGTTGGCGACTCTTCCATAGGCACATTGCAATGAAAACCATAAGAATGAGGACCATGACACCAAGCACACAGCCAACAATGAGGTATAACATATCACTGCTTCTGGCAGGGCTGGTTGCAGGCCCAGCATTTCCTCCACTTCCTGAAGAATTTGGAGGAGTACTCAGGTCTTTGACAGGATACTCAGAAGCTCCAGGGACACGTCTCACTAGTTGAAATATGAAAGAAAACATGATGTCAGAGCAAATACAGTCAATGAAATGGTTTACTCTCTGAGGAGGTCTGGTTAGGAAAGCAAGCCAGTCTGTTTACTCTCCTTATGGAGATGATCTGACCAACAATGAATCACAAAGAGGGCTCCAGAGCTTAAAAATCAATGTGCCAAAGTTTCTAGGTCTCAAATTTTAGAGAAATCATAAGAGCAGAAAAATACACACTTGGTCTAACCCAAATTGCTATATGATTATCTGTTTAATTATGCTTGTACAAGACTTCCAAGGAGTTGAAATAAAAGTACTTCAGCTTAAAGATGGAACACAAACTCCTTTCTATTTGATATACTTTGTGCTGAATAAGACTCAGAATTATATATTTTATACTTTTATCATGTGTTTAAAAATAACTAACAATATTAGAAAATATGACTTGGAACTATTAGAACTACTAAATCTAATTCCAAAAACTTGACACATAATATTAAACATCCTCAAAACAAAGATTTTGGGGCCCACACAAATGCAGTACTTTTACCTAACTCATTAGTATTCTGGGTAACAGTGATAACAAAAGCTAACAACAGGTGGGACTAAACCTGATCTCTCCATTTCCAAATCATGTGTTCTTAATGCTCTAAATGACAGAAAAGCAGTGGAGCATAGGGTTTGACAGCCTGGCTCTGAAACTACACCACTGAGGTTCACATCTTGGCTCCACCATCTGTCACTAGCTGAAGGACATGTACCTCTATGATCCAAGTTTCTGCAACTGGGAAAAACAATGATAAAAGCTCTATCATAAGGTTGTAGCAAAGAGTACTATGGTCTGAATGTCGCCTCCAAAACCCATGTTGAAATTTAGTTGCCACTGTGGAGTATTAAGAGGCAGGGCCTTGCCAGGCATGGTAGGGCACACCTGTAATCCCAGTGGCTCAGGAGGCCGAAGCAGGAGTACTCCAAGTTCAAAGCCAGTCTCAGCAACTTAGTGAAACCCTGTCTCAAAATAAAAAATACAAGGGGCAGGGGCTGGGGCTGAGTGGAAGCGTGCTTGCCCGACATGTGTGAGGCACATTTGATGCTCCACTTATTTTGGCTGACAGTTAAGAGTTGAGTCTCAGCACCACATAAAAATGAGTAAAGTAAAGGTCTGTCAACAACTGAGAAAATGTTTGAAAAAAAAAAAAAAGAAAGAAAGAAAGAAAGAAAAAATATAAAGGTCTGGGTATGTGGCTCAGTGGTTGAGTGTCCCTGGGTTCAATCCAATCTCTGGTACAAAAAAAAAGGAGGTAAGGTCTTTAAAGGATACTTAGGTCAGGAGGGCTCAGCCCTCATTCATGGATTAATGCCATCATTACGGGAGTGGGTTGGACATCTTGAGAGTGCATTTATCTGAAGCTTGGACCCTCCTTCTGTCTTGCCTACTTGCCCCCCGATCATGTTATGACACAGCACAGAAGCCTTGGCCAATACTGGTGCGGAGCACCTGGACTTGCCAGCCTCCACTACCATAAGCCTGGTCAACTATTATATGCAAATTACCCAGTCTGTGGTATTTTGTTGTAGCAGCACAAAAAGCATACTACAGGGACACAGCCACATCAATGTTTATAGCAGCACAATTCACAAGAGCTAAACTGTGGAGCCAACCTAGATGCCCTTCAATAGATGAATGGATTAAAAAATGTGGCATATATACACAATGGAATTTTACTCGGCAATAAAAGAGAAAAAAATCATGGCATTTGCAGGTAAATGGGTGGAGTTGGAGAACATAATGCTAAAGTGAAGTTAGCCAATCCCAAAAAAAAACAAACGCCAAATGTTTTCTCTGATATAAGGAGGCTTACTCATAGTGGAATAGGAAGGGGGAGCATGGGAGGGATAGACGAACTCTAAATAGGGCAGAGGGGTGGGAGGGGAAGAGAGGGGGCATGAGGTTAGAAATGATGGTGGAATGTGATGGACATAATTATCCAAGGTACATGTATAAACACATGAATTGGTGTGAATATACTTTGTATACAACCAGAGATATGAAAAATTGTGCTCTATATGTGTAATAAGAATTATAGGGCTAGGGATGTGGCTCAAGAGGTAACGCGCTTGCCTGGCATGCACGGGGCACGCTGGGTTCAATCCTCAGCACCACATAAAATAAAATAAAGATGTTGTGTCCACCGAAAACTGAAAAATAAATATTAAAAAATATTCTCTCTCTCTCTCTCCCCCCTTCTCTCTCTCTTTTAAAAAAAAGAATTATAATATTATATACTGTCATATATAAATAAAAAAATTAATAAAAAATAAAGTGAAAAAAAAGAGTAAATGTGTTAATCCATAGAAAACACTTCAAGCCTGGCACATGGTGTGAGCAATTTTGCTATTATTATTAGTTATACTGTATTTCCTGTTAGGACTTCGGGCAAGTCATAGGAGCTAAGTAGGCTTTGGAAAAGCTACTCAATAAACAAAATTAAACTAGGGTTCTACTTTCAAGCAATATCAGCCACATAGAACAGAGCTGGGAATAAATAAGGAAAGAAGAGCCCATTTCTTGAAGGAAGGAGCTCTCCTTTTTTGGAAGTTGAATGAAAATTTAGCAGAGAATCCAGAAGCAATTTATACTTCAGGTGGTATGTGAGATTGTACAATCCTAAGGTCCTTGCCAACCCTAGAGAAAATGAATTTCTAAGGCAAAAACAGATATTTCTTATAACACATTAAAGATATGATTTTTCATAAGGAAGCCATCAAATTTATTTTTAATTTATCTGCATTTCTAAAAAGCTTGATCATCTGCTTTCCAATCTTTTTCTAAAACCAAAGGCTGAAGATTATTGACTTGTGCTGGGGATGAGTGTGACAGACACACCAATAGCAATAAGAACAGAGGGCTAAGAGCCTGAGGTGAGAAATGTGGGGTTACAAACACGGGGTTAAAATAAGAAACTAAAGGAAAAATCATGGCAGTCTCTGCTCTGTAATGAGAAGGGAAAGGGCTGTCCTGTAATACCTCCACCATCCTGGAACGTTTTTGAATTCCTTAAGATAAAACAATCATTGTTCACAAGGAGACCCAGGACCCATGTTTTTTAAAAGAGTAAATCATATATCCTATCTTCTATCTAAAAAGGCTAGGAATTGTGTGATCCGTTTTAGAAAGTCATTCAATACGAACAGTTCACATTTCAAAGAGGTTTTTTCACTATCTGAAAGTCTACAGGTATAATCTTTTGTTCGATAGCAAAGTCAGATAATGAGCTACATAAATTTAAACACACTTCTATAACATTATCTCAGTTCCTTCCTTCCTTCCTTCCTTTTTTTGTGGTGCTGGGGATTGAACCCAGGGCCTCATGCATGCTAGGCAAGTACGCTGTCACTGAGTTACACCCATAACCTAGTGTTGTTCTGCTTTGTTTGGCAAGATTCTTAAATGTGTTGGTGAAAGAGATGATACATTTCATTTTTATTTCACTTTATTGAGTATTACAGCACTCTAGAGGCAAGTAAGAAAGGCTCATGAATACATCAGTATCTGGATTCAAATAGGCACTCAAATATATACTAACCAAATGAAATTCAAAGTAAGGTCTATGTGTGTGGTGTGTGTGTGTGTGTGTATGTGTATGTATGTGTATATATTGTTTGTGAATTTAATATAACACTTTTGCAGCAGAAAGACACTTGATTTAGAACTTAAAAGATGGAAATAAGCATTGACTTTGTAATTCAATCTTTTAAACCACTTCCTCATTTTGTTTTTTAATTTATTTTCTCATATCCTCATTTTTAAATAGGGATAAGAGAAACACCTGTTGCAGGTATTAATGGCTGCCCGGTCCAGTAAACAGCCTTTTCCTTTTATGTTAGCAGAGCCTGGAGTGTGTTTAGGTGTCCACCCAAACCCCACCTAATTCTGGGGCAAATCCAGCAAATAATCTTGATGATTTGGCTTGGGGGTGGCATGTGATTGAGATCTGGCCAATAAGGCCTGTGGGGTTATTGGACTTTGGGGGGAAATTTTCTTGGTCTTAAAAACAGGCATTATCAGACATCACAATACCTAGGTGTGAAGGCCAGAAGTGTGGCAAGCAGAGTGATGCTAGACACAGGGTTACAGGGACAACCAGAGGATGGCAAGTGGAAAGACAGAAACCAATGAACTTTGAAGTAAACAACTTGATGTTAGTTACCTACCTCCAGACCTCTTATCTGGGCTAACACACATCCTCAGTGCTGAAGCCTACTTGGTGAGGATTTTGTTACTTACAGTTGCCAAGTGGGTATGAAGATTAATTGGGACTAGATGGAACGATATTGCTTTATAAATATCCACATTAGCTGTTTCGATTATACACATACTATATCTTCTGTTTTAAAGCTGATAACATTTTCAGTCAGTAGGTGGAGAATGTCAATTTAGAATTGGTGGTTATTTATTCTCAACTTAAAATCTATATATAATTTAAAAATTTTTTTTTGTGTGTGTATTGTGTACATATATGTCAATCAAGCAACTGCTTTAAACTTACTGCTATTTAAACGTGTTTCCCTAAGAGTTCATGTGTTAGAAGCTTGGTTCCCAGTGTGACCGTGTTAGGAGGTGGCGGCAATTTTAAGAGGTAGAGCCTAGTGGATATTCACGGGGGGAGTGCCCTAGGGAGAAAGTGATAGTCTTATGGACTAGAGTTAGTTCTCATAAAAGGGTTGTTAAAACAAACATGACATCAGGCTGGGGATGTGGCTCAAGCAGTAGCGCGCCCACCTGGCATGCGTGCGGCCCGGGTTCAATGCTCAGCACCACATACAAACAAAGATGTTGTGTCTGTCGAAAACTAAAAAATAAATACTAAAATTCTCTCTCTCTCTAAAAACAAAAAACAACAACAACAACAAAAAACAAGCCTGACATCTTCCTGGACATTCTGGCTTTCTGTCTCACCAAGTGATCTCTCCCTTGCATACATTCCTATCACTGTGATTTTATGTGTGATGAGGTTTTCATCAGAGCTGAGCTAATGCCAACGCCACATCCTTTACTCTCCAGAAGTAAACCTCTTCTCTTTATAAAGTACCCAGCCTCAAGTATTTCATTATAGTAACAGAAAACTGACTAAATACATACGTAGCACTTTTTCTTAATATCTATAGTTTTGTTAGAATTCTAATTCTCACAGAAATCTCAGAAAGCAGTTAGAAAATCTCTATTCTCTGCATGGATTAAAAGAGAAGGGAATTAATTTATCCAGAGTTACACAGAAATTAATAAGCAGAATTAATGCTTATGTAGATGTTTTTTAGACAAGTTCTCTAACCAACATATTATATTTATGTTGGGATAGTCTAAATGTCAGCACCTAGAAAATGGAGCAAAGCAGAAATTCCCTTAGGGAAATATATCAACAATCTGAAGGAATCATCCAGAGTTCGGAATCTGTATACTGCCCAGGGAGAAAGCACAAATTCTCACCCCTCTCCTACCTTTAGTCTCACAGATCATCACATTGCTAAACTCACTCTCTCCTCCTTCATTAAAGCATTGCATTTTAATATCATAGGAGGTTTCTGGCTGGAGGTGACCAATCATGTGCCACTGCTTTGAACCTAGAAAAGAAAAATAAAAAATAAGATTTGCACATCATACAACCTAAATGATTATGTCAATAAAATTATTCAATTTTTCAGAACGAGGTTAAAATAGCATCCATCACCACCCAGTATGGTGTATGCAATAAAAATGTAAATATTAGGTATTTGAATAATGTGCCACAAGTAAGTAGCATTTCTATTAAGTAGCATGGAATAAAGGTAAAGAGATAAAGTGAGTTAAAGCTATTGTATTTTGACAGTAATACTTGTCTTAATAAAAATAATTAGTGGTGAGTCTTTCATAAAATACACATTAACCTCATGCATAGGTAAGACAATTTCAAGTCCTTTGGCCTACATTTTAGCCACAAAGTCAATCCACTACGTCCACCACCAAAAAGCAGCACTACATATGAGATAAGCAAACAGTGTACCACCCAGAACAAGTGATCAGTTTCAAGAAAGGCCTCAGAGAAACTCTCATGTCCATTGTCATGGACACAACCCATGGACTGATTCATAAAGAAACACCTTAATAAATTGCACAGAGTCAACAAAAAGCAAAACTTAGTATGGGAAACTCTCAGCAGCTGCTCCCAAAGCCACTTTCCCTTTGAGTCCGGGTCTCCAAACCACACAAGTATCTCTAATAGAATGATTCTGTTATCCATGGCACACAGCCAAGGTTTCATTTAGAAACACTCCTTAACTGAACACTCCAATATAAATCACTCTCCATTTTCACTTCCATGGGCCTGTGACAAACTTTCATAAACAGGGACACTTTTGCCAGATTTAATTAACTCTTCGAGCACTCTTAATCCCTCTTAGAAAACACTCTTCAAACTGTTTCCACTATTTCTTAGAAATTCAAGTATACCACCAACTGATTTAAGAATTAATTCAAGGAGAGAAACAAAACAAAACAAAACCGCATGCACAACTCAAATCCACTTGGCTGACAGGACCAGTATCACAGGCTCCTTTCTAATGCAACACAGACAAAAACATTTCAATCAGGAAGTGCAATCCCCCTCCCAGTCACCAATACACGATCCCTCTCTCATATAGACTCATTTTATAAAGAAGAAAATCTGCTTGTTTTAGGATCAAGGGTCTCTGAAGGCTCAAGAAGTGAGGAATTCTATGCCCTGTCTATAAGTGTAAAGAGAGCTGTTCCCCCCAATTTTTTTTACCCCCAAACTGTTTGAAACTGGAATAGACTTATTTTTAAAATCTAAAAACTTCCCAAAAGGCTTATATTTTTACTCTAGCCATAGGTCTTTCTTGAGCTGGTCCTATACCCACCTATTATAAACATTCTCTTGAATAATTGCTAACCTAGACTTGAAATTTTCCTTTCACAGCACTAGTACAAATGGAATCAAACTAGGTTTCTGATATGTAACTAAGAGAAAAGAGTTAAAATAATATCTATCCTGTTAGGTTCATGTTCTGTTGTTACACAAATTCCTCCAATGGCTAAAATTTTAGGAATTATCAGCAAAGATAAGGAATCTACTAATCATTGATGAATAAGACAATGATGCACATTAATTGGCTTATAACCAATCAATGAGCACTTATCCTTTATTTTCCCAAAAAATGTTTTATAAAAGGTAAGGACTTTCCACAGAGAAAGAAAAGCACGGACTTAAAAGAATGACCTTAGATTTGATTTACTTGGAACTCAACAAGATAAAAATATTCAGCCTAAAAGCATTGGTATGCTGGAAACATTTATAGTTTACCTAAATGTGAAACTTAATTCGGAAGGTTGGATAATTTCAATAAAATAACTGTTCTTGTACTGTGTTTTTTTAAATTTAATTGCTTCAATTTTTTTAAAGCTTAAGTTTTAAATTTTTGATTATGTGTAAGAATCAAAAAGTTTTAAAGAAAAATTTTAAGTCCAAATGATGAGTATTTTTGTTACTGGGTTTAGGAAAATAAACCAATGGTTCCAAATACCACAAAAAGAATTTCAAATGTATAAACTCAAAAATAGGAATAAGCAAATTACACAGCACAGTGAAGCCCACTTAAACATCTAACTGCTCAATATAGTACATTTATAAACAGTTCTTCCTGAACCATAAGGAAAAATTCAACATTTGCAGACACTATACTAGACACAAAGCTTTTGTTGAACTAATTTCCAAGTCCACGCTCAACAATGACATCACAGAAGTTTGTTAAGGCTCAAAGATTCGCCTAGAGAATATAGTTTAAAAACTGTTTATACCAGCAGATATTCCAATAAAGTATTAGAACTAGGAAGGGAGAAGTGGACACTGAAAGAGACAGAAATGGATATTCATTTTATTTATATTTGTCTTAAACTATTCAGAGCTACCTCATAAACAAATGTTTACTGTAAAAAAAATATTTAAATAAAAATCTGACTTTTCATTCCCATAATCCAGTTAAATAAAAGGAAGACTTAGATAAGACCAAAAGGCAGAATCATCAAAATTCTTACTATTTCTTTCTTAATAGGCTTTTTGTTGATATATATAATCTGCATACAGAAAAGTTACAAATAACTGTACATCTCAATGAATGCTCACAAAGTGAACACAGCCAATACCCAGTCAAGAAAGAACATTGCTGACATCACCAATGTCCCTCCATGCTCCTTCCAGCCCCTTCTCTCCCTCAAGACCTTTACAGTCTTAACTTCGAAAGGCACAGAACAGCTTTGCCACTACAAATTATGGCAGAAGGGAAACAATCATTCCTTCATTTAAAAATGATTCAACATCCACCTACTATATGCCAAGTATAAGAGCTCAGATCACAAATTTTTCATTATATGACAAAATTCCATTGGATAGATATTAAAAAGAATGAGACCATAGAGAAATATAATACAGCATATTTAAAGGAATTTGTTATATTTCCAATATTCATATGCGAATACATGACCAGTGTAAATCATGTAAACCATTAAAATGGGAAGTTATACTCTATGTATGTATGATATGCCAAAATACACTCTACTGTCATGTATAATTAAAAAGAACAAAAAGTTTTTTTTAAAAAAAGAAATCTGTTGTAACAAAAACTATATGTTGACATTTGATGTCAACAAGTCATGGAAAATAACCTTGGCCTAGGACAATTTTCTGACATGATTCATTAAAACACTTAATATTTCTTTTTCTTTTCTTTTCTTTTTTTGATGCTGAGTATCGAACCCAAGACTTTGCACACACTGTACCTCTGAGCTACACTCTCAGCCAAGAAATTTAATATCTCAAAGAATCAGAATCTGGGAGTGAAAAAAGACCTCCTCTCAGAGCAAGAAACCTATCCAAGATATTACTAAGAATTAGGCACCTTTAGGCTGGGGTGCAGCTCAATAGTAGAATACTTGGTAATATGTGCAAGGCCCTGGATTCAATACCCAGCACCACATAAAAACACACAGAGAGAAAGAAAGAAGGAAGGAAGGGAGGGAAAGAAGGAAGAAAGAGAGAGGTATCCAGCTTCTATACTTCCGAAGCTAGGGAGGAAATCTACATTAGACATGTTATGTTAGAAAGTTCTTACATTATTTCCTTATAACCTCCCATCCCCCAACTGACTTAGCTCCTCTTCCACATAACAGTAAATACATGAAGACAGCTATTGTGTTGCTTCTCTCGGTCTTCTTTTTTCCATTCTGAGCATCACTAGATAGTCCACTGTTCTTTTGAGATTCCATTTATAATCTTTCATTCATTCAATACTGAGCACCTCACCACTGTAAAGACTGGGCACAGAGCAGTGAGAGAAGGGGCCCCATGTCCACAGGGAGGTTAATATTTGGTAGGGAAGACAAACATTAAGCAAATAATTTCAGAACTTTTGGGAAGATTTATCTGAGGGAGTAACATTTAAACACCCCAGAGAAAAAAGTGGGTATATCTTGGTAAAGCATGGGGACAGTGGTATAGGAGGTGGTAGGAACTACCTTCTGCCAAGGTCCTGAGACAAGAAAAATGTTGGTGCACATGAGGAAGCAGAAAGAAGGTAAGTGTGGTGGATATCCAATGAGGAAGGGAGAGATGCAGGAGACATGGCTGAAGGCGGAGGCAGGAACTGAATGCGAAATTCTGAATTTTGTCTTAAATACTACAAAAGCAGTGTTGACACCCTTCACCATTGTGTCTGCTTTCTTTTTTTTCTCTACATGCATTCCAATTTCTTAGTATCTCCAAAAGTAGATAATGTGCTTAAGATGTGATATTTCTGGTACAAAGAAACTGTTTGAGACATTATTTTTTAAATGTAGATGAAGTTGCCACTGATTTATACACAGATTGTTGGTCATTTAGAGAAAAAAAGAAATCAAAATCTTTTTCAGATGAACTACTGAAAAATCATATTTCCCCCCTAACTTTTGTAACTGTTTCTACAATGAATATGTTTTGTACTATATAAATAAACTGGAAAAATTGAAACAAATTCAACAATAATAGTACATATTCAATTTCATTTTTTATTCTATCCTAACTTGTGATGATGCATTTCATGTTTATAAGGCCTGTACCTTCAAAGTTCCTTCATGGGCACTCCAGTTTGCCAGTGGGACTTACCTTCTACAACGTCCCTCTTATAGTCACTGTCATTGTCACTATCTGTTGGTCGGTAATAGATATAAAATCCTTGAATGGGAGTGTTATTGTTACTTGATGGAATGTACTAAAAAAAAAAGAAGAAGTAGTAAAGAATTATCAAAGACAAAAAGAATGTTAACTGTCATACCTATTAAGATTTCTTTACCAGTATGGTAATATAGCTTCATTTTTCAAGCATATTTAATGGCCATTTTAAACTTAATTCAAAGGTTTTCAAAGGTAATAAGAGCAGTAAGCCAAATGCTGGACCAAACAAAACCAAACCAGTATGCACTTCACTAGGTTCAAAGGCATAACATGGCAATTAGGTTAGCAACACTTGGATAAGAGATGTGGAAACATTAATTTTATTTTTAGCCACACCCCTCTTAGACCATGTGCCTTTAGACAAAAATTGATGGCTTTCAATTTCCCCTCAACTTAAGGTTCAACCATTTGTTGCTCACATCATGAGAATATTAAATTGTTAACAGAAACAAACCAGGAAATATTCTCATTAGAGAAGATGTTTATGTACCGTCCACTTTAGCATGATCTGTGTGTCACTAACAGCCTCTGTGTAGGCGATATGAGGTCCAGTTATCGGTCGATTGGAAAAACGTTTGGGGAATCCAGCCACCTGATAGGGACGAGAAGCCGAACTTCGAAAACTCTCACCATAATGGTTGATGGCAATGACCCTAAATTTGTACGTTGAACCTTTGGGGGGAAAACAAAAACAACCCATAACCATAAAAAGCCATATCTGAAGGCAGACTATTCAAACTATGGCAGTTGTGCTTAAGTGCCTAACTACAATGACACACTCTGATGCTGGCACAGAAAACAAATTTCAACCCACTTGCCAATTTCAATCAACTGCAGGGGGTTGTTCTATACCCTGGGTTCAGGATTTCAAGTCATTATTAGAATAGAGTCGCCAAGAACCAAAGCTGTGGAAGATTAATGACATAGAAGGAGCAGGTAGAGAACAGGAAAAGGGACATTCACTCTTCATCTTCCCACTCAAAGTCACACCCATCTGAGGCAGGATTAGTTGAAGTATTTATCCTCAACACCAGGTTCTTTTCATTATGAAAGAAACAACTTAGCCAAAATTTAACATTTATAAACAGGCACCATGTGGGTAACAGCAGATGACATTCTGGTTTCAAAGGTACTAGAATAAGGAGGAGCAGATTTAAATGATCACAGAAGGAATTTGTGGGGAAGAAGATACTACAAATTCTAAGGGTTATGAATTTTTAAAAATTTTAACCTAAAGAATAAATCAAAATCCTAATACCGAGTTTCCTAATCACTCAAAAACAATCACTGGGCTTCTGAAGATAATATTTTCAATCTCTGAAATGTTACTCAGCTTCACAACCACATTTAAAAAGCTACATTCTCCTGACTACGCTGATGGATTCCTACATTCCTCACAAAACACAGTTAGACAAACACAGGCATTTCCTACTAGTGTACATTTAAAAGTCCAGAAGTGAAAATTGTCATGAATCCAAACAAATACTGCCTTAATTTTTATCTCTTTTATGGCTTAATCTCTTTAATATAATCTCAAGATTTGGGGGGTAGGGAGGAAATCCTCTGATGAAACAAAATTTATAGAAGAAGTGTTTATGGTCTCATAAGTATACTGAGTATAACTGTGCTGAGATTCAACATCTAATCAAACAAGTTTAATGAAATAGCAAGATTTTCTTCCTATAACAGTCTATCATAGCAAAACACATACATAGAAAGATGAATCACAACATTATTTCCAATGGCAAATAAACAGCAACAATCTAAAACCCAGAAGTAAAGACAACAAGCATTCATTATTTTAACAATTAGAAAAGAAACCCACAAGATTATTAAAAATCTTTATTTAAATAAAGTTTAAATAGCACTGGTGGTTAAAAAAGAAAGAAAACATTTGAATATTACTACCTGGTTCTAAACTACGAACTTCCACAGAAAGTTTGGAGGGAGGGATATCTTCAGCTGCCACCAGCCAATCGCTAGTCCTCATCCTCTTATATTCCACCTTGAAGGCAGTAATTGGAGACCCACCATTCGCCCGGGGAATCCAAGTGACATACACAGAGGTCTCTGATGCAGTAGAGATGGTAGGCCGATCTGGAGCCTCTGGAACTGAAAATGGAAACATTCATTCCACAATAACCCACAGTGTTAGAGACAAGAATAACTCAAATAAATTAAAAGGAATAAATCTCAAATCTCATGTTATTAAAGGTTCCTCACTAAACTTTTTTTGCCAGAGTTCATAATATTGTGGCTATGTTCCATTTCCCATTTAAAAGTGAATGGGAAATGAAATGATCAGATGTAGAAAAGAAAAGTAAAATGTACTGTAGGCTTGATAATTAGCTGTGAAAGACTAAGTTAATGAATATAACTTTGACTATGGTATTTTAGATTCATGACCAAGACAATGTGTAAAAAAAATTATTATTCGGTGCTTTAAGTCTTTGGTTACAGTTTTCATAATTCTCACAATTATGAATTATCTTATTTAAATATTTTTTCTTTATCCACCTAAATTACATAAACATATTCAGCAACCTGCTGGGTATTATATTAACTATTACTATTATATCCTATTTTAATATACCTCAAGATTATGAGCTATTCCAAAATACAGACTGCAAGCAGCAAGTAGAGATAAAATTTGATTATAAAATCAATACTAATAATAGTGGCTGGGGAGAATGTTATTCAGGATGAAAGCAGGAAGACAAGATATATAACCAAAGAAAGGTGCTATTAGAAAGACGATCCCCCCGAACATGAAAAAAATGGGGCCAGGGAACTAATTTGGGGTAGCTTTCAATATACCCTAGTCCTCAAATTGGAAGTCCTCAAATTCTACCTGTGGCAGGTAGAAACTGCAGGATTAAATCATGTACCTAACTTATCTCACTGATCAGGTAATTTGGTGGTCATGTAACTGGCTTCCCACCTGGTTCCCATGAGAGAAGGATGCTGAGAGAAACGATCTGGCTTGTATGACAGTTACATTGCAAACTATTAAATTGCCATTCTAGTTTACATTAGTCATATTCACTGTGAAATTTGTAAATGTGAGCTGTTTCTCAAGAGACCAATGATCTTTTGGCATAATGACAACCAAGTTTCTAAAGCTGGAAAGTGGAGGGGCAACTCTGGGCCATGATGACTGGATTCCGGCAAATCCACCAAGGGAGCCCTGCCTCTTTAGCCTAAGTCACAAAATACTTCCATCCTAACACCTCCTCAATCCTCATTCCAAATACATAAGAAAGAAGAAATAATGTTGAACACAGTACTTATATGAAAACCACAGAATTTTAAAAACATAGTTTAAGGGATAAAAAGAGGAATATATTCAAAGCAGGCAACTTTAATACTTACTGTATTCCTTTTAATTAGAAAGCAATGAAAACAGAATGAATAGAACTGTTAGTGAATCTCTTAAAAATACTAGACCACCAAATGACTTTTTTCCCATTGATTCATATGCGGTTCAAATTCACCAAATACCAAAGGATCAAATAGGGAAAAAAAAGTTACTGGGGAAAATACCTCTATAGAGAAAGATATCTTTCATATCTAAAAGAAACAGCAAGTGACTTTTAACAAGTTGGAAGATATGGACTTGAATAGCAGCTCTGTCTGTATGACCTCAGGCATGCTGCTAGACCTCCCGGAGCCTCATCTCCTAATGTATAAAATGGATAAGCTACCTTCCTCATTAGTTGTTACAAAGATCAAATAAGTCATTTCTTAGGGTTTTCTCTGCTTGGATAACTCCAAACTCAGGACTTTTAGAACTGAATCCATAATCTCCTATTAGCCACACTAGTAAATGATCCCTAGTTGCCCAAGCCCAAATCACCATCTCTCTCCCTCCTTCAATGATGATTTCTTCCTCTAATCACACACTTGACCTCCTCTTCATTCATACTGTTACCATCGTCTTTATTTTTCCAACCTTACCTTTTGCCATTCCTCCCTTTCCATCTTTAAAATCCTTTAGTTCTTTAGCTCCCAGAGAAAGATAAACTAGGGTGTCATACAAGGCACCTGGCACCTACCTGTCTCCCCGACACTTGCATCATCCTCAGGCAACCAGTCACAGTAAATAAGATCTCTTATCTCTAAATGAAGCCTGTCATTTGTCCATCTCTGCACAAGGAGATGTCTTTCCGTAGAACCTCTTTTCCTGTTTCTTCACCTCACTGTGTCATTCTTGTCCTCTGAGGCTTAGCTCAGGTTGCTAAAGAGCTTCTCTTGTTGCTATTCATCCTCCTCTGTAAGCGGAGGAGGATGAGTATTTCTTTTGTGACCACAGATATAATTTCAAGCAGAAAAAATCAAAATTGTTGTTCCTGGCTTGTCTATGTTACCTACTCTGTTGTTACGAGCTTCATTGTTAATTTCATCCACTCCTTAGTGTGGGTTTAGGTATCTCTATCTTCCACCATAAACTCCCTGAAAGCAAGGATTATTTTTTTTCTTTGCTGTTCTAGCATTTAGCAAAGTGTCTTCCACAGGGTTTGTTAAATAAATAAAGTTTTTGATTTTCAAATGTTAACTTTAGTCACATAAAGGTGATACCCATATGAGTAATCTACTTAAGATATTGGAAATGTGCCTTCTCTGAGGTAGAAGAACTGAGGAAAGCAAGGCTCATGATATTGACGACAGAGTCAAAGTGTTTTGACCTCATTTTGTCTGAGACAAATTCATGGAAAAGTATAAAAACACGAGAGAGATATCCACAAACTTTTAAGAGCTCAGCAGTGAAATGTGAAATCTTCCCTAACTGTCCCAAAGCATTAGCACAAACACAAAAAGCACTTAGGGGGTTTGGGATTGTGCTCAACGAGCTTGCTGAGCATACACAAGGCCCTGGGTTTGATACCCAGCATATTGGGGGTGAGGCATAGCACACTGATAAATATGAAGTTTAAATTTTAAAAAGAAGTCTTTTTAAATATTTTACTGCACAAAAACTTAAAAAATCCTAAGATTAATTAGATACAGCAATAGTAGTGAATATGACATGTTATCTTTCAGTAAAATAATTTAACATTATACCACCATACATTCTGAAAAGTCACAAACACACAATAATTCAGATTTTCAGAACTTAAAATGTAAATTTCATTTTTTTTTTTGCTAAAGAAGAGACAAAAAACCCTTTTCATGAGTTATAAAAACTTGGTAGCACAATATTTTGAATCTGAGTTTTCTTAGGTAAAATAACAATCATGACAATGGTTGCCAATGTTTAAGGCCTGAATGTTAAAAATGGTTGAAATAGAACCTATTAGAGCTATGTGGAAATATAATTTGAATAACCAATACACTCTATTTCTCTTCCATTTCCCAAAAGCCTGAAATGGGGCAGTTACACACATAAGCAAATAAATAAAATGAAGACTCCTTTCTTTACCTCCACTATGCCTGGCGGAATCTGTAAGCACCACTCCAAAATTGTTGTTTGCTGCCTCTGAAACCACAGGATGCTTAGGGACGCCCACGGGTGGAGAAGAGGCCTGGGAGTTTTTTGATGATGCTGTTTTTTCTAGGAAGGTTTAAAATAAAATAAACGAAAACCACTGCAACATAAGCTTATTTAGGTAACAACTTTAAAACAAAAAAAAAAGAGTACTGTGAAACTCAACTGACACATAGCTATAGATATGAATTTATCTTCTACAGCATCAAAATCTATCACCTGTATTATATATACTTAACTGAGCTTAGGAATTGATAAAATATTACTTTGTCTTTTTCTTATATCTTTAAAAGAAAGCTAAAAGTGTCTTCTTGTGAAGAAGTCAAAGGAGGAGAGTGAAGGCTTTAAACAATTAGCCTTTTTTTAAAACTGTACATATTCCTTAATTTTAAAATAAAATTCATTTTAAAGAACTCCTGATAAATTTTTTCCACAGGAAAAAGGTCACAATACGTTTCAATATTTCAATAGGCAAAAAGAGACATCAAGTGACTTTTTAAGAAAACTGAAATACATGTTTATTCTTCCATATTTATAGGCTAGACTCATTATAACTAAGGACTGATGGTGAAAATTAACACAAGATGCATTTAAGAAGTATTCATTATTTTCTGGCCACACTTAGTAATTAGACAGAACAATCTTTCTCAAAAGCTAATAGATAATTTCTTCTCAATCCTTAGATCTCCCTTTTATTACAGTGACAAACTGAAAAACTCTTCCACTCAGTTCCCATCTCCACCCACTGATTCCTGGCCAGCCATGATGGCATCTTCAATCAAGCCTTCCCTCCCAACTGCTCCACAGGACGAACCTTCCCATGTACTCTCACACCCTGTTTAGAAATCTCCTAGCACCTGCCATATTCGGGTATCTTTGCCTACATTCCTGCCTTCCTCCAGTCCACCTGCACTTCATGCCCTGTTAGCAGAGAATCACCAGTCAGCACATCACATCCCTGCTCTGCTCAAAAGCTCCAGCTCATCTAGAGGAAAAATAAAAAGTCCTTGCAAAGTACACAGAGTACTGTGTGATTTGACTACCCTGTCATCTCCCTGAGCACCTTTCCATAATAGCCACCCCCTCCTTACTTTGCTCATGTCACAGTGGCCCCTTGATATTTCTAGGGGTCATGATAATCATACCCCACCCTGGGGCCTTGGAACCTGCTCTTCTCTGCTAAAAATGTTCTCTCCCCTGATACCCACATGACTTTCTACTTTCTCTCTTTCAAGTTGCTCTGCAACTTATCACTAGTTGAGGACTTCCTTGGCCACCTCCTTAAATTGTAACCACTCCTCCCTATACACTTTACGTATCTGTCCCCTAATTCATTTCACTTGTTAAGACTACCTTCTAAAAAGACTTACAACTTAAGTATAAGGCTATCCCAACTAAAATATGGGCTCTGTGAGGGCAAGGAGTTTTGCCTATTTTTGTACTCAGTAAATATTATCTGAACAGAATTAAATTCTGTCTTGCTGATATTTAAGTATGTATCTTACCTTCCCTATCAAAGCATAGCTCAACTAAGATGGCTCTTGTCATGTCCATCTCTGTCTTCCCTGCATCACCTATCCTAAAGCCTTGCGTATCACAAGCTTTCAAAAATATTTGTGGAGCTGGGTCAAGTGGTACATGTCTGTAATCCCAGCAGCTTGGGAAGCTGATGCAAGAAGGTTGCAAGTTCAAGAGGCCAGCCTGGGCAACTTAGCAAGACCCTGTATAAAAATAAAAAATAAAAAGGGCCATTGATACAGTTCAGTTGTAGAGTGACCCTGGGTTTAATCCTCAGTACCACACACATACACATATAAATATACATATATTCTCATATATTTATATATTTATGTGTGTAGGGGTGGTACTAGGGACTGAACCCAGGGGCACTCTACCACTGAACTGTATCACTGGCCCTTTTTGGGATATATATATAAAATTTACCTATGGAATATTAGATGGACTAGTATAACACAACTGCCCCAATGTGGCAGGAAAAAAAGAGATGCTACAATGAGTTTCTTTATATCCAAGAATTTATATCTTGCATTTATATCCAAGAATCTCTACTATATAGAAGGATTCTTACTAATAAATTGACATCAAGAGAGCCAGCTCATTCTTCCAATAGAAATTCATACTCACCTTTGCTGGTTCGGAAGGTGAGCATGGCTGGCTGACCCTCACCTGCAGCACTTCTTGCCACCATCAAAACTTCATAAAGACTAGATGGCTCCAGTTCAGTTAAATGCAGCTCATTTTCACTTCCTGGGACTCGAACTGTGTGCCAGCTTCCCACGATACCAGCACCATCGTCCAGCTGCTCAAGAGAAATCCCAGAACAATGGGAGACAGAGGGCAGGAACTTTTCATCAAACTTGATAAACTAGATAAAACTTGATAAAAACTAGAATTCATTTAATTCTACAGAAGTTTGAGGAGGTGATGTACTATAAGTAAATTAGACACAATACTTTCTACATTAAGAAATATAAGAAGGAAGAACTCTTGTAAGAAGACTCCCAGCCCCATTGGCCCTCCCAGAGTCCATTCCCTTTGACCTGTAATGGGGACAATACCACCTTTCTTACTGGATTAATGGAAAAATACATATGTAATATTATTGGTAATACATAAAACATAGAATAAATATGTGATAAAGATAGCATATTAAATGTTTGTATATATATATATATATGAATTATATATTTCTAGCATTCTTGCTTCATGTTTTGAAATTGTTCACTATGTGTTGGAGGAGATAAAAGAGATCCAATCAGTTATTTCTTGATTAATGAAACCAAGAACAAATACTGCATGAGGCTTTAGGGTGAATAATATTACCAGCAAAACTTACTTTCCTCATCTAGCATCATTACAATAGAAATCGTGGATAAACTTCTCAGTGTCATCACCTTAGTTTTTCCAGTCATTAAAAATAACAGATGATCATTAACTAAACAATTAAATAATAGATACCAAAATGTCTTACAGAGAGAAAGTGATTTTAAATATGAGTATTTCTCCTCACATTTTGTTGGTTTATTTTATTAAGTAAAGAGAGGAAAACTCCTTTTGCTTTAATAAAAGCCCAGGGAGGACCATGAAGGAAAAACATTATCTGAAGAATGAATGAGACAGGCCCAAGATTCACCAAAGTAAATGACAGAACAATATAAGATTTTAACACAATTAAGAAGTCAGCCCAAAATGCAAGTGATAGTCAGAGATTATGCCAGAAGATTTCATTTAAACAGCTGTTTCTAATAAGAAGCTGCTCTATTTGCTGAATAAACTGTATTCTACTGTTAGCAAGGAATGCAATTATGGTTTTGAAAGTGGTTTATAGAGCCTGGCACCCAAGATAAAAAAAAAAAAATGCTATGTGGTTATTGAGTGTTTAGAATCCCAATTAGGGGGGGAAATTATTTAGATGTCATTCTTAGTGCTTTCATAAACCTGGTTAATCCAGCATGACTGGAGGGATATCTATGATAAATTCATCATTCTGGAAGCACTGTTGTTCTGTGTCCTGCCCTTCCACAAATGTAAAAGATAATACTAACACAGTATACAAACAGGTTATATTGTGAGAAGATAAAAGTGATAACTGAGTAGGTGTTACCTTTCGATATTTCACAAAATAGGCATTGATGGGCAGTCCGCCATCTTTTCCTGCCCTCCAAACCAGGTTGTATGTGTCTGGCGTATGGGTTTGTGGGGGGCTCAGGATGATGGGGGCATCAGGGGCGGAGGTGCCACTGGCATTCTTCTCTGATAATGATTCCACTCCACTGGGATATATTTTCATTGGAATTGAGCTCAATAAGCCAGAGTCTGAACCATCTCTTTGGTCTCTTTCATCATTCTGGGTAGCATCAGAAGGTGTGACTGTTTCTGCTTTTGTATTTGTTTCAAAAGGAACTAGACAGAGAGAGAGAATGAGACAAGACAACTTGATGAAGTCACTATGTCAGTATCTTCTATCCAGTTAGTGATACTGACATTATTAGCACAATTAGAGTCCTAGAAGTTAAAATAGATAACATGTCAATGTATCACTCATGACAACATCTAATCTCTAGTAGCAAATCACTTGCTCAGGGGAGAGCAAATGAATTGTTTGGAAAAACAATTGCATGATGGAATAGTTGAGTGGCTTAAAGATGTTATTTTTGTTTTGCTCAGTACTAGTATTCCCTCTTCTGCAACAATAATTTGCTAGTTTAAACTCAAAAGTTTTAAGTTGAAGAACATTAGGTTTCACCTCCAGTTGGTAAATGAAACACAATGGGCAACACATTCCACCAGGAAAAAAGTGAAAGTGATAATAAGAAAGGATCAAGATTTAGGATTTTACCTACCAGGTAGCTAAATAAGTCTCCAAAGATACTTTCCAGAATTCATCCTCATGCACAGTCCCCTCCCGCACTGAACCCAGGTTCAAGTTTTGAAGAAGGTCTGACACTTCTACTTTCATTTATGCTCTTGGGAATCTAGCTACATGTCCAAGCTAGCCGTGTGTATGCTACATGGACAGAGACAGAGATGCGCCTCCATAAAGGTGTTACATGTGAGTAAAGCTACTTTGGCTGTTTCAGCCCCCGGTGCCCTCTGATTACAACTTGTATTATAAACCCAGCAAGGCCAGCAGAAGAACTGCCCAGTTGCATCTAATTAACAATCACAAGCAACAACAAAGGGGTTGTGATTTTAAATCACTAATCTTTGGGTATCAGTTATGGAGCAATAGATTCCCCATCCAATAGACTCCTACACAACACAACAACCTTTAAGAAAGAGGGAAGAAATGGAACTAACAAGACCAACATAGAAAAAGTTTTTGAAACAAGTCAGTTCCCATTCCTGATAAAAAACAGTGAAGAAACTAGAGATAGAAGGAACTTATCTCAACATAAAGCTTAAATGTGACAAACCCAAAACCAACATCATACTGAACAAGGAAAAACTGAAAACATTTCTTCTAAAATATAGAAGAAGACAAGGATGTCTACTCTAATCACTCCTATTCAATATAGTACTTGAATGCCTTGCCAGAGCAATTAGGAAAGTAAAAAATATAAATAAGAAAGAAAGTAATCAAATTATCAACTGTTTGCAAATGATATGATCCTATACTTGGAAGATCTGAAAAGCTCAATCAGAAGACTGCTAGAGGTAATAAACATGTTCAGCAAAGTAGCAGTACGCAAAATCAACATACAAAAATCAATAACTTTCCCATAAACCAAAATGAAATAGCTGATAAAGAAATCAGGAAAACAATCCTATTCACACTAGCATTAAAAAAAAAAAAAAAAAACGAGAAGTTAAAAGACCTAAAATCATAGAACACAGAAGAAAGAAATTGAAGAAGACACTAGAAAATGGAAAACTTCCCATGTTCATGGATAGGCAAAATTAATATCGCTAAAACAATCATATTACCAAAAGCAATATACAAATTTATCACAATATATAACATCAAATTATACTACAGAGCTATAGTAGCAAAAATTACATAGTACTGGCATAAAAACAAACACATAGACCAATGGAAAAGAATAGAAGATACAGACAACCCACACAAATGCAGCCATCTGATCCTTGACAAAAGTACCAAAAACATACATTTGGAGAAAATGCAGACTTGTTAGTTGCACATGGTGGCACATTCCTGTAATCCCATTGACCTGGGAGGCTGAGGCAGGAGGATCACAAGTTCAAGGAAAGCCTCAGGAATTTAGATTTTTGTCTCAAAATTAAAAATGAAAAGGGCTGGGGATATAGCTCTGTGGCGAAACATCACTGAGTTCAAAACCCAGTACCCCACCCACCAAAATAAAGAAAGAAACTTGGGGCTGGGGATGTGGCTCAAGCGGTAGCACGCTCACCTAGCATGTGTGGGGCACTGGGTTAGATCCTCAGTACCACATAAAAAATAAAGATGTTGTGTCCACCAAAAACTAAAAAATAAATATTAAAAAATTCTCTCTCTAAAAAAAAAAAAGAAAGAAACTACCAAACTGAAGATAGATAAAACAAACAGATAGCCTTAATAGTTGGTACTAAACAGCATTACCTACTGGGCAGCTCGTCTCCAAAGATATATCCCAGAATTCCCACTTTTTCATAGTCCCCTCCCACCATGTACACTAACAGCATACAGATTACACGGAGGAAAGTAAAAATAATTTATTTGTACTGAAAAAATAGGTTCATACGTTCAAAAAATTACTGAGCACCTGTTATATGCCAAGCACCGTTCCAGATGTTTAATTCTACAACAGTCTTAGGTAAAGAGTAATACTTGCTGCTACTTTACAGATGAAGAAATTAAGGTTCTGAGAGACTAAGTGACAACAGCTGTCAGAAGAATGTTAGTGGTGCTGCTGTGAAAAAAAAGGAGAGCAGTTTATGAATACAAATATCTGCCAGTATAATAAATCCAAAGGATTGACAGCTTACTTTCTCTCAAGTGCTATTAATACTGACAACAAAAAGGTCTCCTGCTATTCACTCCTGTGCGGAGGAAGGGAACCGAGGAAAACACATGTTTTAGCTACACTTGAAGTCAGATTCCTGGGAAGAGGTGGGTTGTTTTTAGGAGAACTACTGCATTTTAGAAGAGAACCAAAGAAAACCAGATTAACTTTAAGGTCAGTTCTCTGTTAGTTTAAAGAGAAAAAATGACATTCCAGAGCATCCTTCATCAAGAAAACAAGAAGTCAGTGAGAAAATAAGGTAGAAGAATACTATTTAAATTCACTAAGACAACTTGAAAATATTGCTCCTGGCATGGCTGTGTTTACCTAGTGAGTCAGACATGCAATGGACATTCAGGGTTGATCTGGTGCCTGTTAATGTAGAGAAATGGACTCTCCAATTGGAGGTAATTTGCTGTGGCTTGGGGTGATGTGGAAGGATCTTTGTATCATTAGTAGTTTCATGGATCCTCTGGGCAGCTGACCACTGGGAAGTGGTATCTGGCCACAGGACAGTTCCCACACTACATGACACTTTATTTATACAGAGGGATTAAAAAAAATATGCTGCTGCCAGTCTACTGCAAGAATATCAAAATTTCTTTTCTGTTATTCAGGGTGTAATGCAACTTTTCCAAAACACTTATTTAAAAGGGAATCCAATTAACCTCTGCTGTTCCCAATTATATAACTTGGGCACTCACAAGTTATTAGATATGATTTTAAAGGTCTTAACAGTATAGCTGCTCCTAGGTTGATGGTCAGGTTATAACCCAAAAACCTCATGGAAATGGAAAATACAGTTAAACTGGAAATGCATTTATTACTCTTAACTTACTGAATACAATGGCTAAGCAACATAGTACTCTATAGAGTGTCAGTTGTTCACCCTTGTAATGGAATGGCTGATGGTGAGCTGCAGCTCACTGCCACTGACCACCATCATGACATTATCATACTTCTGATTAACAACCCAGGAAAAGAGCAAAATTCTACTAAATGAGTTTTTACTAAATGAACATCACTTTCACATCATGAAAAAAAATCTGTAAGTCAGCTGGACACAGTGGCACATGCCCTGAAATACCAGGGACTTTGGAGGCTAAGGCAGGAGAATCTCAAGTTTGAGACAACTTAGCAAGACCTCGTCTCAAATATAAAAAATTTTAAAAGGGCTGCGGTGTGTAGCTCAATGTTAGCGCAACCTCAGACCATTGTAAATTGGAGATTGCCTGTACTTTCAGAGTTCAGGCAATACATGCTCTCACATGTATTATCTAAATTTATCTTCAAACAACTCCACGAATGAGTAGAATAGACACTTAATAATTTTTAAGATGGATTGGTTTTTGAATTAGAAAAAAAGATGAATAAAAACTATAGCAATGTCAGTGAATTTCCTAATTAAATAGGGAATACAACCACATCTGTCCAAGATATTCTCACTGTCACTATGCATACCAGCAACCCCCACCCCCACACTACTTTAGGAAGCCCAGGGCAACTCCCATTTTAGTTTTGAAGATATACATCGAAGACCTCATAAACCTAAGGTCCCTGGAAATAAAAAAAAAAAAAATAGAAAGGAGAGCATCATCTTTTTCTTGGACCATCTCACTCTCCCTTCACAATAAAAGTAAATGACTCAGTACACTAGATTTAATAAGGCTCAGATTCCTATTTTTTAAAAAGTGGGTTCTAAGTCACTGCTTCAAGTTCAATAAACTCAGCTAGGTCTCAATAATTATTACAGAGCATGTAAAAGAGATAACAGAAGAACACACAGGTAGGATGCTACTGATGGGATTATTATACATAAAAGTGATAGCCATTAACTATTCAGAATCATGTCTGGCAGTAGAAGCTTTACATAAATACAAAGTATTAGGTTAAGACTGTTACTATCTAGTTATTATTAAATTATAGTTATCCATTTTATAACAATATATATATAGTTTAGGAAAGCACAAAATCCTGGAGCAGGGGAGAATCTTAAAGATCTTCTAATCTAAACAATTTGTATAACTTCTAAGGGCTTCAGATTTTTGAGAAAGTTGGACAAAATATCTAGTTCTATCAACCATGACATGTATGTCTCCTTATTTCATATATTTACATAAAATAATCAGTTTTGCTAAATTCTGCCCAAGCAGCTCCTGCATTATACCTATCACAAAGCTAAAAGTAAAAGCAGAGTCACTTTTACTTTTGCCAACTGGAATAGATATATAAACATGAACACATATATGCATATACATATTCATATATATGTATAAATTTATACAACACCCAAGCACCTTCCTAAGAGTTCTTTTTTTTTTTGAGAGAGAGAGAGAGTTCTTAAGGTTACTAAAATCACAACTAATTCTTCTTTTCGTTAAATACCACCACAATGGAAACCTGTAATAATAGTTAATAGTTATCATAACCTAATAACTGATGTTCATGAAAAGCTTTCTGTTACCAGACATAATTTTAAGAAGCTTACATGTATTAGCTACTTGAAATCTCACACTAATCCTACTGTGAGCAGGACACCTTCACAACACCTGTTACACAGGTGAGGCAAAAAGCACAAAGTTCAGTAACTGGCCCTGGATTACAAAGCTCTGTGTGTCAGAGCCAGGGCTCTAACAGCCCACAGGCCTCAACTCCACATCATTTCTACCTCTACCATTCTGGAGTAGCCCAAGGTAGAAACAGAAGTCACTGGCCTTCCCCACTTATCTCCCAATCTCCAATTTCATCCAGAGCTAGAAGCTCCTTATTTGCATCTGAAAATAAATTGGAGTGCATACATCCAAACTCTGCACACTTCAAACATCACTCTTCTGCCAAAGACCACTCACTGGCCCCACCTCTGGTTTAATGGCATCCATACACTGATGGTGTGGTCTATACTGTGGAGGATAGGACAGGCAAAAAAGACCTGTGTGGAACCAGACTGTGAATTCATTAAAGTAAGAAATTCTGGAGCCCCAGACCTGTTACCCAGAAACAAGAATGTGGACTCTAGGATCAGGATAAGCACTGACTTTGACTCCATGGGCTCTGAGGATCCAGACAGAAAGGTAACACAGGAAGCCCTTCAATGCAGAAGACTAGGGCAGGGACCTCAGTTGACCATCACTAAAGGCAGAACTGAATATTCTGACTCTCAGAGATAAATATGGCAACAATCTCTTAAACTGATCAATCAGTTGTTAAAGAACCAATGATATAAGGTTTGAATTCGAATTTCATTAACTTTGACTTAATTTTCAGTACTATTGACATTCTACATGCCTATATTTCAAAAATCATGTAACATTAAGTTATTACCATAAAAAACAGCAGCATATAAATACTATGATTCATCCTATTAGAAAAGTAATTTTGGGTAAGATAGGGAAAATACATAGATACAGGTATTATTTTATAGGACCATAAGTTTGTATTCTCAATGAAGGCAAACCTGTAGACTTTGAATACTACACTTATCAAGGATTTGTCTTAAAAAAGTCAACAATAGCATTATCAGTAGCTCAGAAAGCTAAAAACATTAATCCCAAAGTCAAGTTATAGTTTGAGCTTGCTCCCAACTAAAACCATACTATTTGACAAGCAGGCACTTAACAAAAACACTAGAAATGGAGAAGGACATTCATCTAATTCACAGATGGAAAAATACTCCAAAATACAGTTCTACATTCACTGTTACAGGGGCTGCATTTATTACAATGACATATTTCTAATCACCTTTTCTCTTACTATAAAAAGAGATTATGCAACTGAGGAAAATACTAATGGAAACTCACCAACTGTAAGAAATGCCTCTGACTGTGTGGTGCCATGATCATTTGTAGCTTCGCAGATATATTTCCCAGCATGCTCCTGATTAACAGCCTGAATAGAGAGCGAGCTTGAGCCAGCTCGGGACATGATGAAGTAGACAGGCACTGGGTCAAGGGCTCCAGGTCTTAATAAGTGTGACTTTCGAGATTTAGACCTAAGGACTTGAGATGGATGGCTGGTTATCAATCCGTGGGAGCCATACCAACGAATGACTGGAACTGGCACTCCAGTGGCATTGCAGGACAAAGTCACAAAGTCTCCATCTACCACTCTGGCACTTGCTGGTGCAGTAATTATAACTGGCTTAAATCCACTGTCTGTAAAAAAAAATAATTCACATACCAAAATTAGAAACATTATAGTCTCTATGCTGCAAAATAATTTCATCCTTTTACAGAAATGTAATAATAGTAATGATTAAAACAAAGATATTTCCCTTCCGGTTGGTTCCTGTCTCAATTTTTACCAAGTGCAACTGTCAATAAAAAGTAACATTTTCATAACTGTGGGCCTCTAGACATTCCTACATATATTTCTTAACCTTTCAGAAAAGGATTGTATATAAGGAATCTATTGAGAGCTTTCCAATAGGGATACTATACATATTTGACCACGGTAAATACAAGAGGTGAAGCCAAAACTTTAGACTTTAATGTGAAAAAGAGATGTAAAGGATATAAAACTATCTTTTCAAGAAAATGGTCAATTCTGGGATAATCTGATTATAAAAATCCTGGGAGGGAAAAATCCTATTTTAAATAAAATTTATACACAATTTCTTATCATCCATACGAACAACATTGATACTTCTAAATTAAAGTGGCAGCAAGTCTCTCCTTTTAGTACTGGTATTCTGGGCAGTATTTTTAAGTAGCCTACCATGGAATATTAATCAACTCAAAAGATATCTTTGCTCTTGTCCAATTTCCAAATTTTTGCAAAGTGAGGGAGTGTAAAATGCTATTTCACCAGTCATGACCTGCAAATCCCTGAGTGCTAACAAAGGTGAACATCATCTTTTCATGTGTTTACATACAATTCCTATTTTTCCTTCTCTGTGAAATGCCTTTGTTAATTTTTCTATGGTGTCATTTATCTTTGGAAAATGGATCAGAGTTCTTTGTGTATAATATACACTATTCTTTTGTTTAGTTATATAGGTTACTAGTATCTTCCCTTAGTTTACTGTTTCTTTTCACTTTCAATAGTATCTTTTAATAATGAGTATATTTTCATTTCAATGTAGTCATATGATTTTAAATTATTCTTTTAAAATGTATTATTAAAATCAATATTGATTATACATATTCTCTCATTTTGGAATCAGTTTCTAAGGTCATCAAACTACTTTGATTAAATTTTAATTGGAATACTATCTTCAGAAAAAATTTTTGAAAGATAAGACAACCCTATAATACTGAATTTTGCTATCTATTAACTGGTATATCTTCCTATATAACTGTCTGCTTTAAAGGAGCTAATATTTTCTTAAAATATTTAATTTTTAACTGATTTTGTTTGTTGCTGGCATATAGAAAGGCAATTGATTCTTGTTTATTGGTCTTCATCCAACCACTTTGATAAATACCATTATTTCTAATAAGATATGTAATGATCATAATATCAAGTAAACTATTTGGATATTGTATAATGGCAATCCTGTCAGCTTATAAATTAGTAACTATTTGGGTTCTTATTTCTCTTCTGCCTTTTTGTGCTGGACAGAATCTACGGTGACTAGAAGAGATTTTAAAGGGAGTGCTTTGGGCTATGCTCCATGCAGAGCACTTGCCTAGTGTTTTAGTCAGCTTTTTCACTGCTATAACCAAAACACCTGACAAGGACAATTTTAGAGGAGGAAAAGTTTATTTGGCACTCAAAGGTCTCAGTCTACAGACAACTGGCTCCATTGTTCTGGATCCAAGGTAAAGCAGAACATCATAGCTGATGAGTGTGGTAGATGAAAGCAGCTCAGGACATGACTACCAGGAAGCAGAGAGAGAGAGTTCCACTCACCAGGGACAAAACAGAAATCCCAAAGGCAAGGCCAAGTGACCTACCTCCTCCAGCCATACCCTACCTGCCTTCAATTACTGCCCTGTTAATCTCTATAAGTAGATTAATTCACTGGGGTTACAACTATCAATAACGCTCATCATTTAGTCATTTCACGTCTGAATCTTCTTGCATTTTCTCACACATGAGCTTTTGGGAGGCCACCTCGTATATAAACCATGACACCTAGCATGCTCAAGGCCCTGGGGGGGAGGGAGGGGGAGAGGGAGGGAGGAAAAAAGGGAGGGAGGGAGGGAAGGAAGGGAAGAAAGAAAGGAAGAAAAAACGTGTTTCTTATATTTCACCATTAAAAATGATGTTTTGTGTAAGTTTTTGTTAGTCTTAGCAAACTAAGAAAATTCCTTTCCATTTCTATTTTTCTGAATGTCTAACATGGATATTGAATTATGTCCAGTGTTTTTGTACTTCTAGTGGATAATCATATTTTGTATCTCCTTTATTAGATAAGTGGGTGAAAGACACTTTAAATTTTCTGATGGATTTCTGGGATAATTGCTTGATCAAGAGGTATTTTCTTTCTTACATATTGCTGGTTTGCTCATTTTTCACTTAGTATTTTTATATCACGTTCATAAAAAGACTGGCCTTTGATTTTGCTTTTTTGTACCATCCTTTTGTGAATCTGGAATCAGGATTACACTAATTGGAAAGTTCCATCTCTTCCTCTTTTCTGGAAGAGTTGTGTAAGAGTTGGAATGATCTGTAACTTGCAAGCTTGGTAGAACCTCCATAAAACCATCTGGTCTGGTATGTTCTCTGTGGGAAGATTTTCAACTCCTAATTCAATTTCTTTCATAGCTGTAGGACTAGTCAGGCTTTTTATTTACTTAAGTCAGTCTTGCTAAGTCATATTTTTTCCTCAGAATTTGTTCATGCTATAGTTTGGATTTTGAATTCCCCCAAAGCCCACCCACATACTAAAGACTTGGCTGCCAGCCTATGGTATCCTAAGAAGTAGCAGAACCTTTAAGAGGTAACGCCTAAAGAAATTTAGGTCACTGAGGGCATTACCTTGAGGATATTAAGACCCCTGTCCCCTCCTGTCTTTCTGTTCCCAGTCTCCATGAGATAAACAGGCCCCTTCCACGATGACCTCCTGCCACGATGTACTCTGCACCACAGGACCAAAGCAACAGGGCCAAGGGATCAAGGACAGATACCTCTGACACCATGAGCCAAAACTAAAGCTTTTCTCTTTTTAAACTCATTGTCTCAGGTGTTTTGTCACATGATACAAAACTAACACTGTCCACTTCTATTTATATTTGCAAATTACTGTTATAAAGTTTATCCTAGCCATCTTATTATTTTTGATCTCCATAAGCCTTGTACTTGGAGCTCCATTTTTATTCTCATTGTTTATTTTTACCTACTTTCTTTACTCTTAATCAATTTTGCCAAAGGTTTGTCTATTTTATTAGATTTTAGAAAGAACTAACTTATTGTTTATTGATCTTCTTTATCTTTATTATTTAATTGATTCAGATCTGCCCTTATCTATATTATCTCCTTTCTTCTGCTTTCTTTGAATCTATTCTGTTGCTTTTTTCACTTCACTTACTAATTTTCAGCCTTACTAGTCTTCTTCTATAAGCATATAAAGGCTATATCTCTCTAAATTTTATTTTGGGTACCCCCCCCCAAAACTTATCTATGGCATTGTTATTATCATTCAGTCTGAAGTATTTTAAATTTCCACTACAATTTCTTTTGTGGTCCACCTATTGGAAGTATAATTTTAAATTTCCAAATACACGGCAAGTTTTTTAAAAACTTACCTTTCTATTATTAACTTTTAAATTAATTACATAAGGTAAAAATATTCACTGTGTCATAGTCATTCTCTGAAATCTGAAATGCTTATAACTCATGAATAGTTAATTTTCCTAATATACAAAGGACTCTTACAAATCAAAAACGTAAGACTAAAAACCTAAATTCTATAAATGGGCAGACGACAATGAAGAATCAATATACAGAGAAATAAATCCAAAGGTCTCACAAACATGTAAAAAGAGACCTCTTTTCATCCATAATAAAAGAAATATAGACTATAAGGTATATAACTTCATAACAATTATGGAAAGCAATTCAGTAATAGCTATTAGTAAGTTCATTTCTGGGAATTTCTTTTATAGATACTCACATGTGTGGAAAATAATCTTTACAGAAGGACCTTCATTATATAACAACTATAATGATAAAAGATTAGAAGCAGACATCCATAAGGTACTAGTCAAATTGTTACAACTACATAATAGAATACTAAAGAGCCATAGTTTTTAAAAGGAATGAAAATACTCTGTTATGTACCATGTAGACAATAACCAAAATACATATTAAGTAAAAAATTTAAAGAATGCACCTTATGTAGGAAACAGAGAGTGTTACACACACTTTTGTATGCGCGTGTAACGGTTTGTATATGCACAAAGTCAAGAAACTGATAAAATCAGTTAGTTCTAAAGAGGCTGCAGAATAGAAATGAGAGACATAATTTACTTTATATCTTTTTAAATTATGTATCTTGAGAACATATTTTTTAAAAATAATTTTTTCCTAATTCTTTTTTTTCCCTCTGGTAGTGGGAATGAAGACAAGGACCTCATGCATGCTAGGCATTCTACCACCAAGCTACATCCTAGTCTAAAAACAATTTTCTAATGAGCATGATGAAATAAGGTTGTTTCTTCACGAACATGTCTATCTTCCACTAGAAATAAATATGGAAAATTAACATAGTTCTCATATAGTGTAGCATTATTTCTTTCAGTTAAAAAGGGCTTTGTTTTTAATTGCTGCAAAAGCTTATTGTGAAGTTTTATATAATCACATGATCTAAAAGTTTACCTTTTTCAACTTGAAGTCTTCCAGTGGACTGCATAAATCCAATCCCATTATCTGCCACACACTGATACAGTCCAGAGTCTTCCATTGTAACCCCAGTAATTTTCAGTCCATTTCCTGCAGTTAAATGTCGTGGGGAAGGACGAATAGGCTGTGCATTATGAAACCAGGTAAGGTTAGGTGCTGGGTTCCCACGAACATCACAAGTGAAAAGTACTGTGGCACCCAGAGATACTTTCTGATCTTCCAGTCCCTTAGAAATTGAAGCATGTTCTGAAAATAAAACATGCAAATTAAACTCTACCCCTCAAGATGTATTTTTTATCTCCTTTCTTCTGCTTTCTTTGAATCTATTCTGTTGTATTCTTTATTCACATTCTTCCATCTGCTGTGGTCATCAATAAAAAAGTTAGAAATATATTTTAACTTTCCACTAATAGAATAAACCATATATTACTAATAAGATATTGTCTCCTTTTTTAGATAGATTCACCCACTTAACTTTTCCAATACACACATAGTTTCTAATCCTAGGCTTCTTTTAGCATTTATTTCAGGTGACTAGGTTAAAGGAAAGTAATTGTTTCCCTGTATTTCACACTAAACAAGAGCCAGAAAAGAAAAATCTATTATTCACTTTAAATTCTTTTTATGGTCAAGTCTATTTCGAGGTTAGGTGTATAACAGAGAAGAATAAATAAGTAAATAAGAAAGAAACTTCCTTTAAGAGCCATAAAGTCACTTTGTATTTAGAAAAGTAAACGATTTATCAATATTTGCAGCATATGCCTTAAATAAGTAATTATGCATATTAACCTACTCCCGATTATCACCGCATGTCCATGTGCACACCCATGTGGGGGGTGCAGATAGGTGCTGGAGATGAAACCCAGTGCCTCACATATGGTAAGCCAGTGCTCTACCACTGAGCTACACCCCAGCCCAATCACTGCATCATGCAGCCACTTGCCAAACACTTCCTAAATCCCAGTGTTGTAAACCTACATTAGGCCATGAGTGCTAAGTAAATCACTTGGAAAAAATTTACAAAAACTATATTTACTATGAAATTAATTTTATTTCTGGCTTTCATGTAAATCTGTTTTGAAAATGGAAAACATTCTACTATTACACATGACACTAAGGTAAGTGGCTAGTAGAAAAGAAACAGCTTTGAGATAAAGTATATATGTAGAAATAATGCAAATTTTTTGAGCTCGACATAGGTAAAAGCATGCCAAAAGGGAAAAAAATAATAATAAAATAGGTTGATTTCTTTTTGAGATGCCATTTTCTAGTCAGTACTCTTAGTTGCTACTACAAGATGCCACACAGAGATACACATGATTCTGCAATCTGTATTTGGGGTAAAAATGGGAGTTCATAACCCACTTGAATCTAATGTATGAAATATGATATGTCAAGAGCTTTGTAATGTTTTGAACAACCAATAAAAAATATATATATATTAAAAAAAAAGAATTTTCCATTCCATCAGATTCCAGTTTTCTTTTCTCCAGGTCACAGAGAAGGATGCTCTGGGCTGGGGGTTAGGTTCCCAAGAGCAATCCATGTGAAATGTTCTATGCCACCCAGAAATACAGCCTAATTTAGCAGTCCTTTTGGAAAAAAATGAAGCCTTGTTCTGGCTACTGGTGTGAATATTTCTAGATATTCACTGTTTTAGTTTAGTTCACATATGTCCTGCAAACATCAGATAGACAAGGATAATGTCCTGATTTGGGGGGAAAAATTGAGTGACATCTTACCGAGTACATTAACCACATAAGTGACATGTTTTACGTCGCCAGATTTGTTGCCCACCACACAGGAATAGTTTCCAGAGTCTGCTGGATCAATGCTAGCAGTGGCAAGATGTGAATGTAACCTTCTCCAGTTGCTTCCCGGCACAGCATCCTGCCCATCCTTCAGCCAATACACTTGTGAGGCTGGGACCCCACTCACCACACACTCCAGGGTTACAGAGCTATGAGAAAGGACAGCCAATGCCTGTGGAAGGGTAGGGTGAAGAATGTGAAACCCATCCAAGGCAGGGCCTAGAAAAGGAAGGGAACACAAAATATTATTAGTAAGGATTCACTTCCAATCTCTTCCCTAGGAAAGCTGTGAGCATCCTCACACTGCTACTTAGTTTTCTTTATACAACAACATTCTAATTAGTAGTGAAATCATTTTTAGCTGAGGATTAAAATGAAAAGATTTTTGTGGTCCTTGAGGGCTACTTCTCAATTATACAACTCTGGAAAGGTAGAATTCTCAACAAGTCCAGAAACCACTCTTTTATGATGCTCAGACTACTGATGGTACCTCAACTCAACAGCCACAATCTATGATTTTAATCATAATTTTTAAAAATTGAGTAGAAAGATCTTTTCTTCATGCCGCCCATTCAGCCACCAATGTGATGACCACTGCTATCAAGTAATATTCCTGCTTTTAGTTGTTTTTGTTTGAGCAAAGGGCAAAATTCTCCACACAAATTCACTCTGTCACACTGATCATAACTCCCCTCTAAAAAGTTGCTGTATTTTTTAAAAATATGTATGGTTTGATTCTGTTACACATTATTGCATTTACTTTTTTTTTTTGGGGGGGGGGAATAAGACTTTTTATGATAAAACGAAAGAGACCTGGGGCTTGGGTTGTGGCTCAGCAGTAGAGCATTCGCCTACCATGTGCGAGGCCCTGGGTTCGATCCTCAGCACCACTTTATTTTATAAAATAAAGGTAGGCGTCCAACTACAACTAAAAAATAAATATTAAAAAGAGAGAGAGAGAGAGAGAGAGAGAGAGAGACCTGAAAATGAGCTCTCCTTTCCCAACTTTTTTTGAGCAATACTTTTGAGGACTCTTTCTTTGCTAGTAGCCACTGCTCTCCCAAATACTTACGACTCACAAGGAGCTTTTGGCCAATGGGTTCGACTTTTAATTCATGGGTGACAGGATTATAAACTGCACATTTGTATGATCCCTTGTCCTCTGAGGATACATTCAAAATTTGAAGATTTCCTGATGGAAGAATTATGTAATTCCCTGAAGAAGGAAAGGAATGCAGTTAGTCTTCACTTTCCGAAGACCACCACAGCGCAACTAAAACTAATAAGGGTTTGCAGTTGTGTTTAAGATTTATACAGAAGACTACCAGCAAATAAGCAACCAAGGAAAATTCATTAAATGAAAGAAAAGGAAAGTCAAGGCCAAAAATAAAGAGTTGACAGTACTGGCATAACAAAATTTAATCTATCAGAAACATTTTAACAGATGGTGAATCTGAAAGCACAAGAAGCATATTTAGGCAAAGACACCATGATCACAGCCCTGATGAACCTCTACCTTAAAAGTACTGGCCACATGGTATTTATTCATTGTCTGCCCTTCCCTTTTTTCAATAAATATATATTGAGTTAACTATTTTCTTCCAAACTCAGCAAAGGCACTCATGACACAGCAATAGAGAAAGAGCACAAAGGTCCTGCATGCAACTAGCATTGCAGTAGGGGGTGATGGGTGCAGAGAAAGGAGTACAAAATAAAAAGGAAACAAATATCGAAACAACCCATACCAGGTGTGATAATTCTATAAAGAAAATTGGAGCTGAATAAAGGGTAAAAAGGCACATTATTTTAGAGAGGACCATCTGACTGGTCTTCTCCTAGGAAGTAAAATTGGAGTAGAGACTGGAATGAACTAATGTCTTCATTTCCTCTATTTGACTTCTCAGAGTACAATGTATCTTACCTATTTTCCCAATCACAGTCCCTAGCACACAGAATGCAGTTATGTAAGGAATATTAGTTTTCTGTGTGCTATTAGCTTTTTATAAAAGGACTCACCTGTGGAATGTTTCAGCCATTTCCCCCGGATTTTATAGCGCACTTCAGCTTTAGGATTACTCTCTGGTACTCTGCAGCCAACGAAACCAGTGCTTTTTTCTTCTGCTGTAATAACATGCTTTGTTGAAGAATCAAAGTCACCAAGAACTGAAATAAATAAGTAAATAAAAGAATGAATGAATGCAAACTTGAGTTCTCTTTCCCAAAGGAAGTCTAAAATTTAGAAACATCAGCCACATGGTGTCTCGTGGTGGCTAATCCCAGTCGTGAGGTTAGTGGGAGCTTTTATCTAAAAAAGCAGCTGGGGCAGAGGCGCCTGGTTGAGGGCTGACAGCTAACTCAAGGCACCCTTTTTGCAGAAGTTGCTGCTTTTAGGGGACTATAAGAAAAACAAACTGCTCCTAAAAAACCAGGGAGAACTATAAAGCATAATTATCCCCATTCTATAAAGATAAATCCTTTTCAATGCAGGCCCTCAGCAAAGCTCACTTTCCCGGTTTGTAAATGCTCACAGTGCAATAAAATGGCCTCTGGGGATGACCACAGGACATCAAAAAGCAAAGCAGTATGTTGTCTCAGTTATCTGAATATACCAATTCGATCTCAATTCTTTTCAATTTAAGCTCTCTACAGACGGAGGCTGCCCGGAAAGGTTCTTTATTATCTCAGTGCATAGGGAAGTCAGCAGCCTGCCACTAAAACCCAACCCTCCAGTGTGTGTCTTGGAGCTGTCCATGGGTCACAGCTCTATAAAAACATTTACTCTTCTCAGTTATGACAAACTCACTACTCCTGGGGAATCCAGATTTGTTCTGTAAATAGGGGTGCCCTTACAAAGACGTTTTCCATTACTGGAAGCCATCACCATTTAAAAGGCAGATGGCTCAAACTTACTAAGAAAAACCACGCATTCCAGATTTTCCATAAGTTCAATACTCCACATTCCTTTCTTTACAGTCAGTTATTTTTTCCTGCTTCTTTAGCCTGGTTTCAATTAAAGTAATTAAAATCACCCAGTAATGAAGGCAAATAAAACAATTAGATTCAAAAAAAGATAAAGGACTGCATGAAATAAATCAGCATCAAAAAAGACAACAGCTTTGTTATTATTGATATTATTTAAGGAATCACAAAGAAATTGTTCAGAATTCACATTAGAAAACTCTCCTAACTCTGTAACTTAAAAAAAAAAAAAATCATTTCCATACCATTGCTACAGATGAAGATACAAGGCTGGGCTACAGAGGGCCAAGTACATTTCCCCAAGATATTCATGTGGTGAAGTTAAAGTTGGGATAAGACTTCTACATATCTCACACCAAAGCCCATGTCCTTCCCGCTATTCAAAAATGCCAATACTAACAGTAGTTTCAAGAAAACCCATAGATAATAAACCAGACTGAACTCACCTGCAGGGGATATTGTTGCAGGGCCACTTAGAACTGCACCGATGCTATTGTTGGCAATGCACTGGTAGTAACCCGAAAGGGAGGGGTTGAGAGAAAGGATTGTCAATGTCCCCTGGTGAATCTTAATCTGTTCCATGTTTCTATCCAAATGTTTTCCATTATGCAACCATGAGATGTGAGCAGTCACGGGTTTAGCAGAACAACGTAGTACCACAGGTCTACCAAACTTCTGGACCTCAGAGAGAGGCTCAGAAATAAAATAAGGTGCCAAGTCTATGAGGGAATATTCCCCATGAGGAAAGGGGTAAACAGGAAGGGGAAGAAGGAGAGGGAAGAGCAGAGAGAAAGAAGAGCACATTAACACATGTCATATGAATCTATAACTAAGGCAACCTCTAATCTATATATGTGGCGGTTCTTGATGCTTGCAAAAAAGTTCTAGCAAAATTCTCATACAACTTTCTTTTGGAAGAAAAAAAGAGTGAGCAATGTTAGCCTAGGACTTCACAATTTAGGTAGAACAGACAAGAATGCTTATGGTATAAATCAGATATAACACCAATTGCATTAATAAGAAATAGCAAACCACTCTTAACAAAATGGCTTGTAAGAAATGGAAGTAAAAAAGCTGAAGAAGTGAAGATGATTTTCAAAATTAATAGAGTTCTCTCTAATTTTACTAATAGCATTTGACCTATCAGAGCAAGTCACTCCACAAATAATGGCATGGTACTTCTTAACTTCTTTATTATTTTAATATAAAATATTGTTTAACTTTTTTTAAAAAAAATTTTTAGTTGTAGTTGAACACAATACCTTTATTTATTAATTTATTTTTATGTGTTGCTGATGCTTGAACCCAGCGCGTTACATGTGCTAGGCAAGTGCTCTACTACTGAGCCATCACCCCAGCCCCTATGTATTAACTTTTAAGAAAACAAAATTGGGGGAGTCACAAATGAAATACAAATTTTACTCTTTCTTGAATATAAGGCTTAACATTTTTACTTGGTGTTTGAAATAGCTTAATCTATCATACTAATTCCTTAAGGAACGTGGGTGGGGATGTGGTTTTTATACTAAAATATCAATATAGATCCTCCTCCCTACCTCCATTCCTCCCAAAACAGGAAGAGACGCATGAATATTGTATCTAATAGAATAAAATACTTAAAAGGGAAAAAAAAATCAACCAATTGCTGGCTCTTCTTTTATAGAATATTTAATCAGAAATGAAAATTAAATGAAGTGCCTCTCTTGGCTAAAGCTGGGGTGGCTGTTTAGCAAAACATAAACAGAAATGAAATCACTAAATCAATTTTCACTTGTACATCCAATATAGTTACACAGCAATTTTAATAAATAAATATTTTAATAAATAATAAATATTACTCAGTGAGTAGACATCACTATATTTGTACATTTTTACTATTCACCTTTATATATGTCCAAAATAGAGAAAGGAGTGTAGTCCACGTATCTGACTTGGGGCTTGCATACATTTAACAATAAACACATTTAAGCTTTTCAGTAACTCAAAGAAGTAAACAATAAACTAGGCGAGATCCTAGAGGGAGTGGCACACCTGGGATTTGAACCAGGTTCTCTCACTCCAATTTGAACAATATACCATACTGATTCTAAAACTTCTCTTTGGTGGTGGGTAGTCAGTATTTATTCCTGTCATCATTACCAAATTCAGAAATTTTTAACATAACCCCTTACTGAGAAAATCATAATAGAAAATATTTGAGGGGTGGGTACTGGGGATTGAACTCAGGGTCGCTCAATCACTGAACCTTATCCCTAGCCCGTTTTATTCTTTATTTTGGACAGAGTTTCACTAAGTTGCATGGGGCCTCACTAAGTTGCTGAACCTGTCCTCAAACTTGTGATCCTCCTTCCTCAGCCTCCAAAGCCAATGGAATTACAGATGTGTGCCACCACACTGGGCTAGAAAATATATTTAAAACAATAAAAGGAACAAATGCAAGGACAAAAATGGGAAGGCCTGCTAATGCCCAAAGCACTACTAGGAGATCCTCAAATTGCTTCATTAATCAAGTTTTTAAGTCAGATAGCTGGTCAAGCAAATCTTAGGAACACCTTTAGAAACTGCTATTATTGGCAAAACACTTAAGCTGAAATTTTTTTAATAGGATTAAAATGAGGAAAGACTTCAGCTCAAACCCCACCATTCTTATCTTACCTGAACTCACAGAAGAACACAGAATCAAAAGAATAACATACAGCAGTGTCCATAAGGGTCCAAGATCTGGATGCATGGCGTCTGATTCCAGAAGTAGGCAGGAAGTCTGTGGAGAACACCCAGGCCTTGGCTCACTAGAAAGCATTCAAAAAGGAAAAAAAAAAAAAATCTAAGCCACAAAAATCAATGAAATCTTTCATCTGAACAACCAGAGTTGTGAGCATGATGACTGCCTTCTACGTGAAAAGTTCTGTAGTGAGTATGTCAAATCCCAGGCACTTAATGACCCACGCCTTCCCAGTTCACAAACATATCCCTAGATACTAAATTAGTTAAGTTTTGCTCATTCTTCCAAGGTACTAGAACACCTTTTATTACAGAGAACTAGTCATTCTGAATAAGATTTTCTATTTTTACACATGCTTTTCATTTTTACATCTCACAAGCATCTAAACTCAACACAAACAACATGTATTCCTCCTTTACATTCCCCCAAATAGTGACAGAAATAACAAAGCCATAGCTAACACTTACACTGAGTTACCATACGCCAATCCCATTTCAGTGCTTCTAATGCACTAATTTAATCTTCACAAGAACTCTATGACATAGTTCCTACTGGTTTTCTTCCCTTTTTCAGATGGAGACTCAGGCTCATGGACTCTTCAGAGGGAATACCAAATACAGACCTGTGTTGGGACTTAACTTGGCACTCTGTGTTGAGAGTAGAATGAGCCAGGAAGAAAGAAGTAAGAGATGAAAGCAGAGAGGAGGGCCAGGCAAGATCCTACCCAATCTTGAAGATCTTGATAAAGATTTGAGGACTTATTGTAAATGTATTAGCAAGCCCTTAGAGAACTGAAAGAAGCAAAGGGATATGATCTCATTTATGTTTTAAAAAGATCACCAGCTGGTTGGAACCTGGCACAGTGGTGTGTGCCTGTAATCCCAGAGACTTAGGAACCTGAGGCAGGAGGATCATGAATTCAAAACCAGCCTCAGTAAAAGTGAGATGCTAAGCAACTCAGTGAGACCCTGTCTCTAAATTATATTAAATACAAAATAGGGCTGATATGTAGCTCAGTGGTCAAGTGCCCCTTAGTTCAAACCCCAGTACCAAAAGAAAAAAAAAAAAAAAAAAAGATCGCCAGCTGGTGGAGAATACAAGGAAATGTATACAGGCATGAAGAGAAAGAGCAATCAAGAGACCCTGAAATTCCACAGGAGACAGATAAGGGCACTGAGGGTTAGACCAGAGTCATCAACTATGCCAGTGGTGAAAAGCAAGTGAATTCAGAATGTTGTTCCAAAGGGCAGAACCAACAATACTTGCTGAGGCAAGGATATGAAGTGTGAGATAAAGAGATGTGTCAAGGACAACTCTCAGATTAGGTGTGAGAGAATAATAGTAGCCCTGTTTACTGAACTAGGGAAGATTAGAGAGTGGGAGACAAAGTGAAGTGGAGGAGAGCCAGCATTCCTGTTTGGCCAAGGTAAGTTTGAGATATCTACTAGATGTCAAAGTACCACTGTCAGATCAACAGGTACACCAATGAGCACGGAGTTGTGGGGGAAAATCAGATCTGAAAATGCAGATTTTAGATGTACGGAAGTTGTGGAAGATGAGCTCTAAAGAAAACATGATTAGAGGATAAAGGAGATACCATGTAAGAGTCTCGGGATACTCCAACCTTTAGAGACTGCATAGAGAAGGAAGAAGTAATAGAGACGGAACAGATATTGTCAATAAAATGGGAAGAAATCCAGGAGAACGTTGTGTTCAGGGAGAAAAATTACAACATTTCTATAAGAGAGTGGTCATCTATCTCAAACATATATGAGAACCAAAACAAGGTGAGATTCCAGGGGAAAGGCATGATGAGCATCACAGGTGATATCATCAAGAGCAGTTTTGCACAGACCGAAGTCTGAGGGTGGGGTCTGGACAGAATGGGAAGAGAGGAAATGTATAGAGCAGGCAGGGACAGCTCTACAAGGGCTTTGTATGCCAGATGGCAGAAAAACAGGGAGAAAGGCTAGCAATGGAAAGCAATCAGGGGAAGGTTTTTGAATACAGAAATAGTATAGCACATTTAGCAAAACTTTAAAAAGTTTCAACAAGCCCCACACTGGCTAGAATATGGGGACAAATAGCTATCATATACTGTTTGTGGCAATAAAATCTGTAAGTTCTTTCTGGAGGCAATTGGGCAACATGTATCAAAATCATTTATCTATGCAACAAATGTTTACAGAATATTTACTGTATGTCACGCACTATCTCAGGAGCTGAGGATAGATAGAACCATTTTTACCTCATAAATAAAAATAATTAATACCAACAAAATTTATACCTTATGTGTTAGTGGGAAAAAATGGACAAGAAGAGAATAGATAAAATTAGTTAAATTAACAATGTCCATGCATCCTCCAAATATGGCTAATTCTTTCTCCTTTTTTGAAGGCAAGAATTTGACATCATATTCAATATGTAAAATTCTAATGCCTAGAATAAAGTAAGCACCCCATAAATAAAATGTTTCTTAAAATGGAGGGAATACCTTAACATAATGTAATTCCCACATGAACTTTAAAGAGTAGTATATAATGAAAACTATCATCTCATCTGGATTTAGCATACTTAGCTATATTTTTTATTTCTATATTCATTTATTTATCTATATAAATTTTGAACCAAATCAGCAAAAGTACATTAAATACCTACTATGTATATGCCAGGCACTATGCTAGACTAGATTATTGTGTCTGCAAATTCAATTCCATGCTACTGCTTGGCCAGAGATGGACACAGAACCTATGACTATGGAAAACAACAAAATGCAATGGCTATGCCACATTGATGACATTTTAGAAATGAGATTTTTACATGCATATTCACTTATGCAAAGGTTTTCATCTTAACCATGGATAATTCTGAGTAATAATGCAAAGCAAGGCACCTCAGGCTTTTAGTAAGTGAAACAGTACCTCCCAGAATCTGTTAAGCTTCTCTATGCCAGGTATTTCAAAATCTAAAAGCTGCAAACTCAAGTTTATCTAGGCCACTGATAGGAGGTCATGGACTGCCTTTCAATTGCTTTCATGTTGACCACTTTTAAAAAGTGGAAAAGGACATATCAACACCACTCATCGGCAGAAGGGTCCAGCTGTGTGAAAACTTTCTGGTTTATTTGAACTCTCACTTGGTTCAAGGGAAGAACTGACATGCCACTGGTAGGCAGTCAAGGCAAAGTAAACATTCAAATAACTTGTTAACAGGAGACACTCTCCTGGAAGAATGTGGACAGGAGGGTTAATTCTTTCTTTTGCCAAATCTTTCTTCAACTATTTATTTACTAAAAGGCAGTGAAACAAATTTCAGAGTCAACCTTAATCCTGGCACATGACCTATTTCATAGCTGTCCTTTGAAGTTCCACAGTTCATTACTGCTACCTAAATATGATCACACAGGAATCTCCTTTATTAAGTCTCTCTCTCTACTGGGTTACTCTTAATATGTTCTCAATTGCTTTGGGAAGTTGGAAATAAAACAAAAGATGTTTATTAAATATTTGCTGACTTGGCTTTATTTATCCATAGCAAGCTTGCTCAGTTTGTTAGAACTGTAACAAGAGAACAAAAAGTTGGATTCTGTTGTTACACAGGTCAGGTAGCTTGAAATTATATTTAATAGCTACCAACAGAATCTCAGATACACCACCAATAAACATCACTAATTACACAGGTGATAAAAGTACAAAACAGAGTAGATCCATTAGCATTATTGAAAAATCACTCAATGCCATCTCATTTTCTAGAGTACTATCTTTTTCAAAGGAGGAAATGCTTAATGAGCTATGTGACTAGTAAGTTATTAAGAAAACCAAAAATACATATACATATAATGTTCCCTGAACTCTCTGGCAAATGAACATTTTTGACAAAGTCTACCACAAATAAACAAAACTCCTGCCATCTTACATACAGGTCAGTGGCCTTAACATATATATATCATCTCTCTCACCATAAAAATTGACCTTGAGGACAAATCAGCCCTCCTTTCCTTAGCCCAGTTGCTATCCCACCTTCTCTTACTCTCTTTTCTGATAGAGAAATTGTGACCAGTAGAGAAAAGGCCTCTGGGAAGAGTCCACCAGGCAACTCCACTTTTACAACACCTACTGAAAGTTGTTTGACCTCTGTCCTAGCATTCAGGCATTTAAATGTTTTCATGTGAAAATTTTAAGACACAATTATGACTTAAATCATATTAGATAGAGTAGAAGTCTGACTGAAATCATACTGTCAATAGAACTTTTTTTTCATTTTTTTATTAGTTGCTCAAAACATTACAATGATCTTGACATATCATACATTTGATTCAAATGGGGTACGTAATCTTATTTTTTCAGAACTGTTTTTTTTAAAAGCACTCAGTGTTGGTGTTAATATAATGCCTATTATCTTAAATAAGCCATTCAAGGTTTTCTTCCACATATGTGACAGTGTATATGTTACTACAAATACTCACTGATCAAAAAAACAAAACAAACAAACAAAAACCCCTTATACATTCAGCACAGTGTGGAAAATACATAAAGATATGAAAAGGAAAGTAAACATGACCATCCTACCTGCAGAAAACAAAACAATATTTTGATGTGCTTCTAATTCTTTTCATGTATGTGTACATTTGTGTAAGATCACAACATATGCGACATCTTAAACCCTTTTAATAATGATCATTTTTCCTTATTAAAATCTTTCATGAACATTATTTGTAACATTTGCAGATACTCTATTGAATAGATGTATTTGTGTGTATATATGCACCTTTTTTGCTTTTTCACTATTACGGATAACGCTGTAATGCCTATTGTTGTTCATAAATCTTGAGCCTCTCTTTTAATTATCTCCTTTGGATTGATTTTTAGAAATGGAATTACCGGGTCAAGGAGTACAAACTTTTTGAAGACTTTTAATACACAGCATCAAGTTGTTTTCCAAAAGGAAGGCACCAGTATATAACCGTATCCCCATTAATCCCCAGCAAGCCATCAGCACATGAAGGAAATCCCTCCATCAGCACATGGTGTAGATCCTCCCATTGCGGTAAGTGAAATGTGGACATAAAACATGACTTTAAGCAATCAATTAAAATATTTCATAGAGCATGAGGCAACTTCACTAATCTATTAGGGATTTTTCTACCAATGTTTTAAACTTACATAAATGTAACCGCAAAAAGAAAGAAACGCTACAGGCCATATTTATCAAACCTCTTCAATCTCTAACTTTCCAATGACAAAAAAACACCATGGACAGAAAAAAAAAAAAGTCTCTGCTTTTTACGCAAAATCCATTGCAAAGTAGGATAAGGAGTTACTCACTGTTGTTATGCCATGTGGTTTTAATTTATAACATGTATTTCTCTAAAAATAAATTTGTATGCAAAAACTGCTGACAATTTATGGGAAAATCTGCTGGCATTCAAAAAATAAATTGCCATTCATTTCAAAACCGTATTCTCTCTTCCCTACTGATTCTCTTATCCATGTAATATATATATAGAGACTTCTATTTACTTAACTTTTAGAGGTAATGAAATAATTCAAGGGGTTGGATTTTAAATTGTATTGAATTCCTATGTGAAGAACAGAACTGTTAAAGCTCATCTAACTCACTAGCCTTAGAAGGAACTGTCATGACCATAAGAAAGTCCTTCTATCTCCTTATCTTCAGATCAAATTAGTGGCCAACATGATTCCATCTTTCCTACTGCAGTTCTGATGTGTCTCAGAAAATGATTAGTAGTCACTTTGCTCCCAGGAAAGCCCATGGTAGTCCAGTCTTTCAGGAAAAAGATTATAGGGTACCAAAACAAAACAAAACAAAAATGGAGCAGCTAAATATTAAACCCACAGATCAGAACAGGACAATTTTTTCCTCCATGCTACAGAAATGTTTGGAGGGCTCCCCAATCCTGTCTGGCAGAGTGCTGCTCCTTGAATCCTGAGGTTACTAAGAAGAGCTGGCATACCCTAAATTACAGAGCTTTATGCCTCTCCATCCCATGTATGTAGAAGTTGTTGTGTGTAACAAACCATATTTTATATGCTATCTCAGGTTTAGGAGCATTTCTGCTGGCAAAGGGAAGCAAAAGGTATGTCTCGTCTTAGAATAAGAAAGGAAATACTTCCCTAAAGTTTACTTAACTTATTGTTCAGGTTGTGAACTTACTGCTTTTATAACCCCTCTTCAACATGCTGCCAGAATAATCCTTTGGGAAAAGTCTTTCCTGAATTTTTAGATTTGATTACTTTGTTTTTGAAGCATCGCCTTTGCTTTCCTAAGAACAATCAAGGCTGTCTTTCTGAATTTCTCCTCCTCCTCCTTTTTCTTCCCTCCACGTTTAGGGAATAACTTTGGTAAATCTGTGAACAAAAACTTGGCTTTGGGATCAGTGTAGTTATTCGAAATAGGAAATTCTTTATTCTGCATGAAACATGGTGATTTCTTTCTTTTCAGAAAAGGAGTGATTCCTATTTTCAAACCATCTATTTTAAAACATGCTATTTATCAACTGTTGAGGAAAAATGAGTTTTCTGCTGTAACTAAAAACTAAAATATGTCTACTTAAAAATTTCTTGATTATGTGCAATCAAGATTAACTCAGCACAGTTTCAGTTAGAGAAACTGAATACACTTTTTTTTTAACACATGGAACTACCTGAACCTTCCTCACATGCAACTTTCAGCCTGGAAATTTTAAGTAATTTAGCTAAGAAGTTAACATTATTTCCTACTCAAACTTCTCAAGGACCCCTATTCTTTTAAAGGAGTAGTCTTTCAATCAATTCATTCAAGACCTAGAACATCTACTCCAGTAAAATCCTGTGAGGGGTATAAAGATGAGGGAGGAATAATTTCTGAAGGTTACTAAGAAGAGCTCAAGGAAATTGCAGCTCAAATGAAAAAAAAAAGTGGCAGGGGAGTGCATGAACATGATTAACTCCGGAATAAAGAAAAATGCTTTAAGTCCAGTGAAAGAGTACAAAGTATTAAAAGATTTCAAAGCAGAAGAATTCACCTTTGTTGCAATTTTTTTTTTTTTTTTTTTTTGGTATGGGGGATTGAAACCAGGGGTGCTTAACTATTCAGCATCAGCCCCAGACCTTTTTATTTTTTGAGACAGGGTCTCACTAAGTTGCTTAGGGCCTCGCTAAGCTGCTGAGGCTATCCTCAAACTTGCAATCCTCCTGCCTCAGCCTCCTGAGCCTCTGGGACTACAAGAATGCACCACTGCTTCCAGATCAATGCAACAAATTCTAGGTGCATGCCTACTATATGTCACACACAGTGCAATCCTGGGAACCCTGAACAAATGAGACACTGCATGGGGTTTAGCATCAGGGGAAAGAAAGTAACAAGCACAGACAGAATTACAGTCCAGATTTAGGGTACATGGCAACTATTCAGATAGCAACATTTTGCCACAGAGGCTGTTGAAAAGTGATTCCCCTGTTTGGATGGCTTCTTTTCATTCAGTATAACAACTTTTCAATAAGAAACTAAAGAAAAACACTCTAGAGAGTGGTACTTTGATATTACAACTTCAGGCAAAAATACACTCATCACTTTATATGACACCATGGTTTTTATAGTCAGGAAGCATCATGTAGAAAAAATTTGACTACATGCCACATTTGGATGGCCCCAAAAGAGGGAGCTTTGTGGACAGATGCCAAATAAAAGGAAGGACAGGGAGAATTTTTTCCTAGTCTTCTGACTATGGTGGTCCACAGGTCATGAAATACTCTCATGTTTCACTGTTATTGTGCTATAAGGTGTTTTTCTCTATTGTAACTTTAAGTGAAGTCTGAAAGTGAGACAGTTGAGTGCCTTAAAAAGATTTCCTATCTAAAACTTTGTCTTGACTCTCCACCCCCTTGGAAGAATCTACTTACCATCCCCTCTTCATAGCCACTGTCCTTAGTCTTCTCTTCCTCCTTTGACAAGTATAATTAACTTAGTGCACTTTATTTAAGAACAAAGATTTTTGAGGGTTTTTTTTTTTTTGGGGGGGGGGCAATAACCAGGGATTAAACTCAGGGGTACTCAACCACTGAGCCACAACTCCAGCCCAATTTTGTATTTTATTAGAGACAGGGTCTCACTGAGTTGCTTAGCACCTTGCTTTTACTGAGTCTGGCTCTGAACTCAAAATCCTCCTGTCTCAGCTTCCCCTCCCTGTGAAAACTGGCTATCTTGGATTGGGATAGTACATATCATGATTTTTTTTCCAGCAAATCAATGAACACTGTAAAGCACTTGCCTAGAATTCATAAGATCCTGGGTTGGATCTCCAGCACCAAAAACAAACAAACAAAAATCAACATACATCATTTTCATTAAGAGGCAGAGCTATTAGGAAATAAAGGTTTTCAGGGATTAAAGCAGTTAAGTGAGGGAGGGAGGGGTGAGCCACAGAATAAAGCAAGTACAGATGCTATAGGAAAAATGGAAGACTCACCCAACCTGTATCTGGGGTTAAAGACTTCTTAAGGAAGTCTTATGATGAGGTGAAATCAGATGAATAAATTTGGGAGATGGGTGCAGGGAAGGAGTAAGACAAATAGAAAAGAGAGATTCTAAGCAAAAGAAACAGTGTGTTTGTAGCATCCGGGGTACAGAAAGCAAGGAAGTATGGGCTGGAAAAAAAGAGCAAGAACAAGAGGTAAGACTACAGGTGGGTAGAAACTAGAGCATAAAGAACAACATAAATCATTTTAAGGTGTGCAGTTTTACCTGAAAGAGAAAGACAAGCTTTTTGGCAGGCAAGAACATGCTCAGACGTGTACCTTTGAAAAACCATCTTCACTGCAATGTAGAGAATGGCTGAAGATAAGTTAGAAGACTCTTGTGAGAGGGACCAGAAACCTGGACTAAAGGAATGTCAAGGATAAATTCAAAAGATTTTTTTTTCTAATTCAAGACATGGACATATAAATGGACAGAATTTAGATACTGAATGATTTGGACTGGGAAAGAGCACCCCACTTAGACACGATTGGAATGCATTCACCTCTCCATTTTTTTGTTTCCTCTCTGCTTTGACTATAAGGAGTTGAGGCTGCTATTCAGATTTCTGACTTGGACCAGTGAGTGAGTGGATGATATCCATTTACTAAGACAAGGAACACATGAGGAGCAGCGGGGTCATTCATGGTTGCTGTGTGGAGAGTGTCAGAGGGGACGGCTCTTGTACCTGAAGGTGTGGAGAGATCTGGAAGGCCAGCAGAAAGACACTCGAAGATCTCAACAAATTTGGATGATAGATGGAAATTTTGGGGAACAACAGCAACCAAACATATCTGCTGACCTAAATGGAGGAGGAAGGCTCAAGCTGAATCCTAAAAAATCACCATATTTAAAGGAATAGGAACTACTTATTCAAAATTAGCCACACTATCAATACTATTGGTGAAAAATTTTAAGAACAAAAAGGAAAAGACAAAAACTGTTAATGCAGGGATGGGATCAAACATAGAAATGTCAATGGATTTCACACTGATATGCCTTTCAAAGGTACTGTGGTCTAGGGTAATCAGACATGTTCCCAAACCGTTCACTCCGTAGTGATGACTAGACTTTGATCAGTGACAGACTTCATGCTGTCCACATGGGGTCTCCTAAAATGAGAGTAACAGCTGGCACACATCCTTCATTGATTTTACAGAAGGGTGGAGGGCAAGGAAAAAAGAAGCAAAGAAAAGTGCTAACGTTACTTGCAGGAAATAAACTATCTAAGAGCATGTGATTCTCTGGGGGTCATGCAGGTTCTATTAAAAACTGAAGAATCCCTTAAAGCACTCATGTGAAATTGACAATGATGCATTCATTGACCTGCCACACAGCTCTGAGTCAGTAGGAGGAATATATAAATCTTATAAAGGAGAGCTGCAGAATACCAAAACCGAGGTCCACCCTCAATAGCTGATAAGGAGTCTTTTCTTGTGAGGAAAGCTCTCTTTATTTGAAATTCAGACAGTATCTATTTTATGAACACTTATTCATGATGCCATCCTTCAGATCAATTTATTTTTTAAAAAGTTGGCACCTACAGACTTTACAGCCCTTCCCCCACTTCTTCCTGAGTCTCAGTAGAGTCAGCCAAGCATACAAACTATCTGCTCCCTGCAAATGCATTTCCTTTCACTGTGGACCACCAAAAGTAGAAGGGGAAAATGGAAGTGACTCGGAGTTATGGCACCAAAAAGGCCAAATGAGCAAAGAAATAATCAACTCCACATGAGCCACTTCAGCACCAACACAATGAAAAGGGCCTACGACTAACCCCAGGAAAGGTCATGAGGATCAAGGGTCACAGTAGAAAAAGGCAACAGCGAGGGGCTGGCAGCTGCAAACCTGAATCAATGTGGTACTAATTACACCCAAAGAGAGGGCCTGTGAGCTGAGCTAGGTTCTACTCACAATATCTGGGTGTTTTTTAAAGAGGGCAAGTCAAGTTTTCTGTTCCACTCTTTCTAACAGACTATTTCTCCTTGCCTCTAGAGCACACACACACAAAAAAAAAAAAACCAGAGTTGTGGAGATAATAATTCTAGCATCCAGTGAATTATATAGGAGCCTTACAAATATTTAAAAACATAGCTGCATACAGATGGTTAAAATGCTAAAATGTCTTAGCATTTGAGAGAGATTATTGAAAAGATAAAATACAGTAAAGTGCAAGGGGATTACTTGGCAAGTAAGTAGGGAGTCAATACTTGCTGCAAATGCAACATTCAGTGGATATTCAAGTTTGTTGCTGGCACTGACTTCTGGTAAAAAATAACAGAGTTATGGTAACCACAAAACAAATGCTAAAAGCAAAATTTTTAAGTTTGCTAAGAACTAGCTAAACTTGAGCAGACTTTTCAAAGATGCCATCAGACACTTGACTCCAACCTTTTTGATGAGGAGGAATTTGGAAGCGTTTGAAAAAGAGTTGTATATACATGTTAGGTAACATAATTAATACAGTTGTTTAAAAGTCCAGTGCTCTGCTTAGACCAAATGATGCACTGGAACAACAACATAAGTAGAGGGTTTTCCCTGGCAGTTACAAAAGACTCACCCTCATGGAATTTAGTTTAGTTTAGATTTCATTTTAATAACAAAGGGGGAAAAGCCCCAATATGAAACTAATGTCCATGAAATACATTCTAATATATACAGTCAAGCATTTAAGAAAGAGCAAACAAGAAAAAAATTGAAATTATTGAAAAAAGTATTTTTGCTATAAATAAACTTGAATCAATGCCAGTTTAATACTAGATCCCTGTAACAGTAACTTATGTAACCTAGCTTCCTAGAGATCTGGAACATTCAGATAGTAGTTTCCAGGTAACCTATTCCATCCTTAAAGTTAGAAAAAATAACTGAAGAAGGCTAGATTTCTCAAGAACCTTCACCTTGTTCAAATTGATGATGGGAATTAGGTCAGAAACAGCTTTATCTAATCTGTCACACTATCATGGAAGAGTGGCTGTGCATTGATAATGGGACTCTCCAGGCACATTCAAAAGTTGACATACAAGTCAATCGCAGATTACTATGTAGTCAGTACATACTTGGCACAAATTGATAGGTTCAAACATAAGTAAAAACACACAATGACCTATACAAGAAACTCACACCCCAGAAAAACCTAAAATCAGTGATACGCAGTTAAAACCAAAGTAACAATCAGGACACAATGTCCTCTTGAAAAAAGATGAAGATAGAAAAACAAGTCAATTAAGATCACAATATCTTTGTAAACACACAGCACAATACAGCATGAAGAGCCTGAGAAGTTGTCTTTGGCATTAGGTCCTGCCTGTCTACCAGAAATGAAGCAAAGTTTGCTAGAACAACTCCATTAGGCTGAGCCTGTATCAAGCAGCAGCCACTGCACTGTAACATTACACTGGGCAATAGCAAATTAGACGGTCAAAAGAAATAACTTGAGCACACTGAGATAGAAATGTGCACATATACACCTATGAAACACATGCACTGGAAAAACCATAGCAGCATACAGACCAACCTGGAAGACAGATAACTTATTCCAATGATGCATCTCGGAGCAAAATTTTTTTGAAAAAAAAAATCCTTTGTTAACTATTTTCAGTACTAATGTATAAACCAGGTATAAAAATCATTCTCATTATGATTATACTTGATTTTTAATTCTATATAGTGTTAGCCCCAACATAAAGACCCAATTTATTCACTAATGGATGTGTGTGTGTGTGTGTGTGTATTGTGGTTTTTTTGTACTGGGCATTGAACACAGTGGTGCTTAACAACTGAGCCACACACTCCCAGACCTTTTTTTAAATATGTTATTAGAGACAGGGCCTCACTGAGTTGCTAAGTGCCTTGCTAAGTTGCTGAGACTGGCTTTGAACTCATGATTCTTCTGCCTCAGCCTCCTGAGCCGCTAGGATTACAGGCATGTGTCACTGCGCCCGGCTTCATTAATAGTTATATTTTTTTAATAAAAAATTTTAAAAATGTACCATAAACAATAAATGCTAAAAGAACACCAAATTTCTTGGCAAAATAACAGCAATGTGAGACTAAATACAGAGTTTTCCAAGGTAACTGACTTCTTTAATGACACAATTTTGAAAGTTTTTATATTCCACTACACTCGTATTTCATACTTACACAATTATAGTCATGGTCTACAATTATAAGATACACCTTTACATGTTGATATATGTAAATATCCTTGTAGGTTCTGACTCTTCTTGGAAAGATTTGCCTTTGTTGACTTCCACACACAATATGAGGATTTTCTGTTTTGGTTCATTTTGGGGAGTTTAAAAAAAAAAAAAAAAATTACAACCTTATCCATCAGATGGCTAATGTGAGTCTGAGAATTTTAACAAAGCTGAGGGTTGGCTCCTGAGCTTTTCCTGAGATTTCTTCATTCAACCCACTTTCTAAGGACTAGTATGAGAAGGAGGTTGCAATCTGCAACCTAAAACCACAAAAATGTATGGAGAGCTCTTTCCATTTTCTGCTGCTATAACAGAATACAAGAGACTAGCTAACTTACGAAAAACAGACTTATTTGTCTCAAAGTTATGGGGGCTAGAAAGTCCAAGACCATGGTACTGGCATCTCACAAGAACCTTTGTGCTGTATCATCCCATGTTAGCAGGGCAAGAGAGCATAAAACAAGAGATCAACCTTGCTTTTATCAGGAATTCAGGCCCACCATAACTAACCCACTCCCATGAAGGCAATATTAATTTATTCCTGAGGGTAAAGCATTCATGGACTAGTCACCTGTCAAAAGTCCCATCTCTCTACATTGTTGTACTAGGGATTTGTGTCCCCCAAAGTTCCCAGCACATGAACTTTGGGTGATACATTCAAGCCATATTCAAGGTACTTGGGGAAAAATGATGGGAGAGGGGTAGATAAAGTAGAATAATGAAATAGAAACCTTGCCCTCATTTCCTAAAATCCTAAATCTCTGACATCTTTAACTCTTGTTAACGCTAAGAATTATGAACCTTTTGCTACCAAAAAAAAAAAATCAAAAGGAAGAGCATCTCGTTTTTAAAAATAATTTACTTAAAATCAAATTATTAGTTAGATCTAAATTGATAATTTCTTTTCCTCAAGAATGTTACTCAGAACATTAACTAACCCACCATGGCATAATCTGTCTCTAAGGGGAAAAAAAATCCCCACAATTTTTTTCAGTTTTAGAATTCTATGACAAACATTTTACAACTGCTATGTTTAAAATAAAAAGAAAAGAAAAAAAAACTTTAAAAGTTTGGGTATAGCTCTTACACTATAGTTTTGCCTCATCTTTGGCAGACTCCCAAAACTGCACTAATGAAAGAAGAAAGGAGAGGAAACAGCAAAGGTATCCCAAAACAACAAAACTTCAGCTCTAAAAAAAGTTCAGGCTGGCATGGTGGAGCACGCCTATAATCCCAGCGACTCTGAGGCTGAGACAGGAGAATTGCATGTTCAAAGTCAGCCTCAACAAAAGCAAGGCACTAAGCAACTCAGTGAGACCCTGTAGCTAAATACAATATAAAATAGGGCTGGAGATGTGGCTCAGTGGTCAAGTAGCCCTGAGTTCAATCCCAGGTACCAAAAAAAAAACCCAAAAAAGTTCAGCCCTTCGGTGTTTAAGTGAGAAAGACTGTTATGTGCTGACTTAAAAAAGTAGTAGGAGATGTGAAGTTAACAGTTCTACTGGAATCACTTGGAAAGGCAGTTCCTACACTTTATATTCAGGCAAAAAAAAAAAAAACAGGAGGAATTTATCTAGTAAATTTTCTTGCTTTGTGCAAGTGACATCCACCAATTTACAATCAAACTATCAGTGAGGTATTCACAGAATTCTGGAACACTGTCAGAAATACACATACAATGGAAAATGGGTATTCTCATTAAGATTCAGCACTTATCTTTTAAAAGAATTATTGCTGACAAACAAATCACATAACCAATTTGAAAACTACTTAGATGGAAAAGGGGAGGTTGGATTTGAATAGTGAACACTACATAAATGAATGGAAATACGGAGAATCCCATTAATAGGTATCATACATGCTAATAAAAATTTTAATAAATTATTTTCAAAATTGACGGAAAAAGAAAGAGAGAGAGAATAAAGGAGAAGAGAGAGAGAGAGAGAGAGAGAGAGAGAGAGAGAGAGAGAGAACTTAGGTATCAAGCTTTCCAAGAATATATGTTTTAAAACATTGCATCACTCCACATAATCATCTTTTTCTCTTCCTGGCTTCCTTGCCAACCTAAGTAAGCACCTTCAGAGGAAAGGCCCAGATGGCAGGTGTGGGTGTTCCAAAACATCAGATATTATTTTGTTTATCTGAATTACAATCTTTGTTTAAACAGCCTTGGGGTACAAATAAAACATACTACTAATTAAAATAACCAGCAGCAGTACTAATAAAACATCTAAAAAGCACTTTTATGGAGAGGCTTTTAGTCCTCCTGACCTCAGGACTTGGAACAATAATGTGCCCTTAAAGTGAAGTGGGTAGTCCCCTTTCTGCTAGAGAAAAATTTAAAAATTCAGTCTGTGGCCAGAGAAAGAACCACACTAGAAACTGAGGTATCATAAATACTTGGGCATAAATCTTATACATGAGAGAGAGCAAAGAAGCCATAACCTAATATAGACAATTGTATGTTCATGACTCACTAAATTTAAACTACTATAATGGCTGAACAACTTTGGGGTGTTAATAATGAAAAGATTATAAAACAAAACACCTGGGTGCTGATGGGGGCAGTGTAGATCATTACAGCATACTTTCCTAGCTCAAGCAAGGCCCTGAGTTCAATTCCATGCATCACCCAAAAAAAAATTTTTTTAAATTAACTTTGAGCTGGGGCTGGGGCTCAGTGATAGAGCGCTTGCCTAGCATGTGTGAGGCAATGGGTTCGATTCTCAGCACCACATACAAATAAGTAAAATAAAGGTCCATCAACAACTAAAAAATATTTTTTTAAAAAATTAACTTTTAAAAAACCACCTGTAAGTACTATGTAAGATTACCAAAACTCTGCCCAGCAAGAATATTATAATTTTTTTACATATTCAGAACTGCCATCTATATCAATATTTCATGAGACCAAAGCTAAGCAAGAAATCATTTCAGAATAAATTTAGCTTTAGGAAACAATCACTGTGTCTTTTGGTTGGCTGTTACTCATTTTACTCCATATACACATAAAATCTTCCTAAAATCATGCCGTTTTGAAGATCAGTGTTAACAACTAATCTAAAAAGACTTATGTTTTCACTATCTTAAATCAGTAGGATTATGTTACAGCAGCTCAATACTACACATCTCATTATAAAACAGGCTAAGTCACAAGTCCCTTAAGATATCCCATGGCTTTTCATCTTCAATGTCATCAACTAATATAATCTCCCCAAAGCAGCATTATCAGTGTCCTCAATAGCAACATGTCTCTGCCACTCAAGAGAACCCATTTGCACCAGAGTCCCAACTCTTATCTGCATTATTCTCTTTCCCATCAAAATAGACCAAATTTTTAGACCTTGCAGGGAAGCTGGTATTTGAAAGGCAGGAAGTTTGTCAGATCCAATCTAATATTTGATTCAAAAAAGTCTCCATCACCCCCTTGCTCTTTCTGCACATTGCCCTAACAATTCAAGTTTTAAGTGCCTTCTTCAGTAATGGCCTTGATTTTTGTTTTAATTTGATCTCCCACATGTAAAACCCTAGCCAACAGGGGGTCATGAAGGGAAAGTGTAGAATTTGATTTCACTGACTCACTATACTGTAAAAAATGAATCAGGCAAGATTATTTTCCAGATCACATAAATGTAATTTTCTTTGGAAGTAGCGGGTATGGGAAACATCTGCACCTTCCACTCCACTGTGTGAACCCAAACTGCTCTAAAACAATGTGTGATTAACCACTATTTCTGTTTCATGAAGGCGGAGACTGTGCTCATTTTATTCATCACTGTACATCCAATACCTGGGAAGTATCTTACACTAAATTACTGCTTCATAAATTTTGATATATGAATAAACATATACTGCAAGAAACCCAACAATGTTTTCTGGGAATTATGAAGTTACTTAATAAACTATGGATATGTTTAAAACATTCTGGCAAGTCAACACAGAAATGATAAAAATGGTCTAATGCTATTAAACAGTTTTTAAGAGAATCAACATTAATGTTTTACAACCTGATCATAGAGTTTACTTGTTTTGCCATGGAAGACCCACATTTTCTTATGTACTTATTTTTAATGCTAATTTTTAATTACTTATTTTTATGCCATTTTGAAAAACCAATAGGCAACAGCTACATGATGTATAATTTAAAATAGGTACCCAGGCATAAACTTTCCCCATTAAACACACCTTGAAAAGTGTCTGCTCTTAGCCTACTTACTTCAGTGTGAATCCACAGCCACTCAAGGATTCACAATACTAGGTTTTAGTTCTTTTTCTCTATTCAAATCTGAAGGTGGATTTTTGTTAGTATAAAATTTCTGCACTATTGATGAATTACTGTGGTCATGTGATCTGGAATACTGTGATCAGCCAAAGGCATACCACAAGACGTTAGTGGCCAATTTGCATTTGTGTATTTGGAGCTCCAATGACATGTGAAGGTCAGATGATGTTACAGAATACTGGAACTTTCAAAGAAAGTCTGAAAAAAGTAAAAAGAGGTGGGAGTAGTGAATTACTTTCTAGCTCATGGCAATACAGCATGCCAAACTCGAAAAGCACCTGACTCAGCAGATATCTCACCCATCATTAGGAACACGCCTATCACCCAGCTCCCATATTTAAATGGTTAAACAACAAGAAATAAAGGTTAGTACATAATGAAATGTTTCATTCACAGTTTTTTTTAAGCTTTTTTTGGTATTATGTATATTAGGGTGCACTTTTAAAGTGGTGGCCTACAAAATAATGGATTGATGGTGAAAAAGGAAAAACAATGGTAATCTTGCTTTTGAAAGAAATCAAATAAATCAAATCAAACAGACAAACGAAATGTAAAGTAATCAAAAATATCTTTCAAACTATTAAGATTAATAGTGGCAATCTAAAATTAAAAAGCAATTATTTTAAATTTTTGAGTTATATTGATTTTGTAGTTTTGTCAGTGTTTACTTTTAAAATTTGTTTTAGTTTGATATGTTTCCATCTAGTTTATATTGAACATAGTCAGATGAGATTAATAACATTATTTAATCAACATTAAGTTTTTATAAGAATTTTTCCTTTTTCAAAAAATCCAACATTTCAAGTTTGAAGGCTGGCCTCCTTTTAGCAAAATACATTGTCATTTCAAGATAATGTTAACTAAAATGGCACTATAACTAATTAAACACATAGAAAGTTCACAGTCCACAAAGTCAAAAAAAGTTACAAGAAACTAGTGAATGCCAACTCCATAGCCACAAGGTTACCACCCTGAGAAAACTAAAAATGCAATACACTTAGTGCTATCCTTTATTTTATAGGCCCCAGAGGGAATATCTTAAAAGTCTATGCATTTCTTGTATTTTGGTACAATGTTTTTTTCTGCACGTGTTTGATTCCACTACAAAAATTACTGTGCTTCTCTGCAAACCTGGATATCAATGATAAAAATTCAAAAATCAGGCCAATCTGTAGAGAAAAAGAAAAGAATGGGTTTCTCAAGACTTACCTAAAAAAATTCTTATGATAAGCATCTCCTTCTTGAAGAATTATTACTAATACTACTGAAGAGAGAAGAAGTACAAGATAAAGAGGCAATGACTGACTGAAAAGTGGGAACTGTGCCCACCACTCATCATGTTCCAATTCCACAACCTCTGGCTGGCTCCAGTTTCTTGGATACTCCTCCACTACTAAATCTTAAATCTTCAAGAGTCACTGGAGAATAAGTCTACTTATCCTGGCCAACTAGAAACAAAACAGGGGAGAGAGGGTCAGATCTAGGGTGAGATGAACAGTTGTATAACCGGTCTATCACCAATCAAATACTTGCATCCAATGACCCTATCCCACTATTTCTTTTTCTCTTTTTTTAAAACAACCTGGGAGTGGCACTTTATTGGTGGTCTTTAATGCTATCCATCTCAGTGAAGTGCTTAGAATCTCCTCTGACCATACATAAGCCCAAAAGAAAAGTGAGAAATCTGAAATAACTATCATGCTCAGTATTTAAATATACATATAAAATTCTAGAAAGCACTGGGATTTCCCATAGCTGACAATACTTGTACTTTGTACTTGTAATTGTACTTTGTCCTTATCTGCAGAAATAATTTGTAAGCCTTAAATTGCAGACCATTCTAAGAAATGGGATGTATTTATTCAGTTCCACCCAATCCTGCCCAGAATGTAAACTATCCCTTTACCCAGCATATGGATGCTCTATAAATACCCAACACTTAGTCACTTGACTTTCTCAGTTATCAGATAAACTATGGGAGCACAAAATGCTCGTGTTAAAGTAGCCCTTATTTCATTTAATAATGGCCCCAAAACATAAGGGTAGTGATGCTGACTATTCAAATATACAAACATATCTGTTTCCAATCAAACTGCTTCCCTTAATGAAAAAGTAAAAGTTATCAACCTAATAAGGAAAGAAAAAAAGTCAAGCATGGGTATAGTACAATAAGACATACTGAGAGCTAAGATCACATTCTCATAACTTTTATTGTATATTGTCATATTTTTTTCTATGCAATAATTGTTCTTGTTAATCTCTTGTAGTGCCTAATTTATAAGTCAAACTGTATCATAGGTATATATGTGCATCATATATAACTCTGATACAACACATCTAGGGATTCAGTATTATCCAGTTTCAGTCATCCATTGAGAATCTTAGAAAGCATCCCTGGCAGATAAGTAGGGAAACTGCATTAATAGAAAAGTTTGCAAAATAATTCAACAAAAAGTATCCCTTGCTTTTAAGAACATGTCATGTTCTAAAGATAGACATGACATATCTCTCTTATAATTTTATGTTTTTACTATTGTTGAAGTATGTTTATGTTGTGTTTGAGGATGTGAAAAAGGGGAAGAAAGGGTAACAAAACTGAAAATTTGGAGCAAGAAAATCAAGATAGTGTTCAGTTGTCTGGGGGTCCAGAATTTTAACCAAAATTTAACCATTAGATAGTACATCACTTCCTAACTGCTCACATTTCTAGAAGCCAAGTTTTAACAAACCCAAGAACAAAAATATAACCAATTCTAGTCTATTCCCACATTAAAAGCAACCCAAATTTTATCCCATACTATTTTATTTTGTTCTGACACTCTTTGATTGAACTGTACCACAGTAACAACACTTTCTGTCAATAACCACCGTCCTCAAACACAACAGCATCAACAACTGGATTATAGTGACAAGTGCCAATCACTAGGCCAAGGCATTATGTCTTTTTATATAAATAAATCTAAAGCTTTATTTATATAAAACTAATTCATGTTTCAATTCAAGCATTGCATTAATCTAGAAATCCCACATGCTAAATTTACCCAAAGTAAGGGTGGTAGCCAGACGTGGTGGTGTATGCCTATAATCCAAGTGACTTGGGAGGTTCACAAATTCAAAGCCAGCCTCAGAAACTTAGCAAGGCCCTAAACAACTTAGCAAGACCCTGTCTCAAAATAAAAGATAAAAAGGGCTGGGGGAGGGCTGGGATTGTGGCTCAGCGGTAGAGCGCTCGCCTAGCACAGGCGGGCGGGTCCCAGGTTCGATCCTCAGCATCACATAAAAATAAAGGCATTGTGTTGTGTCCATCTACACCTAAAAAATAAATATTTTTTTTTTTTAAAAAAAAAGGACTGGGGTTGTGGCTCAATAGTTGAAAGCCCCTGGGTTAAATCCCTGATGCCATAAATAAATAAATAAATAAATAAATAAGGGTAGGGATGTCTTCCAAGCCTGTACCCATTTCTACTAAGAAGCATACAAATAATAAGAAGAAATGGTCTTTGGTTGGACTCAACACTATAGGGAGACTAGTGATTTAAAGTTTTGGCACATTCCAGTCACTCACTATGTCAATCTGTTAGTAATGAGAATGAGATAAGGAGCAAATAGTCTAGCAAAGAGGTCAGCAGCAACACTTAATGACCCAGATATGCTATTACGATGGTTCAAGTTACTTTCTTATAGTGAGAAAGCAAGGGGTTGAAAATGCTTTAAGTTAATGTTAAGACTCCCAAATAATTCAATTTCATTAGAAAATGAAGAGGAAAATCTCTTATAGGTTAATAATTCCATTATATTGTTAAGATTTCAACTATTTGATCAGTTAAAAGTCAAGGTAAGGGGTAAGGGTGTGGCTCAGTGGTAGAGCAATTGCCTAGCTAGCATCAGTGATGCTATGAATTCAACTGTCAGCACCAAAAAAAAAAAAAAAGAAGAAAATGTATAAAAGCCAAGTTAACCAACAGATATAAATATAATATTATTTTTAAGCCTCTGAATTATAACCTAAGAAACAGCCTATAAATTAAAGCACATTACTTGCTATAGATAAAACTACGTTAGGTTTGGTTTATACTTGGCAATGAGGTAGGTGAACAAATATTCATTCTTGTTCAGTTTTTCTCTTTTCAAATTGGGGGAGGGGGAGGGGAAAAGCTCTTACAGACATGCCTCATCAATCACTAACAGGGTCTGGTCCTGATATTATATGAGCTCTGTCAACCTTAATCAAATTGCTTGCCAGATCGTAGATAAGTAATGACTTGCTTAGGTTAAGCCAGGCCAGAGTTTTCCTTCTGTAGTATACACATCTCCGGAGTGAAAATAAACAGCCTCACACCTCTCACAGGGAGCTGCACTCTGCTGAGATTACAATTCAGTTCCCTCCAACCAGGGAGGAGGGGCAAACTCTGGCTCTAAGAAGAGCTGCTTTTCCTTCTTTCTGGATCTGATCATCAAAATCATTTTTAAACTCTTCCATAAAACAGTTAATAATCATTTTATCTATACCAAAATAATACAAAGAACTATGGTTAAATGCTTTAGCATTAACACGTGTCTTAACATCACAGTGCTAGAAAACAAAACAGAAATCACTACCAATTGGCAAAAGCAACACTGAGTCACTTAAAAATGCAAAACTTGAATTCATCCTAATGTATTCAAGAAATGAAAAACCAAATTTTGACTCAATATCATCAGTAACATTTTGGATACAGGAGTGCCCTAAAGTCACCGTTAAAATCAGTTAAAATACTTTAGATCTTATATTCATTTCACAGTCCAACACAAACATAAGTTTTATTTCTAAAACGTCCCCTTTACTAATTCCTTTCTTTAATATAATTGGAAAGGGTTTTCAAATTTCATCTTCAGCTGGGATATAATGTTAAACAATTTTCTAAGCATGTGAGTATTCTGCCTATTCTAAAGAAAGGGTTATAGAAAGCAAGAAACCCAGTAGCTAGCAGAAAATATGAAGTGACTTCTTTAGAGGAGAGTATAAAAATACAAGATACCCAGGAATCAGTTTATCTTAGGCAAAATGCACTTCAATATTTCCCATTAGGTCAGTAGAATCTAAAATGTAGAGTTTGCAGTTTAGAATTACCATAGGAAAAAATTCTTAGAATTTAACAATTTTCATCTATTACTAAGCACTATAAATTGTGCAACTATAACCTAAAATAAGCTTTAAAAGACTAAAGTTGAAACTAACACCCTTTTCTAACTATTCAAGAGAGATTTTAAAGGACACCTGACTTTGAACTAGTTTAAAACTTACTTTTGATACCAATGCTCATCTATTCATGTTTTCTATTTTCACAAAAATTTTACTGTCTCAAATACTTCTTGCAAGAAGAAAGAAAGGAAGAAAAAAGCTGCAAAATACTCTTAAAAGTACAAAGGACTCAAAAAAAGTTAAAAAAAAATGATCATCATTAGAAACACAAAGAAAAGGAAAATTCTGTGTCAGAATTAAAAGAACCACAAGGGTTTGTAATTGCTGAACAGAGGGACTGAGGATGGGGTGTCCTTCCACCTCTCCTACCCTGCCCCTGCCTGCAGTGCTCAGAGAAAGTCAGGACTTTTCTTTCCCAGTCCCCTGGAGGCACCATTATTATAAGTCTGCAAGGCACCCAACACACAAGGGCCTTGCTCTGCAAAAGCCATACTTCACTCCTTTGTCACCAAATTATTTACTGTTAAACTCCCAGAGTACACATGCAATATACATTCATTCTAGGTGACTCAGACACAAAAGACGCTAGTATTTCTCAGTGAATTAGAAGGAACTTTACAAGTAAATGGGGACTCTGTTTACCACTTATCATCAAAGGATCTTTCTCCCCAGAAAACTCAAATTTCAAAATGAAGAGAAAAAAATTCGTATTTGTAAAAGTGAAACAGTCAAAATTCAGTTTCTCATTCTGGATTGTTGAAGGACTATAGTGTTTGATATGCAGTACCTAGTGATTTGATTCTGTGGCCAACTGACATTTATAATCCCAATTAATTAAATATCTTGTGTGTATGCAAAGCTAGCTAAGACACATGAATCTGACCAAGTGCTATAGTTTCTGCTTTAAAAGGCTAACTACTTCCTTATCGTTTCCCTAATAATCTACTTACCTGGAAAGAGAAGTCTCTAAGAAGTAACACATTGACTGGTTGTTTCTTTAAAACAATTTTTACTATCATTTCAAGGGAGTGACGCAATATGCATTATCCTGAACTTCCCAAAGTTCACATTCAGAAACCCACTTTGGGAATTAACTACAAAATTCCTATTAACATTAGTAATAGGCACAAAGTCAAATCCCTGAGCTAAAATTTATCTGATGCCTCAAAACACTGATATCAAATCTCTGCACAAGCTGTACAGTATGATTAAAATCCCCACTGCGGGCTGCTGTCATAGTAACTAATGTGAAATTATTCTAAGACCTAACCACTATGACAATAGTTCTTTTAAAATGCATCCTTGGGGCTGGGGATGTGGCTCAAGCGGTAGCGCGCTCGCCTGGCATGCGTGTGGCCCGGGTTCGATCCTCAGCACCACATACAAACAAAGATGTTGTGTCTACCAAAAACTAAAAAAAAATAAATATTAAAATTCTCTCTCTCTCTCTCTCTCTCTCTTTAAAAAAATAAAAATAAAAATAAAATGCATCCTTAAACACAAAAGAAGCAACAAATCATGACAATTGTGTTTGCTAGCCTAATAGGAGACCATAGTTAACAACCAGTCTTACAATGACTCAAAATTGGCCTTAGTTAGCCAGGGGATTTAAAAAAAAAAAAAAAAAAAAAACTAGTTCAAATGTAAGATGAAAATTATATTAAAGACTAATATAGGGGCTGGGGATGTGGCTCAAGCGGTAGCGTGCTCGCCTGGCATGCATGCGGCCCAGGTTCGATCCTCAGCACCACATACAAACAAAGATGTTGTGTCCACCAAAAACTGAAAGATAAATATTAAAAATTTAAAAAAAAAAAAAAAGACTAATATAGGTCTACAGTCAAAATATGACTATTGCAATTTCTTTTAAGAGAGAAATCCATCTAAACTACAAAATAATTTAAAACATGGTGACTAGAGCTTAAAATTGGGACTTGGGGGAGAATTCTGATCAGTTTATTTTTGTTGTAACCTCAAAAGGGACATGGCTTTTAAAAAAGGAGGAGGCCTAATTTTCAATAAATAGAAATCAAATTATATTGATTTAGAGATCAAAACAATTTTAATCAGATTACAATATGATTTGAAAATATGTTAAGTAGAGGTATTCAGAATTGGGTTTTAAAAATACCTGAACCCAGGCTGGGGTTGTGGCTCAAGTGGTAGAGTGCTCGCCTAGGCACTGGATTCGATCCTCAGCACCACATAAAACTAAAATAAAAACATTGTATCCACCTAAAACTAAAAAATAGATATTTTAAAAAAATACTTGAACCCATCCAAACCTACTCAGCAGAACCAAACTATAATTCTACTGAAGGCAGAACACAATTCACCATTTCATTCTGGATAAGCATCCAAGATTTAATGAAGAAACAATAAAATAACCACCTTTAAAATGGTGTTCACATGCCAATAATCCCAACAACTCAGGAGGCTTAGTCAAGGGAATGGCAAATTCGAAGCCAGCCTCAGCAACTTAGCAAGACCTTGTCTCAAAAAAAAGGGGGCAGGGAGGAGCAAGGGGTGGTGCTGGGTAGGAGATGTGGCTTAGTGGTTAAGCACCTCTGGGTTAAAAAAAAAAAAAGGTGATCACACATTAGGATGCACCTTGAGGCAAAGCACACAGGAACAACACCAAAGGAGGATTTCAATGTAATTCAACTCAGGACTTTCATATTCTATTAAGAACTATGAAAATATCTTTTCAGGATTTACTTACCCAAAGATCTAATGGAACTATTGCTCAGATGCTAGGACACCAATTTGAAATCCTGGTTTAGGAGTTGTCACCAAACTGTGACGATCTAAAAATCACATAACCACATTCAGATCTTCACCTTCACATAATCATTTTATAAGCCAAATGTTTTTAGTATGTTGTAAGCTATGTAATACCAAGCCAAGTAATAAGGCTTACTCCGGCTTTATAAGGGAGGAGTCTCATTCTCATCCTTCTGCTCTCAAAGTCAGCATGATGAGAGGAAGTCTGAATTACTGAAATGGAGGTGAGTAATACGCAGTAAGTCCATTTAGACTAAAACGAAGTTCACTCCCTAATTCTTACTGCCTGTTACTCACTCTGTTGTTATTTAGTTATACACACGCCCTGAGGCCAACACCAAGGAAAGAAGCCAAAATAAATGGGCATGAAAAATGTCTTATCCTCAGCTTCTGATGCTATTTTTCTTTTTATTGGAATATAAAAGGCTGCCAAGTTCTTATGTCACTACCATAATTTCATAGCCTGATAAAAGTAGTATTTTATCCATTAAGCATTTGTTCCCTTTGCCAGTTTTACCTCCAAATATGCAATATGTACAACTATTCACTGCACAGATACCAAATTATAATAAAATAGAAAATACTAACTATTTTTTTTTCTGATCAGTAACCATCCGAAATCTCCCTGGCAAAAGACAGAAGTAACTGTACTTTTTAGTACCTACGTACACCCAGGGAGATTCCTGTAAGAGAGTATTTAAAATGCAAACAGATAAAACATGACAATCTGTTCTCTAGGCAACAAACAATATTGCACAGAACAAAAATATACATTATAAGTACACTAAATCATCAACATATTCAACATGTTTGGCAAGCATTCCAGTAATAAGTGAAAATTGATGTCCTAGTATATTCACTTTTAACTATTTATTGTTGCTTTCTATAGAGTTCTTTAACTTCATTATCTCAAGCTGTTGTATCACTCCCGAACTTGACACTGAGAGTCACCGGTTTCATTGAATTTTTAAGAGCAAAATTGGGTGTTGAAATCAATTATGGATCTAGAGATGACAGCTTAGCATCTTGCTATTCTGTGGGCTCCACCCAGCTAGCTCATCAATACCATTTGGAAATTTGGTAAAAAGAGGGAATCTGGGCTCCATCCCAGACCTACCAAATCAAAATTTGCACTTTAACATCCCCCCAAGAAATTCAAATACACACCAATGCCACTCAGGATAGTAGAGTGTTAGGCAATTGGTAGGCAAAGTGCAAGGAAAGGGTGAGTGGGGTGATCATGAGGGACAAACACATTGTTCTGGAAGAATAAGAGTTTGATGAACATGTACACAATTATGGCATCATATCACTGCCATGAGAGTCATGTTCCCAGCCTGCAAGAGATAAACACCAAAGCATGGTACAAACACCAAAGCAAGGAAAGCAAAGTAGCTGGGGATAGCAGAAGCACCAGGTAGATAACTATCCCTGTACACCTTAAAGGTCTGGGCTTTAAGAAGTGAGCAATTCAGAGACTTTGAAGAACTTTTAAGGAGAGCACACACGTGGTCAGATTTGTTTGCAGAAGACAATTACCTAGCAAAACATAGAAAGATGGATAATTTGGTGAGGGAGAACCAAGAGTGAAGACAGGGAGATTAGTTAATAGCAGTGTAAGCAAGGGCCACAATGGCATTTTTTTGCATCTCACATTCTGAATCTTCTCTTGTCCGTCTACCAATTTTTGAAAAGGAGAGTGAAGAGATACAGTAATGGAAACAGAGAAAAGATAATAAAGACCTGCTTATAAATTATAGGGAGGGCAGGGAGGGTAGGGAGGGTATTTCTGTGCATACATAAATATAACACAATAAATGTCCTGCTTTATAAAATAGAAATTTTTATGATTCCTGATTTTATTGACCTTCAACATTCTAAATGCCTATTATTAACATAAAGTACTCTATTTATAGATCTATTTATAGATATGTACACAGATTAAATATACATGGATCCCCAAAAGATCATGAGTAGTTTGGCTGCTTGGGTAAATCACTGATGTTCACCTTCATCTCCCATGTAAGTTACTTCTCTCTCTTGAAATTAAAGTTTAGAAAAATTGGAGTGAAGAAGAGACAAGAAGGGCATTAGGTAAATTTTACATCTGTCACAGGGATGAATAAATAACTGGGACAAATAACTGGACACATCTGGGTAAGTTCTCAGATGTGTACCTAATCAAAAAGGCAGCAAATACTACACTTGTAAAATGTTATCATTTCTCATATTGGTATACTTAGTATATTAGAAAAGTCCCTATTTTCTCTTTAGGAAACAAAGACAGACTATCTGACATTTAAGTGTTAGTAACAAACCAAGGATTAAACTTAAAGTAAAAAGAATCAGCAAGAAGAGGCAGTCTTCAACTTTAAACTGGGATTGATTTGGAAAAATGTATTTATCAATGGATGTTTGGAACTTGAACACATTTTTCCCTCCACATAGGTGGTGGGAATCTACTCTAGACACACCATAAGAGCCTATTTCATGGAACCTTAGTACTTTTACAAAGTCCCTGAAAGATCATTTGGTCCAGGGGCTGGGTCTGTGGCTCAGTTGATCCTCAGCACTACATAAAATAAAATAAAGATATTGTGTCCACCTAAAACTAAAAAATTAAAAAAAAAAAAAGATCATTTGTTTCAGTCTCTCACCTACAAAAGAGATTCTTTGCACGTCACCTCTCGCAAATACCACTAGAACACATCCTAGAACATGTCCAAGAAAAAAGAGCTTGTGCCCTTCAAAACACTATGTCCTCTCATGAGACAACTCTACTTGCTAAACAGTACTTCTTTCTTTTGTAGCATAACCTGCATCTATGAGTGCCCCACAGAACAAAAGATTCAAAATCACTGTTTCAGCTCTCTCTACCCTCAATGACCTTCTGGCCACTGGTGATCTGATTCAAGGAGAAAAGGACACACGCGTCCCTCTGAGTCCAAGGAAACCCATCCCTGCACCTGGCTGGGTGTGAAGAAATGACCTTGTATCAAGGAGCTAGATATAAATAGTTATGATTTAGTAAATTTACAAATGCTAAATACAATGTCTCCTGAGGAAAAAATGACTAGTGTCCAAGCAGAACACCCAGAAAATCCCTAATCAACATTTCCAATAACAGAAATATGAGCGATTAACAGCAGCCACAGTCCCCTCCAAAATTCAAAAAAGAAAAAAAAAATTCTGAATCATCCATATCATTTTGTATTCTTGTCTCACTGCTTGAAAAATAAATTTTATTTAGTATTTGAGGGAATTCCAACAACACAAACAAATTCTACATGTGCGAGATATAGTGTGACAGCAACTGTTAATAAGGTTAGTAGCCAAATTCTCCCTGATATTAAGTGTGTGGTCCTATTCTTCAAAATCTTCCTGCAGTATAACATCCTAGCTCCATTTTCTTCCATTTTTGGCAAACTTTTTTTTTTAAATATATTGTTTTTTTTTTGAACTCAAAGAACATTTACACTAATGTTGGCCTGATAATTACTTTTGCCCAATTCTATGTATTGATTATGGCATTTCATACTCATCCTTTTCCCCTATTTTAAGGCTCCCTCTTTTCTCTCCTAAAAACAACAACAGCAAAATTGTTAGAGCAATTGACTTAAGGCAAACCTATTACCTTCAATTCAGTGTAATGTATAAAAAAGAGGTCACTGTGATTTTTCTAAGATAGCCACTGGAATCTGATTTTCTAACTATTTGAGAAGAAATGGTATTTCCCCCCCTCATAAAATTAACTACTATGAACTTCAAAACAAAAAAAAGACCTCTACAACAAAATTCATAAAAAACATGAATCAGTACTATACAAAATAACACAGATAAATCTTGCAGACATAACGAGTTGTACAGGAGAGCAGGCTAAGACGCACCCACTGCAGGAGTCCATTTTCATCTAACTCAAGACCATGCAAAACAAATCTATGATGAGACCAGTCAGAATAACTGTTACTGCAAGGGGAGGGAAGGCTGAAGAAGGGGACCTGGGAGCCTCCTGATATGACAAATACTATCTTGATCAAATCAAAATCACAGGTGTGTGTAAATGTAACAATTCATTTGGCTGTTCCCTCTGTGTGTATTAGCTATACACTTGTGTATACAACAATATTTTACCTCAAATAGGAAAAAAAAATCAACTTGTTTCCAAGTGCTAAGTTTTAACTGGAAATTTAAGAAAACTGACATACTAAAACTCCAGCAGTTATTTGTGCTGCACTCTTATTAACTTCCAAGAATTCCTCATTATTTAGTACTTCAAAGAAATCACTTCTGGATCAAAGTAACACATGAATAGGCACAGGAGGAGTTAATAAAAACAACAGCAGCTAACATTTATAGAGGTTTTACTATCTGACAAACGCTTTACTTTCATTATCTCATTTAATCCCCACCACAGTGGTAAGAGAGACTACTGATTTTATCCCCGTTTTACACTTTAAGATTCCAAGGCCAGGTCAAGATCATTGCCCAAGTTCACATAAATAAGAAGAGGTAAGCCACTCTGTAACAAAAATAGCTAAAAAACAAGCTTTATGTCAACTTTTAAATTCTGTTTATTAGGTTAATACAAAAATAAAATCAACCACACAGTTCTAAGCAAGAAAACACGAACAGAATATGTAACCTAAAAAGTTCAATAATAGAATACATCACTGGCTTCCAAGAACTGAAGTTCCTACTCACATTCCAACTGATACACAGCAGAACCAAATGTTCTATAGGGTAGTTTTTGTTTTTTTTTTTTTAATTATCTTGGCCATCAATATTTATCACTTAGCAAAGCAACTAAACTATGAACCAGGACAGGCACTTAGTGTTTACTCCAATTTATCCGAGACTCCTTTCAATTTGGCCCTACTAGTAGGAGGCATGCCCAGGATTAAGGTGGAAAAAAAATTAAACATATTCTCAAAAAGGCTTCTTTATTTTCTAAACACACTGTTTTGTGAGGAGAATTAGGCATAGGACTATATGCGAATAGCATGAAAAGAATTGTGCACTCCATACAACACGATTCCGGTCAGTAACAAAATATATCAAATTAACCATCAAACAGGCTACTGAACTCTGGATTAGTTGAAAACTATTAGCACTGGAATTCACATTCTCAGAAGAAGAAAATCAATTAACTATGCCACCCACAAATCAGAACTGGTCCTCCTTGAAAAGTATACAAGACATAAACCGGACTAATACTCTGAAAAAATATTTGCTTCCAAAAATTATTTATGGAAGGGGAACAGGGGAAGGGAAAGGAAGACACATTAATATTTCTTGAAAATTTTGTTCCAAAGATTTTTTGCTTTTGTTCCAAAGATTTTAAGAATGTTTTTGGTAGATATATTTTTACTTACTGGGGGGAACATGTTAGCAAGACTGCAGAGAAACGCTTCAAAAATACTAGAAATCCTACAGAATTCTTCAAAAGCAACAGAGATGCACTCTAAGTGAATTTCAATTATCTAGCAACAATATAACAAAAACAATAATATCATATCAAAACAAAAGTATAAACCAAAAGATGCCTATTCAAACAAGCACTTCATCTCTGCGAAAGACTGACTTTGCTCTTGAAGAGTTACTACACAAGACATCAGAACAAACTATAACACAATTTTACATATTTATCAAAAGATCATTCAAAGAAAACTTACCAAGTCTACAACGTGTATATGCTTGTGCTGCAGAGGGAAAGTGCCTTCCTGTACTTACACTGGGGAGTCACTTCAGTGCTCAAAACACATCACCACAGTCCTGCTTGGAATAAAGTTCCCAATAGCAATCTGCCTTGGGGTTGGGCTTTTCCCTTACAAGATAAGCTATTAAGTCATGCCTTGATTTCAGATCTGCTAACATATGGAGCCTTCCAATGCAGCCTTCTCTCCGCCCCCCCATCCCACCCCCGCCCTCGCCACTCAGCTCTACTCCCTCTCTACACACACACATACACACATTCAAAAAAGGCACTGCAGGGCAGAAATTCCTCAGGTGCTCGCTAATGGAATTCCCAGGGTCTTGGAGCCGCTTCGGGGATCAAGAGATCTCATAGCCCCTGCTGGGGTAAGGAGCAGCGAGTCTGTTCCATTTAATCAAATACAGAATGAATTTTCAGCTCTATTCACTAGCTTGTCTCCAGGGCTCTCAAAAGGCACCAGGCAGCTAGAATCACACACATGTGGCTCTTTTAGGCAAGTATAATTAGTTTGATTTTAAAAAGCCACATTAATAATATCACCTCAGGACCATTATTCAGGGGACAGATGACAATGATACTGTATGTTTTAAGCCTGACAATGGAGGGAAGGAGCACAAACAATGAGAAAAAACTCGAGGGATTAAAAAAAGAAAGAAAAACCAACAAACCAGTTTTTCATTTCATTGTAATATAATATTTTTAAAGTGACATTAAGTATATTTCATATACCATCTCTTGATTTTAACAGGGAACAATCAGGTAAGCCTTCCTCACCCATCATACTCTTGAATCAGTGAACTTGAGCCAAATACACAACAAAAACTTATCACAGAGAATGTTTACATACAATATAAAATCTTAAGTAAAAACTATAAAACATTTTCTAATTCAATCCAAGTTCATAAGATTTCCTGAAAAAAGCACCAATCCATAAAACACTGTAAAGCAAGTCCTTCAAAGTAATTCATTTATCAAGCAGTCTCCAAATTCTATTTCTCACCTAATTAGTTTGTATTAAGTAGTAAGATCATTTGTCTAAAGAAAGCTTACTTGGTAGACAATTCACCTACACTTCTAATGTGTTGTCTTATCCATACTTCTGTATAGTATCAATGCTATCATAGAGGGTTAGCTAATGTAACTATGCCTTAAAACAACAAATTTTCGCATTCATTATTTTTTATTTTCTATTCCCTTCATGATTTTACTAAGATAGTTTAATTGCTGAAATCATTTCCCCAGCATTTTATTTAGAAGCAATCATCAAATTTCAGTCTTTATGTTCACAAAAGAAACATCTCTAGAGAAGAAAAATTTCACCTCAATTCACATTTTGACAAAATCATTTATGAAATAGTCTAGAAAGCCATGAAAGTATTCAAGCAAAGCAGAAAAATAAGAGGAAAACATATGAGCTACTTATTAAATTTTACCTGACCTCTTTAGAGCAAAGTCCTATAATAGAGTTTCTATTCCTACAAAATGCCCAAATCCATATATACCTTCATGAGGGGGTTGGGGGCAGGCCTGTCCTAAAGTGAACTAAAGTCAAACCACCTGCAAAGAAGGCAAAGTAGAAGACATAATTTGAGGGTAACCCACACAAGCTAGATCATAATGCTCCAAGTCCTAAGGGTTCTTTCTACTTTCTGTTTGAGAGTCAAAGCTGTTTAAGTACTTTGCACAGAAGAGTAGGTTGATGAGAGCCGTAGCAATCAATCAAAGCATCCCAAGTGAGTTACTATACAAACAATAGCACACTACCTCTAGTAGTGATTTTCTTGGTTGACTAAACTATTCAAACAAAGACAGATTTCCCAAATACTATATCCGAGTTTTTCCATGAAAGTTAAACAATATACATTTGTGTATGTGTGTTTTATAGAAATATAAATGTTTCTGCTCCACACACTGCAGAACACTCATCCAGAGCATGTCTTTACAAAATGAAACAGGTTTTCTCCATCCTTCTCATATAACTTAAAGTATGTGGCAGTTTATTTCAACATGTGCATAACAGAGACTACAGTATTTGGTGCCTCTCTAGGTTCCTAAGAATTCTTTCTAGTTGAGCACTAATTTAAAATTTCCAGAAATTTTCTTAAGGTTTTCTTTCATTTTATCCTAAAAGCTAAACTGCCCCCACCCATTTTCAGCTAAAAATAGACTACTAGAAGAAAAAGAGCTATAAAATGTAATAGAATGACTAGAATTACACTAAGGGAGAAAAAAATAACATTATGTTTTCCAGTCCCCACTCCACCTTCTTCTTGCAGACACTGTCCATTAGGTATGCCAAATGTCAGTTGGGAATCTGAGAGTTATGGTATCAGTGAGGCATGGAATCAGAATTAACTAACTTGTCCTCTTTCATCTTTCCTGGCAATGGCCTGAGAATAAATCTCATATTGCCTTTTAGTTCAACCTCCTGTTTTTCAAGGTGTCTGATTTAGGACACAAAGGCTGACATTCTGTTAATGAGGCTCCCTAAACTCTAGATCCCAACTGAAGAGCAGCCTGCCCTTAAAGCACCTGCCACCCTCTGTCGTCCCCACCAGGGAAGGCAGGCGCATTCTGCGGCTCCTTTCGGACAGTCTTCCACCTGATTTGGTGGGGTTAGGGAGAACAATGAAGGGAAGGGCAAAAGAGTCTATCTATCCTCCTCGGTGATTTATTACTGGAATTCCTAGATGTGGAGAAAAAGCAACAAAGGTCTGGAAGCTGCAGACTGAAATAAATAGCGAGCTGTAATGTATTTAGCAAATGATAATGCAATCCACAGAATGCTTTACAGAGAAGAAGGAAAAATACACTCCCTGGGGCTGGGAAGTCACTGAGTCTGTGAAGGCAGAGAAAGATACATTGTGCAGGAAATTTCTCTTGCTTCTCCCTAAACATAAATCACTGTCTCTCGCCGGCACTCTGCAGGGATGGAGAGAGACGATGGACCCGACTCCCTTGGGAAAATGCGCTGGCGCCCCTCGCTAACACTGCATCCCACCTGCCCCAGCGGATCATCGTCAAAGACAGATTTCATCAAGTCACTGACACCTCACCCCGCCTCCTTCCACGATGTGGGCTCGGACTGTCTAAGGACCGGGAACCTCGGAGCTCCCCGCTGGGCACCCATCAGCTGCCCTGTCCAACCCCGTAAGCAGTCCAGAACCCCCACGCCCTCCAGGGCACGCTGGCCTGACTTTCCCCAAGACATCCCGCTCCCAAGCGGCGTGGCCCCCAAGCCCGGTCTCCCCAGTTCACCCCATTCTCCGACCCAGCCACGGGACCCCCGCCCCCGCACCTCTCGGCTGGGCTGGCTAAGCCCCCAGACCTCTTGCGCGGCAGCCGGCTCCGAAAGCCACCCCCAGGTCATCCCCCAGAGCGCTGGCGGCGTTGGCGGCTGCGATCCGAACAGGCCCCTCCATGCACCAGGCAGGGCAGCAGGAGGGCGCGGCACCTCGCACGCCGGGGCGGGGGCACTGGGGCGGGCGCGCGGGCGCGGGGTCCCCAGTCTCCTCACACCGAGCCGCGCTAGCCGGGCTCCGGGACTCAGGGGAGGGGAGCTGGGGGGCGGAGCCACCACAGCGCGCCCCCGCTGCGCGCTCCTCCCCACCAGCGCGGACGCGCAAGCTGACGGGCGCTGGGCCGGCGAGGAGCACGCGAGGAGCGGGAGGAGGCAACCCGGTTGCCGACGGAGGCGGGCAGCGGAGGCCACAGCTCCCCGCCGGCCCGCGCCCCGCCGCGGGGTGCGCGCGCAGCCTGCCAGATCAGCGGCGGGGGATGGGCCATACCAATACGCCGAGGGGGGATGGCGTCCTTTGCGTCCGTCCTTCTCCCCGTCACCTGTTTGCTTGCTGTACCAGAAAGCCACCTCAGGCGAGCATAAAAGAAGCTTTTCTTTGGTGTAGCACAGCTGAGGATGAGCTGCCTCAAAAAGTCACCGAGATGTTTACAATGTCTACACTCACTTCCCCTCACCTTTACGTTCCCGGGGCAGGCAGCATTTCTGGGCAGTACACAAATGGTCTGCACGTTCCCTGGAGTTCCCGCCCGGGCCCCGCCCCTCGTCCTCCTACCTAAGTTCTCGGTGGAGCCAGCCACCTAGTCCGTCCCTTTTCTAGGCTCTTAGCTGGAGGCTGTGTGTCTTATGATTGTACCTTCCTACAGTGCTTAGTTGCTTCGCCTTTTCACCTCTTTGGACATTTAGTTTCTTAGCTGCATCGGATTATCCAACTAATCCGCCCTGCCATCACATACGCGCTAGCAGGTAACAAATTTTCTTGAAGAAAAGATATAAGATATAAGATAAAAAGATATAAGATAAAAGATATAAGATATAAGATAAAAGATATAAGATAAAATTTACTTAATAAATTTTACCTGACCTCTTTAGAGCAAAGTCCTATAATAGAGTTTCTATTCCTACAAAATGCCCAAATCCATATATACCTTCATGAGGGGGTTGGGGGCAGGCCTGTCCTAAAGTGAACTAAAGTCAAACCACCTGCAAAGAAGGCAAAGTAGAAGATGTAATTTGAGGGTAACCCTTTGGCCCCACAGTCTTCCCAGTTCGTTCCTTGAACCTACCCCCAAATTGTTGGAGCTTTTGGAACTTTAGTTGCTCAAGTTGAAAAATGGAAAAATAATTTCTATTTAGAAGGTTGTTTCGAAACATAAATGTACTTTGTAATTAGCACCTGCCATTCGGTGGACATCCAAGAATAGTAACTTCTATATAATTATAATAGTTATTATCAGCTGTTCACTTTCTTTTCTACCATTATTATTACTTACTATTAGTTTAACTACACAAGGAACCCGAATGATACCTGAAGTTCATAAATTCGCTTCAGGAGAAATAACCATTCTGTCTTGTCTTTCTGCTGCAGCTAGATTCAGGGTCTTCATGAAAGCCCTGGAAAGAAAAATCCATGTAAGAGAAGAAAAAAGAATTGTAATTGTGGCTTGCTCCACTGCTCCTTTTTTTTTTTAACATATTCAGACAAAGAACCTGTATGTTATTAACTTAACAAGGTGTAACAAATGATTTTTCATTCAGAAAATAAGACTTCCTATAAACATAGAAGGCTTAACTGAAATGAGAGTTTTGTGCACGTGGAAGTCTTGCTAGGTTTCTTGTGGTACTATATAAAAATTCTAGCCATCCCCTATGACAGCAGCTCTACTAACAGAGACTTCCAGGTTTTTCTCTTGGGACTCAATTAACTTTGAGTACCTCCAGATCTCACAGTGCCATTCAAATATCACTATGCCTGCTGCTACTCATAACCAACCTGAGAAGAAATCTTTTTCATTAACACTGATTATTCTTCCTCTGCCTTATTTGGTAAGTGAAATATTTTCAGATATAAAATAGCTTTTCATTAATGATTTATTCATTCATTTGTTCAAAATTTAGTTTAAAAGTACCTACTGTATGCCACTGATAGTCACAGGCATATGTAGAGAAAATAATGCCCAGCCACAAACTTCAGAGAACCTGCAATCTAATTGTGACACATACATATAAATGGGTAAGTACATCTCCAGGGTTTTTTTGTTTTGTTTTGTTTTTTTGTCACCCATGACAAAAAAAAAAAAAAAAGACTTCCCCAAAGATGTGATTCATGTACTAAGTCTAAAAGGATAGAAGAAATTAGCCAGATAAGGTGAAGGAATAGAAAAATTGGGCAGAGAAGGTATTATTAATAAAGGAATGAAGGCAAGAAAAAAGGCAACTCAAAAGAACTGCAAGCTCTTTTTTGTGACTAAAGTTTAAGGAGCCTGGCAGGGATTGTTAAGTGAAGGCACTGCAGAAAGCAGCTGAAGCCAGGTGTTAGATGTCCATGGAGGTCATGCCAAGAAGATAGAACTTTATTCTTAGGCAATGGGTAGTCAATGCATAGTTTTAAGTAGAAGTGTTATTTAGCCAGATTTGTATTTAGAAGTACAACTTGGCATCAATGATGAGGCTAGATTTGAGGAAGCCAAGCCAAAGGTAAAAGTATTTGAAAGATTCTTGCTATGGTTTGGATATGAGGTAGTAGGAGGATGAAAAATTAATCCAACTATGGTGTTTAGAGGTGGGATCTTTGGGAAATGATAAGAATTAGATAAGGTCATTAGACTGGAGCCCCCTCATCTCCAGTGGCTTTCTAAGAAGAGGGAGACAGACCAGAGAGATACATACACACCCGCATACTCCTGACTCTTGCCATGCAATATCCTGTGCTGCCTTGGACTCTGCTAGCAAGAAGGCCACCAGCAGACAAGACCCCTAGAATTTACACCTCTAGAACTGTGAGTCAAAATAAATCATTTTTCTTTATAACTTACCTAGTCTGTTGTTTTACATTATTAGCAACAGAAAATGGACTTTTGAAGCAGTCCAGGCAGTCTAATTCAGTCAAGAAACCAAACTAGGGCATTAGCAATAAGGGCAGAGAGGAGGGGAAAATACCAGAAATGAGATAAAATGTTGACAGGACTTGTAAACTAATGCATGTGGAAGATAAAGAAGAGAGAAAATCAAGGATGACAATAGCCTGGTAGCTAAGGTGAATGGTTGTCACACTCCCTACACCAGTCTTATCTGAGAATAGAGTAATTCCCAACAGAACATACATATTAAAAAAAAAAAAAGAACATACATGTTTTATGGAAACAAAACTGTGTTCAATTCTAACCTTTTGAATTTGAGATGCCTATGGAACATCTAAGCCCAGGATTCTACTAGATAAATAAGTCTAAGCTGGAGATATATATTTAAAGGCATCCAAATTATGTTAGTTGGCTTTATATCTCAATAATAAATACCTGAGAAAATCAATTTACAAAGATAAAAGGTTTACCTTGGCTCATAGTGTTGGAGGTTTCAGCCTATGATTGGTGGGCACCATTGTTTGGACCTGTGGTGAGGCAGCAACTCGTGGTGGGAGCATGTAGTAGAGCAAAACTACCTTGTAGAATAGGAATGCTAATAATACCTCTCATAGGATTCACAGTACAGCCTACTTCATACGGCTGCCGGGAGATTAATTGAACTTATAGGTATCAAGCACTTAATACAGTGCTGGGCTAATAAAAGCCAAATATAATAATAATAACAATAATAATATATTCAAAGCTAGCTATAGTAATTTTATTGCTCGTGTAGTTCTTGCTAGGTGTCAAGTATGATTTTAAGTATTAGTCTCATGTTACAAATGAGAAAACTGAGGTATCAAAATATGAAATGCCTCGACTAGAGTCACACAGCCACTCAGTGTCAGAGCTGGTATTCAAACCCAGGTAGTTTAGAACTAGAGGCTGGATTCTTGCTATGCATTAATGTCTCCCCACAAAAAGAACATTTTTATCATCAATCTAGATGGATTGATCAATTGTAAAGCTTTTTAGGTGTAATTAACTAAATTGAGAGATACAAGGGAATACTTGTGTTAAATATATCTTATGGGCCCCCTCAGACTCTCATGGCCCCTCCTGTCTCTGTGACACTCAGCTACTGTAGGGACCCACTCTGAGCTCTTCCCACAATTTCTAAACACTGCAAAGCTTGAGATCTAGCTTCCCCAGAATCTGCTGAGAAGGACAAATAATACAACCCATATATATAGGTGTGTTAAAATTTGAGAAGGGCAACAGAAATTCCTTCTTCCTTCCTCCATGGACTGTTCCAAGGCATGGTTTCATTGCAGCTTATCTGAAAAATATCCCTCATGGCCAAACAGGAACACCTATTCAGGGGCCAGCTGTGTCTCTTATGACTGGTCAAAAAGTATTGGCCAGCATGGCAACACATCACCTTGCATTTGTTTCCCAAACCTTCCTGACCTGTTTTCCTTAGCCCTCACGTTTGCCTGTGATTGACGTAAATCTTGCCTTAGTCTCTCTATTAGAAAATTTTAGAACATAATAAGTTTAAATAAAGCTTTGGAAAGTTCAGTCCTTTGTATATGTATAAAATAAGTAACAGTATAAGGTTACAGGTGAAAAAAGTTAATAGACAAAAATCAGTAGCCTTTCTATACACTAACAACGAATTATCAAAAAGATAAATAAGAAAACCCCATTTACAATAGCATAAAAAATATTTTAGGGTAAGTGATCTCAGCTTCAGATCAAGAAGGTGAAAGATCTGTGCAGCAAAAACTCAGAACATTGATTAAGGACATTGAATAAGACACAAATAAATGGAAAGAAATTCCATTCATGGACTGGAAGAATTATTTGAACAATATTAATTATTCAAATGACCATACTACCCAAAGCAATTTACAGATTTAATGCAATTCCTTTCAAAATTCCAGTGTCATTTTTCACAGAAATAGAAAAAAATCATGTGGAAGTAGAAAAGACTCAAATATTAAAAAAAAAAAAAAAAAAAAAAAAAAACTTGAGCAAGAAAAAAAGAAAGCTGGAGAAAGGCAACATGCTCCCTGACTTCAACATATATTATATAGCTAATGTAACAGAAACAGCATGGTACTAGCATAAAAACAGACCACAGACCAATGAACAGGATAGAAAACCTAGAAATAGACCCATGTATTTATGGTCAATTGATAATCAACAAAGATGCCAAGAACACATAATAGGAAAAGAAAAGTTTTTTAAATAATAGTATTGGGAAGAAATGATTGTGGAATGTGATGGACATTATTATCCAAAGTATAGGTATGAAGGCACGAATTGGTGTGAATATACTTTGTATACAACCAGAGATATGAAAAATTGTGCTGTATATGTGTAATAAGAATTATAATGCATTCTGCTGTCATATATAAATTTAAAAATTAATTTAAAAATGAATAATATTGGGGAAATTGAATATCCACCTGCAGAAGAATGGGATACATTATTCCATATCCACATATACTAACATCACACTACACACAACATCCACTCAAAATGGATAAAAGACTAAAACTAAAGACCCCCAAATGCAAAACTACTAGAAGAAAACAGGAGGAAGCTCCATGCATTTGGTCTGGACAACAATTTCTTGGACAGGACTCTAAAATCACAGGCGACAAAAGTAAAAGTAGACAAATGGAATGGAGTCAAACTAAAAAGCATCTGTACAGCAAAGGAAACAAGGGAGTGAAGAAATAATCCATGTATTGGGAGAAAGTATTTGCAAACCACATATCTGGGAAGAAGCTAATATCCCAAAACAACTCAATATCAAGTAAATAATCTGATCTTAAAATTAGAAATGTAGTCAAACACATTTCTCAAAAGAAGATACATGAATAGCCAACACATTTAAAAAATAAAACGCTTAATATCTCTAATCATCCAGAAAATGAAAATTAAAACCACAGCTTACACCTGTTAGAATGCCTATTATCAAGAAGACATTATAACAGTATTGACAAGGATTTGAAGAAAAGGGAATGCTTGAACATATTGGTGAGCATGTAAGTTTACATGTGCCATTACAGGAAACAGTATAAAGGTTCCTCAAAAAAAGCAAAATTAGAATTACAGCTCTCTCTACTGCCTCTCCTTGGGCCAAGAGCTACCAAGTCAGCCAATCATGGACTGAACGTCTGAAACCAATTTCATGTTCTTTGAAAGGAGTAAAGTTCAGAAACGAAAGGCAAGAGTGTGGTAGTGGATTAATGAAACTGTCCTCAAAAAATGTGAATTCTACATATTGATTGAGACTATCCAAAAGGAAAACCTAGTGGGTTTCTTCTTTTTTATTAAAATCGCTCATATCTGAGGGAAATAAATGTGATGCTTGAGCTTTAGTTGTAAGATTTTGCTGTTCAAGTTTTTAAAGTTTGCTGTATCACTGGCTCATAAATATTTGTATATACTTTTTGTGAATGCTCACTATGAATTTGGGGGAAAGAACATGGGAATTTTTAAATTTAGAAAATGAAACTTTCTATGAAAAACTGCTTCAAATTATAATCTCTGATTCACTTTGTAACAAAATAAAGCCTTACTAAAGCAATTTTAATCAAAATAAGTTATCCTGTTAAATCTACTTATGTTTTATTTCATACCAAAAAAAAAACTAATACTATGTTGCAAATATTATCTATTCAAAAATTTTAAGAAAAACAGTTTCTGTTTCCTTTGCCATTATGGTCAAATAAATACCATTCAATATGGATATTATTAAGGAAAAATAAAATTACCAAATCACCCAGCAATGTCAATTCTAGGTATATATACAAAGCAATTGAAATCACTGTGTAGAGCAAATACCTGCACTTCGTGTTTATTTCAGCATTATTCACAACAGTCAAGAGAAAAAAGCAACATAAATGTCCAAATAAGAAAAATGTGGTAGGTATGTATGCACACTAAAATACAATACAACCTTCAAAAAAGAAAAAAAGGAAATCCTATCATTCACAACAACCTGGATGGAACTGGAGAACATTATACTGAGTGAAATAAACCAGACATAGAAAGACAAAGACTATATGATTTTGTTTAAATGTGCTATCTAAAAAAGTCCATCTCATAGAAATGGAGAATAGGAAGATGGTCACCAGAGGGTGGGGTTGGAGTAGGAGGGGAGAAAAGAAAAGGGAAAAGGGAAAGAAAAGATGTAGACTAAAGGGTACAAGTTCCAGGAGACAGGAATAAATAAAGTTGATGTCATAGAACTAGAGAGTGGAACAGTGATCACCAAAGACTGTGGAAGGGAGGGAGGAGAGGAGGCTGGGGAGAAAGTGGTCATTCAGTGAAAATTAGGAGGAATAAGTTCTGGTGTCCTATTACACAAGAGGGTAACTAATTAATAATAAGGTCTTGCATATTTCAGAAGAGTTTTTTAGTTGTTTGTTTTTTGTTAAAGAGGATTGAGCCCACAGGTGCTTTAACACTGAACAATATCCCAGTCCCTTTTATTTTTTTATTTTATTTATTTATTTATTTATTTATTTTTGAGACAGGGTCTGTTTTAGTCAATTATTTTGTTTCTGTGACCAAAAGACCTGATGAGAAAATTTTTAGAGGAGGAAAAGTTTATTTGGGGACTCACAGTTTCAGGGGTCTCAGTCCATAGATGGCTGGTTCCATTCCTTAGGGCAAGTGGTGAGACTGAACATCATGGCAGAGGAGCGATGAAGGAAAGCAATTGGACATCACTCCAGGAAGCAGACAGTCTCCATTCACCAGGTAAAAAATATATACCCCAAAGTCACCCCACCACCCACCTCCTCCAGTCACACCCTACCTGCCTACAGTCAACACCCAGTTAATCCCTATTTGCAGATTAATACATTGATTTGGTTAAGACTCTCATAATCTAATCATTTCACCTCTAAACTTTTTTGCATGTCACACATAAGCTTTGGGGAGTACCTCATAGCTAAACTATAACAAGAGCTCACTAAGTTGCTAAGGGTTTTATTAAGTTGCCCAGGCTGGCCTCCAACTTGTGATCCTCCTGCATCAGCCTCCCAAGTCACTGAGATTACAGGAGTACACTACCATACTTGGCTAGAAGAGAGGTTTTTGGATGTTTTCAACATAATGAATCAATAATTGCTACCTTGATTTGATTAATATTTTGAAACATCAATTTGTACTCTAGAAATACGTAAAATTGCAAAGTATTAATTAAAAAATAATAGATTTTTAACATAAAAAATAAGTGGATGATATAATGTTAATTTGCTTGATTGAATCTTTCTACAATATATACATAGATCAAAATATCACATGAGCCTATAAACATACATAGTAATTATTTGTCAATTAAAAATATATATATATATATATATATATATATATATATATATATACTTTAAAATAGAACTTTACCTACACAATAAAATACTACACAGCTGAAAAAAGGAAGTTCTTGAAGAATGGCTGTTGGAGTATTCTTATTAAATGGAAAAATAAAGACAAATAAAGAGGTGTAAATACAGGTCAATGTTATATACACTATATTCTACTTTCTATGAGGTAGAAATCAAAAATATATATTTGTACTTGCTGACCGTTTGCATAAAGAGTTCTTAAAAGGAGGGCTGGGTTTGTAGCTCAGTGGTAGAGTGCCTGCCTAGCACATTTGAATCACTGGGTTTGATCCTCAGCATCACATAAAAATAAATAATAAAGACATTGTGTCATCTAAACCAAAAATAGTTTTTTAAAGTCCTTAAAAGTATACAAAGAATGTCTTTTAAAATGACTATTTATGTATTTCATGAAGAAGAAATGGAGAATAAAAATAAAAATCAGCAGCGGGAACTACATTAGAAGAATAGTCAATCAAAGGAAAATCCAATTCAACTTAAAAATTAGAAACAAATCAAAATGACAAGAAATAAAAATCATCTCTCAACAATAACATTGAATGTAAATGGACTAAACTCATCAATCAAAAGACATCAGCTGGCAGATTGGACTGAAAAACAAGACCAACAATGTGCTGTCTTCAAGAGACTCACCTCATAGACAAATACATCCACAGACTAAAGGTGAGAGGTTGGGAAAAAAAGCATCATTCACATGGATCTCATAAACAATCAGGGGTTTCTAGTCTCATAAAGTTCATTTCAAACTAAAGTTAATCAGAAGAGACAAAGAAGGAATTCATACTGTTTAAAGGAATCACACAACAAGAAGAAATAATTATAAATATTTATGCCCCAAACAATGAGCATCTACATACATCAAACAAACCTTTCTCATTACCAAAAATCAACACAATAATACTGGGTGACTTTAATATACCTCTCTCACGACTAGATAAATCTTCCAAACAAAAACTTAATAAAGAAGATATGAACTAAAAAATGCAATTAATAATTCAGACTTAAAAGTCATATGTAGAATATTTAATCCATCAATGACTGAATACATTTTCTCCTTAGCAGCCCATGGAATATTTTCTAAAACGGACCACATCTTAGGCCACAAAAGAACTCTAAGCAAAACAGAAAAAAATAGAGTTAATACCCTGAATTCTATCAGGTCATAATGGAATGAAATTAGAAATCAACAATAAGATAAAAAATAGAAAGAAGGAGACACTGTGAGGAAAAACCAATTGGAACACAGGGCTGTCAATGGACATCTGTAGGTCCTTTGATAGTGCTAACTGCTCTAACATCTGAAGACTAAATAATTCACTTCTGAATGATGAATGGATAACAGAAGAAATCAGGGATAAAATTTGAAAAATACTTAGAGGTAAATGAAAATAATTATACAACATATCAAAATCTCTGGGACACTAAGAGATGATTTTAAGGGGAAAGTTTATAGCATTGAGCTCATATATTAAAAGAACAGAAAGATACAAAATAAATAATCTAACATTACATTTCAAGGCCCTAGGAAAAAAAAAAGAATAAATCTACACCAAAATCAATAAAAGATAGGCAATAATTTAAATCAAAGCAAAAATCAATGAAATTGAGATTTTAAAAAATTCAAAAAAAATCAAAATAAAAAGTTGGTTCTTTGAAAGAAGAAACAAAATTGTTTTTTTAAGCTAACCCAAAGAAAAACAGAAAAAAGTCCAATCATTAAACTCTGTGATGATATATCACCACAGATACTACTGAAATACAGAGTATTTTCAGAAACTATTTTGAAAACTTATACTCCAATAAGCTAGAAAGTCTTGAAGACATCAGTGAATTCCTAGAGACATATATGACCTACCCAAATTGAACCAGGAGAATATAGAAAATTTAAACAGACCAATTTCAAGTAAGGAAATTGAAGAAGTCATCAAAAGCCTACCAGCAAAGAAAAGCCCAGGATTGGAGGGATTCTCAGTCAAGTTCTACTAAATCTTTAAAGAAGAACCAATACCAATCATCCTCAAATTATTCCATGAAGTAGAAAAGGAAGGAATTCTTCCAAACACATTCTATGAAGCTAGTGTCACCCATCTTCTCAATTTGACAATTAATATTGTCAAACGAGACAAGAACACATCAAGGGAAAAAAACTGCAGACCAATATCCTTGATGAATATAGATGTAAAAATTCTCAATGAAATATTAGCAAATCTCAGCAGGGCAGGCCGCAGCCTGGAAAATGGCGGATGGGAAGGCGGGAGAGGAGAAGCCTGAAAAGCCGCAGTGAGTTGGAGCCGTGGGAGTAATGGAGGGGAAAGTTCCAGTCACAGCGCTGAGAAGCCATCAGCTGAAAAAGAAGCTGCAGACCTCCCAACAAAGCCTACAAAGATCTCCAAGTTTGGATTTGCCATAGGTAGTCAGACAACAAAGAAAGCATCAGCCATATCCATCAAGAAAGCCTAAAGAAACTGTTCCAACTCTTGCTCCAAAAATCCTTTCAGTAGCAGCAGCTTTTAATGAAGATGAAGATAGTGAACCAGAGGAAATGCCTCCAGAAGCAAAGATGAGGATGAAGAATATTGGAAGGGATACACCAACATCAGCTGGACCAAACTCTTTCAATAAAGGAAAGCATGGGTTTTCTGATAACCAGAAGCTATGGGAAGGAAATATAAAATTTCGTCTTGGAAATGTCCATGACCAAGACAATTAAATGATGTGTTTTGAAATTGGGGTGTGGGGTGGGTGTAAAGTTAAAAGGAACAGTTTCCTTTTTAAAAGAATGGTATAAGACTATCTTTGGAACCGCTTTTTTTTTCTTTTTAGTTTTTGTTTTTGTTTTGTTTTGTTTTTTTAAGATTGAGTGATACACTAATAAATGAGAGTTTAAAATTAGAGGTGATTTATGTTTTATATACAGATTTCAAGACATTTGCTAATTTTGTAGTTTCATGTGATTAGTTTCCAAAGGTTACAGATAATAAAGAAATCAGAAATGGTACCTTTTTAAGAACTGCATGTTTTTAGGCACAACTATTAGCACATTAAGAGGGAAACAAAAAGTTACTATCTTTTTAAAACTGCAAGCAGTTACTCTCCTAACTTAACTCACTCATTACTTAAACTGGCTCCCAGGAACAGCCTTAATAGAGAGAAGGGAGTATTGTACTGGACTATTAACTGATAACAAATTTAGATAAAATTAAAATACAGCTTTTTTTCCTATGGGCATTTGTTTTGTTTCAAGTCATCATATACTAGGTATTGGCATTGCTATCAGTGGATACAAACGCTTAGTTCTTAAAAATGTTTTTATTTCTTTTTTAATTTTTATGTGACGTATCGAGTATTTCAAATAGCCCACACACCTTAATGGGTCTTCTCTACCTTCATTAGTCTTCAAAGAACAACCATTTGCTACCAAAGTAAATCAGTATTCTGAATGTGCTTCTCTTGGTTTTTGTTCAAACTAGTTCCTGTAAGCATTTCCACCAGAACTTGAGGCAAATCGTAAGGAAGCTATTTCTTTTAAAGTACAAACCACCACCAAAATTTAAATGTATATAATACTTAAGCATTTGGCTGGTTTTTATTTTTTTAAATGTATAAACACACACACAAAAATGAAAAATTTAACATTGTATGAAGACAACATGAGAAGATGCACTTTCTGTAACTTTGTCTAATCATTTAGGTTACTTGTTAAATCCAATTAAATTGAACTCACTGCAGGATTTCTTATTAGTACAAGTCTATGGTTTATTTGATATATATATATCTGACCAGTGTCTTCTCAAAAGCACATTTTAAGTATTAAAAATAGAAGGAAAGGGCTGGGGATGTGGCTCAAGCGGTAGCGCACTCGCCTGGTATGCGTGCGGCCCAGGTTTGATCCTCAGCACCACATACAAACAAAGATGTTGTGTCCGCCAAAAACTAAAAAATAAATACTAAAAAAAATTCTCTCTCTCTCAAAAAAAAAAATAGAAGGGAAGAAAATGCATCTTCAATCACATTTTATGAATCTCCCACCACATATACTGTTAAGATTTGTGTATCATAGGGTGTTTGTTTTGTATTTTTGTATTGTATATGGACATAATTTTTTAATGTGACAATTAAACACATCTCTAAAAGCATAGTCACAGATAACAAAAATATGGTAATGTGATTTCCTTGAAAACTCCTACAATGTTAAATTTGGAGGCAGCTTCAAACTATTTTATTGGTGGTAACTAACTCACTAAGCTCTTTTAATTGGTAATAATTCCAGAGAAGCAGCCTGTATATATTCCTAACTCTTGTTCACTTGCATTTAAGTTTAGAAAGAGCCCCAAGTAAAACAATGGAAATGTATATACAACTATTAGTTCTTAACATGATTTAATTATATCAAGAAACATGAATTTAACTTACTTTTATATAGGCAAACTACCCATTTTGTCCATTTTACTGTTTGTTAAAATAACATCCCTCTACTACATATTCTTTTCTTGACCCAAATGAAATATTAACCTAAGGTCAAGATGAGGAGAGAGAAACAACTGAGATGAATGTCTTTACTAAAATACCAATAAATTTTGTCAAACTCAAAAAAAAAAAAAAGGAAAGAAATATTAGCAAATCTCATACAAAAACACATTAAAAAGATAAGTTCACCATAATCAAGTGGGTTTCATTCCAGGGAGGCAAGGTTGATTCAACATATGGAAATCAAAAAATGTAATTCATCATATTAAAAAATAGACTTAAAGACAAGAATCACATGATTATTTCAACAGATGCAGAAAAAGCATTTGAGAAAATTCTTTAATTAATTCATTCATTCATGTTGAAAATACTAGAAAAAAACTAGGGATAAAAAAGAACATACCTCAACATTGTAAAAGCTACATATGACAAACCCAAGGCCAGCATCATTCTAAATGTAGAGAAATTGAAAGCATTCCCTCCAAAAACTTGAACAAGACAAGGATGCACTCTTTTACCACTTCTATTCAACATAGTCCTTGAAACTTTAGGCAGAGCAATGAGGCAACAGAAAGAAATTAAAGAGATACAAATAGGAAAAGAAGAGTTCAAACTATCTGTTTGCCAATGACATAATTCTATATTTAGAAGACCCAAAAGAAACTCTACAAGAAAACTTTTAGAATTCATAAACGAATTCAGCAGAGTAGAAGGATAGGAAATTAACACCCAGAAGTCAATTGCATTCCTATACATCAGTGACAAATCACCTGAAAAAGAAATTAGGAAAACCATCCATTCACAATAGCCTCAAAAAAAAAAAAAAAAAAAAAAAAAAAAAAACCTCTGCAATGAAAACTACAGAACACTAAAGAAAGAGATTGAAGAAGACCTTAGAAGATGGAAAGACCTTCCATGTTCTTGGATAGGCAGAATTAATATCGTCAAAATGGCCATACTACCAAAAGCACTGTTCAGATTCAATGCAATTCCCATCAAAATTCCAATGATTTTCTTCATAGAAATAGAAAAAGCAGTCATGAAATTCATTTGGAATAATAAGAGGCCCAGAATAGATAAAGCAATCCTCAGCAAGAAAAGCAAAGCGGAAGGCATCACAATATCATATCTTAAATTAACTACACAGCTATAGTAACAAAAACAGTATTGGCCAGGCACAATGGTTCATGCCTGTAATCCCAGCAGCTCAGGAGGCTAAGGCAGGAGGATCGAGAGTTCAAGGCCAGCCTCAGCAAAAGTGAGGTGCTAATCAAGTCAGTGAGACCCTGTCTCTAAATAAAATACAAAATACAGCTGGGGATGTGGCTCAGTGGTCAAGTACCCCCCCTGGTACCCCCCCGCCCACCAAGAAAAACAGTACAGTGTTGGCACCAAAACAGGCAAGAAGACTAATGGAACAAAATAGAAGACACAGACAAACCCTCATGAATACAGTGACCTCATATTAGACAAAGTTGCCAAAAGCATACATTGGAGAAAAGATAGCCTCTTCAACAAATGGTGCCAGGAAAACTGGAAATCCATATGTAATAGAATGAAATTTAACCTCTGTCTCTCACTGTACACAAAACTCAACTCAAAATGGATTAAAGACATAGAAATTAGACCAGAAACCCTGCATATACTAGTAGAAAATGCAGACCCAACACTTCAACATATTGGCTCAGGAACTGACTTCCTTAACAAGACTCCTAAAATACAAGAAGTAAAACCAGTAATCAATAAATGGGGTGAAATCAAACTAAAAAGCCTCTTTCTAGCAAAGGAAACAATCAAGAGCTTGAAGAGACTGGGAGAAAATCTTTGCCACCTGTACCAGGGATAAGTCATTGATTTTCAGGATATATAAAGACCTCAAAAAACTTAACACCAAAAAACAAATAATCCAATCAATAAATGGGCCAAGGAACTAAGCAGACACTTCTCAAAAGAAGAAATACAAATGGTCAACAAATATATGAAAAAATGTTCAACATCTCTAGCAATTAGAGAAATGCAAACTAAAACCACACTTGAGATTTCACACCACCCCAGTAAGAATGACAATTATTAAGAATACAAGGAACAATAAATGTTGGCAAGGATGTTGGGGGAAAGGTATACTCATACATTGCTGGCAGGACTACAGATTGATGCAACCACTTTGGTTGAACATTCCTCAAAAAAACTAGAAATGGAACCACCATTTGACCCAGCTATTCCACTCCACTCCACTCCTCTCCACTCCACTCCAGAGGATTTAAAATTAGGATACTACAGTAATGCAGCTACATCAATGTTTGTAGCAGCTCAATTCATAATGACTAAGCTATGGAATTAATCTAGATGCCTTCAATAGATGAATGGATAAAGAAAATGTGGTATATATATACACAATGAAGTATTACTCAGCCATTAAGAATGACTTTATGACATTTGCCAGTAAATGGGTGGATCTGGAGACTGTCATGCTAAGTGAAATAAGCCAGTCCCCAAAAGCAAAGGCTGAAGGTTTTTGCTGATATGTGGAAGTTAACCCACAATAAGGGGGAGAGAAGAACAGAAATTCAGTAGACAAAGGGGAATGAGGGAAGGAAGGGGGAGAGGAAAAGGAAAGACAGTGGAATGAATCAGACATAATTTTCTTATGAGCATACATGAATATACCACAGTGAATCCCACCATCATGTACATTCACAAGAATGGAGACCTAATTAGAATAGGATGTATTCCATGCTTGCATAATTATATCAAAATGAATTATATTGTCACATATAACTAACAAGAACCAACAAAAAATAAAGAACTGAAAATAATAAGATATGCATAGAAATTTTTTTAAATAAAATGATTATCTATGATAGAAGGTGGATGATAATAGGGTTGACAGGAACAGGGGTAAGATTGCTACTTTTAGAATTTATAGTTTTGTATGAAATTTTGAGTTTTGAACCATGTAAATAAGTTACTTATTTTAAAAATTAATATGAAAATAATACCTGTGTGTTAGCTTTCCATTGCTGGAATAAAATACTTGAGATAATCAACTTAAAAAGAGGAAAAGTTTATTCTGGTTCATATTTCCACAGGTTTTTGGTACATGGTCGCTTGACCCTGTTCCTTTGGGCCTGCAGTGGTACCATATATCAGGGAGAAGAAGCCTGTTCACTTAAGGTGGCCAGGATTCCAATATTCCTTTCAAGGTCATATTCCCAATGACCTGACTTCCTTCCACTAAGTCTACCCCCTACAGTCCCACCACCTCCCAATAGTGCCAAGCTTTCAACACATGGGCGTATGGAGACGTTCAAGATCCAAACTATGGCAACCTGCCTTTCAAGGCTTAAATGGAACAACACAGGTTAAATTCCTAGCATGGTCAAGTCTTAGAAAATGGTATTTTCAAAAATAACTTCCAAGTAAGTAGAAGAAGAAAAGCTTCAAGAAAGAGGACGTAGCCAAAGCCCAGAGGCTCGGAAAAACTCAGCAGTAGAGAAGTGAGGACCATTCCCAAGTAGGTGTGGGAGGGACAATGGGAGCCAAGGAGTAAAGGCAAGATCACAAATGGAAAGCTTTGGACAAGAGCAGCCTTCTGATTCCAGCAAAGCATTCAGTGCAGAGGAGCAGTGGGAGATGAAGTTAGTGAGATACTGGGGCTGCACAGAGGGACCATTTGATTTGTAGAGAAGAACTTGGGACTTGGCTGGGGATGCAGCCCAGTTGTAGAGCCCTTGCCTAGCATGTGTGAGGCCCTGGGTTTGATTCCCATCACTGCCAAATAATAATCACAAAAATTAACTTTTACATTTGTATTGTACCATATGGTTTGTGGAATCTTTATTATAGATTCTATTATAGTAGAAACCCAAGTCTTACTGTCTGGAATGTGATGCCAACTCAAATTAATGTTATGAGACTTTAGAATATTCTTGGGCTGGAAGTGATTTGAAAGATGTGACAGATTGGCCAGGTGTTCCATTTAGCAACAGTGAGTGTGATCAGAGTTGATCACCACCAAACTGACTTAGTCTGCTGAAGGTTTTGGAAACAAAACACAATTTTACGTGTTTTGCTTTTGGTCATGGCTTTGGATTTTATTTTATCTTATTTATATAAGAAAAAGGCATTAGTCAATTTAAAGCTGAAAAAAGGAAGGAAACATAACCATAAGTCTATTAGTTTATGATATTTCTTTTTACTCTCTACTAAAACTATCAAAGTTCAAAACAACAGCTAAACTCCCTCAATAAGTTGGACCCAGAGGGCTAAATAATAACAGAAGTCATTTGTCTCCATTTGTATGATTTCCAAATTTATACAAGAGAGTTCCCATCAAATATGCAGGAAGTTCTGATTATTTATCATGTAACATGTTATTGACATATTGACACGTTATTAAATGACCTGACCCTCCCCCAAGTCTTCAAAATTTTATGTCTAATAACCAACTACAGATTAACCCACCTAGCAGGCTACAAAGTTGACAATCAACAGTTTTCCTTGGTAGTCTATTTCTTTCTTCAAAAAGAAATTCCAGTAGGTTGACCGTATCCTCACTGTCTTGAATATTTCCTGAGTTGTGTGCAGGAGGATTTCACGGAGAGAGGGATTTCTATGGCCTTTTTTATGCTGAGCAGGCTAAACTCCGGAGACTCACTGCCTAAACCTATTACACACAGATCACCTAACTCTGTTATGGGTTTGTAATGCTAGATTAATTTACCCATACACCAAGTCAGGAGAAAATGACTTTCCACATCTTCTTTGCACTCACAAAGAATGTGCAGATCATTTTACAAAAAAAAAAAAAAAAAGGAGAGAGAGAGAAGGACAGGTCCTTACCGAGTGTAGGGCTAAACATGTACAGATGCCACCTTCTGTGTCACTCAGTTATGCACAGCAAAGGAGCCCTTGTCTGAAATATGAAAGAAAGCAAAGGGCCTGAAAGAGAATGGTGAGGAGTTGGGGATATTTGCAAAGGGTACACAGCCAACGAATGAGTTATTTGAGGCCGGATGGTCTCATAGAAAAAGCACTGAGCTAAGAGTTGGAAAACCTGTCTAGTATAATTTATTCCCAACTCCCTCATTATCCTCCTGTTTGCTGTGTGGACTTGGGCCAATCCCTTAGTCTCTATGGTAAGATCTCCCATCTTCCTCCCCAGGAGGGAAAATGAGCTCTGTATGTCAAGGTCTCTAAGGGGCTGCATTGTTGGAGCAAATTCTGGCAATTTCAATAGCTCTAGTGTAGGTTGGTCCAACAAGATTTTGATATAATGTCTTAGCTGTGACTTGAAGCAATTGAATTTAAATCCCTTCAGGGTAGCTGACATCTAAGGCAACTCTGACCACAGTAGCCCTGGGAGGTACCAGAGATTCTGTGATTGGTCCCATTGTTCACTGTAGAACTTGGGCAAGTTTCCTCAATTATTTCCTGAATAAAATAGGGAAATACACAGTGGGATGCCAGGGTGTCTTGAGGACTTCAGGTGTATAACATACCTTGTGGTGAACCACCTGCAATAAATAGGCAGTTCATTCATGATTGCTCTTATTATTTATCAGCTTGGTTTAGACAACCACAGTTGTTTAGTTGTTGTGAATATTTCTTAAATCAGCTGTAAAGAGTGTTAAAACTGACTTGCATCTTGGACAAATTAGCTAATATGCTTTGCACATTGATTTTCTCATCTATGAAATAATATTTTCTATAAGTGTTTTGAAAATTAAGTACTAGCATGAAGTACTTGATCCATACATAATCAATAATAGAATAATTGATTTTACTAATATACACATCAAGGACATAATCAATAGTAGGAACTATTATAACTCTTATCACCATCATAAAAATCATTGTTGTATCTATTAGCTTTATGGATAGTATTTGCTCTACATACTAAATACCCATAAATGACATAAATTAAGAATACTTGAGGTGGGAGGGAAAGGGAGAGAGAAGGGAAATTGCATGGAAATGGAAGGAGACCCTCAGAGTTATACAAAAGTACATACAAGAGGAAGTGAGGGGAAAGGGAAAAATAATACAAGGGGAACAAATGAATGTCAGTAGAGAGGGCAGAGAGAGAAGAGGGGAGGGGAGGGGAGGGGAGGGGGGATAGTAGAGGATAGGAAAGGCAGCAGAACACAACAGACACTAGTATGGCAATATGTAAATCAATGGATGTGTAACTGATGTGATTCTGCAATCTGTATATGGGGTAAAAATGGGAGCTCATAACCCACTTGAATCAAAGTGTGAAATATGATATATCAAGAACTATGTAATGTTTTGAACAGCCAACAATAAAAAATTTTAAAAAAAAAGAAAGTAAATCAGGAAAACTTAAAAAAAAAAGAATACTGTTGGAAGGATTAGATAAGCTTGGCATATCTAAACATTATATAAGTGCTTGTAAACAAAGTAAACACATACATTCATATATAAAAAAAACAAGGACATCCCATAAATCTCTTTCATTTTGCTTTTACATTACCTAACCAAGTATTTCATCTCCTCTCAGTTAGTTTAAAGTACTTATAAATAGCATCTGTGCTTACAACAGCTCTTAAAAGACAATGATAATGTTGAGTCAGATATCAGTATCTTCCCCCAATACCCTGCCCTTGAGCTAGCTCCACATTACCACTTTTCCCTTTTCTGTGTCCTATTCTTTCCCCGCCTTAACTAGGTCCTTCCCCAGTTACTGTTGGTCCAGTCTTGGAGATTCTTGGAACCAGATTTCCTGAGAAATATGGAAACTCTGCATTGTTGACTCTACACCTCCATCTTAGCAGTTCTCATTTCTGGAGAGAGCCTGGACCAGGAGGGCCTGGGCAGTGAGAATACACTGTGAGAAGAGACCCTGCAACTCTTGCATCTGAGGCAGAGGTGGAAAAGAAGCTAGTGAATCTAGAGGAGAGTGAATCTCCTCTGCTATGTTCTGAATTCATACACTGGAACCCAACATCCAATGTGATAGTGGTAAGAGGTAGGGCCTTTGGGAAATGATTAAGTCATGAGGGCTCCACCTCATGAATGGGATTGGTGAGCTTATAGAAGAGACTCAAGTGAGCCCCCTTTGCCCTTCCATCATGTAAGGATGCATCAAGAGGTACTGTCTTTGATGAAGAGAGCAAGTCCTAAGCAGATGCCTAATCCGTCAGCATCTTGATTGTTGACTTCCCAGCTTCTAGAACTGTGAGCAATAAATTTATTTTGTTTGTAAATTCCCTAATGTCTTTTTTTGTTTGTTTTGTTTTTTTAGAGCAGCCTAATGTACTAAATCCTCTTCACCAGCTATTTTGGATTTGGTCTTTCTAGTCACACTTATGCAAGGAAAGGAGGGGAACACACACACAGAGGAGCTAGATACCTGAATGAGGGAAGTTTATAAGGGTGTGGCAGGAATTGAGACCAATTTTTATGTGGGGTCATCTACAAGTCCTCTCCTAATCCATTCCTCATGAATGACCCCTTGATCAGGAACTGCCTTCTTCAATGAGGAGAGCACATGGGAAAAGATTGCCTGAAACTTTCTCCAAGTGGGAACTGTAAGTTGGCCATAGATTTTCTGACTAAATTGGCTTGGGTGAAGGTGTCAGAAACTGATAGCAGCTTTATACTTAGTTCTCCCAGGATCCAAGGAGATGCCTGTGAAGGAACAGAATTTCTGTAGCAGATCTCTGGATCATGCAGGGGGGTTGGGGGTGGGGTGTCCTTCTATCTTTCCACTTTTTAGATCACAGCAACACTTAGATTCTCTACATTTAAGGCACAGAGCACTTTGGCAGCTTGCCCCAAAGCTAGGAATCTCCCTGGTGACTGGCTATAGGGGCTAAGATTAGCAGTCCCCACCTGTGAAATACAGACGGGGAGGCACCAGAAGATCTGTGAAGGGCCTGACCACATGTTCCTCCCACCTTCCCAACACCCACCTCTTTTCAGGAACACCTCTCATTTCATGAACTGTCCAAAGTCCAATACTGAGCAGTTAACCTCTTCTGCATTCCAGCTTCTCTTGGCCCCTTTACAAAGGGCTTCCATCTTGATTAAAGGGCTACACTTGGGGAGATACTGAATTTTACATTCTTCCCAAATGCCAGAGGAAGAAGGAAGTGTGGTCTTTCTTACCTTAGAAAGGAAAGAATAGAGGTGCAGAATTGAAAACTAATGCCCCCCCCCACAAACATAAACCAACACAAATGCTGGGCCTTTTTTCAGAGTGAGATGATCTTATTTTTTATTGACCAACAATGTGTCCTCAGGTTTAGACTGCTGTGTCAGTGCACAAGCATGGCTCAGAGAAGGCTGGCTGCTCTCTGCAAAGTTCTTAGTCACTTTTCCTCTCACATGTCAGTGTCTTATTCTCCAGATACATAATCTTAAGGGTCCCTTCCTGTCCTAGGTGTCTGGTTTTATCACCCCCTAACACAGGGAATATTTCAAGACCTCTTTGGGATGTTCTTCCCATCTGGATTGCTGTCTTGAGCTCTGCTACATGTCTGCAGCAGGATGTCACAAGAAAAGTAGCAATCACTGGCTTTTATTTCTATCAACATTAGCAGCTACAGTTTCAAAAACTGGCCCTGTGTTTTCTCCTAGTGCCTGGAACTGTGAAGACTTCTACCCTACAAGATGGGTTAGAAAGCACTAAATCTAACAAGAACTTGAGAGAAACAAGTCAAAACTCCAAAGGAGATGGAATAGATGAGCTTTCTTTTTGTTCCCTCTCTTCCTCTCCTTCTTCTTCTGTTTTCAAAGACACAAAATTGCCAGCCATGGTGGCACATACCTGTAATCCCAGAAACTTGCAAGCCTGAGGCAGGCAAATCACAAATTTGAGGCAGAGTGCTCCTACCACAAAAAAAATAGAAACATAAAAACAAAGACCCAAAATTACATAGTTTTTGATATTTGTCAACTTGCTAGTAATTTTTAAGTATAATAAAATTATTCAATGACATTTCTACTATATGCTAGATATATCAAGCAAAATATAGAGTTTCTATAATTCCTTGTGTTTGCCTTATATTTTGATGTTTTCTTAGGAGGAGCCAGTATCTATCTTCTCATCAATTTTTGGTTTTTGACTTAAGCAAGTCAACATATGTTTATCAAGCTTTTCTTTGTTCATCACTAGCTTGGCACCTGTAAAAAGATACAATAGCATCTTTGCCCCTGAGACATCTTGTCTTTTTAGTGAGATAAAATATGTACTTCTATAGTACTTACGAAGTGCCAGGCACAGAGTTCTAAGCACTTTCCAAAAGCACTCATTTAATATTCCTGAGAAATAGACATCATTCTTGTTCCTGCTTTATAGACATGGACGCGAAAGCTCAGACAGGTTGGATCATTTGTCCAAAGTGACTCAACTAATTGGGTGAATTTGACTCAAACTCAAGCAATTTGATTTCAGAGTGTACATGTTTAACCACTGTACTATGTAGCTTTTCAAAGCAATTAGAAAGTTCTGACACACAGCATATAAATAAGCACTGTCAATCTAAAGTAAGTGTCAGAGAACAGCTCTCCAAAGAAAAGAGTATACTTAGGAGTGACAGAGGGAAGGCAATCCAGGATACACATGACATGGTGAACTATGGGGGGTGGGGGTGGGGTCACAGGCAGAGGTAGGCAAAGGTGTCTAAAGGTACAAAGAGGAAGCTTACATAAGTTGTTTTGAAACAGTTAGCCTCAGAATTAATAACAAGATTGACATTCATGTGGGTTGATTAGGCAGTGGCTGGGCAGGCATCTTTGCAGAAGTGTTTGTTTATTTGTTTGGTTTTTGTGCAAGGTTGCAGTGACCTTTGTGCAAGGTTGTGGTTTGGGTAGAATCTTTTTTGATAGTTTCTGTTGTCAGGCAAACATGTGAGGACCTACCTCCCTACCCACTTAATGGCCTCCTTGCTTGACTTTTTTAAAGTTTGGTATAAGTGACTCCATTTTGATTCTGACAAACTTCATAACACAGGTTTGTTATGATGTAGACTGAAGTGACAGATTTAGAGAGCCAAAAAGAAAGTTCTTGGGAAGATAGCTATAGAAAGGACTGGTTTAGGTTGTTTGAAGGCTAGTTGAAGATATTATGCACAGGCAAGATGGGGTGAATCACCTGGAGATCCAAAGAGATGTTGAGGAATAAGGTGGGTATCTTGACTACTTTAAGATTAAGGCAACTGGAAGCCTGGTACCATGACACACGCCTGTAATCTCAAAAAGCTGAGGCAGGGGATTTCAAGTTTGAGACCAGTTTGGGAACTTAGTGAGATCCTGTCTGAAAGTAAAAGATGAAAAGAATGCCCCTGGGTTCAACGCCCAGTCCTACAAAGAGAATGAGAGAGAGTGAGAGAGAGCAAGGAGAAGGAGAAGAGAAGGAGAAGCTAAGAAATTTCCTCTCTGCAAAATGACAATAACAATAGCTCTAATTTGAAAATCTGAAATCCAAAATGCTCCATAATCAAAAACTTTTTGAGTGCCAACTTGATGCCATGAGTGGAAAATTCCACACCTGACTTGATGTGACAAGTTACATAGGCACAACCCGACTTTCCTTTAAAAAGTACCTAGAGTGAATTAATCATGTAGTCTCTTAAACAGTTCCTGGGCACATAGCCAGCATGTAATGACTTATTGTGCTGGGGGTGTAGCTCAGTGGTAGCATGGACAAGGCCCTGGGTTCAATCCCCAGTACTGGAAACACACACACACACAAGCATACTAAAATCATTGTATAACATTACCTTCAGGCTATGAATATAAGTTTTATATAAGTTATATATGAAACAAATGAATTTTGTGTTTAGACTTGGGTCCCATCTCTAAGATATCTCATTGTCTATGCAAACATTCCCAAATCAAAAATACTTCTAGTCCCAGACACTTTAGATAAGGGATGTTCAACCTGTACTTAATTCATAGTTGTTGGGAGAAGTAGAACAGTGTCTTGCACGTAGTAAGCTCAGCATCAGTGTTGGCTATATCCTTACTATTGTTGTTCTTGGATGACTTGTTTTATTTCAGGACTGCTAGAGTAGGGGAGAGGGGAGCCTGGCTTATATTATGGTGTCTTAGGTCAGTGACTGAAATACACTGAAAATCTTTGTTCCTGGCAAAGCAACAGTGTGCTCTCATTTCAATCCTACTTATAAATTCTGCAATGGAAAAAATGGAGCTGGCCCTTAGGGAACTCACTGTAAGGACCTGAGACTTGGGCCATGCTGTTTCTAAACCCTCTGGTAGAAGACCTTTGAGCCACCCAGCCCCACCTGGAGTGGAAGGCTATTAAATGGATGATCTCACCAGCCCCCTTTTGACAGAGGGGAGAGCATGAGTCTGTGCTCCTGTAAACAGACTCCTATGCATTGCAAACCATGGGCGTTTTTGTGGATTGTTCTTTGTTCAGAAAAAGCCAGAGCAGTTTTGAGGTCTGCAGAATGTTAAAGTTGTCACTTCTAAAGTAACATAATTCTGTCTGTTACCCCACCGATCAGCAAAGCAAAGCAAGGTATATGTCTCTGTGAGTCAGGGTTTATTTAATATTCACAAGCCTGGCAGTTTTCTGACTGATGAAAATGCTTTGCAAACAGAGCCTGGTCCTGTTTTTCTCCCTACTCCTTACCCCTGCCAAATGTAGAGTGAGAGGTTGGCAGAGACAGTGCTAAACTGGTATGGCTGATGAGATACTATCTCTGTCTTCTTGTAACACAAAACATTTATTTTGCAGCTAGTGAACACAAAATTGAAAGGGATCCAACATTTCTGGAAGCAGGAGGTTTGGTTCTCCCTATAGGCAGGCTGTTTGGTCTGTTGACTTTCTGCCTTTGCCACCTCCTGAGAAAAGCTCCAGCTCCACCTAAAACATAAGCCATTATGAAGGCAATTCTAGAAGCACTGGACCACCCCCCACCTGGATTCCAGACATCCGGCAACTACGGAGGTGGTAGAGAGTGGTGTTCAGTAAATGAGATCAGCTCTGATGGGCAAAACCAGGTTTGGGGACTCCCTTCCCTACTCCTTTCCTTTGCTCTCTAGCTATTTGTCAGAGGACCCAAATCAAAGTGATGGATGTCCCCAAAGCAGACACAGCTTGGAGACCCACTCAACAGCCAGGAAGTCTCAGGGGGAGGGCCTGACTCCTCTGATGCAAGATGATGACCCATCAAGATCACTTTCCCAGCTGTACTGGTTCAGGTCCTGCCTCAATGGAAATCCTGGCTCTTACTAGCTATGTGGCCTTGAGCAAGTTATTTTAACTTCCATGTTCTCCCATTTCTTTATCTGTGAAATGGAGATAATAAGAGTACCCACCTCCTAGGCTGCCATGAGAAGTAGAACAGCAAGTTCTATACAAGTGTTAGCTAAGCTAATGCTGCTATTGTGAAACGTAAGGTATGGTACAGACTCCTCTTCACAGTCCAAGAGTCATGGGCACCTGCTCCCAACTGCTTCTCTGTGTCGTAAGGCTAGGCACTGTGCCTCTTCACAGAACTCTTTTCCCATGAACAGTTCTCTGACAACAGAGCTGGCTTTGTGTTGTCCTGGAAGCTATTTGTCCTCAACTAATTTAGACCTCTGCAGTGAGTTCTTTGGCCCTGCTCTTGCATGGAGCTCCAAGCACCACCCTGTACCACTGAGTCTAAGTCTGTATATTCAGTTATTTAAAGCACAATTACTGTCTAAACTCTTACTTTTCTGCTGGTCCCAGAAGGGATTTAGTGTCATAACATTATGTTCCTGTTCCAGAAAACGTATTGTCTGTTCATGGATTTTTGTTGTTATTGCTTTATTTTGCTCTGCTTTATCTAACTCAGGTTTGTTGTACAGTGTTTAGGTCAGTTTCTGAATCCTAGCTTATTAATAGTTTGGAACAGATATTTCTCTGTCATGGGGTGCTGTCTTACGCCCTACAGGAAGTTTAGCAGTATACCTGGCCTCTACCCACTAGATATCTCCCAGTTGTGAGAAGATATCTGTCACCTAGAGTAAGACTATCAGATTCAGCAAATAAAAACATAAAAATAGATTTATCTGGCAGCTTTCCTTTGGGGGTAAATTCTCCCTGGTCAAGAACCACCAGTAAAGTACCTAGTGTGTTCACATCCATTTACCCACATGATAACTGTCAGGAGGTCATTGGCAACCCTTTGTGTGTATGCGTGTGCATAGGTGGTACTAGGAGTTGAACCCAAGGGTGCTTTACCCTTGAACTTTATCCTTAGTCCATTTTGTTTCTTATTTTAAGACAGAATCCCATTTGGGATGATAGGTGTGTGCCATCACACCTGGCTATTTTTCAAAAGATGGGGAAACTGCATCTGGGAGAGGGACTGGGGAGAATTGACTAATTTCAGTTAGAAATCTTTCCATGAGATTTCAGCAGCTCAATAGAGCTCACCCTCTGGCGACATCCTTCATGTTTATGAGCATTTAAGAGTCCTCATTCCCACCCCATTACGACCCTTTGGTGCTGATACTCTGCTAATTGGGACATTGATTGTATGAAGGGCCAAGCTAGACATTGTCCTACAAACCTCTCTGCCTCACACAGCTCCCAAAGCTGCTCTTGGAGAGAAGGCAAAGGGAGGAGAGGAGAGGAGAGGAGTGGCAGGGGGTGCAGGGTCCCTGCTTCCCCCAACCCCGATCCTGGAGAGACAAAGGCGGCGCGATGCAGCGATGGTTATTTCCCTTGCTCTATCACCCAGCTCAATGGGGCATTCTGGATCCCTGCCCTCCAATGCTCAGGGGCCTTATTAACAGACCTCAGCTGTTGCCTAAAGCCCTTACCTCACCCGAGAGGGCTCTATTTGCATGATAATGCCCTCTTTGGGGGAATTATTGCTTAATTAAAGAACAGCAATCACTTTAATTAGCATGTCTCCTTGCTCCCTGGTACTTTGCATGGATTCAAATGAGCTCCTCATTAGGTATTGGCACTTGGACAAATCTGGGGCCTCTGGCTGGGAAGGGAGTCTCCCAGGGCAGGCAGCCCCAGCCAGGACCTCAGTGGCGGAGAGGCCCAGCCCTGCCAAGAGCACAACCCAGGCTTTGTGAAGAGAACAGCAGACAGGGTTGGGGCCGAGCCCTTTGGGGCCCATGACCCCGCATGCAGGGGAAGATCAGGTCTGGAGGGTGGCATCTGCACACACCCAGCAAGGCTTTCTGTTGCCTCTTCTGTCCACTTGAGGTACACTTCTCTGTTCAGCAAATTTGCCCTCAGTATTTAGCTGCCTTAGACCATCTTCTTCCTCCCATGGAAACATTTTGATCTTCTATTATCCCAACCCATTCCTCTTCCCTCTTTCTCCTTTGTTTCTTGCACTCTCTCCCATACACCTGAATCTATTTTAATCCCAGTTGTGGAGTGAAATTTTCTCTTCTGATGGTAGACTAGAGACATAGGTCATAAAACAAAACAAAGCAAGCAAACCACAACAAAAGACACCTGTCCCTCTACAGGTCCCTCTCCAGAGACATGTCTCTCTCCCCAGGTAGGATTAACATCCCTTCTAGTGTCTCTTCCTCGCCAGAGGGTGAGCTCTATTGAGCTGCTGAAACATCTATGAGATCTAAAACATCACCTGCAGACGGGCCCCTGAGTAGATCAGGCCTCCTCTGATTATTAATAAAATGTAGGCTATTTTGTAGTCCACACATCAGCCACTTCCCATACACTGGCATAACGTCAGTCTAATTATACTTTGATATTTCTCTGAATCCTTTCTAGAAGGGGGCAACAACCTCCCTTCCAGGAAACAACTTGTTTCTTCTGCCTGGATGTCAGTGTGTCCAAGGTCTCTTGACCTTCATTCTCCTACACACACACACACACACACACACACACACACACACACAGCAGGACCATATCTGTGATTCTAATGCTAATAAAGGTTAAAACACGCTTAAAAAGTGGTAAGGTAAAATTTTCCCTGGATTTGCAAGCAAGAGATCTGGTTTCCTGTGTAAACTTGTCATCTAGGATAGAAATATTCCTTTCCCCATTTTCTGGAGCTTTCAAGAAGAGTGTGAATAGCTCCAGGCCTATGGCCCCCAGGGAGAGAGAGAGAGACAAACTGGCCTTTCCCTCAATTCCCAAGCCTCTTCCCTGGCAATCTAGTATTCAGTCTTTCATCATGTAGCCCCACTCCTGCCTCTGTCCTGCCTTTCCTCTGTGAGCCAGGTGGCATGGGGCTCCCCTGTCTTCAGAGTCCCCACCGTTGCCTATGTGGGAGAAGAATTCAGAAAGAAGGGGAGGTATTTCAAGTTTTGGGGACTCAGGCTGGAGAGAGATGGAGGTAGGGAGAGGCAGAGCGAGGTGGGGGAGTCTGGGGAGAAGGGACTCTGCCCTCCCTCAGCATCATCCTGCAGAGAGAGTAAAAACAAATCAGAGGTAAATCCACTTCCTGGCAGGAAGCTGAGCCTGAAACCAGATGAAGCCACAGCAGTTCAAAGGCAGAGTGACACCCAAACAAGAGAGCAGCCCTTAATCCCCCACGGAAAGATGAGAACAGAGGCTCAGACCCAGGAGGGGGACTGCTGGGCTTTGTTCAACCAGGATTGAAAGCCCAGCCTATTGAGAGGCTGGGACTTTGAGACACAGACCCCGAGGGGCAGTTGCCAAGTTGAAGGCAGCCCAAGGCTGCCAGCTTTCGCTTCTTTAGTTCTGAGTTTGGCAGTAATGAGGCAAAGGGCTGGGACTTTTAACTGGCTGGGTCAAAAAGGTTTCCTTATTAAACAAACAGTGTGGGGGTGGGGGCGGGGGTGTCTAAGCTTGGAACAAGAGCTTCCAGGAAAGAGGCTGAGCAGAGGCCTGTTTAGCCCCCACTACTGAGACCCTGGGCTCTTCACCTCTGTCCAACCCAGCTCCTGCCCATCTTCACCACAGGTTGAAGGGGGAAACCTAAAGAAACATCCAGTGGGCCAGAAAGGTTTGGAATGACAGTTAGCTGGGTGAGGAGCCTGCCTCAGACTGGTTCTTGACCTATAGGTCAGCCCCTGGGATAAGGTAAATGGGAAGGGCAGAACTCAAATCAGTGGGCAGACAGCCTGGGGGTCAGTGTCCCTCTTTAGAAAGGTTCCATGTGCTGTGCTATGGTCCCATGCTGTCCAGTGTCTAAGGCCTGTACCTTTCGGGTGTTTTTCAATTGCTGGTCAGCCTTTGCTGGTGACCTCAGGCTTAAGAGCTGATGCCCAGGGGCCAAAGGGTAGGGGATGGTCCAAGCTCTGTGAGGGTCTCCTAGCCTCTCATCCACACATCTCAATCAGAACAGCTTCTTTTCTATTTGCTTGTTGTATCTTCCATATGAGATTTTATCTGAAGACACAATTAAAGAACCCAGAAAGTTCAAAAGGCACTGCCCTACCAGAAAAGATGTTCTGGAGGGGAAACTTACCCATCGACAGTCTCATAACACTGCCCCTGCAGAGTTGGCATCCAAATCCATGTCAGTCAAGGAGTGCTTATGAAGCACCTTAATTATATGCCCATTAGTTTCATAAAATATTTAGAGTCACACAGAGATTTATACAATAAAATAGGTGTCAATAGAAATGAAGATAAATAATTAGGACCAGAGAAAACATACATGAAATGAAATCAAGACTAGGGAAGAGAAACATGCATGGACAGAGGATAAACCTATGTATTTATTGTTGTTATTGTTTTGTTATTATTATTATTATTATTCCAAGGATTGAACCCAGAGGTACTTAAACACTGAGCCACATTCCCAGCCCTTTTTAATATTTTATTTAGAGATAGGGTCTCACTGAGTTGCCTAGGGCCTTACTAAATTTCTGAGGCTGACTTTGAACTTGCAATCCTGCCTTAGGCTCAGGACGGATTACAGGTGTGTGCAACTGTGCCCTGTTGTATTTACTGTTATAGATTCCAAATAAGTTTCTAAGCTTTCTGGAAGACAAATCTGGAAAGGGCCTGGAGGAGAGGAGAAAGGAAGCCAGAAAGAGAAGGAGGGAGAGAAACAGAGTGGAGAGAAAATAAAATAGAAAGTGGGAGAGAGAAAGAAAAAAAAAGAGAGAGAGAGATCTCGTATCAAACTCTTTGTACCTGAATGGAGAAAATATGCCAGATAGTTGGGGTAAGCCAAACTTTTTTCTAGCTATAACTTGTAGAAGAAATTTCTTACAATGAACTTATATAGGAAGTACTGAGTAATAGAATTGACAATGTCTTTGGTTGACTATCTATGGTAATAAGACTCCTGTGACTGATTCTAGGGTTAGGTAGCAGAACTAAATGCATTATCAAAATTGGAAAATGACATTCTTCACAGAATTAGTAAAAAATAATCCTTAAATTCACTTGGAAGAATAAAAGACCCAGAATAACCAAAGCAATACTGAACAAGAAGAGCTCTATAGGAGACATCACAATATTCTGATCTGAAATTATACTACAGAGCTATAGAAACAAAGACATTATGGTATTGGCATCAAAATAGGCATGAATATCAATGGAATAGAATAGAAGACACCAAGACAAACCCATATACATACAGCCATATGATACTTGGCAAAGGTGCCAAAAATATATATTGGACAAAAACCAGCTTTTTAAACAAATGGTGCTGGGAAAACTGGATAGCCATATGTAGAAGAATGAAACTCTCTCTCTCTCTCTCTCGCCCTGCAAAAAAAGTCAAATCACAGTGGATCAAAGACTTTAGAATTAGAGCAGAAACCTGGAAATGACTAGAAGAAAACAGAGGGTTGGCCAGGTGTCATGGCACACACCTGTAATCCCAGCGGCTTAGGAGGCTGAGGCAGGAGGACCACAAGTTCAAAGCCAGCTTCTGTGACTTAGCAAGGCCCTCAGCAGCTTAGTGAAATCTGCCCCCAAATAAAAGATAAAAAGGGCTGAGGATGTGGCTCAGAGTCCCTGGGCTCAATCCCTTGTTGGGGGTGGGGGGGAGAAGAAGAAGGAGGAGGAGGAGGAGGAGAAAACATAGGGTCAACACTCCGTTACATATTGGTACTGGTACCAACTTCTTTAACAAGATCCTTAAAACTCAAGAAATAAAACCAAGAATCAATAAGTGGGATGCCATCAAATTTATTTATTTATTTATTTATGAGAGAGAGAGAATTTTTTAATATTTATTTTTTAGTTTTTGGTGGACACATATCTTTATTTTTTTTATGCGGTTCTGAGGATTGAACCTAGCGCCCCGCGCATGCCAGGCAAGCGCGTTACCGCTTGAGCCACATCCTCAGCCCACCATCAAATTTAAAAGCTTCTGGACAGCAAAGGAAATGATTGAGAGCATGAAGGGAGAGCCTACAGAATGGGAGAAAATCTTTGCCACCTACTCCTCTGACAGGGATATCTGACAATATTCAGAACATATAAAGAATTCAAAAAACTTAATACCAAAATAATAATAATAATAATAATAATAAATAACACACTCAACAAATGGGCAGAAGAACTAAATAGACATTTCTCAAAAGAAGAAACACAAATATCCAACAAATATATGAAAAATGTTCAACATCTCTAGCAATCAGGTAAATGCAAATCAAAACTACACTAAGATTTCATCTCACTCCAGTCAGAATGGCAATGATCAAGAACACAATAATAAATGTTGGAAAGGATGGAGGAAAAAGAGACACGCATCCATTGTTGGTGGGACTGCAGATTAGTACAACTACTCTGGAAAGATTCCTCAAAAAACTAGTACTAGAACCATCAAATGACCCAGCTATCCCACTCCTTGGTATTTATTCAGAAGAAATAAAATCCACATATTATAGCCATTCAGCCACCTCAATGTATATAGCAGCACAATTCATGACAGCTGAATTATAGAATATCAATCCAAATGCCCATCAACAGACACTGGATTAAGAAATTGTGGTATATGTACACAATGGAATTTTACTCAGCCATAAAGAAGAATAAAATTATGGCATTTGTTGGTAAATGGACAGAAATGGAGGACATCACACTAAGTGAAATAAGCCAGTCTCAGAAAATCAAGGGTCAAATGTTTTCTTTCATAGGTGGAAGCTAGAGCAAAATAAAAGAAGAAGGTGAGGACTGGATATCATAAAGATACAAGATCAGTAGAGTAGAAGAAGGAGATCAAGAAGGAGAGGAGAGGGATGGGAAAGGAAAAGAAACCTCTTATAAGGGAAATTAGAGCTTACCCCCATTGGGAAATTCTGGAGTATTGAACAGATTCAGAGTCAACCTATTTGAGTGTGGAAGCAGCTAGAGTATTTATATCAATCATTGGCTGAGGGCTGACCAATTCCCATCAGTCATTATTTAAGGGCTATTTTGGAGATTATTAATTCCTTGGCCCGTCTAGCCTACCTGCAGGTTTCAGCAGGCAAAGAAAGCCCTCAGGCAAAGAGATGCAGTTGCCTGCATTTGGAATGTCTGTCAACATGCTTTGAAATGAGGCACAGGCAGGGTACAGACAACATCTGCTACACTCTCTGTCTTGGCCATATCAGACAGAGCACACAAGGCGACACCCTCACTGTTAACAGTCCAAGCTGTCCTGGCTCTTTCCCAAATCAACTGATGCAGGACTTCCAGTTGTTTATAAAGTCTCTCTATAATTACACCTGAGCAAGCATCTTATGGGTGCTCACAAGGCAGTCCACTTGGCTCCCTGGTGGCATCTACTCAGTTCTGCCACCTCTGCTGAGAACTGCTTGTCCTAACTCCCAGGGCAGCTGCATTTTCTTCTGGGCACTGGAGCCATCTCAGGGTAGCAGCTGGACTCTCCAACATCACAACCTATGCTGCACATGACCACCCTTCCCTACACAATTCATGTGACATGGAGTCCTCAGAAGCCCCCAGAACATCACATGTGCTTGCAACAGAAAAAGAGAAAATATCTTTCTCTCCTTACATCATTATGTTCTGTCAGAAATCCAACACAACACAGTCCTGTGTCCCCATATGGATCATGATTGTTATTTATTTATTTATTTATTGAAATAGGGTCTATGTGTTACCTGGGCTTAAACCATCCTCCTACCTCAGCCTCCTAGGTAGCTGGGATTATAGGAACATGCCACTGTGTCCAAGTGATCATGATTTTAAGGAAGCCAACTCTTTTGATTTTTACCATGAAGTTCCCCTTCTTCCAGTTAGTCCTGACACAGCAGAAACAAACTCAAAGAATACTGTATACAAGATTATCCCTCCTGTCTAACAAGCTACGTGTAGAAGTGCCCTCTTCTCCCCTTATAACACCAAGCTTTGTTGCTGGATCCAACTGGTCTCCCTCTCTCCTCCCTTGGGATTATTTCCTTGGAGGACCTTCATCCTTTGTGCACATAGAGGGCTTGCCCCAGTAGTTTCCCAACTTTTCTTTTATATGTCTCAAATTGTAGTGACAGATACAGTTTTGAACAGAACTGGAGCTGCTCCAGAAAGATAAGAATTTTAAATTTGCTAAATAGATAAATTCCATATTCTTCGAGAATCTGTCATAAATGTCACTGGGTTTTTGTTTGTTTGGTTTTGGTACTGGGGATTGAAACTAGAGGTACTTTATCAATGAGCCACATCCTGCCATTTTCATTTCTTATTTTGAGACAGGGTCTTGCTATGTTGCTAAGGCTGGCCTGGAACTTTTGATCCACCTGCCTCAGCCTCCCAAGTTACTGGGATTACAGGACTGCACCACTGCACCCAGCTATAAATGTCTCCTTTGATAGATACTAGATGGCAGATACTTCAATATTATGTTGCATAAAGAGATCCTGGAGTGTTAATATCCTTTACTGATCATATTTTGGGATACTAATTGCATGGGTAGCAATTTTGATTGTTTTTAAAGTGTCTCACCAAGCTCTCACCTGTGCAGAGGGTCATTCCACTTCGGTACAGAGGAAGACTATTTGGTATAGAGGAAGCCTAGAGGCATACCGATGGGTAAAGACAGAATTTTTTTTCTTAAGATACCATTTTTATTTTTTATTTTCTAAAGCTAAGAGTCTCACCAGGTAGGAGCAGTGGCGCATGCCTGTAACCCCAGAGGCTCCAGAGGCTGAAGCAGGAGGATCACAAGTTCAAAGCCAGCCTCAGCAAAATCAAGGCATTAAGCAACTCAGTGAGACTCTGTTTCTAAATAAAATACAAAATAGGGCTGGGATGTGGCTCAGCGGTCGAGTGCCCCTGAGTTCAATCCCTGGTACCTTAATAAATAAATAAAGCTAAGAGTCTCACGTGTAATATACCAATAAAAGTATGGAAAAAATAAAATTGATATGGCTATCCTAAAAAAGTGTCCATCTATAGATAATACTGGATCAGGTTATTAGAGTACACATTTTTAAAAAATTATTATTTAAAAAATCAGGGGGAGGAAAAAAAGGGATCAAAATGTTGTTATGGTTTAGAATGTTCTAAATTGATATTTTTAGAATTTAAAAATATTGAAAGATTTAAAATGTGTATAATGATACTTCAATTAAGAAATAGTCCCTGTGGACTTTGATTCCAATGCTGGTACTAAAATGCAGATTTTATATGAACACCAGCAACTAGGGATCTATACTCTTCTCAAGTAATCATTGAGTCAAAGCTAATAAAACCCTCATGCAATTCTATATTGGTTTCAACAGATTCCTTTACAATGATCGAGAGTAGATCAGTGATCAATAATGGAGTGATTATGCCTGAGAACTCCAACTACTCCCTAAGAAAACACAAAACTACAATGTGCTAGAAGAAAATATGCATAATTTTATTTAATACCATTTACTTTATTTTATTTCTGTAACAGAAAGGATGTTTCATATTGTCCAATGCTACCAAAAAGGAAAAAAAAAAAGTTTGAATAAGCTAGAAAGAAGTTGTGGAGTCTTCCTTCAATTAAAGGAAAATTTCTGTGTCCTGGACCCCCAAGCAGGAGCTAAACTTTGAACTGTTGAATAGTTCTTCTCCAAGTCCAGCTGAGACCATTGGCATTTGAAGAAGACAGGCTAAGGGGCATGCTAGTCACTTGTATTATAAACAGAATACATGTGTGACATCTAAGTTGCCTAGTTTTAGGGAAACGGAATGAGTCTAATGATGGTTCTATTACCTTCTGGCAGTGGGGCCTTGGCAAAATCATTTAACTATTCGTTCTCTCATTTGGAGAAAGAGGATAATAACAGACTCATATGGATTACAGATAATACATATAATATGCCATCTTTCTTTCTAATGCACAGGAAAAGCACAGCAAAAGAAACTGTGGTTCTCATTACCAGATGAGGAGTCCTTTAAATGGAGATATGGTTCTGTTTGACATGACCCAGGAGTACAGTCAGGGGACCTCAGGTCTTGGCATCTAACCATGCTTGGAAAGACTTAAAGTTTTTAATCAATTTAGCAACTTAGGAGGGCATTTAGAATTAATTTTCTCATAGAGTCACTAGAGCGTTGCTCCAAGTTAGCTATTCTAAGGGAGCATATTTGAGATTTTTCTGTAGCTGTGTATGTTAGTTGACTGGCAACTCTCCCCCACTGGACATTGTCAAGGTCCAAATAAATTCGATCATTCCTTATAGTCAGATTTTGCAAATGGAATTCATGTATCCTGAGGGAAGCATTCAACATGCCCCAGGGGTACATAAAGCCACAGAAGAAAAATGGCTCATTTTCTAAAGAATCCTTTTTATTTGAAACTTTTAGGGAAACTATAAGTAATTTAACAGATAAGTAATTTGCCAGATGTAGATTTATCACAAAATTTTAAGATAAAATATGAGACTTGGAATTTCATGCTAATGACAAACTACATCAGGTATGAGTCTGATACCTCAAGCTACACAGAAGGTTCCCATTGCTGGAGGACAATTGATTCTAAAAAAAATGATTCTGGAAAGTGAATCCACTTAAAATGAGGACTAAATATTCCATAGTAATTACTAGGGGGAAAATGTTGGTTAGAATTTTATGCTGAAAACTAGACAAAAAGATATATTTAAAAAAACTGCTTACTGCAAAGGATCCTACTTTCCCACAAGGTTTAGATAAGATCTATGGATGAACCATTTGCCTATGACAAGGCCAGTCATAGATTTATGACAGAGATTTCAGAGACAGAAGATTTATCTGTCTCACCAAAACTCCCACCCTCATACACACCCATGCATACATCTCCTGCCCCCACTCTGCAATTTCCCCAGTATAATTAGACCATAATCTTCATTAGATCAACATTCAATATTTACCTTAGCATGAATATATAAACACTTTTCACAGCCAAGTCATGAGTGTATAATGATTATTTTCCTTTTCCTGCTAAATTTTCTTCCTAGAGTTAAAAATCATTTCGGTTTTATTTATTTGTTTTGCTTTCTACATATTTGTTGTTAATTTATTCCTAGAGTCTCCTCAGATTGAGCAATGCCCTTTCAACTATCTTAAAATGTTAAGATGCCTTAGATATTCTACCATTCATTTTGTTGAAGAGGTCACATTTGGGTCTTCTTGCTGGTCTTGTTGGATTGAAACTCCCTAGGCAGCTGCTAAGCTGTTAGCTTCCATTCTCTTTTGCCGTCTATGAAGCTTCCCTTTTCCCTTACCCGGAGTCTTCTTTTCCCTGGGAGCCATGTCTACCATCTTTATTTTTGGTGGAATATATCCTTCCTGAGATAGAGTTCATAGGAGACAAATGTGGAGACTGCATATTGGAAGATGCCTCCATTCTTCCCACCTCTCTACTTGAGAGTTTGGGTGAGTAGTGAATTCTGGCTTGGGAGTATCTCACCTTTTTCTATTTTCTGTCTCCAGTGTTGTTGTGGGAAGGCCTACTGCTATTCTGATTTCCTCTTATGAAACCCCTGCTTATTCCTTTTGGAATCTTCTCTTTATTACTAATACCAAAATAAAATTCATGATGATGTTTCTTCCTTTCCTCCTCCTCCTTCTTCTTTTTCTTCATTGATTTTTTTGGGCATTCAGTGAGCTTGATTAGTCTGGAAATTCATGTCTTTAAGACTGGGAAAAATTTCTTGAATTGTGCCTTTAATTATTCTTTTAACATCCATTTTCTCTATTCTGTTTTTAGAATTCCTATAACTTGGATGTTTTCTTGACACATCTTTAATTTTCTTTTTTCCCTCTCTCCTAACACTTCCCTTTATTTTCTGAGTAATTTTCTCAATTTATATTTTAATTATCTAATGATTTTGAAAACTTTCTCCTAGCATACTTCATTTCCAAGAGCTCTTTTTATGTTCCCTGAGAATTTCTTTTTTAATATCATCCCATTCTTGAGTTTTAGATGCAACATCACATCTTCTAAGTATATGTTTTCTTCATACACAGTCTCTGTTTTCTCCAAGATTTTTGTCTTCTGCTGGTTTGGACTTTTGGTTTCAAGTTAGAAGCTTTCTTCAAATGTCTGGTGCTTCTTGGCCCACCACTTATGAACAGAGTACTAACAGGCATGTGGTGGTACTTCCCATAAGCAGGGTTGGTCACTTGTGGATTTCACTGTAGGATGATGTAGCTGGGCCATTCCACTGGGAAACTCTTGATGTCATTTGATAAAGTCATTTTATCAAATCTAATATCTGTCAAACTATCTAGTTTCCTGCTTGGAGAATATAAGTGTAGTTTGCGTTATTCAGAGTAAAAACACTGGCAGTTTCAACATTCAATGTGTAAAAATGCTAAAGTCCCCTATTTTTACATACCTCTAATTGTGCTTTTATCCTGTGGTTTAGAAACTATCTGTTTTACCGTCTCTAGAGAACAGAGGTCTAGTTTTTGTTAGAGATGGAAGCATGAAGAAGAGAGGAATTGAGGTCCACCTGATTTTTGAGCAAACTTTGAGCCAATGTTCTTGGTTTCTGTGCTCATTTTGCTGCTACTTCTTCTAGAAGTCTCTTATCACTAATTCTTGAGTCTTGGGGTCTTCTGAAATATAATTTGGGCTGTTCGTGTCTGAATTAGGATTTAACTTTCTCCTGCCTGCTTAGACAGTTTCCACTTATTAGTATGCTATTTATTAAATGTGCTTTCTTGCCTCCAGACTTTTGTTGCTGTTGTCTCCTTTCCCATGTCTTTGTTTAGATTTTTTTTTTTTAAATTTCCTTTTGTTTTGTTTTAATGAGGTTTCAGGAAGTTAAAGTGTGTGTATAATTTGCCATTTTAACCAGAAGTTCAAGCACTGGCTTGAACTTGAAGTCTACTGTTTTATACTGCCTCCCAAGAATCAGTTTCCTATAATCAGAATACTATCATAATAATAATTAACTATTAAGTTTTTATGATATGTCATACACTATTTTAAGCTTATGAACACTTAGTCATACACTAGCTGTGGACACTGTAAAACCTTGGTGCCCCTTTTAGAGCCTTTCCCGACCCCAGGGAAGCCTGAGTGGAGATTTGTAGAACTACTTCATGGTAATGATATGGGGTTCAATTTTTTTCTTTCAGTGCTGGGGGTTGAACTCAGGGCCTCCTGCATGCTAGGCAAGCACTCTGCTGCCGAACTACACCCCCAGCCATGGCTCAAATTTTGACCTCACCTCTACCAGCTATGTAACTAACTTCTCTCTGCTGCAGTATCCACATCCGTTAGTCAGATTTCCATTGCTGTGACAAGTACATGAGAAAAACAACTTAGGGGAAAAAAGATTCATTTGGACTCATGGTTTCATTCTATGGTGAGCTGCCTCCATTGTTTGGGCCTCGGGTGAGTTAAAACATTCTGGCAGAAGGACACGGTAGAGGAAAGCTTTCAGATGATGGCAGCCAGGAAGGAGGGAGGGGAAGAAGGGGGAGGGAGAAAGGTAGGGGCGAGGGCCAAGGCTAACATGTAGTACTCAAGAGAATGACCCCAATGTCCTACTTCCTCCAGCCATGCCTCACTTGCCTACAGTTTCTACCCAGTAGTCCATTCAAATTATTAACCCATCACATAGATTAATCCACTGATGAAGTCAGAGCCCTCATGATCTGATCATTTCCCAAAAGCCCCACCTGTGGACAGTGCTGCGCAGACCTCAGCATATGAGCTTTGTAAGACATTCCAGGTCCAAATCATAAGAACATCTGTGAAACGCAGTTACTAAATCATATCTATCTGCCTTTTTGGGTTTTTGTGCAGACTACATGCTATAATCTATATTTGCACAATGTCAAGCAAATGATAAACATTCAGAAAGCAAAAAAATGCCTGAGAATAGAACAAAAGGACCCTCTCCACAAGACATGCTGTATGTGTCCTGGGGTGAGTGTGGCTTTGGCAACACTGCTATGGAGATAGACCTGAGGTGGGGGCAGAATGCTGACGTTCTGAAGCCCCAGGGAATACCCTGAGATGCCCAGACTTGCATAAGGTGTCCCAGCCCCATGATAATGATCTGACATTCTCTACATTTCTTCCTGGCTTTGCCTTTCTTCTTGGCTATACTCTTCTGTGTTCCAACCCCTCTGTTAATATCTTCCTGTCTCCAACTCTGTGCATATTTGCTAATTTAACCCACAGAGAGCCCTATAAGGACAGCATTTTATCTCCCTTTGCAAGTAGGTAAACTGAGGCACAGAAAGGAACCATCACACAATTTCACCAGGACTCATAACAGGAGTCTTGACCCCAGAGCTTGTGCTCTTCACCCAGCCTGGCCTCACTTTCTATTAGCATCTTGCTCAACCATCTTTTGGTTCAACTTCTCTTCCATCACCAATTCTATGACTATTGTATTTTCATTCTCACTAGATGATCTTTCTTCTCCATGAATCCTTCTCAGGCACAAATATCCAGTGTCATTACTCAAACCTGTTTTTTGACAATGGCCAAACCCATTTTGGGCTCAGAAACCTAATGTGGAGAGATGGAGTCCTGATGATGCTGCAGAAAGTGCTCCTCTGAGTTCAGTTCCAAAACCTCTGCCCTGGAGCATGTGCTTTGTGCTACCTCCTGCAGAATAAAATGTAGATATTCTTGCTCTGGGTCATACAGTGGTTACATGGGAGAGGCCTGATCTCCCTCTGCTTCCCTCATCCTGTTTCCACCATGAGTCAAGGCCTCAAAGCCTTCCCTTCATGTTTTGGTGTAAGATGCCCTGACTGCAGAGCCCTCCACCCTGCCACATCATCTATAATCAGGTCCAACATACACTTGCCTTGCTCTTACCTTAGATAACTTGCATCAGCCTATTTTCCCTCCAATTTGCATTCTACCACCCAGTCATTCTAGAAACAGATCCCATCTGCAGGGGAGCCCTGGCACATACCATCCACCTGTCTCCTATACTGATATAACTAGCTCTGGGACCACTATCAGCCAGAATACCTGCCCTCTCTCTCAGTAACTGCTTTCTCCTGATTTAAGCCCCTCAGTCATTTCCAAGATATTTCCTTGTGCTTTAGCAGATTCATTATCTCTCTTTGTTAGGAATGAGACACTGAGGAGCCAGGGAGCTTTGTAGACATCATTTTAGTCATTCCCCACTTTTATTATTAAATCCCCATCTTTTATTATTAAAAAAACTGAATCACAAAATGGTTTCTGGGGACCCCTGTCACAAGTGCTATAAGGTCACACAGCAAGAACATACAGGAATTGGAATTTTCTTCACATCAAATTTCAGAGCAAGCAAGACTGGATAAAAAGATAGAGTCCCAGATAGCATTTAGAAAGGAAGCTTAGAATAAGGAGGCCCAGAGGTGCCCAGAAAAGGTGGGATCAAAAAAAGGCATTGGAATCAAACCCATATTATCATGGGTGGACATTGTCAATTCACATAGTCTGAATTACAGAAGCGTGGTGGGGTAGAGCATCCTAGGCATTTGGGACTAGTGCCAGGCCTTACCTGACTCCTGTCAGAGCCACAGCCCTTCCTGCCCATCCCTACATGCCTGGCAGAGGATCTGGTGCCAAGAGGAATCAGCACAGGCCATCCTGACTGCTGGTTCCTGTCAGCGAGGCCCATCTGGCTGAGCTGCCGGCACAGCCACAAGAGGCAGGGTACCCACAGAGAAAATAGTGTGGCCTTCATGAGGTTGAACTTTTCTCTTTTTCTTCTTCTGGGACTCCAGGACTAGGATGAGGGAAAGGGGGCTTTGGGTTAGGAACCTGGCTTACATTTCAAACAGAGACTCTAATTGATTTGGACCTGAGCCTCTTTACTTCTCATTACTACCAGGAGCCACTGAGTTCCTTTCATGTTCCAAGAGACCAGGGCCTCCTGTCTCCAGCAAAGGCTTTGGCTTAACCCATTCCTGACCATCATCCATTGTCTGGCTTGAGTTTACTGAGTAGGAGTGGTGGGAGGAGTCCACGCAACAGCATTAGGCAAGAAGAATTAGCCCTCAATCTGCTTCCCACTTTCAGGTTTGCTCCTTCCACATGGACATGCCCCTGCAGCCCTCTGGCCTGGATTCTTCTTGTAGTTCATGATCATCCTGTCCCTACAGCTAGACTAGACAGATGGATAGAGAAAGTTCACCTCCTAGGCAGTTAGATGTGCAAGCTCTAAATATCCACTTATTTTCCTGTGTGTGATCTTGTGCAGGTTACTTAACTTCTATATACTGCATATTCTTTACCTAAAGAATATAAACATTTGGACGTTTTCCTTTCACTTATATTCATTTCTTACTACAAAAGCAATAAATGCTTTTGGTAAAAAATTTTAAATATGTAAGTATAAAGAGATTATTATTGGGCTGGGGTTATGGCTCAGTGGTAGGGCACTTGCCTAGCACATAACAGGCACTGGGTTTGATCTTCAGCACCACATAAAAATAAATAAATTAAATAAAGGTATTGTGTCTGTATACAACTAAAAAAAATTTTAAAAAGAGATTAGGGCCCTTTTGGCTCTCTGAGCAGCACCGTGATGGTAGGCAAGAACAAGCACTCTACAAAAGGTGGCAAGAAGGGAGCCAAGAAGAAAGTGGTTGATCCATTTTCTAAGAAAGATTGGTATGATGTGAAAGTATCAGTATTGTTCATATAAGAAATATTGGAAAAACATTAGTCACAAGGACACAAGGAACCAAAATTGCATCAGATGGCCTCAAGGATTGGGTGTTTGAAGTGATTCTTGCTGATCTGCAGAATGATGAAGTTGAATTTAGGAAGTTCAAGCTAATTACTGAGGATGTTCAGGGAAAAAACTGCCTGACCAACTTACCATGACAAAATGTGTTCCGTGGTCAAAAAATGGTAGATGACGATGGAAGCTCATGTTGATGTCAAGACTACCGATGGTTATTTGCTGTGTCTGTTCTGTGTTGGTTTTACTAAAAAATGCAATAATCAGATATGTAAGACCTCCTATGCTTGGCACCAACAGGTCTGCCAAATCCAGAAGAAGATGATGGAAATTATGACCTGGGAGGTGCAGACAAATGACTTGACAGAAGTAGTCAATAAACTGATTCCAGACAGCATTGGGTAAGACATAGAGAAGGCTTGTCAATCAATTTATCCTCTTCATGATGTCTTTGTTTAGAAAAGTAAATGCTAAAGAAGCCCAAGTTTGAATTGGGAAAACTCATGGAGCTTTACAGTGAAGGTAGTAGTTCTGGAAAAGCTACAGGAGATGAGACAGGTACAAAAGTTGAATGAGCTGATGGATATGAATCACCAGTTCAAAAATCTGTTTAAAATTCAGACTTTTAATGTTGTAAATGGATCTTTTATTTATTTATTTATATGCGGTGTTGAGGATTGAACCCAGTGCCTTACACATGCCAGGCAAATGCTTTACCACTGAGCAACATTCCAGCCCCCTAAAATTCAGATTTTTAATAGTGACTAATAAAAAGTCCTATTTGTGTGTGTGTGTGTGTGTGTGTGTGTGAGAGAGAGAGAGAGAGAGAGAGAGAGAGAGAGAGAGAGAATTAGGGGCTGGGGCTAATCTCTGAAACATATTTTTTAACTTTCTATATTATGAAGATTATTCCATATAGAGATGTATATATGTTAATCTTTTTAAGGATTGCATAGAATTCCCTAAAAAGTACCATGACTTATTCATCTGTTTATCTGTTGATATACACATGGGTTGTTTCTGAGATCTCATTGTCATAAACAGTGCTGTAATGAACTTGCTTTGTAATAGATTCAACTCAGGGTGTCTGCCTTGCTCATGATCTACCCCAGGACAATACCTGTGATATTCCCCTGTCTTGGAGAGCTCTTTCCTCCTACAGCTTCCTTTAACTCATAGTCCAAATAGTCATTGGGTCATCCCATCCTGTTTCCAGAACTACCCTATTGTAGTGGGTCAGGGTGGCAGGCATCCCTCAAATGAGCCAGTGCAGAACCCTTTCCTGGGAATGGGAATCCAGAAGAGAGAATCCCTATTTTCCTTCTAGTTAGGAAGATGGGATGACAAGAACCTGAAAGCTGCCAGAAAGCCCAAGAGAATGAAGCCCACACAGAAAGCAACAAAACAAAGGATGATCTCTTAATTTTATTTTTTGCAGTGCTGCAGATCAAGTTCAGGGACTGTGCATGCTAGGCAAGTACTCTACCACTGAGCTAAATCCCCCAGCCCAGAATCTCTTTTTAAAACCAAAGATCTGGACCATTTCTAAGGTCCCTCTGCTTCTAACATTCTGGGAGAGTAAATGTTCCCCACAGGCTTATATGTTGAAGACTTGGTCTCCAGGAGCTGGCTGCACATTTGGAAGGTAGTGGAAACTTTAGGAGGTGGAAACTAGTTGAAGGAACTAGGGGTGTGTCCTTGAAGGCTCTAATTTGTCCTGGCCCCTTCCTCCCCACCCCTTTGCTTCTGGTCACTATGAAGTGAGCAGCTCTGCTCCTCCACATGCTCCTGCCACAATGTTCTGCTGGTCAAAAGTTCAAAGCAATGAGGTCAAATGACCAATAGACCAAAATCTCAAAACCCATGAAAAATAAATCCTTTCTCCTTTTAAATTGATTTTCTCAGGTATTTTCTCATAGCAACAGAAGCTGACTAACACAAAGAGGAAATCAGAGAGTAAGCCCAGAGCTTTCTACCCATCATATTTCCTCCCTATGAATCCTTGGATTCTTGGAAGGCCAGGGGCCTCTGGGGAAGCCCTTTCTTCCATTCTTTTTACATGACTCTTATAATCATGGAGATTGTCCAGCCTCTCCTCACTGAAATTGCATCTGTAATGTAAGAACTAACTTCTTTGAGAGGCATAATTTGTGAACTATCATCTGTCATTTATATTTCAATGTGGCTGTCAGATTCTTTCATGAGAGCAGACTTTCCTAAGGGAAAGGAGATAAGGCAGGGGAACAATGGACACATTCAAATCAAGCACAAACATTTCTTAAATACCTCCACTTCTCCAGGTTCTGTGTAAAAGATCAGAAATGGAAAGATAAGCAGAATATCCTCCAAGCTTCTGAACCCTCACTTCATGGACTATTTTAGCCCCTGGATCACTGGCATCTCCCCATTTCCACTCCAGGGCTCATCTAACTCAACAGCATCCATGTGAGCCTGCAGTCCATCACCCTCCACCTGCTCCCTGCCTTCTACTTTCCTGCATACACTGAAGGGAAGAGTTCCCACTTTGTAGGGCTCTTATAAGAATAAGTTAGTGTATCTCCTTGTGCTTTGTAAACTATAAAGGATTGTTACTATTAACACCCAGGAAGAAAGGAAGTGCATGGAGCACAGGGGAGGCAGGACTGAGGAGCACTGGATAATTGGGAAGGCAGACAAGGGCAGGCCAGGAGGACCCCACACTGAGTGACCTGTCAGTGGGAAGAGATGCTGGGGGTGGGGGCAGCCAGAAACTTTGGAAGGCAGAAAGCATTCAGATGTCCACGCTGGGAGTCAGACCCCCCAACCCCAACATTATTCATCTCCCTGGAGGGGGTAGCCTTAAGAGGTTTCTGTGACCAGCTCAGAGCAGCAACTTCCTGAGGCCGGGCAGCCTCCCCCATAGTGTATCTGTCTATCCATCCATTTCTCCCCAGACCTGGGAGCTGAGATTTGGCTTAGCAGGAACCTGTCTCTATCCCCTTGCCTATTTCTCAGACTTCCTGAGATGGAGAGAGATAAATGAGGGGATGCTGGCTCCTAGGAATATTGGTGGGGTTGGGGAGGGAGCATGGATTTGAGTTCTCCACTCTCCACCCTACCAATACCTCAAGGGCCACAGCAGGGCAATCCAGGGCGAGACAGCTTGGGGATGCACAGCTCCCCCAAGGCGGGGCTGGGATATCAAAGTTGGAAGCTGGGATATCAAAGTTGGAAGCGCGGGGGCATGTCAGCCTGGCTTTGTAAGCGGGGCTCCCATCAATGCATGAAAGCCTTGCTCTACAAACCGCATTCGCTGCGCTCCCAACCTGCATTCCGGATTGGTCACGGCCTGGCCCCCAGCTGCATTCCTGGGCTAGAGGAGGCAAAGGGGCCTGGCCTCTTTGTTCTTCCCAAATCAAGGCTCAGAACCATGACAGGCTGATCACATTACCCAGCTGAGGTCAGCCTGGCAGGAATGACCCCCTCCTGCTCCTCCCCCACCTCACTGAGACAGGGCAGCCCATCCCACCCCACCTCACTCTCCTCACCTGTGTTGGACCCTTCCTAACAGCCTGTGCTGGGTTTTGTTGAGGAAGGAAAATCTCAAACCACAGCTTCAGTGTTTCTGTCCAAAGTCAAATGCTGGGAGAAGTGCCCAGACCCAAGCTATTCCAGAACTTGTTCAATTTCAGGCCATCTCCAAGGACTTGCAGCTGCTCTGGCATGGGCCCAACTGCCTTGCTTGCTGCCTGACCCCTTGGGATCCCCATGTATGCACCTAGATGGCATCTCAGGCCTGAGTTCAGTGTCAGAACAAGGCCAGCTTTCAGCATCCCCATGGATGAGATGCCCTTCTATCCTAAGAAACAGTTCAAACCCAAATGCCCTCTTGGCTTGGGAGTGACTTCTCACCACCTGCTTCCTATGCCTGGTGACAGGAATGCAAGCTTGAAGTCTGACCTGCCTGGTATGACTCCCTGTTCTGCTACTTACTTGCTGTGTGACCTTGGATGGCTGATTTCACTTCACTTTTTCTGGGCCTCAGTTTCCTCATTTATAAAACTAGTATAAGCATGAAGATTTTAAGATTAAGTTTCCTGGAATGTTGTAGGTACACAACCAATGTTACTTTACTTGCTCTCTTCCCTTCCCCGTGTAATGAGTGATCTCAGGCCAAATCTTCACTAGATCAATAATGCACTTTCCTCCTTTTTCTGAATTCCTAAAACTCTGATGATGGGGGCCAAGCTATCTGGAAATAGCTATACACAAATCATCCCTCGTTGTTCTGAATCTTTTTATATGTCAATCTTTGTCTCCCCAACAAGCTTGTTGGCATTTCAGGAAAGACCTTCAATTTTGTTATTTGTTCAACAAATATGTAATGAAGAGAACTGGGCAGGCACTGGGGATCCAGCTAAGGAGAAGGCAGTTCAGGCTCCTGCATGGCTGAGCTCACAGGCACTATTTAATGTGCAATGAGTTGCAATAATTTTTTTTTTCCAGTTTAAATGAGCACTGTAATGGAAAAGCATGGGCCATCATGAGAATCTAATAGGGGGCTCTGGGAAGCTTCCTCTGAGGGAATCTAAGCTGAGTCCTGGAGAACTAATGGGAGCAAGAGGGAGAAGGACTCCTAGTCAGGGCCTAAGTGTAGCAGTGAGAGTTGTAAGTTGTCCTGATAAGGAAACTGGGCTGTATTCCAGAATGAAATCAGAACCCATTGTGAGATTTTTGAGCAGGAGCATAGTATGATCAGAATTACCAGATAAGAGAAAAGAAAAAGGATTCCAGACACAATGGTGCATGCTTGAAATACCAGCTGCTCAGGAGACCAAGTCAGGAGGATCTCTTGAGACCCTGTCTCAAAATAAAAAGGGCTGGGTTTGTAGCTCAGTGATAGAGTGGCCCTGAGTTCAATCCCAAGTACCACAAAAGAAAGAGAGAAAAAGGGAGAGAGAGAAGAAAAATAAAAGAAAGGAGGCCGGGGTGACCAGGAATGAAGATAGTGAGACTCAGCATGCTGGGGGTACAGGTCATGCTGGAGGTATCCTTGGGTGAGTTTGGCTTGATAAAAGCAGTAGAGACTGAGAGATGAAGGCAGAACCATTAGGGCTGCTCCACAAAAACCCATTTATAACTGACACTTGGTTGGCCTCAGGGACCAGACACTAGCCTACTCTCAGTTATGCAAGAAATAAAACATCCTCAGAATGGCCCATCCTGTGTTGCTAATAGGGTGTTTTCAGAGATTTTCAGCACCACGGACTCCATTTTATTGTTCTCCCTCTCACCCGGTGAGTTGTGTTGAAGGATTTTTGTCTACTAAACAAATTGAATTCATTAAATTACTAATTAACTTTGTTGCCTCATGTTTTACTACTCAGGCCTTCAGAACTTATAATCTGAGCTGCTGATTTCAGGAGATAACTGCTGTTCCCACATGGAGATGATTTAATTCAAGCCCAAAATAAGTGTGATGTTTCAGTTCTGAGCAGCCTGGGTTTTCTTTTTCTTCATTGGAGTTTATAAGCATTTACGAACAAACCCGGTGCCTGCCCTCGGGAAGATTGTGGTCCTGAGGGTGATGCATTTGAGGAAACAGCCAATTATAAATGCCAGATGACAGTAGGTACTCTGTGGGTAAGCACAGGCTTGGATGGGCATGCTCTGCCTGCAGCACAGCCTGGGAGGCATACTGAATGCTCTTGTCTGTCCCTCCAGGTGACTCCACACCTGCCTTCATTCTGCTCTGCACCCCTGGCCTGACTCTCAGGGTTGACAGACTGCACCAATGGGGCTCTTCTGCCCTCTTGATTCAAACAGGGTTTTGCTAATTGGATTTTCTGGCAGGAGGAGGATAAGGTCAGATTCCCCTCCCCTTTCCCCCATTCAGCCACCTGGAATCCAGATCTGCTGTAGCTCTGTTCCTCTTCTGAAATGCCACAGGACCTATCCCCTGCTTGCAGGGTTCTGGTAACTGCCCCCTCTTTACTCTTTTAAGCCTACTGTAGATGGGGATTTGTGCTCCATTGTTAGCTTTTTCACTCCTTGTTGGTGTCCCTGAATCCTGCCAATGGCGTCTCACTAGTTCCTTCTTGCTATCTCCTCCAAGTTCCTGTTTGAACAAGCCATCTGTTCCTCTGGGAACCTGGCTTATATGAGGGTCAGAGAAAACTTCTCAGAGGGCTGGCATTTATCCAAAGGATGAAAAAGAGTTAGCCTTATAGCAGAAAATATATGATTTCTGGGATTGTTTTTTCTCTTATAAACATGGAAACAGCTTCCCAACCTCCAATGCTACCTCCAAGGACACTTAGGCACAAAGTATGTCCAGGTTGGGAATCATTGGCCTAGAGCTGAAAGAGGCTGCACAAACTCTAATTTGGAGGCCTATTTGTTTTCCTCCCAGCCAGACTCTGAGTTGGAAGAGAGAAAGTCTGTGGCTGCCCCACTGGAGGCTGTACCCTCTCACTCCCTCTCAGGGGTTCTCCCAGAACATGAATGGAGGCTCTGCCATTTCCACCCGCTCCCACTTCCCTAACCCAGCTCCTGTCCTCTCACTGAAACAGCCCTGGCCAGATGCTGGTGAGAGTGAATTCCTTGGGAAGGAATGTCCCCAGGTCCATCAGGCAGAAGGACAGCTGCCCCAAAGATCAGGTTTCAGGAAAAACAGGCCTACCTCCTCCTTCATAGCAGTCCAGGGCTCCTGGATGTCTGGACACCTGCCGGGGATCCCACCCCCAGTCCACCACTTTCCTGGCCCCCAGAGATGGGAAAGAGCTGAGCTAGGCTATGGGGTTGTCATGCTCCTCCCCTCCCAGCCGCCCCAGTCTAGTCCCTCTCCCACTCCCTGTCACCTCCAATTAGATAATTCATGTTCATGCTTTTCAGAATCTGGCCTTCCCACCAGCTAAATCCGGCACCTGCCCATACCCTCCCCTTCTCTCCCCAGCTTCTGGGGCTTCCTTTGGAGATTTCACACTGACCTCACCCTGTGTCTCTTTGTGGAGAGACATACTGTGCTTATTCCTGCCAGTTCCCATCCTCTTACACCCCCTCCCTCTTTCTATTGACCTTATGCCTCATGATTCCTGCCTCTCCAAACCCATCAGCATTCATCACCTGCATCCCTAAAGAGAAGCCCAGTGCTACCTGGCATCGTTATTTAAACAATAATGACATCTACTATTTTCTCAGTGTCTCCTCTGTGTGCCAGACAGTCTAGAGTGAGTCAGCCCCTTCAACAACCCTAACCATGTAGGTATTTCTAACACAATGTTCCTCTTGAGGTAACTGAGACCTTAAGTAATTTTTTAGGCTGGGGAATGGTAGTGGGAAGACTTGAATCCAGATTCTTCCATCTGGAAAGCTCTGGCTCTTATCCACTCCTCCACACTAACTTGTCTTGTCTCCCCAGTATAAGTTTTCAGCACATACAGACCTGACGATGTGGTTCTCTTGAATTTAACACGGTTGCCCAGCTGTGGTAGGCACTGGTTGTGACCCTCAGTCTCTTCACACAGTAACTACAGTGACCCATTTAATGCTTAAATCAGATCTTGCTCTAAAGACAACGTCTGTTGTTTTCACTTTTCAAGCCAAAGTCCTGTCAATGGCCTACAACACCCAGTGTGACCCGCTACACACGTGTCCTCTGCCCCTTACCTACTTCCACTCTGCTCAATTCATACTGGCTCCTGGTTATTCCTTACGTGTTCCAGGTACAGCTTAGAGTCACACTGTGAGCAACCAGCAAAGCCAGAGTTAGAGTCCCATCCTCCATGTGAGCTGCCCCCTAACCACCTGGTCATGGCCTTATTTCCTGCCAGCAGCAAGGGCACTGTGCTATTTCCGTAGCAGCTCCAATGCCACATGAGCATTGTGTGACCCTCCCTCCCAACAACTGAGCCTTTTCTTAACATTTTACTTCTGCTGTGACCTCCAGGCTGCCCTTGCATCTCTCTTACTAAGTTCCCTCTTCTCCCTTCTTCCCTACCCTCCCTGCACAGGCCACTCCCATTGTGAGCCACAGCCCATCCCTACCAGGCCTTTGCTTGTGCTGTCCTCCACTCAAGGCAGATGCTCGCTTATCTACGTACTTGATGTCCCACTCATGAGCCTCCCTAGTCTCCCCCCTCTTCCTTCTGTACTCCAACAGCAGCCAGGCTCTTTCCCTCTGCCCTTCTCATGGCGTGTGGATTCTCTCCCTGTACCCCAGGGACCCTACCTCAGCTATTGTGGGATTTTTGTTTTTTTTTTAGCCTTTTACTTCTATATATTTCAATTGCCACTTTTAGACTATGAATCCCTGTTCATGTTGTCCCCTCTTGGTGATTGGTGCCCAATTCCTACATATGGATTTAAAAGAATTAAGTTCACTCAGGGGAAAACTGAGGTTGAAAAGAAAGACGAGTTGCCCCTGGTCACAAGGCAAAGTCCACCGCAGATCTCACCCCTGTAGGGCTTCCTGGTGACATACAGGATGCCAAAGCAGTTTTCATTTTGGAGAAACTACACATATTTTTTTAGTATTGAAGATGGTCCCATGATTTCTGCCTGTTGATGTCACTTCTGTGATTATATTATGTTATAGGGCAAAAGAGAGATGACTTGGAAGAGTCTAATTTAATTCCAGGAGCTCTTCAAAAGCGGAGACATTTCTGTAGCTGAAGGCCAAGAAGTCAGAGGTGGGGCACATGGTAAAGGATCCCTCACATGCTGGCTTGAAGACGTAGGGGGCTCTTGACCAGTAACCTAGATGATGTCTAGAAGCTGGGAACTAAATTGTGCCAAGAACTAAGTAGATACATGCCCAGAACCTCAGAAAGGTACATGACCATGCCTGCTGGCCTCCATTTCATCCCGTGAAACACTGAGCCATGGACCTGACTGTGCCACCTATGCCCATCATCTGACCTGGAGAACTGTGATCTGAAGATTTGTGTTGTCCAAATTGTTGCTGTTGTGATGATTTGTTACACAGCAATAAAAAAATAACAATAAGTAATACATGTGAACCAGCCTGTATAGGTTGGTCCTCAGTGAATGAATGCTAGTTATTCTGATTAACACCCAGCTATAACCACGATCACAATGTCATTGGTTCTACCTTTCCCTCTTCCTTGGATCTGGTTATGACCCCCAGCACGGCTATCTTGGGCTCCAGCAGGGACAGTGGTGTCCTCTGGCTTCCGTGTGGCTTTGCTCCACATAGCCACAGCCCCTGCTCAGCCCTGGCTGACTCTTCTCATGTCCTTTGCCCTGTCCCTGGCTCCGTCCACCCACCATTGTCTACCCACAGCTCCAGAAAGAGGAAAAAGATGCACATAGCCTTATCGTGCAGTTTGCTAGTGAGAAGCAAGTGGCCTGCCATGCTCAGGGCAGAAAGAGGAGGACAGAGCCCCACCAGAGTTCAACCCCATATTCCTGGGGTGGCCCAATGTGACATGGCCAGGAGGGCACAAAGGACTTCTCCACCTAAATGTCTCTTTGGCCACCAAAGCCTTAGTGACCAGAGCAGCCCTCCTCCTGAGCACCCACACCACAGCCCTGGGTGTGGGCAGGAGGGCAGCCAAAGCCTGAGTCACTGGGAGGAGACAGTTGGGTCTTGACTTGTGGTGTCCGTGGGGAGAACTGAGAGACAGGGGAGGGCTGTAAAGCCCCTCCCTCCACCCCAGAACTCCTAATGGCCCCACAGTTGGGGAGCTGGAAGCCTGTCTCCCTGGCACTGGAGCCTTCTGCTGCCATTTCAAACCTCACTGTCCTTCTTTGTCCCCCAGGCTCACTACCTTCTCTAGGGGCATCCACTCTCTTGACAACTCATTTCCTCTTCATCCCCAGGCTCTTTATTTTTATTTTTATTGTTTTTGGAACTGGGGATCCAATCCAGGGCTTCACTCATGCAAGCGCCTTACCACTGAGCTACATCCCTGCCCTAATAGCCATTTATCTCCAGGTTCGTTCCTGTTTGGGCCTGAAAGACAAGGGAATTAGCTGATGGCCATTCCAGATTCTTGTCTAGCTCACCGTTCTGATTTTAACATTCATCTCAATTTCATGATCATAGACTTTTTTTTTCCTTTTATTTTCTTCCCAGCCTCTTTATCAAACAGGAAAGCAGAGGGCAGCTGGCTCATTCTGGGTAACAAAGCAGTGCAAGGACTAAAGTCCATGCCAGGACTTTGGTTTGAGCTGGAAACTCTGACTAGACACATGGCAGTAGAGAAAGAGGCGGTCCCTGAGGTGGGATGACCCTGCATGTGACTGCCCAACAGGGGCCGCTGTCTGCTCCACACTCAGCTCTGGAGGCACCAGGAGGACAAGGCCAGACCCACTTGGCAATACCCACACTCCCATTGCTTCTCTCAGCCGTCTGTCCCATGCACTGGACACTGTATGGTCCTGGGCTTTACACTACAGCTCTTGCTATCTGACTTCTGCATCTACCTACTGCCACATGCTGGGCACTGTGCTCCTTAGAGACTCTATTCTCTAACACAGTAACCTCAGGTTGTCTCTCTACCTGGGTTTAGCACTTTCCAGAACTTCAGGAGATGGGACCAATGCAATGGAGCCTCCTAAATCAGGCTTGTACTGTCCCAGGAAGGAGAGGGAATTTGGATACTGACTTGGTTTCTGGCATGTTGGCAGGGACCCCACTAAACTCCTCCCATTCACAGCTGCCAACCATCCACCACTGCCCCTCCTCTGAACGTTCAGAGTCCCGATGTTCTCTCAGCTATCAGCATTCCCCTTTCCCACTGTTGTCCCAGACAGGATCTGGACCCATCCTGAGAAAAACAAGAAGCACATCAGTCTTAGGTCTGGAAACATCCCCTTTCCGGGGAAAGAAGAAAAAACATTTTTTTTTTTCAGTATTGTGGATTGAACCCAGGGCCTCATGCATGCTAGGCACTTGCTCTATCACAGAGCCACATCCCCAGCCAGGAAGAACCATATTAAGGGTCTTCCATGTGATCTTAGACATTGTTCTGGGAGCTTCCCACAGAATATCTTAGTTACTCCTTACAAGAGCTCCACAGAACCAGTACTGTCTCCATCTTACAGGTGAGAATACTCTTCAGAGAGCGCTCTGACTAGCTCAAGGTTCTGGAGTGGAGCTGAAACTGGAGCCACATCTATTTGGTTCCATAACTCACACCAGACCACTCCTGGCAACCCACTGTCTTAAGCTTCTGCCTACTTGGTCCTGCCTCAGTTTCCCATTTGGCCTTTCAGTTCTGTATTGGGACTGGAGCTTTTCTTGAATCCCTTCGGACTTAGTTCAGGCTGCTGCCTTGAACTGAGCTTGTAGTGGCCATGATGAAGACAGTTTCTGGCTCATTGTTGGATTCCAGTCCCTCTTCCACACTCTAGTTCCTTGCCTCTTTTTCAAGCCATCTTATAGTGGGTATGACCTCTGCCTGGAAATGTGGGTCCATTATAATTCCCAGGCTTACCTTATTTGGGGATTGGGCATGATAAGAAACAGCCAAAGTCAAATGTAAAGGTTTGGAAGACGGTCCAAGAAGTTCTCCCCAAAAGAGTGTGGATGCCATAAATTTGGTAGAAAGTGGCTAACAAGATCCATCCAGTCTTGGATTTTCTGGACATGAAGGAAAGCAAGACCTGGGGGTAGAGAGAGGGCCAGAAGACATCCTCACCTCCCAAGGAGCTGTCTGTTTACATTCCGTCTGCTCACAGTGCCTTTTCCAGACTGCTGGCCCAGCTCCCTCACATACTGTTATGGTCAACACCCTTCCTGTTGCCTGGTGCTTCCATGGGAGAACACTGCTGTCTGCCATGTTTCTGCTACACCCTAATTCCCAGAGAGAAAGAACTGGGCACCGAGAGGGCGCCTGTGCAGCCCAGAGCCTCACAACCTAATGGCCCTTCAGCTGCTAAGCCTCTACCTCTTTGCTTCTCTCTTAGAGTTTGAGTCCTTTCCCTGCCTTTCTGGACCTGTCTACTCCCAAAGTCTAGGGAACAAAGGCTCTGAGATGTAGACACCCATTTCCATATAACCAGTAAAGTCAGGAAGAGAAAGCCCACATCTTTCTGACCAGTATCTCCCAGATCCTAAGTCTACCCTTCTGGCAAGGACTTTGGCCCCCAACCTAGCAGGTAGATAGCACGGCCTTTTTCAAACAAGGAGACCTAAGCCGAGCTGAGACCTTCCTCCACCAAAAGTTGACTTGTGCCTCCTCTGTCATGTAGCTTTCCTGTCTGTCCTAGGACATCCTTAGTCAAGAACTGCTAGCAGGGACCAAGGGAGGGCTTGGAGTGGGAGAGCAGGGCACTGTTCTACCTATACGTGATACCCTGTATCACACAAAGGCAACTATTTTCTGGAAGAAAAAAAAATGAAAAGACCCTGGGTCAGAATGGGAGAGAGATAGAGACAAAGACAAAAAGTAGCAAGACAGAGAGACACACGCTGGGGGAGATAGATAGAAAGACCAAAAAGTACTGAGAGGCTTAAATTGACACCACATGATCACTATGCCGGACCCCAGGGCCCAGCAAACGAGGTTTCGTGCTGTCAGTTGCCATGGTGACAAACATGCAGGAAATATCCAAGATAACTAGAATAGTGGAAATAACATGTGTTTTGGATAAAACCTACCCCACCCCACCCCCTCCAATGTATTCATCACATTATTTAGGATAAACTTGGCTTTTGCACAATCTCCTTCCCCGAGAGGCCAGGCTGGGGGATTCTAAGGTCATAGGGTGAAAGGCATGTGGCCCTAGGGGACCCAATGAGCCTGGAACAGAGTTTGTTCCCTCACTCTGCCTCCCCAAGTCTAGGTTTGGATACCTAGAGTCATCTGCTCCTGGACGAAGAGGCCAGAAAGAGTCTGAATTCCTGTTTAAGGTCATGCACATAGCAGGTCTGAGGACAAGGGAAGGAACTGAGTTGGAGCCAAGCACCATGGAGTGCTGGCATCTCTGCATGGTGACCACTGTCCCCACTTTTAAAACAAGGGCAAAAATATTCAGCAGTAAGAAGTGGTGAAGGGAGGGAGAAGGAGACAGGGCTCTCAGGGGCAGACGACCTTGAGAAAAAGAAGAAAGGGAAAAGCTTTGATATGGCTCACACACAGAAAAGTGAGTCCCACACCTGGGGAGAAGAAGGAGTTAAAAGAGTCTCAGAAGAGAGCAAGACTTCTTAGAAGTATGTACCCAAGGACCTGGGAGGGGAGAGGTTACCACTAAAAGCCAGCCCAGTCAGCCCCTTTCCGCCCTCTAAGCATCAGGATGCTCCACACTTCTCTGAGTCTCCAGCAGAAAGTATTCCATGGAGAGAAAACAAAGTTTCAAGTCAGATGTCCTGCAGCCTCCTGCTTGTAAGACATGGATAGGGCCCATGACTTCACAGGACCTCTGTACTGGCTTCCACCAAGTAGAGCTAAAAAGGCTGTTTGGAGTAAATGCCACAGTGCACGTGGGAGCACTTGGCACATCATAAAACTCCATGTCCAAGTTGTTGACTGCTATCGTGACTCAGGCAGAGAGGAATAGACAGGCCAAGGGGCAGGGAGAAGTTGCAGGCAAAGGTTCATATGAGGAGACTGGTTTCTCTAATGACATTACACCCAGATTTTCCGATCTAAACAACTAGCTTCAGTTGTGATTTCCCATCTTGGAACGTTTCTGGGAAATGATCCCTGATAGAAATTGGTTTGGGAATGGTTCCACCTGGACACAGTGGACCTTGCTTGGTTTGAGTGTTCCCCTTGGGAATGCCAGAACCAAGTCATGACCTGAGAAGACCTGGTGGGGTCCCCCACTGATCCTTATTCCTGACCCTCTCCAGGAATCAAAGCACCACCCCTTTCTGAATCAGAGTCAAGCCTGGTAGTGGAGCTTAAATGACTCTCTAGGCCCAAATGGTACCATCTCCCTTGGGAATATAGAGAGCTCACCAACTCACAGCAGATTTTAATTCTTTTTTGCTGTTGGGAAGAGTGAAACCCATACCACTCAGCTCAAGTTCAAAGCCTTACCAGGCTGTGAGAAATGAGGGTGGAGAACAAGGCAAGCATAGGGAGGGAAAAACCAGAAATGCCCCAATGCTTGGTGCCTAGGGAAGTGTGACAACAGCTAAGTGTGGGGAGGGATTGGCTTGGGGGCAAAAATCCTGTTTCCCAGAACTGGTACTAGGGCAGAACCCCTGGAGAAGCAGAAATCTGGCAGTTCCTTACAGGTGATGTGCCAGGTAGTCATGCAGAGAAAATATAGACCAAAGCTGGGCCTAGCCCCTCAGGCCAGTCTTGGTTCCAAGGGAGGATAGTAGGAAGTGTGCTGGGCAGAACACAACCTCCCAGCTGGCTGCCTTTGCTGTATCTGACTTCATCCCCTCACCCCCACCAATTTTTCCACACTGATTCTCTTTAGCCCTGGAGTGATTTTTCCAGCTCTTCATCTGGTTCTATATGGCACCAGAAAAGGCAGCCTGGGCAGCAGGAGGCTGGCATGGATGTGTATGTGTGCATGCATGTGCATCAGGGGCAGATGTGGGAGGTAGGCTGATGGTGTAGGAGATGAGGGACTTAGTAGTCCCGAGCCAGGCAATCCTGGTTGTTTCTCCAAACATTGCTAGGAAAGCCCAAGAGCTAATAACAGATACAGAAAGTTAGAGCCTAGAGGGGGATGAAGTGCCCATCTACTCCCTGGCTTCATAATTCTTCAGTTTTTGAGAGGCACAGGAATAGACCACTGATTACAGAGAAGTCTTAACCTGAGAAGGAGGGACCTGGTCTTCCTTCCCTACTACATGGGCCCAGCTGCGGACACAGCTCAAGCTGGAGTGTGAGGACAGAAAGTAAGGCCCAAGATTTGTCCAGAAGTCTTGGGGATATGGTGTTCCCGGGCCCCAGGATAGGGGCATGGTGCCGGCAACCACTTTTTTCTGTTTGCCAAAGAGCTTTCTCCCGGGGGATTAACAGGGCCTTCCTGCCACCCCATCTGGCTGGTACAGGAGCCAGAACACCACCCCTGGCTGCCAGCCAGCCTGTGTCTAAGGAGTCAGTGCTCTCTTGCAGACACGCATTGCTGGGGCCTTAGGGTAGGGGGAGGGAGGTAGGGGCCCTCTGGGGAGTCCCTGGGCCACCCAGCTGGGAAGTACTGACCCTGAAACTCTGCCAGTTCCAGCCTCTGCTCTGTGACTGAGGCTGGACAGGAGTCCTGAGGTTTGTCTTCTTTCTTCTGAAGACAAGGAATACATGACTGATCTACAAACTGAGGTCAGCGATCTCAGAGACAGTGGACTTCTGTCTTGTGAAGATGTAACCAGTTGCCCATTGGAAAAGTGAGTCTAAGCCAAGAGGTGGAAAGGCTCTTGAGCAGGGGTAAAAGCAAGCCTGAGTTTACAGAGTGGGAACTGTGTTCACAGGACCAATGGGATGGGAAGATTTTGGTATGTATCTCTGAGTCTTCTCAAAAGAAAAAATTGTCAAGCCATGATGGCTCATGCCTGTAATCCCAGGGAGGTTGAGGCAGGAGGATTCCAAGTTCAAGACCAGCCACCATAACTTAGCAAGACCATAATAATAATAATAAAAGCTGGGGATGTAGCTCAGTGATAAAGCACCCCTGAGTTCAATCCCCAGCACCAAACAAACAAACAAACAACAACAAAAAAAAAAAAACAAGAGGAGGAGAAGAAGGAGAAAGAGAAGGAGAAATTGAAAAATGTATAGCTGTGGGGAAACTGAAGTCAAATTCATTCTCCAGACAGGGAATAGGAGGCCCAGTGAGGTTATATGATTTGCCAAAGGACAGGCAGTTACTGATGAGTCAAGCTCAGATTAGAACCCAATAACAATTGTTCTGTTACCGACTACCATTCCTTCTTCCTCTCCTCTACTTCCTCTCAGGGCCCCAACACTCAGCAGCCAGGAAACGCCACCGCACCACCCCACCCCCCCCAAGCATGAACAGAGGATGGGCTAGTTACCCTGGGAGGGAATAAGAAATTGGACCCTGCTTGAGAGGATTGTTAGGAATAGAATAATAGTGGGAAAGGTAAACCAGAGCCTGAGTCCCAGAGGGGACTCTCTAGAACCAGCAGCACCTTTAGAACAGGAGACCCTTCAAAATGGCATCCAAGACCACTCTCATGCCATGTGGCCCCAAAGACAGCCAAAGGCTGCACTTGTCTCTCTCCTGCACTCTGCTAAGTAAACAAACACAGCACTCAAGCAGCTCTCTGCCGGCAAACACCTCCAACTGCAAACTCTCCCTGAATAAATAAACACACACTGCACGTTTACACACACACACACACACACACACACACACACTGTATTCTTACTCACACACTGAAACATATTCACTCATGTTCTTTCCCAGAACCAGGGACTGCTCCCTCCCCTCCATGTAGCCTCTGCCTGCCCCAACCTCAAATACAGGCTACACTCAAAGTTGTTGTGACAGAGACTGCCACCTCTGCCAGGGTGCTGTGACAAGCCAGGCCCTCAAGTACAGATAGCCAGACCCTAGTCCCAAGGCTTGTTCTAACAACCCACAAGCCCATGCAGGAGGGCAGGTCTTTTCTAAGAACCACTCACCCTGAGGGACCATCAAAATGAGACTCTAGACACTTGGAACATTACAGAAATAAGGGCACCTTCAAGATGATTCAGTAACTATTTGACCTTAGAATCCCCAGGAGAGAAGTTAACTTGCCCAAAATATCAAGAACCAATTTTATAGAACCAAGATCACAACTCTTGACAAAAAAAAATCTTTCTACTTCTCCTTGCCGATCTTTGGATTATTTTTATTAGTTCATTACATAGACAAGTACCATCCAGATGGCAGATTCTCAAGAGATGGTAATTAGGTAGTGAAATCTGCTTAGTTCTGGAATGACATTCTCAGAAAGACCCTATTGGCCTTTGCCCTTAACTTGGAACTTCCCAGGGGCTGTCTTGTCTCCTGTTTGGGAAGGGTGGCTTCCTGTGACATCCAGCTCACCAACTAAGCACCATCTACCTCCCATCAACAAGTCAGATAAGAATGTCAGCAACCTAGATCCTGTGCTAAAACAGATCCAACAAGAAAGACAAAGTCACTGTAGGCCAGGCAAGGACCAGAGGTTGATCCCAGGCCCATCCTGGTGCAGGACCACTGAGGCAGGGTGGTGCTGTAGCCCAGGGCACAGAGGAATACAACTGGAGATGTTTCCAACCAAATAGGCCTGGCATTGAGCAGAGCAACACATAAGCTTTGGCATCAGATCTGGTTTCAGATCTGTTTCTCTGTTATTACCTAGGGGTACTGGCAATTTGCCTAACTTCTTCTGTCTCTAAAAAGGGGAAAATTCCCATCTTTTGTGGTTGCTATAAAGATTAATAAAATGTTGTATATGAAGTCTCTAGCTCTACACTATTGCCTTCAACAGTGATTGATAGACTTGGCATGATTTAAAGTCCCAGCTCTACCTGCCTCTCTTCATTGTAAGTAAAAAAAAAAAAAAAAAAGAAAAAAAGAAAAGAAAAGAAAAAGAAAAAAGAAACACACATACACATATTCAAAACAAGATGGTATGTGAGAAAGTGCATTATAGGAGCTGGAGTTGTGGCTCAGCGGTAGAGCCCTTGCCTAGCACGTGTGAGGCACTGAGTCCTATCCTCAGCACCGCGTAAAAATAAATAAAACAGAGGTATTGTATCCATCTACAACTAATATACATATATATATATATATATATATATATATATATATATATATATATTTTTTTTTTTTTTTTTTTTTTAAAGTACACTTCCCACCACAATACATCCCGCCTTTGTTTTTGTTTCCTCGGCTCGGTCTTCATGACCATCTGGACCCCAGCCACCATCTCCAAAGGGCTCAGGAGGGCCCTGGCTCGCCCTCACCTTTATCAGCATCCACCCGGGGTGGCGGTCCTCTCCCGTACTGGGCAGGCCCGCAGGAGCTGCTGCAGGCCAGATGCAACCTGGAACCCCAGCCCTGAGCGATTCGCAATCAATGACTTTGAAATCGGGCGTCTTCTGGGCAAGGGTAGATTTGGGAATGTCTACCTGGCTCGACTGAAGAAGAACCATTTCATCGTGGCCCTGAAGGCCCTCTTCAAGGCCCAGATTGAGAAGGCAGGACTGGAGCACCAGCTGCGCGGGGAAATCGAGATCCAGGCGCATCTACAACTCCAGAACACCCTACGCCTGTACAACCATTTCCATGATGCTATTTCCATGACGGTATACCTGATTCTGGAGTATGCTCCCAGGGGTGAGCTCTACAACTTGCTGCAGAAAAGCGGCCCCTTAGATGAGCAGCGCTTCAGCAACAATAATGGAGGAGTTGGCAGAGGCCCTGACATACTGCCACGACAAGAAGGTGATTCACAGGGACATTAAGCCAGAGAATCTGCTGCTGGGGCTGATGGGTGAGGTGAAGACTGCAGACTTTGGCTGGTCTGTGCATGCTCTCTCCCTCAGGAGACAGACTACATGTGGGACTCTGGACTACTTGTCCCCAGAAATAGTGGAAGGCAGGACCTATGACAAGAAGGTGAACGTGTGGTGCATCAGGGTGCTCTGCTATGAGCTGCTGGTGGGAAAGCCACCCTTTGAGAGAACCTCTCAGAGCGACACCCAGCGACGCATCCTCAAGGTGGATGTGACGTTTTCCCCCTCAATGCCTGTGGGGGCCCAGGACTTGGTCTCCAAGCTTCTTAGATACCAGCCCTCAGAGCCGGTTTCCCTGGCTCAGATCCTGGAGCACCCCTGGGTGAAGGCTCACTCCTAGAGGGTGTTGCCTCCCAGTACTCAGAAGGCTTCCTGAGCCCATCTACCTGTATCCTTCGTGTGTATCCAGGGAACTTTCCCTCATTTGTCTTTTTAAATATGGGATGCTAATTAATAAAAACGAAATCATTTAGTGCAAAAAAAAAAAAAAAGAAAAAGAAAGTGCATTATGATAAAAATAATTTTAAAAATCCACGCATTTTCATTTAAAATAGTTTATTTTCCAGATTAATCTGGTCTTTAACAATTTCTAAAAGTCAAGTCTTGCTCATTAATGACTACAAGGAATTAGTTCCCAGGCTCCCACAGATACAAAAATCTAAGGTGCTCAAGTTCTTTATGTAAAATAATATAACATTTGCTTATTATTACATATACACATTCTCCCACATACTTTAAATCACCTCTAGATTACTCATTATACCTAATACAATGTAAATGTTATGTAGATAGTTGTACCATATTGCTTAGGGAATAATGATAAGAAAAAAAGTCTGTTTATGTTCAGTGCAGATATAATTTTTTTTCTGAATATTTTTAATCCAAAGTTGTTCAAATCAGTGGACAGGGAATCCCTGGATAAGGTGGCAGACTGTAATTGTAGTCAGGTACAGATGATCATTAATATAGCAATAAAAGCTAAATATAAAGTATTTACCCTATTAGTGAAGAAAAATTCACTTTATTTACATTGTAACTTTTTCATAATGAGAAAGCACACCTGGGATGAATTGAATATCTATTCTAGGCCAAGCCCTGTACTTTATGTAAGAGATACAAAGAACATGGGCATGTGTCTTAAAGCCCAGATGTGAAGATGTGGGGACCCTGAGGAGATCCTGGACTCTTAGTTTCAGCATGTCCCTCCCCAGTAGATACTGTGGACCTTCTCTAGGTCTTCCCTCACTTCTCTGTTTTCTCTGGCTGTCTAGCCCCTGATCTGCTGTCAGTGTGAACAGGCAATAGCTTCTGCAGTCAGGGCAGGAAGACTCAGAGTGAGGCTGAAAGGGTCCTTGATTAGGGGACCCGCATACTAAGAATAGTGGGTCAACAAGGAAAGCAGCCTGCTTGGAGCTGAGGGTGGAGACTCTGCCTGCTCCCCAGCTTTGGCTGGCCAAGCCTGAGAAATCAAGCATTACGGAGTCTTGTTGATTACAGGTCTGCATGGTCAGCAAGCAGTTCATGCAGAATTCACAGGAGACCATGTCTCAGATCTAGGAAGGGTCTGGGCAGCCACTGTGGGACCTTATCAGCAAGAAAATATTTTGGTACAGGACCAAAGACTGGCTGAACTGGAAATGCCTAAACTTTGTCAAGTGCAAGCTTCAAGACCTGAGTTAATGGGAAGAGGATGGTGGAGATACTGAATGGACTGGGGTAGGAGAGACCATGTAGAAAGCAGCTCCCAAGGGCTCCACCCAGATTCCCCTATGCTGAATCTTTATCAGAGTGAATAACTGCAAATAGCAACACATTCTCATCATGGGTAAGAGCATGGTTCACAGCTCTTTCATCTCACTTACTGACTTAGAAGGGTTACCTATACTCTCTGAGTCTCAGTTTTCTCATCTTTAAAATAGGAGTAATGACACCTCATAGGGTAATTGTAATTGTGTGAACTAAATGGTATAATGGATGTTAAAGTGCTTAGCGCTTGGCCTGGCCCTATTAAAAGCATACAATAAAAGCTAGGAATTAATACTAATTAAATATTTATTGAATATCTATTCTAGGCCAAGCCCTGTACTTTATGTAAAAGATACAAAGATTCAAAGATATGTACACTGCTCTCCAAGAGTTTAGAGTGTGAGGGTGGGCAAAGCCTTCTCCTTCAAATGAATAATTATAGTACAATATGATTATTCCTATAGTAGAGGCAGATGTGACAAATGCAGTGGATGGAGTGGGAGGTAAAGCATTCAAATTTGTCTTGAAGGACACAGGGCAGGGGTTGAGCCTGAAAGAATGAATAGGAGTTTTTCTGGCAGACAAGTCAGGAAAAGGTAGCAAAGGAAAAGAGAAGGGAAAATGCCAAGCAAAACCATGAGATACCTGCTATGTCCTGGGATTAGAACAATGACTTGCAGTGTCTGAGCATAAAGGGGAGGTGAACTGAGGCTGGAGTGACAGATGGGACCAAATCATAAAGGACTTTTGTATGCTATGTGAAGAATTTCTGTTTTATCCTGAGAGTGATGAGAAGCCACTGAAGAATTTTAAATGAGTGAGTGATGGACAAGATTTGCATTAGAAAAATATCACTCTTGCTGCTATGTGTAGTGTGGATTGGAATGGTCAAGACTGGCTGAAGGGTAACAGGAGACAATAGCAAAAGCAAGAAGCGAGAACCCAAAGGAAAGAAGCGAGAAAGTTGAACACTTCTGGGGTCAAACTGGCAAGATATGTGACTGACTGGGTATTAAGGAGAAGATAGAGGCTCTGAGGAAATGTTGACATCCTTCTCCATGTTGAGATCTTCATAGAAGTATAAAATGTATAAAAGTATATATGCTAACATGAGTAGATTCAGAAGTGGATGGAGTCTTGCTCATGAATCCTGCTTTGATCTCCTTAAGAGAACTTAAGGTGAAGTTTGGAAAAGAGACCTTGGCTGGAAGTGTAGGTCTGGGGTTTGGGCATGAGAGTATAGCAGCCAAAAGTAGGCAGCATGTAAAGTGAAAAGATCTCATTGGCTAACCAACACACGTGGATCTGGTGGAGAAGAGAGTAGCAGAGAGATCCAAGAAAGAGCAACATCATGCAGATTGAAGGAGTAAAACACATCAGGATCAAGGGATAAGTCAATGGGATCAAATACTATTGACAAGTGTAATAAGAAGAAGACTGAGAATTGACTGCAGGTGGGCCCTGATGACTTCACAAGGCGGCACTTCCATGTGGTAGTGCATGCCAAACCACTGTGGGCTGAGGAGTAAATGCAAGATGAAGGAAGAGAATACAGGTTACTCTTTTGAGAAGCTTGCCCACAATGGAAGATGTGTGGGATATAGCTAGAGAGGGACTTGAAGTGGAAGGAAGGTTTAATTTTTTTTATTATTATGGGAAAGATCCAAATATGTATATATGCTAAGGAGAGTTGTAGCTTGAAGACTTCAGAGAAAAGAAGATACAACACAACAAGATCCCAGAGAACATAGAAATAAGTGGGCTTTCAGTAATATATTCCCTTTGCCTGAAAATCTTTGTACCTCTGGTTCAAGTCCCCAGGAAGCAGACTCTGAGAATGAGATTTTCATGAAGAAGAATTATCTGGGGTCCCATCTTGGGAATGACACCTGAGAAGGAACAGAAGGAAGGAGGCAGAGGCCCCTGGGGGAATGCCGTGGAGCAGAAGTGGATAGCGAGAGAAGCTGAAGATGTTGTAGCTGGAACATGGCATCTCTCTAGCTGGACTGGCCCTCAAGGATTGAAGGAGAGGGTTGTTGAATCTGATGGGTTTGTAGAGAGTGACCGTAACTGAGGAAATTCTTTCCTGATAGAATCCTTTTTCTCTTCAAAATGGGAAGTTGTTGAGAAAAAGGATTTGGGGCCTTCAGAAGAGTAAGGAAGGCCTCATAGCCTCAGATAACAGTAGGAACCACATGATGGGATCACTGTGCAACATACATCAGATGCCATAAATCTGTGGTGTTGCCTAGTGATTTTCCTCAGGAGAGCTCAACATCCGGGAAGCTCAAACAGAAGAGATGGCTGGGAGATTATTACTCTAAGATACGTTTCCAAGTTTGAGGCATGCTTCCTGCCATGCCATTTTGCTGCTCCCAGCTAGCCTAGGGGAAGATCCTGTGGGTCATGCCTCTACTTGAAGCCTCCTCCTCTCTCTCACGGTTGCTGTTTATTGTGTTTTGGCCAACTCACTCATCCAAAAAAGTTGATTTAAAAAAAAAAAAGCAGAGTACATATCAAATAATTCCCAGAATCAAACTTTAGAATGCTTTAGAGATCAGTGAGTCAGATACATGTGGATTAAATTTTCCACTAACTACATAGTTGGTTAGAAAATCCTAGACTGGGACCTGGGATTGATGGGTCCTGTTAGGGACACCCAAGTTGTTATAAAAGGGTAAAATGTGTATTCATGTTTCAATTCATGATCATAGGAAAAGTTCTTTGCTCAAGACTTCAGAAATTCCCAAGGCTGCAGATCATTGGGCCTTACTTCTAGGAGGCTGCACTTGCATACCCCTGGTCATAACCCAAGCCAAACCTCTACTGGGGCCAGCCTGGGGCAGGGGCTAACTCTGTTACCCTCCTCTGGCTTTCTCTTTAAGTGAGGGGCACCCTTGAGGCCACAGGAAAAATGCCAAAATGACCTCAGGATAGTGAGCTTCGGGTAAGTTCATATCAATTCTTTAGTGTTAAAAAATCCAATAAAAAGTATCCCCAGGTTAGGTGGCAGGTACTTTTCTGGAATGAGTAAGTCTGAGGTAAATGTGGAGAAGGGAAGACCAATATTTTGTGAAGGACAAAATAAAGAGTCAAGAGATATCAGTGACATTAAACAGGTCACTATCCCTTAGCTATTGTCCCAAGCTAGACCTAGGGGAGAAAAATTAAAGGTTTGGATTAGATGATGAATAACCTTTTATTTTTTCTGACATTATGTATCTAGTTCTAGGTCCTTTATGTCTCTATCTAAATTTATCTTTATTCTTCCACTTCTATATTCATCTTTTTCTTCCCAAGGGCATGAGGACATTTGGTGAGATAAAAGATGTTAGCCTTCTCTTCCTGTTCTTCCTGTTCTTCCTGTATCTTTCTTCCTCCCCCTCCCCTCTCCCTCCCCTCCTCCTCTTTCTCTTCTCCTCTTCCTCCTCCTCTTCCTCCTCCTCCTCCTCCTCCTCCTCCTCCTCCTCCTCCTCCTTCTTCTTCTCCTCCTTCCTTCCCCACTAAAAAACTGGGGACTGAACCCATGGGCACTGTACCACTGAGCTACATTCCCAACCCTTTTTATTTTGAGACAAGGTCTCACTGAGTTGCCAAGGCTAGCCTTCTGCCTCAGTCTCTTGAGTAGCTGGGATGATAGGTGTGTACCACTATGGCTGGATCTGTCCGTGTTTTGCTCAAGCTCTGGGCAGTTCTCTAAGCTATCATTCATCCTTTCATTCATTAAGTCATTCATCAAACATTCATCAACACCAATTACCCTCTACCAGTCTAGCTATAATTGGGCAATTAGAAACATGGCAACCTCCTGCAAAAGAAGATAAGAAGGCTTCCAGGGGCCCCAGGCCCAAAGAATTGGGCCAAAGTTAGGTTATGGTTTGGTCCACTGGGACCTCAAAGCTCCTCCTAATCAGATATCTAAGGGAGAAGTCTCTTTCCTAGCTCTTACCTTGGATAAAAGGAAGGAATGACCTACATCTTGATTCTATAGTGAGGAAGGAGAGGAGAGAGATAGGAAGGGCCTAGGTGGAAGTAGCCGGCAGTTCTTCATGCTTGATCCCAAGGCCACATTCTCTCAAAGGAATGGTGGTGGGAAGGAAGCCAGCAAGAGAGCCTTGAAAAGGAATGCTGGAGCTTTCTGTATGGAAGGGTCGCCACAACAGCTGTCCTGCAGATGGGGAAGAGCATTTGAATCTTGAGTTTGTATTTCTAGAAAAAACTCCCCCTCCTCCTGCTCACTCTCTTGCTGTATTATGGGGTTTTTGTGAGGTTTAGAAAAATAAACAGAATCTAACCATAACTGTCTGAAAGTGCTAAATTACCAAGAAAGACATAACAGATTAGCAGTGCAAATTAAGCCTGGGTGGGAGTCAGCCAGGACACTGGGGACTGAGAACAGCCCACAGGAGTGGTGGTTTCACTCTCTGGTTCTTCCTCTGGGAGGAGCTGCCCCTGTAGACCGCAGGCTGTGTCTGACTGTCTGGAGACTCGGGTTTAGAAGTGGGAGCTATCTCCACTTTAAAATCAGTCACTCATCCAGGCTTGGAAAGATCTGCATAAAGCATCCAGCCCATCCCTGGCTTTTGGGTAGGACTACCTCTCACACATCCAGGTTGAAGCAAAACTCCTCTATTTTAAGAGACAAACTTCTTAGATGAACCTGGAGGACGTTATGTTCAATGAAATAAGCCAGGTGCAAAAGACCAATGTTCATGATCTCTCTTATATGTGGAGTGTAAAAAAGTCAAACTCACAGAAACAGAATCACAAAGGTTACCAGAGACCAGGATCTGGGAGAATTAGGGAGATGCTGGTCAAAGGACACAAAAATTCAGTTAGTTAGAAGGAATGGGTTTGAGAGAGCTGTAGTACATCTTGGTGACTATGGTTAAAAACAACATATTGTGTATTGTAAAACTGCTCAGAGTAGGTAGATTACAACAATAAAATATGTGTGAGATATTTTGTTTGTTAAATAGCTTGAAGTAGCCACTCCACAATGAACGCATGTATCAAAGCATTATGTTGTATACCATAAATGTATACAGTTTTTACTTGTTTATTGAAAAATTAAATTAAAAGAACAAGAGACAATCTTCTTTATCTTCCTCCCAGGAATCTGTTGGTGGAGGGTAGGAGGGTAATGATTTAAAATTCATTGTGTTTGCATTGAAAAAGGTCTTAGAGGGGCTGGAGTTGTAGCTCAGTGGTAGAGCACTTGCCTGGCACATGTGAGGCACTGGGTTCATTTCTCAGCAACACATATAAATAAATAAATAAATAAATATAAATGTCCATCAACTACTGAAAAAATATTTTTTATTTTTTATTTTATTTTTATTTTTAAATTTTTATTGTTGGTTGTTCAAAACATTACATAGTTCTTGATATATCATATTTCACACTTTGATTCAAGTGGGTTATGAACTCCCATTTTTACCCCGTATACAGATTGCAGAATCACATCAGTTACACATTCATTGATTTACATATTGCCATACTAGTGTCTGTTGTATTCTGCTGCCTTTCCTATCCTCTACTATCCCCCTCCCCTCCCCTCCCCTCCCCTCTTCTCTCTCTACCCCCTCTACTGTCATTCATTTCTCCCCCTTGTATTATTTTTCCCCTTCCCCTCACTTCCTCTTGTATGTAATTTTGTATAACCCTGAGGGTCTCCTTCCATTTCCATGCAATTTCCCTTCTCTCTCCCTTTCCCTCCCACCTCTCATCCCTGTTTAATGTTAATCTTCTTCTCATGCTCTTCGTCCCTACTCTGTTCTTAGTTACTCTCCTTATATCAAAGAAGACATTTGGCATTTGTTTTTTAGGGATTGGCTAGCTTCACTTAGCATAATCTGCTCTAATGCCATCCATTTCCCTGCAAATTCTATGATTTTGTCATTTTTTAATGCAGAGTAATACTCCATTGTGTATAAATGCCACATTTTTTTTATCCATTTGTCTATTGAAGGGCATCTAGGTAGGTTCCACAGTCTTGCTATTGTGAATTGTGCTGCTATGAACATCGATGTAGCAGTGTCCCTGTAGCATGCTCTTTTTAGGTCTTTAGGGAATAGACCAAGAAGGGGAATAGCTGGGTCAAATGGTGGTTCCATTCCCAGCTTTCCAAGAAATCTCCATACTGCTTTCCAAATTGGCTACACCAATTTGCAGTCCCACCAGCAATGTACAAGTGTACCCTTTTCCCCACATCCTCGCCATCACTTGTTGTTGTTTGACTTCATAATGGCTGCCAATCTTACTGGAGTGAGATGGTATCTTAGGGTGGTTTTGATTTGCATTTCTCTGACTGCTAGAGATGGTGAGCATTTTTTTCATGTACTTGTTGATTGATTGTATGTCCTCCTCTGAGAAGTGTCTGTTCAGGTCCTTGGCCCATTTGTTGATTGGGTTGTTTGTTATCTTATTGTCTAATTTTTTGAGTTCTTTGTATACTCTGGATATTAGGGCTCTATCTGAAGTGTGAGGAGTAAAGATTTGTTCCCAGGATGTAGGCTCCCTATTTACCTCTCTTATTGTTTCTTTTGCTGAGAAAAAACTTTTTAGTTTGAGTAAGTCCCATTTGTTGATTCTAGTTATTAACTCTTGTGCTATGGGTGCCCTATTGAGGAATTTGGAGCCCGACCCCACCGACTGTAGATCGTAGCCAACTTTTTCTTCTATCAGACGCCGTGTCTCTGATTTGATATCAAGCTCCTTGATCCATTTTGAGTTAACTTTTGTGCATGGCGAGAGAAAGGGATTCAGTTTCATTTTGTTGCATATGGATTTCCAGTTTTCCCAGCACCATTTGTTGAAGATGCTATCCTTCCTCCATTGCATGCTTTTAGCCCCTTTATCAAATATAAGATAGTTGTAGTTTTGTGGATTGGTTTCTGTGTCCTCTATTCTGTACCATTGGTCCACCCGCCTGTTTTGGTACCAGTACCATGCTGTTTTTGTTACTATTGCTCTGTAGTATAGTTTGAAGTCTGGTATCGCTATACCGCCTGATTCACACTTCCTGCTTAGCATTGTTTTTGCTATTCTGGGTCTTTTATTTTTCCATATGAATTTCATGATTGCTTTCTCTATTTCTACAAGAAATGCCGTTGGGATTTTGATTGGCATTGCATTAAACCTATAGAGAACTTTTGGTAATATCGCCATTTTGATGATGTTAGTTCTGCCTATCCATGAACAGGGTGTATTTTTCCATCTTCTAAGATCTTCTTCTATTTCTCCCTTTAGGGTTCTGTAGTTTTCATTGTATAAATAATAAATAAATAAAAATAAATGTCCATCAACTACTGAAAAAATATCTTTTTTAAAAAGAAGGTCTTAGAATACAGTTCCAATCCTTCAATTTGACAAACAAGGAACTTGGGCTCACAGAGTGCAAGGGCTTGCCCCAGACAGATGAACTGCAGAGCTGGGATAGAACCTCCTGGATCCCATGAAAGATGCACCCTCTAAAATAACCCCCAAGCCTTCCAACAAATTGCCCAGTTCCCCTTTTCTTCATTATTATTCAGGGCATCGTGTTCAATGAATGTGTATGCTTTGGACCAATCTGCCAACCATAGTTTCTACAGTTTTGAATTTCCGTATCTGAATTGTAAGGTCTTCTAAGTTCAAGCTCATAGCTTACATTTATTGAGGCCCTGCTATTTGTCAGGCAAAGCATTAAGCACCATTGAACTCAAAGATGAATAAGGCAGAGACCCCATGCTTAAAGATTTAAACACAGCCAAGAAGGAAATTTCTGGAGTCCTTTCTGGAGTTCAGACAAATAGCCTGAACTCTTCCTCCTAATCATGCCTATTTTCACTCCCAACCCCCAAATCTTCTGGATGTATGCAGGGTGGGTCAGGTAGTGGAAATGACCAAGGTAAGCATCTGTCTGTATGAAGATGTTCTGGGCTCTAAAGGGAAATCTATCTCTCCACACTCCAGAATACTCGTGAAAGAAAGGTTTTGAGTTTACTAGCAGATCTAGGATTGGACCATCTGGATTTGAATTATAGTTCTACAACTTACCAGCAATGAGACCATAGGCAAATTGTCTAATCTTTTTGAGTTCTAGCTTCTTCTGAAATGAGGAGAGTAGAACCTACTTCATAAGATGGTTAAGAAAATCAAATAAAATAAGTGAATTTCTTGGCTCCATGCCTGGCACAGAGACTTCAATAAATGCTACTTGCCTGCCTTTTTCTTCAGCTCTGGTCTCATGTGACTGTGTGTCACCCACAACATGACACAAGTGGAAGGATTTCAGTCCTTGTTTGTTGAGAGACTGTTTCATGACTGACTTCTTTCCAGGCACAGAGGTGCCATCTGACTTGCCACCTTCTCCCTTCTGAGGGTAGCCTTTCTCCTCATGTCTGTTTACACTAGACCCTTAGGATGGGCATGGTGGCACACCTATAAACAGTTATTCTGGAGGCTTAGGCAGGAGGATTCCAAAAGACCAGCCTGGGCAGCTAATGAAACCCCATCTCAAGATAAAACATAAAAAGGGCTGGGGATGTAGCTCAGTGGTGAAGTCCTCCCTGGGCTCAATGCCGAGTGCCAAATAAATAAATAAATATGAACTAGGTCCGTAGACCTGGGCTCAGCAAGACATCCCTACTTGTTGGCTCACTTCCCTGATCCAACAATGACTCCACCATTGTAAAATTATGGGCAACTTTCCTATAAGCCAAGCTCTGTTTTAACAAGGGAAAAGTGAGAAACCCTGGGGATCATGTACACTCCAAAAAGAAAATTCTCTCTCCCATGATGTGTCATGAAAGATACATAGAATTAGCTTCAGAAAGCACTGTGGGACAGCCATCTCTTACTGTTTGTGTTACCTTACCCACTGGGCCTCAGTTTCCTTCTCTGTAAAAAGGGAGCACAAAAGTTGCTTCCTTTTTTTTGTTTTTTTTGGTGTGGTTAGACACAATACCTTTGTTTTATTTATTTATTTTTTTATGTGGTGCTGAGGATCAAACCCAGGGCCCTGTGTGTGCTAGGCGAGTGCTGTACCGCTGAGCTACAATCCCAGCCCCTTTAGTTGTTTTGAAGATTAAATTAGAAAAGGCACTTGAATGGCCATATAATAAAGAGGAGAGCACTACAGGGATACTATTATTTTTTTCTTCCTATTTCCCTGAGATATCTCAAATAAAGGCAGGTCTGGGCCAAATCTGGGAAAAAGCAGTTTTATATATTCTTGCTAAGCAGCAGTATCCCATCTCTTTCTCTCCAGTTCAGTAAGGGCAGGGTCCTCCTCTCTCCACCTGAGCTGGGGGAGGCAGGAAGCAAAGGATGGATCCAGCACAGAGCTGTCTCCTCTCATTCTGTCTTTGGGGGAGTGCCCTTGGCAAGAAGCAACCTCCCCTTGCAAATGCCGAAGGTGAAATCCATCACCAGAGCCCTGGACTGTGATAAGATAGAGGAAAGTAAATCAAGCCTCCCTGAGATAAGAAGGAGCAGCCTAGGGCCTAAAAAATGCAACTCTCCTGCCAGCTGCTCACTTTCTGCAAAGTTGCAAAGCAGAGGGCTGTGCTCCAGGAAAGGAGCCCAGACCCTAGGTCCCCTCCTTAAAAAGTAGGAGGGACCTCAAACTTTTTTCTCAGTGCTCCCTCTTTCCACAAGCCCCAGGCTGATGGGCAATAGGGATTTTCATAGAATTCCTCTTGGCAAAACAAACCTAAATTAAATAATTAGTTAATAACTAACCAACTTTGAGGCCATCTATCTCAGAGATTGAGGACAGATTATAAAGATTGAGATTGAGATTGAGGACAATTATAAAGAGGCATTTTTGACCACACTCAGGTCATGAAGGGAAAGAAAATTGTTAACAGTCACCCGATGGCTAAAATAGGTTCCCCAAGAAGGAGGTAGCTGGGAGAGACCCAGGAAGGCAAGTGAATAATGACTTAGGCAGGAGGTTCCTTAGTCAGAGGACTCTTTAATGCATCTGAAAAAGGACTTCCTTATTCTTAGACATCCTTACGGCCTTGTATTTCTTTCTCTCTCTCCATTAACAATTGAGTCGTAAATATTTTCTCTATACTTGGGTTTGGAGTGCCATGGGAGAATTTTACATTGTAGCTTCTCATCTAAAGGTGTCTACAGTTTGATTAGAGAAGGAACCAACAAGACTGGGATGTCTCAGGGAGTCGGGGAACCTGGCTTCGTTCACCCAAAACCCATCATAGAGTTGAGATGGGTCTAGTGCAGGGGCCTTGAAAGACAGGTAAAAACATGTGGCTAGATTGACACATGGCTTCTTGAGCAAGGAACTTGCATCTTGAACGTGGTGTGTGAGGAGGACAGCCAGACCAAGAGAGACAATGTGGGAGATTAAAAGTACTGGACCCGGGGCTGGGGATGTGGCTCAAGCGGCTAGCGCACTCGCCTGGCATGCGAGGGGCGCTGGGTTCGATCCTCAGCACCACATACAAATAAAATAAAGATGTTGTGTCCACTGAAAACTAAAAAATAAATATTAAAAAGTTCTCTCTCTCTCTCTCTCTCTCTCTCTCTCTCTCTCTCTCTCTCTCTTTAAAAAAAGGGGGGGGGAGGTTTAAAAAAAGAAAGTGCTGGACCCAAGTTCAAGTCCTGGCTCTGCTTCTTACTAGCTGGTGAGTGATACTGAGCAAGCTACTTAGCCTCTCTTTTGGGTTTCTCATTTGGAATAATAAAGCCCAACTTCTAGGTTTGTCATAAAACTATAAGGTGACATATGTAAGGTCACTTTGTTTAAATGTGAGGGATATGATGATGGGGATGGGGGGTGATGGGCCCTGCAGCAAGACAGGCATCCTGGGGATGAATGGGGATTGTTATGGCAAGGCAAAGGGACATGGATGGGGGTGCATCTGAATCACTTTCCTCCACGGTGCATTCCTCCTGCAGCCCACCAATGCTGGGGGCACTATGAACAGTCAGAGACATAAACCCTCCCTTGACCTAAAATCGACAGTAAGAGGCAGACAGCTGAGAAGACCAGGGAGTGACAGAACATGAGTGGATACACAAATAGACAAGATTAACTATTCCCATTGTATACACAAGAGGCTTTGCTAACACTCAGCCAATTAGAAAACTAATCTAAACAGCCACTGGTTTCCAGGGCTCCTCTGAGCTTTTTCAAACAGCTGTTCAGTTTGCACTTGCTGCAGCTCCTAGCAAGTGCCCCGAGATTTCTTCTTGGGTCTGGTTCCCCACTTGAGCCTCAAGGGCTCCTGAAGAGCAAAGGATTGTGTCACTTCCACTCTCTAAACTCCTTCTAGGGCCCTGCTGCTTGTTGTTACATCAGGCCCCTCTCAAGTCACTGCCTCTGAGAAGCCTTTCCCAGGACCCCAGACAGAAGGGTCACCACAATACTTTCCATGTTATACTGACATTTATCTGGGAGTCATGTAATGAAAGAGGTAAGAGCAAAGTCTTATTTTCTGACAAATCGGGACTCCAAAACTCCTAGATTTTGCACTGCTATGATCTCTCTGAAAGTCTGTTTCCTCATTGAAGTAGGGGATAAAAATATACTTGCTTTATAAGGATTGAATGCATATATATGTGTGTGTGTATGCTTCTATGTATACATATGCATAGAGTTCTTGGTATACTATAAGCATTCAATACTTGGCATTTTCCATCATCATCATTATCATCACCATCACCTATTACTGTTTCACTACTTGTATTTTAACTGTCATACACTGACTGAGTTACCTGAGGGCTTCAGGAGCCAACATAGCCCCTGATAGTCCCTATCTCCGGGAATTTGCACTTTTATGTAATTCCTTCCCCTCCAATGAGGGCAGAAGCAGCAATTTGCCTGTAATCGATAGACTGTGACAAAGGCCATGGGATGTCACTTCCATTGCCAGGTTATATGAGATTGTGACTCCTGTCCTGCAGGCCAGCTCTCGCTCACCTTCTCATTTTGCATGTCTTGATGAAGCTAGCTCATTGATTGAAGAGAACCACTCGTCAAGGGATGAGTACATCCTCTGGTCCACAGTAAGCTAGGAAACAAGGTTCTCAGTTCAGCTACCCTCCAGAGACTGAATTTTACCAATAACCACCTGACCCTGGAAGTATTTCCTCCAAGTGAGCATTTAGAGGGGACACAGCCATGACCAATACTTGATTATGCCTTGTAAGAGACCTAAGGCAGAGGACCCAGCTAAGTTGTGTTCAAACCCCTGAACACAGAAACAATGAGATGGGTGTTACTTTAAGATGCTGTGTGTTATGATAAATTGTTATTCAGAAATGGATAGCTAATGCAACTTCTTTGTATTCCTAACACAGTACTTGACATACAGATGGAAGTCAAGTGTGGTCTGAGTGGATGAATGAATGATGGTAACAGACAGACTCATCAGGACCTAAGAAAGGCCTGGATGGGCTAGATCCAAAGATGGGGCTTCTTTTCAGCATCCCCTGCCTGTATCCTTTGTCCCATTCTCTTCTTCAATAGGACCCCAGGTCCCTCCTTCCTTTTTCAGCCTTTAGGACCTAACTCTGTTTCTGATTCCTACATTTAGTCATTCTCTCTGAATTTTTATTTTCCTCCTTAAAAAAAAAAAAAATCCAGCTCTAAAATATCCGACCCTGGTGAATTGGAATAATTTCTGATGGAAAGCAGTCTTGTCCAGAAAGTCTCTTACCCACCCTGCTTAGGAATGTGGTCGCTGCAGATATTAAAACAGACCTGCAGGCGTCTGCAAGGAGTGGGGAGCTCGTGCCAGGAATGACCTCAGCCTGCACAGCAGGGCTTTACCTATGAAAATCTGTGCTCTGAGCTAGATCACAACAGGACTCTCCCTTCTCCAAACTCTTCTCCTTCGAAGTACCCCCTCCTGTACCCTCTAGATTAATGCCCACATCACAATTTCCCACCCAAGCCTAGTACCAAAAGTCAAGAGAACAGTGCCATTGAGCCTACAAGAGAGGAATCAGTAAGTACCTTTGTCTCTTTACATTCATGTGGCTGTGGCTGGCAGTCCCCTTTTCTTCTCCTCTTCTCCCTATTCTCCCACCTCCTTAGAGGCTCTGAGGGATCCTGCTCAGGTTGAGAGCTGTGAGGCTTCTTCCATGGGGGCTTCTTCCCAGGGAAGGCCAAGACTCTCTGGGCAAAAACCAGAGACTGGACTCTTCATCGTGAAGGCTCTTCACTGTGTAGCTGGGACTTGGATTTTGTCCTGCTTAATTCAGCTGCTATTGCCAAATCTGAATATGTTTAAGATGAAGTAGAAACTCTAGTCAATTATTAGATTTCCTAGAAGAATCTCAACTAAAACATATTCTGGCCTCTAGACTCAATAACCAATCCCTTGATGAATCCCAATAATTATAACAACAGCTAACATTTGCCTAGCCTTGCTTGTGTGCAAGGTACTTTTACATATGCTATTTTTTTTTACAATATTCTATGATGTTTTAGTCCCATTTAATAGTTGAATAAATGGTGACTCAGAGAGATTTTCCCAATGACATAATAAGCAAGTGGTAGAACAGGAACTAAACCAAGTTCTATTACTAGGTAGACCCATATATACTCTTTTCCTCCATAACTCTCTTCCCCAAATCTGTCATGCTGTTTGTCTTTAGTTTTGCATCTCATTTGTACCTTGATCACTTTATACTGAAATGTACACATTACATGGTCCAATTTCTGCTCTTTTGGTCTTAGTTCCCTCCACCCCCACATCCCGATGCCAGCCTCTAGGTTGAGCGGCTTCACGTGGATTGGCAATGAATTGACCACTGGCCTTCCCATCTGGAGACTCAGGTTAAGTTCTGTCTCTGTCACTAATGAGGGATGTGATTTCAAATTGGTCACCTCACTTGTCTAAGCCTTGCTATGTGAAGCTGATATATGGTTGATCTTTGGAATCCCTTCTAGCTTTAAAACTGTGATTCTTTGATGTGATTCCCTTTTGGGGAGGGGCAGTTTCCCAAGTCAACTGGAAATGGTTTGGCCTATTGCCTAGTTAATGTCACCTGGAGCTTGGGGTGGGAACAGGGAGTCATTTAGCTAGCTACTCTAAATATGCTAGGAGGAACCTGTCCCCCAACTCCACCTCTGCAGAACCCTTCCTTTCTGACTTCTTTTTTCCAGCCCTCCAATATCATTGTGACTCCTTTTAGGTAAGATTATGAGCTTCCAAATTCCTCTGCCCTTGACTCTCATTGACCAGTGATTATTGCCCAAGCCAGTACTGCACCAGACAGGCTGGCACTCCACTGATCTCTTCAGGATGTCTGTGAGCCTGGGCTGAAGGTTAGTCACAATCCTCAATGCTCAAGGAGACCCCAGGGGCCCTGCAGCTGCTCCCAGCTGTCTGCCTGAACAATGCAGATCCTGTCAGGTCTCCTGTTGAGCCTTCCTTCATGGGGTATTCAGATTGCAGTATTAAGTGGAGGCATCTCAGCTGCTTCCTGTTTCTTGGGTCTCAGCAAAGATTCCTAAACAAAGACAATCAGCCCAGTTCTGCATCTGACAAGAGCCCCCAGCAATGGGGGATGGGGGGATGAAAGACTTTCACCATCATCTCAGAGCCCAAAGTCAAACTTCTCCAGTAGGAAGGGACCCCAAGGACCAAGGGCTCCAGGTCTCTGCTTCCAGTCATACCAACAAGGCGTGAGGATGGGATTACAGCCCAGTTTTCAGAAATGTATTGGAAAGTGCCTGGTGTGGTGGCACACACCTGTAACCCCAACAGCTTGGGAGGCTGAGGTGGGAGGATCACAAGTTCAAGGCCAACCTCAGCTATTTAGCAGGCCCTAAGCAACTTAGCAAGAGACTATCTCAAACTAAGAAATAAAAAGGGCTGGGGATGTGGCTAAGTGATAAAGCACCCCCGGGTTCAAATCCTAGTACCAAAGGAAAGAAAGAAAGAAACCTTTGGGAAAGTGATTTTTGTGGACTCCTAGATCACCCTTCTTGGTATTTAATGACTCAAACAGGAATCTGCTAGCAACTATCTTGCCCACGGTTAAACCTCTTGTACAAACTACTTATAACAGTGTTCACTCTCCACTTTAGCAAGGGGCATCCTTCTGCCTATCTCCTGAGCCCAGCTATCCCCTCCATTATCAAGCATGGCAGATGTGTCACCTAAATTCAAATGTCCTCCCCCATTTCCTTGGCAGTTCCAGCCCTTAACATGCTTCAGATCTCTGCTATAAAAGTTATCATCTCCTGAAACTCCTGGCAGTGACACCAGAAGATTCTAGTTAGTCTTCATTCTCATTTTTCTTTTCCCCCAGACTTCCAAACACTAAGTTATCACTTGACAATTTTTGCCAATGTACTTACCTTTGTATTTCTCTTACTCTCCCCCCACCCCAAATTAGTGTCTTTCCAACCTATTCCATAAACTGGGAGCTCCTCTGGTGTACAGGCCAGGACTCCTTCCTCCTGAACCCTCATGGGTGCTTCCTGATTATTGACTATCAGGAAGTCCCACCTAAGAGCTAACCCTCTGGCTACTGGGTGGTTGGGGCCTAGAAATATGATAAGGCTTTGGCCTGCTGCCAACTTACTGGATGGTCCCCAAGGGCAATTTGGGGATGTGAAGGGGAAAATGACTCCTATTACAATGTATTTCCAAGTGCCCTAGAGTAGAAACCATGCTTCTCACTGCATTCAGGGCCACTGTCTACCTCTTTCTTGCTCTTAGCATCCTGGCCTGCCAAGGCTACAGTACTAGTAAGACCTACTGCATAATGAGGAACATCACTCAAGGGCTGTTCCATCCAGAGACATGTGGCAGAGAAGTGGCTGGACAAGGGATCCTGAAGGTGAGCAAAGGTCAGACATGAGCCAAATGTCTAGCTCCATCTCTGCTGCAGAGACAGAGATAGGCTGTTTCTTTAGGGCTAATGAACAACAAGTTGGAGCCATGACTGGGGGCTGGAGTTGGGGGGCTGTAGAGCAGAGTTTATAGGCACTTGCATTTTCTTAACGGCTCCCTCCTCACACATTCCTCTGCATTTTTCCCTTTTATTAATGTGGCATCTTTCCCAGGCCACTTTATGGGCCCGTGTGTGTTTTCACTTATGCCCTGATTGAGTTTGATCGTGTCTCTGCCTATGAAGAACCCTTAGATCTTGCTTGAGGACTCCCCACCCCCACCCCCACGTTCCCCTGCAAGGACTCCAGCACTGCATCTCAACAGAACCTCAGGGACTCTCCCGTCTTTTCCACCACACTGGGCACTTCTCTACAAAGGGTCACACCTCATCTGGACCCCAAATAAGGTGACCCAGTTTGATGACTCACCTAAATCTCAAATGACTCCTGGAACTTGCCCAACAATCAAATCTGCCACAGAGGATGAAAAGGAAGATTTGCCACAACTGAAGATTTTCAAAGGAATGTGCTGTGAGCCTGAAGGCCGTTGCCAAAGAGCAGTTCTGAAAATATTTTGAGCAATCACAGCTCTGAGAGAACATAGCTTTCCAAGGGAACTGCCTTCAAAGGCACAGCATGCGTTTTTGGAGAGTCAAGCTTCGGCGTGTTTATTAAAAAAGACGCTCATGTTGCTTTCAGGAACTCTGCTCTCAGCCTTTCTCTCTTCTGCTCAGTTCCAAGAGGGCAGGACAGAGGTTTGCAGCTCACTTGCTCTCTTTGGGCCCTGTTACCCTCTATCTGTCTCCTGTTATCTGGAGGTTGCTCCGTTTCAGTTTCACTGGGACATAAGTGGAAAGCTTGGTGACAGCCCTGTGATTTTTGAAAAATATACCCTCTGGGAGCTGCAGTTTTTTTTCTCTGTAAAATAAGGAAAAGTCATACACATGGGCTGGGGATATCACTCAGTTGGTAGAGTGCTTGTCTTGCAGGCACAAGACCCTGGGTTGAATCCCCAGCATCACCAAAAAAAATAAAAGAAAGAAAAGTCATATACATTCTGCAGGGTGGTGAGAATTAAATCTGTAAGAGGCTTGGCATGCTGGGGGTCATCAGTAAATACTAGGGATTTTTGTTACTATTACTAATAATAAATTCATCAATATTTATTGACTTTTTGTGCATCGGCTTTTGTTCCCTGGTTGCTCACCTTGGTCACCCTGGCCTACTCTCACAGTCACCAGGAATGTCTTTAGACAGCATCAGTTTTCCTACTCTCTGTCCCAAAGCAAGAATCTCAGAGTCCTTTGGAAAATAAAGTTCTGGGATCATTTTCCTATTGTGAGCAGACTCTGGAAGAGGCTTTAGCCCCACAAGGCTTAATGTGGGAAGTTTTTACAGGTACTGTTCATCTGGCAGGCAGATGTAGCTTTGCTGTAATATATAGCTCCGTCTTCCATATGGGAGAGTGTCTGTGAGTCCTGAGGTGGGACCAGTTTCTCTCTGCTTAGCACCAATGTAGGCACACACATGGGTCTGTGGCCTCCTTTCAGCACCCTGGGACCTTGAACCACCTTAGAACTGGCTATGCCTTTAACCAATGTCCTGGCAATTAGCTGACCATCTCCCTATTATCTTCACTGCCTTCTCTACCCCGCCGTCTCCCAAAAAACACACACACACACACACACACACACATTTCCAAGGGAGAGGAGGAGGGCAATGCTGGTTAACAGCAATGGACACCCTTGTCAGGTAAGCGTCTCATTCATCCCAACATTCTCAGGGAAGTGAAAGAGGACACAAAAGGCTTCTGAAGGCAGGGTTACCACACATGTGAGCCTCTTCCCTAAATGAAGTTGGAAGCAGGTAGCCATAGTTAATGGGTGCATTCTGTTCCTTTGGTAACATGATGTTAGATAGCACCAGTTCCTGATTCTCCACCCCAGAAGTCCCACCTCTGGCTTGATTGAGTGGGAATGCCCTTGTCCTTGAGCAGTGGTTATCCAATCTTTTTAGAGTTGGACTTAATTAGGGACTCTTTTACCAAAATCCTTCCTATCTCAACCCTCCTGGTCAAAGTGCTTTTGAGCCTGGGGAGTGGGGGGGAACCCCATTCCCACTAACACACATGAACACTAACCACTGTAAGGATAAAGTATGTTGAATAAATGAAGTACCAGGTCTTGTCCTTCTCTCTTTGGCCACAAAGTCTCCTCAGCTCATCTTTTCTCTGTGCATAGTTTTTGTTGGCCTGTGCTTTTATAAATGTCCCTAACTAAAGTCCTTTTTGAACACAAAATTTATTTTAGGTTAGTTCCTATAACTAATTAGCTACACACTGTCTTTTTTTTTTTTCTTACAAATTTCAAATTCCTAAAAGAGAAAAACAGAATGGCTATGTCTGGCCAGTATGCTGGATGGCCTTGAGCATCAATTCCTGACCAAATCAGCTGTGATTGAGGAACAAACAGGATATGTGGTACAAAATACACTTAAGGTGGCAAGGGCTGAAAGTGGGGAAATAAATGCACGGAGAAGCAGCCCTAGTGGTATACTACCTGCAATATGTCTAACATGCCCCCATGTGGCTCTAGGGTTCATAGAGGGACAGGCAATGTTCATCCTCAGTGAACCTTCCATGTCAGCAGAGATGGGGGTCGAGTCTCAAAAACTGGGGGTCAACCAGGCACAGTGGTGCACATTTGTAATCCCAGCAACTCAGGAGGCTGAGTCAGGAATATTGCAAGCTCATGCCAGCCTGAGCAACTTAGCAAGACACTGTTTCAAAGTTAAAAATAAAAAGGACTAGGGATTTAGTTCGGTAGAATAGCACTCCTGGGTTCAACCTTATGTACTACAAAACACACACATAAAAAATACACTCAATCAACCCATTAAATAAAATAAAATATAATAATAATTTTTAAAAGTTCCTTTTCAACCTCTAACATTTCCCTAAACTCTTGCCCTGTACCCCTCCTGCCACTGCTCATGCTTAGCAATTTCCCAGAAATGCGTTAAAACGAAGCTTTCCATGCATGATTTTGGTGGGGGTCCCACCAGCTGCTTGTCTTCTGTGACAACTGACCCAGCCCCAGTGATTAATCTCTGTTAGAGACCCTCCAAAATCCAGGCAGAGCCATCCTAGGTGAAGAGACAGAAATTTTGATTTCAAGAAGCAAATTTATTTTTGAACTTAATAGAGGCTGAGGACAGGTCTGAGCACTTGTTCTCTGATCATTCAGGCAAGGCCAGGCTGGCTGAGGGTTCATCCAACTGGGGAGTTTCCAGGAGGCCCGCCAGGGCCTGGGAGAACAGGGGGGCTATGGAGAGCTGTGAGCAAAAGCCTCAGCAAGGCGAAGGACAATGTGCAGAGCTGGAGTGGGAGAGCGGAAAATGTTGTGGGTTCTCAAGGGAGGACGGCAGGGGCAGGGGAAATGATTTGAGTCTTTTGGCAAGAAATGAATAACATTCAGAGAATATGCAAAATGCCATACTAATCGGCACCTGTTCCCTTTGGAACCAGTCACTTGGGCCCATGGCATCTGAGATTGAGCCTGGCTTTGGGTCTCCCCAGGGGAGGAAATGCAACACATTGAGATCCACTCAAGTGTTGAAAAAGGCACTGGTCCTAAGTGGGGTGGGAGAAGGAAGGTGACCTCAGCCTCCATTGCGTCTTCCTGGCCCCAAATGTCTGTCACACATCCCTAGCTCAACCCTAGGCAGATGGCTGCAAATTCTGGTGGGGCCTCTGAGCATTCCCTTGGCTAATAGCCACATTCCAGAACAGCATATGTTTCATCTCAAGCCCACAAGGTTTGTACTTCCAAGCAGAGCCAAAGAGAAAACCTTGGCCCAGGCTGCAAATTTCTTAGGAGAGGTGGGGGTCAGGGAGATTGAAGCTGTCATATTGAGGAACATTTGAGTTCGTGTAAAGCAAGGTCCAAAATCTGTGACACCCACGTTCCTAACGCGTAACTCCTTAAATCACCTTCCCAGGAGATGGAGGAGCCAAGCTGCTTCCTCTTACTCTCATCCAAATGCCTCTCATGTGGCCTACAATTTTCCCCAACCTCCTAATATCAGATCTACCTTGGCCTGGACTCATGGCCCCTCCAGAACAAATGGTGCATAGATCAGGGATTCTTGGAGTGAGGGGGCAGGTTAATTCCTGATCTTTCTCTGCCCCTTAAAAAATGCCTAGATCTTATCTGTACTTGCTGCCAGCTCTCTACCCAGAGAGGGAATCTCCTCTGGCTTTCAGTTGCTGAAAGATAGGGAATCTGAGAAATTTAGGAAGGATGGGGCAGAAATGTATGGACAGAAATAGGAGGAATAAGAGAAGGGGAGGAATATGAAGGAACAAGAAATGGAGGTAAGGTGGGGGAAGAAGTGCAAAAAAAGGGTCTGCAGAAAGGTCTAGATGGGAAGAGAGAGAGGCGAAGTCTCTTCTGGTGCATAGGCAATGAGAAGGGGGGAATGGTGGGAGTCCTGATCCTCTGGGGTTCTGCTCTGTGGTAAGCTCAGGGATCTCTGACAGCAAAGTAAACTGTGGTGCGCAGAGTTTACCCAGCTCCAATAAGCAGTGTTTGGAGTGTTTAATGTTTTCTTCCCATTGAACCAGTTGACAGACACTGAACTTCAGCCAGCCCCTTGCCGCCTTCTGGGGAGGTCAGAGTAGGGATACTGGAAAGTCAGCATCCCTGATCCCAACCCAGGATATGAAGACTTGGATGGGAACTGGGAAGTTCTGCTCACATAGTCCCAAAGTGCCCATTAAGACTGAAGAGCCTGAAAGACAAGCCACTTCCTCTATCCATCCATCCATCCCTGCCCAGCGCCTCCCGCCCCACTCACACACAGCCCTGTGGCTCCCTACAGAATGCAGCCTCTTGATTTTTTTCACTCTGCTCTTTATGAAACGCCTGCCTCCAGGGGCTGCAGTCTCAAACAACCATGCTTATGCGCATGGATGCAGAGGACAGTCATAAGGACCACAGAATAAATCAGGACACCAAAGCTCAGCGCCCGAGAACAAAATAAACTAAACCTGGCAGGATGCCCAGTGCAGTGTGCTTGTGGGTTTTGTGCTAAGTAAGGATGAATGAGTTGAGATATGGGGAAAAATAACTATTTTGCTACCATCCAGAGAGACTCCAGGGAAGAAACTGGTGTACAAAAAAAACTTTTAGATGTAAATGGAGGAGAAAGTTTAGACAGGAGGGCATTTCAGGGAGTAGAGCGAACAGAAGCACAGGGAAAAGGGCAAGAGAACCAGACAAAGGAGAGGGCACATCCAGACAGCAGAGAGTATATATGTGGAAAAGAGGCAGAGAACTGCTTAGCAGGAGGAGATGGGAAGGACACTGTAGAAGCTGGAGCCCTGCACTGCCATTGTCCTCTCCCTGTCCCATGCACACAGAAACAGAGGTACCCTCAGGACCTATACAGAGAGAACAGGTGACTGTGTGGGAAGGAAGAAAAAGGGGTCACCATGACACCAAGCAGCGGTCAGACTGATGAATGGGAAGTTCTGCTCACATAAGCCCCAAATGCCCATTAAAAGGGGACATAATGGGGACTTGGCATCTCCATTAAGCAGCAGGCATAAAGAGGAAATATAACAATATGATAAAGGTATGCACTGCAAGGTCTGGGATTACCAAGGATGAGAAGAGGTCATTTACTGCTTAGGTGTAAAGGAACCAGAGAGAACTTGAGGATGTTGAGCAGAGTAATGGCAGGGGGCAGGGGTGGAGGTGTAGATGTGGGAAGGTGACACCGCTTGCTAAAATATTTGTTCATTTCGCTTGGTCATATTTTCCTTTATCTCTTCAAAAGTCTTTAAAAATATTCCCCTAAAAGTCAGGATACCAGAATGTACCTCTGATTTTGTGCATGGGATGGGGAGGGGGCAATGACAGCTCAGGACTCCAGCTTCTGCCATGTGCTTACCTACCTCCTCCTCCTGCTAAGCTGTTCTCTGCCTTTTTCCCACATATTCTCTTTCAAATAGGTTCCATGAAGCACTAGGGGCTCCTAAAAGCCAGAACCAGGCAGAAGGAAGCAGAGGATGAAGGGTGGGAAGAAAGCTCACAGCAGGCAGGCCCTTACCCCCCCAGCCCCCAAGTCAACCAGAGCAGCTCAGCTTTAACTGTTATCTTTGTTTATGCACCTGTGGAAGATTTTCTTCAAAGAAAGGCTCAATGCTACACACCTGTGAGAGAATAGATGGAAAACTACTAAGGTATGATTTCTCTTGGGAGTCCCAACGTCTTGGAGAAACACCCTCCTAAAAAGAAACCTGCAGGGAACACAGGTGGGCCAAAAGGAGCACAGATTCCAGCATTCCTCCAACGCCTGCCCATGGCAGGCTCCATAAGTCAGCAATAATACTGTGATAATAACACAACAACACAGTCTTGGAATCTGTCAAATCAGAGCACTCGGCAACTACCTGCAATATGAAAGAATTGGTACATGATCTAAGACCCATCTGCTCGCCTGGATTTGATTAGTTGAATGACTCCCAAAATGCACACAACCTTCATTGCCTGCTCCAAAATCCTTCCTGACTTCTGGAGCTGTAGACAAGGTGCTGGTTACGTTTCCAACAGAGAACTAGGCCTGGCCTTAACTCAGGCCCTTAAAGAAAGAGGCCTGCAACCTCAGGAGAATATGGCCATTTCTTACACCTTGCCATCTCTTCAAGCTTCAGGTACTGTTAACATATGACTAAACTCTTACTTCTCCGACTGTCCCCATCTGTTATTCTCTACAGTTGAAGAGAAAAAAATTTCTTAGGGAAAACTTTAAAGGACTTTAACTTGTTTAAAGGGGAAGTATAACAAAGGTTAATAACAACTGGATTCCAAAGTCAAAGCTGATTTGGGAAAGAGAGCACACTTTCTTCTGGAAGCATCCATTGTCAGGTGCAGGGAGAAAGAAATAGCTTGGAACAGTTTGGGAGGTGGGCATGGTAAATGAAACAAGACAAAAAAATATTCCAGTGTGTTACGGTTTGGATGTGAGGTGTCCCCCAATATCTCACGATGAGGCAATGCAAGAAGGTTTGTTTGGAGGAGAAATAATTGGGTTATAACCTTAACCTAATAATCAAATCAATCCTGATGGGATTAACTGAGGGGTAACTAGAGGCAGGTGGGGTATGGTTGGAGGAAGTGGCTTATTGGGGGAGTGACTGTGGGGTATATATTTTGTATCTGGCAAGTGGGGTCTCTGTTTCCTGATCACCATGTAAATTGCTTCCCTCTGCTATGATGTTCTGCCTCACCTCCAGATGGGAGGAATGGATCAGCCTTCTAGGGACTAAGACCTCTGAAACCGTGAGCCCTCAAACTTTTCCTCCTCTACAATTGTTCTGGTTGGGTCTTTTAGTTGCAGCAGCGAAAAAGCTGACTAAAACACAATGTGTGTGTGTATGTACGGGAGGGTATGAATTAAGTCAATGGTTTTTGACTTTTTAAATAAGCAGAATCATCTTTTTGAAAGAAATATTACTCAGGTCCCAGGAAGCACTCTGGTTAAATTTGGAGAGCAGGCCTCCCTCGTGGTTCTGCCCCTTCCCTACTGGTGCCGGATGGCGAGGAAGTGGCTCTGGTGGTGTAGAGCTCACGCATGTCAATCACAGGGCTGTTACTCCTGCAGTCCCCATGCCCTCTCATTAACAACACAAATCCACAACTTGACTCGCTAATCTCTGTTCAGTGTCTCTGATCATGTCTGACACACAGAAGATCCTCAGTAAATATTTGTGGTTTACAAAGCATCTTCATAGGTTTCTATGCTAAATGTCTATGTTCAGCTGATTTTTTTTTTTTTTTGTACCAGTGATGGAACCCAGGAGCGCTTAACCACTGAGCTGCATCCCCAGTTCTTTTCATATTTTGAGATAGGAACTTGCTAAGTTGCTTAGGGCCTCACTAAATTGCTAAGGCTGGCTTTGAACTTGGCAATCCTCCTGCTTTGGCCTCTTGAGCTGCTGGGATTACAAGCATGGCCACCATGCCCAGCTCAGCTGGATTTCTTTTTCTTTTTTTTTTTTTTTTTTGGTGGGGGGTGCTGTCTCAGTGCTGACCAGACCCACTGAAGAGATCTGTGGAGGGTCGAGGGGTCACACTGAGCATTGGCAGGTGTGGCTTTGTACGTCTCCATCTCTGAGGGCCTTCCAGATACAGGAAATGTGAAGCTTTCTCTGCTGAGCTTCATTCCTGCCCTTACTTGGTCACTGAACTATGATCCAGTCTAGAGACCCTCTGATTCCTTCCCCCTCCCATTCTCCTCTGTGTGTACCTTGAGAACAAACACTGGAGGGCTTGCTCTTGGAGAGACAAGTTCCAGCAGGAAACAGGGTGTCTTGTGGGGTTCAAAGAGAGAGGCCCCTCTATTTTGGAGGTGGCAGGTCTCCACGCCACCCAAGCCCCACCTTAAGACCACTCCCCTTCTCCTGGTTCCTCCTCACAGGCCTGCCAAGTTTGGGACAGAATAGGCCAGGTCCCCTCTGGGAAGCTCAGGGGGGAGCGGAGCCAGGCCTGGCTGGGCCTCCAGGTTGGCCTGCCCTAGCCCCAGGGTTTAATAAACTCCGAGAGAGTTTTCAAAGGCCACTTGATCTTCCCCATCAGGCAGCCCCTGTCTCCCTTTCAGAGCCGCGGGACTGGAAAGAAAAAAAACGCTCAATGAACAAGGCAGCCAGAGAAAGCCGAGCTGCGGGGCACCTTCTATGAATTTCTGATGAGCACACGGCCCTGACTCCTGGGTCCCAGCCCAGTGCAGTCAGGGATGTTAGTTTAAGTCATTTCGCACGGTTCACTGGCTCTCTGAGAGCAGCTTGTCTCCAGCCTGGGCCTCTCTAACAAGCTCTTTTTACTCAGGGCTTCTCTGAGCAGAGATCTCAAACAATAGCAGCTTTCAAGGGGCTAGGCCCTCCTCTGGCAGCTCCCCTCTCCCAGCCCCAGCCCCTCTGGGCTTGCTGGACCACCTGAGCCTCCTGGCCCAGAGCAGAACCTGGCTGCAGAAGCATTCAGGGAAGATGTACTCTTCTTCCTCCGTTTCTCCCTCCCTCTCTCCTCCTTTGATTTTTTTTCCTTTTCACTTCCTTCCCTGTCTTCCCCTTCCTACCTACTGCCCTGCTATTTCTCCCCAGGGGTAGGCAAAGTAAATACCTGCACTCTCCAGAGTCAGCCACTTTGCCACACAACTCTGGAATACTGTGTGAATGGATCCCCCTGGGGTTGTACAATGAGAAAGCCCCAGATAAAAGCAGCTGACCTTCTAAGCCTATTAGGTTCCCCAGCTCTCTTAGGGATTTTATTATTTATTTATTTATTTATTTATTTGGGACTAGGGATTGAACCCCCGGTCATTGTACCACTAAACTACAGCCCCAGCCCTTTTTGTTTTATTTTGAGAGAGGGTCTCACTGTGTTGCCAGGGCTAGCCTGGAACTTACCATCCTCCTGCATCAGCCTCCCAAGTCACTGGGATTACAACCATTACACCACCGTGCCTGACTCCTCCTGAAATTTAGAGCAATTTCCTCCTTGCTTTAATCTGAAGAGAGGAGCTGCCTTCTTCCACATGGGGGGCTGCCTGAGCCTTGCCAGGTGGATTAAGAAGCCTCAAAGAAGAGGGAAGCCCACTAGAAAATGAGTGGTAAAGTCCCTTGCCAGGGCAGGTCCTCTGGACATAGGAAATAGCCACATCTCTCTCAAATCAAGGGCTTTCTATCATCCTGATCCCCACTGCTCTTTCTCTATTACCTCGTCTCTCGAGGGGCAGTGAGGAGACAATTTCCAGTCCTTTCTACCTACTTCTGGTCTTCTAGCCAAGGCCTATAGCAACAGATCTACAGAAGAGAATCCTGGGAAGGTCACCTTGTAAGATATTGCTAATTAGACATATAGACCCAGAGGCCTTGATAAAGCCAGGGTCTGAGGTGTCATGGATGGGGCCCAAGGCATTGCCAGACAGCTCTCTGTTGCAGAATGATGATTGGCTCACAACATCTCCCCCTCTCTGTTTAAACAACAAGCATGTGGCTTAGGGACCGTGCCTGCCTTAGGTTGTCCAATACTACATATGGTCCTTATCCGTCATCAGATGAGCTGACCTCAAGGCGTCAATTTCCTGTCTTAGGTTGGTACCATTGCAATTGGATCTTACCTGTCATTGACTACCGGTCCAGCATACAGCCACACCTGTGGATAGGTCTTTGTATGGGGGGGGGGGGGGTGAGGTTCTTTGCCTCACCTCTGTTGGCCCCCAAATAGCCAAAAAAAGTCCCCCAATGAGTAGCTCCGTGGTCTGAAAGGGCGGGGAAACAGCCCAATGAGCATCACCGCAGAGGAGCCAATCAGTTGGCAGCTAGAAGTTTGCTGGGGCCCCTTTGGCTGTGGCTCTCAACAGCAGAATTAATAAACAGTAGAAGTTTTTTCATGTTTAGACTAGATCTACAGCCAAAACAAACAAACAAACAATGTTCATGTTCATGTTCATTTTGAGACAGGCAGTATTTTGACTTGACAAGAGCATGGCCTTAACAGTTAGGTCCTTTGATGGTGACCTTTGGCCTGGGGAGCTCCCAAAGGCTTTGAGCCGCCATTCCATGGACATTCCACAGTAGGAGAGGCCCAAGCCCCATCATAAAGCACCTACCAGCAATTAAAGTCCCCTCTCCAGCAACCTAGGCCCCACAGGTCACCCACCTTTCAGGTCTAAGCAGCCCAGTTATACTGAAAGCAGTACAAGAAAGTCCAGTCCCCTGTCCCCTCATGTACTCCCTCCCTTACCTGCTTCCCCTGCCCCCAACAGCCACATGCCTACTCCTGTTAATAAGCCAACCTTCTCTAGGCAAGATGAAAGAACGGGAGCAGGGAACAGGACCGAGAGCCCAGCCCTGCCTCACCCACACAGATGTGCAAGATGTGCACACAGATGACTGTGGCAAGGCCTTCCTGTTCTCCAGCACTTCCTTCCAACAGTCCTGCACTGGAGCCAAGCTTCTCAACAGTCGAGTCCCCAGTTGTTCAGTAACAGAATCCTCTGGAGAACCTGTTAAACCTGCAGGCTTGAAGACCCCACTAAAGCAGAATTTCTGGCGTAACGTACAACTTGCATTTTAACATACACCCCAGGTGAGACTTAGGCCCATTGATAGTTGACAACTACTGTCCTAGTCTGCTCCAAACTATAGCATTAACTGACAATCTGCCTGTATGTTCAGTGTGAAGCTGCTTTAGCTCTGTTCAGGAGCAGGTTTTCCAAGAAGCTAATGGCTTCTACACAGGATCCTTACAAGTCCCTAGGAGAAGTCTTGGCAAGTTTACATCCATATTTGTGAACTCTTTTACTTATCAAGAGTTACTACCATCTATTACCACAATGCAAAAGCTCCAAGCCCGGGGCTGGGGATGTGGCTCAAGCGGTAGCACGCTTGCCTGGCATGCGTGCGGCCTGGGTTCGATCCTCAGCACCACATACAAACAAAGATGTTGTGTCCGCCGAAAACTAAAAAAATAAATATTAAAATTCTCTCTCTCTCTCTCTCTCTCTCTCTCTCTCTCTCTCTCTCTCTTTAAACCAGAATCAGAGCTTGGTCACCCCTGTCCCCTTTCTTGATAAGATGCTCTTCTGCTTCTCTTGCATTCCCAGGGTCTCATACAGCCCAATATTCTTTGCACAGTACGAGCTATGACTTTACCTCTAACAATGACTATGATCATCCAAGTGATCAAATTTCAAGGATCTGTTGTGACTAGAGGCAGAACTAATTCCAGAAACAGGGAGATGTGTCCCACGCTATCCAGTGCCCCCAAATCCAGGTTCTATTTGTCAAAAGATATTTATCCACAGGTGTTGGAACACATAGATCAGACCAGGCCAGGTTGAAAAAGTCAGCTCTCAAAGAAAGATTAGTAAAGAAAAGGGAACCGAGGGAAGGAGAAGGGGAGGGAAAGTGGGAACGATGTTGGCCAAATTATATTGTGAGCACATATGAATATGCAATAATGAAACCCCTCACTATATACAACTATAATGTACCAATTTAAAAAATGGGGAAAAAAATAAAAAGTCAGCCTTGCTTTGAAGCTAATTGGCCATTCTTCACATCAATCAGTTTTGCATTTGAATCTTTACTTGAGCTTTTATCTTCAGAGTGATGAGTGATGCAGGAGCTTCAAATTCCTCCTCATGAGGAGGTGATAACATTCCAGAGCTCTAGAGAAGGTGACTGAGACAATGGCTGTCAAGGTCACATTGTAAGATATAGTTAATTGGGCAATACATAGACCAAGAGGACTTGATAAAGCCAGGGTCTGAGGTGTCATGGATGGGGCCCAAGGCATTGCCAGACAGCTCTCTGTTGCAGAAAGGGGACAGGGGACCCTGCCTACAAAGTTCCCAGAGCTACAATTACCATCCAGCATCACATCACCCATATCCTCACTGTTGGCACTGACCAGACACCTTGCCATGCATTGCTTACCCCCTTGGCACTGGCTGCAGAACTAGGCAGGGAAGCAGAAGGGAGGAGAACAGGATGTGAGTGAAAGGCCTGCCCCCCCCCCTTACCCCCTACAGCCCTGGGCAACTCAGGGGGAGGAGGAGGAAGAGGAGGAGGAAGCCACATCTGGTTTGAGTGAGGCTCCCAGCAGGGAGAGTGAACAGGGCCCTGGAATGGCCCCCAAGCTAAGGGGAAGAGAAGCAGGGAGGGCTGGCACAGGCCTTGGCCAGTCCGGGAGAGCAGAGGGAAAGTGGTTGGGGGTTCAGGGAAAGCAAATAAACAGAGTGGTTGAGATGATAATAATAAAGAGAAGAGTCATTAAAGTGAAGAATGGAGATTGTGTCACACCCAAGACAAACAGAAAATAAACGGTCAGTAGATCCACTCTGCAGATGTTTGGCACCGAGTGAAGACAGATTAAAGATGCATGGAGGATGCTGAAGTCAACCAAGGCTCCACCAGCAGCAGCTGGAGAGCAGGTGGACAGAAGCCCAAGCCAGAAAGCCCTTTGCAGCTGAAGGGGAGCCAGTCCCAGAGACCACTGTATCCTTCACTGGCTCCAGGCAAGCTGAACCCATGCCCCATACTGGCACCTGCATGAATGGGATAGAAGCAGAGAAAGGACATTGTCCTTCCTGGACAAGGCTGGGTCCCGCATCTGTACAGACTATCTCCTGAAAGAGGGGCCTAGAGTCTCCCAGTACTAGATGGAGTAAGTTCATGTGGCCTCCAGACACACTGCCTGTTTGTCGGTTGTTCAATGGCTTGCCACCCTGCCCATTTCAGTGACTCTGCAGGAACTCAGTCTTCTTTCTTCTTGCATCTCTGACCTTGTCCCGTCCCAGTGTGAGGGGTTGGAGAACACAGTGCACAGAGTAGCATATCCCTCATTTACTCATAGGTTATTCTGTGTGCCAGGCACTGAGTGAGGCTCCTGGGCAGGGGGTATCACAAAATGACTTTTCCTACCCTATAGTTTTTAACAATTTGGGATAAAGAAAACTAGTGTCTTTTGAGTGTCCATTCTATAATAAGCACTCTGCCCAGTACCTTCAAATGACCTACCTTATGTAATTCTTCAGAGGAACCCCTGATCTGTAGAAATTCTTCCCTTACTGTGCTTAGAGAGAAATCTGGTGCTTTTTTTATAGTCATAAAACTAGGAAAAGGATGATTTGGTATTCAATCCCAAGTTCACCAGATTCCAAGTCCTATGCTTTTTCCCTGACACTACAAACCACCCCAACGTGAAGGAGAATTTGACAACTGCCAAGAAAATCATGTGTTCTTAAAGATACAGGAAAGTATATTCTCCCGTCTCACATTCACCCCCACTCCCTGCAACCTTAATTAGAACCAAACTTCATCTTTCTGTTCTGTGCACCAGCAGGGAGGAGCCAGCATCCTGTGCCCAGTCAGGGCCAAGTGCCTGCAGGTGTCTGAGGAATGCTAATGGCCATGGACTGGGGGAGGGTATGCTCAGGCTCTTCCATAGCATTTGCTTCCCATTAAGGCTTCTCCCCTTCCTCTCTAGACCTTCCCGCCCCCTCTAGCAACATGCAGCTTTCATGAGCCAATTACCATGCCCAGGTTTTTCTGTTCCTCTGAAGCCACTGACACTGCTAACAAGACACAGATGCAATGGGGCATGCCCCTGCTGTCCACTTCAGAGCAGGAGCTTTCTTTACTCGGAAGGACCATAGGTAGGAAGAAGCAAGTTTGGATAGTGCAATTGTAACTCAGCCCCCAGAAGGAGGGGGAGATCTCAAAAGGGCAATTCAAGTGGCCTCAAGGGTGATTAGGGTTAGATTGAGTGCTCTTTGTAGGATCAGCTTCTGACTTGCACTTTGCCGGTCATGGACAGGGCGGCGATCCAAATAAGAAGATCTAAGCTGGGGCTGGGGTTGTGGCTCAGTGGTAGAGCCCTTGCCTAGGATGGGTGAGGCCCTGGGTTTTCTATGAACTTTTCCAGATATTCCTGGACAAAATTAACTTCTCCTTTCTCTTTAATCCCTTAACATACTGGTTGTATTTCTTTGAGTATAGTTTCACAATAGTATATCTCATTGCAGATTTATTCTTAAGCATCCTTCTCAGAACTTACAATATTTCTTTAATGTCTGAGGAACAATGACTCCCATCAACACTGGAAAATTGAATATTACTATTCCCATGTTCTCTTTATTCTTTTCTGCACTCTACATAAAGATAATTTTGGTCATTCTTGTTCTATTCTCAATTCTCCTCTTTCATATTCTCTCTCCTGACCTTTCTGTGCTGCATTGGAGTAATTTCCTCTGATCAACCTCTCAGTTTACTAATTTTCTATTCAGCTTTGTCTAAACTGCACTTTATACATCCCTGAGCTTTTATGTAGTGACTTTTTCAATTCTAGACTGAACTTTGGGGTTAGTGACTATCATTTTCAATTTCTAGAAAGTTCTACTTGACTCTTTTTACATTTGCCTGTTCTCTTTCAAAATATCCTATTGTTTCTTTATGGTTTTTATTTCTTTTTTTAATCTTTTTAACCATTTCAAATATACTCTTTTTCAGATTATTGCATTATTTTATGTCATTGGAATGCTAAACTAGTTTGATATGTTTGCTGACTTTCCCTAGTGGCATATCATTTCCTCATGTGGTTTGTAATTTTTTTATTGTTAGGGCAACTTCAAAGGAGATTATATTTTGCTGTGGGAATGCTGTTGCTCTGGGCACATTCCTCCTGAATAGTTCTGCATTTCCTTCTCTTGATACCCCATGAGTTTTGCTGGTCTGGAATCTATTTTTACATTAATTTCTCAGCTTGGGAATTCCAACAGTGGAAATTCAGACACTATAGTCACATATGGTTCAGGCCTGGAGCTTCTATTTCACACAGATTTTTTTTTTTTTTCTACTCAGAGCCTCAGTAGGAACAAACTGAACTGTCCGACCCTAAGCCTGTAAGTGATATCTTTCTAGTCCTGGTTTCTCTGAGGGCATAGCCCTTATAGGGTCTCAGTGTTTGCAAAATTCTCAGTCTTAGCTGTCTGCTTCTTATGGGCTAGAGATCATGTTGCCTGCTCCCATGTTGGCATCCAAACCATTGTCCCTAGCACCTAGGGCGACATCCAATCTGATACCACATGGAACCATCACTTCCATGTGTTGGGCTTACACTCCAGCCTTCTGTTCTATATTTGCCTACTGGCCACTTTTTCATTGTGCTTCATACTATAGTTAATGAGTTTTTGCAAATATATCAAGTACTCCCTGAAAAGCCTATCTAATTCATTTTTCTTCCTCCTATAAGGCCTAATATTGTACTTTTTTAAAAATGGTACTGGGGATTGAGTGCTTTTACCACTGAGCTATATCTCTGACCATTTTATTTATTTATTTTTATTTTGATTTATTTGTTTATTTTTATGTGGTACTGAGGATTGAACCCAGTGCCTCACGCACTCCAAGCAAGCACTCTGCTGCTGAGCCCAGCCCCAGTTCCTATTTTTATTTTGAAACAGGGTCTTGCTAAGTTGCTTAGGACCTGGCTAAGTTGCTGGGGCTGGCCTTGAATTTACTCTCCTCATACCCCAGTCTCTGGAATCACAGGGATTACAGATGTGCACCACCATGCCCAGTGACACAGTACTGCATCATTGGTCTCTTTACTTAGCCACTCAAACACATACTACCCTTAGACTCCTGCATTTGATGCTTTCATATATGCAGAATGTCCAAAGCCAGGGGTCATGAGACATGAGAGGAGGGGAGGGAGAGGAGAATTGGCAGAAGTGAGAACATGTCCCAAGGAAGTTACTGCTTCTTTCCTAAAAATAGTGCAGGTCATACAGAATGATTTAGACCAAGAGCTGGACCTTCTTCTATTCTGATATCTGACATGAGCTTGGTGAACATGGAAAAGTCACTTCACCTTTTTCACGCATCAGATTTTGAACTTGTAAAATGCAGACAGGGTGCTAGCCTGGGAGACGCCCAAGATCCCCTCCAGGCCAAACAGCTCTTGGAGCTGCAAGTTAAGAACATTTTAACCTGGGTATATAACCAGTCAGACTGTCTCACTCGGGTGTTCGCTGTCTTCTCCCCACCCCAAATCACCCACTGGAGCTTCTAGCTCTCCCTGCTCTCTCCTTCCTCTAGCCCTAGGCCTCAGTTTCCAACCAGCCTCCTTCCCCTGCTCCCGGGGGTCTCCTCCCTGCTGAGCCTTCCAATGGTGAGATGATAAGCCTCCAGGGAGATCAGAAGGGAAAGCAGATGCCACAGAGACCCAGCACCTGGTGACACCGAAGCCCCATTTGCCTCCAGCTTTGGGGGTTCCCTGAGACTTGGACTGGAGACCTTGCATCTTGAGTCTCTTGAGCTGGTTCAGAAACAATGAATCAAAACCAGCTGGAAGCTGCCCTCCGACCCAGCTAATGACTTGTTTATTGTCAGAGCAGCAGTGCGTCATATAAGGGAATTTCAAAGTGTCACTAATTGGCAGAGGGCCAGTAAATAGCACCATATAAATCTGAAGGCGCTTCCACTAGGGCTGAGGACTGTGGAACAGATACAGATGGGGCAGAGGGAAGAGGAGATTGGCAGGGCGTGTGGTGGTGCAAAGTGTAGCACCTTATCAGTGGCTGCTGTCTCAGTCCAGGGTCTCCACTACCCAGTGGGGACTGGAGTCTGTTCTGTGATTGGGGAGGAAAGGCAGAGCACTATGATGGTCCTACTCTGGGCCTGCACAACACTCCCCCACCCCCAATCCCCACACCGCAAGATGCCTCACATCCTAATGTACTTTGAAAGAAGCAACCTATTATATTATATCATGGGAGAAGGTATCCTTGGAAAAAGGACTCAGAATATATTGTTTGAGTAGAATTACTGGATTCTGTAGACATAAAATCTAAGGTCCTTATATGGATTACCAGAAAATTCATACTCTAGTGGACATACTTCTAGGAACAGAGGTAGGAGGACCGGGAAAAAAGGAGCCCTTCTCATGTAACATAACCCATGAGCTTCTCCTGGGAACAGGACCAGAAGATGGGCCAGCAATAGGGATAATAAAGGAAATAAATGTTCATGGTTGCCCAACCCAACTCCTCTCGTCTATATTGCTGGCCTCCTCCCCAATAGTTTCAACAAACAGATACTTTGGAGATGAGAAAAGGGAGAATTAGTGAGAAAAGCATAAAGTAAAAAATAAAAGTGGAGGCTAAAGGGGAATCAGGAGGTTGGCATTTGAAGTAACATTAACCTGCTCAGAAATGGGTGCTCCCCAAAGGCCTCAAGACCACCCCTCTCACTCCACACTTCTAGGCGCTTCTTCCTGTATCTTTGCTGATAGGGGAGACACAGGAAGGCTTTGCCTTAAGGCACTGCTGGAGAAGGATGGCACCTCCACCAGAACCTATGATGCAGCAGAGAACTAGCACAACCTCCCTGACCTCTCACAGGTGGGTTCCGTTATCTCCATTTTACAGATTAAAAAAACAAAAACAAACAAACAAAAAACTGCTCAAAGAAGCAGATTTTCTTTTTTCTTTTCTTTTCTTTCTTTTTTTGTACTGGGATTGAACTCAGGACACTCGACCACTGAGCCACATCCCCAGCCCTGTTTTATATTTTATTTAGAGACAGGGTCTCACTGACTTGCTTAGTGCCTCACTTTTGCTGAGGTTGGCTTTGAACTCACAATCCTCCTGCCTCAGCCTTCTGAGCCGCTGGGATTAAAGAAGCAGATTTTAAAAAGCAGGACATATCAAGCCCTATCTAGGGAGTTCTGAGGCCTAAAATCCACAAACTCACTAATGCACTCACAAGTGTCATGGATACTTGGCTAAGGTGACGCAAATGAGCTATGGTCTCAATCCTCAAGAGGGAGAGATGGCATCCAAACAAATAAGGATGATGTAAAACATGATGGAGGAAAGACTTGGAATGGAAGGATGCCCAAAAAATATTTGAGAGGGTGGTGGTGTGAGTTCTAATCTGCTAGGAACAGGGAAGTTTTGATAGAAGGGTGGTATTATGGCTTGGATATGAGCTGTCCCCTCAAAGTGCCTATTAATACACAAGTGTTGGGAGGTGAGGTGACTGGATTGTGAGAGCTGCAATCTGATCCATCCATCCTAGTTTGAACTCTGGGTGGTAACTGTAGGCAGGTGGGGCATGAATGGAGGAGGTGGGTCATTGGGGTTGTACTCTAAAAGGGTTTATCTTCCCTGTGACCCCTTCCCCTGTCTCTGCTTCCCAGATGCCAATGAGGTGAGCAGCACTCTTCCACCTTGCCCTTCCGCTAAGATGTTCTACCTCACCTTGGACCCAGAGCAATGGACTCAGCTGACCATGGCCTAAACCTATAAAACCGTGAGCCAAAATAAACTTTTCTTCTCTAAGATGTCTTTTCAGGTCTTTTGGTCACAGTGATGCAAAGTAGACTAACACAGGTAGGATTTGGGCAAAGCCTTGAGGAAAAGGCAAACTTTTCACAGGAGAGAAAGACCTTCAAGAGAAAAGCATTCCCAGCCTGAGGGCTCCTTAGCTGAGGTGCCTCCAGAGCAGTAGCTGCACCTTCCTGTCTCACCCCACGGAGCCACACTTTCAACACACAGATGTTGAGGGCCTGTGTCCAGACCACCAAAGAGTAGCTGAGACAAGGCACTTGGGCAGAAAGCAACCATCTGCGGAAATTACTCCAAACAGATACACACCACCTCCCCCTGGCTGTGAGCCCTAGACCCCCACCTCTTCAGACATTTTTCTTCTCAAAAAAATCCCCTCACAATTAGCCCTTTGCCTGATTATGGAAGCAGAACCTCATAAGGTCTCTAGAATTTAAAAAGCCTGGGGACTTTCTTTCTCCTTATGTCTACTTTGTTATTTTTCTAACATTTAGATTTTTTATTTTATTATTTTTTTGGTTGTCAGATGATATTTTATTGAAATATTTTCCTCTGTACTTAAATGTCTGGGTATTGCAAGGCACCACTATTCATGTCATGAGGGTGGCAGTTATCAACATTGTAGCCCACAGACTAGACGGTAACCAGGATCTCTTTAATGGTTCCAGAAAGTTCTCTGGCTTAAGAGAGGTGCCACGTCTGTCAGCAATCTCATCAAAACTGATATTTCCATTGTGTTTAATGTGTTTTCTGTTTCTCTCTGTCTCTTAGTCATTTCTTGAGCACTTTGATGACCAGGGCAGAGGCTAAGGTACCACCTGGGCCTGTCTGTTTTGAATGGTCGATTTCATTGTCATCCCCAGATCCTTCTAGTCACCAGTTGCCTTGGTGATATCATCACCAACCTGTTTCGGAGACAGATCTAAGGGGTTGATCTTGGGAGTCAGGCAGATGTGACACCAACTTTGCCATTAGCACTTGAATACTGATTTTGATCTTGCTGGGGTCCATGTGGGTGAGATGGTAGAGGCACCTGGTGTCAAATGACCCTGGATTCCAGGTGACTGAAGAAAATTGCATGTTGGCCTCCTCTGAGCCAAAAGCCAAAAACTATTTTATTAATTTCTAAAGTTGGTTTTACATGATGTCAATATGAAAAAAGAGACAAAAGAACATATTATAAAAAGTAGTCTTCCAACCCCTGCGACTAGCCACTTAGTTCCTCTTCCTGTTCCTAATGTATCAGGACCTCGTGTATCTTTTTTGAGAGTTTTTACCTGAATGTGTTCTTTAAAAAGAAAACATCCTTCCCTGCTGAAACAAACTTTCTAGACTGTTTTGGAAATTCCCTGCTTGGAAGCAAAAAGAAAAAGTATGTAATTCCTGAATTGTGTAGAATTAGCAAAATTCTCCTCTAGACTGTATGTACAAATGCACAGTGTTTGTCCTCAGGATGATAAGAGCTAATGTTATGTGTGTGTGTGTGTGTGTGTGTGTGTGTGTGTTGTATACATTCACTCTTGTAATGCTCATGATACCCTATAGTCAGTAGTATCATCATGCCCATTTCTCAAATTGAGGCTCAGAGAGGTTCAGAAATGTTCCCCTGGATTTGAACTTGGACCTGTCTGACACATGCACCTCATTGACTCTTAACCACTATACACTGTGTTTAGAAAGAAGATGAGGAAAACTCTCTATATTTTGCAATCTGAAGTCTTCACAGGAGTGGGGGTCCTGCACAAAGAAGAGACTAAAATCTAGTCTCCCGTGAGGGTCAGGGAGATATCTTCCTGCAAAGAACATCCCAAGTTTTCTCATAAGATTTTTCTCACCCAGCTCATAGTGTGCACTGAATTTGAGGGCAGGAGAGAGGTGGACCAGGGAACTGAACCAGTGCACACCAAGAAATACCTCACTGTGGGGCAAACTGAGTTTCCAGGAGGGCAATGCCCTGAAGTAGAGATTCTCTGAGTAAAGAAGAGCAGAGCTGGCTTTCAGGGCGATTGTACTGAGAGATACACCTTTCCTAAGTCTGATCCACCAGTAGCTGCCTTTGTGGGAGCCCTTAATGGACCTATGCAGCCCCCACCCACCCACCCACAGCCATGTTGCACTAGTTTGGCCATGGGGGAGAAATGCCCTGGTCACTGTGAGGATGCAGGGCAATGTTTTCCAGCGGCATTAGAGGGCCTGTGTGCAGACAAACTTCTAAGGAGGAGCTTGGCCATCAAGCCAGACAGAGATGATTGCTCTAATAAGGACAAAGGTGGCTGGCCAGAGCCCTGCCTTGGCCCCAAGCTTTGGGTTAATGAGACTTCCCCTGGAGAAAGTGCCTCTTGGGAGAGTGGGGGTGGGGTGGCAGGGGGCGGCAGAACAGCTGGAGGCCAGCCATCACTGAGGCTGTTTATTAGGAGACAAAGAAAGAACTTTGCTCCCTGCACTGAGGTCAAACTCAAGGTATCCCAGGGAATGGCAGGGGAATTTATGAAGTGAGGAGGCAGCCGGTTGACAAGCTGTCATCTGGCCCCTCCCCAGCAACGCAGCCACAACCTCCCTCTCCTCAAGTCCTGGAGAGCAGTCACCTGGCTAGAGCAAGAGTCTGGCTACTGGAGGGGCTTCTGGGAAACAATACACATGCCACCACAACACAGGTGGTAGAACTGGTTAGGAAAGGGGAAGACAAACCTTCCACCCATTCCTAACTCATGTGCAGGTCAGACACATGCAGATTTGTCCAGGGCTGGCCCCTGGACCCAGGTAAGTGAACAGCCTCTGGAGCTGCTTGTGATGATCCCTGCTTCCAAGGACAGGCAGCCAGGTCCCAATTGTGTGACCATGAGGCAGAAACCAGGAGACACATGCCCCCTCCCATTCCTGCCCTCAAGCTCTTGGATGTATAAGGAAGGAAGGGATTTTCTGGGACTCTGAGCAGGAAGGAATTAAAGGCTATATTTTGGGACATGGAAGAAACAGATGAGGGGGGAATACATTATTTACATTCTTGAATGTAAATTCAGATACTTCAGGTATATAAGTGGCAGGATTTCCATGGAAATTAGGTTCTTTTTTTTTTTTTTTAAATGAAAGGAAGGTGTGTGAAACAGAAAGAATATGAGTGTGCAAATGTGTATGAGTGTGGTGAGTGTTTATGAATGAGAGTGTGGGTGAGTGTGTGTTTGGCTAGGCACAGGACAGCGACAAGAAATGCAGTCGTGCTTTGCCTTCATACCACATTTGGCCCCCATCCCTTCCCCACATGTGCACTCAATACCCTCACAGAGAACAGGAACTTTAGCCCTTTAGGAACATGGGAACAGAACTCAAGGTAGTCTCCTCTGGCTGAGTTCCCCAGAGTGAACCTTCCTCCCCTCCACATGGAACCTATTCTCCCTCCCTGCCCCCAGCTTCTCAGCAGGAGGACACCCACCTCCCATCCCCAACCCCTCCAAAGCTCTGGGAGCTCCCTCCGCCCTCCACCTGACCTCACTGTGCAAAGCCCAGCGGGTGGCTAAAGCTGCTGCCAAGTTCCATCCATCAGGCCCAGCACAGCCTTCTTCCCCCAGCAGGTCACACCACACTGGGCTAGTACTGTTAGGGGCCTCTCCTTTCCTGTGATGGCTACTGAGCAGGGAAAGTGAGGATTCCTCTGCTTCCCACCCTCCTCCTCCTAAGGCTAACACTCTCCCTCCCCCACCTGGTGACCTGCTGGGCTCTAGGAGACCAAAATTGTGGGTCAAAGATGAAAAATGCCAGCCTATTGACTAAGACACAGTAATAGGGCAGTTTGCATGTTATTTGCATAACCAGTTAATGCCGAAATGGAATGAGTGCCTTATCCTACTGCCGCGTTCCTCAGTGACCCTGATTCTGGACTTTTCTCCCCAGGTTTGCCACTTCTTTCCCAGATCCTGCAAAGTACTGGAGACCAGTCCAGGCCTGCAGATGGCCCCGCCACAGTTCAAGGAGATGTGTTTTCACAGTACCCTGAGATAAGCCAAATTCCAGTTTGCTGGCCTCTTCCCCTTTAGCCCCCCAGATCTGTGTTTGTGCAGAAGCCCAGAAGACAGGATCAAGGCCCAGGAGCCTACAGCTGGTGGTGTGTGGATTCCAGCAAGGGTGAGGAGAGGCGGCAGGGCAGGTCCAGAGAGTGGAGGGAAGTGAGGGGAGGCAGCATAATGCTTTGGGGCCCAGTGCTAACAGATCACATGTGATGTTTCTCCCCTCAATGTTCTTTGCTCAGTCGGAAGTTTCTGGGACTGTAATAAGCTTTAGTTTATACACAACCAGCTGCATTTTTCTACTACTGTTTGTGAGAAGGAAGCCAACCCAGCATCCTCCCTGCTCCCTTTGGCCTCAGCAGTGGCTTCAAGCTGGGATCCTGTGAGAGCCAGGAAGGCATAGTCCACAGGACAGATGAATCACAACCGGACCTTCACCCCCTGGTCTGGTCCTGATAGACCCTGACACCACCACCCATCCCCAACCCCTCCAAGGGTCTGACATTGATTCAGAAGGTTTCCACACAGCACGTTCTACACTTGCCAACACCCCTCATTGCACCCTACTATAAAATGCACAGATAGAGGGATACAGAGTTTGAGATGGAGACCAGGCAGTGCAGAGGGAACTAGGTATTTGTATTTGCATGTGACATCCTCTAGAGACTGGGTATGCATGACTCTTCCCATTCCACACTCAATACCATTCTCAAATCTCTGCTCCCAGGAAGCCTCTCCCAAGATGGCCAGGCTGAAAAAGAACAGGCCCCATCTGTGACTTGGGAAAGAGTGGCCTATGGACCCAGGGGGTTGGACAGAGAAGAGGGATCCAAACATAGTTCCTGAATCCAGACAGCTGTGAAAGAAACCTCACCAGACTATCTTGGATACAAAAGAAAGCAAAACTCTGGCCCTGTAACTGATATAGGATGGGCCAGACAATACCCTACTGTGTATTATACTAAGGGACCTTGTAACCCTAGAGTACCTGGCACCCAATCACTCTGCTGCTACCAGGTCACAAAGGCAGTGCACAGAGGAGAAAGGTGTCTCTTAGCTAAAGCAGGGCCATACTTGCCTTCTCTGGTCTAGGCCAGAGGAGATGACCCTAACTCTCCCACCTCCTTCAATTCTAATTAAGCCCTTTTGGAGATGCAGCAGGGTAAGAATCTAGCCAAGCTGAAAACATTCCCCTCAAGGCTGACTGGCCTAGTGGTAAGCTCTGGGATCCTTGGAGGCAGAAATACAAGTCCCTATCTGAGTGTACAAGTCACACAACATTTCTGTGATTCAGTTTCTTCCTTATAATCAGGACAAAGAACTCAATTCCTTAAGTGTGTTAACCCACATAACAGTTGGAGTGGACCTGGCTCAATAACAGCAGCTGCTAAGCTCTCAAAGGCTATGAGGGCGTGAGAGGTAGTTGGAGAAGAAGAATGGAGGCTGGAGGCTTCCCTGTGGACATTGCCCCCACCCCTCATTGCCTTAATTCTGCTGCCCAGCTCCTACTGGAGGCAATAAACCTGGTTTGAAACCCAGTTCTGCCTGAGGCTGGCTGATTGGGCAGCCTTGAACAAGTGACTCACCTAATTGTCCTGAGCTGTAGCCCTTGTCCCACCTGGCCCGACCCTGTATATGAGCACACCTGACAGCCAACAGACCCTGAGGGGAATGGGGGTACCCTTCCTTGTTCTGTGTGAGTCAGGACAATGCAGGCAGACAGGGGTCTCCCTGGATTCTGATCAGAGAGAAAGCAATGATGTCCATGAGGCCTCAGGGTGATAGGGAAACAGAGGATACCAGGAGTGTTGTAGCTTTCACTCTGGGAGAAAGTTGGAAACTTGGTGATCTCCCTGCTCACTGGCAGACTCTTCTGAGGCTGGGCTAGGCTCCTACCTTGAAGAAGGTGGTGTTGCAGAGTGGCTCACTGGAATGGCATGTGATACCCTCCAGGGAGAGAAAGATGAATAGCACTTTCAGGCTTTAATAAATCACACACACACACACACACATGGCCAGCCCAGCCACCTAGAGACAGGTGGACTTGGCAATCATTTGATGCCCTAAATGACAGCATCTCCCACATACCCAGGGGCACATAGTTGGCCAAAGTTCTTCCAAGAAGGCTCTCATGAAAAGGAACCCATGCCTGAGCAGCACACATACACACACCTGCATGCCCATGCCTACTATTGGGTGTGGCTGCAGACTGATATCTGTCCCTGAGATCTAGGTGGGGCCCCTGGATGCAGAATGCCCAGTAGATTGCCACTGGGACAGGCCCAGAAGCTTATCTGCCCTAAGCCCTTCTCTGCAGGGAGAGTAGAAGGAGGGAGGAGGAGCCTGAGTGAGAAAACAAACTTCAGACTCATTATCCTGCCAGGCCCCAATCTCTGCTCCCAGCACAATTAAAGGTCTCTAATCCAGAGTGAAAAGCAAACACAAGATCCCCTCTTGTCCCCCTGCTTCCTCTAATCAGGGATTTGGGCCCTGGCTCCTGTTTTCAATACAAATATTCAATTAAACTTTCCTGGAGTTTTCAGTAATTGGGTCCCAAAGAGGTGGGCAGTCCTGCAGATAACATGCGACAGACCCCAGGGCAGTCCCAAGAAATGCAGACATACCTGGGGACAGAGCAGCAGGCAAACAGGGAGAAAGAACAGAAAAAGAGAGGTACCCAGATTGCCTCTGATAATCAGAAAACACTTCCAGAGAGTTCTATGCCCACCAACTCTGGCTTCCTCTGAGCTGGCCTAAGAGAGGAAGTGAATCTTCAAAACAGATTGTGGACCTGCTGAGACCTACTTGTCTTGGTCACAGCAGCCTCTTCTAGTCTTAGCTCTAATCCCATCAATTCTGAGTCCAGAGGGGCCAGCATCATCTCCCAGGCCTGGGTGTGTTTAAATCAAAACATTCCAATCAGTTCCACCACCAAATCCTTTCAGATTCTTCCACCTTCAGTAGAAATTGCTGCTAGAAATAGTCATTCCTTTTCCTGCAGTTGAATGGCTTCAAAAGCAGAAGTTTCTCCAATTCCAATGGAAAGCCTAAGAAAAGAAAAGTCTGGTCCATGTTCCCCTGCATTTTAGGGCCTGAGCATGCCCAGAACAGGGTGTCTGGGGTCTCCAGGTTATTTCCTGCTGGTTGCCTCCAGTTGAGGTCAGAGAGCAGAGCCTTCAAGGGCTCAGCCCCAGTTCCAAAACTGAGCTGCTGTATCACAAGGGAAAGAAACTTTGCTCCTCTTCCAACTTCCAGAGATCACTTTCCTCCATCAAAAATTTCTCTTACAAATCCTTAGATACTTAGAGACCCAAGACACCAGGATCCAAGTAGCGGATCCTGGTGGCACAGAGCAATTTTTAAAATAAAGAAGTCGAGTCATAAGCAGTTAGAAGCCAGGATGGGGGTGGGGACTAAAGAAGAAGGCCAGCTGGCCCTTCTAATTACAAACCCTAAAGCTCTCTTGACAGATCTGCCAGTGTGGGATTGACTCCTTTAGCCCATGTAGACTGCACCTGGAGGTCTCTGCTCATGACCTCTAGACAAAGGACAAGTTTGATTAGGAAAGGAAGACATGAGAGGAAAGGCTAGGAGTGGTCTTGTCAGAGCAGGAGGGAGACAGACTCCTAGACAGCTGGCCGGGGTTGGTGGGGGATCTGCACCCCAGGATTGAGCACCAGAAGGAACAGAGGGAACCTCAATGTTGTGGCCTCCCTATAAGGAAAGATAACTGTAGGGAGATTTCAACTGAACATTTCCTGGTTTTCCTCCTCTGCTAACCCCTGTGAGTTCCACTGGTGATTGTCTGGGATCTCTCCAGAACCTAGTCTATCACACTTTCCCCAAATGCTGGGTCAGCTGCCTCAAGTTTAAGAAGGACTGAGGGCAACATTTTAGCCCAAAGATGCTCATCCTAGTGACCAGAGCAGGCAGGAGGCTCAGGCCAGGTGGGGCATAGTCTGCCCCAGCAGAGCCAGAAGGCAGTGTGTGAAGCCTGCAGGGAGAGCAGTTTGGGAGACACTTCTCATGGCATGGAGCCCAGGAGGCAAAGGCTGAGCCAGGAGCTTCCAAGGGAGTCTGGCTATGGGATTTACGAGTCTCTTGTTCCCATTAAAAAAAAAAGGCTCTAAGGCCTCAAGTGCTCTGGAGAGGCTCGCTCTGTGGAGCCAAGACACCAGGCGGGAGGGAAGCTGGCTCCCCTGAGAGGCACTGTCCTTTCTCCTCTGTGGCAAGAGTCAGAGCTCCCCCGACACCTTGTGGCAATCCAGGGCTTAGAACATCTCTTAATTTAGGACAAAGGGCAAGCAGAAGAGAGAAAGAGAATCATGTTTTCTTGGCCCTGAGCCCTGGATGGAGCCTCAAGTCATAGAAAAGTGGCAGTGAAGGTCACAAGTGCCATGGTTCTCGTGCTACGAACTGGGGGCTGGAAAACTAACTGGTCACTAGATGGCGTCTTAATTTCTTCCCAGGATCCCTTCTCACCATTATTCTAGAAGTTTCTCCAAGTTTGCTAGCAATTTCTCTTCTTCTGCTAGTTCTCTTATTCTGCTAGGTTTGGGGCAATATGTAAACCTTTGGGTTAGATCCCACATAAATCCAGATTTTAGATGTCAGACAGAGGGGTCACTGAACTCTGTGGCATCCAGCCATGTGCAGATAGACACTGTTTGCTGCTGTTGCTGATGTATTTATCTGGCATTTGTTGGAGAAGTCTTTGGCTATGGATTCTACTTAGGGACAGTCCCAGGATGACTGGAACCATAAGAGGAGAGATGAAAGAAACTCTAATGATCTATTCCATTTGGAACAAGCTACGTTAGTGGAGAATAAAGTGATGCTTTGAGGCTCTAGACTAAAAGTGAGACAAAGATACCGGAATCCACTACTGGGAGCAGGAAGAGAAGCAAGAAAGAGAGAAATAGTGACATTGAGGGTGGGGGCTTAATAATTTCCCAGCCATGGTCTTACTGGATAAGATACAAATCTACCAAAAGGAGCTATTGCTGGAGATTGTTTTCAGTGGAATACAAATGCCCTGGACAGGTTTGATATCCATCTTCTCATCAATAGGCATGACCAACTGCAAGACATTCACAGGAGCCTTTTCCTCTGTGGCAGAGGAAAAATTTGCAAGAAGAGATATATAGACCCAAACTCCATTGGGAATGGAGGGACACCTCCCCACGTTTGCATGTGTCATTCCATCCACCTGAAATGCCCTCCCATCCTGATACACATGCTCTTTCCCTCCTACTCCCCATTGAATCAGGTGGTTCTTCTCTATGTTCACAGGGTCCTTGTGACAATTGAGTTCACTCATGCAAAATCCTTAGATTCTTGGACACAGAACTCAGTGAGGCTTTGTTGTTTTATTCTACCATGGCACACTTCCACTAGACCATATGTGTTGGTGGCCGTGTGTTTGCCCATCACATCCACCTGACTGAGTTCTTGACTAGCAAGAACCATTCATGGAATGCTTTTGTATCCTTATAATCTGAAATATGGTTAGTGGAACATGAGATAGTTCAGAACCTGGTACATAACTGATGGCTAAATGTTGAATAAACAAGAAACGAATGCCTATGCACTTTTGAGATGTGTTATGAGCAAAACATGTGCCCGCCACCAGTGGTGGTCATGTTCCCTTGGACATGTGTTTCTTCACCCCTCACCACTAGTCCAGGTCTCGGCCAGCAGCCTGTGGTCCAGTCTCTTTGGAGGGAGTTCATTGTGCTCTGCTCTGACACAGCCAATATCAACAGCGATGTGGAGATGGAAAACAGACCAGAACCAACGAAAGTTGTTCCTTCTCCAGCTGAGACGCCAACCGTTTTCAATCTGCTAATGAGACCCAGCTAGGAGTAATCAGGAAGTGTCTAAAATTAGCTATTTTAATTTAAGTAAAAGAGAAAGGGGCTGACTCAGAAGGGGACACAGACTCCAGTGGAGCAAGTAGGGTCCTGGATGCCTCCAGAAAACCCAGAGAATCATCTGGTTGCCCAACACCCAAGAGAACACCCAGGGTGGATCCAGGGTCCCTGTGATCAAACACCTGGTCACAAATTAAAACAATCATTGGCCATTTGTCCCAGAACCCATTGTGTTTCAAATTAGAGAGCAGAGGCCATGGGCTGCCACCTGGAAAACATTAGCTGGAGTTTGATTATGAGAGTCCTTTCTCCTACCCAATTTACTACTTTCTAACTTCATTCCCCACCCCAGAAAAGTTAGGCCTGTACTAGGTGCTTTGCTGCTACTGACAAAGGTTTTCTGACCATCCCACAGGGATCCCTATATCCTTTGAATCTCTAAAAGAAATTGATTGTCTTTGCCATTCATGTATTACTCATGTATTAATTCATATGTTTATTGAGCACCTGTTATAAGATATATACTAAGATAGGGATCAGGGATTCACACAAAGAGGGAAGAGATACAGTGCTGCTTTATGAAGCTCAGTCTGTTGCTGAGACAGAGAAATCAACAAATGCAAGATCATGAAAACCAACAACTGAAAGACCATGTGAAAATTGCTCTCTGGGAGGCAATATATATATCAGGAACAAAGGAATCACAGGCAGAGAAAAATAAAAAATGATTTTATTTGACACTTAGTATATATGGCCTTGTGTTACTAGTTTTCTTTTTTATTTCCTTTCTCCCATATGTGAACAACTCGTGACCAAAGACTGTGTCTTCTAATTCTTTATGTTCAAACCTGCTAAGATACTTTCACATACTAGGAGTCCAATAAATGATTTTCATTGGCTATTCCCTAAGAATGTGGGGATCATTGATTACAGCAAATGGTGACTTTTCCTTTCCTTTGAGACTACAAAAATAAGCAGAAACTGGAGAAGAAAAGAATTGAACCAACCAGGGTGACTTGGTGAGGTTGTAGGGTATGCTTTAAAATATGTCAAATACAGGAAAGTCTCTTCTGTGTCTAAGATGGTTTAGACCTGGTGTTTCCTAAGAATAAGAGAATGTAGTCAATGAACTTCCAAGGTACCAAAGGTTCTCCTGTGTTCCTTCCCAGCAGAAGGCAAAAGACCAAGTGCTACGAGGAGGGGAATTTGTGATTGAAGAAGAACGATACCAAGGATAAGATTCAAGTCCTTCACTTGGCTTCAGAAGCTCTTCTCAGCTGATCCCAGCCCCTCTTTCCCAACCACCTTCCTGGGCATGTCTCTCTTACTACCATCCTGAACTTCCTACCATTCATATTCAGCAGGTCCGTCACACATTCTTAGGACATCCTCCTCCATCATCTGAAAACTTCTGCTTATCCCCTAAGATTCAACTCACATGCCACCTCCTCAAAGAAGCATTTCTTGCGTTCCCTAGCTGAATCCATCCATTTTCTCAGCAACTCTACCATTTCATTTGCATTCATCTTATGACACTTACCAAGTTGTGTTGCAAACATATGTGTTGCACTGTTTGGGTTACAAGGACAGAAGTGATTAGGACTTCAAAGCCTGGAAAATCTTCAGGGCCCTGCTGAGCTCACCTATTCAGTATAGCAGTCACTTCCTAATGACCAGAGGTCACTGGATGCCTCCTCTGGGATTCTCCATTAACACCACTCACGATTCCCTCCTGCACCCTCAGTACCTCCCTTTCTCTCCCCACCATGTAATCAATCACACCAAATTCTATAAATTGAAATCTCTAAAACTTTTCCCAGCTCTGACTGCCACCACTCTAGTTTCCTTGGCTCTTAATTCCATGATCATATTAGAGTCACATGGAAAACTTTTTTTTTAATATTTATTTTTTAGTTTTAGGTGGACACACAATATCTTTATTTCATTTTTATGTGGTGCTGAGGATTGAATCCAGTGCCTCACATGTACTAGGCAAGCACTCTACCGCTGAGCCACAACCCCAGCCCTCATGTGGAGAACTTTTAAAACCATCCAATGGTTTCCTTCTGGTCTCAGGATAGGACCATCTCCTTACCCTGGTGCCCAGACCCTGGCAGTCTGGTCCTCACCCCTCTCCGGCCTCACCCTGGGCCCCTTTCCTGTTCTCCACCACACTTACCCTGTGCCCTATGCTATGGTTTGGATATGGTTTGAGTTTGTCCCTAAAGGTTCATAGAAGTTTGGTTCCCAATGTGGTGATGAGAGGTGGTAGAACTTAAAGTTTGGGGCCCAGCTGGGCACGGTGCATGCCTCCAATCCTAGCGACTCGGAAGGCTGAGGAAGGAGGATTACAAGTTCAAAGCCATCCTCAGCAACTTATTGAGGCCCTAAGCAACTTAGTGATATTTTACTCAAAATTAAAGATCAGATGGGCTGGAGATGTAGCTCAGTGGTGAATCACCTCTGGGTTCAATCCTAGTACAAAAAAAAAAACGTATGTGTTGCACTGTTTGGGGCCCAGTTGAAGTTGATCAGGTCACTGGGGGTGCCATCTTCAGAAAAGAATGACTCTAACTAGTCTCATGGAATAAGTTGTTTATCACAAGAGATGCTATACAAGAACAATCCCGAGTGTTTTATGAAAGGAGAGAAGGTTGGCTCTCTCCTTGACAAGGATGGAAGAGGCCCTAGGGCCTGACAAAACACATATGGTTAAGGCATTGCCACCTACTTCGTGGCATCTAACCATCATTTTTACAATTAGAGAAATGCAAATCAAAACCACTCTAAGATTTCATCTTACTCCAGTCAGATGGCAGCTATTATGAAGACAAACAAGAAGTGTTGGCAAGGATGCGGGGGAAAAGGTACACTCATACACTGCTGGTGGGACTGCAAATTGGTGCAGCCATTATGGAAAGCAGTATGGAGATTCCTTGGAAAATTGGGAATGGAACCACCATTTGACCCAGCTATCCCACTCCTCAGTTTATACCCAAAGGACTTAGAAACAGCATACTACAGGGACACAGCCACATCAATGTTCATAGCAGCACAATTCACAATAGCTAAACTGTGGAACCAACCCAGATGACCTTCAGTAGATGAATGGATAAAAAAATGTGGTATATAAACACAATGGAATATTACTCAGCAATAACAGAGAATAAAATCATGGCATTTGCAGGTAAATGAATGGAGTTAGAGAAGATAACACTAAATTAGCCAATCCCCCCAAACAAATGCTTCATGTTTTCTCTGATATAAGGAGGCTGATTCATAGTGGGATAGGAAGGGGGAGCATGGGAGGAATAGATGAACTCTAGATAGGGCAGAGGCATGGGAGGGAAGGGAGAGACATAGGGTAATTAATGATGGTGGAATGTGATGGACATTATTATCCAAAGTACATGTATAAAGACACGAATGGGTGTGAATATACTTTGTATACAACCAGAGATATGAAAAATTGTGTTCTATATGTGTAAAAAGAATTGTAATGAAAAAAAAAAGAAAAGAAATAACAGTGTTACTATAATTCATAGAATAAAATAAATATTCACGAGTTTAAAAAAATGTAATGCATTCCACTGGCATATATAAATTAAGAAAAATTAACTAAAAAAAAAAAAAAAAGAACAATCTTGAATCCCTCTCTGGCTTTCTGTGTCACCATGTGATCTCTCCTCTCACATGATGCCTTCTGCCCAGGGATCTTTACTAGAGGCCAAACAGATGAGGCTGCCCAGTTTTGTACTTCTAGCCTCCAGGACTGTGAGTTAAATAAACTTCTTTTCTTTATAAAGCACCCAGCCTCAGGTATTTTATTAACTCAACAGAAATGCACTAAGATAACCCCTGACATGTGCTGTGTCCTTTCCTTCTTGGGGACTTCTCACATGTCCTTTCCTCTGTCTGGAGGATTCTTCTCTTTCTCTCTTCCTAGGAACGCTTCTTCCTCCTCCTCCTAGATGCAGGAGAAGTTAAAAACATGAGCTCTAGAACAAGGCAGCCTAGATTCAGATCTCAGCTGCAGGACTGAACCTGCTGCACAGGTGACCTTGAAGTTAACCCCTATAGCCAGTGTTTCGTCATCAGGGTATTGTCGCTTTAGAGCTGCAACTTCAGAAGGTGACTGGGGGCAGTGGAGTCTCTAAGTAAACAGCATAGTGATTTTTAGATGTCTGCCTCCCCAACTATCTGCTACTACTCACAGCAGAGGATCATGTTTTCTTTACCTGGTACCTGTCACTAAGTCCAACATTTACTAAGTGTTTGATGTTGAATGAGAGCTAATGTCCCTCTCTGTGTTCCTAAAGCAGACCCCTGCCTGGAGTTCCCTCCAGTCTTCAGATATCAAGGGTACTGGATCCATCTCCAGTTTTCCCCAAACTGGGCAATTTACAGTTAGAGAATCGTGACTTCCTCCCCCCCCCCCAATTAAAAAGCAGAAAGCGAGTCAGACATCAAAAGCCTCCTTAAAACCAACATTTTGATGACTTAAGAGTAAATGAATGAGAAACATACGGCTTAAGTTTCCTTTATGATACACAAGGGCTCTTTCTGGACTCACTTTCCATTGCTGCCAAGCTAATGATGAGAGTGGAAGTTGCCCAATTCTCACATCATCAACAGATGGCTCCCCATATTTGGAAAATTTTCACGTGACAGAGGAAGGAAACTGCCAGCTCCTCAAATCAGTTTCATGCCTAGTGGCCCTTTTGCCTCTTTTCATATCTCATCCTGGTTAAAAAGAAAACTCCCTACCCCGTGGCCCCAAGGCCTGGGACAGCAGGGCTTGTCTTCCTGGAGCCAGCAGTGGGCGTCAAAGAAGGAGTGTGGGCATCACAGAAGGAGTGTGGGACCAAGAGAAGATCCAGAGGCCAAGATCTAATCCAGGATTCGCCACTGGCAAAACCTCACAAAACCACTGAGCTTTAGTCTGCTCCTGGGCAAGAGGGGTAATAAACCTTGCTCTCTCTTTGATATAGTTGTAACAATAAAAAGATAACATCAAATACAATGTTCATGTCCAGCACATTAACAGTCAGCATTCATTGACTCCGAGAGCAATACATATGTAAGGACATTACCAGGATTCCTAGCACTCTGCAAGTATGTAAATCTGTGGCTGGCTGTTTTTGTTCTCTCCTAGATGGGGGACTTCTCTGTGTGGTGGAAGGAGAACCCAGGAGACTTGCCCTTGGTTTTAGTTTGGTACCATGGTGGAGAGGCAGACTTCAGGGACTCACTCCCAGGAACGCCTTCACTCTCAATGTAGTGAATTCCCATTTCCCCAAAGCTCACCCTCACTTTGATTGGTGAATAGCTGTGATTTGAGCAACATTTTAAAAATGTTTCCAACACTGACATGCTTTGGCAGGCAAAGATGCTTCCCAGTCACAGTAAGACCAAGCTGGCCAGGCTGGAAGCAGAAAGTAAGGGGTTACTCCAAGCTGCAGGTCTGGCTGCATTTCCATGGGCAGGCTCATGCCCAGGACCTGAGCACTGTGGGTTCAGCAACACCATGAACATTTATGTGAACAAACAGCAAAGCAAAGCCCAAGAAAGAATCTGAGGATGATGGGCGGACGGAGATGGCATAAAAAGATGAATGACTCAGGTCAGATGGTTGACAACCCAGTGCCTCCACCTACCACTTTCAAAATCTATTTCACTGATTATCTATTCCCCAGGCCAGCTGGGTCACAGACAGACAAGGTCCCTGCCTTCATGGAATGCATAATCCAGAAGATGCCAGACTACTAAAGTGCCAAGCATTCCAAAGGAGAGGGGCAGGTGCTTCAGGGACATACAGCAACCTTGCCAAGTACTCTGGGCAATCAAGGAGGGCCTTCTGGAGAACATGACATTTAAGACTGAGACGGAAGATTGATAGGAATTTGTTAGGCAAAGGGAAACAAGGGCAGGGACTGGGAGGAGCTTTGAGAGCTGGGAGGTAAAGGGAACTACATGTACAAAGACCCTGGTTGATATATTTTCTTTGAACAATTTTTCTGGATGTTTTATTTGGCCTTCTTGCCCTTCCAGGTTTATAGATGGGAACACATACCTATAAATATCTGAGTTATTTTCCATGGGGTTCCTGGGCCCCTTGCAAATTGGAATGGGTGGCAAGATACAGTTGGGATAGATGAGATTGCCTCACTTCACATGGTAATAGGTTAGAATTTTCACCGTGATACAGTAAAATCCTCTTTCTTTTTTTAAAAAAAATATTTATTTTTTAGTTTTAGGTGGACACAATATCTTTATTTTACATTTTTGTGGTGCTGAGGATTGAATCCAGTGCCTCATGCATGCTAGGCAAGCATTCTACCACTGAGCCACAACACCAGCCCATAAAATCCCCTTTTACACAGGCATTTTCATGTTTATCTCCTCAACAGTGTTGTCCTTAGATGTGTCCTTTCCATCCTTTGAATGAATGATCTGGATGAAAAGCAGAGATTACGTATTGTAGTAGTTAAGACCATATGCTGGAATTAGATAGACATGGATTCAAATACAAGACTTATAATCTTGGGAAAGTTAGTTATTCTCTCTAATCCTAGGTTTCTTATCTGTAAAATGGAGCTCATAAAAATGCCTACCTCAGGTTGGTGTGAGCATGAAAGAGGAAAAAGCATCCATGTAAGATAATAAGATTAGCATCAGTCCCTGCTGAGGTCATAGTGCATTCATGTCAGCCTTTTTGACTCTGGAGACAGATCAAAGACAGACATAAAACACAAACTCCTTGGCTGAGAAAATGCAGATATCAATACATTGGGCCTACAGGTCAAATCAGTCAAGATAAAATTTAATAAGAATGTATTAAGTGCTAGACCCTGCACTTAGATTTCTCATACCTCCCCCCCCCCACCCCACAGCTTTATCAGGGTGGGTCAGGGAAGCTATCAGAACACCAGGTATGAGGGAACCATCAGATTTTAGGGAGTTATAGGCACAACAGGAGTCTAAGTTTTCTGTAGCTGCTAAAACCTTCAAGTTGTGTTAGAAAAGAGCAACATCTAAACTAAGGAATGTGATCGTGCACCTCTGCACCAGGAACCAAGCAATGAGTTCTGGTGTTGCATTTTAAGAGGGATAGAGGCTGGAGTTGTAACCCAATAGTAGAGTGCTTGCCTAGCATGTGTAAGGCACTGGGTTCCATTCTCAGCACTGCATATAAATAAATAACAATAAAGGGCCATTGACAACTAAAAATATATATATTATTATAAAAAAGAGGGATAAACTCCAAGTAGACAGAAGTCAGCACTTCAGATGCAAGTGCTGAAATGCAGGTTTACAAGGAATGTTTGAATGGCATTTTCAGCCCAGAGAAGAAAAGGCCTCCAAATGTTGTCTTTCATTTATGCATCCAAGCATTTATGGAATGCTGATTAATTGTTGGGAAACATGCAGTGTGTTACCATAGCAATTAAAAAAGTCTCTGTCTTCAAGGTGTTAGTGGTGGGTGCCATGGAGCTCAGCCATTTCCCTCTTCAAGGAGACAGTTCTATCCCATCCCCCACATACTAAGAATGTCAGCTGCTGGTGACATCCTGTCCCTCACTGGAATGGCCTTGCCCAATTTTGTGCTACCTTCAAGGGTATGGCCTGGTACAGGGAAAGAAAGGCCTGGCCTCCTTGTCACAATTTGGGACAGTCAGCAGGTTTAGGAATAGGGAAAACACAGAGTGATACATGTGTATTCAGGAGGGACACCTAATCTAGTACTGGCGGATGTCTTAGTTCACTTTCTTTTGCTATAGCAAAATGCCTGACACCAGGTAATTAAAAAAAAAAATAGAAGTAATTTGGCTCATGGTTCTGGAGGTTGGAAGTCCAAGAGCATGGCACCAGGATCTGGTGAAGGCCTACTTGCTGGCATCATGACATGGCAGAGGGCATCACATAGCAAGACAGAGCAAGAGGGCCAACTCAGGTCGTCATCCCTCCTCCTCCTCCTCCTCCTCCTCCTCCTCCTCCTCCTCCTCCCCCTCCCCCTCTCCTTCCCCCTCCTCCTCCTCCTTCTTCTTCTTCTATTAGTTCTAATCAGTTATACATGACAGCATAAAGCCTTTTGATTCACTGTACACAAATGGAGCACAACTTTTCATTTCTCTGGTTGTACATGATGTAGAGTCACACCACATGTTCAGTCACACACGTACCTAGGGTAATGATGTTTGTCTCATTCCACCATCTTTCTTACCCCCATGCCCCCTCCCTTTCCCTTTCTCCCCTTGGCCCAATTAAAGTTTCCCAATATTCCCCCCCACACACACCTTATGGATCAGCATCTACTTATCAGAGAAAACATTTGGCATTTGGTTTGGGGGGATTGTCTTACTTCACTTAGCATTGTATTCTCCAACTCCATCCATTTACCTACAAATGCCATGATTTTATTCTCTTTTAATGCTGAGTAACATCCCATTGTGTATATATACCACATTGTCTTTATCCATTCATCTACTGAAGGGCATCTAGGTTAGTTCCACAATTTAGCTATTGTGAATTAAGCTGCTATGAACATTGAAGTGGCTGAGTCACTGAAGTATGCTGTTTTTAAGTCCCCTCTCTTACTCTTCTTATAAAGCCACTAATGCCATCATAGGGCTTCATCTAACCCTAATTACATCCAAGAGGCCCCACTTCTAAGTACATTAACATATGAATTTGGGAATAAAGTTTTGAACATATGATCTCTAGGGAGACATATGCAAACCACACAGGGAGTCAAGGAGATGTCCCAGAAGGGGAAGGTTGGCAAAAATGATTTTTAATGTCCAGCTAGTCCTAAGTGGAAGAAGAAAGACCCAGGCTCTTTGTTATGAGCCCAAGGTTGTGCTGACAGGGACTCAAAGGAGGGGCCCTGCTCTGCCTCAGCTCTTGCAGGCCTCCTGGGTCTCTGCCCAGAGCTTGCATGGACAGGATCCCTAGTCTCCAACTGCTGGACACAGCCAGCTCATCAGAGGGACCCAACACAGCAGGAGGGGACTCAACATTTTAGGATTTAGTTTTCCTGCCTCCAATCCCCACCCCATCTAAAGCGAATTTGAGCTCAGAGATTAAAAACTCATTCCCTTACAGGAAATGAAGAACTGTTGCCAGGACCGCCCAGTCGAGAAAATATGAACAAGATGCCTCGTGCCGCTGATGAACTCCCAACTCCTAGAGCCTCCAGGGAAGACAGGAAGACGGGCCAGCATCCCAGGCACTCCCATATTTGTTCTCAGCTGAGCTTCACCCCCAGAGTGTGGGAAGTCCCTGGCTGCCATGGCATCCATAGCTATAAAATGCCCCGAGTCCCATGATTATAAATTGCCCCATTCAAGAGGCAGAGAGCTGGGCATGATGGTGCATGCCTGTAATCTCCAGTGACTCGGGAGGCTGAAGCAGGAGGATTGCAAGTGTGAATCCAGCCTCAGCAACTTAGTGAGACCCTGTCTCAAAATAAAAATGGCTGGGAATGTACCTCAGTGGTAAAGTGCTCTGGGTGGGATCCCCAATACCAGGGATAGGTGGTGGTGGGGATAAAGGCAGAGAGGCATGGGAGTGATATGAAGAGGCACAGTGTTCTAGCCCAGATTTGCAACAAATGACTGTGTGATCTTGAGTCTATTCATCTTTCTGCTACTGCTTTTAGTTCTTGTTGTTTGTTTGTTTGGTTGGTGCTGGAGATTTCGCCCAGGCCTTGCTCATTCTAAGCACACAATATGCCAGTGAGCTCCACCCCACGTCTTTGGCCTCAGTTTTTTATCCATGCAATGAGATTACTTCTCCTTCTCCTCCCCTTCCTCTTCTTTTTCTGAGGCATTCCATGTCCTGTTTTATTTATTTATTTATTTATTTTGCAGCAGAATGCCCAACCCAGAACATAATTGCAAATATTCAGCTGTGCAAGAGGAACTAGTGCTTAAATAAAAATGGGAGACCTGATTCTTTTATTTTAAATAAATGCTTAAATATAACTTGGAGTTTAAAAGTACCTGAACTCTAGTTCTGCATAGTAGAGCTGCCTCACCTATGGGCACACAAAGATGTCATGATCCCTCAGTAATCAGTAAATGGAGTCAGGGTGCCAATGGTTGAAAATGATCACAATAAACCCCTTTTCTAGAGCCTTTTCTAGCCCTCTAAAGATATAATATAGCCAAAAATATTGGGTATTCTACATGATTGCTTCCTAAGAATATATACTTCTGCAGATGTTAAATGACAGCCATTATAACCACCAGCATTTGGGAACATGTTCCCTTATCTGGGAAGGATATCCTTTTTTTGAGAGTAACAGCATCAGAAAGAACTCTTAGTCTTGTGTTGTTATCAAAAATGTCAGATGACTGAATAATTGTAAAGAGAAGAAGTTGGATCTCACAGTTCTTTTCTTTTTAAAAAGTATTTTTAGTTGTAAATGGACACAATACATTTATTTAATTTATTTATTCTTATGTGGTGCTGAGGATTTAACCCAGTGCCTCACACAAATAAGACAAGCACTCTACCACTAAGCTATAACCCCAGCCCTGGATCTCACAGTTTAGAAGGTCCAAGAGCATGACAGTAGCTTGGCTCTGGTGATGGCTTTGTGGAAGATGGCATAACACAGTGGAAGTGCATGTGAGAGGGTGGAGGAGAGAGAGAGGTTATATGGTGAGACAGAACACAAGAGAGATTCAGGGGAAGTAACAAGTTCTCAAATAACAACCCACTCTCTGGACTTCGTGTGTGTGTGTGTGTGTGTGTGCGCGCGCGCGCGCGCGCGCGCGCGCAGGGGGGGAGGTGTAGGGAGAGAGAGAGAGGGAGATAGTACACTCCATGAGAAAAACATTAATCCTGCTTAAAGACCTAACCACCTCTCAAAAGATCCTACCCCTTAAAAATTCCACCACCTCTCAATATACCACATTGGGGACTGAGTTTTCAGCTCCTAAATCCTTGGGGGACATGCTCAAGCCATATCCAAACAATGCACTTTTTATCTCATGCTTCCTCTGAGTCAGGAATTCACACACAGCTTATTTGAGTCCTCTGATGCAGTCTCGCAAGATTGTGATCAAGTTGTTGGCTAGGGATAGGGTCTCATCTGAGGCTCACATGGGGAAATACTTGCTTTCACAGAGCAGAATTCATTCTTATGAGGGCTGCCAAATTGAGGCAACCCTCAGTTCCTTTGTTGTATTCTATTTGTTAGAAATTAGGTCATAAGTCCCACCCATATTCAAGAGGTGGACATTGCACAAGGTGAGGGTACCAGCAAAGTCTGTCTCCCACAAGAGAGGGGCAGAGCACGAACACCCACTGAGCTTTCAGCAGAATCAGCCCTGATAGGAAATGCTCAGACTGGCTTACATCCACAGGATATGTGTGCTGGAGATAAGCACTGGAGAGGTGTCACCTCAGGATGAGATGAAAACACACTGAACTCACTGTAGAGGGAGAACTAGTGTCATAAGAGACACAACCAACATCCAGGTGTGGTTTGTGATTGTATGGGGTCATGTGCTTTTCCAAAAAAAAAAGGAAAGAATTTAGTCATCATTTGGAGCAAAATGAGGAACCTACCATATGGAAACTCAAAAAGAGATTGTGCACTCCTACCCCTTTGCCAATCATTTGATATCTTTCTTAAGGCAAGCCCCATCAGCCGTTCTGTGCTACATTTGCCCAGAGGATAGTTGTCTTTTTGGAATTTCCATGGACTGGTGATAGGGGTTAGTTATAGCTATGCTCTCAGGTCTGCCCTCTGGCCAAGGTCAGCTGGGATTACCATTTTCAGAATGATCTTTAGAGGGCATCATCCCTGCTTTCCACGAATAGCCAAGAGACAAAATGAGCTAGGAGGTAAAGTCTAGCTCTCTTCTTTGAAAGATTCCCTCCAAAGACTAAATTCTTCCTTCCTCCTTCACTTCCTCCAAGTTCTTCATTCATCTTCCATCTCATCTTTCTCCATTTTCCTATCTTGAAAGTGAAGCCAACTACTAGGTGAGCCAAATAAGTATAATGTCATTGTATCAGAGATAGATGCACAGTCACAGCAAAGCTCCCAAAGAATAGTCCAGACAGAGGAAGGGAAGGAGGACAGAAAACATACTCCCCATCATTGTTTGGAACACATACTTTATTCCAGTTATAATGCAGGAGTTTTACAGAAACTGCCTCATTAGTCCTCACAACCACCCACGAGGAGATTAATCGTGGTATCCCTATATACATCTGGAAACTGAGGGCCAAAGAGACTAAGTGGCTTGGTCAAAGGCCATAGCAAATAGAAAGTCAAGAGGACCAGTACCAGTGCCCATTTTCAGTCTTTCCTGTCTCCACAGACCTCCTAAGACAAAGAGATGTTCCAGGTCACCTGTCTATAGAGATAAGAAAGGCTCTAAAAGTAATCTTTGTCACCTCCCACCTCCAACCCATAACAAGTCCAGAGGTTGCCTATTAGGCTATGAATTTTATTTGAATAACTCATAGAAAGTGGTGAAAGTTATCTGATTAACTGATTGACAGATGGAGTGGGTGAAGGGGAAGAAGACTAAGAAGGTGAACAGAGAGATTGTAGCCCAAGAAATCTCTAAGGCTTACCTCCAGATTACATAAAGCTCCTCTTCCTGCACAACTTGTCTCTCATTTCTTCTCTGAATAAATTGCAATCGTCTTACTCATAGAAAAGATGTTTTTGACCAAGGATTGGGATAGCTGGGTCAAATGGTGGTTCCATTCCCAGTTTTCCAAGGAATCTCCATATTGCTTTCCATATTGGCTATATCAATTTGCAATCTAATTAGCAATGATAGAGTGTGCCTTTCCCCCCCACATCCTCACCAACACTTATTGTTGTTTGCATTTATATATATATATATATATATATATATATATATATATATATGACAGCAGAATACATTACAATTCATATTACACATATAGAGAACAATTTTTCATATCTCTGTTTATATACAAAGTATATTCACACCAGTTCATGTCTTCATGCATGTACTTTGGATAATGATGTCCATCACATTCCACCATCATTCTAACCCCATGCCCCCTCTCTTCCCCTCCCATGCCTCTGCCCTATCTAGAGTTCATCTATTCCTCCCATGCTCCCCTTCCCTATCCCATTATGAATCAGCCTCCTTATATCAGAGAAAATATTCAGCCTTTGGTTTTGGGGGATTGGTAACTTCACTTAGCATAATCTTCTCTAACTCCATCCATTTACCTGCAAATGCCATGATTTTATTCTCTTTTATTGCTGAGTAATATTCCATTGTGTATATATACCACATTTTTTAATCCATTCATCTACTGAAGGGCTTTGAAGTTGGTTGCACTGTTTAGCTATTGTGAATTGTGCTAGTTTTGATATGACTGTAGTATGCTGTTTTTAAGTTCTTTGGGTATAGACCAAGGAGAAAGATAGCTGGGTCAAATGGTGGTTCCATTCCCAGTTTTCCAAGGAATCTCCATACTGTTTTCCATATTGGCTGCACCAATTTGCAGTCCCATCAGCAATGTATGAGTGTGCATTTTTCCCCACATCTTCTCCAACATTTATTATTGTTTGTCTTCATAATAGCTGCCATTCTGACTGGAGTAAGATGAAATCTTAGAGTAGTTTTGATTTACATTTCTCTAATTGCTGCAGATGTTGAACATTTTTTTCATAAATTTGTTGATTAATTGTATATCATCTTCTGAGAAGTGTCTGTTCAGTTCCTTGGCCCATTTATTGATTGGGTTGTTTTTTATTTTTTTGGTGTTTAGCTTTTTGAATTCTTTTTTTAAAAATATCTTTATTTTTATTTATTTATTTTCATGTAGTGCTGAGAATCAAACCCAGGGCCTCATGCATGCAAGGCAAGCACTCTACCACTGAGCCACAACCCCAGCCCATAGCTTTTTGAGTTCTTTGTATACCCCAGAGATTAATGCTCTATCTGATGTACAAGTGGTAAAAATTTGCTCCCAAGATGTCAGCTCTCTATTCACCTCACTGATTGTTTCTTTTGCTGAGAAGAAACTTTTTAGTTTGAATCCATCCAATTTATTGATTCTTGATTTTAATTCTCGTGTTATAGGAGTCTTATTAGGAAGTCGGGACCTAATACAACATGATGGAGATTTGGGCCTCAGTCTATAGCCAAAGGACTTAAAAACAGCATACTACAGGGACACAGCCACATCAATGTTTATAGCAGCACAATTTATAATAGCTAAACTGTGGAACCAACCCAGATGCCCTTCAGTAGATGAATGGATAAAGAAACTGTGGTATATATACACAATGGAATATTACTCAGCAATAAAAGAGAATAAAATCATGGCATTTGCAGGTAAATGGATGGAGTTGGAGAACATAATTGTTGGGAGTCGCCCTGGCTCCAAAGACCCATCCCCCAAGAAGAGCCATCCAATGGTGAGCCCTGCTGACTCACATGATCCTGACCCACCAATCAGACTATCCCTGCTGACTCACATGATCCTTACCCACCAATCAGAAAGCACCCCATGCCAACTGTCAAACCGTTCAACCATTAAACTGTCATAACTGTCAAACCACCCCCGGCTCTATAAATATGCAGAGCTGTTCCTCAATAAACGGGCATTTTCTCCTACAAAGAGCCTTGTTGGTTCTTTCATTGGTGCTGAAACCGGGGTGTGTGTGGGGGGGGGAATGCCTCGCTGCTTGAGGGCCCCCTCTCTCAAGGCTTGCCGTCCTCGTCCACTCTTTCGAGCTCTGCTAACCACCCTTGTCCCTCTCCTGACCTATGGGGGCCTCTCTTCCCTCCCTGCAGACTCCCCCTTATTAAATTCGGCACACAAGATTGGCCTTACTATCAATTAGACAATCAAAGTCAATGGACCCCAGGAGGATCCCTAGATCCTGCAATTCTCAGAGATCGTTTAACTTCTGCGAGCACTCAAAAAAGTGGAAGGAGATTCCCTATGTTGAGGCTTTTATGCAGAGCTGTTCCTCAACAAACGGGCATTTTCTCCAACCATGAGCCTTGTTCATTCTTTCAATATTGCTAAGTGAAGTTAGCCAAAACCCCAAAACCAAATGCCAAATGTTTTCTCTGATATAAGGAGGCTGATCCATAGTGGAGTTGGGAGGGGGAGCATGGGAGGAATAGATGAATTCTAGATAGGGCAGAGGGGAGGGAGGGGAAGGGAGGGGGCATAGGGGTAGAAATGAGGGTGGAATGAGATGGACATCATTACCCTAAGTAACATGTATGAAGACACGAATGATGTGAATATACTTCGTATACAATCAGAGATATGAAAAAATTATGCTCTATATGTGTAATAAGAATTGTAATGCATTCTGCTGTCATATATAACAAGTTAGAATAAAAATAAGTTAATTTATTAAAAAGATGTTTTAGTCCACCCAAAGCACTCCTGAGCCTAGGGCAGTTCCAACACATTGAGATGCTAAAAAAACCAATAGCAAAAAGCTGCTCTGAGGGGCTAGGGTTGTGGCTCAGAGGCAGAGTGCTTGCCTAGCATGTGTGATGCACTGGGTTTGATCCTCAACATCACATAAAAAAATAAATAAAATAAAATAAAGGTATTGTGTCAACCTACAACTAATATATATATATATATATATATATATATATATATACACATATATATATATATATATTTTTTTTTAAAGTTGCTCTGAGGCAGAGATATGGGCAGGAGAAAGTATAATGAAAAAGGGAGCTTTTCAACAAATAGGACAACTGGATATTCACATGCAAACAAGTGAGCCTGGACTCCCTACCTCATATCATATATAAAAATGTACTCAAGAGCTGGGGATAGAGCTCAATTGGTAGAGTGCTTGCCCCCCACACACAAGACCCTGGGTTCAAACCCCAGCACCACACACACACACACACACACAGTGCTTAAATGAATCAAAGACCTAAAAGTAACAGCTAAAACTATAAAAATCTTGGGGAAAAAAATAGAATTGTTAGAAGAAAGCACATATCTTTATGATCTTTGACTAAACAACATTTTTAATAGATATCAAAAACTCTGAAAGCACAAGCAACAAAGAAAAAAATAGATAAATCAAACATCCTCAAAATTAAAAACTTTTATGCTTCGAAGAACAATATCAAGAAAGTAAAAATACAACTCTCAGAATGGGAGAGAAATTTTGCAAATCATTATCTAATAGGGATCATGTGTGTATGTGTGTATGTGTATGTGTGTGTGTGTGTGTGTGTTACAAGTCAATTTACAAGTCAATGAAAAAAAATAATTTAAAAGTGAACCAATATCTGAATAGACATTTCTTCAGAAAGGATATATGAATGGCCAATAAGCACAAAAAAGATTCTCAGCATCATTGGCAACTATGAAAATTCAAATCAAAACCACAATGAGATAGCAGCTCACACCCACTAGGATATCTATAATTTTTAAAAAGACAAATAATAACAAGTGTTGGTAAGGTAATGGAGAAATGGGAACTGATATATGCTGCAGGCAGGAACAGGAAATGATGCAGCCTCTATGGAAGACAGTTCTTCAAGGGCAAAATCTAGAGTTACCATATGACCCAGGAATTGCACTCCTAGACCCAAGAGAAATAAAGTGTCCTGTTCACACATAAACTTACACATCAATGTTTAAAGCAGCAATATTCATAAAAGCCAAAAAGTAAATCAACCAAATGTCTATGCATTTGTCCATTCCAAAGGAACAAATAAATAAAAATTTGTCATGTCCATTCAGTGGAATATTATTCAACAGTAAAAAGAAATGAAGTATATACAAGTGCTACAACATGGAAGACTCAGGAAAACATTATGTTAGGAAAGAGCAGCCTACAAGGATCACATATTGTATGATTTCATTTATATGAAATGTCCAGAGTAGGCTAATCTTTATAAATAAAAAGTAGATTAATGGTCTTCTAGAACTGGGAGAATGGGAGGGCTAGGCATAATGTCCCAGAGATATGGAACATTTTCAGGGGTGTTGAAAATATTCTAAAATTGATTGTGGTGATGACTACATAATTCTGTGAATATACAAACAAAAAACAAAAAACACTGAGTTATACAATTTAAACAGTTGAGTTTTATGGTACTATGAAGTCTCAATAAAGCTATCAAAAAGAGAAAGAAAGAAAAAAAAACTCTCATTTTCCAGGAAGTATTTTTAACTCTGGGTTCACAAACCTTGTGAAATGGTATATATAAGAGCATTTGTACATTTTCTTAGAAGGCTGCAGCTTTCCTCAGGTTCTCCAAAAGGTCCAAACCACAAAAAAAGAATCCCTGCCCTCAGGCTGACCTGTTGCAGGACCCAGAGGTTGGGAGGGCATCCTTTGCAAAGTCCCTTTGTGCCTCCCCTCCTATTCCAGAGGCTGGTTGGATATGGGAGGGGCAGGCTCCCTCACCTCTCCTTGGGACCAGATTCAATTTCCCAGCTGTTTACCTAATCTTTGCTCAGCTGTGTGGAATTGGGTTCACAGGAGCTTACCCAGAGCAGCCCGACCACAGCCAGAGTCCCTGGCTCTTGCTCTTTCCAGCCCCTTCCCCTTGGTGATACTTCTTCTTCTTCCAATTGCCTCTCCAGGAACAGCCCTGCCAGGCTTCCCCAGGGTGGACACCTAGCCCCTCCCTGTTGTTGCCGCTTGCTGAATGCATTAACTGGGAAGGTGGATTTCTGGTTTCAAGGTCCCTAAACTCTAATGTTGGAGTAGCCCAAAAGTAGGGTGACCTGTGGATGATAGTCTTTAAGCCTGTTGTCCTAGTGTGACTGTGAAGTGCCACCTTTCACTCTCAAAAGCATCTTGATTTGTAAGACACATTCAACTGTTTCCTTAACCAAAGGGGGAATAACTTGGCTTCCTGGGAGCCAGCAGCACTCAGCAGACCCCAGAAGAATTCAGATCCACCTCCCTCTGCAGACAGGCTTCATTCTGGTTTAAGGTCTCAGCAGGAAAGAATGTTGCTGTCCATCAGGACTCAGGTGGCTTCTCCAGTGACCCACAGCCTCACCTCTCATCTTTTTGATAATCCTCAGGCTTGGGGTTTTCCCTGTATAATACAATCTTGTGGGAGACTAACCTTACACGTGACTGAGTCACACTCCCCAGCTGGGTGCTGAGGCGCTCAGTCGCAGAAATGTGGCAGAGCTTTCCCTACCCTTCTTGGGTCCGAGGGTCAGTGTCTCATGCATGAGTGTGTCTTCCTACAGCCCCATGGGTGAAGCTACGCTCACCTGTTCCTTTGTAATATAACCCCTTGCCCTGTTTAGGATAGAATCTTCCATGGAAGTGGCTTGTGTGTGTCCCCTTCTCTTACTGTGCCCTTGGGTGTGGCCTACCCAGGTGTCAGTCAACCTGCTGACAATGGACATCATGAAGATAGACTCAGCCCCCTGAAACCTGACCCCCTGCCTCATTTGAATAGCTTCTCCTCAATAAAAGGGTCAGCGTGTGCTCTCGCTCTCTCTCTTTTTGCGGACCCTTAAGGTCAGAGGAGCCATCACAGCGACCCCAAACAAAAAGGTATTTGTGTCTCTTCTGTGATTATTTCGTGCAGCCCAGTTAGTCCAGTTTATCTGGAGTGACCCCTGAGCCTCTTAGTCGAGAGAACAGAAACCCAGCACAATCTCATTTAAAAGCAATGGTGACGTTCTTCACTAGCCCCTGCCACACTCACCTCCTCTCCAGGCTGAAAATCCTGACCCCTCAATGCTTGGTTCCTCCCACTCTCTGCCAGCCTCCTCTAGGCCTCACTGTTCCTTAAGATCACAAACCATGTCTCTTCCATTTTATATAGTTAATGCCTAGCAAAGAGTATGTGACTGATAAATAATTCTTTTCAATAAGTAATATTTGAATGAAGCACTGGCAAGATTTCGTTAAAGCTACCAACTCATTGCATACAGCTACGGACCTTACAGAGCCCAGCCCCTCAGTGTAAGCAGCTCTAGAGACCACTCTCTCTTGATTAACAGACCCTACTGAAGTTCACCCATATGGGTCAGACAGGAGGTCACAGGGCAGAGGGAAGGAGCATTACCTTCTCTTCCCAGAGCTACTCTTCTTTCCTTTATCACATGCCCAGGACACTTATCCCCTTTAGTCAAACCCACTTCCTCTACATTAAAGAGAAAAGAAATAATCTTTACAATGAAAGAGGTGTAACAGGGCTGGGGCTATAACTCAGTGGCACAGCACTTGCCTAGCATGTGTGAGGCACTGGGTTCAATCCTTAGGTACCACATAAAAATAAATAAAATAAAGGCATTATGTCCATCCACAACTGCAAAAAATTTTTAAAAAGAAAGAAAGAAGTGTAACAAGAAAGGGGGGGTCTGCCTGAGACTTTTTATTGGGGGGTCCTTTTTATTTCATTCTGTTTGACAGAATTTACTACCCATTTGACAAACATTTATTAAGTACTTTCTGTGTGCCTGGCCTGTGCTAGGCACTGGGAATATCATCATAAATAGGTCAGGGGTGTCTCTGGTCCTGTAGGGCTGTCCTTAATCATGGTGCCTAAAGTTGGCCCCCTGGACCACAATTAGAATAAAATGAGGCAATGATTTCTTGGTTTGCATATGCTGGCCTAGATATTAATGGCTACCTTTACAGAAGGTCTATAAAGCCCATAGTTTAGTATTTGCTAGACAATAGACCTTCTGGAGTCAGATGGAACCATTTCCAAATCTCAGTTCTGTTTCCCCTTGTGTAAGATATTTGATCTCCAGCTCATTTTGAAATGTAGATAATGCCATCACTTCGCAGGGTTATTTGGACAAACTGATGAGGCAATGTCTGTGAAACCCTGGGGACACTCAGTAAGTGCAGTCTTGATTTTTCAGATTCCCAGTAGATGATCCTGGTGCCAATTGCCATTTCTTTGTGTTCCAAGACAGTGGTTGCTGAATTTGGTGGATTTGAAGAATTGCCAAGGTAGATTATTTTGTCTGCTTTTGGTTTTGTACTGGGAATTGAACTCAGGGGTGCTTTACCACTGAGCTACATCCTCAGCCCTTTTAGTTTTTATTTGGAGACAGGGTGTCACTAAGTTGCTGAGGTTCTCAATGAGTTGCCCAGGCTGGCCTGTCTCAGCCTCCTGAGTCGCTGGGATTACAGACATGTGCCACTGTGACCGGCACCACAGGGAGTTTTTTTTTAAATTACAGATTCCCACGCCCCAACCTAAACCTACTAACCCAGAAATGCCAGGGATAGGGCCTGGGAATTTGCATTTATAAAGGTCTCCAGGTTTGCAACCTACAGTTTTAAGCAATGCTTCTCAAATCCAGTTGCACTCATTTGTTTTCCAAAAGTCTCGCAAGGGACAACAGATGTTTGGAAGATCTGTTGAACCTTAGCCTGCACCACACCCTTCTCCACTCTGGGCCTGGGCATACTGGCCCTGCCTTCCTCAGGCTGCGGTGGGTCCCCACTGAGTGAGGAGACTGCTCATAAAGCTCCCGATGAAAGGCTAGACGGGACAGGAGAGGTCAAAGTTCACACAAGCTGCTCCGCCTTCTGTTTCATTTACAAGTGGCAGTCACCTCATTAAACCAGTCTCCCTCCACCCCACCCACCCTCACCCCACAGCCCACCCCTCACATCTCACACTCGATCCCTCCCCCCTCTGCCTTGGCTGGGCATCAAGAGAGAAACTGGGTTGAAGAACCAGGGTTCCAGAAGCACACAGATTTCCTCCTGGTGACACACACTCACACGCCCTTCGGGGAGTCCATCCTCCCTAAACTCACCCAATGTCAGGCATAGAGGACATACTCAACAAATGTTTGTTAAAACTCAGGCATGTATAAATGCATAAAACTGGCATTTTAACAGCCAAAATACAACTTATACTTGGAAATCAGTGCTGACCCCTTCAGGCAGAGCCCTGGAGGGCAAGAAAGGCACACACTTGGAGAGAACCAATCCTGGCAATGCCAGCCATTTGCTGTGCTCCCTGTGCTCTTTTCACCTTCTGACCCTCAGTCTCCTCCTCTGTGAAGAAGGGTTACCAAGATGATTAAATCAGGAGGATGACATGAAGGAGCCCAGCTTATAACTGGCACATTGCAGTTATTCAGCAAACACGGGCCATGTCTAACAGAGAACAGAGCATCACATAAAGAGTTAACTTCAACTATGCATCAAGGTCTTTGAGGTTGGTGAACCACATAGAGGGACCTGGAGTTCTGAGCAGAGTGTGGAGGTGAATCCCTGAGCATCCAATGTGTGAGCTCTTACCTGGCAGAGGAGTGTCAGAGAGGCCAAACTAGGGGGCTGTGTTGGTGTGGAGTGAATCCATTAGTGTGTGCTGGGCCTTGTGAGGGGAAGACTGGGGAGAAGGCAATCCAGTGATACCTGTAAAGGAGCAGGCAAGACTGGAGAAACAACTGCTGGATGCATGTGGAGGCCTCCAGCTAACGTGCAATGAAAGCTGCTAGTTGCTTTAGGTGGGGCCATGATGCATATGGATGTACTCCCTCCCCTCTTTTAGTGTACACCAGTTTGTGAGTTATCCAAGGGCCCCCCAATTTAAGTCATACAGTGACTTTTGAGACCCTAATATACACCAATGCCCTCTCCTCCCAAACTTCCCCCACTCCCCACCATAGGAAAGCGCTGCCTTGCCCCCCTGGGGATTGGGGATCAGCATAGGGCTCATGCCAACATGGCGGCAGCGGAGATCTTCACAGTTCTATGCAGGAGGAACAAAGGGGAGGCAGCCCCATCGAAGGAGGTCTAGGGGGCTGACTAAGTTTGTCCCTTAGATTCTATATTTGTTTGATGGAGGAGGTTAATGGAGATGGATCAGGGGCTAAAGTCCACCCCAGCCCCACAGAGCCCCGCTGTGGCATGCCAGAGGAAAGCTTACCATTCCCACCATGGCTTCTGCAAAGAGTACCCCTTAGGCTGCGGCTAGCAAGACAGATGAGGCCCCTCATGTCCCTGAAGAAAGTCCAGCCCCATCATGCCACGAACTTCTCACCTTGGCCTGTCCATCCTCAGCTCCCTCACAGATTTTGTAGGGACTGTGGGCACCCCCATCAATACCCCCATGCCATGGAGGCTGCCACAGGCCTCACCTGAGATGGGCTTTCCCTGCCTGAAAGGGAAGCTGGAGAGAGGCTGGGGCTGAAGCTTGAAATGCTGGAAGGAAGGAGAGAAATAGAGTTGGGGGGAGCAGGGACCATAATAGAGGCAGACAGCAGAGATGATGGGTTGGCTGTCCTGTTTTGCAGCTTGATCCTGCTGTAAGAATCAATCCTTCCTTCCTTCCTTTCTTTTTCTTTTTCTTTTCTTTCTTTTTTTTTTTTTTTGTACTGGGGATTGAACCCAGGGGCACTGTATCACTGAGCCACACCCCACACCCTTTTTTTATTCTCTGTTTTGAGACAGAGTCTTGCTAAGTTGCTTAGGGCCTTGCTAAGTCACTGAGGCTGGCCTTGAACTTGTGATCCTCCTGCCTCTGGCTCACCCACAACACTCAGCTGCTGAGAACTCTTGACTTGGATTGATTTTGGGGTCAGGATTGAAGAGCAGGCCTTCCTCTTCTATTCTTCTGACTAGAACCCTAGAGGGAGCTCCAAGTCTTCCCCATCCTCTCTGAGGTTCCACCTGCAACCAAACACTCTGGGGACAGTGCAGATCTGGGAGGTCAACCTTGGACAGTAAGGGAGGCTATCTGTAGGGTGCCAGGAATTAGGAGCCACTGAGAAGTATGAGAAGGACCCTAAGGGATGCCAGCCAAACAGACCCTCCCAGGCTCTTTCTAGGACTGTGCAGTATATAACTGGTTGAATAGGGACCTCGAATCCAAGAAGAGTCAAAGAGAATTTCTGGATGTTTTGACATTGACAGGTGGCATACCTACAGCTTGAAGTCTAGTCCTTTAGTCACCAGCCAAGAGCATAATTCAGAGGACTCAGGCCCTGGATGTCTCATGACTCTCATCCACCAAAAACCATGTACATGCCTACCTTCACCCTCCCTGGGCTTCCCTACCCCTGCCCTCTAGAGCTCCTCACCTCGGGTTAGTGACCCAGTTCACTAACCTGGCTTGCCAGGCCCTTGCTTCTTCTCCAGCTGTGTCCCTTCCCATCCCTATGTAGCATGAAGAAAAAAACTACTTGCAGATCCATGTATACACCATGCCACCCTATCCTCTAAAGTGCCCATGCCTTCTCTCCCCCTAGAAAACTCTTCTGCATGTGTTAAGTCGTACATACACACACACACACACACACACACACACACACACACCATACCCCACAGGTGGAGCTGCACTTTCTTAGTGTTCTCAATATCCCAAATGCATCGCCTACAATGCATTTGAAACACCTGAACACCCCTGCCGGATGCTTTAGGGCATCTGCCTGAGCCCAACACTGAGCCTGATGGAGCAAACAGGGGACAAACCAATGAGACGATTATAAGACATGTTCCACCAGTCATTTCCCTACTTCATTTCTGTCTTTCAGCTAGATGGCAAGTCCTTTTATCTTTCTCTAGTGCCAGACACTGACTCACAGAAGAGGACTCAAGGTCTTGCTGTGTCCAAGGGTTCACCTGCATTCTCCAGGGTACTTCCTGAGCTGCAAGCACTAGAGGAAGTGCCAGGTCTACCTAGGGTTTCACTCTTTTCTAGGGACTGCAAGTCTGGAGAAATGTCCCCATTCCTTTTAATAATATGCCAAAGCATAGCCTGGAGCCCATTCAGGTTGATTTCAGGACAGGCCAGGGGAAGGGACAGAACTGGAGAGCTGGTGATGGGGGACTTTCCTCAAAATAAGGAGGCAATTAGAGTAGGCATAGAGCAGCTGCAGGTGTGAGTTTCATCCTGAGATGGCGCTGCATCTGCTAACAAGCCAGAGCATAAGGAGAGAAGCTGGCTGCAGCTCCCAGCCATCACGCTAGCTCAGGTGATGCCGTAGCTACCTGACCTGGTATGAGAATGAGTGGGCTGGGGCCTTGGGAACCTAGAGCCCCAGTCCCCAGAACTCCCCACCACACAGAAGCCAGTCCCTGGTGAGGCCCTATGGATTAGGGTTGTCAGGCCATGCAGCTCAGGAGGACATGGAGGCAGGTAAAGTCCAGGCCCAGGGTCCTTTCTGTTCCTTCGGCTTGGGGCCCAGCAGGAGAGGACAGCAGGGGCCCCACCAACACCAAGACATTTGCTGTCACCTTCAAGCTTGTTCCTGTACTATCTGTTTGTGGGAGTCCATACCTAGAGGAGGACCCTGGAATCTTCTCCAGGATGAGCTTTCTGGAGAAGCTCAGATTCAGCCCTGGGTTGGTGCTGGGGGCAATAGTGTACAGTCAGGTGTGGCTCCTGGCCCCAAGTCCAGGCAGAAGTGGCAGAACAGGGATAATGTCCCTCTGGCAGAAAATGGCCAGTGACCAGCACTGATCAGGTGCACACAAAAGTGGCTGTGTTCCCATCCCTCTACCCCAGTGGCCCTGGACCAGAGGCCCCCCCTTTCTTTTCCTGAGCTGCAACTTTTTCAGTGATTACTGGGACAGGATACCAGCACTGACAGCTCTTGTCACAGCACTCAGGCCTCATTGATGTTGGAGAGGTGAGGACAGGCTAATTCCCTGCCTTAGACACAGGGCTGTCTGCCAGATAGCAAGTGGGCCCACATTGACCCCTGCCCCTCCCTCCTAGGAGGTAAGCACAGGGAACAAAGCCCCTGGTGTCCCTTCTGCCCTCCTTCCCACTGTGACCTCCTTCTCCTTTCTCTGCACCAAATAGCAGTCAGAAATGGTAGCTAAATTACCCAGGGATGAGTGACACTGGGTTCTTAGGAGGATGGGAAGCAAAACACTCTGACATGGCAACCTCTACCTTCCATGCTTTGTCCTTCCATTTAAGGGCAAGGAAAGAAATTGATTTTCATCTGGGTGTTTCCTTATACCCAGTATTCTTGGCTTCCGGACCCCAAAGGAGGAACCAAAGAGCCCTGGCTTGATGCAGTAGGTTAAACCCCTCCACATACTCCTCAAAGAACCCAAGGCCCTACAGGAGCTCTTAGTGATGCCGTGTGCCCCCTTCATATCTCCCACTTCCAGGCCTGAGTCTTTAGCTGGGGTTTTGCCAGGCCCTTCACTCCCCAGGTGCATGGTCTCCAGTCCCATCTTTGGTGGACATTCCCTATTCTTGGGGAACAATCTCCCAAACTAGCTTGGGGGCCCCTCCCATTCACCCCTGGAACTCTAACTGCTTGGGAATGTCTGGCCTCTCCCAGCTCAAGGCCACTACCGTCCAGCTGGGAACTCTGGTCTCTTCACAGCATGGGGAGGAGCTGATCCTGTCCCTTTCCTTTTCCTTCTCAGCTGCTTCCCAAAACCGCAGCAGGATACTGTCATCAGGGCTTCTCTGCACTCTTGGGACTCTAGATGAACAGACTAATAGCCCCAAAGAGCCCAACCCTGAGACTTGCCTCCTCTCAAGAAAGACTGGAGGAAATCTTGGACTGCTTCTTGAACTGGGTAGCAATTCAAGAGCAGTAGGTAAGAACGTGAGTTGGAATCTCAGCCTCCTCACTTCTTATCTGTGAGCACTTAGGCAACTTGCCTGACTCAGATTCCTTATCTTCTAAAATTTCTCCTTCTTGAACTGTGGTAAAGATTTAATGAGGTTCCACATAAAGCATGGCACCATGCCTGGTATATTAGAAGTGTCCAATGGAAGCCAGTCTTTGTCCTATCTTCCTCCTCCTCCATGGGTAAGGTTAGTTAACTGTCACAGACTAAACCATGTCTCCCTTGAATTCATATATTGCAGCTCTAAACCCCAGGATCTCAGAGTATAACTGTCTTTGGAGATGGGGCCTATAAAGAGGTGATTAAGTTGAAAAAAGTCCACTAGAGTGTCCCTAATCCAATCTGATTGGCATCCTTATAAGAAGAGATTAGGACTTGAGCAGGGTCACTAGCACAGTAGGATACAGGGGGAAGGTGGCCATCGACAAGCCAAAGAGAGAGAGTCCTCAGGAGAAACCAATCTTGCCAAAACCTTGATTTCTAGACTTCCAGCCTCTAGAACTGTAAGAAAACAAATTTCTATTGTTTAAGCCACCTAGTCTGTGACATTTTGCTATGACAGCCCCAACAGATTCATACAGTGTAATCACTCTGCCCAGGATGAAGGTGTTGGGTAGAATGGTCCACACCCTGTATCTGGGTCCCTCCTGGGAGGCTGCACCTGTGAGGAGAGTCTGGATTCCTAGGCTGGATCCAAATATTGAGTTACAGCTCTGCCATTCTCTGAGATGCCAAATTTGTGGATTCCAGACAAGAGTCTAAGGGTATATTATTTTTTATCCCAAATAAGAAATCTCAGCATAATCATAAACAAGCATCCTGGAACTTGAGGGACCTCAGAGATTGTCTTATCTAGAGACTAAGGTCATAGACTTTGTCTCATCCACCCATTTTACAGACAAGAACCTCGATGTGCAGAGAGACTGTGACACAGCCAGATAATGGCAGAATAAACACCAGAACCCAGCTGTCTTGTCTTTCCATGATGAGATAGATACTTCTTCCTGCTTCAAACACACACCTCACTCTTTGGAAGAGGACAATTGGAACTTCATTGTTGGTCTCTAAGACATGTGGACCGCTGGGGATATGCAGCTTAAGAGCAAGGGCTCGAAAGGTAGACAGATCAGAGCCAAAACCTAGTTCTGCTGTGTACAGATGTGACTTCAGGAAGTTAACTGACCCCTCTGAGCTTCATGTTCTTCATCTATAATATGGAAAATAAAAATAAGAAGGAATAGTATATTCTTTGCAAGGCTATTATTGGGAACTTTAAATAACTAACACATTTAGGAGGCGATGAACATTCAATGTTGAAATTACTGTTACTTTTAGCTTTCTAGGTCTCACGTAGGAGGAGAAAGGAAGTTTGGGCTGTGACAACAGGTTCTTTAAGCCTTCTTCTCTTTGGCTTTTCCTCCATAGACTGGAGAAGTGGGTTTCAGGGGAAATCTGCTTTGTGACTCCATAAAGGAAAAAAAAAAATTAAAACCCAGGGAAACTTCTGGAAAATTCTGTAACTTTAGACAGGAAAAAGGCCAGACTCCGTGGATAAGCTGGCAGACTTTCAGGCCTGGCCTGGAGGAGGCTGGGGGTGGGGGTGGGGGTAGTGGGGAGGGGTAGAAGGAGGTGTGGGATGTGGAGGGGGAAGAGCAGGAGTTGTAGAATGTGGGGAGGAGTGTGTGACCAGGAGGACTACTGTGAGCTCAAGGCAGCTATGGCACACCCCCTCCCTGTCTTTCTGTCAATCCCCACACACTGTTCCTCATATTCTCTTCCCACCAGCAAGGGTGGTCAGTGAGTTCCTTGCAGTTGCAGTGTGTAAGGTCAGGCCTGGCAGGTGTACTGCCTGAAAGGAGTAGAGGTGAAGGAATATAGCATGCAGTTGCAGGTAGAGTTCCAAGACATCCGAGGACCCTCCCAGCACCAGTTTGCCTTGTTTGCAAGGGAGACATTCTCTTTTCTGACTCTCAGAACTGGGCATTTCATGCATCAACTACAAATGAAGTGGGCAGTTGGGTCCAGCCATCAGGAACCCCTTGGGACACAGACTGGAGGTTTAGGATGAGGAGCCCAAAGCTGTTGCTTAACTTGGGTGGAAGAGAACTGGCCCCAGAGAATGGAGAGATGAAAGGGGTGACAAAGACAAGCTGGCGTCTTCCCCCAGAAGCCTGTGATGGGAGAAGAGATTGTGTCCAGCAGCCCTCCCCCCAGCCCTCACCTCCTGCTCTCTCCCTGACCTTGTGGCTCACATCAAAGTGGCGACCTCTTCCCCTAGCTTTGCAGCCTGAACTGGTCCAGGTCATCACTGTGTGTGCTATGGAGCTGCTGATGGACAAACGGTAATAGCTCCCAGAGTGCTGAAAGGGGACGTGGACTTCAGGTCAGGGCTGGCCCTTGCCAGACTCTCTGCTAGGGAAGACTGCTGCCCTGTCTGCCCCTTTTTTGCACCCGCCCTCACAGCTCCCCAGAATAAGGAGGGTTCACAAGTATCTCTGATACTGGGGTTCAGAAACCACAGATGCAGGGAGGGAGAGGTGATGAGGCTTGAGGACCTCTAAATGTCAGACAGGCCATGGGAGACACCAGGGATCCTGCAGAGAGAAGGGTGGGGCCTGCCATGAAGGAGTTTCTCACCCAAGAGCAATGGAGGAGACTAGAAGGGCCTGGGGCACTCACTTTATGCATCTCAAATGCATCCTTGCTGTGCAAGGTGGTGCATACCTGTCATCCCAGGGGTTCTTGAGGCTGAGGCAAGAGGATAGAGTTCAAAGCCATACTCAGCAACTTAACAAGGTCCTAAGTAACTTAGCGAGACCCTCTCTCTAAATAAAATATAAAAAAGGGCTAGGGATGTGGCTCAGTGGTTAAGCACTCCTGGGATTGATCCCCAGTACCTAAATAAATAAATAAAAGTGCATCTTTACACTTGGGTGGTAACAGTGTGTCAATGTAGGTTCACAGATTGTAATAAATGCACCATTCTCGTGGGGGATGTGGAAAGTGGGGGAGGCTGTGTTTGGCGGCAGGGAGTGTATGGGAAATGTCTGTACCTTCCACTCAGTTTTCCTGTGAACAATAAATTGTTCTCAAAAATCAAGTTTATTAATTAAAATAAAATAAAATAAAATTCATTCTTGGAGAAGAAGCTTCCAAATTTGTCATCCTTCTTTTCCCTCCATTGTTTAATAAATAGTAATTTATTAAATCAAAGTCATACATACAGGGCTGGGGGTGTAGCTCAGTAATAAGTGCTTGCCTTGCACGTGTGAGGCACTGGGTTCAATCCTCAGCACCACATAAAAATAAATACTTAAAAAAATATTGTGTCTATTTACAACCAAAAAAAAAAAAAAAAAAAGATATACATTGAGCCCAAACTATATCAGCTAACAACTAGGGAAACTGGAAGTTTTAGCTAAGCCATGTACCCCTGTGGTGGGAAAAGCATATTCTTATTATGCTTTTTGATAGTTGAGACTAACTTGATTATAATCTTCACATTTTTATATAATAAACCTGTAATGCTTTTATAACTGTATATGAATCAAATTCTATTTCAAATTTACTCAAGGAACCCAAAACATGGTCTCCTCCTACTACTTCAGCCTGGCACAAGACAATGGAAAAACCAGGTTTAAGCTAGCTAAAAGAAGTTAGAGGACAGAGATTTGCAAAGTTTTACTGAGAAGTTAGAGAAAAAGATGACTGATTAAGACCTGTCCTCACCTTTTGAAGTAGCTTAGGCAAGAAGGGATAAAATCTGGGGGATTGCTGCCATCTTGTGGTAAAACTAGAAAATGCATTTCATTTTATTCACAATACTATCATAAAATGAAATTGTACCCTGTGACATTATTGTCTATATTTAACTCATTGTGATCTTCAAAAATAGCAATTGGCCAAAATAATCCCATGGAGAAACGAACAGTCTTTAAACAAATGGTTCTGGGAGGACTGGCTATTCAGTTAGACACCTCTCTTACACCATACAGAGAAATTAACTCAAAATGGAATAAGACCTAAATGAAAGAGCTAAAACTAGAAAACTATTAGAAGGAAATATATATTTTACCAAATTATATTGTTATATCATGTGTGTATGAATTTACAACAACAAGTCCAACTATTATGTATAATTAAAATGCACCTATAAAAATACAGAAAAAAAGAAAATATAGGAGTAAATCTCTGACTTCGGATTGGTCAATGGTTCCTTAGACATGGTACCAAAAGCACAAGCAGCAAAAGAACAAATAAATTGGACTACATTGAAATTAAAAATTTCATAGTGCAAATGACATCATCAGGAAAATGAAAACAAAAGGAAGAAAATTTTTATAAATTATATACCTATATGACTTGCACCCAGAATATATAAAGAACTCTTACAACTTCGTAAAAGATTAATAACCCAATTTAAAATGCACAAAGAATTTAAATGACCAAATTATGTTTGAATATGTCACAATGAATCCCATTATTATGTATAATTATAAAACACCAATAAAAATCTTTAGTTAAAATGAAAGGATGTAAAGAGACAGTTCTTCAAATAAATTATATTAATGACCAATAAACATGTAAAAAGATGTCAAATCCTATTAGCCATCAGTGAAATACAAATCAAAACCAGAATGAGAAACCACTTCCATCCACTAGGATGGCTATAATCAGGAAGACAGTTAATAACAGATATTGGCAAGAAACTGGAAGCTTTGTACTCGATTCCTGGGAATGTAAAATGGCACGATCACTTTGGAAAACACTACGGCTATTCTATAAAGTGTCAAAGAGCTGTCATGTGTCAGCAATTCCACTCCCAGATATGTCTCCAAGAGAAAGTGAAACATACATCCACATGAAAACCTACACATGAATGTTGAGAGCAGCATGATTCATAACAGCTCCAAAGTGGAAACATCAATTCACAAATGTATAAACAAAATGTAATATGTATTTTATATATACATATTTCACAATAAAAAGAAATAAAACACTCTTATATGTTACAACATGGATGAACCTTGAAAGCATTATGCTACGTGGAAGAGCCAGTCACAGAAGACTATATGTTGTAAGTTCCTGTTTATACAATATATACAAAGTTGGCAAAGTTATAGTTCTGGTGTTGCAGACATACCTAGGTGGGGTAGAGTGTATGTGAGGTGCGGGTCCACTGTGCATTTAAGATATGTTTGGTTACAAGTCCTGAAAATATCTGAGAAAGGATTTCGGTCTGCTCTGTAATCACACCTGATCAAACCAAATTCCCACTGCTAACAGCGGTAGCAAAATAAGGTGTAAGGGAAAAGATTAACAGGAATGTCTCAGGTACTCTTGCCTAAAATGATCCTAAGGCCCCAGTGATGGGGACATCTATGCAGACAGCCACCAAGACTGGTCATTCACTGGGGATGGCAAGGTGAAAGGATCCTTAATAGGACACCAAGAGATGACTAAGGGAATTGGGGATGGAGAAGGAAAAAAATTTGATTTAGTATTAAGTCATAACATGTCAGTAAAGAAAACGATGTTTCATTCTTTTGGTTTTAGCTCTCCCAGAAATATCTGTGTGTGCCTCTGGGAAGTGCTTGTTGTACTCTGAGGCTGAGGAGTGGCTCACCTAGCACCCCCTCTAGAAGCAGCACCTCTCTTTCTGGGCAGCGTGTTTGTCCAGGCTGTACACGGCCAGCCTAAACTCAAAAAGCACCATTCTACATTTAAGGACTGGATCTCTCCCACCTTGGGCTCCTCACTCACTTCGATTCCACCAACTCTGCTGTCCAGGCTCTTTAAAGGCCTCCAGATAGGTGCCCAACAAGACCCACAGCTCAGGTAGTCCACCTCTTCCCCAGGCAGTACGGTGGCCCTGTTCTGCCCTGTGTTCAACCCGCAGTATGCTGGATACTGCATGGGCCTGGGGGTAGTTCCTTAGGTACCTGAGATTTCTCATATACACTACTAGATCAGGGGCCCTCTTCATCTGTCTCCCTAAATCAAAGTCAGTTATCATTATTCTTAAGTGTCATATTATTATCCCTTTGTTAAGAAGCATGGTTTATTGGAGACAGGAACAATAGCCAAACCACAGTCTGTTAGCTGAATGCAGCTCATGTTTCTCTTTGTCCTGTTGTTACTAAACCCAAGTCTGTTTACTTGTTACTTGAAAAGGGGCCCAATGAATTGAGGACAAGTTGTGGGACCAAGGAAAAAGATTTATTCAGAATGCCAGCAAAATGAGAAGATGACAGGCTACAGCCAACGAAGGCAAAGCTAGGGGGAGACTAATGGCATATTGCTCAGCAGCACTACCTCCAGAATGAATGACTTTTAAAGTCACCTAAAACCCAAGTGATGCTGAAGGGTTTATTTAGACTTTCCCTCAGTTATACAGAGTGAAGATCTTCTATTTTTAAATAGTTTGAAGTCCTTCTATTTTTAAATAGTTTGGAAAAATCAAAATAATAACAGATGGTGTTGTATTATTGTGCACTCTGCCCAAAATTTGTAAAAGCACTAACCTCACAACTATATTTAGAAATAGGACTTTTAAGGAGATAGTCAAATGAGGCCATAAAGGTAGGACTTGACCCAACCTGGCTGATGTTCATATAAGGAAGAGACATCAGGGATGCACATGTACAGAAAAAAACCTGTGTGAACACACAGCAAGTTGACAGTCATCTGTAAGCCAAGAGGCCTCAAGAGAAACCAGACCTGCCCAGCCCTGACATTGTACTTCCAGTCTCCAGAAATGTGAGAAAACGTCTGTTGTTTAAGCCATCCATCTGTGGTATTTTGCTATGGCAGCCTGATCTAATACACTTAGTGACACATGAAAATTATATGAACTTCATATTTGAGTCCATTAATAAAATTTTATTAGAACATAGCCTTGCTCACTCATTTACATATTATCTCTGGCTGGTTTTTTGCTACATGGCAGAGTTGAGTAGTTTTGACAGGAACTGTGTGACCTGCAAAGTCTGAAATATTTGCCACCTGATCCTTCACAGAGCATGTCTCCAAGCAGCTTGAGTATAAGGTCCTTGCTTAGGATTTGGATGGCCATCTTAAGTGACAGCCGCCAGGTTAAGGAAAAAGTTTCGCTTTCCCGCCCAAAGGCCTTTCTGAGAAAGGCTCACCACTCCCTCATACCAACCCAACCCTTAACACATTAGGACCCGCCCAGCTCTGGTTCCTGAGCCTCCCTGATAAAAGTCCCAGAACCCAAGCCTATTTTGCCTCTCTCTGACAAATACACTCACATGTGTATCTCTGCCTGACCTCTGTCTCATTTCTCGCTTACCAGTCTCTCGTTCCTTGCTTTCCCTTCATTGAGCACTTGTTTTGAATGCCTAAGTATCTTGCTCTGATCCTTACTTGGCTGAATTACCTACATAGTGGATCTTGCTTGGTACAGTGGCTCTTTTTGATCACTGCAAATAACTTAAGAAGGATGGTTTCATAGGGTAGAGTTGCCTGGGAAGCTGGAGTTACACAGCCAAGGAGCTTGGAACATGCCTAAAAATGAACTTCACTTATTTTGAAATATCAACATAGCAGTGTTGGGCACCACTGGGTCATTTCACCTTAACCCAGCAGGTTCCAATCCCAAAAGGGTGGGTCCCATCTCTGTTGCCAGATGAACCTGGCTTGATAAGCAGACCCTACACCTTACCCTCCCTGTGCATCAAGAGCAGCATCCCCATATCAGATCACCCCTGGCAGATCTGAGTCTAGATCTGACCTCAGACATATCTGCCACACTTCTTAACATAGGTCCCCTTCTTTGGGGACACTGGACAGTGGTGAATGCTTCAATGGCAACAAATTACAAGCAGACTATATTAGCTAATATCTGATGCTTCTTCTGGTATGCTTAAGTGTTCTATTAATTTTATACAATATCTTTATTTTTAGGTGGTGTGAGGATGGAACCCAGTGTCTCACACATGCACAGGAGAGCACTCTACCTCTGAGCCACAACCCTAGCCTAAGTGTTCTATTAATTTTAAAAGGACAATTCATATTTATAAATAAGTTATTTCAAATATAAACCTTAAAAAAATCATGCTTCCTCTGGTTAACCAAACAGCATAACAAAGTATGTTTATTTTAAACTGAAATCATACGGTCTGTTCTCCTACCCTTACTCCCAAAGTTGCAAATCCCCTACTAGGTTATTCTAATCCATGACTCAACAGGTAGGGTGGGAGACAGCCCTGAGTGTAGGGATAAAGACGCTTCTCTATTTTCCAATGCAGAGACCCATATACCAGGGCAGCTTAGGAACTCTCAAAATACCAACTGTCTCTCTCTTGGTAGCTCCCTGCCCAGAAACCAACATGAAACAGCAATGAAAAGCTAAAAATATCACAAAGAATGGCACTGTAGCATTCATGGTGACACTGAGTAAGATTAAGGACACTGACAGCTGGTTTTGTCCACCTCTGTAGCTTGTGCCAGACTAGGGAGCGACATCCCTGCTCTACACTTGTCAATCACAGTTGATTACATTTTCCCAGTTAATGAAAGACCTCTGGAAATACGTGAATGCCCCCATTTACTTTCAACCTAGTAAATATTCAGTGTGCCAAATTATAGACCATACGTCCCTACTGAAAGGAAACACAACTGGAAGAATGATAGAAATCCTATATCACTTTCCAAGTGTGTCCTTATTAGCATCTTTTCATATTTTCCAATTTTTATTCTCATCATCTGCTAATATAGTTCTCCATTCTTGTAGGCATTTCTGATCATCTCACTACGCCAAAGTAAATTATTAATAGTTCTAAGTGTCACATTCTTGTCCCTTTGGAAAATCCCTCTTGAAAATCACAGTTTACTAAACAGCCAAAATATTTAGGCCTTATAGAAAGTCAACCTCATCTGTGCTCTTAAATTCAATATGCATAGTAATAGCAGTGTAGAAATGGGGAAGGACATTTAGAAAGCTGTATTAACAATACAGAAATTCCCCTGATTCAAGGGGGATATATTCCAAGACCCCCAGTGGACGCCTGAAACCATGGATATCACCACTCTCTATATATTTTTCCTACACGGAAACCTGGGATCAAGTTTAACTTAGGTACAGTAAGAGACTGGTAAAAATGCTACTTGAACACCAATACTGATACTGAGAAAGGTGATCTGATAACTAAGAGCTACTAAGTGACTAAATAATGGGTAACATGTATAGCATGGAAACACTAGACAATGGGATGATTCACATCCCAAATGGGATAGAGGGACAGTGCAAGATTTCATCATGCTACTCAAAATGGTGTGCAATTTAAAACTTAAGAATTATTTCTGACCTTTTCCATCTAATATTTTCAGACTGTGGTTGACCACAGGTGACTGAAACCGTGGAGCGAGAAACCATGAATAGAAGGAGTACCTTATATACAGAGGGAGCATATAAAAGCTATTCTGGGGCTTTTCTCTCCAATGTGCTGTCACTCCAACTTTCTTCAGCTCAGCCCAAAGTAGTGTGCGATGTATCTGCGTATTAGACAACTGGGTGTAAGAAGAAAAAAGAGAGCTGGAGGGATCAACTGAGCAGGGAGGCCAAGGAAACTTGTACACTAGTGGTGTTGGGCATAGCCATCTCCTTCCTGAGAACTAAGAACAGGAGGCTTGTTTTCAAAACAAAGAATTTTTTTAAATGGCAGCTCCCTTCTAACCACACACTTTTGAATTAACCAAAGCCATCCCCTAGTCTGAAAGGACATATGGCAGCTGAAATACCAGCTACTGAACTAAAACTTTCAAGATGGCTTCTCTCCCCCAACTTTTACACTTACTATTCATTAAACACAGATTGCAAACTAGCAACCTGTAGACAAAATTCATTCTGCAAATATGCTCGGCTAAGTGTCTTTTTAAAAATTTGATTTAGCTGGCAATTGGCTAGGAGTTCACATAGCTTCTAGATTGCCTTATTCTCTGAAAAAAAAATTTTTTTTAAATCTGCCTCCACAAGGTAACAACCACCTGGAGCTAACAACTATTAAAACAGTGTGTGAAGCCTGGCACAGGGGTCCACGCCTATAATCCCAGCAGCTCAGGAGGCTGAGGCAAGGGTTCAAAGCCAGCCTCAGCAATTTAGCGAGACCCTGTCTCTAAAATACGAAAAGGGCTGGGGGTGTAGCTCAGTGCCTAATCGCTGCTGGTTTCAATCCCTAGTATCAAAAAATGAAACAAACAAACAAAAAAAAAAAAACGTGAGAGCTCCTAGGTTTGTCCCCACCACTGCCTTACATCTGGCAGCTTCAATCATTTGTTAGCTGCCTGCCATTTACACCTGCTTTCTTATCAAAAGCCCTACCCCATCCAGACCCTGAACATTCCCTTCCTGGATTCCATAATCACTAGTACAGTGAGGACTCCATTGATAGCCGGAAAGAATTCTGGATTCCGTAAATGTGTTTAACCATTATGTTCTTTACAATGACAAGAATCTCCCTGATAGCTCAAGACGTGGAATGAAAACAATTCCTGACCACAGATTTTGTCCTTTAGTTCTCCTTTTTTCCATTACTGTACCAATCGCCCTGGTCCTGGGCTCTCTTGCATCTTGGCAAGGAGACCCTGTGGTGGGGAGATTTCCAGCAGGCTTTTTCATAGAACACTCAAACTCTCAGTGAATAGATTTTATTCTCCATTAAAAGCCCTGACACAGCTGAGTTTCTTCAATTTATGCCACCAGGCTCTTCTGGAGTCTGTTCCAAGTGAGAAGTTACAACAGTCCACGAAACAAAGCAGAGTTCAAGGGCCAAACAGTCTTCACTGTGCTCTCAGATGCCTGGCTTCATTGTCCCCAATTTGATCTTGATTTGGAATCTCTAAACCGAGACGACGCAGAGAACGTGCAAAGAAGTGAGGAAGCCTACAGACCAAATGGAGTTCCTCCTTCCTGGACCCCAGGGCAGGCAGCATCAACTGCCGGGCATGCAGATGAAGGGGGATGTGGCGGGCCTTTGACTGTTCCAGCCCCAACTTCTTCAGAATGCCAACAGGAAGCTTCTACACAAAGACAAGACAGACCCTTGTGAGCAAGACTACCCTTGTCCACCCTTGACCAGCATGCAGAGTCAGAGGACTCCCACCTAAAACTAACTAACCCCCTGGAAATCCCAGTAATGGATAGTCTGCTTTAGTGGCATGTCTAGGAAGGGCTCAGAAACAGGGAAGAAAAAAACAGACCAAAGAAATTTTATGGGCTCATACTCTGGCCCTGCAAGAGAATAAACTACAACATTAAATGATGAAAAAAGTTACTCCATATTTCTTTAGCATGAAAGGTAGCTTTTAGTTTCAGGAAGATTTCTTCCCCTTGCCCACAGCATCACAACAAAATCTGATGCTGATCAAATAAAGGAGTAAGGTTTTGCTCATAGATTCTGAAGCTCCATGAGAATGAGATCTGTTTCTAAATTCTGTAAAGTTAGATAATCAATATAGTGCCAAGCCTGGAAACAATACTTTCCATGACTTACTTCAGGATTTTAACAAAAAGAAAACTCAAGTGCTCTCCCTTATTTGTTTAATACTCCCTGTTAAACCAGTGTTACCTGAGGGGCCAATCTATTCCAGTCTGAGTACTTGTGATCACCAAGGACTGGGCAATCCAATCCAAAAGACAGGTGAACTCGAAGTTGATGTTTCACTCCTTGAGAAAGAGAAGGACTTATGAGAAACTACAGAAACAATGTCAGTGCTGGAATCTGCTTCAAATCATATTAAATCAAAGCTCAGTAAACTGGCAAAGACCTAACTACAATAAGTTATGAGGAATACTGTAACAAGCTATAAGCTGTGCAGCATCAACCAGCTTAAGAAATGAACATTATAAACACTTTAGATAATCACCCCATGAAGTTGGCATCCACCATTACCCTGACTTTTTAGTAATGTTACTACATAATAATAAATAGTATTCTTCTGCACATTTTAAAACTGCAGTAAAATATACATAAAATTTCCCATTTTAACTACTGAAGTATGCAATTTATAATATTAGGTATATTCACATTGTTTTGCAGCATCAGCATCCATTTCTCAAAGCATTTCACCAGCATCCATTTCTCAAAGATTTTCATCTTTCCAAACTGAAACTCTGAACCCATTACACAATAATTCCCCATCACTTCCTTCTTTCTCTCAACCCCGACCCCAAGCTTTTGGCAACCACCACTCTACTTTGTTTCTGTGAATCTTACTACTCTTGGTACCTCATATAAGTGGAATCATACAGCATTTGTGCTTTTGTATCTAGCTTATTTTACTTAGTATAATGTCTTCATGATTCACCCAGGTTGTAGTATATATCAGAATTTTCTTTAACTCCCTTTTTTTGTACTGAGCATTGAACCCAAGGGTACTTTATCACTGAGCTACATCCTCACTCCTTTTTATTTTGGGACAGAGTCTCACTAAATTGCAAAGGCTGGCCTCAAACTTGTATTACTCACTGTTTCTCAGCCTCCTGAATACATAGGATTGAAGGCCTGCATGACCATACCCAACTGTATTTTCAAATAAAGGTATCCAAAATGTAGCCTTCTGCTACCCACAATGATCCCTCTGGGGACACTTGTCTCAGAGCAGTACCAAAAGCCCATGGCCATATAAATAAGCTACCCTTCATCCCACCCACAGTATCAGTGTCTCATAACAAGGGCAGAGTCAAGCACAAGGCCCTGGACAAAGTACGGTAGCCACCTTGCATCAGAATGGGGGCACCCTCACCAGTTACAGGCTGGAGCTCCACGAGGGCAGAGGACAGAGTGCTGCTGAGCACCTGGTACTGAGTCATGGCAATGTGGGCGTTCCGGTTGGTCCGTACTTTGACCATCTTACCACTGTTCATGCGGTAGCTCGGGGACACCGTCATCTAAACATAAAGTAATCAAGATATGATTTCCAAGGAAGAACAGAAACCCATACCGCAGGAAGGCAGCTCACCCACCTTGTGGTGTTGCTGCTGGCCTTGCACCTCCTTCTCAATGATGGGAATATCCACGACTCCTGCCGAGGGCACGGGGACATGCACAGTGATGGCCCTAATGGAGACACACAGATGGTTGCTTTAGTCACATAAGGCAGATAAGAGCTCTTGGATTTGCCTGTATAGAGGATTTCACTCCAGACCTTCTGCACTAACACGGGTACTTCTTATGAACTTTTATGCCTGTCTGTGATGAGACGAGAAGGAGACCACCAATAAGAGATTCAGAATGGGTGACTGTTGTGGCTGAAGTTCCTGTGACTTTCTGGGGGCACAGTAAAGTTCTGATTTACCTATGTGACAAATATGGTAGGAGTGGTCCTCTGAGTTTGTCATTAGATCCATTTATTCATTTAGTCTATGATCAGAACCCACTTTTATTACTTAAAAAAAGAAAAACAGGGCCAGGCGTGGTGGTGCACGCCTATAATCCCAGTGGCCTGGGAGACTGAGAAAGGAGGGTCACAGGTTCAATGGCAGCCTCAGCAACAGCAAGGTGCTAAGCAACTCAAGTGAGACCCTGTCTCTAAATAAAATACAAAATAGGGCTGAGAATGTGGCTCAGTGGTTGAGTGCCCCCAAGTTCAATCCCTAGTACCCAAAAGAAAACAACAAAAAAAGGACACACCAGAACCCTATTCTCCCAATTTTCTTTTTTTAAATTTTTTATTTGTATATGGAAACAATACCTTTACTTTGTTTATTGTTATGTGGTGCTGAGAATTGAACCCGGTACCTCACACATACCAGACAAGTGTTCTACTACTGAGCCATAACCCCAGCCCCCCAATTTTCTTTTAACCACATATCCACTCTTAAATGCTGGAATAAAAGACCACGTAATTAATATAATTTTTTATCCTTCCCCAACATTCTATAATTAGTATTCATGACATTAATAGTAAAAGACTTAAGAATATAAGTTGTATCCAGTTTTCAGATTAAGCATTATACCAAAGAGAATCATGTGAGACTCTCCAAGAATGATCTCTTATTATAATGGTTCTTAAATTTGATTGTATATTCTAGACATTTATAGAGCTTTTTAGAACTTTTTTTCTCTTGCAATACTAGAGATCAAACCCAGGGCCTCACATATGCTAGGCAAGTGTTCTACCACTGTGCTACATCCCCACCTCCTGTTTGTGAGCTTTTTTAAAAAAAAAAAATAGACACCAATCTCCACAGCCACCAGATTTATGAATCAGAACCTCTGTGGGTGGGTCTTAAGCACACAGATTTTTAAAGGGCTCCCCAGATCACAAAATCTGCAAAATCTGTAAAAAAAAAAAAAAAACAAAAAAAAGGACTAATATCCAAAATATAAATATTTGTAAAGCAAACAGAAAATAATAACCCAATATGAAAATAGGCAAAGGAGAAGTAAACAGTCTATTATTCCAAGAAAGGGAAACTCAACCAACCAATAAATGCAAAAAGACTGCAAATATCACTAGTACATAGGGAAATAAAAAAGATCTTTTTTTTTTTTTTTTTTTTAACCCATCAGAGTGGCAAGCTTTTTAAAAACGCTTTGGTTAGTATAAGGGGAAGTAGGTATAGACCACCACTCATGAGAGTATAAAGTGACTTTTGGAGAGCACTTTGGGGACTATTAAAATATCAAATATGCATACCCTTCAACCTAGCAATTGTTTCCAGGAATTTATTCTAAAAATATTGCCATGGCTTAGATGTGGTTTGTTCCTGCCAAAATTCATGTTGAAATTTAATTGCCGCTGAGTGGTATTGGAAGGTAGGCAATTTAAGAGGTGATCAGGACGTTGAGAAGGATGCATGCTGGATCATTACCACATGTGTGGACCACTACAAAGCAAGGCTGCCCTCCTGTTTCCTCTCTTCCACACATGCCCACTTACCCTACCACTTTCTGCCATGAGTTGAAGCAGCACACCAGCTCATGCTCTTGGACTTCCTAGCCCCCAGTACTATAAGCCAAAATAAACCTCTTTACTTTATAGATTACCTAAGCTCAAGTATTGTTACAGCAACAAAAAATGAGTTAATATATATTCACATATTCTTTACAATAGACTCTGAAAAATGGGAAGTTATCTAAACATCTATTCATACAGTAGAATAACAGAGTCACTACAAAGGGAACAGCTTTAAATGTACAACACAAAATGCTCTCCAAGATATTTGATCCAAATGAAATCAGCAGGGTACAAAGCAGTGCATAAATGTGTTGCCATATAATAATGTTTATGTATGCCCAGTATAACATACAAAAGATACTGGTAGAAGTATTGCCTTTGGGGAAGGAAATTGCTGAAATGCAGAACAGTGGGTTTCTCTATTGACTCATGTATCCTTTTTATTAAAAAAAAAAATGAGGTAGACTTATATGGAAAGATCCCTAAGACACAAATTAAGTATATATGTACGTGTGTATGTGTGTGTGGGGGGGACAAGTATGCAAATTGTACAATGTGAAAAATATACGAATAAGTATATCTAAATGTGTGATATATGTGTATTCATAAGTGTATGTAAGTACATACACAAATACCGCATATACAAGACATGTGTAAATGAATTGAGTAAGGACCAGAGAAACAAAAATTAAATAGATCACAGTGGTTGCTACTTCAAGGGAAGAGACTAGAATGGCAGAGTGGGTTGATTCTCCAGAGGCTTTTGTCTTTGTTTCACTATTTCAATCAAAAATGAAATCATATATTTCCTGTACAATTAATTTTGATAGTTTTGATGTACAATCATAATTAAAAACCACTATTTTATTTAACGTTCTAAACACCAAATCTGTTTTAAGTATTTTTTATATCCTAATAGGTGATAGTGCAGGGCCTTCTACTAATAGTTGCTGCTGTATGATGAGGAACAGAAAAGATTCCTCCATTTATACCACCTCTACTTCCATCAATGATCCTCATACCAGTACTTCTTTGCCACCTGACGGGTTCTAAACAACTCTTGGACTTGATGTGCCACATCTTTCTCCCAAGCCAACACCATTACGCCTGTGGTTTCCTTGTCTAGCCGGTGGCACAGATGTAAGGGCTCTGCCTTGTGGCCATGAAGCATCTTTGCCAGGATAGGCAGGACATCACTAATGCAGAGCTGGACCCCAGGGCCACCTAAGGAAAAAGACAGAAGTTTGAGAGCTTTTACCAAAGAACTAACTTAGGAGAAAAGTCCTCATGCATAAACTGTCAATGTGTTCTAGAGAAATACTACTGAAGTGTAGGAAGGGCTAGCAATATCAGTATATCTAAAGACCTCTCTAGCTATAAATGAATCTAAAGTCCCCAATACAGGCTACTAAGTCAGAATCTGCCTTTTAACAAACTGCCCAAGTGACTTACAGGCAATTAAAATTTGAGAAAGACTGTCCTAGATTATGTGGCTTTCTTCTGGATATACTTTGCAGGACCATAGGTCCTCTTAGGCATTGCAGAAGAGTGGTTACGGTGATGGGGTTTGGGATTAGACATTCCTGGTTTCTCCTTTTTGTACTCACCTAACTAGCCACTTGACCTCAGACAGATTACTTGTATTTCCAATTTTGTTTTCTCATGTAAAAGAAAAAAAAAGAGGGAGGTAAATAACTGGAAAATAATCTCACTGGGGAATGATAAGGCAAGAAATTGCTTTTGGAAGAGGAAAAAACTCATGTAAAGTACCGCTTTAATTCTTTGTCTTTATGGACAACTTTCTCTTAACTTCCCCCAAAGGATTACCTTCTTCTAGAAAAAATATTCCTTCTCTCTCTCCACCTTTTTCACGAATACATTTTACCCTATCAAACTTTTCTGACTCACTTCAGCTGTTCCTTATCACTACATTCAACGTTTAGTTATTTAAAGACATCTGAGTGTCCTGTTAAGTTCCAGAAGTTTTATTTGGCATACTCCACCACAAACACACCTTTTAAAAATATTATTATGTATTTTGTGTTATTTTCTCTTTCCCAGTTTTGTGTGTTTATTTGTGAAACAGGGTCTAAGCTGCCCAGGTTTGCCTAGAACTCCCAATCCTGCTGCCTCAGCTTCTCAAGTATATGGAATTACAGGCACTTGCCACTGCACCTTTCTCTCTTTCCCAGTTTTGATGAAAAATAACCTGAGGACTAAGAACACACAGTCTTTATATTTTTCTACAATAGTCCCTGTGGTAGTCTGCACACAACATTCCAGGAATGACTGCTGTCAAATGTTTGGAAATGGGTTTACCTTATTTATGTTTGTGCCCTTGGCAGTGTCTTATAAAGGATAATACTCTACAAAGGTTTAATTAATTTGAATGCAAGAGTGCCTCACCTGTAATACTTCATAAATGCCCCTAGTTGTGGCAGAAAGCAGTAACAGGTCCCGCTCCCTTGCCCACATGGTTCTTACCATGGACAGGAAGACCGTAGGGCTTATTGATGACCACAAGGTCCTCATCCTGGTGGAGAATCCCTCGGCTCAGTGCCTTTGCAAGGACGTTAGGGTGAACTCGCTGCAGCTGCCGTGTGAACCGCACGAGTTCTTGCACTCTCCGTTGAATACGGTTTGTCGGTTCCTACGGAGAGAAGGAGAGGTGGGAATGCCTGGTGACTAGTAGTAAGCGAAACAGAAGGGAAGGCCCTCAATAAGCGTGAGAATTTGGGTAGGGAATGCCTGTATCTCTGCGTTAGACTCAGGTCTTCCTCAAGAAGCTCGAGTCTCTCTCACCTTCGTACCTACGCGATGGTCGGAACTGAGCCTGGCAACAGCAAAGACCCAGCCCACCTGAAGGCCACGTAACCCTACAGTCTCCGCGGTCTGCCCATTCTCCTACCTTTACTTACTTGCCGCCCAAGGACCCTCTTACCTCACACCCTGCCTGGGAAACTGTGCGCACTGCCTGTTGGGAGTCGTGGACCTTCCGGGCTTACCGGCTTTTTCTTCTCTTGTTCCCGTTTCTGGGCTCGGAGCCTCTCCGCTAGTCTCTGGGCATTCAGAGGCCTAGTAGCAGCAGCGGTGGAACAAAATGGCTTTGAGACGAGAGTGAAAAGACTCCCCAAACGCGGGCCGGTACCCCGGATCCAGGCGCCAGACACAGTACAGCTGGGCGCCGCCATCTTACCTAGGGAGGGGCAAGCTACGACCACGTGGAGAAGAGTGACAACAGGGTGGAGGGAGTGGGTAGGCTCCTCGGGTCACGTGTAGAGGGCGGGACCTGCGGGTCACGTGGGCGGTGCGCGCTCAGTGCGGCTGCGCCGGCCGGTAGCTGCAGCTGAAGCCGTGGCGTTTGGAGGAGACGCGGTGAGTGTCTGGGGAAGCCGGGCTGGGGCTGGGCAGTGTCCGTGCCTCAACGTTTTCCGCGTCCCCAGGATCTCGGTTCTTGGAAAACACAGCCCAGGAAAGCGGTTCTCCGTTTGGGACACAACTCCAATCAAAAACACTTCCCCGCCCCCGCACCCTCTTAGAAGAGAAACCCCACAGACGCTTGCCCCACTGTCTTCTCAGGCACCTACTTCGTCCCTCTTGGCAACCACATCCTTGGCGGGGACGCGGCGTGTCCCCTCCTGTTTCCTTACCGCTCGACCTCTGGAGATGCCCGGATCTCTAGCGTCTCCACCTCTCGCCTTCCGACTCTCTATGTCTTTGTTCGTATTGTAACCTGCCCTCTCTTCCTCTCCCAAGGATGATGGTCCCTTCTTTCATCCAAAGCCCCTAGCCCGTATTTCCTGCGAAGGGAGCACATGGGTTTCTTCTGTCCTTCCTCAGGAATTCATTTCTTGCGGTCTCCTCCTCCTTACCTTCTCCACTCTTCACAGAGAAAAGACGAAGTACAGGGCACCGACCTTCCTTTCTCCCTTTTGCTTTATTTTTCCCCTCCGTAGTTTGCTGCCGCAAACACTTTCTTCTTCTTACAAGATGCAGTGTTGGGACTCCCATGCCTGAACTGCAAGCGACTTCCTCTGATTTCACTTAAGGGACGGCTGGGAAGATGAACATCTGTTTGGGATGGTAGTCTTAAAAATACCTTGGGATGTACGTGCCTTTCGTTAAGAATAAAGGTAATGCTGTGCTGAGTTCTGAAAGAATGTCTTGAGAAAAACCAATGAAACTGAAATGACGGTAGAAGGATAGCAGGAGGTCTGCTTGGGGAGTTAAGAGAATAGGAAGTGAATTAGGTTTAGGGCATTCCTCTCCAAAAGAGATTGACAGAAGGGAGTAATTGAGCATAAAACAAAGTTGAACAGATGGAACTAGCCTAATGAAGACCTTAAGTTGAAGAGTTTAAACTATAAATGATGGGTAGCTGAGTCTTTGAAGCTTCGTGAGAGACTCCTTGGAAGTGGAACTCTGGAAATGAATGTGACACTTAAATGCAGGACCGATTGTAGCAGGGAAGCTATCTGGGATGCTGCAATCTATGTGATCAGTAATGAGGCTGTGCCCTATTCTAGTGGACCCTTTGCCCTGCAAGGTACTGTGTTTTGTTTGAATCCATTTAGTTATGCAAGTCAAGATACATCATTGGCGGGCTGGGGCTGTGGCTCAGTGGCAGAGCACTTGCCTCGCACATGTGAGGCACTGGGTTCGGTCCTCAGCATCACATAAAAATAAATAAAAATAAAGATATGGAAAAAAAGATTTAAATGCTTGAAAAAAAAGATATATCATTGGCAACTACTGTTGATTTGTGAGTCCTTTGAGGACTGTCCCCCATACCTAGCATTTAGTAAGTTCACAAATATTTGTTAGGAGGTTGAAGTACATCATGGACATATTAGGTGTTTCTAAACTTTTTGAATTGTCTTATTTCTGTCAGTTTTGGACCTGAAGAGTAAAGATAGGGGTAAATATATTTGTAAGGAATATGGAAAAAATCTTGTGTGTTTCTGTGATAAGATAAATGATCTGGATATAAATACAAAGAACTCCAAGGGAGATTGAGAAACAACCAGTGTTTCCCCTTCTATTATTGTTTGTTTTTGTTTTCCCCAGTAAATTCACAGAACATAAATTTATAAATCTTGAGAAATTCCACCCTAAAAAATTACTACCCTTTATCTATATGCACCTGACCCAGGTTCTAATTTTATTAAACTGTTGCACATGCCTTGTTACTTAGTTACATGAAGTCCCTTTTCCAAGGACCCTGAAATTTGGACTTCAGAGTTTTAATGCATATCATTACATTAATTACAAACCTGTTTTCTATACAGGATTTTTGTGGTGTGAGTGAAAGTACTGGGAGAATCTTTCTGCCTTTTGGCATTCAAGAAATACTTCTAAAGAATTGGCATTCTGGCCAGTAATCCTAGCGGCTAGGGAGGCTGAGATAGGAGGATCCTCAGGTTCAGAGTCAGCCTCAGCACAGTGAGGTGCTAAGCAACTCAATGAGACCCTGTCTTTAAATAAAACGCAAAATAGGGCTGGGATTGTGGCTCAGTGGTTGAGTGTCCCTGAGTTCAATCCCCAGTACCAAAAAAAAAAAAAAAAAAAAAAAAGGCATTCTGTGACAGAAAACAAAAGAAAGAACCAACTCAGATGTCATTGCTTCTTGACTTAGAACTTGTATTCAGTTTCAGGTTAACCCAAGGCACACACCATAGTGCCTTGGAGAATAAAAACATTAGTCACTTTTTTCTGGAGAAGGAACCTTTGTTTTCTTTCTTCTTCTTCTTTTGTGTTTTTCTTGTTGAAACTTTGTAAGAAGAATTTAAAGAATTCAAAGTTTTTGTTATCACTTTACTAGCTTTAGCCAACTTGGGTCCAGAAGTTACAACTTCCTTGTTTCTCTTATGAGGCTAGGCACTTGGTGAGCTGTTGTCTCAGTATAAAGAATGTATGCAAATATCATGTGTCTCTTTCCTTTTTTTGTAAGTCTGTGGTGCTGAGGATTGAGCCCAGAAGCACTCTACTATGAAGCCATATCTTCAGCCTATTCTTTTTAAGACAGGGTCTTGCAGAGTTGCTGAGGCTGGCCTCAAACTTGTAGTCTTTCTGCCTCAGCCCCCTAAATAGCTGGAAATACAAATGTGCCACTGTGCCCAGCATTCTTTTTTAAAATCTCTGTTGCCTCCTTCCTCTTCCTCATTCAATTGATGATATTTTAGGCATTCATTTTTCTACTTCTTCACAGTTGCACATTGTCTTTTTGGTTGGGGACTACCCTTGTCTGAACTGTTTTCTCAGTGTAAGATTCTATTAATGGGTCTTCATTTTTATGAAGTCTAATTCTGTTCAAATATAACTTATTTACGTAGATTTTGACATATCACCATATGTGCCCTCAAAATAATTAAATAAAGAAGAATTTGGGCTGGGGTTGTGGCTCAGTGGCAGAGAGCTTGCCTAGCCGTGTGAGGCACTGGGTTCGAGTCTCAGAACCACATATAAATAAATAAAATAAATATTTAAAAAAACTTGATTTTTTAAGGTTATTTTTCACTCTGTGCAGGAACAAGGACTATCAGTAAAGGAACTTGAATTTAAATACTGTACACATAAGGTTGATTAATGGCATCAAGTTAAATGGCAACCCCTCAAGTAGTGATTTGCTAGTTGCAGATTAACCAGAGATCACATTTCCCCTAAGAGCAGGAAGTACTTGGACAATGTTTTAAAGAGATTAAAAGAAGCAATTAGCAGGAACTCTCTGAAGGTGTTCTGGAAAATACAGTTCTTGGGAGCCAGAAGATCTGGAGACTAGTCCCAATTCAGCTTTTATGAACTTGAACAAATAATATGGGTTTCAGTTTTGTCACTTAAAAGTTTAAGAGCTTTACAACTGTAAGCTTCTCTGCTGTGAAGATTTTCCAGTGACACTTCAGTACTTTTGACTTTAACAAGTGGAATTTCTCTCAGACTTACCTTGAATGCATTTAGCATTGGCACAGATCTGCCAGTGCCACTAAACTAATATTTATATTTGGAGTTTATTTCATTTAATGGTGTTGGAATAATCAAGATTTCTAATGGGGCAGGGGAGGGGCATATAGAAAAATATTTGGGAGTGTGAGGCTCAATGGTAGAGCACGTGGTAAGCATGTAGAATGCCCTGGGTTTAGGGCATTCTATATGCTTATTATTTCCCTGCACTGGAAAAAATATTAAAATATTAAATCTATAACATATAGTATCTCTCATACTTTTATTTAGCTTTTGAATAATGATCCGGGCAAATCTAACTTAAACCACTGGTTCCCAGACTTTTCTCATTTCACAGCACATATGGAAATAATTGTTGTATCATTGGGGAAAGCTGAAAGTTACCCACAGAAAGCAACTGGCCTGGGAGCTGTGGCAGTCCACAGTCCCCACTTGGCAACACCAAGGCTAAAGAGATACATCCCTACCCTGAGACCTGACTATTAGGAAGGTCAGCTTTGCACATTCAAGGTCTTTGCCCCAAACTCTGCCTGGCTATGAATAGGAACTGTATTATTAGTTATTTTTGTTAAATTGGTCTCTAATCTTATTTTTGTATTTATGTTCCTTTCTACTTTTGGCTAGTTTACATTTAAATACCATACTTATCCTTACACAGTGGCTTTTCTAAAAGTATGTGAATGATAGCTAACTGATGAAGAGATGGGAAATGCTTTTGCCATAATATGGTGACACTGTTAAGAGTATGGGCAGTCTTGGTCTGCCTTTTTAAAGATAAATAATATCCAGAGTCAAAGACCACCATGCAAGGGAATATGTGAATTTCTTTGAATGGTTTATTTCATGCTTTCTTTTATAAAAGTAATAGTTAGGTCTGGGGTTGTGCCTCAGTGGTAGAGCGCTCGCCTAGCATGCTTGAGGCACTGGGTTCGATCCTCAGCACCACGTAAAAACGAAATAAATAAGATAAAGGTATTGTGCCCACCTACAACTAAAAAAAAATAAATAAAAGTAATAGTTAAAAAAAACAAGGGGCTGGGATTGTGGCTTAGCAGTAGAGTGCTTGCCTAGCATGTGCAGGGCCCTGGGTTCGATCCTCAATACCACATAAAGGTAAGTGAATGGAATGGAGGTATTGTGTCCAACTATAACTAAAAAAATAAATATTTAAAAAATACAAAAAAAAAGAGTGGGAAGAAATCATTCTTAGCTTCTCTTTTCCATATGTGTAAATATCATAGTTTTTCTCTAGTCTTTTTGTGTCCTTTTTTAAATTATTATTTGTGGAAATTTTCAAACGTTTACAGAATTAGGGAAGATACTCTTTAAAAACCTCCATATACTCATCAGCCACCTTCTACAATTAACCAAAACAGTGTCCATCTTCATCTGCATTCCATACCCTTCTTCACCTCCCAGATAGTTTTGACTCAAATTCCAGATAAGGATTTGTTTTCAAAATAACCATGATACCATTATCATTCCTTAATAATAAATGTATTCCTTAATATAATCAAGTAACCAGTCAATGGATGGCTATTCCTCCCCGCCCCCTGCCCCCTGCACTTAATTGTTGAAGAGTTTGAGTTGACATTCAAAAAAAGATCCATATATGATGCATATACTTTTGGTTAGTATAAAAATACCCAGTACCATCTTAATAACTAAATGTTTTTATAAAATGTTTTAAATGTTTTTATAAAAATAAATGATTAATTATTTAAAAAAATAATAATACCCAGTGGACATATAGAAGAGACATTGTTTCTAAACCTTGCAAGTGATAGAGCCCTAGTGGCTAAGAGCTTTCACTTCAGCCACTTGCTAACTTTGTGACCTTATGAAGGTTACTTATCCTCTCTCATATTAGCATTTTAATTTGAGGGGAGGGTATGGGAGATGGAATCCAGGGCTTTCCACAAACTAATCATGTGTTCTAAGCTGAGCTGTATGCCCCTCCCCACAAGCCCACTTTAGTATTTTTAAATTGTAAAATGTGAGTGATCTGCTTTAGGACTACTAGAGGATTAAAGTGAGTTAATGCATATTAAAGCACTCTTGTAGATTTTAGCACATTTTCAATGAATATTGGCTATTCTCAGCACACAGTGCACCAGGTGCATAAGTATTTGCTAGATAGATCATAAATGTGCTGAGTCAAGAGATAGGGAACTTAGTTTATCTCTGGCGCTTAGGTGATTCACTTCAAAGTTTTGGACCTTAAATTTCTCACCCAGAAAAGGTGGTGGGTTGAACAACTAGATGATTCTGAAATTCTAGTGCTTATTGGAAGTAAAGAGCTCAGTATTTAGAAAGGTCATGAACTTTGATAAAAGACTGGGCTTTGCATTGGGGGCCTTGTCATTTACAAGCACTTATGCTTTATAGCCTTAGTTTCTTTGTATGTAAAATGAAATTAATAATACTTACCTGATAAGATTGTTATGATAAGCAACAAATAAATATATGTGGTGCCTAGCATATAGTAGATACTTAACATTATTAGTAGCATGTCATGAATACAGGGCATTATATTAGCACATTTTCAGAACTGTATAAAGATTTTTGTATTTAGCCAGGTGTGTTGGTGTACACCTGTAATTCCAGTGGTTCGGAGGCTGAATCAGGAGGATCACAGGTTCAAAGCTAGCCTCAGCGAAAAGCAAGGCACTGTAAGTGAGACCCTGTCTCTAAATAAAATACAAAAAATAGGGCTGGGGATGTGGCTCAGTGGTTGAGTGCTCCTGAGTTCAGTCCCTGGTAGCAAACAGTGTATTTTAAGGATGATCAAGATAGTAATATGGGAAAATGAATACACACTTGAAGGGTGAACATTGTTTCCAGAACAAGAACAGTGGAAAATTGAGGAACTATGAAACCATGTGGTTGGATAAAAGCCCGAAGATATCAAGACCTAGAGAAATATTTGTGACAGATGTTTACTTAAGGTAGGATAAACCTATTTTCTTCATCATTTGAAATTTAAACAAGAGTAAGTTAAAGATGTGGATCTTTGCATTTTCATTGTTAATTATGGCCACATACTGTTTCTCTTACTGATATTGTTAATCTGATGATAATAAATCCCACTAGCTGTTGTTAGGTGAGTTGAACTGTGAACTGATTTTAGAAAACCAAATCCATGCAGAGTTTAATGATCCCAATGTGCATCTCCAACTTGATTGATGATAAAAATCACAAGGGTCAGACGTGGTGGTGTAATCCCACCAACTCAGGAAGCTGAGGCAGGAGAATTGCAAGTTTGAGACCAGTCTCAGCAACTTAGCGAGACTGTCTCAAAAAAGGCCAGGCTCAGTGGTGCACACCTGTAATCCCAGCAGCTCTGGAAATGGAGGCAGGAGGATCATGAATTCAAAGTCAGCCTCAGCAATTTAGTGAGATGCTAAGCAACTCAGTGAGACCTGTCTCTAGTAAAAATAATAATAATACAAAATAGGGCTAGGGATATAGCTCAGTTGTTGCGTGCCCAAGTTCAATCCCTGGCACCACCACCCCCAAATAAATAAATAAATAAATAAATAAATAAATAGGGCTGTGATGTAGCTTAGTGGTAAAGTGCCCCTGAACCCAATTCTTAGTCCAAAAGAAAGACTCACTGAGGATGCTTGTAAATTTACAGGTCACCAGAACACTGCTGTCGAGATTTTGATTCAATAAATGCCAAATTGGAACCCAGGAATCAATTTCCCTCCCTCTCAAAGTAATTCATCTATAAGATTTTAAAAGTCCTATAGTACTGAAAGACTTATAAGGGGCGGGGGGGGGGGGGACTCTCCTCCCTCTCTCCCTATCTTATATTTCTGTTCTTTAGAGGCAGCCAGTCAGGGTTTTTGCTCTTTCCTCTGGCATGATCTTCATGTTTCTAAATCATTTGATAAACTATTGGTTATTTTCCCCCTCACATTGGGCCCGTTGAGTTCCTACAGTGGACCTATAGTTCACCCACCTTACCACTTCCCTACCTTTCCCACCCTCTTCCCCTTAACAGAGTTATATTTGTCATCTTTGGTTATTACAGGCAACGTTTGTGTATTTATATTGTTGCCACATATTGTTCACTGTAGAGCCAGATGACCTGATACAGCTGTGTTCCTCCAGTTTAGGTTGGCCTGCACATGTGTTTTTCATGTACCTACTGTTAATTTTTTTCCAAGTGTGCTAACATATTTGTCACATTCTTATCACTAACATTGTCTGCACTTGTACCACCTTGTTTGCTTATTGGAGCCCTGCCTTTTCCTCCTCCCAGATTTACTGTTCCTCTTAGGCACTTCTGCCCAAGTGTCCTAGAACTGCCCTACCCTTCTCTCACCTCCTTCCTGTGAGGGAACCAGGTCTTCCTCTCTCTGAGCTTCCTCCTTGTTTTCTTGAAGCATGTATTCCTGTCATTTCCTGACAGGTATTTGAATGACTTTGTTTTGCCCCACACACTGTTTGATGGTTCAGCAAGTTAGAGGTTTGAAATAATTTTACCTCACAGCATTGAAGGCATTGCAATACTATTTAGTGATGTTTGTAATTGCTTTAGAGGCCTGGTGATTTAAACTTGTTTTATGTGACCTTGTTCTGTTTTCTTTCTCTGTCTCTGATGTTCTGAGTTTCAGGGTGGTATGCCATGGTACAGGTCTTTCCTCATTTCTTGTGCTGTATTATTGGTGGGCCCATTCATTCATTCATTGTGTTCTTCAGTTCTGGAACATTTCCTTGGACCATTTCTCTAACTTTTCTCACATCTTTTCTTTCTTTCCTTTTCTTTTTGCGTTTTTAAAAAATAATATTCATTCATAAAAACCAAATACCAAATGTTTTCTTTGATATAAGGAGGCTGATTCATAGTGGGATAGGGAGTGGGAGCATGGGAGGAATAGACAAACTCTAGATAGGGCAAAGGGGTTGGAGGGGAAGGGAGGGGGCATGGAGTTAGAAATGATGATGGAATGTGATGATCATTATTATCCAAAGTACATGTATGAAAACACTAATTGGTGTGAATATACTTTGTATACAACCAGAGATATAAAAAATTGTGCTCTATATGTGTAATAAGAATTGTAATTTATTCCGCTGTGATTTATAAATTTAAAAAAATTTAAAAAAGAAAAAAAATAGCATGCGTTCTTGTTACACAAATACAATAGGCTCACATTGTGGGTTTTTAGATTTCCTCTGCTCTCTACATTGACTCCATTTCCTCCAGGTGATTGGGAGGCTTTCCACCTATACTTCTTTGCCCAGAACTTCCCTCAGATATCCAGATCTCTCTAAGCTCCTTCAAGTGACTTCTTAAAAATGCAGGCCCCCATTTCTGTTTCCTGCTTTGTTTTTCTCAAGAGTATTTGTCACCATTTAGCACACTAGACATCTTATTTGTCTCCCATCCCTACAATATAAAATCCACAAGGACAGGGATTTTATTTGTTTTGTTTCATTCACTGCTATAATTTCAGATCTAGAACAGTACCTGGCACTTAGTAGATGTTTTTAATGATTAAGGAATGAATTAACTCTTCCATGAATGATTTCTTCAGAGGTTTAATGATCCTAGCTGTTTGTTCTTATTGTTTGCTTTGTTTTTTTGTTAAGAGTGAAATACCATGTTGTATCTTGTTGGATGGTGAGCATTACTGTAGGGTGATTGACATGTATGGATTTTGTGCATGTGTTTGTACAGATGTATGTGTTTGCTGGTATTTGTTCAGCTGACAATGTTTTGGTTGCAAGGACAAGGAACAGGGCTTGAACCACAATTTAGTATGTGCCTTTTGGCATAATCTATATATTTTTAGTTCTTTGTTCCTATTTGACTCTGGAGCCTTTTCAGATTTTGGTTCATTTTTCTCTAAGCCTCTGGGTTTGAAGTTAGGAAAAGTACGTGGGATAGATTTATGGTTTAGCAGGGGGTAAAGAGAATTCTGCCATAAATAGAGACTCTGCCGATCCAGGTTTTCAGGTTGACATTTAAAACTTTCTGTTCGTCTGCTGAAGTCTTATCTTCTTTTCCCTCATTCCTGGTTTTATATTAAAAAAAAAAATCTGTTGTCATTTTGATGGGGATACTTGAAAACAGTAAGAGAGAAATTCTTACCAGCCAGGCTGGGCTGGTGTAGTGGCAAGTGCCTATAATCTCAGCAGTTTAGGAGGCTGAGGCAGGAGGATGGTGAGTTCAAAACTAGCCTCAGCAACTTGGCGAGACCCTGTCTCTAAATAAAATACAAAAAGGGCTGGTGATGTGGCTCAGTGGTTAAGCACCCCTGGGTTCAATGTCTGGTACCAAACAAACAAACAAAAAAATCACTAAGTTTTTATTCTAAGTGTCATGAAAGACAGCAGCACAATAATACCTATAAATCAAACAGAAGAAATGTTTCCTCTGTTCTTTTCAGAAGCTGATCTTTCAACTTTTGCTTATTTATCTTCAAGTGCCTTAAGAGTTGGCCTTGCCTTTTTAACTCTGCCCTAAGGAGCCCTTTGAGTTCTGTTGCCAGAATTTGTGATTCATTGCAGTGCTACAGATTCCATGGCAGTTCTGTCCATGGGGTGGGGCCAGAGACCAGTAGTCCTCCACTGTCTTTGTCCCAGATTCCCACTCATTCCAGTGCCTCACATTCCCCAACTACCAGAAGTGTGCTGATGCTTGCTTTGTTTTGTGGAAACAGGTACTCCTGTGCGTGCGTGCGTGCGTGCGTGCATGTGGGTGTGTGCGTGTGTATGCATGTGCACGCTGCCTGGGCCTTGTACATCCTAGGCAAGTGCTCTACGTACCTAGCAGCACATCCAGCACCAAGCACTAGCACTACTGAACTTATGTTGAATCCACAAGCTGCTTGAGAATTTTTAAGTTACTTTTACTAAAACACTAAAGTAAATGGAGGAGGAAGAATTGGGAAACAAAAGAAGACACTAAGAAAGGGAATTTAGTATGTCAGAAGATTTATGGTGTAAATCAGGGGCACTCTGTAGTGAAGTATTCTTTTGATCAATAAGAACCTGAACCTAGGATGCTCGGACTTCTTCCAAGAATTCCTTTTAAATGTGCTTCTCTCCTAATAAGCCAAAATGTTGGCAATGGTTATCTCCATGTGGGAAATGGGTTGGTTTTCATTTTGCTCTGCCTTTTATTTATTCATTTATTTACAGGGCTGAGGATTGAACCCTGGGCCTCTTATATGCTAAGCAAGCCCTCTGCTACTGAAGCACATCCCAGCCCTTTCATTTTGCTGTCAAGTAACTGGACTTTACATATTTCCTACAGTACTTAAATGGCCTTTGTTCTTTTGCAACCAGGGAGGAAAGATGCTTTCTTTTGGGGGGTACCAGGGATTGAACTCAGGGGCACTTGACCACTGAACCATATCCCGAGCCCAATTTTGTTTTTTATTTATTTAGAGACAGGGTCTCACTGAGTTGCTTAGCTCCACACCATTGCTGAGGCTGGCTTTGAACTCGTGATCCTCCTGCCTCAGCCTCCCAAGCTGCTGGGATTACAGGCATGCACCACTGCCCCTGGCAAAATACTTTTTCCAGGATGAAGTATCCATTGCACTCTGTGTACTCCCTGGAAGTCCTCCCTTGTCTTCCACTGACCTTTTGTTTTGTTCTTTTTAGATATTCATGACAGTAGGTTGTATTTTGACATATTATACATACATGGAGTATATCTTTCCATTCTTGCAGTTGTATGTGATATGGAGTTACACTGGTTTTGTATTCATATATGCACATAGAAAAGTTATGTCCAGTTCATTCTGCTGTCCTCATATTCCCATCTCCTCTCCCTTCCCTTAATTTCCCTTTGTCCAATCCAATGAACTTATATTCCTCTCTCCCCCTTTATTGTGTGTAAGCATCCACATATCAGAGAGACCATTCAGCCTTTGGATTGGGGGGATTGGCTTATTTAACTTAGCATGATAGACTTCAGTTCCATTCATTTACTGACAAGTGCCATAATTTCATTCTTCTTTATGGCTAAGTAATATTCCATTGTATATATGTACCACAGTTTCTTTATCCATTCTTCTGCTGAAGGTTACCTAGGTTGGTTCCATAGCTTAGCTATTGTAACTAGAACTGCAATAAACAATGATGATCCACTGACCTCTTTATGAAAGAAGTCTGAGCTGTTTGTGAAAGCATGTTTTAGGTTCCCCTAACTTGCCTTTCTCTCATGAATTTTTTTCCTCAATTATTGTAACTGACCATTTTGACTGATGTTTCCCACTCAACAAAGCAGTGCTTTTAGAACTATTTCTTCTAAGTTAGAAGTTGGTGCACTTTGTGACAGACAACACCTTTGTCCTTGGAGCTTTGAGATTTTTGTTTCAGATCTAACCAGTGTTTTCAACTCTCAGATCATTGACATAGCAAAGAAAATATTGAATTTTCAATTAATTTTTGTTAGAGAAAAAAATAACCTGTCGAGTATCATGCTAGGTTAAGGTTACAGATTTAGATTTTCCTAGGTTCCCTTTTATTCATTATCTTGTTCTGAAAAGATTATTGGAACTGGATCTACAGAATATGCTTAATGGTACATTCCTGAAGTACAGGACAATTTTTTTTCAAAAATCAGGAAATACTTATGTTGGTTCTTGAAACAGAAAGTAGGAAATAATTGCCCATAATCTTCTCACCCAAGGATTATTTCTACCATTCAGAGATTTGTAGCACATGATAAGGAGCAGGTTGTTGAACTGTATTTTGACCTCAAGGAACCCTAAGTATTAAAGAGCTAACTGAAACTTTAAAGTAGATAACTTGTGGACTTGAAACACAATAGAGATCTGAGCCGAGAGTCTCTTTTACACCATAAGAGTAATGGTTTAAGGAAGGGAGTGAATGGGTGAAGTAAATAATAGGGAGAGCTGTGAGGACTTTCAACTTTTAGCATATGGGCAGAGAAAAATCTTTTACTACAGAGTAGAAGAAAAGCCAGGAAAACATGAGAATAGACTTAAGTGTCCGGTGCTCCCAGGAGGCAAAGGAAGATAAATACCAACAATTTCTCCAAATTTTGCCTTAAGGTTATTCATTTCCCTAAAGCCTTCCTTGATCTGCCTACAGCACAAATGTTAGTTTAGTATCTTTGGTCCTATTAAACTTGGTTCAAACATGTCCTAAATACTTGTTTACAGTTACTTTTAAAGGTATGGCCCATGTTTTACTCATCTGTGGCTAGGCAGCATTTCCTTGGGTCTTAACAACATGGACTCTGGAGTCCAGGTCCCATGTCTACTGTATAATAGCTGAACCTTTAGCAAGCTGCTTCAGACATCTGCCCCTCAGTTGCATTATCTACAGTGTTCGGGATATGTGATGATAATAGAGTGTCTTGCAGGAGGATGAATGTGCAGTACAGAAAACACTGCCTGGCTTTTTGTAAATTCTGGGTAGTGTTTAGGGGAGGTGAGCTAAAGGCAGTAATAGTAATATTCTTAACACAATACCTGACATTTAGTAGGTATTTGAACATGAAAATTCAAAAACTTGTATCTAATGTGATTCCTTTCATTTTAAACGCTACAAACTACAGAATATAAAATGGTCAGACCATAAGAAAACTACACACTGGAAGTGGACAGAATTAAGTGCAGGTAGCTTCATTTCATAAAACACATCAGTAGACTTTCAGCAAAAGTGTTCTATGACCATAATTTCTTTTCATGTAGTTGGGAAGCAGAAACTGAAAGATAGCGATTCCTCTAGGACTGATGGTATAGCCAAATGGTAGAGCACTTGCCTAGTATGCTCGAGGGCCTAGGTTCAATCACACCAGTATTACCCCCCCCCCCCCAAGAAAAAGAAAAATTAAAAATTTCTCCACAACAGGTTAGCCTTTTTATGTGCAGGGATGAACATTAGTCTTAAGAAGGTGAGTGGTGGATGGGTGATAGATGTCAGCCTGAGAAGGTATTTATTTCGCGTGAAAGGAAATCATATCATTTTACCCATTCATCCTGGTTTATAACAGCTCAAAAAATTAGGCATATCGATTGATCTCAACTAACTATTTTTTTTTTTTTTTCTTTGCTGGGGCTCTAACCTAGGACCTCTTCTATGTCAGGCAGACACTCTACCACTGGGCTACATCCCCAGCCCTCAGTTGATCTCTTAATGTTTTAACACATGGTAGATGTACATTCATTGGATCAGCAAATATTAACATTTTCTACACTGTAAACACTGACTATTTATTTGAAACTGGGATGGGGCTGGGGATAGGATTATCAGTAAGACAGATACTGTACTTGTACTAAAATAGTTTTTTTTTTTTTTTTTCTTTTTGGTACTTGGGATTGAACCCAGGGTCATTCCACCATTGAGCTACATACATACCCAGTCCTTTTTATTTTGAGACAGGGTCTCACTAAGTTGCTGAGGCTATCCTCGAACTTGATGATACTAACTGGCTCAGCCTCCCACATTGCTGAGATTACAGATGTATATCACCTTGCCTGGTTTAAAAGAGCTTTTGTTCTTGTAGGAGAGTCCAATGACTGCAGATATGAAGAGATGCAGCTAAAGAGCTGAAGTACAGATGAGGCACTTGAGTGAAGGGAATGGAAAACCAGGAATAGTTAAACTGAAATGAGCCCTCTTGTGCTGAATCATGCCAGGTCTTGTAAACATGATGAGTAGTTCCACATTATTAAGCACAGTGAGAAACCATGGAATGAGTTTAAACCATGACTTAATCCAGTTTGTATTTTGAAATCCCTTTGCTGTTCCCTGAACTTTTCTTTTTCTCTGACTGTAAAGTACTTCAGATAGATTTGTAAAATAAAAACTAAATTTTTTAGTCCTATTGAGTCATTTGCTAGGAATTTTCCCCTTGAAACCACTCTTAAGCCAGGTACAGTGGCATGCACCTGTAATCCCAGCAATTTGGCAGGAGGATCACAAGTTTGAGACCAAATTGGGCAATTTATCAAAACCCTGTCTCAAAATAAAAAGGGCTGGAAATAGTGCTCAATAGTAGGGCACTTTGCCTAGCATGTGCAAGGCCCCAGGCTCAATTCCCGATAGTCCCCACCCCAATCCACCCTTAAAAATAAGTTTACATCTTAGATATCTGAAACTTGAATTATAGAAATAAAGCAGTTTTTATATAAAATATTAGTGCAAGTGATGGTTTTGAAATTAAAAGTCTGAAGTCCTTTTGTCTGCTGAGTCAGATTTCCTTCACTCATATAAACATTACCATAATGATAGTCTAAGTGTTGATTTACTGTGTATGCAATTTTTCCCATTTGTGCCATTGAAAATCTAAAATTGCATTTTATGGTCATGGTCCTTGCTGTATTAAAAACAGTAACAGGGTCTTTCTTTCTTTCTTCTTTTTTCTTTCTTTCTTTCTTTCTTTTTTTTTTTTTTTTTTTTTTTTGAGATAGGGTCTTACTATTTTGCCCAGGCTAGTCTTAAACTCACAGGTTTAAGTGATCTTCCTGCCTCAACCTCCCAAGTAGCTGGTCCTGCAGGTGCACACTACCGTTCCTGGTTAGCAGAGTGTTTCTTTTAATTGAAATCCTTTCTCTGTTTCATAAGAAGTTTCTTTCAAAGAAGAGATTCATGTCTTTAAGGAGCTTACGTTCTAGTCAGAGAAGGCAAATGTCAAATTATAAGCATAATTAGTATAGTTATTGTAATATTAATAATAAAATTGGAAGCTGGGCGTGGTGATGCATGACTGTAAGCCTGTCATCTCTGGGAGGCTGAAGCAGGAGGATCACAAGTTCAGTCAGCCTCAGCAACTTAGCAAGGCTGCGAACAATGTAGGGAAATACTGTCTCAAAATAAAAAAAGGCAGGGAATGTGGCTCAGTGGTTAAGCATCCCTGGGTTCTTATGGTATGGTGGAGGTGGTATATGGTATAGTGGGGGTGGCATATGCTATGAAAAATGAGTTAACATGGGGGCAGGAGAATATGTGCAATCCATTATACATTGTAAATAGGATGTTAGGGTAGCATCAAATCAATGGGTGTGACTTGAGGAAAAGCTTGGAAACCTGGGCACATAAGTGAGGGACAACATTCTAGACAGAAGAAACAGGCAATACAAAGAAAGGCTTCCAGGACAGAGAATATCGGGCCTGTAGAGGAGCTGGAGGGAGACTTTTAGGAATGAGTTTCTTCTGAGTCAGTTTTTAAAAATTCATATATGCCAAAACCTGAATAATTAGGCAGAGAACAGATTCTGTGAATGTTCTGCAAATGGTAATAAATAAACACACACACACACACACGTTCTTAACTTGAATTAGGTAATTACAAAGTAATACAAAGTTTCTTAAATTCAGTTAATAGGTCAGCTGAACAAACAGATCTCCTTTTCTGTGAATAAAAGACTAAAGTTGGATCACATTCTTATGGACATAGCACTTAGTAAAGACTAAAGATTTTATCATCACAATTTTTAGCTTGTCATCTTAGAAGCCAGCAGACTTTGGGTTCTTTTTCTTTTTGTTTTTTGTTTTTTAATTTTTTTTATTCTAATTTGTTATATATGACAGCAGAATGCATTACAATTCATATGACACATATAGAGCACAGTTTATCTCTGGTTGTGTACGAAGTATATTCACACCATTTGTGTCCTTATGCATGTACTTAGGGTAATGATATCCATCTCATTCCATCATCATTTCTAACCCCATGCCCCTTCTCTTCCCCTCCCACATCTTTGCCCTATCTAGAGTTCGTCTAATTCTCCCATGCTTCCCCTCCCAACCCCACTATGAATCAGCCTCCTTATATCAGAGAAAACATTCAGCATTTGGTTTTGGGGGATTGGCTAACTTCACTTAGCATTATATTCTTCAGCTCCATCCATTGCCTGCAAATGCCATGATTTTATTCTCTTTTAATGCTAAGTAATATTCCATTGTGTGTATATATATATACACATTTTCTTTATCTGTTCATCGACTGAAGGACATCTAGGTTAGTTCCATAGTCCCACCAGCAGTGTATGAGTGTACCTTTTTCCCCGCATCCTCGTCAACATTTATTTTTTGTATTCTTAATAGCTGCCATTCTGACTGGAGTGAGATGATATCTTAGAGTAGTTTTGATTTGCGTTTTTATGTTTGTTGATTGATCGTATATCCTCTTCTGAGAGGTGTCTATTCAGGTCCTTGGCCCATTTGTTGATTGGGTTATTTGTGCTTAGCTTTTTGAGTTCTTTATATACCATAGAGATTAGTGCTGTATCTGATGTGCGAGTGGTAAAAATTTGCTCCCGATCTATAGGCTCTCTGTTCACTTCACTTATTGTTTCTTTTGCTGAGAAGAAGCGTTAGCAAGAAGAGTGAAGCAGGTGGCATCACTATAACAGACCTTAAACTGTACTACAGAGCAATAGGAACAAAAACAGCATGGTATTAGCACCAAAATAGACTGGTAGACCAATGGTACAGAATAGAGGACACAGAATCTAACTCACATAATTACAGCTATCTTATATTAGACAAAGGTGCCAAAAACATACATTGGAGAAAAGATAGCCTCTTCAACAAATGGTGCTGGGAAAATTGGAAATTTGTATACAGCAAAATTAAATTAAATTAATCTCTCACCATGCACAAAACTCAAAGTGGTTCAAGGACCTAGGAATTAAACCAGAGACACTGTGCCTATTAGAAGAAAAAATAGTCCCAAATCTCTATCATGTGGGTTTAGGCCCCAGCTTCCTTAATAAGACCCCTATAGCGCAAGAATTAAAGTCAAGAATCAATAAATGGGATGGATTCAAATTAAAAAAGACTTTGTTTTACAGGAAAGGATAGCAGAGGTATCAAGTCACTTGCATCTAGAGAGGAAGAGATAGGATGAAGATTGGGTTCAGTTTTAAGAGCAGGTGTTATCACATCTCGTTTTCTTTCTATACCAGCAGCACCAAATCCTTTTAAAAATATTTGGTGATTCACATCTTCTGTTCTTTGAGTCAGTGAAATTTTATATGTGTTCCTTAAGGTTCTAGTTTTAAATTGGGCACACTACTTTCATAAAATTCTAATCAATGGCCAATATAGTAGAATATTACTAAAGTTGTGTGCATATCAAGTGTATCCTATGGGTACAGCTATTCAGCATCATCTTTATTTCATATGTACAATACTCTTCATAAAGAACAGAACCATGCGCTATTATATGCATGTATGAATATGTCAGAATGAACCCCACTATTATATATAACTGTTAAGCACTAATACAAATATTAAAGTACATATTATTTTTTAAAAAACTACACTCATGGCACATTCCTATAATCCTAGCTACTCAAGACATCAGGCAAGAGGATCACAAGTTCGAGGCCAGCTTTGGCAACTTAGCAAGACCATGTCTCAAAATAAAATTTTTTAAAAGAGCCGGGGATTTGGCTCAATGGTAGAGTGCTTGCTTAGTGTGTGCAACGCCCTGGGTTCAATTCCCAGGACTGGTGAAAACTGTGCTCAGTTTATCTAGTGAGATCACTAGCACTATTCCAGCCATACTTGCCCACAGCTTTTTTTTTTTTTTTCTTTTTTTTCCACGTTCTGAATTTTTGTTCTCTAACCACAATATCCTTTTGTACTTTTAAAAACTTGTAGTTGATTCCTTTCCCAGTTTGTCATGATGGTTACATATTAGAGTGGTTTTATATTGGAATCCATTCCATGGGTTGTCATTCATAGTTCTGACTGTTTTCTATGAGATTGAACCGGAGATAAGATTACCAAAGAAGATATTCAGAAGCATGGTCTTTGACTTTCTGAAGCAAAATGTGGTAAAAAAAAGAAAATGGTCCAAGTTCATATAACTGCCAAATGGAAGGGCCCTTGAGAAACTTAGCAGGTCTTTTCTCTCCTTGAGGCAGAACTGCATAGAAATCTCCCCCAAATCTAGTAGTTTATCCTCCTTTTCTTTAAAAGGAAATGTGACAACCCCTTTTGGGCCTCCAGTTCTGTTGCCATTCTAAGTAGGAAGGTCAGAAGCCTAGCATTTAGTAAACTTTAATAGCTTAAAGCTGTTACATAACAAAATTAAAAGAGAATAATTGTATTTAAAACAAGCTTATTCTTAAATCCCTCTTTATTGGGTTTTTGATAACTGCTTTAATTGTAATTAGGAGCCTATGATGGATATCTGATTTTTTTTAATCCATTATTATTTTTTTTAAATAGTGTGTTGGATAGAAACTCTAAAGTAATCTTATAATGATTGGACTTGATGGACTTGATTTAGTGGGTGTGTGTGTGTGTGTGTATATATATATATATATATATATATATATATATATATATATATATATAGTAGAACATTTTATTTTCCTTTTAGTTAGTTCTAACAATAATGTAAAAACAGATATACTTTCTATATTTGTTTTTCTTCTGTCTTTGGTTTTGCTGTTAATGGGTTCCGATCCATACCCACAATGTGAGGACTTTCAAGATGTTTCACCTTGTGCTGCCAGTGAATTTACTTAATCACTACAGACATTGACCTATTCTTGGAAGTTTTCATTCATAAAGTTAACTAAGCTTTATTTTTTTATTATTTAAAATATTTTTGGTTTAAAATTTTTAAAACAATTTTTAAAAATTTCAGTTCTAGTTTAGTCAGAATCCTCAAGGAAGTGAAATGTATGAAAATTAGGTTGGTATGTACTTGACATTTTGATATTTACGACAGAAAAAGTCTTTCCATCGTAAAGACTGGTCAAATTTCAGTCGGACATAATTACCCTATGTGCATATGTGATTACACAACCATTGTAACTCTATTATCAGGTACAACCAGAAAAATAAGAAGTTGTACTACATTTATGTATGATGTGTCAAAAATGCATTCTACTGTCATGTGTAACTAATTAGAACAAATAAAAAAAAAAGACTGGTCAAATTTCAACTCATAAAAGATATCCTCTATAATGAGCATCTTCTCATCTTCTGGGATTCTTCAGACTTAAAAGGACCAGCATTTGTAGGCAGCATTTTGTGTTTATTCTGCCAGCATGAAAAGTAACCTGTCAAGGTTATCAACATACATAACTCACATTATTTTAAAGGAATTTAATTTTTCTTCTTTTTTTTTTTTTTTGGTACAGGGGATCAAACTCAGGGCCTCGAGGAATTTAATTTTTAAGGATTCACTGAACATAAAATCTTGCCCTTAAAGATTTATGTATTTCATTTTTAATGAACAACTTGTTATTTGTGGTGGAATTGTTTGTAAGGTCATACTGCTTGGTACATGGAACACATTTTGATTGAATTAAATACTCTCAAAGTCCTTCTTTAGCAACGTGTGTCATTGTTCGCAGGCTATATCTTCTCAGAAGTTTCACGGGAGGGAAAGCAGTGACAAAGAAAGAAGTTGTCATTTTTGCACGGTAAAATCGTCATTTCTGATCACCAACTTCTAATTCAAAAGTTCCATATTCCTTCCTAAAGTAGTTTTGCTTCTTATATGTGATGTGTTAATTTGGCTTGTAATTGAAAATAATCAATATAAACATTATCTGAGCTCAGGAGCCTGAAATGCTAGTGTGACTTATTGGATATTGGGTTAAATGACTTACTAGAATTTGAGTTTCAGTCCTTTTTGATTTTGTTCTGTTTTTTTTTCTTTTTCGGGGGGTGGGGGGCAAGGAGGTGATTACTGGTGATTGAAGTAAGGGGCCCTCTACCAGTGAATTATATCTCCAGTCTTTTTTATTTTATTTTTGAGACAGGGGCTTCCTAGGTTGCTGAGGCTGGCCTTGAACTTGTGATCCTCCTGCCTAAGCCTCTCTAGTTGCTAGGATTACAAGTGTGTGCCAATGTGCTGAGATTGGGTCTCGGTCCTTAACTTGAAGCCTTCACAAATCCTACTTCTGGTGAGGCTCTTCTCACATTGTTCATGTGTGGATTATTATTTGCTGGTAACAAATTATTTATTTGCTGGTAAAAAAAAAAAAAAAGCTAGCATTTTATCAGTTACTATGATAAAGAAATTTTTAAAGAAATGAGTCTGAATCAGATCTTATCTATAGAAAGTCAAGGGTGTCAGGCACACTTAAAATAAAAGTAAGAGCTAACAAATTAGCCATGGGTAGAAGAAATTTCAAGCTCAGAAGGATCAGGGTACTTAGCTCAGTATTTCAGCATACTCAGAGGAATCAAATCTCTGCACAGCTAGACATAATTTCTATCTCTGTGCCTTGGAAGAAGGAAAGGGTAAGTTTGCTTTTATACACTGATAGGAAAAGCTACAGTCTATATTATGAACTGAATTTATCAACTACCCAAGCAAAATGATTTATTCAGTTTGTTCATTGTCAACAACTTGAGTCTTCTTTTGTAGTACCTTACTCTCAACATCTTTTTCTTCTTCCCTTCCCCCACAGCTGCTAAAAGCCAGATGTGTTAGAATTAGTTCAAAAGCCACAATTAGAGGGGTTGGGTTTCCTCTCAGGTCATAAGATGACTATCTTTTTTCTTTACAGAAATGAAGTCTGTGTTCATTCTAGAAAAATAAGCCATTCTTTTTCCTTCACTTTTAACTAAAGGAAGGAAATCTTGCTTTTTTTTTTTTTTTTTTAGTTGTCATAGACCTTTGTTTCAGGTTTGGAACATTTTGGATTGGTGATTTTCAGGTTAGGGATGCTTGACCACATAGTACCTAATAAGGTTATGTGGATTGAATGAATTAGTATTTATAAATAGTGTATGGCACATGGTAAATACTATAAGAGTTAAGTAAAACTGGTTTAGTAACTGAATTGAGCATTGAGTTCTGACAGGGTACTGGGGATTGGATCCAGGGTTACTCTACCACTTAGCTAATATCTCCAAGCTCCTTTTTAAAATTTTATTTTATTATGATTATGATTATTTTTAATTTTTGAGACAGGGTCTTGCTAAATTGCCAAGGCTGGCTTTGAACTTGGATCCTCCTACCTCAGCCTTCTCTCTCTCTCTCTCTATATATATATATACATATATATATAGATAGAGAGAGAGTATATATAATGCATAATTATAAAACACATACATTATGTGTTTATTTTATAATAAAATATAACTAAAATAATATTAATTAACATTTATTTCCTTTTCTTTTTTTCTTTTTATTGACTTTATTTTTCTAAATACATGACAGCAGAATGTACTACAATTCTTATTACACATATCATATCTTTGTATAAAGTATATTCACTCCAATTCATGCCTTTATACGTGTACTTTGTATATTTTTTGCATTACAATTCTCATTATACATATATACCACAATTTTTCATATCTCTGTTTGTTTATAAAGTAGGTTGACACCCAATTCATGTCTTCATACATGTACTTTGGATAATGATGTCCATCACATTCCACCATCCTTGGTAATCCCCTGCCTCCTTCTTTTCCCTCCCTCCCCTCTTCCCTATCTAGAATTCATCTATTCATCCCATGTTCCCCCTCCCTACCCCACTATGAGTCCTCCTTATATCAGAGAAAACATTCGGCATTTTATTTTTGGGGATTGGCTAACTTCATTTAGCATTATCTTCTCCAGCGCCATGCATTTACCTGCAAATGCCATGATTTTATTCTCTTATTGCTGAGTAAAATTCCATTGGGTATATATGCCATAATTTTTTTTTTTTATCCTTTCATCCACTGAAGGGCATCTAGGTTGGCTCCACAGTTTAGCTATTGTGAATTGTGCTGATATAAACATTGATGTGGCTGTGTGTCTGTTAAGTCCTTTGGATATAGTCCGAGGAGAGGGATAGCTGGGTCAAATGGTGGTTCCATTCTCAAATTTCCAAGGAATCTCCATACTGCTTTCCATATTGGCTGCACCAATTTGCAGCCCCACCAGCAATGTATGAGTGTACTTTTTTTTCCCCACATCCTCGCCAACACTTATTGTTGTTTGTCTTCATAATAGTTGTCATTCTGACTGGAGTGAGATGATATCATAGTTTTGATTTACATTTCTCTGATTGCTAGAAATGATGAGCATTTTTTCATATATTTGTTGATTGATTGTATATTCTCTTCTGAGAAGTGTCTGTTCAGGTCCTTGGCCTATTTGTTGATTGGGTTATTTGTTTTATTCTTGCTTAGCTTTTTGAGTTCTTTATATATCCTAGAGATTAGTGCTCTATCTGATGTATGATGGGTAAAGATTTGTCCCAAGATGTAGGCTCTCTGTTTACTTCACAGATTGTTTCTTTTGCTGAGAAAAAACTTTTTAGTTTGATTCCATCCCATTTATTGATTCTTGGTTTTAATTCTTAAACGCTATAGGAGTCTTATTAAGGAAGTTGGGGCCTAATCCCACATGATGAAGATTAGGGCCTACTTTTTCTTGTATTAGACGCAAAGTCTCTGGTTTAATTCCTAGGTCCTTGATCCATTTTGAGTTAAGTTTTTTGCATGGTGAGAGATATGGGGTTAATTTCATTTTGTTGCATATGGATTTCCAGGTTTCCCAGCACCATTTGTTGAAAATGCTATTTTTTCTTCAATGCATGTTTTTGGCACCTTTGTCTAATATAAGATAATTGTAATTTTGTGGGTTAGTTTCTGTGTCCTCTATTCTGTAACATTGGTCTACCAGTCTGTTATGGTGCCAATACCATGTGGTTTTTGTTACTATTGCTCTGTAGTATAGTTTAAGGTCTGTTACAGCAATGCCACCTGCTTCACTCTTCTTGCTAAGGATTACTTAGCTATTCTGGATGTCTTATTTTTCCAGATGAATTTCATAATTGCTTTTTCTATTTCTATGAGGAATGCCTTTGGGATTTTGATCGGAATTGCATTAAATCTGTATAGTGCTTTTGGTAGTATGGTCATTTTGATAATATTAATTCTGCTTATCCAAGAGCAAGGTAGATCTTTCCATCTTCTAAGGTCTTCTTTGATTTCTCTCTTTAGGGTTCTATAGTTTTCATTGTTTAGATCTTTCACCTCTTTCGTTAAGTTGATTCCCAAATATCTTTTTTTTTTTTTTTTTGAGGTTATTGTAAATGGGGTAGTTTTCCTCATTTCCTTCTCAGAGACTTTGTCACTGATACACAGAAATGCCTTTGATTTATGGGTGTTGATTTTATATCCTGCTACTTGCTGAATTCATTTACTAGTTCTAGAAGTTTTTTTTTTTTTTTTAAGAGAGAAGAGAGAGAAATTTTTAATTTATTTTTCAGTTTTCGGTGGACACAACATCTGTATTTTATTTTATGTGGTGCTGAGGATCAAACCCAGTGCCCCGTGCATGCCAGGCGAGCGCGTTACCGCTTGATCCACATCCCCAGCCCAAGTTCTAGAAGTTTTCTGGTGGAGTTTTTTGGGTCTTCTAGGTATAGAGTCATCGTCAACAAATAGTGCTAATTTAAGTTCTTCTTTTCCTGTACATATCCCTTTGATTTCTTCCATCTCTCTAATTGCTCTGGCCAGTGTTTCAAGTACTGTGTTGAATAGAAGTTTTTAGAGGGAACACCTTCAATTTTTCTCCATTTAGAATGATATTGGCCTGAGACTTAGCATAGATAGCCTTTACGATATTGAGATATGTTCCTGTTATCCCTAGTTTTTCTAGTGTTTTGAACATAAAGGGGTGCTATATTTTGTCAGATGCTTTTTCTGCGTATATTGAGATGATTATATGATTCTTATCTTTAAGTCTATTGATGTGATGAATTACATTTATTGATTTCCATATGTTGAACCAACCTTGCATCCCTAGAATGAATCCCACTTGATCGTGATGCGCAATCTTTTTAATATGTTTTTGTATTCGATTTGCCAGGATTTTATTGAGAATTTTTTCATCTATGTTCATTAGAGATATTGGTCTGAAGTTTTCTTTCTTTGATGTGTCTTTTCCTGGTTTTGGGATCAGGGTGATATTGGCCTCATAGAATGAGTTTGGAATTACTGCCTCTTTTTTATTTCCTGAAATAAATTGAAGAGTATTGGTATTAGTTCTTCTTTAAAGGTCTTGCAGAACTCGGCTGTGTATCCATCTGGTCCTGGGCGTCTGTTTCCTCACTTGATATTGTCTGTTTAAATTGTGTATATCTTCCTGACTCAATCTGGGCAAATCATATGACTTAAGAAATTTGTTGATGCCTTCAATGTCTTCTATCTTATTGGAGTATAAGATTTCAAAATAATTTCTAATTATCCTTTGTGTTTCTGAAATGTCTGTTGTGATATTACCTTTTTCATCATATATGCTGGTAATTTGAGTTCTCAGATGTTAGCATGGCTAAGGGTCTGTCAGTTTTATTTTTTTTTTTTCAAAGAACCAACTTTTAGTTTTGTCATTTTTTCAGTTGTTTCTTTTGTTTCGATTTCATTGATTTCAGCTCTAATTTTAATTATTCTTGCCTTCTACAGCTTTTGCTGCTGGTTTGTTCTTCTTTTTTCTAGGGCTTTGAGATGTAGTGTAAGGTCATTTATTTGTTGACTTTTTCTTCTTTTAAAGAATGAACTCCATGCAATGAATTTTCCTCATAGTACTGTATTCATAGTGTCCCAGAGATTTTGATATGTTGTGTCCATGTTCTCATTTACCTCTAGGAATTTTTTAATCTCCACCCATTGTTCATTTAGTAGTATATTGTTTAGTCTCCAGGTGATGGAGAAATTTTTATTTTTTATTTTGTCATTGATTTCCAGTTTCATTTCATTATGATCTGATAAAATGCGTGGTAATATCTCTACTTTTTTGTATTTGCTAAGAGTTGCTTTGTGGCATAGTATATGGTCTATTTTAGAGAAGGATACATGTGCTGCTGAGAAGAAAGTGTATCCACTTGATGCAGGTTGAAATATTCTATATATGCCAGTTAAGTCTAAGTTATTGATTGTGTTATTGAGTTCTATAGTTTCTTTATTCAACTTTTGTTTGGAAGATCTATCCAGTGGTGAGAGACTACCTCAGCCTTCTGAGTTGCTGGGATTGTAGGTATTGTGCCACTACGCCCTGCTTAGCATTGAATTCTGAAACTGTGTATCTTCAAAACTTAAATCAACTTCCTTTTACATTTTATGCTTTTCAGTACATGATGTTTTACTTGGTTCTGATTTGTTTAGATGAGAGTTTTATAGAACCATATTTATGGAAAAAGCATAAGCAATTATGCTTTTCCTTGTATCTTCTAAATAGTATCCCAAACTCATGAGTTGTCCTTGATATGGAAGAAGTAACCACTTTTCTATCACAAGTTCTTCATCTAGAAAATTACAATAGGAAATAACCACATACATGAAAGGATTGGTGAGTTGGTGCACACTTGTAATCCCAACAAGTCAGGAAGCTTAGGCAGGACGATCACAAGTTCAAGGTCAACCTCAGCAATTTAGCATATCCCTAAGCAACTTAGTGAGACCCTGTCTCAAAATGGAAAATAAAAAAGGGCTGAGGATGTTGCTTGGTGGTTAAGTGCTCCTAGGTTCAATCCCTAATACTCAAAAAACCAAAAACAAAACAGGATGAGTATTACCACATTGGGAAGCTGTTAATACTATAGTAAATGATACACTTGAAGGAAAAATGACATGATGGTGTACCTAATATATACCCAATGTATATTAAAATAGTTGCATTCTAGAAAAGTTAAATTTGTGTTTTATTTAGATGTTTCCTATTTAAAGAATACCCTGAAGATTCTGGTTCATTGGTTTTAGTCTTTGTTCAGGAAATGTCCTTTAAAAAGTAAGACTTCTTTTTTAGAATCTACAGTATCCTTTTAAAAAGCAAGTATACCAAATGGTTGAGTTAAGGCTAGGTTTACTGATTTCAGTAATCTGTCATCTCCTGAGTCCCAGCTTTCTCGCCAGCCAGAATCAAAGGTTTGAATGGAAGGTGATCTGCTTCCTAACTCTTGTGATTTTTATGATTTTTATTTTCCTGATGATTTAGATATTAAAGAAGAATTTCCTTATGTGGGATAGAATATGGGGTAAAGAACCAAGCCTTCTGTTTACCAGAAGAATTGGTTCAGTAAACTTAAAGTTTTAATGAAGAAAAAAGCTTTCTAATGAAATAGTAAGTTCCAGTAATTATTAGTAGTTTTGTTCTTTCTAAATTTTGACAATGGAATGTAATAAAATACCCAAAATTCTGGTTGTATGCCTTGTCTTCTATATTGGGAATGTGCGTTTAAAATGTTATTGCCATTTTTAAAATTCCTTAGATTTAGTAAGTTTGCTAAAGTTTTGAATAGTAAAACTGTTCTTTGTAGTTCTCATGCTAATCCATTTAATCCTTTTACTTTTTCTAGTTTTTCCAGTACCTGAACATATTGGCCATTTTTCATCTTTGTTACCTTTATATTACCTTTACCGTTTATCACAATGGCTGATTTCAAAGTCCCCTACATGAGAATACTAGGGAATGTCCTCTGCCTTTGAGCACGCAGTTGTTCAGTAGGTGACCAAGAATCTCTAATAGTCAGCAAATTAGTATTGGTTGTTCGATCTTGACTCAAGTGATTTCTTCAGCTGAGAGTAAATGGATAATTGGGAACTTATCCATGGGTGTTTTTATCTTCTAAGTATTCCCCAAGCTGGTCTTATGTGGAAGGCTATCAGGTATTTCTTAAGCCCCACAAAATGAAGGCCAATAATTAACATGAATTGGGACATTGTGAGGTTTGTTTTGTTTTGTTTTGTTTTTTTTGATGGCAGGTTGCATGGGAGGCCTTCAGGAATAGAAGAAATAAGATGACAGTGTAGGGCACCAAGGTCCTATAATTTCAAGGTGACTTCATTTAGACAAATTAATTCCTTAACTTTGGAATGCTTTGGATTTTCATTAGTAGGGGGCACCCAAAAAACCTATAAAGTGTATATAGTTTATTAAAACTATTGAATCTATGTGCTATTTTAAATAGCGTTGTTTACAGTTCTAATTTTGGTATGTGGTATTTAATTTTTTTAGAAACTGGATGGCTTCTACAGGGAGCCAGGCCTCTGATATAGACGAGCTTTTTGGATTCTTCAATGATGGCGCACCCCCCACGAAAAAGCCCAGGTAAACAAGAGAAGGGAATCAGAGGAACAGAGTGAATTAACCATTAGTGGGAGGTAAAGAAAAATCATAAACTTATCTGTATTCCAGTTGTTTTCACTAATCAGTATTGACTTTTTATGTGCATTGACAGTATTTTAGTTTTTTCCAATTATGGAAGGTAATGATTCCGTTTGCTCTCTTGATTTCTTCCCCACATTGCTGTCCCACATGCATCCTCTTTATTCTCCCAGAGCGCTTATATTAACAGTGTTTGTTTCAACCATTTTTTAATATTTACATTATTATGTCTGTATAAATAGTATTCATAGCTGCGCCTACTAATGTGTTACAGTATTTCCTTTCTTGCCTGTTTGTTTTCCTCTGTGTTGTTAAAGATTGCCTCATTTTGTTTGTTTGCTCTGTTTTCTGGGTATCTTTCAGTCTATCCTCAGACATTATAACAAAAGAGTAAATATCCTAGACCTGCTAAAAGACATCAGTAGGGCTGGGATTGTGGCTCAGCGGTAGAGCACTCGACTAGCATGGGCGGGACCCATGTTCGATCCTCAGCACCACATAAAAATAAAAGCATTGTGTTGTGTCCTTCTACACCTAAAAAATTTAAAAAAGTTTAAAAAAAAGACATCAAATAACTTGCTAGTTGAATTTATTTTCAGGGATTCCTCCCTCTAGAATCTATTCCACTCTGGAAAGTTGTTTTCCTGCTGTGTGCTGATATTGGCCATTTCTGTTTCTCATCATTCCAAGCATTTTACATCTCTCCTATATTGGATCTTGTTTCCTATATCTCATATCTTGTTTTTTGATATACTCCTTCATTTAGTTGAAGCATACCCTTGTGTAGCTTTTGTAGTAAGGATTCATAGGAGGCAATTTCTTGGAGGCATTAAATGTCTTTATCATATGTTTATATTTATTTGATGGTATGAGAATACAGGCAGTATGACAGGTAAAAGAGTTTTTAAAAAATATTTTTTAGTTATACATGGACACAATATCTTTATTTTGTTTATTTATTTTCATGTAGTGCTGAGGATTGAACCCAGTGCCTCACAGGTGCGAGGCAAGTGCTCTGCCACTGAGCCACAATTCGAGAGTTTTTTCGTAGAGTTTTGAAAGTATCACTCATTCTCTGCTAATGTCTAAATATTCCTGCCAAAATAATCACTCTTTTCTAAAGAGTTCCCAGTTCTTTGTGTTACGTGACTTCTTTTTTATTCGCTCATTAGAAGCTTATAAAAATTATAATCTCAGCAACCTCAAATTTCACATGATATATCTTTATATAAGTCTAGACCTTGGGAGGATCTTTTGAGCTATAAGTAACTTCAGTTTAAAGAAATTGTCTTATGATACTTACTTGATACTTTCCATAATTTTTCCTCTGTAGAGCTCTTATTATTCAGATATCGGACCTCCTGGATTGAGTCTTCGAGTTCTCTTATATTTTTCTTGATTCCCGCCCCCCCCAGTACTAAAGATTGAGCCCAGGGCCTAATACATGATGCTAGGCCACTGAGTTCTAATTGGAACTTGTTTTTCCAAATTTTTTGGTCAGTGGGGTTTGATGTGTATCAAAAATTCCTTCTTCGGGACTGGGGTTGTGGCTCAGTGGTAACACACTTACCTAGCATGCGTGAGGCACTGGGTTCGATTCTCAGCACCACATACAAATAAATAAAATAAAGGTCCATCAACAACTAAAAAATATTTTTTTAAAAAAAATTCCTTCTTCAAGGTAACTTATATTTTTGGTGTTTGTTGGGGTTTTTTTTGTTGTTGTTGTTTTTGGTACCAGAGATTGGACCCAGTGTCACTGAATCAGAGTCACATCCCCAGCTCTTGTTTTTTTATTTTTTTTACTTTGAGACAGAGTCTCACCTTGCTAAGTTTCTGAGGCTGACTTTGAACTTGCAGTCCTTATGCCTCAGCCTCCCAAATGTGCCCCCCTATCCAGCCCAGTGGTAACATCTGTTAACAATAGGGAGGATCTTACAATCAAGATTCTTGAGAAATATAGCTTTACATATAACAGGTTGCTTGCCAAAGAATGTAACATCTTGTTGACTTGAACTAGGTCAGGGCCAGAATTGCCTTAGGTTAATTTCTTTTTAGAAGAAAGTTTGGTGAAAATCAAAGGGAGATCAGTAGAAGAAAGGGATCAAGGGGTGAGAGGGAAGGAGCTGGGGAGTGAGAGTGGCCAAATTATTGTTATATTGTATGCATGTACAAATATGTAATAATAAACCAGGTCATTATGTATAACTATAATGTACCAATAAAAAAAAAGTGAAAAAAGCAAGCAAGCAAACATGGGGTATGGGCAGCACAGCAGGCCTCTTCTATAGAATTATTTTCTTAACTTCATCCTACTGCTCATGTCTATCTGCTAGCCATCAAAAGTGCTGCTGCTTCTCCCCAGTCCCCAGTTAGTTACTATTTTCTGTTCTTGTGAATCCTTCTCTAAGTTTTCTCTACATGTGTATATGGACTTGTATGTAATTCTCTCTCTCTAGTATCTATTATCAGGCTTTTCTAGTAGAAAAAAAAACTTTTTTTGAGATCAGAGATTTTGTTTTGTCCATAAGTACATCACTAATACCTATCATATTGTCTGGTATTTACAAGTTTTTCCCAATTGTTGAATGACTGAATGCCGGAGTTAGGGGTAGGGAAAAAACTTTGAGAGGTTGTTTCCCCTAAACCACATTTCCCAGACTTTTAAAGTACTTTTCTTTCTTGGGTTTTATTAAAATGCTGATCCTATTTCTATTCATTTTACTGTTCGGTAAAAAATGGTTGGGAAAGGCAGTCTCTAGAATGAAAGGGGAATGAGGAACAGAAACAAAAACTTGTACCCATGCTATCTCACATGTGCTTTGGAACAGAAATGTGTGCTTCTCGTGGTAAGAAAGGAATGTTTTGCATTTTTTGTCATATCCTTTTATTTTTCTTTCCCTTTCCCTCCTGACCCTTTTTTTTTTTCTTTCTTTTTTTGCCTAAGGATATCTAAACAAAACTGAGGTCAAATTTGTCCTCATACTTGGCTATCTAGCTCATGCTCAGTTTACAAAATTTATAATTCAGTTTTTTATTGGTTTTCATCTCCTGTTTTAACATTTCTCAATGATAGGAATTTAATTTGTATCGGTTATCTTTTCTCTCTAGAATATAAATCAAAGATGTTCTTCTGAAATGTAATACTAGTTTAAAATATAATTTAATTGGCAGAACACAAGTGAGTTGTAATACATTTGGACTTTTTCCTAATATTAGTGGATCTTCTCAGTTGAAAGAATTATGAAGGAGAAAATTCATTTTTAAGATTTTTTTTTTTTTAGGATTACTGAAACAGGTTTATTTTTCTTAAGCACTTTATTTTTCAGTAGGCACTGGCACAGTATTCTGGTGTTTTATTTAAGTGTCAGAAATGTATTTGGCATCTTTGCAACTATAAAACTCAGAGCTGAAAACTTGTTATATAGTGATAACTGACTATAGCTTTAGTAGTCAGATAGTCTTTCCTGTGCTTCATATCTATTGCAGATACCAGTCCTCTTGTATATTTTGCTATTTCAGGAAGCTGCTTCCAAGCTTAAAAACTAAGAAACCTCGGGAACTTGTGCTGGTGATTGGAACTGGCATAAGTGCTGCAGTTGCTCCTCAGGTTCCAGCCTTAAAATCCTGGAAGGGGTTAATTCAGGCCTTATTGGATGCTGCCATTGATTTTGATCTTCTAGAAGATGAGGAGAGCAAAAAGTTTCAGAAATGTCTCCATGAAGACAAGAACCTTGTCCATGTTGCCCACGACCTTATTCAGAAACTCTCTCCTGTGAGTATCCTCCTATATATCATGGCATTTAAAATTTCCTCAAACCATGACCAGCATGCTGGCTGTAATAGGGGCATTCATTTTATAACTTGTAGATTTGCATAACATTTGGCTCTTGTGTAAAATGTCTATTTATGGACCGTATTCAGGTTAGTTGTCTTGATCCCATTTTATTCTCTGCTTGTGTGTGGGTATGTGATATAGAGACCTTCATTTACCAAAATGAAGTTACTGTCCCAATATCACTGTATTTTGAATTTACTTTTTCTATTCTCACTATTATAAATTTGTATTCTCCGGCATCCATGCCTTTTAGGGAACATGAGAAAAATTGGAGATAATTCTTAGCATTTTTATGGATGAAACAAAATCAATTCTTAATGTTCATTTTAGAGACAGAAACTCAAAATATTTATAAGGATTTTTATTTTGTTTTATCAAAACCAAGTTGGATAAAGGGCCTCATTGACTTGCTTTGCCTTAATTTTTTTTTTTTTAAATCAGGACTCGAGCTGGGGCTGTAGGTCAGTGGTAGAGCACTTGTGAGTCACCGGGTTCGATCCTCAGCACCACATAAAAATTAATAAAGATATTTTTAAAAAATCAGGACTCAATATTTCAGACCATGTTCTAAATTTATTTTTCTTTTTGCTACTGGGGATCAGACTCAGGACCTCACTGATGCTAGGCAAGCACTCTACCACAAAGCTGCATCTCCATCCATAGAGTTATAAATTTTAATAAGTCAAATGCACCTTTTAAAAAACATAACTCCTACTTATTAAAAAGTCAGCTATCAGTGATGATTTCCATTTTTACCCCCAAAGAAGTATCCTTAAGAATTAAAAAGATAAGCATTTAAAAATAAATTCCTATTGGTTCATTATAGAACTTTAGGGCTTTTCACTTCCTGTTTTCATTTCCTTGGCCTTAATTGGGAAAAGTTGTTACTTACTTAGAACCATGGAAAGAATTAATGGGGTTTAAAGGGTTCATGGGATCTTCTTTTCACACAACATGCAAATCTAATTCAAACGGATCACATAGCTGTGCGGTGGTGGTGCACATTTGTAGTTCCAGTGACTTAGGAGACTGAGGTAGGAAGATCACAAGTTTGAAGCCATCCTGGGCAACTTAGTGAGACCCTTTCTCCAAATAAAACATTTTAAAAAGGGCTGGGGATATAGCTCAGCCCTTGGGTTTAATTCCCAGTATTTCCTCACAACATCATCAACAACAAAAAATATCATGGAAATAAATGTCAGAAAAAAAAGTATTAAGTTCGTAGAAGAAAATATAACTTCATGGGCTGGGGTTGTGGCTCAGTGGTAGAGCACTCAGGCCCTGGGTTTGATCCTTAGCACCACATAAAGATAAATAAATAAACGTATTGTGTCCATCTACAACTAAAAAATATATATTAAAAAAAAGAAAATATGACTTAATGACTTTGTCAGTGATTTAATAAAAATGTAAATAATCTGATCTTAAAAGGATAACAGATTTGAATGAACATTTTTCCAAGGAAGATTGTCAATAAGCATGAGAGGAGGCTAACATCACTAGTCATTAGGGAATTGAAAAACAAAACTACAAGGAGGCGCCATTTCATGGCCACTAGGATAGCTAGTTTATTTATTTTATTTGTTTGTTTTCACTTTTTAAATTCTGATTTGCTATATATGACAGCAGAATGCATTACAATTCATATTACACATATAGAGCTCAAATTTTTATCTCTGGTTGTATACAAAGTATATTCACACCATTCGTGTCTTCATACATGTACTTAGGGTAATGATATCCATCTCATTCCACCATCATTTCTAACCCCATGCCTCCTCCCTTCCCCTCCCACCGATTTGCCCTATATAGAGTTTGTCTAATCCTCTCATGCTCTCCCTCCCAACCCCACTATGAATCAGCCTCCTTATATCAGAGAACACATTTGGCATTTGGTTTTTGGGGATTGGCTAACTTCACTTAGCATTATATTCTCCAACTTCATCCATTTACCTTCACATGCCATGATTTTTATTCTCTTTTATTGCTGAGTAATATTCCATTGTGCATATTTTCTTTATCCATTCATCTACTGAAGGGCATCTGGGTTGGTTCCATAGTTTAGCTGTTGTGAATTGTGCTGCTATAAATATTGATGGAGCTGTGTCCCTGTAGTATGCTGTTTTAAGTTCTCTGAGTATAGACCAAGGAGTGGGATAGCTGGGTCAAATGGTGGTTACATTACATTCCGAGCTTTCCATATTGACTGCACCATTTTGCAGTCCCATCAGCAATGTATGAGTGTGCCTTTTTCCCCACATAGGATGGTTAGTTTTAAAAAGATAGTAACAAGTGTTGCAGAGAAATTAGAACCCTCATACTTGTTTTGGGGAGCTTGGAGTATAAAATGGTGTAGCCATTTTGAAAATAATTTGATAAGCCCTTAAAAAGTTAAACCATTACTCTATCACTTAGCAATTCCACTTTTAGGTGTTAAGAGACTTAAAAGCACATTTATGCAAGCACTGCACACAATGTTTATAACAGCATTTTTCAAAATAGCCAAAAAATGGCAACAATTCAGGTGTCCATTAATGCAAGAATAGATGGATAAAATGTGATCCAGCCACATTTATTTAGCTTTGAAAACAGATGAAGTACTGATACATGCCATAGCATGGAGGAACATTGAAAACATAAGTGAAAGAGCCAGACAGGGGACACATTGTACAACCCATTCACATAAAATGTCCAGAATAAGTAGGTGCATAGAGACAGAAAGTAGATAAATGGTTGCAAGGGTAGGAGAGGAGAAAAATGAGTAAATGCTGCCGGAGTATGGTGGCACATGCCTGTAATCTCAACCATGCAGGAAGCTGAGACAAGAGGATCACAAGTTCAAAGCCAACCTCAGTAATTCCTATGTCAAAATAAAAAGTAGAAAGTTCTTGGGGATGTGGCTCAGTGGTAAAGTGCCTCTGGGTTCAATCCGTGGTACCAAAAAAAAAGTAAATGCTAATGAGTACAAGGTTTCCTTTTGGGTTGATAAAAATGTTCTAGAATTTGATAATAGTGGTTGTATTTTGTGAATATGCTAAAAAAAAAAACGCTGAATTGCTTGCTTTAAAAGAGTAAATTTTATGTAATGTGAACTCTGTCACAAAAATAAAAACAGCAGCCTTTATGCAAATATTTTAGTTGGAGGTACTAATATTTTAAATTTTTTAAATTTAAAAATTATTCCCAAGTCACTTCAAAAATTAGAATAGTAGGAAACACTTCCAACTCATTTTACAAGGTAGATACTATCCTGCTAACCAAAACCAGACAAAAGACATCTTTAAAAAGCTACATACCAGCTGGGCGCAGTGGTGTATGCCTATAATCCCAGCAACTTGGGAGGCTGAGGCAGGAGGATAGTGAGTTCAAAGTCAGCCTCAGTAAAAGCAAGGAGCTAAAGCAACTCAGTGAGACCCTGTCTCTAAAGAAAATACAAAATAGGGCTGGGGATTGAACTCAGGTGCACTCGACCACTGTGGTCAGAGTTCAATCCCCAGTACCGCTCAAAAAAAAAAAAAAAAAATTTAAAAATTATTGAGGATTCAAATAATTTTTGTTTATATAGGTCAGATCTATCAACAGTCACTGTGAAAAATCAAAATAAAAATTTAAAATATTAATTTATTTTAAAATAGTATACCCTACTACATGTTAACATAAATAACATTTTATTAAAAATAATATGTTTTCGGGGCTGAGGATGTGGCTCAAGCGGTAGCGCGCTCGCCTGGCATGCGTGTGGCCCGGGTTCGATCCTCAGCACCACATACAAACAAAGATGTTGTGTCCGCCGAAGACTGAAAAATAAATATTAAAAAAAAAAAAAATTCTCTCTCAAAAAAAATAAATAAAAATAATATGTTTTCTAAAACAAAAATAAATGAATAAGAAGAGTACTATTGTTTCACATTTTTGCCAATCTCTTTACTATCTGACTTGATAGAATTCGTGAATTCTCATGTCTGTTTTCTATAGTTACTGTAGTTATGTTGTTTTGGTTTAAATATATGAAGAAAATTTAATCTCAGACAGATACATGGTTGGAAAAGAGAGTACTCTTTTAATAGTCTTTTCAGATAATTGTGGATATTCTTTGTTGATACTGTATGGAAAACTCAGTAAGTGATGGATTCCTTCATTTTTATATCAGTATAGAATCTGAAATCCTATCAGTGAAACTTTTCTTATTCTGTTGTATTAAAATCTATTTGTCGTGGGGGCTGGGGTTGTGGCTCAGCAGTAGAGCACTCACATAGCATGTGCGGGTGCTGGGTTCGATCCTCAGCACCACATAAAAATAAAATAAAGGTATTGTGTCCAACTACAACTAAAAAAAAAAATCTTTCTGTTTTGCAATTGGAATAAATCTTATCATGTGTGATTTTATAACATCTTACATTGGTCATTTTTTGGAAAATAATGGCTTGCTGAGATGCATATCTTCCAGATGTTGACAGACTTCATTATGCAATCAAAAAGAATTACATTCATGGATATTATCACCAGCTCATCAGAAGAACATTTGGTTGCTGTGAAAGCTCACTGTGGGAGTTGAAAATTTTCTAAAATTCCAACTTTTGCTTGAAAGCTCAGACATTACCATTGGCAACAGTGGCAGCAGTCATCAGTTGTTTTCCTCAAAAGGACAGGCTCACTTCATTTTTGAGAACATGCTTGAGAATACGTGTATCTATTGAACAAAAGTTTGTCAGTCATTCTTTCAAGTAAAAATAGTGTGTGAGGAAAAGGGTGGCAAAATCAGCTTAAAACTAAAATAATTGCTCTCAAATGTTTTCCCTCAATTCAGCTTTCATATTCCAGTATGTTGCAGAAGTGCTTTTTATGGATATGCCCTGTTTCTTTTATTTTTTGATAGTAGTGAGGATTTAACTCAAGGACACTTGACCATTGAGCTACACCCTTACCCCCACCTCCCAGGGTCTCACTAAATTGCTGCTGCTGGTCTCAAGTTTGCCATCCTCCTGCCTCAGCCTCCTGAATGTCTGGGATTAAAGGTGGGCACCACCATGCCCGACTATTTCCTGTTTCTTCACACAGCATAGTGAAAGATCATGTACTCAAGGGTAAAGATTTAATGCAGATGACAGTTATTACTGCTTTGAGAAGGCCAATGTTAGGTGAAACAGCCTCACACACTTCTTTTAATGGAGTTGGGAAGTGAAGCACACAATCTTTACTGTCACAGTTGAGCTCCACCACCTTGTTTAAGGTACCAGCATTTTGCCCACCATTGTTCTTGAACCATCAATAAAAATTTCAACACAGTTTAAAAGTCATAATTATGTTAACATTATTATGAAAATAATAACTGCTTATCCCCCAGGAGTCTGTGGGGTCAAGTCCGTGGGCCAAATTTTGTGAAACCCTACATATGTAAGAAAACATACAAGCAACTTAATGACTTTTTTAAAAATGAGGAACTTGGGGAAATTTGAATACTACTGAAGTACTTGATACTAGGGAATCAATACTTTTTTAGTTGTGATACTGGTATTGTAGTTATGTTTTCAACTTGCGTATTAAGGAAGGTCTTTTTGTTTTAGGGAATGTAAAGTATCTGTGAATGAAATTATATGATGCCTGGGAATTGACTCCTAAAAATTCAGTGAAGAGGAAAGAAGGCATAGTAGAGGGGAGTTTAGGTTAAACCTAAACAGGATTGGTTCTGTGTGATATTGGGTGATGGTTACATGGGGGGAGGGGGGTTATGCTCTTTTTGCTTTTGTGTATGTTTGGAAATGTCCATATTTTTTAAAAGCCAAATCGGAAAAATCAACAGTAATACAGCAGGGTTATTTGGCCCACATACTGATCCATTTTAATATAATGAGGAAGTGACATTATGGATTCAAGGCAAAGAGTCTGGATTTCAAAATCAGAAAGACCCTGCAATTTCAGTGTACATGGAACCCTGGGCAAGTCCTTTAACCTCTGTTCATTTGTTTGCAGATATATAAGCCTGGGATAGGGGTTAGGGATGAGATAAATGATAGAAGCCCTGGGTTGGATTACCAGCACTGCAAAAACAAACAAAAACAAAAACCCACTGGGATATTAATTACCTCATATGGTTTTGTGAAGAATTAAGTGACACTTAGTAACATTTAAGGAGTGAATTGTAAGCTGAACTAGCCACCCTTTTTCATAACAATCTTGGGAGAAAAGAGGAATTTTTGTTGTTACTGTTGTTTTGTTTTTATTACACGTTTCAAAAAATCAGAGTTACAGGATAGAAGGAAGTGAAGCAACATTGGATTCAGTTCACTGTTTTAAATGAAAGGGGAAAGGCTTTTAAGTTGTGTGGGAATTGGACATTTCCTTTTGACTTCTAAACCTCCCTGTTTTGTTTTTCATTCCATTGTTTTTAGTTACAGAGGCTACTAGTGGGAAATTTAGTTCTAGGATCACTTGGCCTAAGTGAAAGTTTCATTTCAAATCTGAGGAAATCAATGCAGCTACCAAAGCCTCTTTCCTTCTTACTTGATATACAAGATTGAATAACTTACATAAATAGGACTAAAAGATATTGAGCTAAAAATAAGTGATTCAAGAAATATATTTCCAAGTTTTTACCTTTTGTATATCTTTTCTTAGAATCAAGAAAATGTATTCTATACCCATGACTTTTTATCTGTGTGCATGATAATTTGACTGATGTTAAAATATATTATGTACCATTGTGTGTGTATGAGTCAGGGTACAAAAGGAAACTATAATAAAATACAAAAAGGAAGTTCTTAATAGCAACAAGAAGGAAGTCACTGTATGCTTTATTGAATTTGCAACTTAATTTTGCTTTTTTGAATAGATATTTTGTACACTTTGCAGAAATCAAAAGGTTATAAAAAGTTTTGCAGATATTGAAACATTCTTCTCCCATTCTTATGTTTATCTCCCTTCTCTTTGCTAACTCACCTGACACAGGTCACCACTAATGTTTTTTATGTATCTTTCCAGTGTTTCTTTTTGCAGATGGAAGCATGTTTTAGTTTTTTTACTTCTGTGACCAAAAGATGTAACAAGAACAATTTTAGAGGAAAAGTTTATTTGGGACTCACAGCTTCAGAGGTGTCAGTTCATTGATGGCTGACTCCCTTGCTCTAGGCCTGAGATGAGGCAGAACATCATGGTGAAAGGGTGTAGAGGAGGAAAGCAGCTCAGGGCATAGTACCAGGACACAGAATGAAAGACAGAGCTCCCCTCACCATGGACAAAATATATAAATTGTGCCCAAAGGCACAACCTCAGTGACCCACCTCCTTTAGCCACGCCCTATCTGCCTACAGTTACCACGCAGTTAATCCCTATCAGTGTATTAATGCACTGATTAGGTTAAGACTCTTAATAACCCGATTGTTTCACCTCTGAACTTTCTTATATTTCTCACACATGAGCTTTTGGGGAAACACCTCGTATCTAAGCCATAACAAAGCAGATCTATAAATATTTCTTCCCTTACTACCTCCATCTTCCAATTCAAAACATAGCTTTCTGGCATACTGTCTTGCAGCTTGTTCTACCTAATAGTGTGTCCTAGAGATATTTCCATGCCATTGTCTTATATGTGGTGTGTTAGCTTTCTAACACTATAATGAAATAGTTGCCGTAAAAAGCTCAAAGTTTAGAGATTTTAGTCCATGATTGCTTGTCCCCATTGCTTTGGGTCTATGGTAAGGTAGCACATCATGACAGAGCAAAACTACTGATATCATGAGCCAAGAAGGAAGGAAAAAAAAACTAGAAGGGTCCAGGGTCTCTCAGTCCCCTTCAGGGGCACACATCAGTGGTTTAAGGACCTCCCACAAGGTTCTACAACTTCCTAATAGCATCATTCTGTGGACCAGACCTTTAATACTTGGGCCTTTGAGGACGTTCAAATTGCAACATGTGTACTGGACCATACCAGTTTCCTATATGAGTATTTGGTTTATTTACAGTCTTTTGCTGTTATGAAACAGAACATTGTTAACCTTGTATATATCATTTTTTTTAATTTTTTGCAGTTTTATCTGTGGAATACCTTCCCAAAAATGGGATTGCAAGATGTAAGGGTAAATGAGTTTATAAGTTTGATAGACATTAAAAGAACACTATTTTTTTTTTATGACAAATCTATTATGTTAGTGAGTCCACAGTTGGTTGCCTGTGTGCTGTTAATTTATGAAGACCATGACCCACATTCTTAGCCATATAAGGTATGAATCATTCTGTTTAGCACTAGAAAAGAATCTCTGAACCTAGTGACAGCAAAGTATAGCAAGAAGCCTGTGTTCTGGTGGATGCAGCTTGGAACATTGGTTGACGGAAACCAATTAAATTAGAATTGCATCCCCACCAAGCAGAGGCATTGTCTCACCTCAGTGTTCTCATGCTTCTGTTGTGAAGCTACCATTTGTAGTTAACATTTCTTTGATAGGTATGATTAAATAATTGATAATTTTATTAGCTACTCCCTCAAATTAGGGAAAGAGTTTAGCTAATTGAAATGTGTTATATGAATCTGCTTAGGTGGTTCCATGGACACAGCTCTGAACATTGCTGTATGAGAAAGATACACAGAGGAAACCAGGAAGGGTAGCAGGACAACTTTGAGGGAATGCATTAGGAGCTAATCTCTCTCTCTTGCAGCCAAGTGCAATTGACTAGTTTAAATGGGAAATATCAGAACCTTTAAGAATTAATTCTTGAGGTGGTCATGGTGGTTTGCACCTGTAGTCCCAGCTTCTCAGGAGACTAAATCAGGAGATCCACTTGAACCCAGGAGTTCAAAGCCAGGCTAGGCAACAGGTCAAGACCTCATCTCAAAAACTCACTCATTCTTGGTTCAGTATTACCTAATGGAATGGTCTTTCAGGAACAGACTAGGGATCAGATATTTGATTCAACATATACATAGTTACTTTCTCATTTCAAATTCCTTTTCTCCTAGGGGTCACTTTGTTCCTTTAAGCTATAAAGCCAGCTTCCCACCTGAAGTTTGTATTCTAGTTCCTCATTAGTATTCAGAGATACAGTTATGCATGGCCTAGTGATGGGATACAGCTGAGAAACACATCCTTAGGCTATTTCATTATTGTACAAACATCGCAGAGTGATGTTTGTACAAAAACTAAGATGGCTATGACATCACTAAGTGAAACTATCAAATGGGAGAATGTGGTGTTGTAGGGTATGGTCCATCACTCACCAGAACATCTTTATGTAGCACATGATGTATTTACAAGTGAAGCTCGAAAAGCAATTATTTATTTATACCATATGTTAAGAAACAGTCTATTTTAAATTGATTAGTGCTTGATGTTTTTTGTTTATTTGTTTTCTGTGGTATTGGGAATTGAACCCATGGATGCTTTACCACTGGAGTATATTTCCAGTCCTTTTTGTTCTTTATTTTGATACAGGGGCTCACTAGTTGAACAGGCCAGCCTCAAAACTTGTGATTTTTCCTGCCTTAGCCTCCCAAGTCTCTGGGATTTCAGGCATGCATCACCATATCCAGCTGTTTAATCTTTTTTGGCAGGGAAGGGAGCCACAGGGTACTAGGGATTGAACTCGGGGGCACTCAACCACTGAGTCACATCCCCAGCCCCATGTTCTATTTTTTATTTAGAGACAGGGTCTCACTGAGTTGTTTAGTGTCTCCTGTGCCACTGGGATTACAGGTGTGCACCACTATGCCTGGCTTCCAGCTGTTTAATCTTAACAGTTGCAAATTACAATTTTTAGTTGTAAAATTCCATTAAGTTTTTTTTTAATACTAATTTTAAAATATACTAGTTTTTTTTTTTTTTTTCCTGAGGGGAGATTCCAGGGATTAAACTCAGGGGTACCCAACCACTGAGCCACATCCCCAGCCCTATTTTGTATTTTCTTTAGAGACAGGGTCTCACTGAGTTACTTAGTGTTATTTTTTCTGAGGCTGGCTTTGAACTCCTTATCCTCCTGCCTCAGCCTCTCAAGCCAATGGGATTACAGGCTTGCACCACCTCACTTGGCCTAGGTATTCTTCATAATAAATCTGTGAACAGATTGCTGAGTTAGGCCAGGGTAAAAAACAGGGAGAGAGATGTTAAATGTTTTTTCCTAACTTCATAAACAGCCATAAAGAATACCTAGGATTAGGAAAAAGAATACTAAACACATTTTAGTTATATCTTTTAGAGGTTATTCTGTAGGTAAGGGAAGTTTAACAGAGCATCACTTTCCTGTCTGAGACCTAATTAGAGGGTGGTTGGTACTGTGCTTTCTCCTCTCTTCTCCTTTAATCCTGATGTTAAATTCTCATCTCTCTGTGGGGAAAAGAGTGTACTTATACATTGCTGGTGGGACTGCAAATTGGTGTAACCACTCTGGAAAGCAGTGTGGAGATTCCTCAGAAAACCTGGAATGGAACCACCATTTGACCCAGCTATCCCACTCCTCAGTTTATACCCAAAGGACTTTAAAATCAGCATACTACAGTGACACAGCCACATCAATGTTTATAGCAGCTCCATTCACAATAGCTAAACTATGGAACCAACCTAGGTGCCCTTCAACAGTTGAATGGATAAAGAAAATGTGAGATTCATATATATATATATATATATATATATATATATATTATACATACACACAATAGAATATTATTCAGCCTTAAAGAAGAATGACATTATGGCACTGGCTGATAAATGGATAGAGCTAGAGAATATGCTGAGCGAAATAAGCCAATCCCAAAGAACCAACAGCCAAATATTTGCTCTGATATTTGGATGCTATTCACAATGGGAGGGGTGTGGCTAGGGAAAAATAGAGGTACTTTGGATTAGAGAGAGGGGAAGGGAGGGACAAGAATAGTAGAATGAACTGGGCAAAAATAGTAGAATGAACAGATCCTATGTATGTATATGATTATATGACCAGTATAATTCTATATCATGTATAATCATAAGAATGAGAAGCTATACTCCATTTATGTATTATGTGTCAAAATGCATTCAACTGTCTAGAGCAAATTTTAAAAAATACTCATCTCTCAATATACCTATTTTCATCCTTTTTTAAAATATATTTTTTAGTTGCAGTTGGACATTTATTTATTTTTATGTGGTGCTGAGGATTGAACCCAGTGCCTCACACATGCTAGATGAGCGCTCTACTGCTGAGCCACAACCTCAGCTCCCTATTTTCTTCCTTCTGAAAAATGTCTGTTTTACAGCACTTATATTTATTTGCATAAGATATAATAGTACTGATCACTTGCTACATGCCAGACATTCTGCTTGGCTTGTATCACCCCATTTTCCTGAGTACAACCATACAGGAGAAATTGTTTAAGTACAAAAAGTTCTTAATAAATTTCTTATTACTTTAAAACAAGCAGCCTTCCAGAATGCCTTGAATTAATTTCTGGTTTCAAATCTCTCCACAGCGTACCAGTAATGTTCGATCCACATTTTTCAAAGACTGTTTATATGAAGTATTTGATGACTTGGAGTCAAAGATGGAAGATTCTGGAAAACAGCTACTTCAGTCAGTTCTCCACCTGATGGAAAATGGAGCCCTAGTTTTAACTACAAATTTTGATAATCTCCTAGAACTATATGCAGCAGACCAAGGAAAACAACTTGAATCCCTTGACCTTACTGATGAAAAAAAGGTAAAAAGCATAAGTGTTTTGAGAATTCATGAGAATTGCTGCTTCCTGATCAGCATATTGGTGTTTATGCAGAGCGAGAAAGGAAGATCTTTATCCTTACTTGTGCTTTTGGAGGTTTTTGTTTTGTTTTGTTTTTGAGATAAAATTAATATATAGTAAAATGCACAGATCTTTAAAGTGTTCAGTTATGAGTTTTGACAGTTTTGCCCAATTTCAAAAGCAATATTAGAGGAACTTCTTTGAACTGTGAGATCTCTTTAGCACCTGATGGTTTCAAATGTTGTAATATTTATTCATAGTTCTCTCTTAGGATCCATTATTTATGGTATCTAGACTACTTTATGATGATTGGAAGAACATTTTTCAGACCAGGTAATAGCTTGAAAGTTGAGGTTCCAACATTTCCGTGCAAACATTAAACTGTCTTTGGAGATATCTGGGGTTCTGGGGTTGAACCCAGGCCTTGCACATGCTTGCAAGTGCTCTGCCAGTGAGCTATATCCCCAGCATTTTTAAAAAATTTGTATTTTGAGACAGGGTCTTGCATAAATTGCCCAGGCTGGCCTTGAACTTGTTATACTGCTTCAGCCATCCTGAGTAGATGGCATTACAAGTGTGCTCCACCACACCAGTCTAAGCAGGTGTCTTTTTTTTTTTTTTTTTGTACCAGGGATTGAACTCTGGGGCACTCAACCACTGAGCCACATCCCCAGTGCTATTTTATTTAGAGACAGGGTCTCACTCAGTTGCTTAGCCCCTCACCATTACTGAAGCTGGCTTTGAACTCACGATCCTTGTGCCTGAGCCACTGCGCCCAGCAGCAAGTGTCTTTTTAATGTAATCTATACCATACCTAAACCATCTATCATAATACTTAATTAAGGATGTTGATCTTTGTCAGCAATAACAGAATAAGTGCTTAAAGTCTCATGGTTTTTGTAATTTTTCTTCAATGCTTTGTTTTCTTCAGGAACCTACCTTTGTGGCCACCTTAGAACCCAGCTAAGTATAATCAATAGACCAGCAATTCACTCATTGGCATTCATTGCCCCTGTGCTGCCTCTCCAGAGTAGTAGCTCTAACACCACTCTTGAGGTTTTGCTGACCTGGAAGCTAGGATTTAAGAGGGAATCAAGTTGGGTGTGGTAGTGCATGACTGTAAATCCCAGGCAACTCAGGAAGCTGAGGCAGGAGGATCATAAGTTGGAGGCCAGCCTCAGCAACTTGGTGAGATCCTATCTCAAAACAAAAAATAAAAAGGACTGGGGAAATAGCTCAGTGGTAAAACACCCCTGGAATCAACCCCCAGCAGGGAAAAAAAAAAGAAGAAGAATGAAACTGAATTTAGAGAAATGGTGCCATGGAAACTGTTCTTCTATGATTGGAACGTTTTCCTCCTATGCCCCCATGCTTTGTATAGCCAGCTCCTCCTTCATCAATAAGTCTCAACTAAGTTACCTCCCCAGAGAAACCATTTCTGATCATCGTCTTTAAATTGTACATTATTTTGGGTCCATTCCCTTGCCCATTTCCTTTATAGTACTGACTGTAACTTGCAGTTTTTATCTTGGATGTTCTTTATGTTTCCTGTTTATTTCATAGGAATAGCAACTCCATTTGGACAGGTATGTGTCAGGCTTTCTTCCCTTCATGACTCAGTACCTGGCACTTAGTAGATGCTGAATAAGTATTTCTTGAATTAAATGATTACATTAAATTCAAAAATTAGTGTCTGGAACAGTTTGTCTACCATTTCTGATATAATCTTCAAAGAGGGCAGTCAGTTATTCATGGGCATCAGAAGCATAAAGGCCTTCCCAAAACTAAAGTTACTTACTGTCAGTCTTGGTATTTTCTTCCTAATTTCATCAGTTGTCTTGAGAGGCATCCCTAATTTAGGTTTCTCTGGGGTACTGATGTGATTCTTTTAGTACTTCTGTATTGCTTTGCAAGAAACTACCCTGAAACTTTGAGACTTAAAATAGCAAACAGTTTATTAATAAAGTCAATAACCCGTTGAAACTAGGCTCGGCGACTCAGTCTGGTAGTCCTTTGGCTGGTTTTGTGGCTTAGCTGCATTTATCTGGTTGTCAATCTGGACTGCATGGTATATAAGTGGCAAAGAGAAAAATAGGACTAGTTGTGCCAGTACTTTCCAAGCCTCTGTTTGTGTCATGTTTGCTGTTGTCCCAGTAGCTAATGTAAGCCATGTGGTCACACTAGAGTTATCACAAGCAGGGACTACACAAGGGCCTGGTTGATTTCTTGGGCCCATCAGTGCAGCATTTCTCTGTCGCTCTCATGTTTGTCACTGGTAGAAAGGTCCTGTTATTTCTATAAACTATGACAAATGAATTCTGACTTCTGATTATTACTTTCTAAGAGAAATCAGCAGACTTCCTGCCATCCCTTCTTGACAGTTACGCTTGAAATGGAAACAGGCCACATCAGGTTTTGCATTCTTGTCCTGTGATACCATGAAGCTGGATGGTTATGTCAGAAGTCCTTTCCTCAAACAGCCTCTTGCCCATTGTGACCTTCAAGCAGGTGCCATTTTGCCACATAGATGAGCTGTCTCTGTGTCGTGCAGGTCCTTGAGTGGGCTCAGGAGAAGCGGAAGCTAAGTGTGCTACACATCCATGGGGTCTACACCAACCCTAGTGGCATTGTCCTTCATCCAGCTGGATATCAGAATGTGCTCAGGAACACTGAAGTTATGGTGAGTGGTGCTGATCTTGCTGAACTCAGGAACTCTCCTGGGAGCCTCTCTAAATATGGCATAGGTCTTAAAGGGGGAACATTTTCATTAATCAAAAGCTGGGGGCTGGGGATATAGCTCAGTTGATAGAGTACTTGCCTCACATGTGCAAGGCCCTGTGTTCAATACCCAGCACCACAAAAAAAAAGCAAAAAAAAAAAAAAGCTGAAAGGTCAGACATCCTTCGTATGCCTTTTAGCTTCTGAGTGTGCAAGCCATCCTGGGAAATGGAGAACTTTCCTTCAGATCAGGACAGACTCTTCATTTGTACTTGCAGCCAGCAGATGGTACTCTCATCATTGGCATCATCCTTATATACAAAGAATACACTGATACCTTTCTTCATTGTTTTATTAATAACTGGGCCAAAAATAATTTAGGCAACTTTTTACATACTAGTCGCTATTAGAGCATACAATCCAAAGAGCTTTTTGTTAAAACAAAAATGGCCTAAATTGAATTAAGTACACCCACTCACATTTAAACTGCTTGATGGAAAAAAATTTGAAAAATTTTGGCTAGGATGATAAAATGGAAGTTTTCTTTTGTTTATTGATCTTTAGGGTGTAAGTTTTGGACTTGGTCACATGTACATGTTTAAACCAGAAGTACTTCCTGGCCAGTGATATGTAGGGGAATTCATTGGCCCCCCCAACTCAGTGCTGGCTATTCTTAGGACTAGACCACATAGAATGGTAGTAGATTCCTTACATGGTATAGCCAAAGTAAATCCAGGAAATGTATTTTCTAATAAGGGATTTATTATTATTATTTTATTTACTATTTCTAATAATAAGGGATTTATTCCTTGACATCTTCTAAAACTGCATCTACAACTGAAATTTAGTGATTTCTTAAAAAATTATTTGTAACATTTTTAAATTTGTGTATATTTGTAAATATATACATACACATTACACATAACATTCACACCCTTGTTTATATTCTAAGTAGTCAGACTTCTTTGAGCAAATCTATTGAGGACCCATGGTTCAGTTTGTAAAACAAAACAAAACAAAAAGGCAAATGGAGTCAAAAAAATTTGAATCTCAGTTAATTGGTCATTGTAGTTGCTAAATGTTGACTTTTTGTTTTAGACATGCCTTGTATCAGGTATTTGGTATGATTAATATATTTTGGTTTTTTTTCCCCTTTAAGAGAGAGATTCAGAAACTCTATGAAAACAAGTCATTTCTTTTCCTGGGTTGTGGCTGGACTGTGGATGACACTACTTTCCAGGCCCTCTTCCTAGAAGCCGTCAAGCATAAATCTGACTTAGAACATTTCATGCTGGTTCGGAGAGGAGATGTAGATGAGTTCAAGAAACTTCGAGAAAACATGCTCGACAAAGGAATTAAGGTCATCTCCTATGGAAATGACTATGCTGATCTTCCAGAATATTTCAAGCGACTGACATCTGAGATCGCCACGAGGGGTAGATCAGGTAAGAAGCATTTTGAGACTAAGAGGAGTCTAAGAGTAATAGCCCTTTGGCCTTCTATGTGTTTATGATGGGTAAAATCATTATCAGGATACAGAATGCAGTATCTGATCATACTTCAAAGGGAGGTCAGTCTCCAAGTTAGACTTAAATGCCATTTAGGTAATAGGAACGTGGACAAAAGGCATACTCTAGCAATTCAGTATAAATGTAGGAGGAACAAGAAACATGTAAAAATGTTCAGCCTTACTAGTTCTCAATAAAATGCAATTAAAATTTAGATTTCAAGGGCTAGGGTCGTAGCTCAGTGGTTAAGAGTGCTCGCCTATCATGTGCGGGATCCTGGGTTTGATCCTCAGCACCACATAAAAATAAATAAATAAAAAAAAGGTATTGTTTCTAAAAAATATATTTTAAAAAAAGAATTTAGATTTTAAAACTGAGAAGGATTACTCAGTTTTGGCTAAGGATATGGGGAAAGAAATTTTTTCTTGAAGTGTTTGTATAGTGTTTGGTGGTGAAAGGAAGGTAAAGTTTGTTGTTTTTTGGTTTTTTTTTTTTTGTGGTACTGGAGATTATGTATTTCTGATTATTTTCTTCTATGTGTTGTTTTTTAACCTAGAACCTCAGTACTCTTACTGCTGTGCAAATTGCCAGCCCCCACCCCCACCCCCCTTTTTTTTTTTTTTCATTTTAATTTGAGGCAAGGTCTCATTAAGTTGTCTAGGATGGCCTCAAACTTGGAATCCTCCTGCCTTAGCCTCTAGCACAGCTTTTATGAAAATGAATGTAATGTGTATAAAAAATGCAAAAATCTTTGATCCTAAGAAAATAATCGAATAATTGCACCATCACATGTACATGTGAGAATGTAATATATGTTGTATATGCAACGGCAAAAAATTGGAAAACACCAAAGTGTCCTGTCCTCATGAGTCATTAGGAAACTCTCTATATAGATACCCCAACATTTATTTAATTGATGAAATACAATGAAGCCATAAAAGAGAAAAATGAAATTCTGCTAAGGTGATGTCAGACAATTAGTAGAGGGGAAAACAGCAGGTATAATTACCACTTTATCAGTCCCATTCATGGAAAATTGTAGGTGTATTGTGTGTTTGTGTGTGTATGTAGGAATATCTAGAATGGTCTTTTGGTGTTTAATTAAATGGTCATTTTCATGAGTTTTTTGTTTTTGTGTTAGCATTTTCTATTGCGACTATGATTTTAAACAGCCTGGAACCACTATATGACCCAGCTATCCACTCCTCAGTATTTATCCTTAAGAATTAGTCGTCATACTACACTGATACATGTATATACATATTTATAGCAGCACAGTTCAATATCGCCAAACTATGGAACCAACCTAGGTGTCCCATTAACAGATGAGTAGATAAATACTGCTATATTGCCTTCCAAGATGGGTTCCCATACCAATTTTTACATTTCAGTGCCGTGTATATATATTATGTATTTCTGATTATTTTCTTCTATGTGTTGTTTTTTAATTTTTCCTAAGCTGGGCACAGTGGCACACATGTAATCCTAGCTACTCAGGAGACTTGAGGCAGGAAGGTTTAAAGTTGAAGGCCAGCCTGGGCAATTTAGTGAAAAAGTAAAAAGTAAAAAGGACTAGGGATGTGACCCAGTGATAGAGTGCTCCAGGGTTTAACCCCCAGTACTTCAAATAAATAAATAAGCAAGCAAACTAACTTTCTTAAACCATTTTCTATCCCAGTGCTGTCCAGTAGAATTTCCTGCCATCATAGCGTAGAGTCTTCATTGTGCAGTGCCAGTGCCATAAGCCACAGACAGTTATTGAACACTTGAAATGTAGCTGTTGAGGAAGAGAATTTTTAATTTATTTGGACACTAAATAACTGTATGTGGCTAAATGTTACCATACCAGGCAATGACAATACAGATCTAACCCGTTCTCTGTTGTGGGGAATAATTGGCTACTTTTTTACTCTTGTACTAGGTTGAATTTTTTTACTCACATGCTCCCCATCATTTATCAGACAGAATTTTGCCTAAATTTGTTTTTTTTTTTTTAAAAAAAATACTTAGGCAAAGTCTCTATGTAAATGTTTCATTTACAAGCAGTTTGGTGCAGTAAGGAAATTCATTGCTTGTTTAATGCAACAGCCTGAAGACCAACCCAACTTATTCTCCTATCTCATCTTCTGTTGCATTTTTAAATGCCATATTTTTTAGTCATATGTGTACCCTTAGCTCCCTTTAGTTGTTTTTCTCTCCCCAGTTTCCACTTGTGGTACCAGGGATTGAATCCACGAGTGATGTTTTCACTGACCTACATCCCAGTCCTTTTTATTTTTGACACAGGGGCTCCCTAAATTGACAAGGCTGACCTGGAACTTGTGATCCTCCGCCTCAGCCTTCCGAATAGCTGGGATTACAGGTGTGCACCACCACGCCCAACCTTTTAGTTTCCTTTTTGCTATTAATAGTTTTAGCATTTCAGTCTAGTCTGACACTTATTACTCTTTAGCAGGAATGGTGAGAGAAGGCCAGCTAAATGGCTCATCTGCAGCACACAGTGAAATAAGAGGTATGCTATTTCCCATTTGTCACACTGTCAGAAAAGTTTCCTAAAACTTAAGACTGGAGAATGATTTACCTCTCCACTAGAATACCATTCCCTATCTATCTAGTCTATTATAAGATTCCTAGACTCTCTAGGTCTTGCCTTTAAGAAATATCAGTGAAATATCTGCCGCTTTCCACCTGTTTTGTGAAACTTCATTTCATTCTTTTTCTTTCTTCACAGGTTGTAGTACATGAGCGAGCTAGAGAAATCACCACCAAGCTGTAAGGCCCTAGTGTGGACAGTGTCTAATAAGCAAATTTAGAAGAACTCAACACAGCTCCCAGAAGCACCAATACCCAGAGGTTGAAATTTGGGGCAGAATAGCAGGGGGAGATGTTCCAACTTTTCCTTTATGCTGGCTGGTTCATGACATTCTGCTACCTGTTCCAGTTCAAGAACACCTGAATAACAATGGGACCCAAATGCAGCCCCCTCACTATGCCCACCCAAGGCTGGACATGCTTGTGTCCACACAGCAGACCAATGTTGATACCTCCACTGACTGTGGCTATAGCCCTGCATGAAGGACTTGGGGAGCTAGAAGTCATGGAGTCAATGGGGCTCTTGTTGCAGTTTTGTACTCTATTGGTTTTTCAACTAAGCTTAATGGCTTTTTTAAAACATGACTTGAAGTTCTAGTTTTCTAGATCTTTTACAGTGTACAGTATTTTACTTACTGAGCTGTATTAAAAGCTTGTTCATTTACTTGCCAGGGCCCTGGCTCTACTTTGACAGTCGTAGAACTCTCTTAACTTGCACCAAGGTACTATAAGAAGCCTAATTTTTATAACATAACTTAAATTTTAAAAGTTCTGTTCTTTCACCTTGGGGTGGGGTGATATATTCCTAGGACGACACCTTACTTACCTGATTCCTAGGAGCAGCCTCAGCTCCTGCTTTATTGCCCTTCTTGCTGTAAGTCCCAGAACTAGATAGTGTGATTTGGGATTTTAGTTTGGAATCCTATATAAAAAACTTTAAGACCTAAGAGCCAGTTTATTTATGAAATTTATTTTCTTATATAAATTATGTATTTCTCTGGGCAGACAGCCTTCACCTTATTGCACTAATAGCACATCTGTAATACCAAGCTACAGGACAAGTCTTGACAAGAGGTTTGTTTTCTTCAACGTAGCACTTGTCTACCAGGCACTGTAGAAGACAGGGATGAAAAAGAAGCCAGGACCTGCTCAGGAGGTGAAGGGTTGGGCTGGGCAGGGGGCAACGGATACCCTTCTGATAATTGGTTTTCTCCCAGGAAGGGGAACATGCAAGGCTTACATACGGATTCCAGGACTAGGGGAAGAGTCAGAAGGCTGAGAAGCCCAATGCAACACTGCAGCTCAGTTCCCTGTGTTTGGGGGAAGCAGGGACTCACCTTTCACTCATTTTTGTAACAAATCACTCTGGCCAAGCTGATGCTTTGGAGAAAATACAGTATAGGGGTCATCAGATTTTGAATTAGCAGCAATTAAGAACAGGCCACATACTGCCACAGTGAAGTGGATGTCATCCTGGCACCAGGGACCTGAAAGCTGTGTATCCTAGGAGAAGGTGCTGTTTAAGACCCAAAGCTGGCTCTAGAAGAGTCTCTTAACCTAATGGAGCTGGGACCTCAAACTGCTCCTTAGGCTCAGATGGCTCTATGACCATACTAGTTCACAAAGTTCTTATGTTGGGTCTTCCAACCATTGGTCAAAGCTGTAATGAGACTGAGTCTATAGGCAGAGTGAAGGGGATGCCTGAGTAGGAAGAGGGAGGCTCAAGGGGGGAAAGGGAAGGTCAGTGGGCAGTGACTGAAACATGATTAGGTCCTCCTTGCAGATGGAGGCTAGGCTGACAAGGGAGTGGGGTTGGAAGGAGCTGCAAGCTCCTAGAGCTCCCTCACTCTGCCTTTGTACTATACTGAAGACAAGTTGCTCACATACTCTAAAGCACATTCTTGATAACAGGAGTAGGGGTTTGTGGGGGAAAGCGGCAATTTGGTATTAGGCAAGAGCCACATTAAGCCTTCATGAGGGCAGCCACCACAGCCTTGGCATTGAGACTGCGGAGATCACAGTAGGTCTGGCCAGTGCCCACAAAGACGATGGGTTTGCTTGTGATGTATGTCATAGAAATAGCAGCTCCCACCTGAGGAGAAAGGGAACAGCCAATCAACTCAAGTCCCCTTTTCACTCACCCTTAGTAACAAAGCTTTTTTTAACATCCTTAAGGCCTCAGCTCCCTTGTGAAGGAAGTCCATTCCTCCCTCCTTTCTCACTGTCATGTTTTTTTCACACTTACCTTGTCATCAATGGTGTCAAATTTGGTAAGGACAATGCCATCAATGAGCCGAGGTGTTTGAGCCATAGAATGGTCAGCCAGGGCTCTATTGAATTTGACCTGCAAAGGGAAAATATGATAGAAGTATAAGAAGCATCTGATTTGCCAAAGTTTAAGTTGTAAAGGGAACTAGGCCCAAGCCCTCACCAGCTGGTCCACGGCTTCATTGCCTACTAAGGCCTCCCCCACAAACAGCACCAAGTCAGGCGTATTGACAGTAATGAGTTTGGCCAGGGCAGTCATCAGGGGAGCATTGTCTTGCATGCGGCCAGCCGTGTCCACCAGTACCACATCAAAGCCTTGGTTACGTGCTAGAGAAAGAAAAAGTGGTCAACTCAAACACTTGTCAGTCGTGCTTCTGCCAACTTCCTCCCAAGAATTCATAGTCTGGCTGTTAAGACCTGTTTACTTACTCAGGCTCTGGATTCAGTTACAAGGTAATGTGAGGAACATGTCCATGCTTGGCCACCACCAAAAACATTTAAAGAAAGGACAGCAATCGGATAAAAGTGAGCAAATTCAGGTTTCTTTGGTTAGGATGTATGAGCTCTATCTCCAACTATACACTTTACCCTAAAGTAAAGCACCACAAGTAACTAATTCTGACTTTTCTGTTACTCAGCAGTGAAGTCTGTAATAGCAGAAGGTTGATCCTCTGGGCAAATTCCAAGAGTGCCCAAGGATAAAAGAACCCCCAACAAGCCCACACTTTCTGTGTACTTTACCAAAGGCAATGGCTTCCATGGCAATGCCGGCAGCATCCTTGCCATAGCCCTTTTCAAACAACTGCACCATTGTGCGGCCACCATGGTTTTCTGGGGGATGTAGGGCAGTCAGACGCCGGGTATGTGTTCTCAGCTGCTCCACAGCCCCAGCACGAAATGTGTCACAGGCAGCAATGAGAACACTGAAGCCATTCTCTAACAGCCAGAAGGATATCTGTGCAAAAGAGTTAAGAAACCTGTCACCTAGAACATGGTTCTAAAACAGTAAAGAAGTTATCAATGACAGCCTGCACTGACCTTGGCAAGATTAGTAGACTTCCCCACTCCATTAACACCACAGAAGGTGACAACATAAGGGCGCTGGCGACGCTGGGCATCCATGATATCCCGGAGCATGTCTACTCGACGCTGCGGCTGCAGAATCTGCACCAGGGACTCCTGTAGAGCTTGCTTGACTGTGGAAGTCACCGCTGAAAAGGAAGCAGTAGGGAACTCAGCCATGAGACCCAAAGAATGTACTAAAAAATGCCCAACACCTTTCTGAGCTAGCAGACCATAAACTAGGATCTAGTCATAGAATTTCAATCTATGCTGGTCTAAGCACTTTGTAAGTATCAACTCATTTACCTTCCTAAAAACTCCAGGCTATATAATAAAGTTTAGAAGACAAGGAATTTGCCAAGTCATAAGAATGGAGGTCTGTGTGTTTAACATCTCAGTAAGCACAGGCACATTTTAACATGAAAATACTTACTGCTGAATGTCCCCATCACCTTCCCTTCTAACTTGTTGGCAACAGATTCACAGAGCTGGACGGCAATGTCTGCAGCCACATTCTTAGCTGCAAAGAGATGGGGACAGGTGTGAGTTCTGTGTCAACAGTGATTGATCCTTGTGGCACCACTTAGAAACTATTCTGCTTCCTGCCAGCTCTACTCCATGAATGAATCAGTCCAGACCTCAGAACTTACCAATGAGATGATCACGCATCTTGTCCAGCACAGATTCCATGTCTTCACGACTCAAGCTCTTGGAACCCACAAGGCCCTTCAGCATCCCAAACATGCCACCCAGAGTTCCCTTGGTAGCACTGCAGGCACAAGAGATCAAATACACATAAAGCCGCAGGCAGAAGTTATGGTCTATTAGTTGTGCAGCCAAATATACCTCTCCCCACCTGAAATCCCCCTACCTAGGTTTGGTGGAGTTTTGAGCGGCCCCTTCATCATCTGAGCTGCTGCAATCCAGGTCCTGAAGCTGCCCCCCAGGCCCAGTCCCTCGAATCTGGAGGATGTGGGGAAAGGAAGGAGGTGGGATCAGGAACACTACAGGCTCTGAGGGATAAGAGCCGAGGGTTTACCCTATCCACACTGCTATCTCCAATCTGGGGAGGCTCCAAATATAATTCATCCCCTCACTCAAATTCAAATATTGCCTTCCTAGTCTCTTGCTTCTTCCTAATTTCTAATTAATGGTGAACTTCATGTGGGCCCGTTTTCCCTTACCAAGTTGATGTCCTCAGACAGGGCAGCCTCTGGAGTTCCATTGGTGGTAGGAGTGCTATAATCCAAGACTTCCTTGTTAGCACAGCCACCTAGTTCCCACACCCGGGGGGCTTTTTTGCCCTTCTCTTTGGGAGCATCTGACTTCATGGACTTGCTGCAAAGGGTATTGGAACAAAGGGTTATGGTGGAGAAACAAGAAAACATAAGCTAGAGACACAAGCTCCCTTGCCCCAATGTCCATGTATTTAGAACTAGTGCGAGTCAGAATGCTCACCTGGATTTGTCCATACCCCTCCCATGCTTCTGAATGAACTCTTCTCTCTTCCTGCGTATCAGCTCCTCTTTAGAAAGTTCTACTCCATTTTCGGCCCCCACTGAGAGACCTGACTTTTCTGCAGGGGCTGCTTTGCTGGTAGCCAACGGGCCATCAGAACCTGTTGGGAGAAGTCTCATTGGAGATTTAAAAAAAAAAAAGAAAAGACCAAATCCCACCCAAATAGACAAAGTCTTCCAAATCCTTAAGAGGACATTTGGACCAGACATCTTGGGAATCATCAGGGGATATATTGAGTGTCTGGGAGGCAAAGAAAAAAGAAAGGAACACCTCAGTCCTTAGTGCCACGTTAGACACCTTTCATGTCTCAGTGTGTCCAAGGGGCTTAAAATTACCTTCCTTCTTGGTCCCCTTTTTTTTGCTGTTCTTTGCTTTTTCCTTGGGCTTTTCCCCCCGTGTTTCAATCATGGATCTTACAGGTTTCTTAGCCTTTTCAGAATCTTCATATTTCTTCATCGTAGTGGGAGCGCGGATCTTACTGCTCTCCTCCGCTTCACTAAAGAGAGAAGAATGGTTGATCTTTCTACTTCATGGAGAAGGAAAATAAAACCCAGAGAGAAGACATCATACCAAAAATCAAAACTAGGTAGCAAATTATAAGTGGCTTTTAACACACAATTTACTACCCTTGAAACACTGTCAGGATGGGACTCATCAAAGCAAAGAAGCTGATTTTGGACAAAGGAGGCCTCTCACCGAAGAAGCCGCAGGAAGTCATTTTGGAAATCAAAAGTGCCATTCAATAGACTTAAAGCACTTTGCTGTTGGATCTCTGTGCGGTACTTGTCTCGAAACAGCCGGTGCACATCATCTATCAATTTGTCTACATACGTCAGTGTTAGAATCTTCTGAAAACCAACCTGTTTAGAGGAGAAAACAGAGCCCACAGATCTGCTTACATGCCAGACCAGAATGGAGGGAAGCCAACCCAACCCAAGCCTCCAGAGATAGGCTCAGCTACCTGGCAGGTTTCCCTATCTTGAGAGGCAGCCAAGCTCACTGTCTGGTCCAGACGTTGCTTCCTTTCCCCTTTTCACTTTCCTAGTTTTCTTAGTTCATCACATACACTGGGTACAATTAATCAGAGTTCTCTTTCATAATCAGGACTATGTTCAAAATATAATCATTGTCTCTCTAAAATATCCCCACTTACCACAAACACCAGCTCAAACTGGTTGTCCAGTTTATACTTGAGTGTGAGGGCTTCATGGGTGAAGGAGTTGTTACCTCCCCGCTCCTAGAAAAAGAGTATGTCTCAGGGTTCAGGCTATCCCCACAGAACACAGACTTGGTCACCTACAAGATTACCTTTGGAAAAGAATGAGACGTCCCCGCAAAGTCAAACCTATCCTGAGGGCAAGAGGATGCTGGGGCATTTCCAGAATCCCAACAGTGAGAAAGAGTTGAGAGGGGAGGCAAGACACGTGGAAACCAGAAGGGAAATCTATAAACAATCAGATCTACTAACAGCTGTGCACCATTTACAGTTTATTAAAGGTATACACACTCATCCATAATTTCACCCAGCCTCCAAATAACAGAAAACCAAGGTGCTACTGGTGAGCGGAGAGAGCGGATGTAAGTCCTAAGAGGAGCCAGAATCCGGCTTAGAGTCCCATTATTGGAGGCGGGGGTTGTCGCAAAGTTGCGAGGCAGTCTGAAGGGGCGGTAGAGAGTCCGGGTGACCCGTGAGTGGCCAGTTTAGGGTGGGCGGCAGGGAGTAGGGGGAGGGAGGCGGGGAATGAACAGTTGAAGGGAGACCATAGATGGGGTCAGTGAGAAAGAGACCAGAGTTCTGATCCCGCGGGGGTGGTACCTGCAGCAGCACGGAACGAATCAACGCGTTTACGGGCCCGGTGCATGAGTCGCTCACGCCCTGGAAGCACCAGAGCACGAGCCCGCCCTTGGAGAAAATGGTGAAGAAGTCGAGCATGGCGGCAGCTGGAGAGGAGCTGGGGCCGGCACCGGGAACTCGGCCGCTATCGCCGCCGCTTCCTGCTGCGCCAAACGCGGGACACGTCACACCAGCGGTCCCGGAAACCGGCTTAATGCACTTCCGTTTTGAGAGTCCGGGTTTCCTCCCTGTGTCCTCCTGAGGACGCGTACGACTGACATATAAGCAAGACAGGCCAATGGCGGGTTGGGACGGGCATAGGCGGGGCTCCTGGGGTGGTCACGGGGAGGTGGCTGCCTATAACGTGGAGGGGTGGGGCCTGGGAGGACTGCTGGCCAATGGGCGCGCTGTTCTGAATGCCCGTCGGCGCAGGGCTCTGACCACGCCGATGGTAGCGGTGGTAAAGCTTTTACTAGTGCTGGGCCATGTTCCGGAGCGTGCTGCAGCTCCGTTCCGGCCCGGGCCTCTTGATTCGGGGACTAGGCTCTACTCTGGGTAAAGTTGAAGAGGGTATTGTGGTTCTGGGGTACTTCCGGCTATGTGACCTTCAGGGCCGGGACCCGGGCCCACACTGGCAGAACAGTGGGTCAGCTTGGGGAGGAGAGCTTGCCTGTCAGAGTTTGTAGGACCCAGGCAGGTGTGTGGATCCCAAGGCAGACCTTCTTGAGTGACAGATCCTCTGTAAATGGCGGTTTACTGGTGGTGATGGATGTCCAGGATAAGGTGCCACTTAAAGGTACCATGCTTTAAAGAATGCTGCAACGTGGGTGTACCAGGACCTCTTCTGTGGACCTAGAATATGCTAGTGGAGATGTCAGTGAATTTGAATATCTGAGTCTGGAGGGAGAGAAGTCTGTATAGGAGATAAATATATGTGAGTCACCTTGCCTATGCGGACAGAGTAGAAAGTGTTCATTTTAGGAAATTGAATCCTGCAGTGCTGGACATGATACATGAAAAGGGAGACAGACTGTTGGTATATAGATCATACAGCCAGCAAAGCAGTGAGTGAGAGTTGTCCTCATGAGAAGGGATAAAAGTGGGGACTGCCAACACAAGTGCCTATGTATTCCCACCTTTTTCTGTGCCTGTCCTCCAAATCCCCACCACGTGAAGGAAACAAATGGCCCTCTAACCACAACTATGTCCCACAGACTGGGATGAAAAGGTGTCTGAGATTAAGAAGAAGATCCGGTCCATCCTGCCTGGAGAGGCCTGTACTCCACTGTATGACACTAGCCACCTGCCCCCCGAACACTCAGATGTGGTGATCGTGGGAGGCGGAGTGCTTGGTTTGTCTGTAGCCTTTTGGCTGAAGAAGCTGCAAAAGAAAGGAGATGGCATTCGAGTACTGGTGGTGGAACGAGACCACACGGTGAGGTCTGGAGTCGGGCAGAGTCTTGAGTGGGACAAGGAGGATGATGCATTTTAAGGACTCTAGAGGAAACACTTCAATCTTTGGAGGTCCCAAAGACAGGGACTGTGCTTTGGACTTTTGACCTTTATGAGAAAGAAATAATCCCAGATTCTTCTGCAAACCAGGAGCATTGCATAAAGTTTTTGGCTTTGAAAAGATATTCTACAATGTTGGATCTTTCTGGATCTCAAAGGCCTGGCCAAAAGAGCCTGCATTCAAGCTATTGTTAATGCAAACAGCTATCTTAATGTTCTTTTAGGTTCCATTACTTAGTTTTTTTCATTTAGTTATTTCTATTTGCCATTGCCAGCTAACTGCAAGTCTTTGTACTTTGGCCACATCCTTGTGTTTTCTAATAGTCAAATATTAATCTCCTGACCTTGGATTTCCAGGTAGTTACCATTTGGTCCACTGTGTGGAACCCTTTGTAGATGAACAGCCCTCTCTGCTCTTCTCATTTGCCCATAGCAATTTTATATTTATCTTTGAGTTGGTGGTTGGCTTGCATATGGGTTCACCCACCCCTACACCTCTTAGGTTATATATTTACAAATAGGATTTTCCTTTAACTTTAGGTCTGGAACTCTAAACTTGCATTGCAGTATTCCATTCACATACTAATGTACCTCAACTTTTCTTGTCTTTCCACAGTATTCAAAGGCCTCCACAGTGCTTTCTGTAGGCGGTATTCGTCAGCAGTTCTCATTGCCTGAGAATGTCCAGCTCTCCCTCTTTTCAGTCGACTTTCTACGGAACATCAATGTGTGTGCTATGAGATTTGAGGGGTTGGGTGGTGATCCCAGAAGGAGGAGCAGCCCATCTAGCAATGGGATACAGGGAGCAGAAATGATTCAAACAACTAGGAGTCGGAACCCTTGCTTTTCTTCCCAGTATGGGTGCCTAAAGGAGACCATCTTTCTGGTTTGGGTGCTAGGAACTGTGAGAAGGCCAGGAATACTCTTTTCTTTAAGTCAGCCTCTTTGAGCACCTTTTCTTTCACTAGGAGTACCTGGCTGTGGTGGATTCCCCTCCCGTGGACCTCCAGTTCAACCCCTCAGGCTATCTCTTGCTGGCTTCAGAAAAGGGTGCTTCGACCTTGGAAAACAGGGTGAAAATGCAGAGGTGGGTGCTTAGCACATCCCTTGCTGCTTCTCAACCTCATATTTGTGGTGAGTTCTTAACCAAGTTAAGAACTGGGAAGCTGGAGTTGATGGCCCAGGTGCCTACTCTCTAGGAGATCAGTTTGTCAGGAAAGGTGAACTCATGCACATCCTGGATACCCAGTGCTAACAGTTGTCATGCAGATATGGAAAGAACACTACAGTGGTTCTTGCATTTGCCAGATCATAAGAATGACCTAGGACATGTCTCAGACCTAATAAACTAGATTCTAGGGAGGGTCTGGGAATCTGAGTTTTTAAACAGGAACCCTAAGTTAGAGGTCAGCCAACATTTTCTTTCTGTGAAGTGGGGTGGGGGTACTGGAGATTGAACTCAGAGGCACTCAACCACTGAGCCACATCCCCAGCCCTATTTGTATTTTATTTACAGACAGGGTCTTACTGAGTTGCTTAGTGCCTCGCCATTGCTATCTTCCTGTCTTAGCCTCCCTAGCTGCTGGGGTTACAGGCATGCACCACCGCAGCCAGCTAGCAAACATTTTTTTTTTTTTTTTTTTAGAGAGATAATTTTTAATATTTATTTTTTAGTTTTTGGCGGACACAACATCTTTGTTTGTATGTGGTGCTGAGGATCGAAACCGGGCCACACGCACGCCAGGCAAGCGTGCTACCGCTTGAGCCACATCCCCAGCCCTAGCAAACATTTTTTGTAAAGGGCCAGCAAGTAAATATTTTAGGCTTTGCCAGCCATTTTATCTCTATTGCAGCCACTCGGCTCTGCCATAAAAGTTGCCATAGATAAAAATATAAATGATTCAGTGTGCCTCATTTAGAAAAAGAAGCAACAGGTCATATTTAGCAGCCTCTACCCTAAGTGAATTTCAGAATCAGTCAAGGGTGGGAATCTTTGTGATACATAATGAATGGAGGCTTTCTTTAATAAAACCTCTACAAGTCTAACTAGTGACAGGTAATCTCCTAAATGCTTTGCTAGTATTAACTCATTTAATCATCAGAAAATCCTTGTTTCACATGAGGGGAAATTGAGGCACAAGGACTTAATAAATGGTGGCACTGGGATTTGACTAAAACCAGGCACTTTGGCTCATGAGTTTTCTTTAGCACCTACATTCTCCTGCCTTTGGAGAACAGGGTCCCAGACAAGATACTTGTGCTGATGGATAGGATTATATTACGTGGTGGAGAGGGAGGCTGTCCTGGGAGGAGTGGAGGTAACAAAATTCCCCACTGTGTCATGAAAATACATGGAATGGGTAGGAAATGAGAAGAAATAAGTATATTAAAAGAAAATGAAGGAGTAGGGAAGGAAAGAGGGTCTAGATACTGAGGGACCTTGACTAGGAAGCTGGGTCTTTGCCCATTCAGCAGTGAGGAAAAATCAGGGCATTTAGGACAGGGAAGTGACATGAATGAGCTGGACTCCCTGCTTGTAGAGTTGAGGTTCATACTTGCTTCTTTCACACACTCACTCTTAATACATGTATGCAGACCTATACATTTTTCTCAGGCAGGAAGGGGCCAAAGTTTGTCTGATGTCTCCTGAGCAGCTTCAGAACAAGTTTCCCTGGATGAACACGAAGGGAGTGGCCCTGGCATCTTATGGTGAGGTTTGCCTGTAGAAGGGACAGTTTTTTCCCTGAAGATGGCGGTTTGGGGGCTTAGTATGCCAGGGCCATAATGAAGGAGAACTGTTTTCCTTCTTGGCAATGAGGTCTGCCCCAAGCCATGCTGTTTTTCTGCCCTTTAGCAGGATTGGACTCTGATTCAGTTGGTCAAGATGACCTTCCCTGGCTTCCCAGTCCTAGAAAAATACTAGGGGTGGGGTTGACTACGAAATATACTCTTGAGAAGAGAGTCCTAATCCCTCTTTGTGGGTGCTCTTTTTCTTATCTCAGGGATGGAGGGTGAAGGTTGGTTTGACCCCTGGTCTCTGCTTCAGGGGCTTCGGCGGAAGGTCCAGTCCATGGGAGTCCTTTTCTGCCAGGGAGAGGTGACACGTGAGTCCATGGCCCCATTCCCTCTGCTTTTGTCTATCACCCAGAGTATGGTCTACACTGGGGCCCATCTTCTCACAGGTTAAGCAAGGCTCAGTGCAGGAGACCTTCTCCCTGAGGGCTAGGGATAGATAACCTGACCTTACCCCTCACTAGACTGCTTTGTGACTTCCAACCTGTTTCACAATTCCAGCACTGTTCTGTTATGTGTGTAGCCAAGTTGTCCTGGCTACCTGATTTCTGTTCACTTCAGTGTCTAGAAAAGCACCCATCATTCTAGCTTTCTTTCCTTAGGAACCAGGGAAGCTGGGTGTGGTAGCGCACCTTGTAATCCCGTTCATTGACTCAGGAGGCTGAAGCAGGAGGATCTCAAGTTTGAAGGCATCCTGGGCAACTTAGTGAAACCCTGTCTCAACATAAAAAATAAAAAGTTGGGGATATAGCTTAGTGGTAGAGCACCCCTGGGTTCAATCCCCAGTTCTACAAAAAAAGAAAAATAGAAACCAGTGGAAACCCCATTCCCTACCCCTAACCTACCTCAAGGACTTTTTTACTAGGGGTGCAGCATGGATAGTGCTAGAGACTGAAGCAGGGCGTCTCTCATGCTAAGCACGTGCTGTGCTGTTGAGCTTCACCTCCAGCTCCGAAGGCTTATATTTGATTTCTTTCATACAGGTTTTATCACTTCATCTAACCGCATGGTGACCTCAAGTGGGGAGGAGGTGGTCTTGAAAAGGATCTATGAAGTCCACGTAAGTCCCTAGTTCCTGTATGCTTAACACAGTGGAGGGACAAGAAAAGTAATAACTATCCTGATGTTGGTCTTCTACCTGCTTTCCAGCAGGGGTAAACTAAGGCTTAGGGGAAGTGTGTGTCTCATGGACCAGGCCCTCCCTCCCCTCATCTTCTGGTGCCTGCAGGTGAAAATGAACAACAGCCTGGAGTACCAACCAGTGGAATGTGCCATTGTGATCAATGCTGCAGGAGCCTGGTCTGGGCAAATAGCAGAGCTGGCTGGTATTGGGAAGGGGCCACCTGGTACCCTGCAGGGCACCAAGCTACCTGTGGAGCCAAGAAAAAGGTAGCTTCCCTCAGGGCATCCCAGGACATTAGTGGAAGAAAAGAAAGAAATATAAATGTTGGTTGTGTGTATGCATGTGCTTGTGTATGTGTGTGTGTGGATGAGGTAGGGGGGCGGATTGCTAGCCATGCTGTTCCTATGATACACTAACCCCCTGATTATGACAGGTATGTGTATGTATGGCACTGTCCCCAAGGTCCAGGCCTGGAGATGCCATTTGTTGCAGACACAAATGGAGTCTATTTCCGCCGGGAAGGATTAGGCAACAACTACCTAGGGGGTTGTAGCCCCACTGAGGTAAGTTAAGGGGAGGTCGGGCGAGCAATATTGGGAAGGGACATAGACTAAATAGACTATTTGCCATAAAAGAGCCAGGTGTTTTTTTTGTTTTGTTTTGTTTTGTTTTTTGGTGGGGGATGGGGTGGGATAAATCCTGTGCCATTGATGCTGTAGCTCCTTTACTACCTACCCAGTTAGAACTGGGACCTTTTCTCTGGGTTCCCCACCTACTGGGGGGATTGATTAAAAGGATCAATGAGGTCTAAGTCTGCCCTTATGTCTTAGGCAATATAAGTCTTGTCCCCTTTTCTCACCCAGGAAGAGGAGCCAGACTCAACAAACCTGGATGTGGACCATAATTTCTTCCAGGACAGGGTTTGGCCCCATTTGGCTGAGAGGGTACCAGCTTTTCAGAGTCTGAAGGTAACTAGCAGGGTGTAGTTCTTCCTATTTGCTTTTGGACATTGGACAAGAAGGATGATACTGGAGTATCTTAGTCCCTTGAATCTATCTACTGCCTTGTTTCCACCATCTCATAACTGCTGAAGAGTCATTTGAACCCGTCCCATCCTCAGCAGCTGACTCCTGACGAACAGTGATGGTTGAAACCAGGCTTAGTGGCACATGCCTATAATGCCCAGCTACTCAGGAGGCTGAAGCAAAAGGATTGCAAACCAGCCTCAGCTACTTAATGCGACCCTCAGCTGGGGGTGTAGCTCAGTGGTAGAATGCTAATCTGGCATGAGGCTCTGGGGTCAAGCCCCTGTACTGGAAGGGGAAACAAAAAAAGAGGGTTAAGTATGTCTGCAGCCTTCCTGAGAACCCAAGCCTCTTGTGTACCTGCAGGTTCGGAACGCCTGGGCTGGCTATTATGACTACAACACTTTTGACCAGAATGGCGTGGTGGGCCCCCACCCACTAGTCATCAACATGTACTTTGCCACAGGCTTCAGTGGTCATGGGCTCCAGCATGCCCCTGCCGTGGGGCGAGCTGTGGCAGAAATGGTGCTGGATGGCTACTTCCAGACCATCAACATGAGCCCCTTCCTCTTCAGCCGTTTTCACTTAGGAGAGAAGTTCCAGGAGGACAATATCTTCTGAGTTTGGAAGCTCTTCACTGGGCCACACTGGCCCAGCTGTGATCTTTGCCTCACTCTAGCCCATCACTTCCTGAGTCCTCCCTGCACTGTGCCAGGGTCTCCTGCAACCAATTCCAGAGACTCATCCCCTTCTCCACTGTCTTCTCATCTAGGCCGTTTTGGCCTCCTGTGGCTGGACAAGTCAGTGAGCACAGGCTTTCAGACCCAGGACAAGAGAAAGTGATGGGGCAGGTCCCTAGAACTGATCTGTAGCACAGGCTGATGGTACCCACCAAGGCAGTACAGCTGGAGTTCTGAGAGCTGTGGCCCAGGACTGTCTCCTTCCTGGTACTGACCCAGAAAGCTGGCCTCTGACTCTCTGGGTAGACCAGGGCAGAAACCAGGCAGAACAATTCTGGGAAAGGCTGGCTCAGATTCATGACTTGTCTATTTGTCCTATTCATCAGTCAATAAATGTGATTATCTCTTTCCCTCCTGTCTTCTGTTCCTTCTACTTTTCTGCTCAGGGTAGAAGCTTGCCAAGCATCTCATTAGCCTTTGACACCAGGAGTGGGGAAGCACAGCCCCATCCTCTTCCCAGGAGCTTTCTTAGAGCCCAGTGGTAGGCATCTCATTCCAAGCTAGTGCCCCTGTTTCCAAGTTTTTGTAGGAACATTGATTGTAGAGGGAGGGATGGCTCTGTTCATCTGTTCAATATTTATTCAGCCCTAACTTCTGTCCATACATATTAGAGATCCATTAGCAAGTAAAGCAAAGCATAGTATGAGTCTTCACTAGAGCTCTTATATCTATGTCCTGCCCTCAACCACTGCCTCTTGATCAGATAATAGTGTGACCTCTGCAGAGCCAGAGTAAGCACAAAACATGGACATCTCACCTAAGCTGGAGGTCTGGGTGAGACAGGAAAGGATTTCTCCATGAAGCTGCTTAGGGAAGTTGGTCTTCAAGCACAACCTAAATAAGCAACTTAAGGGAATCCAGGCAGGGTGAAAACACTAACAGGCTCAGAGATAAGAATTAAGATTCAGGGGATTTGTGTTATTCTATTTGGGCTGCCACAACAGAATATCTTAAACTAGGTAATTTATAAACAATAGAAATTTATATTGCTTATAAGTTCTGGAGACTAAGATCAAGGTACTAGTAGATTGGGTGTCTAATAAGAGTTTGCTGTCTACCTCAAAGATGGTGTATTCTCTTACATCCTCACATGGTAGGACTAAGGTAGCTCCCTTCTTCCTCTTTTTTAAGGCACTAATCCCATTCATATGGACAGAATTCATGATTCACTCATTTCCAAAAGGCCCCACTTGTTAATACTATCACAATGAGTATTAGGTTTCAAGAATTTGGGGGGTGGGCAGGTTCTGTGCACCCCTATAATCCCAGTTACTCAGGAGGCTGATCAGATAATAGTGTGACCTCTGCAGAGCCAGAGTAAACACAAAAGCCAGGAGGATCACAAGTTCAAGGCCAGCCTGCGCAATTGAGTGAAACTTGAACTAAGGGCTGGGGATGAAGCTCAGTGGTAGAGTGCTTGCCTGGTGTGTGTGAGGCCCTGGGGCCTCATATCCCCTTTGTGGAGAGCAGGATGAGGGAACAGGACACATTTAGGCCATGACAGGATTCAGAGTAACTGCTGGCAGGATCATGGAATGAATAAAGGGGGCCAGGAACTGATGAGCCATAATAATATGGGACATGTTGAATGAAGAGTATTTGTAGGACATCCAAATGGGGTCATCTAAGAGGAGAGAGAGAGATTAATTGTTGTGGCCTCACAGAACAATCTGGTCTTTAAGTAGAGATAGCATCATGGAACAGGATGGTGTCAAGGGAGGTTAGAAGTAGGAGGCTAGGCAGGGAAGCTAAAGGGAACCCAGCAACATTTAAGGGACAAACTAAAGAAGGTGCTGAAGAGATGCTTGGTGAAGCAGGAAAAAAATCCAGTAGAATGTTGTGTTGTAGAAGCTAAGGAGGAAGCAGCCAACAGCATAAAATGACACACCAGTGGGATTCAGTACCCAGTAGTTCAGTGATGGGTGAAGTTTGAGGTGTGGCAGCTATAGAGAAGGAGAAGTGAATGGAGTAGAGCCAGCTGGTAAAATGACCACTCCCTCAAAAGGGGCTTCCAGGACAATGAAATGTAAAAGATGATATGGACCTCAGATAGAAGGGAAAAGAGGGGAAATGGTTGCCAGGGTCTGGGGCAACCAGGACAAATGAAGCAAGAGAAGAGGAAGAACCACCAGAGCAGTGCTGAAAGAAAGGAAGGAACTTGCCAAGGCAAGGGCATAGGACAGACAGGTCAGGGCAGACAGAATCCCATTAACCCTATAAGATGGCTCCTCAGATGCTCAGTGCACACTGTCTCTTCAGCACAGACATCCCAATCTAAAGGTTGGAAGGAAAAGGCCTTCATTACTTTCTCACCAAGAAATAATGCCCTTCAACACAAGTGCAGTATTAAGAGTGCATTAAGGGCCAGGTGTGGTGACACGCACCTGTAATCCTAGTGAATGAGGATGCCAAAGCAGGACTGTTAAGTTCAGGGCCAGCCTCAGCAATTTAGCAAGCCCCTGTCTCAACATAAAAAATTAAAAGGACTGGGATACAGCTCAGTGGTAAAGTGCCCCTGGGATCAATCCTTAGTATCAAAACAACAAAAAAAAATATACACACACACTCCAAACTGGGAGAGCCCCTATGGTTGCAACCCTAGGAGAAAAACGAGACCAGGAACTGAAGAGTCATGCTAACATGGGACATGTTGAATGAAGAGTGCCTGCAGGATATCTAAGAGGGTCATCTGATAGAGGATAGATTAACTGGTGTGACCTCAAGGGACAATCTAGTCCATAGGTGGAGATTACAGAATCTGGACCTATGTGAGGGCCTGAACTAAACCTCCTTTATCTTTGCCCAACACCCAGCCATCCCAGAGCTTGTCCTGTATTTGCAATGCTACTTCATTTGAGTGTCCCTGTGAGCACTCCCTGTTGGACCCATCCCTGGCTCAGAGAAACTTCAGTCTAATGAAAAAGCTAAGCAAAGCACCATAGGGACTTGGAAGGGCAGAGTTAAGAAAGGCTTCCTTGAATAGGCTGCAAAAATGAGCCTGGCCAGAAGAAGGCCATTCTGCAGAGCAGAGTTGGGCAGAGGGAGGGCACTCTTGTAGTGGTACCCCATTTCTCCACAGAAAATCTTAACTAGCCTTCTCCAGAAATCTTCACCATGGCTAATTTTAGGACCGTCAGCAAAAGGGTTTCTACAAAAGAATTCAATGTAGATAAACTTCCTATTTTCGTGTCATCCTGTTTTACTTGGCTGCTAGTCTGGAAGAAATCAGCACTCCTGGTGCTGAACACACTCTTACTAGGTTTTCAGAAACATGTATGCAGTATAGTAGTTTATAGAAATGTGTAAACAAGGCCTTTGGGCCTTGAGCTGGAGCTTCACAGAGATGTTTACATTTCTAAGATAAGAGGAGTTACCAATTGGGCTCCATGGTAACAGCTGAGGGGGCGGGGGGGGAGAAAGGGAAGAAAAAGCTCTCCCCTTCTCAGGTGTTGTCCTAGAAGGGTTAACTTGTCCAGAACAGTGATAGAAAAAGCTGCTTTTATGTAAACTTCTGTGATTGAGAACTTCTGAGCCCCTCCCTTACATGCTGAATATAAAATTCTGAAACTACCTGAACTTGGGGTTCAGGGGATTGATTGATTGATTACAGCAAAAGCTGTGCCCTGTGAACCTGGCTGCAGCCAAATAAAACTGTTTCCCTATCTTCAGTACCTTGCCTCATCTGTCCCTACAATACTCTGGGAGAAGGGAAGAGCAGAGGTGTACCTGCTAAAGAGCAAAAGTGAACACTGACTGAACACGTTGTCAAATGCTGGGTGCCCTGTGTTCCTTATGAAACTCACTTAATCCTTACAACATGAACTATCAGAGACCATAATTTTGACAAGGAAAGTGGTCACAAAGAGTTGGGCATAAATAACCCTATAGCACAAACCCTCACAGGATGGGCTTCTCATCCATTTTGGCTGAGAAGTCAGACTGGAGAAGGTGGATAATCAATCTTAGCATGGCCCAAATAAACCACCTCCATCCTCCAGCATTTAAAGAATATAGTTTTAAGACAGAGTTTCCCAAACTGGCATGCTACGGAACACTGCCAGTGTTCAAGAAGATATTATTAATATTTCTTCTATGTTGAAATACCTTTAGGAAATGTTACATGTTACATTATCCCCTTGGGGATCCATATGCTCGTGAACATCTCAAAGCAAACTCTTAACTCTTTGACCAAGGGCCTGCCAACATCACATATTGCAGCAGCTCTGTTGGCATCCTTTAGAATTTTTGGTAACGCCCATTTGGGAAGGCCTGTAGGGGCAAAGCATTTTGGCAGCAGCGTTCCTGGGGTTCCTGTTCCCTGGAAGCACAGCTTCACAGGGGCCACACTGGGCCCACCCCCTCTTGCACTCCAGCCCCATTCTACCGCTTAGTGTGACTCTGGAGAAACTTAATCTCTCTAAACCTTATTTTTCTCCGTGATATAAAAGAAAATAGGGTGTGAACACGTCCCATGCAAGGTGTTAGAGGGCTAATGAGCGAAACAGTTTCTTTCCTTTTCCACCATCCAGCCCCTACTGGGGCTCAGAGGTTTCATATGACTTTGGGCACTAGAGTGTAAGGGCTCATGTCCAAGTCCCCGAGGCCAATGTCCATTGGAGGCCCACCTTCCCACCTGCAGGAGGCCGGCCTCACCCAGAGGCCGCCTGGTGCTGCTTTCCAGCGACAGGCGCGGGCAGGAGGGGCAGTGGCCTCCCGCTTCCGGGAGTCGGGCCAGCGCAGCACTTCCCTGGGCGGAGCCCGCGCCGCAGACTTCCGAGACCCTGGCTAGAGAGAAGGTGAATGACCCGACTGGCGGGTGGGGAGAGGCGGCACCGTGGCTGCGGGACTTCTGGGGCAACCCGCGGCCCTTAGGTCCAGACCCGACTTTGAGCCGCAAGAATCCGTCCTGCTTTCTTCCGGGACTCGTCCCAACTCTGTCCCGGAGTGACCGCCTTCTTTTCTCCCGGTCCTTTCGACTGGCACCCAGAACGCGTAAGCAGCATTAAGAAGTTCCTCCGGGAAAGCTGTCACCTTTTCTGTCGCAAAAGAAACCAGTGCCGGGCTCCTCTCCTTTGGCTGGGGTTCCATAGCCTGACTCTGGTTGTTTCAGTCTTAAACTGTAGATACTGTTTTCTCTGCGTGTCTGCTCTTGGGTTGACTTGTGGCAAAAACATGGTTTTATGTAGGGTTAAGTACCTCTGAGGCCCAGTCATTTAGCGACCTCCATCGTGGCACTGAGCCAAGTACTAGAGGGACACGATGAACAGGACAAATTCAGCCCTCTTGGGCCCCTTGGAGACAAGTGAATTAGAAATCAATGCACCAGGCAGGCAGTAGAGTGCTCGCCTAGCACGGGCGGGACCAGGGTTTGATTCTCAGCACCACATAAAAAAATAAAGGCATTGTGTGTCCAGCTACCAAAAAAAAAAAAAAAAAAAAAAAAGAAAAGAAATCAATGCACCAGAGAAGTGCTGCTGAGAGAGGGGGAAGTATGAAATCTCAAGTGGAGACACCTAACCCAGGGAATATGAGTTTCAGGAGTGACTCAAAAGAAGCCACATCCAGTTTGTGTTGTGTGTTTTAGATTTTTTAAGAAATGATACATAACACATTTGGAAGAGTGCATAGATCCTAAGTGCATGGCTTAACCATTTTCACCAAGTGATAATTTCCTGTGCTATTTGCATCTGGTACAATAAACCTTTACTAACCTCCTACAGCCTTCTTATAAGCCTTCTTACAGTCACTGCTTCCCCCTAAGGGTGACTACTAAGCTGGTTTTGACACCATAAAGGAGCTTTGCCAGGTTTTAGACTTTCCATCCATGTAGTGATATGTTCTCTCCAGAATATGGCATTGTTCACTATGTTTTTTGAGAGTCACCCTGGTTGCGTTTAGCAGTAATTCATTTAGCAATAATTCATTCAGCCTTGTTGATATATAACATTCTGCTGTATGGCTAGATTGTTTTATTTATCCAATTTATTTATCCAACCTACTGCACACTTGAGCTGATGAACATTGTTGTTTCCCAATTGGGGATTATTTTGAATAGTGCTGCAGATATTCTTGTGTTTTTGTGAACCTATGGATGCACTTCCACCTAAGAGTGGAATTGCTGGCTGCAGGCACATTCTGCTTGATTATAGTGCCCAGTTTACACTCCCCCCAGGAGTATGTGAATTCCTATTTCTCCACATCCTTACCAATATCCCATACTATCTTTTTCATTCTATTGGGGACATAGTGGTGATGGACTAAGATTTTAATTTGCATTTCTCTGATGACTAATGAACTGTGTACCTTTTATGTCTGTTGGCCATTTGAATACCCTATTTTGTAAAATTCCTGTTCAATTCTGCCCATTTTTCTTTTTGTTGGGGGTGGGGTAGGCATAGGGCTTGGTCTTACACCCAGAGTGAGATGCACCCCCAAACCTAGCCCATTTTTCTAATAGGTTGTCTCTCTTTTTCTTAGTAGTGTGTAGGAGTTCTTGAAATTTCAAATGCAAGACATTTATTGGATCTGTTTTTATTTTTGGAGGGGTGATGGTTTGGTTTTTAATGGTGATGGGAATTGAACTCAGCCTTATACATGCCAGGCAAGCACTCTACCACTGAGCCACATTCCCAGCCCAGATCTGTACTTTTAAGCATTTTCTCAGTAGATTGTCTTTTTACTCCTAATGATGTATTTTGATGAACAGAAGTCTTCATTTCATTGGTTTCCAATTCATCCTTTTCCCCATGGTTGTGTTATTAGTATCAGATTAAAAATTTTTTGTTTACTCCAAAGTCATAAAATAATTTTCTCTAAAAGCTTTATTGTTTAACCATTAGCAGTTACATCTAGTATCCATTTGAAATTACTTTTTTGAATGGTATGAGATGTGGATTGAGACTCATTTTTTTCCCAATTGACTATCTTAATTGACCAAACACCATTTATTGAAAAGACCATCTTTCCCTGCTGCATTACAGTGTCAGATAATACAGATATGGGCCTGTTTCAGGACACCCTGTTCTTCCATTGGCCTGTCTTTCTGTCCTTGCCCACCAATGTACTACTTTATAATCAATCCTTATTATTCTAGCATCACATATTTCAGCAGTTTCTGACGAGCTTAGATACTGTTCAAATATCACCACAAAGCCATTTTTAAAGAATATTGCAAGTAGTTATTTGGAAGCCACATATGGTGGCACATGCCTGTAATCCCAGCAACTTGGAAAGCTGAGACAGGAGAATCACAAGCTTGAGGGCAGCCTCACTCAGCAACTTAGTGACACCCTGCCTAACTGAATAAAATAAAAAGGCTGGGGAACTAACTCAGTGGTAAAGTGCCCCTGGGTTTAATCCATAATACCACACATAATATAGCAAAATTAATTATAATGTTTTCTATTCATATTTGATTGCTGTTTTTATGTGACTAAAGTACAGATAAGTTTTTAGATTTTTTTTTTTTTTTTTTTGTACTGGGGATTGAACTCAGGGCCTTGTGCATGCGAGGTAAGCACTCTACCAGCTGAGCTATATCCCCAGCCCCAAGTTTTTAGATTTTAATGCATAAATTAAAAATACTTTTATTCTTAAATTCAAAATACTGGGTGCTATTTTTAACACACGTGCACTTTTTGACATTTTTTTTTCTAATTTTTTATTCTTTTTAGTTATACAAGACAGTAACTTTTTGACATTTTTAATTCTTCAAAATCTACAAAATATCTTGGTAAAAGTATATGTGCCTTGACATGTATTAATCAAATGATTTATTTTAATACTTCAGTTAACAGAATTCTGTTTCCTGTCACAGTTCAATCTTAAATTTGACATTATAGCAAAAATAAGTAGTTCAGAATTTATTTCACAAAACCAATCCCAAGATTTGCTAAGCATTTTTAAAATTATTTCACTAATTTGTAAATATAGGTAACATAATCTAAACTAGTAGTTCCTTGTACCAAAATTTCCTATGGAGCTCTGACAAAATTGATTTTGGGGCCTTACTTCTGAAGCACTGAATACAAATCTCCAGGGAAATCTCTCTCTCTCTCTCTCTCTCTCTCTCTCTCTCTCTCTCTCTGAGTGTGTGTGTGTGTGTGTGTGTGTGTGTTTTGTTTTGGGGCACTGGAGATTTAATCCAGGGGCAATTTACACTGAGGTCAGGTGTAGTGGTGCACACCTGTAATCCCAGTGGCTCAGGAGACTGAGGCAGGAGGATTGCAAGTTCAAAGCCAAACTCAGCAATTTAGCAAGGCACTAAGCAACTTAGTGAGAACCCTGTCTCTAAATTAAATACAAAAAAGGGCTGGAGATGTTGCTTATTGGTTAAATGCCCCTGAGTTCAATCCCCGGTACAAAAAAAAAAATTACCACTGAGCTACATCGCCAACCATTTTTTATGTTTTTTAAATAGAGCCTCCCTGAGTTGCTTAGGGCCTCACTAAGTTCCTGAAGCTGACCTTGAACTTGTGATCCCCCTGTCTCAGACTCCCTGAACCTCTGGGATTACAAGTGTACACATGTAATCCCAGCAATTTGGAACTTGTGACTGGCAGGGATCGTTTTAAAGAGCTCCAGGGGAATTGATGATATGCAGTTTTATTTGATGGACACACAGGACCAATTCTTATATACATTAGAATCCTGAAGTTCTAGTTTAAAATGCAGGATCCCAAATCTCATGTCCAGGGATTCGATTCAGTAGACTTCAGATGGAGCACAGAAACTGGCATTTTAAACTAACACAGTCCCTGATTTATTATTTCAAAGTTTCTGTGGCTCAAGGGACCAAGCAAGACTTAACTGGATCCTTTGCTCAGGGTTTCACCCAGCTATAATCCAGGTGTCCATGGAGCTTTGGAGTGATCAGAGGCTCAAAAGTGAGGAAAGATCCACTTCTAAACCACTTCAGGTCGTTGGCTGAATTTATCTTATTGCAATTGTAGGGTTGAGGTACATTTTCATGCAAGTTATCAGCTGGGGACCACTCTCAGCAACCAGAGGCTGCCCATTGGTCCTTCATACATGGTCCTGTCATAACATGGCACCTTTTTCAGAGAGAGCAAGGGTGTTTCTTTCCCATCTGCTAAGATGGAGCTATGTGTACACATGCAATCATACATGTACACATGTATGCATTCACACATAATATTCATATATGTAATATATATAAATCTTACATATGATGTATGTAATGTAGACATAAACATGTAATATATAATAACATAATCATGTGAGTGACATTCCATCACCTTTGCTGTGTTCTGTTGATTAGAAGAAAAACACAGGTGTTAAGAGTGGTGGCACAAGCCTTCAGTTCCAGCTATTCCAGAGGCTGAGTCAGAAGAAACATGAATTCAAAGCTAGACTGGACAACATAGACAATGTAACCAGACCCTGCCTCAAAAATACTGAAAAAGTTGGGCAGGGTGGTGTACCCCTGTAATACCAGTGACTCAGGAGAATGAAGCAGGAAGCTTACAAGTTTGAGGCCAGCCTCAGCAATTTAGTGAGGCCCTGAGTGATGTAGCAAGACCCTGTATCAAAATAAAAAATAAAAGGGGATAAGGATGTGGCTCAGTGATAAAGTGCCCTTGGGTTCAATATCCAGTACAAAAAAGAAAAAAAAAAAAAGATTACTCAAAGAATAAAACAAAAAATGTTAAAAATCATGGTTCCATCCCATACTTAGAAGTATGAATGTGGGAGCTACCCCCACAATCTACAAACCACTCTTTGAGAAACACTGTATTGTGTTTAAAAATCTGTAAGCAGATGGGTGTAGTAGTACATGCCTCTAATCCCAGTGGTTCAGGAAGCTGAGACAGGAGGATTGCAAGTTCAAGGCCAGGCTCAGCAATTTAGCAAGGCCCTAAGCAACTTAGTGAGATCCAGTCTCAAAAAAAAGTTGTGAATGAATTATGCTCAATCCTACAAACCCTAAAAAATCCTGCCAAGACAAATGTTTTAGCAAGTATTTGAGAATAGTATAGCCTGTTGAAAACAAATTTTTAAAAAAGAAATTTTTTGTAGTGCTGGGGATTGATCCCAGGGCCTCATGCATGCTAGAGAAGTGTTCTACTGCTTCTGATTGATAGCCCAGACTCTTTGATTTGATTAATTTATCTGTGGTACTGGGGATTGAACCCATTGGCACTCTACCACTGAGCTACATTCCTATCTCTTTTTATTTTATTATTGTTATTATTATTACTTTGATTGAATCTAGGGGCACTTAACCACTACCACTGAGCCACATCTCCAGCCTGTTTTATTTATTTTTATTTTGAGGCAGGGTCTCATTAAGTTGCTTAGGGCCTTGCTGAGTTGCTGAGGCTGGCTTTGAACTTGAGATTCTCCTGCCTCAGCCTCCTGAGTTGCCCAGCTCACTTTAGATTTTATACAGTAACACTTCCCTCTTGTAAGTTGCTACATATAATAGTGTAAGGAACATTCTGGAAGGCACTAAAGGTATCATGCTGCTCCTTTTTTGAAGAAGTTCTTTATTCATTTTCTATCAAGTCTTTGTTATTCTTTCCAAATGGGTGTTTGAGGTATACATTGTTTTGATTTTTGGTACTGTGGATTGAACCCAGGGGTGCTTTACCATTGAACTACATCCTCAGTTTTTTTATGCTGATTCATAATGTGGATGGGGGTGTGTATGCATGGGGCGAATAGAAGAACTCTAGATAGGGCAGAAGGGTATGGGGGTAGGAAAGGCAGTGCAATGAGATGGACATCAGTACACGTATGAAGGCATGAATGGTGTGACTCTACATTGTATACAATCAGAGATATGAAAAATTGTGCTCTATAATATGTGTAATATAAATTTGAAATGCATTCTGCTATCATATATAACAAATTAGAATAAAATTTTTAAAAAGATGTACAGAACCTTTAAAAAACCAGATGTACAGAGAAGGCAATCCTTTGGCAGGAAAAGAACTTCAAAACCTAACAATGGAAACTGAATAAATCTTTATTCTCTATAAATTAAAAAAAAAAAAAACTAACAATGGTATGAGGCCCTGCCATAGCTGCTGCCTGCCACCTAAGTTATCTGAAGATTAAGGATATTAAGTTATCCCAAGATTAAGGATATTAAGAAGGAAAGAAACTCATGCACATAGATAGTCTATTTTGATGTCCTTTTGAATTTTAATACTTCTCTGCCTTTCTCTTTAAAATGTCTTCTTTGGTTCCTGCACTTATCCCAGCTCGTCTTTCTGCCCCTTTTGTTGCTGCAGTGTGATTTTTTTTTTAACTGTGATAATATTTATCAATCATCAGCATCTCTGGTCTTAGTCATCAGTTTGGTATGATAGTGTTTATCATCAGTGAATAGAGCATTAATGTCTAACAGATTGCTATTCATTAAATTTGAAAACCTCAGTATTACAGTGTGTTTAAAAATCTACTTTATTTCTGTGGAAGTTCCCAGAGGGAACATTTTTTTTTTTTCCTTTTACCTCTGAAGATCTGGCAAAGAGTGAGAAAGCAGGCCTGTACCTGTTACTCTGCAGGTCCAGAGCCAAGCTTCCACCAGCCCTTAATTTGGAGAAGTATCTCTAGAATTCTGTGATTTCCCCCTGCAGACTCTGAGCCACCCAATGTTTCCCATAAACCTAGGTTTAAAGAGCTTCCAGCACTCCTCCTCCTCCTCCTCCTCCTCCTCCTCCTCCTCCTCCTCCTGCTCCTCCTCCTCCTCCTCCTCCCCCCTCCCCTCCCCCTCCTTCTCCCCCCCCACACTTTACTACTAAGCTACATTCTACATTCCCAGTTTTTATTTTATTTTATTTTTAAATTTTAAGACAGGGTCTTGCTAAGTTGCCGTAGCTCACCTTGAACTTGCAATCCTCCTGCCTCAGTCTCCCCCTACCGTAGCTCCCCAAGTCACTGGGATTACAGGTGTTGTACCACTGTACCCAGATTATTTTAAAGACATACTAACCCGAAACATTTTCTGAGCATTTATTGTATGGCAGATGTCATTGGGATTTACATAAATTATCTCATGTAATTCTTACAATAATGCTGAGAAAATTTCTAGCATTACAGTATTTCCATTTCACAGATGGAGATGCTGAAGCTTAGCAAGTTGCTGAAGGCGCCATTAACTAGAAGTGAGAATCTAAGCACTGTGCCTTCAGAGTGTAGCCTTCACCACTTCATGACACTTTCTCCCTGATCTGAGAACTGGATAGGTAGAAGAATGGGGGCTTTGAGGGGAAAGCAGACAGAGAGGAAGTCTCTCAAGGAACACACATGTTCTTGCTTTTGACTGCTCAGCATCTGTCTACCTGGATACACAGTTTTCTGTCCAAATACCAGCTGTCCTCCCATTTCAGCATTTATACAAGAAGTGCCTCTAAAGAGCTCCCTGCCATGAACTCTACCCCAAATTCCAAACGCACTCCTAGCCAGGTGGAGTAGAGAACAGTCACTCTGCCAGTCATGCTGAACTCACACCCTGTAAGTCTGAGTATACTTCACAAAACCTGGTTTATTCAGAAACCAGCTCTAATCACAGTGTTGTTTTTCCCTAGTCTCATGATTAGGACCTGTTTAGGCATTAGCAGAGTGGCAGAACTTCCAGAAGCCCACAAACTGGGATTAGGAGTAAGGTAGGTATAACTTATGATTCTCTTTCTCTATCCCTTTTAGGATGGCTGTTCCATGAGGTCAAGACTGGGTTTCCCCCTTTCTACTGCTTTACTGATGCCCAGTCTCATGGGGTTAGTTTTGAGCCCAACACTATGGCATCATCGACCTCCCTCCCTGCTCCTCAATCCCAGTCCAAGAAGCCCCTGGGCAAGATGGCTGGTGAGTGGACCCAGATTCCTACTCCTGTTCTTGCTCCTAAGAGTGTAGTCCTTAGTCTGCATGTTGGCGAGGTGGGAGGCCTGCCTGGTCCAAACACAGGGAGGTGACGCAGAAGGGTGACAAGGGGGCAAAACTCCTCATTAGACTTCAGTGCCCATGCTTTGTGGAAAGTGAGGAGAGAGGCATGCATTAGTGAATTCTTTGGTGGGTTCTTCAATCCTTTTGGCTCAAAGGTTTTCTAGCCTGCTCAAACAATTTTCCTAGCCTAGAAATCATTAGGCTAAATGCTTAATACTGTGACTCTTGTCATACTAATCTTTACTCTAGAACCTTTACTCTAGGACCATAAAAAGAAAAAAAACGAATCAATCCCCCAAACACCAAACTATCTGTATTCATCAGTAGCTGAGTTTTAATATTATTATGGAGTACTTATGTGAGATATTGCATTATCTCAGTTAACCTTCAACAACAACTAAAATGTGTTATTTTATAGATAAAGGAAATGGAGATCTAGACTAACTTGCTTAAGGTTATAGAATAAGCAGTAGGACACAACCTAATCTATGTGCCTGGCTCCAAAGTGTAGATTTTGAATCAGTAAGCCCTGTGCTTTACCAGAGCAGTAGCTCTCTTTCCTAGATTCGTGTTGCCTACTTAGCAACATCTAGGATTTCTTGGAGCTAAACAGATACAAGCCCCCCTGCCCTTTCCTTTCCACAATGGGCATCCCACCCTAACCTAAAGCCACCTCATCTCAGTGCTGGAAGTGGGCTTTGGAACAGGGTGATCTTTACCAGCATACATAGTTCTATATGCAGATGGTTGACCAGCTAGTTCTAGTGAAATATTCTACTTAAGGGGTGGGGTACTAGGTATCAAAAGACTTGGAGCAGGGCAAGGCCATCTCTATTTTTTTCTTGTTTTTGAGACAGTGTCTCACTGTGTTATCCACACTGGCCTCAAACTCCTGGGCTCTAGTGATCTCATGTCTCAGCCTCCTTTGTAGCTAAGACCACATTTCTGGTACTCAGGCCTAGCTGAGCATTGCACACTTCCATCAGAGGCTACAGGATCCCCCTATTGTGCATTACTCACCTGGCTAAGGACATCTCTTAATCAAGCTGATAAAACACTCCCAAATAAGGACTCTAGAGTTCTCATGTATTCTTGAATCCTTTCAAGATAGAAAGAACTCTTAGGCAAGGCCTAAAGGGATAACAAGTTGGCATAGCTAAATCTTTGAGAGTAAGGTGTTTCCCAACGCAGGGAGCTGGCAGGAATCTGCCCATCTTCTCTTGGTGGTGAGACTCCTCCATGTGTGAGGAGGTAGCCTAGAAAGATGTAGGCCTGAGCAGTATGTTTCCCCCCACTACAGATTGGTTCAGGCAAGCCCTATTAAAGAAGCCCAAGAAGATGCCTGTTAACCCAGAAAGCCACTCCAGTGATGGTTCACAGTCAGCCTCACAGGACAGCCACCGACCCTCAAATCCCAATTCAGTCATATCTTCCAACCCATCATCAGCACACGTGGATACCAGCAGCAGCAGGGGCCGCTGGAGCAAAGACTATGACGTCTGTGTATGCCACAGTGAGGAGGACCTGACAGCTGCCCAGGAACTGGTCGCCTACCTGGAGAGCAGTACTGACAGCCTACGCTGCTTCCTGCAGCTTCGGGATGCAACCCCAGGTGGCGCCATTGTATCCGAGCTGTGCCAAGCACTGAGCAGTAGTCACTGCCATGTGCTGCTTATCACTCCAGGCTTCCTTCATGATCCTTGGTGCAAGTACCAGATGCTGCAGGCTTTGACTGAGGCACCGGGAGCCGAGGGCTGCACCATCCCCTTGCTGACTGGACTGACCAGAGATGCCTACCCTCCTGAGCTCCGATTCATGTACTATGTTGATGGCAGAGGTCCTGATCGTGGCTTTCACCAAGTCAAGGAAGCTGTCATACGTTGTAAGCTACCGAAGGGTGAAAGAAGGGGAGGGGACTCAACCTCAGAATCTGATCTACATTGCCTGTAGGAGACAGCCATTATAGTTCCTGGTAGTTTAAAGTGCAGGCTCTGGAAAAGACTGGGTTTGGATCCTGGCTTCTTTATCTATTATCATGTGAGCAGTTACTCCCATAGGCAAGTTATTTAACTCCTGTGTGCCTTGATTTTCTTATTGCTTATCAGACTTCTATTACTGTAAAACAAGAATTGTATAGCTGGGCATGGTGGCATATGCCTGTATTCCCAGCGACTTGGGAGGCTGAGGCAAGAGGACTGCAAGTTAGAGGCCAGCCTCAGCAACTTAGCAAGTCCCTAAGTAATTTAGCAAGACTCTATCTCAAAATGAAAAGGACTGGAGATGGAGCTCAGTGTTTAAGTGTCCCTGGGTTCAACTCCCAGGAACTTAAAAGAGAAAGAATAGTATGTATACTCAGTAGGTGTTCAGAGTATGACCTAGTACATGTTAAGTATTCATTACAGGCAAGGCCTAGCACATATCAAACCCTGTATATGTATTAGCTGGTGGTAACAGTAATAGTATGAAGTTTCTCACTAAGATTAGTTAGAGATGTCTATCAAGATCTGGGAAATGCCAGGAGGGATATCAGTTTAGTAAGGCAAAAAGGAGCAAAATAATTAGAATTTCATATGATGAACATACTCAGAGGAGGGACAATTATATTACAGTGGGTAAAGAAGAAACATAATAAAAAGAAGACAAAGACACAGGGACCAGTAGGGGGGGAATAAAGATTCTGTGTTTGAGGAGGTTGACAATTCCTATAATTCTGTTTGGTCTCTTTCAGATCTGCAGACGCTCAGTTGACACTTCTTATGTTATCATGGGACCAAGGAAGTTGGAATAAAGCAGATATAATGAGACATCAGGAGCCAGAGTCTGCAGCATTTTATAGTGGCCCTGGGATCAGACTACCCATCAGGCTTCTATTACTGTGGGCTCCCCAGGAAGGCCATGGAGAAGTCAGGGACTCCCCCAGGAAGGCCACAAGGAAGGTGGGGACTTCCCCGGGAAGGCCACAAGGAAGCTGGGGACTCCCCAGGAAGACCATGAGGAAGCAGGGGAGTCCCCCAGGAAGCCAGAAATAGAAGTTGGTAGGAAGTGCTGATACCAGCAGGGTCAGCAGTCTTTTGCCTGCTGCCTAACTAGACAGGAAGCCTGGCACATACCTGTCTCCTTCCCTGGTACTGGGCACTGGTGTAGATAGGCAACCCTCCTAAAGAAGCACGCTATTGTCAATGAGCTGGAAGCCTAGACTGCAGATCTCAGAATGGATGCTCTTCCCAGTTGCCTGGAGAAGCCCTGGAACAGGCATCAGAAGAAAGCAACAGGTGTCAAGTCCTTCATACACACTACTGCTGTTCTCTCTCCGAGAGACATGGACTCACTTCAGAAAGCTGGATGAAAGGTGCAGACAGCACTGTGCTGTATTTTATTTATTGCACAAGTGCCATTAGATATACAAATCTAGGATTGCAGATGTACCTCAGGGTAGATCATATGCCTAGCATGCATGAGGCCCGAGGTTCGATCTCCAGCACCAAAAAAGAAACGTTGCCAGGCACAGTGGCACACACCTATACTACCTGCAGCTTGGGAAGCTGAGACAGGAGGACTGAGAGTTCAAAGCCAGCCTCAGCAAAAGCAAGGAGCTAGGCAATGCAGTGAGACCCTGTCTGTAAATAAAATGCAAACTAGGGCTGGAGATGTGACTTGGTGATCAAATATCCCTAAATTTAATCCCTGGTAACAAAAAAAAAAAAAAAAAAAAAAGGAAAGGAAAGAAACAAACCTAGAAGCTATTCTGAATGTACAGTAGATGGAAGAACTGGGTTGGGGGGGGGGGGTGCGGGAGAAAGGAAAACCAGGGCTCAGGGATCACCCTTCACCTGGATCAAAGTCTACTGATTTGGGCTGGGGATGTAGCTCAGAGGTAGAGTGCTTGCCAAGCATGCCTGAGGCCTTGGGTTCTATCCCCAGCACCAAAAAAAAAAAATAGCCTGCTGATCCTGTGGTAACTGGGAACCCCATCAGAGGTCTGGCTTTGATTGGAGCTGATGCTTTCATAGTAGCTGTTTTTGCCTTGGACTGGAAGGACTCAACATTTTTCTTCCAGCAGCAGACTATATTCCTTGCGGGATAGGCAGGGTTTCATTTATCTGTTCTCAATTCGTTTGTCATTTTTTCATGATACTGGACATAAATGCCAGGGGCACTTTACCACCAAGCTACATTTCCAGCCCCATTTCTATTTTCCTTTTTGAAATAGGGTCTTGCTAAGTTACCCAGGCTGGCCTTGAATTTGTGATCCTCCTGCTTCAGCCTCATGAGTTGCTGAGATTACAGGTGTGTGCCACCACGCCTAGCTACATTTTTAAAGTATGAATTATTATATATAAAAGAATTAAGGAATACTATGATGTAGCAACTCATGCCCCTGCAGCACAACTTAAGAAGTAAAACCTTGGGCTGTGGGTATAGCTCAGTGGCAGAACACTTGCCTAACATGTGCAAGACTCTGGGTTCAATTCCCAGCACTGAAAAAAAAAAAAACACTTTATCACCTCTAAGGTGCTTCTTTTAGCCCCCAAATTCCAGTTCTCTCATCAAAAATAACCACTATTCTGAACTTTAAACTTGTAGGTTTTCTCCATAAAGTTATTATGTTTGTATGATCAAACAATGTTTAATTCTACATGGTTTTATATTTTATATAAATGGCATTATAGTGTTTGTATGCTGTGGGTTCCTTTCTTTGTTCACTGTGAGATTTATCCGTGCTGGCAGGTGTTACTTCAGTTAATTTCCTTTCATTCCACTATGTAAATATACCACTATTGTTATATATTCTTCTCAAATGGATATTAGGTTTCCAACTTTTTGCTACTAAAAACAAATGAGCCTGTCAACTTTTTGCACATGTTTCTGTGATTACAATTTTCTAGGGTTTAGCTTAAGTGGGGAACAGGCAAGTAGTAAATAATATAAATCTTCAGTTTTATTAGAAGATGTCAAAGTCTCTTCCTTAATATTTAAGCACATAGCTCTAAATTATTAGATGTTTTTAAATATATGGCAATATTATCTTTTCTAAAAGTTTTATTTTAATATAAAATATTTACCTATTACTTTTTTGTCTGTCCTTTTTGTGTCTTAGGAAATTCTTCCCTACTTCTGTTATTTCCTTCTATAAGTATTTGTCACATTTAGGTTTTTAACCCACCTGGATTTCTAAGGTAGGGGTGTTTTGTTCTTGATTTTTTAAAGTCAGAGTTACAATTTTTCCCTTCATTTTCTATCAGTTACTAACTAGTCCATTCTTTCTCTCACTGATTATGATCTCACCACTGCATTGTAGTCATGTATTATTATATGTGGGGATCTGTTACTAGGTTCTCCATTCTCCTTTGTTTGTCCCTTCGTGTACTGGTTTTCTGTGTGTGGTGCTGGGGATTGAACCCAGGGCTTTCTGCATATGAAGCAAGCACTCTACCAGCTGAGCTATATCCCCAGCCCTGTCATACTGTCAAGGTTTTAATAAACTTTGATAGCTTTTCAGTCAATTCTCCCTACTGTTTTTATGCATTTGTATTACTTTGACTTTTCTGATTCCTTTACTCTTCCACTGTTTCTTCAGTTTTTCAGGTTCTAGGAAAAAGCCTGTGAGTATTTTTATTGAACGTACATTGAATTTGGATTTATTTAGGGAGAACAGATGTTTTGATGACAGAACCATTATACCTATAAAAATGGTATGTCTCCATTTATGTATTAAAATGTGTTTCAATAAAGACATATCCTTTCCATATTGGTTAGTTTCATCTTTTATTAGATTTATTCCTTAGTACTTCACATTTTGTTGCTACTGTAAAAAGGCATTTTAAAATTATATATTTGCTTATGTATTACTGGCCTAAAGGACTGAAATTTATTATTGATCTAATACTAATAACATGCTGAATTTTTTATTCTACAAGACTACAGATTTTATTGGGTTTTCTATAAATACAGTCATATAATTTGCAAAACAAACCAAAATTTAGTTCCTTCTTTGTCTTCTAGAACTTCTAGTGAAATGTTGAAAGGAGTGACAATAGTAATAATCCTTGTCTCCTTACCTTAAAGGGAATGTTTCAAACATTTTACTATTGTGTTGTAGCCAGATATGGTAATACATGCCTGCATTACCAGTGACTTGGGAGGCTGAGGCAGGAGGATTACAATTGAAAGGTTAATAATCTTGAGAACTGTTTGCTAATCTTGTTCCCAGAATGTGCTGTCCCCAACTGCCAAACTGCAGAATGTATTCCCTTACTCGGTTGCACGCAAACCACCTACTCGCCCTGACCCGTCAATGAACTTCCCTCCCTGCCCTCTCCAAGGAAAGTATATAAGCTCTGCTTAAGCTGTTCTCAGGGCTCTTTGCTCTATTCAAGTGAGCTCTGAGCCCCAACATGCTGGACCCCCAATAAACCCTTTGCTGTTGCATGAGACAGTCTCTTGATGGTCTCTTCCTCTGACGCTCACCTGACCTTTACACAATTTCAAGACCAGCCCTACCAATTTAGTGAAATAGTCTCAGAATAAAATAAAAAGGGCTGGGGGTGTGACCTCTGAGTTCAATCCCAGTACCTCCACCCCCCTCCCACACAAAGGGGGGAAAAAAAAGGCTGTATCACAGTGGTAGAGCATTCCTGGGTTCAATTCCAGTACCCCCAAAAGTTTGTTGTGGTTATTTGGTACATTTTTTGGGGGGAGTGGGGTGGGGTCAAACCCAGGATCTATATCCCCAGGGAGCATGCTAGGCACGTGTTCTACCATTGAACTATATCCCTAGCCCTCTTTAAAAATAATTTTGAGACAGGGTCTCACTAAGTTGCCCAGATTGGCCTCAAACTTGCAATCCTCCTCCCTCAGCCTCCCTGGGATGACAGGTGTGTGTGTGTGTGTGTGTGTGTGTGTATTTAGTTGTAGTTGGACACAATACCTTCGTCCTTCGTTTTATTTATTTTTATGTGGTGCTGAGGATCGAACCTAGGGCCGCACACATGCGAGGCAAGTGCTTTACCAGTGAGCCACAACCCCTAGCCTCCACCTCCCGCCATATATTTTTATATGGGATATTTTTAACAGATTAGAGTTTTTTACTGTTTCCAACTGGCTAAGATTTTACTATTTTCAATGAATTTTAAATTCATTTCCACACTTACTGAGATGACTTCCTGCTTTAATGCAATAAATAACATTAGATTTTCTGCTGTAAAGTCAGCTTTACATTTCTTGTGGAGACTCAACTTCACTATGATGTATTACATTTTTCATAAATCACAGGATTCAGCTAACAATTCCTTTAGGGTTTTTACATTTATGCTCAAATATAGGATTAACCCTTAATTATCATTTCTTGTATTATCCCTCTTTTGGTTGTTGCCAAAGTCATATCAGTTTTTTTCCCCTCCTTTTCTTTATTGGTACTGGGAATTGAACTCAGAGGTACCACTGAGCTACATCCCCAGCCCTTATTTATTTTTTACTTTAAGACAGGGTTTATATTGCTTAGGGCCTCACTAAATTGCTGAGGCTAGCCTCGATCTTGTGATCTTCCAACCTCAGCCTCCCAAACTGTTTGGATTATAAGAATGCACCACACTATGCTCAGGTATTCCAGCTTTTTAGAATAGTTAGAGTGTGGTCCTTTTTTCTATTCTTTGCATAGTTCAAGCTCAGAATTAACTATCTGTGAAGCCATTTGGGCGAGATCTAAAACTATGTCTTAAAGAGTTACAGACAAATTTACACTTCTTCTGGATTCAAATGGAATACAGTAAGCAGTCAATAAAGACAAGAAGATTAGTTTAAATAGATTTTTTTCAGTTTGAGTTTCCTGTAGGCAATTATGAATATCAAGACTTGCTTGTGGTTATGAATTCTTAGTTTTGAATTTTTTTTTTTTTTTTTTTTTGTGGTGCTGGGGATGGAACTCATGGTCTTCAGAAGGCTAGGCATGTGCTGTACCACTGAACTACACTACCAGCCTATTCTTAGATCTTTTCTATTCTCCTGGAGTAGAGGTTAAGGCAGGTAGGTTTTCCAATCTTTTCTCCATTAGAGGGGTAGCTTTTCTTAAGGTAACCCTTTCATTGAGGGGCCAGACCTTTAGAGACCTTAGCTCTATAGGACATTCTCTCACATCCTTCCATAGGCTCAGGTCTTGCATTCCTTGAATCATGCCCTAGATTTCTAGAGATTGGTAATTGCTCTTAAAATAGCTTACAGCTTCAAAGTCCATCTACCATATTGAAACCAAAATATTTCTCCCTAAATTACTGAGGATTGTTAAAATGCAGAAGGACTCTCTGATTTTCCTGTCTAAAGATATAGAAAATTAATAAAACAGAAAGTCTTTCTACCTCCCCTCCCTCTTTTCCCACCTAAAGACAGAATTTAAATCCTCATATGTTGGAGACAGTCTTATCAACTCAGACCTTAGCAGATCAAGCTGTAAGCCCACTTTCTTCCCACAAACTTACCTTCTTAGTTTTTTCACCACTAAAGCCTAAAACTACCTGCTCTTTTGTCTTGTCATTACTCTGAGATTTATTACTGTGAGGGTGGGAAAGATGGCGGGATGAGAATAACATCATTACATCATTACTTTAGGTATATGTATGACTGCACATGTGGTGCGACTCCACATCATGTACAACCAGAGAAATGAAAAGTTGTGCTCCATTTGTGTACAGTGAATCAAAATGCATTCTGCTGTCATGTATAATAAGAGCAAGTAAAAAAATAAAAATTTTAAAAATAGGAAAAAATAATATTTAAGACATTCCAAGCCACTGCTTTGAACATCTTGTGCTACTTTTCTCCCACATGATGTGCACTACACACATTACTCGTTTTTCTCTTATTAATCTGTCTTAAGAATATCCCCAACTATTAATTTATGAGGGTTGAGAAAAAAATTGTTTTCTCCTCCTGTATTTGCTGAGACAGAAGATTCTGAGATACTTACTCACTCTTGAGCCCTATAGAGGAAATCCTGGTGGAAGCAAACAGAAACACTAAGAATTCTTAACCAAAATGAGATCTTCCTGCTGTTATAGTTAAAGCTTCGTCCCGGGATTTCATAAACTAACTTCCAGATCACTCACGTATAATCAAATCAAGCCTTTATTGAAGCACACTGGTGGTGGCTGACCAGAACATAAAGCTGTTCTCCTGATCAGCCCTGAACAATTGCAAGGGCACTCCTTATAAGCCTGAAAACGCAAAAGGGATGTTCGGGGGGTCTAGCCAATGCAAGCAAGCCAGGTTACAAAAGCGGGAGAGTGCACTCAAGTGGCGGGAAGCCTAACCAATCACATTCCTCAACAAACTGAGGCAGGGGAGAGAAGGTCTGGAAGTCAGTAGAGATAATGACTGATGGGGTTGAGAAGATGAGGGCTGGTTACCAAAGAAAAGACAAAAGGTTGCTATCAACTAACCTCTAGCCCAGTCACCCCAGTTACAGAAACAGCCTCGTTACCCTAGTTACAGAAACAATGCCCCATTATGTAGTTCCGTGTTCTTAAAGGTTTCTATAGCAAAAGGAAAAGAACATTTTGCCCTGGTCATGACCCTTCTACTTGGCATGGATGAAGTCATAAAACAAAATGGAGTCACATTTGCTTCTACTATCACACTGCTTTTTTACCTGCAATGCCTGGTGGAGAAAGGGAGGTATCTTAGTTTGTTTTCTATTGCTATAACAAAATACCTAAGACTGGGTACTTTTTAATTTATTTTACAAATTTATTTTGGGTGGAGCTGAAAGTCCAAAGTCAAGTGACCATATCAGTTTGGTCTCCAATGAGGGCCTCCTGGTATATGGTATCATAGGGTCAGGAATATGGGGGAAAGAGATCACAAAATAAGATAGGAAAACAGAGATTTAGGGGTCTGGTTTGCTTTTTTAAAACATCTGTTCTCACCAGGCACGGTGGCGCACACCTATAATACAGCAGCTTGGGAGGCTGAGACAGGAGGATCTAGAGTTCAAAGCCAGCATCAGCAACTTAACGAGGCACTAAGCAACTCAGTGAGACCCGGTCTCTAAATCAAATAAAAAATAGGGCTGGGGATGTGCCCCTGAGTTCAATTCCCAGTACCCCCAACACACACACACACACACACACAAATGCCTGGATAAAAATGCAGGTTATACTCTTTTAGCAGCTAACAAAGCTTTTCTTTATTTTGGGGCTCTTTTTGGAAGGGCTCTTTTTGCTCCCTCTCTGGATGTAAACCCTGGTTTCTTATAAATGACTGACCTGTTTTGGTCTCATGGATGCTTATTCGCTTTGGCCAAATCAGTCATTGGTAGGTATAATTTTGGTAGAAAACTGTGATTTATACAGTTATCTCTCAGTATCCTCCAAGGGACTGGTTCCAGGAACCACCCACACACCAAACCAAGATATAGAAATCCACAGACGCACAGGGTGCGGTGTGTGACACATACCTGATATCCCAGCAATTTGGGAGGATGAGGCAAGTTAGAGGACAACCTCAGCTACTTAGCAAGACTTTGTCTCAATAAAAGGGCAGGTGGCTGGGTATGTGGCTCAGTGGTAGAATACCCCTAGGTCATAAAAGCCACAGATGCTCAAATCCCTCATATAAAATGATGTATTTGCATATAACCTGGGCACATTCTTCCATGTACTTCAAATCATCTCTAGATTACTTATAATACCTAAAGCAATATAGATACTATGTAAATAGACATTATATTACATTATTTAGGCATTAACAATTTTAAAAGTTATGTACAAATTCAGTGTACATGTGAGTTTTTTTCCTAAATCTTTTCAATCATTGGTTGATTGAATCCTAAGATGTAAAACCTGTAGATATGGAGGGCTGATTATATTTACAGAGTGACAGGAACCTATTTCTTTGCCTTTTCTCCTAAGTTAACATGAAATTATATATTCAGAAATAAACAAACTGGTTTATTAAAATTTTTCAGAGACAAACAACTCTAAATTTGGAAGAAAGAAATATTGATTCCCATTTGGAGATCTTTTCCCTGATAGAAACAAGTTAAAGGTAATAAAACTGGATTGATAGATCAGCTCTTAGTAATCATGCAGGCTGTAACCTAATTCTTAGGGGAATGAAAAGTCACTGTTCTTGTCTTGAAAATTAAGCCTTTATAGAAGCAAGAATGTGTTTTTAAAAACAAGCCCACTGTAATAGTTTGGATCTTGAATGTTTCCCAAATGTTTCCATGTATAAAAAAGGCTTGGTCCCAGGTGGCACCACTGGGAGACAGGATCAAGTGGGAGGTCCTTAGGTCATAGGGGGTATGCCCATGAAAGGGACTGGGGGACTCTGGCTCCTTTCCCTTCCTCCTTGGCCATGAGTTAAGTGTGCTGCCTGCATGATTACTAAGAGCTGAACTATCAATCCAGTTTTATTATCACAGGCTCAAGGCAATGGACCCAAATAATCATGGACTGGAAATTCCAAAACCATGAGCCAAAATAAATCCATTAACTTTATAAACTGATTATCTGAGGCATTTTGTTACAGTAACAGAAAGTCGATGAATACAACCACTTCTTTCCAAATCTCAAACCTCACCTATACTTCCCAGGATGACTACGTAAGGGGACAAACAGATGAGGATGGTAGGAACATGAAGTTAAGAGAATAATCTATAAAATAAGCCCACTGTACTGACTCCCTACATTTTCTCTGCCAAAAAGCAATCTGCCTACAACTGTCCCCACCCCCAGCTTGAACGCAGGAAATGTCACATTCCTCAACAAACTGAGGCAGGGGAGAGAAGGTCTGGAAGTCAGTAGAGATAATGACTGATGGGGTTGAGAAGATGAGGGCTGGTTACCAAAAAAAAGACAAAAGGTTGCTAACAGCTAACCTCTAGGATCATAAGTCCCAACACAAGGAGTTGATAGTGATTACCCCAATACTATTCCTTCCTGCCCTTAGGTATAGTAAACAAAGAAGAAGAAAAAAGGAAGTTGGAGTTTCCAGTCCATGGTCTATGAAAGAGCAAGACACCCTTATTCCCATGGGCACCCAGCTCTGGGCCCCATTCTCTTGGAGAAGTCGGCTACCTCTGTCCCTTTCTTAAGTAAAACTTGCTTTTTATACTTGCCTCACTCTTTGTGGTGTTTAATCTTAAACACTGGTATCAACTGTACCTACTGCAAAATGTTAGGACACTATCTTGCACTTAAGAAAAAGTCAAACCAGTCCTTATCCTAAACCTCTAACAGGTAAATATTTCCCCCTCCAATTCCTTCTGAATGAAAACTTCCATTATTTCTCTATGCCTTTGAGATATAAATCTCCCTATCTAGTCTTATGTGAAAAACCATCCCTTTTATTTTTTTAAAAGTATTTTAGTTTTCGGTGGACACAGCATCTTTATTTTATTTGTACGTGGTGCTGAGGATCGAACCCAGCGCCCCACGCATGCCAGGCGAGCACATTACCGCTTGAGCCACATCCCCAGCCCCCAAAACCATCCCTTTTTTTTTTTTTTTTTTTTTTTTTAGTTTTTGGCGGATACAATCTTTGTTTGTATGTGGTGCTGAGGATCGAACCTGGGCCGCCCACATGCCAGGCGAGCGCGCTACCGCTTGAGCCACATCCCCAGCCCCAAAACCATCCCTTTTAAAACACAAACTTCAAGGAGATGATTATCAGAGGGAAAAAGTGGGGAGAGAAGAGGAGCCAGGAATATTTTCCGCTTGCCTTGGCTAAAACTTGATGAGAATTTGGAAAGGCTTTTTTCCCCCCCAGTGCTGGAAATCAAAACCTGGACCTCTTGAATGCTAGGCAAGTGCTCTACCACTAACTTATATCCTCAGTCCCACAAAAGACTTTTTATTTTATCTTTTTGTTTATTGATTTTGGAGTCCTGGGCATTGAACTCACAGGTGCTATACCACTTAGCTACATCTCCTGATCCATCCAGCTTACTTTCCTCTTAAGATTGGGAGCCATCTTGCCACAAAGGCATGAAAAGCTAATTTCGTCTTTACTATAAACTACTGCGATTTCCAAACTTGCTTGGAATGCCTACCTGTGCCTTGAACTCACCCATGCCTGGCTCTCCCTGACCAGATAACAACCCTTTCTGAAGCTCTAATGACCCTCATTAATTTTGTTTTCTGTAAGTTCTCAAACCCCCCTTTGTGTATTTTTCTGTGCTAAAAAAAAAAAAATGAATTTAATCCAAATACCTTTAATTCACTTGATTTAAAATAGTTCAATTTAAATTGGGTAAACAGATAAAAATAAATATGTCTTTAAAATTAAACTTAACTCACAAGTCTCTCTAGGTGATCAAAAAGGTTAATTAATAAGATATTAATGTCTATAACATGTCTAATATTCCTTGGTTCTAGAAATTTTCTTCAACAAATAAAACAGCTAATATTGTTCAATTTACTTGTCTTGATATTTTGATAAAATAAATAAATAGATTTGACATGGGATTACTCATATTTATCAGTAATTTTGTTTGTTAGACATCCGATTAACTTACAAGATTAAATTGCTAACTGTTAAATGTAATATCAAGTACTCTTGACTCCTTCAATTCCACTGGGTAACATTACTGATGTTTTTATAAACTGGTAAATGAAAGAAAGGATTTAAAGTTACTTTGTCAGCACTAAAAAGGTTTTACTAAAAATTTAAAGTCCCAACGGGCATAATTCTATAAACTTAAACATTGTGTTTTCATAAAATGGTAAACAGATGTAATTCTATATACAAAGGCCCAAAAGTTTCAACTGTTCCAATTAAGAGTACTGTAAATAAAGTATTTCTTTCCATTAAAATAAAATAATTTGCCTCAACTCAAAAATTTTCAAGGATTGTTTCCAAATGTGAAGAAAAAAGAGGGTTAATAGATGGAAAGAAAAAAATAGAAGGTTCTATGTATGAAAACCATATTTAATAAAAGAAAATAATGTTTCTGGATAAGAACGTCTTTATGTGATGAATAAGAGGGTAAATAATAAAGAAGGTCTGTGGTAAGTTTGTTTTTACAATCAGTCATATGTTAAAAAGACAAATTTTTCTTAAAACATTGGTTTACCCATAACATTGTGTTTATTAAGTTTTGTTTCTTTTTTTCTAGAGCAAGTAATCATAAAGAAATTAACCAACTGATTAAACAAGAACTGTTATTTTAGAGCATTGTACTGTCATTTCTTTAAAAGCTAAACTTGGTTAATATAAAAACATTCATGTAATTGTGGTGCTATTACTCTTCCTTGTATATTAAATGTGTTCATATCTTCCAGGTATACAAGTCTTTAAAAGCTTTAAAAGAGCATTATATCAAACTGATGTTCTAAAGTTATATAGTGATTTTAGACTTTAAAAAAACATCGAAGATTTATTTATAACATTTAATGTTCTATAACTGGATGTATTATCAATAAGATATATAAAGTTTTATGTTACTTTTTACACTAGGGTACAATTTAAATGTATTTTTAAGTTAACGAGAGCCTAATCTATGTAAAGGTTAATATTGTAAAACACAAAGTATTTTGCTACTTTTCCCCAAAAGGTTAAAAGCGTTCAGCCTTTCTTTAATTCATATTTTAAATGTGATATCATTTTGTGTTAGCTAATATTCATGTGACCTCAAACAACAATTTATGTAAACTTTATAAAATGATATTTAAGAAACAAAGATCAGCTTCAGAACTTGAACACTTAAGATTTATGAAGAGCCCCCCCTTACCTGAGATAAGGTTCTGTGTCCTATCTCACTACATGTCTGAATGACTCCACAGTAAAGATTTCAGTTCACTTAAAGTTGTGTACAAAAGTTGTTTTTTTGTGTGTCAAGATTACTAGGATCTCAAACAGGGGATATAATGGGTTAATTTAAGATAATAAGCCATCACCTACAGGACAGATAAGAATAATACAGATTCCAATTAATAAAAAGGGTAAATGATTGTAAAGTTATAGATATTAAAGCCCAGTACTTTTAATTTAAGGCTGTTGAGACTGATTTGTTAGATGTTTAAGATCAAGACTTAAAATTTAAAATTAAATTAAAAGAGCCAAGAAAACCAATATTTGGCTCTTGCCCTTCGAGTCAGTCTGAATCCAGGGAACAGGGGACTTCTCTAAAGAGCTTTGCAACTCTGGACCACATAACCTCCCGATCAGGGAGATTAATGAGACCCCTGGAGAATAGAAAGCCAATCAATGCATTTGTTATGAAGAGAAGGATCATTGGAGAAGGAAGACATCTCTTGACGGTTCCAAGGAAGCCACATGGTTGAGCAAGACCTGGACCCATCCTAGTGCAAATGGCACTACAGAACTAAGAAGTTGCTCTTAAGTTCCCCTAGGAGTGACTCCCATGGAAACTCAGCTGTTAACAATAGATAGAAACAAAAGTCAGTTTGACTGCTTCATCTTAAACACTTAGCAAAAACAGTTAAAACCAAAACACAGCTATTCCTGGACATTTTAAATAATAATAGTAATAATAATAACAATAATAAAAAGTAACTTAAGGTATACACCTTGTGTTAGCCCCCCAAAATAAGACTGGAGGCTACAAAGAGGGATTCTCAGGCAGGAATGCCTGATAACTATCAAAAGAGACTATCAAGAGGAACTGTAAGAGTCAGAAGTTTTTAGTTAATTTAAGGCCTACAGATATTCCTAACTTACACTGGTAGGCTTGATGTTTGCTAGTATGATTATCTAGCCCTAAGTAAGAGAAATAAAGGGATTTCTACTAGACACGGAGGTCATACCAGCAACATCTTACAAGATCAGATGACACTGAGTAGCTTAACCACATCTCATAGAAGTGGACATCTGCAACATTAAAAGTTAAATGTTGTGTTTACATTCCTGATAACTTTAAAGACGATAAAGATTTACATTTCTATATAAAAGCCTTGTCCACTCTGGCCTTATTATGGGGACAGCTTCTCCTGGTGAAAAAAATATATATTAATTTCTCGGCCCTCACACCCCCTGGTGAGAGGACTTCTATTATACAGTGACAAGTTGCAGCTGCTACAACATTTATTCAGTATTCATGGTTTTTGTTTATCTCATAGAAGCACCCATTCCCAGATGACTTTACAACCTGTTCTTCCCCAACCAGATGTCAAACTGAACTGTCTTCTAAAAGGGAACTCACATCCCTCACGCTGTGCCCCCTCACGACGCCCCTTCTCAGCTCAGAAAAAGCCAAAATGAGCATTGCCCCTCTTCTTACAACAATGGACCAAAATAGATAGACAGTCAATATAAATGAGAAATAATGTCAGGTTGGATCAGGGAGACTAGTTTTGGGTGAGTTAGAGAAGTTGGAGACTGTTACCTGAGGGATTAAAATTCCCTCAGTGCTCTTCCCCTATCCTATCAAAGATTTGAAAGGGACACATAAGGAAAGGGGGGGATGACAAACCCAGCCTAGTTTCCTCTTAAGATTGGGAGCCACCTCGCTACAAAGGCATGAAAAGTTAATTTCATCTTTACTATAAATTACTGCGATTTTTAAACTTGCTTGGAATGCCTACCTGTGCCTTGAACTCACCCATGCCTGGCTCTCCCTGACCAGATAACAACCCTCTCTGAAACTCTAATGACCCTCATTAATTTTGTTATCTGTAAGTTCTTAAACCTCCCTTTGTGTAACTTTCTGAGCTATAAAGCTGTGCGCCTAGAGAGCTGAGCTGCTGTCTTCTGTTCCCGCAGTTTTCGGGAGAAGCAGCCCAGCCAGTCAAAATTATAAGCTTGCTTTAATTTGATTTCAACTGGAGTCGGTGGTCTTTTCTTTGCAACATGATCTAACACTCCATCCCTCTGTATTTTTTATTTTGAGACAGCGTCTTCCAAAGTTGCCCAGGCTGGCCTCCAACTAGAAACCCTTCCGCCCCAGCTTCTCAAGTTGCTGGGGTTACAGGCATGTGCCAGAGTGACCAAAGAAGACTTTTTAAAGCTCTAGAGTCAGAAGTTGGCTTTTTTAACAACTGATATTAATTTATTTTTATTTAGTGGTCCCTCTTGTATTTTCTCTATTGGATCTTGATTCTCAATTGAAGCTCTCTTCTTGAATTTCTGCTAACAAAATACTGTTTCCTCTACTCCATTTCTTGTTGGCGTGAGTTTTGACTACTTCAAAATTGAACAAATAAAAAATCTTAAAGATCATTTCTACTAACATTAGTGAAAGGTTTTAACCATGCAAACAGGTATCTTTTTTTTTTTTTTTTTTTGTACCAGGGATTAAAGCCAGGGGGGCTTTACCACTGAACCACATTCCCAGCTGTTTTTTTGTTTTGAGACAGGGCCTTGTTAAGTTGCTAAAGCTGGCTTTGAAATTGAGATCTGCCTGCCTCCTCCTGCCTCAGGTCCCTGAACTTGTAGGCATGTGCCACCACTGGCAACAGGTAGTCTTAACTTGCAAAAATGCAATTTAAATCTATTGGGGTTCAGAAAAACAACTCCCCAAAGACTGGTGTTTTGGCAGGGAGTGGTGGTGATCATGCCCATGATCCTAAAGGCTGGGAAGCCTGAGGCAGGAAGATCTGATCACAAGTTCAAAGCCAGCCCCACCAACTTAGTGAGACCCTGTCTCAAAGTAAAAAAAAAAAAAGTTTAGGGATGTGGCTCAGTGATAAAGCACCTCTGGGTTCAATCCTCAGTGCCATTAAAAAAAAAAAAAAGGCTGCAGGTGTAGCTCAGTGGTAAAACACTTGCCTAGCACTGGGTTCCATCCTCAGCACCACATAAAAATAAATAAAAGTATTGCGTCCATCTACAAGTTAAAAAAAAAGACTGGTGTTTTGACAGAATTCAGGTCCCTTTGACTTTCCTTCCTGTTTCACTCTTCCAGACAAAGAGAGGCCTTTTTTTTTTTTTTTTTTGGCACTGGGGATTGAACCCAGGGGCACTTTATCACTGAGCTATATCCCCAGCCCATTCTATTTTTTGAGACAGGGTCTTGCAAAATTACTACGGCTGACCTTGAACTTGTGCTTCTCCCATCTCCATCTCCTGGGTGGCTGGGATTACAAGCACATGGCTAGGGAAAGGTCTTCTACAAAGTGTCCTTACCTGCCAGACCAGACAGGAGACCTCAAATCCAGGGAGGATCATCACAAGGAAAGTGTTGATGCTATAGTTTGGCTCTTCAATGTCCCCCAAAAGGCCTACATGTTAAAGGCTTGGTTCCCAGGGTGGCATTACTGGGAGGTGGTAGGACCTACTGGGGAATTCTTTCAATCCTTGGGGATGTAATTTTGAAGGGAATAGTAGAACTCCTGCTCCTTCTTCTTTCCTTTTGCTTTCTGATCATGAGACCCAAAGCAACAGGGCCAATAGTTTGGTGAGCTTTTAAATTTTAACCATAATTATGGTTTATGCTCACCAAACTTCTTTGAAACTATTACCTTAGAATTTTAAGTGTGATAGTCTGCATTCTATCACTGTAAGAAATAACTTGAGATAATCAATCTATAAGAAAAAAAGATTTATTTTGGCTCAGTTTTAGAGCTTCCCATTCATGATCAGTTGGCTTTGTTGCTTTTGGGCTTGTGGTGAGGAGTGTGTAGTGGAACAAAATCACTCACTCTATAATTAGTAAGCAAAAGACAGAAAAGGGTCTCACTATCCCCTTCAAAGGCATAATCCTAATCTGAACACTTCCTACTAGGCCACACCTCCTAGAGGTTCCACCTCTAGAAGGTTTGAATAATGCCAACTTGTAGAGCTAACCTGTAAGTCTTTGGGGACATTTAAGATCCCAAATATAAGAGATTTAGGGTGTGGCTCAGTGGTAGAATGCTTACACAGCATGTAGGGGCCCTGAATTTGATCCCTGGTACAAAAAATAAATAAATAAATCCAAACAATAGGACTAAATTAATTTAAATGCTGGATATTCACTGAATATCTTGATCATTTCCAAGTAAAATAAAATGCTGAAACATTAATTGCTGAACACAGGTTAAGTTTACTTACCTGTAAGTAAACTTATTACAAAGGATTAAAGATATTTAGGGTATGTTAATAAAAAAAATTGTACTTTGAGGAAACATGTATTTGTTATTATTATATAATTACTATTATAATTTTGCTATTATTATTTTGCAGTGCTGGGAACTGAACCAAAAGACCCTCTACAAAGCAATATTCCCAGCTCTTTTTGAATTTTTAAAAATTTTGAGATAGGGTCTCCCTAATTTGTCCAGGAAGGCCTCAAATTTATGAACTTCCTGCCTCAGCCTCCCGAAAAGCTGTGATTACAGGCATGTGTCACCACAGCTCATGAGGAAACAAATCTCCAAGAAATTATAAAACGGTGCTAATCACTTAAGTATAAACTGTTACTAATATAGGTAATTTAAACTACTAAACAGAAAAAAAATGTTTGAAAAATATACAAAGGAAAATATGACGTTACACTAGGAATATTATAAAGAAGGCATGAGGATGTGTTGGAAAATAGTTTTGCCTAATTTAGAGTTTACTTAAAGTTGTTTTCAAGATAAATGATACATGGGGGCTGGGGTTGTGGCTCAGAGGTAGAGCGCTCACCTTGCACGTGTGAGACCCTGGGTTCGATCCTCAGCACTACATAAAAATAAATAAGTGAAATAAAGGTATTGTGTCCAACCACAACTAAAAAATAAATATTAAAAAAAAATAAATGCTACAGGAATCAATATGAATAAAGCTGAAGATATAAAAAAGTTATGTGGTTAAACTGATTAAAATTGAATGAATTTATTATACAGGTTTTTAAAGTGAGCATTAAAATCAAAAGTACACTGATGTAAAATTATAATTTTTTAAAGACAATATTTTTGTGTTGATATTTTTGTTCACTTTTTGAATGAATTGTAAAAAAAGAGATTTGATTATTTTTAATTGGGATGATTCCCTGTTTATGCTTTATTGGGCCTTTTATTACTTGAAAAAACTTTTTAATTTTTTCCTATTACTATGTAACTTCCCATATTTGCTTTTAAAGTCTTTTAATTATCACTTCAGTTTAATGAATGACTCTTGTTCACAGTGACCTATAATCCTAATTTGTATAACTGACAAAATTCCTAAAAGTCAAAATTAAGCTTCTGACCTCAAACTAACTTTTGGATATTCCAGAAGGACCCTAGAAGTATAAAAAGAGACAGTAAGCTAATTTTCTCATATCTGGCTGTAAATCTCCAAACTAAAATGTTTCAAATTTTTCCTCACTTGGAAAAAATGCTCAGAAATATAAGATCAGGGCCTTAGAGTTGAGCAGGTTTTATTACTGCCATTGGCTCTCCTAGACATTTTGTTCTAGTCTTGCATATAGTTTTTTTCTTGTTATTGTTGTTTGTTTTGCAGAGCTGGAACTTATATGCTGGGCCTTGTGTGTGCTAGGCAAGTGCTCAACCACTGAACTACATTCCCCAGTTCTCCTACAGTTTATAAACTCTTACCTGTATACAGGCAACCTGTTTTTTGTTGCAAATAATTGCTTCAGATTCTAATTCCCCCTTATAATAATGCCCTCCGTTTCACAAAACCAATTCCTCTTATCCAACATATCTTTCTAGTAGAAAAAAATACAAAAATCAATTTGTCATTAAAACATGATACACCTTGTTACTGGCCAAAAACTGACTGAAAATTGCATCTTGTTAATGTCAATAACTGCCAAAGTTGTCTCACATCCGAGTAAATCGCATTCCAGGGTAGCTCTGCAGAAATAAAGGCAAAATTTGAGAGGTGGCAGCAGGTGATGAAAATGATACCTCGGGACACGTCCGCTTACTTTTCTTTTCAGCCCACAGTGCTAAGTCTATTAAGAAAAAAAACTGGTCATGACGGAAAATTCTGTAAAATAACAAAAACGGAAGAAAAATGGAAATGGTTCAAGTACTCGTACTAAAAAAGTCGTCCAAGAAATAAAGTGGGCTCACAGATTTGTTTCAGAAACATTCCCTCCACCGTCACTAGTCAGCTTCTAAAACCTCAGGATTCAAACATGGCATCCAGCATTCACAGGTCCAAAGGGGTCTTCCGGCTCCAGACCCTGAGCGCTGGGTGGGGAGATGGGCTCTCTCCACTGCCCACCCGCCTCTTTAGGATCTTGCTGTCCTCCTTTCCCTACTCTCAAGGTCGGCAAGCGACGCGGATTTAAAAAGCTCCTTCGCGCTCCTCAGAGGGATCCGCCCCACAGGGGAACCCTAGTGAATTGCGCTACGGAGCACGCCGGGAGTTGGAGTCCCAGCTCTGCCAGCACTGAGCACGCCGGGAGTTGAAGTCTCAGCCCCGCATGGCCTGGAGGAGCAGCCGCGGGGCGGAACTAGCGTCTAGTTCGCGCAGGCGCACAGCTCCTTCCGAGCAGCATGGCGGACACTGCACCTCAGCCCAAAAGAAAGCGCGAATCCAACGCAGAGGCGGAAACCCGCAGCACAGGAGAAAAGGAAACAGGAGTTGGAAATGGTACTTCTGCTCCTGTTCGCTTACCGTTCTCCGGCTTTAGAGTGCAAAAAGTGCTGAGGGAATCTGCGCGGGACAAAATCATTTTCCTACACGGGAAGGTACCATTAGACAACCCTGAAATGGGGGCCCAGGAAGGAGGGAACCAGTCATAGCTTTGGAGGCTCATTTGTTCGCATCCCGGCCGGGAAATACCAATCACATTATTCGGGGTGTCGGAGTGCGCCACTATAATGCATGGGGTGTCAAGATTGTTCGTGGCATTAAAGGAATGAATACATCTAGGTCGAATTTTCCTTAGAAATGTCAACTAATCCTTTTAAAGTATATCAGATTAAAACTCCCGTGTTAACTTCCCCACGCCATTCACCATCATTCATTCAATATGTAACTCTGGCTAGGAACCAGTAAATATTGCTGGATGTCTTACTGGATCGTGTCCCTGGAAATGCGTCGAGACAGTAGGAGATAGGATCCCTGCTTTACAGGACGTTAGTCTAACAGGAGACAGCGTGTTAAATTGCTAGTCCACTTCCACACACCATGCACTTTTATGCGTATCAGGGACTGGCTGGGGCGCTGAGAGGTACCATCCCTGATCTACAGGACTGCAGAGTATTCCTGCGGAGACATACCCTGCTGGCTCTAATACTGTGCTCAACGACTAGCAGGGGTTCAGGTAAGATGGAGACCATCTTAAACTAGTGAGAAGTTCTAGCCAAGGTCAGGTTCCCCAGAATCACTAGCAGGAATTCACATCTTTGGGAGGAACAAGGGGTTTAATCTTCCATGCCTCTTTGTGTCTCTTGTTTTTTATAAGGCCCTATCTGGTTTTCTCAGCCTCACTTGTCTTCAGTGTGTATCACCTGCTGAAGGCAAGAGAGCCTTTGAGCTAGGGGTTAGTTGAGAGACTTAGATTCTAGTTTCTGCTTAAACACTAAGTGTTCATGTGACTTTGGATAGTCACTTAATTTCTCTAGACCTCAGTGTCTTCATCTTTTCTTCTAAAATGGGGATGGTTTTGATACCATTTTTTAGCATCTGAGTCCCAAGGCAAGAGCAATAAGTTTTACTTAAAGGATAGAACAGAGAGACAGAGACTCCTCTGGAGGGGGTCCAGGTTGGAAGTTGGTGCCTGAGGAAGTAGGGATGTCCTGCCCCTTGTATAGATTTTGGATTTCCTTTGTTTTCATGCCCCCTTCACCTTTTATCTTGCCTAGGAGACCAAAAGGTGGAGTGATCCTAGGGCCAGGACTAAGCACCCCAGGAGTACAGGCAGGAAGGGAGCAGCCCAGAGGGCATTCATTAACAACTTTTATTGAGAGGAACAATTCCTTGGAGGCAGGTAACTTGACAACAGGTTGGAGGAGGGAGAAGTGTCCTGATGGTATTAGTGTTTTATTTTCTTTCCTTTCAAACTTCCTATCCAAGGTCTTGTCTACACAGACTGCCTTTTACCCAGCCCCCCCCCCCCCATTTTGAGAAAGGTCTTGTGAACCTAAAAGAGATAACTGTAAAGCTTTTCATCTTTTGGAAGAAAGGTATGAAAATTGCCACAAAGATTTGCATTAAGACACCTTCTTTGGAGAAAAAATGAAAAACATCAGTACCTTTGACTAGACTTCCTAAGAAAGAAGACTACAGCAGGAAGTCCTAAATGCTGTGATTTCAGAGGCCTTGGAAATGTCTGCCTTTGCTCTGCAGGCTTCTGTGGCTCTGTGCCTGGGCCCACTGATAGTATCTCTGCCCACAGGTGAATGAGGACTCTGGGGATGGGAATGGAGAGGATGCTGTTGTGATCCTGGAGAAGACACCGTTTCAGGTAGAACAGGTGACCCAGCTCCTGAAAGGCACCCCTGAGCTCCAGTTGCAATTTTCCAATGATATCTACAGCACCTATCACCTGTTCCCTCCAAGGCAACTGAGTGGTAAGCAAATAATGACTGAGGTGGCTGTGTGTGGACACAATGGGATGGTGAGAAACTAGGAGCTATGGTGACCAGACTTTCTATGCCTGATTTCCATATTCTACTGTGATAGTTCTTAATGAAGGAGGGAGAAATTTTTCCTCCAGGAAACATTTGGGCAATCTCTGAAGCCAGTTTTTGTTGTTAGAACTGGGACTGTGTGTGTGTGCTATTGGTATCTAGTGAATAGAAGCCAGGAATGCTATGAAACATTCTACAAGGTACAAGATAGGTCCCCACCAGCAAAGAACTGTCAGTACTGTCAGGGTTGAGAAAGCCTTTCTGTTGTGGTATGTTTGGGGGGAAACGTGTTATTTGTGGGCTGGAATAATAGATTCATTTTATTATTGAATGATAATAATTACCAGCACTTATTAAACATAACTGTCTTATTAACCAGCATGTGAAGTATTTTGCATGTATTAGCACATTTAATCTTCAAAACAATCCTGTTGTGAAAGGACTTCACAATGAAGAAACTGAGGTGTTTTTTTTTTTAATATTTATTTTTTAGTTTTAAGTGGGCACAATATCTTTATTTTATTTTATTTTTTTATGTGGTGCTGAGAATCGAACCCACTGCCTCACGTATGCTAGGCGAGTGCACTACCATTTGAGCCACATCTCCAGCCCCAGAAACTGAGATTTTGAAAGATTAAGAAACTTGTCCAAAATCACACAGCCAGTAGGTGGCAGGAGAACTGTCTTTCAGTAGATTGGTGTAAGAGTGTGCCGGGTGCTGCAAAGATAGTCACTTCTCTGAAGGAATCCATTTGTGGTAGGGGAGACAAACAATATTATCAAGTAGGATGGGCTTGAGAAGGGCAGAAACTCATAAGTTATGAGTAGAGATTTGTTTTTGATTGCAAACATTTTTTAATTTATCAAGAAGAGAAAGAATGTTTTATGCCCAAAGCCAAGCATGGCACATGCTTTTTTTCCCCTCTAGATGGTTAATTTGTTGTTGTTGTTTTGTTTCATTTTTTTTGTACCAGGGATTGAACCCAGGGGTGCTTAACTACTGAGCCACATCCCAGCCCTTTTTATTTTTGTTTTAAGACAAGGTCTCACTAAGTTGTTAAGGCCTTCCTAAATTGCTGAGACTGGTCTTGAACTTGCAGTCCTCCTACCACAGCCTCCCAAGTCGCTGGGATTACAGGCCTGTGCCACTGACTAGTTAGATGGTTAGGTTTTATATGCAGCTTTGCTGTAAAGAGGAGGAAGACTGGTTGACCTTAATGGTTCCCAGCCAGGAAATTTGGGGATCTGTTTTTTCATATAATTACTTTGTCATATCCTTCTGTTCTTATTTGTCCTCTAGCATTTTAGAGCCATTTGCCTTTACAGATATCTTCCTGTCTTTTTGATGCAGTCTTTTCTGTACCTTGACGAAAGGGTGCTACTGTAGTCCTTTGGAAATATATGTGAAAACTTGATGTGAGAAAAGCAAATCTTTCACAACAGAGAGCAAAACAGCCTAGTATTCATTGAAAGAGAGCCAGATTCAGTGGTTCAAGTTGATGGAAATGGACAGCTATATTTACTTTCTCAGGCATTGACATTTAAATGAATGTATTCCTTAACTGAAGCATGACAGAAGGCACTGTAGCCAAATATGGCTTGGAGAGGCCCCCATACTACAGGCTCTGGGGTGTTATTTTGCTGACAGTCCCTTTCTTTTGCCTCCATCAATCCTTCCACTTCCTCTCCCCATCCTCAGCCAAAATTCAGAAGGTTCTGCAGCTCAAGTCAATCCTGTAGAATCTACAAGGTTTCCTTTCTATTTTTTCAGTACTTCTGTGGCACTGCACACAGGTGGTAGTGGTCACTGCTCTTTTCTTTCTATTTCTGTCTTTGTTCCAAGGTGAACACTGAAAAAGGCAGGCAGTTATTGACTTTCCAAGGTCCACTTCCTTGTTCTGAGCTCTGCATGTCTATATAGCCCTTTTTGCAGAACCACCCCTGCACATCTTGGAGCCTCAGATGGAAGCTTTTCTTTCTCTGCCTTCTTATCAATATGTGCTGTGCTTTGTACTCTTGCCTTTTTTACTCAAAGTAGGGCTAGGGGTTTGGAAGACACAGGGCCTGGACCTGATTCTTGTCTCCCCCTTGTTTATCTATATATCCTCTCCCAGGGTGACTTTCTAGATTGAATTGGTAAACATTTTTTATGAAGAACCAAAGAATAAATATTTTATTCATGATAAGGCATAGATGGTTTCAGACTCCTCCTCTTTATCTTCTTCCTCTTTTTTCATCCTCTACAAATGAAAATATCACTCCATTTTTAGTTTGCTGAGTTGTGTACAAATGGGCAATGAGTCAGATGTGACCTTCTAGCTATAGTTTCTATTCCAGATTTTTTTTTTTTTTTTTGGTACTGGGGCTTGAACTCAGGGGCACTCAACTACTGAGCCACATCTCCAGCCCTATTTTGTATTTTATTTAGAGACAGGGTGTCACTGAGTTGCTTAGTACCTTGCTTTTGCTGAGGCTTATTTTGAACTCGCTATCCTCCTATCTCAGTCTCCCCCGCCACTGGGATTATAGGCACGTGCCATCACACCCAGTCTATTTCAGATTTTTGCCCCTTAGAATGTGGTCTGTGGGATCATTAGTGTGGGCTCTCCCTGGAGCTTGATAGAAACAATCCCCAGCTCCATTCCAGATTGAAAGAGTCTGCATTTTAGCAAAATTTCCCTGTGAGTCATATATACATTAAATTTTGAGAGGCACTAGTCTCTAGAAAACACCGTGTGTACTGGTGATGCCCACCTTTATTTCTCCATCCCTGGCTTCTCCAAGAACTCCAGCTCATATTGAAGTAAATGCCTCCTTGATATTTTCATTTGGTGGTCTCATAGGTACTTCATGGGTGAAATGCGAGAACCCAAGGTGTAATGTATTTGGAAACACTTAGCCCCTATTAAATAGTAGTTGCTATTATTATTCTGATGTGCTGGATCCTATGCTTGTTATGGTAGCTTCAGATGAATTAGCAGCCATCCCTGCTCTTAGACATGTTAGGATGATAGCAGAAGGGACAGAAATTATCAAAAGATGAAGATAAAAAAAGGGTTTGATCAAAGCTGGGATGTAGAGAACAGAGGTCCTTGAAGGTTGGAGCCATATTAGGGCCATTTGCAAGCCCCAACAGCCAAACCCATATTAAGTGCTTTATGAGGACCACTGAAGAATGAACCCTCAAACTGACCTATCTGTAGATTGTTTTTCCTGTGGGCCAGGAGCTCCTCAGCCACAAGGTGGCAGTATTGCCAAAGTGTTCCTGTAGCCAGCTGCTCTGGCTTCCAGGTCAGGTCCTGGCTGGAGCCTTTTGGGGCTCCTTTCTCTCTCTCTATTCTCTGTCTCAGAATTACAATTCAATGCTGCCCACCAGAGGTACCTTAAAGTGTGATTACTGCAACCTGAGCTCTCTGTTCCCCCTGCAAGGTTGCCCTTTTGAGTTTTTCTGCTATCCCTGACAGTATCTCTAGTCCTCCTTCCCAGAATATTACTTACCTTAGGGAGCCCCTCACCCCTTATTTCTAAACTGCCTTTTGGACTCAATACAAATCCTGTACTTAGCTGATTTCTGGTATTTCTCTAGTCACTGGCAAATTGCTTCAGGTCTGAAGGTTTTGCAGTCTCATTTATTTATTCCCTTCATATTCTTAGTTCACCACAGGAGACTGACCCTGTGAGCCACTCATGGTCTCACACCATGACATGCTAGAGAGAGCATGGGCTTTGGTTGCGAGACATGCCTGGGTTCTATCCTGGCACTGACACTTTCTAGTGGTATATGCTAGGGAAGTGATAGGCAGTTACCAAGTGTCAATACTATGCAGGGGTAAAGAGCAAGCTATCCAGTCAGACAGAGTCTGGAGTCCTGGCTCAGCCATTTACCAATAAGAGAACTTGGGATGTTTCTTATTCAGTTTACAAGTGTGAAGTGCCTGCTCTGTGCCAGCTGCTTTCGTGGCTCCTGGGTATGTATTGGTGAGCACAGCAGATGTTAGCCCTGTCTTTGGAGTTCTGGAGGGGAAGGCAGGTAGCAAACAAGGAAATAAGTGTCCTGGTCACCTTAAGCAGTCAAGGGACTGCTCAGACTGGGGGTCCAGGAAGACTCTTTGCAGCAGAGATGAAGACTTAGGCTGAAACCTGGCAGATGAGAAGGAACCAGCTTTGTGAGAGGTGTGAGGAAAATGTTCTGAACTGAGAGAATAGCACATGGTCCAGGAAGGAAAGAGGAACAGAAAGGAGGCTGTTAGGCTGGGGAGCAGAAACTGGGCGATGGGGCACAGATGAAACTGGGGAAGTAGCTTTAGCTATTTAATTTAGTTATGTTGGGTTAGTAACTGCCTTTACCTCAGTGGAACAGTTATGAAATAGATAAGAAAATGTTTAGCCTCTACCCTCAATAAGGGGCTCATTTTATATTGTGATCCAATACGCATCCAATACATTTATATTCAGTATAAATGAATATAAGTGAAACATAAGTTTCACAAAACAAGATGTGGGATACAATCCAGTATTTCTTACTTTATTCCGGTCTTGTCTGTTTTCTTTTTAAAGTATTGAACTTAACTTCTTAAATTGACTTCATGGCCATTATCATGGGTTATGATCTACTGAGCACACTGCAGGTGGGATATGGTATGTATCTGAGAATGTTATTATGTGTTATCTATTTTTCCACCTTTTTCATCATAGGAGCCTTGAGGTAAACTATACATGTAATACAGGGAAAAGTAACTAGTCTTGATCACGGTAGGTTTCCTTTCTTCTTCCTTTTGCCAGGTGGCAAACGTGGAACTAGTAGGCCAGATGGCTGGCATCAAACACAGTTATGCTCCCTGTGCCATCCAAGCAGGGCAGAGCCTGTATCAGTACTTCCTGTTGCCTCAGCTCTCATGCCTGTGGCCTATCAATGGAGCGCTTTCATTGAGATCTCTATTCCTTCTTACCTGGAGAAGAAGGGAGGTCAGATAGTCAGAGAAGGGTGTGACTCAGAATCCCAGACTGCCTCTAAAAAGGCCAGTTGTTTTGTCTGCTGGAAAGCAGGGGGTGGAATCTCAGGTTCGGAGGAGGAGACAGGCATCCCTGTGTGAAAGGGAGGCCAGGGTAGGGAGCATCATCTTTCAATTACAGAGAACACCCAGTACTTTAGCCACAGGCCAGGGTTTTCTGCTCTGTGCTCTTTGCAGAGGCAAAACCCAGACCTCTGAAGAGATGGTGAAGGTTTGTTTGGAAGGAACATTTTGAAAGACTAATTGTTTGCTGAAGAGTTTTCCTAACTGCATTGTTTATGATAGGAAAAAACTAGAAACCATCCAATAACAGTAGAATAGATCAATAAACTGAGGTATATTCCTATAGTGAGCTACCTCTCTATGGCCGTGTAAATGAACTATAGCTTCCTATATCATTGAGGAATGAGTCTCACCATGCAGGGCAAGAAGAGCAAGATACAGAATGCACATGGTGTGATTCCAGTGAAGGAAGTGGAAAAACAAGCAGAACTAAATTACATACTGCTTAGGGATATATAGATGTAATAAGCCTATGAAAATAACAAAGAAATGATTAGCCCCCAAATCAAGAAGGTGATTATCCTTGGTGGGAGTAGTGCAGAGAATGACTAAAGTTCTAGTAATGTTTTATTTCTTGGACTGTGCATTCTGTGCATGATTACTCTTTTTAAGTCTTTAAATGATACATATTTTAAGCCAGATGTGGTGGTACATGTCTATAATCCCAGTGGTTCAGGAGACTGAAGTAGGAGGATCACAAGTTCAAGGCCAGCCTTGGTAATTTACTGATACCCTGTTTCCAAATAAGGAGGACCAAGAATATAGCTCAGTGCTAGAGCACTTGCCTAGCAAGTGCAAGGTGCTGGGTTCAATTTCCCAGCACCATTAGAAAAGAAAGTTATATATTTTGTATATATACACACATACATACACCCTTGTTTTATATGTATAATGTATTTCCTAATTAATGGTTAAGAGAAACTGGTCAGTACTCTGGTGGATAAAGAATATTCTCCCACCTAAAGATTGTGGTAGTGCACATCTATAATCCCGGCTACTTGGGAAACTGAAGCAAAAGGAGCGTGAGTTCAAATAGCTGGCTAGCTCATTTTGGAGGGGGTTCTTTATCATATGAAATCATATAATCATAGTATCTCAAATTTGAATGGAGGTATGATAAAATGCCAGGTTTTATTAGTAGATAGGTCTTGTGGACGTATCAGAATTGCTTTATGAACTTTGTCAAATACAGATTGTGGACCTTCTGAATAACAATTTTTGGATAGGGCCAGGATATTTATCAAAGCCATCAATGTAATTATGTGGTAACATAATCAAATAGCACCAAAAGGCTCATAGTGGGCAGGAACAGGCTCTTATACCACTCTGCCCCACCCTGGTCTTGCTTCCTAGAAGCACCCACTGTTGAGAACATTCCTGGGGTTTATGTTTGGTAGTTCCTCCAGACACTTAACCCTAATACAGTTCTTTCTTACTCATTAAGAAAATAGAAGTATTCTTTCTTCTTCCTCCCTCCCTCTCCTCTCTTCACACTTTTTGCTGTTTATATCATTTTTTAAATTGCCTTTGGAATCCTAAATACATAAAATCTATATCACCTCCAGTGTTTGCACCACCTCTTGTGTCCTTCACTATTTCCATACTATTGTCCTTTTATTTCATGTTATTGTGTATATTCTGTTGAGTGAACATGGAATCCAAGGCCTTATGCGTGCTAAGCAAGTGCTCTTACTACTGAGCTGGATCCCCAACCATCCATGAAATCTTTTTTGCTTTGACTGTAAGTTGATTCTCAGTTGAAAACCAATAAACAGTGTTTACATTATTGTGACATATTAGTTCCTTTTCCAGCTGCCCAGTGTATATAATCCTTATGCCAAATGAGAGTATTTCTGATGTATAGGTTGAATGGCTTTTTTCCAGCAAATTCCTCTAAATTATGCTATTCTTTAGTTTGCTCCATATTTGAACCATTGTTTTATCAACCATTGCTTTTTCATGGATTTTCTAGTAGCCACTCTTCTTGTTGTGGTTAAAAGAATAATGGAACTTTACACTCTGCTCTTGAAAATGATCCAGCCACTTAGTTTGATAATTTATTACTTGATCTCTCTCCTTCCTCATCCCACTGTTTGCAGAGTCTGGGCAGGTGATTGTGTAGGCATGCTATATTGCTTTCAACCAGAGACTCCCTTTTACAAATTTCCTGGGTCAGATCCACTGTTTTCTACATTCTATTTCTTTCTTGTTTTACTCTTGATTAGCTAAAGTACTTTAGTAAGTAGTTCCTCAGCAAGAATATGTGGGAGGTAAACTTTGATTTCTTTATTTTGCTGTCACTTTTGATTGATAGTTTGACTGAATACAGAATTTAAGTTTTTTTCCCTTCAAACATTAAAGTCATTGATCTGTTAACTCCAAGCTTCCATCTGTTGCTAATATCTGATGCCAGTTTGATGCTCATTTTTTAGATAACTTGGGGGTTGTTTGGGGTCTTTCTTTTTGCATTGTTTCCTTTTTTGGAAACATAGAGTATGTTCTCTTGATCTTTGGTTTTCTGAAGTTTTGAAAGGATGTGTCTAAGTTGGATTGTTTGTTGGGGGGCTGTTCTTGTTTGCATTCATTGCTCTAGATATTCTTGAACCCTTTCAATTGAAAGCTTTAGGGCATTCTCCCATAAACATTTTTTTCTATTATTTCTTTGATAATTTCCGTCTCTCAATTTCCTTTTGCTTGAAATCCATCCCCTCCACTACCACCATAGCCTCTAAGTCCCCCTCCCTATTTTCCCATGCTGGGGATTGAATCCTGGGCTACATGCTAGGCACATGCTCTACCACTGAGCTATATCACCAACCCTGGAAACTCATTATTTATTTAATTAATTATTACATTTCCTGAATTGATCTTGTGTGCTTATCTTGTTGTCTCACTTTTTCCATGTGGGATTTACTTTTTTTCTACAATGTGGTAGATTGTCTTCACTTTGTTTTCTAGACCTTCTAGTGAAGGCATTAATTTGGCGATGATGTTTTTAATTCTTTTTCCTCTGGTTCTCTGATTATTTTGTTCTCATAGCATCTTGCTCTTGTTTTATAAAGAGGCCAAATTGAGTTGAATGTCTCTAGTACACTGATTAGAATTGTTTTTAAAATTATCTCCTGACCCTCAAATTCTTTCATTCCCTCTGGAATCTGGTTCTGGTTGTTTATCTTGGTCATTCTTTTTCAAACTGCTGGGTTCCCCCCAGTGTTTGGTGCTTTACACAGTAGCTCATGCACATTTAAAAATGAAGCACTGGGCTGGGGTTGTGACTCAGCGATAAAGCGCTCACCTGGGTTCGATCCTCAGCACCACATAAAAATGATTAAATAAAACAAAGGTTTTGTGTCCAACTACAACTAAAAAATATTAAAAAAAAAAAAATGAAGCACCTGCTGGACTTTGTGGTCTATGCCTCGCAATTTGGGAGATTGAGGCAGAAGGATCACATATTCAAGGCCATTCTGGGTAACTTAGTGACACCCTGGCTCAAAATAAAATAAAAAGGGCTGGGAATGTAGCTCAGTTGTAGTATCCCTGGGTTCAGTCTCAGTACTCAAAAAATAAATGAAGCACCAGAGCCAGATATAGTGGTGTATGCCTGTAACTCCAGCTACTCCGAAGGCTGAGGCAGCAGGATCTTGAGTTCAAGGCCAGCTAGGGTAACAAGAGATATTCCATCTCAAAAAAAGAAAAGAAAGATATGAAGAAAGCAAGCACCAGGCTGATATCCATGTAGGTTGATGTGTCCCTTCTTGCATTTTGATCTGCTCTTATAGTAGGTCCTTGTGCTAAATGGGTAGCTACTCTCATACTTGTGGATCAGGATTTGCTTGAGATGTGCAGCTTAATTACCATTATTGGTCACCAACCCCCATCCTGAAATGAGGAGTAATATGAACCAGAGAACTGTATTTACTGTAGAGCCTAAAATATTTACTCTCTGACCCAGTATTTACAGAAAAGTGTGCCAACTTCTGTTCTAGTCCTTCAGTTTAGCATTTTTGGAGGCCAGCATTAAGGAAGCATTAAGTGCTTGCCCCTGGGATGTGACAACCAATAAAGCCATTGGGGAAACTGTTCTGTAGACAGCCCTTGAGCAAATCCCAGTTTTAGCTTTGTTTCTGTCCTCTGTACCCGTTATTCAGGACCCAGCTTCCCTCTTAGGCTCCCTTGGCAAATCTGGTGATCACTCCCATGTAGACTGATGATTACTTCAGGTAGCAGCTTCCTGCAGTATTGTCTCAACCATCTACACTCTGCCTTTCACTTTCCAACCTCAAGAAATGAATTGCAGTCTGTTACTCATTGTTTCTCTCCACCCTCATTCTTGTCCTATTATGGCTTTTCCCCTTTTGTACTTCATTACTGCTTTTCCAGTGGGCTTTTTTTTTTTTTTTTAATAGTCTGAGAGTTGCCATGAAATAACAGTTGGGTGCCTTCCACATATGTCTAGATGTAGGCTGACTGAGGGCTCTGGAGATAGCACAGACCATGGAGAAGTTACCCCATTGAGGGCTCACTCCAAGAGAGGTGAGAAGGACAGAGACCTGAGCTTCTCCCTCATTCTCATGCCCAGATATTCCCATTGCTCCTGTGCACAGTGGGTGCAGGTATAAATTAGATATGGACAGCTCCATAAATGTTTACCCTTAGTAAAGCATGTGTCCTTTTGAGCTAGCATTTCTACTTCCAGATATCTCACAGTTGCTCATAGAAATACATAAAGAGTTAAAAATATGTTCATTGTCACTTCATTTGTGATAGGACAGATCACTTTTCTTTTTATTTTTTTCTTTCACAAAAATAGGACAGATCACTTTTCTTTTTTCTTTTTTTCTATGCCTGAATCCCAGTTACTTGGGAGGCTGACACAGGAGGATGGCCATTTCAGGGTTGGGAATATAGCCCAGTACTAGAGCACCCTTGGGTTCAATCCCTAGTACTCAGACAATAAATGAAGCATCAGAGCCAGGTGCTTGATTTAGCAAGTCCCTCTCTCAAAATAAAATGTAAAAAGGCTCAGTAGCTCTGAGTGGTACCTCCCCCACCCTCCTCATCTTTTTTTTTTCCTTCACCAGCCATCTAAGTGCAAAAATCCCTTTGTTAAATAATATTTAGATCTGGGTTTCCATGCATCTGGGAGAAACCATGGTGTTCAAAGTCACTTTAGAAATGAATACATCAGGGCTCCTGAATTGTAGCTGCCACTTCAACACATGTTTTCTCTCTCTCTCTCTCTCTCTCTCTCTCTCTCTCTCTCTCTCTCTCTCAGATGGGGAAGGTCCCAAGACTCTGTGGTAGCTTTAAGGCTCAAGTCAGCAGAAAAGCCAGCTTATTCAGGGCCAGTGGGCAAAGGCAGATTGCTCATAGCTGGTTCCACCTCATCACTTGGCACTGGCTGCAGTAGCAGCCTGGTTGTCCACTGCTGAGTTATAACCTAGAATTTCATAGTTCTGAGCCTATGGCCTTCCCTTTTCCACCACACACATCATCTGGCAGTGTCCAGGGATGCTGTGTTGAAACCTGGCACCCATACTCCTCTCATAATAAACTAAGCAAATACCTTTAGGAAGAAGTCAAGAGAGGGCCCATGTTTTGGAGCATTCACTCTAGCAGTTCTTGTTGTCGTCTGGACTGCTGAACCCAAAATAGTTTCTTCCTACGTGTGGGGAAGTATGGGAGTTTGCAGCTTGAAGGCCAGGACTACCATTCATGACTACCACCTCATGACAGATCAGTGTCAATTCTTCTATTCAAATGGACCTTTGCAAAGTGTCAGAAGCCCTACCACTACCCTACAGTAACACTTGCCATCCTTAAAAAGCCTACTACATTTAGGACTGCATTCAGAGGTACCAGATTTGCTTGGGGGCAATGAGATCCTGGGGTTTTACCATCAGGTCCTGTCACTCGCCTCCCTCCAATCCCTTCTGAATCTGAGAAATCTTAGGAGAGGGAAAGAAGGTGCTAAGGACTTGCACAGGGAGGCTGTCAGCTCCAGGGTCTTGCTAAAGTCAGCGTCTGCCTCTCTTCTATCTCAGGCAACACCTCTGTGCTTTCTCAGAGATAGGTTATTAGCAGTTGGAGCTCTACTGTGGAATGGGTGAAGCTTCTGGTAGGATCTAAACACCCTTCAGCCATGTTTCTCCTAGATGTGGAGGTCTCTTCAGGCCTCCTGAATACTTCCAGCATCCCTGAAGTTGGGACAGTAAGCACACCACCCAAGCCTGCTGCTAGAGGATGGCTCCCCAGCAGCCAGTTTCCTTTAGTCCTTCACCCTGGGCTGTCAGGCTCAGGAGGGTGTTGTCCAGCCAGGGGAGATCCACAGAAGAGGACAGAAAGTGCAGATTTGGGAGACCCGTTCACCAGCCTCTCCCTGCAGATCTTCTCTAGTACTCCTTTGCAGATCTAGACTGGATTACTCATTCCATCCCCTGACTGGCTCTGCCTGGCTCTTGTGGAGGTGCAGTGGGGAGTGGGCTTCACACTCATCATGCTTTGCTGTTGCTTCTTCCCTGTCTGCACATATGGGTCAGATAACTGGAAACTGGCACATCGTCATGAAGGGAGAGCAAAAGCCACAGATGGACCCATAGGAATGACCTCATCCTGTAGAAGTCATCAGCTATGGCTGGAAGGCAGTCTTGTTTGAACATGTGTATGGGAAGGAGAGCAGACTGTCTGTGGTTTGCATTTTCATGTTTCATGTGCTGCAGCATTTTCCTGGGGCTTTGGCTAAGCTGGCTTTGGCAGGGAGTAAAGAGGCAGCTGCTCTTAACTTTCCTCTAGATAACTCTGCCTCCCACCTCTGAGAGTGGCTGGACTTTCGTGTCCATCTCAGGGATGAAGGGTAGCTTTATTTATTGGAGAAGTCCTTTCAGGAGATCCTCAGGGTATTGACAAACAATCTAGCTGTCCTAGCCAGGGCCTCACCAGCTGTCTCATCTGAGTTACATGTGTTCCTTCTCTGTTCAGCTGGGATGCATCAATAGGACCATTCCCACTGCTAGAAAATTCCTGTGAATAAAGAGCTGCTGCCCAAGCCCCACAAGGGCTGTAAAAACCACCACCAGGCCCCACTTCTGAAACCTCCCCATCCAGGGTCTTCCTCCCCGTGATCTTATGCATCATACATGGGACATACATCGGGTGGAGGAATGGGGATAGTGTGACACACATAGGTCAAAAGGCATTGTTCCTTGCTTGAGTAGGTGTCCAGGAATAGGATCCACTCCAGTCCCCCTGTGCTCACCCCAGGACTTGGTCTCCAGTAGCATCTGGCTGAAGTTTACCCCAGCAAGTATACCTCAGGTAGCCCGTCAGAGTCCAGTGAGTGGAGCTCTCCTGCCTTGCACTTCCCAAGAAAGCGTGGCAGCAAGACAAGTTGTCCTCTCTGTACACTCTGACCTGCCCCTAGTCTGCAGACCCAGAACCTCTGGCACTTCACTATCCCTTTGGCTTTGCTGATAGCTGTTTATGTGCCTCTCAGAAATAAGAGCTATCTACATTTCTCCCATCTGGTGGGACTGCTTTTGGAATACTGGAAAACATGGCTGCAAGTAAAGTGAGCTACATTTGTTTTTAAAAACTTAAAAAATACCCAGAAAATAATTTTTTAAATTATAATTGTATATAACTCCACTGCTCCGAGATGGTCTCCTTTAACATCTCATAGTACATTTTTTCAGACTTTTATCAGCATGTGCTTATGTGTATACAGTTGCCACCACACACAAAGATAAAAATGTGTTCTTAAAAATAGCATCAGGGCTGGGGTCGTGGCTCAGTGATAGAGTGCTTGTCTAGCATGCACGAGGCGCTGGGTTCGATCCTCAGCACCACATAAATGTAAATAAAGATATTGTGTCCATCTAAAACTAAAAAACAAATATTTAAAAAAAAATTAAAATAGCATCATAAAGTACACTCTCTTCTTCACACTTTATCCTGGGAACCTGATCTGGGCCAGGTGCTGCTTTAGGCACTGTACAAGTGCATATACAAACACAGCAAAGTTGCTGCTCTCAATAAGTTTTGTGTTCAGTTGGAGGAGATGGGCATTAAAGAATAGGCATATGTATGTGCCAAGTGGCAATAAACAGCTCAGAAGATAAATAAAGCATTGTTCTGGGCACAGTGGTACATACCTACAATTCCAGCTACTCAGGATACTGAGGTAGGAGGATTATAAATTTAAGGCCAAGGCCAGTCTAGCTAGCTAATATAGTGAGACCTTGTCTCAAAAATTAAAAAGGGCTGGGGATATAGCTCAGTGGTAGAGTGCCCCATGTTTTGATCCCAAGCACCCACCTCCCCCCCCCCCCAAAAAAAAAAAGCATTGGAAGAGAGACAGAAAGATAGGCACAAGAATTTCTACTTCCAAGGAGGTGTTTAAATGCTCACCTGCTTCCTTTAAGGTCCTCTCTAACAATGACATTAAAGGAATGTCCTTGAGAAAAATGAACCCATAAATATGAAGAGGAAATGAGAGGAGACAATAAAAATTTCAAATCTAGGAAGCAGAGAGAGGAGGGGAAACAGACTTAATAAATTGCAGGGGGAACCCTGAGCAGCAGTCCCTTCTGTATTCTTTTCCTTTCATGGATCTGGGTCCCACTCCTTCCTTCCCCAACAGGAGATTAGAGGGCAAATGTCTGAAGAGCTTAAAACAGGATCTGGAGAAGATCCTCCGTGCAGCTGGAGGTGTTTGGGGTCATTGCCCTGAGATGTAACAGGATCAGTGGAGTTAGTTGACACATTCAATGTTGATGTGACTCACATCCCCAGCTGCTGTGCTTCCTCATGACCAGACCAGCCAGGCTTATACCGCCCTGTATGGAAGAACTGTGTAAGAACAATGTGACCAAGCCAAGAGGAGACCTAAACTTTTGGGGTTCCATAATGCAAAGGTATAGCCTGCCCATCCTAACACAAAGCTCCATGTGACTACACTTATATCCACAGAGATGCCTGTAAGCTTTGGAATGCTCTACTCTTAAAGGAAGCTAAAGACAGGAGGATGTAAATTCAAGTCCTGGGCAATTCAAAGGCTATTGTTAATCTCAAGGGAAAAAATATAAAATGCATAAGGATAAAATTCTACCAATAAGGGTTTTTTTAAATCTTTTTTTGTTACCAGGGATTGAACCCAGAGCCACATTCCCAGCCCTTTTTATTCCTTATTTTGGGACATAGTCTCATCAAGTTGCTTAGGCCCTTGCTATGTTGCTAACGCTGGCTTTCAACTTGTGAGCCTCCTGTGTCAGCCTCCCAAGTCTCTAGGATTATTAAGGGTTTTTCTTTAGAGACAGGGTCTCACTGAGTTGTTTAGTGCCTGGCTTTTGCTGAGGCTGGCTTTGAACTCGCGATCCTCCTGTCTTAGCCTCCTGAGCTGCTGGGATTCCAGGCATGTGCCACTGCACCTAAAGATTTCTTTTTAAAGAAACTAAAAATATAGTGGAAATGAAAAAAATTTTCAAGAAGAGTAGAAGATGAAGTTGAAGAAAATTTTCTTAAAAGTAAGTAAAAAGACAGGGGCTGGGGATGTGGCTCAAGCGGTAATGTGCTCGCCAGGCATGTGCGGGGAGCTGGGTTCGATCTTCAGCACCACATAAAAATAAAATAAAGATGTTGTGTCCACCGAAAACTAAAAAATAAATTTAAAAAAAAAGTAAGTAAAAAGACAAACAGATGGAAAATGGGAGAGAAAAAGTAAACTTCTTGAATGACAAATCCAAGAAGATACTATCCAAATGGGTCTTCTAGGAAGGAAAAACAGAAAATGGGGGGAAAATTATCAAAGAAATAATTGAAGATAGTTTCTCAGGATTTAAGATGATTTTCAGTTTTTTAAACTTTATTTATTTATTTCATTGGCACTGGGGATAGAACCCAAGGCCTTGCATGTGCTAGGCAAGCTCTCTACTACCGAGCTACATCCCCAACCCTTGATTTTCAATATTGAAAGCGCTCCCCCTCAGCCAGGTGCAATAATGGCTCATGACTGTAATCCCAGCGGCTCTGGAAGCTGGATCAGGAGGATGGCAAGTCAGCCTCAGCAAGTTAGCAAGGCCTTCAGCAATTTAGTGAGACCCTGTATTAAAATAAAAAAAAATAAAAAGGCTGGGGATGTGACTCAGTGGTAAAGCACTCCTGGCTTATAATCCCCAGTACAAAAAACAAAACAATGAAAGAGTTCCCCCTCAAGGAAAGTGAGCCCACACTTCCCCCCAAAAGAACCCAGCATTTACCTAGCAAGTGGATAAAAATATACCCACCTCAAGACCCATCAACAAGATCAGGGCAGAGAAGAAAACAAGTCACATGCAAAGGACTAGAAATGAGAATGACTTGAGACTTCTCAATAGTAGTGTTAAGTTTTTGTAGGTCATTGCTTTTCATCCTAGAATTCTTCAAACACTTAATTAAATCTGACAATGGAATAAAGATATGTTGAGATGTTCCAAGTTTCAAAATTTATCTCCCTTGCACTGTTGATCTGGAAGCAGCTTATGCTTTGGTGCAGTGGTTCTTGATGTGTGGTCCTGGGACCAGCAGCATCAGCACCACCTGGGAACTTGTTAGGCACGCAGATTCTTTGGCTCCACCCCAGACCTCCCAAATCAGGTGGTTCTGCTGCATGCTGAAATTCTTGTGAGTTTTTTTGGCTGATAAATGTTCTTTATTTACATTTTACATGTTGATCAAGATGCCCAACTTTTACATATAACAAATAGAAATTTTAGATTTGCAATCTACAAGTTTGATAATCTGTACTGTTACCATTGGTTACAAGAGATATTTTAATCCTCTTATCTGGGAGACTCTATCTTCAAAATATAATTTCTCTTTTATCTTCACTGATAGAAAATTCAGCCTTAAAAACATTTGTGTTTATTTTTAGTTTTAATATAATATATGCAAGCTGATACATGGATTTTTCAAAGCAGGTATGCTTTAATACTAAGTAAAGCATATACATGCATATAAACATGCTTCTCCATTTATGATGGGGTTATACCAGACCTCTTGTAAATTGAAAATATTGTTGTCCAAAATGCATTTATTACCCCTAACCTACCAAACCTCAGAGCATATCCACACAATACACTATGGAGTTTTACCCTCATGATTGCATGGTTGACTGGGAGCTATGGCTCTCCGCTACTGCCTGGAATCTCAGGAGTATTATACTGCATATCATTAGCCTGGGAAAAGAACAAAATTCAAAATACAGTTTCTGCTTAATGCATACATTGTTTTCACACCACTATAGAGCCAAACAAATCGCAAGTCAAACCATTGTATGTTACTGACTGTAGTTCTTTACCAAGCAAGATATTCAAACAATGCTAAAAGTATTAGTGTTGCATATCTACAATCACATAGCAAATTGCAGAGGCAATATTATTTCAGTTTTATGTCATGGTGAAACTATTTTTAGGTTTTATTTTATTTTTTAAAATATATATGAAACTTATACATACGTACGTGATACCACGTGATGTATATATTATATAATGTTCAAATCAGCTGAGGCATAATTGTCCTTCTCAAATATTTGTTATTTCTTTATGGGAAAAACATTCAAAGTCCTTTCTTATAGCATTTTGAATTATATAGTTCATTATTGTTACCCATAGTCACTCTCCTTTGCAGCAGAACACCACAACTTCTTTCTCCTAATTGTAACTTGTACCTGTGACCAACCTCTTTCCCCATTCCCCACCCTCACTTTCCCCAGCCTCTGGTAACCACCATTCTACTCTCAGCTTCCACATAGGAGCAAGACAGTATTTGTCTTTCTGTGTCTGGTTATTTTGTGTTTCAGTGTGCTCCAGTTCCATCCATGTTGTCACACATGACGGGATCTTATCCTTTTTTATGGCTGAATAGTATTTCATTGTGTTTCATATACCACATTTTCTTTATCCATTCATCAGTTGATGGACACTTTGCTGCGGCAAAACCTGGAATTTTTCCTGTTGATCTGGTTGATAAATTATTTCAGAGAATTGAAAATATTTGTATGGTTTTTCTAATGAAAATTCCAAGAATTAAATTTTAATAATAATGCCAGCTGGAAGTTTGAAAACCACTGCTTTGGCAAAATGAGGAAATAATTATGAAAGAGGAAGATCATCTTTCAAGAAAACAGCGTGTCCAGTTAAAGAGAAAGGGGAAGGGAACCCCATGGATGGTAGCACCTGGGGTAGAGACTCGGCAGACACATTCATTGCTCATGTGCCTGATGAGTTTTAACAAGTCAGGAGATTCACATAAACAGGAAAATGTTATTTCGGGTGAATTAGTGATAAGTTCATAGGAAACTAAGCAAGTAAGAAAGTAATTACTAGTTCCATATACCAGAATTATGCTAAAAGGAAAAGTATGGGCTGAGGATATAGCTCAGTTGGTAGAGTGCTTGAGTCACACGCACAAGGCCCTGGATTCGATCCCCAGCACCACAAAAAAAAAAAAAAAAAAGGAAAAGGAATGATAGTATGTTGTTCTTTGTAGAGAGCCAGTAAAAAAGAGAGAAACTCTTGTCTTCCATTATGGTGATCAATAAATATAGGAATAGTGAAACTGAAAAGTCTAGGAGGAAAAACATAAAAATAATATTAAAACTATGGAAGTACATAACCAAAGAAATGGTGGAAGAGTTGAATGTGGTGCCTCTGAGTTGAAGATTGGAAGCAGGAAGGAGCTTTTATTTGTAACCTCTGTGCAAATGTAACTTGAGTTAAAAATATGAATGAATGAATTTTAAAAAGCATGATGGGGCTTTGTAAGGAGTGTAGGGAATTTCTCTTAATATAATGAGAACATTTTCAACTGATGGGTTTTGGAGGAACTTAAAATTGTTCTGATCTTTTTTTTCAAGGATGCCAGCAGGAGGGTGGTGTTGGGAAATTCCTTGATACTTCTCAAGCCACAGGGGAAAGGTTTTGGGCAGTGGAGTTGCCAGCTATTGCTCATCCTGAGCAGATGGCACCCTCCAGTCAACTTGCTAGAAGGCATTTGGCAGAAAGAGAACCCAGGTAGGTCAGCAGGCCTCTTCTGCTCATGCAGAGAGTCGGGCCACTGCTATACTGCTGTGGGACCTCAGGGGCCACTCCAGGCTCCTGTTTCCTCACATAAATGGGATCTTCATAATACCCAGTCACTTTGGGAGTGAGGAATAAGTTAATGTACATATTGAGCTTAGAATAGTACCTAGCACATCTGTTAGCAGTTGAGCTAAGGATCTGAAGGGTAGGTAGTAACACCTTTTTTTTGCTTTTGCTTTTTATTTGGGGGGGGGGAGGGAGGAATTCAGTCCTATAGAAATGTTGTAAGAATAGTATAACAAATTCCTTAACGTTTTGCCACATTTACTTTTTCCTCTCTCTACTTACAATAATTTCTTTATTATAGATACAGGCATAGAAAAGGTAAACATCAATTTCAGGAAATTGTCACTTTCAGATTCATCCAAAACTATTATGCAGTGTAGAGTGCATTATTACATTGTGCCGCTTGTTTCCATGCCATCTTTAAGGCAGGACTCCCCTCCCCCACCTGGGATCTGATCTAATCCCTTTAGTCATGCCTGCTTAGTCTCTTAATCTGGAGGAGTTCTTCAGCCTTTCTTTGTCTTTCCTAACTTCCATATTTTTGTTTCCTTGGTGCCTGAGCCTCCCTGTGTTGGTCAGGCTGTCCTTAAACTCCTATGCTCATGTGAGTCTCCCACCTCAGCCTCCCAAGTGCCTGGACTGTAGGTGCAGACCACCACGCCCCGCAAACTTTGACATTCCTGAAGAGTTACAAGCCACTGTTTTGTAGAATGCCCCAGGAATGGGGTTGTTGATATTTCCTTGTGATTAGATTCAGACTGAGCATTAGGAGTGATGTTGGTTCCCTTCACTCAGGGGAGGTGGTATTGTTTTCCCCTTGTAATTAATAAGTGATCTGTGGGAGGTGTTTTTGAGAGTGTGTATGTGTATACCGTTCCCCAACACATTTTTAATCAATGGTTTGTTGGTTTATCATGTGTTGATTTTTGACCAAACTCCTCCTGAAATTCAGCTGCAGGTCCGAATCCTGATTGACTTTTAGGTCAGTAAACCAGAGTTCCTTTGGGGGCTGCCAGTGTGAAACTTAGCGTGGGGAAATATATTGATTTTTGTCAAAGAACTTTTATTCCATTTGGGACACAGATGCTTTTCTTGAGTTTAAAATATGAAAAGACCAGAGTCATTTATTCATTTTTCTAGTAGGTATTTGCCGAGTGTTTATTCCATGCCAGCTGCTATTCCAGGTGCTGGGGATAAATGGTAAAAAGAAAAAAACCAAATCCTTTCTTCCTGCAAGTGACATTCTCCATGGTGGAGTCAGACAGTACAACTTTATGGTACTGTCAGGCAGTGATAAGGGAAGAAAAAGCAGGGCAGTGATGGAGATGGAGGGCTGTGGGGCTGGAGGGTGGTGTCAGCCAGGGCTGCCTGCAGGGTGAGGCCAGGGAGCCTGAGGGGAGGGTTTGTCTGGAAGTGGAGTGATTGCTCAAGGCGCAGAGAGGGCTTGTGCCCACTGCTAGGTGGCAGGACAGTGCACAACAGAGGCAGCAAGGAGTATGGCTACAACAGAGGCAGCAAGGAGGAGAGTGGATAAATGAAAGGACGGGAGCCTTGAAGACCAAGATGGAGCTAGTGGAGGACCTTGGCAGGGAGCTGCCCCAGCACTGATGCCAGCAAGCAGGGGTGTCCCTGTGGTGGTCTGAGGGCAGCTGGGCACTGAGAAGTGAGGGTCTAGCAGGGCTCTGAGAATGCTGCCCGTGGGATCACCATGGGGGTCCACCTGCAACTCAGGAGCTCCTCAGGGAAGGAAGATGGGCAGGGACTGAGCATTTGAGTCACTGAGGCTCTGGATTTTCTTCCTGCTCCCTCAGATCTGGGCAGAAGGGGGCTGGCACCGTGAGATTTCTGTTTTCCCTGCGCCCTGGGTGGCTGGGGCAGATCCTTGACAAGCCTGGGCAGACCACGGCTTGTTCCCAGGCCCCTGGAACAGCCAGAGAGCCCCAGGCTATGAGCCCAGGGCCCTGTGTCCCTTGCCAGTTAGGCTGTTCTCCAGTTTCAGCCCTGCCTTTGTTCCCAGACGTCTCTTCCCCCACTCCGAGGGAGTTCTGTTCTGTTACCCCTTGTTTCTTCACCACCCAACCTAGGCGACTGAAGGCACAACAAAAACGAGAATAAAGGTGGTGTTTGTAGAGTGCTTTACAGTGTTGGAAGGCACTTACAAAATGGTTTCCACCTACTAATTTATTTAATTCTCACATAAACCTTGTAAGGAGGAACTGTTTTTTGTTGGTGATGGTGTTTTTAATTTTTTAATATGTATTTTTAGTTGTTGGTGGGCTTTATTTTAGTCATTTATTTATATGCTGTGCTGAGAATCCAACCCAGTGCCTCATACATGCTGGGCAATTGCTTTTAACACTGAACCACAACCCCAGCCCCAGAAGGTACTGTTTTTACCCTTAGGTAGGAGGTGAGGAGAGTGAAGCAACAGAGAGGGTGGGCCACTTATCCATGGTAACACAGTAAGTGCAGAGCCTCTTGGGATCTTGGGTGCTTGACCTCTGACCATGAGCCTATAATATTGGGTTGTTAGAGAGCAATGAAGAGTGAAAAGTGAGAAAGTGTTTTGCTGCTGTCAGAGGGTTGAGAAAGCTATTGTGCTTCCCTCTTAGGGTCAGATCCATGATTCCCAGGAGTCTGGGTGATGTTTACTTAGTGTCTCCTCCCATGATCCAGATGACATGTTTTGTTTAATGCTAACAACGTCACAGGTGAGGAAACTGAGACTATGTAAGAGGCCACGTGTCACTCAGTAAGGGAGAGTCATATGGCCACTCTGCTCCAGACCCCCAGTCTTCCTGATACCACTGGTTACTGGTGATGAGTTCTGCTCCCTCATATGTTGACATATGAACATTAGAGAAGCACACCGAGGCAAGAACTTCTCCTGGGAGGGAGAATGGGGCCATAGCTGGTGTCCCGGTATCCCGAGGTGTTCTGCCCTTTTACAAGTCCTAGGCTTCCTTTGTTCTGCTCTCTTCCCCTTATCTCTCTCCTTCCTGCCTATGTGACTAGGCCTAAGGGTGGGAAAGGGGGGGGGCAGGATGGTGCAGCCCAGCACACATTAATAACCTTATAGCTCCCTGTAGGGAGGGGCAATTCCTGGGACCGGTTATCTTGGCCCCTGGTTGGAGCAGGGGCAAATTCTTGATAAGGGTGGAGGAAGGGCTCTGAAGGAATTAACATTTCAGTTCTTCAAGGGGTAGTCTCCAACTCAAAACTGGCCTCCTTGATCCAACCTGACTTGATTTACCCATCTCTGCTGACTGCTTGTCTAATTCTGGCTTCATTCCCACATGCTGCCTTGCTTGCCCCCAGAGCTAATGGTGAGGACATTTAGTACTTGCCAGAAGTCATGTGCTGGGTGTGTCACACTTGTACATCCCTGCTGGCTTTGAAAACATACTGAGCTGTTAGGCAGGCCTCTGTATCAAGAAAGCACTGAGTTAGCTGGGCACGGTGGCATACGCCTGTAATCCCAGTGATTTGGGAAACTGAGTAGGAAGATCACAAGTTTGAGTCCAGCCTCAACAATTTAGCAAGACTGTTTCAAAATAAAAGTTCTGGGGATACATCTCAATGGTAGAACACTCCTAGGTTCAATCCCCAGAAACACACACAGACCCCCCCAAAAAGCACTGACTTTAGGATAAGATGACCTTGGTTTTAGTCCTGCCTCTGCCACATCTCCAGCGTGACACAAGATGAGTCTTGGAATCCCTGCCACCTTTTCTTTCTCACCAGCGGAAGCAGGATTAAAACCAACCATATCCTCAGACCAAATACAAAAAGTATAGGCTCATGGTCTTTAGCTGGGTCTTGTGCTATGGAGGTGAGTAGAATTCCCTGGAGTGACTTCTTTGAAAGAACATATCTGGATCCCAGGGAGGGGAGTCAGGGGTACATGGGTCTTTTGAGAAACGTCCCAGCCTATTTTGAAACACATTTTACCCCCCACCCCAGACCTGTGTTGAAGCACTATATATAAAAGTTAGAGTAATGACAGTGGTCATGCCAAATGTTTTTCAAAATAAGGGAAAGGACTTAATCACAACCAGGTGGTGTTGGGCCAGAACACTAGTCTAGGGTACTTGCAGGAAAGCTATAGGGTTTCCTCATTAAAACTGCTCCTCTCCGCTAGGGACAGTTTTGCCCCCCATTTGACACTGTCTGGGGACTTTGGTGTCGCAGTTGGGGGAGGTGCTGCTAGCATCCAGGGAGAGACCAGGGTTGCTGCTAATAAACATGCTGCAATGCACGGGACAGCTCCCACCGAAAAACTCCTCAAGGCCAAGCTGTTGGTGGTGCCAAGTCGATAAACCCTGGGTTAGATGTAGGCAGCACTTGTGTAGTGTCTGCTTCGTGCCAGACGTTGTTCTAAGGGCTTTACAGGTTATTAACTCACTTGATCTTTCCAGTGTTATGACATAGGAGCTGTTACTATCCTCATTTGGCAGATGGAAAATTAGCTGCACACACAGGTTAAGTAACCGGACCCAGTTCCCACCTGGGGCCGTGGTCCCACTTGGTGTGGATAAGGAGCTTAGACAGTCTGATTCCAGAGTCCACACTATGAACCACTGTGCTGTGCTGTGCCTCCTTATGGGGGCTACTGAGCTTTAAATCACATTTTCAGCTTTGAGTCCAGAAAGCCAAATACCTAGAAATTTGCCCATGAAAAGAGTTAAGATACCATTAGTTCCTGTACCTGGAAGATGGAGAGGGGGTGGCCAGGGATAGTTTAATGGTAAGGGCTCAAGAACCCATCAGTGAAAGCTTTGTGTTTTCCAGGTTCAGAGAGTGGCTCAGCCCATGAATTGAATGGGCTTTGCTTTCTAGTCACAGACTGTGCTGTGTCATTGCAGACGTGAAGACAACAGTGGTATACCCTGCCACAGAGAAACACCTACAGAAGTACCTGCGCCAGGACCTCCACCTGATCCAAGAGACAGGAGATGACTACAAGAACATTACCTTACCTCACCTGGAGTCCCAGAGCCTTGGCATTCAGGTAACTGGCTGCCAAGTTTGAGATACTGATTGCTGTTCCTGTGCCAGTTTCTCTTCCTTATGAGCATCTATTGGGATCTTCCCAGGGACTAAGCACTGTACTAAGTTCAGTGGATATAGCAGAGAGCAGGGCAGACTAAGTCCCTGCCCCATAGAGCTTACCTAATTTGGGGAGTCAGAACATAAATGCATGAGGACATATATGATACATGAGATTATGAATGCAGTGGAGAAAACTGGAGAGGATCAGTGAGATAGAGAGTCCCAGGGTGGCTGGCTGCTATTTTATACAGGATGGTCAGAGTAGGCTTCATAGAGAAAGGAATTGGCCCTGGTCTTGGACCCCTCATGAGATGCTTGGGCAAGTCACTGAGGCTCTCTGGGAGTTACTGAGCAGTTCAGTCTGCTAGAAGAATTTGTATCTGCTTCACATTATCCTACGACAGTCTCAAAATGACTATGTCCTCCTTGTGTTGGATTGGGCCCACCCTGGTCCAGCTTCTTATTCCTGATTGCTCCTGTAGCAAACCAGCTGTGTCTCAGAGTAAAATACTCCCTTATCACTCATTCCGCTTTACATTTATTCCACAGAAATCAGTACCCTGTCATCCCTGACATTTGTTTGGGCCTCTGAGCACAGGTTGGTAGAGTGTTCTGGCTGGGCCAAATATAAGTCTGTCTAGCTTAGAGATTCTGATGGCTTCTTGGGCGTAGGCCAGGGCCAGCCAGAGACTGCCTGGAATTGGCCCCATGTGGATACTCAGTTAAATATGATTGATGATGATTGATGAGTCATTTCCTTGCCCACTCACTGGCTCTCACTGGCTCTTTCCCATTATTGCTTACTCTTGTTCTCTTTGAGCATTTCTCACTAATCTTCACAAGATTCAGGTTACTGTAGTGGGAAGTATTCTAATATGGGGTGCTCAAAGACATTCTGGGCTCAGAAGGCAGGAGGGAGAGAAGGAGCTGCGGGGTCAGTTGTACTGAGAGGAGTTAAGGAGGGGGAGATTGGCAGAACCTGTGGAAAGGCTATTCCCTGGAGAGGCCTGTGTGCTGATAGCCCTCTTCCCTATATCTAAGAGGACCCAGCCCTGTTACTAGCCATGCCTCCCATGCAGATTTGCACACGGTTCCTCTAACTGAAGCTGTCCTGATTTTTTTTCTTTTTTCTTTCTTTCTTTCTTTTTTTAAAAAAAATCCCAGCACTTGTCCTGTCTTCTGAGTGGAAAGAAAGTATGTCTCTACATTCCTGAACAGCTTCTATTCAGGGACCTAGAGGAATCTGCTGGAATATGTGTTCTGTGGTGCTGGTTGTACTTATCTGGGATTCAAGAGAGGAAGCCCAAATGTAGTTGTCGTGAGTCATATATCTACTTTATTACACATCCGAACATATGTCCACTTGGAAAATAATACAACAAAAACTCCACTACTTTTCCATTGACATGAGCATTCATGTATTTCTTCTTGGCTATTTCTAGCAAATGTATAAGCAGTCACTGCATTTATTGAGCATCTGTAGTATACCAGCTAGGCTCTGGAGGAACACCCAGATAATGAAACCTTGCTGATGCAGTGTAGCAGGGAAGATAGATTAGGAGGACTAAAACCCACCATGGATCTGAACCAGGGTAGAGATAGCAGGGAAGGATTTGGGAGTGATTTAAGAGGTAAACCTTAATGAGGTTGATTGGACTTAGACTGGTTGACATGGAAAAGGAGGTATGAGTGTGGTATGACCCTGGGTCTTGCTTGCCTGACAAGCAGACAGTAAGATCATTTATTTATCAGGATGGAAACATGGACAGTGGAGTGGGTTTTTGTGAAAGACAATGAGTTCTGTTTGGGGTTTATTGAGCATTTATTAAATGTCAAGAACTATTCTAGGCTTTTTACATGGATTACCTCATTTTATGTTCACAACAGCCCATTTGGAGATGGGACTCCAAATCCATGCTTTCTGGCCCCAGCATCTGTATTCTTAGCTGGTGACATTATTTGACTCTTCAAATTTGAAGTACTTGTAACTTTCCAGTGAAAATGCCCAATAAAAAAAGGTAGTGGGGTATCTGAATCTGAACCCTTGAGGCATTCAGCTGAAAAATCTTCATTTGTGAGCTGTCACATCAGGCTTCAGCATTGGCCTGGTGTTATGATTCTTATTCTGCTAAGAGCAGCATGGCATTGTCCTTGACTTCTGGGCCTGTTTCCTTTTCTGAAAAATGTGATTAACAGATCCTTCCTCCTAAGGTTGTTGTAGAAATTAAGAGAGGTACCATTTATCATGTGCTGCTATTTCCTGAAAAGGACCCAGGATGGAGCTACCATTATCCACACCCAGGAAGAACAGGGGAACAGGCAGGCATGAGACGGATGGACAGGTGGGGGACAAACCAGGTGAGCAGAATGAAGAGTGAGAGGAGAATGAAGAAGGATCAAGATGTCCCATGAGAAGTTCAAGGAGGAAGGAGGTTCTAGAGGGATTTGTCAGTGTCAACTAGTGCACAGTCCAGCCAAATATATACTAGAAAGTGTCACCCACAATCCTATCATTGGCAGAGCTAGCCAAGTCTCTAGGGCTTACATTTAGACGGTAGCCTTCCCGTCACCTACCTTAGGAAATTTGTGTGGATTTTGTTCTCTCTATCCCCTCCCTTTCTTCTCTGGGCTTCTGGCCATGAGACTTCCTGAGGATGCCGGTTCCTGCCACTTGCCCAGGGAACTCTCCCAGGAGGCAGGATATGCTGTGGGCTACAGTGCAGGCTCAGGAGCCAGGCTCCCAGGGTTAGAATTGTGGGAGCTTATGTGAACTTCCTTGCACCTGTATTTTTCTTACCTGCAAAATGGGGACAACAATAGAAGGGTTATGGCCCTTAGAGTAGTATAAGAGTAGGGCTGCCCTTGCTGTTCCCACTCCCAGTCGCTGGTAGTCACTTAGCTTCCAGCCTTGTGCTTCTCCAGCCACTTCCTTTGCTTTCACCCGCTTCTCTCTTTTTCTGCCTCGCTTAATCTTAGAGCCTCCAGCAAATCACCCCTTTGTCATCGCCTGTCTTGGAGTGCCACTGCTACTCCTAGGTTGCCTCCTCTGTGCTGGGCTCTGGGCTAGGTGCTCACACGTGCATGTCTGAATTAAACTCCTCACATGTGTAGATCCTGTTAGTCCCATTTAATGAAAGAGGATTCAGTTGCTTGCCTAAGGTGGCAGCAAAACAGTGGTGGAGCTGGAAGATAAAACCAAATGTCAAACCCCAGAATCCAAGCATGCTCTCTGACACCTCCCGCTGCTCTCCAGTGGACGTGGTGCTTCTCTGGATGAGCAAAGGACAGCCCAGGAGGTCAGCTTATGGAGCATACCAGACTCTCCACAGTAGAATGTCACCATCTCCCTCATTTCCTGAGTTTCCCAGAGGCTTCAGGTCAGCCTCCAGCTGACTTTTTTTTTCTCCTTCCTTTCTTTTTTCCCCTTTAGCAGCACATTCCCAGAGAGGTCTCTGGTGGGAGAGGAAATGCCTCTGGAGGAATCTTGGCCTTCCAGAGGGCATCGCTTTGGCATGGGCACTGCATGAGGAAACAGCCACTGGGTGTCCTCCAGACCTCTCCCAGGAAGTGGATCCCCCAGGCTTTTCCTGGGAAGCCCCCATTCTACTTTTGTGTGTGTGTGTGTGTGTGTGTGTGTGTGTATGTGGTGCTGGGGATTGAACCCCAAGGCCTTGTGCATGCAAGGCAAGTACTCTACCAGCTGAGCTATATCCCCAGCCTGGGAGCCCCTCTTTGATGGTGGGGGAACCACACTATGATTGGCCTTTGGGTTTTGCTAGGGTCTAGAGGTCATCTGGGCTGAAGTGCTTCCTGTAGGTAATTGTAGGAGACTGGAGGCCCAGTTATCCGCAGGCAGAGGCCCTCTTCTCCCTTCCCACTGTCCCAGCTGAGAGCAAGGATGCAGTGTGGTGTGCTCAGCCATATAGGCCCAGGATATGAGGTTTGCAGAACTGGGACCAGCAAGCCCACCCTTGGCCTTCAGTGGTGCTGCCTATGCCAGCACTTCTGGGAATGGGAAGAGGACCAAGAGGACAGTGGCAGCCTGGTTGTGTCAGTACCCTGTCCTCCCTGTCAGGACATCCTCTCCCTCCTCGGTGTTTTGGAGGTCCTTTTGAGTTTGAGGAGGAAAGGGCAGCACTGTAGGTTTCCATCAGGTTTCCCTTTTGGCTGTAGAGCAGTCACCTGTACAAGGGCCCTGAAGGTAGGAGAAGTAGAGAGGAATCCAGGGTACCTGGGTTTGACCTTTGCCAGCCCAGGCCTCTTCTCAGCCTAATTTTCCTCAGAAAGCCTCTACAGACCTCTGATCAGAAGGAAACCTCTGTGCCATCAGCCTCCTAACAGTCTTTGCCCCATGGTCCTGAATAAATGGAACCAGGGTCCATAAAGACAGCTCTTCCCCTTCATCTTGTGGATGGTGGAAGGGGTCACCACTACAGGGGCTCCATGTGGACCAGGCCTATGAGCATGTGGCAGAATGGGAGGCACTATGCTGACCAGAAAGAGCCTAAAGGGCAGCCTGTCTAAGCAGCAGAGGTCTGGGATGGCCAAGAGTCAGCTGTGGTAGGAGAGAGGAAATCTCTCTGGATCCCCAAACAGCCTGTTTGTTAATCCCTGAATTTAGCAGCCATTTATAGTTTCGTTATCCTTTCCAGAGGGGCCAGAGAACTTGTCTGGCCTAGCTGAAGGCAGGTGGATTTGTGAACCATCTCTTTCCCTCTCCTTCCAGTGGGTATATAACATCCTTGACAAGAAGGCTGAAGCTGACCGGATTATTTATGAGAATCCAGATCCCTCTGATGGCTTTGTCCTCATCCCTGACCTCAAGTGGAACCAACAGCAGGTAAAGATCACATGCTGGAGTGCTCTAGGCTCCAACAATCCCACTCTGGTCATTGACAACTCCACTCCCAAGTTGCTGGCCTCTTTGACTGCCCTTCTTCCTCAACATCCGCATCTCTCTGAGCAGATTATAATTACCCATCAAGGGATGGCCAGATCTGTCCACGGCAACAGAGTATATTCTTGTCATACACAAATACTTTTGCTTTCATGGTCACCTTAAAGACTTTTCTGGCTGTGTTCTTACCCAAGAGGTGAGCTGAACAGGGATGTTCGTCTTCATGACTGCAGAGGCCATTCCTTCACCACTTAACCAACCAAGTGACTCAGATGCCATCTTCACTTCTAGCATCATCTGGAGCCTCAGGTGGAGCATTCTCTCTGTCCCCCTGAACACTACCAGATCCAGGCAGGCCCATGTTCAAAGCACAGAGAGTAACCATGATGATCAATCCAAAGAGTCCCCTACCCCCACTGAGCTGCAGAATTGTTTTCCAGTAGCCCAGACCTCCACTTCAGTTGTTAGCTCCCCATTCCCTGGCCTCCAAATGACTCTGCTTCTCCAAACCTTTGAAGGAGCAGGTTTAGAGGTGTCATCTACATTCTGTAGGTCTCTTCCCTCTCTCCACTGTCCTCTTTCCCATTCCAGCCCACTGCTGAGTTAAAATTTGCCTTTGCCTCTTTATACCCTGAGTGTATTAGAAACATTTGTACCCTGATGGATTCAGGAACAGGCAGGTCCATCGTGTTGTAAAGATTGCTATTTACAGGCTGGAATTAGAAGGGGCCAGGTAGGTAGACACAGGAGATTTGGCCATAGATAGCGTCCTCTCTCATCCAGTTACACTCTTGGAGTAACCTGGGCTTGGGTTTGCCATCTGCCCTGGGTGGGCCCATCTAGTTTCTGTGCCTTCATCTGGTCATGAGACCCATGCAGAAATGTTGTGGAGCCTGGGCCCTGGCTGATTCTTTGTGGAAACCCTTGTTTTCTCAATTGTGACCTGTTCTTCAGGACATTAGGACATATATTGAGCTCACCTGCAATTTGCTTAGTTTTTAATTCATTGAACTTTAAAGCTACTGCCCCCAGAAGGGGTTTAAAGGCCTGTGGTTGAAGTATAGGGACTAGATTTTAGCTCAAAGCATCTTTTGTCTCTTGATAAGAGGCTCATGGTTATTCTCAAATGTGGCTCAAGGGGTGGTAGGGAATGCAAAGAGAGTTTCCAGAAGTTGCAGCATGGAATGATGATTTCTTAGAGCCAAGCAGGATCAAAAAAAGTAGCTTGTGTGTGGGGTGTTGTAGTGAAAGGGGCCAAGAGCACACCAGACCCCAGTCTCCTCTTCCCTTGTCCCTGCCTGGGCCACCTTCAGGCCTTAAGGAAGGGAACTTGGACTTGCTCTGGAGGTGGTTAAAGAGCTAAGACAAGGCCCCAGAATCATGACCACAAGGTAGCTCTGCAAACCCCCATCTTTCTTTAGATAGACTAAAGATCCTGAATTAAAGTCTGGTCATGGGAGACAGGGGTGGGAGAGGAGGAACTTTGGCCTCACAAAACTCTTGAAGACTAAAGAGCTTGTGACTGACTGCAGGGGCATTGCAGCCACAGAAAGACAGTAAGGATGAACTTGTACATCTCCGTTTCAGAAGCCCTGAATGCATCTGAGTCCAGAATGGGAAAACAATCAGTCATCTGATCCAAGGATGGCAGGAAAGCTTTGGGAATTATACTGGGTTCTCAGTCACATAGCTGGAGCTGCCTGCCCTTGAGGGGAGTGAAGGGGCCAGTTTAAATGTCAGACCTTCCATGATATTAATGCTAATATGGTCCTTCTTAACCTTTGCCTAATTCATTTTTTAAAAAATATTTTTAGTTGTTGATATACCTTCATTATTTATTTATTTATTTATATGTGCTGCTAAGGATCGAACCCAGTGCCTCACACATGCTAGGCACGTGCTCTGCCACTGAGCCTCAACCCCAGCCCCACCTTTGCCTAATTCTTGCTTATTTTTTAAAGGTGCCATATTTCAGTGCCTCAGATCTATGACTTGTGACATCACTGACCTTTTTTTTTTTTTTTACTTTTGGTACCAAGAATTGAACCGAGGGGCACTTAACCACTGAGCCACATCCCCCAGTCCTTTTTGGTTTTAATTTTTAATTTGAGACAGAGTCTCACTGAGTTGCATAGGGCCTCACTAAGTTGCTGAGGCTGGCTTTGAACTTACAGTCTTCCTGTTTCAGCCTCTGGAATTGCTGGGATTACAGGCTTGTACTACTGCACACAGCTTTGAATCTCTGAACTTGATTGCTCCCTTAGAAGTTGGCAACATTCCCAGAAGAAAAACAGGCCACATCTAGGCTTCTATTCCTCATCCTGGGGCCATGGACTGATTGAGGGGGAAGTGCTTCAGCATTTGTTTCTGGGGCGCCTTCCTGGCTCCCTTGAGTCTCTCACAGCTTCTCCTGGAAGTATATTTCCCTTTCTTCTTTTTGTCCTTTCATTCTCTTCCCTTTCTCTTTCTATTCCTTTCCTACCTAATCCCTTCATATTCCCTAAGCATGTGCTCCACTCCTAGCCCCTGGAATTGTTATCTTTATTGTCCCCACACCGAAACCTCTATATTTACCCATTTGTTCTTTCTTCCATCCACTCAATAGATGTGTATCAGATGCCTAATGTTGCTAGAGGTTATGCCACCCAGAGCTTATAACAGCATTCCTTCCCTGGTTCTCTCAAGAGATCACTGGGTTTTTTTTTATTTTTTATTTTTTTTATTTATTTATTTTTTCATTTTGTTAGTTAATTTGTGCCCATGGTAAAATTGCACATAATATAGGGAATGTTCAGTGGGATTAAGTTCCCCCACCCTGCTTTCTTCCCTTCCTCAGAAACAATCATTGTTTCTATTTCTTTGTATCTCCTTCCAGGGATAATTTTTATATATTGTGTGTATAAATACACACACACATACACACACACACACACACATACACAAACACACATGCATTTTTGGTTCACATAGTTTGTTCTTTAGTCTAAAGTTCCCAGACCAGGGAGTCTTTCCTCTAAGTCACTCCGGATGTCAAGAAATGGCTCTCCAATGCTCTAGTCATCCTCTGTCTTGCCCCTTGTCAGGAAATCATTAACTTTGATTTCACTGTCCTGCCTTACAAAGAGACTGACTGTGTCTATCTCCCCAGAGTGGTCAATGGGCCACCTTTTAGGGTGCCAGTCTCAGGCCCTAACCCACCTTTTTGCCAGGCTTTTTTCAGATCATTTCTATGGGCCAGGAAGCACTTTGGCTGCCTGCAGAAATTTTGGGGTTATGTCTGCTATCAAATAATGGTTTCTTTTTGTTCCCTCACACAGCCTGTGAGCTGACACCCAACACCGGCTCCATGCCTCATTTCATTCCAATGGAGCAGAGAGATGTGATTTAATATCAGGTTTGGGTTTGTCAACAGACATCATCTAAAACAAATGCTCTATTATCTGGGTGTCCTGTGACAGACGTGGTATAGCTGAAAATGTGCACACATTTGCAGATATGCGTGCACACACACATGTACACACACACACACACACACACATGCCCAAGTCAAGCAATTTTGTTTCCTGGTTTCTCTTTGGACTCTTCCCTAGTATGAGAGTAAATTTCCTGGATACAGGCCATAGGAAGAAACTAAGCCTTTGTGGGCTTATCTCTAGCAGGGTCTGTCCGGGAGAACCCAGACTCTTAGAACTCTGGATGAAAAGAATGACAAGAAGATACTATTTCATGGTTGGACATAAGGCAGTTGGGTCCCTGGGGATTTGACTGTGTGACTCATGGTCCCCATATTATCTCCATGAAGAATCCAGCAGGTCAGACTACAGCACTGGGCACTGCTGCATTCTCCCTGAGCCTTGGCCCTGGGAATGTTGGCCTGCCTGGCACTTGAATGTGATAATCAGGCAAGGCCAAGGTTTGGGGTAGCGGGGAGGATGTGAGAGGGATTTCTGGCCAAGAGGAAGAGTTCATTTGCTCTCTGGCACAAGATATTGTTGACTCTGATTCTTTGCTCTGTTGTGACCTCCAGGTTTTCAGACAGGCGCCGTTTTCAGGAAGGACAGCAGGAACAGCCACCCCTGAAATGTTGATGGGGGAGGAGAGAAATGGGCTAACTGCTGTGGTGTTGTGGTGTTTGTTGCTAAGCTGGCCCCAGGCTCCCATTCCCTCCTTCACACCTCACTATATCCCACACACCCCTTCATGTGCCTTCATTCCAGATAAGTTGGGCTGCTTGCCCCCCGACTTCTGTGCCCTATACAGTCTTGACTCTGAGCCTCCTCTCTCATTGTTCCCTCTCCCAGAATGTGCTTTCTATCTTCTTCTTTTTTTTTTTTTTTTTTTTTTTGGTGGTGGTTTTGGGATTGAACCCGGGGCTTTGTGCAAGGCACGACACACTCTACCAACTGAGCTATATCCCCAGCCCTACCTCTGTCTTTCTTTCATCAAAACCAAGGCCCAGAGCTTCATACTTACGAGGCAAGCACCCTAGTACTAAGCTACATCCCAGACCTATTTTTATTTTGAAACAAAGTCTCACTAAGCTACTCAGGCTGGCCTCGAACTTGTGTTCTTCCTGCCTCAGCCTGTGGGTTGCTGGGATTACAGAATGTGCCACTGTGTCCACCTCCTACCACTTTTTCAAGACCTAGATCCCCTACTTTCTCTTCCAGGAGGTCTTCCTGGATCATCCCAGCGAGCAGGAACCTTTCATTCTTCCTCCTGTGTTTTGATCACTTTATTTTGAGGGTATAGCTCAGTGGTAGAATGTGTGCTTAGCACGTACAAGGACTTGGGTTCAACCCCCAATCTTCTCAAAAAAGCAGTTATACTTTATGTCTTATAGTAGAGTGACTTATGTACATGGATTAGATTGTAAACTCCTAGAGGAAAAGAATTCTTCTTGGCTCTTCTTGAGCTTCCCTATAGCCTCCCCTCTCCCCCATCAACTCTGAAGAATGGGTAATACTGCTGCAGGATGTTCTTTAGAAGGAAGAATACACAGAAATCCTGTTCCTTAGATAATCCTGCTAGCCTTGGGCACAAGAACACCTACACTGCCTGGGGACCAGTCCTGCCATGGGGTCTCATGGACTGGCTGTGGGACACTGTGTGCCTTGGGGGTAGGAATATCAGGACTGGCAGCCTGTCCCTGTGAGGCCCAGAACTGTTCCCATTCCCCTTGGTCTCTGTGCAGCTTGATGACCTGTACTTGATTGCCATCTGTCATCGCCGAGGCATCAAATCACTTCGGGACCTTACTCAAGAGCACCTGCCGCTGCTCAGGAACATCCTTCTTGAAGGGCAGGTAAGTTGCTTCACCAAACCACATTGAAGTCCATTGTTAGACTCAAGATTCCAGTATGTTCCCTGGGCCTCTTTCCTCACTCTTCCCTGAGTGTGTCTTGGAAACGGCTTCTCTCTGTATGCCAGTCTTATACTGTGTTAGGGCTCATTAAGTTGCTTCACAAGGGTCATTGGTCCTGGCCAGCCCTCTAAACTCTACTTTTCAGCCACCTTTCCTCACCTCCAGATCAGCCTCCCTGCCTTTTTTCATAAGCTTCATCTGGTATGCCCCCTAACCTCCATTCCAAGACTCTTGCCCCTACCATTCAGGATCACCTGCCTCGCGCATGATAACCACCTTGCGCCAGATGGGTTTCTTGGGCTTTAGGGCACATGATTTTGACTTGTATATATGTACATACAAGGCAGAGAGCAGGTTGATTCCATGGCACCTGATATTCTAGGATACTTTCTATCTGGAACATTTGTTTAATCTAATGAAATTTTAAGAGCACTAAAAGGGGCCTTGGGGGCAGGGGAAGATGGGAGGATCTTGGGTTGTGGTTATGGCCTGACATGTTGGCCCTAACTAGCTGAGTGGCCTGGGACAGTCATTTCACCTCTGTGGACCCCTATATCTGGTTGGGATCCCTTCTAAATACACCATTCTGTGGAACCAGATATCAGCCCTTTTTTCATTTTTAAATATGTGAAGATATACACCTATCATGCCAGGAGCTGGCAGCTACCAGAATACCCAACCCAAAGAGAACTCTGCCACTTTCTAGCCAGTGCCAGGGCTCTGCCCAGATCCTACTTCCCGTCACTGTGTTCTGGCCTGTTTTCCAACACCTTCTTGCCCATGGCACCCTCTTCTGACTGCCTTTATGTTTTTGAAACAACTTATTTTTATCAGAAAGTAACCTCTGGATCTATCCGTGGCACAGAATGATGTCTTTCTCTTGTTGAGACACTTGACCCACTCCTCCCTGTCCTGGCAGCCTCATCCCAATAGACCAGCCCTCTTTATTCCAGGAAGCCTTTTGGGTGCTTTGGGCCTGGTCTCACCTTGCTGCAGCAATTCCTGGGCATGAGGCCTGAGTCTTTCTCTTCACCTTTGACCTCCTCAGGGATCTGCCCACGAAGGAGATCAACATCTTCTCCTAATTCCAAGTCTTGGGGGCTCCTGAAGGAGACAGGGGAGGTCAGGGTAGATAGAAAAAGACCTCCCTCTGAGCAAGGTGGAGTGGGCAGAGAGAACCTGGGCGAAAGTAAATGTTTTCCTTTGGTGAAAGGAGCCCAGCTGCAACGGCCCGTTTGTCTGTGGGTCACCCTTCCCATATCCTTTCCCCCGCCTTTTCCCTTTCACCAGATTCTCAGCACAGCCCCATCTCTGTTTCTAAGCCTTTTTCCAAGAGAGTGTAGATATATTTCCTCCCACCTACCTCATGGTTTATCAAGTGCTTGTAATTAATTCATCCAGGGGAAGGACAATATCCACAGTCTTGGGAACCTGGGCCCTATACTTAGACACTGGGACTTCCTAGATTCTCAAAGTAATGTTTTATCAAGGTTGTTGTAGGGAAGCCTGAGAAGATAGGCTCTCTTCTGTTGGGGGAATGCATGTCTCAGCTTTGCTGCTGCCTTTGTTGATTTCCTAGAATGGAAGACAGAGGGATCTGAAGCAAGCAGAGAGACATTTGGAAGGTTTTTGTATGCTATCCCAGGCTAGCCTGTGCTAAGACAGGAGGAGTGCTGGGTGGGGGTCCTGACACTGGCTAGTGGGCAGCATGATAACACTTTCTTGCCTCCCCTTTTCTCATCAGGAAGCCATCATGCAGCGCTACCAGGTGAAGGCAGACCACCTCCGTGTTTACCTGCATTACCTGCCCTCCTACTACCACCTACATGTGCACTTCACTGCCCTGGGATTTGAGGCACCCGGTTCCAGTGTGGAGCGGGCCCACCTGCTGGCCCAGGTGATCGAGAACCTAGAGTATGACCCCACGCACTATCAGCAGCGCACTCTCACTTTTACCCTCAGAGCTGATGACCCCCTACTCAAGCTCCTACAAGAAGCCCAGCAACCCTGAGTGTGCCAGGAGAGGGGCACATTTGTTTGTGGTTTTGGGCAGTGTGGAGGCTATGTTTTACTCCAAGGGGATTTTTAAAACATTTATTTTGTACTGGTTTATTCCTTATATGTGAATAAAGTATTAGGCTCATCTGTGAAGACAGATAGCATGATCTGGGGAGGCAGATGGGGAGGGACAACAGTTGGGCAGAGCAAGTGGGAAAGTCCCCCGGAAGGGTGGAAAGTCAAGGTTGTGGCTGTAGCTGGAAAGTGACAGTACCCTGGAAGGGTGCTGAGAGCTTGCTCCAAGTTCCTGTACTCACCACACATGTTGGTTTCTGCCCTCCTCCCTGCTCACACTCCTTCCTATTGTGCTGCCAGGCCCTCTCCCACCAATTCGCCTTTGGGGAGGTCCCCCAAAATACTAAATTCAAAACCTCTCCGGAAATAGTCTATAGAGGCTTTAGATGCCACTTCCTCCTTCCCTCACAGCCCTGGTGTCACACCCTGCATGTGCGTTAACCCTGTAGAAAAACTTACTGAGGAGGATGGGGGATTAATGCCTGGAAGTGGGAGGGTTTTAATGAGAATCTGATGATGCAAGCCCCAAAAGCCTGCCTTTGCCTCTGTAATTTGGTCAGCTAGTCTCTGGCCTTGAGTTTATTATCTAGGCAGGAAGACAAAACACTCACGTGGAACAGCCAGAAGAGCAAGTGCAAAACAGTGTTATCAGCAAGGGCAATATAATATGGTTTCAGTTGAGTACAAAAGCTCCTAAGGAGCTTGGGTTCACAGTGTGGTCAGTGCTATAGGTTCATTAGAATCTGGAGGCCAGGAAGGGTCCTTGACAGATAAGAGAATGATGACCAGACTTGGAGCCAAGGGGCTTATCTGGGAAGGGTGATATCTACCACTGCCCCAGCAGAGCAGGGACACAGCATGCACATAAGGGTACTCTCCAGCACAAAGTACAAGTGTATCACAGTGTTAGAGGTGCTGGCATTTGCTGTTTGATCAGGGTAGAGCTGAGGCTAATGTGGCCTGCTCAGAAAGCTTTATCTGGGCCCTGAAGTGACAACAAAAGGAAAGCATTTGGCAGAGGGGTGGCTGTCACTCTGTCTCCTGGGTGTGGGACCCAGGAGGCCTGGATTCAGAGCCCAGCTCTTTTCCTTGCAGGTGAGGCCCTCAGCAGGTGGCACAAGTGCTGCACCTGCCCTAGGCCCACACTGCCTGCTGTGGAGAACAGGACGTGGACCCTGGTGGTGAGGCTTGAGTGTGAGTGGTCTCCTGACTCACCCTTCCCTTCAGCTCTTCAAGAATCCCAGGATTCAGATAGTGAGCAATTGTTTTAGGTAGTGACCAAGACAAGTTTCTCAAACTGCAAATCCAGCTGGATCCACTCATGGCCACCACACATCTTACCAACAGTTTCCTGGACCAAAAGCACATACTCCTGAGGACAGGACCACAGGTCACTGCTGGGCTTTTGAGGTCAGGAGCCTGGCCTGAGGGCTTCTCCCAGAGCAGTTTCCAGCTGGCAGGGCTGCTCTGTGGGGCTCAGTTCCTCTCCCTCCAGTTTACCGGAAGGGTAAACTGACCCCTTTCCTCTCTGAAATCAGATGGTCCCGACAAGCAAATACTGTTGCCAACTTCAGTACTGCAAAGGTGCCAAAGTGAGGACTCCCTCCAGAATACACTCCCTCTGCCACATCACATGCTCCCCACTACCCACCCAACTGTGCTGCTTGTGACTCCAAGCCCCCAGCTTGGGATGACCTTTATGTTCCATGCCATCGTCTCATGTGTCTGCCCTGTGGTGGATGGCTGGTAGGAATTTGATGGCTTGATGCATAAAACTGTGAGGAGGAGCCAGGCACTATGTCACATACCTGTAATCCCAGCAGCTCGGGGGACTGAGACAGGAGGCTTGCAAGCCCAAATCTAGCTTCAGCAACTTAGCAAGGTCCTAAGCAACTTAGTGAGACTCTGTCTCTAAATAAAATATTTTAAAAAGGGTGGGGACAGGGGATGTGGTAAGTGCCCCTGGGTTCAGTTCCTGATTAAAAAAAAAAGAGAGAGACAACACCTATGAGGAGGGATGAGTGATGGGCCAGAGCTCTTGCTGGACAAACTAAGCTAGGGGGTCACAGCAGAAAGGGTGGAGAGTCTGGAGAAGCAGGGAGTGCCCTTCTAGGCCACAGATCCAGGCAGAAAGAAGCCTACACCCTGGCTGGCTTTCTGGCTCTCCTGCAGGTTGACCTCTCCTGCATGCTTTTTGGTTCACTCTGTAAGGAGGAGCCTTTCTGGGATAGTGTCCCCTGAACTCCTCCCAGTCTGATATCTTCCCAACAGCACAGAGGGATCTTAGAACCTCACTGCTTATTTTTCTTATTCTGAATAGGACAAGCCTTTGCAGGAGTTCTAGTGAAGGGCTCCCCCCCTCAGCCAGCCAGCCAGCACTGTGTAACTGCCATCTCCAAAAAACTAGGGCTTTCCATAGAACACAGAACCCTTGAGTCCCATCACCCCCTATGCCTCATCCCACTGAGGTTCCTGCCTTGCATCTGGCCTGGAGCTAACAGTACAGAGGGTTGGCTGCTGTGCAGAGTACTGTCAAGATCCCAAAGCACATATGTCTTTTGGGGGTAACCCTTCCTGTCACACTCTCCTACACGACTTGTCCAGGTAATATCACATGCATCACCTCATTCCTACTTGTAACTGTTGGCTTGTCTGCCTTCTCTACTGGCCTGAGGGTAGAACTTGTTTTAGTCATTTCTGTCTCCCCAACACCTAGGATACTGTCTGGCTCAGCAAAGCAGAGTTTAAAATAAATCAACATTTATTTCATGGGACCCTCATCCTTGTTTCCTTTTAGAAATAGACTCAGGATGCTTTGTCCAATGTAATGGGGTGAATGTTAGCTCTGGGAAGCAGAGACTTCCGGTCCTTTGTTCACCATTTATCCAGGATCTAGGACAGTTCCTTGCCTATAGTAAGTGTTCAATGAACACGTGGTGAGTGGAAGAAAGGAACTGGGCTTTGAATCCAGGCCTTCTGGTTCTCAGTCCAAGGGATGCAAAGTAACAGCCATTCCTCTCTGCCTCACACTGTTACCTCCTCTGAGAGCAGAGTAACAGCCATTCCTCTCTGCCTCACACTTTCCCACTGCTATTATCTCCTCTGAGAGAGCAAGACACAACATCCTCAGCTTTATCTTGACCAAGTAGCAAATGCCGGTGGTCCTCTGCAGTGGTCCTCTGAGCTGGAGAGAATGCCCTTACCTGCATCCTGTGTCCCTGCTCTGCCAGAGCAAGGGCAGATGTTGCCCTTCCTAGAGTGGCTTTTAGTCCCCAACACATGGCCTACTTCTTTCCTGGGTTGGTTCGAGAAGAAAGGAAAGAAGTAGTTGTAGGCATGACTGCTATTGTTCCTTGGCTTTTATCCATTTGTCCCAGAGTTTCCTAATAGAGCAAAACTGCCATTTGTCAATATGAAACTGAGAAAAAGAACATATCCAAGCTCCATTTTTCATGTTCCTGTTGAGTAAAAATCCCCAAGTTGAGTAACAAATCAAGAAACAATTACAAAGTATACTTTTTTATCCAAAACATTTGAACACAGGCTTCTCTTGATATCCAGGGGAGTTTGGTTCCAGGACTGGCCCCCCTTCCAAGATGCCAAAACCCTCAGATGCTCAAGTATCTTACATAAAATGTTGTAGACTTGTATATAAAATATCTATACATCTAGATTACTAATAATATATAGTACAATGTAAGTGCTATGTTACACTGTATTGTTTAGGGCATAGTGTCAAGGAAAACGATTATGTTCAGTATGGATGCAGTTTTTTATGCATATATTTAATTAATTTTTTACTTATTTATTTATGCAGTGCTGGGGCTCAAGCCTGTGACCTTAAGGAGGCGAGGCAAACACTCTACTACTGAGCTAATTACCAGCCCTTTCTCTAATATTTTCAATCTGAGGTTGGTTGAATCCACAGATGTGGAACTCATAATATCCATGAGGATTATCCATGGGTAGAACTGACTATATGTCTATTTTATCCATGTAGGTCTACTAACTCTTCACCCAGAAAGGATTCTTTTTATTCTCCAAATGTATACACAGTGTTAAAATGTCCTTTTTTAAAATAAGAACATGGTAATAATTAGTGGTAGTTGTTTTTTAAGTATCCTTACTTATAAAATAAATGTCAACAACCCTAAGTTTATTCCATTATTATTGTTAATGAAATTATGTTGGATTCTGAAATGTATCAACTTGAAGTTACCAAGTAAATACTGTTAGCAGGGACTAAATCGGCCTAAAGCTTAAAGTATTTCAATTCCAGTTTAATATAATAAACAGGTTTTGGCATCCAGTTTTTTTTTTTTTTTTTTTTTTTTTTTTTTGCAAGGACTTGGACTCAGGTAGGGCTCATATGGAGCTTACAATTTCATAAGGAACACAGGCATTAATTATGAAAACTGACAAAAGAAATGACTGTCTTGAAGGAGTAGTGAAGTCTATGGGAGCCTAAACCAAAGAGGAGCTAAATCTCTAATTTCTTAACTAATTAACTTCTATTTTAATTGATAAAAATATATTTGTGGTGTACAACTTGATGTACTTTTGTATACACTTTGCATACCTTTATATACACTGTGGAATTGCTAAATCAAGCTAACACATGCATTACCTCACATTATACATCATTTTTTTTTTATGGTGAACAATTCTCTGAGCTTTTTTTCAATTATATAATACATTGTTATTAAAAAGAGTCACCATGTTGCACAATAGATCTCCCAAATTTATGTCTCCTGTTTAACTGAAAGTTTGTATCCTTTGACCATGTACCATCCAGGCCCTGGAAACCACCACTGTCTTGAGTTTAATATTTTTAGATTCTACTTATAAGTGAGATCATGTACTATTTGTTTTTTTTTTTTTTTTTTGTGCTCTTACTAAAATTTGATAATCATCAGCCAGATGACAAGCACAAGCAAAGTTTCACAAGTCATGACTCATATGAATAGGACTCAGAACCAAGCTCATCTTGGGGCACACATACAGTGAGAGCACTGGCCAGTGCTTCAGAATCATATTGAAGAAATGATGGGCTGTGGTGTAGCTCAGAGGTGGAGTACTTGCCTAGCATGCCCTGGATTCAATCCGCAGCGCTGGGAGGAAAAAAAAAGAAAGACAAGACAGCCAAGGCTAAGGGGAAACTTCATAACATTCTGTTTCTCTTCTGCTTGGAAAGCACAGTGGTCCCATGGCTCCAGCATAAACTCTACATCATAACCAAGTATGATCTTGGGCAAGTTACATAACTCCTCAAAATAAGTGTGACAATAGTGCCTATCCTGGGGCTAGGGTTGTGGCTCAGTGGTAAAGTGCTTGCCTAGCATGCACGAGGCACTGGGTTCGATCCTCAGCAAAATAAATGTAAAATAAATGTAAAATAAAGATATTGTGTCCACCTAAAACTTAAGAATAAATATTTTTTAAAAAATATAGTGCCTATCCTATCTAAGAGGCGTTTGTGAGGATTAAAGAAGAAGATTTGGGAGAATAGTAATATCACTCAGTAAGTATGAGCAGCTATTTTTCTGCTGTGAGTAACCTAATAATCAGATATTTTGACTAGCTAACTTGTATAGCCTGAATGTGTCCCTCCTAAAATTTGCATCACAAGATGATGGTATTAAAAGATGGGACTTTGGGGAGGTGATAAGTCATGACAGCAGAGTCTTCAGGAATGAAATTAATGCCTTATAAAAGAGACCCCAAATCCAGGTGTGGTGATGCACACCTATAATCCCAGCAATTCAAGAGGCGGAGGCAGGAGAAATGCAAGTTCAAGGCTAGCCTCAGCAACTTTGTGAGACACTGCCAAAATAAAAGATAAAAAGGTATGGGGATATGGCTCGGGGGTTAAGCACCCCTGAGTTCAAATCCCTGGTATCAAAAAAAAAAGAGACCCCCAAGAAATCCCTTGCTCTTTTTAATCATATGAGGTGACAGTGAAAAGTTCATACCAGGAAGCAGGCCCTCAGGCACCAAATCTGGCACCTTGAACTTGGACTTTCCAGCCTCCAGAACTGTGAGAAATAAAGTTCTGTTGTTTATAAGTCATCTAAGTGTTAGAGTCTGTAAACAAGTCTGGATGGCGCCTGGCAAATGTTAAGAGTCTGTAAACAAGTCTGGATGGCGTCTGGCAAAATGCCAGAGGGAGTGGTTTATGAAGTAACACCAGTGAGCCATTAAGTGTGGAGATTTCTTATTGGTTGACTGATGTATCTAGTTTATGCTAATTAAGATAAGCTTTGTGGAATGTATAAATACCGCTCCTGTCCTACAATAAAGGGCTTTCACTCCTGCTGTATCAATCTACACAAGTCATTCGTCACCCCCCAGGTTATTTTGCTACAGCCGGACTGCGGCATCTAAGCTATGGCATTTTGTTATAGCAGACCAAATGGACTAAGACAATATTAAAAATAACTCTATGGTGGGGCATGGTGGCCCACGCCTGTTTTCTCAGTGGCTCAGGAAGCTGAGGCAGGAAGATGGAGGGTTCAAAGCCAGCCTCGGAAACGGCTCTAAATAAAATACAAAGTAGGACTGAGGATGTGGCTCAGTGGTTGAATGTCCCTGAGTTCAAGCCCCAGTACCCAAAGGAAAAATAAAATTAAAAAATATAGTGATTAGAAGGCCCATGAAATCCTAGATGATGATGTAAACCAGAGATTTGGTTTGATTTAGTTTTTGTACTAGGGATTACGCCTAAGGTGTATTTTACTACTGAGCTATATCCCTAGTCCTTTTTATTTATTTTATTTTGAGACAGGGTCTCTCTAAGTTGCTGAGGATCTTGCTAAATTGCTGAGGCTGGCCTGGAATTTATGATCTCCTGCCTCTGCCTCTGGAGTCGCTGGGATTATAGGTGTGCACCACTAAGTCCAGCTTCAGAGGTTTTAAAGGAAAAAAAAAAACAAGAAATAAACTTTCTGTGGTTAATTTATTGTGGCCTAAACAGAGGCAAAGTCTGCATGAATGATGTCTTGGGATCTCCTCCTGCCTAAAGGTTCCTGGAATGCATTTTAGCCTTTGCCTACTGGCAGGTTTCTAACATTGCAATAGTGATGTCCCCTGCTATTAAGAAGCCTGGGAACAACTCAGTTCCATGGCCCAGCCATATAAATCTGATAAAAATAGGAGCTGAAATACCATCCTGGAGTTACTATTTTTAAAAGCGTCTGAGATGCTGGATTGAGCTTACTTCTTCAGACAGCATCTTGCTGTTCCTTTCTCCTCGTGGGCAGGATGTTAACGTGGCACATGAGAAGGACAGCTGCCAGAAGCCTGGGAGGCACATTTGTCAAGCGTCTCCTTGTCTGTTGCCCACACCCACTGTCTTCCAGGGAGTTGTTGCAGGGCCAGCCCTTCCTAGGTCTAGATGCACCTGCCCCCATACCTCTTTCTCCTAGGTCTCCTCCCTCTGCTCTAGAGATACCTCTGGTTGCTCTAGCAGAGAGGTGCCCTACCATATCCACATAGGAGAAACTCAGATGAGGTAAAAGGAAGGCAGAAGAAGTGGGAATGAAGTGGCACGGCTTGGAAGTGGACTGGGATTTTTGTTCTATAGCTTGTCTTGGCCAACTCTCACCACAGCTGACCTCAAGAGGAACAACAAATATCCATGAGCCAAAGCCTTGATTGCCCGATCACATTGGCTCTTGGTAAGCAGATTGTAATGTCCTGTACACTGAACGAAGGAGTGCAATGGAGTTGGGAGGGGCTTCAGAACTCAGTGCCTGAAAGCAGCAGAATTGCTTTTCTCCTGCCTCACAGATATGACTTTGAGGGAGCAAGCTAAACTTCTGACTGTGCCATTAAGAAACTGGAGGGGAGAAGTCATGAGTAAGAACAATGGGAGTATGAGGAGGTGATCAGAATTATAGTTAGTTTCTCTCCCAGCAACCAGACCTGGGATACATGGGGGTAGAGGAAACTTTTATATTAAAATAGGTATTTCACCTGCATAATAATAGTACAGTTGTATATAACATATTATGCTTTCAGAACAAATTCACATCCATTGCCTCATTTGATACCAACAATAGCTCTTTGAATAAGCTCAGTTATTTCCATTTATTTATTTATTTTCTAGTAAGAAAACTATAGCTATTTATTGACAGATGCAGGATTGGAACTCCCATCTCCAGGAGTAAAAGCTGGTTAAGTTTGATTTTCTTTTCTTTTTTTAATTTTTTTTTATTTTAGTTGTTGATGGACCTTTATTGTATTTTATTTTTGTCCTGAGAATCAAACCCAGTGCCTCACACATATTAGGCAAGTGCTCTACCATTGAGCTTCAACTCCAGCCCTAAGTTAGATTTTCTGGCAGAGTAAAGTTGATATGGTTCTGAGCAAGAAAAGAAAACTGTTTAGATCTAATTCATCAAAGACTTTGCCAACTTTGAAGGGCAGGCTGATTCTTGGACCAGTACTGCCAGACACAGCTCATCACTTAGGGTATTTGTCTTTTCTCTCTGGGCCAGTTTTCTTTCTGTAAAACAGGGCTCTTCCTTCTTCCTCTTGACCTGCCCAAGGAGAGATTTAGTCATTGTGTTCTCTCTACCCAGTCGAGTTCCAGATCTGAACATGATATGCAATAAATATGTGTTGAATGACTGACAAATCTAAAGGCACACTCAAATAAAACTGAGTTAAGCATTGGTGAACTGCCAAACAGCTTCTGCTCATGCAAAGTGTGATTTAAGATGGAACAGTCACCTGTGGAAGAACTTAGAAGTGAACTTGCTTCACTTTATTCTTGCAGAACAGAACTTACATTAGAGAGATGAGCCCTCCTGCTTAGCTGAAGGGCACTTTGAGCTGCCACTTCTCTAAATGCCTTGTACTAACTGTCAGTTACATTTTTCACTTAGTCACATCCTGTCCTGCCTTTTTTTTTTTTTTTTTTTTTTTTTTGTGCTGGGGATTGAACCCAGGAGCACTTTACCACTGAGCTACATCCCAGCCCTTTTTATTTCTTATCTTGAGACAGGGTCTCTGCTTAGGGCCTCTCTAAGTTGCTGAGGCTGGCCTGGAACTTGTGATCTTCCTTTCTCAGCCTCTTGAGTCGCTAGGATTAGAGACTGTCCCATAGCGCCAGGCTATCCTGCCTTATTCTTTAAAAGAGCCCAATGCAAGTCTTTTCTCTGTAGCTGGATGGTAAGCTTCAGAGGACAGGGGCTGAGTGTGAGTTATCTTTAGGGCAGAAGAGAAGCCATTCTGATATATATATATATTTCTGTTAGAATCACTCGTGCCATCAAACCCAAGGGCTTCACATCAGGGGCTCAATAAATGCCTTGCTGTCCGGTGAAAGAACCATTAGAGGGACAGTCCTGCGCTGCGATTTCTGCACTGTTCTTCAGCCTGGACGGTTTCCAGATTTACTCCAGAGATGCCAGGGCCCTAGGAACCAAGGTCAGGGGTTTATTGGGATTTCCCCGTGGAGAGAGGATGCCTGGAGCTTTAAGTAAGACTAGAAGCTTTGTTAGGCCAAAATATGGTGTGCAAGTGAAGGGTGCAGAAGGAGCAGTTTGGGGGTGGCAGGTCCAGACTGGGGTAGGGTAGAGCCCACAAAGTGGTCCACGATACCTGTCTGCCTTCAGTGCTCCCGGAACAAGGTCCTTCCTCCTCTGTGTCTCAGTTTCTCCAGTGAGGGAAGGACACAGTTCACCGCAAGGGAGGGCAGAGAACCCTTTCTCCGATCTCATTGTTCCGGGGAGGGTGTGAGGAGGCTGAGCTGGGCATACCCATCATAGGCGCCACTCACAGTCAGCGCCTGCCCTGGCTCTGCCTTTACCCCATCCGGTCTGCTCTTCCACCCCTCCGCGCCTACCGCACCTCAGGCCCTTGCCTGCCTCTCTCCGGGCCTCGAAGCCTTCCAGCTAACCCAAGCCGCCGCGGGCATCCGCCCCGCCCGCGCGCGGCATCGCCCCCGCCCTTCCTCCTCCTCCACCCCAGTCTTTTCCTCCTCCCCTCAGCTCCGGAGTCGACTCTCCGGCAGTGTGCGCAAGCGTGTCCGGCCCCTTCCCCGCCCCGCGCCCGGCCCGGGCCCGGGCCCCCGCCTCCCCTGCAGGCAGACTTGCCTGCTCCCAGGCCGGCCCCGCGCCCGGACAGGGACCGGGCGGAGCGGAGCCGCTGCGCCAGCGCTGCGCCGCCAGTCGCTGCGCCTAGCGGATCGGTGCTGTGCGCGGAACTGCCCTGCCCCGCCCCGCTCCACCCGCCAGGGTGAGTACGCGGCGGCCGACAGCCGGGGGCCCACGGCCGAGGGCTGGGAGAGGCGAGGGGGCCCGGGTCTCCTATCCCCAGCCCAGCGCCGTGGCTAAGGGAGGTGGTCGGGCCCGGCACGTGCGCACAGCGTGGCTCGGGGTTGGGGTGGGGCGGCCACAGCCCTGGGGAGCTGCTTCCCGGGGTTCCTTTCCCTGGACCACATTTTCGCGGGAAGCCGGATTCTAGATTCTCCTGGCTTCCTCCGAGTGAGCAAACAGGACAGCCCTCCTCTCTGGAAAGTTTCTACCTCCTACCCCTGTGCCTGGTGAAGAGGCATCCCTCACCTCCAGCATTCTTAGAGCGATGTTTTCTCCCACAACTGTCCCCATCAAGTCTGGTACATGTGGTCTGGCTTTGCTGGAGGTGACAAGCTTGGCGGGGTCTATCTGTGTGCAGGAGTTGGCAAGGTCGCTGAGCAGAGCCCAAAGGTGGGGTTGCCAGCTGGAGACTGGCGGTTCCCAGAGCACCAGGGCCACGTTGTGGGCGGTCTGTGGCGGACCTAGACCACTATGCTTCCAAGTTGCCTGAGTGGTGGACAGTGGAGTGGAATGGCTTTGAGGGAGGGTGAGCTAGAGCTCCAGGGCAGGAGATGAGGCAGAGATCCTGCGCTCAGCTATCTGCTTTGGGTGCCTCCCTGGGACCCCTGCTGGCAGAGACCTGTGGCCAGCCCAGAGTTGCCAACATGTCTGCCAGCACTGCCCCCTCCATTCCCAGTCCTGGAGGAGGCTTGTCTGGGCTGTCTTTGGCCGGATCTACTGCAGCTTCCTCTGTTCCTCAGACTGGGTCCCCAGGGCCGGGCTTAGGGGCTGCTGCTAGAAGGCTGGGGGTGTAAGCTGTGTTTGGTGCCCAACTATGCCCTGTCTGAGTTCATGCTTCCCCCACCCCCAAGGAAGCCTGTGCTTTCCACCACTGGTGGGAAGCATGGAATGGAAGCCACGTTCAGGTGGACTTACTTTCTGTAGAACTTTGGAAAAGGACCTGGTATAGGCTGGGTTGTCACAAAAGGCACAAACCCATGACACTGTGCAGGACCAGTGCTACAGACCCCACCCTCCCACTTGCCTTCTCCAAGCCCTGGTCCTGGCATCTGTCCACAGGTTTTAAATGAGTTGATCTGTATTAAGTACTTTGAAAAGTGCTTGCAGAGAGGAAGAACTATGTAAGTGTTTGCTACTAGAACTATTTCTCCTATACTGACTCTCCAAAACTGCCATGTAATTCAATGAGGTACCTGGGAGGTGCCAATTGCTTGGGGCCTGGAAATTGACTATCAGGCTATTTTGTTATATTGGGTGCTGGTCTGGGGATACCCTCTGCCTAAGCTGAGGTGGCCCTGCTTCCTCTACCTATTTCCTGCTCGGCTTCTGCCCCCATTCTCAGGGTGCTCCTTATGCTGTTTCTTGATTGGTCTGGGTGGGAGATCATAGGCTACTTCAGTGGGCTCTGGGCTCCACCAAGAAGTTGAGGGAGAACACAGACTTGGGGCCAGCTCCCCAGACTTCAAGGTGATAGTGTAGGTTAGAAGGGTGATGTGAATGGAATAAACTAGAAATGTAAATTAGGAGCCATAAGTGTATCTCAGTGGTTAGAGCACTTGCCTAACACAAAAGTAGGAGTCACCTGCTTGGACCTTGTACTGAGAGGGCATCTTTGGCTTGGGAATAGGTTGCTTCTCAAACATAGGAGGGCCCCCCCTTCCCTCCCTCCATCCCTCCCTTCCCTGAAGAAATGACTTACTCCCCACTCCTCAGAAACTGTCTTGGCCCCTCCAGTCTCCCAGCCATTTTACACTCTTAGGATTTAGTTTTCTGAGTAGAACCAAGAATCTACTCCTTTCTGAAATTGCAAGAAATCCTGGAAAGGGCCTCCCCTTCACAGGAGGATCAGAGAGGCCAGCTCCCTTTCTGGCACCATCTTGAACTGTGGCCTCCCTGCAGTAACCTTGTCTGGGCCTGTTATCTGTCTTTGCCCTGGAGACTGCCTCTGGTCTCTGGATCTCTTCTCAGAGTGACTGCTCCATAGTTGTTCAGTGGAGCTGAAAACTCCTCTCAGAGGGTCTCAAGGTTTGCACCGTCCATTGTAAGGAAGGGATCACTGTACCTCAGACTAAATATGAAACAGTTGTAAGATACCTACGGAGTTCGGTCCTTGGGCTTACAGGGAGGGAAGAGGAGGGAACACAGGGAAAGGGTAGAAGGTAAAGCAAGGTTGTGTGGGAAGCCTGGGCTTCCACTAGGGTCAGAAAGCCAAGCCAGGGCTCGCTGTCCCTGGAGATGGACCTTGGACGTAGGAAGGCAGAACAGGTGGTAAAGAGTGGGAACTCCTGAGTTCTCAGCACCTGCTCCCACCCCCTAACTGATCATTTCACCTGGTATTTGTTAGTTCTCTGTAGCAAGCCGATGCTGGTGAAGCTGCTGCTTCTTGTTCCCTGGCCCTTAGGATTTTCCTTCCTTCTCAAGACCTAGGGTCTTGACCAGAAGCTTTTGGTTTCCAGGAGGAAATGGCTAGCGTAGGGGACTTTGGGCGATTGTAGTCATTAGCATATTTCTCTCCTTTTTCACCCCTTCTCAGGGGTGTTCAGTGCTTCTGTATAAATATTGAGCACCCCTGGATGTGTTTCTAGCCATCCCTGGCCTCAGAATCTCCCAAAACCTTATCATATTCCAGGATTTTCTTTCCTGTTTGGGGAAAGTCAGCTAGAAAAGTCCAGGGAGCATTTCAGGGAGTGCCATTTCCTGTTGTGTGTATGTGTGTGTGTGCGCGCGTGTGCGTGTGCGCACGCAGACTCAGGCTCACATGATGCAATGCAGGTGGAGGAGGTGGTCCAGTGCAGCCTCAAGTGGGAGCAGCAGCAAGTGATACTGTGGTCCCAGCCAGGTGCTAAATTCCACCAAAAGGTGTTGCTTTTCAGGATGAGGGCAGTGTGTATCTAGAGGTTTGGCTCTTCTTTTAAGTCTTGGAGACATAGCCAGGGCCAGACCACAGCCCCATCTCTACCCACCCCACCCCCAAATGCTGCCATACAGAAGGATGATGTGATTGTCTACACTCTGAAGCCCTGGGTTCTGCTTTTGGCCCAGTATGAAGGAGGGTGCGGCTATTCAGACTGTGGTGATGTGTAGGTTGGCTAGGCCCTCAGTTTTCAATGTGGGCCTTGAGTGTGAGGAAGGCTGGGCTGCAGAAGCCCAGGAGCAGTTGGAGTGGTAGGATAACCTCTTCTTCCACTTGCAGCTTTGTTCAGTCCCTTGCTGGGAGTGAGGGACTCCAGGATCTTGCTTTCCTGTTTGGGGAAAATCAGCTAGAAGAGTCCAGGGAGCATTTCAGGGAGTGTAGTTGTGTTTCTGCATTGGGCCCAAACCCCCTTTCAGGGTGCAGGTTCCTGTTGCTGCAGCAATGCTACTGTGCCCACCATCTACTCTATGCCTTCCTCCCATTGCAGCATAATAAAAGTCATAATGAAAAGGGACTTAGCAAATAACAAAAGGAGTCATTATTTATCAACCAAGCACTTATTAAAGACCTGTTCTGATCAATTAAAAAAAAATGTGCTAGGCACTTATTCACATCACTTAATGTAAACCTTACCACCTCACCCCAAACCCCCAAATCCTATTTTTTTTCAGTGCTGGGGATTGAACACACATGCTGGGCAAGCATCCTACCACTGAGCTGTACCCCCAATCCCCAAACCCCCTATTCTTGAGCCCCTTTATAAGTGAAGAAACAGAGGCTGGGGAAGATTAAACTACTTGGCCAAGATCAGAGCTCATAAGCAGCTGAGCTGGGACTCAGTTTCAGGCCTGCTTCCAAACCCTGAACTTTTCAGTCCAGTTCTCAACTGTGCCCCTGAACTGGTTTTCCTTACCTGTTGGGCTTGCAATTTAAAAAAAAAGAAGAAGAAGGAGAAGGAGAAGGAGAAGAGAAGGAGAAGGAGAAGGAGAAGGAGGAGAAGGAAGAGGCTCTGGACTCAGGTATAAAGGGATTTGCCCAAGGCCACAGTGTTTTAGTGACAAAAGTGGGACACAAACCCAGGCTTCTGGGTGCTACCCTGAGTCTAAGTCATAGCCCTGCCCATCCAAGCCCAGTCCTCTGAGTTCCTGAGTCGGGCTTGTCTGCCCTCTCAGTTGGGCAGACCCGGGTTCTCCTTCCTCCTTCCATCTCGCCTCCTGGCTTTCCTCCTTCCCTGCCGGCCCCTGCCGGTCCCTCCCAGCCCCCACCACGCCCGCTTTCCCGCTGGTAATTGCTTCCATCTGGCCCGCCTGCCCGCTCCTATTCCTTTGGAAATGCGTTTCCTCGGCCTCCCACATGGCTGCAAGGCCTCATCCGGCAACCACAGCGACGCGTGGGGAAGGGGAGGGGCCCTACTAGGGTGGGGCATGGGGAATCAAACCATCCAAGGTGGCCTCTTCCAGTGTTCCTGCCAGGTAGGAGCACTTTTTGCTGCATAGACCTCCCTGACCTGGGCTGGCTCAAGGTCAGAGAGGTTCCCTAAACACCCCATTTTACAGCCATTGAAACCTCCTCTTGTACTTGGCAGGCAGGCTCAAAAGCCATAGGCCTCCTTGTTCTTTTGAGATTGCTCACCTTCAATGAAGGGGTGCCTGGCAGAGAGAAATAGAGACCAGTAGGGACACACCCTGGACTCCCACTGATGGGAATCTCTGGGAAGTAAGACAAACAGAGGAGTATTGGTGCAGAGCCCAAGGCATCCTGGGAGCTCTGGACATGTGAGAATGGAGCTACTGGTTTCATTGGCCCTAAACAGTTGACACAGAACAGAGATACAACCTCACATTGCCTGGATACAAAATCCACACATCCTAATAGTGCATTAATATTTGGTTGACTCACTTGCCTAAGAATCTGAAGAGGCTGAGGAGGGAGAGGTCGCAGGGTTGTCAGGATGGCCACCTATAGGTTTCAGAGGCATGCTTCTGCCTGTGGAAGGGGCAATTTCCCTGTTATGAGAGGTCTTTGAGCATAGACCTGTGACTTTGACAGGGACAGAATAGAGGAGATGCAGTCATTGGCTGGAGTGTGTTTGTAGTGTAGAATGGGTTTGAACACTTTGAAGGTATTTTATTTTAGGATTTTGATCCAAGCTCCATGGGGCTCTGTGGCACTGTAATCCCAACAACTAGGCTAAGGTAGCAGGATTGCAAGTTTGAGGCCAGCCTCAGCAACTTAGTGAGATCCTGCCTCAAAAATGAAAAATAAAAAGGGCTGGGGACATAGCTCAGTGGTAAAGCACCCCTGGGTTCAATCTCTAGTACAAAACCAAATGTGGCTTCCTTAATGTAAACTCTAGAAATTTGTCTGTCTTATTTGCTGCTATGTTCTTCATGCCTGCAATGATGACTAGCAATAATAAGTGCTCAATAAATGAGTGTTTGATGGATGAGTGAAAAACATAGCTCAGGTTTTCTACCATTGTCTTTATGTACTCCTATCCCTGCTTCCTATTCTTCTGAGAGCAAAGGAAAAAGAGTTTCCCTCTTTGCCAGATGAGCTGTTTGTCAGAGATTGGCCTGACCCCAGTGTGTGCTATCACCTTGGGGGCCCTGTTCAGACACCAGAAAGGCAGGCAGGAGCCTTGGTGTGCTGGGTCGCAGGCTGTCCCCTGAGGAGGGCATGCTCCATTCTTCCCACCCCCGGTCTGGCTGCTCACATTTCTGCACCTGTCACCGCTCTTCAGTAACCTTCAGGTCCCTACACAGACCAGACCTGTGTCACTTCCTGTCCTTATGTCAGTCTTCTCCTTATTTGGGGCCCTCTTAAGAAAGGGATCTTGGTGGTGCGGCTTCCCTTGGAGTAAGGGAGTCATCCTCTTTTGCTTCAATCCGACCAGCTCCACTTTCATTCCTTCTACATACTGAGTTTCCATTTAAAATTTCTTTTGAAACTGGGACAGAGGGTTTCTTGGCTTAAAAGATTTTTTTTTTTAACCACCCCTCCCCTCCGCTCCCCGGCTCCAGTGTGTTCTTATATTCTCTGTAGAAGCCTCATGTATTTTTACTTCCTTATCTTTACTTACACCAGCATCCCCACACCCCCACAGCTTAGGCATCTTTGACAATGACCTTTCTAAATGGCCAGTGTCCTTCAGCATCAACTCAAGCCCCTGTTCTATAAAGCTTCCCTGAAGCCCCCTGCATTCTCCTGTCCTGTGACATGGAGGGGATCTTGGGCCTGATGAGTCCAGAGTACATCTCAGTGCCACACAGGCTAAACCAAAGGTCCTGGGGTTGGGCTTCCGGGAGGTGATGTGGAGCCAGGAGCTTTGTATTTTGAGAGGCAGGTTATAGACTCTAAGCTCTTCCCTCCTTGCTAACTTTGATCAGAGCTCCCTGCCTGCCTTTGTTACCTTTGTTTACTTCTCTAACAAATTAGCACTTCTTAAGAGATACCATCAGTGCTTGGAACCTAGTACTGTATAAATGCTGGCTGGTGTTTCTGTTATTCCAGAGTGGGGAGCTGAGATTAAAGAGTGCCTACTTATTTTCCCCAGGGGAAAAGGGGCAGGTGGCCTGGTAGGAGTTGCTTCTGTCTCCTCTCTGTCCAGCTATGTGACCTCAGGCAGGTCTTGGGCTTGGTTTTCAATCAGCATGTCTGCTCATTGGGGTACAGATAATGGTGTCTGATCACTGCTTAGGATGGTGATACACAAATTGGATGACATTTTTCTACCTGAGAGAGCCCTCAGAGGTGAGCTTATAGTCACTGGACGATTGGGCAGGACCCGTTACTTGTCTCGTTTACTGTTGTATTCCCAGCAATACCACATTAGCACTCAGTAGCTGCTCCATAAGTATTTCTTTTTGCAAATGACAGAGTGAAAGCTCAGAAAAGACACTTAATTGTTCAGGGTCACAGCATCTCTCTCCCCAGGCAGGGAGGAGGCAGGACACTGCCCAGTTGGGCTGAGCCCCATGAGTGCTACTGGGCTCTCTCCCTGTCCTCCCATTCATGCCTTTTCATTCAGCTTGTCTGTTCTCCAGACCCTGAAGGTCTGAGGTTGTTGAGGCTAACCCCCCCTTTGGACAGGATGGGCTAAGATATCTGGTCTGGAAATGCCCTTTCCACTGGCCTAGCCTGGCTGTGTCCAACTGGGAGAGTTAGATCCAAGGGGCTGGGAGCAGAGGGTGTGTTGATGGAGTGAGGGGTGGGGACAGCATGGGCCCTTCTCTCCAGGCTTAGTGCCCCCTTTTCCTTCTTGTCCCCACTTTGTTCCTTTCCTCCTTTTCCTCTGTCCTTTTCTGCCTTCCTTTAAGATAGACCGCACCTGCTCACTTTCTTCTTTTTCTTTTTTCAGTACTGGGAATTGAACCCAGGGCCATGTGCATGCCAAGCAAGCGCTTCAGACTAAGACACATCCCCAGTATTCCTCTCCCTCTCCTCTGTTCCTCTGTCTTCCTTTCCACCTCTTCTCTCTCCTTCTCTTGTCCCTCTGCCCCTGCATTCCCTAGGCCTCAGCATTTGGGTTGTCCTCATGGGAGGTGGTTGGGTTCACTGAAGTGGGGGGGTACTCAGGAGAGACTTCACTGGGAGTCCAAAGAAAGCTCCAGGTATTAGCAGCTTTGGAATTTTAGGGCAAAAATGGCTCTTTCAACATGTGGGTGGGGGAAGGACAGTGCCTGCTAAGACTATGCAATTCTGTGGTCTTCATTGCTGCTTCCTGGACCCTATCCATATCCTTGGGCATCTTGGGCACATGGGCAGGATCTTGTCCTTCTGCAGCGGGTCTCCACCAAAGGATTGTCAGATGGAGCTTCCCAGGCCTCTGACTTCCTCCACCTTCCTCTCTCTAGAGCTCCAGCTCTTTATCCAAGAGCTACCTGCTAGGATGGAGGGAGCTGGCCAGAGCAGAGAGGAGGTTTCTGCTCAGACCCCTGCCAGGTGAGCGCACCTGTTGTGCTTGGTCTGATGCATGTGCTTGTGTGTACATGTGTGCCTTGTAAGTGTGTGGATATGTACATGCGTTATATGTGGGAGAGGGCATATGGGCTTGCATCGGTATATGGGCAGAACATGGGGTGCACTTTCACTGGTCCTTCCCCCGCCCCCCGCCCCGGCCCCGGAGCCTGGCACTGTGTTGCCTGTCTCTGGCCCAGAGCTTGCATCTCTGTGGTCTTTGTGACTCTAGCTTTGCACTGTGGCTTTGTTCTGCCTTAGGGGCCAGCTGGTCCCCTGCTGTGGTCCCACACAGTGGTGACTGATCCCTGGCCACCCATTCAGCTGTCTGGGGGCCCTTGGGCCAGTGTTTGTACCCTGTCTCCCCAAATGGAGGCGTGTAGGGGCTTCCTGCCCGGAGTCTCAACCCTGCCAAGGCAGAGGGAATGGGGAACAGCTGCGTTGGCTGATTCCGGCTCCTTATGGATTTGGTTTGACAACAAAGCTCCTCTGTGTGTTCTCAGGCCCCTTACATAACTGGGGGTGGGGCAGGGGAGGCAGCAGGAGGAGGTGGAGATGGAGACCCGGAGACACCAGGGTGGGATGGCTGGAAGGGGACAAGGACTAGGAAGAGAGGGGGGAGGGTGAGAGACCATTGAAGAAGGGGAAATGGGAGGAGGGGGAGAAATATGTTTTGGCCTCATAGTTTACTTCCTGCCCCCTGGAGTAGGACTCCAGGTGTCCAGACCTTTGCCTGTTGATGCTGGGGCCCCGCCAGCCCTGCACTAGCTAAGGAAGGGGCTGTGGGACCTGTCTGGGTGTGAGGTCAGGTAGGATTATTAGAGGCTAGCCCTGGGCTCCACCTTTTAACTGAACAGATTCCATGAAACAGGGAATCGTTTTCCTTCCTTGCCCTTGGGCTTTTGTTCCCTTCTCCCCAGCCTGCCCTGCTTCCAGAACCACCCTCCCACCGCTCACACCCACCTCTTCGCAGAGTTCAGGAGGCAGACCAATGCAGACCTTCCCTGTGCCCTGCCAGGCCCAAGGCCCTTCCCCACCTCACTCAGCCAGCCTCCTACCCAGGGCCCCAGCTTGGGGCCTGGCCCACCATCAGAAACCCTGTAGTCCTGCTGTCTGCATCTCCTGTCCCCAGTGTTCTGCTGTCCTTTTCTCACCATCATTATCCCTGCGGCTGTCCGAATAGACAGGAAAGAAAATGTTCTCTTTCTGGAACAGCTGGACTAACAGCTCCTGGAGGCTAGGTGAGCTTGCCAGGTTTGGGTGTGTCCTGGAGTGGGGGTAGGTACTGTGTCTGGAGCCTGATCCCTTCACCCTCTCCTAGGCAGGAGGACACAGAGAGGCCAGGTTGGTGGGACTCTGGCCTCTCCTGCCCTCAGAGAGAGCTAGGGCCCTGGTGGGGACTCATCTCCTGGGTTGTCTCAAGAGTCCGTGGCTTCTCTGTCCTCAGTTTCTCTGAGTCTTTTTCTGGTAACAGAAGTCCCTGGAAAGAGCCTCTGGGTTTGCATTGGTGGGGGTTGGTGGTGCTTGCCCCCATGCTGCAGGGAATGGATAGGCCACGTTCTTCCAACTTGAGCACAAAGATGGTTCCTACAAGGGCCAGGAGGAGGAGCTACTGGCCAAGGTGCCAGATTACCCTGGGCATGGGTTTTGGGCCTAATAGTGGGTTCTGGTGCTCTGCTTGGCCCTTGGCATTATGTGTGGTTGACTTGGGGGTCTCTGCCTATAGGCTATCCTGTAGGACCAGGAGCCTGCCTCTCTGTGGAGTCCTACTGAATAGGCCGATTCCAGAATCCCCAGTCCTCAGTCTCTGTCTAGCCTGAGTCTTGCCTTCCCTTTACCTCTTCCAGGTCTGAATGCTGGGATGATTCTGAAATCGCTACAGCCTAAGGCCTAGAGCTGAGAAGGTCTGAGCTGGTGGGAGGGCCAATTGGGGAGGGCCCAGAAGTTTTCTGGATTTGAGAACTCTGAGGGCTGATAGGACAGCTCCTCTCACAGGAATTAGGCACAGATGCAGAGACTAGGATAGGCCTGAAGGATGGTAAGTGTGTGCTGTGGGTGCTGGGGCAGGGACAGCCTTCCATAGGTAGCAGCCTCTGCGGTATGTGTGCCCATGGCTATAGGCTGCCCCAGAACCCTCTCAGCCTTGCTGGGGATACACCCACAGGGCCTAGCAGTGTGGCTGGGGTGCCTGTCCAGGGCCTCTGCTGTGTATCTTTTTTTTTTTTAGTTGTAGATGGACAAAATAGCTTTATTTTATTTGTTTATTTTTATGTGGTACTGAGGATCGAACCCAGTGCCTCAGATGTGCTAGGTGAGTGCTCTGCTGCTGAGCCACAAACCCAGCCCTCTGCTGTACATGTTTCTCTCCCTTGCTTTCCTACAGGCCCTCCCCCTGCAGCCCATCTCCTTAGTACCTGAGCATGAGCCAGACTCACTTCCTATGAATTGGGTTTATCAGGACATAGGACAGTAAGCCCAGGGCTTCTCTTTACCCAACTTTCAGAGTCCCCAGAGGGCTGGTGTAGCCACTCCCTGCTCTTCCTGAAGCTCCAGGCTCCCTGGCTGATGGCTCCAGGGACCTGCAACCTGACAAACAAACAGTAGGCGCCAGAGCAGAAGGTGAAGGAACCAGCCCATAGAATACCGCCAAGGAATGGAGGAAGTGAATGCTCTGGCGGAGGCCCAACAGGCCCCAGAAATTGTATGTGGTGGGGCGGGGTGTGTAGGGGAGGGGAAAAATGGGGGGAGAGGGCTGTGTTCCTGTGTGTTCTGAGGTAGGCCAGTGTGCACTGAGAAGTGTGTACAGGCTATCACAGCCGAGGGCCTGAGTGTGAGTATGTGTTACGGGACAGGAAAGGTTGGCTTGAGAAGAGTTACCTGGGCCTTCTGGCCATGAGATATGATGGGGCTGTGAGTACTTAGATTCACTTCCACATTCCCCCAGGGGGCTTGGGAGCCCCAGGTGAGAGGTGGCCCTGTGTTGCCTCTGATAACCTGAATGTCAACCAGCCCCTTCCCCTGCATTCCCACTGCTTCACCCAGAGGGACTGTTGCTCAGAAGTGCAGTCTGGTGTTTTCCAGCACCACCTAGAAGGTCAGCCATTCCTCCACTTCCCTCCTTCTCTACTTTTACTTTGAGGAGAAGGGTATGTACAAGTGGTTCATCAGCAAGTCTTAATGATGCTGATAACCTCCAGAGGGACTCACTCACCCCCTTCTCTGTTCCCAGCTGACAGGCTGACGCAGAAAACTGTGTTTTCCTTACCCACAGTCTTCATTTCTCTTGTAGGGGACACATTCCTTTAGCCTCATACCAACATGCACCCTCCACCTGAACCCTTTCTACTTCTCTCAAACCCAGCCCTTTTAACCTTGTTGAGTTCATAATAGAAATTCATGAGTAAACTTTCCTCTGATGTCCAGAAATTTATTTGTTCCTGAATTGCCAACAAGGGCTAATTAGTTCATGTCAGTTCTGACCAGATGTTCTGGAAAGGAGAGAAGGGAATAAAAGTTCTATAAAGGTGACTAGGGATCAGGAAAGAGTAGATTCTGGGGATCCTTGCTGCTCCCATATACTCCAAAATAGAGCTGAAAGCCAGAGGCATTTGTAGGGCAAAGCTGGAATCTTACCCACCTCTGTGGGGATCCTAGGTCTGAACAGTGCTCTACACCGTTCCCACTTGGAGCCTTTAGGAGTACAGATGGTCCTTAATGTAAGATAGCTTTTTTTTTTTTTCTTTTTTACTTAGGATGTTTAACTTTATGATGGTGTGAAAGCAATGTGTGTTCCATAGAAACTGTACTTGGAAGTTTGAATTTTTCCCGTTTTCTGGGCTAGTGATATGCAGTATGATCGTTTTGTGATGCTGGGCAGCAGCAGCCACCAATACTCTAGGGTGCACTGGGGCTAAGCTGGGATATTCCATTAGGTGTATTAAATGCATTTTGACTTGAAGTATTTTCAGCTTCTCAGGACACAGCCCTATCATAAGTCAAGGTGCATCTCCATCTGCTCTGGAGAAGCACGTTAATCACCAAGGGAACATAGCTCTGGAAATAAGAGGCCATTCAGTGACAGGGAACTCTGCGAGTAGCTAGCATCATGGTGAAGAGGGGACACATGTATGACTGAAAGGGATGGCTGTGTCAGGGACCTGGACACTAACTCTGGAAGGTGCTGTATTGGGAAAGGGAAAACATTAGAGTGGCTTCCCCACTGCCAACCTGCCTCTTTGTTACCTGCAAGGTAGGGGAACTGATGAGGCTTGGCTGAATTCTTGGGTGGGGATATGCAAGTTATACAATGTCCTGGAGCCCTGATCAGTCAACTCCTCCTAGTCAGGAAGAAACTGACACTCCTCATCTGTAAATAGGAATAAAAGTAAACTGTCACATAAAGGAGTTTAAAAATTAAATGAGAGTATGTACAATAGCTGCAGAACTTCCCCAAGGAGCTTTTAAAAATTAATCCAGGGGGCTGGGTTTGTCCTTCAATGGCAGAACACTTGCCTAGCATGTGTGAGGCACTGGGTTCGATCCTTAGCACCACATATAAATAAATAAAAAGCAAAGGTACATCAACAACTAAAAAATTAATCCAGGACTGGGCCTTTAGCTCAGTGTTAAAGGCTAGGCTAGTTTAGCCTAGCATTTTAAAGTCCCTGGATTTCATCCCTAGCATAGTGGTGGGGGGGACGGTGGAGAGTTGTGTCACTCCTATTAATACCCTTCAATAACTTCATGACACCTAGAATAAAATCCAAGCTCCTTGGGGTGAACCACAATGTCCTATACCACCTGGTCCCCATGGCCTCCTCAGTACACTTTGGGCCCTTCCTCGTCCTCTGTGACTACATCAGACTTACTCTTGTTCCTTTCATCGGACAAGTGTGGGGTCTTTGCACTTCTGTCCGTCTGGAACCTTCTGCCCCTGCTCATTCCCATCTTTGCATGGCTGCCTTTTCATGTTGATTTCAGGTCAAGAGCCAGCTCCGCACAGAGATGGTCCCACCTACCCTGTTGCAAAGGAGCTGGCCGATCACTCTGTGCTCCAGTGCCCTCATGGTCTGAGTCATTGTTATAGAACCATCAGCATTTATGTCAGTCATGAGGCTGTCCCCACTTAGGTGTAAACTCTGCAAGCCTGGGCCTGTCATGTTTACTACTCAGTGCAGTACCTAAGACATTGCCCTGCATGCAGTAGGCCTCAGTCCATTCTGGCTTCTGTTTCTACTGTTTGCCTAACCTCACTGTACCCAGAGGACCTGGGGTCCCCACCTGCACTACAGTGGGGATATTATTCTGGACTAGCCTTTCTGAGGAAGAGGTAGAGGAAGAGGGAGGTTTTGCCCATTGCTCTCCTGGGGCCACACAGGGTTAGTCTTCTGGGTGACCTCACTTTAGAGCTTTGAATTAGGAAGTGAATCTGACTGAACTAAAGGTAATAGGAGTCAGTTCTGCAGAAACCACAGCTGCTTATGAAAAGAGAATCCTTGTGGGCATAGGGGAAGTGAAGTGTAGAAGAATAAATACAGATGGGCTTGCTGTACCAGCTTCTCCAGGGGTGCTTCTGGCAAAGCCTGGTCTGCACACCCAGATCCTTGTTGTTTTTAACTTGCAGAGAAGAGGAAGGAGGAAGGTGCTCTAAATGGCATTGCTGCTAGCCCACACCAAACTTTTATGTAAATTAGAAAAAGTTACCCCTCCATTTGGACACAGCCATGCAACGGGCCATATGCTTTGGCAGCAGAGGGAGGGCTGGACTTCGGCCCTACTTGCCACCCTGGTTAAGCTGTTTGCCCAGTGTGTATACTATGCTGGTCCCTATCCTTGGAGTGGGACACAAAGAGGGACAAGAAAGGCAAATCTGTGAAAGCAGCTACTGATGCAGTTCTTTGGACTGAGATCAGCTGTTTCTACTTCAATAATGATCCTTGGAGCCACTGTTTTCTGTCATGTTCACACACCCTCAGAGATAGTGCTGTTTTTATCTGCATTTACCCAGACGAAAACCTAAAACCCGGGAGTTAGCATGGCCACATTCAAACAACTGACGGTTAACTTGGAATTCAGGTCCAGGTGTGTGAGATTCCAACCTTTACATTGCCTTCCTTCCTTTCCTCCCTCCCTCTCTCCCTCCCTACTGGGGAGAGAACGCCGAGGTGCTTTACCACTCACCTACCTCCCAAGCGCAGGCAGCTTTTTTTTTTTCTCCCCAGCACTTTTTATTTTTTTATTTTGAGACAGGGTCTTGCTAAGGTACTGATACTTCTCTCTCTTACACAGAATGCGTCCCTGCCTGCCTTTTTTTTTTTTTTTTAATATCTTTATTTTGTTCATTTGTTTATATGTGGTGCTGAGGATCGAACCCAGGGCGAGGCAAGTACTCTACCGCTGAACCACAACCCCAGCCCCGCCACTGCCTGCCTTTTTTTTACAATTTATTTTTTTTTAATATTTATTTTTTAGTCTTAAGTGGACACAATATCTTTATTTTACATTTATGTGGTGCTGAGGATCGAACTCAGTGCCTCAAGCATGTTAGGCAAGCACTCTACCACTGAGCCACAGCCCTAGCCCTTCTTTTTTTACAATTTAATACTGTGCATCTAATCACTTGATATTAGAATGCATAGATACACATTCTGTCTTTTTCTTTGCATAGTGTTTCATTGTCTGTGCTTTGATGCATTTAAACAGGTCTCTGGATAGATTTTCAGATTGTTAACATATTTTGTTGTTATAAAAAGGGCTGTGAGCCAGGAGTAGTGGCTGGGAATGTGGGAGACTGGGGCAGGAAGATTGAAAATTCAAGGCCAAGGTCCATAATTTTATGTATTCTTATCTCAAAATAAAAAAGTGCTGGGGGCATACTTCATTGGTCAACTATCCTTGGGTTCAATCCCCGATATTTTAAAAAATTTTTTTAAATGAAAAGTGCTGTGAGCCAGTTGTGGTGGTACATGCATGCTGTAGTCCCAGATGGGAGACTGAGACAAGAGGATTGCTTGAGCCCAAGGGTTCAAAACCAGCCTGGGCAACATAGCAATACCAGAAAGGAAGGAAGGGAGGGAAGGAGGCACTGTGATAAAGAATGTGGGTGTGTGTATATGAGTGTTTTGTACTAGAAACTGAACTCAGGGGAACTCTACCACTGTGCTACCTCCCCAGCCCTTTATTTATTTATGTTTTGTTTTGAAACAGTCTTTCAGAGTTGCCCAGGTTAGCTTTGTATTTATAATCCTGCCTCAGCCTCCTGAGTAGCTGGGATTACAAGCATGTGCCATCACACCCAGCAAACCGACTTTCTTTCTTTCCTTCCTTCCTTCTTGCCTGCCTTCTTTCTTCTTTTCCTCTCTCTCTCTTTCTTTCTTTTTTGCAGTAGTTGGGATTGAACTCAAGCCCTCCAGCACTGAGCTACATCCCCAGCCCTGGTAAAGATTTAAAACAAAACAAAAAAACATTTATTTATTTATTAGTTGTAGTTGCACACAATACCTTTATTTTTATGTGGTGCTGAGGATTATACCCAGGATCTCACACATGCTAGGCGAGCGCTCTACCACTGAGCCACAACTCCAGCCCCCAAGATCTTGATAGACAAGTTTCTGTGCAACTATAGGGGACTTTTCTGTAGAGAAAACTTTTGGCAAGGAAATCCACAAGGTAAAAGCAGGTAAAGGGGATGTTGATAGATATTGCCAAATCCCCTCTCACAAGGTTGACCCGACACAAGTCAGAGGGACCGTTTCCCCCATCCCCCAGCACTGTGCGTCTTAGGCCTCTTGGGTTCTGCTGTTAAGATCAGTGAGAAACTGTCTCAACCACACTGGAATTTCCAAGTGTAGACAAGTGTCTTTTCCTATGTGCCATTTATATATCTTTATTGTAAACTGTACACTCATGTCCTTGGTCTACTTTTAAATTTGGTGTTTTGGCTTTTTTCCTTTTAATTTGCATGAGCACATTACAGGCTGGAGGAATCAACCGGTCTATCATCCTGTGTATGTGTTGTAGATTTATTTTCCCAGTTAGTCATTTGTCTTTTAATTATTCTCTCTCTCTCTCTCTTAAAATTTAAAAATGTAGATATATATGTCCCTATTTTCTTGTATTGCCTTTAAATTTTTATTTTTTTCAAAATCTTTATTCCTTCTCTTTAATATAAAAATATTTCAAACATAAAATTTATATTTGAAAATCAGCCATATTATCAAATAAACAAGTTATCAAATGTAAACATTTTTCATATTATGTCAGACTTTTAAAAAAATTTTTTGTTGTTGTTGATAGACCTTTATTTAATTTATTTATTTTTATGTGGTTCTGAGGATCAAACCAGTGCCTCACATTTGCTAAGGAATCACTCTACCACTGAGCCACAACCCCAGCCCATTATATCAGACTTAAAAAAATTTTTTTTTTTAGTTATCAATGGACTTTTATTTTATTTATTTGTATTCAGTACTGAGAATCAAACCCAGGGCCTCACACATGCTAAGCAAGCACTCTACCAATGAGCCACAACCCCACCCCCACCCCATTTTTTTCTTTCAAGAAATAAAGGGGCTAATCATGGTGGACACAACTATAATACTGCTACTTGGGAGGGGGAGGCAGGAGGATCACAAGTTCAAGACCAGCCTGGGCATTTAGTGAGACACATCTCAAAATAAATAAAAAGGACTGTGGGTGTAGCTTAGTGGTAGAGCCCTTGCCTAGCATGTGCTAGGCCCTGGGTTTGATCCCCAGCATGACAAAATATAAAAATAAAATAAATAAAAAGAAATAAATATTATAAGTGTAAAGCTAAGGACTTGCTCCTACAACCTATTCTATTCTTTCCCATCTGTCTTTCCCATCTGCCCAGAATGTAATTCTCTCTTTCTCTCTCTTTTTTTTTTTTTTGGTACTGGGAGTTGAACTCAGGGTTACTCAACCACTGAGCCACATCCCCAGCCCTATTTCATATTTTATTTAGAGACAGGCTCTCACTGAGTTGCTTAGTGCCTTGCTAAGTTGCTGAGGCTGGCTTTGAACTTTCGATCCTCCTGTCTCAGCCTCCCAAGCCACTGGGATTACAGGTGTGCACTACCGTGCCCAGCGTAAATCTTCTCTTAAAGTTGGTTGTATCTTAAATTCTATTCTTTTATTGTATACATAAGTACACATACAATTTATACATGTGCACATACACATAAACGTACTTTTTTTTTTTAATTCACACTGTATTTATCTTTTGGTAACACTTAAAAAATAAACATCATCTATTCAGTTTTATCCAAATTGATCAATATAGATAAGTTTCTTCAGTCTAAATGGTTATCTGTAGTATTCAAGTGTATGAATATACCACAGTTTATTTGACCGTCCCTGTACTAATGGACATTTAAGTTGTTTCCATTTTTTGCTATTACAACAGCATTAAATTAGCATCCTTGAATGATGGGGTGAAGAGTTGTAAGGGAGGATTACTCTGGGGTATACCCAGAGATGGCATTGCCAGATTGAAAGCTGTATACATCTTTAGATTTACTAGATACTGTAAAGTGCTTTTTTTTTTTTTTTAAATAGTACTGGGGATTGAACCCAGGGTGCTGTACCACTGAGCTACATCCCAGCCCTTTTTGTTTTTTATGTTGAGAATGGGTTTTGCTAAATTGCTGAGGCTGGCCTTGAACTTATGATTCTTCTCCCTCAGCCTCCCGAGTATCTGGGATAATAGGCTTGAGCCACCACATGGTGAAGGGCTCTTCTGAGCCAGTGTATCAATTTGTATTCCCATCAGCACTGTGTGAGAAATTGTATTTGAGCTCCCTGGTCACCAACATAATTTCATATGTTTGTTAAGTGTTTGGGTTTAATCTGTGAATTACCTTTTCTGGGTCCTTTGTTTTTCTTATTCCTTTTTTTTTTTTTTTTCCCGAAGTATGCTAGTGCTCAGACAGGGCCTTGCAGATGCAAAGTACGTGCTCTACCACTGAGCTACACCCCCTGATTTTTTTATTATGGTAAAAATTATTACCATCTTAATCATTTTTAAGTGTGCAATTCAGTGGCATTATATACATTCATATATTCTTAATGTGTTATCTTTACTACCATCTATATCCAGAATTGTTTTCATCTTGTAAAATTGAAAACCCCACCCCATCTTTTGGCAACCACCATTCTACTTTCTGTGTCTGTGATTTTGACGATTCTGAGTACCTCCTTTATGTGGAATCACACGGTATTTGTCTTTCTGTGACTAGCTTATTTCACTTAGCATAGTGCCTTTAAGTTTCATCCATTTTGTAACAAATGTTAGAATTTCCTTTTTACAGCTGAATAATACTCAATTATATGTGTGTATCATATTTTCGCACTCACTTATCCCTCAAAGGACACTCAAATTGCTTCCATGTTTAAACTCTCGTGACTAAAGCAGCTAAGAATGTGGGCATACAAATCTCTTCAAATTCCTGATTTTTTTTTTTTTTAATATTTTTTTATTTTTTAGTTCTTGGCGGACACAACATCTTTCTTTGTATGTGGTGCTGAGGATCGAACCCGGGCTGCACGCATGCCAGGCGAGCGCGCTACCGCTTGAGCCACATCCCCAGCCCCCAAATTCCTGATTTTGATTCTTTGGAATATATACCATAAGTGAAATTGCTAGATCAAATCATGTCCCTTTGCTTTTGTTTTGTTTTGTTTTCTTATTTGTGGGATTGCTGATGTATTTAAGCATTTGTGGGTCATATGCATCATCTGTGACTTAGTTAAAGCCTAAACTCTTGAGTGATGTGCACCAGCATCCCTGCTGAATTGGGGAGCAGCTTTGGAAAGGGGTATACTTCAGGAGAGGGCTTGGATCAGGGAGTTGGGCACAAATTCTAGAAGGTGTACTTGGAAAGACAGAGCAAAAGGGACTTCCCCTGTGCTGCCTCCTCCCTGTCTCCCTCCTCTGTGCTCCACCCACCCCACCAATATGCCCTTGAGTCAGGGCCAGGAGGTGGATCTGTGTTCAGTGCAGGGCCGAGTCTGGGTGGCAGTCTGACTGTCTCCCTGGTCGCTGCAGTCTTGTATAGTGGATAGAGTGGAGCCAGGACGACAGGTGAGTGTGGTTGTGGAGCAGGTAGGAGCTGTGGCTGTGGACTCCTTTCTTTGCTGGGATGGGTCAGATCTTGAGTTGAGAGAGACTGCCATGTGGAAGGAAGGGTGGGCAGCACCAGGACCAGATGTCACTGTCATCTTACAGGTGCAGAGTGCTTGCTGTGTGCCAGGTTCATATGGAGGCAACGGATTTTAAATACCATGACGTGTCGTCTTTTTTTTTTTTTCCTGGTACCAGGGATTGAACCCAGTGGCACTCTACCACCCCCAGATCATTTTAATTTTATTTTGAGACAGGGTCTGGCTAAATTGCCCAGATTGGCCTCAAACCTGGATCCTTCTGTCTCAGCCTCCAAGTCACTGGGATTAGAGGTGTGCACCACTGTGCCCAGCTCATGATATATCTTGAAGGTCATGACATCTCTGAGAACTTGCTCTTGGTACCCCCATTTTTTTAGAGAAGGAATTTGAGACTGTGAGAATCACCAGGCCAGTGGATGTAGAGGCTGGATTATCAGAGACTTTCTGAGTCCATATCCCTTTCCACTGCTAATAGTGCTTTGATTCCCTGGAAGCTGGGTCCTGGTGTTTTATCTGGCCATCTTGATAAGCAAGTAAGGAAGGAGGAGATTTCCTAGGAAATGGAATGTCCTCAAGCATGTGACTCTCCTAGGACCTCTTGGAGTTTGCTGACATCAGCCTCTGATGTGATCTAGCACCCTGGGAGCTGATGGTGGTTAAGCTGAGTCAAAGTTGGCAACGGCTAGTTCTTCAGAAACCCACATCTGGCTGTTGATAAGGGTGTCCTTGTGAGCATAGTGACGTGCACTTGGCAGAAAGTGGTGACCCTTGTTGGCTCTGTGAACTCCCAGTCTGAGCTTTTGCAAGCTCTCAGCACCTTGGATGCCCAGGTCTTTGCAAAAGAGGGGCCTGAGTTGTTTTAACTTGGTGAAAGTTTCTGTTCACAGTTGTTTTACTTATTGCTTCAGTGTGCACATAATAATTCAGCTGTCCATACATTTAAATATTTACTGATTGCCTATTATGAACCAGGCATTCAATTTGGTATTGGAGAGACTATGGAATGTATGAAAACCTTGCATTCTTGGGGCATACACCAGAGACTTTGTGGTGTAATCGCCACTATGGAAGTGAAGCAGGCTGATGTGTCAAAGGCAGGTAGAGTGATGAGGCTTCTGGTGATTGGGCAGTCCAGAGAGGAAGCTGTGGCAGAAGGAGGGGAGGATGGGGCAGGAAATCTGGTCTTGGGTCCCAACTACTGATTCCAGATTCCCCAATATTCATAACACTATAAACCCCTGCTGGGATAAAGACCCTTAAGTGAAACTCGGTTTTGAATCCTAGTCTCCATTATCAAATTGTGTGTGCATGCTCATGCAAATGAAACATACAAACTAAAATTTTTACCTCTGGGGAGGGAAGATATGTTTAGGAAATACTAATAAGGCCTAGGGCAATCATCTGGGACTTTCTTTTCTTAATGAATAGTCAGTTGTGCATAGTATAAGATTCACAGTTTTATTTGTCCTTTCGATTGTGGGCGTGTATATCAAAAAATAGTATTATTAAGAATATTTTTGGTGCTGGGGTTGTGGCTCAGTGGCAGAGTGCTTGCCTCACATATGTGGGGCACTGGGTTTGATCCTTAGCACCACATAAAAATAAAGAAACAAAATAAAGATATTGTGCCCGTGTATAACTAAAAAAAAGAGTATTTTTATTCACCCCACATTTTACACTGTTGTGGTTTTGGGATTGCACCTTGTACACGAAGATGGAGCACTGCCAAAAACTTAGAATATCTTGGTGTGCCTTACTTTTGTTATCTCTTCACCACCATGATGAAACTGTATGGGAGGAGTCTTCCTCCATTTTAGAGATTAGGAAGCTCAGTCTTAGGAGAGCTAAGTTATCCAAAGTCACATATCTTGCAGGTAGCAGAAGCAGAGGTCAGTCCTGATGGCCCATCTCCAGGGCACAGCTCTTGGACAGAGGAGAGAAGGTTCTGGTGAACCAGTTCCATCTGATCATCTGGCATACCCAAATTTAGCTGCTCACTCTTGTAGACTCTGGGAAGATGTGTGAGGGGTAACCCCCTGTAGGCATCAGGGCAAGAAGGGTCAGGAAGAAATTGATTGTGGGTAGAGTAGAGGTTGAGCCTGTGGGCCAAGGACAATGGCATCTCAAACTTTGCTTTCATACTCATGATCCAGGAGGAGAGGGACAAAGACACAGCAAGGAGGTTTTCTGGACTAGGATGTGTTTAAGACTGTAGGACTTCAGTGCTACCTTGGCTGTGCATCTGAATTACCAGGGGCCCTCCCCCAGACATCTCAGACCCCAAGGCTGGCCTTTTAATGTGGAACATAGGAAGTGATGCAGTTTTCTAGATGTTTCCAGTAGACACTTGGGGGTGGATTCCACTACCCTTGGAAAATAGAAAGTTTGAGTGAGGAAGGATTGTCTAGCCCAATGCTATCCTATAGAAATTGGGAGGGAGCCACAAATGCAAGCCACTCTCTTTGTTTGTTTATTTATTTATTTATTTATTTATTTTTGTTACTGGGGATTGAACCCAGGGCACTTCACCACTGAACTGTGTCCCCAGATCTTTTGTATTTTTTTTTTTAAGAGAGAGAGAGAGAGAGAGGGAGAGAGAGAGAATTTTAATATTTATTTTTTAGTTTTCGGCAGACACAACATCTTTGTTTTGTATGTGGTGTTGAGGATCGAACCCGGGCTGCACGCATGCCAGGCAAGCGCGCTACCACTTGAGCCACATCCCCAGCCCCGATCTTTTGTATTTTTGAGGTAGACACTTGCTAAGTTGCTGGGGCTGGCCTTGAACTTGCAGTCCTCCTGAGTTGCTGGGATTACAAGTGTGTGCCATCATTCATAGTTCATAATTTAAAATGCATTTAAAAAATTTTAAATTTAGCCACATTTTCAAAAAAGTAACAATAAAGAGGTGAAATTAATTTAAATATTTTAACCCATTATAAGGTGATTTTTTTTGTGTGTGTGTGTGTGTGTGTGTATACTAAGCATTTGAAATTCAGCATATGTTTCTACTTAAAAGTATGGCATTATGTAAAAATGTGGATGTGTAACCGATGTGATTCTGCAGTCTGTATTTGGGGTAAAAATGGGAGTTCATAACCCACTTGAATCTAATGTATGAAATATGATATGTCAAGAGCTTTGTAATGTTTTGAACAACCAAAAAAAAAAAAAAAAAAGTGCTAGCCAGGGTAGACCAGCCACATTGCAAGTACTTGATAGTCATCTGGGAATTGGAGCCATTGTGTGGTAAGGACAGGGCTGATGCAATCCACTGTTTCTAGAAGAGGCATCTGGGGGCCAGAGGAGGGAGACATGCTGGTGGCATGTGGGGTACCAGCCCCAAGTTCAGAGATCCTTAATACGAGCTCATGGCTTCTTTTGGGTGGGAGGGTCCATGTTGGCAGTGAATTCTCTTATATTTATCCTCGGCCTGGCCTGTCTTCCTGATTCCCACCTTGTCACATGGGTTTTAGCTTTCTAACCCTGAAAATAGAATTCAAAGCATCTGCCTCTCCAGGCAGACATCGGAAGTATGATTTTCAGGTGGCTCCCCTGGTGTCTTGTGATTGGCAGCTGGTCAAATGGATGATACAGTGTTTCTGTACAAAAGTCTGCTATGAAGGCTGTTGGCCGCCTATGGAGCCCAAGGGTGGGGAACAGAGAAAGCATTGTGGTTGCAGTGGAAAGCTTGTCTGGTTCCTTTTCCTCAGAGCTTGGATGACTTGAGAGACACTCCCACTGGTGGCCTTGATGTAGTCAATTACTCTGCCCTCTGTTGTCTCTAAGGAGCCTGGGGGAAGCGCAGCTCCCTCACCCCCAGGCATATTGCCATCACTGTACAATGATGGGGTGAGGCCACCAGTTTCAGCCAGGGTCTAGCCACAGGCTGCACCAGAGGTGCTAGAGAGGACCTGACCTATGGTTACTGCTTCCCCACTCCTCCACCTGCACTGGGACAATGACATCCTGATGAATAGATCCATTTGTTCATTCAGTAAACTTGTATGAGAGCTAACTGTGTGCCAGGCACTATTCTAGACATTGGCTATACAACAGCAGCAGTGAGCAAAACAACAAAGTCTTTGCAAGTAGGGAAAGGGATCTACAATATTGGGTGTGTGGGGAATTGCTGCTGGGAGGTGGAGAAGTTGAGGAAAGAGCTGGAGGAGTAGATACCCAAGCCCAAGCATTCTAGGCTAAGGGCACAGCAAGTGCAAAGGCCCCAAGGAGGGAGTTTGCCTAACTAGCCTCATCAAGACATGGTGAGTGGCTATTTGCAGTGACCTACTCAGGTAATCCCAGCTACTTGGGCAACTGAAACAAGAGAATTGCAAGTTCAAAGCCAGCCCAGGCAACTTCATGAGACCCTGTCTCAAAACTGAAAAGAGAACTGAGGATATAGCTCAGTGGTAGAGCCCTGCTGGATTCAGTGCCCAGTACCACCATCAAAAAAAAAAAAAAAAAAAAAAGCCGGGGGGAGTGGTTGTGAGGAGGCTGCTGAGGCTGGACTGGGTGATGTGGAATAGAAGGGGACAGTTGGAAAAGAAGGACGAGAGGTGCTGGCCATATAGGTAGCTATAGGGCGGAGCAAGGATGTGACCTTTTTTCTAAGTGAGATAAGGAGCCCATGGAAGGTTTTTGAGTAGAGAAGTGATAAAAATGACAGTCTATCCAGGAGAATCACAATTAGTTGGTCATCTGTACCAAAGAATGGCTGATCAAGGTCGATTATGACGTGAAGGGAGAGCTCCCATACCTCTGCCCTCGTCCTAACTTCCCTTGCAGCTGCATTGATTGCATTGCATTCACACAGTACGATTTGGACTACACACCGCACTGGGATATTGGCAGTGGCCACTAGGACCAGACTTACACATCTTGACAGGCTGGGGAAATGTGTGGATGCAGGTGCAGGCGTATCCCACACTGACGTCTGGAAGACTTGCCATTGAGAGTAGGACCCTGGAGACCTGATTTAGGAGCAGAGTGATTAAGTCCTGTGCCTCTGGTGTGCCATGACTGCAGGAAGAGGACAGCATGTGAGGAAGTCTGGTGCCCAGCTGGAGGGTGTCAGTGATCCCATGAATGCAGCCACGTACATTAAAAGTATATTGGGGAGCCTGCAGAGGGGCACCAGGGCCATGAGGCTGGTGACTGTGTGTCCTAAGGAAGCCTGCCCGAGAAGTGGCCTGATTGAAGGACTTTGATATACTAGAGACCCCACGTCTCTAGTTGCTCCAAAGGGCAGTGGTGGAGTGTGGGGTCACTTAAGGTACTTGAAATGTAGGGAGCCAATCCTTCATGAGATGGTTTTATTGGAGGCAGCAGGGAATAAAGATTAGGAGTTGGGTCCTGGAAGGACTAAAGTTTCAGTCCGAGCTCCACTCCTCATTAGCTGGATGACTTGGGCACCTCCCCCATCCCTTTCATGCCTTTTCTCTACAGTGGAGATAACTACAGTGTTTGACCTGCAGGGTTGAGTTAATACTTGAACAACCCTTGAAAGTTTCTGGCACAGTGGTTCTCAACATTTGGTAATGGCTGGAGACATTTTGCTTGTCAGAACTAGAGAGTGGGATGTTCTACTGGCACCTTGTGGGTAAAGGCCCAAGCTATTGTTAAATATCCTATAGTGAACGTTAGAGGAGGCCCCCCAACAATGAGTTATCTGGCCCCCAAAATCAGTGGTGTGGAGGTTGAGAGATCCTGGTCTTGCATATAGTAAGTGTGTACTACATTTCAGTTATTATTAAGAAATGTAGTACATCTTTTAATTCCATGTTGTTACTTATTTGGCAGACATTTATAAAACAGACAGGTATTGTGGCATAACCCTACAATCCTAGCAAATTGGGAGGCTGAGGCAGGAGAATTATAAGTTGAAAGCCAGCTTGGGCAACCTAGTGAGATCCTTTCTCAAAATAAAACATTAAAGGATCTGAAGATGTGGCTCAGTAGTAGAATACCTCTGGGTTCAATTCCTGGTATTGGGGGTGGGGGAGAAGGAAGTAAGCAAGCACATACTTATAAAATATAAAGTTACATTATGTGACAATGCATCTTGGATAATCCAGGTTCTCTCATAGGCTCTTGTATAAATAAGTTAAAGGTCATAGGATAATGGACAAGACATAAAACCAGTAACAATACAACATTATTTTACCTGGTAAGTAAAGAATTCAAGGTATAAAAAATATTTTATGGGAACAAAAACATTTGTTCATAGAAATATCTGAGCAGACTTCATAGATGAGGGGCATTTGAGCCAATGCTATAGGAGTGGGATTGTTGACAGAGTGGGGAGGGGTTAGAATATTATCTTAGTCTGTTTTCTGCTCTTATAACACAATACTGCAGACTGGGTGATTTGTAATGGATAGTTTATCTGCCTCACAGTTCTGGAGACTGGGCCAAGATTGGGGGACCACATCTGGTAGGGGCCTGCATGCTGCATGCTCTCATAGTGAAAGATAGAAGGTAGAAGGGCAAGGATGGGGGGCAGACTTGGCCTTTTTAAAGGAGCTTACTCCCAAGATAATGGCATTGATCCATTCATGAAGGCAGAACCCCCAAGACCTAAGTATCACTTAAAAGTCCCACCTCCCAACACCACCACCAGATTGGGGAATATGTTTGCAACATCTGGACTTTGGGGGACTCATGCAAGCCACAGCATTCTACCCCAGCCTATCTAAACTCATGTCCTTCTCATGTGCACATGACATTCATTCTGGGGCTGGGGTTGTAGCTCAGTGGTAGAGCACTTGCCTAGTGTGTGTGAGGCACTGGGTTAAAACCTCAGCACCACATATAAATAATTAAAATAAAGTTATTTTTAAAAGTTATTGATTATTTCATGTTGACTTAAAAAAAAATTACATTCATTCTACCTCAAAAGCCCTGAAGTCTTTTTTTTTTTTAAATTTTTATTGTTGGTTGTTCAAAACATTACATAGTTCTTGACAAATCATATTTCACACTTTGATTCAAGTGGGTTATGAACTCCCATTTTTACCCCGGATACAGATTGCAGCATCACATTGGTTACACATCCATTGATTTACATATTGCCATACTAGTGTCTGTTGTGTTCTGCTGCCTTTCCTATCCTCTACTATCCCCCCTCCCCTCCCCTCCCATCTTCTCTCTCAACCCCATCTACTGTAATTCATTTCTCCCCCTTGTTTTTTTTTTTTTCTTTTTTTTCCCCTTTCCCCTCACTTCCTCTTGTATGTAATTTTGTATAACCATGAGGGTCTCCTTCCATTTCCATGCAATTTCCCTTCTCTTTCCTTAGCCCTGAAGTCTTAACATGGTTCCAAAACCAACTTAAAAGTTCAGTCTCATCTAAGTCAGATAACAGGTAAGACTGAGGCAAGATTCATCCTGAGGCAAATTCCTGTCCAGCTGAGAGCCTGTGAAATCAAAATGCAATCACCAGTCACATACTTCTAAGATACAAAGAAGGGACAGCATAGGAGGTACTTTCCCACCCCTAAAGGGTGAAGTAGGTGAGAAAAGAAAGTAATAAAGCTCCAGGACTTTATTTGACTCCGTGTTCTGCCATCCAGACACACTGGGCTGATTCATCTGCGGGGCCTAGGGCAGTCCCACCTGCCTTTATGGCTTTGCTGAGCTCACAAGTTAGGGCTTCCTACAGCTCTGTCAGGTTAACATTGCATCTTGGTCACTCTACACTTCCTGTTCCACAGGGCCTGTCACCAGAGGAGGTCCAAGGTTTCCACAGAAGGGGACCTCACCTCAGAACAAATGGGGTCCTTGACATACGTGATGGAAAAGAATTTCAGCACACATTACATTGAGACTCAAGTGCTTAAAGAGATTTAGGAAAGCAGATGTACATTTAAGGGACATTGAGGGGTATTGCAAGAGAGAGACATGCTATGGGGGTCTCTGGCTCTTCTTTTAAAGGATACACAGTGAGAGGTGAGAGAGGGTTTGGGAAAGTATGTGGTAATGACAACAGTCTGGCAATCATAAGACAGTTTATAGTGGTCTGGTTATTCTCAGGATCCTTAGATTGATGTTATTATCTAATCAGTTGATGATGTTAGAAAATCCCCTAAGTTATAGATTTCTGAAAATGTATCTCTCTTTGCTTAATCTATTTATTGAGAGATTGTTTGGGGGTTCTAGAAAGGGAGCATAGCTACTCTACACCCTTGACCGAAGAACAGTCCTCCTCTATTGGGGAAGTTCGTCCTCTTCAACAGACTGCTCATCTTTGAGAGGGAAGCTCTTGGATGAGGACTCCTGCCTAGCCAACCAGATCAGCTGAATCAATTCTGGCGATCAGTAGGGTGACAGATGTCCAGCCAGATTGCCGTCACATCCTTAATCTATTTATTGTATGGGCTAATTAACAGTGCAAAAGGTTATTTTTTTAAGTGGGTGAATTTACATTAAAATTTACAGATTTCACATAAATCTGGGCAAGACAGGCCGAGAAGAACTAGTATGACTGGTCTGGAAAGGTATGTGGAACTATAGGTTTTTTAAAAATTACTTTTTTAGTTTTTTGTGATACTGGAAATGGAACCCAGGCATACTCTAAATCTGAGCTATACATATCCCTATCCCTTATTTTGATTTTGAGACAGGGTCTTGCTAAGTTGTAATCCTTCTGCCTCAGCCTCCCAAGTAGCTGGGATTATAGGCATCTGCAGAATGTTATATTTAAAATTCTGTTTCCTTGTTCCTCCTTTTTAAAAATTAATTAATTTATTTGTTCTAAATTGTTATATATGACAGCAGAATGCATTTCAATTCATAGTACACAAATGGAGCACGATTTTTCATTTCTGTGGTTGTACATAGAGTCACACCATTCATACAGGTACCTAGAATAATGATGTCCATCTCATTCCACCATCCTTCCTGCCCCTCCCTACCCCTCCCTCTCCTTTGCCCTATCTAGAGTTCCTCCATTCCTCTCATGTTCCTCCCACCACCCCCATTATGGATCAGCATCCACTTATCAGAGAAAACATTTGGCCTTTGGTTTTTTGGGATTGACTTACTTCACTTAGCTTAATATTCTCCAACTCCATCCATTTACCTGCAAGTGCCATAATTTTATTCTCTTTTAATGCTGAGTAATATTCCACTGTGTATATATACCACAGTTTCTTTATCCATTCATCTATTGAAGGGCATCTAGTTTGGTTTCACAGTTTAGCTATTGTGAAATGTACAGCTATAAACATTGAAGTTGCTGTGTCACTGTAGTACACTGGGTTTTTTTCCCTTTTTTAAAATTTTAATTTGTTATATATGACAGCAGAGTGCATTACAATTCATGTTACACATATAGAGCACAATTTTTCATATCTCTGGTTGTACATAAAGTAGAGTCACACCGTTCGTATCTTCATACATGTATTTAGGGTAATGATGTCCATCTCATTCCACCGTCTTTCCCACCCCCATGCCCCCTCCCTTTTCTTCCCTCAACTTTTTCCCTTTGCCTTATCTAGAGTTCATCTAATCTTCCCATGCGCCCCCCTCCCATTATGAATCAGCATCTTTAAATCAGAGAAAACATTCAGCATTTGGTTTTGGGGGGTTGACTAACTTTACTTAGCATTATATTCTCCAGCTCCATCCATTTACCTGCAAATGCCATGATTTTATTGTCTTTTAATGTTGAATAATATTTCCTTATTCCTCCTTTTATCTTCTTTTTGCCTTTAAAAAATTTTTTTCCATCCTACCTCAGGCCTAATGGGGACTTGCAGCTCTGACCCTACAGTTCCTCCAGGCATTGCCCTATGAGGGATTCTCTATAGTGTCTGCCTCTGTGACAAATCCACCTGGACCCCAGGCTGCTCAAGGACATCCTGTGAAATCTCAGTGGGGAATGCATGTCCCCCAGCTTTGGCATTCTGCAAGCCTGCAGAATTGGCACCATGTAGAGGCCAGCAGTGCTTACTGCTTGCTTCTTTTGGAGTGGTGGGCCAAGCTACACCTTGAGTCACGGGGCCCAGAGTGGGCTGCACCATAATGCAGAGAGTGGAGACTCAAAGCAGTCCTGGGCATGGAGCCCTGAGGTTGGAGGGTGCCCTAGGCCTTTTGACAGATTTCCCTCCCTCTGGGTTGGTGCTCTGGGTGCGTGTTGGGAGGGGCAGCACCAACAATCTGTGTCCTTTGGGGTCATTTTTCTGTGTTCCTGATGAATGGCCTCAGGCTTCTTTCTGACCATTCTAAACTCTTTATGAAAAGATCTCTTGGTGTTTTTTTTTTCTCCTAAAAATGCTTTACATAGCCAGGCTGAAAATTCTTCAAATCCCTAAATTCTGTTTCCCTTTTAATGATAAATTCCACTTAAAATCATGAGGCGTCCACTAGAAGTTCTTATTTATTTATTTTTTTAGTTTTCGGCGGACACAACATCTTTGTTGGTATGTGGTGCTGAGGATCCAACCCGGGCTGCACGCATGCCAGGCGAGCGCGCTACCGCTTGAGCCACATCCCCAGCCCCTGGCCTTGCATGTGAGACCATGCAAGAACATTCAAAGATGAAATGATTAGAGTTATAATTTGATCAGTGGATTAATCCACTGATAAAAATTAACTAGGTGGTAGCTGTAGGCAGGTAGGGTGTGGCTGGAGGAGACAGGTCACTGGGGATATGTCTCTGGGGTTTAGGTTTTACTGTACACAGTTAAAAAAAAAAGCCAGGCAAGCCAGGGGCAGTGGCACACATCTGTAATCCCAATGGCTTGGGAAGCTGAGGCAGGAGAAGCTCAAGTTCAAAGCCAGCCTTAGCAACTTAGTGAGACCCTATCTCAAAAAATCAAAACGGGATTGGATATAGCTCAATGGTTAAGTACCCCTGAGTTCAATCCCTATACCAAAGGGGGGGAAAAAAAAAGCAGCAGCAGCAGCAGCAGCAGCAGCAGCAGCAGCAGCAGCAGCAGCCATGCAGTAACCTGAGTGCTTTGTGACTGAGATTTTTCTTCTACCAAATATCCTGTCTGTTCACGTATTTTCTGCTCTTCATAAAGTTCTAGGACACAGACACAAACCAGCCAAGTTCATAGCCACCACATAGTAAGGTTGGTCTCTATCCCAGTTTCCAGCACTTTGTTCTTCACTTCCACTTGAGACCTCATGAGAATGGCTTTTACTACCTCTTTTATCAGCTTTTTCATCACCGTGACCAAAAAAAACTTGACAAAAACAATGTAGAGAAGGATAAGCTTATTTTGGCTCACAGTTTCAGAGGTTCAGTCCATAGTTGGCCCATTCCATAGCCCTGGGCCCGAGGTAAGGCAGAACATCACGGTAGAATGGTGTGGCAGAGGGAAGAAGCTCAAGGTCTAGGAATCGGAGAAATTCTTACCATAGACAAACTAAATCCCAAAGACATACCCCCCAGTGACCTGTCTCCTCCAGCCATACCCTACCTGCCTACGGCTACCACCTAGTTAATTTTTATCAGTGGATTAATCCGCTAATTAAATTATAACTAATCATTTCATCTTTGAATGTTCTTGTATGGTCTCACACAAGAACTTTTGATGGATATCTCATATATAAACCATGACACCATCCATATTTCTCCTGACATCCTATTAAAGATCATTGAAGTTATCTCTAAGAAGTTTTAACCTTCCCTACAATTCTCCTGAACCCTCACCAGGATCACTCATAATCTTCTGCTTTCAGCAATCTAGGCCTTTTCTAGCTTGTGTCTCCAGATTCTTGCAGCCTCCATCCACTATCCCAGTTCTAAAGCTGCTTCCAAATTTCAGGTATTTGTTGTTGCAATGTCCCTATGTCTCAGTACTAATTTTCTGTCTTAAGTCTGTTTTGTGCTATTGTAACAGTGCCATGGACTAGATACTTTATAATGAATAGAAGTTTATTTAGTACTTGGTTCTGGAGGTCAGGAAGTCTACAATCAAGGGAGCTTAGCTGATTAGGGTTTTCTTGCTCTTTATCTTCTGGCAGGAGGCAAAGAGGGAAGAGGGAGAGGCAGAGATGGCTGGCTGAGCATGTCCTGTTGGACATTACTATGTATAGTAATATTCATTACTAGGCTCATATTCATTCCCGTAGTAATGAATCCATTCTTGTAATAAAAGCATTAATCCACAAGGATTCTGCCCCCATGACCTAATAACACCCCCCACCCCATTTTTCCAGTAGGGGATGAACCCAGAGCTGCAGGCTCACTAGGCAAATGCTGTATCACTGAGATAGTTCCCAGCTTTAAACACCTCTTACCGTTCCATCTCCAAACACCAAGGAGTTAAGTTTGCAACACATGAACTTTGGGGCCACATTGAATCAAAAGCAGGCATCCTAACACATTAAAGCTGGGCAGAAGTGGGGACTATGGGGACTATGGAAGGTAGAAGAAATGGTGGGCAGGAAATGGTGGCTCCTTTCATGTGCTTGGGGGAGGGTTGGCAGTGCATCTGCTGAACTCAAGGCCTGAGTTTGAAGGGCTCTGGCTGCTTGGTAAGGAGCTCTGGCTTTCCATTCAAGGAATGGGGAGCAAATGAAGGAAGAAGGTGGTTTGATCCATATAATTTCTTAGAAAAATACCATGTTGGCAGTTCTGAGGAAGAGATCTGAGTTAAAAGAGTTATAGAGAGTCCAGTTAGGAAGCAGCTAACTTAGGGTGCAGTCTGGAATCAGGCTGTGGCTCAGGAAACCGGGACAGGGAGGGGCTGCATTCTAAAATGTTTTTGAAAGTCTATGTAGCCTTTGCACTGGAAACGAGTTATTTATTTATTTATTTTTAAATGTTTATTCTTAAGTTTTAGGTCACAATATCTTTATTTTATATTTATGTGGTGCTGAGCATCGAACCCAGTGCCTCGTGCATGCTAGGCGAGCGCTCTACCACAGAGCCACAGCCCCAGCCCCGAGTTTTTTACTTTTAATATATTTTTTTTAGTTGTAGATGGGCATAATATCTTTATTTATTTTTATATGGTGCTGTGGCTCGAACCCAGTGCCTCAAACATGTGAGGCAGGTGCTCTACCACTGAGCTACAGCCCCAGCTGCTGGAGCTGAGGTTTATAAAGCTCAACATCCTTAGTGCCTTCTCGGTGCCAGGCATAAGGAAAGTAGCTCAGCGATCATTGGCTGGCCAAGCTTATGGAGGGACAGAACCCATAATATTTAGTAACCAGCTAGGGAGGGATTGAAGGAGGAGGAGTTGGGAGGCTTGATGAGGATGTGGTTGGTGGTTAGGGGAGCTGCTGAGATCAGTCTGCTGGGGACAGTCTGCTTCAGTTTGAAGAATTAAGATCATCCAAGTAGACAATTAGAAATATTGGGATGGAAGCCAGGTGCGCATGCCTGTAATCCCAACTACTTGGAGAAGTTGAGGCAGGAGGATTGCAAATTCAAGGCCAACCTGGGAAATTTAGGAGACGATGTTTCAAAATAAATTCATTTTAAAAAGTGGGGTGGGGTGGAAGTGTAGATCAGTGGTGGCAAGCTTCCCTAGCATGTATGAGATACTGGGTTCAATCCCAGCACTGCAAAAAGGAGGGAAGAGAGGGAAGTAGAGGTGGGGGAGAGAAGAAAAAAAAAATAGTAGGATGAACCTGAGAGAGAAATTACGGCTAAAGATAAAGAACTCAAATCATCAGTGTACAAATAATAGCAAACCTCTAAAATGAATGAACTTGTCCTGTGAAAATGTGTGAAAGGGCTCCAGGACAAATCCTGGAGAATGCTAGCTTTAAAATGTGAGCAAGAACAATCTTTTCTCTGAGACAACCCACTTTTCCTCTTGAGAGTGCTTCCTTTTCTCTTTCCTTATAAATTTTGATATACTTAAAAAAATGTGGGTAAGTTGTTGTTGGTGCATACCTGTAATCCCATTTACTTGGGAGGCTAAGGCAGGAGGGTCAAAAGTTCAAGGTCATCCTGGGCTACTTTGGGAGACAATGTCTCAAAATAAAAAAAACCAAAAGGGCTGGGGATGTAGCTTAGTGATAGAGCACCCCTGGGTTCAATCACCAGTATGAAAGAGAGAGAGAGAGACAGACAGACAGACACATAGAGGGAGGGAGAGAGGCAAAATAAAAAGTGTGGGCAAAGGAAGCAGAGCCAGGGAAAAATGTTCCAGAGGATGGGGTAGCAGGAAAACCTGGAGAGGGCCTTGACCTGAAAGCCATGAAGGAGGCATGGTCAACAGTGAACAAGGTCACAGTATGATGAGATTGAAAAATAACCCTTTCCTGGAGTTGAGTTTTTTATTTTTAATATTTTAATTTTTTAATAACCCTTTGCAGGGTTCTGATTTTGTGGGTCTGCAGGAGCAAATAGCCCTCCTGCCCTAGGTCAAGTAGGAGGCGGGAAGCCACCAAATGGTCTCATCAAGAACAATTTCAGCATAAAAATGATGGAGGGAGTGAAGGATGGAGGGAAGGGGGGAGAGAGAAGCAGGGGTAACAGGAAGAGGGGTTAGAGGCTGAGACAGACTTTTGCTTTTTTAGGAAGAAGGGATCTGGAATGTGTTTATAAGTCAAAGAGAGTAGAGGAGGAAGCAGAGGTGGGAGATATAGGGCCAAGGGGGATGGAGTCACTGATTGGGACCAGTTCTGGGAAACTGATGGGGAGGGATCAGGGAAGGAATTTGGAGAGAGAAGTGGTGGGAGAGTATTGAAAGAGCAGGGAGGAAAGTGATTCCAATTTTTGTTGTAGAGTCACTGAGGGTCAGTGAGCCATATGTGAGGGATACATTTATAATTCCAGCAACTTGGGAGGCTCTACCTCAGCAACTTAGCAATACCCTATTCAAAATTAAATATATATATATAAAATAAAAAGGGATGGGGATGTAATGCAGTGGTGGAGCGCCTCTGAGTTCCATCCCTTGTACCTACATAGGTAAACAAAAACTTAAAAGGGCTTTGTAGCTCAGTGGTAAAGTATCCCTTAGTTCAATCCCCAGTACTAAAAACTACAACCACCACCACTGAGGGATAGTGAGATTCAGTGGCAACATTAAGTAAACCCTGGGCTTTTGCCCCCACTGGTCTTCCCCAGCCCCCTTCTTTGGAACATTAAACCATGATCCTGTGGTGGATCTGGGGGCTCAGGACCCTGGCATCATGCTCTGCCCTGGGGGATATCCGGTTGTGCTCCTCTCGGTTCACTGGGTACCTGCTGTGCATTACATAGTCAGTGCCGGGGGCAGTATGAGCCATGGTTCCTGCTCCCAGTGGGCCTTATTTCTTCACCCCATTCCCCTAGTTCTCTTTAGCCACGGACACCTTGGTTCTTGGCAGAGTGCTGTGAGAGCAAATAGCCCTCCTGCCCTGGGTCAGCTTTGCCTCGCAGACTGGGTGAGCTGGTCTCCTTGGCAGCTGCTCATTCCTAGAGGCTGGTGTACCTTGAACATGGTTGGATCAGATGCCAGCTTTTCTACCCAGGTATCTTACTGTGACTTTTCTCCTGCCTTTTTGAGAAGCTGGGTCAGCAATGTGGGACAGTGGGTGGGAAAAAGCTACAAGTCTCCCTGGGCAGCAGTGTGCTCAAGAAGCTGTGCTTCTGGAATGCCTGAAGCCACTGGGCAATCCTCTTGGCTTGGCCCAGCAAGGAGAGGGGGTGGTGCAACCCTGAGTGTAGCTGGTCTGCTTAGCACAACACTGGCTCCATTTTTGAATCAAGACATGCTGATGCAGAACTTTATTGGGAAAGAGGTCAAAGGAGGGCTAGTTGCCTTGCTGTTTGGGTTTGGTCCAGGCTACTTGTCTCCAATCCCCAGTTTCTACCCTCAAGGTTGCTTAGAGCAAGGCTGAGTATTTGTCTTTTAGTTAGCCTGGAACATGCTCTGTGTAGTATTTTTCATCCTGGCTGCACATTAGAACCAGAGAGGCAGTGTTTCTTTTTGTTTATTTATTTTGCTTTTTACTACTATTGTCTAGACCCCTAACTAATTAAATAAAAATCTTGGAGAGTGGAGCATCTGGATTTTTTTTTTTTTTTAAGAGAGAGAGAGAGAGAGAGAGAGAATTTTTTTAATATTTATTTTTTAGTTTTCGGTGGATATAACATCTTTATTTTATTTTTATGTGGTGCTGAGGATCGAACCCAGTGCCCCGCGCATACCAGGCAAGCACGCTACTGCTTGAGCCACATCCCCAGCCCACATCTGGATATTTTAAAACTCCTCCGTTGACTGCATTGTGCAGCCATTGTTGTGGCTTACTGATATAAAGAGAGATGCACTGAGAGGGAGTGAATCCAGGTTACAAAACGAAGATCAGGAGAGCAAGAAGAGTAGGAGATGGTACAGTTGATAAAGTTGAAAAACATTAGAGCTGGAGGGACTCTGACCTAGAGCTTTGCAACTTAGTGTGGTCCAGCTAAGCAGCAGAGCCTGGCGAGGGAGCTGGTCAGAGGAAAGATCCTCTGGCCTCATCCACATTCTCTGAATAAGAATCAGAATGTGCATATCAAAGTTTGAAAAGTCTGCTTTCAAGGTTGTCCAATCTGTGGTTCTCCACCATGGCTGTATATTAGAATCACCTAGTGTGTAAGCAAATTCCAGGCTAGACCAGACTAACTCTCTGAGAATTTCTAGGTATGGAATTTGTATTACCTGCCCCGCCACACACACTTTTCTTTCTTTTTCTTTTTTTTTTTTTTTTTTGAGTACCACAGGAAATTCTGTTCAGCCATTGTGAAAACATCCTCCCTAATCAGTGGTTCTCAGACTTGAATGTGGGATCATGATCAAATATTTTGTAGGTCTGCAGGAAGCCTAAAATTCTGCATTTCTAATAAGGGTCTTTGTGTTACCCGTGTTGTTGATCTGATAAATGTATTTTGAGCAACAGGGATCTATTAGGCTGACTTTCCAGCCTGACAACTGAGGGTCAGTGAAGGAGATGTGATCATCCACAAACTTGGCATTCATTCTGTGCTTTCTGGTATATTCTACTCTGTGCCAGGCATCATGCTGGAGGCTGGAGTTGGGAATAGAACAGACCTATTCTGAACCTTGCAGAGCTTATATTTCAATAGGGGAGACAGAAAACAAACAAATAACTAAGCTAACTACAGATCAAAAGAAGGCTGTGAAGGAGATGAAGAGGCCATGTGGTGGGGAATGGCTTGGAGGTTGCTGTGGGTGGGCAGAGCTATCTGGGGAGTTTCTAGAATAATGACTTTAACTGGGAACTTCTGATTACAAATCTCTAACTTTTCAGTACTGTAGGGATAGCTCGATGATAAAGTGCTTACCTACAACGTGAGAGGCCAGGAATGGGAGAATCTTTGACGACTTCTTTTTTTTTTTTTTTAACCAGCTAGGGCCATCCTCTATTCCTCTGGGATCTGTCGATGGTTGCTACTAACCCTACTGAGGATGTCCAGTGGTGGTCCTTCCCTGGCTTTGTCCCTTGCACTGAAGACCCTTTCTTCAGTGTCTGTGGACTCAGAGTATAGCCAGAGGAACACCCTGTTGGGGAACAGGGAATTTGCTCCATAACAGAACAGCATTCAGGATCATCTAATCTGTGATGTGTAACAAAGACCAGGCCTTGTCCCTCCCTATCCCTAAGAAATAATCAAAGACTTTTCATTTGTCACACACTAGTCCTTTCTTCCCTTTCCTGGTTCATTCTCAGTCACCTGAGCTCTTATAAAATCACAGTCCCAGTCCCCACCCAAGGTGACCAGGGTGGGTCTGCAGGGCAGGGCCCTGGAATGTGTGTGGGGGGGTGCGTGATGGAAGAGGCGGACACTGTGCTTCTTCCTGTGGCTATGGAAGGCATAGATATTTGTTATGCAGTGACTTAGCAGCATGACTGAGTCACTAAGTTTGAGTCCAAGGCAGTTTACCCCTTCTGGATTCACCCAGTCCTTTGCCCTTACCTTGCTGGAAGTCTCTCTAGACTCCTCATTGACTAACTACTCCCTCATGGCTCCCCATTTTCTGTCTCCCCATTTCATCACCCGTTCTCACTGAGTTCACCCTACAGGATGTGGGGTGAGACTCAGGCACTGTTTGCCTGGGGTCAGAGTCAAGAAGGCCCAGAAGGGGGGGCCCATGGGGTCCCTCCTAGCCCCACCCTCATCTCAGTCTATGGCACAAGCACACCTGCTTGGCAGGAGCTGTGGGAGATAGATAAGGAGAGGGAGGTGGTGGCTAGAGCAAGGGGAGCCTTAGATGGTGGAGAATAGATAAAATATGAATCCATCCCTGGTACAGTTAGCTTAATTTTTGTGTCAAATGTGGGTGGAGCCAGGAGCCATGGCACATGCCTATAATCCCAGCTATGTGGGAGGCTAAGGCAGAAGGACAACAAGTTCAAGACTAGCCTGGGCAACTTAATGAGACAATGTCTCAAAATAAAACAAAAAAGGGGCTGGGCATGTAGCTCAGTGGTAGAGCACCCAGGTTTTCTACCCCCAAGAACCCAAAAGGGTGAGTGGAACCAAGCATGACAGTGTGCACCTGTGGTCCTAGCTACTTAGAATGCTGAGGCAGGAGGATCGCTTGAGCCCAGGAGTTCCTGACCATCCTGGGGAATATAATGAGACCCCCATCTCAAAAAAGAAAAAGTGGGTGGAGAGGCTTGGGGATGTAGTTCAGTGGTAGAACACTTGCATGAGTGAGGCCCTGAGATTTGATCCCTAGTATGCCAAGAACAAAACCAAAATGCACCTCTCCCTCCCCTCAAGCTCATTCTTACTAGGTCAAAATCAAAATACAGATACCACACCAGACAGGGTGGAGAAGCCCATTCTGGCTTGGGACCTAAACTTTGAGGACTGGGCTTCAGTTTCCCTTTTGTGGCAGGGCCACATATGAATCCCTGATGCTGCCCTTGGAGGGGTTAAGAGGATGTTGAGAGTGAGACAGTGGCTCTGGCAATGCTGCCCAGGGAGTGGCTTTGTGCTTTTAGGAGGAGAAAAGGGGTGGGCTGTGGCTGTGTCCTGCTCTAATGTCTAAGCAGGAGTGTTTGTGGAGCCAACTAGACAGACACCTGGGACTCCTACCTCCTAGGTGGCTCGAGGCAGCCGGGATGACAGTTCTCCCCAGGAACCTTGCTACCTGCTGAGAAACATGATCAGCAAGTCCCGTGAGTGTTGTCCAGGGGCTCCCCCTCACTGAAGGATGGGCCTCCAGAAGCCAATCTCTGCAGCATCTGGCACCCCCTGGGGGTGGTGGAGGGTCAGACTGGGAACCAGGGACCCTCTCTTCATCCTAAAGAACACTAGAAACATTCAGATCCCAGCCCTGAGCTAGGGCCAGGAGAGGGCCAGAGACTGGGTCTGCTCAAGCTGGGGGTTGGAGGGGCCCAGAATGGGGCAGGTAAGAAGAATGGGCTGTACCTGCCTGTTTCTGCCTCTAGCTCCTCTGTGCATGTGCCCTGCAGGCTGGAAGCTCCTGGCCATGTTGGCTCTGGTCCTGGTTGTCATGGTGTGGTATTCCATCTCCCGAGAAGACAAGTACATTGAGCTGTGAGTGCATCTTTATGTCCTTTCATTGGTTCTTCTCAGGGATGGGGCATTCAGGGCAGGGTTAGCAGGGCAGGAGGGTTCTGAGAGCCAGGTCATGACTCTTCCTCTCCAACTACTAGGACAGAGTCCTTCCATTGAGGGTGGGTTGCCATTGTGGTGGGTGACCATTGCTGTGGGTAGGATCTGGATGATTCCCCTGATCCCCAAAGGGAGTGCAGGGGCAGGAAGAGTTGGATCCTTAGTGATTAGAGTTCAAACTAGAATGTGAGTTGAGGGGCTAGGGATGTAGTTCAGAGGTAGAGTGCTTATCTAGCATGCTTAAGACCCTGGCTTTGATCCCCAGCACTGCAAAAAAAGGACTTGAGCTAAAAAGTTTCTACCCTGCAAGTCACATCTCAGGGCTTTGAGACTTGTGTGCCATGGGGGAGGTAGGGGCTACCTGGAACCCTGACCATGGGGCCCCAGATCTGACTGGGGCTCCCTTCTCCTCTCTGTCTCCAGTTTTTATTTTCCCATCCCAGAGAAGAAGGAGCCATGCTTCCAGGGTGAGGCAGAAAGGAAGGCCTCTAAGATCTTTGGCAAGTAAGTACGTGAGGCTGAGGGGAGAGGACAAGGTATGGGGAGCGCCAAAATTGAGGGCTTCAGCCTCAATGTTGGCTGGCTGGAGGGAGGGGGCTGTGCTGGTGGACACAAGTTAGGCAAAGCCAGAGGGTAAAGGAAAGACCATGTAATATTAGTCAGAGACCTGACCCTGCCCTGGCATCTAAATTAATCCCCTTTTCATCTCCACCCCATGCAGCCACTCCCGAGATCAGCCCATCTTCCTGCAGCTTAAAGATTATTTCTGGGTCAAGACGCCATCTGCCTATGAGCTGCCCTATGGGACCAAGGGAAGTGGTAAGTTTCTGCCCAGCTTAGCAGATATAGTGGATCATGTTGGCCACACTGATGCCTGTTCTTTGCCAACCACTCTCTCTGTGCCTAAGTTCTAAGCTGGGCCCAGGCATCAGGATCAAGGTGGAAGAAGGATCAGCGCTCTAAGGAATGGAGCAGGGCAGGCAGCCTTCAGGATGCTGGTGACTGCTGTCTCATTCCTTTCCATTTGTTCTGTTTGTAGAGGACCTGCTCCTCCGGGTGCTAGCCATCACCAGCTACTCCATACCTGAGAGCATCCAGAGGTAAGAAGATAACTCCTCCTATTCAAGACTGGGTGTCTCTTCCTCTTTCCTGCCCCAGTGTGAAATTGTCATGGCTCAGCACCATCCCAGTGAGCCTCCTGTTGAGTGTTCCCTGTGGCAAATTTGATCCTCCTTCCTAGCCTGCTTATCTCTCGGGGATATAGGTATGCCAACCCCCACAGTAACCTAGCCTGGGCATCCAGGTGCCAGAGGATGCTGAGGGTATTTCCATGGCAATAGGCAGGACTAGGCTCCCTGCAAGGGAGCTCTGCATTGGTCCCATTGCATCTTACCTCCTTGCCTCTCTGCCATGTTCTGCTCAAGGTAGTTACCTCTCCCTTTAAGGCCCAGAATTACAAAGTCATCATGATAATAAGCAGGGCTACTTGGTGATGCCTGCTCCATGGGGACCAGGGGCTGCAGAGAGTGGAGGAAGTGCTCCTGAGATGAGCCCCAGACAGATCCAGAGCTGTGAGAGTTAAGTAGAGCAAGGACTCCTGGGTTTGATGACTCCTCTTCCCATGCAGTCTCAAGTGTCGCCGCTGTGTCGTGGTGGGCAATGGGCATCGACTACGGAACAGCTCCCTGGGAGATGCCATCAACAAGTATGATGTGGTCATCAGGTGTGTATGACTGTCCCTTCCAAATTCTATTGGGACGCTGGGTATCCCAAGCAGGGGACTGTAGACAGGTGGGGAAAGGGAGGCTCTAATAACAGGCTTCCTTTCCCCTGCCCTAGATTGAACAATGCCCCAGTGGCTGGCTACGAGGGAGATGTGGGCTCCAAGACCACCATGCGTCTCTTTTACCCTGAATCTGCCCACTTTGACCCCAAAGTGGAGAACAACCCAGACACACTCCTGGTTCTAGTAGCTTTCAAGGCGATGGATTTCCACTGGATTGAGACCATCCTGAGTGATAAGAAGCGGGTAAATGGGGGATGGGCCCATGGGGACTCTGTCCAAGTTAGGATCTCACGCTCCACAATTCCTGTCCTGCAGCCCTAAAGGTCTGGTGATTGGACAGCATGAACCAGGCTCTCAGAGGTCAGTGCCTTAGGCTTCCTGCCAAGGGCAGTGTCCTGCAGGGCTTCCGATAAACTACCCAGTAGCCTGGCTCAAAAACCTGTAGGAGTCAGGCAGTGGCAGCCAAAGGCCCTCCCACACTTGAGGAGTCTGGTACAGGAAAGCTACCAGAATGTGTCTGCCTATGTGAAACATGGGGGCAGAGGCGCCCTCCAGCAGTCACCTCCAGGCAGCGAGGAGCAGGCCAGAACAAACAAGCTGTGAGCCCTTCCAGATGGTCCCCAGAACGAGCCTACTCCCTCACCTTGCCATCTGGTTGAAGCCTGAACTATCCCATCTGGCATTTTTGCCAAGTGTTTAGACAGCCTAAAGCTGAGGCCCCTTCTTCCTGTTTGAATATTTAGGTTGTTGGACCCCATACTCTACATACCTTGTCACCTGGCCTCCCTGAGGTGGTACCCCACTTTTCGCCTGTCTCCCTCCATCTCTGGCACAGGCCACCTCCCTTCCCTTTTACCTGCACTCCCAAGGCCTTCTGCCTACACTTGGACCCCATGCTGATGACCACAGACTGAGTTGGAATGGAGAAAACAGGTGTTCATCCACTCTCATGTCTCTCCCTTCCAACCCCATCCCCCTAGGTGCGAAAAGGTTTCTGGAAACAACCCCCCCTCATCTGGGACGTCAACCCCAAACAGATTCGGATTCTCAATCCCTTCTTCATGGAGATTGCAGCTGACAAACTGTTGAGCCTGCCAATGCAACAGCCGCGAAAGATTAAACAGGTGACGATGGGCTGGTGACAAGAAGCCCAGGCCTGAGGGTTGGGGTCCTGTGGAGGGGGTGGGGAGGTGACACAGAGGGATGTGGGAGCAGGGAGAATAATAAGAGAGAGCAACTTACACTTGACCTTCAGGAACAGACCTGTAATTAGAGGTAGATTTATTAGCCTGTCGTGGCAGGGAGAGTTCATGCCTTGGGGAATTGTGGGGCATCTCCACAGGGGAAATGAGCAAGAGGTATGTGTTGGATTTGGGGGCTGGAGTTAGAGGGTGGTTTTGGCAGGCACTGGTCAGAATTTGTAAACTGGGAGCTGCTGGAAGAGTCTCTGGTTCTATCTTTGGAACAGCTTAAGCCTGTGTAGAGTTGTCAGATGCTTAGTCTGTGATCTTATCTTGGAACATATTGGTCTGATTGAATTAAGAGAGTCTGAGCTTTAGCAGTCTGCCTTGCATGTCATGGTTTGCTATGTTATGTCACAGAAGTCGTGGTATAGTTTTGTGAGTCACAGTTTTGATTTCAGCTCTTAGTGCCCTGAGGTCTTTAGCTGGTAGGTTGTAATCCACTTTGTAGTTTCCCAAGAACTTATCCACATATCTTATACCCCCTCAGGGTGCTGTGCGGGATGTTGGAGGGAGCAAAACCAACTGTCATAGACAGGATTCTGAGCTGTACCTCTTACTGTATAGCACTGGGCAGTTCTACCACTTGGTCCCTCCGTTTTCTTGTCTGTATGATGGGGATAATACTCATTCTGACTTTTAAGACCATTATAGAATTTAAGAAATGATTAATTACGTAAAATGCCTATCATGGAAATTGGAATGCAGTGCTTCCTCAGTAAATATTTTCCAACTTTTGAATAAATGCCCCCCGCCCTTTTCTGGTATTAGGAATTGAACCCAGGGTGCTCTACTGCTGAGCTACATCCCCAGCCTTTTTCATTTTGAGACAGAGTCCTGCTGAGTTGCCCAGGTTGATCTCGAACTTGTGATTCTCCTGCTTCACTTCCCCTGAGTTGCTGGAATTACAGGCATATGTCATCATGCCTGGCTAATCATTTTATTCTTGACTGAATATCTACTGTTACTCAGTGTCATGTGTTGAATGTCTACTTGTGTGATTGCTCAGTGCCAGGCTCCAGGCCTGTATTCTTGTGAGAGAGATGTGCTCCTTGTCCTAAGGAGAGGCATTGTAGCAGAATGAGCCTCCAGGTTGCACTATGAGTGATAAAATGTTGCAAAGGCAGTGGGACTCAGAAAAGGGGCACACTTCTTCTGCGGGCAGTCTGGGGGACTCCCCACAAGAAGTAGTACTGGGGTTGGCCTGGAGGGATCATGGGGTCCAACAAGCAGGGAATTGGGGAAAATCCTTCCATTTGGCAATACCAAACTTCTCCTCCAGCCACTAAGTTGTTTCAGTGCAAGTGGAATTGAGGGGCAGCAAGAAACATTGTATGCCATGGGAACATAGACTAGAGTGAAGGCTAGAGAGAGAGGTACAAGGAGGTAAGTAACTGAATCCAGCTCCTAGCAGTGGGAAAGGAAAAGCAAGGATTGGACACAGACTTGACATTGTCTTGATTTTTTCCTTGCTGCCTAACTGATTTACCATGAGCTTAGTGGCCTAAAATAATACTCACATATTAGGTCATATTCCTGTAGGCTGTTTTTAGGGTGTCACAAGACTGGTCACAAGAACTGAGTTCTTGTCTGGAGGCTTTTGGGGAAAAATCATTCTTGCTATTGAGAGAATTGGGTTCCAGTGGTTGCAGGACTGAGGTCCCCATGTCCTTGCTGGCTGTCAGCTAAGTGAGGGATCCATATGGCAAGAATCATCAAGCCAGTGACTTCAAGCAGGATAAATCCTTCTTGTGCTTCAGATCTCTGACTTCTTTCATCTCTGACCTCAACACCCAGATTTAAAGGTTTAGGTAATTAGGTCATCCCATCAGGATCATCTCCTCTCTTCTGGCCAACTCTGCCATGTAAAGTAACATAATGAAGCATAATGTATTTATCCCGTAGGCAATTTTCATCTATCTTTGAGGGGAGTAGATTATACAAAAGTGAGATTCAATAGGGATCCTCCTAGGATTCTGGGGTTGAAAGGTATATGACCAGTTCTTGGTTTCCAATTTGGACAAGTGGATGGATGGTAATATATTTAATTAGTTCAGAGAATGCAGGAAAGAAGAAGAGCATGGTGAGTTTGAGGAACCCATGTCCAGGCAGAATTAACTAGGAGATGGCAGTATGGTTCTGCAGGGCTCAAACTGGATGAGAGACCGCAGGGGGCGGTTAAAGCAACAAGGGTGAAAAAGAGTCGAGGCAGGGGACAGAAATGAGAAGACCAAGAGCTCGAAAGGGATGCTGGAGGAAAAACTGGGAAAACTGTCATTCAGGGCTGACACATCAGAAGGTAGTTCCCAAATGGAGTGGGCAGCTGAGATGCTCTGCAAAATAGGTTGCTGGAGCTGAGGAAGGCAAGTCGTGTGAAGTCTGAACATCAGGTTGCCCATCCCTGTGGATGAATTAGAGGTAGAGGAAGTGAGGTCCTATAGTGGTCCAAAAGTTGGATAGGAAAGGTATTAATATCCCCACTTTATAGAAGGGGAGAGCCCATCCCATGAAGGGTCACATAGCAGATCCCTTCCTCCTTTTCACTGAGTTGCTTAATAGTTGTAAGCCTTAGTTTTTCTTTCATAAAATGGAGCTAATACTAAAATAGCAAGTGTTTTGGGGAGGACTAGTTGAGATGATGTATTACATACAATGTTAACACTTAACATAGTGTCTGGCACATAGTAAGTACTCAAAAAGCAATAGTGTTATGACGATTGCCATTATTGTCATCCTGATTCCCATTGTCTTCCTTCAAGGACCAACCCCTCCCCCCAGATATGTGGAACTGTATGATCCATTATGGTAGCCACTTGCGACATGTGGCTGCTTAAATTTAAAGTTTAGTTAACTTGGGCTAAGGGTATAGCTCAGTAGACTGCTCCAACTAGAATGCATGAGCTAGGGGGCAGCACATACTTGTAATCTCAGAGAGTTGAGAGGCTGTGGCAGGAGGCCGGTCTCAGCAACTTAGTGAGATCTTTTCTCAATAAATAAAAGGGCTGGAGATGTAGCTCATTAGTAAAGTGCCCCTGGGTTCATTCATCAGTACCAATACCACAAAAAAAATTAATGAATTAAAATTTCATAGAAAAAAATATCTGCTTCTTTATCTGCACTAGCCCCATTCCAGTGCTCAGCTGACTAGGAGGTGTTCTATTAGTGCAGAAGAAGCACATGTCCATGACTCCAAAAATTCCATCAGAGCACTGACACAGAAGAAAGGGGAGGAGCAGGACACCCTCTGATGCCTCCCCTGTCTTGTACCTCAGAAACCAACCACAGGTCTGTTGGCCATCACCCTGGCCCTTCACCTCTGCGACTCAGTGCACATTGCAGGCTTTGGCTACCCAGATGCCTACAATAAGAAGCAGACCATTCACTACTATGAGCAGATCACACTCAAGTCCATGGCGGTAAGTGGCCCTGCTTGGGAGTTCCGTGGCTCAGATGGGTCTGGGGACCAGACTACAGAGAGACATTGGGTGAGAGAGAGGTGAAGGCACCCAGAGGTGCCTCACTATGAGGTCAGTCAGAGTCAGAGCTCTGAACCCCTGGCTGGGATCTTCTGTATTTGGCCATGTGTATCTGCCTTCCTTCCAAGAGCCAACACAGGGAAAGACCTCCCAAGAGGTGTGGGGCCATGGGGAAGGACAGGGAGGTCCCTGGGAGCCCCTCAATATACTTCCTTGGCTGTCTCCACAGGGGTCAGGCCACAACGTGTCCCAAGAGGCCCTGGCCATCAAGCGGATGCTGGAGATTGGAGCTGTGAAGAACCTCACGTACTTCTGACTTAGGCCAGAGCTGTAACCCTTGAGGGTTGCCTACTCCACTGCCTGAGGGACCCCTGTCCATGGTTGCAGGGATGCCTGGTGCCAGCACAACCCCCTTGAACTCACTCTCTCCTGTTTGGGGAGGGGGGTCTTGGAACTGGCCCAATCTGAGATGAGGCCATGCCCCTGGCTACCTGAGGGGTTCCAGATCCAGTCATGGTATAGGCACTGGGACCACAGGGACCCGGCCAAGCCAGGGTACTTGTTGCTGAGTACCCCCTCTGCTAGCACCAAGAGATTATTTAATGGGCTATTTAATTAAGGGGTAGGAAAGTGCTGTGGGCTGGTCCCATGGCATCCAGAAAAGGGGCACAGTACAGTGTTCTGCCCACTTTTTATAAAAACTTACTTGTGATGGGCCCACCAAAGCCTAGACCCAGAGCTGGCCTCCCAGGAGGGCGAGTCACCAGGAGTGGTTGGGTGTCCTCCAGAGAGGAGCTGTTACTTCCCAGCTGGACTGGGAAAAGCATGGGTGAAGGGGTTCTACCAAGAAGGGGACCTCAGAAAAAGAGGTTTCAAATCTACCATTAAAATATTTTTCCTAAAACGGAAGCAGGTGTGAGACCCTGTGTCCTTTCAGATTGGGGAGGACACAGATGGGGGTGTGACAGTGCACCCAGAGCAGGACATTGCCATTTGAGGAATAATTATTACTGAGACTATACCCTGTGCCCAGTTGCACAGTATCACCAGGCACAGCAGGACAGCAAGTGGTACCTGGAGTGGCCTTGCTGTGGACACCCAGCCTGCATTCAGCATCCTGGTTTACTTCCCAGGAAGAGGGAAGGAGGGGGAAAGAGGATGTCTGATGGAGGGGTAGAATCCTTTCCTGTCTCCTCTCTCCCTCACCATTCTTCAATTACCAAAAGCTCATGCTGGGAAGTGCATGTTTTAAGGACAGGGGTGGGGTCAGACAAAGCAAGCCAATTTTCCCTTCTCAGATTAAGTGGGAATCATAAAACAGAGTTTATGGAAGGCCCTGCCAGTGGCACAGGCTGCCAGAATTGGAGGGCAGCACCAGAGGAATCTGGCAAGGCCTGGCAGCCAGTCTCCTGGCCAGGGGATGAGACAGTTTCTTTCCCAAGTCCCTAGAATTCTAACAGCCCTGCCGTTTGCCTGTATCTCTGGCTTTTGTTCTCCATCTTCCCAGTCCCTACTCCACTGCCAACTGGGCCTCCTGCCACCTCCACAGCTGTTCCTTTACATCTGGAGCCAGGAGGGAGCGTTGGAACTCCCCGGGGAGATTGGAACTCAGCTGTGTTCCTGGCTTTCTCGGAAAGCCTTGAGGTTTTGAGATGAGCCAGACTGGGACGGGAAAGATAATGAGGGACAGGGGTTTGAGAGGGACAGAAGATGACACAGTTCTGGACAGAGTGTTGGAGTGGCTTAGAGAGCAACCAACTTCATTCTTCAGAACACTTCTGAGGACTATTGCAGAGAGTGGAATTGTCCGCATTCTCAGAAGAATTGTTAGCTGCTCTCCCTCTAAAAGGATGGGGGATTCTGAAAACAAATAGGGCCCTACAACCCCAACCCCCTCCTCTCTACCCCCACAGGCAAGCATTGTCTTCCAGGTTTTGTCCTGGGGAGGAAACTTGCTGACTCCAACAGGGTTGTGAATGTGTGTGGGGGGATCTCAGTTCTGTTTATTCCCAGATGCTTCTCATGAGGATATGCAAGGGAGTGTCTTGTTTCCTTGTCCAAGGCCATTGAAAGTGGCTGTCTGTGCACAAGATCCAGCCATCTTGGACTGAGGCCACTGTCTGATACTGAACGTGCCTAAACTTGAGCCAGAATCCAACACACAGGGACTGGGCAGACCCTTCCAAACTCCACACACTCAGACATGGGAGTATTTAACATTCTTGTCAGATTGTGTGGGACAGTCCTTCATGACTGCACACAGAGAAGAGTGTATGGGTGTGTGTTTGTACACCCACACAGGCCATTGTTTGCTGGGGGTAAGCATAACTTTCTTCAGGGTACCCCAAACCCTGTGCAGCTCGAAGCAGTGCTGAGTGAGGATTAGTGCTAGGAGAGGAGTTTGTTGGAGTTGTCTGGTGTTCTGGGAAAGAGATTTCCAGTCTTTAGTTAGCCCAACCAATGTGAATGGACTGCCTGCCAGCCTGCCTGGTGCTGATTAAACTAGACACTGAAAATGCAGCAAGAGGGAAAGAGGAAGGAGTTGGAAGTACGAGAATGCGTCAAGAAAACTGGGTTCCGCATCAAGCTATGCCACGACACATAATTGCCTCTGTTCAATCTTGAGTCCATCGGTTCTTGACTTCTGTCCCAATCACTGCATTTCTTGAAATAGAAGGGTAAGTCCAGCCAATGAGAACTACTTATCTCAGAATTACCTGTGGTGATTGAAGAATGGAAATTCCTGGGTCCTAGACTCCTGGGGGTGGGGGGGCAGAAATCTGGGTTTCTAACAAGCCTCAGAACCCCTGCTCCAGCAGTGTAGATGATCTCCAGGGATGGCTTCACTCTCGGGTCTGGTCTGCGTGTAAAGCCCATCCTAATCTCCAGTGCCTTAATCTCCAGTGCCCTTGAACTGTGTTAATGAGGCGCACGCACAGGTTTTGCAGCCAGCGGGAGGGGTGGTGTGTGTGTTTGTATGTGTCAGCGGGGCGGGGCCGCGCATGCGTCATCGGTGCCTCTAAGTGGTGGACAGACGCGAACTCTCGCACGGTTGGTAAACTCCCTCAGGCCCCTAGGGGCGCGGGCCCTGGCTCCCCGCCTCATGAGAGGCCGGCGCCTCCCTGGCAACCGGCTCAGGGCCCGCGCCGCTCCGCACGGGTTTTGCACGAGGTGCCGGCATTTGCGAGAGCTGCTGGGCTCCCGCCTGGGCTTTGTCACGTGACCCACTGACTTCAGCGAGACCCGGCTGAAACTTGGCGAGGGAGCGGGAGAGACCCGCACCATCCAATTTAGACTATAAATGCAGCCCTTCACAGAGAGAGAAACAGGCCCAGCGAAGCGATACCACTCCAGGCGCAGGACCTCCTTCCTGGGTGAGGCAAGAGTTAGGTCTTTTATCTAGCCCAGGAACGCATGTAAATGATTTTTATATTCACATCACATGGCGTTGTGCCTTAACTTTGGACACTTAGGGGTTTTATTTGCACATCCCAAGGACATTAATACATTCAAATGCTTTCCTCCAGAGACTGTCTAGCTTACAAAAAGTTTGAGCTCAGAAACAATACTGTCTGGGAGGCAATGAAACATAGCGCGCGCAAAATATGGTTGGCTTCCCTCCCTCTTCTATCATTTAATTAGTCAGGTAGACCTCTGCTTTTCCATCTGGAAAATACAGATTATGCATGCCTGTCTCACAATGAAATTTTAAGGATCTAATGGGAACAAGTAAAGATATTTTGTAGACTGGAAAATAATATAAACATGGGATTGGAAAGCTGCCTGGGTAATGGAAAACACTTGGGGAGCATTTGAAACAGGTGAGGTACCGAATACTTGCCCAGGTGCGGAATAACATGGCTGGATACAGAACTCTTTAAATCATTCACAAGCTAGGTAGAGGAGGGTGGAATGACTGGAACACAGGTTTTGCATAACCAACGAGCTGTGAGTTCAAGCTGCTCTCTAGCAGTAGTTTTCAAGTTAACGTCAGAGACCTTAAGGAGTACAATAGTCTTTCTTGATGCTGGGCAGTGGCAGTGAACTGAAGCTCCAAGTAAACCGCACCGGCAGGAAGGGCAACCACACAGACTCTACAGCTACTGTGTTGTAATCAGATGTAATAAATAACCTTTCAGTGTAAGATATTTTCAATTTACAAGGTGTGTGCAAGTATATAACCCCATCAGAGGTCAAGGGCCATATGAGCGTGTGTTTATGTTTAAGTCAGCTTTCCTGTCCAGTTCTTTCTCAACAAAAGAACTTCACTTGTTAGAGACCTTCGGGATTCTGCACCCAAGAAATAAAATGGGGAGATGAACCTTGAGTCTCATAAGATGACAGATTTGGAAGAAGTCCAGATGACTTAGAAGGCTCTGCTCCTTCATTTAAAGGGACAGCAGACTTTGAGAGGCAGCTAGGAGACCCTACAGGGCTGAGATGATTAGTTGGCTGCTGTTTCTTGCCCTGTATGAGGTTCCTAGGGAAGACTAACAATTTCAAGTATAGTCTCCCCGTCAACAGAGCCTTATCTTCTTATCTAGAGCTTTGCTGGACTGGGAGGGTGGAGTTGGGTGGAGAGAATGAGAGAAGGTCCAGACGTTGAAACAACCCTAGGGGATCAAAGTTGGAATTACTGAACTAAGCTATTCCAGAACCATCTATTATCCTGAGGCTTTCTAAAACACTATTTACATACATCACCACTTTAACACTTATAGGGTGTCTTCACTTGCTTAAAAATGGGTTTTTATCCTTACTAAGTATAGAGCTACTCTGCTGGAGAAAACAAAATCCTCAAAAGTCCAAGTTAGAGACTGGTAGAGAGACTGCAGTTCTGTGCTCACTTTTTCTTTATGGGTTTATGTTGTACTTATGTAGCTCTTGCATGGCAAGAAAGCTAAGGAAACTTTTAAACAAGGTTATCTCAAATTCTGCTGTAAAAGTCTCTCTTCCTTATCTGTATCACTTTATCTTTTCTTGTCTTCTTTTAATATTTCTTGACAGTACAATGCCTATTAGTATCAGAAATATAATTTCTAAGCTAGGAAGTGGTAGCACATACCTGTAATCCCAGCAACTCAGGAGGCTGAGGCAGGAGGATTAAAAGTTTGAGGCCAGTTTTAGCAATTTAGTGAGACCTTGTCTCAAGAAATAACATGAGGGGCCAGGTGTGGTAGCACATGCCCGTAATCCCAGTAGCTTGGGAGGCTGAGATTGGGAGGATTGTGAGTTCAAAGCCAGCCTCAGCAAAGTGAGGCGCTAAGACCCTGTCTCTAATACAAAATAGGCCTGGGGATGTGGCTTAGTGATTGAGTGTCCCTGAGTTCAATCCCCAGAACCAAAAAATAAAAAATGAACAAAAAGGAGGCTCAGTGGTAGAGCACTAGCACATGTGAGGCACTGAATTCAATCCTCAGCACCACATAAAAATATATAAATAAAATGAAGGTATTGGGTCTATCTACAGCTATAAATATTTTTTGAAAAAAAGAAAAAGGATTTAGGGGATGTAGTTCAGTGATAGAGAGCTTGCCTAGTATGCACAAGATCCTGGGTTCAGTCCCCGAGTTCTGTAAAAAGAAAGAAAAAGAAAAGCAATGTCTAGTCCTCAGCCAGCAAAGCCCTGGCTCTTAAATTTCCATGCAAAAGTGGTAAAGATGGTATCTTTAACTTAGTCCACCTGATCTTGACTTTGCCTAAGTGGAGGTGACCTTTAGTGGGACAAATATCCTCCTATATACAGTTCCTATCCTGAGTACAATGTTTCCTCTTGCATAATTAGGAATAGACCCCAATTCTCCCAATGAAGATCTGGTTTCCCAATACTTCACTTACCTTCTTTTTGAATGTTAATACTTTAGAATTGCCACAAAGAACACAATTATAAAAGAACATTCTTTGCATGTTCTCCTTGCATTCTGAGATGTTGTCAAGGGCCATGACTTTCAGGAGCAGCCGAAGGAGATGCTTGTGCTTGTCTGGTGTTTCCTAGCCAGGGAGCTCAACGGACACTCATGACCCAAGAGTTGAGGATGTCCTAGTCCTGGGGCTGAATGGACTGTCTGAGAAGAGCACTGGCAACATGGAGTGGCAGGCGGATAGTGGCAGAAGCATAAATATAAACAGGAATGGCTGAGGTTGTAATTCAGTGGTAGAGCAAGTCCTGGTTTCAGTCCCCAGCTGTGGGGGAAGCGTATGTGACTATAAAATCAGGGATGAAGCTGGGCATGGTGGTGCACACTTGTGATCCCAGTGACTCCAGAGTCTGAGGCAGAAGGATCACAAGTGCAGGGCCCTAAGTAACTTAGCGAGACTCTGTCTTAAAAAGGGCTGGAGATATAGCTCAGTGGTTAAATGCTGCTGGTTTAATCCTCAGTATAATAAAATAAAATAAACTCAGGGATTCAGACCACAATTCAATGGCATATCTTGTGAATGATGTATGTTCACAAAACATCTTTTATTTATTTTGTGGTAGTGGCCTTGCCCATCCTAAACAGGTGTTTTGCTACTAAACTATACCTTAATCCTTTATAAAAAGCCTTTTAAAGAAGAGCATTGTAGTGTAATAAAACTACAGGACTTAACAGTAATGAAAGCTTTCCGAGTAAGTCAAAGACCTAGCATTAGAGATGAGAGGAGGTAGCTCAAGAAAGAACAGCAATTATTAAGGGAAAGAACTGATGGTCTTATGACAAACTTGTCTTCATTCAAGAAAACAATTTGTGTTTGTAGAAAGAAGAGTAGCTTGAAATTTCCCCATTTTATGACCTGGTTAGGAAGACTGAAACACAGGGGGCTGGGGAAAGGATGGCTGGAGCCCTAGTGGAAATGATAAGCAATTATAAGCAGAAAACTCTTTACCAGTTACTACCAGAGATTGCTGCCAGTTTTGATGGTAGAGCTGCAAATGTCTAGTATGCAGTTACAGCTTCTAAAACTAATTTAGATATGGGGCTTTCAAAAGACTTTTTTAAAGGGAAAGGAAAATTCATGTTTTAGTTGTGATATCATTGGTCTATTTTTTTTTTCTTATCTGTACTAAGAATTGAATAATAAGGTTATTAACTGTAACTCTTTAACTCTGTGACCTTGGGCAACTCTTTTGGCTTCTCTAAGCCTCATTTCCACATCTGTAAAAAATGGTGATACTTTGTAGAATTGTAAAGATTAAATAAGATTACAGATATTGAACCCTCTTTTTATTAAATGTGCAATCACCTACTAGGGAATTCAGGGTTTCCTATTACCTTTTTTTTTTTTTTTTAATAATTCCCTTTATTGGCTTTTCTGTACCCTCACACATTGTGAGAAGTCAGTAGAGCTGGACGCAGTGAAGGATGCACATAGCTCAGTTTGGGGTCCTTCTTAATGCTCCCAGGGGCACTCTATCACTGAGTTATATCCCCAGACCTTTTAATTTTATTTTGAGTCTGGGTTTCACTAAGTTGCCCAAACTGGCTTCAGACTTGCCATCCTCCTGCCTCAGTCTCCCAAGTCATTGTGAATTATAGGCATGCGCCACTGTGCCTGACTATACTTTTATTTTAATAAAGAATTTGGGGCCTGGAGATGTGGTTCAGTGGTAGTGTACTTGCCTAGCATGCATGAGGTCCTGGGTTTGATCCAAGCACCATGCAGGGGGAGGGGGGGAGAGAAGACACTAATAACAGGACTCTCTTTTGTCTTTTTTTTTTTTTTTTTTGTACCACCACGAACTCTACACATGATGTCTGGGAAGAATTAATCAAACTTGTGGCTACGTATCTTGCAGTTTAATTCCAACTCCATAAGCAAATACCATAAATAGCATATATCCTTCCCCAACCAGGAAGTGAGAAGTGGAATTCCTGTTGACTCCTTTCTTGCTTTTCTAAGAAATCTCTCAAGGACTGCATCGTGTTTGCTTTCATTTCCCGGGATCCTTTCCATTCTGGAAACTCAAAAGTGCTTTCGGGACTTTTGCTTTATAGGATTTGTTTAAATAGGCTTCATCAGAAATGAACTTGATGTGGCATTTTAGCTCTTCATGTGAGAGCACTTCCTACTCCATGAAAGTTAAAGTGGTGGAAATAACCCTGGCCTTTGCAGACTGATAGTGAGCCTGAGAATTAGAAACTGGGCTCCCGTCCAGTGACTCAGGGCCAATAATGGAAGTTAAAGCTATCAGAAAACTGGATCCTGGCCTTAGTAGGGGTGGCAGTGAATTGATACACGGAATAGCTTTGTTTCCCAGGGAGTTGTGGTCTTTCTAGGTCATTTGGGGACTTTAGGTGGAGGATGCCAGTGCCGCTTCCTAATGGAGCTGTGGCTTGTCCTCGCCTAGCCTGCCCCAGAGCGCCGGCTAGCAGATGACTTAACTGTCAGTCACTTCCATTCATATTCTAGGATGAGAGAGGCTTTGAGTTTGCACTGCAGGATAGAAACATCTTGTTGTGGAAATCCTGTGTGTTTAAATCTCAGATTTGCCACTCTTTAACTCTGTGACCTTGGGCAAGTCTTTGGCTTCTCTAAGCTTCATTTTCACCTCTGTAAAAAAAAAAGGTGATACTTTGTAGAATTGTAAGGATTAAATAAGATTACAGGTATTGAGCCCTCTTTGTATTAAATGTACAATCACCTACTAGGGAATTCAGGACTTCCTACTACCTTTTTTTAAAAAAAAATAATCGCCTTTATTGGCTTTTCTGTACCCTCACACATTGTGAGAAGTCAGTAGAGCTGGACACAAGTGAGGGATGCACATAGCTCAATCTGGGGTCCTTCTTAATGCTCCAGAGCACCCCACTCCCATTCACCCTAATTTTCTCCCTGCATTGCTGTTCCCCCTCATAAAGACCATTCTCAGAATCTACTGTCTCTTCGCCATTCTTGTTGTGTTTGTGCACTGAAGAGAGCTCAAAGGATTGACATTCTATAGCCTCATCCTTGATTGTGGCCCAGTGGTGCTCTCTGTTCATCTTTTAGAACAGTTCATCTTCTTGCCATGGGATTGCCCATGGCATAGGAGGGAGACGGGCTCATTCCATTCACAGAACAGGTATCTTCTCTGTTCTGGTTATTTTGTCATATCCCTGGGTTGTAGAAAGAATGGGCACTTTCACCCTACAAGTTGTGTGTGTGTTGGGGGGGGTGGGGGGCTATGGGGCAATGGAAGTTCTGGTGAGGATTAAGTTGTAGATTCTCCACCTGTCTCCAAGGTGAGGAGAAATGAATGAACAAATTCTCTTAAGTCATCTTGTCCTTATTCTATCACATCAAGTCATTTTGCATGATTTGGATCCTTGTTCCCTGCTGGCAAAAGCAAAACATATATAAGAGGGAAAGCATGCTGAGATTAACCTAGAGAGGGTAGAGGTCAACAATCCTAACACCTTCACCAGACCAGAGTGGCACCCGGAGCAGGATGTGGGACTGGGATGTATACTTCCATTTTTGATCAGTTTCTATTCCCTTAGGGTTGAGAGATGCAAAGGAAGATATCCAGGGAACTGGGGGATTTTAAAGCACTAGGAGTATGATTGAAGCAGAAAATTCCCCTGAGTGGGAGAACTGTGAGGGCTAAGCATAGAATCTGCAGATTGGGGCCATCCCAGGAATCAGTGAATGGAAGAAAGCACAGACTATGGTGGTGGCTTCTATGCTGGATAACGGCTGTGAGGGAAGGTTGGAGAAATAGGCTATAAAGCCAATAAGGAACCTACAACCTTGGGGTGCAATTTGTGTTCTTCAAAGTTCCATTTAAATCACAACCTTTGTGTTAGCACTCTAACCAGCCACTGTTTATCCATCCCACCTCCATGACATCACCCAGCTTCCCATCCAAGCAAAACCATTCTTAGAACATTGTTTGAGTCCCATATCTGAGTATTAGGGTGTTGATGGTCTAACTTCTTTTAAGAGGGCTCCTTCCCTGAACTTGAATGGAGGGAGATTGCCCTGCCAAAAAATATCAAGGGAAAAGACTAAAATGATCTGACAAATGTCCAGTATGACCTTGTTGCCTCAGTTGTATTAGAAAAGAGTTGGGGTTGGTGAGGCCCATCCACCAGGACAGTATGCCTATAGGTTCTGTTACCACCACAACCAGACCCATCAATTGCCTTCCTAGTCTGAGAAAATTGAATCAAAGAAGGGTAAAGAAACTAGGGTTCCCAAAGCATATTCTGAGCCCTTGGGATCTTTCTGTAACTCTGCAGGAAAAAAAAAAAAGAACAGAATGGATTTGCTAGGGTAATGGCCCTAACATTTATTTTCAGATGGTGAATGGGGGGAGAGGAGAGGCGCAGATGAACTTTCCCTCTTGCCCATGGAGTCTTACTGGAGACAGGATCTTTGTTCCTGGTGTTCATCAGCAGAGAAGGAGAGTCTCATCCTCTTCGGGACCTGATCTCCAGCCCCCTCAAACCAACACCACCCAGGAAACACTCTCCATTGACTGTTCAAAGAACCCTGACCAGACCAACTCTCACTCCTTATATTAATTCTGATTGTGCTGTGGGGAGGTGGGGAGTACATAAAGCAGGGGGCAGGGGAGGCTCTGAATCCCGCAGTCTGGAGAGGGGTACGGTATTCCCCAGGCTTCACAGTCTTCCCCCCCAACAGGACACCAGGCTCTGATTGGGCCAGTCCCACCTCCGAGTTCAGAGGCATCAAGTCCAAGGACAGAGTTGCAAGAGTATGGACACAAAACACCAAACAAATTGGAGCCAGGTTCCCAGGTGGTGTGCTCTTTTGGCCAGGGCCATTTCTGGCTTCTCAAGTCTCTGAGGCGTGGGCTGGGAGCAGTGCGGGTTGCTGCGGTCTCTGGAGCAGCTTGGTGCCGAGAAGAACTCCCCTTTTCTCCCCAGGGCTGTATAGGAGCACAGGCACAGGGAGGGCTTATGGGCAGCAAGGGGGAAATCCCAGGGGACACCAGAGAGTGGACGGCAGTTTCATGAAAGCAAATTTATAGCTGCCACTAGTGCCTGTGGGAGGAGGTGGTAGAGGGGCCTCCAGGAAAGGGCTGGGGACAAAGGTGTCTAGCACCAAGCACATCAGCTGCATCCTCCATCCATTTCCCCACCTGCTGCCTCTGGCAGGCTGCTGCTGGGGACCCAGATTTGTGCTTGATCAGAGTTTCACAGGAAGGTGTTGGCAGAGGTGCTCAAAGGTCATCCTGGAGGTGTCCAGTTCCGGGGTCCTCTGCAAAGTAGCCCTAGTCCCTGGAGAACCAGAACATGCCCTGCCCTCTTCCCTGGCCTGTCCCCGCCCACGGTGTGTGATCCTCAGACGTGAGTCTGCATCCGCCGCTGCAGGGGTCGACTGGGGTCGGAGTTCTGGGAAGAGGACTGGGAGTGGTGGGAAGAGGAGGCGGAGGCCTTGCTGGCCTTGTCAAACTGCACGTAGCCGTCCTGCTTGCCGCTGCTGCTGACGCTGCTGTCACACTGTGTGTCCAGGAAGGAACTGCTATCGCTGAGGGAGCCCCTCTGGAACTCCCGCTCACAAAGCTCGATGGAGGAGCTGCCCATTCCCAGCACGAACCTCTGCCCGTAGTCGTAGAGGCGGCTCTGGCCGCTCAGGGTGCTGTAGATGTTGGTGAAGGACATGCCCGTGGGCACACGCTGCTTGCCTGCGGGGCGCAGGTCCGGCTGGCAGCTGGACAGGGAGATGGTCGGGGTCGAGTGGTGCTCTTTGAAGGTGTTGACACTGTAGTAGCCATTAGTGGGGTCCTGAGTGGGTGAGAGTGAGAGGCGCATCGTTGGGGAAGCCTTTGCTGGACACGGTGGGGGGATCTAAAACCAGCCAGCCCTACCTTGCCCAGGGAGGGGTGAGGAGGAGGAAGAAAGCCACTGGGGAGGCCTGGAGGCAGGCAGAAGGACACCCAACCGGAGACCCAGGAAGGCAGTGAAGCTGGATGCCAGGAGAGGGCTGGCAGGTTCTTGAAGGGAAAGAGCTGAGGACCCCAGAACTGGACACCTCCTGAGTGGCCTCTGATTACCTCTGCCACCACCTTCCAGGGTTTATGTTAGGGCACTGCAAGATTATTTTATTTTCTTTTTATTTATTTATTTATTTTTTTTCTGTTTCAAGAAAACTTGAAAATGAGACTTTAATTGTTGTTTGTGTTTGTCCAGAACAGGGATAACGGATTTTAAAATCTAATTGTGAGGAGCAGGGGGAGAGGTGAATTCGAGGAGTCTTAACTCTCAGTCTCTTCCACGTTGGGGTGGAGAGAGCGGGTGCCTTCAGCAGGGAGTCCCCAGTTTAGGGATTGGCTACAGACCTGTCCCCAGGCTGGCTTCTGGCCCTTCCCTTCTCCTGGCTGTCATTCTTTGTAGGGACTGGGGCTGGGGCCATCAAAGCTGAAGAACAGATTCCATGGCTGCCTCTTAGAACCTGTGGTCATTCTCACCTTCAGGTTCTGAAACTCCTTTTCCTCTTCTTTGAGGACTTCCAGCTGCTTCAGTACCGAGTCTTGTTGGAATTCACCCCGTTCCATCTATAATCCAAGAAATGACATCTCAGTGCATAGGAGGTGGGCTCAACTCCACCTCCTCCAAGGAAAAGATGGGGAAATGAACTCAAAAGATTATCACATATGCTTCACCTCCTCTATGCCCCTCCCTGCGTGGACCACAGAAGGCAGGTGAAGGATTGGGGATGAGATCCTATGCCTCATTCCTACTCCTGGAATCCTCTTCCTTGAGGCAGAGAGGCAGGAAGGGTAGGGGAGGTGAAGCAGGGGGCAGGACCCTAAGTGTCGCTGTCTGCAGCTGGGCTAGGTCATCATCTCCTTCAGGGATTGTCCTTGGCTGATTCAATTTAATTCATTGAGCAATTTATTAGCCAGACACTGTGCTAAGGTCCAGGGATACACTGATGAAGACACGTTAATATATGGCCCTGCTCATCAGGGTGTTGGATCTGGAAATACATAATTACAGAACATCAAATACAGGGCATAGTTCCCTCTCTTTAGGGCAATTCGTCAACCAGTGCTAGGGCTGAATGAAGGCCTTAAGAAGGAACCACAGAGAATCATTACATGTGAGGTGTTGGCAACGTTGGTGTTATGGTTTTGATTTCAAGTGTCCCCCAAAGGCCACATGTTGAAGGCTGGTCCTCAGCCTGTGTTGCTGTTGGGAGGTGGTGGAACTTTAGGAGGTGAAACCTAGTGGGAAGAAGTAAGGCCACTGGGGGCATGCGCTTGAAGGGAGGTCAGGATCTTGGGCCCTCCTCTCTTCTTTTTTCCTTCCTTCCTTCCCTAGTTTTGGGGATTGAACCCATGGCCTCATGTATGCCAACCAAATACTGTATCAATGAGCGACATCTCCAGCCCTATTTTTCTTTGCGCTCTCTCTCTCTCTCTCTCTCTCTCTCTCTTAAATTTTAAGACAGGGTCTTTCTTTCTTTTAAAAATATTTTTTAGATGTTAATGAACCTGTATTTTATTCATTTACTTTTATGTGGTGCTGGGAATGGAACCCAGTGCCTTACATATGTTAGCCAAGCACTCTACCACTGAGCGGCAACGCCAGCCCAAGACAGGGTCTTTCTACCTTGTCCAGCTGTCCTCGAACTTGCTATGATACTGCCTCAGCTTCCCAAGTAGCTGGGATTATAGGCATGTTCCACTGCACCTGGCCTCTCTCTTCATTCTGTTTCTGGTTGTCATGAGGTGAGCTGCTTTCCTATGCCATGTGTATCTGCCATGATATTCTTCTGCCTCACCACAAGTCCAAAGGCAACAGGTCCAAGCAACCATGGAGTAATACCTCTGAAACTGGAACTGTGGCCTAAAATAAACCTTTCCTCTCTTTAAAGTCAATTTTCTCAGGTATTTTGTCATAGCAATAGAAAGCTGGCTACATCTGTTATTCATAGCAGTGATTTAGATGCACTGGAAAGTTGTCTTCCTTAACAGATATCAAACCACTTAAGATGGAGGACCACTTCTTGCTCTGTTCGGGTTCCATCCACATCTGGTCCAATTTCTTGCATATTGTGGTCATTGACCAGAAGACTTTTGGAATGGAATATATTAATTCTTGGATTCACCACCGCATAGCACAGTGCCAGATAAACGGTAGGGCTGTTCCAAATATCATGATTTATGTTGAATGACTGAATGAAGCAGCTTAGATCTCAATCACTGAGAATAGTCATTAGACATATGAAAAACAGAGCATACTTGCACACAGTGGGTGTTTGCAGTAATCTGAATAACCACAGTGATGCCTCACTTGTGACACAACTGATACCTCCCAAGTATCGCTTCTGCTAAGTCCATGGTCTAGGCCAGGTTCCCACATGGTCTCTCAGCAGGAAGTTCCTTCTCTCTTGCAGGAACTTCCTCCTCTCCTTCTGAAATCCACAGAACCAGCCAATGTGCTTCCATCTTGTTACTGCCTCACTATTACTACTACTACTTTTTACCCTCCATTTTGCAATAAATGCTCCAGCTCTATCTGGATTAGAGTTGTTTCCCACAGCACTCAACTTCTAAACCTACCTCCCCTGGATGATGGGGCTGTTTCCAAGGTCAAGAGGTGAAAGGAAGGAAGAATGAGATTTCCCCCAGGGCAATCTAGCGGCAGAGCCTCAGCAAGTCCCTTCTGCCAAACACCCCCTTGGTGTTACTGAGATACTGAGCAACCCCTACTGTTTTCTGAGGATGTGGAATTGTCTGAGACAGAATGTTCCAATGGAGGGAATTCAATGGCCCATTCAGGAAGGATAGATCCATGAAGCTTAACTACAGAGACATTGGTTCCTACTCAAGTCTAGGCTGTGGTTTCCTTTCCTTGTAAATTAAACACTCTGTTAAGTGAGGTGCTAAGTTAGCCCCTGGGGGGAATAGACAAGTGTAGACTCAGAACATAACCTTTGTCCTTGAGGAGTTCAGGGATAATTGGTGGTGGGGTAAGGTGTAATTAGAACAATGCACTATGGAAGAGACACGCACAGAGTGTTTGGGAAGAGTAGAGGGTGTGTAGCTCACCGTCAGTGGGGCAGGGGGCCAGCAAACACAGAATATCATGGAGTTGATGACATTTGAGCTGATTCTTGTAAGAGAATGTAAAATTCAAAGAAAAAAAAAAAAGTCAACAGGATTGTGCATAGGCCTTCCAGGTATAAAAGACTCCAAGACCAGGAATCACAAGCTCTTTGGTGTGTCTGGAAAGCCAGATGTGGTTGGCCAGGAGATGGAGCTAGAAAGATTGGCAGCTGCCTTGCAGGAAGGGTCTGATGACATGCTGGGCAGCTGGACTTTATCCAGTAGACATGGAGCCAATGAGGGATTGAAGTAAGATAATCAGGAGATCAGATTTGCATTCTGGAAGAACCCTTTGATAGGGCTCTGGAGGATAGGTTGAGAAAAGTGGCAAATGCTAAAATCAATTAGGAGGCTTCTGCAGGGGAGTGAGGATGAGGCCTGAGATAAGGAAGTGACAGCTCAGGAGAGGCGGGACACACGTTTGAGACCATTTTTTGAGGTGGAATTGACAGTCCCTAAAAATCAATTGGATAGAGAAAGAGTAGCAGAGGGAAAAGTCGGTTCAATTCAATAAACATTTGTGAGCCCCTGCCAGGGATGAACAAGATAGTAGTTGCTCACCATCTAGTGGGTGATTTTAGAGCAACACAAGTAACTAACATTTACTGAGCATTCACTGTAAGCTGTCTGTATCCCCAGGTTCTGCACTGTGGATTCTACAAACTGAGGATCAAAAACACTTGGGAAGAAAGTTCTGTGTACAGACTGTTTTGTTGTCTTTATTCCCTAAACAACACTATGTAACAACTATTTGCATAGTATTTACATTGTATTGTATTAGGTATTTAACTCATATGGGAGGAGGCTGGTCCCGCCTGTAATCCCAGCAATTTGGGAGGCAAGAGGATGGAAAGTTCAAGTCAAGCCTCAGAAACTTAGTAAGACACTTAGTAACTTAGAAGTGTACCATTGGGGGTGTGCCTTAGTAAGACTATTTTTTTTTAATTGAAAAAAAAATGCTGGCAACAGAGCTCAGTAGTAGAGTGCCTCTGGGTTCAATCCCCACTATTGCAAAACAAACAAACATATAAATGGATAAATGAAAATAAAGTATATGGGAGGATTGGGCACATTATATGCAAACACTACACAATTTTATGTAAGAGACTTGAGCATCTTAAGATTTTGGTATCATTAGGGGGTCCTGGAACCAATCCCCATAGATACCAAGGAACAACTGTACTGATTCATGGGCTCTGAGCTCTTCAGGGCCTCACCATGGCCCTGTATCTTATGCCCATTTCATAGATGAGGACACTGAAGCTCTTTACCCCTTGCTCTGCTGTTGCTACTCCAGCACATTCCTACCATGACAATATGCACCTCAAGTTTCTAGCATAGTTGTTATAGTTTGGATCTGGAATCCTTCTTCCCGAATGGGCCTTTGAGTTCCCTCCGATTGAAATATTCTCTCTGTCTCAGACAATTCTATACCCTCAGCAAAGAGTGGGGTTCACTGGGTATCTTGGTAAGAGTAGCGGGGTATTTAGCAGAAGGGTCTTGCTGAGGGCCCTGTGGCTAGCTTCCCCTTGGGGAGACCTTCATCCCCTCATGCCTTTCATCTCCTGACCTAGGTAACAACCCTCATTACTATGAGGTTCGTGTATCGAAGGCTTGCTCCTCAGTGCAACAATGTTCAGAGGTGGGGTTTTGGGTTCTAACCTCAACAGTGGATTAATCCAATGACAGATTCAGAATTTGATGGCATTACTGGGAGGTGGTAGAAACTGTAGAAGGTGGCACCTTGGAGGAAGTGTACCATTGGAGGTGTGCCTTTGAAGGGTCTATCTTACCCCTGACCACTTCCTTGCTCTCTCTCTGCTTCCTAGCTGCCCTGAAGTGAGCAGTTTTGCTCCAAATGCTGCTTTGCCATGTTCTTCTGCCATGATGCTCTGTCTCACCCCAGGCCCAGAAACATTGGAGCCATTAACCATGGACTGAAATAATGAGCCAAAATACATCTTTCCTCCTTCAAGTTGTTTTTCTCAGATATTTTGTCACAGTAATGAAAAGCTGACTAACACAGTTGTCTAGGCTTCTGCCTGGACAGTAAGGTGGATTCTGAGTCATGAAGAGGGATCAAGAAGAGGTACAGCAGGCTTTATATCACTGGAGAGGTTCTGAGTTTGCTTCTGGTGGGCAATCCAGTTCCCAAAGAGGAACCTATGCTTCTTACGGACAAGTTTTGGGGGAAGGAGAGAGGAGAGGAATGTACTGAGTATCTATTATATCTATGTGTGTGGAATTATATATAGCAACGTACTATGGCAATTTAAGCCTATGGACTCTCCCTGCTGAGTGGTCAGGCTCTCTGCGGGCAGGGACTGTACCTTAGATGTCTTCAAGTCTCCCAGGTCACCAGGCGCAGTACAACAGGCCCACAGATAAATGTTTGTTGGTTGAGACTGTGTGCCTGGTCTGTTGTAGAGCATCTCGACTGATGCTCTGCTTCTCAGAAGTGTCAAGGACATTGAGAAGCCTCCAGTCCCAGGACCTTCTGGGGACATGGTCACAGGGTATGGTGGGGAATGGGCAGCATTCTTACCATCAGCTGCTTGATGGTGGAGTGCTCTTCCGCCTCCCGACCGGAGGCAGGCTCCTTGTGGACAATCTCCACTCGGATATCGTTTTTGGCTGACACAACACCTTTCAGGTCTGGACATAAAATAGGAAAGTGTAGGCGACAAATTCAGTTCTCACCCTCAGGGATCAAGGCCCGAGATGTCATGCTCCCCCACAATTGCCTGATGCCACCCTTCACCCCACCACCCTGCAGGATTTACCCTCCCTTCAACCCCTGAACTCAGCAGCTTCACCAGCCCCCACCCCCCACCCCCTGCCCATAGAACATCTGTGTGGATATGCTGTGGACTATGTGGGCCTCTCGGAGAGGCCAGCCACACACGGGCCGCCTGGCTCCCTGATGCATGCACTTCAGGCATTTTCCCTTGGCTGGAGAGGTGGTCCTCATCCATCATCCACCTTACTGATCCTTACTTCCTTCTAGAAGCTTCTCTGACCCACTCTACCAGGCTCTGTTCTCTCCATTCATAGAACCATGACTTAGTGTCAGAATGGACCTTAAGATCTCATAGCCAACCCCTCACCCAGAACAGAAACAAACACACAGGGGTCCAGCTTTTCCTGTTGAAGCTTCCATGATGGAAACTTTACTCTTTCTACAAGAGGTAGCCTGTTTCTAGCTGGAGAGCTTTCTGAGAAAATTCTTGCTAAAATATATTCTTCTATAATTTCTATTGGAAGGCAGTAAAAGAGGTCCTGAGAGGGCATAATTGTGGGTAATCATAGGAACTAGGGCTGCTTAGCTAGACTGGAGAAAATGTAAGGGGAACCCTGGATTCCTTCCAACATGTAAGGGCTGAGTGGTGGAAGGAGCAGACTTATAATATTGGTGATTCACTTTGTGCTTTCTGCTCATCGAAGTTTAGAGCCAAGTAGGGTCATAAAACTTCAGTCATCCAACCCCTTAATATCACAAATGAGGAAACTGAGGCCTGGAATAGGTATGGTTTTCCCTGAACCACATGGAGGAAGAGGTGGAACTAGGGCCTGCACCTCTACTGCCTTCACTTCTGCCATTCTGTCTTCCCCTTGCACCTGTCTGTCAGTCACACAACTTCAGAGCTAAGCCCAGTGTGGAGATCTGGGTGCAGAGGATTCTTCAGAGCAATTCCTTGAATGTTTTTTTTCCCCCTGGGTAGGTGACTGGCTTTTCAGGTTAAACTTGCAGCCCTGGCAGAGCAAGCCACTTCTTCCCCCTGGATCTGTATACTCTCCGTGACGAGAGTGACATATTTGTCCAATCCAAATTGTTGGCTGCCTTCCTTGCTGGATGAAGGTCAGTCTAGTGCAGTTCAACCTCAGCTGCATGCCCACTGGGTGCAGACACCCCACAAGGCACTGCAAGTGAAATGACCACATCAGACCCATCCCTGCCCCAGGAGCTCACAGCACTGTTAGGGCCCCGGTTCATTGCACTCCTGCTTACTTGCTCTCCGGGGAAGTCTAAGCCTGGCCTTTTTCTCTGTCCCCCTCCCTGAGATCCCGGGTCTCCCTCCCGTACTTCTCTGGGAACGGGCACAGCAGAAGGCCACAATGGTTGCCATTAGGACGAGGAAGGCCACACCAGCTCCTACGGCCACCCCGATGATGACGGCCATCGGCACAGACTCTGTGGGAGAGAAGCAGGCACGGCTGATGAGGGACGGGGGGCAGGACACTGTCCCCCCAGGACCTCACCCAGTCCCCTTCCGTGCAGCCCCTGTCAAGCTGGGGCCAGACCACTGCCACATGGGCCCTTCTGGGTAATACCTTTGTGGGGCCTGGAAAGGCACAGGCAGAGTCCCCCCAGAGTCAGCTCTGGGTGGGACTGTGGAGATGGGGGTGGAGGACACAAAGTGGAGGGAGAGCGTGGAGGAACAGGAAGGAGGGACAAACGCTGGAGCAGACACAGAGAAGGGAGGGCGGGGGAGAGGAACACTGAAAATACAGGGTGAGGCTGGCTTGATTTATTGTTCTTTGGCATTAAACAAGGAATTTGTCATGTGGTGGCTGGTGAGTCAGAAGTCCTGGTTTTTCTTTGAAAAATGACTATGGTCACAGCCCTTGTTTGTTCAGTTTGTTCCTTCCTTCTCTTCCTTTCCCCAGGTACATGGAGGATACGTGCAGACACCCAGCTGTTAGTTTTGAGGTTGGAGGCAGCCTCCCCTCAGGGCCTGCGGGGCATCATGGGTTGGAGCCCCCAGGTGTCCATATCTCAGGAGCCAGGGGGACAGGATCAGAGTTCCCTACCCCACTTCTCTAAGGAGAAATGACCTTTTCCCTTGACCGGCCTGCTCCTCCAGCTCTCTCTGAGCACCTGGCACCTGTTGCAGTGTGAGAGCATTGGGAACCCCAGCTAGGCCAGCCCCCAGTCCCTGCCTGCAGTCTGTCCCCTGGCCCAGCTGTGGGGATGGGGGGGTGGTGAAGAGGGGTTGCACTACCAGAAGCCCTGGCCCTTCTATGACTGATATGTGGCCTGAACACACGGTTTGGAACCCCCAAATGACCATCAGGAATAGAACTCGAGAGTGTTGGGGCCGGTGACCTTGGGGCTCACTGAATCCAAGGTTTCCATTTGCAGACAGAGGTACTGAGCCCCCCAAAAAGTCAAGTGATGTGGTCAAAGACACACAGCTGCAGTAGAGCCAAGGTAAATCCAGGTCTCCTCCTATTGCCCCCATCCCATCCAGCTCGGTCCACTGTGTCACATGGCATCCTCCAAATCTTAACATGTACTGTCCAGCCCAGACTGCTGGCTGCTGGAGTCCTGGATCCATTAGTTCTTCCAAGCTAACTCTACTTCTCTTGTCTGCAAAAGGCGGGTAATAATAGTGCTGGCCTCAGAAGGTTATTGCGGGGCTGAGATGAAGGACTGTGTAGGAAGGCCTTGGAGCAGGGCCTGGCACCCAGCCCTAATGCCAGTGTTTGTTCCTGTTGTTGTTCAGGAAGGGGTGACTATAGCAGATCACAACCTTAAGGAGAAGCACGCTCCTCTGAAAGACTGAGCCTCATCGCCCCCCTCCCCACCTTCATCAGTGTGGATGGACTTTGTGACAGTGTGGTGTTTGCTCTGGACCGTGGTCCACCTACCATGGTGCTGGGGATGGACCCCAGGGCACACGCATGCTTGGTTAATACTCTACCGCCCTCATCCCTGGGTGTTTTCTTGATAGGATGAGATGAACAAATCCTCACACCTGGGTCCCTAAGGCACTGCTGGAAGGGTGTGGGAGGTGGTGGGGACACCAACCCGCAGGAGCTGGTGCCTCTTGGTTGGCAGCGTGTGATTAAGCTGGTCCATTCCTTTGCCACCCTGGACCTGCACACTAACCCATGTGTTATCTACCTATGGGTGGCCGAGACCACTGCAGAAGTGACAGAGGACGTGACCAGCAGGAAGTGGGGACAGCAAACACTCAGGTTGGAAAGGGAAGTATCTGGGTTGCTCTTAACAGTCAGGAACGAGGAAAGGGACATGACCTCAGGGAGTTTGCTTTGACAAACAAATGCTACTGTCTCTTGGTTTAATTCCATTAGGAAAGGAAAACTGCTTTGACAACTCATTGGTTCTCTGCTTTTGAAATTTATAAATTGGGGTTTGATTTGTTTGTCCTCTGATTCCTAGTAAACTTTCTTGGAAAAACTCAGGGCTTGTCTCAGCTGAACTCAGAGCCAGGTCATGACTTGTCCTCACATCCCCGGACTCGGAATCTCATCTGTAAATCCACAGAGCTGGGGCAGCAGTATCTAGGGTCCTTTCTGACTAGTGGCATTCTTGAATCCGTGTTTCCTGGAGTAGTTAGCAGCTGCTCCAGGGTGAGGGAGCTGCCATCTTGGTTGGAGAACTGTTTCCAAGCAGGTGGGCAAGGGTGGAGGAGGAGGGGGCCTGGGTGGGGGAGGGCTCTGGGTGGCATCCCTTCCTCTTCCTGGTGTTTCTTCCTTGCCTGGCCTCCGGAGGTCTGGCCTAGGCAGCCTGGGCAGGCAGGTCCTCTCTCTCCTCAAGGAGTTGGGAGGGGAAGCTGCCCTCCCTCAGCCTCGACTCCATCCAAGGAGGGAGACTGGGCATGAGGAGTCTCAGACACCATGGGAAGAAAGTGTCAGAAAACTCCAGATGAGTGCGAACAGACAGACATGGAATGGAGACAGGATGGAGCTACCAGAGGTGAGGGAGTCCAGATAGTAGAGCAGGGGCCAGCTCTGTGTGTGCTGCATGGGTTGGCTGTGAGCTGGCCGTGCCCTGGATTGTGCCCAGAGAGGAGAGGTATGTGGGCCCACCTGGAGGGGTAACATGGGCCAGGGGCCAGTATGGGCAGAAAACTGAGACAGAAGACCCCCTGAGTCCTTGGTGAGAACTTATTTCACCCTGTGGAGTCTGATTTACCCTGTCCTGGTTGTGTGTGTATGTATGTGTGTACACAAGTGTCTAGACAGAGCAACTAGGTCTAAGGAGTCTGATGACCACTCTGCTGCAGATGCAGGGGGTGTGGGGGCTGGGTGTGTGCATTGCCCAGCAGCCTCGGCCTGGTGGTGAGATGACACTTCACGGGGGAGGAGGAGGAATGCCAGCAAGCAGGGTTAAGCAAGCTGCAGCAGGGGTTGGGAGGCAGGCTTCCTGGGAGGCAATGGGGGAGAAGTCCGGGAAGCTTGGAAATACAGGGGGTCAGGGGCTGGGGCTTGTGAAGAGAAGGGAAGGAAGGAATGGAAGGGACAGGAGCGGAGCCAGTGTCCTGGGGAGGAAGGAGCCCTGGGGCCATGGCAGCAGACAGGAGACAGGTCTCTGGGGTCCCTAGACCCCAGTTGGCTGGGAGGCCCTCTCCCGCTGTTCTGACTGCACTAAGCCCTCCATGTAGGGAGGGCAGGGATGTTAGTGGCCTGCAAAGGCCTCCCTACCCCATGTCAGTCCCCTCCCCCACTAGCCAAGAAGTCCCTCCCCCATCCCAGGGAAGTTCTCAACATCTCCTTCCGTACCTGCTTCCAGCCCGGCTCCCGACTTCATTTCCGAACCTGTTTGGAAATAAAGCAAGCGTCCATAGCCAGGGCCTGGCTGGCCAGGGTGGGGTGGGCGGGGATTGGCCACCTGGAGGGGGCTGGGGCAAGGGGGGCTCCCTCCTCCATCACATCCCTGGACTGCCCCAGAGATCCAGGCTCGCCCGACTGAACTTGGAGTTCATTCAGACTGACTTGGACACTCCAGAGGGGGGTGGAGAGAGAAAAGTCAAGCCTGGGAGGGGGTGTGAGGGTGGGTGAAAACACCAAGGGGAGGGCACGGGGGTGGGGCACCGAGGGGAAGACAAGGAGGGTAGGCAACAGGGGGCCAGGAGGGTTAGGATGACAGGTGGATGATATTATGCAAATTATGTGCAAAGCGTTATGCAAAGCAGCTCCTATTAAGGTAGAGGTGGTGGGAGACACTCTGAGATTTGACCCTTAGGTGCGATCGCCATGTGATCCCTAGAGGCCTCAGGGGCTCAGCTGGGACCACCTGCTTGGCCCTGAATCTTTTTTGGGGAGGCCCAACCTGGCTGAACACCATCCCTGGAACTCCCTGGCTGAGCTCTGACTGGCCCAGGGGCAAGTTCCAAGCCCATTTCAGGAGCAGCAGCGCTGCTGGCTGCATGTGGAGCTTCTCTGCAACCAGCCCGCAGTGGCCCTCTGAGGTTCTCCACCTGGTAATTGGTGCCCAGGAACTTTGAGCAGAGACTGGAGTTCTTAGCACCTGTCTGACAAGGAGCTGGGGCAGTCTATGCCTGGGGTCACAGTGGGGGACTCTTTTTCCTCCCTTCATGCCAACCTGGCTGTTCTGCACCCTTTTGCCCAGTCTTCCTTTTATAGCTCTGTGGTCCACGTCTCTACCCCTGGAACTGCTGATGGTCTGGGTCCTGCCTCCCCACACCAGGGATCTGGACCCTCAGGCACCACCCCCTAGTTTTAGCTTGGCACCCCCTGCAGGACTTCTACCCTATCATAAGGGCACTTTGGCATCAGGCCAGCGCCTACAAGGAAGGGCAGAGGGTGTAGAGGTCAGGGCCTTTGGAAGCTTCTGGGCATCTCAACAGGACTGGTTAGCCCAGCTTGTTCTGTGGTCACCTTTCCCTGAAGTATTCTGCCACTCCCAGAAATTTCTTCCCCTTCTGGCTTCCCGATGGGGCTGGTGCCCCTTGCCTCAGAGAGGAGCCAGCCAGGGCTGTGTGGCAGGTAAAGAATGCTGTGACTGGTTCTCGGACCTGCCTTGCACCCTGCTGGTCCCCAAGATGCTCTGGTGACCCTGGTGGCCCTCACCTTGCTCCTTGAGCCGGATGATCTCGGTGTCAGAGCCAAAGCTGTTCCAGGCGGTGCAGTTATAGATGGTTTGGAAGTCCGCCCGGACAATGTTGCTGATGGTCAGGGTGGAGATGACACCCTCCTCCGTGCTGACCGTCTCCACTGTGTAGCGCCCAGACGTCCCCGACTCCAGCACATTCTCCTTCCAGGACCAGGCCTGCCAGGGTGCCCAGAGTTAGTAGGAGACCCCTATAGGCTGCCCATGCCAGGACCTCAATGCCACCTCCCCACCCCAGGCACTGACACGGCCAGGCTCAAGTTCATGCTTACTGCCACACACTACCAATATGTGTACACATGAATACTTGCACACACATCACATACATAAAACAGTGCACACCATCGCACATCACCATGCATGTATACACATAACATACCACCCACATCATGGTACACACATGTACCATACACCACAAACATGCATCCACACCTGCACATACTGAAACACATATAAACATCACAACACACACATACAGGCACATCACCAATATGTATATATACAGGTACATGTGCGTGTCACACTACAAACACATTGCATACACACTGCACTATACACATATATGTGTACATACATGTATATACACTACACACACAGCATATATTCACACATATATACATGCATATATAGCACACTATACACATATACATGTATACACATCACAAACACATATACGCATGTACACACAGAAGTTAGGGCCATCTCAGAGGCCATTTCCTTCCAAGGAGGGCCTTATGCACAACTGCATTTGGAACATTTTCTGGCAAAGAGGGACTCTTATGGTGACAAGCTGAGCCCTGTGTGTGTCTTTCTCCCATGTGGACCTCCTCATGGGCACCCTGTGCCGTGCTGCTGACTCACTCAGCCTGAGGTAGCCCAGAATGATTCATCTAGTGTTGTGAATTGGCTTTTTCAAAAGTTTACAGGGAAGATAATTTAATTGTTTTCAGAGTCATTACATGAACATTGCAAGCACCTCAACTTGTAAGTCTCTTGCACATAACGGCTCGCAGTGTTCATGGGAACTCAAGTCATGCCAGTTAGTGCCCAGAGGCTCCATCCAGGTGAGCTGGAGCAGGGCTTTTCAAACTCTGGACCAACCTCTTCTTAGTGGTGGGGCTGCCCTGTGCTCGGCAGGCTGTTCACAGATGCCCTGGCTTCTACTCACTAAGACACCAGCATTAACCTTCAAAGTTGTGACAACCAAAAATGTCTCCAGATGCTGCCAAATATCCCCTGGGGGACAAATTGCCACTTGAGAATCACTAGCTTACAGTTAGGTATCTGTGAGAGAACGATGGTGTGGAAATGCTCAAGGGTGATTGGATGGGATGTTTTACAAGGGGCATGTGTTATATTTATGAATTATGTGTGTGTGGTGCTGCGGATCGAACCCAGAGCCTCTCACATGCTAGGTAAGTCTGGGAATCTACCAGTAAGCTACACCCCCAGCACTTTCGTATTTTGTTTTGAAACAGGCTCTCAGTAAGTTGCCCCAGGGTCTCAGTAAGTGGCCTCAAACTTGTGATCCTCCTGCCTTAGCTTTCTGAATAACTGGGATTATAGATGTGAGGGCTTACATTTATATATTTTTTAAAAATTAAAAAGTGAAGTGAAGGGAGAGGCATAAGTATTAGTTCAGTGTGTGAGTTTTTACAATCTTTTGGTGAATCTTTCAAACAATGAATGAACCAAATGCCTGAGAAAATGTGTAAGAGCAATAACATTCTAATAAAATCTTAGTTTACTAAGATGACAGTTACTATTTGCACAGACTGATGTCTCAGGCATACACAGGCTCTCACAAGCTCAGCACCTGGCCCCACCTGACACCACCCCCAGGCACTGCTGCCCTGTGGAAAGGAGGGACTTCCCTGTGGAGTTGACCCTGAGCAGTCTTAGAGCAGGACTCTCCTAGGCATTGGGGATTGCTGAAATAATATCTTTTCCCCAATTGTGCTACCGAGTACTCTCTTTTCATTACTTTCATGCCTGAGCTTCTGCCAATTTCAGATGGATTTGGGTGCAAGACCGTCTCTTTAAAAAAATGCAAACACCTGGGAGTGGGAGCAAGGGTGGGCAACAGTTCACAGGGTGCCTTGACTGTCTTTCAGGGTACAGCTGGAGGAAGGGAAGAATGGATCAGTCATTTCAGAGGAGAGCACTTATGGTGCAGGATGAGGGGTTCCCTGTTGCCATTAAGGGCAGAAGAGACTCTATTAGAGAAGGGCTCTGGGAGGCACAGAAAGCAGTAGCCAACTGTAAACTCCACTCAGCTTATGATTTTGCCAGACTGGCCTTGAACCCAGGAAATAGAAGAAATCATTCATCTTTCCCCTCTTCCCCAGGATGCAGATTTGGTTAGAATCATTAACCCTGAGCTCAGCCAAATGGCAGACACATCCTGGGAACACTCCTGATCCAAGAAAGGAGGTTGCCTGTAATTGTTCTCAGGATGGGTTCCCAAGAGAGACAAGGTAGGTATGATTTTCCTTGAGGAAAGTGAGTCTGGGAGGCATGCCCCCACTGGCTGACTGCTGGGCTCTTGGCAGAGGTGACCCCTGGGCTTCTGGGGGTGGGGGCGCCAGGCCTGCCCTGTTCCCTGGAGCACTCACTATTCTGTCTGGTGGCGGTGTGCTCCGGATGAAGCATTTGATCTGGCCTTTCTCACCGTGGAGGGCGTGCTGGGTCTGGGTGCTGGAGATGATGGGGGGTCCTGTTGGGGAGACAGCAACACATTAGGGATCCAGGAAGGGCAAGTCTCCAGCTGGCACCCTCTGTGGTGGGTTCAAAAGTGTATTCATTAATCCAAGCATTCAGCAAACATTTACGGAAGGCTCACATGTGCAAGGTAGAGTGCAAGGTAGGCGACTTGAAGATAAATTAGGCATTAAGTTGTAAACCTCTCAAGGGATCATGAGTGAATGCTTCTAAGTCAGAATCCCCAGAAGACATAAATAACTGTAATAAAAGGTGGTGAGCGTTCATAGCACAGAAGCAGTGCAGATAAACTGCCAACCGACTTCAGGGGAGAGAGAATAATTCTATCTGGCGCTCTGGGAAAGCTTTAGGAAGGAGGTGGTGAACCTGGGAAGCTCCACAATGGGGGCAGGCGTCATGATGAAGGAAAACAGCCCTAATGAATGTCTCCCGCCCAGGCAGCTGTTGGAGTTCAAGCCATTTCTCAATTCTCCAGTAGAGGGCGCTCTTGCCCAACAAACTGGCTGTATTCGGTCAGGTTCCTCCGAAGGAAGAAAAAGGGTGCTGTCCCTCTACCAGGGGCCAAAATCACCCAGGATAGGTGAAATGTGTTGGCCGTGTTCACAATCTTTTTTTTTTTAATATTTATTTTTTAGCTTTAGGTGGACACAATATCTTTATTTTATGTGGTGCTGAGGATCGAACCCAGTGTCTTGCACATGCTAGGCGAGTGCGCTGTTACTTAAGCCATATCCCCAGCCCCATGTTCACTATCTTAAGCCAGTGTGTGTCTCAGTAGATCCTGTAGTTTATAATCTTGTCTCCACACACATACCTAGATGGCCCTAGTGAGACCACAGCTCTAAAACTGACCTCAATATTATCCCATCCAATATGCGTGCAGGTTCGACATGTTTATGGGTGGCAAGTTCTGAGAGTGCCTGTCACATTTAGCACATCAGGCAACAGGGAGAGTCCACCCGAAGCAGAACTTGTTCTATAGTGCTTCTTTTCCAGTTCTGCCAGTTATCTAACCTAAGTCTTTTCTGTGTGATCCCAACCTGACATTGAAAGTGGGAAAGAGAAACAGCTACTACAACCATTTGCTCAGCTAATTTTCTAGCTGGGATAAGTGGTTGGGGGATGGGGTGTGGTTGAACTCCCTTCCCCATCTCAGGGGTGATGTCTTAGGAAAGACAGATAAGAGTAATGATGGGGAGAATGTGCAAAATTATGCTGGGAACAAAACAAAAATTGCTGCAAACATAATTGCTGTTTATTAGCCACCTTAATTAAAACAGATTTGCATTTCCATGAGTAGCTCTCAGCCAAGGGAAAAAAGGTATTGGGAGCCACTCCCATGGCTTCTCTTGAGGTTAGGATACAAAAGGTTTGGGAAGAAGTGGGTAACCTCAGGGCAGGGACTTCCCCCTTCAGATGGCTGTAAGAGTGGGCTAAGCCCTGCCTTCTGCCTTTGAATCTCTTTGGCTCCAAGAGGCCTTTGGTCTAAAGAGATGAGATTCCATGTTTCTGGAACATGGATGGTTCTTTGATTTGCTGCTGGGCTAAACAGTGATGATACCATAAAATCTTTTCCTTTCACTTCCCAGGAACTACGAATTCCCAGAGGGGTTCACAAGATTCTAAAAACTATCAGCAAATGCCTATGCATTTATGGGCTCCTTAAGTGAAAACAAAAGCCAGGATAAAAAATAAAAATGGGATTGAGGGAGTCAGCCAATGGCAAATATCTTCCCCTTCCTGCAGCTACCTGGTTTAAGCAAGCTCAGTTGAGATCCGTGCCAATTTATTCCCCAAAGGGTTCTGGCCTGCAGGTGCCCAGGAACAGGGATTTATTGTGATGGGAACTCAGCTCCATTCTGGATGCTTCTATGCCATCACATGCCTTTGACACGTGCCTGGCCCCTGTCCGAGGGCTTCACTACCTGTCCACCTATTTTCCAAAGCTGGGGACAGAAGGTTCAGTTTCTGATGGGGCTTGGCAGGCTCTTCTCCCTGAGCCACTTCATCCAGCCTCCTGCCCCAGTGCCAGGCAGCCCTAGACTGGCAGAAGTAAACAGCAGTTTCCTTACTTCAATCCCTTCAGCCTTTCTCTGCCTGGCAACCTAGGGGAGCTCTTGCTGAAAGACGTGGAGGTTGAGAGAGAGATGGAAAAATTAAACCCCAGGAGAATGCCAGGGCCCAGGCTGCTGTGTCCAGCCCAAAGCTTGAGTTCCCCAGGGTGCAGGTTGGGGTGGGGATTTCTACTCTTAAAAACAAAAACAAAAACAAAAACAAAAAAACACCTCTTTTAATTTCCATTAAAGTGCTTGAATGTCTACAAGTGACAGAAAGATGTCAGCCCCTCCTTATTCACCCTTTTCCCCAGAAATGAGGATGCTCAGTTAATAGCTTCTGGCTCCAGGACCCTGGAAGGCACTTGTGAGTCTGAGGGTCCCAGGAGTGTGGACTGCAGCTGGCAGCAGGCGTGGACAGCCTGACTCCCCAGCGCCCTCCCCAGAGTGGGCAGTGGGAAGATGGCTGGTTCACTGTGGCCTGGTGCACTGAGCCGAGTGTCAGACACCGGCCCGGCAGGAAAAGGCTGCAGCCTGTGTTGCCATGGATATACGGAGGCGCGATCAGATGCTGTTATTTTTAGCCCTGCAGTGCCAATTTATTGGTGGCATCCTGGGGACACACAGGAAGGCTGGAGCGCTCTGGAGCTGGGGTTCTGCCCTGGACAGGTGGTCTGTGAACGCTCTGGTTTCTGGGCAGATTCACCCTCTCTCTGGGGTTGCCATACCTGTCGGGGAGGCAGAGGAAAGGAAATACACCTGGAATGGGAGCTGGCTAATGGGGACACAGAGGGGGATGCTGAGGAAGCACCAAGCTGGTTTTAGTTCTCTAGCAAAGGGGGAGACTAGATGAGGCTGTCAGTGGGCAGCTCCCTGGGTGGAGATGAAGCCAACAGGATGATTTCCCTCAGAGAGTCCCCTCCCAGGCCCCTGTCTGGAGCCAGATCTAGAGGCTTACACAGTTGGGTCTGTGGCTTAGATTTTTGATCCCAGGTAGCCTTTGGTGGGAGCAGGGGTCTCCCAAAGGATCATGACCACACCAGAAATGGGGTCAAACCCTTGGAGGTGGCTGAGGGACATGGCCTTGGTGTCTCTCACCCTCTCCAATAGGTAGCTTTATCACAGCCCAAACACACATCACAGTGGGGACATTGGGGTTTCTGTTTTGGCACCACACCTTCTTGGATCTGGCCTGGGCTAGGTCCCAGCTTCTCCATGGCCACCCACATTGGCATCCAGATCTGATCTGAAGATCCTGCCCCTCTACCATAGCTATTGACAGACTCCCACTATTACAACACTGTCCTGCTGTCATTATTATCGTTGTGTATAGTAAGACATGTTCCTCGCCTTCAAGAGGACCCTACACACCTGGTCCCTGGGGGTGGTGACAGCTCTCCACGGCTGAGTGGCTCTGTGTGATGGGAAGAGTCTGGCCATAAAAGTGGGGGATGTGCCTTTAAACTCCGCATGGCCAGGTCAAGATCAAAGGGCAGACAAGGGATATGGTCACAAGGGTGACCTCTGACTCTTTTCCTGTCCAGGATAAAAAATCATCAGCTACTATGAGACCCCTTTAAACATAACAAAAAGGAGAGACGTGATCAGAAAACCCCCCAGGTTCTTCTTCACCTCCAACCTTGGCTCTGACCAGGACTCCAAAAGGGGCAGACATAACTACTAAGGACCATAGCTGGAGGTGGTAGCAAGGCCCAGAGCCAGTGACAGTCTCTTTGGGGCAATGCCTGGTGCACCCTCCGCCCCAGCCCACCCTCCTGGGGGGTCTTACCATTGACAGTCAGGGTCACCTCGCGCTCCCCAGCTCCTACCCGGGGCACCACAGCCCGGCACACATACTTCCCAGCATCCTCCTGGCGGACAGATTTGAGTGTCAGGGTCTTCTCGTTGCTGAGAACCTAGAAAAATGGGGGAGGGTCAGACACAAAGAGCGGGGGGGGGGGGCGAGGATTCACTCTTTTTGTCTCTCATCCTGGTGGCTGAGAGGCAGGCCTGGTAGTGAGTAGGCGACAGTGTCCTGGTAAAAGCCCAGGTGGGAAGGCAGTAGGCAGACTGGGCCCTGTGGATGTGGAGAGCAGCTCCCACCTACACAGAGACGCTGCTGCAGTACGTCCAGGTGCAGCCCTGTGGGCAGTGTGTGGAGGGAGGACTCCCTGGCTGGGTACCCCCAGCTTTCCAGAGAGAGGGGATGCTGACCATCCTCTACCTTCAATGGCTCATCCTCTCCCAGGCTGGCCATGGATGAGATTACCCTGTGGCTGAATGGTGGAGGGTCCTGGACCTGTGTTGTCTGAGTCAGGTTCAGTATCCCTTTGGGACACAGTTTGGGGCGATGACAGGAATGTAGACTTTGGCATTAGATAGGTCAGTGATTGAGACCTGGCTCTGGCAGCTAATACCCGTGTGGCTCTGGTCAGTTACTGGCCATCTCAGAGGCTTAGTTCCTTCTGTCTCCCTCTCCTTTCTTACTCAAGGCCCTCACTGCTGCCCCTGTGGAGGGTCGTCTGGCAAACTCATGAACACTATAGAATACATACATTTCAAAAGAAGACCCCAGGAAGAAAGCAAAGGGTAACTCCAAGGTTAGGGGTAACATTTTGGGCTGGGAGAGAACTGAAAAGTCTTTCAAGTGACTTCCCCCAAACTCCATATTACTGACTACCTGCTTTTATAAGGTTGACCATAGGGCAAAATTGCAAAAGCTGAATGTGTTCAGGGTGAGATGGGTACAGGTGGGCACCTGGGTTCCCTCTCCTCTTTATGGGATCCTCTTCTGGAGGCTGACTCTCTTCACCTAACTGTGAGAGGGGCCCTCCTGTCCTACTATGCCCCCACCCTGCCAGAGGTCCCCTGGGGTCAGCGTGGTGGACTCACCACGCCAGAGCCCCGCTTCATCCATACGATGGTGAGGGACGGGTTGCCAATCCAGGCGCAGCTGAAGACTGCATCAGAGCCCAGATCCACGAGCAGGGACTGGGGCTCTGTGGTCATCCTGGGTCCAACTATGATGGGGAGGAAGAAGAAGAGAGGCGTCAGGTGGGCTGGGGAGCTCCCGCAACCCTCCTGCTGCCCCCAGCATTGTGACAGAAGGAAAGGAAAGAGCAGGGTATTGGGCCATCTCAATCCACTGGGCCCATTCCTTTACCCTTCTACCTGGGCTGGACCTGGGGTCTGGGATTGGGAAGTGAGAAGGAGACCCCTGTCCCCCACACTCAGCCTTTCTTAGGTCCACAAGAAGTAGGCAGTACCATCCCTAGAAAATGTGCTTGAAGCCATGTGCTGTGGCACACACCTGTATTCCCAGCTATTTAGGAGGTTGGGGCAGGAGGATCACAGGCGTAAAGTCAGCCTGGCAACCTAGTAAGACTGTGTCTCAAAATTTAAAAAAAAAATGGGTCTGGGGGTGTAGCTCAGAGGTAGAGTGCCCTTGGGTTCAATCCTCAATACTGAGAAAATAAATAAACAACAACAACAACAACCACAACTAAGAAGGAACAGAAGAGAGCTTGGTCCCTTTCCCTCTCTGTGCCAGGTGATAACAGGTGAGAAGGCAGCTGTTTGTAAGCCAGGAAGGGAGCCCTCACCAGAACCAACCACACTGGCACTCTGGTTTCTGTTGTTTAAGTCATCCAGACTATGGTAATTTGTTATAGCAGTCTGAGCTGGGTCATTCTGAAGATCAAAATAAGCATGAAACCCTAGACAAGGAAGCTTTTTGCAAAGTACAATGCACTGTACGCTTGGGAAGCATGATGTTTATGTTGCATGCAATGAATCCAGCCATGGTTCCTCCGGCCAGAGACTACCCAGTTCTGCTCATGCAGAGAAGCTCCCAATTTCTGTACTCACAATAGACGTCCACCGTGCGGCTGAGGTTGGTGCTGCCCAGGGCATTGGTCACCTCGCAGGACACAGGCTCTGAGAAGTACGTGTAGTCCACGGTGGTTCTATACACCTCCCCAGAGGCCTCCTTGATGATCTGGCCCCGCTTGGCCCATCTGCAACAGAGGCCAGGGTGCTGGGTGCATCTCGAATGCAAGGCCATCCCTCAGGGAGCTGGATGCCCCCATCCCACAAGAAAGCAGCTCTCTCAGGGGCTGTCTCTGCACAGGGGTTATTTCAAAGGCTCAGGAGGAGTTGGACTTGTACCCTCCCATAGGTCATGCAGGCGGTGGGCTTTGGGGCCATAGTCAGTGGCATTTGACAAGTGGGTTATTCGGGAGGGGTTATTCTGGAGTGGGTTATTCTTGGTTATCGGGCTGGCCAGCCCATCTGCCTGGCTAGACCATGGACAACCCAACTGTTGGACACCAAATAGCCTGGATGTTCTGCTCTGAGCTCTGTCATAGGCCCTACCCTGGGAAACATTGGAAAAGGGGTATGAATCTATGCCCTGGGAGTTCAAGGTCTAGTGATTACATGCCTGTGTACCAGTGTGCATGTGGACACACACGTCCCTACACACACAGAGAAAACCGAGGCCCCAGGAAGTTTGGTTTTCAAGCACAGTGAGATGTGGGAGGGGTGTGAGGTGCCTGCCTGTCCCTCTCTTCCCACATGCCCCCCTCTCTCAGCTCTCAGTCCTGACTCCTGCTCTCAGGGCGGGGCCCTTCTGGTGCTCCTGCTCTCCCTGGAAGGCCATTCAACCTCTCCCAGGGTTGGCGCTTGCTCCGATTCCTCCGCAGCCTCTGCTCTCTCACCTGCCTTTATTATTACAAGGTCACATCTCCATCAACCCTGATTCATAGTGGGGGGGAAGACAGGAGGTTTCTCTCAGATGCCAATCAGTACCGCAGGGAATGGAGGTGGCAGAGACCGAAAAGCCTTAGGCTTGGCTTGGTTCTGACTGACCCTGGGATGGCAATTGCTGCATTGGACCAGCTACCAGGTCCCTTCCATGTGTCTGCAGAGCTGCAGCCCCGTAAGGGTGCTTGCATGCATCGAGAATGTGTGTGCATGTGAGCCTTTGCACGTGGGTATGAGCGTGTACATGTGTGTGCGTGTGCACGTGTGTGAAGGTGGGACCTTTCCTTGCAGATCTCCAAGGAGAGAGAGCTCACCGCTTTCCTGGTATAATCAATCCTATTGAGGATAGCAGTCCCTCTCTTTGAAATCACAGAATTTCTAACCAGGTTCCTCCTATTGTAGCTCAAGGCAGCTTTAGGGCTGTGTCTTTCTGAAGCTGGAGAGGCTGCTCAGCCTCCACCTTGGTGCCCTACAGCCACGGCTCCCCTGTGGCTGCTGGCTGCTCTCTTCCCCTTCCTGTGCTCTTGGATCTTTCCTGGTACTACTGAGTCCCATCTCCTCCCTCCCCTCCATCAGTTCTTGGCCCAGTCTGGTCTAGTCCCAAAAGACACCACTTCTGTGCATCCCATGGAACACCTAGGCTGGCACCACACGGTTGTTATCTTGAATTAATATCGGGTAATTATTAAGAACACGATTAATAATAACAATTATGGTTTAACAACAAGAGCAAAGCATAGCTCCCTGAGAGCTTAAGGAGCTTCCCAACAAACCATTATGAGTTATTCATGAATCGTTTCAATTCCTAAGTTTAATTTAATGACCAGACTTAATAGTCAGGCACGGCCCCTGCCTGAGGTGGATTAATTCAGTTTCAGACACACAGTCGGGGATCTGTGTCCAGACCCTATTTCTTCTACTCGGCTGAAGCGAGGGGGTTGGAGCAGTGGGGAGGGCAGGAAGAAGCTCTGCTCTACCCAAGTCAGGCCCCTGCTCCTGGCTGCTTTCAGCACCAGGGGACTGGGGCTGAGGCTGGGGCTGGCTTGGGGCCAGGATTACTGGGTCTAATGGGCAGGCCCAGGTGTTTTTCTTCCCCAGGGCCTCTGGGAGAAGTTAGGCCTTTTCTGACTGGGGCCCTTAGGGAGGGGGCTCTCTCAGAGCTGTAGCAGGAGCTGGCTGTGGGGGTAGGATCCTCAGGAACCCAAGGCCAGGGCCTTTTGAGGCGGTACCCCTCCCTCCACTCCACCAGAGACCTCTGCTCCCATCTTGCTCAGCCTGTCCAGCCAGTCTTTCCTCCCACTCTTCTTCCCTCCCACACTAAACAGCCCTCTGAGGGGCCTTTTCACAAGCCCAAAGGCTCTAACCACTGCACTCCAGCCATAGCATGGGGCTGGAAACCAAAGAGCCTCCACCCCCTCTCATCTCTTCCCTTTCCTCCTGTTGGTCTGTGGCTCCTCTTCCTCTTGGGGGTCAGAACATTCTAGTGCATCTGCTGTTACTTCTACCGCCTCTCCCAGCCCCTCTGAAATGGAGTCAGCTTAAGCCTTTCCCAATCAATGTCTAATTTGGTCTGAACAAATGTAAGAGGATTAATTATTTATATCACAGAATCAGGAGGCCTGGCATGTCACAGCCCTCACACTGGAGCATTGAACAGCCCTGCGCTTCGTCTGGGCAGTGCCAGCCCCCCATCCTGCTGTCTGCTGGAGACACACAGAAAAACCTTCCAAAGAAAAAGCCCACAGCACCTCTCGCCCCAGGTCCCTGGGGGCAGCTGAAATAACAGCCTCTCTGCCCAGCCGTGCCCCTTTTGGGATGTTGGCATGGGGGAGGGCCAATCTCTAATTTCAGAGATTACAGCCTTTTAGGTAGACCAGAGAGGAAGCAATCAAGACGAATCAAAATAAAGAAACAAAGATCCCTGTAATCGTGTCAAAGTCAGTTGGGAAAAATCAATGTACTTATGTGATGGGATTTGCTTAAGGCTTTTCCCCCTGGGTTCCAACGCTGCATCTAGAAGGAGAATTTGGTGAGGTCTTGTGGGGGTGGGGAGGGGCTGAGCAGGTGTGGGTGGGCTCGGGTGCCTGCAGGTGCCCGCAGCCTCCTCTCTCCACAGCCCTTCCACCTCCTTTGTTTTGCAGCTCAGCCTACCCGGACTCTCCTGCCTTTTCCTGGGTGCCAGAGGGCTCCCCCAAAGCCTCTGGAATCCTGGAGGGAGCCCAAGCCTGCACTAACACGTTTTCAGGGCCCTTGGCTAATCATGATGGACAGTGATGAATAAGAACTAGTGCCCCTCCTGCTCCTCAGGGCTCCTTTATATAGGAGGGTCTCGCTTGGGGTTCCCTGAGCTCCAGAGTGGGACAGAGAGGAAGGGAATCCCACAGGATCTTAGTGTCTAGGGAAACCTGTATGTTCTCTGTGTGTTTATTAACTTTTTATTTGAAAAAAATCCCAACTTTCAAAATGAGAGAAGAGTTGCAATATAGCCCCGTTAACTGCCATCTTTTCTTTGCCTAGATTCACGAGTTTTCACGATTGACCACATGTGCTTTACAATGACCTTGTCCTTATTATCATTGGTCTTCTTGCTGTTTTTTTAAGTGGGTGGCCCTGGCAGTCAGGTTCAGCAGCCTCCTTTCCTGCACATTTGCATAACCTGCCACGGTGTGGGGTGGCCTGCTGGCAGAGGCTCTATCTTCTGGGTCTTATCCTGCTGTGTGTCCAGTCTCTGATCACTAAATACTCAGATGACCGGGATCTTGGCAGTGACAAGAAGTGGAAATTGGAATCTGTCTGTCCCTGTCTCTGGGATTCAGCAGTCATTTGGGGTCTGGTTGTGAAGGTGAATGGGGCAGGGGTAGGTCCTGGGTGGGGGCTCTCTAGGTGACAGGGGCTGCCCTGGGAAACTGGCATTAGCAGAGTTTTCTGGGCATGTCACACCTGGTATTTGGGGACCATGAACTCAGGGATGGGAGCAGACAGAGGAGAGCAGGCCTGGGGTGACAGTTCAGAGAGAAGGAGTCTTGGTTTTTCCTTCTGGATCTTTAAGTCACTTCTGGACAGACGCCAGACCCTAGCCATATCAGACCTGCCTGCTGGACCTGAATGGGTTGCACAATTTCTGGGAGCCAGGGGTCCTTGGCTTGGAAGGGACCCTGAAGGTCACCTGATCTTACTGCATCCAGGGTAGGGAAGGGTTAAATCAGGCAGGACAGATGGGTTTTCATCCTATTTTAAAATGTCCTTAGGGAAAGGTTCATGTCCTTCCTGGGTTCCTTGTTCCTAGGCTGCTTAATTATCCACGCTGCAGGGAGCTGTTCCTTATGTGCAACCTGAGTCTCCGCTGCCTCTTTGACCCATTTCCTTCCCTTCTGCCTGCTGGGGCTGTGTTGCCTCCTGTCTCCCCAGTCCTCCACTTCCTAAGGCCGGCTGCTTTCCTAGACTGAGACCATTATCCTCCTTGGCATTTTCTGAGGCTGCAGCTTAATGACCGAATCCGTGCAGAAGTGATGCCCTGGGCCCTGCCATGGAGCCCGGGCTGGTGGGAAAGGACAGGGCCGAGTTAGGGCGTTGGTGAGTATCACAAAGGAACATCCAAAGGAGGTGAGGTAAGTATCCTCAGCCTGCATTTGAGAAACTCTCAGATCACTTAGTTTCTGGAATCCTGTGTGGCGATGCACATAGGTGGGGAGGCTCCCAGAGGAGCAGCTCTGGGCCTTCAGAGATCGCATCCATCAGACGCACATAAGGAGCCCTAGTTTGATGCCATGCGCTGTGTTACATGCTGAGAGCCATAAGTGACTAAATTGCAGTTCTTGCCTTTAAGAAGCTCTGTTAAGAGGCAAAGATACAAGTGAGTGAGATCCTGTTTCAAAATAAAAAGGGCTGGGGATGTAGCTTAGGGTAAAAAGTCTCCTGTGTTCAATCCCTAATACTAAAAAAAAAAACCCCCAAAAAACAAAAAAACAAAAACAGTGATGGTTTTATCAATGTTGTGGCAAGAACACATGGGTTTTGAGGCTCCCACTGAACCCTGAGCAGTCAAACAGAGTCTAGTGACTCTCCTGACTCTTCTGGTGTGTTTTAACTTTTGTTCCTGAGCCTTTTTCCTTCTTTTCAGAAATACCGAGTAACCAAGCTGTTGGAACAAGAGGGGCACAGTATCCTGCCTCCTGTGGAAGAGGCATGCGTGCCGCATGAAGGAAGGGAAGAGTCCACCTGGCCAGCAGGTGGGTGGGTGTGGGGGTTATTTGATTACAAGGCTATCTGGACACCTGCAGTGAATCACACATGGTAGCCATGCATGGACGATAAGTGACATCCTACGTGACAGGCACGGGGTGGGGGGTTGAGGTCAGGCTGTGCCTCCACCGCAGTGATGCTCACCTGTACTGGGTGACAGCTGGGTTGGCCTTTGCAGAGCAGTGGAATGTGACGACGTTGTCCTCCAGCACCGGCTGCGGTTCCACTGACAGGTTGACAAGTGGGGGGTCTGCAGGGAGAAGAGATTCTCTTGTAGACGGGGCAGAGGGGGGGCGTGGAATTTTAGGGCAGAAAGACCCTCTGGAACACAAGGAGGTTAAGGCCAGAGATGCCACCATATGGCACCCTCAGAATAGCCACCATGCTTGAGGTCTTCAGAAAGAGGGGCTCAGCAGGAGGCTCCTGCTCCCTGGAGGTGCAAACCTCAAGGGTCCTGGGGGGACCTTGGCCCCTCTGTGGATTCAAGGCCTGCTATTGAAGTGAATGTCCCTCGGGGAGCTGCCATTGTTTGGGTCTCAGGAGCATTCTGTCCAGCCTCCAGCTTCTGGACAGAACAAAACACTTCAGGAAGCAGAGGAGAAGCAGGTGCAGGGTTTGGGGGAGTGTGGACCCCCAGCTCCATTTCAGTACCAGCTTCCTGTCTTTGAAATGTCTGTTTGTTTCTCTCTGTGTGAAGGTTCTGGGGCATCTGGTAACTTGAAAGTGGCATTTACAGCCTTTCATCAGCATGATCATCTCCACTGAGTCCTGACTGGTGTCACCAGTCCCTCAGCTCCCAGGGCTGGGGCTACAGTTTTCTCATTTGACACGATAAGAAGCCAAACTCTGAAGTGCTAAATGGTGGGAGGTGGAGGAGACAGAAAGTAAGAGAGAGAGGGAGAGAGACAGGAAGACAGGAACCAGCAACAGCAAGACACAGTGAGATCTACACAGATGGTTTGGGAGGAAAGCAGAGTGGCATGGACATGTTGGAGAGACAGAGACACAGAGGGTAACAGAGACCTGGGAGAGACTACAGAGAGGGACAGACAGACAGAAACAGAGAGGAGGGATGAGAGAGGAAGAGAGAGAGGTACAGAGATGAGGGAGAGGAAAGAGAGGGATGGGTACAAAGATGAGGGAGACAGAGACATGGGTGGACCAACAGACTGACAGACACGGATTGAGAAATGCAGAAGAGTAAAAAAAGGAGACAGAAACCTAGAGAAGCAGAGAGATGGGCAGAGACAGACAGACATATTTGCAGCGATGCATAATCACAGGAAAATTTCACACTGAAAGCAGAAAAGACAAAGGGAGACCCAGCAGGCGGAGACAGAAAATGACAGGGTGTTAGGAGAAACTCCAAACAAAATAACAAGAAATAGAGAAAAGGGAGAGGGAAAAACAGACTTGAGAGGTGGAAAAATGGGAATAGAGTTTGAGGGGTCTTCAGCAGAGAGGAAGAGAGGTGGAGATCAGCCCACAAATGGCCTCATGTCAGCCTGGCCCTGCCCTGCTCAGGGGCAGCTGCTCTCGACCTCCTCCAGGCTGGGTCACCCTGCTGCTGGGATCCCATAGCTCCAGACTCTGCCCCCGCGTCATCTGCACCCCAGGGGAGAGGAGGCCATGATCCAGTGCTCGACCCTCTCCCTTGTCACGGCCTGGAGGCCAGGCTGGCTTTCAACTTTAGGCTGACTTAAAGGGCACTTCAGTTCCCACGTGCTAGCCAGCACCCTGGGCTGCACCCCACCAGCACGCAAAGCAAATTGTGAAAGGTCATGAGGGTTTGCTAGGGGTTTCAGCCCAGAAAAAGAAGTAAGGAAGCCAGTTCTGTAGAGGCCATCAAGAAAAATACTGATCACTCTGATTCCCTGTGAAAAGAAGCACAGGGAAAAAGACTGTGGCCACTGGGTGTGGGCACCTAGTTGAGGCAGGTGAGGTTCTGAGACCCTGTAGCTGCGGAATAAGGCTGGAGGTGAGGTCAGGACTACTGACCCCCATGCATGCTAGTGCCATGTTTCACTGCCAGTGTGGGAACATAGATGTTGGCCTGTGAGGTGTCCACTGGACTTGTTAGGATCTGCAGATGCTGGGGAAAGAACTCCATGATCTGAGCAGTGGGTAGTTACCTATGTTGGAAGCCTATTCTCATAATATCTCCTAGTTCAGGATGGGAACTACATAACTGGGAAGCATCTGGTGCAGGAGCAGCTGGTCTGCTACCTTTTTGTGGGCAATTACAAGGCACTGTTGGGAGGTGGTGGAAACCTTGAGAGGCGGGCCCTAGTGGGAGGTATTTCAATCATTGAGCATGTGCTTTTGGCGGGGGTGGGGAATGCTGTGGGATCCTGGTTTCTTCCTCTTTCTCTCTTTCGCTTCCTGGTTATGAGGTGAGCCATCTTGCTCCACCATACTCTCCTGCCATGATATGCTACCTTGCCACATACCCAAAACAACAGGGTCAATAAACCGTGGACTGGAACCTCCAAAACTCTGATACAAAATCAACGTTTCCTTTTTATAAGTTGATTATCCCAGGTATTTCTTTTAGTGGTGGAAAGCTAACTAACACAGGTGGCTATTTCAACCAATAATGCAAATGGTCACAAAGATGTATCTGGCAAGGAATAGCCATGAGAACTCTCCTTCTACCTCCCAGGACCCTCGCCCACCCACCTAGACAATCCTACATCCTCTCCCCAGCTGCTGCCTACCAGCTTCGAGAGCAAGGCTGAATCAGGCAGCTGACCCTCTTTCCATGCAGGGCTGGTGGCTAAGCTGATCACCTGTGGAGACCCAGAGGGGAGGTTGCACCTTGCTGTGGAGAAGCATGTCTGGAGGCATAGGGGTTTGGTGATTGTCATTTGGACCCAATATGCAGCTGGCCCGTGTCCTCACATGATGAATTCCAATACTGTGAAACCAGCTTTTGTTTGAGGAAGTGAAGGTGTCATTTCAATAGAATCTAGGAACCCACCATAGAATTAGGGGAGAAATTTGAGGGATAGAAGGCCCATCCCTTAGCTAAGTGTCCTTTACAAAGTGTTGGGTTCTTGGGAGGCAGGGGAATGGAGCCCACCTATTGGAGGACCCTTCTTTCTGCCTGATGCTCCACCATACACCTGCCATTATCAGTTTAGCCCGTGGAGGCCTCTCTTCTGTTTTCTCCCTTCCTTTCTGCAATATGTTTAGTCCCCAGCCTGTCCTGAAGAGCCTCAGGAGAGCAGCCCCAGGAGGGCTCCACACACACATCAGTTTTACCTGCACACCTCCACTCCAGACTCAGAGATGCCTTCTCCATTCCTCTCCCGTCTCCTCTGGATGTGCAGGATATGAATTTCCAGGAGTCTGCCAAGCTCCCGAAGTATAAATAGTTTATGTCATATCCAACTATTAAACATGATTTTAATCCCACTTGTGATGTCGGCTGCGTAACTTGCAGGAGGGCAGCTTTGATGTAGCTAGTGGAACTGAGATCACATTGAACAGATGTTACAGCTGAGAGTCTGTTAGTGTTTCTATCATCAACCTGCGTGCGTGTGTGTATGTGGGTATGTGTGTGTTTTCAGGGAAAGTATTACACGGAGGAGGGGGCGGGAAAGAGAAACTTCATGACTCAGTGATTTTATAGCACATCCATTTGAAACTTGGCAGCTGGACATGGAGTCCAGATGTGGCGAGGCTTTGGGAGTGTTAAGCTTTCTCTCCCATTACTCAATCTGGGGGCTTTGTCTTCCGTTGGGTAACATATAAAGACCAAGGGAAACAAACAACAAATGTGCTTTTGCTGAGTCTGGATGCTTCTTGGTTGACTGAGAAAATGAGCAGGTTTGCACAGGCGGCTCTGATCCAGCCCACGGTGTCCACGGCAAACAGTCGGACGCTTACAGAATGAACAAATGAATCAATGGAGGAGGAAGGAGGAGGCGGAGGGAGCTGAGGGAGAGGCTGTGCTTTTGCTTGGCAGGCACTTATAAACACCTTCTGGTTATGGGAGATGGAGTCCAGGGGCAAATGGATAAAGGCCTGTCCCCTGTTAGGGCTGGGGGGGGGGCTCCCTGGGGAGTGGCTGCCATGTACCTGTGGCTGTTTGTCCTAATGCATTGGCTACAATGCTCCTAATGAGTTAGGCATGGTGCTAGGGGCTGACGTAAGTGATTTAATGAAATTCTCACTGCAACCTCAGGAGGTAAGTCTGACTACTGCCATGTATGAATAGGAAAACTGAGGCACAGTGAGTAACTAACCAGGTGAGTGTCACTCAGTAAGTGGCAGATTCAGTATTCAAACCAGGAAGAATGCCAAGCCTTAACGACTACCCTGTGCTGCTTTGGATGGGTCCTTCCAGGAAACCGGAGACCAGGGTTCTGAGCCTGACCTCAGTCATGATGCCTCCCTCCTGATACAGTTGAGATGTCCTTGGAAGCAAAGTCAGGCAGGGCCCAGAGACCTGGAGAGGCCCTTGACATCTTGATACAGACCCCAGAGCATGTGCAGCCTGGTAAATTGATCCTCTTGCTGGAGTGCATCTAGAGGATGTCTTTGAATAGCCGGGTGGGCTATTACTATGATGACTCTCTTGTTGCTGGAAGAGGTTCTTCTGGGTGATGGAGAGTGGCCTGGAGCAGAAACACTGCTACTTCCCCCCTTCCCTGCCAGGGTCCTGGCTGCTGTCCTGGGAGAGTCAGCTAGGTTGTCGGTTTTGTATGGGATTCTGTAGCTGGTATAGGTCTCCTGCCCAGGATTGGGGGAAGGAGATCAGGGGCTCCATGAAGTGGCCACAGATATTCGGGGGCTTGGATACCTTGTGCCTCCCCCAGATCTGGCTTTTGTCTAGAGAGAGCGAGCTCTTCTTCATGGTCAATCCTAGAGACATCATTGGTCAGATCAGACAAGAAACCCGAGTTGGGGGTGGGATGTGAAGATTGACAAGCTCAGGCCTGCCAAGCTCGGGAGTGGTGGAGCTGTTCTGGCTGTCACACTGTCCAGCCCAAGAGCATCTTGCCTCCTCTCAGAGCTGGGCCTGTGCTCCAAACCCCAGTTCACTGGGACAGAAGCAGGTGGTGCTGAGAGCCAGGGCAGGACTAGGGCCAAGAAATGGAGGAACCTCAGGTGCAAAATTGAAGGAGGCCCTCCCTCTCAGGACCCACTCTGTACTTACACCATCAAGGGAGGCCTTCTTAAATTTTGTGCTCTAGGCACCTCCCTCTAGCTTCCTGCCTTAGGCTCAGCAAGAGCTCTGCTGCTCTCTACTCTCATTAATGAAGAGTAACTGGAAGAAGTAGCCCTGGGGTGTGAATTGTGGGGTCAAGGGGATTTTTAGTTGCTGGCAAGATAGTGAAGATAAGCCTTCCCAAGAACTCCACCATTCTCTCCAGGCATTGGGACCTTCCTGATGTTTATAACCATTTCTTTCTCTCTCTGGAATCTAAATGGGGTCAGGATGCTGGCAGTGAGGGAGGAACTTCTGCTCTCTGGATGCCAAGATAGGCTCTAGAAATCCTAAGGCACAGCTCTTGTGGACTCCACATCCCTGGGGAGCCACATGATGCTCAGAGTCAAGAACCCTTAGACAAGTCAGGGCTGTCAGGAAGTGTTGTAAAGCATTTCTTCAAAAATGAGTGAAGTGCTGAGGAGACCATGAATGCCACCCTACAACTCCAGCCATGTCACTCAGAGTCTATGACCAACTATGGCTAGGTCACCAGCATGTAGTGGCATTATGTTCCACGGCAGGGAGGGATCTGAGAGGGGAGAAGTCCACCTTTGAGGGATGATACTTTAAACCTACCCTATACTGGTCCTGTGAGAAAGGCCTTGTCGAGCTCGGGGGGCTTACAGGCACTTTAGGGGGATTTTTTAGGGGACATTTAGGGGTCTCCTTTAGGTGGCTTTTGGGATGTGATGCCGGTGGATCTTAACAGCATGTGATTGTTGATATCAACGGTAATAGCCATACCTGCTGAAGGCTGACTCAGAGTATAGAATTTGGGCTATCAGGGTGGGCTCTGGAAAGCTCAGGTGCCTGTCCCCCTCTGTGGCCTTGGGAAAATTAACCAACCTTTTGATGCCTCACTCTCCCCAGTTAGGGACCACAATCATATTTCCTCCAAGTGCTGTTGTAAGGACTAAAGGAGACAATGCATGTAAAGCATGAGCTGAATGAACACCCGTCCTTCTTCCTCTTCCTCTTATCCCCTTGACCAACCCTTGCATGAGAGCGGCTCTGTAGATCCTCTCCAGGGCACATGGCTATGACCCATTCTGGACCCTGAGTGCCTGTCAGCTCCCAGCATCTTGGCCTTGGCTCCCTTTCCAGCAGGCCAGTGGGGCCAGCTGCTGACAGTTTGTTGACGTGGATATATAATGTGAAAGTGACTCGAAGATGCCCTCTGCAGAGGACTCTCATCTGTGCTTCACATGACAATAAGAACAAGATAGTCCTTTGTGCCCATTCACACAAACTGGCCAATCCACAGAGCTGTCTGGCCCATCCTCTGCCTTCAGATGGCCCCAGCTGTGGGCAGGGGTACAAGATATTTCCCATCCCGGGCCTGGCCAGGCCAGGTGGGGCTGGTCAGTACTCACGCTGGATGTCGATGGTGACTGAAGTCTCCTTCCCCCCAGGGATGGCTTTGTTGGTGGCACGGCACACGATACTCTGTCCATTCTCTACATCACCAGGGGAGATGAAGAGGGTGCTGACGATGCTCTCACGCTTGCCATCTCGAAGCAGGGTCTGGAAGAGGAGGGGGAAAAGGGACAGAAGGCCCCATGTCACTGGGCTGTGTTGGCCTGGGTGGCTCAGGGCCCAGCTCAGAGAGGAGAAGAGAGAGCAGTGATGGAGTGTGTGGGTGTGTAGGTCAGCTCAGGAGACCAGGGTTTCAGTCTCTCTGCAGAGCTGGGGGTGAGGTTACTCTTGGTTCCCTGGCATGAGTGCTGGGGTGTGGAAGGAAAAAGCAACTAGAAATATTATTATCATGCGTGAAAATCGGCCTGGACTTGTAAGCTAAAAGCACAAAAGAAATCAGGCTGGGGCTAATGGAAATCAGGCTTCAAGTAGGTTTTATGTAGAAATGAACTGACATCTATTTTGCCTCTGGTGTCAGGGTGAGTCTTAGGTCTGTGCGAAAAGCAAGGAGGTAGTTTGCAATGGGCGGCTGCTTGTGGCCCCTGAAAGGTTGCGGTCTGCAGAAGGGGATGCGACTGGGGGCATGGAGGCAAGGACAGAGCAGGGTAGGGATGTAGGCAGAATCAATGCACATCCACTTTTAATTATTTCCCTTTTGTCTTTTCAAACCATTTCCCTTCCCTATCTCATTAGAGCCTCCACCAAATCATAGCAGGACAGATATCATTATTTTCCATCTGACTGGGGAGGAAACAGGTGAAATTAACAGAGGAGACAGGACTTGACTAAACTCATACTTTATGTTGGTAGTGACATAAAGATTAGGGTCGTGCAGTGGGTTGAACTGTATCCCCAAATTCATGTCTACCCAGAAACTTACACGATCCCATGTGGAAATAGGGCCTTGCAGATTAGTTAAGTACTTATTAATCTCTAAGGTTTGGAGATGAGATCCTCCTGGGTTTAGGGAGGGTCCTCCCTAAATCCAATGACTGTCCTTTTGAGAGGAGCAGATGACACAGAATCAGAGGCAACCATGTGAAGACAGAGGCAGAGATCGGAATGATGCTGCCACATGTAAGAGGAGCCGCCGGGGCTGGATGAGACAGACAGCCTTCTTCTCTAGATACTTGAAAGGCAGGACAGCCTGCCGCCACCTCAGATTTCTGACTTGTTGGCCTCCACAGCTGTGAGAGAACAAAGCACTGCTGTTTTAAGTACCAGAGTGTGGTGCTTTGTTATGGAAGCTCTTGGAAACCAAGACAAGTCCTAAAGCCATTGGTCCCCACTCTTCTGGGGCCATTGCTGTTTCCTACTGGATCAAAATGCCATTCTGTCCCTAGTTCTCTCATCAGGGCTGCTACCTTCTGCCCTCCCCTGTTCCCCTTTCTAGCTACCTTCCCATCAGTTTGGGGCCCATTAAGGGAGTCACATGCTGGGGAGGGTGTCTGGGTGGGAGGGTAGAAACTGGAGTCTGTTCATCTTTTGAAGACTTTCAGTCTCATCCTGGGAGGGACTTCACTTTGGAAGAGGTACTGGAAGCAGCCGTGCTTTGCCCCAGTTGGGGCCAGGGAATAGATGACTCTACTTCCTTAAAACCTCCCAAGAAATAACAATGGGGTTGCTTCTCATTCTCAAGAGCATTATCTTTATTTTGCAAGAGAAAACTGAGCAAGAGGAACTTACTGGGCAGAGTGTAGACTGGTATTTCAGAATGAGTGACCCCATCCAGCCTCCTGAGATGCCAGAGGTCAGTTCCTATAACTTGGGCCTTGCAGGTGGAAACAATTACTGATTCAGTACTCTGGAGGAGAATGGCTACTGAGGTAACTAGCAGAAATCTGTGGGCTGCTGGAATCTAGTCTCAGCTTGGGGTGATCCTTCTCAACACGGGGCAAAGCTTGTGACTTCTGGGACAAGGAGAACCTAGCCTGAGCCTCAGCCTAGATCAATGCATCACTGGGTATAGTGGTGCATTCCTGCAATCCCAGCAACTTGGGAGGCTGAGGCAGGAGGATCTCAAATTTGAGGCCTGCCTGGGTTAACCTATTGAGACCCTGATTTCAAAATTAAACAACAACAACAAAACAACACATCCTGCTTTGGGCCAAGCCAGACTATGACATTCTAGGGAGAGCCACAGGGCACTAGCTCTGGACTTTCTCCTATACTGCACACCAGCCAGGCCTTGGTGGCCTGAGGACTCAGCACTTTCTTTACTGGGAGGCACTGGTCCTGGGCACAGGGACCAGAGGAGAAGGATGTGGCCAGTCCTAGCAGACAAAGGGATCAGGCCAAACAGCCCACAGGGCCAGAGTCTTCAGGTCAGCCTCTGAGCCAGGGTGCTTGACTGAGGTCCAAAAAATATCTGGAGGGCATATAATTTATCCCCCAGCTAGAGCCAGCACCACAGCACCAGGCTGGCTTGGGGCTGTTCAGCAAACCTCACTGTGACTATAAATAGCTAAGTGATAATAAGAACAATTTCCTGGATGAGAATAAGACCTGGGGGTGGGGTGAGGGGAGGAGCGGAGGAGGGGACTGCATTGTTCTTCTCACCTCCTTTCTTCTGAGGTGCTAACAAGGGATATTTATATAACTTTGACTCTGCCTGGGGACCCCCACCTCCAGTTGCTGGACTCTGGGCATGGTGGCAGGGAGCCTGTGTGTGGGTGCCAGTGGGAGGGGGCAGGGAGGCTGGGCTCTAATTAGGTCCTCTGACTGCTTCCCCTCCTCTCCAGCCCAGCTGCTCCTCTGCCTGGGAATGATGATTAATGACATATTTACTGTGTCCGGGCGTGTGCTTTCTGGGAAATACAAATTCTGGTTCAAGTTGTTTGTTTCACCTAATTAGAGAAAAAGGGAGATGTGTTCATTAAACAAAGGAGAAGGCAAGGAGAAGGCGAGCCCCCAGGCTACCCGATCTGTACCCGGGTTTTCTCCTTGCCTCTTTTCTTCTTGATCTTTTCACCTCTCCTGTCTTCTTTCTTTTCTTTTGCTTCATTTCTCTTTTATAAATCTCCCCTGATTGGCACTTTTCTCATATGCAAATGAAGCCTTGGGACTTGGTGGCCTTGAAGGTATCTTGCAGGTGGAACATTCTATCATTTGCTGATTCTCCTCACAGCCCACTCTCCCGCCCCTTCTAGCCCTGTGCCCCTCGCCTCCCCCTCCTTAATCTCTTCCCCTCACTGAACTTGCTCTGGGGATACACCTCAGACACTGAGCCCCCCCACCTTGGACTTCAGAAACCTCCACTAGCATGCAAATCACCCAGGGGTGGGGGCGAATTATTAATTGCAAGTCACTAGCTTCTGGGGCCACAGCTTCCCTCCAAGACCTCCCTCCAGCTCCATGGGTGCTAATGTGCTGCCAGTCTCCAGCCTCCTAGCTGCCCTGGCTGATTCATGTGACTGTGATGGCAATTCCTGGGGGGTCCATGTGCATGCATAAATATGGACCCTGGCTGGCGCATGTGCAGCATACACACCATGCAGAACATATATCATGTGCCCAGAAATGAGCATGCCAGGGTATATTTCTTCAGGGCTGGGTTTCTGTCCTTCACCTGTCTGCCTACATGTACCTGTGCACCCACCCTCCCACTGATCCCTGAGGTCACCCAGGAGACATTTATCTCTCTGGTTTCCCAGTAGTGATCTGGGAGGCTGGACTGTGGGGGCAGATTAATACCCTTGGGGCAGTTGCCTAGTGTGGGTGGCAGTGGCTGCTTTGCTCCTTCCAAAGCCACCAGGCCTCCCAGTGGGCAGTGGAGAGCAGGCTGAGCCCTCAGATATGGGCAGCCTGGAGGAAATGCAGTGTGTGGGTGTCCCAACCCTGGTACTAAATCTGGGCTGCTCATTGATATGCAAACTGCCTGGAGAGGCCCTGAGCAGGCCTGATTGCCTGGCAACAGGGCCTCCTCTATTCTCCCTCCCCACTCACCTCCCCCACCTGCTGTGTCCCTTTTTTTTTTTTTTTTAATCACCCTCTGCTTTCCCTGGTTATGGCTGCTTGGGGATCCATGTGGGCCCATTGTCACTTGGACTGTATGTATGGGTAAGGTATAGCACTGCACAGGGCCATTTGCCCCAGACCCTGCATCCAGCCTTGTGCCCTAGAGCCAGAAGGGATGCTCTTCACAGAAGAGGCTAGGACAAGTGGCTGCCACATGACTCAGGTGTGCTAGAGGCTCTAGGCCTTAAGCTGGACAGATGGGAAACAGGGTGATGGGGTGACAGATGGCGAGGGTTGCTTAATGGAGAGTGAGAGGCCTGGGGGCTGCGAGTCTTCACCCCTTTTCTGAGCAGCTTAAGCTTGGGGCCAATGGAGGCCAGTGGTGGGCGGGCGAGTGGCCTCTGGGGACAAGCAGGAGGCTTGAAGCTGGAGGAAACAGAGGTAGCACTGGAAGATGGTACCTCAGGTCAAGTGGCTCTCCAGCCTGGCTGGTCCTTACACCAGGGTCAAGGCCTAGTCCTCTACCTGGATAATAGCAGGTAGGGCGGGAAGCTAACTCCCAGGGAATGGGGGAGGTTTCCCTCCGGACTTAGCCCATTCTCTTCCTTCCTTTTCCATCGTCTGTTCTTCCTCTAGGATTGTGGATTTGCTGGCTTTCCACATGAAGGTCATGTGACCTCCATTCTCATATCAGGCCCTGAGAAGCAGGAGGAAAAAGGAAGGAGCCTGGCTGTCCCACATGCCTGGGATTAGGTGTCTTGGAAGAGACATGGAGGGTGCCAAAGCCACTGCCCAGACATGCAGCCTGTCCCATCCCCAGACCACACAGGAGAAGCATCCACCAGCCTGGGTTGGTTAAAGGGCCAGAGGACCTTCTTTTTCCAGGCCTCCTCCTGGGAAAGGGCTTAGTGTCCTGCAGGGATGAGGCCCTTCCTTCCTCTGCTGGTCACATGGTGGAAGAGCAGAATTGACTAGCAATCTGGGGACTTTGAAACCAGGACCGGTTTTTATGAAAACGAAGCCAATATGATAGCTATGATTTTTACAATTGTCTGATCTCTGGAGCTGGGGAGCTGAGGTTGGGGCATGCAGGCTCTGGGGGAAGGGAGCCCATAATAATACAAATATTTATAGAGCCCTTACTCCTTGCCATGCTCTTTACAAGGTCTTCTCAATGCATATTTCAAATCCCTCGGCAACATTAACATGTGTTTGTGATTAATATCATTCCATTTTCAGTTGAAGAAACTGAGGCAGAAAGCTTAATATGTGATGGAGCTCAGGTTTGAAACCGGGTTTGTAGGACCCTGTGGCCCACTGTACTCTGACACTCTGACACTGACACAGCATCTAGGGAATGCAGGTGTCCAGGTGGATCCCAGGGCCTGTGAGAATCCCGTGAAGGACAGGTGATAGTCTCACAAGCTGGGCTTAATGCTAACTTACTCTGCCAGGTGATTCTTGTTCAATCCTTAAAACCATTCTTTGACATGGGATGGGTGGTGTTGTTGCATCTATGGTACAGACAAGGACACTGAGGCACAGGGAGGATAGAAGGTGACAGAGTCTGGATTCAAGTTCAGACCACCCAGCTCCTGTGCCCACAGGCTTTACAATGACCCATGCAATAAAGCTAAGGGCTTCAGACTGGAGAGCTGCCAGCTGCCCTGAGGGATCTTTTCTGTGGACCTTTGAGCCTGCTTTCTTTGTGTGTACTTGTGCCTCTCTCTCTCTCTCTCTCTCTCTCTCTCTCTCTCTCTCTCTCTCCTCTCCCTCCTCTCTCTCCTCTCTCTCTCTCATCCTTTGATCCCCCAGCCCCTCCTCTGGAGCTGCTCTGCCTTTGGAAATCAGACATAGTGTTTGGCCTATGATAATGGACCTTGAAGTCTGGAAGGCTCTGGGAGGGAAGAGAGCCAGGTGTTGCAGGGGAAGAGTGGGAGGGCACTCTGATAGTCCCTAAAGCCCACACCACATGACCCCTGCTGTACTCTCTGCCTCTCTCAGCTTGCTCTAAGTTATAGATCTGCAGCTTGCCAGAACTGGAGCACCTTTCCAGGGTGTCTGATCCAACCCTTCATTTTGTAGATGAGGAACTGGAGCCCAGGGAGTGAGTTTCCTGAGGTTGCAGTGCAGGGAGTGAACCTGGCCCTGCTGCCTCCTGTGGCTTTCTGTGGCCACCTGCTGCCATTCCCTTCCTGGGATTCTGCACAGAGGTGGGCTGGGGCTGGGCTTCATGACCACATGAAGAGATTGTGTAGGACACAAACCCTGGGAGGGCCAGGCTGGCCCAGCCTCAGGGAGGGACTGAACCGGCACCCACACTGGAAGGAACACCCCCTCCAACCCACCCCCTCCTTCTCTGGATGATCTATTCCCCGTGTCATATTTCTGTATTTCATAATATAATAGGGTGGCTCCAGCCCAGGATGCGAACAGAGGATTTATCTCCCAAGAGGCAGCTTTCCCCTATGGACTTGTGCCCGGGAGAAGGCATTGGTCCTAGGATCTGGCTGCCGGCTCTGAGTGGCAGCCAAGCTTTGATCAGCAGCCCTGGCATGAACCTTTGGCAGGGTGGTCAGTTTTGGATGGGAAGGACACATTCTCAGAGGAGGGACAGCCTTGCTTCATATCCTCTGCTGATGGCAAAAGCCTTTCTTCTCTTTCCAGGATCCATGAAGAGGAGCCAGGGGTGGGCTGGGGCTGGGGAGCAAGCCGAGCACCTCCCCACTCTCTGAGGCTGTGGAGGAGAGCACTGGGGTTCTGAGAGCTTCAGAGGCCAAGGACCCTGACACAACTTTTGGGTGGGCTTGTGGGGTGGCTGCCCATCTGTTGGAGGGTATCGGGGAAGAACCCAGGAAAGAGACAGGCCTGAGTGTCAGGAGACTGTGGCTTCATCCTGATGCTGGCCATTGGACAGTTAAGAAGAGGACATAATTCCTTGCAATTTTCTGTCCCTAGAAAGAAAAGCTTAGATCCCCATCCTTTAAGGTCCCTTCATCCGAAAGGTTCCATGTATATTATGCCTATAAGAGAATCTATGCAGTCTCCTGGAGGGAAGTTTGGATGGGGCTGTTTGAAAAGTACTTAGGATTTTGTATTTATTCAGGTATAGTGAGGTCAACAGAAGAGGAGGTCACTGCCATTGAATAGAAAGTTTATTACTCACAGTTCCCCAGAGGAGGGGGCATGTCATGCCACAACATGCCAGGTAGGGTCACATGGGGGAAGAAGCAGGGTCATTCAGGGGCGGAGGGAGGGAGGGGAGCTGAGCCTGGTCTTGGCTTGTGTGGGAAGGAATGGGTGGGGCAGGGTTAGGCAGGCAGCAGAGCAGGTTTAGGTTTGGACAACTTGAATAACTTCAGTGGGTCTGGGCTACACTTGATACCCAAACAAAATCAAATCTTGAGTACTTTATAAAAACTAGCTCCCACTGGTTTTTAAAAATAGCTCCTGAGTCAGGAATCTTGGACAGGGCAGAACCTCTTTACCTGGCAGCCCTGGGATAGGGATATGATCCTGCCATGTGTGACAATGTTTTGACAGTTTGGGGCCCTAGGATTAGCTAACTCACTAACAACTTCCTTTGATATGCAGATCAGCCAAACCCGAGTCTAGGATGCCCAGTTGTCTAGGATGCCCAGTTAAATTTGAATTTCAGATAAACAGTGCATTATTTTTCAGCATAATCATCAGTCATTAATACATTCCATGCAATACTTATTTGGGACATAATTATAACTAAAATTTTACTTATTGTTTTTCTGAAATTGAAATTAAATTAGGCATTTTTTTTTCTGAGTCCATTTAGGCTACTGTAGCTGAATACCATAAACTAGGTGACTTGTAAACCACAGAATCTTATTTCTGACAGTTCTGTAGGCTGGGGAGTCTAAGACAAAGGTAATTCAGAGTAGGGAGAGGGCCAGACATCTGGTTCCTGTATGGTAGTTTTCTCACTCTGACCTCACATGGTGGAAAGGACAAGAGGTACCCCTTGGGCCTCTTGTGAGGGCACCAATCGTATTCAAAAGGACCCCACTGTTGTGACCTAGCCACTTCTGAAAGGTCCCCCTTCCTAAGTCATCCCTTAGGGGTAGGAATTAAACCTATGGGCTTTGCAAGGACAGCCTGGCAGCCCTAGACCCTGGTCACTTCTGTCCATGAGTCTCCTCTTCTGACCATACCCTACTGTAGGGTTTTCACCTTGTCCAACAATTGCTTTAGGAAAGAGAGAGAGAGACAGAGAGACAGACTAGTGGCTGGGAGGTGGGGGTGGGGTGGGGTGGGGGGGACATGGCGTGAGAGAGAGAAAGAAGCAGAGTAAGACAGAAAACATGCAGAGAGAGATAAGGAGGGAGGGAGAGAGCGAGAGAGAGAGAGAGAGAGAGAGAGAGAGAGAGAGAGAGCGAGCGAGAGCGAGAGCGAGCTAGCTGCAGAGAGACAGGGAGAGCTGTCCTCTCTGCCTCTGAGCCCTCCCTGTCCTTCCCCGCCCTGGCTCACCTTGGAGTAGGTGGCCCCGTTGATGACTTCTCCCTTTCGCAGCCAGATGATGGAGGCGGCAGGCTTGGCGTTGTCTGCATGGCAGGTGAGGTTGAGGGGGTCCCCTGCCCGCAGGCTGATCACAGGCCCCCCTAGGATCACGGGGTCATCAGGTGGCACTGTGGAAAGAGGAGCAGAGAAGTTAGGCTGGGGGCAGCCCCTTCCTCCTTCCCTCGGGGTAGCTGGCTGGGTGAGTCCTGTGGGGAAGATGAGAAACAATGATTAACCAAATCATCAACAAAATCCCATGGATTATGACAATAGCTGCACCAACAGCAGTCGTTCCTGACACATGCATATCTGCAGAGGACATGTCAGTTTATCGTCTGGTCCATGATGAGCACATGAAGGGACGTGGCAGGTGTCCTCCTTAGTCTTTTAGATTTGGAAGCAGAATGGTGTGGCCCAGACATATCTATGGTTTCTTTTTTTTTAACTTTTTTTTTTTTTTTAAAAAAAACCAGAGTGCTATCCCACCTGTCTCTGATTTAGTCTTCACAACAGTCTTTCAAAGCAAACACTATTATCCCAATTACACAGATCCAGGAACCAAGGCTCAGCAGGATTAAGCGACTTGGTCAAGATCACACAGCAAATGCCAATACCTGGCAGAGCCAGGGCTGGAAGCTATGCCCGTACCCCTGGAGTTCAGGCTGGTCCCTTCCCTAGCAAGGGACAGGTGACAAGGTAATGCTTCAGGGTGGGGGCAGCTCTCCAAGGCACTATGCAACCCTGGCATTGGCTGAGCATCCCCAGGGTCAGAATGAGTCTCTCCTGCCCTGAATTTTCCACTGTTCATGATTGGTGACTGGGTTGGTAGCATGATTGGAGACTGGAGGTCCCCACCAAGGGATCCAGAATGCCAGGAGAAGAAGAGCACTGCAGTGCCCCACTGTGAAGAGTCCCTGTGCTCAACTGACATTTGCTAACTCTGGTGAGTCACACCTTTGGTCTCATGATCATTATGGGCTATAGGATGAGCAGTTTTGATGGTGGACCATTTTATCATTTAGAGAAGAGGCCCAGAGAAGTCAAGTGACTTGTCTAAAGACACAGAGCCTCCTTCACTGTGCTCATGGACACACTGAGGGTCTCAGGACTCTGTTTCTCCCTGGACAAGACACAGAAAGGGGAGGGCTCATTGGAGACCACCTAAAGCCACTGTTTCTTGAGGAACCTCTCTCCCTTCCACTTGGAGGACTGGGTCAGTTGGCTCTGGAGTGTAGGAGGGGCTCAGGGTCTCCCCTGACACAATAGAGGTGTGAGCTGTGTGTGTGCTCAGTGAATGAAGGGGTAAGTGGATGACTGGGGCTTGGGGACCTGGCACAAAGGATCTTCCTGTTCAGTTGTTAGAGGAAGGCCGTCCTTCCACCTGGAGTCTGAGAGAGTCTGTGCTTGTGGCTGTGGGTCTGGGAGTTCTCCATGGGGGACTGTGTTTTCCAGCATCAGTCCTCAGGGTGGCTCCCAGAGTTTGCCCACCTGCCGTGTCTTCTGGGGGCATCTCCCTGCCAGCCACCAGCTATTGGTTCTTCTTTTCGTCTACTCTGGCTTCTCTAAAACCTCTGGGAGGGCTCCACATGGGGCCAGATCAGTATCCAAAGCATCAAACCTTTAGGCTGGTTGTTCACCCGCTCCCTGCCCGGCCTTGGAAGAGGACTGACCTGGCATTAACAACCCAGCAGTGCCACTTCTTGAGGAAACCAACCCCCAAGGGCTCCCAAGACGGGACCACTGATCCCCTGGCTGCCAGCCCAGGACTGCAGGGATCCTGGCCTGGGAAGGAAGTCAGCCTAGTCCAGTGCTGCCTGGCCTGGGTTCTAAGCCAGACCTCCCCAGGGGAGCCTGGAGCTGCCAGGTTCAGAGGAAGCAGGCGGGTTTGGGCAGGACACAGCCCATGTTCGCCCACCCCAAACCTCTCATTAGCCCCCAAGGACTCCTTAGTGTGGGCGTGGCCGCCGAGCAGCCAGGAGGCTAATGAGGGCTTTCCATCAATGGCTGTGGACTAGCTGCCCAGCAGAAGGACTTCATCTGCCTGCGATGGGGTGGGTCCTTCCAGCAGGGAGAGCTGGGACTTGGAGAAGAATCCAGCCCTCATCCTGCACAAGGCCAGGGCCACTGCCCTTTCTATCTGTGATGGCAGCACCCTGCCTCCACTGGACACCCTCAAGGAAGAGTCACACCTGAGCTGCTGGGGGCCAGGGAAGAGCCACTTGGAGCTTCTGGAACAGAATGAACTGGCCCAGCCTCGTCTCCTCAGCCTCCCCAGTGATGAACCAAGGGATATGGATTTCAGGAAGATGTCAGGAAGGCTGGCTCCTCCCTGTGTTAGTTTTCTATAAGTATAAAATGTGAAGGTTCAACAGAGGACGTGGGAAGTTCTCTCCAGCATCGACATCTTTTGGGTCTGAGATGGGTTCAAAGGCTTGGCTGCCTGTTAGACTATCCAAAAATCCTGCTGCCAGGCTGCACTCTGATCAACTAGATCCCAGTCTCTGCAGGTGGACCCTGAGCATTAGGACTTTTTTTTTTTTTTTTGGTGGGGGAGGCAGTTATTGGGAATTGAGCCACTTAGCCACATCCCCAGTCCTTTTTGATATTTTAATTAGTAAAAGGGTCTCACTGAGTTGCTTAGTGCCTTGCTAAGTTGCTGAGTCTGGCTTTGAACTTGGGATCCTCCTGACTCAGCCTCCTAAGCTGCTGGGATTACAGGTGCGGGTCCCCATGATCCCCATATGTGACCTTGTTTGAGAACCAATCTTCTCTGGGCTTTTTGCTCAGGTGCATAGAACTATACTACTCCGATCAAGGTGTAAAGGCTTGAGGGAGGGGTCTTCCCCCCAAACCCAACAGTGAGGCCTCAGCCATTTCTTCTTGCTTCTCTAGTGTTGTCTTTCAGGGATATTGGATTAGAGGGAGTGCGGATGAGGGGAGAAGGGAGTGGGGGCTGTTGTGGGAGTTCTCAGGCGAACACACACACATTCACACACACAAACATCCACCCTCAGAATGGGTCCTGATTACATCTTCCCAAATAAGTGGTTATCATGCTGGTTATTCATGTAGCCATGCATTATTGATTGGCCTTCGCCTCGCTGCACACCAGATGGGGGTAGGAGGGTGTGGGTAGGGGCTGGGGCAGGTGGGGGTGGGGATGGGTGAGGAAGGAGGATGTTTAGGGACCAGCCAGCTGAATAGAAATCAACAGTCACTCTTGGCAGCTGTAGCTCAGATGGGGGGCGGGGGCAACTCATTACCTCTCCATTCAGACTGGGGCCCAGGGCTGGGACAGCTGGGAGGGGAGGAAGTTGTGGAGCAGCCCGAGCCTGGAGATGCATTATTCATACATCCCCCTCCCAGGATTGGTTATTATCCTGAACCACTATAGCGTTTGGTCTCCTAATTTTTAATCACAAGGAAGGTGGAAGCGTTAGCCTTTTTGTGATTAATCCGGAGATAAAAATAGTTGACTGTTTTGGTGTTGTGCCTATTGTCAGTCAGGAAGAAAAATTGCATTAACTGTTGGGGGACGGAGGCCTGGGGGAGACCTGATCTTATCTCAGGCAGAGTGTGTGCCAGAGCTGGACACTGGCCCTGAGGGAGGCCACACCCTGCCTCAGACGGGCTGGCATGAGGAGACTACAGCACCCACCTAGTTCCTGGGGCACTACTTAGGAAAGGAATAAACCATTCCAGAGAAGATTCCGCCATAATAGAGGTGGTGGCTCTTTGCATTTTACTGTCTTGTCATCTAGGATTTGGGCAGTAGCTGAGGGTCCCATCCCTGCTCTTCCTCTCCCTGATACCTGCTGTGGTGGGCAATGTGGGCCATCTGTCTCTCTCTCTGTGTGTGCAGGGAGCTCCTGAAGGCTTTCTTATGAGCTCTGTTGCCAAGCATGAGGGGGTCCCTGTGGAAGGGTGGGGTGAGGAGACACCACACAGCTCAGCTCTTCACTGACAGAGATGGAAACTGAGGCCAGAGAGCACAAGGGGCTGTCCCAAAGTTGCTGGTGAGTGAGGTCGAAGAAGGATGAAGTGGTCTTGGGAAGTGCATCCTGGCTCCAAGTAGGGAGGTCAAGTTTTCATCTGTTTTGTGAACTCAGGTTCTCACTTCCTTTCTACCTGAACAAGATTCTGTTGCTAAAATTGTCTGAAACGACCGCCCAGCCCTGTAGCTCTAAGGAGTGCTCCATGAAGACCTGGGGCATCTGCATGTGGTGAGGGGGTCCTTTCCATAGGACAAGACAGAGGCCAGAGAGAAGGCTGGGGTCAGAGGCCTCTGCTCCATTCTGGAATTGCTGCCCACTCACGGCCTCTGTGCCCAGTGACTACACAAGGGTCAAGCTCGTTGACCTGTTGGCCAACCTTGGCCAAGCAGCCTGGGAAGACTCTCTGTGGACAACACCACAGGTTTCCCCAGAGTCCACCTGGTCACTCAAGTGGGGCCCTGCCTGGGTTTCCAGAAATTCCTCAGATGCTCTGACAGCCCAGATGTTGCATTCCCACAGAAGTCCCCCCTGGGGCACAGTTGTGGCGTGAATCAGCGGTGCTGACAGGGGAGCAAGAGGTCAGCTCGGTCATCCTCCTGCCTTCAGACAGCACAGTGGGGAAATTTATGATGCTTAGCCCTTTGTAGAGCAGGGCTGGGGCTCCAACAACTAACAGTGCATTCTCCACAAAGCGTGTGCAGAATGGCCTATTCAAAGCCAGAATCTAGTAGAACCCTACTCTGCTTCGAGGGCTCCCCACTGCACTTGAACTTCTTGATGCTGCCTGCAAGAATCCATATCCACGATCCTCGCTGCCCCCAGCACATCAGTTTGTTCCACCTGCTTCTCAATTCCCAGGTCCTGGCCCCATCAGCTGTTCTGTCTGCTGAACACTCAATCTCCTCCTTTGCCCAGGGCGTTGCCCTGGCTCTCTGTCTGTCTGTCATGCTCTTTTCTGCCTTCGTCCTGCTGGCTTCTTCCTATGATCAGGATGCATCTTCAATGTCACCTCCTCAGAGAGGACCTCCTTGACCACCCTAAGCTACAGCCCCTTGATATCTCTTCATTACATCACCCCACTTCATCTCTCCCATTACTGGCTTTATTTATTACCTGTGACCTCTTAGTAGAGAGGAGAACAAAGACCTTGTCTGTTTTGGTCATTGTGGCATTGCTGTGCCTAGATGAGTACGTGGCACTTAGTAGGGGCTCAATAAATATTTTCAATATATTTATTTTTCAAATAAATAAAAAATCCTCAGCAGGAAGGGGGCACAGATGTTAGCTTCTGAGGTAAGTACTTTTTATACTGTGTGTGTGTGCGTGTGTGTGTGTAGAGGACACATGGGGGTGGGATGAATGAGTGTTGGGGAAGTAGTGGATAAAGAGGAGGCACTTCCTAGGCTTGACTGAGACAGTTCTGTGGAACTATCTGGCTTGGCACTAGGGCCTTTCTGGAGAGAGGGAAGCCAGGGCTGGGGAGTGCTTAGTGCTGGGACTGGGGTTGGTTCTCAGCAGCACCAGCCTTCTTGGAAGGAGAGGAACCCCAGTCTGATTTGCCTGGATCACAGGCTAGAGGGAGGTCAGTGGGCTAAGCATGGTGACAGATCAGATACTTGGCTGAGTGAGAAGATTTATGGCTGGTGGTTTGTATTTCTTTGCTTTTGGGGTTCAGCCCCAGGCCCCAGAGGCTCTGGGAAAGGGGTGGTTAGGTGGCTGAGCCTGTATTAGGAGTTCCATTGTTGACTAGAGATGGGAGAAGGCATCTGGGCTCAATTCTCACACTCTGAGAATCTTCTTTGTTCCAATGTCCCCAGCTTCCACCCCAACCAGAATTCCTTTCTGCCCTGCCTCTCTTCATCTCAAAATTGCTGTTTCCATTTTCTTTCAGGGGCCCCTTCCATATTACAAATTGTAACAGCACATGCACTGCCCTCTCTGAGCTGATAGTGAGACCTTGATAACTCAAAGCTGGTGCCTGGATGCACCTGTGTGGGGCATAGGTGTCCTCTGGGAGCTCATTCGAAAGCATGTTCCCTGTGTTCCACCTTGGAATTCCCAAGTCAGAATTTGCATTTTTCCCCCTGGTATTGGGATTGAAACCAGGGTCTCACACATGCTAGACTAGCAGTCTACCACTGAGCTACACCCCTGCGCCTTCCTAATTTTATTTTTGTGAGAGGGTCTTGCAAAGTTACTGAAGCTGACCTCCAACTTGCGATCCTCCTGCCTTGGCCTCCCTAGTCACTGGGATTACATGTGTGCTTCACCCTGCCCTGGTCAGATTCTGTTTTTGAAAAAAGATCCCAGAAAATTTGTGTGCATATTCGAGTTTGAGGAGCACTGCTCTAAGGCGGTTCTAGGAGGAATTTCAAACTGATGAACTCTAGGAGAAGCTCACTGGACAAGGAGAGCACTGATGACGGCCCTGGTTCCTTCATTGGCTTCCTGCTAGCTCTGGTCCTATCTGGCTTTCAACTTGGAGAAGAGACACAGACTCCTTGCATACTGGCTTTGAAGTCAGAGGTCCTTATTTCAGAATAGGTCCTCTTCAAATGCCATTTCTTTAGCTTGAAATGCTGGCTTTCTTCTTCCCCTCTTCTCCTGGGTGGCCCTTACCCAGCCTTTAAGACATAGCTAAGAGGTCACCCTCTCCAAGAAGTATTTCCTGAATCTCCCAGTGATACCAGGTGACTTCTGACTCTATCCCATGACATCCCGGGCATGTTCCCATCTCAATATCTAACATGTCTCATGGAAATATCTGCATGTGCTATCTCTCCCTTAGGCCATGACCTCATCCATTGATCCCCATCGCCTGGTAGAGCACCAGCCACACAGGATGCAGGGGTAGCATGATGTTTGCTGGGCTTAACTAGGCAGGAGTCCATCACTTTACCAGTCAAATGATTGTGGACAGGTGAAATAATCTCATAACTTTAATTCTCTTATCTGAGAATGGGATAAAAAATGCTTATCCAGCAGGATTATTAAGCAGATTCAATCATCTTTAAGATATAAAGAATGTGACAAGGACTTTGCAAAGGGCTACACACATCTTGGTTACTATGTTTAATTTTTAAGAAGAATAATATTTAGGAGTTATGTGAAAGACACTGTGCTAAGGACCTCTTGGTCTATTTTCAATATCCCTTGACAGAGGATTTCTAAAGATTTCCATTTTACCCAGGCACAGTAATCCCAGTGGCTTGGGAGGCTGAGGCAGGAGGATCACAAGTTCAAGGGCAGCCTGGGCAATTTAGAGAGACCCTGTCTCAAAATAAAAAAAAAATAAAATGAACTGGGATGTAGTTCAGTGGTAGAGCGCCCCTGAGTTTAATCTCCCAATACTGCAAAAACCAAACCAAATCAAAACCCAAACAAACAAACAAACAAAAAACCCCCTCTATTTCAAGGATTAGGAAACTGAGTCTTAACAGAGCAAATTACTTAGCTAACATCATATAGCTGTAAGTGGTGTAGTTGGAATTTAGATTCAGGTTTGTTTAACCCTATAATATATTCTGCTAGAGTCAGAGAAGCTCACAAACCAGTCCCTGCACCTCAGCAACCTTCCCTGCCAACCCTTTCCAGCAACCTTCATCTTGATCCTACAGTTCCTGGGGACAGTCTATGCCTCTGGGCATTCAGACCCACACTCCTCCCTGCCCTTCCCCAATCTGAATTTCTGTTGCTACAGGAAGCATGATCCTCGCTCATGGTTGGTGCTTTCATAATGTCTGCTAAAGGAATGAATGCAGATTTTAGCAGTTCATATCCACTCATTGCTCACTTTGGTGGTTCTGCCCAAATCTCAGGCTCTGGGTCATGAGGAATCCCAAAATCCGTTTCCTCATTTACACAAATGTGCCACCTAATGGCCAAAGTTTTGAAATGCAAGATGTCAGCACACGAGGGAGAAGGAACTCATTTCAAGGGTGGATCATTCAGGCTGAATAATCACTAGGAAAATTTGTACTGAGCACTTACTATGTGTTGGGCCCTCTTCAAGCATTGGGGGTACAGATATCATGCCCTAGCTGTTATACTTTTCTTTTTAAAAGCAGTCTTTTGTTTTAGGGGTATCATCCAGGAGGCTTTCAATGGGGGAGAAAAAGATACTGCACTTTTTCAGTTAGTCAAAGCTAATTGATACTCTCAGTCCTGTATGACTGCCCAAAGCTCTGAGCTCCTGTAGGACTCCCACAACTGGGCCCACACTGTCTACTCTTTCTCCATTCCACTCCAAACCAGCCTACCTCCATTATGGCCAGGCACGGTTCTGGAAGCATACTCTCTGTGATCACAATGTTCAATGGCTCCTGCTGCTTCAGCATAAAAACTCATTCCTGGTCAGAGGGTGGTCAAGATTCCTGCAATGAGGACTTACTTCTCTAGCTATTTTCTCCATGTTTAGCTGACCTGGACAGTTCACCTTTCTCAAGGAGCTTGCCCTCCTTGTGAAGTCCCCTCTGCTGAGTGTCCTTGCTCCAAACCTTCATCGGAGAGCCATTGTCTTCTCAATCAGTGCAAGGGCTATTATTGTCTTGTTAACTCTTGGTCATTCTTTAAAACCCAGTTATTGTCACCTCTTGCAGGAAATCTCCTGTTGATCCCAGCCCCTGCCTTTCCCCCTCTCCAGCCATGACACCATGAGGGCACCTCCACCAGTACGTGGGGCATTGGTGCCATCACCTCCTTGGGTACCTGTGCCAATTGGTGCTCTCTCCATCTGCTGGCTCCACTAGCCTGTGAGTTCCTTGAGGGGTCCTGGCCAGATTCCACTGAGTGTGAAGTAAACTCCCTCCTGCCCCCTGAGCACCTTGCTTGTTCCCCTTCCCCTCACCTCATCTGTATGCCATCTGCTTGTGGACTTGCTTTAGGTTCCCTATAGTTTCAGGGTGTTGTCTTGTCACTGCTTTGCATTTCTCCCACCACTTAACACATTACTTTGAAAAGTTGTAAGAAAATAACAATATGAATAAGTGCTAACATTGATTTAGGGGTTATAGGGAAAACACTCCTTGGGGGTACAATGCAAATGTCATTTAAGCTTCACAATAACCCTATAAAAGGAAGATACATTTATTATGGGCATCTTTGAAGTGAGGAAACGGAGGCACAAAGTAAAGTTATTGACTCAATGTCACATGGCCATTAAGTAGTAGAATTGGGATATGTGTAGGGTTGGCAGATTGAGCACATAAAAATATAGGATGCCCAGTTAAATATGTACCTCAGAAAACTAAAGTATTTTTAGTGTAAGTATGTTGATCTGAAATTCACATTTAATGGGACATCCTGTATTTTATCTGGCAATCCTGTAGATGTGTTAATTACATATATGTGATTTCATTAATTTGGTGTCTTTTCATTCTCTTCTCTCTCCATTTAGAACAGGATACAAATAGGGTTTTTAAGGATGTGGTGTCTGTTGTAGGCTAGGTCTGGAATTTCTTCCTAAGGTCCAGGTGTTAAAAATGTGGTCAGCAGCACTTGGGAGGCTCTTTGAGAGGTGGGGACAAGTGGGAGGTCTTCATGTCATTGGTGGCATGCTCTTGGAGGGGACTGTGGGACCCTAACCTCCATTTCTTTTTCCCTTTTTCCCTCCTCAGGCATGAGGTGAATGGTTTTGCTCTGTCCCACTGTCCTGCCACAATGTGCTGCCACAGGTACAGAGGAAGAAGGCAACAGATTATGGACCCAAATCTCCAAATTTGTGAGCCCAAATAAGCATTTTCCTATAAGGTGATGATTTCAGGTATTTGCTGTAGTGATAAAAAGCTGAGGAGCACCGCTCCTCACACACTCTGGCACAAAGCACAGACATCATCTGGGAAGTAAGGCGGGGAGGGAGGGAGGAAGGAGGAGCACTGCACAGACTTGGGGTAATGGCTCAGAGGGAGGCATGCTAGAGGTTGTCAGCTCTGCCCCTGTCCTGGGAGGGACCCTGGACCAGCAGACATCCAAGGTCTTCTCCCTTGGAGCTCATATGGTGGTGGGTAAGAAGGGAGGCTCTGAAACCGGGATGCATAACTCGGCCCTGGCTTTATCACTCACTGGTCTTGTGGCCGGACTCCCTGTCTGTGTTAGACCATGTCATAGATATTATGGGATTTATTTCACAGGACGTTGTGCTGGTTAAGTGAGTTGATGCAAGTGTTAGAAACGTGCCTTAACCCAGAGTTTGGCACCATGGTAAGAACTCAGTCAACTTTAGCTCTGCATGTTATGGTTGCCCATTCCTCAAGTAGCTCCATCCCTGGTCGTGTGAAATGGGCTATTCCAATCTCTTCTTCTGTTACCATGCGTTGTGCTGCAGCCCCAGACTCTCTAGATGGATTGTTGGTCCTTGGCTTAAGCACCTACAAAACCACCACAGTGACCCTGAGGAGGTCATTCACCAAGGCCTAGCAGAGATGAGGGGCGTGGGTGAGGACAAAGGAGACAGATACTATCAGTGACAAAATCAAATAGTCCCATGTTCTCTCTTTTCGTCGTTATTGCTGCAGTACTGGGGATGGAATCCAGGCAAATTCTGTACCTCTGAGCTATGTCCCCAGGTCTTTTTAGAGACAGGGTCTTGTTAAGTTGTCCAGACTGGCTTTGAACTTGTGATCCTCCTGCCTCAGCCTCCCACGTCGCTGGATTACAGTCCTATGCCACTGTGTGCTGGCTCCTTGTTTTCCCTGTTAAATTAGTACCGGGGAACATTTCCGATGAAACCCGGCAAGAGGATCTGAGCTGTCTCATCAGGGAGGGACTGTTTGTAGGGAGACGGATGTTTCATTAATACCAAGAAGGCAAACAAACCATAGGATGCATTTAAAGCAGAGGGCTGGAGGAGAGCAGGGGACCCGGAGTGCCACCGTAGTGCTCTCGCAGCAAACCGACTCGCTGCGTGTGCGCATGTGCGGGAGGCCACACTCGTGTCCAACTCCGCCCTGTGGAAGGCAGTGCGTGGCTGCTGGGTACACAGCAAATGTGGGAGGGCTTGACAGAGTCTCCCGGGGGCGGTGCCATCAGGGAAGGGACAGCGTGGCGTGGGGTGGGAGAGAGGAGGGGCTCGGGCAGGACGGGTAGGAAAAGCAGCCGAAGGTGTGGTGGCTCCCTTGGGCCAGCTAGGAGATGTGTACCAGCTGCCCTCCTAGGCCCGCAGAGAAAGGGGCTGGCCTCCTTGTGCAGCTCAGCTCCTGTGCTGACCACAGGACCCAGGAGAAGCCTCCTTGGGCTTCCTTCCAGGGCTCACAAATAATTTCTCCTAGCTCTGACTTTGACCTCATTTTGGAATTCTCCCCCTCAACCTTGCCTGATCTCGGGAGAAGCCTGTCATGGTGGCTGCCTCGTGCTTGTTTAAACCTCACAGTCACCACACTGCTGGGTCTCCTGGTCCAGTACCCATTTTGCAGATAGGGAACCTGAGGCTTAGACTGGCCAGTCGCCTGGGTCAAGTCATACACTGGCATGTGTGGGAGCTGGGGATCTGGCCCACTCCTAAGGGCAGTGCTGTAGGAGGTGGACCCACAAGAACCTGGCCTCTGTTTACTCTGGCTGCTTCAACAACTTCATGGCAGTCCAGCTGACCCAGCAAAAGGCCTGCTGGGACTCTTGAGTGTCCTTACTCATCCCATAAATAGAAAGCAGAACTGATTGGTTGGTTTTGCTCTGGGCTCCCCATTAGGCACATCCACCTTCTCAAGGATTTTTGTGGCTTTCAGTGAGGAGGAAAATGAGGCCAGAATGAGAAATTTCTCTACCAACAGACAGCCTGGAGCCTCAGAGGTCTCTAAAAAAATGGAGGGGAATGGGGAAAAAGGTCACCTCATTAATGGGTTTAAAATATAAACCACGGAAATGCCAACAACTGTCTTTTGGAATGAGAAACTAGAAACACCTTGGTTAAAGGACAGCAGGGAAGACAGGAGAAGGAGCTGGAGAAATGACCATGAGAGAGGAGGGCACAAACGGTAGAGATGGGCAGAGAGGAAGAAGAGCCAGGTGGGGTTCGAGTCACCTGCTCAGGAAGAAGTCAGATGTGAAGAGAGAAGACACACCGTTCTTTGGAGCAGGGAACAGTACAACCAAATGGCAGCATGCCAAGGAAGGAAATAAGTACTTTCTCCAAGCCTCTTGCTATAAAAATTCATTTCAGGGAATCCCAGAAAACCACTAAAATGTACCTTTCAAATTTATGCAAATTTACCAGCTTCACTAGGTGCTAGAATCCTAATAGAAAAAAGTCAAATTCTTTTTTCTGACCCCAGCCTTTTTTCCCCCCCCAAAAGTACAAGCCTCTAAATTTAAAAAAGGATAACGAATGCTTTTAGAATTCATTATGGGAAGGTGTTTTAATTCTCATCTAGAGTTTGGCCTTATAGATATTTTTGGAACCTCCCATCTTCCTCATTTTTCTTCACAAAGGGAAGTCACATTTCTCCACAGAAGTGGGTGAGCATCGCATTTCATTTTATATAGCTGGTACATTTTATAGGAAACATTCCTGTGCTCTAGTCTTTTAGGATGCTTCAATGGGAGAAATAAAAGGCTGTTGTCTCTTTCGTGGCTCCAGGGCATCCCTGAAAAAAAATTCAAGGAGCTCCGGCCGGGGAGTTGTCCCATATTTGGGTCCTGCCAGCTGACACTCAGATAGAAGATAGCAGAAGATTAGCAGGAAGGGCTCCCAGGACCAGTCCCTGATGGGGGTGTAGGAACCACAACTGGACCCAGGGCAATGCTGGCAGCAAAATGTTCTCAGCAGATACTGCAGGGAGCTTGAAGCTTGAAGGGCCCTTAGAATGGTCCCCTTTTGGTGCAGGAGGACCTGGCCTTTGCGCCCTGTGGGAGACCATTCTTTGAAACAGGCTTCCTCTCTTCAGCCATAGGAAGTCCCCATTGTCCGACTTAGCAGAGAACTGTTGCCTCCAGCACTCCAGCAGTGGGATCCAAAGGTCAATGTCTTTTTGATCTTTGTCCTGAAGCTGGAAACCTGGGTGGCACACCACACCTGCTACAAGGTGTTGCTCACTAGGGTGGAACGATGGGCTCCTCTCCTCTTTTTCTCTTATCATATTGAGGTGGGATGGGGTTGTGGCTTGGGCAGAGAGTGGGGTGCGTCAGAATAAGCCCTATATGAGAAGCACTCGCCTACCAGGTAAGGAGGAGATCCTGGCCCCACTCTATGTGTCTGTAAGCTCTGTTGTTGGGAGTAGGGAAGGACTCTCCATTGGATTCTGATCATCTCTACAACTGGCGTTTGCAGGTGTTGGCGGGTGTGTGTGTGCATGTGTTGGGTACCCCTGTGGAGCTGGGTCAGGTGAGGTGAGGAAAGGGCATAGCCCCAGAGGGTAACCTTGAACAACTTCTGCACCTCCAGAGTCTCAGCGTCCTCCTCTGTAAAGTGGAGCTAAGATGTGGCTCACATGGTTCTAGGATGTGGTCGGTGCTCTGGAAGCAGCCAGCTGGGCTGACTGAGATGAGGGCTGCCGTGAGCCCCCGCCACCTTGGCTCATATTAGGTGAGTGCTTCCCTGGGGAAACAGTGTTAGGGAACCCTAAATCAAACGCAAATATGCAATAGAATGGAAGCCACATGGGAATAGCCACAATGTCTCATAGTGGCAATGACCATGGTGACCTTGCCAGATCAGACTGTAGTGCCATACAGGACAGGTAAGCTTTGTGGCTGCTGGGTGGGGGTCTGGCCAGATGGAGAAGGATGCTCTCTAGACATTCCTAACATTTATACCAGCTTTCTACTTTATGACAGACTTGGGACAGACTTCTGTGCTAAATTCTACCCCATAGTCAGCCACTGTCTAGTGACCTCACATCCCAGGGAGTAGGCATGGAGGGGCTGCTTTGGTGATCAGGGATCCAGGTATTGAAACTGGGATCTGAGTAGATCTTTTCAGGTGAAGAATGAGGATTCTAATTTCACACTCTTGATTTCAAGCCTAGGGCCCTTTCCACTTGTTTCTTCCCAGCAGGGGCTGGGCAACCTGGGCACATGAGAGGGCTACAGGATGAACCCCCTGCCCCAGTGATGGCCTCACAGGCAAGATGCCCACCTTCCTTATTCTGAAGCAGGGATCTCAAGCTCTGCTCTTCTGGCTCTCCTTCCTGTCTGGATCCCATGTGCTCTTGCTCTCTTGACACCGTGGAACTCCAGTTTGGCCCCTTCTACCATCTGGGATCTTGATGGGATCTTTGGGCTTACTATTCTTCCCCCAGAATGTGAATTCACACCGGTGTGTGGTCCAGATCTCAACTCTAAAGTTTCTTTTTTTTTAAATTTTCTTCTTTTTAAAAATTCCAGGTTAGGGAGGGGGTGCTTTTCTCTCTGCTCTCCTGCCAGCTGACACTCAGATAGTAAGATAGCAGAAGATTAGCAGGAAGGGCTCTCAGGACTAGTCCCTGACGGGGGTGTTGGCCACCCTCTTACTGGTCTTGGGGAGCCTGGTTCTCATCTGGGGGTTGAGGGCAGTGTGAGCAATCTCCATCACCCATCTCTTGGGCCTTGGGAGCAGGTGCCTGGAACCTGGGTGGCCTGGCAGACAGGATGGGAGATGAGTGGAGCCGGTCCCAAGAGCAGAGGGGCAGGTGGTGCAGGCCAGCGTGGAGCTGCTTCCTGACCTGCGGCCCATGGAGAGCAGAAGATGGATGCTCCATGACTAGATGCCATGCTCCTCCATCACTCGATCAGAAGGAGCCTGCAAGATGACCTCTTCCTCTCCTGGCTCCCATCTGCTCCCACAGGCTGCTAGGTGACCCCCTGGAATGACAAGCCAATCACACTGCTCCTTCGCTTATGGTGCCCAAGGCTCTGTGGCACCTGGGCTTGGCCCACCTGTGCAGCCTCACCCCATGCCCGCCTCTGGCCTTATGGCTCTTGACTGCGGCCATATGGCTCTTGGCAGCCATGGCCTCCCAGGCTTTGGGCCCAGACTGCCACTCTGTCTTCCTAGAATGCCTTTCCTTCTCTCTTCTGACTGTGGTCACCTATGTGACTTTCAGGCTTTGCTCGAATTCCCCCTCTGACTTCCAATGGACTTAGATGAAGCACCTGTGGGGCAGGGACCAGTGTCATCCATGTGTGTTCTAGTGCCCAGCATGGTGCCTCAGCCATGGCCCAGCTGCATAGAAGCTCCTTTCACCTGCAGAACTGGTGCCTGGGAGTCACCGGTGGCTGGATCAAGGTTCCTAGCTCAGCTGTGAGCATCCCAAGGGAACAGCCCTGTTGGGTTTCTCATAGTACCTCTTGACCCAGCTTGGGGACTGATCAGAGCAGGTGCTGAACAGATGAACACTGAAGATACGACCCGACAGTGAGGAGAGATGCCTGCCTGAAATGGGGAGTTAGGCAGGAAAAACAAGAGCTTCCAGATGTGGATACTATGAGAAGGGCAGAGCCAGAGAACACGCCTGTGAATTGATTGAATTGATTATCTAGTATGTTCCAGAAGATTCCTTTGGCCCTACTGGCAATCCATGTTGGATTCATAGGTCGATTTTGGGAGATGTTGGGATTTGGGCTCCATAAGGGCATTGCTGGTTCCGAGATGGCTGCATCTGTATGCATTTGAATCACTGTGAGTGTGGAATCAGGACCGCCAGTGTCCCTTGGCTTTCTGAGACCTTAGTGTTCTCTTCTCTCTGCTTACAACACCCCTTTCTCTGGGACCCATTGGCCAGTCCCAGTGATGCCTGGATCCTTTATCACCTCCCTTCTCTCATCTGTCTCCCTCTAAGGCTTCCCTTTCCCTTTGATTAGCAACCAACTTGCTCTGGAAAGTGTTCTGTATGAAGTGACGCACTCTATAAAAGAGACAGGATGGCACCAAGTTGGTGTGGGTGCCTTGGGATCAGTCTGTGTTAGGACATAGGAGTTTCAACTCAGATCTACATCACTGTCACTGTGCTGGATTCTAGGGTATATGTGCGGATGTATTGGTCAAAATGAAAGCGTGAAGCTTAGGAACAGCACATGGGCTGCTCTGAGGAGGGAATGGGGGGAGGTATTCAGCGCTGGTACAGGGAAAAATGAATTGGATGTGTCTTAACGTCACAGTCAGCTCCCGTGATGGGCATTAATGTTTGTGGCCAGAGGCATGGATAATCCAAATCTGGTATATAATTGAAAATATCATTTGCATTTGACTTTGGAATGCAGCATGCATACATGCACATGAGTGCTTGGGAAGAGGAGAAGCAAGGCAGCTTCACTTTCTGAGTGTTTATTTTAGACTCCCATTAGTGTTAATTTGCATTCACTAGACAGGGACGGCCAGGAGAGAGGTGAGCAGGGATATCTCTGTTGAAAGCATTCATCAGCCTGGTGCTGTCCATGAGGCGGGTCATTGCAAACACTCTCCAGGCCTGTATTCCTCGGGTGCTCAGAATTCCCACAGGCTGAGCAACTACCTCTGTGAACGTGCCCTTGGGCCAGGGATGCAGTGCTCCGTTTGCTGCCAGAACTGGGATGGAAGCCTGGCCTCCTCTGTCACCAGCTCCGTGACTCTGGATAAGTTGATTAGCTCTCCAAGCCTTCGTCTTCAGGAAACAGGAAGGATAATCCAACTTAGTGGGAAGTGCCAGGCACGGTGGTGCACTGTAATCCCAGAGGCTGGGGAGGCTGAGGCAGGAGCATCGTGAGTTCAAAGGCAGCCTCAGCAACTCAGAGAGGCGCTAAGCAACTCAGCGAGAACTTGTCTCTAAATAAAATATAAAAAGGGCTGGGGATGTGGCTCAGTGGTTAAGCACCCCTGGGGTCAATCCCTGGTACAAAAAAACAAAACAAAACAAACCACAACTAAAAACAAAAATGGGAAGCATTGTGGGATGGCTCTGTGAGATGGCATAGGTCAAATCCAGGGTCCAGGGCTCAGCTAATCCTCATTTCCTTTCTTCTGTCTCCTCCTTCCTCATCTCCCAAAGTGTGGTTCTACCTCTGACATCTCCTCCACATGGTGTTCTGAGGCTCCAAGCAAAGCAACAACAGTTCTTGGGGCCAGAGAAGAAGAGACCCCAGCTTTCTGCTGGAGCCCAAGTTTGGGCAGAAGCGATAATTTTTCTTAAAGAAAACGAGGGTGGATAAATGCTGAAGAATCCACAGGCCACCTGCCCAGAGAAGGATTAGCAGGTGGAGGAGAACCTTGGGTCCCCTTGGATAGTAGAGGTTGGGCTGTTTGAATTTCATGTCCATGTAGTGGTGGACAGGGGTCCTGAGTCGAGAGAGGGAGGGCTTCAGATGTTCCTGAATGTGGATCCCACAGATGGGACCCGAGACTCAGGACCACCAATTGCTAGCTGTGTGAACTTGGGCAGGTTTCCCTTCTCTGCCTCTCAGCGTTTGCATCTGTAAAGTGGGCATAACAGTAAATACTGTCAGAGGGTCATGAAGACCGCCAGGCTCATGACCACGGAACTTTGCACTGGTGTCAGGATGACAGGTGAAGGCTCTGCATGGGTCTGGCTTCTGTGTGGATGAGTAGGTGCCTTCTCACTTCTCTTCCCGCCTGGCTGGCTGAGAATTGACTCAGGGCCACCAGACTCTGGCTAATGCCTGTTCATGGTTCCATGTGCTCCTGTATTCTGTGCCCCCTACTCAAGGTGTGTGGCAGGTAAGGAGGCTACATCAGGGGCACCTGCCCACATGTGTCCCAGAAAGAAGATGCAAGTATTTCAGCTTGGATCAGACCCAGGCTATTGGTATGGGAAGCCCTTGCAGCTGATCCAACCTCATATACCTTCCCTACTTGATGGACAAGACACCTGGTCCAGAGAAGTTAAGTGAAATGTCCAAAGCCACACAGCAAATTGTCATCTCTCTGGGGTTCCCACAGGTCTGAGGTACTGAAAAGGTGATTTCAGAATCCAGACTTTTATTTTCTTTACTGGCTTCCAAATGACCCTATCTTTGCTTACCTTGTTTCTTCAGGGCTTATAAAGTGCAAGGGTAACTTATAGATGGACACGCAGTGATTGAGTGGTCTTTGAGAGGATGGTCTATATATCTATAGTTTCTTTTTCTCTGAAAGGGGGAGGATGGGCTCAAGATGCAGCATGAGGGAGTGATGTTAGACATCAGGTTGAACTGTTGTTGGAGATACAGCTGAGGGGAGAGGGCCAGTCTTCTTTAAAGAAGCCTGTTTCTATTTTTACTTCTTTTTTTTTCCTTTTCAGAAATGAGTTGGATGTGATGTGATGACATGCCTCTGAGGCAGGGGGATGGACTTGATGGTTTCTCTGAGTCCCTCTCAGCTCATGTCCACTTATCCACTTGCTCATTAGTTTTCCTGAAGTTACTTTCCTGCTCCCAATTAGCCTCTGCCTGTCCAGTTTTCTGAAAGTTGTTTCTATTTGCAGAAGAGGAAGGGAGAAGACGGTAGCGGCTGAGGTGGTCAGGAGGGATGGGGTTGCAGTGGGGAGAAAGGAGGTCGTGAAGATGGCTACTAATTGCCCCTGTCAGGCAGCGGGCCTCTGCTCACCCACTCAGCTGCTGCAGGGGGAAGGCAGACCAGGCATTTTTTTATGGCTTCCTATCAAACTTTGATAAATTGATTCTGAAAAGCCTTTAGCAGCCGCTTATGCCTCAGTCACTGTTAATGGTGAGCTATCAAGATGCCGATGGGGTCTGGGGTGGGCTGGACAGAGGGAGGCTGGCTGCTTACCTGGCCTGAGTCCTCCCATCTTCCCCACACTTGGGAATCTTGCTAGAGAGTAACAGGGGGGGACTGAACGGAAACCTCCAAACCAGACAGCAGACCTGGCCTTCCAGAAAAGGCGGATCAGAGAATGAGGGTGCAAGACTGAAATGAGACACACAGCAGAACTTCCTGAGGCTGGACTGAGTGACCAGACTTGTAGTTTAGCCTCTGTGCTGTGGCTAACCAGTGAGGGGTGGTCATTTGAACTGCATGCTGCAGACGGGCTTCTGTTCAGTTATTTACTTATGGGAACCAGGAACTTGCCCAACACCCACAGCAAGAATCTGAGCTGAAACCTCAACTGTAGTCCACCGTGGTGTCCCCTCCAGCCCCCATACACCATAGCCACCTACACTCACCCTGTTCAGCTGGCCCTGCCTGGACAAATGCATGGTGACCTGTCAGTCACTGACTCAGAGCTGGTTCGTCCCCAGCATCCCCTCCTGATTCAGGCTGAGGGCGGGAGTCCACACCTTTGCTCCTTCTCAGGGCCAGGAATGGGCGAGGCAAGTGAGGCAGTTACCTTAGGTACATGTTTACAGATGTTCCCAAACTTCCATAAAGGAGATAAATAATATCTCAATGCAAACTTAAAAAAGACTGAAAATGCAAAATGCTACATTTAAATGAAGACAGGAGGAGGAAACTTCAGTTAGTGAGATGCTATTTAAAATGGCCACTTGGTCAAGGGAAATGCTCCAGCACAGCCACTCTCTCAGTAGGAAATGAGATAAGCACAGAGGTGGAGAATCATAGACAGCAACGAGTTCACTGCCATGACAACCAGGGTAGTGAAATCAAATACACCCAGTTTTTGCTGTAAACAAAATATTTAAGCTTAAAATAATGTTATGCATTTTAATATACCTACTTTTAAATGTTTCAATATTTTCCCGACTACTTTAATGTCCTAGAAAAAAATTAACCATTAAAAAAGTACATAAAAATACACATACAGGGCACACATTTTCCCTCTTGCCTTGGGCTTGCTTATGGCTTGGCTCAGCGCTGTTACGGATCCTCTTTAATAGTTTGATATTTTGTTCATCATTTTTTTTTTTGCATTCATTTTGATTTTTAAAGAACTTGCATTAAGGCATGAGGATGTAGCTCTATGGTAGAGGGCATGTGTGAGGCCCTGGGTTCCATCCCCAGCCCCCCCACCACACACAAAGATATTGCATTAAAATATTATTACCTAGCTTACTGAGTTTTTGATATCTCTGAAATTTTGTGACCAAGAAAGGGTGCCTCACCCCAAACTTGTTTTTTTTTTTTTTGTCCCTATCTCCTGTCCTTGGTGAGGACAAAACACAAGAGAAACCCTTGGATGCTTGGACCCACCTGGGGCATGTTCAGGCTTGGGGTTGCCCCAGGGGAGGTGAGCTCCCGGGCTGGCATGTGCTGCCAAAGGAAGATGGATGGGCTCCCAACGCCCTCCAGATAGAAACAGGCAGCCTTTACTGAGCTCATCCATCAAGTCCCCCGTGGGATGACACTCACCTTAATCAGGCCAGGAAGGATGGGGGATGCGGAGGAGCTAGTTGAGCAGAAGCTCCAGCAGGGTCCGAGCTGGTGGCTAGAGAGGCATGAGGTTCAGCCAGGCAGCCAGGCTGTGCACTGATCAATTCCAGGGGACACTGTGTACTTAGCTGGGCCCTCTGAGCCCCTGTCTTCCGGACAGACCCCAAACCCTGCTGCCAGACCCCAGGTCAGACTCGGGGCTGGAAGAGACTAGCAAGAGAGGGGACCAAGTGCAAACAAATGGAAGAGGACCGCTTAGGGAAGGACCTGAAAACTTGCTCTTCTATGCTTTCCAGAAACTTCCAGTGACTTCCTCTTGTCCACAATATGGAGTCTGAACCCTTTGCATGACCACCAGGATTTCTTTTCTTTTTGTTTTTTTTTTTGGGGGGGGTTTACTGGGGATTGAACTCATGGGTACTTGACCACTGAGCCACATCCCCAGCCCTTTTGAGAGACAGGGTCTGACTAAGTTGCTTAGCATCTCGCTTTTGCTGAGGCTGGCTTTGAACTCCTGATTCTCCTGTCTCAGCCTCCCGAGCCACTGAGATTACGGGTGTGTGCCACTGTGCCCAGCGACCACCAGGACTTGTGCCATCTGACCCCAGCCTCTCTGGTCCTGTGCCCACCTAAGGTCTCCCCATGAACCCTCCTCCCTGCTCCCATGCCCAGGGCCCTCTGTTCTCCCTAGCTGACCCCAGAGTGGTTCATCCCTGAGACCTGGGTTCTTGTTTCTTCTAGAAGCTTCCTCTGACTGCCCACATTACTCACTCTCCCACTTGTTCTTTCAGGGCAAGTTTCCACATGTGACCCTGCATGGTGGTGAGCAGGCCCTGAGTTCTCGGGGCGCCTGGATTGCTGCCTGCCCTTGGACATCTCCTCAGAACTTTGACCCCAGGGGCACAAGTGCCTTTGGGATGAAGTGACCCTGTTTGGTCCTCTCAGACTGTGACTGTCTGGGGACAGGGCTCCGTTGGTGTCACAGTTGGAACCTGGAGCAGGAGGGAACTCAGATCACCCCTGCCCTCTCTGACTTCTTGGGGATGCTCCCTGAGCTTCTCTCTGCTCTCCTCACAGAAGACAGAGCTGGGAGCCAGCCTGAGCTCAGGACACAATGCTGGGGCTCTTGTTCCTGCATCTCAGCAAGAGGCAAATCCCTGCTGCCAGCAGCTCAGGCCACATCCCTCGCGGCCGTCCTGGACTTTGCTAGTTCTCTGATTGCGATGAGCACCACTTTTGAAATACACACAGATCTCAAGCCCTGCACAAACCTGTATTCCTCACTACTCAGGAGGCTGAGGCAGGAGGATCACTTACATCCAGGAGTTTGAGGCCAGCCTGGGCAGCATCACCAAACCCTCCTCAAAAAAAGAAAGAAAGGGAAAGAAAAAAGAAATATAGACATATGGGCACACACAGGTTTCTTTGCCTCTCCACACCTGCTCCTGCCTCAGTTCAAACCATGCCATACTCCTCCAGGGCTTCTGGCTTTCCTGCATTCACCCTTACCTTATGCGGACTCCTTAAAATAACAGGCAGGCCAGTTCTGTTCATGTTGTTACTTCTCTGTTCAAAGCTGCTTGTAGTGTCCTATCTCATGCAGAGTTAACTCCAAAGTTAACTCCAAAGTTGCTATTGGGGCTGTGAGATTCTGCAAGATCTGGCCCTGCTCTCTTTGGCCTCATTTCTGTTACTTTTTCTGTTATTCACTCTGTGTCAGCCACACAGGCGTCCTTGCTGACACTGATAATGACAAGACCACACCTGCCTCAGGACTTTGCACTTCCTGTAGCCCCTATCTGGAATGCTCTTAGTCCAAATGTTTGCTTGGCCTACTCCCTTGTTTTTGTCAGGTCTTTGGTTATTATTATTATTATTATTATATTATTATATTATTGTTATTTTTCACTCAAAGACACCTTCCCTAACCATGTTAAATGGCTCCTCTGTATCTTCCCACACCTCCTCCTTGTCCTGCTTTCTGGGTACTCATGACACCGTAGTTGGCTTATGGCCTAACTCTTTTCTTGGTAGACGCTCCTTGAGAACAAGACTTTGTTCTGTTTTCTGTTGTATTTCTGGTGCCTTGAATAGTGATGGTTTATAGTGGTGCTTAACAAGAACAGCTTAGTTACTGCCAGTTTCTCTAACTTGGTTTGGTTCTCCCATCTGCACATGAATGATGGGCCTTATCTCACGCTCTAGTAGAAGTCCCCCTCTGCACCTCACGGATTCCATTGTGCATTAAGTTAGCTTTTGTTTTTAGTTTATGCTTTTCCGATAGCTTTGCTGTGCAGGATCCTATTTCATCTTCTTGGCAGTCCCTGGAGGCTCACAGTGGTAAAGTCAGATGCCCAGTGCCACACTCAAGTTAGAGGCAGATCCTGGCTAGAGCCCAGGGCTCCTGGAGCCCAGCTGCAGCATCCCTGTCCTCTGGGTGGCCCTGTAGCCTGAATGGTGCCTGCTCTGCTAGGGCCCAAGCCCAGGCTGGCCTCTAGGGACGCAGCTGGCAAATCCCCGTTGTCTCTGGTCTGGGCCGGGTTCCTGTTGTCAGTCACTTCCAGTTTCTGCTCTTGCTTATTTAATGATGTAGGATGATTATAATAAAGAGCCTTAATTGGGGGGAATGGTGGTCACACTTGGGGGTTCTCCACCCTGGCCCTGTTAAAGAGCCCGGGGTACTTCCATGCACTTCAAATAACCTTGGTGTGTTAATGGAGACAGGCAGGAATACTTTATACTTAGGAAACTGGAGACTCAGAAAGGTACGGAGACCTGCCTAAGGTCTTAGATTGAGTCAGGGGAGGTGCCCGAGCAGTGTCGTGCTGGTAAGCTGGTTCTCCAGACAAAGTAAACAAAATTCTGACTTGTAGTGTTGCCAATTTCTTTTTTTTTTAATTTTTATTTTTTATTTTATTTATTTTTTGAGATCAGAGTTCTGGCTTTGTGATTGGTATCACTATTATTATTTTTTTTAAGATTTTTTTTCACAATACCTTTATTCTATTTATTTATTTTTATGTGGTGCTGAGGATCTAACCCAGGGCCTCACACATGCTAGGCAAGTGCTCTACCACCGAGCTACAGCCCCAGTCCTCTCAGTGTTGCCAATTTCTATGCTGTAAATGCTCCTATCAAGGCCACTTTCAAGCCACCAACATGTTGTCACCAATGCTGAGTTGGGAAGAGAATGTACCACCTGATCTAATGGACCCGAACAAGTCAGCTCCAGCATCCCACGGAAGGGTGACAGTCCCTACCTTCCCTTCAGAACTTTATAAAGCACTTTCACGTTCAGCACACACCTGATCTCCGTGGCAACCCTTTTGTACAGGCAGCTATTATTATGTTCATTTTTCAGATGGGAAAACTGAGGCTTAGAAAGATTGACTGACTTGTTGAGGGCAGGCTGGGAGAATTGAGTATACTGCACCCTGGATTCAGAATTCCTAGGGTGTAGTACTGGCCCTTGCACTTGCCAGCCATGGGCTCTTGTCCAATTCACTTAGCTTCTCTGACCCTCAGTTTCTCCATCTATAAAATGAGAATTAAGTATACCTGCCCCAGCAGCGTTCAGGGTCATGGTAAAGAGTAAGATGAATATGTGTAGGAAGGTACCTTCCAAACCGCACAGTGCCTCTCCATGTTCTGAGCACAGGTACATTTGAGGATTGATTAGCCATTTCTGTAATATCTGTCTGGTTGCCTATTGCTGCATAACAGATTACCCCTGAACTCAGTGGTTTAAAACAACAGGAATCAATTTTTTAGCTCTCAGAGTTTCTGCAGGTCAAGAAGCTGAGACAACTCAGCTAGAAAGTTCTGGCTGAGGAAGTCTCTTTGCAATCAGATGTAGGAGGGGCCGGGCCATCTCCAACCCTCTGTATTCTCCTGCCTGGTGCCTGGCTGCAACCAGCTGAGGATGGTGTGCTGAATCTCACCCATCTCATTGCGTTTGAGATGGACAGATGGCTTCAGGGTAGCTAGACTCCTATGGTTACTTAGCACTCCAAAGTGCACGTGCGGTCTCCCCTAGGGTGCTTAAGCCAGTGTGTGTTTTGTTTTCTCTCAAGCGTGCAGACAAAAATTTCAGTGAAGCTGCTGTCCTCCAAAGCAGGATGGAGCCTGGCCTCTGCCCATCTGCCCCACCCCCATCAGCACCTGAGTGTGGGAGCCCCTGCCTGCCCTCGGGTGCACAGCCTGTCCTGGTGGGCCCCGCCAGCCACAGTATCTTGGGCCAGAATCCAGGCCTACCCTGCGCCTCATGCCTGCCTTCTGTGTGAAGTGCCTCCGAGGGGATTTGGGTAGCAGATTCTTTTTTTGTCCCCATTGGGCCCTGAAGAGCCAGGGATTAAATACTGGCTCCTAGACCAGGATCTCGAATCCAAATGTGGCTTTAACTGGTCAGACTGGTATTGGTCCAAGATGGGAGCTCAGTGTAGTTCCTCCTTCAAATTTTCAACCACTTGTCTGTGTTCAGCCTGAGACCTGATCCCAGGGATTCCAAGATGCCTAAGCTGTGGTCTCTGGTCCCCAGCAACTTGTGGGCCCCTGTTGTGCAAACATGGTCCCTTCCTAATATTCCCAGAGCTTCTGCAGACAAGCATTTTATTTTACAGATGAGGAAGCTGAGGCTCAGAGAGTGCAATTGACTTACCCAAAGTCACAAAGCTGTGGAGTCTGCTCATTCAGTCCCCTGCATGGCACTGGTTGGGACTGGGCTGATTGAACTGAAGGGGGCAGAATCGGAGTGGTCAATTTTGCCTGAAAGCCAGAGTTGGGGAACACAAAGGGGGAACTCAGCTTCTTTCCCTAAGTGATGTCATCCGGTTAAGAAAAAGGAAAAAAAAATGCCCATTTCCTTACTCCAAGTTTCCCCCTCATTAATTTAATCTAATTTGCTCACAACAATCCTCGGTAAACAACGGGCCCCCTTTAATAAGCCAGGCTCTTCCTTCGACCCCGCAATTGTGTTTCTAATCAGCCAGTGTATCGGGAAAGATTCACCGCTAATTGTTGCAAGGCATTGGCGCTACCCTGGGTGTCAGGTAAGGGATGGCAATGAGAGATAATTATAATCAGATCTAATTAGTAATTATAACAGATCCTGACTAGAAATTGTTTTCAGTTAAGTATTCCCAGAGAGGTGCTAATGGTCTCCGGGGCATGCTGAGTGCCACAGATGCAAGCAAAGGGGCTTGTAAGGAACAGGTGACCTCACGTCCCTGCCCTGCCCGTGAGCAAAGGAGACTCAGGCCCTGCCCTGCCCGTGAGCAAAGGAGACTCAGGGCTTGGGGACCCGGAGGTGTCTGGCCCTCAGGGACAGAGCTACTTTGGCATTGTGGTGTGCCTACTCCCATCAGGAGTGCTTTCCTTACGTGGACCTGAGGTTGAGGTCTCTCATACCATACAGACACCTGCGGAGCCCTCAACAAATGCCAATTATTCCATGGCTCAGGGCCCAGAGGCATGGAAACTTCTGGATCATTAAAGAAACTGAACATTGCTTAGGAAGACTGGGATATTTACTGCTGGAATCGTTGCTGAATTCAATGGCACTAGAGGTATGACATAGGACTCCTCTGGTGAATGACTCTCCAACCCCACATGATGCCCCCTGGTCCAGGACTGTCCACTTTTTTCTGTCTTTACCAAGTACTTCTGCAAACTCGGGGCTGCCCTACTTTCTGTTAACCCAGTTCTAATTAACTTTTCTGCTTCCAGACCCACACTTTGTACCCTCCAGATTTCTTTTGCTGGGACCTTCAGATCAGGTGGTCACAGCAGCCGTACTGGGCATTGGATGGTGCCGCTCATCTGCGAGCCCTGGGAGAGTCCATTCTGGTGGGCAGCACAGAGGGCCTAGACCTTTTTGGGGCCAGATGAATCTGGCCACAGGTTATTACGGTGACTCATATTAACTTACTTGAAAACAAAAACAGGATGTTTTGTACTGCATCTTAATTATTTTTCATTGCTGATGTGAGCATGTTGATCTGACAGCTATTAACCAGAACCCCAGACTAACGGGAAATGCTACTCCCTGACCAAGCCAGGAGAGGAAGTATCATTTTAGTTATTTACAACCCTCCTCCCCATGATGGCTGCTGGTTTCTTGCACTTGTAAGCCTATTTGCATCTGTATACAGACCCCAACTGTCATCTTGTTTTCTTCTGGCACCTGCTACCCGCTGTAGAGACCTCCCTTCCCAGCTCTCCAGATCTGCCTTTTTTTAGCCTCCTCTGGGTTTCATTTCCTTGGGGACAGCCTCATGCCCTGGGGCAAGGTATTTTGAACACAAGGGTGCTACTGGCAGATAGCAGGGCCCAGCCATCTTCTCTCTCTGGTCTGAGGACTCTGAGAGAAGTGGCTTGGTTAGTCATACCTGCCCGGCTCTGGCCCCAGGTTGGATTACCAGTAATGGTTTCCGAGACTGTTTCTCCATCTTTGCAACCATAGAGGGTGAGGAGGAGCCAGTGTGGGGCCTGGGTTTCAGTCTTAGAGGCTGAGAAGGCTCATTTGGGGAATAAGGGTGCTGGGGAGAGGAAGGCAGGGCCACACGTGGAGCAGACTCCACTACCACCTGTTGCCACAGATGGAAGGGAGCATCTTCATACCATAGTTAGTGGCCAGCTAGGGTGCGAACCCAGACTCCAAATTTTGGGCTCTTTAAACTTGGACAGTGGTTAGCAGAGAAGTAACATGCTGCCCACTCATCTGTGACAAGTCGATTCATCTGTCCAAATTCCACTCATGCCTCCGACCTGGCCCACACTCTCCTTAAAGCTGCTTCCCCTGGCACAACAGGGCGCTGCTTGCCTCTGCTGGCCTTCCTCTCCTGCTTCTATTTCTACTGTAACCCTCCTCCAACTGTGAGTCCCCTGAAGGGAGGTCTCCCTCTGGGATGGGTGAGATTGGCAGCTGCAATTTAAATGCTGGTGACATGGTGATATGTATACATGAAGTAGCTGAGGTGAGACATGGCAAGTTGGGGACTGGAGGACCATATCCTCCCACAAGGAGCAGCCACTACACACTTGGTGCCAAGCAGGCAAATAAGCCATGTTGCCCAATCTTTGCAAGAGAAGTCAGAAATTTTAAAAAACAAAACCAAACAATTTTTTTTGGTGCCTAGGAAAAACCCAGACTCTTGCACATACTAGGCAAGCACTCTATTATTGGACTACATCCCCAGCTCTTAATAATATTAGAAATCTTTTTTGAGAAAGGATCTTTCTAGGTTTCCCAGTCTGGTCTCAAACTTGTGATCCTCCTCCCTCAGCCTCCTGAGTAGCTGGGAATACAAGTGTGTGCCACTGCAATGATCAGAAATCTGAATTTTAATCAAAAACCCTGTAGCATCTTAAATGCTGACAACAATTGTAGAGCACTCTGGAGACACCCAGGGAACTGGTCAGACCTATCCGTGAGCTAGCTTCAGCTTACCAGTTGCCAGATACTTTTGGAAAGCTAGGTTTGGCCATTCACATGGCCTCTGCTCACTCTAAAAGTGGGGGTGCTGGCAGGTGGCTCGTTGAGCAAACCCTTGCTGCTCAGCACAGAGTATCATTGACTCAACTCTTTGGACCAGCACGTCTCTAGGGAAGAACAGAGTTCTAGACCCCTCATGGGTGTGAGCCTAGGGGTTGTCCTGGGTGTGCTGCCCACCAACCCTCCACTCCCCCTGGTAAGATGAGATGGGGCAGATCCCTCTGTTGACACAGTCAGAAGAAGCTGTCCCACCTCCGAGGGAAAGCGATTCAATTAAGTTCTGTCTCCTAGTGAGTGCTAAAAACCTCCCTCCAGAGAACCATTTTCTGCTATGGATTTTTGAGACCAGTGGTTGGAGAATCACTCTCCTTTTCTTTCTTTCTTTTCTTGGTGCGGTGTCTCTAGTCAATAAATAAGTGGGAAAGAAAGGATTTGTGAGAAAATAGAACACAGTCAAAAAGTAACTTGTGGACTTAAAAGTCCCTATGAGACTGGCACAGACTTGGAAATGTTCCGTGGTTTGTGGCTGTTTTCTTCTCTGGGCCCAGATTCTAGGAGCTCTGGTTTGCATCTCTGAAAGGTAATCTTTAAAACTGATTTCCCTCGGTTGCATTTCATTGGTGTAGAAACTAAACAGGCCATTGTATTACAGTAATGACATCAACATTTCACCTCCCTTTGCCTTAATTATTTTTCTGTCTTGCCAATGAAACCTGTTCAATAAGATTTATAGGTGGTAGGCAGGTGGCGTGAGGTAGTGTGCGGCTCAGATAATCAGCCGCGCTGATTTCCCCTTCATTGGGTGTCACTGGTGTAAAAACATGAACCGAAAGCTCTGCAGCACTTAAGTAATAATAATGTCAACGTTTCACCTACCTCCCCTTTACTTATTTTTCTCCCTCACTCTTTCCACCTAACCTGTTTAGATAAGATTGCTGCACTGATAAAAAACAAGGGCTCTCATTCTCTGGGCAGATAAGCTGCTGCTTTTCTGAGGTTCAGTGTGTGAAGGGAGCTGAGTCGGCAGAAAGACTTTCCCTTAGATCTTCCCAGGGTGGGGCTGCTGGTATAGTTCAGGGCCTGTGGATCCCAAAGGGACCAGAGGTGACAGGAAAGGAGGTAGGGCAGCTGTCTAGGCATTGTAAGCCTGGAGGAGGGCATTCTGGCCTGTGAGGAAGGTGGGCACTGGAAGCTGGAAGGGGCAGAGGAGCCACCTCTGTCCAACTTCTCTCTTCCCTGGGTGCTCCTAGGAGTGGGTGAATGGTTTCATTGGTCTGAGTGGAGGGGCTCTGATTATGCATCCCACTAGGCTAGCCCTGGTGCAGTAGAAAAGCACTCAGGCAGCCCTAGATTCACAGCTAGCTAGCTAGCTGGTCATGTGAAAGTCACTCGATCCTTCTAAGCCTTCGTTTCTCAAAATTGAAGAAGTGAGTTGCTGTGGACTGAATGTTTGTGTCTTCTCCATTAATATGTTGCAAACTCACCCTCAATGTGATGATATTTGGAGTGGAGCCTTTGGTAGGTTATCAGGGTTAGATTAAGTCATGAGTGTGGGACCTCCTGATGGCATTAGTACCTTATTAACAGAGGAAGACACAGGAGATTCTTCTCTGTGTGCATGCACCAGGAAAGGACATGTGAGAACATAACCTGGAAGTAGGCCCTCACTAGAACATGGCCATGCTGGCACCCTGATTTCAGACTTCCAGCCTTCAGAACTGTGTGAAATAAATGTTTGTTACTTAAGTCACCCAGTGTCTGGTATTTGTTATAGCAACCTGTGCTGACCTAGACATTGGTCTATATTAGTCATTCTTAAACGTTTTAGAGCTGACCAACTCCTTTGAGAATATAGAACCTTTTCCTAGAAATACACACATACATTCAAAATTTCGCATCTAATTTGTAGAAGTAAAAGATCCCACATAAAAACAACGTGGCACCATCCTGGATCCCTCTCTCTCGTATCAGATGTTTTCTACCTCCACTGCTGCTATGCTGATGAGTCCTCTCCTCCCTCATATGTATTACTGCAAGATCCTCTTTATTGTCTTCTTCCCTTGCCCTCTTATGGAATGTTCTCAACAGCAGCCAGGGTGATTCTTTTAAAATACAAGTCAGATCCTGTCATCCCTCTCCTTAGAAACCTTCAATGACTGCTTTTTCACTTCAAGTAGAAAATTGGCTTCAAGATCCACAGCTAACTCCCTCACTTATATAAGTCTTTGTTCAAAAGTCACCTTATCAAAATCCGAATTGACCTGTGTCAAGTAGAACATTAAATTAATAAAAATAAATCTTCCCATAAAGACAACCAGTTCCAGATGACTTCACTGATGAATTCTATCAAATAATATGATCTTTCATAAAATCTTTCAGAAAATGGAGGAATAAGGAACACTTTGCAATTAATTCTACAATACTAGTGTTACCCTTATACCTCATCACAGGAAAAGAGGATTACAGTCCATTAGTCATCATGAATGTAAATGAAAAACTGACTCCAGCAACATATAAAAAAGATTGTACACTATGATCAAATAGTTTTTTTTTTAAATCCCAGGAATTCAAGGTTGGTTTGATATCTGAAAATCAATTAATACAATATACTGTATTAGAGGAATAAAGAACAAAACCCACATGATTATCTTTAGGGAAACAGAAAAACCATGTCACAATATCTGACACTATTCATGATAAAAACTCTCAACAGAGTAGTCAATGAGTACAAAGTTACAATTAAGAAGAATGTGTTGTGATATTTTATTACACAGTAAGCTCATCATAGTTAACAATAATGTAATGTATATTTCAAAATAGTTAGAAGAGGGGACTTCGAATGGTCTCACCATAAAGAAATGTTGAATGTTTGAGATAATGGATATGCTAATTATCCTGATTTGATTTCTGCATAATGTATACATGTATTGAAATGCTACATAATACCCCATAAATATAAATTATGTGTCAACTAAAAAAAATAAAATTTAAAAGGAATCTCAACAAAATAGGAACAATTGGAAACTTCCTCAACCCTATAGAGGGCACCTATGGAAAACTTTCAACTGACATTACACTTGGAATGAAAGACTAGATTCTTCCCCCTAAGCCTGGGAACAAAGGTCATAAGTCTGTCCTCACCTTTTCTGTTCAGCATTGCAATACTGAAAGTTCTGTCCAGTACAGTAAGGACAAAAAGGCATCAGATTGAAAAAGAAGTAAAAAACAATCTTTGTTTACTGACAACATGATCCTGTATGCAGAAAATCTTAAGGAAATCACACACATATACACACATGCATACACACACACACAGCCTAAAAAATTAGTTCAGCAAGGTTATGAATTCAAGGTCAATATACAGACAGTTCCCTGATGTAAAATAGTTCCAACTATTTTTTTTTCATTTCATGATATAATGAAAGCGATACGCATTCTTTGAATTTTCTTTGAATTTTTAGTTTTTTGTTTTCACCTGGCAATACATGGTACCACACTTTCTCATGATGCTGTCTAGTCAGCAGCATTGAGTCATAGTTCCCCATCAACCACTGGATCTCAAGGGTAAACAACTGACAGTCTGCAGTGTTCAGCAAGGATGTGAGTAGATTAGGTGTATTCAATGCATTTTCAGTTTACAAAGGGGTTTATCAGGACATAACCCCATATAGTAAGTTTGAGAAGCACCTGTATAAAAATCAATTGTACTTCTATATGGTAGCAATGAACAGTCTAAAAATGCAATTAAGAAAACAATTCCATTCACCTGGAAATAGGTGTATTGTATTTTTCACTTCAAGTAGAAATTGAAGAAAGAACAAAATAATTATAACCAGACCTAACAAAAGAAGTATAAGACGTACAAACCACAGCTGAGAAAAATTAAAGATCTAAACAAATGGAAAGGCATTCCATGATTATGGATGGGAAGATTCAATATTATTAAGATGGCAATTTTCACCAAATTGGTTTATAGCTTCCATACAATTCCTACTAACATTCTAGTAGAATTTTTGCAGAGATTAAGCTTATCCTAAAATTTAAGTGGAAATGCAAGGGACCCAAAATAGATGAAACTATTTTGGAAAAAAAAAAGTTGGAGGCCTTACCTTTCCTGATTTCAAAACTAACCATAAAGCTATATTAATTATGACAGTGTGGTTCTGGTTTAAGAACAGATATATAAGTTGGGTGCAGTGGTGCACACCTGTGATCCCAGCAGCTCTGGAGGCTGAGGCAGGAGGATATTGAATTCAAAGCCAACCTCAGCAATGGCGAGGTACTAAGCAACTCAGTGAGACCCTGTCTCTAAATAAAATTCAAAATAGGGCTGGGGATGTGGCTCAGTGCTATAGTGCCTCTGAGATTAATCCCTGGTACCTCCCCCGCCAAAAAAGAATAGACATATAGATCAATATATCACTATTGAGAACCCTTACGTTTTTGGTCAGTGAATTTTGACAAAGATGTGAAAACAATTAAGTGGGGTAAAATATTTTATTTATGAAAAATAGTGCTGTGACAACTAGATATTTATCTGTAGAAATGATGAATTTAAGCCCTTACTTCACAAATTACACAAAAATTAACTTAAAATGAATTATAGACTCCATGAAGAGCTAAAACTATAAATTTTCTAGAAGAAAATATAGGAGTAAATTTTTGTGACTTTTAGTTTGGTAGATCCAGCATCGCAAGAATAATTCATACAAGAAAAAAGCTAGTAAATTGGACTTGATTAAAATGAAAAGCTTTTGTGTTTCAAAAATCATCATTAAGAAAACAAAAACACAAGCCACAAACCAAGAGAAAATATTTGTGCATCATGTATCTGATGAAGGATTTGTATGCAGAATACATAAAGAACTCTTACAACACAATAACAAGAGATCCAATTTTAAAAATGGGCAAAAGATGTTAATAGACACACAGATAGATATCACCTTGTTTATCACATTAAAGGTGCTCAACACCATTAGTCATTAGAGGAATGCAAATTAAAGTCATGATAGATTGCTATTTCAAAAATACTAGAATGGACATAATAGAAAGATAAACAGCAAGTGTTGGCAGGGATGTAAAGAAACTGAAATGCTTATTTATTGCTGGTGGAAATGAATTAAAATGATACAACCACTTTGGAAAACAAGTTTGGCAGTCATAAGTAGCTAAGCATAAACTTTCCACGTGACCTAGCTATCCCACTCCTAGAAATATAACCATGAAAAATGAGATGGTCTCCACACATAGACTTGTTTGTGAATGTTCATAGCAACAGTACTCACAATAGCACCAAACTGGAGACCATCCAGATGTTTACCAACTGGTGAGTGAAGGAACAGAAGGTGATATATCCATACAATGGAATAGGATTCAGCGATGAAAAGAAACCCCTGATATGTGCCTCAATATAGATGAATCTCAAAAAAAATTATGTTAACTGAAAGAAATCAGATACAAAAAGCCACATATGCTCTGATTCTATTATATGACAGGGCTGGAGTTGTAGCTCAGTGTTTAAGTGCTTGTGTAGCATGTGCAAAGCCCTAAGTTTGATCTCCAGTAGCACACAAGACAAACCAAACCAAACCAAACAAAACAAAAAACCCCCCCAAAACAACAACAAAAAAACTGAGAACTATTTATATTATAGATCCAGAAAAGGCAAATCCATAGAGAGTAAACCAGACGGGCAGATGCCTGGAGTGAGAGGGGAATTGATGAGGGGCTGTTTAGATTTATGGAAATGTTCTAATACTGGATTGTAATGATTGTACAACTCTCTACTTTTACTACAAATCATTGTGTTGTATGCTTAAAATGGGTTAATCGAATGTTGCATTTTTACCCCAGGAAAGCTGTTAAAAAATAAAGGGAAGAAAAAAAAAAAAGGCCACATTCTCTATGAGGCTTTCCCTTCCCCTAGGAAACCCTAATGCTCATACTGTGCTGTAAGTTTTTGAATAACATTTATCTCCTTCTAATAAACTATATAATTTTCTTGTTATGATTATTGTCCGGCTCCCTCTGCTAGAGTACCAGTTTCATTCAAGCGGGAGTTTTTTGTTTGTTGGTTGGTTTGTTTGGATCACTGATGGGCATTCCCAGTGCCAGGACTGGGTGTGTGGGAGGTTCATAAATACATATTGAACACAGAGTGAATGAAGAGCCATTAATGGGAGCATATCCCTTCCCATCAGTCAAATTCTCTAATAAAGCTCTAATCAAAGTTAGGTTCTGGAGGCTTCTGGTGGTCTTTAGTGAGAAGTATTGCCCAGGTCAAGTTGATATTTGGGGCTGGGCCTGGAGGTGAGATAGGGAATTCCCAGTGACATTGGCTCAGGGCTCAGCTTCATCTGGAAGAGTCAGAGCACTTGTTATCCCTTGTCCATGCATTGTGAAGCCTCAAGCATGCAGTCATCCCTGGTATCTATGAGGCATTGCTTAAGGACCCCTGGAGATACCCAAATCCACGGTGCTAAAGTCCCTTATGTAAAATGGCATGGCGTTTGCATATAACGGATCCACATCCTCCTGCATACTTTAAATCATCTCTAGATTCCTTGTAATACCCAATGCAATGTAAATGCTATGTTAATAGTTGTTTAGGGAAATCATGACAAGAAAAAAATGAAGGTCTGATTATGTTCAGTACAGAAGCAATTTTGCCATTTGTTTTCAAAGCTGCAGAACTCTCAGATAAGGAAAGCTGACAGCATTTCCTTTCCTTGTTCACCTCAGCGCCCTATCTGTGAAATGGGTTCTCTTGAGCACCCTAGTGACTACACGTGGGGAGGAGTGATCAGAGGTGGGAGGAGTTGTGTGTTTGCGGGTAGAGCAGGGCCAGTCCTTGTAGGGGACCACTGTGTGCCCATCAGCCTTCTCTTCCCTTTCTTGCCTCCACCCTGAAGGTGCCACCTGGGTGATTTCCCAGCTGTTCACACTGTTCCTGACATATTTACACAGGAAAGTTCTTCCCTTAGATAAACATTTACAAACACCTTGATCAACTTGTGAAAATGTGACACTTTCTTGGAAGCCAGCCTTCTCAGGTTGCGGGGCTCATCTAATTATTTTTGTGAGATGGAGGCAACTAGGGGTTTCTGGGGGCCTGTGAACCTCCCTTTCAGAAAAGCCCCCTCTACACAGACAGAGTAATGTAGGTCCAGAGTGATGGGGCAAGAAGTGGCAGAGTCCCCAGGAAAGTGGGAGCTGTGGGTCTCAGGGTTCTGGATCCTAAAGCACACTGGGGAACAGGGACTGCCGGAAAGGGTTTTTGAAAGGCTTGGGTTCACTATTCAGGCCAACTCCCTGACTCCGTGGGCCCTAAGCACCGGGATCCTGGAGATCCCATTACTGGAAAGAGCTCTTGATCATTGTTCATTACCTTAAGGGGGGGAAACAGGCAGCTGAAAGATAGAGCAGAACTTGGAAAAGAAAGAATTTAGGACAGAAAAACCCAAGTTCAGATTCTTTACCTTTGTTGTGTGAAAACCTTGGGCAAGCTAATGAGTCTAAGTGTGTGTCAGTTTCTTCATCCATAAAATGGGCTTGGGACCTGCCGGGCAGAGTTGGTAAGGAGGTGAGTGAAGGCACATGCATGGATTCCCCAGGGTGGTGGCTGGTGTACAGTGGGAGTTCACTGCTGTTTCCCTTTCTCTTTTCTCTCCATTTGGGACCACCTGATGTGCTGCCCTTTCTGTGGATAGAGGACATGCTCAGTGGCACACACCCAGGGAGCTGCAGGACCAGCACCCCTGAACCAGGATTCTGAAGCTGTGTCCCATCCCTGTCATTATTAGGTCAGATCTTCCTGTGAATGAAGGCAGTCTTCTGAAGAAGACCTGCCCATTGCTCTGCCATCTTGCCATCATTTCTCACTCTGTCCTGGCACATACCTTTTGCTCCTGTGGGAACTCTGACTCAGACGCCCTGTTCCAACTGGATTGATTCTTGCTCTTTCATAGAGGTAAACTCCCAGGCTTGGAATTCTCTCAACCCTTCTTCATTCTAAACCACGTCTCTGATGCTCTCCAAGCTTGGCTTCACATGGAATTCCTCCAGGAAGGAGGCTCTGTTTAACTGCTATTGACCTTGAGCTTTCCTTTCCTTCTCCAGACTCTGAGACATTATTGTAGCTGGTGTGCATGTCCTAAGAAAGGACATATGGGGGTCCCCACCTCTTTTCTCCCAGCCTTATGCTCAGGCTCATATCTGTGACAATCCCATGGCATACCCAGATCATACTTGGTGGTTTGCAGTATAGCGGGGTTGAATGATGTTCAGTGACTTAACTACCTGTTACTTTCCTTTATGCCAGTTCTACCAAGTTTCAGTGCTCTTGATGAAAATGTTTGATCTGGGTTAATAACCCACTTGGAGCTGGAACTCTGTCTGCAGAATCCATGACAAATGTGTGGCAAGGACATCTGGATAGGAAGGGAGTAATCTTAAATGGTTCTGCTTTTCTCTCTGCATCATCCCCTTTTTTGGGGCCAGCCCACCAACTCCTGCTCAGCTATAGAACTGGGATTGTTGCTGCCATCATCTCACCTCTGGGAATAAATTGATTTCCTCCCTCTAATGTCAGGCATATGGGAAAACTCAGCTTCTGCTTGAATACTCTCAGAGACAGAGAGCTTATTACTTTACCATGCTCTGACTGTTATTTTTAATTGTCAAGATTAAAAGAATTTCCTCCCTGGCCCTGGTTCTGGCCTCTGGAGCTCCACAGAATAAATCTATTTTTCTTCTTTAAATATTTGAGAAGTACCATATTCTCCCAAGTCTTCTCTCTAGCAAGCTGAGCCTCCCCACTTCTTTTAATGTGTACACAGTACACATCTCATATCTTTTCCAGGTGCCAAGTTCTCCGGCAGATTTCAGGGATGTTGCGCTGTCTATGGTGCAGATTGAGCTCAGGTTAACTGGGCCAAGGATTGGCTCTGGTGCCCCTTAGCTCTCTCCACTGTTGCTCCTCTTTGTCTGTTCCCAAGGTCTGAGCCAAATTGTGACAACCCCCTCCCTCCCAGGGCCAGTACACATAGGGAGGGTAAATGGCCGAGAGCTGGGGATGTAGGGACACATGAGGGCCAACTGGGCTCACTGAAGATGGGCATGTAAGTGTGTATGTGTTTGAACTTAATAGAGAATTCTTAATTGTGTCCCTTATCTCTAGAGCCTGCAGGGATGTCACCCTGGTATGGAATGACAAGGAAGACAGTTTCAGGAGCTCCACTGGCCCCTGGGATGATTGGAAAGGCAGTGGGTCATGGTTCCCACTTCCTCCAGGGAGACCTACGGCAGGTGCCATCACAGCACAGCAGTCACACTCTTAGTTCTGAAGTGCAGTGCATCTGCAGAAAACTGACCACAGCCAGGTCCTGGCTCCCGGCTAGTGGCTACCACATCCTCTGCCTCTGTAGCGTTCTGCTCTGTCTGGGGCAGAGGAGTGTCCCTTAGACCTGAGCCCTGCCCACTGTCCTTGGTCCCTTCTCTCCTTGATCTTGGCTTCTTCCAGCGTAATGTGGGTTGTGTGACTTTGTCTCCAAACTCTCTCTGAAAACTACGCCCTCCCTTACCCCACTGGCTGCCGGGGGGAAGGCTTCCATTTAGTGGCATTTTCCTTTCTCATTTCATGCTGTAATGGAGATTCATTGCCAGTTTTAAATCCATAATTTGCCATGAAAGCTTCGTCCCAGGCTCGGGCTGAGGTCAGAGTGGGGAAGTAGTGAGCTATTTTTAATCCTGAGGGCTCCCTGTCCAGCTCCAACCTCCCTGGGTCTACCCTGGGGCTGGCTTCAGACAGTCCTGAGGGTTCAGTCATGGGAGGCCTGGTGGACCTGTCCTCCCTCTCATCTGCAGTGACTCTTTTCTCTTGCATTTCATTTGTCGTTAGGGGAAATCGATAGAGAAGCGGGGCTCATGCCGATGATATACCATGCTCCAACTACCCCATTCTTTCCTGGGCTTGACAGGGTGAGAGTCGATACTTTTGTCAAGTCACCAAGAACTTGCCCATTTCCCAACAGCGACTGATTCCCTTGACTGAGCATTCTTGTGTCTTTCTGCCACGAGGATACTGATGATTTAGCCATGCTTGCAGTGTGTGTGTGTGTGTGTGTGTGTGTTTGTGTTTGTTTGTTTGTATACACATTTTCCCTGAAGCTAAAGTGTCTGTGTGGGTATGGCCGTGAATGATGCATAGTCAAACTTTGTAAATGGACAGTGGCCAGCTGGACTTCCTGAGTGAGAACCCCTGTAGGGGACCAGGACAGAGGTAGGCCCTTGTCTGTGCTTTTTGAGGCTTGCAGGGGTATTGGAGCCAGGCCCACGAAGGGTAGAGAGGGCTTCCTCAAGGAGCTGCTCTCTAAAGGTTGCAGAAAAGGGGGTTGGATTTCACAGGCAACACTGGAGCTTCTGCTTTTATGCCAAAGACAGACACCAGAGGATCAAGGTCCTGCTTTTTGCAAATCTCCGTGGTCTGAGCTCACGCTCTTCTTTTTTGAGTAGCTGAGCCTGCTCAGCATCTCCCAGGGTCATGCTTGGTTAAAGCAGCTGAAGGACATATTATCCTTGCTCTCAGGGGCAAAAGAAGAGGGGCTCAGGGAACAATGCACCTCATGCTGGACCCCCAAACCGTGAGCAATTGTGGGAGAATCATTGTCAAACTGCGGAGTGGATTTCCACTTCATCTTTCCGGGTTCCGATTTTACCAGGGAGAAAGAGGGCTTGAGAGGTTAAGCATCATTATCCTATGGCTCACAGCTGGACAGTGGCAGGATGGGACAGCAAAGCACACCTCCCAGCTCCTGCATGAGGGCCCTCTGTCTGGCTTGGATCTGGAGAATTGCTAATGCTTGGGTATGGTGGTGTCACACTTCAGGACTGCACGACACTGCCCTGGAGAGCCTAAGTCATCTGGTGATGGGGATGGGGGACACTCAGAGATGGGCAGAACTAGGACCACTTGGGAAGGGAGCAGGAAGCTGAGCACCTGTGTGCTGCAGACCCTGAGTAGACTCCTAAGAACCCCCTGCCTTGTCCTGGTATTGAAAGCCAAAGGATCTGGAGGAGCTGCTTCTCCGGGTGGTCTTTTGGGATGCTGCTTTCAGCTTTAAATGGTGAGTGACCCTGGGACAACAGTGTTGTACTTCAAGTCCACTCTGGAAGGCCTGATGAGATAATCAGCCTAGTCTGTTTCAATCACCCTTGGTGATGCTGGGTGGGCTAGAAGTAGGGGACATGTATCCCTGGCATCTGGTCTCCTCTTCTTGTGCAGTAACCTGCCTGTGACTGCCACCCACATGTAGGCAGGAAAAGGAAGTCCCAGGTTCACTTTCATCTCTGATGGCTGTGGAGCCTTGGGAGTAGTTTAGCATCTGGGCTCCCCGCCTCATTTCTCAGCCTGATGGATGTCCCCAGCTAGGGAGGGGACTCACATTCCAGAGAGGAATGAATGAGATGAAGAATGGTGAGAAAGGTAGGGAGAAGAAGGCAGAGAGGCCCTTCCTTTCTGGGGCCACATGCAAACCAGTGGGATAGGGACATGGTCACGGGGGTGATCTTATAGTGCAGTAGGAGGGAGGGTCCAGGAAGCCAAGCTCTGGAGGTCAGCTCGTCACAACCCAACATCTACAGAGAGCCCCAGGGAGGCCCTCAATTGTCCCTGACCCTCACCACCAGCTGCTATGGGCAGCCACTCAGGGTGGCACATGGCCTGGAATCCTCTGTGTTGACCTCGGAGATCATCAGCCCTCTCACAAGGGAATTCTAATTTAGAAGGGAGACTTTATTAGTCCAGTTGAGGCAGCTCCTTGATTCTATGCTATGTTCCCCTTGTTACTGGCCAGGGCAGGTAATTGAAGAGTTAAACTCAGAGGGAAATGAGGTGTGCAGTGGCTAAAGGGAGGGAGAAGAGGGGAGGGGACTCTGGGGTTGGCCAGGGCCATCAAGAAGGGCAGAGAAGCCAGGAGGGAGAGGGAAGGAGCTGGTGGTAGGGTGGGGTGTGTGGGAATGGGGTGCACAATAGCTCAGACTGGCTTCCATATGGACCTTCAGGAGATAAGGATGTTTTCTTGCACTTCTCTCCCATCTCTGCCTTGTTTGCTGCCCCTGTTTGGGGGTGATTGCAGGGTAATGAATGTGGCAGGAAACAGCACACAGCACAAATGAGATAGAGCACCTAAGACCAGGCCGGGGCCCAGGCAAAACACGCTTAATAAGAAGATAAGGAAATCAATTCTGCTTGTCTTCCCAGGCATGCACCTGGGAGGGGCCTGCAGGAACCAGGTTTTTCTGCCTTGCTGGCTGCTTGGGAAAGCTGCTGTAGGACATGGAGTCTGATGCCCTGGAAGGAGGGCTCCCTCGATGGTGTCTCTTGACATTGCACCATAATAAGAATAGTTAATAAAACAATAACAGCCATGGGCTTATTTGTCTTGCTGGACATCAGGCACTATTCTGAGCCGTGCTTTGCATTATGTTGTTTCATTAAATCTTTTCAGTAACCCTATGCATGCAGTTAGGATCTTATCTCCCATTTTACACACAAGGAAATAGGCACAGAGGAGTTAAGTAACTTGACCAAGTTGGCACCACTAGTAAAATGACAGAGCTAGGTTCCAAGCACAGGCAATCTGGCTCCTGGAGCTGGGCTCCAAACCATCAAGCTGTATTGCCTCTCTGCTGTAGTTTGGATCAGAAATGTTCCTCAGAGACCCATGTGTTAAAGGCTTGGTCACCAGCCTGTGGGGCTGTTGGGAGGGAGTGAAACTCTTAGGAGGTGGGGCTACTGAGTAGAAGCTGGATCAATGGAGAGATGCGCTTGAAGGAGGTATTGGGACCCCAGGGCCTTCCTCTTCCCCTCTCTTTCTGCTTTTTGGCCACAGTAGTTGAGCAACTTTGCTCCACCATGTGCTCCTGCCATGATGGTTTGCTTTGCCACAGGCCCAAAAGAAATAGGGCCAAAGGACAATGGTCTGAAAACCCATTATAAGTTGGTTTATCTCAGCTATTTTGTCACAGTGGCAGAAAGATCTCCCTAAACACAAGACAACCCACCCCAACCCAACCCAACCCAACACTCACGAGTCTTTGGGCTGACTATCTGCCAGGCACTGTTCTTTATGGCGAGATTCAGTGTAAATTACTCATGATTTCCCCCTAAGCCCTTTTTGCTTCAATTAAATGACAGAAATTTGCTGATCAACAAATTTGTGTTCACAGGCTGTGCTGGGCATGAAGGATGCCAGATGCCCCCAACAGACCCAGTGGGAGAAACAGACATGAACACAGTTATTCTCAAGAGAACGGGTTTAGTGCTGCGATCAAGGGGGGACAGTCAGGCTGTGTGGACTTCAGGGAGGGCTTCCTGGAGGAGATGTCTAAAGTGACTCCTGACAGGTAGATGCAAGTTAGCCAAAAAAGGTGGGAAGAGCATCTAACCGGAGGCGTGGTCAGTGAAGGGAGCTACAAGCTGGTTGTGATCTGAGTGAGTGGGTGGTAGAGCTGGGGCTGGAGAGAGGGCAGATGGCAGGCTGGGAGGGCCCCATGTGCCATGGCAGGCTTTGTTCTTCAGAGACACTTTTTCACCCCAAAAAACTGCTCCCACTATTCCCTACTGACTTGCCTTTTTATGTAGAGATGCCTGTGGGTGGGTTTCTTGGAAACAGTTTCTGGAAAGACCGATTAGAAGCCCACGTTCTCAGGCTCTGTTTCAACTCTGCATTCCCTGGCTGGAAGTGCCTGCGTTATTCTCAGCTCCTCTTTGGACCCATCTGCCCAGAGGATTTGGGCATCGGGAACTGGGAGATGCTGCCCATGCTGAGGGCCCAGGAGAGCAAGTCAAGGACACAGAACATACTAGACCTCATCTCGGCCCCTCTGTCTCCTGGGCTTGGCATTCTTGTAAAAGACACCCTCTTCATTTGAATCGACTTGGTTTCCAACTTTAATAATTCATGTTGATTTGAAAGCTTTATTCCTACCAGGAGTCACAAGACAGCAGAGTTAATATTGGAACAGTCCAAGAAGAAGAGGGAAGCCGGGAGAAAGATTGGGAAAAATGCCCTTTAAAAAATGATTTATCAGACATCCAACACCCCCACTTCCAATCCCCTCACCCTGCTGCACTCTTTCTTCTCTATAGCGATTTCCTTGTTTAATCTGATTATTATTTTATTGATTGTCTCACTCCGTCCTAGAATGTAAGCTCTACTAAGGCAAGAGTAGTCTTGATTTTCATTTACTAATGAGTCCTAGATCAGGGCTGGGTGCATAATAGGTGCTCAGTAAATATTTGTGGCTCAAATTCCTAGTACCCATTTTCTCCTTACCCTGGATCCCCTAATTTTTATTTCCCATCTTCAAGCAGTTTGAAAGAGCAAGTGCAAAGCCGTCCTTATAGTTCTGACCTGTAACAGGAACCCTGGGGTTCCTGCACTTGGGAAAAGTGTGGATGTGTGTGAGTGTGGGTACAGCTTTAGTGTAGATGGCATTTTATTGTTTATAGAGCATGTGTATTTGAAGTTCATAATGACTCTGTGAGGGTGATATTTTTATTTTCCTCATTTATAGATGAAGTACCAGAAATTTCATTCAGTCATTTCATTCATATTCTCTTAAAAATTAAACCAAACAAATATTATTGAATACCTGCTCTGTAGTAAGTGCTGGTTATAAAGAACACGCCAGGCTCAGCTCTGGCCCCAAGGACAGTGTACAAAGTCACACAGTCAGCTGCACACGGTATTCTACTTCCCAGCCCGGGGCTCCTCTTCCTATACCACAGCTCTGCACATGTGCATGGGCCCCTGTGATATCCACCTAAGCTGAGTCTCTGCACAGGAGGTTGGGTAAACGTGGAAGATGGATACAGAGGGAAGCCTGGCAGTTAAGGTACCTAGCCACGCCCAGAATCCCAGGGCTGGATGGGACTCTGAGAGATCCATCTTCTAGCCTTAAGGTGCGATGCTGTCTAAACCATCATAATCAGTTACTTTCTAGGCCTCAGGCACCACAGGAATCTTGTTTCCAGTGGGGGATGGCCCATTTTCCTAAAATAGTTGGTGTAGCATGTTGGACTCCTGACTCTGGAAGTATAGCCTTTTTGGGAGCTGGACAGTTCTTAGACTTTTTTTTTTTTTTTTAATCATCATCTCTTATTTTACAGGTGAAGAAAGAGACCAGAGAGGTTGAATAATGGCACCAGAATCACATAGCTGGCCAAGAGTAGGATCAAGATCATTGCCTCTAAATCAGAGTCTCTTTATGATACCAAGATTCCTGAGTTGTTCTGCATGCAGAATGAAGACTGTTTTTATATAGACTGAGTAAAGGCTTGGTCCCTGGCAGCTGGGTGTATCACAGAGGGAATGGAGCCTGACCATTGACCTGGACTGTGGCTCCCCAGTCTAAACTTTTCTCAGTTTAGCAAACTCAATTCCTTCCCCCATGTTTTCCCCTCATTTTCTAGTTCCCTCCCTCTGCCTCTCGGGGTGGCAAATGTTCAGCTCAAAGTTGCTCCTTGCCTGATTGCATCTGAGAGCTGGAAACACAATGCTAATTAATGTGTCTGTGACTCTAGGCTTGCCTGCCGGGCCCAGTCCCCATCCCTTCCCTGGAGCCCAGAGGCTCTGCGAACTGGCCCTCTGGCTTCTTCCAGCGCACTGCTGTGGGCAGATGCATATTTTAACAATGCACATCTGTTGGCCATATAATCTCTCGTATTTGCCCTCCTCACTTGGTGCTTTGATAGAAGACTCCTGGGGGCTTCTCTCTGTTCCAGCCAAAGTGTTTGCTTTGCAATTTTGCAGGAATACCATCTGATTCTGCTCTCACGTCTTCTGCAGGTTCTAATCAGGCTCTTACTTTATTTAATTAAAAATCTATCTCAGGCAAATACAGACTAAATTAGGAAGCTCTCTCATTCCTGGAACACAGGGAAGGTAGCCCCCCTCGGGGAATGGGCTGGGACATTTTCCCAGGCTAAGATGTCACAGCAGAGCAGATGGGGTCTTGGGTGGAAGGAAGGCAGCTGGGCCAGGGGGCACCAACACCTTTCTCCCTTCCGTGGGAGTGTCCACCCACCCTTCCCAGATCAGGGCTCCCTTGCCAGCAAACTGAGTCAGTTTCTGCTTGTGGGGCCTCCCTTCAGGGCAGCAGGTGAAGCCCTCCACCTGGAGAAACAGCCAGGCAGAGCCTGGTGGCTGGGGGACCTCTACGACCAGCTAGGGCAGGGAAGGGGGGACCTAGAGGAACAGCTGAGGGGTGGGGGCATGGGGAGACTCTAAGGAATAAGGAAGGACTCCAGGCAGAGCTCAAGGTAGCTTTTTCTTACCCAGGGCTTAATTTGCGTTGGATGAATGGTTTTTACAGAGACTGCATGAAAGGCTGATGGACAAGATGCCTGTCCGGGTTCCCTTTGTGACTCTCAGAAATTGTACTGAGGGGACCCTGCTGGGGCCCTTTATGACTACTCTCCCTTTGGCTGATTTCCAGACTGAATAGACACCTCCCCCGCACAAACCCAGCTCTGTGCCCAGAAAACAATGTCAGGTCAGGCCACTGGAAAATGGGGAGCAAATGCCTTTTAGATGTGATTCAAGACAAAATCAGGTATCTAGATTGGATCCCAAGGCCCTGCTCTGAGAAGTCTGGCTCCTAACCAGCCGGACAGATGACAGTCTGCTGGCATTTGAAATGAGGAGACTGGGCAAAGAGCATTGTTTAGAAGTTGGAAAGCATGGAGTTGATTTTAGATGTTAATTAAGCTCTGTGACCTCCTGTGAGTGCCTCTCTGAGTCTCTCCATTTCCTTATCTGTAAAACACAGGAATAATTTAGATTTAGAATGTTGGTCTTTATTGGTTTACTGAGATGGTATAGGATAGGAAGCATGAATGACGAGGGTTGGCTGGTGAGGCTAATATGCCTCAAGGACTAGGTATGTCTCCATCTAATTTAGGTCTTGCATGAAATTGGAGGAGTGAACAATGCTTACTTAGGTTCTGCTCTTTGTGGCACCCACCCCCCTCCCACCCTGCCCTCCAAGACAAGAGAGCGGAGGCAGGTTCTTTGCAGGATGGAGCCTGGATCATCTATGAAGATAGAGATCCTACAGCATCACTTAGCCAATCCATTTTGGTATTTAGCAGCCCTCAAATCTGAATGACCATTAGGCACTAAGTCTGGGGATGCTCTTTAGCATCCCTGGCTGCCCCCCTCAGTCCCCTCCTCCTGGTCCACTATCCAGCCTATTTACCCTGCAGAACAGTTTGTTTCACATCCTTTCTTCACAGGCCAGAAAGAGGTTGGAGGAAGTTGGGAGGCTGGCCTCAACTCCCTCTCCCCATCCAATAAGCCCAGCTCCTGGTTGTCAGTGATCCCCCGGGGCCTGTCTGCTGCCGTGCTTGGAATCATCTGCTCCAGTGTGTTTGGCCGTGTAGATTTGAAGATAACCTGACATGCTCTTAAATATTTCATCTCTGAGCAGCCGTGCACCTTATCTTCCAGACGTCGAGGCTGCACCCCAGCTGCTGACCCTGTCGTCACTGCTCCGTGGCAGCTGCCAAGAGGTGGCTGGGGCAGACTGGGGCAGACTGGGGCTTCCCTCTTCTGCCCGTCCATGCTCCATCCCCCATGTGCCTGGCAAAGACTCAACCACAAGGAGCCAGGGAGGTGGTGCAAGGAGCCCTGGCCAGCAGAACCTGGGCCAGGCCCTCTGCTTCTCTGAGCCTCAGTTTCTTACCTGGGGTAACAATCCCGGACCTTACGAGTGGCTCAGGAATGGAAGAGGTGATGTGTGTCAAGGGCTTTGAGAGTTACTGTGCACTGCTCTGCAAATGTGAGCTGTTATTATTTAGGAGCAAAACCTGTTTTCCTGTAACACTGATTCTCAGAACATCTGACCAGAGGAGGGAGACTCCTGGGGACTGGACTCTCAATCAGAAGTGGTTTAAGGGGTTAACAAGTGAGCCCATCCCTGTCTTCATGCAAGTCTGCCAGAAGGAAGGAGTGGAGACCTCTTCAGGAGAGCTGTCCCAGAGACATGTGAAGAAAGATCAAGGGGGAGAGGTATGATTTGGAATAAGGGCCTTAAATAAATTTTTCTAGGAATAACCTGAGAACCAAGATTCTTGGGGAACTGTGGGGTGTGGGGAAAGAACAGGGGTCACTGGCCATCCCTATGAACACCGAATTTATGGGGGAATCAAGATTAAGACTAATTCCACAGTCGAGGTGAGCAGGTAGGGCTTTGTTGGCACCCCGGCAGAGGACAACTCAGAAAGAAGGGACTGAGATTGTGCACTGCCTGCCCTATGGCCTGGTCTTGTTCACACGTACAGAGCACCCAGGAGCCTTCATTAGCTCCTAAGGTGTGGTCAAACACAGCAGAGTTAGTTGACATTGGCCTTCTGACATTTTAAGGCAGGAGCCTTTACTTGTCCCCTGTGGTGGAGGGACAGGGGAGGGGGTCACAGACACCATGGGGGCAGCTGGGGCCCTGTGATGATGCAGCGGGGGGTCCCCCACCTGCCCAGAAGGCCCCTCCTGGAGCTGAGCCTGGTGGTGGCCAGAGAATCCTTGCCCCCTCACGTGGGTGGCTCTTACCCAGGACGGTGAGGCGTGCGGGGCGGGACCGGATGGCAGCCTGGATGGCCTGGCATTCGTACACAGCATCATCTTGCAGTTCTGCCCGCAGGATCTTCAGGTGGTGTTCCCCTGACAGGTGGTTCCCCACCACCAGGTACTGGGGGTAACCTGTGGAGACAGTGGGCAGATGAGGGAGATCAAAGCATCCCACCCAAGTAGACTTCTTTAGCCTGTTTCCTGATGGCTATTTGGAGGTGATACAGGCTCCAGAGAGAACGACTCTGAAAAGCTGTCCACTTACAAACAGAAAGGCACTTAGTGGGCAGCGGAAGCAGGTAGAAGCTCTTCCATCTGATCTCCACTATCTGCTGAGGAAAGATCTTTTCACAGGGAGAAGGGATTGTGGAGCTGACCCCTGGCCCAGAAAGAGATGGCCTTGTGGTGACTGGGACTGACAGGCTTTATCTGCAGGGTAAGACCACCTTTGCTCCCTGCATTTCCCTCCCTTCTCCCTTCCAGAACTTTCATCGCCCCCTCCCCCCAGCAGCTTCAAGAACCTGTTTCTTTCAGGAGCTCAAAATGTTATTTCAGCTTCAACTATCTGGCCTTTTCTTTGAGTCTCCTACTTTGAGGATGGCGCCCATGTTTCGGTACATTAATAAGCTTGTCTACTCCCCCTGTTAATCTGTCTATTGTCAGTTTATGTCACAGGCTAAAATTATTAGACCCTCAGGAAAAAGAGAAGACTTTTCTTTTAGCTCAGGAGAGTTGGGTGGGGGTGGAGGAATGTTGGTTATTGCTCAGGGGCCCCAATCTCCTGTAAGGAGCAAAAAAAAAAAATCAGAGTTTCCCAGGGTGTCGGGGCAGGGTATGCATGTGCGTGTGTATGTGTGTGCACATGCGTGTGTGCAAAGATGTTGTGGGTTTTATGTTTAATTGGAGCAAAGCCACTATGAGGAAAGGATAGAGAAGAAATGGAAACGCTAAGTGCGGTCAGATACAGCTGGGTTATTGCTCTAGAAAGTGAAATGCTCAGCACTGTGGTCTACTAAGAAGACAAGTGTTTTGATAAGGAGACACGATGGGGCGGGGGTGCAAGAGAGAAAGAAGCAAGCCAGACTCACAGAGAAAAGACGGAGTGAGAGAGTGAAGGGAGGAAAAACAAAAGAGAGAGAAATATTTGGAAAAGGATCAAAGGTGAATTTTGGGGAAAACTTTTGTTCCAGGATGGACAGGAACAGAAATCTACTGGGACCTGGGAACCTCAGGGCACTTTGAACCCTAAGAGGCCTTTTTCCAGTCTTTCCTACTACCCACCTCCAGAGCCCAAGGGCCTGATTAAGCACTTGAGGCGCTCAGGACACTTAGGAATTTGGGGCCCCTTCTACCACTGGCAATGAATAATAGATAAATAAAAGTTTGAGGATGATAAATCATTGATCAGCTTTCCTGCTGCTGTGTAGGGCTGAATATAAATGCTAACTTAGTAATAGCTGGCCAGGCTGGGCCATTTCTCTCTCTCCTGGATCTCCTTAGTCTGTCCCAGCAGGATCCATCTTCCAGGCATCCCCTCACCCGAACTCTACCTTCCCCAGAAAACCTGTGTACCTTGGGCTTCACACAGACACCTGCACCCCCTCCTGGTTCTTCTCTGCCTCCACCCACCCTCCAACCGCCCACATGGCTGCTCTTTCTGAAACACCTTTCCCAGGATGAGGCATTCTCAGAACATCTCAGGATTGGACACATTTGGCCTTTTAAAGAAGAGACAAGGGCTAGAGAGACAGGGGGAGAGAGAAAGAGAATGGACACAGAGAGACATGCAAACACTTTTTCAAATATTCCCAAGTCCCGTGGTGTGGGTCAGATGTGTTCTTTAGCTCTTCAGGACAGCAGTGACACCCACAGACAGCACGTCAAGATATCTGAGGAGACTAACAAGGATTCAGTCCAGGCTGCCAAGAAGGGCAGTGAGTCCCCTTCCCCGGCTATAGTCAAGCCACGGTTGGATGCTCACCTCTCCAGGATGCTGCTGGGGCGATGTCTACACTGGATGAAAGACTGGACTAGGTGAGCTCTAAGACCCATCCCCTTCCATAAGCTAAGGATAGTCCGGAGGTGGGGCAGGGCTCCCTGGGCCACCAATGCCCATTGCTGGTCAGTGGGGTGAGTATCTGTGACTCTCTACCAGGCCTGGGAGCATGCTCTGGGGGGCCCTTTATAGCCACCATCATGCTACTAAGGAGCTCTGCTCTCCACAGCTGTGCAGTCCTGGCCAGAGATGCTCAGGAGGCAATCAGCTGCACCCCCGAGGGCACCCTCTCTCCTCCTGCCCACTCACCTGCCCTTGACTGGCAAAGGAGCCCAGGTAAGGGCAGCTGGCTCAGCCCCTGGGGCCTGGGCAGGGGGCTTCGAGTGGGGCCGGGCTGGAAGCTGGCCTGCCCTCAGTGCAGCTGGCTCACCGCCCCCAGCCCCTGCAGCCCAGCCTCTGGATCCCGCTGTCCTGTGATTAGTCCCTGGTCCCCTGCCGGCGTCTTGGCTGGAGCTGGTGTTTTTGTTGTCTTGTAAGCTATCACCAGCAGGATTTCACTCTCATGAGCTGCTGAAAACATCAGTGATGGGTTTGTTTGTATTTGCCTAATTAGGCGGTGAGCTGCGATGCTATCCCAAGGACTGGCAGCATCTTAGGAAAACAGACTCAGAAGTGTAGATTCTGAGGATGTTCTAGCTCCTTCCACAGCATCGTTACTCTCTGTCTACTCCTAAAGGAGGCAGAATTATTTAGAGTCTGGGTTCTAAAGTCAAACTGCCTGGATTTCAATGCCGGCTTCACTGTTGTCTTGGGCAAGCTTCCTTCTTCCTTTTTTTTGGGGGGGGGGCGGGCATTGGGGATTGAACCCAGGGGTGCTTAACCACTGAGCCACATTCCCAGCCCTTTTTGTTTTTTTATTTTGAGATGGTCTTGCTAAGTTGTTAGGGGCCTTGCTAAATTGCTGAGGCTGGCCTTGAACTTGTGATCCTCCTGTCTCAGCCTCCCGTGCTGCTGGGATTATAGGTCTGTGCCACTGTGCCGGGCTTGGGTGAGTTCCTTTAACTTATTTGTGATTTTGTTTCCTTATTTATCAGTGAAATGAAGACAATGCGAGGACGCCACAGCGAAGATGAAGCAGAATAGTGTCAAGTGCCTGGCGTATTAAAGGTTAATTTAAATAAAAGACCACAGTGAGTTAGAGTGAAGCCTCCACCTTTGGGGCTAGCAGACAGGGTCCTGTGCATTGGAGCTGGTTATATAAATGACACGATTTCTCTCTCTACTGTGACTCTGTTTATCTATTAAATAAAGGGGAAAATCCTTTTGTCCCTCTGGACAACTGTAGATTTTGAGATTATATCTGAGAAGTACTTGAATTTCTTAGAAGAAAAATGTTCTATCCATATGAGGAAGTATATTTATAAGTCATTTTCTTTGACTGGTGTTTCCAGCCCTGATGACCAGAAAGACACTGAGGTCTTCGGTGAGGGTCTCATGCCTGGTACACGAAGTGGGGCAACATGGTTCAAGTGGAAGTGGGCAGACCCCCCATCAGGTAGAGCCCAACCCTGGGCCTCAGTTTCCCTCCAGGAAAACTTTCAAGGTGTTAAGTGTTCTTCAAGTGCTTGCTGAAAGGGAGTGGGTTCTGCCATGCTAGGAGTGTTTATTGAGATGGATAAGTATCGATCATTATTACCAGGTTGCAGTTCTGGGGACAAGTGATCAAATACAGAACAGGTACTTATCAGGAGCTTGATCTTGGGCTATGTAGGAAGAGGGTCCAGCTTCTTCCTATAACTGGAGACAAGTTGGAGAGGAAGCCGACCCCAGTTCCTCAGACCCATTGTCCTTCAGCACCAAGCAGGCCTGGAGCCTGACCCCAGAAAGCCATTTGTGGAACTGGATCATAGAGGGGCAATCGTCATGCTGTGAGGACCATTCTATGACGCATCCCTGGTCACTGGGACCTTTTCTTGGCCACTGACCTAGCAAAACCCATGCCCCTGACTAAAGGCTGAAAACCACTGACCAGCAGCCCAGACGGCCTCTGTGGGCCAAGCTCAGAGCCTCCCAGAACATGAGCAGTTCTTGTTTGGGAAGGTCGTATCATTCTCCCAGTTTCTCTAGGGTAAGGGAATTCAGAGTCTCTGAAATTGGCTGGTTCCCATACTACTTAAACTTTATGGCAGCACAGTATATTTTGGAGATATTATTGTGTATTTTATCCATGCTCAGCTGGGCTGCAGCATTCAAACCCTGTGACTGCTATTGACCATTGCTGTAATGTTTCAATATACATTTTTGGCAAGACATAACTCACATTTTAAAATATTAATTTCCCAGCCATCAGGTTCCTGAGTGCACTTCGATTTTTATTTTCCTGCAGCTGTATACCATGAACAAGGCAAAAGCTACTTCTCAGTTGAATACATATTTTTCACTCATCGCCCACCCTCAGCCATTCCCAAATCACAGGGGAATGACACCCAGATCTGTCTTTGTGAATTTTACTGTTTATGTCAAGCTCAGTAAGTAACCATGTGTCTATCCACCCTGGGACTGAATAACAATGGCTAACGAGGAAGTGAGCGGGAGGATGACTCCATTCTTTCTCTGCTGGGGAGAGGTGGGTTGGAAAGGGGTTTGGATAGGTTTACAGGTAGCCACTCACAATAGTCAGCAAATGACACAGCACAGACACCAATCGGGGAGTTCATGGGCCAGCAGCTAGAGGAACCCTGGAGCTCAGCGTGGGGGCACCAGCCTGCAGGGCCGAACAAGGTTTGGCATTCATTGTAAAACCTTCCTGTCTGTTGGGTGTGGTGGTGCGTGTTCTTAATCCCAGTGACTTAGGAGGCTGAGATAACAAATTTAACAACTTTCAGGCCAGCCTGGGCAACTTGACCCTGTCTCAGAATCAAACATAAAAAGGGCTGGAGGTGTGGCTCAGTGGTAGAGCACCCTGAGTTAAATGCCCAGTAACAAAACAACAACAAAAACCTTCCTGTTTTCTGTCCCCATCATAAGATGATCTCTAAGACCAACTTAGGTTTCTTTATGACTTTTTAGTTCACTTGGCTTCCTTAATTGGGTGGGAAGCCAGGTTATGCTTTGAAAAATGGGGAATAGATCTTGGGCCAAGAAACCAGAGCCCTTAATTTCTGGAAATCAGACTTCATGTGCTTGACTTGGGAATAGATTCTCCAGGGCAACAGTGGGCTAGGCTCAGGAGGAGCCTGAGGATGGAGGGTGGTTCATCACTGGCAACCAGAGATCCTGGAACTCCTAGGGAGCCTAGACTCCGGCCTTGCCTAGCCTGGCTCTGCCCAGGAGCTACAGTGGCCGTGGGAGGTTTGACCCGCCATGCCTGTGATGGAAGATGAGCGTTCCCTAGGGGAGTGGACGGTGGGTGGGGCAGTGGCCCGGCTGGGCCTGCCTGGGGGTCTGAAGGTACTCACTTGAGAGGTCTCTGCCTACACCCAGAGCCAAGCCGTCTTTGATCCACAGAACGAAGCCATCGTATTCTGGGATGGCGCACAGCAGCGTCACTGGCTGTCCGGATACCACCACTTGGTCTTGGGGTTGCTGGCTGAAGGAGTAGACTTGGCCTAGGAAGGAGACAAGCACTGTGGTCAGGTATGGGCAGCATCTGGAGGGCTCCCCTACAGCACTGGAAGCAGGCACTATTTTTAGGCCCATTTTCCAGATGAGGCAGCTAGAGAGGGAGGTGAGAAGTAACAGAGGCTGTGCTGCTCGATCACTCGTCAACACTGGTCCCTGCCCTGCCTGCCACAATCATCTGAGCACCACCCATCCCACTCTGCAGGAAGTGGGCAGAGGAGGGCTTTGGGGTTAACTGGAGTGCCTAGGGATCATCTAGTGGCAGGGTGAAGGTTGTGAATGCAAGTCTTCCGACCCTATAGATCTCGTTCTTTTCTACTGAGCTAGGCCGGTGCAGCTCCCTAAGCCTGGTCCTAGACTGAGAGGTTAAAGAAGGGAGTTTACATGGTCTGTGTTCCCTGGGCAGTTACAGTTGACCACAACATGAAACCGAGTCACTGAACATCGGGCACACAGTGTGATCTATGCTTTACACACCCCCTTCTCCTGTGGTTCATTTAACAGATTTCAGGGCAGAAATATCCCCAATTTATGACAAAGAAACTGGGATCAGAGAGGCATGGCAGTCTGCCCAAGGTCACACAGCTAATGAATGGTGGTTGGGCTAGGGTCCATCTGAGTTCTGAGCCCTCACTTTTAGTCTACCCGCTACCCTGCAGATACAAATGACCAAGAGGAACCGAAGCCAGTGCAGCCTCTCCTCTCCCACCTGGCACCACAGGGGTCTTGGACACTAGCTGCTGCTCTTGGAAGGGCATAGCCCCAGGCCCAGACCACACATAGGGCTCAGCTCTCAGCAGCAGGTTGCCTCAGGGAGGCTGGTGGTGGAGGCCCCTGCCCCAGAGCAGAGGTGCAGCTACACACCAGAGAGCGTGTGGCAGGCAGGCAGGCAGGTAGTGAGGTTCACAGCCTGATGAGATCCTGGCACGTCTCTGAGGAGTCTCATTAAAAATCAAATTGGCCTTGAATTGTGGGAGTAACACTTCTTATTCTGATTCGAGCTTTACAAATTAGATTTCATAGGACATTTTAATCAGCTGTGTGGTGGATTTCTCTCTCTGTCTCTTCAAGTTTTCTGTTGTAATTAGACTGTTTTTGGCACCAAAGCAGAAAAGGAGGGAAGAGATGAGAGAGGAGAAAGGGGAAGAGGAGGGGGAGATTGGAGAAGGAGCTGAGGAGGAGGGGAGTGAGGGGCAGGAGAGGGAGGAGGGAGGGAAGATGGAGGAGGAGGGAGGGGAAGAAGGGGGAGAGGAGGAGCAGGAAGGAGGGGGAGGAGGGGAGGAGGAGAGGGAAGAGGAGGAGCAGGAGGGAGGGGAGGAGGGGCAGGCGAGGGGGGAGAACACCTTCCCCCAGGCCCTTTTCTCCCTGCTGTAATGGTGATTTCACAGCTCATTCTTTTATCTCAAAATCTTTCCTGGAAGAAGGACAATGTCAAGGCAGCCGAGGTAGCCGCCAAACACTGTGCTATCAGAGAGAATTATCAGGTTGTCAGCCTGGAGCTGAAGGGGCTGTAATGAGAAGTCCCTAAATGAAGTGGTGCCTGAGTCCTCCCAAATGTCCCTTATTAGATACGGATAATTGTCCCATTCGCCCTCCGCCCCTCCAGCCTGCTTCTGTTTGGAGGGAGCAGGAGGTGTTGGGTGAGGACATCTCGGGAGCTGGGGGTGCAGGAGGCATCCCCAGGTCAGGGGTAAGTCCTGGACTGTCACCATGGAGACCGGGCTCTGGAGCACAGCACAGGGCTGTCTTCAATGCCTTCTACTCAATGGACGTGGTGGGGGTAGGGGCGGGTGGTGGACTCTGCATGGTCAAAGTCCCCTGGATGGTGTCTCAGGACTAGGATTTGGGGGCAGGCACAAGATGCTTCTGAAGAACTCCCCGAGGGTTGCGCAGAGTAGAGAGGGTCCTGAATGGCTCACCAGAGGGTCTGAGAGAGCTCTAGGGCACCGAGCCCCAAAGTCCCCTGAAGGCTTCAGTGTTCACACTTTGTCTCTTTGGACCTGTTGGAATTTTCTATGGAAAGAATGTTCCTGGGGGAGATGGAGACACAGGATCATCTCAGAAACCACTGAGGGGACACGTAAAGTTATTTATTATCTTAGGGGGGTTAATGATGAGTACTCTAATTGATAGTCTTCCTTTTCAGTCCAATTTTAATTTTTGTGCAGTAGGTTAAGCCACTAAAAATACCTTTGTTTTCTCTGGAACCCAAGATGCTTTTTCAGATTTTGGGGGGTTGCTTTTACAGTATTGCGACCAAACCAGGGCCGTGCCCAGGCTAGGCAAGCACCCTGCCATGAGCCACACCCACAGCCCCTCATGAATCTTATATTGCTATTGATTATGTGGAGTAGATGAGAGTTGGGGTGCTGTGGAGGAGAGGAGTGGAGGGATGGGCCCACTCTCTTCACCTGTGCGACAGATCTTGAGGTCTTCCTTGCCGAGGGCTCCTGGGAGCATAGTCTCAAGCCACGGATGTGGGTCATTGCCCAAAGAATGCTCTTTCCCTGTCCCTTGCTCCCTGCTTTCTTTTTCCCATAGGATCTTCTACTCCAATGCAGTGAAATATGATGGGCCTGGAATCATTTTCTCTAACCTCCTGGAGATGATCTTGAGTGGACGGCCACTCCTCCAGCACATGTGTATTTTGCGCACCTTGACTGACACGCGCTGCGAGGCAGGAGCCCTGTCCGCTTGCGAGAAATAGGTGATGGGCCTGGAGCCTTGTCATGGGACCTGGGCCATCGGAGTGAGTGAGCGCGGAGCAGGCGCTGAGCCACGGAGCTCCTGCCCTCGGTGTAGCCTCAACACGCCCAGCACCTCCACCCCAGGTTGCCCCCTCAGGGTCCCATTCTGCCCGATGACAATGATAAGCCTGGCAGTCAGTGCCACCTCCATTGTCCTGCCTCTCTCTTTTTAATTCCGTGATCTGGGGAAGGGACCGGGGCCTTGCGTGCTAGTCAGTTCTCTGCCCCTGAGCTGCATCACCAGCCTTCCGTCACCATTTTCCATCTGTCACCATTTCAGAGTCTGGCCCAGATGTCCTCCGCAGTTCTCTCGGGCTCATCCTTTCGTCTCCATTTCCTCTGCTACAACCCAAGGCCCGTGCCCTCATTGCCACCACCTGGATTCTTTCGACACACCCAGAGGCTTCCTCACCCCCGCCCTCTATTGCACGTGTCACCCTGGATCTTCCTTCTTAAGTCAACTCTCTCTTTCTGCCACCTCTCATGGCTGTGCACTGTCTGTGGGACAACATGTCACCTCCTGTCCTGGGTCACATGATTCTCCACAGACTGACTCCCCTTCCCTCTGTGTGGTCCACGGCACCCTGTGCTGTTGCTCACTTATGCGACCTGCTCATGTCCTTTCTGTTCCATCATCTGGGATGTACCTCCTCCTCACCTGACCCTTCCTAAGCAGCCCTGCCCATCATCCAAGGCCCTGTTCTGTTCCCAGGAAACTGCTGTTACCCAGAGGGATCGCTGTCTCTTTTCTCCCTTCCTTCCCACTTCCCCCTTTCCCCTCCCCTTCATCTCCTTCAATTTCTCCAGACATTTGTTGAGCACCTAATATATGATGCTGAAGAAACAAAATGAAGGAACAGTGTTTTTCACTTGAGGGCAGAGGTCACAGCTATCTTTTCCACCTTTGTCCCCAAAGCCTGGCTCCACGTGAGAACATGGCATGCCTATTTGTTGAACATGCCTGTGTGCTTGTGGCTTACCGACCCTAGTTTGTCACGGAGATCGGTCATCACTGTAGGAAAATTGGTTTTGCATTATCAACTACTGACCAAGCAGATATTGTGCTGAGCACACCACACAGAATGAGAAAAGTGAAAGATAAAGGGGAAGGGCCAGAGTCTCGAGGAGTCAGGGTTTACAACAAAACAAAAACAAAAACAAAAAACCACTGAGTTATTTATGTGTGACCCACTGGTGGCCAGGTCCAGGGTTTGCCTGCACACACTGCTCCTGCAAAGTGTGGTGGCCATTGTCACCCACATTTTACAGATGAACTGAGCTCTCTGGAGTTTGGACCTTAAGTGTCTCCCAAAAGCCTAGGTTTTAAAGGCCCAGGTGTTGGGTGGTAGTGGGAATTTTAAGAGGTAGGACTGGGATAAGGTCTTTAGGTCATTGATGGTGCATCCTTGAAAGGAATGTGGGACCCTGATCTCTTCCTATGTCTTGGTTTCACAGCTAGGGGGTGACCATATGCTCTCTGCCATTGCCATCCAGCGCCCCTCCAGCAGCCTAAAAGTACTGGATCTGCTGGATCATGCCCTGGAACCTCCCCAAATTGTGTGCCAAAATAAATTTAAAAAAATGAATTTGTGTGCCAAAATATCTTCTTTTTATAAAACTTTTCTTTTTGTAAATTGATTATCTCAGCTAGTTGTCATAGTGATGGAAAACTGATTGACACATGAGGCTCATGGAAATGAAGGACCTGCCCAAGGTCACATGAGTAACCTGGGTGTAACTCAAACCCAAGAGTCCATATCCACTATCCCAAACCATCCACTATCCCATATCCATATCCACTGGATACTGAATTAATGACCCGAAACTTGGAATTTGATTCTCAAGCTAGTATTCACCCCACCAACCAGGCAGCCTCCCAGACCATCTAAGGGAGGTGGAGGATCTCCGGAGTGAAGATGTTTTCCTGGTTCTTATGTGGTCTGCCTCCCAGCTGTGGGTCAATAAGACTGAGCTGGGGTTGAGGGTGAATTATAGTACTGGTCACCACCAGGAGGGATAAAAGAAAGGATGTGTAATGGATGTTACGTATTATTGTACAAATAACTACTACTTATATAATGATCATAAAACATAATTCTATAAATAATATACATATTCTATAATTATATACAGACAGTTCACAAGTTATAACTTCATGAGGGTGTGGAAGTGAAAGTACACAGCAAATTTTGGATTTGATCTTTTCCTAGGCGAGCAATACAGGGTACTGTTGTCTCTTGCGATGGTAGGCAGAGCAGCCAGCAGCAGCCTCCTGTCACTCACACGAGTGTGGGTTGAGGGAGGGACCACCCTCTGCAGCTTACCGCATTGCAGGGTGTGATTGTTGGTGTGTTAGGTCTATTACATGCATTTTCAACTTGTGATATTTTTAACTTATGAAGGGTTTATTGAGACACAATCCCATCATAAGTCAGGAAATATTATAAGTCGTATTTTCATTGTTATAAAATTTATAATAGCTAACTTTTATTGAAGGTCAAGCACATAATAAGAGCTTTTCATGATTATTTTGTTGAATTCTCTCGAGTCCTCTGATGTGGGTACTGTATTAGACCCATGTGAAGATGAGGTTGTCTGGGGCCCACATTCTGGCAGAATGGCAAATTCACACAATTTGTTCTTAGAAAGGACATCGGCCCCAGAAGTCTTGTTTCAGAGCTGTGTCCTAAGGTCCTTATTTGGATCTTAAAACACTTTACTATGCAGTCCTGGACCTCCAGGAACTCACAGAACCGCCTTAAGCCCTAGGCCAGTGCTAAAGGAGGATGTGGACTGACTTCCCTAGGCATAATGTCCTATGGGCATGATTCTCTGGGTGGGTAAGAGCTGACCACCTAGCCAGGGAAGCTTCACCCGAGAGTGTGAATGTGGGCCTCTGGGTGCTCTGATCACCCTGTCCCTCACAACCACATCAGCCCAAAGAATCCTTCTATCCCTTCACCCTGTGGACTGGGCAGCCTTTTGGGAGGGAGGTGGAAGTGTCATGGTAATGAGTGGGGCCAGGGATTCCAGAATGATCTGGGGTTGAAACCTGGAATGTCCACTGATTTGACAAGCCTCAGTTTTCCTATCCATAATGGGGACAATACCACCCATCTCAGAAAGTCACTCTGGAGATTAAGAAAGAGTGCACATCTGGGCCATTTGGCTCAGGGCCTGGCTCACAATAAGTGCTCAGTGGAAACGGCCCCTTTTCATCAGGAATGCTCTTCTTCTTCTCAGAAAGTTGACCTCCATCTTGAACACCAGGCCAGGGCTGCTGACTTCCACGGGAGAGTGGGTGTGGGTGGGAGGCGTGACCCAGGACAATAGATGACTCCCTTTTGACCCGGGAGGGGAAGGCGAGGTGGACTTTCAATTAGTATCAATGGCTCTTTGATGAGCCGATGTTTCACTCAGGCAACAGCGGCTCCTGTTTGCAGGCAGACCACGGTTTGGTTCTCAGGTGTTTTCAGGTGGCTCTCAAGGCTGGCATTTGGGGTGGACAAGCACAGATGTCGAGGCAGGAGGGCAGCTGTGAGCCAAGCTTTGTTGGTGGGAGGGGAGGGGTGGGCAACAGGCCCACGTAGCTGCTAGAGGGCTGCTAGCCTTGGCAGAGTTGGGGGTATCCCCTGGGCCATGGAGGGCCAGCTTGGTTCCTGATCTGGCCAGTGTTGCGTTGGCTTCCATTTGTCCAGAGAGGCTGTGTGAGTGTGTCCTGTGCAGGGTGGTGGAGGGGCCTGGATGGGAACACCCTTGAACTCTTCCACATTTGGTGGGTTCAGTCTCTGCAGAAAAATGTCATGCTCCCTGCAAGGAGGGGTCCTGTTCCTACAAGGGAGGGGTCCTGCCAAATGGGGGACCCAGGGACTCTGAGATGAAGCCATGTCAGAACCCCGAGGTGACTGCCTCACCCTGTGTGCATCCCCTGCATGCTCAGGCTGCTGTGGCCTGGGCAGGCTGAGGGAGCCCTTTACCAAGGAGCCCCCTGGACTTTTCTATTTTCTTTTTTTTTAATATTTATTCTTTAAGTTTTAGATGGACACAATATCTTTATTTTACATTTATGTGATGCTGAGGATGGAACCCAGTGCCTCGTGCATGCTAGGCGAGCACTCTACCACTGAGCCACAACCCTAGGCCTCCCCACTGGACTTTTCTAACACCATGGTAAGGAGGGGAAGGCTGCCGGGCTTGAGAGGAGAGGTGGAGGGGTGGAGAGTTTGGAATCTGAGTCTGAGGGCTCCTCCTGTGCAGTTCTTTCTAACCCAGGTTGGCAGGAACCAGGAGCAAGAGGAGGTGGCCGGGCTAACAGGCGTGACTAAGAAGGCTTAAAAGGAGGGTGCGCTCAGTCAGGAGCATCTTATGGGGCCACATGTGCACCCATGCAGAAGTGCTGAGTTTGTGGGTGCTAGTGGCAGTGGGTGCTAGTGAGTAGCCAGTGGGAGGAAGTGGGGCAGCAGTGGCGACAGGTGGTGTTGGAAGAGACAGGTGCAGACTGGCCCAGGGAAAGGGACAGGGGAGCTGGGCATCAGGTGGTCCTCAGGGGGCTCTGGTCTTGGGGCGGGGCTGGGGGCAGGCTGTAGGTGTCCTTGCTGCCTCTCTCTCAGCACAGCTTGTTGCCCTCCCTCCCCCCCCCCCTCGTCCTGCAGATGTTCCCCAGCCCTCTGTCCTCTGCTCAGGGCAGAGCAGAAGCAGGACATCACAGCTTCTCCCTCCTCAGGACTCCTCCAGACGCTTTTCTCCATGTCCCTGTAGATCTCCCCTCCTCACTGCCTCCTTCATCTCCATCAGCCCCCAAAGCTTCTGGCCTAGACTGCATCCCAACCCTGGCCTCTTTTGGGGACTGAGTGCAAGACAGCATGGAAAAACCACCACTCTGGCTCCGGCGGTCTCCGCTGTCTTGCAGCAGAACATTTAAAAAGCTGAAGACCTCATGAAGAGCTCACTTACCTCTGCCCCCAGGCCCCTGAGATCCCCAATTATTTCCTGGGGAGGGAGGAGCTGTGTTGACATGGGAGGCTGAGGTTATGAAGGCCGGCTCACGCAGAGTGATGGATTCCCAGCCTGCACTGGGGCCCGGCTGCCGTGGTGCCTGCGCACCCAGGTGTGTTTGAGAGACTGATGGAACTGGCTTCTGGGCTCCACCCCTTTCCTAGCCAGACTTTTTCTTATAGAATGTAGGAAAACCTCTGGCTTAGAATTTCTGGGAGAATTTTTTTTTTTTTTTTTTCTGGAGCAGAAATGCTAGCTGAGGAAGCAAGGTGACTGTGCCCAAGCTATTGTGGATCTTGGCCCTTCCCTCCCCACTTCCTCTTCTTCTCCTGGCCTCACTCCCAGCTCTATTGAACCCTTCTACCTCCCTGAAACCCTCTCTCTCTGCACAGGCTAGGCCTCACTGTGCCATGAGGGCCACCTGGGAGCTCTGAGGTCTGTGTGGTCTTTAAGACCCTAGAGTTCATGGTGCTAAGGTCTCTGTGTGTGCCGAGCACGTAGGAAAACAGCCAGTGTCATTAGGCCCATGGTGATTGGGGTCTTCCAGATCTGGACTCCTAGAGCCATGGTACTCACTCATCCCTGCCACCCACAACTGTCAGTCCTCAGGCTTCTGAGGGTGTGTTCTGGTCCTCCAGTGTTCCAAGGCTGTTGTCACTCCATAGGCAAACGCCTTTGTACTATGGCTGCACAGTGGTGGGGCAGGCTCAGCACAGATGAGTGCAAAAGCATCGGATCTGGGGTGGTTTGTATGACAGAAGAGCTAGAGCCTTGGAACACACTCTGCACTGAGTCTGATGGGGGAGGAGGGGTGCTGCATGCCCCTCTGTCCCACTACAGTCTCTCTCTTTTGATCCATGCTTGGAGGTCAGCTGGGAGGCCGTGAGGGCTGGTGCAAGGGTGTACCCACTCTACCCCTTCTCAGACTGGCCACTTAGGCCTGGACTTTGTCCCAGAAGCAGGTTGAGGGGAGATTAACATTGTCCTTAGCTACACCTGGACAGAATGTCTGAGTCACAGGAGGTGTGCCTTTGCTTCTAAGGAGCCTGTCTTCTGCAAACACATGTGCATGCCCACCCTCCTGGCTGTGAGCTGGGGCAGCCCAGCTGAAATCCTGCTACTCTGGTCTCAACTCTCAGGACATCCAGTCTTTGGATGGTCACACTTGATCCCAGATCACTGGACTAAAAGGGATCAGATGATCAGTTTGATGAAGATATCTTATAAAGTTATTTTGGTGTTTAAGAGGGGCTTACTTCAAGTGTGGAAATTGGGAAGGGGGTGGCAGAGAAGCTCCGTGGAGGAAGAATCATGATATGGGGAAGGTGATGGAGGAGTAATGTCACTCTGGTGCAGGTAGAAGTATGAGTGATGAATACCCACCCTTAGCTGCCCACTTGGAGTACCTGACCAGTGGGTCACCTGCCAGGGTCTGAGCCCTGGAGAGTAGGAAAAAACACAGGGTCAGTCTTGCCTGGGAAGAAACTCTGACCCTGTCACTAGCAGTGTGAACTGGGGAAAGCTCTTCACCTCTCTAAGCCTTAAGTTTCCTCATCTGCAAAATAAGGATGGCACACCTACTTGGCAAATCTGCTGTGAGGATGACAGGCCCTTGTGTGTAAATGATCCTGGCAGGTGGAATGCGCCTAGTCAAGGGTTGTTCTTGCATAATAATCCATGAGTTTCTTCTGAGCCTGGGAATGTTAAAACTGGGACCAGAGCAGCACCTGTCATGAGGGGTCCTGGATCCAGCTGAGAATGGAGTTTTTGCAAATCAGAAATAGGACCAATCAGACATCTACTTCTTCCTATCCAGTGGTGCAGGTGAGAGACCTGAGTGTGGGGGCCTCTGTGGCTTCACCGTAGCCTGTCCCAGCTGGCCTCTGTCTCCTGCAGAGGCAGATCAGCCATGCAGAAAGGGCTAAGATATCACTGTCTGCTCTCTTATTAGTGACCAATTGGGGAAGGCTTACGAGTACTCGTACTGGGGATATTTATCACCAGCTTTCTCCCAGCCTGAGCATGCAGCAAATTGCCTCTTATGAGCTTAAAGAAAACCATCCTTGTCCAGAGGAGCAAGCAAATGGAAGGAAGGGTAAAAGAAAGAGCCAGCTCAGCAGCCCTGAGGATATCAGAATGCTGCTAGGTGGGGCAGGGAGGGACACTGATGGCTCAGATCCCTCCTGTTAGCCCAAGTCTTGACTTCTGCTTTTTTTCTACTGCTCAGCACTGGGCCAGCTCTTGATGTAGGGAAGTGAGCTTTAGATTTCCAGAATGCCCTGTTGTAACACAGGGGCACAGGATTGGTAGTGATGGGAATGCACTAGCCCACTGATTGACATATAATTAATAAATCTGATTTTTATGGATGGTCTAAGGGATGCCAGGGATTGCGCCAACCCTAGGCATGCTCTAGTGGCCTCAGGCAGGAGTGGGGGCCAACTCAGCATTTCTGAGACCCTGGCCTGGGTACAGGGTGCAGAAGAGAGACAGCTATGCTTTCTGCTGATCAGGGCTTAGAACCTGGAAAAAGCAGATATAAGCACAACGAGCTGGGATCAAAGGCAAAAGCAAGGTAAAACACAGTCCCCAGGGAGGAGTCACAGTGGGCTGGCTTCTTAAGTGGGCTGCAGGGTAAGCAGGATGGAGGAGGCAAGAAATGTTCGCTGGAATGGGGAGCAACTTAAGCAAAGTGTGGGGGTCAGAGTGTGTTGAAGGAGTGAAATCACCCATGCTACACTGTCTCAGGTTGACCTCTGGTACTGTCATTATAGCTGTGCACCCCTGGGAAAGCTGCTTAGTCCCTCTAAGCTTCAATTTCCCCACTGGGGTGGCAGACACTATTTGTTGGGTTGTTTGTTAAAATGGAATAGGACATTTGTTGTAAAGAGCACAAAGCCCTTCCTGCCTTCCATGCAACTGTCACTATTATTACAAACGTGGTGTGACTGGTGCATGGGCTGTGTGTGGGGATGTATTTAATAGGGTGTAATCTAGGTGGGCATGGGGGATTTGACTGCATGGTCCCTCACGTGCATGCTAAGAAGCTTGAATTTAATGAGAAGTCATCAAAGGTTTTGGACCAACATGCTCAGACCTGAGTTTTCAGAAGATCAGAATAGTGACAGTGAGGAGGATGGGCGGCGGATAGGTCTGAAGACAGGAAGACTGATCAGCAGCTTTAGCCTGTCATAAGGGCACATCAGTAGAAAGAAGAAAATGGGCTTAGGAGCCACTTGGAGACAGAATTGATAATACTCTATAGGGGATGAGGGAGACAGACACTTATGGGTTTCTAGGTCCTGGATTTCAGTGTGGGATGATGGGGGAGCCATGTGCTATTAGAAGGAAAGTTGGCTTCACTCAGGTGCGGTGGCACACACCTGTAATCCCAGCAACTCGGGAGGCTGAGGCAGGAGGATTGGAATTTTAAGATTAAGCGAGACTCTGTCTCAAAATAAAATTATAAAAAGGGCTGGAGATGTAACTGAGTGGTAGAGCACCCCTGGATTCAATCCCTGCTTACCCCCTGCCTTGCCTATCACACATAAAAGGAAAGCTGGTTTCAGGAGAGACAGTGAGCTCAGTTCTTGGTGTGTCATTGGAGGGGAGCTTGGAGTCACTTAAGTGACTGGTTGTAGCTGGGGACACCCTGGATGTAGCTGGGGCTCTGGGTCTGCAGCTGGGAGAAGGTGTGAATACCTCACACTTACTGAGTACTCACCCAGGACCAGGAATAGGAGAAGTGTTTCTATGGCTTCTCATCTGGTATTTATCTGAAACTTCATTTCCAAACACCAAAGTTACAGACATTCATGTGACTACCTAAGAGGGACACATTTATTACATTAGGCTTGGGTTGTTGGAACCAGCTGCCTGTGGTGGAACATCTAACTCTTGTCAAAATTTGCACAGGGTTTGAACTCTGTTGGGATGCTAGGAGGTCATCTAGCTTAATCCTTAGGTCTGGGATGGGAATTATAAATAGAAAAGCCAGAAGAACCAAGCAAGAGTAGAAAATGGAACCTTCTCACCATAGTCTCTCTTAGACCTTTGTTGACTTGGGAATACCTTCAACCCTACTGGTGACTTGATTGATGTCCAAGTGAGGAGAAGCTTGCCAATATCACAAATGTTCCAAAAATGACTAAAATTTTGTTTGGGCTTATATAGGAGAGTTGGACCCCTCTTCCCAGGTCTGGATGAGGGGCAGAAAGTGCAAGGGCCCCTTCCTTCACCCTTCTTCCTTGCCTGAGCTGGGACAGCCCAGGTAGCCTGTGATTCTCCCAGTCTCACTCTTCTCTCCTCAGCATATACAATCCACCAAGGTCATCCTGGACAGCCTGGGTCTTTAATGAAGAGCAATCGGGCTGGCTAAGGCAGGGTGAGTCCAAAGTCACTATAAATCCTTTGCCTACTGATTATCAGCCTTGCAGCCCCAGCCAGTGCCTGCCCTGTGCTCATTAGTGGCATGGAGAGGGGCTCCTCTATCGATCCAGCCAAGGTCTGGATGCCAAGAAGACACTGATAAGTGCTGCTGGAAATACCGACTCTTTGGTGCTTGTAAGGGAGCCCATCCATCCATCCTTGCATGAGGTCACCCAGCGGTGGACGGGGACAGGCAGAGCAGTAAGTGTACACGGTGGGGGCAGGAGGGTGCAGAAGGGAGACACTCTGCAGCCCATGAAGCAGGGGCCCTGGTTGTATCTCAGGCCTGTTGCTGCGTGGTCAAGGGACTCAGGCCATGTTCTTGTCTTTGCATCTCAGGTCCTTGTGATTTCTGGTTTGGAATATGCACTCATGGGAACCATCCCCAGAGGAAGGCTAGGGAGAAGCAGGGGAGGAAGTAGAACTAAGGATCAGTGATAGAACTGTGTGTCATTAGTCCCAGAGGGCACTGAAGGCTTGACTGTGGGCAGAAAGCATGCCCACAGTAGCCTCTTAGAGGACATAAGCTTTGGGACCCCTGAGACAGGCTGGAGACTGGGCTGTGGATTGGCTGATCCCACGATGCCTCTCTTGCTCCCTTTTCTAAAGGCTACAGTACAGATATGCAAAACCGGGTCCTTGCCATGAGTACCCAGACCCAGAAGGTACCAGTGTGATGCAGCCTCTGCTGTCACTTAGTTGTGTGTCCTTGGGCCTGATTCCACCCTTCCCTGAGGCACAGATTCCATTTTCATAAAATTTGGGGTCTAGACTATTAGTTAATCTGTCAGACCCCTTCCTCCCAACCTGAATGCTCTGCATTCTAACTTACCCAAAGTCTTATTGGAGGGGAAAATAATAAAAGCAAAAAAAAAATAAAAGAAAATTTCTCAAGGACTTTTGGCTTTTTAGGGGAAAATTAATTTCCTAAATATTATTTTTTTAAAGCAAATATTTTAAAATAATCATTTTGTGCTGTTGTCAGTCAGAGTGGTTCTAAAACTTCCCCATATGTAAGAATCACTGATAGAAATGGCTAAAAATACACCTTCCTGGACTCCAGCTCAGAGGTTGCGAGATAGTAGGTCTGTGCTGGGTTGAGGAATCTATTTAACAGCTTCCTTCTGAAATCACACTGCAGATGGTTTCTGAATCACATCTGAGAAGCATCCTTGTATGCAAACAGCATGGGACTCAGGAGCTGGGTTCTTTCTTGCTTTGGTTCTTGACCTTGAGAACCTTGTGGCCTTGATCAAGCTGCTCTCTCTTCCTGAGTGTGCTTGGTTTTTCCATCTGCTCAGTGAAGGCTCTGGACCAAAGTTAGCAGTTTTCACCTTCTTTTAAGTTTATGCAACTCTTTTGTCATGAAAATATCACATGGAACCCCAATGTATAAAATGGGTAGAGGCAGAGCTGAGGTAGACCCCAGGGGCTACAGTGTATACCAAGGTCTCTCTGTGCAGTGCTCAGAGGTTCAGAAGGTGCAGTGTGGTTTTGAGGGTCTGCAGGTGCTCCATGAAGGGCAAGATGGTTATGTCTCATCCACATGAATGAATGTAAGCCCAGCACCCTTTGACACTGTGTGGCTGAGGCAGGCTGGACTTAAGAACAAAGTATTTTGGTCCCCCTCACTAAGCCTAAATTGAGAATCACAGCTTAAACCTTGTGCTCAGAGAGGAGTCTTCTTGTGGCTGTAGGAGTTATTCCCAATTGGAAGTAAATAATCTCTGTGCAATGTCCTGAATCTCTCCCCTCTTGGAGACTAAATACAATCAACTCTTAATTATCTTTGCTAATGGAGAGAAGCAAGGGTGTGAATAATCCAAATGATGGACAACTCCAAATAATGAATAATCCTAACTAACATTTATTTTTGACTTTAAAATGCATTTTGCTATTATGTTTGAATATGGATGTGTTTGATGTTCTGGGAAATTTTAATACTTAAAACACACACACACACACACACACACACAACCCAATGATGGAGCGCCCTCCCTGTCTCCTACTCAGCTGGGTGAAGAACATCACCTTTGATTCTGGTCCAGAGCTCATGCAGGCTTATGCCTTTCTGGAAGGGATGGGGATATTAACTGATTTTTGCCTTTAAAGGACTTTCATTCCCTTTGGGCCTCATGCAAATAAGAGCAAAATAAGAAGCTGTGAAATGTTAACAGAGGACTTCATTAAGCAATCTTGGTGATAGCATTTGCCAAGAATGGGGACAATTTGCCAACAGATAATTGAGAGCTAACTATATATGTGTCCTAATTAAAAAAGTGATTCTTCTTCTTGCTGCCCTGGGATCCTGGGCCCAGTCTTCTGGTTGGTTTGGGATATTAACCACAACTAACTCTTGTATACACTTTATACCTCACAAAGCACTTCACATACATTCTTTTACTTAATCCACCCTCACAGCACCCTGTGGAGAGTTTCGATCATCAACCCGATGTGGAGTCTTGAAGAGCTTAGGCTCAAAGCCTAATGTCCCACCATAAGTCTACCCTCCTGATTCAGCCCTCTTCCATCTCCCTCTGCCTCTTTTATCACTACCTAGTAGGGGCCCTGGAAAAGGCTCAGTTATTTGTAGCAACCTGAAAATGCAGCAGCAAAGAGAACAAATCTCACTTGCAATGACCGTCCACTCTTCCTGAGCATTTGAAGTGGAAATGTTGATGAAGGAGAGATTTTGGGCTGGAAGCAGTTGAGAAAAGGGAGAGGAGGTATGCAGTCTCCAGGGGAATGCCTAGGAGGAGAGGTTTTCTTCCTTTCTAGGAGGCTCAGCTTGGGTCTCTGAGCCCAGGCATCTCAGAAGATAGATTGGTCATAGGGAGGATGAAATTGGCAGGGATAGAGCTTTTTGGAGGGAGGGGTAGCCCCAAATTCAGCTAGCCATTTTTAGCACAATCCTTAAAAACAGGACCATTCCTATTTAATGTATAAGAAAATGGAAGCTCAAAGATGTTAAGTAACCTAATCAAGGTCATAGTGTGTACTGGATCTAGGATTTCAACCACTGGATTCCAGTTCTGGCCTTTATCTATACAAGAGTATTCAGCAGAGGGTGTTTGATCAGTATGCTTCCTCTTCAGAAAGCAGAAGACTGACTTCTGTGCCCCTAACAGAAGTTATAGGAAGTTGCCCAAGGCTACCCCACAGTGCTCCAGAAACAGATATGAAGCTGATGGGACATCTGTTTCATGACCTCCATGTACGGCCCCTGCCCTACCTGTAGACCATAGACATCTTCAATACTCCTGAGGTGCCCTTTGGGGCTGAGATCAGCTCTGTGAATAATAATTTAGGGCAAAAATCATCTGCACTCAGCCATTTTTAACCCTACCCTGTGCAACCTCATATAGAAGTGGATCCTGCAATAGCTTTCTTAGCTCCATCCTGGGCTTAGTGAATAATGACTTCCATTCCCTGCACTGCTGGAGCCTTGGGCCTTTGCAACAGTCATTGTGGTGCTGAGCCACTTATTTGTTGTTAGACGACCCAAAGAAGACCAGCTGGTGCCTGGCTAGGTCCTTCTGCTAGGGCATGGGATCTGGGGCAGTGAATGGCCGCCATCTTGCAAGATGTGGCTCCATCCCTGCCTGTCTCCCAAGACATCTCTATTTTGTAGCTGGAGTGCCCCTGGAGATGTCGACAGCTTCTCTAATAGGAGAGTTACTCATGGCTTCACTGGAGAAAACAGAACAGCTTTCAAACCTCCTCCCCTAAACGCAGCAATATTTGGTAACACTTGGCGTCTTGGGGAGAGAATTCATGTCCGTAATTAGTTACTGTATATCACCGTTAGTACTCTGCTCAGGATTTACTGGGCAAATACCGTTTAACTGCACAATAACTACAGGTCCTTGCTGCTTATTGGGTAATTTACTAAGGCTGGGAGAATGGGGCAGGAGGGACGCTGAATAGGAGGTATTGTAACCCCTTGAATCAAACTTTATGAGTTTGGGTTTGGCAGGGAGGCGGCTGCTTGTAGCCAGCTCTCATTGCTTTGTTTTGCAGAGTTGGCTGGTGGATTGCTTCCTTCCTTTTATTGGTTGCAGGAGGACAGGTCTGGGATTGGGGTCTGGGGCTGCCTAGGGCTACCTGGCATTATGGAGGGGCCTGTTGATAGAGAGGGTCTTTGGCTGAGAGTCTGCAGCAGAAATCCAGGCTGTGTGCCCTGGGGACTTAATCCAGCCTCTGCCATTTATTTCCTCCACGGGGTCCCTTCTTTGTATCTGGGCCAGTGGGTGGGGAGTTCAGGGAACCATTCTTGGAGGGCAGCATCAATGTGATCACTGAAGTCCTCTCTTCTCTCCCAAGCACGGGTGTTGCTTGGGAAGCAGCCATTCCTGGACAGTTGGCCGACATTCCTGGCCCTAATCTGCTCGAGCAAAGTCTGTCTTTGTTTGGCCATGCACTGTCTAAACTCCTCTAACCTATTTAGGCCACGGAGAGGGGAAAAGACACAATAATGAAAAACTCAACGTGCAACATTGCCTTACGCAATCTAATAAATTACTCGGTAGCCGGCTGCCAGCTCAGACTAAGCCCAATATTGCCTGCAGTAATTATTTGGATCAAATGCAGTTTATCTGCTTCATATTTGTGCTTCTGTGCTCAGTGGTAACTTATAAATGTCATTGTGGTGTTTATTTCTTATAATGAAACTTAATGGCATTGGAAGCTAGGAGCAGAACTGGTGGGGCGGCAGGTTTAAAACAATCTCCTCATCTCTGGAGAAGAAATGAGGCAAGATAACATGAAACTGCCCTATAGGGAAGAGATTTGCAGAGATGGTTGTGTCTTCATGCTGTGTGGTGGACAAGAGAGAGCCAGGAGCATCAAGTTGGCACCAAGGGGAGGCTCCAGGGACATCCATCAGGAGCGGGGTATATTTGGCTGTATTTAACCTGGCACTGCCCTATCTGTCCTTGCTCTATCTTCTAAGGGCTTTTTAGGGATGGGAGGTGCTCAATCTTTGCACCACCTGATGGCTGGCCCAGATAAGTGATATGCATTGCCCAAGGTCTTGGGAGGCTGAGTCCTTGATGAATGGAGATGGAAATTAGAATCCTAGGACGACTATGTTATGAGGACAGATAGCCAGGAGGAGGCTTAGAAGAGTGGGGAGGCAGAGATGGAAAACAAATAGAGGGATGGGGGCGGGGCTAAAGAGGGGATGCTAGGACTAGCTCGTTTGGCTTGGGAGGATGTTCTGGTGACAGGAAGTGTAGGCACTTATAAATCAAGGAAGAGCAGGCAAGGTGCCCCACTGGCTCTGCAGCAGTACAAGGGATAAGGATGGGCCATTTAGTGTAGAACTCAAAGTCTTGGCTTCATGTAGCCCTGGGCTCTGCAATTTAGAAGCCGTATGGCTTTGGGAAAGTTATTTCTTTTCCGAGTTCTATTTTCTTGTGTGGAAAATGGGAGTAATAGAAGATACCTCTCAGGATTGTGGGTATGGTAAAAACAGGTACAATGATAAATGATAAATCAATGTCTGTGGTGGCAATGATTTGCCTATAGTAGATGTTCAATAAGTGTTTATTGGGCAGATAAATGAAAAATAACATGTTCCACTTATTTATATTACAAACCCTCTTCCAAACAGTTGAGCTTGGATTGGAATCTCACAATGTTCTGGGCTGATTTTTCTTGTATCCATTATAGGATGGAAATGCAGGCCCCAAATGGTTGCCCAAGGCTACCCAGCCAGTACCTGGAGCCAGCATTAGTTTCCTATCCTCTGGGGGCAGCATTACTTTTACCTGTCCTCCCTGGACAGACCCTCCTCTGCACTGGGAGGCTGAGCTCATCCCTTCTGACTAGCAGCCCCAACTCTCTGCAGACCAGCCCAGAGCCTGTACTGACCTCTCCAGCACAGCCTGGAGGCACAGGGAAGTGGAGCTTTTAACTGACCATTTCATTTTAATATGCATTTAGCCATTTATTCATGAAATATTCATGTTTCTCCCCTCGGTGACATGCTCATACAAGTCTCCCAACACTATAAATATGGATGAAGGTTATTAGTCATTGTTATTTCTCTCACTATCCCACCCCCTCCCTCAACACACCTTCTGTTTTGATCTCAGCAAAAATGGGACTGAATTGAGGGTATTAACCTGCAACACTAATAACAATGTCTTGCGTTTGATGGCACTTTATACTTTTCCAAAGCACCTTGCACAGCCATTATGCAAATTTTATCCTTACAGAGAATACATGGAGGAAAGAGGGCTAGCATCTAGAGTACACCCATTTTGTAGATGAGAAAATATAGGCTAAACGAGATTAAGGTCAAGGTCACATACCTACTCAGGAACAGAACTAATGTTCAAAAACATATTTTATTTGTTTGTTTTGAATCCTAATGAACTGTTCTCTGAAATGGAGTGGATTTGCTCCACGCAAAGCAATAATAATGTAATTTTTTGAGTAGTATTTTATAAAGAGTGCTCATCCATGTTACTTTACTGTCCCCACAAGGCAGGCACAATTTATTCTCATTTGACCAAGCTCCCACACTAGCTAGTGGCAGATTCAGGCCTTAAACCGTTATTCCCCAAAGTGGATTCTAAGGAACACTAGGCCTACTGCATGCTATAGGCAAAATGATTCCGTAGGCAAGTGAGTTTGGGAAACTCTGTGAACCGTCTCCCCCTTCTGATGCTTCATCACGCCCCTTGGTGTGTTAAAGTCTCCGAGACGTTCCTTAGGAGAGAGACTTGTTTAATTAGGTCTCGCCTAGACTTTCCCTACCGTATCTGACCGAGGAGGCTGTGTTTCACAGAAAACCTATTAACGTGCCATAGAAATGCTGCTCCAGGGCAGTGTGTGCACACTGTCCCTCCTCCCCTGCGCTTCTGGAGACAAGGCTGGGGGAGATGAGCACAGGGGTCGGGATGGAGAGAAGGCCTGCTTTAGCCGACCACAGGGCTGAAGGGCTCCCTACTCAGGTTGCTTCCTTTTCTCCCTGTACCCCCTGGGCAGTGAAGCCAGGATGATGCATTCAATATTGGGCACAGTTAGCCCCACCTACGTTTGGGGCAGGATCAGAGGGACAACCTGACTGTCCTGGCAGGGTCTATGGGAAGTGTACCATGGGGAGGTGGTCCTGGGCCAAGAAGAAGTGGACAGGGACACACAGCGTGTCTCAGTCATGTCTGTCCTGATGGCAGTGGGGGTGTTACCCTACTCCCATCCCCCAAACAAAAGCTCCTGGAAGCAGGGTGGAGGTAAGAAGACCAGGGTCTGCCTCTTTGCTTTATGTTGTAACAGCTGCATGTCGATAGGTAAATGACCCAGTGTCTCTAAATCTCAGTTTCTCCATCCTTAAAACGGGATGAAACCCCTACCTTGGGATATGGCGGGGATTAAATGACACAAGTGTGTGAAGTTCCTCCCTTGTCCCATGTCTTCATGGGTTAGCTCCTTTCTCTGAGCTCTCAGAAGTCCCCCAGTGTCTCTCCATTCAGAACAAATGGCTTTCTTCACCTCTGTGTCTCAAGAGTGTGACATCTATACACTGTACATCTCTTTGGCTCTTGTACCACCCTGCCTTCAATTTTCACTGTAAGCTCTCTCCCCATTGGACTCAGGGTATTGCAACCCTGCCAGGATCCTGTAGGCTAGACCACCTCAAAGCCTGCAGGCTAGCTTCCAACGGCTGCAAAGGCCTCACGGAGCAGGACAGTGGTACCTGGAGCTAACAGCCCTTGACCCATTCCCTACAGGAGCTGCTGTTAAATACCTCACTCCTCATGTGTCCTAACTTTGAGGTATGTACTCTATAGCACTTGTCAGAGTTCCCACTGAGATCAGGCTTCAGCCACCCACAGTGGTAGCAGGCTGGATGACACCCCTGTGTTGGCCTTCCGTTTCCTGAAGCAGTTCCCTACAGCCTTTCTGGTCCCCTCTGCACCTCCAGATGAATGATCACATTTGATTCCTTGCTTAGGGTCTGCTTCTAGGGGACCATCTTCCACCACTGACTAGCCCCCGCCCCCCGCCCCCCAGGCACATAGTTGGCAACCTGATAAATCCTAAGTCAAACAGAAATGAGACATAAGAACAGACACAAGAGTGGCCTCTCAATCAGTGCAATGATGACAGTAGGCCGGCCAAAGTGATGGCTGGACAAAATGCCTGCTCCTTTCCACATCAGGGATCATCCACAGACACACTCTCCCCTCTGTACCTGTCCAGCCTGATTCCTGGTCAAACCTTAGTGAGTGCAGAGGAGCCATGGTCCAGGGTCCATCATGGATGAGAGGAGAGTGGCTTGGTGTAGGGTTTTGAGATCCTTTCATGAATAATGGTTGAGAAGTGCTTCTCTTTACTACTAAGAATGGTGGTTGTTCCTAGTCCATTTGACTCAGAGTTGGGGACTATTACATTGCTCTATTTATCCCACCCTCGGTATGCAGTTACTGAAACTGTCACCGTGTCCTATATTCCATAGGCCATTATGTGTATTTCAAACCATTATATAAATGGACTAGATTGGGTACTTCTGAATGTCATTAAACTCCTCCCATACAAGTAACAACACCGTTTCCATAGAAACGAATACATTTCAGAAGGGAAGGCACCGGGAAGAAGCAGGTGGCGTGGGTGGGGGGAAACAAGGCCTTGGGATTGCTGCCTCCGGAGCCCTGGCCTGGCGCTGTGACATGACTGCTCTGTGGAGGTGGGGCGAGCTCCTTCGGGATTTTATTGACTTTCCTTTGATGAAAGCCCTGGATAATTCATCTCAGCCTGAACCTGCTCATTCCAGCACACAGCTCTAAAAACTTTATGGCACTGCAGGCCATTAAGCACCCTCATTTTTTTCCCACTCCTCTGTGACTTCCTGCAGACCCTGGGGAGGGTCAGCATTCAATCAATTCATAGATGAAGTTTCTAGACTAGATGAGGATGAAGCAGAGAGAAAAAAGGAGGCCTCCATCAGGACACAGTTGGCTTTGGGGGAGACCACGGGCTCTTGCCAGTGGCTGCTGCTCAAGTCACTCAGTCCCTTTGTCATCAGTGCCGTTGGAATGTTAAGATGAAGACTCTTTGGATGGAAGGAGCACTGTATGTGGAATTTCTTTATGAGAGCCTGGCTGAGGGGTTCCCGTGACTTGGTTAGAAGTGAGTTTCCTGCCTCTGCAGGGATTCAAGCATAAATTGCAACGGCCTCTTTTTATTTATTTCCTTCATAGTTTTATTGTTATATTATAATTATACATAATGGTGCGATTCATTGTTACATATTCATACGTGCACACAATATGGCAATATTAGCCAATATCATTCCCCAATATTTCCCCTTTTCCCTCCCTTCCTGTACTCTACTGATCTGCCTTTGATTTCATGAGATTCCCCACCTTTCTTTTCCTTTTCTTTCTCTCTAGCTTATGTATGAGAGAAAGCATCCAACCCTTGACTTTTCTGACCTTGGCTTATTTAACATACTGCTCTCAAGTTTCATCCATTTTCCTGCAAATGACATAATTTCATTCATCTTTACAGCTGAATAAAAAGTCCATTGCAATGACCTCTTATACTAAAAACGGCTAGATATCACTTTCTCCAGGAAGCCATCCTGGATGCTCCTCACCTACAGTTTGATGAGACTCTTCTTCTCTTCTCCCATAGCTCTTTATTCATCCTCAATTACTGTAATTGGGACATTATATTGTAGTTGCTTATGGGGCAGAGACTGTGCCTTTACATTCCAGGGTCTAGCCCATGACCAGGCACTGAGAAGGACTGGGTATATGGTTAGTGAATAGGTGAGCACCCAGTATCACAGGGTTCATTGAGTCTTTACTATGCTGGTGCCTGGTGGGGAGGGAGGTTGAACCAGCAGAGGAACTATGCATTAGATGACATTTTGTCTCTCCTGGCCTCCAGAATCTCTAGTTATATGGTGCTAAGCCAGCTCTGACTATATCTGGAACCTAGAATCTCTCCGACTCCTAAGCCATAATGCTTGATCATTAAGTGTACGAATCACAATGCAAAAATGAAAAGCTAAAACCAAAATCAAGCACAAAACAACTGGTGGGAAGTGTGTCCCATGTCTCCAAGTGGAGGGCAACAATTTCTGAGGACAGAGATCATGTCCATGATCTTAGGAGCTTCTGTGCCTGGCTCAGTGCTGGGCCACAGGAGGGGATGACTTTACTCTGTGTATTTGCCCATGTCGATATTCAAGGGACCTACTTCCATTTCATTTACCCAGGACCTGTGCTGCTTGTCTCAAAATATGGCTCGAAACTTGTGGCAGGCAGGTGTCCCTGACTGATCCACTTAACCATGTCATCCTCAGTCTTTAAGAATAGCATAGTGAAGTGGAGAAAGAACTAGATAGGTCAGAAGATTAGGTTCCAGTCCTGGCTTGACTGTCCCCTGGCTGTGTTATGCTGGGCAAGTCACATTTCTTTTCTGAGTTGCATTTTTCTCTTCTCCAGGTGGATTTATTAAGTTTTTTTCCCTAAGAGTTTGTGATTCTCAAATTGTCCAGCTCTAGCATCTTGGAGATACAGACCAGGGGCAGAAAAGGTCACTGTCCTCACTTTGTTGTTACTGATCATTCTGGGCAAACTCTGTGCTAGGCTCTGGGGACATAAAAGAGACAAAACGGAACTTACTTACTGACAGGGGAGATGGCTATCAATTAAACAATTGCAATATGAACTCATGTGCAAACCGAGTTAAGAGGGAAGGGATGAGGCTCTACTAGAGCACTTAGTACAGTTGCTTGACCTAGACTGGGGAGGGTGGGTCAGAGGAGGCTTCAATGGGGCAGATATTTGAACTGAGATTTCTAGGATGAGCAAGAATTAACATGTGAGGGGTTAGGGAGAGGGTGTTTCCAGTGTGACATGTATCCCAAGAGGAGGAACTAGGAAAACCAAGGCCCCATGTAGGCAGGAGCATGCTGTCCTTGAAGAGCAGGAAGAAGGACCATGTGATGTTGTACAGAATATTAAGGGAGTAGAATGAGGCCCTGGAGGTAGGCAAGAACCAGATCATGCAGAGACTTACAAATCATGCAAAGGATTTGGGCATTTTTCCAAAAAGCAATGGAAAACCATTGAAATAATTTCCAGAGGAACATGACATCAGATTTGTATTGGAAACATGGCTCTGGATGAAGTGTGGAAAATGAACTGACTAGGGACGGAGATGGGTATTGGACATATGGACGGGGATGGAGAGAGGCGGATGGATTCTAGAGACACTCAGGAGACCAATGTCCTAGGACTTGGTGAGGACTGGATATGGGCATGAGAGAAAAAGAAATTTGAAAAGGATCTTGGTGGACTCTGCAGCGTAGGCGACACCCCTGCCTTAGACATTTCTCTAGTAGGAGAGATGTCTGGTGGCCAGAGGAATGGGCCTGGGACACAGTTCTAGAATCCTCCATTGGATCATGGCAAGAGAATGGAAATTGTGGGTCTCTTGTTCCAAGATGCTGAGTGAATTAAATAACAATCATAAAGTGCCCCAGAAATCTGAGTCTTGCTATAAATAATAAACAGGGACGTTATACAAATAACCAGCTTTGCAGCCCCAGTGGAAGAAAACACATCAGTAAGAAAAATGAAATAAGAAAAAATGCACCCAAAAGCCCCAAATAACAAAATGACAATATTAACTAACATCCCGGGGGCTCTGGCAGGCAGTGGAGAAACGGTCTCAGGAAAATGATTGTGCACCCTTAGCATGAGCCGGAGTGTGGCTGCCACAGTTCGGGTGAGAAGCGCTGCACCAGCGAGGCTCATTCTTCCTGGGGTCAGGTCCCCCAGGCCACCTTACTCCTGCTTCCCCTATGCCCTGAGACAAATGCAGCTCATCTGCAGGCTTTCTAAACTGCCTCTATGCCACCAAGAGTGGAGATGACAGTGGTCTGATGTGGCCCTGTGAGAATAGACAGAAGAAAGAAACACATCTTTCTTAGGAGGTTGCCAAGAAAAAATTAGTTGACTCCCTCTTACTGGTTCCTTTGGTGACCAAGGCATTTTAAAAATCATGAGATGGGAGCTGGAGATGTAGCACAGTGGTAGAGTTGAATCCCCAGTACCACACAGACAAAAAAAAATTATGTGATGGGAGATGAGAACAAGGTGCAGACAGGGCATTGAGAGCCAAATAAGAGTTTTGCATAATGACATTTAGAACCGTACAGGTGATCTTATCTGACATTATTCAATCTCTTGTAGGAGAATATTGAAATCCAGATGTCCAGAGACTTGCCAGGGGTAAGTATTCACAGTTGGCACTTACTCCCTGACTTGTGGGGCATCTCTACCCACCCCCATGAATTCTGGGGAATTCTAATTCTTCTGAGGAAGTTTTAATCTCAGTTTTATGGATTAGGGATGGGATGGATGGGATGTAGAAAGACATAACAGACTCCCATACCATCACAGATAATTTCAGGGCTGTTGGAGATGCCAGATTTTCATCCTTCCAGGGCTCAGCATCCCTCATAGGGCTGACAGTTGGAGATGGACACCACAGTGGAGGAGCGTTTGCACACAGAGCCTGGACTAGGACCATGGCATCATCTAAGAGCTGTGGCCCAAGCAAGAGCCAGTAGGGGGCCAGCTGTCTGTGGAGCCTGCTTTCTCCTTCCGAGGTGCTCTAGCCCCTCCCCAGGAAGCCCTGGGTGTGCAGTGAGCATAGCTTCCTTTACTAATCACTCAGGAGTGATGATGGGACAGTGCTGGGAGGCATTTCTGCTTTCCCTTCACTGAGCTGGGAGAAGCAGCTGGTCACTAAATGAATGTCCTAGAAATCTGCTGCCTGCCCCCTCTGCAACTGGGGATGGCACCCACATGAAGAAGGAGAGCTCTCCTGTGTAGTCCCACCTTGGCCTCAGGGGCTGGTGGGAAGGGGAGTCAAAGCTTCATGCTTCTTCACCCCTTAAGCATCCTCTTCCTCATTACCTCTTCTCAGCAGTTCTATCATGGAATTTTCTGGTTCCTTAGGAATTAATTGTCTTTCCTAGTTTCCTTGCTCTAAGTCTGTCTTGCATTCCGCCCTTTCTTTCCCCTTGCCACCACCACTTTCTCTGCCTTTCTAGCCACCCTGAAAAACCAAACCAAGTTAAGGAGTTAGGGGGCTTCTGCTCTGTTCATAATCTCAGCCTCATCTTTAAGAATTCCCAGAGCCCTGAGAGACCATAGACCAGGACTAGAGTCCACTTGCTGATCCTAGTAAGTGGCTCAATGTTCCTGAGTTGGCAGGCTGCACTGTCATCTCTGAGGTTGTCCATGGTTCCAACATGCAGGGCCACTGAGCTTTCTGAGGCAGGCAGAGCTCCTCACCTGATACCTTGTGACAACTTTCTGCTCTGCCTAGGAAGAAGACCAGCTCTGTGTGAGCCACGTTCAGTAAGAAGGTGGTTCTGGCGGCTTCAGGCAGAAGGAGTCATCAGGGGGAGATCTGAGAAAGGAAGGTGAAGGGTGTGTGTGTGTGTGTGTGTGTGTGTGTGTGTGTGTTGGAATGATGGGTGAGAGAACAGTGAGAACAGAGATGATGGATAATATCTGCCTAGAGACACCCAAGAACACCCAGCAGTAGGTGGGGCGAGGCAGGAATGCGTGTGGAGAGCAGGAAGATCACCCCGAGAAAGGCCTGGCCCTTCTGCTCTGCTCACCTGCCTCTGCTCTGGCCTCCCAGGAAGGGGCTCTAGTCCTGGGATTGAAGTGAGAGTCTGGGAGTTGCTGAATACCTGGAGACTCATTTGGTGGAACTCTCGGCCTCTGTCTGCTCTGCTGGATGAGCTTCTTCTCAAGACACACCTGACACCTACAGGTGATTTGGTACATTCCTTTACTGTCACTCATTCAAATAAAATGAATGCTTAAATAAACTTTGAGTGTGCAAGACACAAGGCCCGGGATGGGAGAAGAAGAAGAAAGTAAAGATTTTTCCCTCCTGCTACTAGTTCTGGGTCCAACATGTAATTGCAAATTGTATTAAACACAACAAAATGAAGAAGGAGAGCCCTCCTGTGTAGTCCCACCTAAATGAATAGACTGGTTGCCATGATGGAGCATATGGTGGGGATAAGGGGTGCTCAGCTTGGGTAAAGCATATGGCAGGGTCTCCGTAGAGGTGACATTTACACTGCGATGTGCCCCAGTGTTTTTATTGTGAGCTCCTTGAGGGCAGGGATGATGTCTTATTCATTTTTATATCTCCAGTGATGACAAGAATGCCTGGCACTTATTTTTTAAAAATTGGCATAATTTTTATAATACTCAATGAATGTTTGATGCATGAAGAAATGATCTCCTCTCTGCAATTGCTTTAAAGTGTGCTGCTTTTAATCACAGGAAGACAGGGATGGCAAACAAATTTGATATTCTTATGGCCAGCCTGTCTTTATTCCCTCCTTTCTTGTCTGCCCCTCATTGATTTTTGTTCATATCGCCATTGGATGCCTCGGATGTGTCGAGTCCAAACAGGAAAGAAAACACACACACACACACACACACACACTCCCCGCATTACCAACCACATCCATCCCTGTGAATGTTGCAGATTCTCTCTGCGAAGCTATTAAGCACTTCCAAATAGAGCAAACCTCTCATTGACTATCACATGCCTCCTTAAATGATCTTCGAATTGCATTTTCTTTTTTATTGCTTTGTGTAGTTTAACAGCACCAATTGCGATTACTCTAACTTATGATAAATCCCAGATCTATAAAGCTCCTGTTCATTCATTATTTTCCTTTTGCTCCTTTTCAAGCTGTTATTTTTTTTGGAATATAGTGAGGAGGGGGGAGTGGAGTGAGAAGAAAATAAAAAGATACAATATTAACAGGGAAACAAGTGAAATAGGGGACCACTTGTCCCTGGGTGACAGACGCCCTATTAAGATACTGTTAGACAAAACAAATATGCTTTCGTACAGCACAAGCAGGTCTTTTGTATTTCTTCTGAATTGGAAGTTTAATGATCACCACCTTATCTTTAATAGAAGAAGCAGCTAATTGTTCCAGTATCTTACTAATTCCAGCAACTGGAAGAAAAATAATTATTTTTTACTATTTTGCCAATTGTTCAATTTATACCAAGGTATGTTGTGTGGCATGAACAGAGATTTCTGTTTCTTGATTAATGTCATGACTGCTATCCCAGATCAATTATTAATATGTGTGAATTATAATTATTTTTGGGTATTAGTATGAGATAATTATAAACCATAAAACAGCTCCCCATGCTTGTGGATGCCTTTTCTTATCTGAAGATGTGTTGGAGGTTGGGCACGTGAGCTTTAGAGAGAAACATGTATAATGTAGCACTGGGGGTAGCAAGGATGTCTGGAGTAGAGGAAGTCCTCCCTCTTCCTCACCTCCATGTTTTCCACCTCTCCAGAGACCAAGCTGACCCACCTACTGCGCCTCTCCTGATCCACTCACACCCTCCTTTCACCCTGTCTCCGTTTTATTGGTTGAGACTTGTAACTCATCACATATGTTGGCTCAGCTTGCTCACCACCCCTCATCTCCATGGTCACCTAGAAGCTGGGGTCAGAACCCTGGAGCTTGGAGTTTCAAATCCAACCCAGCTCCTGACTTTTTGGCTTCCCTAATCCCTAGGAACCTTGGTGCTGCTTTTCTAGTGAGCACGACCAGCAAGAGAACATGTCTGTTCAGCACCACGGACAGGGGCACACTATCTATTCCTGCAAATGAGAAATCACAGCCTAGCACTCTTGTCAAGGTGGCAGTGTTGGGAGGGGTCCGTTAAGAAAGAAACGAAGAGAGAAAGAAAGTCAGTGAAAGAGATTGATGGGCAGGACATAGAATATTTAGACCCCATACTAACAGTGCTCAGCCATGGGACTCCCCTAACTGAGAAGCGGCTTCCAGAGCCTTCTTATATAGAGAGGGTGGCAAATGGGGGAGGTGAACGCTTCCTGGGCTTAACTGTGCTGACCTAATTCCTATCAGACTGTCACCATGATGGGTGCTTGTGGCAGAACCATAGCTGGTAAGTGCTCAGGTCTGGAGCACATGGGGTCGTTGGTGTTATAAATGGTGGGCTGGAAGCAGAGTCAGCTGAAAGTCACAGGAAGAGGGCACTAGAACTCTGCTGTGGTTGGCCTCTGGGGGACATAGGGGATGGAGGTGATCTTCCTCCTCCTTTCCTGGAGTGGGGATGAGGCTATAGATGCTCTGAGCCTTGGGAGGAAGGGGCCCAGCTCGTGGCAAGTGGGGTTGATGGGAAGCCAAGGCTTCATTTGTCTGACTTTAATGAATAAATGGCATCCCTGGCCATTGTTTATCTACTTTTGAATCCTGACAAACAGTCTGTGGCATCTGATGAAGAGGGTTATTAGCTGCACGAAGACAGATGGCTGGGGATAGAGAGGATTGGTTCTTTATTACAGCAGGCCCATAAGTGACAGCACTTCTCTTCCATCCAAGCCTCTGCATCAATGTTAATACTTTCTCCAAGTCTTCTGTGACTCAGGCAAGCCTCAGAGGAAAGACCGGGTACAAGAGGAAAGCAGAATGGCTTGTGAGTAGGAGGGAGAGGCAGGTCAATGGAGTTGGAAAAGGACAGATTTCCAAGTGCAAGCTCTTTGAGAATAAAACACTCACATAGCACTTACTATAGTCCAGGCACTGCCTTATTCTTTAGGATTCTCCTAAGTGCTCTGCAAGATGCTATTTATTCAATAGGCATTCAAGAAATGTGAATGATTGAAGAGAAGGACAGAGATGTTTAGATTAGAAAGATGAGAAAAGCAGATTTAAATGGCCGGGTAGGTGGGTGAGGGACAAAGCTAGGGAAGAGACAGGAAGAGAAGTAGAGGATTCAAAGGGAAGAGGGTTGATAGCAAAAAGAAAAGGCTATATGGGTCAGCATCCTGTGTCTCCGGCATTAGCTGCTCTTCCCCATGTTACTATGCAGACAGGTTCCTGATAATCCAGTGGAGCCACCCACTCTCTGAGATGTGTCAGGTTCCTCTGTATCATAGCCATCGGGCATAGTTCCTTCCCTCCATATCATCCCTGAGACGGTAGAGAGGTTCTCACTGACCTTCATTCATTCTCCGAAACTTGTCCTTGGCCATATAGCCCAGCACCAGACAGCATCCTCTCTTCTGGAGGCCCAGCTCTGGAAGAAAAGCATAGGTGGGTGAGTTGAGAATAAGTCTGATATCAGGGGAAGCCCCTCTGTAAGAGGCTGTGAAGTTTGTTGCTCTTATAAACAGGGTTTCTTATTTATTTAACAAACATTTATATAGCACTTACTATATTCCAGGCATAATTTCAAGTCAGTAGTTCTTATTCGTGTCTCACAACATCATGCAAGATCATTTCCCATTTGATATCATCCCCATTTATGAATATATTAAATAAGTAACCTTAGATGAATGAGCTAGCAGATGGCAGAGACAGAATTTTGAACCTACACCGTGTGGCTCTGGAATCCATGATCATAACCATTACTCTGGGCTATTGAGGACCTTTATTACCCAAGCTTAGGGAAAGTGACAAGATCACCTTGGGATTGTGGTCAGACCTGCCAGAGGAGAGGCAGGACTAGTTTCTGGTATCTTAGGTGAGAGTACAATCAGACACAGTGGGTACCCCAGGGTGAAGGTGATTGGGTGAGTTCAAGGGAAGATGTAGGGGTTGAGGTATAGGCAGAAGGACTCTCTATTTTTTGGAATGGGTGAGTTTCTGGGACTTCCCTATGTTGAGACACCAATTTAGCACTGTTGTCCAGCATTTAAGAAGTTGTAGACTAAGAGTTCAGGGGTTGGAGAGCTAAGAGACACAAGAACCCACAGAGCTTTGACCCAACTGGAAAAACAAGATGGAACAATAATTCCAGGTAACAAATTCAAGAGACATTTATTTATCTGTTTCACAGTATTTTGTAAATCAGTGCCTATTGTGTGGAGCATTAGAGTAGAGTACATCTGCCTCATGAGATGAGACGGCAAGCTTTCCTCTCTGGTATTTATCCTTTGATCCTGATTTGTCTTAAGCAAATCAGGGTTCTTAAGCAATTCCATACCCAATTTCCCATTTAATGCTCATAACAGCCCCTGGAGGTAAGCAGATGGGCTAACGCTATTCATGTGACACAGATGGGAAAATTGAGTTTCAACAATGTTAAATGACTACCCTTGATTACTTTAGACTCCTCATCTCCACCTCTTTGTGTACATATCATACAAATGTGACAGCTGCCATAAACTGGGAAAATGGGGAGTGCGATTTCTAGAAGAGGGAAAGTGACTACTGTTTCCCCGAGTTCTTGCCAGGATTCCCAGGCACCTAGCTGCTTCCTCCCTTCTCAGAGGACAGTGAGTGGGGTGTCATGCAAATTCTCCAGGAGACTCTGCATGTGTCTGAGCTCCAGCCAGTCCGTGCCTCGGCTGTTAGGGACAGACAGAGTGGACTCATTCCTCCTCCTGACTCTCCATCCACTTTCTGCTGTTCAGGTCCCCCCTCCAAGGTAGCAAGATAAAAGGGAGTGTAGGGCCCATGAGAGACAGATAAGTCAAGCTTGGGGACTCCTGCCCTAGAGAAAAACAAAGCGTGGCAGGCGGTGGCAGAATGCCACAGCCCAGGGAGGTCGCCTGCTTTGATCTCCTGATTCTTTAAAGGGGTTTATTGACTATCAGTAAAGAGCAGAGAGGCAGATCTGAGGGTGCTGTTTCCAAAGGCACTCACTTCTCTTCCTTCCCCTGCACACTCGCTCGCTGATCTGAAGGCGCAGCCAAACCGCCCTCACTTCAAACAGCATCACATCTCAGGCACCCAAATTGACGATGTTAAGTTCTTCCATCCAAGGCCTTGGCCCTTTCTTCAGGGGCTCCTGCTCTGTCGAGGGCCGTGTGGATCAAAGCCCCTTTGATGTTTACTTACTCTATTTGTGGATTCTTTCTAACAACCACCTCCAAGAGGCAGGAATGCAGCATGCCAGGAGGGGGCCAGCGGAAATACAAGCTGTGAGGAGGCTCTGAGCTTCATCCAACAATAGCTTCTTGCTGGAGATGGTATTGAAACCTCAGCATGCTGAAGACAGGCATTAGAATTCTAGGCGTTGCCCATCATTGGAAGGATACAATTGCTGACGATTCCTATTATATTTGCCATTGACTTCTTATACCCATTTAAAGCAAATAGGAACCTTGGCAGTGGTTGCTAATGAGAAAGAGAGTCTGAGATCCTGGACTGAGCCCAGGGGAGTTCTGAGGAAGGAGGGCAGAAGGTGCTGGATGGACTTGGCCAGTGTTCCAATTGATCTTCTGAATAGTCTCCTGAACTCACAGGAAAGTGGAAGGGGGAATAATCCTCCTAAAAACTTAAAGTCTAAGCAACTTGTTGTATTTGATTATCTATGTTGGCTGTCTCTCTCAGTCCAACTCAACTTTTCCTTTGTCACATGCTAGAATGCCCCCCCCCCCCCGCCCGGGGTTATTGCCTAAGGAGATGTTTCATGTGCATAGTTATTATGAGCAAGAGTCTCCCTAACCATGTTTGATTTCTGTAAATGAGCAGGAAAAGAAGTTTTAAAAAAGCCCTGATTAATAAAAGAAATTGAGGACGAGGTAATTTCTCAATGTATTTGGCTCATTTAATTTGACACGTGTGGGTTAGTCTTAATTATTTAGGAGGCTACATTACATGGCACTAATAAGCACACTGCAGATATTTATTAAGTGAGAGGGCTCTCTGATAGAGTCTTTGCTGAGAAGTGGGAAAAAACCACTGGAATCTCTGCAAGAACAAGCAGGTTGGAGGATTCGTCAAGTGAGAATTAGCTAGTTTTCTGTACAGGAAAATTTGAGATGCTCCTTGGAGAGGAATGTAGAGCTAAATTAGAGGTCACTGAGTCCACATGTGAGGCATGATGCAGTGACAGAAGGCTTGGAGGGGAGGAGAATCTGTAAACAAAAGTTGGGGAATTGGGCCATTGTTAAAGACAGACTGCAGAGAGAAGTGGGAAGGAACAGGAAGTAACCACTTTGACTTGGGGGCAATTCCACAAAGTCAATATAACTAGGGTATTGACTTTTGTAAATGAACAGAACTGAATAGAGAGATGAAAGAATATGGCAGAAAGAACAGGAATCTCTCACTTTGTGAGGTAGATCAGCCACCAGATGGTCACCTTCCTTGCCATATGGCACTGAGATGGTTGAGTCAGATCACAGATGCCCATTTTGGAACAGCAAGATGATGGGGTCTTCTCCAAGAAGGCTCTGGGCTGACATCTTTGGCTCAATCAGTAGCAGAACCACCCAGATACACTGAAGGCATTCATGGAAAGTGATTTACATGAATGAAGTCCTAACTTAAAAGGGAAATTCATAGCAAAGAAGTTCAGGGTCATCTGCAAATAGGGTGTGGAGGGCAGTATTTGGGAGAACAAAGTTTAGGCAATATTGCCTATTCAAGGAAACAGTTATTAGGACAAGGTATGCTTTTTAGGGAGAAAGGAAGCTTGCACCCCTGGGAACTCTTGGCTTATAAATTGTGAGCAAAAGAAGGGTCAGGACTGTGCCTTTTTCAGCTCTCAGTCTCAGTATCCAGCTCAATGTTCCTTACATGGCAAATGTTTGGGGAAAATCTGCTGGCTTAAAGAAAGGGCTGACTAAAAATATCGAGGAGTGATCATTACTCCCCAGTCCAGGTCAGAATGAAAACAGGTGGGCTTAGATGTAGCACAATGCATTTAGGGAGGTGAGGATGGTTGTAGAGTGAATGAAACTTGTAATTCATTGGGACACAGAACAGTTCCGCAACCGGGGAACATTGTGGGATTTCCTCTTGGGAGGAATAAAAAGGGATGGCTTTATAAATGCAATGGGTTTCTTCAGTTTCAGAGGGTGTAGATAGGGCTTTTTCTAGCTATAGAATTCCTTTAATCTTAGTAATAATAATGATGCAGTGATACTACTTCACATTTGTGAGATACTTATTTTTTCACCATATTGTCACATTCACTGTCTCATTAGATGCTCTCAGCAGCTCTGTGAAGCAGGCTAGGCAGAAATTATTTCCTCCATTTTGGTTTTAGAAACCAAGACTCAGAGAAGTGAAATGACAATTCAAGGCCAAAGCTCTAGCTCATCCTACAATTCAGGGCTGATTTCTGGCTTAATTCTTAGAGAAAGATGTGGGATCCTAGGGCTGCAGTTGTTACAAATCAAGACAGACATCAGTGGTCTGGGAAAGGGCAGTATTAAAGGTCAAATTGGACCCTCACATTCATGTGTTAAAATCCTAATACCAATACTTCGGAATGGGATCTCATTTGTAGATAGGGACTTGACAGAGCACCCATTGGCAGCGCAGGGTGTCTCTGGAATTCCTGCTTCCTGTGTGAGGACCATGCTGGCCAGCACAGTGCTTGCTTATCACCGCATCCAGAGGCTAATGAGCTGTCAAGTAACTGTGGCTAAGACAGGTGCCAGCCCCCGCTCCTTCCCCATGTCTGAAGCTGACCAGTGCCTTGGGATGTCTGCTTGTAGGAAGACTTCCTATCCTGTCCCCCGACTGTCCACTCACAATAGTTCAGGTATTATGGTAATTTCACAGTTGTGGGCTATTTATTTATTTTTTTTTAGGAAGCCATCAAATTCACAATCTCATTCAGTTGCTGAAAACTGGTCTTTTCCACTTGGAGCTATTTGAGTTGAGCGTGTCTCTAGAGATCCACCAAACAAGAAATCGAATATTATGGGTGGGCAGTTTGGCGTGATTATGGCCGAGATTTGGGGAGGAAAGGAAAAGAGGTGAAAGAGACATAGGCAGAGACCAGATCCTGGAGCAGCTGAGAGCCTCCTTAGAAGTCTGAACTTTCTCCTACAGGGGGTGGGAAGCCAAGAGGAAGGCTGAGCAGGGGATGGAGAGGCTAGCCTTGCACTGAATAAAGATCACGTTAGCACGAGTGCAGATGATAAAGGAGAGCAGCCCAAGGAGGGAGCCAGCTGGGAGACTATTGCCATACTCCAGGTGAAAGATGATGGCTTTCCAGCTGCTCCCCCTTCCTGCTCTCTGAAGACAGAGATCAGAAAGCAAGTGAAAGGATGCTGAGTTTTCTCAGGGGGACACTCAGAGCCTCCAGATCCCCGCCACCTCAACACAGAGAGCAGCAGAGGGGCTGAAAATAGCTTCAATTCCCCAGATGGTGCCTGAGGCCATATGGAGAAGATGCCAGCTGGACCTGGTTGGAGTCACCGGGAGGCCACGGATGCTGCTGAACTAATAGAGCTTTCTGATGCCGTGCTGCGCACTTAACAGTGAGCAGTCCTCAGTGCTTCCCTGAACTTTAGTTTTCTCATCTATAAATTGCAGATACTGAGACCCTGCCTGCATGATGACTATGAAGATCAAATGAGCCAACATGTAGTGAAAAGTGCTGGGCATGAAGTACCTAAGAAGGTTGAGTTCAGTACTAGAGATCAGCAAGGACCATCCTCACATCTTTTTTTTTTTTTTCCCTAAACAAATGTGAAAGCAGAGACACAGAGACTTAGAATGACTTTGCCAAGGTCATGCAATGAACTATTAGGTGGTCTTTGTTCAGTAGCTATAAGTCAGATGGACTGAAAAACTGAAGGGTGTCAGGAAGATAAGCTAATGGGCAGAAGCAGAGGAGGCTAAGGGACTAGAGGTGTTGGGAACAGAGAAGAAATGGTGAGTCTGAGAGACATTCTAAGGATAGATTTTGAGGCTAAGCGACCGAGTGGGTCAATCAGAGAAAGCTGGGAAAGATGACCACAATGTCTTTCACAGGAAAGATCAGCACAAAATCAAAGCAGGGTGCTGACAAAGGAAACTTCCTGTGTTTGAGATGATGAGGTCCCCAACGAAGAGGACCCAGCTGATAACGTGAGCAGAATTTTCAGTCTGAGGGATTACATATTTAACCAGCTGCCTTGAACTCAGAGCATGAATGGCTTGTTCTGGAGAAACAACAGTGGGGCACTATGGGTAGCCTTTGCTGCAAGCATTCATGCACCCTCCACAATCAGCACTTAATGATAAAATTGAGTGGAATAAAATCCACCCCACAAACACTCATTGACAGGCTGCTATGCATGTGTTAGTCAGTTTTCCATTGCTATGACAAAATACCAGAGAAAATCAACTTAAAGGAGAAAAGGTTAATTTTGGCTCACAATTTCAGAGGTTTCAGTCCATAGTTACTTAGCCCTAGCACTGTGAGGAGCACATGATAACACAGATCTGCTCACCTAACAATGGCCAGCAAGTGAGGGTCGGGGGTGGGGAGGGAGAAAGAAAGGGAGGGGTTGATTGACTATGTGATACATCAATCAAGAACATGCCCCCAGTGACTTGCTTACTTCAACTAGTCCATCAACTACTACCTCCTAAAATTTCTACCACCTCACCACGTAAGGCCGTATTCCTGTCCCAAAGGCACAGACAAGTTGAGTAGCCCTTATCCAAATGCTTGGGATCAGAAGTGTTTCAATTTTGGAGTTTTTTGACTTTTGAATATTTACATAGATTGTACTCTTTGAGCATCCTTCATACAAAAGTCCAAAATCCAAAATGCTCTGAAATTCAAAACTTTTGGGGTACAAAATTTCAGCTTTGGGAACCTTTTGGAGTTTGGATTTTTGGATCATGAGTGCTCAACCTGCACTTGTGAGAAGCTAAATGAAAGTCAAGACAAGTAACAGTTCAGCAGAGAAAGCGTCATGAGCAGCACACAAGTTATTTCCACTCGAGTGGTCATCCTTGCTGCTGGAGCCCTGAGGGGGAAGCAGAGCCACAAGCTGCTGAGGGGTGCCCCACACAGGGCCGTGGGGCTGGAGATTGTGCTGGGTTGGTCTTTGTTGGGTGCCCGTCACCTGTCTCTCATAGGCGATCGTCTATCAATAGCCATCAGTTGCCATTCTGCCCCGCAATTTCTTCCTGATTGCAGGACACTGGCGTCTTGTGTTGGGGAAGCTTTCACCTTGATTCTGCTAAACTCCTGCTTTCTGCCTCCATTCTGCCTACTTCTATTTTCAGCATAATTACTCACATCCCAGGCAATAATGATGTCCATAAATCATGCAAAGATCACCATTTTCTGATCAACTTCTATAGTAAAGAGACCTAAGGAAGAGGATTAGGTAGTTTATTAATTTTTACTAGTGCCTGGATGTGGCCCTCTAGGACAAATAATAAGTGTTTGATAGCCCAATAATACCTGTTTCATAATTTTTGAGTCTCACTGCTTGCTAATCTAAGTTTATTAAAGAACTATAAACTTTACATTGTTGTAAAGACATAATTGCTATTTCATAGCTTACTTAATATGAGTTAATTATATTAGAACTAAGTTTCCCCCCATTCATATTAAGTATCAATTAGTTGTTTTAAACTATTGATTTGTATTTAATTAACTATGCTATTACATACCAATTAAATTCTTATAAGAGAAACTTGAAACAGCTGTGGTCTTAAATTAAGTTTTTAAAATAATGAATTACATAGAAAGCTCATGTTGAGATATTGTTTTTTTTTTAGGAAGAGTTGACAATCATTTGTAGTCATTCCAAAAAAGGTTCTGTGACCACCAGCCCATCCTTCCTTACTCTGGTGGGGACAACACTCCTTCAGGCACTTGCTTGTGGCTTTGTGCAGCAGGAGCAATGACTGACATTGGGGCAGCTGATTGCCAGCCCTGCCCTCCTCGGCCTGCCTCAGCTGTGCCATTTTCTGGCTGGCACGGCCCTAATCACTGCCTGGCCAAGGCAGGAGCATTATTAGCAACTCTTCACCACCAGCTGTGGGGTCTAGAATGGTCTGTGTTGCCATTGGCTCCAGATCCTAAGTGCCTGCAGGAAATCTGGGTGCCCATGTGGTCATGAATCCTTTGATTTCTCCACATCTCTGCTCTACTGGCCTGAGCCTGTACATCCTGGGGTGGGAGGAATGCCCACATTGACCGAGTGGCAATGAACATTCTTCTCCTCTTGTTCCACTTGCACAACAACCTCATGAAAATAGATACTATTATCCTCATTTATTTATAAAGAAATTGACTTTCAATTTTTTTTTTCCTGTGCTAGGGAGTGAACACAGGGCCTTGCACCTGCTAGTCATGTACTCTACCACTGAGCTACATCTGCAGCCCAGAAACTGACATTTTAGAGGGGCCAGGAGTTTGCCCAGAGCCCACAGCTGTCAAGCGGTGAAGCTTGGAATAGCCCCATCTGCCCGCTCACTGCTCGGTACATCCTACCACGCTCTGACTCCATTCTCTGTCAGACACAACCCCTCACCAATTCTGAGTCTCAATCCCTTGGCTGACTCTTGTCACCTTTCTTTCCTGGAGGGCTGGGCTTCTCCCCTCCCCTCAGACACTGCCTGGGCTCTTTCTCTCAACTGATGAACTGCCTGGAATTCCAACTGGCCACCAGCCGATGCACAATGTGGCCTTCCTCAGGATGCTTAGCCCCCCCCAGGTTGGCAGAGTCCACCCCGCCCCCATACTGGAATTGGGACACTGGCTATTCCCCTTGGGGGCTGAACATAGCCAAGCCTTGTCCCTTTCCATGGTTAGCAGTCACTAAGGGCTTACCCACCTGGGGCAAAGCCAACTTCACTTACTTGTGAATAATCATTCTCTGAGTTAAGAATTTTGCATGTATTATCCTTGTTAATCCTCAGAAAAACTATAAGGTATTCCCATTGGACAGAAGAGGCAACTGAGGCTTCAAAAGGTTAAGTAACGTTCTTAGGGCCTTATAGCTAGTACGTGTTGAGCACAGTAAAATTAATTAAATGAAATCTCTTTGTGAGGAGGATTGGGGGACGAGGGTGGTGGTCATATTGTTGATTAAAGAATTTTATGAGAAATTGGACAGGAATAGCTCAGGCCATCTCTTTTTAAGATGTCTAACCCCAGTGGGTCAATTGCTCAGTGGGGAAACATAGGATCATGAAGGTCATTCTGGCCCCCTGGCCTGTCATCAGACTATTTACCCTGTGAGGAGTAGGAGCTGCTGAGGGCCAAATGCCTGGAAGCCTTTAAGACTTCTTGTAAGAGGAAGTTGGAAGGCAGTGAGTGATGTTTGACTGGGGCCAGATGCACAGCAGCTGTGTGCCCTGCCCCTGGGGAGCTCCACCTGGGACGTTCAGTCAATCATGTCTAGGAGGTCAGGCAGAGAGAGGGCATCTCTTATTTTTCTTTTTTTCTTATAAGACCAACAGAGTCCCCAAAAGACTCAGCACAAGGACAATGAGGGATCCCACTCTGCTGCCAAGTGCTCCCGTACTGTCCATGGCCATTTTCTTGAGGTCCAGATCTTTGCAAAGGCAGAGGCCCAATAAGAACCTGTGAATATAAACTTGACTTGAGGATTTAGTCTTCACACAGATTAATGAAGATATAGAATTTGTGCCTCACTGTGCTTGCACAATGGGGAAGTAAAGGATCCAGGATAAAAACCCAGGCCTGTTTGGTTCCAGAGTCCAGCCCCAGTCCCTGGATTCTCCCAGGATTCAGCACTGCTCAGGGACCAGGAGAGACCCAGGAAGAGAAGACCATTAGAAGGTGCTGGCCAATGGTCATGGGCATTGCGGCCCATGGTCAGGAGCACTGGAAACCCTCCTGGGATCCCAGGGGACAGGTCAGTGTGAACTCCTTCCTGGGGAGACGTAGGGAAGCATGGTAGGCGCCTGCCTGCTCAGGGTGGGCTGGCAGTAGGGCAAGACTGCTGTTTAGTGATGTGCTTACAAACCACCTCGCCACCACTTATGGCCTAAATAAAATTGGGAATGTGGGGGATTGACTGAGAGTCCCGTAAGAGTTCACCATTGAAGTCATCAGGAGTGGCCATCCTTTGCTCTTGAGACCCCTGGATGGGGGTGGAGGGAGATGTCTGCTTTCACATAGTACAGGGAGGATGACAGACAGAAGGAAAAAAATCTCTTGAGAATGGGAGAGTGTAGGGTGTTTAGAGACCTTGGGTGGAAGAGGGTAAGCTGGGTTCCAGTGGGCTGGGAATGTCCATTCCACTTTCTGGGCAGAAAAGCAGCACAGGAGAGAGGTCAAGTGTTGATGGTAGGTTCTTGTCCCTAGCCACTACACAGTCAGAGTTGCCTCCATTTGCCTTCTAATGGCCAGGACTGGCCTTGAGGGTGAGCCCTGTCCAGCTACACTGTGCACCTCCACTGGCGTGGAAGGAGGGTGGGGTCTAAATATGCAGTGCTCATGCCCTGAGCTGCGACCATTCTCCAGGGTGTCCTAATCCAGGCTACCTTGGGAGCTGTGGTCACCAAGGATCATAGAGCCTGGGTTTGGTGAGACCTCATTCACCTGGCAGAGCAAGGCCCAGGCAGTTGCTGCTCCTGCGACCAGCCCCAGCCCCCAGCAAGGGGTGAGGGGTAGACCCAGTGGAACAGGCAGGAACCCTGCTGCCCTCTATTACGGAGATCCTCCTCAAGCGCCACACGCTCCATTACAACTCTGTATCTTATAATTAAATGGAATCTGCCAGTTACCTCTCAGCACGGCAGCAATTCAAGCTCATTGGAGGCTTTCTTTGTTTATTTCCACTTATTTATTTATTTAATAATTATTTATCCAGCTATCTATATAGCTAGATGGAGGCCCTAGACCAATATTTCTTTTGCCTTCAAAAACAAGAAAGCTCAAATAGAGTCTCTCCCGTGTCACTTTCAGGGAGAGGAGGGAGGAGATGGGGATAGCTGGGTAGCCGCCAGTCTACAGTGCAAATCTGTCCCTGAAATGGTTTAGGTGAAGGTCACGGGCCGGGAGCTTTGCTGCCAGCTACAACTTGGATCCTGCTTTTGATTCTACCACCCCTTTTCTTGCTATGGACTTCTTATTCATCCTGAGAAAGTTCTCTGGCCAGAGAGGCCAATGAGGTCCACTATTTCTAGAAAGTTCCTTGGAAGGCTTTTGGAGCCAAGAGCCTGAGGGACTAGAACACAGGTCAGAGAATGTGGAAGCCAGGCTGTGAATAGGGATTATTGGCAACAAACACACCCGTAGGGCTTGGCAGTTGAATAAGCAGTCACCAAACATATATTTTCCTTCAACCCTCACAGCACCTGGGAACATTTGCTGAGGATCCGAGAGGCCCCACAACTTGCCCAGAGTCACCCAGCTGCTAATGGCAGAGCTAGGATTTGCACACAAGGTTTGTGGGTGAAACCAAGCTCCCCTACTTCTCTCAGAGTCCCACATCCAAGCAAGGCAGCCCAACCACAGAAACCAAGTTCCTTTCTTCCCTTTAATGATAACCTTTCAGTGATGAGGGGGCGAAGGGAGAGCCTGCTAGCTTTGATTAAGGACTCAGCTTCAAACAGATCCAGGGGAGTGATTCTGAACCACCAGCCATCACTTAATGCGAACATGAAAGTTTACTTTCCAAGAGGCTGGCCCAGTGGGAGGCTGATTGCTAATAGGCATACCAGGGATTGCACAAACCTTGCACATCAATAGCTGGGCCCCAGAGAGGTGACCCGGTTTGGGGCCATCCCACCTAGCAGCCCCGTCAGAGCAGAGGATGAGGGTGGCTGGGAAGGTGTGAGAGCACACACATACGTGCCCGCTCACATATTATAGTGGAAGAATGGGAAGGAATTCCAGACGAGAGCTGAGACTTTAGACTTAACACCTTTTGAAGATAAATAGTATTTATTCACCACTTTTACCCTTGCTTAACTACTCCCACCAGCCTATTCACTGGGCCACTCAGGAGCTGTTTCATACTAGGAATAGGAATGAGTAGTGCCGGAAAAGCCCTGGGCACACTAGCCATTTCCTGTTTGTTCAGAAATAATTGAGTTTACAAGGTTTTCGGAGGGATGGGAGGTGGGCATCTGTGTGTTCTGGTGATGTGTTTGACCATGGGAAACCATCAGGGACATTGTTTGAGGCTCTGGTTGATCCACAGAGGGGTCATAGCAATGAAAAGGAGTCTGGTGGTCCGACCCTGAACTGCAGGAGGATCTGCACTTCTTATTCACCCTGAGAAAGTTCTCTGGCCAGAGAGGCCAATGAGGGAGGCTGGTCTGAGAGAAAGGGTCATCGAAAGGGAGGGTCGTTTAAAGCCCCTCCTGCTTATAGGCCAGGTCTTCTCCTGGCTCCTGAGTCCACAAAAAGCCAGCTCAGGATGCTTGTGCCATTGATCCTCTGTGTTATCATGTCAGCTTTTTGTCACTGTGAGAAAACAAAAATAGAGGAGGAAGAGTTTATTTTGGCTCACAGTTTCAGAGGTTTCAGTCCATAGTCAGTCAAGTCCATTCCTCTGGGCCTGAAGTAAGGCAGAGCATCATGTTGGAAGGGTGTGGAGGAGGGAAGATGCTCAGCTCATGGCAGCTGAGAAAGAGGGGGAGGGGGGAGGGGGAGGGGGGAGAGAGAAAGAGGGGAGGAGGAAGAGGAAGAAGAAGAAGGAGGAGGAGAGGAGATGAGAGGAGAGAAGGGAAGGGAGGAAGGAGGGCAGGGGTGCAGAAAAGGGAAGGGAAGGGAAAGAAGAGGAGAGAGGGAAAGCATCAGGGTTGGATATCGTCCCCAAGGCTGCAGTGACCTACATCCTCCAGCCATGCCTGCCTGCCTACAGTTACCACCCAGTATTCTATTCAGATCATCAATCCAACAAATGGACTAATCTTCTGCTGAGCCCTCAAGAGCCAATCTTTTCACCTCTGCCTTTTGCATCATTGTCTGACACATGGACTTTTTGGACATTCCAGATCTAAACCATAACCCCTCCCCCTACAAGCCCTTGAGACTTCCCACACAACAGAGCAGTCCCTCCAGCTGACGCTTGGCTCTTGATCTCAGGTGTCCACCTTCGGTGTCCTCAAAATGCAAAATGGAGAGTTCCTGAGATAATGCATGTCAAAACTAGGAGGTAAAGGTGAGGAGAGGGGCATTCTTGTCATCAGTCCAAAGGTACAGAACCAAATCTGGACACATTGTAAGTGCACTGTAAGTGGTAGATAGTTGTAAGAATAACTATATCATATGTACTTATGAAGAAAGGGATGTGCTAAAAGTCAGGACAAACAGTATGTACTCTAAGGTGGGCCTGAGAGCTCCATTTCTGTAGTTTGAGGAGAGGCTCCTTTCTATCCTATTGAAGTTGACCTAACTCACACTGTCACTCTCTGGGAGAGACTGGCAGTGGGTGTCCTGCTGGTGCTGCCACCCCTGGCTTGCATGGTCATGTGGGTCCCAGGCTGGTATTCTGCAAGAGCCGAGGAGCAACAGGTTATTGGAAATGGTTATTGTCAACCTCACCAGAAGCTATTGAGTAACTGCACAGTGAACCCAAGGCACGTCTGGGCACTACAAATAGGCAGAAAGACCTAAAAAAAATTCTCTTATGACATATCCAGTCCAAGCAGGTGCTGAAAGGTTCTATGGGGCACGGTTCAGATCATGTGGTAGGTACTGCCAGCTCTGTCAGCCAGGCTTTAAGAAGCACATGGATAAAGCTGGGGACACAAAGCCTGGCCAGGAGAGCCACAGGTGAGGGAACTGCAGGAAGGAGAGAGAGAGACCATGTCCTTAGGGAAAGTGTCAGGACCAGATGGTGGGGATGGAAGTCCCCTGTCCTGTCCTGCTGGGCTTGGAGGTGACTGTCACTGCAGTGGCCACCTAGTACCAGCTTGGGAGAGCCAATTGTGTGCATCTCTTCCCAACTCTGCATTCAGCAATGCCACAGTGGTATCTCCAAATCCAGCACGGTGGGAGTGTTTACACTAAGAGAATTGGCAGAGCTAGAGTCAGGATTCTCTCCCTTCCTTTCCTCACCCCTCCCTTCTCTTCCATTCTCTTCTCTTCTCTTCTCTTCCCTTTCCTTGCCTTCCCTTCCGGAGCTTGTCTATTAGCACAGCATTGGCTGAGCTTCAATATTTGAAGAGAGAATGGTTTACCCAAGTCCTGGCTTCTAGGTAAGTGTGACTGAGGTCCTCACCTATGGTTTCTGCTTCCTTTCAGGTGAGTGCCTACCCTTTTTTGCCTCATCCTGTGTTTGCTGAGGTGAAGCTCCTGCCAGATAAACTTGTAGGTGGGCGGCCATGAGAGCTCATGTGACTAGTTCCCTTGTTTCCTTGTTGGATTACTATTTAACCATTCCAGAAAGGTGACAACTTGCCTTTAAAGTGTCCAGAAGAGCAAACTTATAACATCTCAAGGGCAGCAGCTGCCAATGGCAGCAAGCTCTTCCAAGCCTTCTCTGGAGTCTTTTGTACTCTTTGCAAATTTTAGAAAGTATGGAAGATGTCTCCCCTTTTCTCCATTGTTTAGGGAGACAATATGTAGCTAGATTTGGGATCCTGAAGAGGATCTACTCTGCTGGGAACCACTGGGCAGTGTGATAAAACAGCTACAATATATTGCCAGGCATGGTGCTAAGCATTTTAGATACATTATCTCATTTAATCCTGACACCAACTCTATGAAGTGATACTAGGATGGTCATGATTGTTTAGATGGAAAAACAGAGGCTTATAAAGGTTAAATGTCAGCTCATTTATAAAGTAGCTGAGGCACGATTTGAATCTGAGCCTGTCTCACTTCAGAGCTTGAGTTCTATTAAATCCCACTCCTCATTCCAGGTGTAGGCTTTGCCATGCACAGATCCTAATCTGCTCACATTATGGGGACAAGAATGTGGGAAGCCAGAAGAACTCCAGCGAGGAGAGCTGGTCCTCTGGTTTTCCTTAAGAGGAGTGTTCTATGTGGTGAGTGGGATGGATCCTAGGGGCTGTTCAGAGTCAGGGAACCATTATCCAAGTCCCTTCTGGCTGGGGCCATGGAAAGGTCAGCTGCCACAAAGAGTGAATGAAGCAGTAGAGAGAAACTTGGGGATGGCTGATGATCAAGGCTGAGCACCTGGCAGTCCAGCTTGGTTGCCCCCTCGCCCTGTCTGTGCCCCCCGCCAGAGCTGAGCCACACCATCTGCCAGAGGCCTAGCTCTGGGTCAGACACAGTGATGGTACCTCCCAGGACTCTCCCTGCTCAGGGCTGATGCTGGCCTGATTTTCTGAGACCTGGCTCTGTTCTAATTAGCTGTGTGACACTGGAGAAGTCACTTAATCATTCTCAGCTTCAATTTCCTCATTGAGCAAAATAGATTAAACTAGGGCAGGAGAACCTTAAACCCTGAACCCAGTGTCTGAGGACCTCTATGTTCTACAAAGGGGGTTCTGACACTTCTGAACTTGTATACAAACCAAATATGTTTGTGTCTTTCTACAGAAAGCTCAGGTGATCTTTATGATTCTCAAAAGAATGAAGTCTTAATCCATTTGGATTGTTAGAATACCATAGATTGAAATGCTTACAAACAACGGAACTATATTTCTCACAGTTCTGTAAGCTGGAGAGACCAAGATCAAGGCAGATTTGACATCTGGTGAAGCCAATTCCCTGGCTCTTAGTGTCTTTTCACTGTATCCCTCTATGGTACAAGGGACAGGCTTCCTTGGAGCTTTTTTATAAGACACAAGACCCATTCATGAGGGCTCCACTCTGTGGAAGCAAACATCTCATCTTAATGCCATCACCTGGGGGGGGGGGGCGGATTTCAATATATGAATGGAGGTGACATGAACATTCATACCCCAGCAGCCCTCAAACTAAGAACCTTCCTAAAATCCTTCCAGTTTTAGGATTTGTTGGGTTCCAAGTCCTCCCCTTCCTTGATGAGTGCAGATTGACAACAAAGTCGGTCTTAGGAACTGAGGGCCATGGGGAGGATTCCTAGGACTTTTTACCAAAGTACCTTTTCCCTGAGTGCTGGGATCTGGGGAGTGAAGTGAATTTCTGCTTGAGCCCTTGGACCAGCACTGAGGCAAGAAGGCAGCCCTCCTGTCTGCTGCTTCCTGTAATTCCTGCTAGGGGCACTGAGATCTTGCAGGGAGAGACTGCTGCAGGTAACAACTGGGATCCCTCCTTCCTTGAGGGCTGAGAGAGGAACTATGGGGTTCTGGAAGCCAGGGGATGACTCTGCAGATATTTCTGAGACTTACCAGTGTAGCTAGTCCTTACAGGTCTTCCACAGTTTGCACTAGATTAACCCATGTTTCTTTGTGTATTTTCTTATGCCTCTGGTCTTGTGTACATATTTGATCTTGGGCATTAGTCAGAAATGTCATGCAATGTTTGAAGCTGAAAGGAACCTCAGCAGTCATCTTATCCAATCTTGCACAGAGAAGCAACCGAAAGCTCAGAGAAGGGAATGGATTGTCCAGAGTCACCCAGGGCAGAGCTCTGTCTTTTCTAGCCTGCGAGCACCCTGAATGGTAAGGATGAGCACCCCTGCCTGTCTGCCTCCCCAGTCTCGCTTCCTGACCCTCCCTTTTCTCCCCCACCTCACAGGGCTAGTTGCATGAGTTGTTCTGAGAACATGTCCCAACAATTCCAGTTCTGTGCCTTTGACATGTTCCATCCCCCAGAGATACTGTAGTCTTCTCATCCCACCCATATTTCAAGACCCTAACAAGATACTTGGTGTGGTCTCTCTCATCCATCTAGATGGGTGGACACTCCCTCCTCTGGCAACACCTTCCTACCCCTCCACCTTGCACAATCATCCCTTAGCATCATTGGGAGGATGGGTTTGAAGACTCCTCCTGCAAGCCCACATCCTCAAATGTTCAAGTCCCTTAAAATGGTGTAATATTTGCATATTCATCATATCCATGATACTTTAAATCATCCTAGATGACTTGTAAAGCCTAACACAAGGTAAACGCAAGGTATACAGTTACACTGTATCATTGAGGGAATAATGATAAGAAAAAGGTCTGTTATGTTCAGTACAGACAATTGTTTTGATCTGCAGTTGGTTGTAGATGCAGAACCCAAAGATACAGAAGGCTGATTGGATAAACCTTTGCTATGAGACTCCACAGATGTGGTTAAGGCCTCCCTTCCTCCCTCCCTCCCTCCCTCTGTCCCTACTTCCCTCCCTTCCTATACTGGGAATTAAACACAGTAGCATTCTACCTGTCAGCTGCACCTCCATCCCTTACTTATTTGTTTGTTTTATTTTGATACAGGGTCTTCCTAAGTTGCCTGGGAAGATCTTGAACTTGCAATCCTCCCACCTCAGCCTCCTGAGTGGCTGGGATTACAGGTATCACTACTGTGCCCCACTGGTTTCTTATCTTTTGCTCCATCCTTCTGACTGAGAGGTGGGGCCATCTTGATTAGCCCTTGCATCTCTGATACCTAGCACAGAGCCTGGCACATAGTGGACAGTGAATACTCATATGGGGTGGGTGACTCAAGAGACAATCTGCCTTGATATTCAACAGGTGGCCATTTGATTTGGTACCTCATGTCCCTTCAAAATCATGGGAATCAAGGCAAGAGCTCAGATCTGGCAGCTTCTCTGGTAGTTTGAGAACAGGACTCTGAGCAGGGCTCTTTGACCTTGCACCTTCTCTATCATTACTTGCCTTTTCATAGAAATATGCCACAAGTCAGCTGCAGGCATGGGTTGGCCTTAACCTTCCAGGCAATTCTGGTTTTGGTCCTTGAGCTTTTTCCATCCATCCCTACATTCACCATTTGTTGAGAGCTCACTGTGTCAGTGGCTATGGATATTGGTGGCAAACAGGATGAACAACAATTTTTGCTTTCCTGAGCTTCCCTTTTAGACAGCATCTATCCTCATGCATATAACTTTCTGGTGAGACGTTTCCTGTGAGCTTGGACAAGTTTCTAATGTGCTCGGGCTGCAGTATCTCCATCTGCAAAATGCTCTCATTAATGCCAGCTTCAAGGGGTGGTGTGTGTCACTCTCCATGCCTTGGCCTGTGGCTGGGACTTGGTAACGTCAGTTGTTTCGGATGCAGGTGTAAAACATATGTGAGAGCTAATTCATTTGTTTCCTGTCTTCCTGATGCTTTGTTTTTGGAGATATATTGAAAAGACCTTTTTAAATCTGCTGAGGAACAAAGGATTCCCGAGCAGTGAAGTTCTCTGTGTTGGAATGCAGAAGGGACAGAAGACCAGCATCACTGGGCAGCTGCCAAGTGCTTGGGGCCATTACACACTTTTGGTGATGCCCTACACTACACTGTAACTGGAGAGGCAGGCGTCATCTCCCTACTTCTCTGATGAGAAAGTGAAGGCACAGAGAAGCTGAGTTTTACTAGGTGTGCAAGTCCCACAGTTAGTAAGCAAAGGAGTGGTGGCCAGCCAGTCTCTGTGGGACACTTCTCCACATGTCAGTGGGGGCTCCCAATCGCATGGAAAGAAGAGAGAAACAGAATGTCACGAGCCCTCTTTCAATAAAGGTCTCAGCAACATGTTTGTCTTGGCAGTGTTTCATATCGACCTGGTGTGTGGCACATGGATTAAGTATGCAGTTGGGTGGTCTTTAAAGGATGAACATTTTCTCTGGGATCAATAAGCCGAGTGAGTTTGGATCTAAATTCATCAAAATGTCACCTGAAGCAAATTTAGTCTCTGGGCTTCTGCACGTAGGTCAGGTCGATGGCCGAGGATGCAGGCAGAACCTGGGGAATGCCTACTTGGGAAGTAGGTGGGGGACACCTGTTGGACCCATGAGAGTCTATTAACCTGAGTGGGAACCGGGTCCTAGCTGGCAACTAGTATCCAAGAAATTGTTCTGGCAATCCTTGTCAGGGGGCATTTCAGGGAGAGGGATTGAGTGACAACTCTCTAGTTCTAAGTTCTTCACACATAAGGGGGCCTCAAGGTCACTCAGTCCTACCCCCACACCCAGTACAGGAGTCCGTCTATGGCAGCTATGAGAAATAGCCATGTGTTTTTCCCTGGGACCCTTCTAAAGACAGGGAGCTCATTACCTTCCAATCTGTGCTTTTCATTCTTGGAGAGCTAAAATAATTTTAAATTTCTTCTATATTGAGCTTAAATAGATCCTCTCTTGGCCCACAAATTGAATTAATTACTCCCAAATCTGCACTGCAGGGCCATGCAGAATGAGACCAATCCTTCTATTCAGCTACCCAGAAGTTTAGCATATGTCTTCTTTTCTCCAAGAGAAACATTCCTGGGATATTTGGGGCTTGGGACTTTTGCAGCCCAGGAGGAGACCCCTGGATCTTCTGCTCATCTGAGGCCTCAGCTTCCTTTACTGGTCCTTTTTCAGAATCTCATGAAGAACAAGGAGGGAAAAATGGGAATTTGCTATCAGAAATGGGAATTTGTTGACTTAAGGGTCTAGGAACAGAAAGGGGATGATCCTGATCTTGGTGTGGACTGCTACATGGGTGGTGTGTCACACATTAGTCCAAGTGGTAGTGTATATGGGCTCACATATGAAGACAAAGTGAGAATAGGGAGTGTGACATGTCCCTGTCTATGGACATGTGGTGAGCTTCAAGTTAGCATGTGGGGTGTGTGGGTAAGCACATGTGTGTGTACACACTGCCGGCACAGGCCTTGGAATGTGTGTGGCCAACAGCACCTGGACCTCTGCCTAAGCACAAATCCCACTCGTTTTGTCTCAAGGGAGTCAGGTGTGTCCTTGGAGATGTAAAAACTCCAGCCTCCCATGTCATACCCATCTGAGCTTGCCAACTCCGAGATGGAAAGGGACCTCTGTGTATTGAGGACAGACTGTGAGAAGGTGTCTACACGGCAGGATGCTTTTCATTTTATCCTCAGCACTCCCAAAGATGGGAATTTATCTCTGTTGAACAAAGACCCTGAGGGTCAGAGAGGTGGTATAATTGTCTGAGGCACACAGTTAGAGAGAGAGGTAGGACTTGATCTAGATTAAACTCAAAGCCCATGCACTGTCCACCAACATGTGCCACCTCCACAAAGCAGTGACCAAGGGAGTCTCTGTGCCAGAGCTTGCCAGGGTCTCTGTAAGGCTCTCCCTTCCTGCCAGTCATCCATGACCCTGGAGTTTGAGCAGACACTTCAAAACCCATGATGGCAGTGCAGGTTCCAGGGGCTTCCACCAAGAGCCTTAAGACTCAGCACTTGGGAGGGTAGTTCCTCCCCAAACACAGGTGAGTATAAAATCCAATTTCTTAAATTCCATTCAGGGCCAGAGGAGCTCAAGCTGCTCTGTCAATTTTGACTTTCTCAGGTACCTGGGACTACAGCTCCTCATTTCCCCAAATCCTCCTGCTTGTTGTTTGAGCTTTTATCCCTCTGATTTACTTATTAGATTTCTACTAGGCCTTTCCTCAGCTGAACACTCAGTGTCTCCAGAAACCACTCTCTAATTTAACCAATAACTTCTTTCATGAACACGATGGGGCACGGGATCAAGCAGGAGTCCCGTGGAACAGGAGAACTGGGAGACAGAGAATGAGAAAGGAGGGGAGGAACGCACAGGACAGGCTCACGGGAGGTGAAAGCAGCTCTGGACCAAAGGGGCAGGTTGCTGAGTGGGATGGCATTTATGTCATTCTCCACATTCAGATTTGTACCTGGATCCGGACAGTTCTTACAAGTTGCCACTGCTGGTCACCATTGTCCTCAAACCTCCTCACTGTCCCCTTAATCCCCCTGCCTCTCACCAATACTGTGCTACATTTATCTGTTTGTGTGTCTGTCTCCTTGGGTTGTAACATCTTTAAGAGCAGAAGCCAAGTTGTCTTTCTACACTTGTCACAGTGCCTGGTTCACAATAGGAGTTTAATATCTATTTGCTGAAACGGGCCAGTTGCAGAGAAAAACTGAAAGAATAAAAATGCGCTGGATTCCATCTCAGCCTCTCCAGGGTCCCCCACCCTAGTTGGGGAGACATGATGTATATTCAAAGGGCAACCCAAACCACCATAGCTGGTCTGTCCAGGAAGTCTTCATGGAGAAGGTGGGAATAGACTGGGCCACCTAGAATATTAGCTACAGAGGGGGTGGCACTGCAGCCAGGAGGAATGGAATGAGCTAGGGTTTGGGTAGAAATGGGCAAAGGGAGGTACTGCATGTGGCAGGAAGGCAGGCACTTTGTCTTTAGAAAAAAAAAAGGGTTCAGGCACACTGTGGAGGACTTTGTTGCAGAGGGTAGAGCCTGGAATTTCTCCTCCTTCATGATGGAGAGTCTCCAGCTTACCTAGGCCAAACCCGGTGTCAGGGACATTCCTTTATTGCCCTTCCCATGAGTATCCTGTGGTAGGTGGCATGATTTTTGTGTACCTAGGACAAACTTGGCCATGTGTGGCCCAGGACTGTTCTGCCCTTCTGAGCCCAAGAAGGGAGTACCAGGTTCTGAGGGAACCTCTGCCTGACCTTGCCTATACCAGGAGAATCAATCCTTTCTTCCTTCCTCTTCCTCCTTCCCTCCTTCTTTTCCTCTCTCCCTCCCTTCCTTCTTCCTTAATAGTTACTTAGTTTCACTTGTCCTTCAGTGGTCCCCCCTATCAATCTTTGCATGTTCCTAATAAATAAATCTGTGAAGATCTGCATCCCCTTTTTAGGTAGATATTCATATATACACCATGCCCTAGCTCCTGAATAGATCTGAGAGTCTTTCTCAGACTGTGACTCCAATGAGAGTTTACAGATTGCACAGGAAGGACAAAGACCTTAGAGACAAGGCTCAGTGATAATGCTGGGTCATCCACTCACTAATTAGACTATCAAATATAACTGTGCCATGGTTTGAGGGTTTAGAGCTGGTCATGTTATATTTGAAGGCTTTCATTTATTTTTTAAAATTATTAGCCAGAAGTTGTATATAATTACAAGATGTATACATTGAGGGACAACTAAATCAATGTCTCCATTACCTCACATACTCACATATAAATTTTTTTGGGGGGGTGTTGAGAACAAATCTACTCTCCTAGCAATTTTCAATAATATAATCCATGGTTATTATTTATCTACAATCACGCTGTTGTACAATAGGCAGGAGACTCCTCTTGAGCAAGGATCAGGTATAAGCAGAGAGTGGGAGACTAAGTTCCTGGCATGGAGAGCCTTGGGGTCCCAATGACTGGGAGAAAAGAACCTCAGGGGCCGAGAGGAGGGTGCTGGAAAGGAATCGTCCACCTGCTGAGTCCCCATAAGAGACCAGACCTGGCCTTATGCATCCCTGTTCCTATGAGGCAGGTATTTATAGTTCCATTTCACAGAGGATAAACAGAGACTCCTGGGACTTAAGCAGACTGCCCAAGGTCACACAGTTAAATGACCAAGGCGTTGGAAACCAGGCCCACCAATACCAATCAGGCTCCTCCCCTTGACTCAACCCTGATTCTGCCTGTGGGAATGGTCTGGCTTTACTCAGTGATCTTGAGCAAATCCTTGAACCTCTCTGGGGGTCTCTTTGCTGTCTCATTGGGTCCTCCATAGGGCCAGTCCTCATGGCTGGCCAGGGTGAGAGCAGAGCCGGCTCCCCTGCTCCCTGCCTGCAGCTGCTTGCTGCCAGGACGTGCTATTTGCTAGGCAGCCATCGTTTCGCATTTTGCCAGAGGCAGCCTGGTGGTGCGGCAGCAGCCTCGCTAAGCCCTGGTTTGTGCTGTTGCCTTTGGTGTTTTGCCTCTGCGAGTTGGTATCAGAACGCACTCCCCTGATGCTGCCGGAAGCAATAATCCAGACACGGTTCGGGGGTTTAGTGGAAATCCTCCGCTATAGCGGAAGAAAGCGAAACCCAGCGAAGCAAGGATTTCAGCAGATGCAAAATCTGCCCATTTACCTTCGAAATCCGGGCGCGTGGCAGGGAAGGCAGCTCCGGGTCAGGTGGGGAAGGGGCGAGAGCTGAATGCAGAGGACTGGGGTCTCTGCAGGTCTAAAGCCCCAGTAAGACGAAAGAGGACGGTCGCCCAGTCTTCACAAAAGGTTGGAAGATGGCGATTTGACTTTAATGGAATGTGGATTGCGCAGCAAACCAGCGCTTGTCGCAGCTCGGCACGTTTTCCTATTAAGTCCTCACACCATTGACCCAAGAAGCAGGATCATCCTTAATTTTGGTGTGAGGCTCAGCCTAAACGACTTGCCCAAAGTCACACAATCAGTCAATGGCAGAGCAGAACAGAGCTGCTTAAGGCTGACAGGGGACACCACTATCTATCCTTGACAGCCAGGCTCTCCTCTGTGTCCCCTAGCTCATACTAGTTACCTGGCATCGTGGAAAATTACCTGGATGTGGTCAGCCTGCTGCCGGGGCCCACACTCTTGTGTGCTTCTGGAGCCTCCTCCATCTGATACACCCCCCATCTGTGGTCCCTCCTGCTGTCCTCCGTTGACTGTGGGTCTCCTCCCGAACTGAAGAGATTGGGCAGTTACCAGGGAAAAGGTGCCCTGGCTCTAGGCTTGCCTGCAGCTCTAGGGCAATAAGCTATCTTTCTAAAATGAGGTTTTCCATTTTAGAGACTCTGAAAACTCCATGTCTGGCAAACTGCAGTCCTTCCTGGTTCAGGATGCCTGGGATTATAGCCAAGGTTGAACTGCTTAGAGCCTCCTCTTGGCTAACTCCACCAAACCAGAGATGACAACCCGTCCCGGACCCCAGCACCACATACACAGTGTAGCTCATAGAGCTTCTCTTCCTCTTCATCTATTTTACATATTTAGATAGAAACTGAATACACAAAGGTGTCTAGCATGATGAGTACAGTATTGTATGTGCTCTGGAGTTACACAGACCTAAGTTTATCCCAGCGCCAGGACTTACTAATTGTGTCACCCTGGGCAAGACATCTGAGTCCTCACCAAGCCTACTTCCTTCTTTGTGAAATGGAAACAGTAATGCCACTCACCTCAAGATGTTGCTATGGGACCAAACTGAACAAGCACAGTGCCTGGCACGCAGAGAGGGCTCCATCAACAGAGGCTCCTGCCACGGTGCCTGTGGCCTGTGGAATCACCACCTGTCTTCTCAATTTGGAGAGTGACAGCTGACGGCAGGCCTCAGGCTGCCAGGTAGGGAGGCTGCCTGTCTGGAGCCGCCATGAAGCCGCTGGTGGCTGCCGCCTTTCACAAGGCATTACAGGACATTGTTTTAATCAATACTATATTATTTCCTCCACAGCATCTATCCCCATGTTTATTATGTGTAAATAGGGTTTTTCAAGGATGTGAATGTGTTAGCTTAATGTAGCTGACATTCAGCGTGTACAATCTGGTGGCTGCCCCTCAGGACCTCCAAGAAAATGAGATGATGTATCTGCCACAAAGCCGTCCTCGTGAGTGAAATTTGAGAAATTCAACACAGTGGCGGCGGTCAGGGTACCGGTGCATACTTGCAGGCTTGGGCTGTGTGCTTGAGCAAGGAAAACAGACAATAAACATGAACCTGGTAGCACAATTCAGCTACTAGGAGAGTGTGTGGAGGTTGGGGTTCTGGAAGTAAGGGATTGGGGCTCCTGTCTCTTTGCTCTCAGATCTAGATTCTGCACAGCTCTACACAGTGTGGCCAATTCCTATCTTTCTTTTCTTGCCTGTCTCTGGAATTTGTCAAAGTTCACTCTTTCTGAGAGCTGTTCCTCTTTTTTTCTGAATTCTTAGATGATCACCTTCCTCTTTTTTTGGATATGTGACCCCAGTGGTCTCAAAACTCATCTTGTGTCTGTTTCTTTGGCTCAGCTCAATCCCATGGATGGTACCCAAACTGGCTGTCAAGGCAAGTCATGTGTGGCATAGCTAGCCTTTGCAAACTTTCCACATGGGCTCATCTCTACTCCTCCTATGCCAGGGTGCTCAGGATAAGAGTTGTTGGTGTTCCCCATCCCTCTCCCTCAGACCCATAGGGCTGCAGTGAAGCAGGAGGAGAGTTTTATTTAGATTTTGGGGAGAGATTCTCCACCATGACACCCTTCAAATTGCAGGTCAGACATCTCTACCACACATGGATCACGGTCAATAGCTAGAGTCCCAGTAATGGGCATTTAATGCAATCTAATAAAATACCAGACAACTTGGAATTCATTGGTAGAGCTTACTAGGGTGTATCATAAAGGAATTAACCATTTCCAAGATAGTTCATGGAATCTTACCAGAAGGATGTGTTTCCATCCACTATTTTCTTAACTGTGTTTGGAAGCAGGGGACTGGATAGGAAAATTGCCTGATTTCCATCTTTATGCCAAACGTCAAAGAGGGCCCAAGGGAGGCCCCGTCTAAGAACTGTGGGAAGAAGGGATTGGTGCCTAGCCCTTCATGCCTGTCTGTTCATCTGTCCAGAATGCTTGGCAAACTCTGGGGGTCCATCTCACTAAAAGGTACTCTATAAACATAAATGACCATTGTTATCATTAAACTCCATCTGTGTGCCTTAAACCCACTGAACAAAACGTGATTGGCGTTGGGTTTCTGCTCCCTTCCCTGCCTGAGCGATATGAGGGAGGTGTTTTTCTTGGCAAATAAATATGATATCATAAGCTCTGGCAGGATTCCAACCTGAGTAATGGCCGTCTGCCTTCCTAATTCCCTCAGCAGCTCGGAACAGGAACATTATTCTTTACTTCCTCTCTTTAAAAACAAACTCTCTATTGGAGAGCATTACTCAGCGCAGGATCCCTCCCAAGACGTGGCTGCTTTCTGACGATGGGATGTGAGCGATGAGCTCAGATTACAGTGCACATTTGGGAAAACACAGTGAGACATTTGGCCTGGAAAAGGCACCTGAGGACCTCGGATGACAGCGGCTGCTCTTCACGTGTCCTTGTTCATGAGGGATGCAGAGCCAAAGTCAATAAGAATCACATTGCTTAGTGCAGCCATTTCCCCTGTCTGCATCATTATGGAGTAACTGGGTAACTAGGTAATCGACTTGAGCTAGACATTCACCAGGAGGTATTGCTGAGCCGTCTCTCCATGCCTGGCTGTGGGGGCAGGGTGCTGGAGAATGATTCTTCTCTGCTCACCTGGCCACTGCCACCTTGAGGTATATAACCTGCTGCCATCTTTGGTTGTCATCAGTTTCTTATTACAACACTTTGATAGAGGTAGCAGGTATTATTACCATTATGCTTTGGATCTTAAATACCCACTACAGACCATGTGTTAAAGGCTTGGTGCTACTAGGAAGTGGTGGAACCATTGGGAGGTGGAGCCTAGTGGGAGGAAGTTAGGTCTTTGGGGGTATGTTCTTGGAGGGGATATTAGGACACTGGCTTCTTCCTCCTCTGCTTTTTGGCAACCATAAATTGAGCAAGTTTGCTCCACAATAAGCTCCTCACCAAGATGATCTGTTTCACCCCAGTCCCCACAATGACGGAGCCAATTGACCATGGACTGAAACCCCTGAGACTCTGAGCCAAAATAGACCTTTCCTCCTTTAAGTTGTTTATTTCAGGTATTTTGTCACAGTGACAGAAAGCTAATACAGTTACCCTCCCTCTTAGAAACCTGAAAACAGGCTCAAAGAGATTCATCAGAGAACTTTTTCAAAACAACAAAATACACAGAGCAGAAGTGGAAGCCCAACTTGAGTCTTTTGACTTCATATCCTATTTTTATGACATTACATCAGGTCTCCTTATGATTTCTGGGCTGTGAGGACTTTGACATGCCACTTGCTCATGTTGAAGCAGCTATTACAGGGTGGCAGAGTGAAGGCACTGGGTTGGGAGCAAGGACACAATTTTACCTCTGTTGGTCTCAGATCTGCTGGGGACTCACTGGCAGCCACTCAGACTGATGAGGACAATACTGGCTGGGCTTACAGGGAGGTCTTGAAGCTGGTATGCCTCCAGGAATCCTGGGAGAAGGGCAGAGCAGTGTGCAGTGGGCCAAGTCTCGGCATTATTGATTCAGCCACTCAACATTTATTGGGCACCTACTATGGCCAAGCTCAGGGACACGATTGTAAACAAGAGAGTTCCTGATAGAAGTTCATAGTCTGGTGAAAGAGGCAAGTCAACAGACCATTATATTCAGGTTGAGCATCTCTAATCTAAAAATCCAAAATCTGAACATTTCTGAATGCTTATTTGATGCCACAAGTGGAAAATTCTACACCTGGCCTCATGTGACCTGTCACAGTCAAAAACGTAGGCACACTAAAAATATTGTATAAAATTACCTCTGGCTAAATGTTAAGGGGTACATGAAACATAAGTGAATATTGTGTTTATAGAGAAACCATCCATTAGATGTCTCATTATGTACATGCAAATACCTCAAATCCAAAAAGATGAAAAATCGGAAACACCTTCTGGTCCCAAGCATTTTGGATAAGGGATGTGCAACCTGTACAGTAAGATGAATGCTCTCACAAGAGAGAACCAGGGCACCGTGGCCATGCACAGGGGAGCCCTTCATCAGACATGGCAGTTCTTAGAAAACACTCATGGGGGACATGACATCTCTGCTGAAGCCAGAAGGACAGATGGGAGATGGGCAGATAACGATGGGGCTTCAGATATTCCATGCTGAAGATGCAGCACTTGCAAAGGCCTGCGGTCAGATGGCAGAAGCAGTTAGCAGACCTGATTGGGCATCTTTCCAATCAGGAGCAGAGAGTCATGGAGCCATCATGTCCCCCAAGCCCTTAGTGCCTCCCTGCCTCAACCCCATAGCCTGGAAAGTTTCCATTTTGCTCTGAATGTCTTTAGCCTTCAGTTGTGCAGGAAAGAAGAGCTGGAAATGCACCCTAACCAGAGCAGGCAGCACCAAGTCCAGAATCAAAAGGATCCGGCTGTGCTTTATCTAACTGAAGGACTGTAATCTGCGAGATGTTCATTTAACATATTTCTGCCTTCTGAATGGCTTTTACTTTTCACTAAATTGAAACCGCAGTACAATATATGTGAATGATTAGGTTGTGTAATACATTCCAGCAAATTTAGATTAGGAATGATTATGACTTAAGTAAAATAGTTGAACACAATTCTTATTGCCATCTATCTTTTTTCTTCCTTTTAGTGTTCCTGGGAGTGATTGAATACAAGGAATGAATGATTCCTAGGAGAGCTGGGGCTAGGGCAGGGAGGGTTTGAGGTCTGTCTTTGGAGGGCTTTCAGGGGAAGGGAGAGGCTGACAGGAAGCCCCAGGTTCTGGTATGCAGGGAGAAGCCCTGGGCAGTTGGGAGGCAAGTCCCAATGGATCTGCCATTTGCTAGCTGTGTGACCTTAGGCAAGTTACATAAATTCTCTGAGTCTTAGTTTCCCCTTAGCAAAATGGGCTATTAAAATTTCTGGTTCATAGGATTGTTGCAGGGATGGAATGAAGTCAGATATGTTAGAGCAATATTGTAGATGGACCAAAGGCTTGGGTGGAGAGTGGAAGTCCCTGTCCAGTTCTGGGTCTACCACTTACTGAAGCTGTGTGACCTTGACCTTTGTTACTCAGCCTCTCAGAGCCCAAGTTGCCTAATCCACAAAATGGGAATAAGTGCAGGTGACCCTGGGTATCCTTGGAAAGAAGCAAATGGGATTTTTCCATATTAAAAGTGTTTTGCATCATGTAAGCCACCTGGGAGAGCTATGTGGCTGTAGGGGTAGGAACAGGAATCTGGGGGCATCTCTTTCCTGGGAACAGCAACCAGGCATGGTGAGGTGGAGCTTTGCTGGGGGCCCTGGGAGTGGGGAGGGAAGAGAGGAGCCCCAAGAGAAAGTCCCCTTTGGAGTTCCAAGCCTTGCGTCTGCCCCAGGCACTCCCAACCTTCCTTCTCCTGCTCTGTATTTCCTAAGTAGTATTGAACTCATTGTAACAGTCGGTATGAAGTATTCATGTATTATGTTCATGTTTAAAGTCAGCCTCCCTGGTTCAAAGGGCAGGGAGCTGTTTCTTAGTGTGATGTATCTCAAACACCCAGAGCACAGCCTGGCCAGTTAGGAGGAGCCCAGGAAAGATATGTCAAGTGAATGGATCTATGAGTGAGGCTGAACCTCCATCTCCTGGGAATGACGAGCCGAGGCTGGGGAACCGGGGTAAACGGAGCGCATCCGTCACTCTGGTAGGGATCTTGCTGCAGGGAGAAAGAGCTGCAGTTTGGGGCATGGAACCTGGCACCCGCTCTTCAAGGGAGCCACAAGCCCCTGGAATTTTCTCTGAGCCCTGGAAGCACCCACAACCTTGCTGATCTCCCTGTCCCCTCCTAGCAACCTGACAAAATGCCTTCCAATCAGAGTAATTATTGCTGTCCTGGAGCTGCTGACTCTTGAGGTGGCTGCCTCCTGTAGTACCTGCTGGAGACAATATTTCTTTTCTATTCATCATGACAACAGGGACAACAAATGACAGTATAGCAGATGAAGGCCCCTCCAAGCCCTCCAGAGCTGGGGGAGCCTGGGCTGGTGGCAGTATCGGCATGTGGGGGGACAGCATTATGGCTCTTGGACTTGGGGCTGGCTGTTCCAGTGACTTGTGCTGCTCCTGGCCAAGGCAGGCAGGGCTGTGGCCGCTGAGCCCACTCTCCCACCTGCAGGCAGGTGCTTAGAGTCCCCGATGCTCTTGGGAAAGTGCAAGGCACCACCGGCAGGAGCTGGCATGCCATCAGGGTCCACCTGCCTCAGGTGTCTTGCTAAGTGCTTTTCCCTCCACTTGAAAACCCTGTAAAATAGCTGCTGTGTTTAAATGTTTAAAGGGAAACTCAGAGAAGTTAAAAACAGTCAGATCTCCATATCAGCAGATTCCACATGCATGGGTTGAACCAATCACAGATCGAAACCATAAAAAAAAAGTGGCATCAGACCTGAAGAGATGAACAGACTTTTTTTCTTGTCATATTCCTTCAACCATATAGCATAATAAGTATTTATGTTGATTTTATATTGAATTGGGTGGTATAAGTAATCCAGAGATGATTGAAAGTTTGTGGGAGGTGTTACACAGGTTCTATGCAAATACTACACCATTTTATATATGGGACTTGAACATCCATGGATTTTGGTGTCCACGGAGGATCTGAAACTAATCTCTTCAGACACTGGCACGGGGGGCAGGATGTGTATATGTGTGTGTGTGTGTGTGTGTGTGTGACTGTAATGCAACTTGTTAATTGTTATTGTTGGGGCAAGAACTCCCATGTTTCCAAACCCCAAGTGCCTCCACTCTCCATTCCACCCAGAATCCTCTGTGGGGTAGACATTCCCTGTAGGGGTTAAGTACATCCCCTTACTCCCCAGCCTCAGTTTCCCCATTATTGTACCAGCTATTGATGCCTACATGATGAGCCCTTAACTTCAACCTCACCTTGCCTAACCTTGCCTAACCTTGGGCAGGACCTGTCCTGGGACCTGAGCTGCTGGCTGAGGCCCTGTTTCACTTGCCAGGTGATGTGCCTCATCCTTAGGAGCAGGGATCCCTTTTGAATACCAGTCAAGGCCAATAGCAGAAGCGCACTGAAATCCCTTGGACACTGAGTTTAAAACACCCGTTAAGAGCAACCTGGCTTAGAATGTTGAACATTTCTTTTAAAAAATTTTTATCGATTGTTGATGAAATTTTTAAATTTTATTTATTTAGTTGTATGTGGTGCTGAGGATTGAACCCAGTGCCTCGCACATGCTAGGCATGTGCTCTACCACTGAGCCACACTCCCACCCCTGTTGAACAATTTCTGAACCCAGGAACTGGAGGTCTGAGGTCTGTGTTCTTCGTCATCATACTGTCCTGCCTTTTCTTCATTTGACATGGTCTTTGACCTTAACCACCTCAATGAGTCTGTTTCATTAATATCCCCCTCCAAATCTTTTTCTAGAACTGAACCCCAAACTGCAGATGTGGTCTGACCAAACAAAGCCCAATTGCTTTGCGATTAATTCTGTCTCAGGTTGCACTCCCTTTCCCGGGTTCTTCCGTCCCAGGTGGGCTCCTCTTGGACTGCTCAGTTGGCCCTCCGTCTATAGGGCTCTGCCTAACTCCCCAGGGCTTCCAGAAATGGGCCTCCGTGGGAAAGCCACTGTGTGGCTGAGGTCTGAGGCCCCCAGCCATGCTCCCCCGGGCAGGTCGTATCTTCGTGTGGCTCCCACCGTGGCTCACAGCAGACACAGCAGAGGAAAGAACCTCATCTTGGGCCAGTGGGGGGCTGGGTAGAGGCAAAACAGTCTGTGAAGGTCACTGCCGTTTCTCAGTGAGCGATCTGTCCCCATTTCAGCCTCAGTGGGAAAGTGATGGAGGGTGTAATTAGGGCCTGAGCAGCGCCCGTAGGGCTGCTGTGCTGGCTCAAGGAGGCTGGGGACACAGGCAGTAGTCTCTGTCCTCTGAGGTACCTTGGGATCGGGAGCCCAGGCTGCTCAGGACAGCTGCCTCAAGGGACCCGGGACCCAGGCCTTCCTTCACTATTCTCCCCACTTCTTCTCTCATCAGAATTTATTTGTCCTGTGTGTCTCATTTCACCCCATTCCCTTGAGGACTTGTCTTATTAGCGAGTGATCTAAGGCACTAATGTGGCATTAACATGTGAAAGTCTAACATTTGGTTTTGATGTTTGTAGTCAGCCGTATCCCAAGGGTGCAGATCTTGAACAGGAGGATTCCTTCACCTAAAGGCATGTATCCCTCAGGATGAAATTCCACATGTTCTGGAAGAAAGGTAGTTTGTGTAGTGTCAGCCCCAAGTGGTTGTCACGTGGAGGACATTACTGTGCACTGCACCAAGACAAGAAATGGAAGCTCCCAGGGATGTGTGTCTTTCCCAAGGCTCCATTGCTAGTGGGTGGCAGGGCAGGGATGGGAGCCCAGCTTGGTTACTTTGAGTGACGAGCTCTTCCTGTATCTCCTAAGGCATCCAAACCACATCCTGCGTTACATCCGAACCTAAGGCTAACTCTGGGGTCCTGCTATAGTTTAGATCTTGAATGTCACCTGAAGACCATGTGCTCAAGGCTTGATGGCCAGCCTGTGGTGCTATTGGCAAGTGGTGGAGCTTTTCAGAGGTGGGGCCTAGTGGAAGGAAGTTAGGTCACTGGGGATGTGCCCTTGAAGGTGATCTTGGGACCTGGTTTCTTCCTGTCTCTTTCACTCCCTGGCTTCTGTCCTTCACCACATGCTCCTGCCATGACACACTGAGTCATCACAAGCCCAAAGCAACAGGTCCAAGTGACAATGGACTGAAACCTCTGAAACTTGGAGCCAAAATAAACTTTTCCTCTTTTTAAGTTGATTATCTCAGGTATTTTGTCACAGCAATGGAAAGTTGACTAACACAGGTCCCATCAGGTGTGTAGTGCTATTAGAAGGATCCGATATAGTCAGAGAAAACTCTGTCCTCCAGGAGAGAGGGGCAGGAGAACTATAACTATCACTATAATTTCTTGATCCCTTGCTATGCCTTAACACTATTTCAGAATCTTCAAATACTCAGATCAATTTGTAAGTTATAGTACCATGTTCTGTTTGGCCAGTAAAGAAACGGAAGATCAGAAAGGTCACGTCACTTCCACATAGCCCTCAAAAGTCAGCATCTGGCCTACTCACTGTTCCTGGAGTCCTAACAGTCCCAGCCCCAGCCTCAGGCCTCTTGCAGGGTCAACAGTCCCACCCCATTCCATCTCCTTGGGGCACTGACTGCTGTGTAGGGGTCTGCAAGGGTAGGCAGGGCGCTGCTCGCCTGTGGTCTCTCCAGAGAGGAGTCTGTGAGGCAGCTGAGGGCTTGCTCACTGCCCTGGGTGGACCATGAAATCAGATTCTAGAACCTATAGTGCCTCTTGGCTGGGGACCTCCATGTATTGGGTGCCTCTGATGTCCCAGGCCCTGTTCTAGATATTTTCCAAACAGTTCTTATTTTAATCATAACAACAACACAGTGAAGTAGGTATCATCCTTCCCCTTACATGGATGAGAAATCAAGGCAAGAGGAAGCATTAAGTCACAGAGCTAAGAAGTGGAGGAGTCAAGATTGGGTGGTTTCAAGTGATCCCAAACTCAGGCTCTTCCTCCTATACCACGTAACATTCCGAGGGAGGCTGGGGAGGGAGGAGGCAGAATCCTCCTGGAGCCGCTGACTGGGTTGGGGAAACAGAACACACAGGATGGGAAGGACAATGGCATCCTCTCTGGGTCCACGGTGGACAATGGTCACCTGCTTGGCTCTGCCCCTGCTGTCAGTAGCTCAGGGCACTAGGCAGTGCACCTGGGGCCAGCGAGCCCTTTAGTTTGGGTAGAGGCCGGGAGTGCCAGGGTGGTAGGTCCAGGAGAACCCTCCAGGAGGCCTTGGGGTGGATGTGTTTGGCAGCAGTCAGAGGTGAGGCTCTGTTCTAAGTGCTCTGGGATATAAAAGCTGCTGCACGGAAGTGGGCATGGCCAGAGCAGGAAGGAGCCTGGAGCAAAAGCCTCTCAGCTCAGCTGCAAACAGGCCGCAGTCCACGACAGAGGGACAGGCACCTTTTCTGTGAGGGGACTGGGAGCAGGCTGGGACCCAGGGGGCAGAGGGGAGGAGGCACAGGGTCCCATCACATCAGGAAGCTTGCATAAAGGGCTTCTTGGCCTGCCAAAGCCTCAGAGCCAACCTCTTTTGCAGACATGTGTCTTGTCTGATTTGTCCTCCAATAGGAAAAAAGCCAGGGCTTTGAGGAACAAATGTTGTGGGCCTGGCTTCTTCCTATGGAGCCAAGGCACTGTCTCCTGCAGGTCACCCTTGTGTGGATGCGGACCAAGGGCCAGGCCACTCTTCACAGTCGTTTCCCCACAGCTCGCCCCATAATTGACTGACTCATCGGTCACCGCTTGCGTGCTCAGCCATTGTTAACTGGTGACTTGAAAATTACCTTTATTTAGCACCGTTATCGGGAGGCTGCAGGGGCGCCGGCATTTCCACTCCACTAGCTCTCTCTGGCTGACGGCAGCAAGCGGACTTGTCGCACACATCATAGTCCCAAGCTGCAGCCCTCCCTGCTCCCTGTGGGGATGGGGCAGCGTGCTACGTGGGCGCGGCAGGAAGGCCAGCACGTGCCTGGCTGCAGCAGCCCCTCTGGGTACTGGGCGGGCCGTGATTATCCACCTGGCCCCGCTCCCTGCTGCCGGTCCAGCACGACCTGCCTGCCTCCCAATCATCTCCCGGTGGCTGCATCACCTTATGTGCAGGAGCCAATCTAGAACAGGGTCCTCAACGGGGGTCTTGGGTGACTTGCAGAACTTGTGTAATTCCTTAATTTTGAGTGAATGTGACTGTAAGCTTTTAGGGAGGGAGCCCTTTTAAAGCTCCCGTAGCTTTCAGTAGACTCTCAAGAGGGGCTGTGACCTCCAGAGAGCTGGGAAGCCCAGTTCTGAGTCATGGGTTTCAGATCACTTCTCCACGAAGAACTGGGTCCACATCTGCTCGTCTTGGGGTGCAAGTGGCTGCTTGTTGATTGACAAATCACAGAGAGACAGAAGGGACTGGGCGTCTGCAGGAGTCCTGCCTTTTACTTCCTGCCTTATTGGGGTGAGGAAATGTCCCACGGCTCCCTTCCCTCTGCATGTTGGCCAAGTGCATCTGCTTCCCGCCGTCCCTGCGTGTCCCCACTGGTCATAGGCCTTGTGGTGTGGGAGGTTCTGCAGTAGGACGTGGGACTGGTTTAGTGAGAGAAGAAGGGGGGCAGAAGAGGTGGGCGGGGAAAGATGGAGAGGTGGGTGCAAACTAAGGAGCAAGGTTGGGTTAGCTTCTTGCTGCTGTGACAAAAATAACTCAAGAACAATTTAGAGGAGGAAAAAGAATTTATTTTGGGGGTCAAAGTTTCAGAGATTCAGTCCATGTTGGGTGCCTTTGTCACTCTGGGCCTGAGGTGAGGTAGAGCATCAGGGAAGAAGGTCATGGTGGAGAAGAGCTGCTTAGTTCAGGGCAGTGCAGGGTGGGGGGGGGGATGAGGAGCTCGGGACAGATTACAATCCCCAGTGACATTCTCCCAATGACCTACTTCCTCTAGCCACGCCCCACCTGCCTATAGTTACCACTCAGTAGTTCATTCAAATTATTAATCCACCAAATGGACAAATCTACTGAGGAGGTTACAGTTCTCAGAAGTCAATCTCTCACCTAACACAGGTGCTCCGCTGCCTAACTCAGGCGCTCTTGTGACACTTTCAGAGCCAAACCATAACAAAGCTGAAGGGCAGGCATGGCTCTAGGGTGGGGGCAGTCCTTCCTCCCCACACACCACACCCTTCTCCTGCTGGAGCGGCTGTACCTGTCCTTTTTCCTCTCACAGGTGCTACCTTTGAAAGTGCAATGAGGCCCTGCCGAAGCTGTCTCTAAGGTCAGCTCTGCAGTTCCCTAATGTCTACTCCTGGCTGTCCCTGGTCCTCACAGACAGCCAGAGACTCTGAACAGAAAATAGAGGAAGTCATTGTCCTAAAGTTCACACCAAATTCGGAGGCCTCAGAGAAAGAATTCGTGCCCAGGAGTGGCTCGCTGTTCTCTGCCACGTCCCCCTTGCATTTCTCAGTCCTTGGTGCCAGTGGCCCAGCCTCTGGGAGGAGGGGCAGTGTTTCCTGGCAAAGCCACCCTGCAGCTGGCCCGGGCCCTCAGACCCATAGGGGCCTTTCTGGTGGCAACTTGCGCAGCATCTCTCCTAAGCATGCACTGAATATGGATGCAGAGTCCCTCAGCTGCCCGTGGCACTGTTTCCATGCAGCTGTGGGGACAGGGACAAGGTCTGTGGGCTGTCAGCCCGGTTGAAGAGCACTCAAGAGCCACTTCATCGACCTTCTCTTCTCTTTCCAAGCCTCTTAACCCACTTGAGTGTGGGAGGGGCTGAAGGGGGTGCGCGCTCATTTGGGCGGACAAGGGAGCCCCAGTCAGCCTCCTCTTCAGCCTGGCTCTGCAGATCCAGAGTCGGGGGCAGGGTCGGGGGCAGTGGGCAGAGCACCTCTGGCAAGGCTGAGTCCAGCAGCCTGGTGGTCCCAGTGGGGAGGCAGGGTGAGAATAAGCCATTGCTGGGAGGGGAGGCCTTGGGAGCCCCTGTTCTGTTGATGACTTGGATTTGACCTCTTTCCTCCCTAATCAGAAACCTGGGCTTTAATTTGAGCCTCTTTAATTTACAAAGTATATCTGGAAGATGATGTTGCTGTGACTCAGAGAGACTGAGTGCTTTGCCCAAGGCCACATAGCAGGTCAGTGGCAAAGACAGGACCCAAATGAGGCCTCCTTTCCCAAGGGGGATCCAGTCAATTCTTGACCCTCTAGGGCCTTCATCCCTTTGGAGTGACAGGGACTGCTAGAATTGATGAGCTCTGATGGCACATAGAGCCTCCAGAGTACCACCAGGGACCGAAGCCAGCCAGGACACCCTTCCCTGGGGCCTCCTCCAGCTTTGCTGGCATGGGCATGGTCTGCTTTTCAAGGGTCTTCTTTGGTGTCTGCGTGGCCAGAAAGAATTGAAATAAATTGTGACTTAAGGGCTGGAGTCACAGGCTGGCACTCTTTCTACCTTTAGGAGAGCTCTTGGCTCCTGGGGGGAAAGACTCCAGGATGAGTCTGTGTTAGAGGTTCTGGTGAACCCCAGGGAAAGCCAGAGAAGCCAAGGTTGAGAATCCTGGCTGTGGCTGAGCTGCTTTCTCCAGAGTCTGTTCACCAGTCTCCAGAAGCACCTGTCAAGAAGTCCCAGCAACCCCAAAATCCAGTGTCCATGCCCATGAAGCCACCTAGCAAGACTGCTCTACTCACTGCTTTAGACTCAGACCTATGTAGAGTCCAGCACATAGTAGATGCTCAGTAAATTGTCAAATGAATTAAATAAGTAAAAGGAAACCCAGAAGGCCATCATCTGCAGATAAACCATATTTTATAGGAGTCACATTTGAGGCCCAGAGAGGTCAAGTAACATGCCCAAAGTGATAAAGCCAGTTAGTGGTAAGGGAAGTGCCAGAATTTAGGTCTCATTTCACTTTCCTCTCTTCCTTCTGAAAGGGGAAGGTAGGAATGTGATGCCTCTTGACCTCTGGTCAAGCAGCTGATTCCACTTCTGAGAAGTTCTGTCCTCGTTTCTTAGCTGCATTGAGTCTATGGTTAGCGGATGAGGCTTGGTAAAAAGAGATGGTTCGTCAGTGCCTTGGACACGTGGGAGCAGGGAGGAGGTGTGTCTCTTCAGTGCCTCGGCTCCCTTATCCACTTGGAGCCCAGATTTCCCCTCCCAGAAAGGAGCCATGAAGCCACTATAGCCAAGCACTTCAAGAGGACGTTTTGGTCAATGATGAGCCACATGCCCTGAAACCGTAGGATTATGATGGAGCTGAAAAGTTCCCACAGCCTAGTGACGTCATCACCGCTCTAATGTCATAGTACAAGCCTCGCTCAGATGTTTGGGGTGATGTTGGCATAAACCACACTGCGGGACAGAAGAAGGGCTCAGTTATAACTGGACAGTAAATAATGCCTGATGATGACTCTAAATGATATTCCAACTTTTTAATAGTTATCTCACCATGTGTTCCTTCTACGTATAAAAGAGAAATTTACTGAAGGGCAGTTGTTGCCCCAGGCACCAGTCTTGTAGCCCGCGTATTCACCAGGTCTCTGGAGCACACCATTTTTTCCTCGTGCGTGGCTGAACCACATGTGGTTGATCGCAGCCTGGGAGCAGGCCATTCTCGGTACACCACCTAGTCTAGGTGTGATGTAGGCTGTACCCTCCAGGGCTGAGCGTACTCAGTGCTGCTCACACAGTGAGGAAAGCACCTTGTGATGCATTTCCCAGACCTCGCTGCCTGGCTGTACTCGTCAAGTAAGAAGGTCCCAAGTGACTATCCCTCTGCTGCTAGGGCTCTGGGAGACACCGCTTGGGCCCAGGTTCCCATGCCCTGTCCTAGAATCTCTTCAAAGCAGGAAGAGGGAGCAGGATGGAGCATCGTGTGGATTCTAGACCCTCCACTGAGTTATTCAGGAAAGCCAGGATGTGGGAGGATTGGGGGAGTGGCATCTGGGCCCATCTCTGAGGAACCCCTGCTTTAGGCCAGACATCACTAGGAGCCCGCGTGGCCCCTCTGTTCCTCAGAGGGCCGATCCCAGCACGCATGATCCAGGAACTGCCCCTACTATCAGAGCCTGGCAATTTTCAGTGGCCAGTGCCCTCTCTTATGGAGAGCAGTGTGGCCTGCCTTGGTGCCTAGACCCGAGCCTGTCTGTCACCCTGGGGCTCCTCAATGTGGGGACACTAAAGGGCAGTGCCAGCTGCTGACAAGGCTGAGCGCACACACATCAGTGCTGAGGAGTCGACAGGACTGTCTGAATTAAGTGGCTAAGTTTAGTTTTTAATTAAGCCCCCGTGGTCCTTTAAAAAGGTCACTGATGACACCATGTTCTTTAAGGCCAATATGAAAAGACATTCAAAGTCAAAGTTCTGAGATGGGAGCCTTGTAACTCGAAATGTCACAGGAAGAAATTTGGAAATGGGGGAAGAGGAAGCTGGTGGGAAGGACAACGCTGTCACATTGTCCTGCCATCGGCTTTACGGTTTCCACTTGGAGCTCCAAACTATTTTGGTCTCAAAGGGCAAAGGGCCCCACTCTGCTCTCTGGAACGCCTCCCCCATAGCTGCCTGTGGGGCTCCTTGTTTGCTTTGCCAATGAAAAACAGGGCCCTTGTGTTCCTGATGTGGAATTGGTGTCAATGGCAGAATATGGCAGCTTGCCCCATCTCAGGAATTAATTCAAATATACGCAATTGGCATCGTCCTCCTGTGCCCCTTCCTTCCAGACTTCTCTACAGACCTGGACGGATACTCTACCTCTAAAGTAAGCACACAGCCACTGAATCACCTCCCCACAGTGAGGATCCCACAGTGAACATAAAGACCTGTGCCTGGTCCTATGGGGGCCCAAGAGCCATAGACATGAGTGAGCCTGAGCCGAGTGGACAGCGCCCCCTAGGGGAGGGATTTGGCCTGGCCACTAGCTAGAAGCTCAAGGTTTGGCCACATGGGTGTATTTTCCTGGAGCCCCTTGGCTGGCACCAGTGTGAGGGACAGCAGGACATTCTTGGTGGTGAATAGCCCAGTGTAGCCAGGGAAGTCTGGGTTACTTTATTTTCCATGGTCACCAGGCAGAATAGGAAGTGGAAAGGAAGGACTTCAGATTTACACTCAGGAAATTTGGGTGTTGCACCAAAGAATGTTGTTTGCCTATTTAATATACATCTCCCAGTTATTCACCATCAGAATACTTATATTGTTGGCATGACAATGTGCCTCAGTTAATGAAATATGAATTTCATAGCCTCCCTTGAGAAGTTAGGGCTGTTTAATGAGATATAAAAAAAAAATCACTGGGAGGATTTTTTTAAAGACAGCTGATTCACCTGGAAGGTGCACTTCTTTTCTACTTTCTTCTCCCTGCCTGAAATGTGGAGTTGATGGCTGGAGCTTCAGCAGCTATTATATGACCTGAAATTATGCCCTGAGAATGGAAACCAGTTCTAAGGATGAGCTGGCTACCTTCCCTTAGATTTCATGTAAAGTGAGATAAAGTTAACCCTTGGCTTTCTTATGCCACTAAATATTACTTTGAATATCTGTTTCAAAAAGTTGAATACCAAAGTGACACAGATTGATTGCCAATGCTGTCATTTACTCCTGAGGGACTTTGGGTAGGTCACTTGATGACTTTGAGCTTCAGGTTCCTAACTCCTATAGTGGGAACAGTACTCTCATTTTGCCTTGTAAATAAATGTTACCTCTGACTTGCAAGGCCCACTCCCAGGCTCCCCAGAAGGTTCTCGACAACGAAGATCACATGGCTTTCCTACGCTGGCGGTGCTGCCTCCCTCCCATTGTTGAGCCAGATAATTGTTCCTGATGCAGGGAATGTGACTCTTCCAGCTTCAATCGCTAGCTCAGGCTGTTATCAAGACCCCTCGTGGGCTCCCATTTTCCAGAGACAAAATAGCTTTTCCCGCCTCCCCCAGGCCTCACCCTCCCAGCTGGGGGAAGACAGTCTGCTGTTTCAAGCTGCTAAAAAGGAGGCTTCAAAGAGCCCACGTTGGCCCCGTCAGGCTCTGACTCACAGAGACGTTTCTGGAGGTGCTCAAAAGCCTTATTAATCTGCTGAGATGTCCCGGGAGCCGGCAGCTCGAACCCTATTCCAGGCTTTTCATCGGCCTCCATTGTCTCAGCCGCATTGTCCTCCTCGGTGTCGTGGCCCCAATGGACTCTCTCTGAGGCAGGCTGGCTTTTGGCTGTACCTGCGATTTCATTTCCTGGCTCCTTTCTTCTTCTTCTTCTCTGTTCCCTTTAACTCTTAAAATGAAAAGGTGACCGGTTCTTCTTGGGCTGTTTGTTCCCGTAACTCCCCGTGTGTCTTCTTCACCTCTTTCCTCTCTTGGCATTTGGCTGGATCCGGGTGGGGCACGCAGAGGTCTGCATGGGAAATTGGCACCCCACTGCCTTTGCTTGCAACGCAGACCTCTTCCTGGGATCCCCACGGGCTGCTGCAGCGCACAGCCACTGGGCAGAGAAGCTGGCTTCCCCAGGGAACACCTGACTCGAGTCCACCCATCAACCACCCTCAGCTGTGGAACCTTCTCTGCAAAGGAGAGCGAGCCAGACACCGAGGGCTCTAGTCCTGTCTCCACCCACTGCTGGTTTCCATTTTCTTAGTCTAAAATCAGGGGCTTGACTTTCTGGGTAACTCCTGCCTACGGGTCTTCAAGCCCTCGCAAGCTTGGGTGTTAGTTTTCCAGCACTATAACAAATACCTGTGATAATCGACTTGCACAAAGAAGAGGTTGATTTTTACTCAGAGTTTTAAAGCTTTCCGTCCATAATTGCTTAACCCTGTTGCTTTGGGCCCGTGGGGGCACATCAGAGCTGGAGTGCACGGTGGAGCAAAAGTACTCATGTTATGGCCAGGAAGTGACGGAGAGAGAAAGAGGAGGAGATTGGGGGTCCTCTAGTCCCTTTAGAGAGCACATCTCCAATGGCCTGAAGACCTCCCTGTTGACCCCGTCCCTTAAGTTTCTGCCACCTCTCAACCGATGCAGCCTCTAACATGTGGACCTCGACTCCCAGATGTGACTCATGTTCCAAATTCAAACTACAGCAACAGATTCAAACTCCCTGGGTGTGGGCTGGACCTAGAGTGACTTGCTTCTCACCATGGATATACAGTGGAAGTGGAGGGATCACTTCTGCAATTGGGATGTAAAGGACTGGCCTGTGTGCTCTGCCTTGTTGACTTACTCCCCTTTGTACTCCATCTGTATTTCTCACCTGGGGAGGACAGCTGCTCCCCCGGAGAAGCCCAGAGGCAGGAACTAAGGGTGGGCCTTGGCCTGTATCCCGTGAGCAACGGAGCCCTCAACCCTCCAGCCCAAGAAGCTGAATCCAACCTACAACCCTGTGAGCCTGGAAGCAAACCCTGCTCCAGGGAAGCCTTGAGACGGCCACGGGCCTGGCCAGCGCCTTGGTTCCAGCCTGAGGAGAGGCCAAAGCAGAGAACCCAGAAGCCATGTCCAGATTTTCGACCCACATAAATTTGGAGGTAATGAAAATGCATTCTATTAGGCGGTTAATGTAAATACCGCAATAGATAACTAATACAGGTCCTCACTAGCAAAAGAGAAATGGTTTCTTTGCTTTGTTTCTCTATATTTGGACTCAAGGTTCTATTTTTTTTTTGGGGGGGGTGGGTATCGGGGATTGAACTCAGGGGCACTCGATCACTGAGCCACATCCCCAGCCCTATTTTGTATTTTATTTAGAGACAGAGTCTCACGGAGTTGCTTAGCTCTTTGCTGTTGCTGAGGTTGGCTTTGAACTCATGATCCTCTTGCCTCAGCTTCCTGAGTCACTGGGATTACAGGCTTGTGCCACCACACCTGGCTAGACTCAAGGTTCTTATGCCATTCATATCCACGAGTGGTTACTGGGGGGTGCAGGTGCCCCCTCCCCCTCACATGTGCCCCCTCCTCCCACATGCTCTGAAATCGATGGGTTGCTGAGTCCCTTTGCCCCTATTACAACAATGCATGATAAAAATATATATATATCTATGAAAGAACGAAAGAAAAGAAAAAGGAAGAAATCACGAAGCCAAAGCCCCACTGAGTTGATTCCTGCTTCCAATTAGGATCATATGTAAAATTTGAGTTTTTGCCAGAATCCGAAGTGCCCGAAGGGGCTTGATTGATAAGGCTTGGGGGTCCTTGTGGACCTCTGATAATTCAGGCACAGGGCTCGCCTTTCAGAGTGTGGTGCACACTGTCTGTTTTCATGATTTGCGGGTCCTCTCCTCCCCCTGCTCACCCACCCGTCCACCGATCCCCAATCTCAAGAAGCTCAGCATGCAGTGACATCTACAGGAAATCACCCCAGACTTCACAACTTTAGTTAGAAGCAAAATTTCCAACCTTTAGTCTCTCCTCCCTCCCCAGCTCCCCAATGTTCCAGGAAGCCAGAGCGGAGCCATCTCTCCAATCTAGGAAGCAATAAAGAAATGTATTTACGAACCAGCCTCTATCTAAGGGAGGGAATTTATGTCTCTTCATGCTCTTGTTGACAATAATAACTGATTGCTGCATCAATGTGATGCAATATAATTTTAAAACCCTCTAGAACAAGGATCAGAAAACAACTGGCAGGGAGACGGAGCTGCGGTGGGCACCTCTGGTGTTGCAGCAGAGGCCGGGCCGCTAATGCCCCGAGGCGGTGGGAACCCAGCCCTGGGAGCACCTGCAATCTCATTTTGTTTCTTTTCAAGCGCTAGGGAAGAAAAGCAATTTGTTTGCTCTCATACTCTAAAGATGAACTTCCCGTGCTCAATCAAACGTTATTATACCAATGTAAGTCAATTTACCTTTGAATTTGAAGGCTATTTTCTTCCTAAATGGCTAATTATGGGAGATAGATGGCTGTAAACAGAAGACTTCTCCTTCACTCCTCAGCCAGCCTTCTCCCCAGGCACCTAACAGAACCAGAGAAAGGAGGCCCAGGCCAGGGCTGCCTTCTGCACCTGGTCTGGGCTGCCCCCTGTCCGTCTTCCCATCTGGGTTCCTAGATGCTTGTTCTTTGGAGTTTGGCCCCTTGAATTCTATCTCCTGCTGACCCCCAAACCACAACCTCTGGCTGTGCTCATTTTCCAGAATGACATCCCCAGGTACCATCTCCCAGGGACTCCGTACTAAAAGAGGCCATCGTAAGCAGGATGTGGGACAGCATGAGTTTTAGGGGACAAGGGATCCTGTGAGCCGCTGAGATGAAACAAGCTTACCCGAGGCTGCCTCTTTGATTCTCCCCTTTGCTGTGAAAGGGGACCCATGCTTGGTGAGGGCTGCGGCCTTTTCACATGGAGTGATCAACACCTCGCAGGAGCTATTTGAATGGCTGAGTTTGTTTACCAAGAGGGGAACAGCAGCTCTCCTCCTTCCTTGCAAAACAAAGGCTTTCCCTGGGAGCTGTGGCAAGGAGGTCAAGCCCACAGCATTTTTGTTTGCCTTTTGATGGAGGCTGGATCTGGCAACTCTGAGGAAGAGCTTATTGTGTGTGCGCTGTCAGAGGTGGCGCCAGCAGGGAGACCTTGGCTTTGGGAGCTTTCCAGGTCTGGAGGTCACTGAGCCCATGGCGAGGGGCTTGATCTGGAGGAACCTGGCTTTCCAACTCCTTTCTCACAGGCCTGGCCTCTGGCCTTCTGCACTTCTGACCTGGGCTGGAGAAGTCCTAATAATAGTAACTCAAAAGCGCCTCCTGGCTTACAAGCTCCTATAGGCGTTAACTTATTTGATCCTCACAACCATTCTATAGTATCATCCTCACTTGACAGATGAGGGAGAGGCCCAGAGAGATCAAGCTTTTTAAAATCTTTTTTAAAAGTTGTAGATACCTTTATTTTATTCATTTATTTTTATGTGGTGCTGAGGATCGAACCCAGTGCCTCACATGTGCGAGGCGCGCGCTGTACCATGGAGCCACAACCTCAGCCTGAGGTCAAGCTTTTTGTCTGAGGTCACACAGCCAGTAAGTGGCAGAACTAGGATCTGCATCTGAACACTTGAACCTCAAAGCCTCCGATCTCGTCATTCTGTCATAGCTCCATTACAGAAAGGATGGCATGTGGCTCTGAGGTCAACACGGAAGCCTGACTCTCTCTTTGGACCTGTGTCACTTGGGCGAGGCTTCTAATCCGTAATTCTTACTTTGACCTTGAAACCATGGCCTTGATAAACTTGCTTGCCTTGAACTTGCTGTTCTGGCTGGCTGGAAGGACCAGTGAGAGGGGTGAGCTTTCTAAGAACTGCCTTGGCAAAGTCTAGGGCCATGGTCAGGGTCAGCTCAAGGGGCCAAGCAAGGGCAGGTCTCTCCTCCTCAGCCACACTTACGGGGGTCTCAAGAAACCATCATTGAAGTCTGACTTTCTAAGGCATAGGGGACATTATGAGTCGTTTTCTGTACTAGCTTAGACTCTGAGGGACCTTAGGACAGGCACCCTTGTGCCCACCTGGCCACCCTGCAGGGGAGGGGCCTGCACACCCAAGAAGGGAATTCATTTTGCAATGGTGGACTGTCATTTTGAAAACCCCCTATGCACGCTCTGAACTGCTGTGCCTTGTGCCAGGGTGAGGAGACTGGGGCCCCTGTTTAGCTCAGTGCTTTGATTAAAACAATAAATTCACGTTGAACACGGATGGGCAGGCGGGGGGGCATGCCAGCTCTGGCTCCTCTTGGCATCATGTCGCAGCAGCTGGTTTGCAAAGAGGTACCTCCCTCCCTCCCTTCCTGTGAGAGCCCTGGCTCCTGATAAATACGGGAGCCACGCCACCCTGGAGCCTGAGGAAGAAGGGCAACGTGGCTGGGGGCTAGTGCTCCTGGGCACTGAGGATGTGGGGCCTTGACCAGCCTGGGAGGAACAGGGCGGCAGAGAAGAACAGCAGAGAGATCTTAGTGACTGACCGGCTCCTGTGTGCTCCCCGCCTCTGACCTGCCACAGACCTGCCACAGACCTGCTGGCCTGGCAGAAACATGGATGGCTGTCAGCCTTCTGAGCAGCTGTCGGAGCCATGTGGCAGGTCCCTAACACTGGTGGCATTTGCATGACTCTCTGGGTTGCAGAGCCAAATGCCTAGCAGCCACCTGGCTAGCAGGTGTGCTGGGGCCGTCACCTTTCCTGGCCCTGAGGGGTGGGCAGCTCAGCTTGTCCAGGCTGCTGATGGGAAGAGACGTAAGGCAGAGGCCAGGGAGGAGAGAGGACCTACACCTCCCTGCTACAGGGGCTTTACCTGTGTTCTGTAGGACAGATCCCTCCTCCCACTAGCCCCAAGACTGAGGATCAACTCCAGAGTCTTTAAGAGGAAACCAAATCTGTTTTGGATGGAGCAGTCCACCAAAGGATGTCATTATTTTTATCATGCAGCTATTTTTTTTTTTTTTTTTTGGTACCAGGAATTGAACTCAGGGGCACTCGACCACTGAGCCAGATCCCCAGCCCTATTTTGTATTTTATTTAGAGACAGGGTCTCCTGAGTTGCTTAGTGTCTCACTTTTGCTGAGGCTGGCTTTGAACTCGCGATCCTCCTGCCTTAGCCTCCTGAACCACTGGGATTATAGGTGTGCGCCACTTTGCCCAGCTGTCATGAAACTATTTTTAATTTGACTTCTTCCTTTCTTCCTCTGCCCCTTCTTTCCCCTCTCACTTCTATCTATCCATTAGTATTTATTGGTGCTCCTTCTTAGAAGGGACAAAGCCAAACTGTGGAAATGAATAGGTGAATAAGCAACGGCCCCTGTCCCTGTGGTCTCTCCTCAGCATCATGACCACTGTATTTCTGAGCCCATGGTAAGGACACCCAGCTGACAAGAGTGAATGAGTGCCCACATAGGGACAGGTATGGAGACCATCTTAAAGATCTGAGACCTTCTGTCCCAGGAGGAAGCCGGTTTAGTCAATCCACCCTGGCTGTGCTACATTCTTGGCTGGCAACTTTGTTCTATTCTTTAATAAGGACAAGAAGAGCCATCATTAATTGAACATGTACTATGTGCCAGGCTAGCACGAGATCACACGTGTATAGTATCTCACTGAGTCTCTACCATAGCCCATTGTACAGATAAGGAACTGGAGGATTGGGTGGTACACAGTGAGTTGGTAGTGCAGTCTTTGTTGGCGAGCCCTAACACCTGTGTTACATCCAAGGCAAGAGGTTTCATGTCCATTGCACATATGTGTCCTGTGGGCCACAAGTGGAAGATGGACGCACACAGCACCCCGTCCAAAGCCACAGTGCCCATGATGGTGTGTCTGGGCTGCGTGGCACAGCATCCTTCTAACCTAGACCATCAGGACTCTGCCAGCCACTGCCGTTTGGAATGTAGTAAAGCAAGAGGTCTTGGAGACGAGGTAAAGTGGAGAAGCAATGCTGGGCTTGTCCTGAAGCTGCAGCTTGGCAGCCTCAATTCTGCACTGAACCCCCTGAGCCTCCTCCCAACATTGGTGCAAAAGGGAATCAGGCCCAGGTGATGACCCTCGCAGCAGGACTCGGGAGGAGCCAGCGGAAGGGCATGTATGAAAGCGTGTTACAAATTACGAAGCGGCAGATGTGATTGTTATTACTGCTTCTTGCACCTTGGCAAAGACCCATGGCCACAGACAATGCATGACCAAGTGGCTCCAGCCCTGCCAGCCCTTCTCGGTCCTGCTCCTTCTTTTCGGGTCCTCCCCTCCTCTTGCCATTTCTTCTGCATTCTGTGCTCTCCTGCGGCCCTGGCTGGGGTCCCTGGAGATAACTCTCTCTAATAATTGACTCCAGTGGGCTGAAAGCTGGAATCCCACCAAGCCACGTGTGCAGTTGGTACCTCCTCCATCACTGCCAGGATTCTGGTGGGGGTTCGTGGGCTGCATTTAATGTTTTCAATCAGGGCCCCACCAGGCAGCTCCGTCTTCAGGTGGATGCCGTGGGGATAATGGAGCACTCTTGGTCTCCAGGCCTCGGACCACCTGGGTTTAGATTCATGACTCAGAGGGATGTAATCACTGCTGTAAGGAGAATGGTGTAGGGGCTCAAATGGGGCCCATTTCATGGAGAGTGATGGATGGGAGGCAGGATGCCGGGACAGAGGCCCCACCCACACTGAGCAGCTTGGAGCATGCAGGCAGGTCTCTGCTCATAGACTGTGCTAGACACTTCATTTTCCAGAGACAACCAGTGTGTTTTAATAATGTCTACTTGGGTTAATGGAAGTTGTCGGTTTCACTTAATAAATACATCGCCATTCTTGGCTATGCATATCTGTCACACTGGGCCTGGAGCTGTGCATCCCGGCCTGATGCAAAGAGCAGGGGAAGGGGGGAGCATGTGGCCCATCACTGGAGAGCTGAGGTCTGGGAGGACCGGGGACCTGGTCGCTGGAGTGAAGCAGGGAGGCTCCTTGCGTTGCACCTTTTCTCTGGGGTCAAATCAGGGCAGAAGGGAAGGGGGACACTGAGATTTTACCCTGTGTTTTTTGTGGTACTGGGTTCGAACCCAGGGGCACTTTACCCCTAAACTACATAGCCAGTCCATTTAAATTTTGAGACAGGGCCTCACTAGATTGCCCAGTCTGGCCATGAACTTGTTGATCCTCCTGCCTCAGCCTCCCAAGTTGCTGGGGTTATAGGTGTGCACCACTGTGCCAGGTGAGATAGTAGCTTTTGGAGGAAAGCTGTGAGTAGTATTGCTGCCCAGTGGACTCAGGCTGTGGATTCAGCCCAGCTTGGGAAGGAATCTCCGTTGGCTACTAGCTGTGTGACTTTGGACGAGTTATTTCATCTCTCTGGGTCTCCACTCTTTCATTTATAAAATGGAGATAATAATGGCATTCGCCTCGTGAGCATTCCATGCCATAAGGCATGCACAGCTCTTATGCAGTGCCGAGCAAACAAAGCACTCAGATCGGAGCCAGTGGTCTTAAAATACTGGTTTTATTAAGATGTTGTTTCGTGAGTGTTTATGAACAGGGGCTCCGGAGCCACGCTGCCTGGATTTGAATTTTCCGTCTATCACTAGCTGTGTGATACTGGACAAATTGTTTAACTTTTTTTGTGTCTCAGTTTCCTAATCTATAAAATATGGGGGAGTTATGGTACTTATAGGGTACTTATAGGGTTGTCATGGGGGGTTGAACAAATTAAGATGTGCAAATCCTTTAGAAAGGGACGTAGTAATGACTCAATGAACATTGGAGGTATTAGTATCATTGATGACTTCACAGGGCCATGGGGAAGGGAGTCCAGACTCTGTGGGACCTGCCTTCTCCATTTCACCACAGTCAGGTAGTCACTGGGCCGCATCCGGGGTGGCCCTGCACACCCCAGGGACTGATAGGAGGCAGAGACCCTGGACCTGGGGTGTGCTGCTGCCGAGCAGGGGAAGGACTCCAATCCAAGTTTCCAAACTGCGTAACTTAGTTCAAGGTTGGCGGTGAGGGGAGGGGTGGTAGAGCATGTTTAACATTCTGGGGACATTCCCCCTGAACTCTGCAGAGGCCTTCAAACTTCCTGAACTGCTGCACGCATCGACACGCTTGCTTTCCTCTGCGCTCCTACCCTCGTCCTCTTTTTCTAAAAGCTTAGGCTGATCAAACACGGGAATGGATCTGTGGGGTGGGGTAAGGCCCTGGATGTGCGGAGGCAGAAGCTCAGAGGATAACGGGGAGGGGCCAAGGCAGCCAGCAGGCAATTTCTAGCTGAAGTAAGCAGCTTTGGAACCTGCCTGCCTACAGCCTGCTAGTCCAGGGTTTTATAATCTGCATGTTTACTTCATTAAGCAGTCACTCACTTCTGAGGGGGCTCCCTCTGGCAGCCTGTTTTGTTGTGGGATTTTGAGTAGCCAGGGCTCCCCCAGGAGGCCATACAGTGGGTGGGAGTGCTCAGCCATGGGGATGGTGGGGCCTCCCACTCCCTAAACCCAGGGACATGAAGGAGCAGCAGGGCTGGGATGGCCCACCTCTAGCTTTTATAGGAAAAGAAATTGAGCTGGGTGTCATGGTGCACACCTGTAATCCTCGGGAGGCCGAGGCAGGAGGATCACAAATTCAAGGCCAGCCTGGACAACTTAGTGAGACCCTGTCCCAAAATAAAATTAAAAAGGGCTGTGTGTGGAATTCAGTGGTAAAATGTCCCTGGGTTCAATTCCCAGTATCTGCACCCCTCCACACACACACACACAAAAAAAAAAAAAACTGAGGCCCAAATGGCAAGATGAAGAGTTTGCCGACACATTGGTGTGGTTTTGGACAGACCAGTCCCGTTTGATGTGGCTGGGGCTATTTTCCGGTGTGGACTAATCTGGCTGGGAGAGGAAGGATCTTTGGAACCAGCAGGCAGGAAGAGCAGGATTCCCTGCCTGGCTCTTGCCGGCCATGACCACCTCCTTCCACTGGGGGGAGCAGCCTCTCCACAGGTGGGGCTGTCCCTTGGGAGCAGGAGCTCAGCTCCCTTGCCCATAGATGAGCAGCTCTCCGTGTTCAAAGAACTATTATTGCCATTATTAATTGCCGGCTGTTATTATCGTGTAGGCATTAAGTGGCTGCCCCTGCCCTTAGAGTCTTAACCCTGAGAGCCGTTTCTAGCAAGGTCAAAATGAGGCTTCACTCATTTTGCAAGGGTTTGCTCTGTGACCCTCCTATGATAGCCTTCTGCAATTGGTCATTTTACAGATGGAGAAACGGAGTCCTCAATGACTTTATAAGGACTGACTCCATCTCCTTCCCCTTCAAGGTCTTAGCCCTGCAGTGTGCACAGATGAACAGAGAGGGTCGCTGAGAGCTTGCAACCAATAGGGTGATAAGATAGAATCCTCACTCTCCCCAGGGACAAACACCACTCCTGGGTAAGCTCATAGCGGCAAGGCTGGGGGAAAGAGACCACCCAGGCACCAGGGCCACTCAGCAGCCAGGGCCATGCTGAGTCCACTGTGGCTCTCCGGCCTACCCTTGTTGTGCTGAGGAGGGAAGTGTGGTCCCAGTGGAGTCTGAGTTAGGTGCCAATTTCCGGGACACTGCTGGGGGTGGGGGTAAGGGTTGGGGCTGGGTCAGATCAAGTGGGAGAAAAAGGCAGGAGGTAGTTGAAGGGAACAGTTCCAGAAGCCCCTTGGAGGAGCTCCTCTGAGGAGCCTCCCGTCTACCTGGTAGTCTGGAGAAACAAGGTGCTGAATAACGAAGGCGATTGTGCAATCTAATTAGTGCAGACCTAACTTCTGACTTCCTACACAGGGCTCCTCTTCTAGCCCCAGGCTATCGAGCTGAATTAAGCTGCCTAAGATCACCTCATTAAATTCACTAACCTTGCTTTTCCGCTACATTTAGCCTCTGGTGCCCTTCCTCTTGTCTGTGGGAGGCGCCTGCCTGGCGCTACTCCAGTGTTCCCAAGCAGGTGTTTTTAGGATCCTTCTCCTCTCCTTCCGGAATGGCTCCCTTAATCACTAAGTTCCTTTCTTCTGAGCTCAGTAATCACCCTGAACTAATCCATCCACAAAGCTCCGTGGCTGCAGTAGAAGCCGCCCCTCCTCACCCTCCCTGGTTAAGGGGATGGTGGTCCCTGGGTGCTAGGAATTCAATGAGGAGGGAGGCAGGGGCCATCAGAGGCAGAGCACTGGGCCCACTTGCAAACTGGGAATTAGCACACATGACTGGCATTTCCTGGGGCTTACCTGCCTGCAGTGTGCTTCTGGTACAGAGATGGGCAATAAGGAGGCCCAGGGAGCAAAGCATGCCCTGGCAGGAGGAGCAGGGACACAGAGGAGCCCTGGAGTCCAGCTGAAGAAGCACACAGTTCAGGCAGTTCATTCTGAGCCCTGATAAACAAATGAATCACTGTGGGTCAGGGGAGGTAGCAGAAACATTCAGGCTAGAAGGGTATTTGTTTCGAAAGAGAAATGTAATGCAATTAGTATTATAGGAGAATGGGGGAAATAATCTAGCTTGGAGATAACTCCATGCAAAATTGTGCTAAACTGTGGAGCGCTTCAGGGAGAGCTGGCCATCCATGTGACTTGGGTTTGTGTCACTCCTGCTGGCGGGAAGGGGCAGCTTGTGGAAGACTGGGCAGGCTTGAGAGCACAACTGTGTGGCCTTAGGCAGCTCCCTTAATGTCTCCGCTTAGCCTCTTGCCAGGAGAACTAATGCATGCCTTCCTCCAGGGGCTGGTGGCTGGGTTAATTGGACATTGTTTATGTGGCATTTATTATTTATGATTTCCTTTTGTTTATCCTGAGTGTGACAATGGTGGATAACTGACCAGAGTTATTCCTGCCTTGGGACATGTGTAAGGAAGGTCTCTTTCTCAACCTGTCTTTGAGGCCACGAGTGACTTCAGGAAAGGCAAGTGCAGGGGCATGCAAATGTGTCTGAAGCCAGAATTAGGCGACAGCTTTGCTCTTGCTCCTTGCTGGGGGACCTCAGATGCATGCTTACTTGTGGGAAATTGAGCTGGGTGGACCTGGAAAGAACTGGGATCTTGGATCATCTGCTTCCAATGGTCCTCCATTTTGGCTGCAGTTTGGATCCACCTGAGAGAGCTTTAAAAAGTACAACTAGTTCTTTACCAGAAATGCTGATTTAATAGTTACAGGGGAGGAACTCTGAGGTTTTAATTTTCCCTGTGATTCTAATATGCAACAAAAGCTGAGAATCACTCATAGCTCCAACTCATTCTTACTGTGAATATTTTCTTGTTAATTATTAACAAACTAGCAGCTAAGATTAATCGGACTCTTACTATGTGATAGGCATAGAGATAAGACTCACGTGCGTAGCTTCAACAAATCCTCAGAACAACCCAATGTTGTTGGAAGATACTATTATTATTTCTACTTTACAGATGAAGAAACTGAGGCTCAAGGAGGTTAAGGAAAACTAGTCCAAGGTCACATATTAATTCAGTCACAAAGTTAGACCTGACCTGACTCTAAAACCTGTGCTGTTAATCATTGTACTTCATTGAGCTTCAAAATATGAGAACAATGCCAAGAGAGTGGGGGAATTTTGAACTGTCATCTGCAAGAGGATTTTATTGAACAGTTTCCCAAGCAATAAAACTTATCAATAAATGAGCATGTTGGGCATGAGGACTAAGAGGACATACCTTGGATGAAAGGCTAACCTGGCCTGGCCTGCGACCTTATGGTACTGCGGGATAATGACTTCCATCTACTCACTATGAGAGAGTATTCAGGAAGGAGGACTATGGGCTGCAGAGCACTCTACAAATGTGAGGCTCTGCTACTATCATGAAAGGGAGCCAACAGTGAGTCTGCAGGGGTCATTCTCTTCCCCTCAGGTGCCAGGACTATAGGGTTAGGGACAGTGGGAACTTGCTGAAGAGATCCATCCTTCCCTTTGTCCCTTAGAGGGCTGGCCATCTCCCTTAGGGCAGTTTCCTGCCTGGACTTTTGAAGCAGTCTCAGAAGCCTCCCCAGGTCTGTGCAGATCTGGACAGAAGCATCCTGCTCACAGAGCTGAGAATATCTGTTCCTTGCAGATGGCTAAGGTGGAACTCAGCCCAAGATGCTCTGGGCCTCCTCGGCTTGACACAGCCAGGGCTTTAGAGGCTGCAGGTTTTAGAAACACACCTCCTGGATGCAGGAGGAAACGAGATGCATCTGGAGGCCTCTGGACAACCTGTGATGGAGGCTTTTGCAGAAAGAGGCAGGTTATCTTAGGGGCTAGGAAAACAGATATAGGAAGTGACTGCCATGTTAAAATCTACCTCCACTGCTTCTTAGTTGTGTGACCTTTGGAAAGTTCTTAATGGAAGCTGAAAGGTCTGAGAGGTAAGGAAAATAATGGCACCTGCCTTATCTGGGCATAGAGTTGCACGCCTGTTATATCAGGGAATCAGGAGTCCTAGGCAGGAATATTGCAAGTTTGAGATCAGCCTCAGCAAATAACAAGACCCTCAGCAATTTATATATATATATGGACTGGGGATGTAGCTCAGTGGTAAAATGCCTCTGGGTTCAATCCCTAGCACTACAACCACCAAAAAGAAGAAGGAGGAGGAGAAGGAGGAGGAGGAGGAGGAGGAGGAGGAGGAGGACCACCTCAGCGTATGATGGAGAAAAAGGGGAAATTAAGAGATAATTAATGAACTTAGCCCAATTCTTGGCTCACAATGCTCCGTGCTGTCATTACTATTATGGTTACCACCACCGTCTACCCTCTCATTATTTTCCTTTTATATCTTATTTGCATTTTTAGCTTTTAATACCTTTAGGGTGCTATGGTTTCAATGTGTCCTCACATTCACGTGTTGAAAACCTAATTCCTGAAGTCACATGTCAATTGGTATTTGAAGGGGGGCTTTGGGGAGGTTATTAGGATTGGGCGAGGTCATGAGTGTGGAGTCACCATAATGGGATTAGTTGCTTTATGAGAAGAGGAAAAGCGACCTGAGCTGCACATTTGCTCTGTCCTGCCATGTGACGATACATGGACTAGGACCTCCCCAGATGCCTCTCAGATGCAGGTGCTGTGCTCTTAGACTTCCTAGCCTCCAGAACCGTGAGTCAAATAAACTTCTATCCTTCATAAATAAGCTGGTCTATGGTATTCAGTTACAGAAGCAGAAAGCAGAATATTATGGAGGGACAATGCCTTTTGTAAAATTAGGCTTCTTTCAAACTTCGGGGTTCCCTTTAATAGTCTTTATCCACCTTGCTCACGTCCTTGGTTTAAGCTATAAGATGGTCCTTGACTTACAATCCTCCAAGTTAAGGTACTTTGGCTTTGCAAAAGTGGATGCACATTCAGTGCAAACTCTTCTTCAGATTTTGAATTTTGATCTTTTCCTGGGTCAGTGATCTGCAGGATGATCCTCTCACCATGCTGGACAGAGCAGTGAATCTCAGCTCTCCATCACTTCTGCCATCAACAAGGGGAAACCCCAACACTACAGTGCCTTGTGTTGCTAAGGCAGAGTATGCGGCAGGGTAGATGTGTCCAGTGCATCTTGGACTGGGGATATTTCAGCTCAGGAGGGGCTTATTAGGAGGTCATCCACGTCTGTTGAGGAGACTCTATGCTCTGTTCTGCCTAGGCGTCCCCTTGGGTTTTGAGGACCCCTTTCCCATCTCCTGGCCTTCCTTTTCACTTGGTTTCTCTTTCTGGAGGTGTGGCAGGCAGAGTCCAGATGCAGTTGTAATGTGATTTGTCCTGGTTTACTTTCCGTGCCCTTCCCATAAGCATCCTACCGTTGGCAGCTCTCCAAGCCATACGTGGCCAGGTTCTGACACTAGATTGAAAACCAGAAGCCAGGAGTCCTAATCCTGTTCTCTCCTCTAAGTAACTTTGTGACCTTGGACAAATCACTTCCATTTGGGGGGCTGTTTTCTTTAGAAAACAAGAGAATCATCGAGGTGTGTCAGATAAAGACACCAACACCCATCCCCAAAGAAATTCTGATTTAAAATATCTAAGGGCCTGAGCATCAGTATAGTTTTCACAGCTCTCTGGGGCGTTCTAATATGCAGCCAGGAAGAAAACCCATCCATCCTCACTTAGTATTTCCTTTTGCACTTGAGAAAAGACAGTTTTCCTTTTAATTAATTAATTAATTAATTAGTTTTTATTTTTTGCAGTCCTGGGTATAGAACCCATGTGTGCTAGGCAAGTGCACTACTACTGAGTACCACCTGCAGCCCTTATTTTTACATGAAGGGGTGGGCCAGTTTAACAGTTCTTAATTTTTTATTTTTATTAAATTTGGTAAAGAACCCCTTTAGAAACACATTAAAACCCAGGGAACCTCTTTCCAGATAAAAGCATGTTTGTGAATATGCATGATTTCAGGGGTTCAAGAACCATCTGAAATTGATGATGGGTTCCCATCTTCTGTGATTACAGCCTCACACATGGATGCATTTTAAAGTTAGATTATTTTCCTCAACATAAAACTCCATTTACATTTTTTTTTGGCTTTTGTACATGGATATGGGAAATGGATAATTTGGTTAATGAGTTCTGATCCATGTTCTGATTTTCATTTGGGATCGGAACATTCAGCAACCAATCAGTCGCTTTAATTTTTTCACCCACTCTGTAATCATCTGATTGATGTGCAATTACCTCCCCCTGATCTGACACACACTTCCCCTTCTCATGTTTCCCATCTGACTCCAGATAACCTTCATTTTTTCCCATTTATTTTGTGTGTGTTGGCCACTGTTTGATATAATTATTTTTGCAATCATCTTCTATTAGGTGAAAGAATATTGCAGTAGAGAAAGAAGGAAAAAGAAAATAAATGCCTTCCTGACAAGTTCTAATATTTTATGTTCACAAATAATCTCCCAATATCAGAGCAATAATATTATTTTCTCAATGTGCATTTATTAAAATGTAAAGTAGCTCCATCACATTGGGAACTAAAACCCTTGCATTACCTTGGCCAGAAAATATCACTTATTTATTTCAGATTACATTTCTGGAATTTTAATATTGTTGCTTTTTCTCCCCCTCCTGTAGCCTTTATCTGGCAGGGGGTGAACCTGACGGGTTGATTTCTAAAGAGGCATTGCTGAATGCTCAGGGCCTTAATTTGGTTTTAAGAATTGCTTTTGGCTCTTGATTTACGATGAGGTTCCTTTCTGTGTAATTCTCTTGGCTGAAAACCGAATAGAGGTCTCCCTTTGTGGATGGCATTTTGACACCACATTTTAAGGCAGAATATAGCAGGTGAGAGGGAAACAGAGAAGACCTAGAAGGAGGATTATAGGGCTGGAAGTGTAACTCAGTGGTAGAACATGTGCTGAAAGGGCCCCAGGTTTGATCCCCAGCACCAATAAAGGAATAAACTAAATTCAATAAAAATAAAACAGAGGAGGAGAATTAGCATGGTGAGTTTTAGGGTTTGGAAGAATTATCTCTATTATCTATTTCTCTATGGTGTCTAGTGGCACATGCTTAAGATTTCAATTCCAAGTCAGAATGTTAATTTCCAGGTAGTGCCAAAGACACTAGATTGAAAACCAGAAGCCAGGAGTCCTAATCCTGTTCTCTCCTCTAAGTAACTTTGTGACCTTGGACAAATCACTTCCATTTGGGGGGCTGTTTTCTCAAGTGCAAAAGGAAATACTAAGTGAGGATGGATGGGTTTTCTTCCTGGCTGCATATTAGAATGCCCCAGAGAGCTGTGAAAACTATACTGATGCTCAGGCCCTTAGATATTTTAAATCAGAATTTCTTTGGGGATGGGTGTTGGTGTCTTTATCTGACACACCTCGATGATTCTCTTGAATCCAGGGCTGAGCACCCGGTCCAGATAATCTCATCCGTTCCTCCAGATTTCTGTTCGTCTGGAGGGTGTCTCACCAGCTGAGGTTGGTGAGATATGTCTGCAGACAAGTGAAGCCACAGTCACAGGGTTGCGATCAGTGCTGGGGGTTGAGATGCCCCCACGGGGGACTTTAGGGATAACCTGGATGGAATTGAATTTCTCTTGGTCCCAGACCTGGGTTGGGTCAGGTAAATCTTCCTTTCTTTGTGGCCCCATGGTGCTGAGAAGATGGATGAGCTGGGGCTGGTAAAATAGCTTTTGTTCCTTGGAGAAAGGCAGGTGGAGAGATAAGGCAGCCTTATTATTTTCAGACTGGAACGAGGGATGTTTAGCCTAGAAACAAGGGGACTTAGGGGGACGTGATTTGTGGTCTTCAAGAGGTAGAGGGATCAGAGTGATTTCAGATGCTCTAGGGATGAACGAACCCAGGCCAGTGGGTAAAGTCAGGGGAGCAGATTTTAGTGCATTATAAGGAAGAATTGGAATGTTGAACTGTGCTCCTGTATTCCCTGTGCATACCTCTGTCTCAGGGTCTGCTTTTATGACTGTCTTTTCTTCATTGAGACTGTATTGTTCTCATCTCTGTATTCTCAGCCCCTAATCCAGTTCCTGACACAGTCTTCAATAAATGTTTATTATAATTTCTGTGATTCTTAATTGCTCTCATTAATGCCCACTATGCAAATCACTTTCCTTGCTTCATCTCTTAACCCTTCTAAAGCTTTCTGAGGTCTGTACATTTGTTAACCCTCTGTGGTGAAGGAAACTGGAGCTTAGGGAGGTTGCAAAAAAAGAGTAAAAGTCAAAGCCAGTAGGCAGCAGAGGTTGGATGTGAGCTCAGGCCTGCCTGGCTGAAAACCCATGCTCCTGACCATTGTGCTCCCCTGCCCGCCAGGACCTGGGTGGGCTGTCTGGGGAGACAGAGAGCTCTCCAGCTTCACAGGAAATCCAGTTGAAGCATATTTGGTGATTTGCTTGTGCCATGGCAGTGAGTGTGGACTGAGTTAGAACAGTCCCTCATGATGATAAATCCAGAGGCTGAGCAGATTTTTAAAGCCAGGTCACCTGGTTACTGTTTCTATCAGCCCTGTACCCCAGGCTCCACCAGCAAGGGGCTGGCTTGTGGCTGCATAGCTCTGGGCTGACACTGCTTTCTTGACAGGGACGGTCATCTGTAGGTAATAGGTATGTGGCCTTCTTGGCCACCTGCCTGCATTTCTCATTAAGTCCCATGGTGACATGTCTGGGGAGCAGACTCTTTTGTATGCCCCTGGTGACAGGGCAGGATGGAGAGAGACGTGCTGGGTGTATGTTTGTGTGGGGTGGGCAGATGCATGACTGCTCTGGCCATGAAACATCGTGTTAGCATCTCCCTTCATTTCACACAGACAGCGATTGCATTACCGCACAGCTCAGAGTGCATGGCAGAGGGCCGGGAGTGGGCACTCCAAGGAAATCTTTCATCAAAGTGCTGGCATAGCCGCAGGCACCAAAGTCGTATTACTGAGATGGCGTTGCCAGTTAGTGGGTGGCTGCAAGGGGACCTGTGAAAGGGAGGTTTGGGAATGGATGGGAGAGGGGCTGGACTGGCCAGGGAGCCACAGGACAAGGAAATGTGGGATGGGAGCAAACATTATTAAAATATTAAAAGGGGTGGGAATGGTGAGGTGGTGAGTCCTTTAAAATGGCACATCTCCTAAATACAGTCCACATCAAGGCTTACCTAGAAAGAGGGCATTAAGTCAGAGTCCAAGGTAACCCTTCTGGTTGACATAGATGTGTTCTAGAAAACTCTTTCTCTGGAGGGGCCGGGTGGTGGGAGTGAGGAAGAGGGAGCAACAGTGGAGAGATGGGCTCTGGAAATACTGTGCCTCGTCCCATTTGTTGCTCATAAACAATACAGACAGGAGGTGATTGGATTCTTGTTTTACAGATGAGGAAACTGAGACTCACAGGTGTTTCCAAGACTCAATTTAGGAACTAGAATGAGCAAGGCTTACCTAAATATGACTCAAAGACTTGTACTCGTTTCACTCTCTCAAGCCATCTTCAGGTCTCCCACGAGGGCAGGCTGTGCTGAAGTTGGGGATTTAGGAAGGATGCTGTCACAAGCAGACAGAGCTCAGTGAGTTTTGGGGGGAAGGCCACAGGTCCTAGTGGTCCTGCTAGACTGAGGCTGCAGACTCAACTCACAGAGCTCAAGGTGCTCCTACTTGCAAATAGGAAGGGAGTTGTCAACACAGATGTGGGCAGAGGGCCTCCCCATAGAACTAAATGGCAGGCCGTGAAGAAAGATGGTCACTTTCCAAGGTAACTCTGAGAGGAGGGCAGAGGGGATCACTAGAAATCTGGGGCTATATCTAGGGAATAGGATATGCAGTACAGAACTTCAAGGCTGAATATTCATTTTTATTTCTGTTTTTTCAAAATTTACACTTATCTACTTACAAAACGAATTCAAAGAGGCAAACTATTTTCTCAGGAAAATAAAAGACACCCTCTTAATAGCTTTCTTGCTTGAATATTACCAGCAAATCATCCTTCTTATCAATCATTGATGGGTTGTAGAACAAATTATGAATACATAACTACAGCTGCCATTCATTAAATCCCTAGTAGATATTTAACATCGTGTTAGGCACACTGCACATATTGTCTTCATAAATATCTCCCACAATTCAGCAAGATAGGCATTTCTATTCTCATTTTTTTCAGATGTAAAAATTGAAGTTGAAGGAGATTAACTGACTTTCCCGGAGTTCTGCCATATATACATAGTGAAACTAAGATTTGAAACCAGGTGTGTCTGACTTCAAAGGTAGCTGTATTAGTCCATTTTCTATTACTACAATGAAATACCTGAGTCTGGGTGACGTTATAAAGACAAGAGATTTATTTAGGTTATAGTTTTGGAGGCTGAAAGTCTAAGATCTGGCAGCCCCATTGGTGTGGCCTCTGGTGAGGACCTAAGAGTGAGTGGTCATGACTGGAACATATGTGGGAAAGAGAGATCACATCATGAGACAGGAAACCAACACAGTTCACTTTGATAACAATTGGTTCTAACAAGAACTGACTCAGAATCCTACTGAGAACTAAAAACCTTCAACCAGGCCCCACTTTCAAAGATTTTACTATCTCTCAACCTCTCTACACTAAGAACCAAGCTCCCATGTGGGAGTAAGCTCTAACCATACCCATCCGTAGCAGCAGGTGCTCTTTCCTCTCTGTGAACATGGGGCTATGAACGTGTGACTATGAAGCTGGAGTGCATCTCAACTTACCTATTTAATGCAAGGAAACTTTCCCAGCATCCCTGATAGGGCTGTGCCTTGATTAACCCACCTCTGCTAATAAAAAAAATCAGTGATTACTTCTACAAGGCAGCAGTTCCACTGTTGGATCCTCTGTTTGTTCATCCAAGGAATATTTAATAAATTTCCACTCTCTGTCAGGCACTATTCTAGAATCTGGCAAGCCAGACAAAGGCCTGGTTCTCTTGGATCTTGATTTCTGTTTGGGGAAGCAAGCACTAGAAAGCATAGCGACACATCAACAAGGGTTTCAGGTGGAGATAAATGCAATGGAGACAAGAAACCAGAGTGGTCTAGTGAGCCTGGGCATGGGGACCACTTTGGATTGAATACTTTAGCAAGATTCTGCTCAAGAGCTGACAACTTGGCCCAGACCTGAATGACAGGAAGGATACCCCAACCAAAGATCTGGGGGGAAGGTCATTTGAGGCAAAGGAAACAGGAGACACCAAAGCTTTGAGGCAAGGCTGAGTTTGGCACATTAAACAAGGCCAACAGCCCAGAGAATGCAACTGGGGGAGGACGGGAGAAGAGGAGCTCAGGGAGGGAGGTGGAAGCCAGATGGTGCACAGCCCACCTGCTATTGTGAGGGCTTTGGATTTCATCCTAAGTGTGGTGAGATGCCATCAGATGGGTCTGAATGGAAAAGTGACATAATGTGATTCTGATCTTAAAAAAGATTCTGGGTAGAGATTGAATTGTAGGAGGTGATTCAGATTGTTGGAAAGATTGCTCTCTTTCCTGCTGGTCAAATGTGGTTCTTTTAGTGATGGGCCCTACAGCTCAAACCAACCAAATCAAAGGCTACTTACTTCCCTCTTCCATTTTTTTTTTCCCTAACCAACCATCATATTTCCCTGTAGTTCTTTCTAAATGTCCTTTGTTCTTCAATTGGTCCTTGGATTCCACACCTACCATCTTGGTCATTCTTCATTGGCTTATCTCTTATTTGCCCATGTTCAAATGTGGCACCCACTTTGGACTAGCCCAGAATTCTGAAGGACTCTTCAAGGATACCCAGTAATGAAGAGTATCAGACCGTCTTTAGAGGGGAGGCTTCTTAATTTGGGTCTTCTGGCCCATGGACGGGTCCATCCACACACCCTGTATACAATGGTGTATGTGTAGGTTGTGCCTGCACAGCCTTCACTGAAGTCTCAAACAGACCCTCACCCTTGAGATTCACTGCCCTAGGAAGTTAGATTAAGGGATTTCTATACTAAGCAAAAGCTACAAATTAGTCTCTCTCTGGTCCCACATTTACTCTTTTCCTGTCTGCTTCAAATGCCTTTACAGATCTTTTGATCTCTTCCTGCCTCATACCCCACTTTAAATTCCTTCCCTAGCTCCTTAAACATCCTCCAAACCCAAAGAAGTCAGCTTCTGCTTTCTTAGAGCAGGCTCTGGTGAGGAAGGCTGTTCCCAACTAGCGGGATGAAAACATTTAGAGAAATGGGTCCAGGCCAGAGGGTTTTTTTTGTTGTTGTTGTTAGTTTCTTTTGTTTTCCTTTTTCTTTTCTGGACTCAGATCTTCAGAACTGACCTGTGTTCCTCACTTGCAGACTCCCAAAGAGCAGGACACAGAACCTGGTAAAGACCTTGAATGTAAGCTAATGCAAAGGGCAAAGTCATCTTACAAGATTTATTATTCATTTCCCATTGCAGTTAATTTTGGCACCTTCATCAGGGTTTAAATTCTAGTACCATATCATATCAAAGGAAAAAAGTATTTGATGTACGTGTTAATTACTGCTAAGATGTAGCTACTTAAATCAAGAGTTTAATCTTCATTTGACTATTCAGAACAGCTCTGAGCGGGGGATGGGGAGAGCCCCTTTTGATTTGGGTTATTTAAATAGGTGATGAGAACTTCAAACAAAATGGCTTCCTATTTTCTAAACCAGCGTCTGGATGTCTTGCAATTAGTACCCAGCTGAAGGAAAAATAGTTAGGAAAACCAAGTTCCTCTAGGAATTTCCAAGTCTTTGCCTTTTCTATGAAGTTGGGAGTTTTTTTTTTTTAAATTTTTAGTGCATTATAGTTGTACAAAATTGTGGGTTTATTTTGACATATTTATAAATGCACATAACATAATTTGCTCCATTTCACTCCTCAATACTACCCGCTTCCCTCCCCACCTCCTGAATCCTGATCTCCTTCCTTGACTCTATTGGCCTTCCTTTTATTAATTAATTTTTTACTCGGTGCATCATAGTTATACGTAAAAGTGGAGTTCACTGTGACGTATCTACACATCTACATAGCATAGTTTAAGAAGGTTCTGAATAACAATTTCATGTGCTCAAAAGACTTGAGATTGTATGCTAGTCTAATAGTCAGTGATATCTTAAAAGCATGCCAGAGGCTTAAAAACTAGATCCATGGAGAAAATAATTTGCTGTTATTTAAAAGCACAAATTGTCAAAATGATACTAGTCTTGAATATGCTCTTTGTAAGACACATCTTGGATGAATCTCTAATGTGCCTTTTTTTAATACTATGAAACTATAAAACCCATCGAAACACCAAGTTATTTACCAAGTGATTAAATCATAGTCATTTGTTATAGTTTTACAAGAACATTGTTTTCTTGGATTTCCAAAGCTTTATTGCTTCAGATATAACACTTTGCTCCTAATAATCCCTATTGATTTTATTATATTACCTTATATTTTTAGATTTGTTTTACTGCCTTGCACTAAACTCGAGCCTTAATGTGCTATATAAAATGAGATATATCATCATGTTTCTCAAACCTTCTAAAGATAATGATCTTGTCCAACATGGATGAAAAATGCTCATTTCTGGATGCTGACATTGGTGGGGGTCTGAGGTGGGGAAGGTACACTGTGGTCTCTGGGACTGTTGGTTGTTTATTTCTGTGCTGTTGAGGTGCTGTCCATGTGCTGCGTGGATGCTGATGGGTGTGGTCATCATTTTCATCCCAGATTAGAGGAGGAATTTGGGATCACATTTGCCTCACGGTTTTGCCACTCTCCCTTGGGGTTTGTGACTCACACTGCATCTACAAGGTACTTTGCATACAGTAATTGCTCATTTGCTAAACCAGCCTGCGGAAAACTTGGTGTTCTTAGAGAAAGTTATCTGGAATCTTTGAGTACTGTTTTAATACCTTTTTCCAAGGTGCCACCTAAACATTGTTAAAAATGGTGACACATCTCATCTCAGGTTGAACCTGGCATCCCCATTCTTAAAATAAAAGTGTTGGGGTCTGCAGGAAGAGACTCAGGGTGCAGGTGGGGGAAGAGGAGCCAGTTCTGTCTTGAGTCTCTCAATCTGCTGGAGGAAAGGCATCTTTATGTAACTGAGGGACTGAGGGACACCTGAGACCACAGTGAGATCCCATACACTCTCATTAGGTCTTGGTACAAGTGACTTGGCACTTTCATTATACTTTAGAGGGGACTAGATTCTTGGCTATTCAGAAGGCTCAGATTCCTAAAGGGGAAAATAATCACACAGCTATACTTTCTGTAGTGCTCACCACTCTGCTCCAAGTGCTTCACCCATCCTTCCTTTCCTTCCTTCCACTGGATCTCCCGAGGCAGATACTATAATGCGCTCCAACTGATGATGAAGAAACTGAAGCACCAATATGGGAAGTCTTTTGCCCAAGGTCACACAGCTGTAGTGAGGATTGGTCCCAGAATATGCATCCAGCCAATCTGACTTAGAGTCTAGCTGCTTAATTAATGAACAGGCATATCATATTGGTAATTAACAGAGAATCACACACTGTCTAGTTTGATTTTCCCAACAACCTTTGGTCCCATTTTAGAGATTTCAGAAAAAATTAATCATGTTTCAAAGGTGATACAGCTGAAACTCTCCAATGGGATGGTTTCTTCCTCTCTTCTACACACCTATGTGGGTGGAAGATCTAGCAACAAGCCCCAAGGAAGGGAAGTCAAAGGCATCTCTGCATAAAGACTGGCTGTTTGCACCAGAGAATCTGTTCCCTCCCTGATCGTGCTGGAGACAAGCCCCTGGGGTCAATATTCAGAGCAGCAAATACTCTGTCTGGATTAAGTGCAAATGCACGGAGGGAACTTTTTGATCCTCTGACATCTCTGGGCATCATGTCCAACATGCCTTCTCTGCTCGCTGCCCCTTCACTATCATTCCAAGTCCTTTGAAGGAAGAGCTATGTCAGTGTGTCAGTATTCTACCACGCTCACTGCTTGATGTGCTGATGAGGTTTTTAGCCACTGGAACGATCAGCAAAGCATCTCTATGACTCCTGAATGGCAGAAGAGGAAGCCAGATCAGAGCGAGCAACTGGGAAAGCACAAGGGGCCGTAGTTTATGGGCCTGCGAGGAAGGAGAAAGGGTCTCTGTGGTCATGGCCAGGCGGTGTGCAGGGCATGCCCTCTTGCTTTCTTAAACTTAAACAACAGACCAGTCAACAGAGGTGAAGAGAAAGCCACTGGATAAACATTAAGATAGAAAACAGACATACATTGAAGGTCCTCAAAAATGTGAACAAATCAAACATAGTAGTCCCTTTCTACTATGTAGAAAGTAGTCATCTATTCTCCCAATGGGAGGTGTTGAACCTTCCATCGAACCCAGCAATAAAACGCATGCCTCCCCCTTCAGGTTTAGAAGGCACAGGTGGGTAGATATATTAGCCCACTGAGAAATTTATTGTGATCAGTTCCTGAATTCATTAGGTAGTACTTGTCCTGGTTAGAGTGGGAAACATAGCAACTCAGACAAGGAGAGTGGAGAAGCGAGTCTCTTCATCAGCCACAGCTGCTTCTCTGTCTGTGTTCTGGGAGGGACCATCCTCACTGGTGATGGATGCAGATTTAGTGCTTTGAGATCCCGGGAGGACAGATCAAGCAACCAGTGAGGCAAATGGTATTTTGGGTCAAATCAATAGGAATGAAGAAGTAGGACACGTAGGAGGAGAAGCCAGAGTGAACGATGGGTGGGTCGGAGAGTGGTAGGAAGTTTACTGCTGGGGTCATCTGTTATTCTCCCTAAACAGATTATTCTCTTCTCTTCTCTCCTGATTTCCACTAGGAGGAAAACAAAACCCAAGGTCTCTTCCAGAATAAGAAGCATGAATCACTTACACCAGGAAGATGAGGAAAGCTTAAAACGCAATGCTAATTGAATGAGCAAGAATTAGTGGTTCATTTCTAGCAGATAAACAAATGCATGTTTGGGTGTAAAAACCTTAGTCTCCCTTTCCCATTCTGGGTGCCTTCAGAGTGGGTTCAGAACACTCTCTTGTGCTATTCACCTGACAGATTAAGCTTAGCAGAGACAGGCTGCCTGGGCATGTCGTGTAATTCAGCATTAAGTATCCTATTGATTCACTGAAGTGCTGCCATGGATGTTAATGGAGACAAATATTGTGGCTGTGATTTTTCAAAGGGCTGAGTAATTCCCAAGCATCAATAACATCTGTCATGATGTAATGCAGGGCGACCTCAAGATGTTTGACTTGAAGCCACCCATGGAGGGTGGGGCTGTGGGAAGGGTATCCAGGGCACTGACCCAGGGTTTGGGGAAGGAGCCCACACTTTCTCAAGGCCTACCAAGGTCAGGATGGTGAAGACTGGTGCTGGAAGTAGAGGTGAACCATGGACAGCCTTTTCTATTCACTTATCACAAAGGTCACTGATCACTGGAAGGCATGGGCATCCCTAACTTTCATCATAATCTCCGGGTACCCATGGGAGGGGACAGATTCTCTGGTGAAACAGCCAGTCTTTATGCAGAGATGCCTCTGACTTCCCTTCCTCAGGGCATGTTGTTAGATCTTCCACCCATGTAGGCGTGTTGAAGACAGGAAGAAACCATCCCATTGGTGAGTTTCAGCTGTATCATCTTAGACACATGATTAATTCTTTCTGTAATTTCTGCAATCCCGTGGGTACTGGGAGGTCAGACTCTTCCCTGATTCAGAATACAGAGTGCGTTTCCTCTCCTATTTAGCCAGAAGTTAAATATCCCTGGTATTTATTCCTGATAATAATGCAGCAGAACTACTGTAATTCTAACAGCTTCTACCCTGTGTCCAGCTTGACTAGAGCAGGTGACCCCTTCAGTGCATGATTCTAGTGACTGTCTTCAGAGAATTTAAGGTCACATAGCGAGTTGGTCACATAGCGAGTTGGTCACAGACTAGGCTAGAATCCAGGTCTCAGGATTTCTTACCCAGGTCTATTTTTTAAAAAATTTTTATTTGGGTTTGAACTCAGGGTGCTTTACTATTGAGCCACATCCCCAGCCCTTTAATTTTTTTTTTTAAATTTTTATTTTGAGACAGAGTCTCATTAAGTTTCTTAAGGCCTCCCTAAGTTGTTGAGGTTGGCTTTGAACTTGCGATCCTCCTGCCTCAGCCTCTCTAATTGCTGGGATTACAGGTGTGCACCACTGCGCCCAGCTACTCAGTTCCATTCCTAATCACCTTTTGGTAAGATTTCTGGAAACCATTTGAATTTATGGCCAGAAACAAGTGATATTTCCTTCCAAAAAAAGTCTCTGTGAGAATCTCAGGGTTGGTAATTGTCAGGAATCAATTACTCTCAAACAAACCCCATTTCAGTCAAATTCTGCAGGCTTCCCCATCTTTCCTACATTCCAGTTCATTCTCTATAATGCTGCTCACATTATCTTGCTACAAGACAAATCTGATCCTGTCACTTCTTAGCATGAAGACCTCCATCAGCCTCTCTCTGCTGGCAGGATAAACTCCTCGACCGGTACATTCTCTGCCCCCAGTCTGCAGTCCTGTTTCCAGCACTCCGAATACTGCTGACCATTTTATGCCCTTTCATCCTCTTGACACTTCATACATGGAATTCTGTGTCTGGAACATTTCTTCATCACCTACTGTCCAGGAATTTCCTATCCATCCTTCAAGAGCCAGTTCTCTTCTGCCTGCCCTTGGGAACCACCCCTGCCTCTTCTGGGAAGTTATGAACAGTTTCTCTGCTGAGATCCCATAGAACATCACTATCTCTGTATTGCATCTTATCCTGACAGCTTTCCTATGATGCTGTATTTGTTTTCTTGTCTTTTTCCTTTGGAATTTGAATTTCTGTGGTCAAGGAATGTGCCTCATATAGATAAAGATAAAATACACACACATATATATGTGTACATACATATATATATCTTATATTATCTTGTATATTCCTCTTTTTGTCACACAATAGGTGCCTATATGTGCTTATTCACTGAATGGATAAATGGGTTCTGTAACAGAAAACCCCCCAAATTGGTGTTTCTGTAGTTCAAGGTCTAGGAGTGACTGAGACCTGTGGGAAGAAAGACAGTGTCTTATCTCAGAAGCATGTTGGGGCCTTTGGAGAGGTTTGGTGGGGCTAAGTGGGCCCTTTGACCATTATGTCCCTCGAATAGAGACCCTGAACAACAACCTGCCTCCTGTGGAACAAAATCTGACATTCTAACAGAGGAAGGAGCATGCTAACTTTGACAAGCATTAGGCTGGTGAGCAACGTGAATATTCTGGTTTTCAATAACGGTTAGGCTATATGACCAGTCAGAATGGGCACAGGCTTTAGGGTTACAGCAGAGTTATAGAAGTGCCCCTTGTTCCAGGTGTTAACTCTCCAGTTGCTGGACAGTAGAGGGTATCTTGGAAGAGGGTCTGGGAGGAGGAAAAGAAGCATTTCGGGTGAGGGGGCTTAGAAGAGTGGTTACTGACTAGCCAATGTGAAAATATTTCAGGATTTTTCCAACTGGCCCTGGTACTGCTGTACTGGTACATGCCAGTCATTAAGGGGCAGCCACAGTTTTTAACCCGTAGAGGAAGTTGTGTGTGTGTGTGTGTGTGTGTGTGTGTGTGGAGGGAGGGGGAGGAATGAGGCAAAACTTTTCTAAGAAGACAGAGCTTTTCATTTTTAGTTGTATTTCAATATTAAGAGAAGGAGGTAGAGGTGAGGGAATCTCAGGCGAGGAACTGAAGGAACCCAGAAGTATGCATGGCCCTGTGTGGGAGAGGTGATGGTACGGTGCTTTGGGATTCCTGGGAGAGATGAAGAAGGAGAAGTAGCCAAAGTCCAGTTACGAAGAGCTCTGGAAGCTGCGTTGCGGTGTTGTCATCTTGTCTGTGATGCCACAGGCAGCCCTCTAGGCAAAACTTATTGCTTGGGCAGGCTTCAGGGTGGCCCTTGCTTGGACAACCAGTGACTCTGTCTTCACCAAATCTGAGGCTGTCACTAGGAGATGGGAACAAGCTTCTCCTTAATTAAGAATGTCATGGTGGCTCCCTGGCTCCCGATGACTGACGTTGCCCATCCAGCTGCCACGTGGCCCATGTGCCCTACCACGGTACATCATCTCCTAATTAACATGTCTTGTCAGGTCCAGCGGTCGGCTTCAGTAAACATGCTCTGAGCAGCTGTCACTGGGACCCTGCATGGGGCCTGCTGCCTCATTAGCTCGAGAGAAGGGAGATGGCATTGGTGGCAGGGGGAGGGAGAGGAATGCTCTATGGGGGGTGTTGGCAGGATATCAGATGCACAGAGAGAACACACAGGGTCCAGTGGAGGTTTTGGCCTTGTTTTTTTTTTCTCCTTGAAGATAGGGTGGATGGCAGTGTGGTCAGAAAGACAGTCCAGAAACTGGAAGCCTGCCTCCTCATTCTGTCTTTCCCATCATCTAACAAGGTTCAGCGTCCTCACTTGAGGAATGGGAATGATCCCGGCTCAACCGACCTCTGAGATTTGTGGAGTGGGTCTAATGAAACCATGGCCTAAATTATTCTTAGGAATAAAACTCATAAAAACAACAGAAATAAGGCCAGGGTATGTCTGCTTTGGGGTGTCAGGGAGCATTCTTTGCTCAGGCAGGACTGGTCTTGTGAACACGCCTCCCTACCCTTCCAGATCTTTCTACCTGCTTCCTACCCACGTTGTCTGCTCACTCATCAAGCATCCTACAATACGGCCCCAACTCTCTCCCTCCTTGGAGGCCCAGCCCAGCCTCACTTACTCCACAAGAAGGAGAACATCCAGCAGGAAATGCTCTCCTTCCTCTGGCTACTGGAGAATCACCCTGGCAGGAAGGACAAGCAGTGTCTCACCTCACAGATGGTGTAGACCTGCCTTAGTCCACTGTCCCATGGGGTTTTGAGCACATATCTCAACTTGGAATCCACAGAGCACAAAGTAGGCAGTGGATAAATGTCTGCTGAGCAGTGCAATGCGACCTCTTCTCGCAGCTTCATGATGGTGGTGGGTGAACTCACGGTTTCTTTCAAGGATTATTGCATTGCCAATCTTTCTATGGTCTTTTGGGAACTAACTCATGTCTTCCTTGGGACAGGGCAGATCTGTTACCTCTTTGTCCCAAGAAGAGACCAGAAACTTGTTGGTCTTTCCACCTATATTGCAAGGTGATATACTGAGCCTCTCTATCTCATCTTTTCCTGTATTTCTTTAATAATCAGATTTCTTGGACACCAGCCTGCTTCCTGGAGCCAAAACCTCATCTCTATTGCCCTCTCCAGAAGTGCTGCCCCTGTACTGGGTCTGTCCTGGGTGAAGTCTGAGCAACTGAGATGTTGTGAAAGCATCTGGCAGCAGCAGGGAGGCCGACTTTCCCGGCCCAGCAGAAGCACCAAACCCACACAGTTTGTAAATCTTTGATAATGAATGTTTAAAGGGCACATTCTAATGAAGGGAACCAGAATGACTGTCCATGAAATGCAGGCTGAAGATTTTAATTAAAATGCTTCTGTGTTTTTAGTTCTCCTCTGCCTACTCCCCTCCACCCCCTAAGATGCACATGTCTTACTTCTGGACCAGGCCTGTGCAAAAAGTGGGCGTCTCATATTTCTACTTCTTTTGGGTGGGGGTGGATTTGGTGCTCTTCTTTGGCATGGGTACACGGTGAAGGTTTGGTTTCACAGGGAATGTGCACACATGGGTGGAGGCGGATCAGGACTCTGTTGCTCAAGCCAAGCAGATGTCCATACCCCAGGAAGCACAGCAGGGATCCAAGAGTGCTCATGAATGAGTGGCAGCTGCCAGCCTCATGAGCTTCCTGTGGTGAAGCTCTGGGGTGAGGGATGAGGAACCAGCTGAGGGACTTCTGGGCCAAAGGGGTGTTTCTTGGGCCTTTCATGATACTTTTCTTTCCAAATGACTAAATGGAGTGGGGAGCCAAAGCAGCTGTGAGAGGGCTTTGCACTATTGTCCCTGGGGTGGGGTGAATACTCACTGGATGCCTTCCATTTGCTTCTCCAGATCCATGTCCACCCTGCCCTGCATCCTGGAGTCTGAGCCATGTGATGTCATCAGGGGATGTCCTTACCACAGGCTTCTGATTGGGTCTGACCAATGAAGAGGTCATGGCAGGACATGGGAGGAATTAGGAAGATGAGGTTGTACTATCTTCACCTGGCTCTTTGTCTGAGGGACATCTCAGGATTGGCTGTGTCTTTTGTTGGAAGCACATAGTTCCTTGTTGGTGTGGCTTCTGCACAAGATGTTCTCATTTCTGGTTCTGTTCACTACTCTTGCCCCTCACCACTGGGGGTGGGGTGGAAGCTGCCATTCTTTTGAGCACTAGGATGCTGCTCTATTCCATGTGTTATCCTCCCCCCCCCCCACCCCCTGGGCACTACCTAGTGAATAGTCCCTCTATTACTCTCTCCAGATGACCCGATTCAAGAGTGTCTTCTGTTTTCTGCCAGGATCCTTATCATCATCATCTTTAGGCTACTCCTTTGCACCAGACACATGGTCAGAGGAGGCATCTTGTTGACTTCAGATTATTCCCTGGATCCCAGATTTGATGCAGAACAGTCTTATGAGTGATGAAACTTCCTTTTCCCATATAGATGAGTTGGGTTTGCAAAAGTGCTAGTGAGTTTGCTTCCCAGGAACCAATGATAATACTTATCTAGAGATTTGTGCTGGGTGGAATAGAAGTCCTCTACGTGAGTAGAGTAGGGGTGAGGTGGGAGTGGAGTTCATTGTTTCTCCAAATGTTTTCAGCTTGTCTATGATGCTATTTTTATTTTATGAATAAGGCCACTATAGTTGAGTGATTTGACCAGGATTTAATGAGGCATGCTTTCTGCAACTAATATTCAGCAAAGAATTAAAGTGGGTATTCTAGAGCAAGTGATGGGAATCTCCCTCTACTGTTCATTGTTCCTTTTGTTATTGGCCCTATTTGCTATGAGATCCTGAATTTCAAGTATATTGATGGGGAAGTGAGTAGGGCCTTGACTTTGAGCTGGGAAGGACTCCACTGAGGTACAGCCTGCCTGTCAAGCTCCTAGACTTTCTTTTCCCATAGTGGTATATTTTCCTGGCTCTACCTGGTGTGGACCCTTGAGCCAATTAACTTGACTTAGCAGATTAGTTGTCTCTTGTGTTTGCTTCATTCCAAGGAGCTGAGCTTTTAGAAGAATGCTCCCTCCCAGCCAAAGAACTTGTCTTTTAACTCCTCATTGGCCTTCTTGTCTGATATTTTTACTTGCTGCTCCAGACCCCACATAGTAACAGATTTCAGTGAGCACTACCACCCACAGTGACTCCACAAGGTGAGCTGTGATCTCTTGAGTGACACTGTGGCCAGTTGCACTGTATTTGTGTTGCTCCACTATGTCCTCTTCCTTTCCACACTACCCCAGACTGAGAAAGATACTTTATCCTAATACATTTTGCCTAAAGTGTCAGGTTTCCCACACCAAAATATTAACTGAAGTTTATCTCATAATGATCCAGTCGTTTCTTTGTTTTCACTCTCCATTCACTTGTCTGTTGCAATCAGTCAATTTTCATTCATTTGCTCATTCATTCCGCTATTTACTTAGTAACCCTTAGGTGCCAGAATTTGCAAATATCAACTCCTTTCATTCTTACAATACAATGTGTTTCATGATTTTGGCCATGTTACATGCCAAGAAACTGAGTCAAAGTGATTAAGTGGCTTGCTGAGAGTCACAGTTCAGGCAGCTGGTAAATGTTGGATCCAGGGATTGAAGCTTTAGCATGTGAACTCTCAAACTCCAACTCAGTGCTAGTCACAATTTGAAATTTTTCATATGTAGGATTAGAAGGTCCCAAGCAGATTCTGTCTCTTCTCCCTGGAAACCACATGTCTACTGGCTCTGCTCAGAATAGATACAACTATGTGTGTAGGAAATAGAGAAATGGGAAGAGACAAGGGGAGAAAACTCCAAGAGAGAAGAGTCGGGTGGATGTAGGTGGAACCAGTTCACCCTGAGATGATTTGCATCTGTAGCAGAAGGGAGTGCATGTCATTGTTGTCACAGCCTTTCCCTGTACTGACATAATAACAATCCCTTACTTTTGTTAGCACTTTGTAGTTTTCAAAGCACTTTCAAATCCATTAGCTCGTTTTATCCCTACAACAATCTTGCAAAGAGGCAGCAATTGTTACCCTTATTTTGCAGATGAACAGGCTTGGAGGCTATGTGATTTGTCCCAAGTCATGGAGCCTGGATGAGAACCTGGATTCCTGACTCTTGCTCTATGGTGTGTGTGCCGTGTCCCACTTTTTCTTGCACCGCATTCTAATTTCAAGCCATTTGAAGGGAAAAAAATGGCTTTCTAAACTCCCTCAAATCAATTACTCTTGGATTCCAGGTCACCAAGATTATATAGAGCAGTGATTCTCAAATTTAATTTGGTACCAGAATCAGCTGGAAGACTATCACAAAAGATTTCTGGGTCTCACTCCTATAGTTTCTGATTCAGGAGTTCTAGGTGGAGCCATGAATCTGCATTTTTACTAAGTTCCCAGATGATGTTGGTGCTGTTGGTCCAGGGACACACATTTTGAGAACCCCGGATGTTGAGTAGTTAATGCCTTATGGATATTTAGCTGGATTTTTTTTTCTCACTCAGGCTTATATTCTGGGCTACAGAAACTCCAGACATAGATAGAATTGCTCTTTGTGTGTGTCTCCCTGAGGTGAGCAATTTGTGTGTGCCTTACTTCACTGACTGAGGGTTGTGTGGCCCAGAGAATGTTAAGAAAACCTCAGGCTTTTTGGTTCATACATACAAAAAGAAAATGTCCACACATGTGATTATTAATTCGTTGTTCAATTAAGTTATGATCTCTAAAATTATCACAATATTTGACTCGGAGGAAGGCAGCATTGAATAGCTTGTTCCACGTAATGTGTGAATAATGTAACTTTATTACTTTTCTCGCTAGTGAGTAATTGTGACTGACACATTGGCAATAACACAGATTACCTTCCTACCCTCCCTTCTCCCTACTCTCGGCACTGAGCATATACTTTCTTGTCTCTGCTTTTTTTCTTGCTCACCCTTCTCCCTGCCACCAACCCCCTTTCCTTGTGCAGTTTCTTTTCTGTCCTGCCATAGAGCAGCCCTGAGGAGGGGGCAGTGGAGTGAGGGACTGTGTGAGTAGCATGGCCAGAACTTGGTGGGAGCCCTTGTCAAGTCGGATGGACTCTCGTTCATATCCCATTTATTCCAAGTCCTTGATATGCCCCGTCAGGAGCAGGGAACCTACCACTCAGCTCTCCATTTCATGAGTTGACCTTGGAGTTGCTGTTTCTGTGTATGGCAGGGTCTATGCATTCTGCTCCTAGGTAGGACTTTCCTTATTTTCTAATCCCTTTTCAATCCTGAACCCATCTTCTGCCTCCAGCTGTCCAATTCTGGGGAAGTCTTACTCATTTGAGCCCCTGGTTTCTGTCCCCAGGCATTCTGGGCAGTGAGGCTGCAAAGGGCAGCCGTCAGCACTGGACAGCTCCACAGTTGTTTATTTTCCCACAAGCATCCTCAGTCTCACGTTGGCTGCAAGGGTGAGGAATATGCTGATGTCGCCCCATCAGTACTTATCTCCCTATGCCCAGCCACTTGGAGTCTAAATTTTTTAAATCACCCATTAGCTGCTAAAGTCCAGTTTAAATATTATCTTGTCTTCCTTTCCATCATCCATCAGTGTATATTTTTGTACCAGCATATATGTTTAGTTAGGCAGAACCTGGGTGCTGACAACTTAGCTACCGCATAGACATAAAAAAGATAGGAAGGATGTATCCAGCAGGGATTTCATTTCACATGGTTTAGTCATGTTTCTGCTGCAAAGTCCCTGTTCAGACACCATTTCTTGCCTTCTTCCACCTCCTTGGAAAGTACTGTCTACTTCACATGAATCAGAACTGCGCTTTGGGGAATTTTTCCCTCTTCCTCTGAGCTCTGGCCTGGTGATGTGGTTTAACTCCTTCCAAAGCTCCAGCTTGAAGGGAAAAAATTCTCTTTTTTGGAGGCAATACAGCATTAAAGGTCAATTTGCATCTATGTGTTGTCTATCTTGCTCTGTGTGTTGTCTATCTTGCTCTGTTTACAGGTACTTAAGGCTCTTGGTTGGGTGGAACCAGATCATACTTTAGCTTCCCTGAGTGGTGAGAGCAGCAGGAGCTACCAGTTGAGCATCTGCTTTGTACCAGATTCTGTGATGTGCCTTTTAGGTGGATTATTTCATGCAGTCTTTCATAATAACTGAGTGCAGGAGGTGCCATTGTTTCCTGCCTTATACAGCTGACCAGTGACAGAGCCAGAAGTCTTCACTCTAAATCCAGTACTGTCACAATATCATAGTTTCCAGTGCTCCTGGGTGCACCTCTACCTTCTCATCTGGGTACCTCTGGACCTCATTAAGCTGATGTGCTTAGAAGATAGAGCCCAAACTGGGGAGGGGGCAGATTAAGTCTCTGTGGCATCCAGAGGAAGACCATCTGAGCTGGAGAGGCTACCAGGACTTTGTGGAGGAAATGAGGTTTGACTAGTGTTCTCCAAGTTGGAGGTTTGCCTTTTCTTTCTCAAAAAAACATTAAAGGGATTCAAGTCTTTTGGTAGCATTGCCCTGGGTACATTGCAAAGAGTGGATTGGGTAGAACACAGTCCCCCCCCCCCATCAAGCCCTCCTCACACCCAATTTCCATCCTGCCTGCACCGTTTGCACCTTGTTATAAAAGATCATATTTTCGAAAAAAAAACAACACTTCTGGCCCTAGACTCTGGGTCTGGGCCCTCTTGGCAGCCCTTGCTGGTGCTCTCCCCACTATGCATTGCCACCTTCCTGGTCTCCAACAGGGCTTGTTTCACAAGGGTGAGCCAGGAGAAGCATGTATATGCTTAGGGAAGAAAGCCCATATGTTACCTCATTTGGCCCTTAGCTATAGCTAGCCTACTCAGAATTGTTCTAACTTCTAACTTAACCCTAACTTTCTCCTAGATCAGGAATCATGCTTGTTTGAGTGGATGAGCACAAAGAACACTTTTAAAGGACTGACCTTTTGCAGCTCTGCTCAGCAAGCAGGATTGAACCTTAAACTTGGTTCCCAACAAGAGGGTCTGTAGGAGGCCAGGCAGAACATCTCTGCCTCTAGGCAGGTATAGCAAATGCATATGTCATCTGCTGCAGAAGGGCTTCTGCTCTAAAGCCCTTCATTGCATAGTTCAGTGCCTCCCTCAAAGGCAGAGAGGCATAGCCCTACTGGGTCCAGAGCAAATCATTGTCTTTAGTTTTTTCCTCCCTTGTCCCATGTAAGTGAATGGGGATTTCATTATGGCTTAGGGGGAGCAGAGATGCTTCCTCATTAAAAAGGCTGGGCTGATTAGGTGTCCCTCTGGCTCCTGAGCCATGGGAAGCTGGGAGGCTGAACAGTGGCTGATGGCCTGGAGAGGGTACTGGAGGGGTGGGAAAGGGTCAAGGTTGGGTATATACCCATAGAGATGAGCAACTCAGATTGGAGTGACCAGAGATCTTGGGTCAGTTGTTGGACAGCTCTAGGTCCAAGATGTGGCTTTGTCACAAGTAGGATATTTGGTTAAGTCTCCAGATATCTTATCTGTAAAATGGGGATGAAATTCCTGCTCTACCTACCACAGGTGGTGGTTTTATCTGAAGAGGTGGTGGGTATGAAAATACCTGGTAAAGAGCAGAGTGGGGCCTAGGTGAGGTGCCTCATCCTTCTCCTCCAAGGTGTCCACCTTTGTTTCTCATTCCCAAGATGAAAACAATAAGGAATAACTGGTTATTTGTGAATCACAGAAGGCCTTCAGGTGGTGGGAGGGATAGGATTCCTCTAAGACTCCAATGTCCCCAGGTCAAAGACTGCTCCCCAAAGCAGGCCCTGTTAGTGTGACAGACATGGGGATATGTCTCAACTCTGACACTTATTATTTTTAGAATTTTGAAAAAAAACCACACATATAAAACTCTGAATTTCAGTTTGTGAAACACAGAAGTAGTAACAGCATAGCACTGTTTTTAGATGCTCAGGGTATTCCCAGGGCATCTACCCAATAAAAATTGGCCAGTGTTGTTATTATTTGTATTCTTGAGTTAATTATCTTTGTTTACTATGACAAAATGCCCATTTCAAAGAATTAGGGGGATAAAATGAGGAGACAGGTAAGCAGCACCTGGCAGATAAATAATGCCCTATAAGTACGTGTCTTTCTTTTTCTACCTTTTGGAGCTTGTTCTTTTGACAGCTCAATGATGCCCAGATATTGGAATTAACCCCATGAGAAAAGGGTATAAAGCCACAGGCTATGTGGGAGCTCTGCCTTCACATTACAAAACTCATCTTGCCTCCTAGATCTTACTTATTGTCTTTGTTCTGCTATCTTAGCACACTGTCTGCTCTTCTCCCAGCACCCATTACCTGGCTGGGCCTTCCTTGGTGTCTGTCTGGGCCCTTGATTTGCTGCTCATGGCCTTAGTCTGATGGGCTGAACTAATCCCTTTGTGCCTCCTCAGATCTGTGGAGGGTACAAGAATAACACCAATTGGGAGTCCAGATCACCTAGACTTGAACTTGAATTCTGGTTTACCTGCTTATTGTGTAACTTTAGGCAAGTGGTTTAATGTCATTGGGTCTCACTGATACATCAGTAAATGACATTGGCACCTACATCATGGTATTACTGAGAGATAAAAGGGAAACATGTGAAAGTACCTAAGAAGGCAAGGACTTAAACAGCACTAGGATATTTCCTTCTCCTTCCCCTGGTCTTCAACACTACTTAGAAACAGGGCAGGGCAGGGTGGTGAGTTGCCCCTTCTTCAAATGACAGAGCCCCTACTCCCCATTCACCCTTATCTCTTCATTATACTCTGGAAAACCCAGACTAAAGTAGATTTCTTAGCTGGACCTATTTCGAAGGGTAAGGAACAGAATATCCTTGCTGGTATGCTGAGTTTTGATTTCCATCTGGACTGATTTCAGAGTAACTGGGAAAATTTAGTGATTTAGCTGCATTAGTGAATTCACGTTGCAATCACTCTCTTTTCCCTTCTCCGTCTGCATGCTCTAAACACCATTGTTAGCACTGCCTGACCCTCCCCTGGCCCTTGGTTTCATGCTCCCACTCTTCCTGCTGTAGATGTCATACTTCCTCCACAGCACTATGGGTCAGCCTCTGGATACTCTCCTATCTCCTATCCAAGCCTTTTCCCATTTGATTATCCATAACTCCAGCAGGCAAACTTAACTAGCTTGTCCTCTTGAAAATTACATACATGAGTTTTTTTCAATTCAAAGAAAAAAGTGAATCATGTCTAAATAACAGACTGCTGATGTTATTTTTCATCAGGGCTGATGAAATCCTGCTTGAAGAGTGGGGGACCTATTTTTTTCTTTTAGGCTGGATGCCTCTGCATATTGGTCACTTTTTTGTGGGGGGGGGGAATGAGGATTTATCCCAGGGGAATTAACCACTGAGCCACATGCTAGCCTTTTATATTTTTAATTTTGAGACAGGGTGTCACTAAAGTGCTTGGGGCCTTGCTAAGTTACTGAGGCTGGTTTTGAATTCACAATCCTTGTGTCTCAGCCTTCTGAGTCTCTGGGATTATAGGCATGTGTCACCACACCCAGCTCTGATTTGTCACTTTAAAAAGGAGGGTTTTCCTCAGGAAAAATATCGTGACTTCATCTATGCATTAATCATTCATTCATCCATCTGTCTGTCATCCATCCATCCATCCATCCATCCATGTTTACAAAGTGCTGAGCCTAGTGTGAGGCTTTGGGGATATGCCCATGGTTGGGAAGACTGGCAAATAAACTGATGATCACTGTGTGGTGTGAAACATGCTAACAGCACAGTGGAAGCATGAGGAAAGATAACTAGGTCAGTGGGAAGAATGGGACCACTTGTCTTAGGAAGGACACTTGCATGAAAGATTGAAGAACAAGGAGAATTTAGCTTTACAGTTTGCTTTTCTTGGTTTACATATGGTACCAAAGACAATAATCTGTATAATCTTATAATGTCTTTACCTTCTCAAATTTTGAGGAGAATTATAATATTTTGGGAATAGAGAGCTCAGAATAGGAAAATAACAGACTTTGCTTTCGGGTTTAGTGCTGACTTCTCAGAATCCAAGAATACAGAACATTTATGAAATCCGACTTCCTCTTGATGAGATTTTCCATGCTCTAGAGATTGGAATAGAAATACCTTGTTATTCTTAAAGAACCAAAGCTCCATGATGTTTCTTTTTGTTCCATTACCTGTTGGGAAAACTCTTGTCTGTCTTCTGGCTGTGATGGAAGTCAGTTTGTGTAGGTGATCCAGGGACTCTCACTATCCCTGGTTTAAATAAGTCCAAGACTATGAAAATTATTCCATACTCTATCCTGTGTCTGCCTGGGCTCACAGAATCTACACAAGACTTAGAAACCATGACTCCATGGAGTTGGAACAATGTTAACAAACAGCTGAAGTGATGAAGGGTAGCCATCTTGCCTTAGATGGGCAAGGGAGGATGTGTACCATGGGGTGGCATATTGATACAACCTCTTCTTTCCTTTGCTTATCCTATACTTTCCCACCACTGCAATCATTTGTGATGAGTTGTGGTCATAGATCAACTTTGGTGAGCTGGGATTCAGACTAAGGACATGAAATTCACTTAGCATAGGAACCTTGGTAAGAAGGTTGCTGCTGTGGCAGAGGGGACCACTATGTGGAAGGACTTAAGAGTCAGGTGGTGACCGAGGCATCACCCAGTGCCCCTCCCCCCCCAGCCCAGTGACAGAAGGCATAGTGTTTAGATATTGTTTAATTACCTAGCTCCTTTTCTATACTGAGAAAGCTCTGTTTTGCTTACCTCTGTATCCCCAGGGCTTGGGACAGTGCAGTTTAATGACTTTTGGTTGGATGAATTGAGATTTACAAGTAATATGAGAGAAATGTCCATTTGTCCTGCTGCCGTCTCTTAGCCCTGAGCTGGGCTGCCAAAGTTTGCAGCCTTTTTGTGACTTGGCCAGCCCCCAGTCATCCCAAAGCCCATCAAGAGAAACACTTCAGTGCTAATGGATCTGGAGACTTAAGCTCTGGAGGGCCACCTGTCAGATGAGATTTGCCTTCAAAGGCCACTGGCTCTGACCTTTTGGTAACATTTAAAAAAAAGAAACCTATGTATTGACTGAATCAGTCCTATCTCCAATGAAGGTCTAAGCAGCTATTTGTACTTCTATTTGAATTTCTTGCTTCTTTTCTTTTTCCACTTCTGGGTAAGCATAAAGGGAAAAAAGTTCTTTTGCTTGACCAAACCTCATTTAAAAATTGTTTGTATTTTTTTTAATGGAACCCAATCCCTTAAGCCTTTAAAAGTAACCTCCACTGAGCTCAATAAACCATTTCCAATGTGGCAGCTTCTAATCCAGGAGAGTTCAGAAGACAGATGCTAAACAACCACCAATTGCATCCCAGGACAGTTGCTGGAAAGTCTCAGGGTTCTTCAAGCTGGAGATGTGATCAGCTAATCCTGACTCTGTTCTTGTGTCAGCTCTGCTAGCTGGCCCAACTGTGCAATTAGTATTCTCCCTGGTGTTGATTTTGTTCAAATATATTGGGCCCATCAATCACCCACTTTCCAACTCATCTGTCTGGATCAGTCAATTACCAAGTTATTTTTGAGCCACTAGGATTCTTGTGAAATAGACACAAGAAGGAGCTAAACTCATTTCAGGTTTGACCTCTGCGGCTGGGATCTGAGAAGGCTTAGTTTGCTTACACTTCATGGCCATCCAATCCAATCTGGCCTGTAGAATAGAAAGGCCACTTGCTTAATTGGGAACACTTTAATATAGATATCCATTAACTTATGCTAAATTACAGTAAAACATCTATGGAGGAACTTGATGTGACATCTGCATGAATACTAAATAACTTCATTATGATCAGCACTGTGACAATGAATATGAAATGAACGTGCCCAGAGAAGACAATTAATCTCCCACCTTCCCAAGCCATTACTGTTTTATTTTCTCCTGCATTGACTAAAAAAAAAATAAGGCATGGAAGCTTTGATTTTCTGAGTCCATCACTTCACTTTCCTGCAGCTTCTGAGTGGTCCCCAAGAGCTCCTGTTATTTATAGGATGGAGACTGGCTTAAGCCACTCTGAGGAATAGCTGTGGATGGTGCAGAGGAGGGGATCTGAGGGTCCCAATTTGGTTTGGGAAAGGAGACTGTCAATACTGACAGAAAACACACACACACACACACACACACACGGAATTGAAAGGTGTCCTCATCTGGAACTAGCAAACAGACTGTCAATTCAGATTAGCAACATCAAAAGCACTCCAATCTGCTTCCTGCATACATTACATGCATAGATCTGAGGGAAGAATTTGGCCTCTGAATTAAAGTCAGCTTTTTCCTCCTGGCTGCCTGTACCTGAAAAGTGTGGCTAAGAAGCCCTAGTAGTCAGATTAATACTCCCCACAGCTCTTGTCTGAACCCCACAATTTGGTCTTAAAGATACACCCTCTCAGATTGCTTGCTGCTGCTTCACATAGGTTCTTTCTGAACCTCTGGGGTGAACAACAGGGCCTCATGCACAACTCTGTGAGGAGTAAATCATGGTAAAGGCACATGGGAGAGAATGTCCCTGGGTTTTCTCTACTGACCATTTTCCTCCTAGGTCACTGACCTCTTTTCCTTTTTTCCTTGACCTTCATAGCAGCATCCTGTGCATCAATTCTTGAGCCCCATCAATCTTAGGACTTTGAATACCCACTCTACTCTGATGTCTCTCGAATTTCTCTTCACAGCCCGGTCACTACCCTTAACTCCAGATCACACACTAACTGTCTACTCTTCTCTTCTTGGAAGTCTCATAGGCATCACAAGTCCCAAGAGAGCTCCCACCTTCTCCCATAGACCTTCCCCTTTCGCAGTCTTCCTCATCTTTGTAAATGGAAGTTGTTTTATCCTTCTAGCTACTCAGGCCACAAACCCTGGAGTGCTCCTAGACTTTCTTTCTTTTGCACCCATATCCAGTCTGTCAGCTTATCATGTTGTCTCAAAATATATCCACAAGTCAGCCACCTTTCTCCACTTCCTCTGCTGTCACCCTGGTCCAAGCTGTCATCACTGGCTGTCCTGATGGTTGCTATGGCCCCTTCCAGGTTCTGAGTTTAGCAGGATGTTCACTCCAGGCCTGGCCTCAGAGGAATCTCCTGGTGTTCACTAAGCTATTTGCCACTTTATCATATCAGGGTTCAGGGTGTTGTGTGGAAGTATATAGTTCTGGTTACAAAGATCTGAGCTAAAGGGATAACTTTGGAATTAGTAACAAGAAAGGAGAAAATTGCACCTCTCCTCTAGATGGTAAGCAAAGAAAGTTCCAGTCAGTGAGAAATGGCCCACCAAGGCCTCTGTAGGCTATATTCAACACAGACTTCTCGGCTTCTTGTGAGGACACTGGGTATGCACGATGTCCCACCCCATCCTTGCAACTAGCTCTTTCTCTACTGTGCAAGAAAATCCTCTCTTTGTATCCAGAGACTCCACTATATTTAAATACTGTCATCCATTTATGTAACAACTAATAGTGTACTTGAGAATTCAGAGTGAATCCATTTCCACACAGAACCCCATGTTACTTGATGAAACCCCCATGACAGTCCTCTTGCGTGGATTGGCATATTCCCAGCTTCCGTTCTTACTTTGGGAAAGAAAGGCTTATGGTGCTAAGTGGCAGCTATGAAAAGACCCTCTCTCCATCTTACAAAAGGCAGATGTCCAGTTGGAAGGGGTCTTCCTCTGAAATGCTCAGAAATGTGAGAATATCTTTGGATGCTTTGGGATAGAGCCCAGATCTCAATAGGCAGCTGCTGGAGAATCAAAGTCCCCTTTGGAAAGAAAGGGTAGGTCTCCAGAACCCACAGGAAGGCAGGGGGCTCCAACGATCTTGTTAGCACATCAAATAATGGATTTTTGATAGATGCCTCCCTGCCTTCTAGCTCCATCTTCAGAATCCTCTCTGCGCTGGTCTCACTGGGATTAGTGATTAGTTCTCACTGTTCCCACTTCTGAGACCAGCAAGAGGCTCTGTCTGTGCCAAGTCTCCTGGTACATATCCTGGTTATGCCCACACTAGGCAACACATTCCTGGGAGATAACATTGCATTTGCTCTAGACTCCTGGAGGGAACAGGAGGGGGATGAAATTGCCTCTCTGTGAAAGAGCATTACAAACTCAACACACCGGAAATGCTAACTCTGCCCTCCTCTTTCTACTCCCTCCCTTTCCTTTACCTTTTCCTAGCAAACTCTCAATGTAAAAAGATCAATTTCAATTTCCTACATTGACCACCATCTCCAAGAGAACAGCCTAAGAGTAACTATGAACAAGCAAGATGCCTCAAGAAAGCCAAGAGCATCTTGTAGGAAAGGAAGGTCTTAGGAACAGATAGGAGTTGGAGGAGGTGACCACCCAAGAGGTGGGCTGGAACCAGAAAGGGCTATAAGGATAATCTTCTGCAGGCAGGGGATGGGTTTATGCCTCTTCCAGGTTTATGATTTTATATGTGCAAAATTTTAAACTGTATATTTTATTAAATAAAGTCAACATTTATTAAGCATTTCCTCTGCATAAAGCTCAAAGTGAAGAATTCAGTGGTGAACCAGGCATGTTCCTGAGTTCAAGGATCCTGCAATCTAGAAGGGCCAAAAAGGCAGTTGGGTCTTCCTTCCTTCCTTCCTGCTATTCTCCTTTCCCTCACTCCCTCCCTTTCCTCCTTCCTTTTCTTTCCTCCTTCTCTTTCCATCCAATGCAAAGTGTATTATGTAGTTAAGGACAGGCAACTCTGGCCTGATGCAAAGAATGTTGGAATCAGATTTAGAAACTGACTCTACCACCTACTAACTGTAATATTGAATAGAAAATTCCAACTCACACAGCTTCCATTTTCTCATTTCTGTAACAAGAATATTAATGATACCTATTTCATAGGGATAACATGAGGGTTAGACAAGGTAATGTATATTAAAGTTCTTGGCACTTAGTAGATGCTTAATAAATATTAGTTGAATGAATGAATTACCAAAGAAAGAAAATATTAGGTAAACACAGAGGAGAGCTCATCAATAGTTGGGAGAGATTGGACTGAAATTTACAGAAGGGACAATATTTGAGATGGTTTGGAAGGGCACAGAGGATTTTGTCATGTATAGATGAAAGCTATTTCAGACAAAGGAAACGGCTTAAATACTGAAGTGAGAGAGCGGAGATTGTAATTCCAGGAGAGGTGAATAGTAGGAAATGGGACGGAAGATGAAGGATGAGGCTGTATCATGACAAGTCTTGATTGCCATGCTAAGGACAAGGACTTGAACCTGGAGCAAATGTGAATCATCAGAGATTTCAGGGAAGGTCTGACTGAGGTTTGGAACACCAATGTGGCAATTAAATGGGTTGGATCATACTGGAGAGGAGTTGGAGGTAGAGGAGTTTTGGGGCAATAATGATCTCAGAGAGATCAAATGAGGATCTTAACAAAGCTGGTGACAGTAGAGACGAAGGGAAGGGGAACAGAGTCAATGTGAGTTACAGACCAATGAGATAGAGAGTGAGAGAGAGGGAGGGTCAAGGGTAATTCTAGTGTTTAGGGAGAGAATCGAGAAGACCCTGATGTTGACTGTAGTGTGTGGAACAAAGAGAACACAAGAGTTTTTGGAGGAGGGTAAATTGTACTGTAGACGGTGCATTAGGGACTTTTCAGGACACTTTTCAGTATGGTAGCTCAATACAGTGAGAACAGTGTGCCTGCAGTCAGCCCAGGTCCCAGTCTAATGCTGGAGATCTGGACGGACAGTCATGTTCCTGATATCTACCACTGTAAGTGTGAGGCACTTACACTTTGGTGGTTGGGAAGGACTCAAATAACCCTTGGATTATGGGATTAGCATGCTAGATTGAAATGGATCCAGTGAGTAGTGGACTGAGAATGGGGGCTGAAAAAATCAAGTAGGTGAAAGGACAACAAAGAGGAAATTATAGAGTGTTAGCAAGAGTGGAGGTGAAGCCTGTGGCCATAGAGTTCAGAGTGACTGAAGCCGGGGAGGGAAGTGGGAAAAGAGGGAAGGATGAAAGGACCAAAGGCCAAGTAGAAAACCAGAAAACCAGGTCAAGAAGGAGTGAGAAAAAGGGTGTGGAGAGAGCGGGAGTTTGACAATTGGACCTGGACCTGGACAGTTTGACAAGTGAACCTTAGTTTTGAGTCATGAGTTTCAAGATGCAGAGCTACAGGTAAAGACTACTAGAGTGAAGACAGCTGGGAACTGAAGAGGTCAGAGGCTTGGAAGGGTCTGAAGTTATCAAGGATGAAACGGGTGATGGGATAGGTTGGGTGAGGAAACCGAGATCCTGGAGCTAAAATCCTCAAGGGAATGGGGTCATATACTGAAAACCTGCAGATGATGTGAGAAGAGTAAAATATTGGTACACTGGGAGGAATTTTTGAATTTTGAAGTGGGTCTGGAGAAAGCACTCTGAAGAATCAATTGATTGATTTCCTACTAAATGCCTCCACGAATTAACATCTAAAGTTGATGGGACAAAGAATACCCATGAAACAAATAATAATCAATAGGTTATAAAGCTAGCAAATATTTTAAGTGCTAAAGTGTATGGTACCGTCACACAGTCACTCGAGAGTGGGCCTTTCACCAGCCACTGACTTTTGACAGCCTTTGACAGCCATTTGACTTTTGACAAATGGTGAGCATTCCAAGTCCCATGAGACACCAGCACAGCCCAGGACAATTAAGACGCCTGTCCTGGAAGAGGTGGATTTGCAGTGAACCTTGAAAGAGGGGGAGGAGGGGCTGGGGATATGGCTCAAGTAGTAGTGCGATCGCCTGTCATGTGTGGGGCACTGGGTTCGATCCTCAGCACCACATAAAAATAAAATAAAGATATTGTGTTCACCTAAAGCTAAAAAATAAATATTAAAAAAAAAAGAAAGAGGGGGAGGAATTGGGAGGAGAGATTTTAAGCATTAGGACAGTGAATAAATGAACAGAGGAGGAATGAACTTGGTGTACTCCCAAGCTAGTGTAGGATGGATGCAAGCTGGACATTATAAAGGAGGAAGTTGGGGGAATACAGAGTGGGGCCCGAAAATACAGGCATGAAGACTGACATCAAGAAACTGTAAAAGCCAATGATACATCCCCACTTGATTCTCCTGCAGGCACAGGCTTGGGCCAATTGCAGTCTTTAATTTGTACATGAACCTCCAATATCCTGATCTACGGTCCCCACATGCCGAGGACACAACCCTCTTGTGGCATAGCGAATGGTCCTGGTGATTATGCCAGTCTTCCTCACTCTGCTGGGAGTCAGTCAAGGGCAGAGACCAGACCACCTTGGCACCCCCTCAGGCAACAGGGTGTCATGCAGGGTGCAGAGTGAGGGCTCTATAGATACCTGCAGCATGAATGGACCAATCAGTGAGTAATGGCAGGGCATAAATCAGAGAATATTCAGCATTTGGCTAGAGTCTTCCGCATTTGAATGGAAAGCCTCATGGCACATGGTGAAATCCTAAATTTCTAAAGAAAAAAAAAAACTGTAGGAAGGACTCTCAAAGCCGTTGTTAATTAAAAACATGCACAGCTCTTCAGGGAAACGTTCTCTACCTCCCATTCTCTCTCCTTGCACTGAATGGCAGATAAGGTGGCATCTTTACCTGTGCTTTGGACCACATTTAATTAAATGCCTACATTGACTGCTTCCTCACATACCTTGTTTTATTTCCTTCCCTTCCTTCCATGCTAAAGAGGGCCAGGGCTAATACTAATGCATATGCTGTTAAACCTTTTTAATTAACTTCAACTTCTTCCAGAGATTTATGTTTAAACAGTAAATTTTTTGTTGATACTCAAATACATAGGCGGCACTCAGAATGATGTACGAGTACTCTTGTCCTCAAAATGATTCTTCATGAGTTACCACCAGAGACGTTTTCATGAGCCTCTTTTATTAAAATAATAATACTCAGCAAGGCAATAATGCTTTACAACCGGCAGCTAATTAACCCACCCCGCCCCCTGCCACAGGTCAGCATTAGCGGCTGCAGGTTAGTGATCTGATCGCCTTGTGCACCACCCCCCTACCTTAGAGTCAGCACTGAATCAGTCTGGGGTTTTGCTCCAGCATCTGTGAGTAATGATTTTCATTTAAAACACATCTTTGTTCTTGGACTGTAGCTCAATCTATTATTATCGTTATTTATTTTGTTCTTGTTTAGGGCCTCCCCTGCACTGGGTATCAGTAAGTCTGATCTGTAGTTGACCTCTCGAAACAGAATTTAACCAGGCCTTGGAAAATCCAATGGATCAGAAACTCTGGTCTGATTGCAAAATCCATTTATTTTCCTGCAACTCTAAATTTGTGCTCCAAGTATTTTTAATCAGGATCTATGCTGTCAGCTGTAATTGCAACATAGCAACACTTTGCCAACAAAACCAATCTACCCACCCAAGTTCCCGTTCCATTCTTCTTGTTGAGACAACACTTTCCCTGCAAGCCGATGTGGTAGTTATATTCCATGTTGTACCACCGATGAGCCAATTATTTCAATTTTGGCATCAGATTCAGAAGAGAGTTTAATGATCCTCAATAGTATAAACTGAATTTTTAGTCCTACAGCAATTTAGTAATGATGATGGCACTTAAGTCCTTAAAAAATATTTCTCATCTTCCAACCACTGACAAACACGAGGCCAGACAATCATCTGAGGCACTTTTCTGGACCTCGGCATCAATACCATTTTGCAGTATTTAAGAAGCTCTGGATTCCCCTGCTACCCTGCCAGGGGCTAAAGAAAGGGAACCCCTCAGACCCAATGGCTCCCTGCTGTGTTTCAGTTGGAAGCCCAGGTCTAGCACACTCATTTTAATTAACTCGTTTATTCACCTATTCAACAAATATTTAATGAGTTTATATACTAGGTAAGGAAGCGCAGCCCCAGGAGAGAGGCTGAGATGTATGAGGTATGTTCTTTTTCCCACTAATCAAATTCAATCCCATGCTCCCGGGTGGGGTCCAAATTATTCGAATTCTTCCTTTATGCATGTGTTTGTTCCATTCATTCAGCAAACATTCATCAGGGACCTTCTAGGTAGAAGATGCACTTCTGGAGCTGAGACATTTATAAGGAAGATCAAATCCATTAGCAAATTCCATTGGCTCTTCCTTTAAAGTAAATTAGGAATATGGCCACTTCTCATCCTTCCATGGCTGCACCATGGGCTGAGTCACAGAGACCCTAGATGATGGTCAGAGCCTTCTAATACTAGCCTTCTAATACAGCCTGCTTCTGTCCTTGCCATTCACTGTCTATTCTCATCAGAGCAAAATGATGCTTTTTAAAACATAAGTCAGGTAGAATCATTTCTCTGTTCAAAACATTTCAAAGGCTTCTTATCTTACTCAGAGGAAAAGCCAAACCCTTTCTGTGTTGTCCAGAGTCTGCCATGGTCTTTGCCTCATTGTCCTTTGCTCATTCTCCTCCAGTCACTCTGGCCTCTTTGCTGTCCCTCTGACACACCAAGCATGCTCCTGCCTCACAGTCCTCTCTGGTTGAGATGTTCTGACCTCAGTCATCTGAGTCTCAGCTCCTCACCTCCTCAGGACATGGTCCAGTTGCTAACTTTTCTGGGCTGACCACTCTATTTAAAATGTGCACCTCCCCTGCACTGGCACTCCTATCCCTCACCCTTCTTTATTTGTCCCCAGAGTGCTTATCCCCACTTGACATATTATTTATCTTACTTGTTTATTTTATGTTTCCCCCACTAGAATATCTTCCATGAAGGCTTAGAGAGTTGTCTGTTTTATTTACTGATGTAATAAAAATTAAGGCCTAGCATATAGGTATTTAGAAATATTTGTTGAATATTTTGTATATAACGAATACATGTAATAAATAGCACCATCATAGTCTTCAAGGAACATACAATCAAATAGGAGATATACCTAAAAAATAAATAGGATTTTTTTTTAAAGGAAAGCTAAAAATTAAAATCAATGGTGGTTTAAAGGAGAATTAATTTTGCCTGGTTGGGATCAGCCTACTAAAGTCAGGGCCCTACAACTACAGGTGGGTCATATCAGAAAATAACTGCAACCTATATGGAGGGGTGTTTTAGTTAGCTTTCTTTTTTTTTTTTTTGCTGCTGTGACCACAAGACCCAACAAGAACAATTTTACAGGGAAAAAAGTTTATTTGGGGCTCATAGTTTCAGAGGTCTCAGTCCATAGACAGCCAGGTCCATTGCTCTATCCCCAAGGTGTGGCAGAACATCATGGTGGAAGGGTGTGGTAGAGGAAAGCACCAGGAGGTAGAGAGAATGCTGCCCAATAAGGACAAAATATATAACCCAAAGGCACACTCCAGTGACCCACCTCCTCCAGCCACACCCTGTCTACCTTCAGTTTCCACCCAGTAAATCCCTACCAGGAGATCAATGCACTGATTAGGTTAATACTCTCATAACCCAACCATTTCACCTCTAAACTTTCTTGCATTGTCTTGCACAAGAGGTTTTGGGGAACACCTCATATCTAAACCATCACAAGGGGAGAAAAAAGGCTTCTTGCTACAGATTTCTTCAATTAGACCAAAAAAGGCTCTTGGGAATTGGTGACTTTGCGAGATGTATGGTGTTCTGAGGGCTTTGGTGGATATTCCAACCTGCATTCCTCTCTGTCCTCCCCAAACTTCATGGACAAAAAAAAAAAAAAAAAAAAAAAAATCCTAGTGACAAGTCAACTCTGTGCCCCAAGCAGACTATTGCTGAGGGTTGTGGCTGCTCTTTAAAGATGTCAGGGGAAAGCATTTGGGAGATGAAAAGTTGGTGTAATTTCTCCTGGCTGATCTTGTCAGGAGATGTCAGGTTAGAGCTAGTTATCCTGGAGCCTGACTGGATCTTGGGGATAAATCTCTTATTTTGGTAGCACTTTAAAATAAGTGGCAGCAGTTCATGCATAATTACTTCTGAATTATCTAGGGGATTCATCAGGTTTGATTATAGATGCATAATGAATTTACCAAATTTGTGGGTATTAGGGAGATATTAATTCCATATGAAACCTCACAATTCATTCATGTGCCATTTGTTTTCATTCCTTTTTTATAATAAGCTAATTAGTTTAAATTATTTGTACTTGTACAAGGTCTTGAAACACATATAAGGAATGATTATACTAGAGAACCCAATAAATGGAAAGCTTTAGAGACAGCATTAATTGTGATAAAGGGTTCATAAAGCAGTAGATGTTCAATTTTCCCATTTGGGGCGGTAATAATAGGTCTAATCATGAAACCTCCATAAAGTCGTGGGAAGTCCCTAATTAACGTTTCTGAATTCAGATATTTAAAAGAAGGTGGGAGAAGTCATTGTGCCAACTGGAAAATGAGGCAAAAATGGGATTTCGACCTTGTGCTAAGCAAAGAATCAATGAAGCAGTGAGGGCTTGTTAATTCTGGGCCAGGGGGAAGATGGGCACTCGTGATCTCTGATCTGTCTGGACGATTCCTTTAAGAAGAACCCAAGGTTCTGAGGGTCCCTGGAAGGCTGGGATTTTGGCTCCTTGGAAGAAAAGGAGGGGCTTCTTTGGATTGGGCCTCAGCATCTGTTAGCCCCTGTTGTTCTTTGGGTGGAGCTGGTACCCTCTTGGCCAGGAGCCAGAAGCTGGAGTCTCTGTGGGTGGTGGATCTCAGCTGTCTCCTTAGGGCATGAAGAAGAACCAAGGCAGGAGGGGCGGCTGGCCAAGCTCACCCAGAGAACCTGTGGTAATAAGAGCAAGAGCTACTACACTTTGGGCACGTTCCAAATGTTGGGCAGAGCTGGGGCTGTAGCTCAGTGGTAGAGCATGTGTTGTTACATTCCCAGTATTGCAAAAACAACAAACACCTGCCAGGTATTTTATATACACATCATTTCATCCTCATAATAGGTCTGTTATTATCTCTACTTTACGGGACTGTAGACAAGAGGTCAAGGAATTTGCCCAAGGTCACCCATTCAATCCCTAGTGGAACTGAGGCTCCTGGAATGTCTGATTCTGGAGCCTGGCCCTTGAACCCCATGTACATGGCCTCCCATAGGTCCTGCTATTACCCAGAGAGTACTGTTATTATAACCCCATCATTACTACTTAATATTACTAACCAAATGGGGAACTCTGAAGAGTTACTCTTTTTTTGAAATCTTAATCTCAGACTTTCAGGTGATCACTAGAACAGAGGCCCTTTGATTTCACCTCTTGAAGTCCCCAGCCGAAGGACCAGCCACTTCACTGATCCCCTACTACCATTTATCATTAAGAAAAGCTCTATGGGGGTTAATGCAAAAAAGCTTTTTTTTTTTTTTTTTTGATGAGACACCAGTTTAATTTATATTTGATTAAAAAAGTCATTCATTCATGCATTCAGCAGCCGGTATTTGTTAAATGTCTCCTCCACTCTTAATTGGGTTTTGTAGAGGAGGGGGGAGGAGGAGGGAAAGAGAGCAGGTTATAATAAAGCGTATGCAGACACCTTGTTTATAATTTTCTTGTGAAGAATATATGTACACAGCTGAAAAGTTAAGTAAACAAGAGAGTGATTGAATAACCAGGCAACTGAGAGGTGCAGATAGTAAGCTCGCTACAGGAAAATGGAGGAGACAACACTGGGGCCTTCCACAGTCTAGGAAAGCTCTGCAGAGCAAGTCGGGTGTGAACTGCTCAGTGAGGATGGGCAGGGACAGGATGGCAGCAGGGCCACCAGCTGGACCCATCAGGAAACGGAGCCCCTCTCTGTCTCAGTAGGCAGCTTCAGTTATCTCCTCCCCTTGCCCACGCTAAAACCACAATGAACCCTAAAATCATCCTCCTGCATCTGTCTGGAGGGGGCGTTAGCCTGGCCACATCCTGAGCCCTTTCCTGCCAGGCAACCTCATGGCTGACATGGAAGAAGATCTGAGCGGTTCTGTCTCCTGGCCTCCCATGGTGTTTTAGTCAGCTCTTTCCCTATTGCAACTAAAAGACCCGACCAGCACGACTGTGGAGGAGGAAGAGTTTATTTGCAGGCTCATGGTTTCAGAGGTCTCAGTCCATAGAAGCAGGCTTCATTCCTCTGGGCTCAAGGTGAGGCAAGACATCATGGGGGAACAGTGTGATGGAGGGAAGCAGCTCACATGATGTTCAGAAAGCAGAGAGAGAGGTCTCTACTTGCCAGATACAAATATACACCCCATAGCTATGCCCCCAATGAACCACTTCCTCCAGCCACATCCCACCTGCCTCCAGTCACCACTCAGTTAATCCCATCAGGGAATCAATTCACTGATTAGGTTAAGGCTATAGTCCAATCATTTCTCCTCCAAACTTTCTTGCATTGTCTCACACACGAGCTGTTGGGGGACATCACATCTAAACCATAACATGGGGATCCTGCATATCTAAGCCTCTACCCCCTTCCCCTTCCATGCTCCCTTGATGTCTCTCAGTTAAAAACAGACAAACAAACAAACAACAACGACAACAAAAGTTTGGGTGTTTTAAGGGTTTGCTTCTTTAGAGGTTTCACTGCCTCATCTTCCATATGACTTATACATTACCACTAACCTACTGGATGATAGGCCAGGAGTCTGCAGAGGGTCATTCATTCTTTCAACCCAGAGCTCACTCCTTGCTCTGTCTTGGCCTTCAAAAGACAGCTTTAGCTGCCCAGTTTTAGGCAGGAGGAAAGGAGGCATGGAGAGACACTCCAGCTGCAGGCAGGTGGTGGTGGAGCTGTCTGTCTCCATGCTGAGGCTTGTGATCTGACAGCTCTGAGGAAGATGCGTGAGAAGGAGAGGGAAGGGCGAAGGGCTGGAGCAGAGGGAAGGGTAAGAAAGGAGAAGAGTCACTTGAGTCGGGATCATTTTCCCTGATGTCAAAGCCTCACGGAGGGGTGGAGAGCTCTTGCTATAGCTTGCCTTTATCTGGAAAACAGTATGAGTGGTAACTCTCAAAATTGGGTCAGAGCTGGCAGAGGCACGGGCTTGCCAGGGTGCTAACTGCTTGAATTCTCGGTGGGTTTACGCAGCTCTGTGCTCTGACAAATGCTTCTTTTGTTTCTCTGAAAAGTCTGACTTGCTGAAGCATTCACACCTGCTCTTCTCTCCTTCACCTTTTTGCTTTCTCTATGAACAACTGAATTTGGAAGGGTGAAAAAATCCCTTTATTTGTCAACTCCAAAGCTCTGTCTTCCCCTCTGAAGTTGTTTCCTTCCCTATCCAGGGCACGAAGGAAGCCACTGTGCTATCACCTTGGAGACTAGAAACCACTTTGAGGAGGGTGTGGATCTGCAATTTTCATGACACAATTGTTGTCCTGGAGCAGGGTGTGCCAATCTGCCCTAAGAGAGTCTTAGGAAAGATACATCAGATCATGTCAGGGGGCTGCAGTACTAGGGGAAAATCCCAGGCTGGGAAACAGGGCAGTCCTGGTGGCTTGGATTCCTTAGATGTGTCCTGGCTCGGGTTTCTATGTGATAGTAACATGATAAAAGTCCCATCTACTCTACTAAGTTGTGCGTGCGCGGGGAGGCCATAGCAGTGTCCACCTCAATAAACACTAGTTCTTTATATTTTGAGGACAGCTTGACTTTCTCTTATTCTTTTTGTTTCTGACACTGTTTGCAGTGACTAAGGTACCTGTGAGGTCTCAGGCTAGTTTCTCAATCATGGTCTCTTCAGTTTTTTCCTTTTGCAAAATAGGTTAAGACAATATGCTGGAAACTCTTGACAAAGAATTAATCTGAAAAAATTGTTAGTCATCATTAGGGTTGTTATCATGTTTGTTGTGGAAGAAAATACAATAAATTATAGCAATAGAAAATTAGGTGTGTCCCCTCTAAAGTTCAGGAGGAGCTTTTAGAGGTGATTAGGCTGTGAGGTCTTAGGTGTCCTTATTAAAAACGTTGATGAGGAAATTTGCCTTTTATTTATTTACTTTTTTTGCCCTGTGGTCTCCTTCTATGTGGGGACACAGCATTCTTGCTCTGCAGGCAGCAATGAGGTGCTATCTTGGAAGAAGAGAGTAGCCCTCACCAGACAACTCTGGTGTCACTTTACACAGTGATCTTGGACTTCTCCAGAACAGAAAGAAATAAACTTTATTTTTAATAAGTTACCCAATGAGTTGCATTTTGTTACAGCAGCATGAAGCACCCTAAGACAGATAGTATCATTGGAGTCTCCAGAAAATCTGGAATAATGACTTCTGAAATTTTTATCTTAAATAGATTTTTTTAAAATGAGGTTTAACATGGAATCTGAGCACACAAAACTGATACAAGGCAGTGGGTGACAAGTAGTGGATGGGCCACGGGCATTGCCTGCTCAGCCTCTGCACTGATTGTAGAGGCGGTTTGGACCTTGCAGGAACCTCAAGGTTCTGAGGAGCCCCGTTAGAAAACTACTGGGTTAGAATGTTAGGGAATCAGTAAATAATTTCCCAAAAAGTAAAACCCTGCCTAATATCTAGCTGGTTGACATGTTTTAGTGGATTAAGCAAACCAACCCAGAAAGAAGTGGCTCAAACTTCTAGTATGGCAGGGAACAGATTTGCAAGGTGAGTGCTTGCAGACTGGTGGCAGAATGGAGCATGCACTTTGGAAAAGGAAGGGCAGCGTTTGTTTTCTTTTCTCATCCAGAGGGGGCCAGGAATTGTGGAGATGGGCTGGGGTGAGGGGGCCTAAGGGGATGGAGACAGTGATAGAGAAACACACGCAGACAGTCAGATGAATAAGCTTGGGAGGACCTGATGGGGTTTTTGCAGGTGGGGTCAGGTGGATCTGTGCAACTGGATCCTGTCCATGCAGAGAACTGTGCTTCAGCTAGTCATTGTGACGGTTTTTTGCATTTCCATTGCCTTTTTCATCCTCTTTGTTTTCAGAGAAATTCCAATCTGGTTTCACTACAAACTACTGGAAAAGACAGGGAAGTAATCTGACCAGAGGAAGGCTAAAGTTGGCAGAGCCCAGTGACTGATCAATCCACAAAGTTCTCCTCGGGAATGCCCATTCACTTAACAGAGAAAGATGGGCACTGTCATGGCTCGGTCATGGCCACAGATTCCTTGGATTGCTTCTCAAGAAAAGACCCTTCAAGATGCACAGCTTTAATACCCCAAAACTGCCATGTCTGCAATGGTAATGAACAAAATAAAGAAGTCATTGTTATGCAAGAATGAGGGGGCTTTCCATGGTCCTGAATAATATGGATTTCTTCTCATTTTTGTACAATGGTGGGTATTCTCAGCTTCAAGGAGATCATTATTTTAATTTTATTTCAAGATTGGTACCTTTAATTCTCCAGGGAAACACATAACCCCAACTTCCTAAGCTATTCTTATGAAAAAGCACAAATGCCACTTCAGTCCCGTGCAGGGACTAAAGGCTTTCTGGCCTCCTTCTTTCTCATCTTAGGCTGGAGGTGACTCAGGAATGTACCTTGCTATTTTCATGATCCATTGGTGTGTCAGTAATGAATGTTCACCACCGCAGTGCCCTCATTTAGCCTAATAACCTCAGGAAGGTAATATTTGATTTGTGCTAAGTATCTGATTAAACAACATAAAGTATTTAACCTATTGATCTTTTATACCTCACCAGCCCTGCATTCCTGGACATACTTTAATTATTGACTTGGAGAGCTTTCCTGAATGGGATTTGCATCTTGTTAAGCTCTTTTCTTTGTCTTTAGGGGCCTCTGTCACCAGCGTTCTCTTCCTGTAGCCTTAGGCCTTCATTCCACTCCCTGCTCCTCTACTAGATCTGCATGATTCTGCCTAGAGACTGACATCCAGTTAATCTATAGGAAACAGTGTCCTTTATGGGAACATGAATCTAACTGCTTATTTTAGAAAGTCAGCAATCACATAAACAATAAAATTCGTTACTTAGTCCGTCCTGATCTTTGAAGCACAGAATTTCTTCGAAGTGATAACTCTATTTAGACAGTGGTCACAGCTGTTGGATTGACCTAACCCTTATGTCTTGCAAGGAGAATAGGCCAGTGGGCATCCATCAAGAGAAACCCCATTTGGACTGGCCAATTAGCTAATCACTGTGCTTTAAATTATTTCTTAGAAAACTATGGAAAATCAGACCCTTTTCCTCTTGCCTGCAAGGATGTAGTCATGAATGTTAATAATAATTAGTTGATTTACATGCTGTCTTTCCTTCAAGAATCTCAAACATGCTGGGTTTGTTTATTTTGTTTCTCTTATTTTAAAATTGGCTCTACAAAGGCTGAGATAGATTCTCCACAGGTTCTCCCAAAAATGAGAATAACACCTCATAGGATTAAAAGAATTCAATCAGAAAATTCATGTGGAACACTTACCATAATGCTTACCACCTAGTAAGTGCTCAGTAAGCAGGAGCTATTATCATTGTATCACCTAAGATGACTCTGTGGCTTGTGTGCTGCCCATGGATTTTTGGATAGGGTCAGGCTGGGAAGAAGATGCACTGGCCCAAGTACCTGGGTTCTCTGCCCAGCCCACCTGACCATGCCACCCTGCTTCCTGGCACCCTTAAGTACTTACTGGCCCATCAAACATTAGTCTTGGAGCAAGGCTCATGGATTGTGGAGTGAAAAAGGCCCTGAAAAGAAAAGTGATCTTCAAGCTGCAGCTCAAAATCAGATCCTCTAAACAGATCTTCCTGGAGAGTGTCTTGCAAAGGGTTGTACATTGAATAGCACTGCAAATTAAAGGATGTGCCTCAGACAAATGAGCTGGAATTTCTTTAAGTAGGGTCCAGGCATTCGCAAATAAAACAATTTCCACAGTGATTCTTAAGTTCAATAAATTTGAGAATTTTAGCCCACCAAGTGATCTCTTTAAAGAAAACCCTAAAACTTGCAATAAGCTTACAAGAAAGTCTAGAAGATGCTTAGTTTTCAGTGAGTGCTTGCGTTGATTCTGTAGAGCATCTGACAGGCTCCATCTCCTATATGGCATTCTGGTAGTGAATGGGGCAATAAAAATTTGGGGTCACACCAAGCGAGGGCATATATATATAGTCTGTAGAGAGTGGCTTGGATATCTCCCAACAACCCTGCTGGGATCTGGGGGCAGAGTGGGCCCCCAACCTCAGAGAATGTGCAGAGAAAAATGTGTTCCCTAAGGGAAGGGGTAGTGTGAAGCCAGAGCCACCCACAGAACTGCTGAAACAGAGCTCCCTGCCCCTCTTCATTGCTCTGTAAATACCTTGGGGAGCATTCCGACTCCATCCTGGCTTTCCTCTCTCTCTCATAACACAGTTGGGACACCTATTCCCACTTCCAAATACTGTTACCTCAGCGAATGCAGACACTGAAGCACATAAACCACAGATAACCCCCAGAAATCATGATGCTGCTGGACACACACACATGAGAATATGCACACTTACACGCGTCGCATCATTGCCTTTGTTCTGAAGCCAATAAAAGTGATTTTCAGATAATCTGTTGGTTTGTATCATCTGCACTGCTTCTCCCCTCCATTAGCATGGCTAATTGAGAACTGACTGTGTGTTTTGGACCATTTCCAAGCAGGGAACTCCTGCCTGAATGATATGGACTCCCCAAGAGAGCCAAATCAATGGCGGGAGACATTCGGTTGAGTGCTCATTGGAGGAGGAGCAAACTTTTTAAGGATGACCTGCCCAGTCCCAGGCTGGAGAAGCAATCTTGTTCAGAATGTCACATTGATTGCCAAGTCAGTAAACCATAAAACTGTCCCCCAGCTAGAACATGCACTGACTCTGAGAAAGATGAGGCTTGGTTAGTAAAGGATGAAGCCATCCCAGGACCAATAAAAGATGCAATATGGTTTTCCCTGGGCTGTAGATTAACACCATCCTGGAGGCTACAGGGGACAGAGGCTTGGCAAATAAGTGCTTTGCTTTGACTTTTGCATAGTGAGGATGAGATACAGGCCAGTGGGGAAATCACCTGGGGCCGAATGAAAGACTTGGGAGGAATACGCCTCCACAGCAACCCAGTCTTTACAGACACCACTCATGTTTATGTGTCTCAGCCATAGTCTTCTGTCATATAACATCATGGAAAAATACCCCAAATAGATCTCAAAACCAAAACATACTTAAAAAAAAAAAGCACAAAGTTGTAACTGCCTTCTGGGTAACCATGTTTTGGATGGTGTCATTTTTCTTATGACATAAGCTCCCAGATGGCATGGACGCTGTCTCTTAGAATAAATAGCAACTAGCAGAGGGTCATGCCTCATGTGGATTTCTGATAAGTATTGTTTGGTTGTATGCTGTTTATCACAAAGAGGACAGATACTATTGTCAGACAGGCTCAGGAGCAGCTGCCTTTTGCAAGAAGAATGAGAGAAGTCCCCTACAACTTTCACAATTCTGTGTTCTGTCCCAAATAATAATAAGACATGAATCACCTGGGCTAAAGGGTAATTGAAGGCAGAGGCACATCACTCAGGAGGGTCACAGAACCTCTGTCAAGGGTTTCCCTGTGCTCAGGGGGTCTTTTTTATGTGTCCTCTATGAAGCACAAGGTCTGCTGACTTCACTTGTGCCTGGTCAACCCCTGTCCCTTACCTCCTAATCGGAGCTGGAGGACATGAACAGTACGATTATTATATGATGGCATTCTGAGGGCAGCTGTCTATGGTTTGGGACAGGAGCTAGACATGGTAGTTTTCATCACTGGCTGCACATTGGAATATCCTAGGCGAATAAAACACAAAACAGAACAAGCTCCTCTGCCAAAGATTCTGGTTTAGTTCGTCTGAGGTGGGGCCCCACCACAGGTAAATTTAAAAAGCACCAAGGAGATTTTACATGCAAGCAGAGCGGAGGAGGTCCAAGCAAAAGCCTTCTTGGTGGTGGGAGGAACAATAGGAGGCTCTACTTCAACTCGCAGAACTGAGGATCAAGCCTGGCTTTGGAAACAGCATTCCTTATCTTTAAAAGATTCCTGGAACTAAATGGCCATGGGGGATGGGGTGCATATAGGAAGGCAAAAGAGGAGGAGAGGGGAGGAAAAAAGGGAGAGAGCCAGATAGCTTACTGAGAGGGGAGAAATAATATGGGTTTTCTCCAAATAGGGTTTTTTTTTTTTTTTTGGCAGCCAGGGTCTAAAATGTGAAGGATGTGTTTACTCTACCTGGTGAAAATTATGTTACCTGGGAAAATCCAGTATTTCTATCTGTGATCACAGAGGAGTCAGGCGACTGGTGCATAGCAATATTAGGGGCTCAAAGAAGGCAAAATGCATCACTCTGACCATTACCATAACAACTGTAATTGACTTTGGGAATCTATCTCTTGACTATGAAAGAAACCAGAAAATGGTTTGGGTAGAGGCCCCTTGGAGAATACTAAAAGCTTTCTATTTTGTATCAAAGTACCTGAGATAAATCAACTTATAAAGAGGAAAGGTTAATTTGGTTCATGGTTTCAGAGGCTTAGGTCCATGGTCACTCGGTCCTGTTGTTCTGGACCTGTGGTGTCATAGTTCATCATGGCAGGCACGTGAGGAGGAGAGGCCTGGTAGCTGGGAAGCAATGAGAAAGAGAGAAAGGGGCCAGGGACCCAGGAGCACTCCCCAGTGACCCAACTTCCTCCCAGGGGGAACCCCCTTTAAAGGTTCCCCCATTTTCTAACAGCCTTCAACCCTGGGCCTTTGGGGACACTGACTGGAACCATGGCAAGGCATTTGAAAGCTGGGCACAGGTAGTAGGAGACAAGGAAAAGCAGCGTGTGGCATGATACAGAAGTGACCTGTGAACAGAGAACTAAGAGACCCAGTGAGTCACCTCAGCTTCAAATGGGGTCTCAACATCACCTTTGTAGCACGTAGGATCTTACTCCTTCCAAAGTTATTTCTTTTCTCTTTCTTTGCTCCATCTTTCCTCTCCTTACTTACATATTTCCACTTGGAATAGAAGGCAGGGATCCATAGTCCCTACTCACCGTCCTCTCTGACAGAAATTCTGTGGCAGAGCAGATGTCCGTGGGACTGCCCCTGGCAGGGCAAGAACTACAGGCAGAGTACAGTGTCACCCACAGGATTCATGAGGAGGGGACCAAGGAGTATGAGCAGAGAGCTGTGCGGGCAGGAGGAAGTCTCCATATTGTGTTGGGATTTAACAAGACAAAGCCATTGACTGCTGCTCTCCTGCACCCCCTGCATTCCCTAGAGTGGAGCTGTGTTCTACTACACGGGGTTAGATAGATCTGCCTGTCATGATTAAAACACCTCATCGAAGTGGACACTTCTGTGTTTCTCTGGAAGATGCACCAGCAGCTAAGCATGGCAGGTTCCCAGGGAAGTAGCACATGACATTCTAGGGCTAGGCAGCAAGGAAACACAGCACGCAGGCCCTTAGATTTCTAAGTTCTGAGCCTATTGCTCCCCGGAGTTAGTTCCAGATTCCATCTGAGCAGAAGAGGGAGACAAGAGACTTGGATGCTCTTTCTAGAATTCCCTGGCAATTCCTGATCTCTGAGCAAGAAATGGGGAATAGTAGAATCATCTTTTCCCAAAGTGCCTCAGAGCCTGGGAGCCACCCAATCCTGTAGATCTCAAGAGCTGGACAGGCAGAGGAAAGCGCAAGATCTAGAGATCAGAGGGAATTTGCCTGAGAGTATATGTGTCTGTCATTTTGAGCCCATGCCCCCGGCACAGGGGAAATTAACCAGACTCTGCATGTTGTGGGAATTCTGCATGGCAACCTAATCAAGGCTTAGTTTTTCATTAAAATTTCCATTAATACTGAAGCTGTTAAGATCAAGTTGAGTGGGAATATCTGTAATGCACCTTCCGTCCCCCATTACGGGTCTGAAGATCAGAGAGAGGTCATGCACGTTTACTGGGGCCATTAGCATCTGTCCCATAGTGATTATCTTCATCCTCAGCACCTATTATACAGAGCAGGCAAAGTCCAAAAAGGATCACACAGTACTTGTCTTGTCCTATGTTGCAGGAAGGGCGAAAGTGGAAGAGGAGGCAGGCGGAGGTAGAAGTGAAGTACGACGAGACCTCCTGGATGTGGACTTGACCTCTTCATCATGGAGAAGCATCTACCTTTTGCCATCTACTTCCTTGAAATGAGACTGCTCTGCTAACACTGGCTGGAACAGTCCCAGTGAGGGTAGGCATCAGGTCTTCTATTGGGGATGGGGATCTTGAATTTGGGTCTCACCCCTTGGGGACATTTTCATAGCAGAGCCACCTGGGTGGGCGTTCACTGCCCCTACCAGCTCTGTTATGCTCTTTCTACACAGCCAAGGCCAATTCCATTTGGAGATGCCCACTACTGTTCCCTGAGTGTGGGATACCTCAGAACTGGTGTGCTAGTTTCAGAGACCCTGGAGACTGGCTTAATGTCACTTCACTGAGCCCCTCCCTTTCCATCATTAGGTGTAGCCACATGACACTGCTCCCTAGTCCATAGACATCCTGAGCCCTTAGACATGTGTCTCCCCAGACTTCATGTGTTGGAGACTTAATCTCCAACGTCATGTATTAATGCTACTTGGAGGCAGGGCTTTTGAGAGGTAATTAGGATCAGATGAGACCATGAGAGTGGGGCCCACCATGATGGCATTAGTGGCTTTATAGGAGGAAGAGAGACCTGAGCTAGCACACCTGCAGTCTTACCATGTGATGCCCTCTGCCACGTAATAACCTCACCAGATGTTGGCACCTTGATATTAGACCTCTAATCCCCAGAAGTGTGAGTCAAATAAGCTTCTATTCTTTATAAATTACCTGACTTCAAGTATTTTGTTATAGCAATAGAAAACAACTAAGACAAATAGGAATGTCCTCTTGTTTGTCCACAGGTAACCCGTGCTCATCCTTCAATGACCAGCTTAAAAGCCATTATCCTGTTCCCTTCAGGTAGAATTAACAGTGATCTTATTCTAAGGTTCTGCATCCTTCAACATACTATTTATAATATTAGTGTTACTTGGGACCATGTCTCTTTTCCCCATCATACTACAATATTATCTCTACACACCCTAAATTATTCAGTTGGTACCCTCTATGTGAAGTGTAGGGCATATCACATGTAAACTTTTTTAAAAATTATAAACTTCCTTCTACTTGTTTGAAGTGAGCCTCATTGCTGTTACCAAGAAAACAATTCATATGCAGAAAAACAGATCCCATTAAAAAGAAAATCCAAACACAGCCAATACGCGCTGCAACTGGTGTCTGTGGGATGATGCAGTTGACACATTCTGTTTGTGCTACACCTGTGTTTGCCACATGAGACTGCCAGCTCCGAGGAGAAAACTCTACTATGAGAACATTTAGAATAAGATTTAGTGCAGTGGCTGTTTGCCAGATATGCGTTTCAGGATATATTTCAATAGAAATTGGCTGTTATGGTCTGAACAATCTCCCCCCTCAATTCATAGGTGGAAATCCTAACCCCTAACACTGTACTATTAAGGGGTGGGGCCTCTGGGTTGTGATTAGGTCATGAGGGTGAATCCATCGTGAGCAGCAGTAGGGCCCTTATAAAAGAGACCCCAGAGAGCTGCTGTGCCCCTTTCACCATGTGAGGACCCAGCTAGAAGTTTCTATCCCTGAACTAGAAAGTGGGTCCTCACCAGACACCAAGTCTGATGGTGCTTTGATCTTGAACTTGCCAACCTCCAGAACTATGAGAAATAAATTTCTATTGTTTACAAAATTACCCAATTTCAGGTGCTTTTTGTAAGACTGGGTGTTACTTATTTGGCAGACAGGAAAGGTAACCTGGTGGAAAAGATATGATTTCTTTCTTTCTTTTTTTGGAACTGGGGATTGGACACAGGAGCACTTAACCACTGAGCCCCATCCCCAGCCCTTTTTATTTTTACTTTGAGACAGGGTGTTGCTAAGTTGCTTAGGGCCTGGCTATGTTGCTGAGGCAGGCTTTGAACTTGTGATCCTCCTTCCTCAGTCTCCAGAGCTGCTGGAATCACAGACATGTGTACCACACCCAGTTAAGACATGATTTTTTTGAGTGTGAAAGATGTGTAGTCACCTCGAATCTCTAATCTCCCTTCTTTGTTAAAATTCACTTTCCCTTACTTATTAGCTATTTGATTTTTGGCAAGTTAATTATCTCCCCAAGTCTTGATTTCTTCTTCTTTATTACTCTTTATTATTAATATTATTTTTGATCCACAAATCATACTTGCATACATTTATGGGGTGCAATGTGGAGTGATTAAATCAAGCTGATCAACAGATCCACCAATCTAAGGGATTTTGTGATGGCACCCCAAATGGTTTAAGGCACATAACTTGAGTCCTGTGGCTAAGGGAATGGACTTGGAACATGCAATTTGGGTTGACCACCTGCCTCTAACTTAGCTGCGTGACCTTGGAAGGTTTATTGACTCCTGTGTGTGTCCAGTTCTCCATCTGTAAATTGGCAATCATAATAGAACCTCTTGTATACAACTGCTACCTCACGAGGGAATTTATACAGAGGGTTTAGCATAGTTGACACTTATACAGTGTAAGTCTAAAGTTGTTGCTGTTATTACCAAATCAGAAAACATGGAAGTCTGAGTTGGGCATCTTTATGTGGAAAGTACAGTTTAGGAGATTCTGAGTTGTGCCCTTGCTTCACAACCACTCACTCATTGGATTGTTTACATGACAGAAGTTGAGGAAACATTAATTAATAATAAATAAGTGCAGTGGGATGTTGGTTAAGTAGAAAGCTCTTGGAATCCTAGCATCCAATTCTCATTTGGCAAATGATTTCAAGTGATCTTGCCGTCCTCCTCCTCGCTGAATCTAAAACAGACAGCCTTGGGTTTCACTTCCTGCCGAGGTACCAGCTCTTCTTCCTGCCTGCATGCAAGTGGGCGAGGAAGTGCCTGAGAGGCAGGATAGGGAAGAATTCAAGAGTGGGGGTGGTGCACCAACGGGAGCCAGCCCCTGGATGATGGACGGCTGTCCACGGTCAGAGCTCTCCAGGGGCTCTGAGCTGCCTGAGGGTTTTTAGCCAAGATGGGACAAATCTAATGATAAGAAAGTTACTGCAAAGTTTATTGAACAATAACCCATTTCCTTCACTTAAAAACAATGAAGAAACATTTTTCTCACTTCCATGGCATGAGGAAAACAATATCAGTGATTTGTGCTGCCCAGTTTTTGGGCTTCTTTACCAACTTGGCTCATTTTCTTGCTGCACAATATTAACACTGAGGGGTGAGAACAGCCTTGTTTTTCCTCTGGTGAAGGTTCTGCTTTTATGGTTTTTTATTTATATTGATGATGAGGTCTTTCATCAGAAGGATAAGAGACCATTATTCTAGAGGAGCCAGTCTCTGAGTTTATGCGTTGATCAATCCACCCTGCTGGTGTGGGTTGCTGACTTTGGGTCTGGAATGGGTTAACACCTGTTGAAAGACTCCTGGGGAGGAAGAGGGCTTGGATGAGGGTCAACATTCCCAGTCCTACAAAATTCAGATCCCTGATATCTCTCTCAGGAAATTCTGGGGTGATCTGGAAACTTTTTGAACAAGGTGCTTTAATTTGCCAATAGTTCTGGATCATTTCATCCAAGTTCTCTCAGGGATAGATACCACTTTGGGTTTAAAAAAAAAGGTGGGGGAAGCTCTGGGCTTATTCATGATAGAGGACAAAGCATCTCAAGAAAGTAACTTTGAAAGTGGGGAGGCTAGAGGGGAAAAATAAAATAAGAGGCTAATGAATTCAATCATAACAAAAGTCCATTTCTATTCCCTTGAATTCTACACAAACAATTTCCAGTTGCAAATATCTTTCAGAAGCACTGTACACACACGATTGGATATTAAGTTGCTTGGCAAACATTTCAGATCAAAACTGCCTGCCTAGAAATGGCTGCTGGAGCAACAATAATGTGGCTTTAGAAAGAACTGGCTATTTGCACATAGGTGTAGCCTCTGAGTTTAATGGAGTTTTGCAGAAGGGAATTGCCTGGAAAACAGTGGGTTTTTAAGGATGAACTTTTGACTCCCAATATGGGTGGAGGGGAGATTGGGGTAGACTAGAGAGAGACAGACAGCCTCTGCAGAGCTGTTTTCTCTGGAGAGCCATGCCTGTAATGACTTCTACTTTGCTGTGATGGACTCAACGAACAATTTAGCCCAGACTTCTCTTCCAGACACAATCTCAACTCCTTGGCCCAGCTGAATGGTCATCCACCTGGATTCTAAGGCCCATCTCGGGACCTCATCTGAGATATTTGCAACTTCCATTACTGAGAAGTGTCTAAGTGTGTAGATGTGTGTCTGTGGCAGGTACAATTTTAGAGAAATAACAAGGACAGTGATGTTTGGGGAAACCTTACTTTGGGCAGGAGTGGGGAGACCCTTTGAGTACTGCACAAAAGAGTTAAGATCCTGGATTTGGCTGGTGTGGGGAGGTTTGTGTTCCCTCATCTTGGGACAAAGCAATTTAAATCCTGGGATCCTTGAGAAAAATCCTACAGGTAACTCCTGGGTTGGGGCTGGTTGTTTGCACTCGTTGGTGATTTGTGGTTATAAAGAATCTTATGTCTCTGAGCCACTTCAGTATTTCCTGGGGGATTGATAGTTGAATCCCTGTGTCTTATTCCATTTGAGCTTGCTATGACAAACAGCCATAAGGCTGGGTGGCTTATAAACAACTGAAATTTATTTTTCACAATTTTGGATGCTGGGAAGTGCAAGATCAAGGAGCCAAGGGGTTCAAGGACTGGGAAGGGGCCATGTTCTTACAGATGGTGACTTTTAGCTGTGTCACTATCAGATGGAAGGGGGAGGGGTGTCTCTTAGGTCTCTTTTATCAGGGCAATGCTATGATTTGAATTTGGTTTTTCCCTCAGGAGTTTGCATGTTGGAGGCTTCATGCTCAAGGAGGTAGTACTAGGAAGTGATGGTGCAGCATCATGGGAGGTCCTTGGGTCACTGGGGCCCTGTCCATGGAAGAGATTAAGGTAGTTCTCATGTGACTGCTTGGTAGTTCTCAAGACAGCACTGTTATAAAGACCAGAGCCAGGTCCCACCTAACTTTCTCTGGCTCCTTGTATTAAGATGCGATTGTTGGTTCCCATGTGCTTCTGTCCCTGCCATCCACCATTATGGGACATAGCCAAAAAAGCCTCACAAGAGCTGAATGGTCATTTCCTTAACTTCCCAAACTGTGAGCTAAGTCAGCCTCTTTTTTTTTGTCTTTAGAAGTAGTTTGCCTCAGGTATTTTGTTGCAGATATTGAAAAGTTAACTAATACAGGCACCAATCACCTCCTGAATGCCAATGTCCTCATTCCACTCAGATCTTAGCATGCTGGCCCCGGAGGGACACGGCACTTGATCTCCCCAGACTGTTTCCCTTTCTCCACAGTCTGACTGGCTGTCTAAGTTTGGGGTGTGTCCCCTGTGGTAGAAAGGCCCTGTCAACTAGACCCAGGGAGATGTGATGGCTTCTCTTCCTGCTTCTTTTCATTAGTTTCTTCTCAGTTCCCCAGGATGACAAAAAGGGCCTCCTCTCACTTTTCATGATGGCTGGGAGTTGGCAGATAACGTGCCATTTTCTGTCTCAAATCTATAAAGAGCTGTTGGCAGGTCATTCATTTTTTTTTTTTTTAATGTAATTCCCCTAGGTGGCTCACCTTGGTTTTTAATAACTTTCAGCTCCATTTTAAACTCCTAGCCCTGAGTGTGCAGGAAGAATCTATTTCTGAGTATTTGGTTATTCTACATCTAAGGAAAATTTCAGCCCACCTTTCCTGTTCATGTCGAGGTGATGTGTAGTGCTGAGATGAGTGACATCCCCAAGTCTCACTCATCTGTCCAGGACTTCCTAGCTCAACGAATGACAAGAAGTGTTCCCATATGAAGCCAATCTAGGAATTTCTACTTCCCAACTTGTTGGCTTTTTGTTTTCTTGCTTCTTTGGGATGTGAACCTGCCTTTTGTTTCTTTTGGCAGGAATTCTCTCTCTCTCTCTCTCTCTCTCTCTCTCTCTCTCTTTTTTTTGACTAGTGCAGGGAATTTCTAGGTCCATTGTAGAGATGACAATAAGGGGACCTTGAGGTCTAGGGTCCTGGTCTTGAGCCCAGATTATTTCAAATGCTTACTTGGTCTTTCTCCTTCCCTGGGACACCTTCCTGTCCTCCTGCAGAAAACAGTCCCCTCTTAACTCTGTCGATTTTTAACCGATTCATAGTCCTCAATCTTCCCATCTCTTTAGTTAATTCTTATAGTATCTGTGTATTTAAAGGTTTCTTTGTTAATTGTGGGGCAGTTAGAATCTTAACTCCTGGTTTGGAACCAATACATCTTTTCTAGCACACAGCTACGGATCTCAGCAGCACACACTGAAAATTGTTAACTCCGTGGTTGACTCATTCAAGCCCTCCCAGGAGTCAGATTACCCAGTCAGCCAGCAAATGTTGGAGGACTCCTGGGCTTCGTCGTGGGCTTTCCTCTCTTCTCCATTTACATTTTTCTCCCAAGATAATTGCATGAGATTCCAAGGTTTTAAATACCATTGAGATACAGACAATTTTTAAAATTATAAATTCAGCCCTGACTTATCCCATGAGCTCCAGATTTGTGGATTCAACTGCTTTCCTTAATATATTTTGGAGGTTTAGTAGCTATTGACTATAATATTTCCAAAATTGATGTGCAGCCCTGGACCTGCCAGTCTTTCTCTCCCAGTCTTCGACATGCCAATACATTTGAATGCCATCCACCCAGCTGCTTACCCCCCGCCCCCCAATAGGGAAAACTCTCCTTGATTTCTGTCTTTCCTTCTCTCACTACATTCAACATGCCAGAAAATCCTGTTGACTCTTTTTTCTAACCTACATCCAGAATCTGTTCATACCTCTTCACTGCAGTCATTGTAGCACAACCCTTATCTCGGCTTTTGTTTTAGACTCCCCTTGTAGGGTCTCTTGTTACTTCTCTTGCACCATAAAAAATCCATGCTCCACATAACTGGCAGTGTGATCATGTAAAAAAAAATTAACATTTGCCACAAAATTCAATATCCATTCTTAATAAAAGCTATCAAATAATTAGGAATAGGGGACATGATTAACAATAGAAAGAACATAAGAAAAAAACCAAGAGATAACATTGCATTTAATGGTAGAAGGCTGAATGGTTTTGTGCTAAAATTGGAGGGAGACAAGGATGTCTGTTCTCACTGCTCATGTTCAACATTGTCCTGAAAGTCCTAGCAAGTAGAATAAGACAAGTAACAGAGATGAAAACTATGTGGACTGAGAAGAAAGAAAAGAAACTGTTTTTATTCACAGATGATATGATTACCCATGTAGACTATTCCAAAGACTCTATAAAGAAAACAAAACAAAATTTCTAGAACTAATAAACCAGTATAGTAAGGTTGCAGGATACAAGATGAATATACAAGTTAACGATTTTTAATAGAAAGAGTCATGGCAAGGTGTTTACCTTGTCCTATCTTTGCAGACTATATTTTGCTTTTATGAATAGGGATAAATGGTTTAATGGAAAGAAATAAAAATTGGTGTCTTGAATGAAAAAAAAGTTAACTATTTTACTTGTACCAACAGTGACCACATGGAGTTCAAAATTAAGAAAAGAGTACCATTTGTAAGAGTACTCTCCCTTCCCACCAAAAAAAACCCCAAATTAAGCACTTCAGTATAAACCTAATAAAATATGTACAGCACCTAAAGTGAGAAACTAAAAACACTGATGGAAGAAATCAAAACAGATCTAAATAAATGGAAGAGACATTTCACGTTCATGAATAGGAAGACTCAATATTATGAAGGTGTCAGTTCTTTTCAGTTGATAGAACCAATGTGATCTCAATCAAAATTTCAGAAAATTATTTTGCCATATCAATGAAGTGAATATAAATTTTACATGAAAAGGCAATGGACCTAGAATGTTCACAATACTAAAATAGAACAAAGTTAGGCTGGGTGTGGTGGTGCACACCGTAATCTCAGCACCTCAGGAGGCTGAGGCAAGAGGATCATAAGTTTGAGTCCAGCCTGGGGAACTTAGAGAGACCCATTCTCAAAATAAAATAAAAAAGACTGGGGATGTAGCTCAGTGATAGAGCATTTGCTTAGCATATGCAAAGCCCTGAATAACACACAGACATCACACACACACACACCCACACACACATTGGAAAACTCATAATACCTGATTTTAAGACTTAGTATAGAGCTATAGTAATCAATACAGTATGGTATTGGAGTAATGATAGACAAATAGATGTGTGGAATAGAATGCAGAACCCAGAAATACACCAACAAAAGTGAACTAATTTTTTGGTACCAGAGATTGAACCAGTGGTGCTTAACCACTGTGTCATATCCCCAGCCCATTTTTTACTTTTTAAAATTTTTTAATTTTGAGACAGGGTCTCACTAAGTTGCTTAGGGCCTTGCTTAGTTACTGAGGCTGGCTTTGAACTCACAATCATCCTGCCTCAGTCTCCCAAACTGGCAGGAAGATAAGTGTGCACCACTGTGCCCAGCAATAAGTCAACTAATTTTTTATAAAGGCATAAAAGCAGTTCAATGTAGAAATGACAATGTTTTCAACAAAACAATTGCCACATATATGCAGCAAAATGATGCAGATTTTGAACCCTACATAATACTGAACTCAAAATAAATTACAGACTGAAATGTGAAATAGAAAATTATAACATTTGCAGAAGAAAACGTAGGAGAGAATCTGTATGACCTTGGGTTTGGTGATGAGTTTTTAATTTAATATCAAAACCACAATCCATAAAACTAAGATTTGATAATTTAGGCATTATTAAATTTAAAAACCTCTGCTCTGCTAAAGACACTCTTGAGAGATTGAAAAAACAAGTTAGTAAGAGAAAATATTTGCAAATCACATATCAGAAAAAGAACTTGCATCCAAAATATAAAAGGAAATCTTAAGACTCAACAGTAAGAAAACAGTCCAATTAAAAAAAAAACAGTGCAAGATCTGAACTTATTTTTCATCAAAGACAATATAAAGATGGCAAATAAGCATATCAAAAGATGCTCAATATTATTTGTCATAGGGAAATGCAAATTAAAACTATAATGAGATTTCTCTATGTATCTTTTAGGATAGTTATAATCCAAAGAGCTGAGTACTGGAAAGACCACGGAACAACAGGAACTCTCATTCATTGTTGGTGGGAACACACAGTGGGACAGCCCCTTCACAAGAGAGTTTGGGAGTTCCTTACAAAGCTGAACATAGGTGATTAAATAATCATCCTCCTAGATATATACACAAGTGATTTGAAAACTTATGTGCATGTGAAGGCTCATAGCAACTTTATTTGTATTTATCAAAAATTGAAAGCAATCAAGATGTCCTTCAATAGGTCATGTATAGATAAACTTGGGTAAATACATATAATGAAATACTATTCAGCCATAAAAAAGAATGACCTATCAGGCCACAACATGGATAGATTCTTTGCTAAGATAAAGAAGCCAGTCTGAAAGAAACTACATACTGTATGATTACATTTATGTCATACAGAAAAAAGCAAAACTTGTAAACAGTAGTTGCCAGGGGTGTGGGCTAGGGAGAGGGTGGGATAGATGAAGCACAGGGGAATTTCTGAGGGAGTGGTGTGTAATTTTAAAAAAATAGGTATTTGTTATTTGTCCTTGGTTCCTGGCATAGAGGTAAGAGAATACAAAGAATAAGAAAAACAGCCCAAGAATACCTAGGGAATTTATTATCTAGTCAGATACCTGATAAAGTATTTCTTTTCTTCTATGTATAGTGGTATTCCTTCCTTGTTACTTATCTAAGCTAACTAACTTGTTAAATATTTCCTTCATTCCAATTTGAATCAGTGTCTCAATTGCTTTGGATTAACCTTTTTTTAAGTCTCATGTTCTTTAAGTTGATTTTTATTAATCTTCCCTTCATCAAATTATAGAAAGTAGCATAATAATCAAGCTTGCATTTCCCTCTCTTGGCTCTCAGTAGGGAAAGGAGTAGAGATGGAAACGTCCCCTTGTGTACCATTGGGGCCAGGGAGGGGGACTACGCTGTGGACTTGGGTTACTCAACCAGAAGCCCATCTGGAGGAGGGCAGTTGGTTGTACTCTGCTAACTCAGACAGCCACACCTGCCAGGATGCGGAAAAGCAGATGACCCAGACAAATGAAGTTCAAGGAAACAAGTCCACAGTCGGCTGGGAAGGGCAGAGAGGTCGACTGGTCAGCGAGAGAGCTGTGCTGCGTGTGCAGAATCTGAGCTGGTCCCATCTGTTATCTGTCCAGGACAGGCGGCTTGCAGGCAGAGTTTGGGCTCCAGCGGGCGGCACCGAGAGGAAAATTTATGAATAGACCTTTAACTCTGGTCACTTTGGAGCCCAACAGCTCTGGAAATTAGATCCAGATGGATAGTATTTTGATAGCTTCTCCTGACCAAGGAATTTATGCTAATTCTTGGGACCCAAGGGGAAGGAGGAGCATCTAAAGGCAAGGAATCCATAATTGCTTCTTAATACGTTTCCAAAATTCATCTGTGTTTTCACTCATCACCGCAGTCGGGGCTGGCACGGAGACTGGGGAAGGGAAAATAAATGGGAGCCCAGGGCCCCACTCATCACACACATGCCTTCTGTGACATGTCCTGCAGCAGAACAGCAAGAGGGTTTTGGAATATCCCCCAATCCAGGAGCAATTCTGGGTTGGATTTGCAAGATCTTCCTCCAGTGGGGAATTTATTAATTCTTTCTCTGCTCACAGAAACATTTAAAGAAACACTAAATGCCAAGACAGATTTCCATCCCTCCCTGTTCAGGTTTCTCTGTGAGTTAACTAACTGCTGGGAGAGGAGAGAGAGAACAGAGCTCAGCAGATTCTAGGACGGCCTGACTATGTGAAGGCTTCTTGAGAATGAAGTTACTTCTGATGAAAGCTCTGCCACTAACTCCTGTGGGATGCTGGGTGGACCCCTTAACCCTCCCAGGGCCACCGCATCCTCAGCCATCCACGAGAGGTTGGCAAGAGAGCTTCCAGCTCCAAGCTTCAGTTCTCCTAGGATCTGCCCTGGAAATCGTCTGGCTCTGCTCGAATGCTCCAGAAAGAGGGCAAGGGCAGCTCTTTTCTGAGGAATGGCTTAGGAATTCTGTAGCTTGAAAAAGTCTTCAAAAACTATATCTCCTACGTCAAGGTCAGATTTATCCCTGTCTTGGTCTGTTGGGCTGATATAACGAATACCTTAAACTGTGTAATTCATAAACAATAGAAATTTATTGCTCACAGTTCTGAAGACTAGAAAGGCCAAGATCGAGGTGCCAGCAGATTTAGTGTCTTATAGATGGTGCCTCTGATGTATCCTCTAATGGCAGAAGGGACAAATAAGCTCCCTCGGGCCTCTTTCATAAGGGCACTAATTCCATTAATGACAGCAGAGTCCTCATGACCTGTAAACTTCCCAAAGACTATGCTTAATACTGTGACATTGCTGGGGAATTAGGTTTCAACATATAAATTGGGGGGTACAAATACTCAGACCAAAGCAATCCCCAAGGTGCACTTCAAGGGGATGAGACTTCAAATACATAAGAAGTAATCTCTCTGTAGGTTTTCCTAATCTTTACAAGAATTTATTGAGCACCTACCACAAGCCCAAACTTGTGCCAGTAAGTCCCAATTCCATGCTAAGATAAGAGTTCTAAGAGGTGGCACAAGACAGGGATTAAACCTTCCCAAGAGGTCAACAGTAAAATAAGGAGCCCACTTCCTAAGATAGAGCTTCCAACACCTGTCCAGGTACTTTCAGAATCCTGATACGGTGGCCTCGGGGCCCATCCTCTTTCCTAATCCCAAGCAAGAAATCATCCTCCAATACTGATAATTATCCCTGCCATGGTCACTGCTTGGGGACGAGCAAAAGGACATCCTGCTTCTTTCTCTTCTGAATTTCACAGTACGGGCATTTGAAGGAGTTAGTGAGGAATGATGGCAGGCTCTCTGAGATGTCCCCTTTGCTTGGGGGCTAAGAATTTTAACTTCTTAAGAGATGGCCACAGTCAATAGATTCCAAGAGTTGATGTGTCTTCTCTGTACACTACGTCCAGTCTCGCAGGCTGGGCCAGTAAGGAAAACACGTTAGCCTTGTCTCTATCATTTGGATGGCTAGAGGAGATGACACAGTGGGTTTTATTTCAAACTGAAAAGTGGGGAACAAACTGCAGGGGTGCAGTTCATGTTGACCAGTGACCACAAGAAGGGTTTTGTCTTGTGTAAAGAGAAGGATGGTGTACCTGGCTCTTCTGGGTCAAATCCCAGTTCAGTGTTCAAAGAAAACCCTCACCTTGGGGTAGCTGTCTGCTGGCCCCGTTCTGTGACCTCTTACAACTTCAGGGGAGATGACGTCAGCCCCCAACTCCCTGCTGGTTTCATTTATCTCTTAAACATACCATCCAGCTCTGGGGGCCTTTATCTGCATGCTAGTCTCATATAATCAAGTCCAACTGAGCCAATGATCTGACCTTTTATGCTTCCTAGAGCTAGTATTCATGTCTTTAGAAATGGATTCTGCTGTTCAGAGCACTCAGTTTGTTTGATCTAATGGGCTGGACCTTCCTTGCTTTGCTCTGTGATTATGCATTGGGAATGTTATTAATTATGGCTCTACTTTATATTTTAAAAGCCCATGATTTTGGACTGAGGTTACAACAAAAACATTTAGCATCAGCACACATCTGCTTTCACATGGGAAGAGAGAGGGAGAGAGGGAGCAAAGTTGGCATGATAGGATTGAAGACCGCCAGCATCAGGATTAGACAATTTCTCTCTCCAGCAAGGGACCTGGGAGTGGTGGGGGATGAAAGGGTCAATCAGCAAGTAATGTGGGGACTTCCCAATGTCACTGTCTGTCTTTGTCACTCCCAAGAACAAAAGCCTGCTTCCTGGATGACTGGGGCCTGACCATGGTGGAGATAGGGAGTAAAAAGAGATGAGCTAACAGGGTCAGCTCATGAAAGGTTTTGTAAGCCAAGCATAGGAGTTTGAACTTTATTCTATAAGCAATGGGAAGCCATTTGAAGCAGGGAAATGATCCCTTCCGCAGTGGTACGGGTAATGGATTAATGAGGAGAGATTGGAAGCTTAGGGACCACTCAGGAGGCCACAGTGGTAATCCAAGCAAAGAAGAGGAAGTTATTTAGTAGGCAGAACCCAATGGGCTTGTTGACTGAGAGATAAAAGGAGAGAGGAGCGTTGATGATGCCGTGCTTTTGGTTTGAGAAACTGGATGAATGATAATGTTAACAGCCAGAGTAAGAAACCCAGTAGGAGGAAGATGTTTGAGAAAGGGAGAGAGATGGTGACAGATTTGGTTTAGGACCTACTGCCCTGAGACGGTTTGGGGACATTCAGGTGGAGTTGTTCAGGAGATAGTTTGTCCCTGTAGGTCTAGTGCTCTGGAGGGAGGTCTTACTAGAGATGACAAATAGGGGTTATGTTCAGCATAAAGATGAGATCTTCCACAAAAGAAAGCACAGAACCATCAGGAGTGTACCATTAAGAGGCAGGCAGAGGCAGAGAACTTCTGAAGGGAAAGGATGCGGTTGGTGTCCTGGAGTGAGCTCTGACACACACGGGCTGTCTCACTCAAGGGAAGAGTTCTTTCCCACTCTGGGGCCTCTCAGTCTTCTGGAGCCACAAAGGCTGGTTCTAGAGAATGGTTGCACCAATGCTGTAGAGTTTCTCAAACTTATATCTGCAAATGTATTGCTTCGTTTGGGAGAGAGGTGCTGAGAATTCCCTTCACAGAGTGGGAGTACACGGTGTTGGGTTCTCAAGTCCAAGAAACTCTGAGGTGGCATTGGATTCTGCTCACCTGAACTTGAGGGAACTGCCTTGGCCTGCCTAGACCAGAGGTATATGTGAGGTCATCCGTAACTCAGTGGTGGCTTCCCTGCCACTTCCATATTTTTCCTCTGTGCATTTTAATTTTTATGAAGAGCTGATAGAGTTGATGCCTTCATTTTTTAACACCTGTTTGAGATAGGGTTTCCATAAATGGATTTCAATACATCCATTTAAAGTGTACAATTCAATGATTTTCAATATATTCACAGATATGTGAAACCACGACCACAGTCAATTTTAGAATATCATCATGTCAAAGAAGCCCTGTACCCTCTAGCTATCCCCCTACCCTTAGCCTCTGCTGTGGTACAAATATGGTGTGTTCCCATGAAAACTCATGTTGAAATTTGGCTGCCTTTCTTGCAGTATTGACAGGTGGGGCTTTTATGTGGTAATTAGGTCATTAAAAGGGACTAATAGCCTTTTTTGCAGTAGTGGGTTAGTTATTGCAAGAGTGGGTCGTCATACTGAGCCCAGCCACTCTTGATTTCCCTTTTGCACATGGTCTTCCCATTTTCTGCCACGAGTTGAAGCAGCGCGAGGCCCTCTCTGGTGCATGCTCTTAGATTTTCAACCTATAGAATCATAAGGCAAATAAAAATCTTTTTAAAATGAATTGCTCAATCTAAAGTAAGAGGAGACAGGAGAAAATGGACTCAGCTTGCCTAGCCCTAGGCAACCACTAATCTACTTTCTGTCTATACATTTTCCTATTCTAGACATTTCATTTAAATGAAGTCCTATAACACAAATGGTTTGCTATAGCTTTTAAAACTTTCACTGTCCTATCTGATTATTTCATCTTAACTCTGGGGCGAGGATGTTGGCAGTGTGCAGGGTGCTGGGTGTTTTTCCACCTCTTATCTCTTATAAATCTCCCCAATTCCTTGGAAGGCCAGCCTCATTCATCCCATTCTACAGATGAGAGAGCCAAGGTCAGAGAGGTTAAATAGCTTGTCAAAGGCACTGGGGTGGGCGTTTAGCTCTGGCTGACTGCAAACCCACTGAGTTGCTGTTGTGCTAAGTGCTGAACGAGGGATGGCGAGGGAAGACAAGATATCCAGCCTCCCAGAATGAGTCCCACGGAACCTGCAGGCCCACAATGGCATGGGCCGATTTCAGGAACAACCACCCGTTGCCCCGTGGTTGGGGTGAACTTCCCTCTTTTGCTGCTTCTCTATTAGGAGGAGGGGGTGGCAGTTGTCTGAGCCCCCAGGCACTTGGTGCTCTGGGAATGTTCTGGAACCACATGATTAAGGCTGTCCTCACCATCAAGCCCTGCCATGTCATTAGGCTCTGGGACACAGAGAGATCCCCTTCTCTAGGCTCTAGCTTTGTGGAGCTTCAGAACAGGGGCTCCAGGACATCCGCCACAGGGAACTTATCATCTCATTATAAAGGAGCTTTCTCAGTCTGGTTATACGCGGTAATGAAGCATGCAGAAAACCACACAAGATAGATGGCAGCTTTCACTGGTGGAGCCGAAAACCTGGTTAACTTAATAGTCTATTTATTACATTCACTCTCTGAGCTTACGGCGTCTGATTAATATTGCTCATCTCCCCCCTTGCCAGACAATTAAAACTAGTAATATCTGATTGTATAAGCCGTCGACAGCACAGATGGGTGTGGAGTGGAGCCCGAGATGAGTGGAGAAGGACTTTTCTTCCTGGTCATGAGGGTGGAATCAGATCCCTGGCAGGTTAAATAAGAACTGCTTCTAATGGAGCGACCTTGGAAAATTCAATAAACTTGAGAAGAGGCCCCTTCTGCCGCCCATGGCCTGGCCTTACCCATTCCCTAGCTTCAGGCAGGAGCACAGCAAGGCCTACGCACAGAAAAGGTAGCAGAGCAGGTGAGTACATACCCTTTAGCAAAAAAAGAAAGATGCTGGACATAATCCGACTCACATGAGGCTGAATTAGAAAATAAAGATGTAGCCACGGAAGGGCGAGTCACAACTTCCTGCTCTCTCACATGCCTGTTACCAAAGAGCTGGTTATGCAGCCACATTCTCATCAATGAAATGTTGTCAACAGAAAACTTCTGAGATGTTTCTGGGGAAGATGTTTTGTTTTTTGCAAAAATGGCAAGGCACACTAGGAGGACTGCCTGGTGCTGCCTCTTGCTCCTTCTTCCTGAATGTGGGTACAATGCCTGAAGCTTTGGCAGCCATTTTGTGAGCATGAGAATGGAAAGGTAACATGCTACAGGTAGGAACATTAAAACTGAAAAAGCCTGGATTGTTGATTGCATTACCTGGCTGGCAGACTAACCCCAATGTCATCTTCCTCTGGACATTTTGTTAAGCAAATATATGGCTTTATGGTTAGGCACAGTTAGAAGGGCACTGTGATATCGGAATGGAAAAACTATCCTAGGTAATATAAATGGCTCCCCTTTATTAAACTTCATGAACATTTTTGTTAAGTGCTTTGTGTTCACTTTGAATCATCACAGCATGTTCCTTTTGAAGGTACTACTACTAACTCTATTTTGTAAATGAGGACATGGGTTTAACTACATAAGGTCATGATCAAGAAATAGCAGAGCTAAGATATGAGTCTGGATTTTTCTGACTGTAGAGTGTGATTACAATGAATCATTATAGTCTATGACTTTACCAATGGGACCCTTCAGCATGGAACCCTGGGGTGAATGTCACTTAGAGTCTAGTTGACTTCAGAGGACTGAGCATCTATCAGGTGTATCCAAGGCACCCGATGAAAAGACATGATTCAGTCTGGTGATTGGGCAGAGACTGCTCCTTCCCCCCCTTCAACCCTCTACAAATATCCCAAATATGACACAGGCATTGATAGATCAAAATGAGTCAAGCTAATCTCACCCACCCCAGCCTAGTAGATGGCCAAAGAGTGACCCGGTTATGAGGAGAACAGTTCCCAGGGAGAGCATTTGAGTTAAAAGACCCCTAACCTGAGAATCTGTGGATCCCATCAGAGCCCAATGCTTAGCTTTTGAATACAGAACAGGTGGCATCTCATCCATGGTATTGAAAAACTCTAAGAAATTAGAAAAGGACAGTTTTGAAAACTGTCTGGTTCTCTCAGCAACACTTTGGTTGCTTCTCCTAGATGGAGAAGATAGTCCAAGTATGCATTTTTTCTTTTACTTGAACCCCACCCCCCAAACTTGACTACTTGAGTCTGTTTCCAATTCTTGGAGGTACTTAGTGAGCGCTGATCACATAATAGGTGTTCAGTAAATATTTGTTGCCTTTGTGACCAGCCAGGGTAATAAAAAAATGAATATGATCCATCCTTCTATTCTCTAGTGAAAGGTAAAAAACATGCTCTCTTGGAGGTCTGCCAGCTGATACTTAGCATGCGAAGGGCCACTTATTGATACTTTCCCATCAGCCCAGTGCTCATCAACTCTCCAGCCGTCCACCGAGGGACTTGGCCACAACCCATCACACCATTATTCAACAGGGGAGTCTTCCCCTCCCTGCCTCCCCTCCAGGGCAGGAGCCATCTAGAGAGGGGGAAAAATAAGAATAAACATATGCAAGAAGTGGGGCTTAAACATCCCATGAAGATTAACTTATCTTCAGTAATTGCCTTAACTAGGGGATTTTTAATGCTTTTCAAAGTTTCTTAGAGGAGGAAAAATATGCAGAGTGAGTCCTATAACAGCCAACAGAGGAGATCCTTAGAGGGAAAAAAAAAGGTATCAACTGTAAGAAGCCCATAGCTAGGAAATTTTAAGGCACTGATTCTAGGGGATTTAATAAGAATGTAATTTGTATAATTAACCATTCATCAATGTCAATTTCATTAAATGAATGCCAGAAATATTACCTTCAGCAGCATGACCTAACAGGATTGGAATATATTATATGAAAAATGAACACTTAGTGGTTCCCCCCTCCCCTGCTCTGTCTGTCATTGCAAGATTTGCAAGGCTGAGAAATAATTTAAAAGGGTAGTAAATGAAACTGGCTAAGGCAAATGTGTGCATTTTGGTAACTAACCTCCGTCATGATGTATGAGAGTTTATGTCAAAACGTTTTCCTACAGCAATGACTAAAGTGACCTGTAGCTCCCTCCCAAGTGGCAAAATGTGAGAAATAATATCAGGGGCTTCCGGAAGACACCCCTTGTCCCCTGCCTGAATACAGCCCACCTTTCCCTGGATTGGCTATCTGGGGTCCAAGATCAGGAGTCACGAGCTTTCATGTCCAGATTTTGCAGATCTCCCTAACTCCTCCAGCGTGGCCTCTCACTGGACCACTTGCCTATCTGTCCAGGAAAAGTGATGATTGATGCCCAATAGAAAGAAATCATTCCGAGTTTTATTCATGTTATTGCCTACAGTCACCAAGGGAACATGGGGCTTAGTGTAGGTGGGCTGATAAAATATTTGTAAATAGGACTTATTCCCAAGGTTGTGCATGAGAAAGGCAGTTTATGGGGGATTTATTCATTTCAGCTCACTATGGGAAACATGGAAGGTTGAGGGGGCAATAACTTGCCTGCTTGTGTGCTCTTGGGACTGTAAGCATAGGCATATGCATACCCACACTCACATACACACACACACTCACGCACACACACATACACAACACATTGGATCAATGATATAACTTAGCAGTTGAGTCTTCAGATTTACAAACTATTGTCATTGGACTTGGTATGTGCCTTGCACATAGTAGGTGCTCAGTCTGTACTCATTTGACTGTATTTCCCACAGTCTTCGTTCCACTTCTATTCTCTTCTGTTTCAGTATACTTTTAGGCTAATAATGTTATATCAGTATTCCTGCAGAATCTGCTTTTTAGAATCCCAGGTCCTGAGAGACAAGAAATATTTGGCAAGCAAATCAAATGTACTTTAAAAAAAATGAAATCATGCCACAGAAAGGTTTTTCCATTTTTTAAAAAATACATTCAATTTCGAAAAGTCACACAACCTAGGAGGAAGAAAGAACATATTAGTTTGGGAATCAAGAGACCAGATGTCAAGATCGGACTACATCCTTACAGCTGTTTCCTGACTTAAAGTTATATGTTATCCATTATTTGATGTAAAGCAATAAAATATTCCTCCTTCCCCTCACTGTGGAAAAGAGAGGTCATACCTAGTACTTGAGGAAAGGGAGAGGGTGTCCCAGAGCTGCTGGGCAGTGCCTGCCCAAGTCCTGTGCACCAGATCCCTGGGGCTCCAGGACTCAAAAGCATTTGCTCCTCTTTCTGAAACACCTCTTGAATGTGCTCCCTCTTCTCCATCCCCACAGCCACACACTCTTCTTCTAGCTTGGACTGGGTGATTGGAGTAAGCAACCTGTCCTCTCTGAACCGATGGGACGGGGACCTAAAGTACAGGAGCTGTAAAATGAGGATAATGATATCTCCTTCCAGGGATGCAGTGAGAATTCAGAGAAATGGGTATAAAGCATCTGGTGATATAGAAGAGAAATTTGGACAATACTCATTTTTCCCCCTCCCATTTCCCTTAGAGGCTGATTTTCTACAAATGAACAGTGATATCTCAGTCTTCTAAGAGAGGACAGGAAACTTGGTAAACACCCTAAGATGTTATGAAGTTACCCTTGAAGAATATTGGGATTTCAGGAAAATGCAACAGGGAGAGGTCAATGTCTTATAAAGGAAACTGGAATGGAGTTCATGATAGAATTTTAGGTGTCTTCTTTCCATAGATGATATGTTTTTAGAAATATGACTAAGTGTTGAGCCCTTTGATCCTTATCGTATGGGTAACCATGATCTATATTTTCTAGCTCCTAAAGTGGGACATACGGTGTTTGGCACCACCGGAATCTCTGTGGAGCTCCTTCCAAAAGCATGAACTGAAACTGGGAGGTGGGGTGGGGATTCCGAGGTCTTGGAATGTCTGGATAGTCCAGGGATAGACTGTGTGGCATCTAGACAGTCCTCCAGAGAACAATGCTTCCCCATGTAACTCAGTAGTGGGTCTGAGGATCCATTGGTCTTTACCTAGAGTCTCCTATGGCTTTAAGCAAGTGACCAGACCTCCCAAGCCTCTATTTCTTATCTGTAAAATGGGAAGAGGAATGGCAATCTCTTTGAGGAGAATAATAGAGGGAAACAAGATTTGGCTTGCAGCACTCTTGGTACACTGCCTGACACATAGCAGAAGTCAATGTTAGTGACAGCCAGAATATAGTTTCAAGACCTAGGGACCAATGGGACAGGGACCTAAAGTACAGGAGCTGAAAATAAGTGAGCTCATCTCAAACCCTTTCCATTTTGTCTACAAGGAGCAAAAGTCTCCAATTAGGCGGCTTCTGCAGGCCTGGCCGGCTCCTCTCTCAGGAGGCAACCTCGCTTAGAGTACAAACAAGACGCAGACTGGACACACGCAGCCAGGCCCCAGACAAGTATGGGTCCGCCTATCATGAGTCTGCTCAGGGTACCATTCCCACCTGGACCCTTGCAGGGACTTCCCTGGGCTGTGGCCTCAGAGCTCCTTCACAGGGGGTGGGAACTGGAGCCCAGGATTTGGCTCTGGGCCTCTGGGACTCTCTGGCTTCATTTTGAAGGCAGCTCAGTGTGGTGTGGCCTCACTCACTGACAGCCGTGGTCCAAGCTGAGCCTGACACCTCGCCTGAGAGATGCCAGCTTGGGACAGCTGCTCAGAGCCCTGGAACAGGAGGCTCCCTGTGCAGGGCCAAGGGGTAGTGAGTGATGTAGAAAGAGCCAGGCCAGAGTGTGCAGACCCAGCATCTATGCCCAGCCCTGCCACCAGGCAGCTGTGGGACTGTGGGAAGGCCCAACCCCACTGGACCTGTTTCCTCTACTCTAACAGAGGGGGTCAGACTATACCAAGGGCTGCTGAAGTTGTTATTGTTTCAAACAGCAGAAACCTTTTCACAAATTGAATCTAAACAAAGAAGTGATAAAAACACACCAAAGTATAACTTTCTGGTTAAACTGGCTTTCCCTCACCCTCAAAGTGGTCTCGAGTCACCTGCACAGATCCCCAGAGCTCTGAGGGATGTTGGGCAAACCATCAGCGTTCACTGTGTCTGTTGGTCCTTCTGAGTTCATCTGACTGATTGTGTCACTGCATGGTTCTGATGAATATCCCCTACCAGGAAAGCCTGATTCGACCTACTGATGACCAAATAGGAGGGAACACTTTTTAGAATCAAGTTCATTTCTTTGGGTAGGTCTTTTCTTTTGTTTGTGTTTTCTGAGAAGGCATTTATGATGTCAATGTGACTTATAGTTATCCTGGTAGGCACTGAAGCTTGTAAAGGCCACCTAATCACTTTGCTTTGGTGTTCATTAGTCATCTTACACATATAAAGAGTGGAGAGACGCAGAAGTTGCTTGTGGGTGGAGGCTGAGGCGAGCGTTCACTTGGACCATGTCAGGGCAGCACGTGGGAAGATGGAGAAGCGGCGGTCACCAATGATCCTCAACAGGAAGGGCTCCTTCCCCTGGGTCTCACTGGCCCCTGAGCCCTCTTCTCCTTTTCTCTATCCCTCCATTCCTGCTTTCCTCTTCTCTCTTCCCTTCCTCCTCTAATACTGAAATAGTATTAGATGTCCATTCCTCTAGGTGGTAGGATAGGCAGGTTGGAGGAAATACAAAGATGAAGGATGTGGTTGTTATGGTTTGCATGTGAGGAGTTCCCCCAAAGCTCCTGTATTAATGCAGACATGTCTGGAGATGAAGTGATAGATTGTGAGAACTATAACCTAATCTGTCCATCCTACTGGGAAGGGACTAACTGGTAACTGTAGTGTAGAGGAGGTGGTCACTGGAGGTTGCCCTGGAAGGGTGCCTCTGCCCTGTGATCCCTTCTCCTCTCTATCTGATTCCTGGCTGCCATGAATGGAGCAGCACTTCTCCACCACACCTTTCCTTCATGATGGGTCCAGAGCAATGGACTTGGCTGACCATTGACTGAACCTCTGGAACCATGAGCCCACTCCTCTAAGTTGTTCTTAGAGGTATTTTGGTCTCAGTGACACAACCCTGACTAACACATCAATTTCTTTAGGCTCATGGCCAAGTATAGGAGGGGATCTGGAATAAGCCTGGTGCAATAAAGATTTGGGGTTATCCTCAGGATAACTTATAGTTATCCTGGTAGGCACCAAAGCTTGTAAAGGCCACCTAATCACTTTGCTTTGGTGTTCATTAGTCATCTTACACATATAAAGAGCGGAGAGACACAGAAGTTGCTTGTGGGTGGAGGCGGAGGCGAGGTGGTCCTGAGAATAGAGGAGGGAACTAACTCCACCCTGGGCAATACAGGGCCAGTTGGTGGGGCTTGGAGTTATGTGAACACACAAAGCTTCTCTCTCGCCGGAAGTAGGCAGATTTGGTGGTGGTGGTGGGGGGGGAGTGTGTTGGGGAGTGAACCTAGGGCTTCGTGCATGCCAGGCAAGTGTGTGCTAGGCAAGCACTGAACCATTGAGCTATGAGCTACTTCCCCAGCTCCACTGAGCATATTTTGTGGAAGGGAATTTTTGGATAGTGACCTAGAGGCAGAAAGTTTATGGGAGGGACAAGGGATAGCTGCCTTGAGAGAGGGAACGGGGTTCCCCAGGCAGAGTTATGCTTCCCATCCCCACACCAGCTGATGAGACCCATTTGAGAAAGGGGTCTGCCCCCTGCACATAAGAATAGCAATGATAATTAATAATTTATACTTAATGAGATTAAATTAATAATTATTTTAATTATGACATGTTTCCCTCCTCTCTTTCCCCTGCCAGGGCAGACTTGGCGCTTCTCAGGATTACAGTCATAATGGTAACAGATAAACCTTAATTAAAACATTCCAAAATACAATGGCTGAATTAAAATGCTGTGACATGTTGTTCTCATCTCATTTTGAGCTCTCGCCGATGACGATGAATGTCTCCCCACTGCTGGCAGCATCTTGGCAGTTCAGAGCAGTTGCCCACACATCTCTCAGTGGTGTCTGCCGGAGACTCCCTCACACCCCTTGGGGTCAGCTAGCAACCCCCCTGGATCAGGGACCTCTCCAGCTCTCCCTTTCTCACGCCTGGTAAATGTTGAGCATACTTTCCTCGCATGAAGCCACCCTTTTCCTGGTCCCAGCCTGCCTCCATCTTCCTTCTCTGTGCTTGTTCTCAGGCCATTGTGGATCCAAGGAAAGCATTCTGGGTTCTGGCTCCCTGAACACCATTCCTAATGTTTAAGCAAGGCCTGACTCCGTCAGGGGCTCTTCCCTTCCGTCTCAGTTACTGGCTGGAATCTTGGCTTTCTGCCCTCACTTTGAGCTTTTCCTGCACAGTGTACTCATCTGCAGACACTTACTGTGTGTCTTAGCTTTTTTGCTGCTGTGACAAAAAGACCTGACCAGAACACATGTATAGGAGGAAACGTTTATGTGGGGGGCTCACTATCTCAGAGGTCTAAGTCCACCCACTGCAGGCTCCATTCCTCCGAGTGTGTGGAGGGAAGTGACTCTTGTGATGATCAGGAAACAGAGAGACTCCACTTTCCAGATACAAATATATACCCAAAGCCACACCTCCTCCAGCTACACCTACCTGCTTTCAAATACCACTCAATTAATCCCATCAGGTGATTAATTCACTGATTGGGTGGAGGCTCTCATAATCCAGTCATTTCTCCTCTAAAACTTCTTGCACTGTCTCCTGCGTGAGCTTTTGGAGGACACCTCACATCCAAACCACAACACTGTCTCATGGCTCCTGTCTAGAGACAGGTTTCCAAGTATGTATGGCTCCCCCAAAGCCATCTCCAGATCAATGGCCTTTTTATAGTATTTAGCACTCATTGATTCAGCTATGTATTTGCACTTATTAGTAAACATTTAGGACGATTTACGCTTGGTGCTGGGCTAAAGAGGCATAAGATACCCTCTTGTTCTTGTGAACCTTATCGGTCCATAAAACAGAACAGAAACTACACGGACAAAGTGATTCCAGGTGTGAGTGTTCTGATGGAGTCTTTGCTGGCTGGTATGAACAGCAGGGTGGGGCTGCCCCAGACTGGGGAAAGGCAGGAGAGGGAGTTTCCCGAACACGTGACCCTGTGCTTAACAGTAAAATAAGGCATTATTCAGGTGATTCCAGGGCGAAGTTCACACTGAGCAGCATCAGAAGCAAGAATGCCCAAAGGAGCCCAGCATTTCAGGATCTGCAAGTAGGGAGGATGGCTAATGGGTGGCATTCAACAGGGGAGAGAAAGAAGGGGATCCTGCAGATGCAATTAGGGCCAAGACCATGAAGCATGTTGAAGGCACATCTAAGAAGGCTCAAGTTCATGTGCAGGTGCATCAAAGAGCAAATTAATTGATATGAAGCTACCATCAAATGTACTGAGTCCTGCTTGGTACCAAGGCATGAACCAGTCCTTATTTTCCCTTTTAGCTTTCATGCCAAAGCTAATTAACAAAGTTGCCCTATTTTGAGTCATTTGCATTACAAAATCTCTTTTAGTTTGGCACAGAGAGGGAAAATAAATGTGTGCATGCAAACACACACACACACACACACACACTCCTAACATAACATCCCCAAATTTACCTAGCCCAGAGTTATTTTAAAATATTTTCATTCTAAACGATTAAGTCTTGGAAACAAGGCAATCTCACCCAGCTGGAAGCTCTCCTGTAGAGAATCTACAAAAAGATACACCAGAGCCTCTGGGAGTTCCCCTGGCCCTTCGGAGCTGGTAGTTCTGGAGCCATGATGGGGGGAAATTGCAGGGTATTTTATTAGCTCCAAGGAGGTGTTACTATTTCCTGAGAAATGCTCCTGCTACCACCTCTCACATCCTTGGTTAATTGATATTGATCCATTCATGAATGCATTTTCCCCTTTCTTCACTTAATAAATTTACATTGTGCTCACTCCTCCTTGTGCTAAGCATTGTTGTGGATGTTGGGATGCAAAGATGAATGCCACAAGGCCCCTTGACCAAAGCACTCCCCATCTAGGGAGAAAGCTAGGCAAGTCGATAGATAAGGACAGGCAGAGAGAGGCGATGTGACAAGGTCTTAAAGAAGCACACGAGTGAGGAACAGGCTGCACTGCTCCCAAGGAGAAACCCCTCCCACCCACCAAGGGGAAAAAAGAACCATCTAGCAAAAGAAAATGAAGGTTTAATGCCCATAAAAGGTATCCAGAGCACTAGTTAAATTCGAGAGATAAATAATTTTATTTATGAAAATGTCAAGGGGAAGGAGATGCATAACTTTTTCGAGAATAACTCCTTCCTCTGCTCATATGTCAATAACAAGAAGCCTAAAATAATTTGGGCTTGAAGATGGATGGAGCTGGAGAGCTTGGCATTATTGCCAGCATTGTAAATCAGTGGGCCGAGAGCATCTTTCTCCCACCTGTCCCACGTCTGCTCCCTGGCTACGTCCTCACCTGGCTCTGGCCACAGTCAGATGATTGCTTCCGTGTGGAACATGATAGCATGCATGCTGTACATAAGAGATATTGATTGTGAATATGTTGCTGACTGGAAGACATGCCTCTGTGGACATGTTAGGAAGGGGGGAGGAGAGGAAATAAAATTAAAAAGAGAGTGAAAAAACACCCACAGCCCCCAGTTAGAAACTGCTCACATATTTGAAGCTAATGATGTTCTCGTTGCTTATTTCTTTTCTTCCTTCCTTTCGTTTTTTTTTTTTGTTTGTTTCTTGAGGTTCTAAATGTCAATATTGCATTTACTGCTGAACAAACTAAAATCATCACAAATATAATAAAAGGAGAGAGGTAAGCCTTGGCTCTCTGCAGAGAATGATTGGCACTTTTGAGCCCTGGATTGGTCGGGCCTTTATCTTGACTGCATCAGCTCATAATTAAACAATAAAGGAAGGGATTGCTACTTGCTTTGAATATATATACATATGTGTGTGTGTATGTGTGTGTGTGTGTGTGTGTGTGTGAGTTTTCTGTATGGAGGGGGCAGAGTGTATTTTATAAACTCGGATGCTGCCCCAGTTTTCTGTAAGGAAGGAAATGTGTGTATTTTATAAACTCTGCTCTTGTCTCTGTCAATGCTGAAAGACTCAGAGGTGACATGAGAGCTGTCACAAAGAGATTTTGCTCAATATCATTGAATGCTAACCACCCGGAGGTTCCCTAGGCCCCCCAGAGGAGTGGGAAGATGATGAGGGAGGAGATAAAAGCAAGAAAATGGTTGGACAGGAGGATTTCTGTAGAAGTATGTGTGTGTGTGTGTGTGTGTGTGTGTGTGTGTGTGAGAGAGAGAGAGAGAGAGAGAATCATGTATTGACCATGAGCTGTCTCGTCTTCACCAGGTGATAAACCGAGCCTCTATGATCTTACAGGAAACATCAACTGCCTAAGGAGTGCTGTTTCAGCGACTAGAAAGAATCTTGGAAATAGTCAAGAAAGATGATTTTTCAGTTAACCAAAATGCTCTCCCAGTGGTCCCTGAGATGAAGATGTGGTATAGGAGGGCTGGGGCTGGGGCTCAGTGGTAGAGCACTCTCCTGTCATGTGTGAGGCACTGGGTTCAATCCTCAGCACCACCTAACAATACATACATGCATAAATAAATATTTAAAAGAACCAAAACTAAATAGAGCTTAAAAAAAAGATGTGGTATAGGAATTTTATCCATTAAACCTTGGGGGAGAATGAATCACTCCTGAGGATGAGCCCAAATCAGGTCACAGAGTCACATGTTCCCTCAGGAACTCAGGTATCCTGGTTTCACATCTCATGACCTGTCATTTAATATCTTTGTCCAATGTGTGTACAGGAGATATCAGAGCCACCAAAGGAGCTTCCTCTGCTCTGGAGGAAGAGGAGGCTTCATACTTTCAGCTGCCTCTGTCACTAGCTCTGTTGTACCTTGACACTTCCCCGGGAGACATATCTGATTATTCTACACAAACCCAGCTGGGAGATTGGAAGAGATGTCCTGTTAGCCATTTGCTCGGGTAGCTTCGATTGCAAGGGTCCATATTTTGCTTTTTTCCCCTTCAAGTCATTGTACCTAGTAACCTGTCTGCCTGTCACTTCTCTAAGGCCCCCTGGGTGTCAGCAGAAACTCTCCCAGGACTGACAGGTTAGCAGTGAAGGCATAATCTGCTAGTCAGATTTCACACTGCTGCACAGGGAACAGGTACCCTTGACAGGGGAGTGACTAAATATGGGAAGACACTTGGACACTTGCTATTACCTGCAAATGGCAAGCAACACCTTAGAAAGCTATTAGTGACACAGAGACAGGAGTGGGACAGGGGACACTTGTTTGAGTTTATTCCTGTGCCTCTCATGGCCTGTCCCTAGCTTGAATACCCTCTCTTGTAGTCTTCCCAAGCCACTGGAAGAAGTTCCAAAAAGGAGCCTTGATCCTTTTGTGTGACTAAGATGTTGTCCCTGTTTTAGTTGTGCTACTTCAGAACGGACCTTATGCTGGCGTTATCTGCAGCACAGGCTATGTTTAAAGTCATTGGAGCTGATGTCCACACTCCTTAATTCACATATTTGCAGGGATAACTTTCACCTGTTTCTTCACTCGCCACCAGAAAACCATACCCCAGGGGGGAAATTCTTTGAAGTCTAAATACTTAACCATTCCTTTGGCTCCAAAGAATGTTTGAGAGAAATTAGTTCTGAGTAGGTTTTTTTTTTCTTCTTTTCATTCATCTGAGAAGTTTTCTGGGCAAGAAAAATGGTTGCTCTTTTCTTGGTGGATGGCCAGTGATGAAAGGTGTCCCCACGTCCTCTGGGATTACCTGGAAGGGCTCTGGCTTGGAAAACGTTATCTGGTTATCTTTGAGAAGAAGAATTGCTTCATGTCAGAATAATTGCTTCAGTTTTAGAGGTTTCTAAGTGTGAGAGCCCCTCGTCTACCATCTGGGAGCATGTCTTCATGTCCCTGCGAACACCTTGTCTGAACTCATACGAATTCTCCGGTTGGTAAAGGAAGGAGCAGCGGGCTCTTCTGACTCATCTCTAAACTAGCTAAGGACAAGGCTTCAGATACTTGTGTCTCCATAAAAGAAGCTTCCATTTAGTGTTGAGGAAACGTGACTCCATGACTAGCTGCTGTCACGAATACAAACGCATCTTTATGGCTGACAGTAATAACTGGGGGATTTTTCTGTGAAATGTTTGTTATTTCCTTTTCCCATTTCATTTTAAGTGAGCTGCCCTGTACTTGTATATATTCTTCACACTCATTGTTAGCTTATGTGTGTGGTTAAAAAAAAAGAAAGAAAGAAAAACCTGTCTCGGTCTCTAACTTGTTTTTCACTTTCTTTGCAGTGTCTTGATGAGCAGAAGTTCTTAATTTGATTAAAGAAACACATATGGTCAAGAAACACGTGACAAGATGTTGAAACTTGTTAATATTTAGGGAAACGCATAACAAGGGCAAATGAGATACTGTCTTCACTCATTTGAATGAAGAAGTGTGGCAATATCAAGTATCGGAGAGAAAGTGGATCTATAAGACCTTTTGTATATTACTGGCGGGAGTGTGAAATTGTGCAGCCACTTTGGCATTTTCTTGTAAAATTGAACACTCGAATGCTTCCTAAGCCAGCCATTTCACTAGTGAGGAGCCATTCTATCCCTTGAGTACATGTTATGGGTTGGGATATGAGGCATTCCTCAAAAGCTCCTGGGTTAGTGCTGGGATATTCAGAGGTGAAGTGCTTCCACTATGAGAGCTATAACCTAATCAGCTCCTCCTGGCTTGGATGGACTAACTGGGTGGTAACTGGAGGCAGGTGGGTCATGTCTGGAGGAGGATGGTCACAGAGGGTGAGTTCTGGAAGGGTTCATCTTTCATGAGACACGTTCTCCTTTCTCTCTCTGCTTCTTGGCTGCTGTGCATGGAGCAGTGCTCCTTCACCCCACCCTTCTGCCATAATGTTTTGCCTTACCTTGGGCCCAGAGCTCTGGAGCCGGTCTATCATGGACGGACCCTCTGAAACTGTGAGCTCAGAATAAAATTTCCTCCTCCAAGCTGTGCTTGTCAGTTATTTTCATCACAGAGACAAAACCCTGACTATCATAGCCTGCAAGGGCAACTCTTGCATATGCACACTGGCAGACATGTATGAGAAGGCTCACATCGGCATTACCTGGAAAGAGCAAAACCTAGAAACAAAACAAATGTACTCTGACAGGAGAATGGATAAATATATTGTGGTGTGTGTATATAACGGAATAACAAACCCCAGCCAAAATGAATGAATAATAGCCCACGTGCAACAATATGGATTACTCTTAGTAATAGAATTTGAGTGAGAAAGCAAATCCAAGAAGAATGCATATTGCATGATATCCTTTGTATAAAGTTAAAATCAATACAAAACAAAATATTCCTTGGTAAAAGAATATATATATAGCTGGGAGAAAAAAAACAAACCTCTGAAAGCTGAAGACTGCAGCTAAAGAAAAGGAAAACAAGTTGATGGACATAAGCTTCAAGATAGTGCTTGGTTACTTTGGGCAGAGGAAGATGAGATATGACACAGATTGATATGGATGCTCCAGTTTTCTTGTTATTTGGTGATTTAGTAAACATTTATTACAGCATAATAGGAATACATAAATGTGCCAACAAAAATCAAATAATTAGATCAAAAAGTGGGCTAGAACACAAAGAGACATTTTTCCAAAGGTGATATACAAATGGTCAAAAAGCACATGAAAAGATGCTCGACATCACTAGTCATCACAGAAGTGTAAATCAAACGCAGAATGAGACATTGCCTCATACCCATTAAGATAGCCACTATCAAAAAAAAAAAAAAGAAATAAAGAAAAAGAAAATAATAAATGCTGTTGAGAATGTTGAGAAATTGGAAACCTTGTGCACTGTTAGTAGGTTATTAAATGATGCAACCATTATGGAAAACAATATGGAGTTTCCTCAAAATTAAAAATAGAATAACCATATAACAGCAATTCTACTTCTGGGTATATATGCAAAAAAAATCAAAAGCAGGGTACTGAGGATATATTTGTATGCTCCTGTTCACAGCAACATTATTAAAAATAGCCTTCAAGGATGACTAGATAAACAAATTGTGGTGTATAAACACAATGGAACTTTACTCAGTTTTTTTTTTTTTTAAAGGAAATCCTGTCACATATTACAATATGGATAAAATTTGAGGACATTATGCAAAGTAAAACAAGTCACAAATAGAAAAATACTGTATGAGCCTTTTCACTTAGATAAGGATTTAGAGTAGTGAGATTAATAGAAATGAAATTAGGGACTGGGAGACAAGAGGATGGAGACTTGTCTTTTCATAAGGGCAGAGTTTCAGGATTATAAGATGTTACAGCTTGGATCTAGAGTGTTCCCCAAAGGTTCATGTTTTTAAGCCTTGTGTGTTGAAGACTTGGTCCCTAGCTGGTGGCACTATTGGAGGTGGTGACAGGGCTTAGTTGGAGGGAGTAGGTCCCTGGGGGTGTAACTTTGAAGGGTGTACTTTGTTCCTGTACCCTTCCTTTCTCTGTTTCCTAGCTGCCATAAGCTCAGCAGCTTTCCTCTGCCACATGCTCCTGCTGCCATGATATTCTACTTTGCCTCAGGCTCAAAGCAATGGAGCCAGCTGACCTTGGACTTCAACCTCTGAAACCATGAGCCAAAATAAACCTTTTTTCTTTTAAATTGTTTATCTCAGGTGTTTTGTCACAGTAATGAAAAGCTGACTAACACACAAGATAAAAAAGCCTGGAGATTTGTTTCACAAAAGGTGAATATACTTAATATTTCTGAATTTACATTTAGAATAGTTAAGATGGTAAGTTTTATGTTATGTATTTTTTTTTTAAATCACAGTTTAAAATACACTTAAAAAGGTAGGAACTATACTGTAGGCATTTACTTTATTACTGCTGAAAGGAATCTTGGGTGAAGTTAGGCATTAAAGGAGAAAATCACACTCAACTCCCAAAATTCCAACATAGCAGCCAATATAACATAACGATCAACATAACAATAAGAAACATAAATGAACAAATGCATCAATTAAAAAACAAATAATGAGAGCCATTCAGGGACTAAAAGTAGGAGTGTGTGGTTTTGTTCTATTTAATCCTGCTGTGCTGCACCCTGGATTGTTGTTACTTGTAAAATGAAGTTAAGGCCACAAATAGAAGCATCCTGAAGGTTCTGATCAGGACTGAAGTAGAAACCTCAAAGTAGCATGAACATTGAATCTTACCAGGGAGGAGGGGGACTGACCAGAGGGCCAAAGCTACAGATCCTTCTTAATATCCACTACCCAAAGACTGCTCTCTGGGCAATGGACAGGCCAGCATTTTTGATTGAAAAAGATTTGAATGCGCTTTGATTGCTTATTAATGGAAGTAATAAAACCTATTGGATTCACATTTGATTTACTATCATCTTATGAATTCACAGGTTGGCTCATCTAATGATAGATAGAATTGATCCCTTGATCCCATTTAATTAGATTACTTATTTGACTGTGACAAAGGCTTTCTTCCCCTCATCAGCAGCTGGAATGACTATGCCCTGACCAAACTGGGAAAAGATCAAAGCTAGGTACCAAAGTGGATATAGAAATGAACATAATTACAAAAGAATTGGTTTTTACATTTTGTGCTAGCTTATATATCCATTCATTAATGGGTACGGCAGGTTGACTGCAAAAATGTCTCCAATTTTCCACCTCTCCTGGGATCCACCCCCATGCAATGTGACTCTCCAGCTGTCTCCATCAAGTTGTGGAGGCCATTTGCCCATCCCTTGGATAGAGGCTGGCTTGGAGACCTGCTTTGGCCAATAGAATGTGATGGAAGTGAGGGTGTGCTAGCTCAGAGCCTGGGCCTCAAGAGACTTGTGTACTTCTGCTTGCTCCCTGGGAAGACTATGCTAATGTGGTTGACAACAGCCATACAGCCCAGCTACCTCTGTCATCACTAATTGTCAAATGTGTAAATGAGGTGATCCTAGACCAGCCTTCCCCTGGCTGACCCTCAGGTGACTAGTGACAGTTGAGAGTTCAGCTAAGTTCCACTGAGCTTGACTAGACTAGCAAAATTGCTCAGCTGACACCTGGAGAGATAAGCAATAGGAATGTTTATTGTTGCTAAGTCACTGAGTGTGGTACTACTTCTTACACAGCAATAGCTAACTGCTCCTGTAAGATTGAGAAAAGTCTGTATATAGGAGTTAGGTTTTTTGTCTTCAGAGAATGTACTAAACTAACACACAAGAAATACTTTGAGAATAGTAAATGAGATTGTAAAATCAAATGTTAAATTGTGTGATCCTGTAACCTGGGCCTGCAACATGACCTTGTGTGGCAGTTTTGCTGGGACTGAGCCTCACAAAATAGACCTAAGAAAGGCAGCAAGTTTAGGGTCATGGAGAGAATGATTTAATATTATTAGAAAAGGCAGATCTTGGTTGCGGACAACTTGTTTTGGTTTCAAGCATGGCGAGGACTTAATGAAACCAGGCCAGAGGACCAGAGGAGGAGGGTGTCTGCAGGCTAAGACCAGAAGACAGGTGATTTTGTTGGGTTTTAGTCCTAATGTGGAAAATGTCGCATTGGGAGGTGAAAATGCATTTAAAAATTAAGGAAAAACCGAGACTGCTGGCATGCCATAGAAGCATGTAAGTTATGGCAGAGGAACATGGAAGTCTGTGCTATGTCACACACTTGCATCCATATGTGCACATGTGCAAATGCTGTGAGTGCGTGTTCATGTGCACAGGTGCTCACACACACATACACACACACACACAGTCAGAGGGAGCCTCAAATCAGGTCAAGTTTCCAAAGTGGAAATTTCATTAGTCCCCAAGGACAGCTTCTGCAGCTTTCTATGTTAATGTAAATTTGAAATAGGCTACCTTTTAGTGATCAAGTCACATCTGACTTCAGAGAAAAAGCGAGAAGAAAGGGAGATGCTTCCAATCATGCTCTGGACTAGGTTGCAGCCCACTCCACTCAACATCTAGACACACCTTTATGAAACTCAGGATGTTTCGGGTTCAATTTCCTCATCCTTGGCCCTTCCCTAGAGGCTGCCCCTGTCTGCCCACCTCATCTCCCTGGATGCTCAAAATTTAGGACAGAATCCTGGGCGGGTCTGTGGGGGGAGAGGGCAGGGCCGAGGCAGCCGCAGTTCAAAGGTAGAGGAAAGATGCTCAGCTCACAAAGTAACACTTGGACAATTTGAAAGTTGCATTTGGCAAGTTGCAGCAGGCACTGGGAACACAGGCTCCATCCCTAAGGAGCCACATTCGCTTTTTTCCCTTTCAAAGTTGTCAGGCAGTAAAAGAAAATTGCAGGGATGGGGAAATAATGAAAAAGGCTCTTTGTTTTCCCCCCAGTCCGAACTCCTAGCTCATCAAACCTTGGAAATGCTCACTGCAAATGGCTGCTCCTGTTTTATTGCTTATTTATGGGAATCTATTTAAAGTGAATTGCACTTTTCCATTGTATCCTAGCGAGCATGTGCCGGAGTTGTGTCTCCCCTGGCTGGGGGGCTGTCTGGACTGGGGATTCTGTCTGATTGTGTCAGCATCACGCTCCATGACATTTAAAAGTGGGGAAGGAAAAATACTGCAGAGGAAGCAAGGAAAGTGTGCAGAGTGATTGCTCAGGCCTCCGTCAGCTCTGGGTGGATGCAGGGAGAGCCTCTTCAAGTGTGGATTTGGGGGTGCTGACCATGCCTTCACACAAAGAGGAATCTGCGTTTTGGGATTAATGGAGGACCGTGTACCTTTTGAAGTCTTTGAAGTTTTAATCTGGTTCTACTCTAAGCAATGGGATCTTATGGCAGTTATCTAAACTCCATGAGCCACATTAAAAAAAATCTATAAAAGAGGTTATTAATACAGGACTATTGTTAATAATAATGATGATGTTCATGATTGTGGAGATTTATTATATATGTGAAAGTACTTACTTAGTTCAGGAAACGTACTAAATACAAAATATCCTTCCAAGGGCAACTGGAATGGGGGTTGGAAGAAGTAGGGAAATACTCTGTGATAATTTGAGTCTGGAATGTCCCCCCAAAAGCACATGTGTTGAAGGCAATCCTGCAAAGTCCAGAGGTGGAGCTTTTAGGAAATAATTGGATCAAGAGGGATGTAACCTTAGCAGTGGATAAATCCTTTGGGTGGATTAATAATTTGAATGGACTACTGGGTGGTGACTGTAGGCACGTAGGCAGGTGGGGCATGGTTGGGAAAAGTGGGTCATGGAGGCGTGCTTTTGGGGATTGTATCTTGTCCCTGGTCCCTTCCTCTCTCTGTTTCTTTCTGCTTTCCAGCTGCCATGAGCTGAACAGTTTTTCTCTGCCACCCCCTTCCACCATGAAGTTCTGCTTCACCTCAGGCCCAGAGCAGTGGAGCTGGCTGACCATGGACTGAGACCTCCGAAACCATGAGCCCAAATAGATCTTTCCTCCTCCAAGTTGTTCACGGAAGGTATTTTGGTCAAAGGAACAAAAGCTGACACATACCCCATCCTCATTTTCTTAACCCACGCCCATTGACTCTTGAAAGGATGAAAGTCCATTACATTCTTTGCCTTGACTGGAAGATCAGACACAAGGTTCACTGTGCAGAATGCTCTCACATCATTAGGGCTTAGCAAACAATGTCCAGATCTGGCCTCCATTTCTGTAAGTAAAGCTTTACTGGAACACAGCCATGTCCACTTGTTTGTACACCATCTGTGGCTGCCTTTGTGCAAGAGTGAGAGCTGAGCCATGGCGAAAGAGATCTTGGGGCCACAAAGCCCCAAATATTTACCATCTGGCCCTTTACCGAAAAACTTTGCCAACCCTGTTCTAACTCATTGGTATTTCTAGGCATCTCTGTGATCACAGGAATCGCTGTCTGTATGACGTTAGGGCAGGAAGTGATCTAAGCCTCAGTGAAAAAGATTGCAAAGTTAGTGTCTGAGTTAGAATGGCGATGATTAGATTTCCCGATTTCTGGCCCGGTGTGTCCCGCATTATTTAAATTGCACCATTTCACAGAGATTCCAAAGCCATTGGGATTTGCTTTCAAAAGAAAAAAACAAAACAAAACACAAAAGTCAGTAAGTCACGTGGCACCTGAGTTCCATTTAGCTGGTGAAGTTGGCATTGGTTCCTCTTGCTTTTTCCAAGGCTCTCCTCCACTACGCCCCTCTGTCTACAGGCTCAGCAAACATGTTTAGAGGCCAGCATCTCCTTTCCATGAGTCCTTTACGAGCCAGCTGTGTTGGCCACTGTTCCAGGTTGACAAGGGTCAAGCCAGCTCTTCAGCACGGGGCCTGCCTCTCTGTGTGTCTGCCGGTCTTTGGGCTCTTGTGTCTCTGGGGCTCTGCCACTTTGCAAAGGGGTGCTGGACAGGGATCCAAGAGCGGGTGGGGAAAGACATGGAGAGAGAGCTTCAATTCCTGGAGAATCTTTCCCCCTTGGAGACATGCCAGCAGGTAACAGGTATGGAGTCACATCTTTGGAAGACTTTATTTTATAATTTAGTTTTGGTGGGGTAAGGAATGAGGTAACCTCTAATTCATGGCAGCATCCCCAATGCCCTGGCACTATTGTTTCCCAAGATCCCTTTGTTCAAGAAGCCCTGGTGAAGGCTTTCTTCTTGATTAATTTATCCTTCCCCCTTTCCTTCTGCACTGTCTCCTCCCCCTTGAATCTCTAGTGTGGCTAATGGCAACACCATCCAATTTTTAGGCTACAACTTCTGAATCATCCTTAGTTCCTGCTATTCCCTCATCTGCAATCTCCAATCAGGTATCAAATTTGCTGCTAAACTTCCCTGGCTTTAGATGAGGCACCTCACCTTTGCCTTCCAACCTGTCTCCCAGCCTCCAAGCTAGTTCTCCTCCCACCATCTTCCTTGTGAGTGCAAAACATTGCCAAACATCGGTCATCACTCCACAACCTAAAATCTGCAGTGATGCCACACTACCTTGCATGGTCCTAAGGCCCTGGAAGGTGACATTAGGCTCTCTCTCACACCAATGGTGCATCTAACACCACATGCTGGTCACACCAAATGTCCCTCAGAGTCCAGATATACTGTGACTCTCTCTAGATCAGGACACAGGATAGACTATGGAATGAGGATGAGGCTGACCAGGGTTCAGATGCTGGCTCTACTATACCACCTGCTCTCCAGGCAAATTACTTAAACTTCTGAGCCTCTATTTTCTTCATCTGCATTGAAGGAGACTTCCTAAGGGCCACCCTGAGGATTAAATGTTCTGGTGTATGTAGAGGACTGGACAAAAAGAAATTGTGTTCAATAAGTGCCAGCTCCTTCTTCAAACTCCTGCTTTTACACACCTGCTGTTCCCTTTTATCAGATGTCCTTCCCTGCTCTCTCTCCTGGGTATACTCCTATTTCTTCTTTGGGCTGCTATTTAAGGATGTCCCCTACAGACGACATGAGAATGTGTGCATAGAACTGCTATGCTTTGAATAAGCTTTTCACAAAGTTTCTGTATTGGAAACTTAATCTCTAATGTAATTTATGAATGGTATTTGGAGGTGAGGGCTTTGGGAGGTAACTAGAATTAGATGAGGTCATTAGGGTGGGGCCTGCAGGATGGCATCAGTGGCTTTATAATAAGAGGAAGAGAGACCTAAGCTAGCATCTTGTTCTATCTCCCCACGTGATGTCCTCCACCATGTTATGATGTGGTGAAAAGGCCCTCACCAGAAGCTAAGTTGATTGTGGTGCTGTGCTCTTAGACTTCCCAGCCTCTAAAACCATAAGCCAAACAAAACTTTACTCTTTATAAACTACCCAATCTCAGGTGTTTTGTTATAGCAAAAGAAAGTGGACTAAACAGTCATTTCCTCCTCTGGCTCCTTCTGACTTCACCTGGCTTATGTTTCTTCTTAGTTCCTACTGTAACTCTTCATGTGCTTCTTTATCCAGAAGATGACAGGACTTCAAGAGGGTGCTATCCATTTGTTTTCCTAGGCCCTGGGGAATACTGCAAACAGCACTAGCTTCACAGGCCAATCAAAAACTGCATTATGTCTCTGATCTGGGGAAGCAACTCAATCTCTCATAATTTTTTTTTTTTCCCAGTACTAGGGATTGAACCCAGAGGCTTTCTACACTTGAGCTACATACCCAGCTCTTTTTATATATTCATTTTGAGACAGGGTCTAGCTAAGTTGTTAATTGGCCTCTAATTTGTGATTGTTGAACCTTAGCCTCCTGAGTAGCTGGGATTACAGGAGTGAACCACCACACCTAATTTTGGTATTTTTTCCCCTTTTATTTATAACATGAAGACACTAATTCCTACTTGCCAAAGCACCATCTGCAGACCCTAATTCAGGCAGAGATATTCAATGACTGCTGGTTCCCTGTACCTTTCCAGTGTTAAGTACTGTGACTGGGAAATAGGAGGTGCTCAATAACTCTTTGCTGAATGAATATGTGAATAGTGCTTAGGAATGAGTATAGAGAGCTTTAGGCCCACATAAGTCACAAGATTCGGAAAACCCCTGCTAACCTGAATCCAGGTAAAACTGATGAAAACAGAATAAAATTGGCTCTCTCCTCCCACTCCAAACCATGGATGCCAAGTGGATGTCCAAATACTGGTGGGTAAAAGAAATCAGTTCCAGTATTCCACTGCACAGTGGGGCGACTATAGCTCACAATAACCTACTAAATGTTCTATGAAGAACAAGAGGAGCTTGAATGCTCCCCAATATAAAGCAATGATAAGGAGATGATAATGCAAGTTACTCTGTTTTAATGGGTACACTCTTTAGTCATGTATTGGAATATCACACTGTCTCCCACCAATATGTACATGCCAACCCCCAAATCAAAAGTTACAAAAATTGTGACATAGTTAAAAAAAAACAACAACAAACTTTTCTTCAACTTCTCCCATAACTTCTGAGAGGACCTGGGTCAGAAGCCAGGGCTTCTGGATGTTTTGGTCCCTTCTCTTTTTCCCACAATAGATCGTGTCCCACTCAGGCTGCAGATAAGCAGCCCTGCTTCTGACTGGCATCTGAGCATCTTTGCTGGGGATCAGGAAAGTGGGAGGAAGGGAGTCTGAAGGGATGAAAAGTGGCAATAAGGGAGAGACTCAGGGAGGGGAGGTGGGGGGAGAGAGAGAGAGAGAGCGCACAACTGCCAAGAAGAGAAGATGGCAATGCTGGTGAAATCTGAACAAACGCAAAGTCAAGCACAATAATAATTTGGGCAAAATGGCAAATGGCACAGCTGAGGAGGAAATAGCATTGTGAATGTAAAAACTCCTAAATGGAGCGCAGATGGGAGGGAAAAGTGTAATCTTCTGGAAAAGCCTCTAATTGTCTGCCCACACTAATAATTTCAGCAAACGCTCCCTCTCTCCCTCCTGCGTATAATTACACCATTCCATCTGTCTATCAGCAGGTTTTTTACTGTGCCTTACTGCTACCGCCTTCTCATGCTTGTGGAGAGATGAGGGGTTTCTGAAGACTCAAGAATCCTTCTGACACACATCCTGAAGAAAAGACACTCAGGAGAGACAAATCCCTCTCCGAGGCCTGCTAAGACTCCGTTTTAAAAGTCATATAATCTCTTCAAACACTATTATGGAGTCAAATGGTGGCAGGGCCACACAGTCCCCCAGTTTGGGGGTGCTCATCAGTCAGTCATGGTGGGCCCTCTCCGGAAAGATGACTGGTCACTGGCTGCAGCTAGGAGGAGGCTGGTGGACACTGGCCTGTGTGTTCCCAGGTGGCAGGCTCTGAGAACAGCTGTCCCTTGAGTGTTTCTCAGGTGTGGAAGGCAGGGTTCTGCTGTGGGAGGAGGAAGAGGGAGCCTATTGGAAGAGAAGCTGAGTGGCAGGGGTGAGGGAGTGTCCGTGGCCCGAGTGTTAGCTCAGCCCGGCTGGCCTGGGAGGGCTACCCAGTGTTCCGTCCAGTGCTTTGCATGGTTCCAACTGCTTTCAGCTCATCTCCCTGTTCTGGCAGTGAATCCCAGAGAAGACAGGTGACCTCGTGCACATAGCCCAGTAGGAAAGGCTCCATGTGTCCGACCCACATCACTGCCCACCCTGTGCAAGTGGCACAGTGTGTTCCATTTCCTTGCCTCATGGCGGGGCAGCTGCACTCTTAGGATGCTGCTGAGGATGTGATCTTGGGGTGCTTGGAAGTGCCTGCCGGTTATTCACCCTCAAACTTTGTTTTCATGTGGAAAATTCACATCCTTATTCATCTCTCCTCTCCCAGTAAAGGGTTTCTAACTAGTTACTGGGGAGGGGGATGCTGGAAGGGGGGTGGGGCATGTGAAAAGGGGGCATGAAAGCAGTCCCCCAAGTGGCTACTGAAGGCTGAGAGGTACCGAAGTGGTGGCACCGTGGGATGTGACTTATTTCCAGATGTGGACTGGGCCTGAGCCCGAGCCCCTCCACCCTGCTCCTGTTCTCATAGTCTAATAGCAGAATCAAACTTCCCCCACAACTGCCCAGTGGGTGGAGAAGCGTGGACTCATGTCACAGTTCATTCCACAAATATTGATAGTGTTCCCACAAGGTGCTATGAAAGATGAAGACAGCCTGTTTTCAATTCTCTAGGGTTGTGCTGCCCAATATAAATGTAATGCAAACCCCATCTGCAATTTTTAATTTTATGGTAGTATTCAGTGAGTAAAAAGCGATTTTCTTTACTAATAATTTCTACTTAATATATCTAAAATATTATTGAGTCAACATATAATCTCTATAAAATTATTTATTAGCTACTTTCCCTTTACCTAGGTAACAAGTCTTCAAAAGCTGGTGTATATTTACATTTACAGCACACCTCAGTTAGGACCAGCCACATTTCTAGTGTTCACTGGCCACATGTGACCAGTGGTTACTCTATTAGAAAGTAGAGATCAAGAATTAATTAAGGAGAAAAAAAAGTGTGTATGTGTGCAATGTTCATATGTGCATACTAGTTATTGTAGTTAAACTCCAGACAATGTTCACATACAGTATTTTATTTAATCTCAGTATTTTGTGAAATGACAGTTATTGCTATTTTTTTTATTATAAATAAAACAAAGGGCTGGGGATATAGTTCAGTGGTAGAGTGTTTGCCTAGTATGTACAAGACCCTGGATTCAATCCCCAGTACTGCAAAAACAATGTAAAATATTTATGAGATTAAATAAAAATGAGATTCAGAGCACTGAAGTGATTTGGGACCTCAGAGAAGCAACTTAACATCCTTTTCCTATCTTTGTTAAACACATGGACACACATCTTTTTGAAATGGCCCAGGATAGCTCATTGGAGGATGTGGCATTCCAATACAAATTCCATTTGTCACACAGAGATGGGAGAGGGTGGGATGAGATTTATCCTTCGAAGAACTTCTATGACCAAAGCTCCTTGTGGAGAAGAGCATCACTCCAAATGGAGAAGAGCATTAGGCCAATTATCTGCAGAGCTGGCCAAGTGTGAGGGGGAGTTGAAGATGAGGCTGAAAAGGGAACTCGGGACCTGGTTATGGAAAGCTCTGAATGCAGATGGAGGGATTTTGACCTCATTGAGCAGGTGACGTAGACTTATTGACGACTACTCCATGCATCAAACACTTATTGAGCACTCATGATGGGCAACAATGATTTTGTATGGGGGAGTGGAGTGGCCAGAGCTTTGCCTTAGACAAAGTGTCTCATGGTGACACCTGGAGTGGACTGAGTGGACTGTGATGGGAGACTAGGGTGAGGGGGGAAGCAGAGAAGCCCCTTCATGAAGTAGGCTTAGGGCAGCATGGTAGGGTGAACCTGGGAAGGAATGGGTGGATGGAAGAGGTATGTATAGTCATTGTAACTGTAGGATGCAGGAAGAAAGGAGAGGCCAGATATGACTGCCATGGTTTTGAGCTAGGAAGACAGGAAGGACAGGGCTTCCATGTACAGAATTGGGGTAGTCCCAGCAGGGGTGATTGCTGAGCTATTAACAAACCTCCCTCAAGGGTTCTCCAGGAGAGGAAGAGGGTGCAGGATGGGTACAGTGATATCTTAGTATTCCCTTTCCAGCCTATAGTTTCTAGGGTCTAAGAGAAAATAATTCATACCATTTTACTTGATGATAATTGGAAGCCATCTATCTTGATGAGGTGGAGTTTATTCCTTTCAGGATAATGAAAAGGATGTCTTAGTTAACTCCCTTCCCTTCTTCTCCCTACCCTTCCTTACTCTGCAGGCCAACCTTGGCTGGAGTAAGGACTATGGATTCTTGGCATCTCCCTCCCTCCCCTCCGTCTGCCTCATTAGCACTGCAACCAATGAGTTGGGTCTAACCCAAGCTCATGACACAACTGTAGAATGGGTCTAATGCCCACAGGGCTATTTTAAGAATCAAATGAAATCCTGTATGTGAGAGCCTTTGCAAACTCAAGAACGTTATCTAAAGTGGCTTGTGGCTTGTTGCCTGCTGCATTTCCTTCCCAGTAGATGATCTGTGCTAGGAAAGAATGCTGCTGTTACTGTTGCTCCCAACTTCTTGCTAGGGCATTGCTCTTTCTTGCTTCCAGAGATTTGGTATGTGCCGTCCTTCTTCAGGAATCTCTTCCCTTCCCTTCCCCTCTTCCTCCAAAGTCAATTCTTTGCAGACTTTTTAGATCCTCCACCACCCAAAAGTTAGTCACTCTCACAGCACTTTCTTTCTTTTATTATAATTATTATAATGCTTGATGGTATCCTAATAACGTACAATCCTTATCTGTCCCTAGTCTATGACCTCTTTAAGGGAAATGTCTTATTTATTTTTGCATCCAGCTCCTAAAAATGTGCCCAGCACATGGTCATACACAGGAAATGTTTCTAGAATAAATGAAAGAGGGGTACAAGGAACCATATCCCAAAGCAAAGTTCCTTGGGGACAGAGCCCAAACTTGATGTCTTGAATCAGTGTCCTATTGTTTTCCCACCCAAACTCCCACTGGCGACCATTCTGTGATTATAACCAAGGAATATGAACTCTAGCCATGATCCCGTCTAGCCTCCTCATCCAGCTCAGGAGATCAGTGGAGCCTGTCACATGAGCTTGAAAATCCTATGTCCTTGAAAGAGTCAGGTGGGAGGAGGCAAACACCTTCCTACTATTCATGTTGGGCTGTGTGATGTCATCTAACAAGTGGCCTTGCATCCTAAGCTACTGGAAGTTTTCCATTTGGCTCATTTTAACCTTCATTACAGCCTCTTTCTTCTTAAGAACCTTCAAGCAGCAGGGCAGGAAACTGTTGGAGGTTGTCCTACACATACCCTCAGCTCCCTTTATTAACTTCTGTAGCTATCTCCAGATCTGCTGAGTTTCCTTCCCTGGCTGGTCTTCTGTCTCCAAGATGACCTGGTGGACACCATTCTCAGAGACGTGGGGAGTCCCTCAGGAAGCAGCCAGGAGCTCTGGTGCCCAGGCATCGTCTCTTCTGCAAGATTCATCCCATTATTCAGTTCAGCAAATCTCTCCTGCAATGCCCTCCCTCCCCCACAGCATCCAACGGGCCTGAATGTGTGGTGGGTGAATCTCTCTCTGGGAGCTTCTTTTCAGGCATGACATTTGTCCCCCGCATCCTTGGACCTCAGCAGTGCTAGGCTAATGAGCTCAGTCCTTTCAAACTCAGCTCCTGTCTCTGCCCATCCAGCACCTCCAGGCTTTGTGTCCGGCCGTGAAGACAAAGCCCCAAATTAAGTCCCCCAGCTTCATTTCATTTCATGAGAACCCACAAAGCCATCTCAGCAGCCCATTTATCCCAAAATAGCCTCTGAAAGCCTGGGTGTACGTCAATGTCCCTTTGCAGAAACCACACTGCATTGTCATGAAAGGACCATTTGAACACGGTCTCCAAGTGAAATTATCTCAATGCATTTCAATCACCTGGAAACATCAAGGCTCATTTTTCGGTAACACAGGCCCTTTGATAATAAATGAATTACACGATAGGTGTGTGTGTGTGCATGTGCATCTGTGTGCCATCCTCCTTCATGGTGAATTCTTAGATGTGTCAATGTCACAGGTGATTGGTCTGTGTGTCCATCTCTCAACCTAAGTCCCAGGCAGCCATAGGACATGCTGAGTATCACTGGGCCCCCTGGATTCTCTCAGTCCTGGGAGTGAGGACTGTGTTCATGCTGCTGCAAATGGACATCTAAGAGGAGCAGCAGGCAGGGATGTCTTCCCACTTTATAGATGGAAGACAAACATCTTTTGAAGTTGCTATAAAAGGCTTCGTAGGGAGGGTCCTAAAAATTTTTCATATTAAGACCTTTAGACCAGTCAGTGCAGTCAGACCCTAGGCTCTAGGATTACCATTAAGATGTTATCTAGCCTCTGGCAGGTCATTTGACATTTGTTAGAGCTCCATTCTTTCTTTATAAGGAAAGTTACCCCATGTAAGTTATAAGTAAAGTTAAGAGTGTGGGCTTATAGCCAAACACACCAGACTTGGATTCTGGGTCTTTGATATGTCATCTTGGAAATCTCCTAAGTTTACTGCTTCCCCTCCCAACCCCCACCTCTACATGTGGATGAATAATACCTGCCTTAGGTTTGTTTTGCGATTTAAATGATAATGCATGTAAAATTCTCAGCATGGGCCTGTCACATACAACATACCCTGTTGATGTGAAGCACAAAGTTGTATTGAAAAACAAATTAAAGAGAGCAAAATCTCCTAGAAAACAAGAATTCACAAGAATTCACAAATCTATAACATCATGATTATTATGATCATCATTGCAAATGTTACATCTTCACACAAAGCTGAGTGCTGTGGGCGTTAGCCGTATTGCTCAGGCCCAGCCAGAGACACTGTGGACAGGGGCCTCCTCTGTGAGGCTGACATCAGGAATGCTAAAGGGAGGCAGAGCTCAGCTCTTTCCTACCATCAGCTTCCTCTCCCAGCAGAGCCCCAGGGTCTCCTCTAGTTACACTGACCCTTTCAGAACAATGCACAGCAGAACAAATAGCACCTCAGCTGCCAGATACAAAGCACTTGTACTCTCCAAAGGCTGGCAGACTCCCTGCTTTGCCTTGCCCTGCTACCTACCCTGGCCCTCACTGCCCAGCATCCGCCACTCTGATCATGCTGCCTGCATGCGCCTTAGGAGGTGGGCACTCGGCAGAGTGTGTATGTGTCCAATCTGGCAAGGGATCATGTTGTCCCCTGAGGAAGGCCAGGCAGGACCCTGACAATTCTCTGTCTAAGCTGTCCCAGGATGAACAAGCCTATACCAGGGGACAAGCCCCAGTTCTGTCTCATTCACTAAAGGGTCGTGCCAGTTGCAATGATTTTCAGGGTGTCAGGGAGGACAGTTTATGGTGAGTGTGGACCAAAATGAGGAGAGGGTGAGTGGATGGGATATTCTCCAAATCGTGAAAACTAGTCAGATCAGTGATGGCTGAGCTGGGGCCAGAGACACCGTAGTACGCTGGGGGACCTGGATTCATAGCAGCTGTGCCACTTTCATCCTGTCTATTCTGTTTGGCCTCCTTCACAGGAGGTTGTACAGGGCACAAATTCCATTTGCATAGACTGTGAATGAGTAGTGCTCCTTGGAGCTACACTATGCAGCACTTTTGTTCATGTGGATCTTGTGAGAAGCAAATAGAATCACTGTCATCATCTTTAGTAGCAGAAGCAGTAGCAGAAGTAGCAATTTTCCAATTATGGATTGCCTGATATGGGTCAGGTTCTGTGCTAAGCACTTCATATTTTATCCTCTCCTACATCCTAAAAGATAGGTACTGTTATTATCTTACTCTATTTTACAGATGAGAAAACTGAGGCCATCAATTAATTTTTCAAATGTCAATCAAATAAGGAGTGATGGGGCTGTAATCTGAATGCAAGTCTGGCTGACACAAAAATTCAAGCTCTAAATCTTCATTCACTATGCACAAGAGATGTTGATTTCCCTGAGATCGATGGGCAGCAGAGGCAGAACCCCTGGCCCTTTGATTGACAGGGCCAATGCTCCTGTGCTAGAAGTCCTGTCTCTCAGAGGGCAGGATTCTTCTCATTGGGCTCTGACACCCTTGTCTTGGGATTTCTCCCATAATGAAGATTGTGACTCTCACTCAGGGGCCAGTGTCACAGCAGCTATGATGGAGACATGTATGTTCCTTGCTTCATTTCCTCAAATAGGAAGAAGAAATAGTGCTGTCAGATTGTCTGGACCAACTTTCCAGAATTGTCATGCCAATCTTTCCAGAGATATTGCTATTGGAATTACTCCTTTTCCTCCCTTCTTCTCTCTCTCTCCCTCCCTCCCATTTCTTACTTGCTTGCTTTCACTCCCTCTCACTCCTTTTCTCTCTCTTACTCATACAAACACAGAAACACAATTAGATGTACTTCTACATTTATACATTTACACACTTCACCAATTGATTTTAGCACCTGCTTTTGATAGGTAGGCTTGGAAAGCTATCACATAACTCATGCTTGCATATACTCACATACCTATATATCTGAGCAAAAAGTGTTCACCATATCTGTTCACATATTGCACACATATGGTCACATGCATGCATGGGTACAACGGTCCTATTTGATTGCAGAACCAAATGAGCACAGCATCACAGAGCAATAGCTCTGTGATGTAAGAGACCCTGTGGACGTGTGTGTGTGTGTGTGTGTGTGTGCATGTGCATGGGGTGGAGGGTAGAGGAGGTGGAACAGGAAGAAGTAAATACCTTCAGAAAGAAGGCTTTCAAAAGATTGCAAGCAACTATCCCCCACTGACTGTCTTCTCAGTTTGAAGGTCTGGTTGAGAGATCTTGGTAGAGGGCAACCTCAGGGGCACAGTTCTGCAGTTTTCCATTGGGAGATCATCTTATCCATATCATGTGCCCTTAGGACTTAGTAAGGTCCTAAGCTACTTAGTGAGACCCTGTCTCAAAATGTAAAATAAAAAGGAGTGGAGATGCAACCTTGTGGTAGAGCTGCTGTGGGTTCCACCCCCAGTACAAAAAAAGAAAAGAAAAAAAGCTGTAAATGCATTGAATCCATTTAACCTACAGAACACCACAGCTTAGCAACAAAATACACTGCATGTCATGGGTCATTAACCTTTGTGACAGAACCTGAAGCTGGCTGCCGTTGCCCAGCATTGAAGAGAGAGGATCACATTGCATGTGGCCAGCATGGCAAACAATCAAGATTCAAATTTTGAAGTACAGTTTCTATTGGATGCCTATTGATTTGGCAACATTGTAAAGTCAAACCATTCTAAGTTGAACCATTGTAACTCATTCTGTGTGTGGGTGGTAAATTTATACTTTATCCACTGAATACAGCTCACTATATTTCAATAAATGGGCTTGGTTTTCTTTTTAAAAAGCGTTATTTAATTTAAAAGTACATATTCATAGTAAGAATATAAAAAGTACAAAGATGTTAGTCCTCTTCCATTGGTGCCAAAATTATGAACAGTTTCCCAGGGATTATTATTTTTGCATATGTCTATGCATGTACAATAGATATGCATGTATATGTGCATCTATATGTACGAGTATCAATAGAAAGTACATGCTGGTGGATTGCAGATGGCCACAAAATCTTTGCCACTACTCTCATTTTCCTCCTCTTTTAGACCCCGGATGGCTTTGACACCTGCTTTGCCTATTAGAACAGGGAGGAAGTGATGCTGAGTAACTTGTGAGAATAAAAAAAAAAACAACCCTTAAGAGATTTGCAGTTTTTGCTTTCAGGCACTTGGAATGCTTCTTTTTAAATCTGGTAGCTATGCTGTAAGAAGCCTACACCACATGGAGAGAAACACAGGAATTGAAAAGGCACTGGCCAACAGCACAAATTGTTAGTAGTCAGCCAGCCCGGATGACACCTTCCGAGGGAACTGTCTAGCGCCTTCTAGTGTCAGGATGGCGGCAGCACCAGGGCACAGTGCAGAACAGAGGACCCATTCAGCTGAGCCTATCCAAGCGCAGCCCCGAGAAAGATGGTGAACGCTGGTTTATGCTTTAAACTACTACATTTTGGGGGTGGTTTATTATATTGAAATAGAGAACTGAAACTTGTCTATTTGCCTTATTCAATTTAGTAATTCATTGACTGGCTGTCTCATAATGTCTTTTTAAAACTAATACTATGTTAAAGAACATTTTTGTTCTATCTAGTTCTTTGTGAGGATAAAGCAATGGACAGACACTCTGTGTAACTGTTCTCATGTGTAAATATATATTTCTAGGTTACATTCCTAGAAATAAGTGATATGCAAATTTAAGTACTTGATAGATATTGCCAAATTATCCCCCCACTGCACTGTACCACATTTTGCCTGTCCACCAAAAGTAAATGAATGTGCCTAGCTTATTATGCCCTTACTTATGCAGCATGAGGATCTAACAAACTTTTCATCTTTTTTGGGGGAGTGCAGGGGGTCTAATAGATTACAATCTATCATTTACTTTGTTTTTTTCTAATGATGATTGAAGTAGTGGTTCATCTTTTGATGTGTTTATAAGCATTCTTTTTTCTTTTTCTGTGAATATCCTCTGCCTGCTTTTCTACTGATACATAAAAACATTTTTCTTCATTGAATTTTAAAAATTATTTTTCTCTTTTGAATTATAAAAACTCTCAGATGTCAAATGATACAGATTAGCTTGTTATCTGTCATTTGTATTGTAAATATTTTTTCATAGATTAATTTTTTGGCTTTTGACTTTCTGCATATATTCTCACACACAGGCATATAGTCATGACACATTTTTATCTTTTTTTTCTCATTTTTTAAATCTTTTATTCAGGTAGAACTTGTTTTGCTACAAGGACTGAGGATGGGATCTGCTTAATTTTTCTCTCCAAATGTTCTAATGAGTTGCTTAACAGCATTTATTGGTATATAGGCTACTGTTTAGAAATACTATCATATACTATTTCTCCATATATGTGTTTGGGTCTATTTCTGTACTCTATTTTGTTCCATTGCTCTCTCTATTCATATAACAATACCTAAAGTCTGCTTCTTCCTGTCTACATTTCCTCTGTGAGTCAGGGACCAAGTTACTCAGCCCTTGTTTCCAATCCTAATACAATGGCTCCATTCCAATTATAATCCAACCCAATATTTCCCCAATAGTTTCCCCTTTCTCTTAACTCTTTCATAGAAAGTTTCCATTCTCTGGGTCATTTCTCCTTGAGTAGAAAAAATTATTTCCAATCATAGCTCCTAAGCTTTTTCTCTTAGTCCTTGTGATTTTCTTTTCCAGATTTCCTAGGAACCCTTCCATTGTGGGCCAAAGCTTCGCTCCTCTTGACTGCTCTGGGATGGAGTTCTGTTTTTGTGGACCACGTGGGTTTACTCATTCTCTTGCCTGTTCCCTCATCTGCAATACTACATGGAGTAGTTCGGTCAAAGAAGTGAAGATTGAGGGACCTCTCTGGATGTTCAGACTCCCATGTGCTATCTGATCACCAAGTAACAAGATGAGTCTCCCTCTTTCACTTTTTTCCACATGTGAAAAGAATACCTGATCAGAGAGTCAGAAAACATTCATCTGGCTGAGCTGCTTCCCTTTCCTCCCTGCAGTTTATAATGTTATTCTGCGACTAAAGTAGCCAAGTGAGGATGTGAAGCCAACCATCAGAGAAGGCCCAGAATGTCTGAAATAAACAATATCAGAATAACAATGTCCTACTCAACAAGGGCCTTTAGCCAGAAAAGTGCTCCTTCTTAGGAATCCTATTTGTTTTTCTCTTGGAAAATGGGAAAGCAGTTCAGAAATTTAGCTGTGATACCCTATTTTTGTTTTAAAGAAAATGGCTGCAGGGAAAGACAGGAAATAGAGTCCTTTATCTCAGACCTCAAACCCTGTCCCAAGGCACACAAGAACCGGGAGTCATCACTATCAGTAACAACAGCATAATTAACAAGCTGCTGTTCCCACTGGGTTTCTATTGGTGGGAAGGGAGGTCCAACATCCAGGAGAGGCATTAGGTACATCGAGAGCCAAGAGCAGCCATCTTGCTGTGGGCTGCTGGTGCTAGACCTCCCCTGCCATTTCTCCATTGCCTGCAGGGGCCTCACCTTACTTTCAACATGACCTCCATGTATGAGATCCAACTGCCTCCCTCCATCCATTCTCTAGCTCCCATTACTGCCAAATGCACCTTTCTCCACTAAGCTGGGTCTAAGACCCTGATCTATGATCTCTGACTTTCATTTCCACTATTCCCTCCTCATAACCAAACTACCACTAAATTCAGTGCACCTTTCTTCAGGGTGTTTCTTCAACCTGTTTCTACTCTATCCCACGGTTGCCATCCTGATCTGTGTTAATCCAGCAGTTTCTGCCCCTTCCGCAGGATGACCCATGTTATCATGACCAGATGGTTCTTTCTACAACATGTGCTCAGCTCATCCCTTCTGAACAAGGCAAAAGGCAAGCAAGGCTCACTTTGCCCTGGGCCACTGTGTTGTGCTCTGTGCTATTTTATTTAATACTTGCAACAACCATAGGAGGTGGGTTTGATGATCCCCTAGCAAAAGGACAAAGGAATTATCACATCAATTCCAAGTCCTCTTCCTGGCAATCAAAACTTTCCTCAAATTGTGACTCTGATGTGATTACTTGGCCTTATCACACACTCCATCCCAAGTTGAACTGCTGAATCTGTTTAGGACTCTTTCCTGAGGGTGGGGCTGGAGGGGAAGACACTCTGGGCAGGAGGTGCAGTCAAACAGGAAACAACTGGAGTTCACACCTAACTGGCTACCACCCAGACCAACAGTGATGGTGGTGGTGGTGATAGGGGGCTGTAAGTGATTGACTTGTGTCCCCCCAAGTGCAGATGTTAGAGTCCTAACCCCAGTATCCTAGAATGTGACTGAATTTATAGACAGTGTCTTCAAAGAGGTACTAAGTTCCAATGAGATCATTAGGGTGGGCCCTACATGACTAATGTCCTTGTACAAGTAGAAAATTAGGACAGAAAGAGGTATTCAAGGAAGAACCGGGGAAGACAATCGTCTATAAACCAAGGAGAGAGGCCTCAGGAGACAGCCCTGTGGTCATCATGATCTTGGATTTCTAGCTTCCAGAATTGTGAGAAAATGAATTTCTGTTGTTTAGGCCACCAGTCCATGGTGCTTGTCTATGCCAGGCCTAGCAGACCATTATAGAGGCCAAATAGGTGTTGTCTGAAGAAGTCGGGAAGCTGGGCATTGGGTCACTATGGTGGGTAATATAATTGCCACCTTTACTGAGCATCTTCTGTACATCAAGCACCATGCTCCTATGTACGCACTTCACATTTGTTATCTCTGATTTTTAAAAACCCTGCAGGATTTTTGTAAGTAGTTATTGTCACAACCATTTTAGAGATACCATTTTAGGACCTAAAGCTCAGAGCAGCAGTACATTTCCCCAAGAGTTACTGATAATGAGCCTCAGGTCTGGGGTTTGAAGTCCAGCATCCTCTTTGCTAAGCTTGTGCTCATTCTACTATGTTATGCTGTGCTCATCAGCCTGGGGCCAATTGACCCCAGGCCTGTCTATAGCAGCAGAGCCCTAAATACCAGGTGGGATCTAAGAGCAGTGCCCAGGAGGACATGGTCACTGGATGCCTGTGGTCAGAAACACAGGACTTCAGGAAACAGGAAAAGGACCAGCTGTGTGGCTTCCCATCTTTTCCACGGAACCACCTCCCCTTCCTATTCCTGTTCAGCATGGTCCCAGAAGTTCCTGAGTGGGGAGCCAGTTTCAGCTTCCTGAGACAATTCAGTATCATTCAAGGAACCCTTCATGGCGTGCTTATATTCCTAATGAGATGAAAACACAGGTTTTAAAGCTCCAGTTAACGTGTGTGCAGATGGGAGCTTGGGGGACTGTTCCTCTAAACGGTGCTGAACATGAATAACCATCACCCTTCCTATCTACTAGGGAGGGCGCCCCTTCTCTGTCCTCAGATGTGGGATTTTCTCATCCCATTTGGACTGAGAGTCCCTTGGTGCCCTGAGGGGAAGCAAATTAGTCTCATTTATAATTATGTGTCTCAAATAAAGATTTGGTTTAGATTTAATAAGAAAAAAATGATTCCAAGTCAAACAGATCACAATAGATTATTAAGAATAGAATTACTGAAGTTCAACAACAGGCAGAAACACGAATCTTATTTCAGAGTTGCTAAACCTTAATAAATACCATTTTAATAATTAATCAAACTTTAATTGATGCATGGCAACAGTCTGAACCTGATAGATCTCTTTACAATGCATAGGTTGTGATGGAGCTGGAGATGTCCAGGAAGGTGTATATCAGAGAATGGGGGAGGGAAGTACTAGGTCCCAGGTGCCCTGTCCCTGGGGCAAGGAGAGATGCAGTTGCCTCAGCTCAGCGGGGGAGGGGCCAGCCAAATTCACCTTTCCCCAAGAAAAATCTATAGCATATGCTAATCAAATTAACAACTGAATTGTCAATCACTTCAAACATTCAGGTTGGCAACACCAACCCCAAGAGACTATAAAATGCTTTGGCATCCTTAACGTTTCTGTCCTCTCTTTTTGTGGATCAAGTGGCTGGCAGAAGGGATACAGTTACTACAAAATAGTGATCTTCAATCTGTCTGATGTGTGAACAAATAACCACATGAGTTTAAGAAGTATTCTTGATACAATTCACTAAATCAGTGGTTTCCAAGCAGTAGAACTAGTATCAAGTTAGCTGTAGAAAAAAATCACATAAATAAAATTCTGTCCTGTCATCTAGAAATTCTGCTTGAGTAGGTATGGGATTAGGGTTCTGATATAGTAAGGTGGAATTCAGTAGGCTCAGGAACCTGTATCTTCAATACAGTTTCCCTATGTGATGATGCTGTGCCAATCAAAGGACAGGGCTTCTTCAAGTCATCGGCCACCTCTCCAGGTGATGCTGATTCACCATCAACTATGGGAGTCACTTCCTTATGAAGAGCAATACAATCTCTGAGAACATGATGACATTACAGGGACATAAACAAGCTAACACTCCAGTGGGAATGCCTCTTTGGAGTCCAGGAAGGCCACTTGCAGTGACACTGACCTGTGGTTTCTTAGTTGCAGTGATACCTGGGCTTCTGCCATCAGCTCCTCTCCCACCAGTCCTCTTTGGACAAGAAGGATGCCAGGAAAAGCAAGAGCAAACCAGCAAGCCGCAGCGTTTCCCACTCTGGTAGCTTTTTCTTCCTGTGTCTCTGGTGAGTCAGAGTTTGTTTGAATGTGAATTATCTGCAATCATAAAAGTGACAGTACAGCTGGCTGCTGGGAGCCTGGAGAAAACAAGTATTGCAGATAAGGGAGGAGGTGTGTGTGTTGTGAGCATGCCTGTGTGTATGGGGTGGAGGCAAAGCTGTCCTCACTTACCCAAGCAATCCCTAAGAGGGCCTTTCTGAATGAGGCAGAGGCTAGGAGGGACCAGTCCCTCACCCCCTCCACCAGATGATTCTCTGATGCCAGCATATCTTCAGGCCCCAGAGCCCTCCTGCAGCCTGCCCCAACTCTCCAGCCCTTGGGTTGAAGTTTAATCTCATCTTATTCCCTGCTTGCTAGGGGTGTGGAAGGAGAGGAAAAAATGGAGACCTGTGGCCACTACCCTTATTCTACTGGTGCTGGTATCTCTGCCTCTGGAGGAGGAGGCAGGATGCGGGAAAGGACCCTGACATCATGCCCTGGACTGCTGTTAGCAAGAGTCAGAGCTTCTGTCCATCATTATGTGAGGCTGTGGAAAGGAGTGAAGGGAGAAGAGGACTTTGAATTTAGGACAGAATTTAGGACAGTGGCTTTCTGAGATTGGTGAGAGGACAGAAGAGGTGCAGCTGGAGATAGTGCTTTTCAATCAAGACCTCCTTTTCCTATCCTTGCTCCTCCCACAAAATGAAAGATAGTCTGGAGGCTTCTGAAACTCCTCTGCCAGTTGTCAAAGAGAAATCACACTTTGGGTGTTCTAGGGAGTTCTGTTCATTCATTAGATGTTTACTGATTGCCTCCTATGTTGTGCCATGGTGCTAAGATCTAGATTCTACAGGCTGTGTGCTCAGTGCTGGGTGCTGGGTGCTATACTCCTGGTCTCAGGGGCTCACAGTCTGAGCTGAGCAACAGACAGGTAAATAGTTGTAATGCAGTGTGAAAAACATGAAATCTGGTAAGCCCAGGAGGCCATGGATATCCACAGTGCTGATTCCTAAGCGAGACTAGGGGAGTTGGGAGCATGATGACAAATGGTCTGGGAAATGCTCTCAGGGAAGCCGAGAGCCTGGACTGATTCCCAGAAGAGCAGAAAGGGAGGAAATGTATCGTAGGCAGAAGATACGGTGCGTGTAAAGACCTGGAGGTCCAAGAGAGCATCCTGCATTTGGAAAATAAGGGACACCTAGTTGGGCCACGTCATGGAAATGAAGGGAGTTGGCTAAGGTGGGCGAGGAATGACTGCTGGGTTGGTGGTCAGGGGCCCAACTGTGAAGGGCCTTTTATGCAGTTCTTGGAAGTTCATCTGATCTCTTGAAGGCAAAGGGGACCCGCTGGATGCTTTTAAGCTGAGGAGTGAGGTGTCCAGGAAGATCAATTGGGAACCCTATAGAGGCTCAGGTAAGAAACCAATGGGTCTGGACCAGGGCTGGACTGGTTGGTGTGATGAGGATTGGAAAGACTTGAGGGATATTAGCAAATGCACTCAATGGGCCTTGGTAACTGAAGGGAGCAGGCCTGCTGCAGAGGGAGATAGACATTAAAGCACTAATTACACAATTAATTATGCAATTGCCTCTGTGATTCGTGATCTCAAGGAGAGTGCAGAAGTGCAGACATGTTAGGGGCCTCTGACCTGGCTAGGGAGTGGGTGAGGCTTCCTTGAGGAGGTGATTTTGACTGAAGGCCAGAAAACAGATGAGTAGGGCATATCCAGGTGAGGAGATGACGAGGGAGCAGGCAACAGCACCTACAAAGGTGGGTGTAGGAAGATCAGGGTGCATTGAAGGCCCAAAAGACCAGTTTGGGTGGAGCATGGGTGGCCTAATTATGGTCTGAGGGTCAAGTGAAGTTTTCTGTTGGTTTTTAATAAATGGAGTTTTACTGGCACATAGCCACACCCAGTTTTGTGTACTTACTAGGAATGGCAACTTCTGTATAGGGTGAGTTCTAGTGGGAGGGAAGAGATGTACCCAGGTGGGCATTCAAGGGGGCCCCAACCCACAGAGGGTTTACAGTCCACAGTCCTGACAGCCAGTGCCTTCCTCAATTTTGTACACTGGACACTTGACTTGCCTTCTATGGTAACTGGCCATACTGTAACAGCAGAATGGAGGAGTCACAGCAGAGACCTTCCAGCCATATAGCTTTCAATATTTACTCTCTGGCTCTTTGTAGAAAACTGACTCCTGGGCTACAGCAGCATGAGTGGAGGGCACATGGCCCCTTGACAAGTCCAGAGATGTTTGCACCACTGCCCACATCTCTCAGTGTTCAACCAGACAGGCAGAAGTCACCTGCAGTCCCACCTGTGATTCTCTGGGTAAAGGGGGGCATGCTGGAGGGGGACAATTTATAGCTAGAGGACTGTACTCCACCTGAACACAGGGCAGTGCCAGTGTGCTAGAGAGTTACTGACCCAGGGAAGCAGCCTTCCATGAATGGCAGATAAGCAGCTGAGGACAAAGATCCCCATTTCCTCACTTCTCAGGGGGAGGTGTGACAATCTGAACTTCCCCAGTGGGGCTAAGGACCAGTTGCAAACAGTGGTACCTGGCCCTATGATGGATTCTTTATTGTCTTCCTTCCCTCCCTTTCTTGCTCACTGCCTTATTCCCCTACTGAGGATTTCTCTGATCACAACCTGAAATAAACTACTTGCATTTGAATCCTTGTCTCAGAATCTGCTTTACGGGGCTCAAACAAGGCAGTGGGATATCCACAAGCTTCCCAGGGCAAGGTGAGGGCTCCCACTATTGAGAGGGAGGCAGGTTCCTTTCTAGATTAGCAGAGTTTGGTTGGTATGAACTCTCCCACCTGTCCCCAGTCTCAAGCCACAGGGTGACGACTGGGACTTAATCCTTTTCTCAGATTCCAAACTCATACCTGCCTTTCTATATGACTGCTTGGTTGGGGACTGTATACTCCTAACAATTGGGTCCTGTGCAAGCCTATTACCCTTTAGTTCCAGGAACAATGCCCAGACAACGGAGGTAGTCTCTGTTTTGTCTGTTTCTTTCCTCCGTACAGAGAACTGTGCAGAGAAAGAAATCAGTTGAGAAAAACAGCCTTGGCCTACTTACCCCATTTCCATCTGTTTTGTGAGGGTAGAAAACATCACTATTTAGTATTTCTGAGTTTCCTTCCTAAAGAGCTCAGGTACACCATTGGGGCCAGACTGGGCCATCAGCGGGCTTCTGCCCATACCCACCAGCCCCTAAAGGGTCTTCAAATTAAAATGCAAGTTTTAAATACATGCTTGTCTTTCCTGGGGATTGTTGGCAGCCAAGGACCACGTGGGCTCATCAGTGTGATCTCAGAGAGAGAAATGATCAGGGCAAATGGCTCCAAATGGAGATGAAAAAGCTTTTACAATGACAGGGAAGAGATATTGCAGGCAGCTTGAGAAAATGTAGTTTGGGAATAGAGGGGCACATGGGCCACTGTACAAATCAAAAACAAGAGGGAAGGAACTCTAGCACGTGAAATGATACACAAGAAAAAAGCAAGATGAGACAAGAAAGAGGGAGAGGGCAGGCAGGCAAAGCAAGGGACGGGAAAGTGAGGGGAGGCAAACATTAGAGGGAATTCAAAAGAGGAGAGGGAAGACAGAATGTGTTCAAACATCACCACAGATGAAGGCAGGGACAGAGGGACCGGCGTTCTAACGTGAAGTATGCAGATGAGCTCCTGGTGCACTCTGAAGAATACAAGAGCAAGCCGCAATGTTATTGACTGATGGAAAAATGGCTTCTCTTTGACTTAGCATGGGGTGCAATTTATCTTCACAGAGTACCCTTGATATACCCGATGCTCCTGCTTAGATGCTCTGGCAAGAGGTGGGTGTGAGAAACGTGGAGGAAGAGGTGTGGGGAAAAGAGGCAGACGGAGGGGCAGAGGGATGTGGGAGGAGGTGAGAAAGAAGGGGAAAGAAGAAAGGATGTGGGGAGCAGGGGAGGGGAAAAGAGAGAGGGAAGGAGGGACAGAGTTATGAGAAAGAATGGGATGAGGATTTGGGATAGAGAAGCAGGGAGTGGGGAGGGCGAGACCTGCAAGAAAGATTGTGAAACTCTAATGCCAAGAAGAGCAAATCAGCTAAGGTTTTTGGAGGACTTGGTAGGTACCATGCACTCTTCACACCAGTGCCTCGGGCTATTGCCCTGAAATGGGATTCTGAGTATCTCAATAACTTTTGAATCAAACATTGAGGAAGTAGGGAAGGGATTCAGATGCAGGAATACAGGGGGCTTCAGATGAGTCAAGATCTGACCCCCCCCCCCCAAAAAAAAAAAACAAAAACAGGCAGGCATTTGCTTCCATGGTTCCAGGACCCTATTTAAGTAATACCTATTTAAGTGATACCTATCAAATTTCAGGATTCTTGGGATACTGTAGACAGTAAAAAAAAAAAAAAAGAAAAAGAAGAAAAAATTAGGCCTCCAGCCACCAGGGGGAGCCATCTCCCCAGCAGAAACAGAAACCCAGTTCATCTAAGAACTAGCCACATCAGACAGGAAGTTATTTAATAACTTGAACTTGTAGAACATTGGTTGGTAATCAACAATGGAGGGCAACAACAGAGAAAGATTCCTATTGACTGGTGTTATGGTTTAGATATTAGGTGTCCAACAAAAGTTTGTGTGAGACATTGTATGCAAGAAAGAAAGCTTAGAGTGAAATGATTGGGTTATGAGAGCCAGTGAATTAATCCCCTGATAGGGATTAACTGAGTGGTAGCTGTAAGCAGGTAGGGTATAGCTGGAGGAGGTGGGTCCCTGTGGGGGGTGACTTTGGGATATATATTTTGTTGTTGTTGAGTGGTGACATGTTCCTGGTGACATGTCCTGAGCCACTTTCTTCTACCACACTTTTCCACCATGATGTCCTGCCTCACCTCAGCCCCTGAGTAATGGAGTTGGCAATCTATGGACTGAGCCCTCTAAAACTGTAAGCCCCCAGATAAACTTTTCCCTCTCTAATTGTTCTTGTCAGGTCTTTTGGTCACAGTGGCAAAAGAGCTGACTAAAATAGCTGATTTTCATTTTGTCCTAGACTTCGTCTAAATGGGATCCACTCATTGTTTGCAGGGGATATCTTTGCTGCTTCTTTTTCCAGCTTGTGGCCACAGACTTGCTTGCTTTGATTAGTTATTTCTTGAAAGGCAGGGAACGTTCACTCACACCAATGGGCCTGGGGCCATCATAGTACCGAGCATATCACAGATGGTCGGAGTGTTTTTGACAAATGAATGAGCAAAGGAAAGGATGAAGACATGCTTGAGCAGGAAGGGATCTCGGAGAAGCATTTGATCCAATCTAACCTTGCTTGCATCAGAATCTCAAATGTCATCTTTTTAAAAAGAACTCCACAAAGAGTTGCTTTCCTTAGACCTTCATATTGACTGCCATCTCATTCGAGATCATCCTTCTTGGTCTTTAGCTGTTTTAACCCACTATGGTCCTTTGCTAGGGCTGAGGCAGGGCATCGGGAGGAAGATTTATTATCCTGTTGTGTCCTGGGACTGATAATAATAAAGGCTCACTTCTGAGGCTGTCACAATATTTAGTGAGACAGTGGACATGTGATTGTCCTTTGTAAGCTAATGCATGTTGTAAGTCACTATCTTCCATGTGCCACTGTTCTTCTAGTGACTGTGTGAACCAGCAATGAAAGAATGTTGACTGTGCCTCACCCTAGACCTATTGAATTTCTGCAAGTTCTTGTTGGGAACAGGTTCTTGTAAAGTCTCCTTGGACTCAGGATTGACTACTGTCACACATCTCCTCCTCTGTATTCATGGCTTTCCTTGGGCTTCTCACCACCCCAGCCCAGTGATTCCTGTCTCTCTTGGTGAATTCAGAGTCATTGCCAAACTAAAAAGTCAGTTTCTATCAATGCTATCCTTCATTTTGAGTCACAACATAAAACACTTTATTGCGATTACAAACAGCAAAGTTATTTCTGCTGAGCCTCAGCATCTGAACTTAATAGCACGCTGTAATGCCACCCTGTGCTGATGTGTGGCATATCTAATATCCATCTTTCTTAGAAATAACAGTGTTCAGAAATTAGAAGGGACTTTAGCAGCGAAATAATTAATGTGGATAACCATCATAAACGCCACAAATGGAACAAATACAGATGGTAGTGAGCCGTGATTGCTAATATGCTAACCTGTTTTGACAGAACTTTAAATTTTTTCCTCGGGAGGTTTGTGGATGGAAGTTAAAGCGTCCCTTTCCTCATGACAAGAGCCCTGTCTTTCTGGGTCAGGGATTCAGTGATCTCCTACCTGGGCAAGGTGGATCACAGCAGCTTGGCTAAAAGGAAGAATTGCATCCTGGGGAGGAACTGTCTCCCTCCCTGCCTGCCCTGAGGCTATGTCAGGAGAGAGATTTCCATCTCTACCTTTCTGCCTCCTGCTCAGTGGCTCTGAGGGAAAGGCGGGCTCCCTGGCTGGACTCCACTCCGTGGGAAGCAGCTCTTTGAAGATCTTAGCCGCACACAGGTGCGGGTTATAGAATCCAGCTCCAAGAGGCTGCACAGAAATGAAAAATTGTCATGGAAAGATGACTCATCAAACTCACAGGCAAAAAGCTACAGAGGCAAATTGAGGAAGGGGGTGTTTAGGGACATTGGCAGTACATGACTGTCCCTGCTTTCAGCCCACTGGCTTTTGAGCAGCATTAGAAGCAGAAGGTCTATCCAGTGTTTCAAAAGGAATGAGAGGTCCCCAGAGAAACCCTACAGGGCAAGGGGAGGAAGTGTAGGAGGGAGCCAGCCTTCAGTTTGGCTCACCCCTCTATGAGATAAGCACTGGGCTTTGTACACAGGATTCGATTTCCTCTTCACCATGATTATTTGAGGTGACCGTGGGAAGATGATAGTTATGACAAAGAAACTGAGAATTAGACAATAAGTAATTTTCCAAGTTCACCAGGGGCAGGCAAGCCATACACTGAGTTGCTGGGCATCTTACTTATCTTCCTGGGCTCTGGGTAACACCACACTGGACAGGCACCCCTATTTGGTGTGATACAAGAGGGGTCTCCCTGAATCCTCTAACCCCAAGGAGGCCAAGCTCTTCTCTTTGAGACTCAATCCCAGTCCCTCTGTCCCACCCAAGGACATTGATCCAAATATTTGTCCCCTTTCTCTCCAGTGCCATCACTGTCCCCATTTATTTAATCATTTTATTTATTTTGAACTATATATTTTTAAAAGAAAACGAAGGAACTTCCCTTGACCCTTATCCTCATCCTGCTCTAGCTCCTTTTCTGTGTTGTCTTCCACAGAACTCACAAGAGCTGTCTCTATCCCTGGCTGCTCCCTCTGCAGGATGAATTCCCCTTCACAGCTCTCTCTTGAACCGCCTTGCTCAGGTTTTGTCTCAGCTTTCCACTGAAGTAGTTCTTTCCAAGGTTGACGGATGCAGGTTTCCAACCAATGTCTCTACGTGGGCAAATCCAGGGGTCGACTTCTTGACATGACTGCCTGCTCTGCCTTTTTGAATGCATTCTTCTCTTAGCCTTGAAGAGCTCTCTCTTGGTCCCACCAAGAAGGAGTGGCTGTTCCTTCTGCAACTCTGTTAGTGCTTCTTCTCTGCCTCCAATTACTCTCAAAAGCTGAAGATCCTCAGGGATCCTCTGATCTGTCTCCATTCACTCTCTAGGTTATCTTACTTAATCCCATGGCTTTCAATGCCACCTACCCTCTTCCTTGACATCTCTGTTTGGATGTCTCATGGACATCTGACATGTAACTTATCCAAAACCAGCTCCGAATCTCAGGCTTCCCTCTCCACATAACTCTCCTGTCGGATCCTATTAAAATCATCCCCATCAGCCAATGGGAACATGTTCTTCCTTTTGCTCAGGCTACAAACTTAGATGACATCCTGATGTCTTGCTTCCTCTAACAATTCTCATTCGATATTTTATTCAGAAAAATGCCTGCTTTTTACCATTTCTGTTGCTGCCACCTTGGTCACAAACAGAATCTTTATGTACCTGGATGACAATATTTGCTCCTAAGAAGTGCCCTGTGGGCTGGAAATGTAGCTTATATTCTTGTCATCCACCTACATACAGTCTCTTTTCAACTCAGTGGCCAGAGCCTTCCTAATATAATGAAGTTGGGTCCTGTGGATTTTCTGTCTCCTCCCATTTGAATATAAGTTCTTGAGAGGAGGGATTTTATCTTTTTTGTCCAAAAATGAATCTTTAATGCTCAGAGTAATTGTTACTGATACCAGGAGGGGCCACCAGGAAAGGGAGAAAAGTGCTGGGATATTCAGTATCATGTTAGGAAAACGGGGCTGGGAGCAGACTGGGAGAAGGATCTGTTTCACATGCCTGAGAGAGGAGAGCGAGGATTTCCAAGGAAGAAGCTAACTGGGTACCAGCTGAGCTGGTGAGGGAGGGGGGTCATGAAATGAACATAGCTTTGGCTGGGGGCCAAAGTGCTTTCTGGGACTGACTGAATGAGACTATCATGGAGATTTGGAAGGAACTTTGAGTCCAGATTGACTTCGTCTTGAATCCTGGCACTCATTAACTTGACTGTGGGGATGTCACTGATGGTGCACAGCCTCAGTTTCCATGTCTACAAAATGAGGGTAATACCACCTTCCTTAAAAAACACATGTAAGACATCTAACACTACACTTACATAGTAGTTGCTTTTTTTTTTCTGGCAACAGAAGACAACTGCTTCTCAAGGGGACAAAGATAGGATTGAAGAATGGGGTTTTATTTTGGACTTGCAGAGAGAAGTTAGGGGATTCTCAGGCCCTGTAACTGCACTTTCCATCAGCCTCAGGCAAGGAGCCCTGTACATCAAAGCAGGGATGGTAACCGGGTTCTTTGAAGGGATGCCTACAGTTCTTGTGACATGCCATCTGGGTCACCATCACTGACCCTGACTTAGGACAGCTACATATGGTTGAAACTAGGATGGTATCACAGAGTCAAAAGGATTGTTTGCAGTCCTGAACCATTTGTGCATGCTTTAGTCAGAAGAGAAAGATTCCTAGGAAAGTCTTCCCCTATGAGCAAAGTCAAGACTCCTTCACATGAAGGTCAAGGCTTCTGATGTGGTTTCCATTTCCAGACTTACCTTCTGAGTGCAATGCTATGTTATATACCTCATGCTCCTGTCATATCGCTCCATTGGTGATTTTATTGTTCCTGATGAGTCATCTGCCATCACTCTGTCTGCCATGCCAAATCTGCCTGGAAACATCTCAGTTGTGACCTCCTTGCTTGCTCTTGAACATGGCAGACTCATTCCAGCCTCTATGGCTTTGGACTTGCTCTTCCCTCTGTCCAGATGGCTCTTCTCCTGGGCCCCCGAATGGCTCACTTCCTTACTTCCTACAGGAAATCTAGTCTGGGCACCAGCTGATGAGGGAGGGTACCGTGAAACAACTTTGGTTGGGAGACAAAGTGTTTCTGGTACAGAATGAATGAAACTATCATGGTGACTTGAAGGAAATTTGACTTAGTCCTGACACTCACTCACCCGACTGTGGGAGTGTCACCTTTGCAGGTATCTTCTCCCTATTAAGATTTCAAGCTCTTTCTCTTAACTTTTTTTTTTTTCATTTAGCTTTCCTTTCTTGATTTGGAGAGAAATTTGTTTTAATTGAAATCCACTAGGACCTTTAATCTAAAAAGCAAGGTGGGGAAGGGTCCAGGAAATGCTTTCTTCTTACTAAGGATGTATGAGGTAAATGTCAGCCTCAGCTGCTTAATGATGCCACAGGGCATGTGCATCAGAGGCCAAGGGGAGTAGATTTCAAAAAATGGTTACCTTTTGTGCCAGATTGGGATGACTTCTCACTACCTAACTGACACTGTATCCGGGGTTGTCTAACTGTGGCCTGTGGGCCCAATCCAGCCCATCCCTTGTTTTTGTAAATAAGGTTTTACTGGCACGCAGTCATATCTATTCACTTATGTAATTGTACTGCAATGGCAATGTAGTTGCCACTGACACCATATGGTCCATAAAGTCTAGAGTATTTACTAACTGGCCCTTTGCAGGAAAAGTTTACTGACTCATGCTCTAGCTTATTTATATTGTTAATATTCTGTATCCCCACTAGAATGAACATAAGTTTTATGAGGGCAAGGACTTGAATCCATCTTCTAAATTATTATTACCCAGGATAGTGTAATAGTGACTCAGAAAATATCTACTGCACAAATGAGTGTTGAAAACTCTACCCATTGTCAAGGTCAAGGTCAAGGTCAAATATCACCTTTTAAGGAAGCATTCCTTGATCTTCTAGCTAGATGTATCCTCCTTCCTGTTTGCTCCTGTAATACTTTCATTTCCTTTGTGACATAGTGCTTTCTACACAAAATATCATTTCTCCCACTAGATGGCAAGCTCCAGGTGTCACCTCTATCATGAAATTATCCTTTGCCTCCCAAGGCAGAGCTGCGCCTATCCCGTCTGTTCCTTTTGTGGTCTCCTATGGCTGCACATAGCACAGGGTATTGTAGTAGGACACAGTCATCCTTGTCACTGGAATCTAGCTAGAAGCCTGCAGCACTGGTACATAGTAGGTACTCTGAGAACAGAGCCAGGCTTCCCCATTGAAATCTCAGCAGCCCTCCTAGCGGAGGCAGGTGCATATTGAGCTGTGGTTAAGCTATGCTTGTGGAATAGAATGGAAGGCAAGAGGAAGGGCTGAAGCCGAGAACCCTGCATTGGTGGGGGCTATGGAAAGGGAGCCAGAAGTAAATAAGCGTAGAATGGAGAGGACATATTCTATTTCATCCCAATCTGGCTCCCCTTGGCCTCTGATGCACATGCCCTGTGGCATCATTAAGCAGCTGAAGCCTACATTTACCTCATACATCCTTAGTAAGAAGAAAGCATTTCCTGGACCCTTCCCCACCTTGCTTTTAAGATTAAACGGCTAGGTGGATTTCAACTAAAACAAGTATTTTCTACTCCTCTATGTTGTGAATTTTTTGAGAGTAGTGACTATGTGGTACTCATTTATGTTTTTAGTATCTAGACCATAATTATATTATAGATGCGTAATTAAATTTTTGAGTTTCATAAATGATAGTATCTGAAAAAGGAAGGGAGGAGGGAAAGAAGGAAGAGAAGAAGAAAACAAGAGTTGTACAAGTGCTTGTTGGGACTTGAAACTTGAGAAACAAGCTCAACAATCAACAAAATACTCAAAGTACTTCAAGAGGGTAACAATCACTGTTGTTTTCTCCCTCTCTAGGGCTCCTGGGAATTTTCTTCTAGTCAAGAACACAATCACAGAAAATTAGACTGATGATCTGATTGCTTCCATGAAACTCTATGATAATTAAGGGAGGTGTAGGCAGATCTGTGGCCACACATGATGGAAAGAGAATTGATGAGGCTTTCTCTTTTCAGCCTTTGTGTCTTGCCTGGCTCTTCATCAATACCAGGTCTTCTTCTGGGGATAGAAATGGAGACCAGACCCTGTCTCAACTGGCCCTCTGGCTTCTGCCACCACAAGGGGAAGACTGGTTCCTATGTAATATTCCTCCTGTCTCCTTGAGGTTGGTTAATTTTCTCTAAATTTTAAATCCTGGTGCAGTAATACACTAAATCCTAATCAAGAATCAGGGCCCTAGTCCAGCACACATACAAACTCATGCACACCCACACACATGCACAAACTGACTTATTGTCATAGCTCATTCCTCTTACAGACAAGATGCAGAGTGAGTGAGCTAGCAGATGGACACCCTGGAGGTTTTGAGCCATGTCACTCCCTATCAGCCCTCTCCAAAGATCCCAGCAGGATCTGGGAGGGGCTGCTGATGAGATGGGTGGGCTCTATGCATTTCCAGCTGGAGTGAAACCTTTCTCCCTCTGGGGCATGGAGAAGCCTCTTCAGCTGCTCTGTAGATGCATCATGCTGAGATGGAATCCAGGTGTATATTTTAGCTGCCTTGAGTCTTCCCTGTCCCTTTCAAATTCTAGTGAGACATCACTTGAATGTTGAGATTAGGAAGCAAGACTGAGATGGCTAAGTGCCAAGATGAAATATACTTATTATACTTCGAGTAATCATCATAACAACTTTGTGGCATTTCTCTTTCTCATATGTCAACGGGTCAATTAATCCTCATTTAAGAAATATGTTTTGTGCATTTCTTTTGTGTCAGGCAGTGTGCTTGATGCCAAAGGAGGCATTTTCATTTCTGTTTTTCACATGAAAAGAAGGAGGTTCAGAGAGAAGAGGGATTGGCTTAAAGTCACTTGCTCTAGAAGGTGGCTGGGTCTGCAATCAAAGGCTTGTCTTCTGGTGCTGCTTAATGGGCTTTCTGCATCACCCAGACTTTAGCCAATGTGGGTATCAGGTGAGGAGAGGCCAGAAGAGGGGAGGACACAGGGGTTATTTCCTAAGCCCGTGGGTAACCACTGAGGCAGCAGGCCAGAAGGACATGTGACTCAGTGTGATGTATGGGAGAGGACAGCATGGTGCCGGGTATGCCAGGAAGAATTAATCTCAAGGAGATGCTATTGAGCTCCAGAGACTTAACATCAGTGCTGAGAGATCAAAGATATGATATCTCTGGCAGAGTACGTTATCAGAAGTGATCAAAGCAAAACAAAAGGGTTCATTTCAGTGCCCTGTGCATTAGTGGCCTGGCTGATGCTGGGCACAAAGGGAGCCGTCACAGTTTGGAAACTGGGCTAATACCCACCTGCACCCTTTTTTTTTAAATCTCCTTATATCTCATTGCTGTCTGTCCATAAGCAAGAATTCTTTCACATCTGTCAGTTTGTCCCTGCTCATCCACAAGCTAGGCTTCCCACTTTCTTCTGAGCATGTGGACATGTGCTCGGTAGCTTTTCTGCCTGCCTTGGGTTATCGTCTTGGGGAGGCTACCCTCGTGTGGAAGGGAGAGTGTGATAGAGCACACCGCTGCACTGTGCACAGCACACACACCCTGACCTTGCTGAAGGGCTTCTGGAGTACAGGGTGGAGGCTCTCAATGCCCTGGTTCAGCCTGTGCAAAGGCAGGGCCAGGGACTGCTAAGAGCATGGGGTGAGGAGGCAGGAGCTGGTCACCAACTCACTGCAGGACCTTGGTCAAGTTGCTTCACCTCACTGAGTCTCAGTGTCCTCTTCTGCAAAACCAGATAGGTCTAATGACAGAAAATTTTCCCCCTCGCCTTCTCTGGCAGCAAAATGTTTTCAAATCAAATCATAAACCCAGGTAGTAGGTATCCAGTAAACAACTGGATGAATGGATCAAAGCAAATCTATAAAACATAAGATTGGAAATGCTCTGACTACAGTGGGCAGGACCCTGGAGAACCACTCTCACCCCAGCACCCTCCCTCCCATTCTAAACCCCAGTGCCCTGGAGTGGGTCTCTAAGGCCCTTCTGTGGAACCCTTGGGCTCCATTGCACCCACTTTGACAACTACATTATAGACTTGCTTGAGTTTCTTAAAGCTTTGACATTCAGTGCTTTAGGGGAACCATTATGTTTTCAATCCTTCACCAATCTAAGAAAGATCACTGTTATATGTTCTAGAATTTTCTCTTGGAAATTTCCCTGAGTTTCTCCTGGAACTTCTCTGGGGTTATCCTTTGGCTTTAGGAAAAAGTCTAAATTTCTCAAGATACTTCTTTGTGAGCGACTTCAACCTACTTTACCTATTGTCTCTATTCCTATCATTTCCCGTCTCCCAACCAAACTGTCTTGGGCCACACACCACTTCTGAACATGTTGTGCATTCCTGTGCCTCTGTGCCTTTCCTTATGCTATTCCCTGTGATATTCCCTGTCTACTTTCTTCCCAGAAACCTCCTACTCATCCTTCAAGACCTGATTCAAAAGCTCCATTTCTTGAAAGGTTTCACTTCTCACTCACATAGGCAATCCCCGTGACCTTGGCCTCTAGGACACACAGTTGTCACATAGCTCAGAAAAGTCAACCATGGCTGATTTGAACATGCCATCTTCCCCTCTATATGAAGAGCTCCTTAGAAGCAAGGACTTAGCTCTAAATTCCCAGGGCCTTGCACAGACCTTGATGCATAGAAACAACTCTACACATGATTGTGAAATTAATGAGCAAAACAACAAAGGATCATGTACATTTGGGTATTTTCTAGAAGAGGCGACTGCCTAGGCAGCTCCTCCTGGAGGCCAGAGTGGACGCTCATTCCCTGTTCTACATCACCACAGGCTCCTGTCCCCACCTCCCTTCCATCCCATCAGGTAAAGTGTTCCTAACCAGAAATGGCTTTTTTTGTGCCCTTAATCTGAGAAGAAAGGCAACAGAGCTTACAGACCTAAAAATTAAAATGAATAAGTAAATGTACATTAGTCCCTGGGCTCAGGGCTTGGGTCTAAATTTGGAGGAATTGGTATCCATGGTAGGTCAGGAAGCCGGCAGGCTGAGAGGCTGCCCTGTATGGTGGAGAGGGTGTGCTCAGCTCTCTGCAGCATGCTGGACCCCATCCGACTGGCATATTCTCTTCTATGCTGGTACCCTTCCTTTTCCCCTCAGGGTACTGGCCATCCCATGCTGAGTGTTCTGTTTTTCTGGTCCTTCTTTTTCTAATCTCTGTCTGCCTCACCAAGTAGAGAATTTGATTTTCTTCCCCAAGACAATCAGATTTGACTTAGCTTCATCCATTTACCCAGGTGCTGCAGAAACACTGTCTCTGTGAGGACAAAGGGCCAAACTAGAAACTCCCAGTGCAGAGGTGGACCTAGGATGCAATAGTGCCCAGGTGACCAATCTGATATGGATCTAGCTGGAGACAGCTGCAGGCAGAATGCTGTGGGTCTGAAGCCCTGGGGCCCCAGAGTCCAGTGATGAGGAGACCACAGGGAGGCATGCAAAGGAGGGCACGAGCATTGCTTTCCATTGCCACTCCTAGGAGCTCTGAGAGAAGAAGGACAGCACCGCCCAGCATCTCCCAGCACATCCTGTGGGATGGGAGATCAAAGGCAATCATTGTGCCACTGGGCATATCAGAGTGACAGAGGAGCTAGGTATACCAAAGTGATGATGTGGTAAGGCCATGCATGCTACAAGTGGACAAAATGTGACTGGCAGAGCAGTGATCACCAGCCTCAAGGAATGATCAGAACTATAGCTTGAGATGTAAGGGCAGAGGACCTCTAAAAAACCATGTAGGCTTGGAGGAGTCACTCGAAGCTGTGGAGCCTCAGTTTTCCCATCTGCAGAATGGAGAGGAGGGACACCTACCTCACTTATATTAATAGATCAAAGTTTTTTTGTAGCATGCTATGTGTGCCTCTATGGCTCATGCAAGTACACTTACCCACTATGTTAAAGACAGTCGTCCTTGGATATATGTCCCAATAGAATGTAGGCTTCTAGAGGAACAAGGATAGGTCTCACTCATTGCTTTCTTCCCAGTTCTAAGCAGTCTGCCTATTCCCCATGGAGCTCAGTGGTGTCTGCTGACATGAGCTGAGATGGTGAATACTAGATTGATTGCCATTTGCTGCACACTTACTGTTTTGCAGGCTGAAGAGATGCCAGAGTGGAACCCACAGGGACCTGTACAACCTTGACTTTATATAGGGAGAGGGAAAGGCAGGAGAAGCCCGGGTGCTTATCAGTTGAGTGAGGCTGTAGGATTCAAGGGGGAAGCAGACTGAGTTCAGTATGTAACTTGGTCATGAGATAAAGATTCTGGACCCCTAAGTCTCTTCTGCTCCCTGTGTTGACTTCATGGCTTCTCATCCATCCTGCCCCAATTCAAACACTGCAGGGCTGCAGATGACTCCCAGAATTCCTTGTACCTTTCAGCTGATGCCCTTTTCTCAGAGTGTTGTCTATTCAGGAAGCAGAATTTAGGCACTGAAGCTTGAGGAGTGGGAGGAGAGGTGGGCTGGGTGAGCAGTGTGCTGCCTAGTTTTGGAGAGACACTGAGGGAGATGGCTTTGGGGAACGTGCCTGATTACATAGTTTCAAAACCATAGGCAGCATGTCTTAAGCCAGGAAGTATGAGCTGGGTCCTCACCTGTCATCTTTAGCAGAATGGTTGCCTCCTTAGTCCAGACTGAGCCCTGATGGAATGGGTAGGTAAGATGCCAAGCAGATCATAGAGGGAATGAGAAAGAAACTGCCTATCAGAGTATGGCTAAATCTTCCTTGGGAAATAAACTTCCAGAAACACAAGAGTTCTGCTTCAGTAATAAATCTAATTCTTTTTGGGAAGAGAGGTAGTACATAGATCATGTGTGGAAAGAGAGAGAAGAATGAGGAAGTAGCGCCTGGAGAAGAATAAAAAGCATCAGCATGGGCTGGGGGTGTCTCAGTGGTAGAGTGCTTGCCTAGCCTGTGCAAGGCCCCAGGGTTTTATCCTCAGCAAAAAATTTAAAAAGAGTTTGATCAAGGGTCCTTTTTGAGAATATGATGCAGGAGAGACAGGAGGTTGAAGGTGGGCCTTTTCACTAGATCAGCCACAGCCAGAGTCCTCATAGAGCCTCAGAAGGGAATCAGTGGGTCAACAGGTTCAGTCTCCTCCGCTGTAGGGGGAATGATGAGCCTTAATATGCCAGGTGGTTCCCCTGTAAACAATGAAGCTGACAGGTGACACAGGAGTGAGTTCCAGTGCATAGGAAAGGGTCACAGGAGCCTATAGGTGGGTGTGAACCTGGGAGTCCTGTGTGGACATTTGTGAGGTTCAGGGCACTCACTCCCTGGGGCAGGGGAAATGCCAGCAGCTCAGATCTCAGAGCACACTCTTGCTATTTTATGAGCTCGGAAGGTCACTGTGGTCAGAAGCTCAAGGGAGGGAGACTTAGTAATCATTAGCCATCACTAATAATCACTTCAGCATGGCACGTTTGTCCAGTGTTTTTGGCCATTTCCAAATATTTCAGATTTCTAAGCTTGGCTGCCTCCAAACCAGCCCTTCAGGAATGCCACAGACAAATTTCCTGCCCTTCCTTTCCTTGACATTTATGCAACACTTGACTTGATTCTTCTGGAAACTGTCTTTCCTTGTCTTCTTTCAGGGACACCCTCCTGATTTTCATTCCCCATCAGGTACCTGTTCAGACCCTGCTTCTTTTCCCCAGCATCTGAAATGTTGATGTCCTGGTTCTATCCTCAGCCTTCTTCCCATTCAGAACAGCCTTCCTGAGGGCGGGCCCTTGGTTCCCAGAGACTTTTCCATCTATGTCTCTACCCAGCCCTTGGCTTGGACCCACAGGCCTGTGGAGCCCACTGCTTACTGGATCTCTCTGTGTGGGAACTGTAGACCCTTCCTCTGGGACTGTATAATCTATGAACCTCCTTCTCTTCTGAGTCTGGTCTATCCCATCTTCCTGCATCCATGCACCATCAACATTCCTTAGATGTTCACTAGGAGTCAGGAGTGTTCTGACTGCTGCCCTTTCCCACCCACCTATCGGCTAGTCTCGAGTTCCTCTCAGCCTGATTCCTAAGCGTGTCTTTAATCTGTCCTCACCTGTGCATCTCTGTGCTCACTCCAGGCTTCCTAGATTTGCTTAGATCAGTGATTTCAACCAGGAGTGATTTTGCCCCTAGGGAATATTTGGCAATGTCCAGAGACATTTTTGATTGTCACAGCAGAGTCTTTGCTGCTGGCATCAAGTGAGTGGAGGCCAGGGATGCGGAGGAACATCACACAATGCACAGGAGAGGCCCCTCCACAATGAATCAGAGTCCAAAGTGTCGTGAGTGCTGAGATAAAGAAACTCTGGCTTATGATATGCAATATTTTCCCAAGGTCTCTCAGACATCAGGTTTCCCTGCAAGCCACTCTCTTCATTGCCTCCTAAGAGAATTCTTACCTTACAAACAAATCAGTGTACTTCTCAGCATAGTTTGCAAAGTTCCCAGGTGAAACCTCTGCCTTTCTCCAGCCCCACCTGCATTTCTCCCCCAACTCCATGCTCCTGCAAGACCAGATGATTTGCTGTTCTCTGATTGAATCATGCTCTTCCATTCCTTTAGGTCTTATTCCCACGTCAGAAATCATGCTATCCCAATGTTCACCCCACTACATTCATGGGTAGCATCTGGCTAGAGCTTATTCAATCCTTCAAGACTCAGTTACCTCCTGTGCAAAGCCTTCCCTTTGCTGTGCTTACAGTACAACTTGTACATCTTCCCGTATCTTCCTGTCACATTTTTGCCATCTTCTTGAGGTCACAGATGTGATTTTATTTATCTTTGCAGACCAGACCCAATGCCTGGTAAAAGAATAGATAGAGAGAGAGAGAGAGAGGGCTTTGGCAAAGTTGGCACTCTTGGCTGCTGGAAGGACCAGGATGGGGATTTAGCTAAGTCTTTGGACTTTCAAGCTGTGCCCTCCACACCAGCCCTGAGGGCTCCATGGAGGCCAGGCTCAGGGTCCTGAGCTACTTCCCCATCTAGGCTCCCTGTTGGAGGAGAACAAGAAACTAGCCATGCGTGGCTGTTGCTGCCTCTCTAAGTGCTTCCATTTATTCGCAAACTAAAAGACAAGAGCACGGCCCCCCAGCACATGCTGGATCAAAAGCAAAGAACAAAAAGGACTGTGGAAGAAAGAAGCTGGAAACAGTAGCTACTTTAATGCAGGCAACTCTTTGAGGAAGCAACTGAGGACTGCCCCCAGCCGTGAGGAGAGGGAGCTGCCAGAAGGTGAATAAAATCACCCAAGGAAGGAAGGGAGGGGCCTCGGGAGCTGCTCTGATGGTTCCCAGTGAAAGCCAGCAACAGGGGTGGGGAGCCTCATTAATCTCCCCTCCTTGCCGCCTTGCCTTGGGCCTTTACAATCTGTTCCATTAGGAAACTAAGGATTCCTACTGGAGTGGCAAACTGAGCCTGAGATTTGAGAAGAGGGATTATACTTAATGGCTAGAATAATAGAGAAATTAGTAGGAAATTATTAGCAATGCAACAATTCCATAGTTTATAAAAATGTAATATTTAATAAATGTATGAATGCATGAGAGCCCAAAACCTGTCCCTGAAATATCTACCCCTCCTCATGAAGTGCCCCTGAGAAAACAGGATCCTACAAAGGAAAGCAAAGCGATGCTTTATGGTTAGTCGGGTTTGTGCTCTGATATCTAGAGCTCTCTGGATAGTTGTACGAGGTTGTGTTTTAGTCCTAACAAGTTAGGACTAAACACTTTACTAACAATGGACAATCCAATATACCTGGCAGCTTCAGGAAGGCTGTGCCAGACAGAGACAATGAGAGAATAAATATATTTCCTTGGAATTCTGGGTCTAGATGGACCTGGGCTGCCCAGCCCTGAACTAGAACAATCTCTGAGCTGGTGCCATCTGGGAGGACACAGAGAGGAGAGGTTACAGAGACACTTGCAGGAAGGTGAACTTTTAGTTGCTGGGATGAAGATTTTGCCCAAGGTGAGTCTTGAGAACTGACCTCACAGAGCTACAAAGTGGAAAGGGAAGAATGGGAGTCACTTATCTCACCAGAAACCCAAGCATACCAGAAGGCAGCAGGAGTGGGCCCTACATTAAACAGTAGTGCTTCAGTGTTTCTTTTTTGGACCCCAAAGAGGGTACCCACCCATTGCACTCACACATACTGCAAGACTTTTCAATACAATGTCAAAGGAGGAAGACAGGCTCCCATTGTGGCTATTGAAGAAATGAGCCCCAGGCTCTGAAGCTATCTTGAGCTATTTTGAGCATTTCGCCTCTGAAGAGTACAACCTTACAATTCTGATATGTAATTTCTAATATCTTTGTTGAAAAGTCAGTTATGGCACTTTACAGTTTCACTTTGGGCTTTGGGCAGAACTTTTCAGAAGCTTTAAAGCGAGGTGGGAAAGTATTTTTAGAGATGGTGACAACGCACTGGAGCCACGCATACAGTAGGCTCTCTGATGCACAGGGCCATGAACACAGTTGGAGCTCAGTAAGTGTCAGATGAGGAGGAAGAACACAGTCATGGCTAAGGCACCTTCTCTGAATAGCCCCTCGTCCCTTAGAACTATAAGAAAGCTGCATCCTAAGCTCAGGACACCTTAATCATCTTCCCCAGTCCTCCCTCTGTCCCCTGAAGGGATGCAATGTGCTGGGAAGATCAAACCAGTTTGCATCTTTGGAACTATCTGGATTCTTTTCTTCTCCCTCTGAGCTGTCACTCCCTGTAAAAACAATCATTGATATTCAGCCATTATAGTTCCATAATCATTAATATTCTTAAAAGGCTCTTGGAAACACATTTATACAAGGCTACATGATCAGTTCCTGCATTTACTTTCAATTTAAATAACGGTTTTAGCCAGGGTTTTGATGTGCTGTTTACTTTAATTACTGTTCTGCCCCTATCTGTGTCTTGACACAGTGTCATTTAATATTTTATGAATTTCCCTTAGCCCTTTTTTCCCTGATATGTGTGATTCTAAGGGGCTGCTGATACATTTTTTTTTTTTTAACTTGCACTTTTAACTTTTCCGACGCTTGCTGTAAACAAGATGTGGCATGTCTCCGGATTCTCTTCCCCCGGTGATAATGGGAAGGAATAAATAAACCAGCAGACATCTGCTTTGCCAAGCTGGCACAGGGATGCCAGGGCGTTCTAGCCCTGCTCAGAGTGACAGGCCAGTGACTTCAGATGAGGTAGGATGCAGCACAGAAGAAATCAGAGTCAGCTTCTCAAAGTGTGGCCCAGGCAGCATGGGTGTTGCCTGGGAGCCCCACCCTGGAACTGCTGAGTCAGCATCCGAATTTGAACCTAAGCCACGCCTGATTTCTCTGGCCACTGGAGTTTGAGAAGCACTGCACTAAAGAAAATCAATGAGTAGGTGTGAAGAAAATGGGCTCTGGTCTGTCTCTTTCCCTGAATTCCCAACCTTTCATGGAAAAAAAGAAAGAAAAAAGTTCTTGTTTCAGGATCTATAGTAAGTTCTTAAGACCATTTCTAAATAAATGCTTTAAATATTGTGTTCATTATCTACCTTGAGATCCCCCCTGCCCCATGTTTTCATTAATCTAGTCATTCATTTAAGATATTTTTGGGACTGTGTGCTGGGAATTATGAAAAGTGATAAGTCAGATAATATATGCAATAGCAGAGATGTGTCAAAGTGCTAATGATACACAGCAGCAGAGACGAATGGGCAAGTGAGAGAACTTTGCAATGGAGAGGCAATTTTTGAATTGATTTTTGGATGATGAATAGGAAGGAGTTCACCAGGTGGAAGAGAAAGGGTGGCTGGGCTGGACAATGTTAACTGAGGCAGGACGGTGTCTGTGGCTGGAGTGGCATCCTCTTCTCGTCTACTTCTGTCTGGCTCTGGACAAGGGCAGGGCCAATGTGCATTGCCTGTAGTAATTATAGTGTCTGCAGCAGAGAGGCTCCTAATGGGACATTTATTATCCTTGCAAAAAAAAGATTTCCCTACAGGATCATGTTGGCTCCTGCAGGACCGATGAATACACACACTGGAATGTGGAGCTAGAAGGGGTTTGCAAACAGTTCCACCCATTGCTAGGTGTGGTCTTTGGTGATCCTCTCTGTAAAAGCTGTACAAGGTATTCCTGTGAAGGCTATCTGAGATAAAATATTTTAAAAAAAATGGTAGCCATAACTTTTGCTGTGTCTGAATGTTGCTGAGCAGGAGGGGAAATAATGGCAAAGACAAGGAGAAGGCCAAACCCTGGTAAGTATCCCTGAGAACCCAGAGTAAGAGTCCTGAGGGATGGCCAACCAGGAAGAAAAAAAGAAAGTATGCGCTGGCCCCTTTTCCAGCCTCCTTCCACCTACTCTTTGTTGACACTTAATATAGAAACTAGGCCTGTAACTGGCGACAGATCAATACCTTCAGTGAAGAATAAAACCTCTCTTGGGGCAGGCCAGAGCAGAGATGTGATCTAAGTAATGTGCATTGGGGAATTGGGGCTTATTGCAGGAAGGTAGTTTTGGAGGTAACAGGCAGCTGTCAGACCCCAGAAAATGGAAAAAGACAGAAGCGGAAATCGAAACCTGTAACTCAGGTTTAAGGACAGATATTATTTCCTTGTCTCTTTCTGTATGAACTGAAGTCAATTGCCCTTTAGGCAGAATCCAACCAAAGAGAAGACATGAACTCATTGCAAGGGAACAAATCTAGCTAAAAATTACTTTCCTGCTGCCCCACTTCTGATAGATGTCATTTATCACAGGTAACAGATGAATAGATTGTCTTAATTTAATGGCAAAAATTAGGGGAACAATTCCTGATACTGAAGGTGCAAAATAAATACCCAAGTATTTGCAGATTCTGAACTTGGCCTTGGCAGTCTGGCAAGGTTTTGAATTTGTCCATCAGTTATGGCTGCAATTATCAGTCCTCAACCAGCCCTGATTTAGCTTGAGAATTTTTGTGAAACTGCCCAGCACAGCACCCAGCACAAAGTAGATGTTTCATACATTTATTGTTTTCTTTCTTTGCATAGCTATTGCTGCTGGCTCCTTGCATTTATGTGCATTTGGTCTCAAGAGAGATTGTCTAGAGAGAGCAGATGGTCTGGTTTACTTTCAATCCTAGTGATAGCATTAAGAGCACCATATATGGGACAATATACCATGTGCCAGAAGTTTTACACACATTTCCTCATTGAATTCTCCAATCAACCCTACAAAATAGGCTGTATAATCTCCATTTTGCAGATAAGCAAACTGAGGCTCAGAAAGGTGAAGTAATTTGACCAATTATAAAAAGTTAAAATGTAAATACTGAAATTGAGATTTGAGTGACATTGATATACATGTGACATCTTGACCTAAGGTGTTTTGAGCACACATGCCACTTTCCAGCCACAGAACTCAAGAGCCGGGAGGATCTTCAGGGACCTCAAGTGGGTGCAATTTGCCTTCTTGGGGTCATGTGACAATGTCAGAAGATATTTTGATTGTGACAGTTGGGAGGAATGGGAAGCACCTGCTATTAGCATCTTGTAGGAAGAGGCTAGGGATGCTGCTAAACATCATACGATACACAGGACAGTCCCCAAACTAATATTAATAGTGCTAAGGTTGAGAAATCTTGGTCTGGACTTATCACCTTATTTTACAGAGGAGAAAACTAAAGCATGGTAGGTTTAAAGCTCATGGTTATTTCCTTAGGATGGAAGCTGTTGGGGATCACTGTACTCTGCTCCCTCTACCCTCAGTATTTCCAGCACCCTATGCTGCTACTAGGAGAAAGAAGCTATCAGGAGAGAGAATTCAAAGGGTGTGTTCTCGCCTGGCTCTCAGCAAGCAGGGTAGAGAGGCAGGACCTATTCAGCCTGGGAGCCAGCAAAATTTGTTACATCAGAAAACATTATCCTCAGGAGTGGCATCCTGATATAGATTTCATGGGGGTAGGGAGGGGAGGCTAAAATTTCTCAAATATTAAGTTTCCCAATTTTCTCCCTTTCGCAATTCTGTAGTGAACTCGCCAAGGGGAAAATGAGTGTCCTCCTGGTGGTGCGGGCCTTACAGATAATGGTGGCTGCCAGCACACTGGACTGGGGCCCAGACCTGAGGGAAGGGGTGGGCAGGAACTCACCTTCAGAGTAGAGTGTAAACTGCGAGCTTCTAACTCCAAAGGACAGAGAGGGCCCTGGCCACCGAGGGCAAACAGTGGGAGGCTAGCCCTCCTACTCCCTCATCACCCCAGCACCCGCATGACTCTGGGGGCAGCCTCCACAGTCCTGGGGATCTAGGGCAGGGCTGGAGGGGAAAGAACAGAGCCTTCTGGGTCACAGGTAGAATCTGGATGGCAGGCTTTGGGTCTCAATTTCCTTGCTGGTGCCATGCTGACAATAACACCAGGTGGGGAGGGTTACATGGCCTGCTGCCAACAGATAGAACTCGTGGATACATTCTAGTTTCCTCCCTACCTTAGAACCCTCCTGTGTGGGAGGATATTTTTGAGTGAGGGGAGGTAGAGGAAGCTTCTGTACACAAAATGTTGTTTAAGGTAGGAAACTTTAAATATGTAGCACACTTGGCCCTCCATATCTGTAGGCTCCACATCCATGGATTCAAGCAACTGCAGATCAAAACATATTTGAAAAAGAAGATTGTCTCTGTATGAACATACGCAAATTTTTTCTTGTTATTATTCCTTAAATACTATACTATGACAGCTACTATATAGTGTTTACATTGTATTGGGTATTATAGAGAACCTAGGAATGCTTTAAAGTATACAGGAGGATGTGCACAGGGTCTTATTTAAATACTATGCCATTTATATAAGGGACTTGAGTATCTGTACCTTTATGTATTTGCAGAGGGTCCTAGTACTAATCTCTCATAGATATCAAGAGCTGACTATATTCCTAAATCTTTCTATGTATTGAAGCATGCAAAACGTGCAGCTTCGCTCAGGAACAAAACCCAAGGTATCTTTCACTTATAGGACAGTAGCCTCCAGCAGCCCCCCTTTAGCCCCACTTCCATTCCACCCTGCCTTATCTGGCTCTCATTATCTCCAGGCTCCCAGACATGGGCTGCAGATGCAAGTGGGCTTCATGGAGGATCCCCTGCTGGGTCCCATTTGCTGTGCCCTGGCTGTTCCTTACTGGGATGCTTAGTGTCAAAGGACAGTATCTGATGCGGAATCTACATAGAGAACTAATGTAGTCCTTTAATATTCAGGCTGAGTTTCCAACTTTTTCTTTTCCTAAGAGTGCAACATTGTGGTTCAATATTTGCTGGGTGGTAATTAATAGCACTTAATCTGTAAATCTGGAGCTTGTTTCTCATTTGTTAAGAAATGAAGTCAACACAGCCACCCCATTTTTGGCTCCTTTTCTCCTTTTCCTTTCCCAGAAATGTCCGTCCCTATTTCAGCACTAGCAGGTCTTAGGAACAGAAAGCCAAAGCACAGAGAGAGGTTCATGGGTGCATTAGTGAAGCCATTAACTGAAAAGAGGTTTATGAAGAAAGAAAAGAAACAGACTCTTACCCCATCCCCAGGCCAGATTGGTGTCAGCCTCCTTCTAGGCTGAGGGGTCTTTTGCTTCCTTTTCTTCCAGACAATGTTGTAAACAAAGTGCCTTTGATGATTAAGTCGTTATTTATTAAGTGCCTACTCTGTCCAGGTGTTCAAATATGTATTTCATTGAATTCTCATAACATTGCAACATATTATCTCTATTGTACAAATGAAAATCAGGATTCACAAACACCAAGTAGTGTGTTTGAGGCTATGTAGCTAGAAAATGGCAGAATGTAAGTTCAATGAAATTCAGACTGGGCTGGCTCCCAAACAACTTTTCCACTGTTTTCATTTGAAACACGAGTAGCCTCCTTGTGAAATGTGGAACTTCTGTGTATGACTGCCCCACACTACATTAGATGAAATGGATAATGACATGCATTTGACCTCATTTTGGTAGGTCCTGGGGCTTCTCCATAAATTGCTTTCTCTTCATCTAGATAACCTGTGTGGTAGGCCGGGCAGGAATTTGTGAATTACTCTTATTTTACAGTCAGAGAAACTGAGGCTCTGCGACATTTAGACTTTGGGTAAATCGAACAGCTCTAGAGTTGTATCGAGTGTGTTTGTCCCTGTGTTGGTGGAGCACGCTGACTGGTCCCTGTTCCTCCTCTTCCCGCTTCTCACCTGGCTCGGCTGCTTTGTTTGATAGCATATTAACAACATCTGTGTTTCGGGCAGGGGTGAGGAGAAGCAACGAGATGAAAAGCTGTGAGTGTGTGGGTGCTTGGCAGGCAAGCCACTCACAATGAATACTCCTGCCGCCCACATCGATGCAGATACCTATAGCAGAAATGCAACCACGCTGAGATTCAGGTAACGTGCATCAGATTTTAAAAACCTTGGGGAGTTTTGGGCCAGCAAATAAAATGTGCTCCGTTTTTCCAGAGCTGAGGGGATTGGACAAGAAGGAGCACTTAGAATTTTGACACTGCACTTTGATCAGTTTGACGGGTTTAATATTATAGAAATATTTCATTGTTCCAGCAGAGACGAGGAAATCTAATCATCCATCCGGCTGAACTCTAGATTTGTCGTGATTCACTAGATGGGTGGGGGATAGGGGGCAGAGAAAACAAGCAAGCCAATGCTGATTGAAAATGCAGCTTTACCTGAGATAATTTGGCCCATTAGTTCAAATTGTGTGTGTGTGTTTCCCCCTTCCCTCCCTTTTTATTTAAGTCATTGCTCTATTTTTAAGATATTATTTTTTTAAAGTGGCATCTAATTATGTTTTCTCTCCACATTCATTTTGAGCAGGTAATGAAGGCTACAGTGGGGAGTTCTACTGTGATTAATGGAAGAAAATGCAGATGGGGCTGAATTGAAGCAACAGTGCAAAATATGGCTTTATAAATAGGGTTGAAAGAAATTAAAGTGCTCTATTGCTAAATTCGGTGGAGATGGTATTCATTCTCTTTTGGTGCTGCAGCAGTGGTCTGGAATTTGTCTAGAGAAAAGTCCCTCTGTATGCCACTTCAGCCTTCAGTGCCTACTCTGTGCTCTCACTTGGGGGTGACATGAAAGCCCCCTACTCACAGGGGGCTACCCAGGAAGCATGTTGCTTCTATTTGTGATTTTTCACTATGGGTAAAGCTTTGCTCTCTCCCAACATTCTCTTTTATCTTTGGAGGGAAAACTAACAAGGCAAGATTTCCTTCTCTTGACTGAGGCTGTGAAGGAGAAGCTGGTAGGAAAGTGCCTGGTGTCTTGATGGAGTAAAGGACAAGGGCAGGGGCTAGGAGCTTGGAGCAAAATGGATTGAAAGACACAGATAAATTTTTAGTTTTGTATAGCTAGGTTCTGATATGTCCTGTTCTTGTCGGAAGCAGGGAAGGTAACTGTGGCTAGATTTGCATTAAAATGAGGTCATGCTTCTTGGAAAAAGAAGACTCACCAAGCAGAAGATGTACATTGTTCCATGAATTCCCCCAAGGTACAACAAGTGACAAGGCTCTTGGAAATAGCATCAGATAGTGCTTGGGTGAGACTGTTATGGTTTGGGTATGAAGTGTTCCCAGAAAGCTCATGTGTTTAATGCAGGAATGTTCAGAGGTGAAATGATTAGGTTATGGGAGCTGTAACCTAATCAGCAGATTAATTCATTTCATGCATTTGTAATCTGGATGGACTACTGGTTGGTGACTGTAGGAAGGAGGAGCATGGTTGGAGGAAGTAGGTCACAGGGAGGATGTGCTCTGGTCCCTGACTCCTTTCTCTCTTTCTGTCTGTCTGTCTGTCTGTCTCTCTCTGTTTATTGTCTGCCATGAACTGAGCTGCTTTCCTTTACCATGTCCTTCCGCCATGATGTTCTGTCTCATCTTAGGCCAGAATAATGGAGTCAGCCAACCATGGACTGAGACCTCTGAAATCATGAGTCCCAATCAAACTTTTCCTTCTCTATGTTCTTCCTATCAGATACTTTGAACACAGTGACCAAAATCTGACTAACACACTTGGAAAAGTGGCAGGCCAAGGAAGAGTTTCCACCACAAGATGCTCATTTTCACAGGATTTGATTAGAAAACTATCTCCAAGTTTACATAATGCAGGTCAACTCTTCTTCTTAACAGTAGGAAGAGGCAACTCAGGTCAGAGATGGAGCATCCTCTCCTGTGCATAGGTCTCTTGTCTCTTTCATAGTTTCTTTGTTTGAGCAGTACCTTCTCCTCCACATTTCTACATTTCCCAGCTCTTTGGAAAACACATCCAAGTTCTAAGTCAAATCCTTAACAATGATACTGACCTATTACCTAGGCATGCATTGAAATGTTAATATGCATTTAATTTTTACAATATATCTTTATGGTCTTTACATTCTTTTCCTTAATGTTTTTGTGTCTGTTCCGATTCATCTGTTAGCTTCCATGGGGCAAGCACAATGACCCTTCCAGGGGTTCTGCAATTCACAAGAAGCCAGATGCTGAGCTCCGCATTGCAGCAACTCATCCTAGTGTGTTGAGGTTGATGAAGGAATTTTCTTTTCATCAAACAAGACATCAACAAATTCATCATGAGTCCTCGGATATCCAAGAGTCCACAAATGGGGCTTTAGGAAAGTGGGAACTTTTAGCACCTAGTAGAGTTTAGGATACATGTAGAGAAATAAAATTGAAAAGGGTATTCAGGAATAAATCATCGAATTTTGGGAGGCAGAGAGAGAGATCCTGATGGTGGGGAACATGTGGATAACTCAGATTCTGGGGTTTTACTCTTGGATTATGAGTTATTAGGCAGGGCCATCTAGAATCTGCTTCTTAGGGAACTCTAGCTGACATTTGGGAAACTCTGAGGTCCTGGGTGGGTCCCAAATAAAGAAACTAATGCCTGGGAAAATGAAGTGCCATCTAATGCCATACGGCTAGTTGAGAGGGAGAGATTAGACTCCAATTTCATTGCTCTTTCCATTACCCTAACTGCCATCCATTAGTGTTTCGCTGGTAGAGAATCTCTGTGGGTCTGAGGGTATCAGGGGGTTGAATGGAGGACACTTGGCTAAGAAGGGAGAGCGATTTAGAACACATGTGAAACTCTATTTACACCAAGCTTTAAATTGAACTTCCCATTTTCCAACTTCAGCTTCCAGAATGCAACCTTAATCTAGTTTATTTGCATAAGCTTTAAAATAAGCCTTTAGAACAAATGTAAATGGATCTTCAAAGAACAATATTATGATGGGTTCAGTGTAAATGACTCAAAAACATATGGACGGCATTTCTTGAGGATTTCCCAGAGAGTCTTGCTGTCTATCTGTATGCAGCGGAGGTTTATTATCAAAGCAAAACCAGGGGATTGGAGGAGAGCAGTATTCATGGGAAGATAACATATCCTAACCTCTCAGTGGTTCTGATTTATTTTCATGCCTCAGTGAGTTGGATTGATAATTTGGACTGGCCAACATGAAATAGAACTCAGGTCTTCTTTATGGGGCTGAACTTAGGTTACAAGGAGCTGCTCACACCCCAGGGCACAGGACACAGAACATAGATGTCAGAAATGGAAGTCAACCAGAGATTTTTCCATAAGACTCTTTTCATCATAGGGATGAGGAAACTGAGGTTCAGAGAGGGCAAATAACTTTCAAGGTCACTTAGCCAGTATATGCTTTAACTGGTATATCAACCCCTGGTATGTCTAACTTCAAATCTTACTTTCTTTCTAATATATTACCCAGCTACTAAGAAATCAGTAGGCAGTGGTTCTTAGAACCAGGCAGGCAAGCACAGCTTTAGGGAGAGGTTGGCAGCTACAGTTTTATTGATCAACAGCTTTGGCACATCACTGACATGCTGGTTGCTGGGCAACGTGGCTCCTTTCTGAAGAGGCAAGAAGGAGATCCCAAAGATGATGGATTTGCATTAAGCAAAACCCAATAACAAAGCACTTTCAGGTCAAAGACATGGTTTTCTGTGGTTTTGAGTTTCTAGGTCAGCTGCCCAGAGGCTGTCCCCTGCTCAGCTTATCTGAGATGAGGCCATCAGTAAAGACCTCCTCGGAGAGAAGATTCAGGAAAACCAATTTAAGATCCCCTTAGCCAGTGCAGATGGAGATATGGGCTTGTTTTCTGCCCAATGTTAGTACTGTATCTTATCTTACAGCTAGGCTAAAAATCAGGAGTAAGCTAAAAAACCCCAGCCAGCAAGATGACTTGGGGATGAGAGGTAGGTGCTGGTAACCTTGGATGAGTCTCTTGACTACTGTGGGCCTCAGTTTATCCCTTCATAGAATGGTGGCGTTACATTAGTTTTATAACATCAGTCTATGGACAGGTTCCAGCTGGCTGTAAATGAATCACCTTGGACGATTATTAACTTAGAGACTTTTAGGCCCTAATTTCAGCAATTCTGTTTTAGAAGCTTTGGCATAGTACCCAATAATAATTCCATTCATTCATTCAGAAGTATTTGCTGCACATCTAGGGGATATTTTGGACTCTGGGTGGGGTACTGGGAATATAACTGTAAATGCACCCTGCATGCAAAGAGCAATGTGGAGCAACTGGGGTGCGTACTTGTTTAAAAAAGAATGCTTGCCTTAGGAATGGTAGTGTAAAGTTACATGCATGGAATCTGGCCAAAACTGTATTTGAATTCTTTACTTGGCCACTTCCTAGCTGTGTGACCTTATGCATATGACTCACCTAACTTCTTTAATCTCATCTGTTGTATGGAGCTTCATGATGGTGCCTCCTTCATAAGATGATTGTGATGATCACACAAGATAATCTGGCTGAGTTGCATAGCACTGTCCCCTGGAGTACAGCTAAGTCTCTTCAATGGCAGATATACACACAGACAGGTAGGGGGTCTTACAGGGTGTGTGTTTTGCATGTGACAGTGTGTGATGATGCACAAGCATGTATGTGTGAGCAGCATACACAGTGATGGGAGTGCCTACTTCAGCACGTCCACTGGCTTCACTCATGGAAGAGGTGACATCAGATTGGGATCTTGGCAATGGGTAGCATTTTGATAAAATGATAGAAAATGGAGAAAGGCAGAAGTGTTCCAGAAAGTGGGGTATAAGCCAAAGGACAGAGGACCCAGGAAGGCAGCAGTGTATGTGGGAATGCAGTAAATTAACAGGTCATTGTGGAGATGAATCTGGACAGCTGGCCTTTGGGAGAAGGACCTTGAATGCCAGGCTAAGGAGCCTGGACTTTATCTTTAGTCAAGGGACATGATTGACATCACTTTCTCTTTTGAAACATGCAACCTGACTTTGGGGGGAAGGCAAAACTATTGGCAAGAGTCTGTTGAATAAATGACTAAGATGTTGAACAGAAGATCAGTCTTTCTAGAAAGTTCTGGGGGTGGTGTACAGACCAGAGAGGATGGAAGGTGGCTGGAGGCAGGGGGATCAGGGCTGTTGGAGTATTCCAGGTGTGAGTTATAGGTGGCTGGACTAGAGAGGAGCCCAGGAGGTGTGAGGGGAGGGCAGATGCAGGACGTGTTTCCATGGAAGCCAAGACAAGCCTTGGTGACTGATCAGAGGGAGAGAGATGGAAAGAAGAGGCCGAGACCCTGGTTTTCAAAGTGCGCATTTGGAAGAATATTAGAGCCCATGGGGCCAATCAGTGGAGCTAAGGGAAAGGACTCAGAGCCTTTCCAGCCTTCCTGTCTAGTCTAGGCTCCCTGCTCTATGTCCTGTGATATTGCCCGGCAGACAGCAAGTCCCTGAAGAGTGTTAGCTATGTGTATCACAGCAGTCCTCACTTATCCACTGGGACACTTGGAATGTGCTCCAAGACCCCTGGTAGATGCTTAAACCCACGGCTACTACTGAACCCCATAATACTGTGTTTTCCTCTATGAATACATACCGAAGATAAAGTATGATTTATAAATTAGGAAACTAAGATATTAACAGTGATAGCTAAGAATAAAATAGGACAATTATAATAACATACTATAACCAAAGTCACTTAAAACTTATGAATTGTTTATTTCTCGAGTTTTCCATGTTATATTTTTCAGACCACAATTGACTGTGGGTAATTGAAACTTTGGAAAGTAGATCCATAGATAAGGGGGAATGGCTATATTATTATTTATAACGCTCATGACAATGTCAGTAACTGTTTGAGTGCCACTTTCCCTGCTAAAGTGTAGACTTTGCGAGGCAGGGACTGTGTCTGCCAGGTTCCTGATATCTAAAATTGTATCTTCCACAGAGTAGACGCTAAGTAGAGGTTGAAAGAATGACTGGGGACTGAGGGAGTAGTTCACCTGGTTTGAGGCACTCACTTCAGCTTGGAGGAGATGGGGAAGTCTTGGTAGAAGTGTCCATTGTGTAGCTGTACATTCTGGGTGAGTGGTGCATTTCTAAGGGAGAGACCTTGGTCCCCAGTTGGACCCTCTTTCATTCCAGGCATTCATGTTACCTCTGCTCCTTCCATTGAGAGGATCACATAGAATTTCCCTCCAAATCAGCCTCCACTCTCCAGGTCCCATGTTCTGGTTTCTCCACCAGCGACTCTGACTTTGAACAGTGGTAATATTCCTCTGATGCAGAACAGCCTCCTTTGCCTAAAGAAATTTGCAGACTTCCAAAGGAAGTTTTGCAGTATACCTTATAGCAGCTTAAAAGGGAAAAAATGAAGGCTAAACAATTTCCTGGGTCATTAAAAACAGCATCTTATTCACATTTTAACATCTGAGAAAAAGACAAAATGGAATTTGGCAATGTAGCCCGTGAGCTGAAACTATCGAAGAAAAATCAAGAAGGTGGGGGGAAAAGATGAAAGAAAAAATAAAAATGAACAAAGAAGATGAAACTGGAAAGAAAGAACCCTGATAACTGGCTCCATTACTGTGAACACTCGGTCTGACCATTTCCAGTGGCTTGTTTCCCCCACAAATTCATAAACACCTACGTGAAAACAAGCTGATGGGGACAAAATCAGAGATGAAGGAAGTAAGAAAAAAACATATCCAGGTAGTTGCAGGTGGTCTAACCACTGAGCATCCCTCCAGCTACCGGGTTTGGCTGTGGTTTGTCCCCCAAGGACATGTGTTGGAGGCTTGGTCCCCAGTGTGGTGGTTTTAAGAGGTGGTGGTATATTTAAAAGGTGTAAAGTGGAAAGATCAAGTGGAAAGTCCTTAGGTTGCTGACAGTACTGCCCTGGGAAGGGATTAAGCAGTTTCTGTGAGACCCCTGAGTTAGTTCTTGAGAGAGGGTCGTTATAAAAGAGCTAGCCTGGTTCATCCCTACACTCTGGCTTCCCATCTCTCCGTGTGATCACTCCCTCTTGTATGTGCTCCCACTATGACATCCACCATGATGGGATATAGCCAAGAGGGGCCCTCAGAAAAGCCAGAACCATATTGTTTAGACTTTAGTCTCCAGAACTGTGAGCTAAACAAACCTCTTGTCTTCATAAAACATTTATTCTCAAGTATTTTATTATAATAACAATAAATGGACTAATAACAGACAATTCCATTCCTTGGAAATCTAAAGCCAGAGCTTGACCTCCAGTGATTCTTTGGATTCCTCTGATCACCTCACTGCTCAGTACCATCTGGGTTCCCATAACTTTACAACACATCCTCTGAGGCAAGGGCTGCTTGGACTTGCAAGGAGAGAATCATTGGAAAATTCTAGAGGCCAGGCTTGCTGTTGGTTATGTCTTTGTACAAGCCCCAGCCTTACTCCTGAAGGGTCAGTACCAATGGTCACTGCATTGAGCCAGAGCTCTGTTTGGCCTCCATTAGTAACTGATGTTGGAGGTCACCCTACCATTCCTGAGGATTTTTCCCCCTTTCCTCTCCTCCATATCACTATTTTCTTTTGCTTTTCCTTCTGCTATTCTATCCACTCTTTGTTAGGTTTCTTCACAGATTTATTTTCTTCTACCAACTCTTTTCATGTTGGCTACATTCTCTATTCTCCTTTGCTTATTAAACAAAATTTAAAAAAGAACCTTATATGTTCCAGACGTGGTATTGGGCATTTGGGATATGAACATGAATGATGGGTTCTTGCCCTTAATCAGCCTGTGGTTTAGTAATGGAGCAGGTGCATAAAACAAATAGATACAGCACCATGTGGTATGGGTTGCACAATGTGTTCTGGAAGTGCAGAGGAAAATGGGACTAACTGTGCCTGGTGCTTCAAGATCCACTTTACACAGAATGTGGCAGTAAGCCCAGACTCCCAAATTCACATCTCTAGCCATGACCTGCTCCTGTCTTCTGGGTTCCACATTTGGCTTTCAAATGACATACATCTCCACTGGCATGCTTTTCAGATACACCAAACTGAAGATTTTCAAAACCAAACCCCTTCCCATGTCACCCCAAACTTCTTCCATTAACACCATCAGCTACCTGGTTGCCTAAGCTGACAATCCCAGAATGATCTCAGACCCCTCTCTCCCTCCCTCACCCTACCACATCCCGATGATCACATCTGTACACAATTCTACCTCCTTGCATACCACCATGATTCTGTACAAGTCAGGGCTCTCAATATCATTAACCTAGAGTATCACGAGTATTATCATCACTTCCCAACTCATCTGTCTCCAACCCCAGAGAGCTTGCCAATCCCTTGGAGAGTTTGTTACAAGCATTCATTCTTCATCCCCTTCCCTAGCTTATGTCTGGTGGCCCCAAGGTTGGTGGTTTGTGTACCAAGTGGTGGTGAAGGAGCACCTTCCTGATTTAATCCGCCTGCTGTCACTAGTTCTCGCTGCCTCCATTCTACATTCTGAAAACAGACTTGCTCAGGTCATTTCATGGCAATGATTCTGGACTCCTTTGCGTGGGCATTGAAAACCTTTTGTAAAATAACTGAGTTCTTTGAGCTGTGTAACTAACTCTTTTTCCTTCTCCGTCAAATGAGCAAGTTGGCTTCACTGGCTTCTGAGACAGCTTTTGGGTCTGGTATATTGGATTCTAATTCTTAAATCTCCTCCCCCTTTCCCTAGTTGCCTTCATTTGTAGCATAGAGCTTAGTGCCTGGCTTCATCCCAGGCCAGAAAGCTTCACATCCATGCTCTGCCCAGATGAGCTCTGACCCTCAGCAAGTTACACAATGATTATACTTGAGAGGGCTGTTTTATGAGGATTAAATAAAACAAAGGTCAAATACAGAAAGTCAGTGTTATCATCTCAAGCTCTTGGTGATTATCATGGACCATTTGCCATTCCCGAATTAAGCCACACAGTCTCACTGCCACATTGACTGCCTTTTTCTAAACAGCAGACTCCTATTCATCCTTCAAGGGCCTTTTCCTATGTTACCTTCCTGCACAGCAGTGCCCTCTGCAGTTCCTGCTGTGCTCACAGAGAAGGATTTGCATCTCCTTTCCTCATGGTATTAAGGACCTGTTATGATTGGGAATGTATCTCCTTTGAGCTCTTTGGGACTAGAGACTGTTTTATGTATTTGGGAATTTATTTTGGAATCTCTAAACCTACCCAAGTGCCTGGCACAGAGTAAGCACTTAGTAAAAATTTAGTAAATGGAGGAATGGAGTGGGCAAGGCCTATGTACAGACAATCATAAAAGAAGCCCCGTGTCCCTTCCTCTGCTTTGCAGAGCTGACCTTTACAGATGGGACGCTCAGTGGCTCTTGGCCCTTATTGACTCACATCTTCAGAATAGCTTTACCCTCTTTTCCTATCACTTAGCCTGGATGTGGCCTCCCCCAGTGGCTTTCTATTCTATTCTTCCTCAGTCTCCATCTGAACCAAGCCCAGTGGCTCCTAAAGAGGTCTGTCCCATTAGTAATGATCTCCCACAGATGGTTTTATTGGGTCCATGAATCTGGAGTGATTGACCTGTAAGGTGAAAATGGCTCATCCCTGGAAAACTGATTTTTTTTTTTTTTGTTTAAAACCCATTCCAGTTCCAGGAACTCTAAAGGGGCTGGGGGCCCTCTCATCCCGCCTCTATGCTTTCTGGCCTTCTGGGCGAGCAGACAAGCTCACTGTTTCCGCAGCAGAAGACAGTGTTTGCCCCAGGAAGCTGTGAAAGCAATAAAATAACTAAATGTTTTCTAGGTCACCGCCTGATCAAGTCCCCACTTAAACAATAATCTTGCCATTGCATCTGCAAAACCCCAGACTCAGGACCCAAAAGGTTATTTCATCAATAATTCTTGAGCTTGCCTACGGCGAGAATTATTCCCAGCAGGCATTTCAGGCCATCTCTAAACAGGCTCTGCGGAGGAGAGGCCTCAGCTCCACTCAAGTACTTAGGCAGGAACCATTAATATTGTTGAAGGGGGAGGGCAGGGGCAGGAAGGGCGCTGGAGTGTGTACTGTAGGGGGGGAAGGAGGCTGAGGACTCAGGAAGGGGGCCGGGGCCGGGGCCGGAGGCCAGGCCGACTCAGCCTTTGGTCTGACAGGGGAAGCTGTGTTGCTCGTCAATAAATGTGGATTAAACCGGGGCAAGCATGCCATCCAATGTGATGATAAGGAATCTCACTGACACACACATCCCTGTGTGGGATGGATCTTTTTGGGAATCTGCAGCCTTCCATCTACTCTGTCCCTGGCTAGCAAGCTGTTGAAATGGGCCTCTTTGATTTACTCAGCATATTTACCAAGCAATTTGCAAGAGCAAGTAATTACTCCTCAGTTCATTGACTCATAGGTGGGAGAACCACTTAGGTCCTCTTATTTGACCTCCATCTAGCCTTCCAGGGCCTCCTTGGACAGTGTTCCTATTAGCATTCAATGTCCTCCTGCCCCTGTCTGCAGGCAGCCCTGGAGTGGGGGGGGGGGCGAGGGGGGGTTGAGGGGGAGGCCCTTCCCTGGGAGAGTCTGTTCCTTTGCTCATTGCATCTCTCAGCTCTGAACTTTCCACTCATGCGCTTTCCACCTCCCGGCTCCAAGCTGAGGGCTGTTGCACCTTATCCCTCCTGGCTTTGGAGACACTGATAATTCCCTTCCTTCATTTATATTGTTATTGTAGAGGTATTTATAGGCTGTGATTGTGTTCCCTCTGAGCCGGATCCTTTCCCAACTATATAAATTTGGTTCTCTTGCTCTCACCTGATACGACTTATCTGCTAATCCCTAGAACATTTGTTGGTATTTATGTTTTGCTTGGATTTTCTACACACCTCTACTAAATTGCACTGACTAGTACTGCTCAAGTTGCCCTGTTCCTCAGTACCAGGAAACTAAAATCCGTCTCGTGGTTCTTGTTGGTTTTCTCCTGGGGACTTCAGCTTCTGAGAATCAGGAAGATCATGCAAGGGGAGAGGAGGTTAACAGATGGCTCATAATTATATCACAAGAGCATCTCTAAAGGAAATAGGATCATTTTTCAAGTGACTTCCTTACCAAAGTACTCTGTTTAATTCTCTCCCCCCACCCCACGAAAAGCTCCCTTTCTTCTTTAGAGTCAATTTTATTTCCAAGAAGGAAAAAAAAAAAACAAAAAACGTGCCTCCCATGTTTACAAAGAAGCAAATATTAAAGGAAGGGGATGAGAGATACGGGAATCAATTTTTGTGAAATCACATTTCCATAACTCTGCCTTCAATGTGTTCAGGGGACTTCTGGAGCTGGGAAGGAGTTCAGAATTATGTTCACCAACTTTCTGGGTCTGAGAGGCCTCTAGAGACCAGCGTCTAACCTCATTTTCTACATGAGGCAACCAAGTCAGGGCAGGTAGGGGTACAAGTACCCATTTTGATGTCACAAATACTGAGTTCCGATGTCTGTTTATTTGCTGACTAGCAGCCATTGGTGGTTTTTGATTTTGATAAATCCCAACTTTACTGAACCTTAGTTCTGTAAAATGCAGCTTTCACTATCTACCTGAGGGCCTATCATGGGTATTGAAAATAATGAATTAAATAAATAGATACCTGGCATATAGTAGGTACAGAATAAACAATCATTGTAACTAAGGCCAGACAATGTGGTATCTGTCCAAAGCACTTTGGTAACCCTGGAGCCAGAACTTGGGGCCTTTATTTCCCTTCCATGTGGTAATTCCCCTTCAGTATTTATCCCATTGAAGGCGCCATGAAAATGTTCTCAGCAACAGGCTGTTAATAGAGGTGTAGAAAGGCATGAACGTGTCAGGGTATGTCAGCAAGGCCTTTCAGGGGCCCAGTTAAAGCTGAAATCAAGAATGTTCCATGGAACTTTTTTATCAGTAAAGTGCCAACCTGTATTGTCAAGCATTCTTCTGGGTGATTTACAAATGTTGTCTAATTTAACATGTCCCTTCCAATATTAGGTAGCAGGTGGATTTTTTTTTAAATAGATAAGGAAGCTGATACTCAAATATGTCCTGTGCATCATTATGAGTGGGCAAATGGCAGAGTGGACATCTGAACCCAGTTTCTTAGAAAATGACAGATGTTCATATTCTCTACTGTCATATGAGAATGCTAATAAAACACAAGGTGGTAATCACTCTGGAGAGGCCTTGGATTTACAGAGCACCTATCTAAGGAGCTAAACACATTTATAGATTTTTATAAATCCAATTAAGTTAGTTATCTTAATATGATCTTGTCTAATTTCTCCATATGGATGAGTACACATTTGACTTGGACAGGGAAATCAATTTGGATTATTCAGACTGATTATATTTTATCTTAAGTGTATGTTATAGAATTTATCCCAAAATTGATAAAACTGGCTCTTTGTGTCCACAGCATAGATGCTTGGACCTGGTAGCACCCTGGGACTCACCCTGAATGAACCTTCTTCTAGGTTCACTGCACCCACTCCCCTAAGTTTAGAAGGCCCCAGGAAGCAAACTCTCATTCTGAAAGACCTTCAAGGACAACCTGATTCAGTACACTGTCTCCTTGTCTCACAGTTCTTCACAGCCAGAAAAGTTCCTATACATAATCAGAATGTCTATTGCTTTGAGTGAATCACTTCTCCTTCTGTTCCGTTCTTGCTGGCAACGGAGAGCAGCTGGGAAGTTTTCGATAGCTGTTATGAACTTGAAAGCTGTTTTAAAAACACTGCTGCAATTTCCCTTCCACTGGCCAAATGAACTTGATTCTTTTAGCATTTGTCACATAGGGAGACAATCCTCTACACATCTAGCCATTTGTTAAGACAGTCACAGTGATTTTGAAATGTGGAATCTTAGGGGCAAGAGTGACCGTCACTGAAAAAGCAGCTGTGCTAAGTAATTATTACAAAGTCGGCTGCAAGCAGATTCTTACTACATATTTGTGTGTGTGTGTGTGTGTGTGTGAGAGAGAGAGAGAGAGAGAGAGAGAGAGAGAGAGAGAGAGAGAGAGAGAGAGAGAATCAGAAAAGAGTGAGACTACTGGTAGATTCTAATGTCTATCTGGAAGTGTCCATTTGGGAAGAAGAAAGCTAGAGAGGAAACAGGGCAGGTAAAAGAGGATGAATAATAAAAAGGGTAAAGTCCATACTCTTTAGTTTGCATATATCTGTAAACTAGAATAGCAGAAATCTACCATCACTAGAATGGGGGCTTAGGGTAGGAAAGAACAGGCTTCAAATTCCAACCCTGCCATGGTGTGTGACCTTGACCCAGTTATTCTTCTTCCTTGTGTTTCAGTTTCTTCTTTGCAAAACAGGTATGATGAGGATATCTATCACTGGGTTTTGAGGGTGGAATAAGATGCTATGTTTAAAGGTTTTCCAAGCTCATGGGAAGTTCTCAAGACATCACAGGTCTTATTATTCTCCGAAACCAAGCAGTTACCTATGGGTCTAGGCTTTGGAGACCATCTTTAGAAGCCCCCTTGCTTTTGGATTTTGTAGATTCCTCTTCCCAAGAACTGAAATGATGGCTATTTTTTTTTAAATGCCAGGATTAGTTGCCTAACTAACTTATGAGTTCAAGGGATCCTAGATGCTAACTGGCTGAAGAGTTAATTATGTAGCTGTGGAATTAATATTGTCATTACTGTGTTAATAACGATTACATAATAGCATTATCCCTACAGCTCAAGAAGACCACAGGGTGTTGTACCTGGAAACTGATGCAGGGATAGAGAATACTTAACTCTCTCAAGTTTGGATACAATTGGCAAGCATATTTTGAATTGCATATCATTGGCATTTAAATATCTATTCTTTTCCTCCCAAAAGATTTACGTGGGGAGGAATAGGAATGCAGATTCCATTTCTCCTGACCAGGAAATCTAAATTCATAAGTTTGACTATCTGTATCCCTGAAAGAAAACTCTCCCAAAGTGAAGAGCATAAGAAAGAATAATTGGTTTGCATGTTTCCTAGCAGATTTCAGGGGGGAAATGGAGCTGGGATGGGTGGTGCTGGAGGTGGTGAGTGTGGATGGCAACAAGCCCTCTTCATTCTCTAAAACATGAGTCCTTTGCTCAGAGAAATAGTAGCAGATTGCCACAAACCCAGCTTTTCAGGAGTTTCCTGTGATAATATTAACTTATGTTTTAGCAGAAAAGCCTTGGGCTCTTCACGTGGCCAGCGAGTACAAAGATGATAATAGAGGCAAGCCCTCCACAGATGGTCCTAATGCCTTCCTTAAGTCAACATTAAGGGACATGTGAATGGACTCAAGGGACAGCATACATTCAATAAACCTGCTCTATACAAGAAGGGAGAAAAGCAGGCAAAAAGTTTCCCCAGGACATAAAGTATTGATAAATGTTTGTTTGCCTACACCAGAGAAGGCCTCTCAAATCAAAGGGACCCAGGTCAGAGCAGCCAGTGCATCTCTAGCTGCCTTGGAGGTGCTTTGTGGTTTTCTCTAGGACTTGCAATCAGTCAGGCTCTGCAGAACCAAGCAGGGGGTCCTTTGGTTATTCCAAGGAGCCTCGGCCCTCAATCCTGCACCATAGCGGTGTCCATAGTCCCTTCCCCTAGACTCTTTAAAGAGAGTGGGGGAAAAAAAAAGCAAAAAAGGACATTTGTTTTAACTGCATGAAGATTTTTAAATAAAAATAAAATTAACTAAGACAGTTGTGGGGGATGGGAGTCTTCTTCCCAACTCCCCAGATGGCATGTCTGTGCTGATTCATTTACTCAGTGACAACTTGGTTTTCAAATTTCTTGGACAGTGTAGACCTAGTTCAGATTATATTAAGATCTAAAGAGGGGCTACACACTGGGAGCGCCGCTGGATAAAGCAGTATCTTTACCTGGGCACTTGATCTGAGCTTCTGACTCCCATCCCAGGTCCCCTGTATGGAGCCTGCTGGGTAATTCCACCTGTCTCCTCATCTATAAAATGGGAATCATCACATCTGTTCCCTCGTGATGCTCCATGCATCTTCATTACAGGCATAGAAAAGATTCAATAGAAGGGTCCAGAGCTAGTATGAATCTTCCAACTACAACAATCTTAATAAATATTTATGCTGCCCAATAAAGGAGTATGTGGCATTGAAAGAGTTTGTATGCAGTCTATTTAAGACAGGGACTGGGAAATGAGGGCAAGAGATTACCTTGTCACTATTTATCATTCCAAGTTAACAATGTTAGATATATGATGGCTGCTAAACAGTTTGGTGGCAGAACATCATAAATGAAGTCTGTTTTCCCTGGAAACTGCATAACCATTTGAATTAATTTAATTTGATATTTCAAATTAAATTAAACTGTAGAATAATCCCCAAGGGAGAGCATATTTCATTTGCAATGTCTTTTGATGGAGTATTCCCTGCCAAAAGTTTTGCTTTGCATCTGGCTACAGATCTAAATTTATTGCATTAGCTTTGAGAAGACTTTTAATAGAAAACGAGATTAAAAGAAAACTTGATGGAAAATGAAGATATTCAATGCTGAAAACAACATTCCCCAGAACCTACTTCAAAAACTTTATTTTCTCTGTCTCTGGTCTTCAACTTTCACCATGCAGCTAAGCGGGATGTTTGGTTGGAGAACTTTCTTTTTGACAACGCCAATTAACATACAGAAAATAGCAGAGAAAAATGGGCCAAGTCTACTTGATGTAAAGCCTGTACGTTGGATAATATGTTCAACAGATATTGGCGAAGGAGATCAACATCATTTGGCAGGCCAAGAAAGCCCCGGGAATGGAAATAAGAGATTAAAAGATCACATTTAAAGACACCAGGGAGTCTGTGTGCATTTAGTGGGGCCAGCAGCTGTGCTATTCTTCCTGAGCTGTCTTGCCCTCAACCATCTCTCCTCTGAGCACAATTCTCTGTTAAGGCTTTGGGTCTACAGGTGGGAAGAGAGGCACTGGTGGCACATCCTACAGTGTCTTAAAATATAGGTCACTCCAAATCACCACTTAGGAAATGACTGGTCTCCTTCCATGGCAAGACATTGAAGAAAACCGCATGGAGCAGCTGCCTGTAAGTTGATACAGAGGGAATAATCTCTTTCCTGGTGAGCAAATACACAGCGGGAGAGGCAGATGTGAAGGGAAGGTGTTTGCTTGAAACAAACAAAACTGGCCCTTTAAGGAAGGTTTGTGCAAGTTTAAATTGGGTCCAAACAGATAAGAGTATCTTAATCAAATTTTTTAAAAAAGCATTAGGCTTTAATCTTCAGCACTTTAGTAACCTTCTAGTTTATTTTAAATCTTGATTGGAAGAATTATCCTGACAAGAAAATTAGTAGTAAGTCAATAAGTCTGTGGCCCAAAGATAGGGCATTAAGGAAGCAGAGGGAAGGAAAAATTTATTCCAGTCCAAGGTCCCTGCCTGCCCTCCTCCAGCCACAAACACAGGCCTGCAGGCAGTTCCCTCTTGATCCCTTGCCCTAGAGTGGGTGGGGAAGTTCATTACTATTTTAGCCATGAAGCTCTGAAGTGCAGGTAATCATATTTAAAAAGATAAGGAACAGGACAAGAAAAGAACCCAGCTTCATGAAGAAATTCTAATTTTCAGCAGTCATGGGTGGAAAATCAATACTCCCATGTGATACAAAAAGAGACCTCGACTAGATAAGGCCACCTACCTCCTCCCTGTGTTCTCTTAAAAAAAAAAAAAAAAAAGCAATGCACCAGAAAGTTTAAAAGAAACATAAAAATGAAGGAATGAATGGAGAAGAAGACCTGTAATAGAAAAGATGGGCAAGTGCTCACAGTCCCAACCTCCCTGTGTGCCCTGGCAGCCTCCCCTCGTTCCTGCTGAAAGCCACTTTCCCCTGGCAAAAACCTAATCCCAACCCTCCTTGTCAAGAAGTGTCTCCCTGTCAGTGCCACATAGCTCTTCCTTGGGCTGTGTAGCTACATTTTTTCCTACTTCCTCATCCCTACTTTGCACGTGTGCTTGCCATCTGCCATTCAGGCAGAGAGAGGGGCGGGGGGTAAGGGTGGGGTGGGGAGAGAGACAGCTTGAGAGCCCAGTACCCTATTTTGGAGCCGTGCTCAGGACTACTCAAGCACATTCAGTCGTTACCTTGGTAGAAGGAAAGGTGTCATCAAGTGACTAGCAATGGAACTGTGGCTCTTTAATACCTTATCATTCATTTAGGGTGGCAGTTTTAGGAGATTTCTGTTTTAATCACCAATTATGTATTTGGCCAATAAAGCTCATATTGTTAACATTAATATATACATATTTATAACTCAATGGTGCTAGACATAATTAAGTAGAAACGTTCAAATTAACAATGATGATAATCATTCAAAAATGAGATTTCCCTGATGTCTTCCAGCAGTGGAATCCACCCGAACACTGCCATGGAGATTGTGTGCAGCTGAGATGTCGTTCTGCCCACTCTTATTTAAATCTAAACCCTTTAAAATGGTCTGTCAGATGTTAGGTAAATAGAAAGATAATGAATGTCTTGATTGTACTGTATGGAATGTCAGCTGTGTTCTAAACCTTCAGCTATGGAGGACTTCTTGTAGGTGAAGGGGCTTCTGGAGGGCTGGAGGATGGGTGAACGTGAGAGTAGGGCAGGTCTGTTGGAAGGCGTGGCCTCTGAATGATCTGACCAAGAGCTGACCAGGACCAGGACAGATGTATTATCATCCAAGTCCGTGGAATGCCAGTGGCATTATCTCATATCCCTGGAAGAGAGTGGAGCCATCTGCTCATCTTGGCTTCAGTAGTCACATGCAACAGGTTCCCCGAGGAGGAGGAGACTACAGCTCCCAAGGCATCAGGGGAGCCAAAGCAATAAATAAAACCTTTCTTTCTGGTCAATCTGGCATCTGCCCTTTATCCTACCTTCACGCCCAAAGTGCCAATGTAGCTTTCCCCTTCCTTGGCTTTTGAGCAGCATATATTCCAAATTCAGCTTAGACTATATCCCCACATCCCTGTCAAATTCACTGGTGGCATCCTGTGTTTTCTCCCCATCAGTTAGATGATAAGCTTCTTAAGCCACAAGCTACCCCTCTCTTTACTCCCAGAATGCCTAAGCAGTTCTGGGCAGGTGCTCAGGAAAACTTGCTGAAAGAAGGGATCAGTGGATAAGCCTTCCAGAATTTCTGGTGGGGAAAACTGGTGTTGTTGTGGGTGAGCTGACACAGGACTCAAGCCCGTTTCTTAAAGATGTCACCACCTGTACTCAGGACACTGGTTTCCTTGACTGCCTGGCCAGGCACATCCATCGAGACTCAAGGGTCCGCCTTGCAACAAATGCGGCTCCAATTCTCACATTTTTATATGCCATGTTACACACATCATTTCTGAACCTCTCAGAAGCCCATGCATTTCTGAGCATTGGCAATCAAGCATAAAGTTCTGGGGCAAGCTGTGAAATCTCTGAAATGAAAATCAATTCCATCTCCATTTCATGGAGACTAATGTGGCATTTACAACATAAACAATCACTTCTGTTAGGGAAGAAAATTAAAAGCTGTGCTACATAAAGGCACAATGTTTAAAGTTCTGGAGGAAATGAGCACTTGGCTTTGAGATGATTACAAAGGGAATTGGAAAAAGAAGAAGAAGAAAAAAAAAGAAGAAGGAAAGAAGAGAAAACAAAAGAAAAACCCAGCCCCAACAGTTCAGAAGTGCAGAGGTTTCATAATGCAAATTTGCTATGACCGAAACCATTGGCCTCAGCTCAGTCCTCTGGGGATAAAACCAAAACCTTGAGTATTTACTAAGTAATGTGGGAAAGGTGTTCAAGGGCTCATGAAAGTCATGCCACTTTCCTGATGGTGTCAGAAGACACAGGAATTTTCCCCTGGGAAAAGAAGGGCCCAAGAGCCACAGGATGCCGGGGCAGTGAACCCCGTGGTTTAATCACTGCAAAGTATAGGTCTTTTGAGTTTTTGATCTGGTGACCCCATTTCCCTGTGGTTACAACAGGGTTCCATGCATTTCTGCATGAACAATGCCAAAATTCATAGACTGAAATCAAAATTAAGGGTGGAGGAGGAAAAGAGCCTATTTGAAGTCAAAACCCTAGAATTAAGGTCATCTTTACCACTAGGTGATTAAGAAACTCTAGACAAGAATCCCAACCTCTGAGGACTCAGTTTCCTCATCTGTGAATCGAGATGTTAGATCCTGTGTTCTCCAAAGGGGGCTATCCCTAAAATGTTATCACTCTCTAATTCTGCATTAAACTACAAACAACCATTCAGTTGGCCTCATTTGCAAGGGTGGTGGGGAAGAGACACAAGCTGTTGCCAATCAGGAGGTGCTTATTTGCATAATGACTGATTCACTAATTAGCCAGAAAGACTTCCATACAGCCATACAGGAAGACACCAACTTTCCCGCTGTGACATTATTTTACCCAGCCCCTGGCTTTGGCTATTGCATTCTCAAAATACTAGCCAGCAACTAACTGACTTTTCTATAAAGCTGCCCAGGCAATTAAGAACATTAGCATAAAAGAATCTTCCTCAATTAACTATTTTTAGAGTGGGCTGGAAGGTTGTCTTGCATCCTTTAAAGATTTTTATAACAGTGCTATGTTTGTTGTATTACCCATGTCACATGTATATTTTTCATTCTATTTTTGTTCTGCAGAAAAAATGATTTGTTGTAATACTATTCTGGAGGGTAGTTACTTTCAAACCATTTGAAGAGAACTCAGATGCATTTCTGATAAAGGCAGGCCTTATTAATTTCAATCTGAAGATGGGACAACCCAGGGTATGGCTGGTATATACGTCAGCCAATCATCTCATCACACATCTTGATTTGTCTTGATCAAAGAAGTAATTTGTGAGACATTCCCTCCCTGCTCCCCACCAAAGTTGCTAATCACCTTTTTGAGACAGAAGATAGATGGGAAACACTGTACAAATTGCTTGCCGTAGCCCCCAAATACTAATCACTTACGTACATCTAAATTATGACTTGAGACCTTGCATGATAAGGTAGGAAAATGGTGCGGTACATACAGAACTATTACTCACCAGTGTCAAAAATAACTAGCCCATTTGCATAAATGTGAGGCTAGATTACAATTTCTTCCTCAAAACAGCTTCTGTAGAAGAAAAAGCTTTGACCGATATGAAGTGTGGCATGTTGTTATTTTTTTAACCCTTACAAAATGGAATGGAACCTCTTGAAATTAGATGTTTGAGCACTGATTTGGAAAACAGGAACTACCCAAGAAAACAATTTAGAGTGCTTGTTTTGATATAGTTTCCTTTTGGTATATTAGGTGCTATCTTGTATAAGCTGGTGGCCTCCAAAGTGGGTCATATGTACCTCCAGGAAGTCATTTGACCCTTTGGGGTGCAGAAAGAATCTATTTTATCTCTTAATTCTGTAATATCTGTTGTGCAATTTTTTTTAATGCTGTTATGGTTTGGATGTGAGGTAACCCCCAAAAGCTGATGTGTGAGATAATGCAAGAAGGTTTGGAGGAGAAATGATTGTGTTAAGAGTGTTAACCCAATCAGTGAATTAATCACCAGATGGGATTAATTGAGTGGTAAGTGAAGCCAGGTGGAATGTGGCTGGAGGAGGTGGGGCATTGAGAGCATGGCTTGGGTATATATTTGTATCTGACAAGTGAAGTATGTCTCTCTGCTTTCTAATCATCATGTGAGCTGCTTCCCTCTGTTACATTCTTCCACCATGATGTTCAGCCTCACCCTGAGCCCCAAGGAATAGAGCTGGCTGTCTATGGACTGAGACTTCTGAAACCATGAGTCCTTAAATAAACTTCTCCGCCTCTACATTTATTCCAGTTAGATCCTTGAATCCCATTAGCAAGAAAAACTAATTAAAAATGCATATAGTATATTAGAATTGGAGTATATGTATATAATTTACAGAAAAATGTATATACTCTAGGTATATGCTATTTTTTTCCAATGGAGGTTAGTGATAAAAGAAAAAAATCTTTGAACACCACTAGTAGACAATACATATTTTTATGTTGGCCAGGAAGATGGTGTTTTTCTTTTTCTTTTTAATTTTTTGGGTTTTTTTTTTAGTTGTAGATGGACACAATATAGTGTCTAACGCATACGAGGCAAGCGCTCTACCGCTGAGCTACAACCCCAGCCATAGAGATGGTGTGTTTCTAAAGAGAATTTTCTATAGGAATAAACTCATTGGCTGTATCTACAAATATATTGTTAGAGAAAGTACTTCTTTATGACATAAAGAAGCCTGGCTATAAGTGTTGAACATGAATACATCTAACATTTTATAAACCCTTCTATTCAGACAGTAAAGAAATAAACTGCTCTGAAAAACTATGCAGTTATCAATGGAGACTCTCAAAGTAAAGAATCACAGGTTCAGTTCTACTTGGGTGAAGAAAATAAATCTGGAACAATGCTATGGTATGGATCTGGAATGTCCCCCAAAGGCCCTTAGCCTAAAGTGTTGGTACCCAGGGTGGTGCTATTGAGAGATGGGGAAACTTTTAGGAGGAGGCCCCACTAGAAGGAAGTTAGGTCATTGGGGGTATGCCTGAAGGGCATATCGGACTCTCCCTTTGCTTGATATCCACCAGGATATGGGCAGCCTCTTCTTTCATGAGCTTGCACCATGATGTGCTGCCTTTTCATAGGCCCCAAGTGATGGGGCCAGGAGACCATGGACTGAAAATAAACCTTTGATCCTTTAAATTGTTTATCTCAGGTATTTTGCTGCAGCGATGGAAATCTAACAAATTAAATAGGAGGGAGTATTTTTGGAGCAGAATAACCGGCATGGAGAAGTAGTTGAAACATACTATGTTAACAAAGGCACTACACGGCCAATCTCAGCCCAAGTCCAGGACTCCCTACAGAGACAAAACTTCTGACATTTCCCATGCAACTCATTTTTATCTATCCCCTTCTCTCCTTATCCCCATTAGCCTTCTGCTCTTGCTCCCCATTCATTCAACCACGAATATTTATTAGGTATTTAAGGTCTGCCAGATGTGGTTCTGGCAATTTTGAGATTTTTTTTCTATTCCTCCTTACTCTCTGTCTGGGGGTCACTCATAGGTCTCTGGGCAGGAGTTTTGAGAGGCTGCCAACTCGTGACTCCTATTTATTGTTCATTGCTCCCCTACTGAGAAACCTAGATCATCAAATATATTTCAGGCGAAGCTGTAACAGGAGGAGTAAAATTGAGAACTCTCACTGAGAATGGAGCTTTCTAGGCTCCATTCTGCACTACCTACACTGTCCCTGCTTCAGAATTTCAGGCTAGTGCTGGTGTGCCCTTTCATTTTGCATTTCTAGGGACCATCAACAAATATTCCATTCATTTTTGAGAACTTCTTTTATGTTCCATCTTGGGTTTGATGAGAGAGATACAAAGAAGCACCTACGAGTCAGCCCTGTTTTTCCTGAGCTTGCACAGGAGATACAGAATTAATTACAAACCCAGACTACAAAGAAGCACTGTCCCAGAGCAGGACATGGGGGGTGGCAGAGCTCTTCTAGTCGGTTTCTGCTAGGAGTCGGACTTGGTCTAGAGTTTGAAATCAGGCGTTAAGGATCTGGATCTTAGCTGTATCTCTTATTAGCTTTATGACTCCAAGCAAACCACTTCTATCTATCTTTAAGTATCCATTTCCTTAGAATGAGAATGATAATGCCTATTGATAGAATTGTTTTGAGGATTAAATGAAACATTGGATATGAAAATGCTTTATAACCTAGAAAATTCTAAGCACAGTTTAGGAATTAATATCAATGGAAGGTGATCATTCTGACTGGAGTGATCAGGGAAGGCTTTATTCTGTTGTTCATTTGTACTTTCCAGGACAGGGACTGTTAAACACGAATAGAAGTGGGAAGCCAAAGGGCAGTTCCTCTAAGGATTCTGTGACGCTGGACCATGGGGATGGGCATGAAGGTGGCCCACTCCTGTAACACACCTCTTCTTCTGAAGAATCTGCTAAGACTTAGGATACCTAAGACCCATCTGAGAAAAATGGAAACACTAGGCAGAAATAGAATTGACAGGGCTTTGGGACCATGTAAGGCTTAGAAGAAGGAGGATGGAAACCAAGTTGGCAGGCTGCTGTGTTCTTCCAAGGGAAAGGCTTTTGCTAGACATCTCCAGCAATTCCTCAGAAGGGACCATGGGAAAGTTTTATCCCCTGGGAAAGTTTTCTGCCCACTGGGGTCTTTGGTGTATGGTGACTCATCAACAAAGGGCAGTGTCCAGAGTCCATTCTCCCTTTCTTTCGCTGAGGAGGAGAAAGACTATCCCAATTTCACCCCCTGCCCTTTTCTCCTTCAGTGTGTAGTTAACAGTTGACAGTTCAATGTAAATGCCTTGAGGTGTCAAGGTTAGTAGTAAATGCGAAGAGGATTTAGGAAGTCCATGTATGCCTCACTGGTGGAGCAGATGATGTGGTTACACTGTCATTACTTTGGTTCATAGTTACTCTTAATGTTAGCTCATTTGTTGAAATGTAATTATTGTGTGGTTTCTTTATATTACCAGATCTTATGAGGTAGATCAGTGGGCCCTACTCAGCCCCTAGGGACTACACAGCAGTGTTATGATCAGCACTATTTCGTCTTGTTTTTACATTCATTCCTATAAAGTCTCTTGAGGAGGAGGAAGTTGTACCCTGTTTGCAATTTTCTGATACCTGGTTCTGAATTTTCTGTAACTGAATACCGTCTCCCGGCTGTTCATCCTAGCTTACTGAGTTTTCTTATGCAAACACCTTGGTGAGTGCTTCATTCTGTGGCAGGACCACTTGGCTAGGGAACTGGGTTGGGTTGCTACAGAAGATACATAATATTCATTAGAAATAGTGTTCACTGAACCGGCTGCAGTAGTGCATGCTTGTGGTCAGGAGACTGAGGCAGGAGGAACAGTTGAGCCCAGGAGTTCCAGCCTGGGTAGCATACTAGGACTTCAGCAAAAAGTAAAAATAAAAGTAAATAGTATCTACTGAGACAAAAATTACTGTCTCTAATATCCATTATTCTATGCTTCTTTATCTACTAGTAAAGGACACCCTAAATAGTCATAGCAAATATGGCTCCTCTTCTGGCTCCCTTGAAGCTGTTTGGTCAAATTTTGGCCATGTGGACAGCAGGGCTCTATACAACTTCCGGATGATGCCCTTCCCAGTTGCTTCTCACCTTCCCACTTACAGGAACCTGGGAGCTAGAGCACTTTTGTGGATCAGAGATGGAAGTCATCATGCTCTACTACCCACCTCCTGAATGGCTATGATAGAGAAATTATTTTTATGGTTTAAGTTTTTGTCACATGACTTTTAATAGAGACCTTTGCTATAGAGAGCACCTTCAGTGGGGGATCTGAGAGTACGGACTCAGACTCTTCTTCATCAATCTGTGTTGTAAGCTCTACCTGGTTAAAAGCTAAGTGGGAGACAGAGGAAACTCCACTGAATCTGGGGCCATCTGGGGCCATCTTGTGCAATAGACTGTCTAGCTCATACTTGGCCCTGGATACTCTTTCATTTCTTCATTTTCCTTTGGTTATGACTGACATCCTTGGAGTTACACCCTCAGAGGCCACTCATGCTGAGAGCTCTTGGGATTCAAGTTTGAGAGCATGACAAGGTAGGAAGAGAGGGGCTATGGCCAGGAGGAGCATTGTTCCAATTCTGAATAAATTCCTATCATTGTCTGGCATAGAGGAAAGAGTACTGTGCTGGGTTTGGGAATTGATCCTGGCTCTGTCACTCACCAGTTGCTTAATCTTGAGCAACTCCTCTCCCTGAGCCAAATGAGGGAGTTAGATTAGATGATTTTTAGAATGTCTTCCAATGTTAGCATTCTATAGTGGGACAATTCCATGACCAGCCTTGTGGCTCCAGTGTCATCTTCAATGCATGAATCAGAGGCCCATATCTATACTAAGGGCTGAATAGAGCAGTTCTACTAACTGATCATTGGCTCACTTAACAGAGAAAGGGGTCCTGATGTAGAGAGGAGGGGAGAGAACATGAGGACAGAGGAGGTGGAAGGTACTGCAAAGGTGTCAAGTGACAGAGATCTTCTTTTGGGGAGTCTAGTCTCTCTGGGGCCATGTGGATTGTGTGTACATGCACACACACACACACACATATGAAATCTGTGAGAATTCATAGTTACTGATAAAATGTGCCCTTGGTATGGGACCAAAGCGCAAGGGAAGGTAGGAAAGAGGGAGGGACCAGCACAGTTTTGGAAGCTCCTTGAATGAGTTGCTGAGCCTCAGTTTCCTCTGACATGAAACAGGGAAAATGGATAGGTCTGTTTGTAAAGTACCTGACACAGTGGGTACTGAGTCCATTCTAGCTTCCGGGCTCCTTCTCTCCTTCCAACTCCTGACAAGAACAGACTGCCTGATCAGGGCTCCTACTTATTTCCAGCTGCCACATGAACTTTCTGCCTTCTGTCCCCTGGGATTTCCCTCTCTTTTCCTGCATCTCTTATAGCTCTGTATCCCTCTCCCCATCTGCGGCAGAGTTCCCCCACCATCGTTCCTTCTTTACAGAGGGCAGGGAAAGGTGGGGTTATACAGATGCCCAGTGATATTTCAGAAGCTCTAATTAAGGGAAGATTATGCATGCCATTTGAGTTTTAGAAGGGATTCAGCTCAGAATGAATAAAATGCTAACTTCTCCCCTGTCTAACCCACTCACCCACATACCCTGGGGCAAAATGATACATAACTCAGTTTCTCCAGGAAAGGCAGGTCATTCTGGTCAACCAGCTGACAGCTGTGGCACCTACGGTCTTGGCAAATGTCAATTCTGTCATGTGTCCTCTCTCTCGCCACCTTTTTGTTAGCTAGATGTAGATAGACGAAAATGACTGCCTTGTGCTGAATCCTTGCCTCAGATGGAAGCTACATATTCTGTTCTACAAACAGGTGGCAGTGTAGATTCCAGGCTGTGTGACCACTGGTGGACAGCAGAGAAATTTTCCAGTCTATCACCAGGAGAGTGTCCCATCTTGTCTGACCTTGGAAGCTGAGCAGGGTTAGGCCAGGTATTAAGGATCTTCTTTAACATCTGTCTCTGGGGCCCACCCACTTCTTGGCTGAAAAACAACCAATGCCGCCCCTACTGCCTCATGAGACCCTTGCCAACTCTCTGTAAGCCAATGACAACTGCACCTTATTCCCCAAACAATTCCCTGCTGATCCCTTGAGTCTTCATTTAGGTGATTTTTTCATCAGCAAGTGCTCATACAGACAGTAAGGTGTACACCCATCTCTCTTTAAGTTTGGCTCCACATGCTGGTTTTGTGCTATTTCACATGAGTGGACTGCAGTATCCAGCTCCAGAGAGCCTGTGCTCTCAGCCTCTTGTGCCCCTCAAACACAACTATTTTTGTGGTCCTATTTCAACTGGGTCTTAGGCCAATAGTCTCAGTCTCCTGGCTTGGATCCCCTTCAATCAACTAAATGTGAGTCATGTTGGAACTTTAGCTCTTTTTTCAGGGACAAGTTCATTGCTATAGTTTGAGGAATTCTGGGAAACAAAAATCACACGAGTGAAACAGTACAAGGTATCAGGAAAGGGGACAATGATGTTCTAAGAGATGCAGCAAAAAAGACCAATCCTCAGAGATCTGCGGGTACTAAGAAGTCTCTGGAACCTTTAAAGCAGCTGTGATTACAGAATAGAAATGGAGAAGCAAGCTCCTGTTGGTCACCAGAGACCCTGACCCAACCATATCCCATGGTTCTGCAAACTCTTTTAAAGGACTTGATATCAGTTTTCCCATCTGTAAAATGGAGACTATGATCATGGACAACCATCGAGGGATGAAAGAAAATCTTACCAGAGTTGTTTTCAAGTATATCTGCAGAGGAGAAATACTTATCCTTATTTTAGCCTTCACTAAAATCCCAGAGAGTTAAGCCCCTGTGTTCTTTCCCATTCTCTTACCACATCAACACCTACCCAGCACAGCTCTTGCGTGCACACATTGCCCAGGTGGTTGAGACAAAGAAAAGACCACTGTTAAGGTTTCAACACTGGCCAAGTCCTCCTAAAGACTAGGAGGGGCATTTAAAACAAAACTAGCAACCTCATTGCCACACCCACTCAACCAACCCTCACAGAGCACATGGCTTTTTAATCTTCCTTATTATGGGTGTTCATAATGCTACATCTCAAAGGTTTTGTGGCTCTTGCATTTAGCTGTGGAATAAATGCAATTCTGAAAATTGCCAGGTCACCGTTATTTACTTCTATAGTTATTTTTATTTAAGAAAGCCCTTTCCCCTGGGTTCCAACAAGAGGGCAATACTATAATTTTCTTCACTGTTTCCCTTTAATGAGGCCAAAGGTCAGGCAAAGGAAGTTGGACAGTTTTAGAAGTGACCCAGCAATCCAGCTGACCTCGGCCAGAAGAGTTAAATATAACTCACTCCTCAGGGGGATTAATTGCTTCTGGCTACTGAAGCCTGGTTGAAAGGTGAGGAAGTGATTATCTCCAAGTACTCCAACTAGGTTCAAGTTCACCATTTCTTTTCCTAGTTAATCATTTTTATTCTCAATTTGCTACCTGGGTAGGGAGGCAGTCTGGTCCTCTAGCCCTATAATCCAGAGCTGTACAATTTCCATTGCAACTGACTTTTACAGAACCCCCATCAGCAATCCGAGGTTGGCCATGCTGGGAGGATGCTCTTAGTCCAGCGGTTCACCTCTTTGTTTTATTCTTTGCTTCTCATGTCCCACCACCCATCACTATTGTCAGTCCTCCTGGGATGGCATCTGGTATGGTTTGATATCTAATGTTGTGAGTGGATTAATGACCATGGATGCCTGAACTAACTGGAGTCTCTCAAAATTTCCCTCTTCCCTTGTGTTCCTGGCCCTCGGTTGGCTGAGAACAGTAGGAGCTCATAACAGACAGCATGTCATCCATTCTTGACAGCCTCGGTGCTGTAATATGGGCCTGCCAAACCCATTACAGTAACGACAGCGCTGCAGAATTAGAACACTCACTCCTACATTGGCAAGGGAAAAATATGGAGAAAGGGGGCAGGGTTGGAATCTTATGCGATCTTGCTGTCTTTCTTTTTCCTTCCTTGTATGATGTGGCGTTCTTCTCTTTTCTCTTTCTTTTGTTCTGCTAAAGAGATAAGCAAGCATGCTATCATAAACCCCTAACTCAACAAATGAGTTTTCAGGGAAGGTGATGGAATCACTTGGGTCTTGGGGGACATCTGAAAGTGATTATTGTGCCTCATGGTGAAGGAAGGACTGTCGCTCCATTGTCATCTCCCCAAATGGGGCGTGTATACACGGAAGCTCTTTACTGGGGCCTGGATAATCTCAATAGGCGCTGACAGAATTAACTTTCTGCCTTGGGCTAAGGGACATGGGGGGTTGCAAAATGTAATGATCATCTTTCTGACTGGGGATCATAAAGGACTGTTGGTAATTATGATAATTAAAGTGATTTGCTTACAGTAATTAGTCCCTAGGACTCCCTTGAGGAGGTAAGATAAAGAGATTTCTCTGTTTTGCATATAGGTCAACTGAGGCACAGAGAGCTGGGACCAAGCACTGATCCTGTCTGCCCTCAAGAGACAGGTCTAGGTGCATAGACTGGAGACTCTGTCTAGACTAGGTGGTGCTGGAGTGGCTGTTTTGTGGGTAAAGGTGCATTTAACATGAGATGAACAGGACCTGTTTGAGGCAGCAAAGAGTTGGCCTGGCCCAGGATATCCTGAGCGCCTGCTGAGTGTGGATGTTTAGCTGGAAGTATATATTAGTGGAGGTGCTGGGTTTTCCAGGGGCTGCCAGGTTCAAATGGGGAGACAGTGCTCACAAATAGGCAGCAAGCCTCAGAATCAGCTTCCCTGTCAATGATTTTCAACCAAACGACTTGTAAAAAGTGAGTGTATTTTCTATCTAATCTTGATAGGGAGCAGTGGTGACATTCTTGGGATACCAGGTAGAGCCTATGCATACCACTAATGATCAGGCTACACAGAGGGAGGCCCCTGAACTTTTGCCTCAGCTGTGACCATTGGATCTGCTTCCCAGGGACTGCAAAGGCCAGGAATGCAGATGCATAAGGGATACTAGAGCAGCAAGAACAAGAAAGAAGTCCTGAGCCTCAGGTTTGAATCCTGGTTTCTTCTGTGTGACCTTGAGCAGGTTGTTTATCCTCTCTATGCCTTAGTTTGCCCATTAATGGGGATAATGATATGAACAACACAGGGCCCAGAGCATTGTAATGTTGGATGGGTGTTAGTTTCCTTCCTATTACTGTGTGTGTGCGCATTCGCATGTGCACATGCTTATGTGCATGCATGTGTAATGAGATGCTGAGGGTGGAACCCAGGACCTGTCCTATGCTAGGCAAACATTCTACCACTGAGCTACGTCCCCAACCCTCTTTTTACTCCTTTAAGGGACCACCTCAGACATTCAGTCAGTCGACTGATATCTCACTGAAAACCTATTATGTGTTCAATCTGGTGTTAGAGAAGTTTGATTGAGGAAACATACCATAAGGATGGAATGAAAAACTATATAGAATGTTGAAAAACTATATAGAGTTCTCTGTAAAAATCAGTTAATGCTATATGACTAATGATTTGGTAAGATAAGGTTCAGGCACAAGAAACTGTCATTCGACGCCAATCGAAGCAAAAGATAATGACAAGCTATATTGTCTGGTGAGAATGATAAATTCTCTAGAGTCTTCATAAACTACAGGATGAAGTCCAAATAAACACAACAGCTTTTGTCATCAGTTCCTGGAATGTCTCTCATCCTCAAAGTTTGTTCCTCATAGCAGCTTTGTCTAGAACTATACTATCATTCATTCATTTCCCCCATCCTTCATTCCATTCATCCATCCATCCATCCACCTGCTTATTCTACAAACATCAATTGCCTATTATGTGCAGGCACTGAGTGTCCCAGTCTCTGGGAATGCCAATATATCAGTCAGGCAGGCTGAGAATCTAATGAACCTATGGTTTAGTGTATGTAAAGAGACAAACCATATAATGACATAAATAAGACCCAAATAGTGAGAAGTACAAGGGAGAATATCAAACAGGCCAATGAGAAGGAGAGTATATGGAGGTGGTTTGAAACCCTTCTCTAAATGGGGTGGTCAGGTTGGACCTTTGGGGAATGTGACATCTGGGCTGAGAACTGAATATGAACTCCTGTCCCTCCAACTAAGTGGGTAGTTAAGCCAAGAGAGTTCCAGGTAGATAGAGCTGCTAGTGCAGTTTCTGGGGTGGGAATGATTTGGGGGGTCCTTCAGGAACAAAAGGAAGGCTTCTATGGAAGGAATATGCAGGTACTTGGAGAACAGGTGATATGACATGATATCGGAACAGGAAACAGGACCAGATGTAGAGGACCATCCATGTGAGTCAGGGCAGGAAGTTGAGATTGCTTCCTGCACAATGTGTGCCAGCCAGTGAGTACTTTCAGCAAAGAAATCACACAATCTGCTTCATGTCTTATTTTTAAATGATCACAATTTGTAGTTTCCAAAATACATATTTCCATGCTTTTGCATAGCAGTCCCCTGGGACCTTATTTACCTGTCTGACTCTTCTCAGCGTTGAACTCTTATCTCAGGCACATTTTCCTCACTGAAGCCTTCCCTGTCTTTTCTGCAGGCTCCACCCCCTGCCAGTCACTCCTTTTCCTTGCTCCCATGCTTCCAATACACCTTGAATAATGCATATAATTGAATATATCACCATTACCTGCTTGCATGTGTCTCCCCTAGTGAAGGAGCTAGAACATGGTAGGAGCTTAATAGATTTGATAAGGGCCAGTAGTCAGGGTAGGCTTCATGGAGGCACATCTTGAAGGATGAGTAGAATTTTGATAGATGATAAAGAGAGGTCAGAATCACACAAATTCTGCAACATCTGCTTAAATCGATGTGAGACATGATTGGAAAGATATTGTTATGGAGAAAAGTAGCCCACCCCCAGTGAAAACCACAAGACCTGCTTTTTTTTTTTCAGCCCAACAGGAACACAGGCAGTTAATGAGAATGATAGATGATGCTTTGCATATGATATTCATGCATTCTGCATATTTTCATTTACCATTGAAATGCATGGACAGACTTCTCAATCCCCTCCTTCCTTCTTTCCTTCATTTAACAACTTTTAATTAAATGTCTCTCGAGTATCATGCATGATGCTGGGCCCTGTGATGGAGAAGCAAGTAGAAATTTGGTTTTCTTGAGTTCATATGTAACAGTAAACAGGGGACAACTGAAAGAGGACATGGTTTCCAATTCTGAAATGAGATCATGTTGAGTGTGAATAGTGTCTCTAATGAGTTGTACTATCTGTGATTTCAGGCATCTATTTGGGTGTCTTGAATTATATCCTGTATGGATAAAAGGAAACTTATATGTTATTGCCCTTATTTCACAAATGAGAAAATCAAGACTCAGAAAGGCTAAACTAGTTGCCCAAGAGGTTATTCACATCTTGTGCAAGATCAAACAGCATGGTGTAGAACTTTAACATGCTACTCAAAAAGGCATATAGTTTAAAAATTAATTTTTTTCTTGACTATTCCATTTAATATTTTCAGACTGCAGGTGACCTTGAGAAACTGAAACTATGAAAAACAAAATTGTGGGTGGGGGTGTCTACTGTACCTACTTAATAGGGTGGCTTGTTAGAGTGCTAGGCATGTAGGTAGATCTCTGTGAATATTAGCTATTTATTATTATTTCTCTAGGATGCATCTACGGGAGGATTTACAGATTCATTACAGATTCATTGTGCCAGGCTAGGCACAATGGCACATGCCTGTAGTCCCAGCACCTCAAGAGTCTGAGGCAGGAGGATCATGAATTTGAGGCCAGACTGGGCAACTTAACAAGATGCTGTTTTGAAATAAAAAATAAAAAGATCTGGGGAATGTAGCTCTGTAGCTCAGTGATGGAGCACTTGGGTTGAATTCTCAGTACCAGGAAAAAAATTCTAGTTTGTGTCCAAATTTCTTTCTTTCCAAATTCCAAGCCTTCAGAACCCAAATCAACTGCAGCATTAACTTGGGACAATGGTGGGAATGCTGAGTTGGGTGGGGAGGGGCCATGGAGAGCCTCCTGCTTTGTATTTGTCAAAGGTTCACCTTGGCTGGCTCTTCAATTCTAAGCAGAATCTACCTACTTCCTTCCTTTTTCTTCTCTTTCCTTAAATATGCCCCAGAAAGATCATAAATTCATTTTCCCCTGACTTACAGACACCAGGAAGAGTCTTCAGTGTGGCTCCCAAGACTTCTGCCCCTTCTCTGCCAGTCATTCACTCCTCTTTTCCTGTCACTATGGTCACGACCACCGTTGGGGTCAGTGAGTGAGTTGAGAGAGCTCAGACATGGTGTATGGTATGATTCATTTGCACCAGGAGATTCTGAATAGATAATAATCATCTGCAAATGGGCAATTAACAGAATCTTTAAAAAAATGTCTTGATGGTTATAAAATGGAAGGCAAAGCACACCATGCCTCTTGTTGTAATTGCAGAGGCAATATCATAGGTTTTGAATGACCTGATATTTCCACCCAGTCACTCTGAAAGATACAAGTTCCCTCCACTTTTAGTCTACAACCCTTTTTCTCAAGGATGGTGTGTTATTCAGCTTTTCATTGCTATGACCAAAATACCTGACAAGAACCACTTAGAGGAGGAAAAGTTTATTTTCGATCATAGTTTCAGAGGTTCAGTGCATGGTTAACCAAGTCCATTGCTTTAGGTCCAAGGTGAGGTAGATTGTCATGGCAGAAGGGCCTGGTGGAAGAGTGCTGACTTTTCTCAAGGTGGTCAGGATGCAGAGAGAGGGGACAGGGCCACAGGGAGGATAAACCTTTCCAGGGCATGTCCCCAGTGACCCACTCCTCTAACCATGCTTACCTACCCACAGTTACCACACAGTCAGTCTATTCAAACTAGGATGGGCTGATTAGGTTATAACTCTCACAATCCAATAATTTCACCTTTGAATATTCCTGTATTAGCACTGGAGCTTTGGGGGACACCTCATATTCAAACCACAACAGATGGCATTTGAGGAAGATTCATTTCTAAAACCCTCTCCTTGGCTCCACATTATATCCCAGGGTAGGAAAGAGAACTGAAAATCACCACCATTTGAAGACAGAAGGAGAAGAAAGAGGAACTCATATTTATTACACAGCAAGTCTTTTGTTAACAGCTTTTACTCCCCATATCTCAATACATCCTTAAACAGCCTAGCAAGAAAGTTTTATTCCCTCACTTTTTAAAAAATAGATGAGGAAACTGAGGTTTTGAGAGGTTAAATGACTTGCTGGAGGCCAGTTAGCAGAAATGAGATTTAGCTTTGCAGTATGTGTTTATGGGGGCTGTAACCTTTTCTACTAGACAATATTCCTACACTTCTCCATTAGAGTATTTAAACTGTTATTAATTATCCACCTATCTGATTATTAACCTCCTTCCCTGTCTTTGATGTAGGGTTTGTCAGGGTGGGAGACACTGTCTTCTGCATTTGGCGCTGTATAGTCAGTGACTGACTATCCCAGTGATAGGCAGTCCATTCATTTGCTGAGTGAATGACTAGCTTCCCTGTCTGACATAAATCTTGGAAGTGACCAATATAAGGCCATCTGATGAACAAGCAATATCTTTATTAAGATAGGGCAAAGGGTAAAAGGGGAGGGGGGAAAGGGAGGGGGCACGGGGGTAGGAAAGACAGTGGAATGTGATGGACATCATTACTCTAAGTACATGTATGAAGACACGAATGGTGTGACTCTACTTTGAGTACAACCAGAGATGAAAAATTGGGCTCTATATATGTAATATGAATTGTAATGCATTCTGCTGTTATATATAACAAATTAAAATGAAAAAAACTTAAACAAATAAACAAGTGGGTGTGATGGGGCACACCTATAATCCCATTGACTCAGGAGGCTGAGGCAGGGGGATCACAAGCTTGAAGCTAGCCTCAGCAACTTCATGGAACCCTGTCTCAAAATAAAAAATAAAAAGGTCTAGGGATATAGCTCAGCAGTAGAGTAACCCTGGGTTCAATCCCCAGGCCTTCAAAAACCAAACCAAACCAAACCATAAGACCCCACAACACTTTCACATGAAGCGATAGACTTGGTACTAGTCACACCATGAAGTCTTTGTTGGTAGTCATGAATTTTGTCTTGCAGGAATCTTCCTCTGAAACAGATGAAGTCCATCTCTGTGTGCCTGTTCACAGGCTGAGCGTGCACCAATAGAAATCAATATCTTTCCTTAGCTATATACTATTATCCTCAAATGCAGCCCAGCTTCCCTGAAGCTCTTCCTTTTCTCCTGCAACCTAGGGTACAGAGGAACAGGCACTCTAAGAAAACCATGGCCTTTCCATCTTGCCTAAGTAAAGGGAGCTGCCAGCTGACTCTCTTGGCAGGCAGCACTGGAGCAGACTGTCATCAATGGCTGAACTCTTGTCAACTTTAGACTCCTACACCTGAGCTGGTTGAGATGATTTTAATGAAATCTTCAAGGGTTAGTTGGGAGGAAAAATGCACTACATCAAAACAACATTGGTAAGATGGGGTAGGAGGGCTCGAGAAGAATGCCAATTCCATCCTGGTCAATTTTTTTTAAGACCAGACTGAAACTGGAGGCTGCTAAGATGGATTCTGGGATACAGAACAGCAAGCAGCAGACACTCAGGGGAGTGACTGAGCTCAGGGGCACCCTGAAGGCAAGGAGGGCTTGTGATTTGAGGAAGATATTTAGGAGGGGGAAGTTTCAGTTGCTCTTTTCTTAGCACGCTTTTGACACCTGTGCTGTTCGGAGGACGTGAAATGGCCTGCCTCACCTCCTGAGTCACTCAGTGGGGCTCACAGGGCAGGAGGGCTAGCGAGCAGTCAGGGTGGGTAGGAAAGAACAAAGGTGCGCGGCAGGTGGCTAGCTGGCGTTTTCCAAGAGGCATCCATCTCCTTCCTTCTCCTCCTGCTCTCTCACTACCTCGGGGTTGGAAGCGTTAGAGGCGATGCCTGCCTTTATGAGTGTGGCCCACAGTCTCCTGGGCTGTGGTTCTGGTATTTTCAGCTCTACCTGCCCTTGGAGATTTCTTCCCAGATTCCAAGTAGCTATTTCTTTGCTTGTTAGGCTTTAAAGCCCCTGTCCCTAATGCCCACACTATGCCTAATGGATCTCCATCCTCATAGTCGGACTGGGAATCTGCTATCCCCAGGTGATTCTTACGAGCATTAGGACTCAGGTCCTGAGATTCCATCACCTGAGGTCCAGTAGAGGCAGCACGCAGTGGGAACATTTAGCGATGCTGATGTTGAGCAGAACTCGGAGGGCATCACAGTTCTCTAAATATTTTCAAAAAGGAAAGGACTGTCTCTGTCTCATATACCAAGTTGTTCTACTCGTAAAATACTGGAAACGAGGGAATCTCTGAACTCCTTAGACTTTAATCTCTTGATTTTATAGGCGGTGATGGTTAACTTTATGTGTCTATTTAGTAGGGCCATGGTACCCAGATATTTGGTCAAACATTCTGTAGTTTCTGTGAGGGCATTTTGGGGTGAGATTAACATCTGAATGAGTAGCTGGAGTAAAGCAGATTGGCCTCTCTAATATGGGTGGATAGCATCCCATCAGTTGAGGCCAGAAGAAAACCAAAAACTGCCTTCACCAGATCAAGAGGGAATTCTGCCATCAGACAGTCTTTGGACTTATCTTGCTCCTTCCTGGGTCTCCAGTCTACAGCCTGGTTGTACAGTTTGGATTTAGCTGCCACCATTATTGTATGAGCAAGTTCCTGAAAATAAATCCTCCTATATATAATCTATACCTCTCTCTATATAAAATCTATACCTATCAATACATAAAACATTGTGATAATTAGTTTTCCATCACTATAGCAAAACACCTCAGTTAATTAACCTATGAAGAGAAAAGGTTTTTTTGGCTCATAGTTTTGGAGATTCCGTTCATGATCAATTGATGTGGCAAGATAGCACATTGTCATAGAAGCATGTGGCAGAGAAAAACTTCTTGCATCACAAGATAGGGAGCAAAGAGAAAGAGAAGAAGGGATGGAGGTTCCCAAACTCCCTTCAATGGTAAATTCCTACGAGGCCCCACCTCTCAAAGGTTCTGCTACCCCCACTAGCACCAAGCTGGGGACCAAACCTCTAACATATAGACTTTTGGGGACATTTAAGATCCATACTATAGCATACGACCTGTTGAATAATTCTGGCTAATTCAAGGTGCAAAGGTGCTAAAGCTGGATCCAGATCCCAACTCACTACAGAGATGTGGAATTAGTGGGTTCAGTTCAGTTCTCCCTACAGGGAGGGCTCCAGCTCCTGCCACAGGAAGGGCATCGCGCTGTATGTGTATGTGCATATGTTCCCGTGAGCTCCTCGGAGGCTGGGGCCCGCACATCCTATTCCTCTCTATGGTCCCAGCTCCTGATTCTGAACTTTACAGATAGTCACTGTTGAGTGGGTGATGGATGAATGAATGAAAATGAAAAATTCTGTGGCTCTAAGCTACTCCAATATTCTGGGGCCTTTCCAAAGCTCTAGGCAGCAGAACACATCCTGAGGAGGTGAGGAGCTTGTCTTCCCTCGGTTTTCCCATCCCCAGTGAATATGTTGTCAAATAGGAACAAGGGCCAGGGGAGAAGATGTAGAGCTGCTGATTGGAGGAAGAAGTGAACTAAGGGACAGGGAACTCCTCTTGGTGGCTACCACTCTGCTAGGTATTGTGTTTAGGCACTTGCAATTAATTAATATTCTTGTCAATATGAAGAATCCCTATATAGTATTTTTTTTAAATAAATAAAGAAGGGATAGAAAATTCAGATGGGAGTTAGGGATGGTCTTAAAACCTAACCTTAATCCAGCAGGAAAACAGTTTCTAGAAGAATATTTCATGCACAAGAGAAGGGAGAAAGAACTCAGGTCTATGCTAGTGGCTACTGCCGTCACCTTTAGCAGGGTCCCCTGTGGTAGCAGAGCAGAACCTCCATGGCCCTCGGGATGGGCTTTATTCTTACATATACAGATAAAAGAGGCCTTAGAAGTGGTCTGGCTTGAATTCCATTGCAGAAATTTGCTTTGGTTGTAGAACTCTGAGCCACCTGTGCTGGGGACGCTGGCATGCCCTACCTAAACCTAGTGCAGTGTTGTGTGCAGTATGCAGATAGTGAGGCTGCGAGTGGATTGGAGGTGCAACACCCAGCACCCCAATACTATATTTATATGACCCATGTCTCCCTCAGCGCAGGGGAGGAATGGGGCTCCTGTCAAGTTCTTTCAGCTCCAACTGGAAAATCTCTCCTGTGGACAGCTGAGCCCTTGGGCTGGTTGCTTTGTCCAGAGAAGGGCTGTCGCAGACAGAGACCCATCTTCTGAACCAACTGGATCTGCATGCTAAGTGGAAACCAAGCTGACAGCCTGGCTCCTGCTGAGCCCAGCTTCACACTCCCTTAAGCTTCTATTTTTAAAATTGCTGCTCCTGTCCCTGTCTGTTTCTCGTCCTGGCCACTGCCTGTAAACTGTTCCATCCAACAGTACCCCAGGATAGACCCCTACAACACCCCAGAAATCCTAAATGTGTTTTGTAGTGATAAAATGACAAGTTTCCCAAGATGCTGTGGGTGACCGGTTGTCCATTAGACTTCAGTGTTCCTAAGCCGTTGGGGAAAATACTCAACAAATATCTACTCTCCCAGCCCCAGTCTGGGTCTCCATTCTTAGACATCATTGCATTTTGCCTCCCAGCATTTTTTCTGCAAAAGAATATTCAAGCCATGGGAGGCCAGCACAAGGAGCTGTGTGCCAGATGTGCTCACTTAAGGAGTCAATTGATTTAAAAAATTCAGATAGATGTGTTGGAAGTGGGTTCCCGAGAGCAAAATGGAATTCTCCCCAGTCCCACTGAGTTAAGCACCAAGTCACATATCTTTTCTGCCAGCATGGGCACTTCCAATACAGTAAACTTTGTATAGGGGATGCAGCCTGGCAACTCCTTGATGGGGGTGACCATCCTGATCCCCATGAGATAAATATGAGTCCTGGGGCAGTGTCACGGCCTCTCCTATTCCTGTATCAGCCTTGGCTTTATTTACCTGCTCCTCCCCAACTTGCCTAATTCATCCTTCCTAGTGCATATGCACAGCCCAATTTGAGACTAGCCCAGCTCACTCACTGCTGGGTCCTCAGGCCCCATTAGCATTCCTGGTGCATAGTAGGTGTTCAAAAAATACACCCCAATAAAAGAACCCCTTGAATGTACCAGGTATCGGAAACTGGCTTAGGTATCCATACTCCGTATTACTTTTTATTTTTTAACCCAACACCAATCTCAGAGGTGGAAGTGCTGTTATTTGCATTTTTTAAAAATTTTGTTTTTACATGATAACTTTGTGTTATTGGGGATGCAGTGTGATATTTTGATACTTGTATACAATAGAGGAGGGAACAGAGCTGGGGGAGTGGAGCTGGGATTTGATTTCATATTTTCTCAAGCCAAGCGTGGGATTTGTTCCCATATCACACTGGCAACGTCCCTACTCTTTTTGCCTGAAAGCTCTGAGAAAGTGGTAGTGCAGATCCCCGATTCTCCTGGCTCAGGGAAGGTGAGATGGCTGAGATAATAGCCCTTCCTGTTGGCCAATGCTGTGGACCAGGAACCAGGCTCCTGAGGCAGCACCAGGGATCCAGGGGTAGTTATCGCAGAGAGAAGTCAGGCCTGGCTTGGGGGATGGTGGGGTGACCTTCATTTGGGGAGCTCCCACAATCTCTGCCAGCTCTATCAGGCTCTGGCATGTAAAAGCTGGTCTGGGTTTGTCAACAGGTGACTTCGTTCTTATGGCCACCACAGAGGCAGCTCTGCTGTCTCCCAAGGCCTCCTCCATGCCCTCTGCACCAGGAAGAAATAGGAGTGTGTTTCAGATAGTGTCTACTGAGGGGCTGTGGGGGAGCTACAGACTCAGGGTTAAAACTCGTGGGCTTTGGGTCTGCCTTAACCAAGTGATGAACCCTTGTTAGATCCTGGTTTCCTGCTGATAGAACAAAGTCACTGACACCTGCCCAAGGGTGGGTGAGTCGAATGAGATGATGCTCAGTGCCATAAAAAATATGTCTTAGCAGAGATGTGGCATTGCCGCAGGACACTGGCTGCAAGGCCAGATCTATACTGGGTTTCAGGGATTGATGGGTCAATGCTAAGGTTATTTCAGGACCTTTAAGAAAAACTGAGTCTTTTTCTAGCAATAAGCCTTAGTATGATCCAATGTGAGGGTTTCTTTCCAAAGCCAGGGCAGAACAAACAAGTCTCTGAGGCACACCAAGGATTTGGGGTCAACTGTTCAAACCTCACGCTTATGGCAAACTCTTATTCCTTTCAGAGACCTGTCCCTGCCTCTCCACGGAAAGTATTTCCAGACCAGCCCTGCTGATGGGGCTCACACTTAGCCAGCATCATCCCAGCTTCCCTGGACCCTGCCTGTGGCAGCACAGCTGAAGTTCAGGACAGCAATGTCCCAAGGGGGCCTCTGAAAGGTCTCAGGAACTTGGATTTGTAATCACAGATGCCCCATGTGGCTTCTTGAGAGATGACAATGCTGCCATCTGTGAACTGTCCTAACCCTAAAATGTTAGGAGAGACACTGTCTCCTTTCCACAGGGTCCTGGTTAGATTGCAGTATAGGAATGTTCTGTGCCATAGAACTGGACCCAATGCATCCATGTTGTATATTGCTTGCTAATTGTTTGAAACGGACAGGTTGCATTTCCTTAGCAACTAGGAGCAGGAACTGGATGCTTTTCAGCACCCCATTAGCACATAGCACAAGGCTGAGCAGACAGAGGAATTCAGTAAACACTGCTCCAGCAGCAGCCCTGGGCAGTCAGAACCACAGGGACATTGCTTTGAATCTGTTTCCAATTCCCAACTTTCTGGATCAGGACTTAGGCACAGAGATGTTTAGTGACCTTTGTATTTTACATGGTCAGTAATTGCTGTGGTTCTCAACCTGGGGCAATTTTGTCCTTTGGGGGACATTGGGAATGTCTGGAGATGCTGGATTATCATGACTGGAGGGATCTATTGTACCTCCTGAGTAGAGACCAGGGATGCTGAAACATTCCGTAACGCAAGGTACATTCCCCACAACTGATAATTATCTGACTCCAAAAGTCAACAGCACTGAGGTGAAGAAACCCTGGGTGAGCATGGATCAAGGCATCAGGTTGCCTGAGAGTGCTGTGGTTTGAGTATGGCTTGTCCACCTGAAACTCATGCTAGAGTTTAATTTAATCCCCATTGTGAGATATTAAACTAGTAGAAAGTTAACCTAACTATGGTGTTCAGAGGTGGGGTCATTGGAAGATGATTAGATTAGATAAGGTCATCAGGGTGGAGCCTCCATGATTGAATACTGGCAGCTTTGTAAGAAGAGAGACCAGAGGACACACAGGCACACTCCCTGCCTCTTGTCATGCGGTGCCCTGCACTGCATCAGGACCCTGCCTGCAGGAAGGCATGCCAGATGTAGCCCCTTGAAGCTGAACCAGAATTATAAGCCCAAATAAACCTCTTTTCTAAATCACTTAACCTGTGGGATTGTGTTTTTAGCAATAGAATGGACTAATACAGAGGGTTTGGCAGGTCTGTGGAACAGAGAATTCAGGTGTGAACTGGGAATGTGGAGTTGAGGCAATGATGAGGAAGGAAAAGTGGGTTGGAGCCCGTGAGGGCAGGGCTGTATGCCAGATAACAAGGCTTTGTTCCATCAACAGCAAAGGCTCCCAGGGTTAGTGAAGGGCCAACCAGAGTGACACTAAGTACAGTGAGCTGCCCATCTTGCCACGCTGCCTCTTTACCCACCACTTGGTTTGGCAAAAATAGAGTCATGGAGAACAGAAGTACAGCCAAAGCCTGCCCAAAGCCAGGCAGTTTTTACAACCTTCAGGATTAAATCAGACCCCTCTGTGAACCCACAAGTCCACACACTGGTTAACCTACCACACCATGTTAGGATTATTTGTCTATGAATTGACCTTCCTGTTAGAATGTGAGCTCCTTGAGGACAGGAATTAAGTCTTAATCATGCTCACAGCCCTGGCACCTTCTGAGGACTGGAAATGATGGGCACAGCAGGTACAATGGCTGGATAAATGAAGAAATAAGAGGAGGCAATCCAACCGGCTGCAGAGTTGTAAAGACCAGGGTGAGCTTAACTCTGCAGTCTTTTCTCTGGTATATAAGCAATGTAATAAAATAACCCCAAAAAATAAAATAAAAAGCTACCTTGAGGATCTTCCCACCCCATGATAAAAATGTTTAACATTTCAGTGGGTATCCTGCCACCCCTCCTAAGGCTGTGTATTCATGAGATTCACAGGAACATATTTTTCTTTCTAATTAAAATGGGATCATATATACATATTGTTCTGTATCCTGCTTCTTCACTTAAAAATATATTGGAAACTAGTGAGGTGGTAGGCTGGGAGACTTGTTTTGAAGTTGTGTTTGCATAGCAATCACCTCTTTTATTTAAACTGCATCTTTGAAGAGAGACTCAAATGATGTGAATGTCTTTCCATATCCATAAATATAATTCTGCGCCATAGCATTTAATGGTGCAAACTAGGCAGCTGTACAGTTGTGCTATAATGTGTTAAGCCAGTCCTCGATTGTTGGAATCTGTATTACTTTTATATTTTTACTATGACAACAGTGCTGTGATAAATACTCTTTTAGTGAAATCTTTGCTCATATTCCTAATTTTTCCTTGGTTTGAATTTGTAGAGTAGAAATTGCTGGCACAAAAAAATGCATATTTTACAGCTTTTGAAAAGTATGACCACGTGACTCTCCACAAAGGTTTTGTCAACAAACATCCCCATCAGTGCTGTATGGAGAGTGCCATGTTAGCTCTTTCCGAACAAAAGCTATTGCGTGGGACCTGTGGAAACATCCAGGCAAACTATTTCCATTTATTTAAGGCCTCTTCTCTATTTTATCAGCATGGAAGAACAGCCATCTTGCTATTTTACAGCCTAACAGATGCCTGTGCTTAGTTTTGGCATGATGAATCATGTAGTTGTGGCCATGCTTCTGAACATACCCATGAGGAAATACATATAAAAGTACCTAGCACAGTGCCGGGTACATAGCAGTGACTCAGCAAATGCCCCTTCCTCCCATGCCTGTAATTGCTGCTGTGCTTATAGCCCTTTTCCTGCCTTATCTGGATGCTGTCTCTTGACTCCCGTCTTGGAAACAAACAAGCCAATCTACAACATGTGCCAGAGTGATTTATCTAGAATTCAAGGTGGAGTATGTCACTTCCTAGTTTAAACATAGTTTAAGCTCAGTTGTATCCACTTTCCATATACTAAGGTCTGAACCTGTTGGTAATGCTCATCAGGCTCCATGACTTGCCCCCAAACCCCAAAGGTTTATCTCCCAGAGATCTCTACTTTCCCACACTTGCCCATGTCCCAGCCATTCGAGCCATGGGTCTTTCGGAGGATTCTATCTTTTATTCCCTTGTGATTTGGCATGAGGCTACAATCTCTCCTGGAAACACATTTATCTTCTTTCCTACCTTGTTTGTCTGTAGAATTGTCTCCAGGGAAACCTGTGTTGACAGCCTTTTCCACCTACCACCCAAGCAGTGCTATCCTCTCCTATATTGCCAGAAAATCTTGCCCAATGGCTGTTTAAAGAGTCTTTCATTGCATCATAATTATTGTTCTCACATGCATCTTCCTAGCCAGACTGTTTAGAATCAGAACCTTGTTTTACTTATGTCTGTATTCTCAACACCATCAGCAAGCTAAGAGCATAGTTGATGATTAATAAATACTTCCTGCATGCATGAATAAAACGATAACGTCCTCTCTATCTCTCTCTGGTCCTCTCTCCCTCCTTTTCTCCCTCCCTCCCTCCCTCCCTCCTTTCCTTCCTTCCTTCCTTCCTTCCTTCCTTCCTTCCTTCCTTCCTTCCTTCCTTCCTTCCTTCCTTCCTCCTTTCATCTGTCCATCCATCTGCAGGACTCTGTCCACAACATCACTCTTGGTAACATACTAGAGTCATTGCAACACTTTCTCTTATTCAAATGGTGTTCCAGGTTTCACAGAGTGATTAATGACACACCATAATACTCTCTTCTTAGACATCATCTGTATCTTTAAGAGGACACCCAGTTGGCAGGGGACGGAGAGAACAAGGGCTCGGTGGGTCTTTCAGAGGCTCATCAAATGTGAGCACCTGGAAGGGAACCCGGCTACATTAGCTTCCTGGAACGGATGGGAAGCACCATGCTCCATATGGAAGGGAGGACTGTGCTTTGGGGACCAGAGACAGAAGACATAGGGCAAAGAGAAAGAATGCTACTTAGGAGAGGGGAGATGGACCTAGAAGTCCAGGGATTCCAAGTTCACCAAAGGAAAACAGGGAGAGACTGCAGATAAGAAGGGAGAAACAAGGAAGAAACATAAGCCCAATTTAGCATGGGTGTGTGCACCCCGATTGTGTGAGAAGAGTCCTGGAGAAGTACTGTGAAGGAGACAGGCTTAGCTTTTTACCCAATGTAATTAATTACTTTGTGGCTTTAAATAAAAACCAGCTATTTGCAGAGAAGCCTGACAGGGTTTCTTTTAACTTAATGTTTGCTGAACCATCCCTTCTATCTCACTTACCTGATGTGGAACATATGCTGGGATCAGAATGACAGAGAATAAATCACCAGATTTGCTTGGCTTCTTTGAAAAATGAATTTGGGGGTTGAGATTTCTCATCAGTATATATCTTCCCCTAGCAGCCTCATGACAGGGCGGTGAGTGTGGGGGATGTCCTGTGCGCAGGTAAGCAGGTATCCGAAAGCGCCCAGATGTCTACATCTGGCAACAGATCCATCACCTTGGGACACAGGCCAAGCCACCTGTGCTAGTTGACAGGTGTAACCAGGGCTGGCTTGAGAGCCTGCTGCAATCTCAGGGATAGAAAACAAGTGTGGACTTCACACGACCTCAGCTAATATATATTGAGCTTTTAGTATGTATCAGAAATGTGATTTGGCGAGGAGACTTAATGGGGACAGTGTCTGTGTAAGGTGAGGTGTGCACCTTGGGTCAGAAAACCTGGGCTGAGTCTACTTCTGAGTTCTTCCACTGGCAGCCCTGAGTGTGCCTCAGTTTCTTCACCTGCAAAATGGGATGACATAGCCTCATGACTTCATTTGCTGTGAGTTCAAATGCCAGTCATCCTCTCTCTGTTCTGGCTTTGAGAATGAAATGTTTGAGAATGAATGTTCTCATTCTCACTACTGGGTTTCAGTGAGTTATTAAGTTCTAGCACAATGCCTGGCCTATGAGAGACACTAAATGAAAGATCCTCTCCCTTCCAGGATAGAAACCTAGAGGTTTTAAGAGCTTCAAGCCTCCGGGCTGAAACGGAAGGAAGGGCTGACAAGCATTTCTAACTCTGGGAATTTTGGATCAAGATGAAAGGGTGGTGTGGATGGGCATGTGGTGTGTGTGTCCCCAGGGGTGACTTGTCTCTGGGGCTTAGCCTGCATCTATCTGCCAGACTTTCTAACTGGAGCTACGAGGAAGAACATGCTCTATGCTAGAACTTGGCTCTTACCTTTCAAGTTAATATTGGCATGATGTTGAACAAATCGTTTGATCTCTCTGTGTATTGGTTTCTTCATCTCTGCAATGGGGACGTGAGTCGAATTGGATGCTTTAAAATTTTTTTTTAGCATTTCTTTTCTGATTATTAAAGTCATGGATACACACCACAGAAAGCTTGGAAAATACACACAAGATAATTAAGGCCACCCATTATCTCACCACTCAGAGGAAAACCACTGTTCATATTTTGGTGTGTTCTGCTTTCCCTGAGCATAGTATATTAGAGAGGAAAATCATGCTGTGTTTACAATTTTGTATCACACTTCCCCCTGCCAATGTGAAATTATCATAAGTATTCTCCCCATGTCATTAAGGAATTATCTGGACCTCATTTTTAAGGTTCCTTCTGACACTGAAATTCTATGAAGAATGGGCTCATCTCCTTTGTCATTAAAAAAACATTTGTTCTTCTACAGCAGCAGACATCATATGGAGGAAGGTGCTCTTGGATGGTGGCTCTCAATTCCCTTTGGCCGATGTATCATGCAAGGACACCAAAGGGCTCCTTGGGCCACCTGGCTTACCCACATTGATTTAGCACCTTAGCTCTGGAGAATAAAGGGGAATGCAGAGCTGCCCTGGAAGAGCCATCGACAGGGATGATGCTTAAAAAAATATTAAACATCATCAAGGATGACCTTACACATTAGCAGAAGAAGGGGCTACCTACAATAGAATTAATTTCAAGAGTAGAGTTAATAAAAATTTTCCTAAATTTCCCCTTTTCCTTTCCCTTCCCTCCTGGCTGTGAATGTTCAAATGCCTTTATCATAAACAAGGCTTCTTGTTTCAAAGTTAAGATACAATTTAAAATAGAATTAATTTTGAGAAAGTTAACACAAAGACTAATGTTCACTTTAAAGTTACAGGCATGGAGCATGGTACATGTTTATCATGTGTTTTTCTCCTCCTGGGATCACAGAATGACCACTGCTTAGCCTTCATAGAAACTGGGTTTAAGTCGTGAATTGAATTCTGGCCACAGGCATGTAGGGAGAGGGAATATAAGTGACTTCTAGAGCTTGCCCTAAAAACCAATCCTGCATTAATTTCGGTCCTCTCTTCCCCTTCTGTCCCCACCTTGGGGGCCACAAGTTCAAGATAATAGAGTTAAAAGTAGAGTAAGTTTGCCTAAGTTGCCTCAAAATCTGATATGAATGAGAAATAAAGCTTTGCTGCGTCAAGCTGACTAAAATTTTGGAGTCTATTTCTTCTTGCAGCTTACACTAGCTTATTCAGACTAATACAGAGATATCAATAACTGATAACAGATCCTTTTGTGAGACCAGGTTTGGGTGTTAGGTAAAGGGAGAGAGAAAGTACTGGGTCTTAAACTTGATTGGGTGGACATTTAGTTTGGAGAGGGCATGGGGATGCTCCAGTTCGTGTAACACATTTTGTGTGAATTTCTAAAAGGAATCCCCAAGCTAATGACTCTGTATGCTGTCCATGAACATGGGAACCAAACAGTTAAGTGAAGGCAAGGCAGATGGTAGGAGGCAGGTTTCTCCCTTGCAGAAGGAGTTGGGGTGGGAGGTTACAGAGCAGGTGAGGCTGCAAGATGAGGCTGCAAGGATCCATGTGGTAATGGATGAGAGTTGGAGACATCAGTATTAATTTGGGTTTAGTGTAATGTAGATAGAGATGGCTACCTATGGAAATATTTATACAAGTGCATATATGTGAGGACTAGTACACACACACATGCACTTCCTTGCTCTGTCTCTGACAAGGCCTGGAAGCAGTGACACTCTTAGAGTGTCACACGTAACACCCAGATTTGGGTTTCTAATGTCATCTCTAATAAAAGAAATCAGGACTCCTTGAAAAACCATGGTTAATTCTAGGACTAGGGCAGGAAATAACATGGGATGAGCCCCAAACATCTTATTGTGCTAGAAAATAAGGAAGTGCTCTGTGTAATTTTCCCAGGGCTGCCATAACAAATTACTACAACCACATGTTTTAAAACAACAAAAAATCTATCCACTCACATTTCTTGAGGCTAGGAGCTTAAAGTTAAGCTCTGCAAGACCAACTTCCTTGGGACCTTGGAGGGGAGAGTCTTTCTTGTCTCTTCCTTGGTTTTGGTGTTTACCCAGGCTATCCTTGGCATTCCTTGGCTTGTAAATGAATAACTGCATCTCTGGCTCTGCTATCACAGGATCTCCCTCATTCGGTGTTATTTCTGTTCTTCTAAGAACACAAGGTAAGCTCAACCCTTACTCCAATATGACTTCATCTTAACCAGTTATATCTGAAATAGCCCTTCTTAAAATAAGGTCATATTTTGAGGTACTGGGGGCTAACACTTTAATGTATTTTATTTGGGGGGATACAATTCAACCCTTAACATCCTTTGAAAAAGGGAAAAAAGTCATAATGATGAGGCTATGACAAAGTGACCCAGAAGCCAATGGAAAGAGCCCTTAAAGACACTTTGAGCAACAAAGTGAACTAGTATTAAATTACAACCCAAAGCACCAGCTCTTACTGATCTAAGTAAATGATTGGATCAATAAATAAGTAAAAGATAGATGTAGGAAGATGGACAAAGCCTCAGTGCAGAAGAATTTCAAATAGTGTAGATTTTCCAATTTGTGTAGATTTTCTACCCTTAAGGAGGTGAAGCATAGCTCCCCATTCCTTAAATGTGGGGTGCACCACAATGGCTTCCTTCCAAGGAAGGTGGTGTGATAAGTGCAGGGAAAGATAACTGCAGTGGGGAAACCTCCTGATCACGACCTCAGACAGGAGATCAAGGTCACCATCAACTGTGGTGATGTCCTGGTCATAGCACACCACCCTCAGTGGATGTGATGAAAGTAGCACTTCACCTTAGTGATCCTCCTTCGCCTCCAGCAAACCCAGGATCCCAGTCTAATCATGAGAAAAAACACCAGACAGCTGCTATTCAGGGGATATCTTACAGGTGCCCACCAGTCCTCTTGGAAACAATGAAGGTCTTCAAAACAAAATCTGAGATATGGCCAACTGAAGCTTAAGGAGACAAGACTACTAAATGAAACTTGGTACACTGCTCCTGAGGCAGAGAGGAAGACATTGAGTAAAATCTAAGGGAATATGAATAAAGTACAGACTTGAATAATAATACATCAATATTGGTTCATTCATTGGAACAAATGTAGCATGCCAATATAAGATAATAACAACAGGTGAGCTGGCTGTGGGGTACATAGGAACTCTTTACTGTTTTGCAATTTTTCTACAAATAGAAAACTACTTTAAAATAAAAATATTTAAAATTGGTATTCTTAGAATGATAAAAACAAGTGGACATAGCCTCATAATGGGGCACATGGCATGGCTAGTGATTAATGTACTGGATGTCAGTCTCCACGCACCTCCTCGGCCAGGTCCCTCCCTGGGAAATGAACAACCCGTGTGGCAGTCTTGAAGTCAGACTTCCCCTTTATCACTATTTGACCTAAAACTTGTTGTGCACTTCCCCTTAGAGGATTGTGTCTCATTATTTACTCGGGGCCCAGTGACAGTGAGCCAGGCATCTCTCAGTATGGAAATCTCTTAATACAGCAGAAATAACCATTTTGTGTTATGCATGACAAATCTGATATTAATGCATTGATATGTTTCTTTCCAAGGGTACATCCACCTCGAGCAGGTTCAGAAGCCTCATTTGTCCCTCACTTGTTCATCAAGTGCCCTGAGGTCACAAGAGCTCCCAGGAGTGGGAGGGGCTTCTCTAGGAGCTTTCTGAGAGGCAACAGAGCCCAGAGTGTTACCATGTGATACAATGCAGTTGTCATATCATGTCCCTCATATACAAAATCAACAGCTATGATTAAAAAACCCACAGACCCAGGAAGCTGAGACAGGAGGATTGCAAGTTTGAGGCCAGCCTCAGCAACATGGTGAGACCCTCAGCAACTTAGTGAGACCTTGTCTTTTTTTTTTTAATATTTAATTTTTAGTTGTAGTTGGACACAATACCTTTATTTTATTTATTTATATGTGGTGCTGGGGATAGAACCCAGAGCCTCACACGTGCTAGGCTAGTGCTCTACCGCTGAGCCGCAACCCCAGCCCCAAAACCCTGTCTTAAAATAAAGAATGAAAAATGCTGAGGATGTAACTCTGTGGTAAAGTGCACCTGGGTTCAATTCCCCATCAGGGAAGGGTGGTAGGGGAAGGCCTACAGAATACGTTCAGGCTGGAAAGCAAGTTGATATGTATCTACAGCTAAAAACTACATTCATATCCTTTGACTCCGTAATGCTACTTTTGTCAATCTAAGAAAACAATTCTAAACTCCAAAAAATTTCATTAGGTATAACAGCAAAAGCAGCCTAAATATTCAACAGTTGAGAAATGGTTAAATAAATTAAGGCTCATAGACTTGATGGAATATTATAGAGTCCTTAAAATGATCATTTATGAGAATTATAGGGAAATTGCATATGATAAGTACACTAAGTGAAAAAAAGGAGAAGATAAAAAATATAAGTAAAGATAATTACTACCATGTTAAAATATGCATAAGAAAAAGACTCAAAGGAAATTCACCAAAACACTAACAGTGTTTGCATTAGACTGGTGGGATTCGAGAAGATTTTTTTTTCCCCACTAGTTTCCAAATTTTCTATGATGTGGTAATATTGCCTTATAATGGAAAAAAATATTTTTAAAATGTGTCAAGTCCTGTCCCCAAATGCATATGAATAGTAGAACAGAGTTCCACTGTCTTTGTTAGAAAAATGTAATAATGGTCATCAATAATAAAATAACCTTAATAAAAATTAATAACTTTAGAAAAAACACAACCCAAGAAAGAATGGGGCAATGATTTCCTAACACTGAGGTACTGACTTCCTCCAGGATCAGGTTCAGGGCCTTTTATTATCAAAGTGATTGGAGCTTGTCAACTTCAGCTGATTAGGAAAGCAGGACAGCTCTAAGCTTGCATGCTGCTCACAGATTGGCAGCCAAGTAGCAAATGCCCTGCTGAACCCTCTGCCAGTGTTCCCCACACCAGGCTCCTGCTGCTGACACTATAGAGTGCTAGTTGGGCTGGTCTGGGCTTCTTGGCTGGTCTGGTTTAGAAGGCACTTTGGCGGAAGCCCTCATTTGATTCCTAATTGGGCCAGAGCTGCTGGACAGGCAGTCTGTTGCAAAGGAAAGGAAGCCCAGTAGAAAAGTGGGACGGGAAAAGGAGCTGGTTTCTCCTAATGAGCAATCAGTAGTTGCTATGCCTGCAAGAGGGGGTCTGAAGGGACACGCAGTGGCTCTGCATTCCTTTATCTAAATTAGAGAAAATCTTAGCTGATGGACCATGGTGGGCTTTGGACTTTTGCCTGCATTAATAGTGAAGAAAGGGCCAGCACAGGGGGCCAGTTATGTTATCAGTAGGAGTGTGGGCTGAAAATAATTTTAGCTGAGCCAGGGGGCCACTTGCAGGAAAGAACAGCTGATGGAATAAATGGAAGGAGGACGAGATGATGGAGCCAATCAACCTCCAGTTGGATGAGCTTCATCATCCTCGGCTGTACATGTTTATAGGGCTCTCTCTGATTTGCAATATGTGGGCCACAAGGAAACAGCCTGATTTACATGTGGGGAGATTGCACAATTAGTGACATCGCTAGGTCCAGTAACCTGGTGGCATTTACTTTTCACATAATTTCAATTCTTGCTAAACACTAGAAACAGTAGAATCCGCCTCACCCCAAACCAACATAAACACATCCCAAACACACAACAGAACTTTCTCAATATGGTTTCTCTTGCCAAAGCTAAAGATGGGGGACCCAAGTTTTCATGAGAACTTCTGGCGTCTTCTTTTCACATTTTTCACTCAAGCAAAAGAAGACTAGTTCTTTTTTTTTTTCCTGGAAAGATAAATTTTTAATGAATGTAAATGTTCTTTCAGCTCCTGAGTTTGGCGGAAGGGACGGTACATCTTGGACAGCCAGTCTTAGGAACACAATTGCCTTGCTTCTTGTTATTTCGATTCCTTTTCATTACCCACTGAAGCACAGATGTTCTGTGCTTATGCCTTTGTTTCTGAGCTTGCCATACCCTGAGCCAGCAGAGACAGCTTGTCTTAGAAGGGAACATTCCTGATGAGTTGGCCTCACTGGATTGTCTTCTAACAACGGAAGTGGGTCTACCCTGACACGCCTACTCTTCGCTGTGTTTCTTCTTGGCATTTGTCAAGTTTTTATTTATTAAATATCTACAATGCAGCAGGCGCTATTCTAGCTAATCCTCACAATGACCCTGCACGATAGCTGTTATTGCTATCATCACCTCCATTTTACAGATGGGGAAACCGAAGCACAGAGAGGTCAAGTAACTTAACCACTGGTGCATAAGAAGCTTGGCCACAGGCTCATTCACGACAATATTATGCCTCCCATAGCACCTAACACCTGCTAGGCACTGTGTGTTGGGGGAGTAGGGATGGAGCTGGGGTTGGGACAAAGATGACAAATGCAGGATCTGGAAGAAAATTGCTTCTAACTGTCCTTTTTCCATTCCTATGGGTACTGCCTGCCAGGCTGCTCTCTGAGTCCCAGTTCCTTTGCATTTGTCTTGTTGTCACTGGACTTTGGCTTCCACCTGTTGGCATCTGGTTTCTCTCACTAGTCTACTCAGGAGGGTGGGCAGCCCTCAGCTTTGAACCTGAGACAGGGCTATGCTCCTCTTCTCACCTCCCAGTCTGTTTCCTAATAGAAGCTCTTCACAGTGACAAAAACCCCTGCCAAAGAAGTTCAGGGAAACAGTATAGCTGCTTCCTGGGGAGTCCCCTGGGTAAGAAACCTCTAGCAGCAAGCTCGTCTCTGCCAGGTCTGTCTTCAGGATGGAGGGAGGGCTGGGTACTGCCAGGCTGCATGGTAGCTTCTGTGTTGTTTGGGTTAAACACCAGCTTGGCCTCATCAGACCCATCATCACCAGTTCTCCACAGAACTGACCACAAAGGCCTTACAATCACCATCCTCAGAGACAGCCAGGGCCCAGCCTGAAGTCATTCAGGCAGCTGCACGTTATGTTATCTGCATCACAAGGCAAAAAGAAATAAGGGACTCTTCTGTAGACCTCAGTTTCCAAATCAGGACCTCTATTTACAGGAAATTAGCATTCTAAATAATCATTATCAACAAACAGTTCCATCTATTGTGTCCCTGTTGGAGGGTGAGATGAGACTGGGCACCCTGTTAAGCAGATCCTTGCTGAGCTTTCTTTCATCTGATATCAGCTCGGTTGAGCCCCTGTCCCTGACTCTGATGGCATCATGTGAATAGCTCTATCGCTGCCTGTGATGATGATGTAGCAGGTGTCTGTCTCCCCTGTGTGATCATGAGCTCCTTAGGGGCAGCTGGGATGGGGACTATCCTTCATCAGCTTTGCATCATCAGTGCCCAGAAACCCAGGTACACAGTAGGTACTTAAAACAGATTTGTTAAATATCGATGACTCATATTTCCACTACCCAATCTAGGACCCTTCTGCATTTGCATTCCTTTTCCTTCTTTTGTTCTCTTATATTTAGTGTTGCTCATGGTCAAAGCCAACCCTCACCATGTGCTCCATCTCCTGCCACCTTCTCAAGAACTCCATCCGCTCAGCCATCTCTCTCTTTCCTGCATACTGCTGTAGTTTGGACCTCAAATTTCCCAGTAAGGCTCATGTGCTAAAGGCTTGACCTCCAGTTTGCAGCTTTTGGGAGGTGGTGGAAACATTAGGGGAGGTGACTAGTGGGAGGTTTTCAGGTCACTGAGGGCAATGCCCTTGATGGGGATAGTAGATCCAGAAGATTCCTTCTTCTCTGTTTTTTTTTTTTTTTTTGCTTCCCAGCCACCATGGATAAACAGTTTTCCCTACCATGTGTTCCCTGCCATGATTTACTGTCTTCCTTTGGCCCCAAAGCAATATGGCCAGCTCACTCTGAATTGAAGCCTTCAAAACTGTGTGCCAAAATAAACCTTTTCTCTTCATAAGCTGATTATCTCAGGCTTATTTGTTACCGTAACAGAAAGCTAACACATATACCAAAGCTCTTTCTCTTTTCCCTGGATCTTTCCCATATGGCAAAAAGCAAGCAGCCCCATACTCAGTTATCTCCAGCTCTTGAAATCTCCCCTAGCTATTATTCTATTGTTCAGCATCTCTTCTTAGGAAACTTCTTGAAAAAGTTGTTCCCACGCAGAGTCCACATTCTCCCATTTTTGAGCCCATTCTTTCTTGTTTGTACTCTATGGTTCCAAAAATAATTTGTTCTGGTCAAGCCCATTATCAATGTTTTAAGCTGCCAAGTCTTGGGTTCCTTCTGTCTCTGCCTTATCTGAGCTCGAGGAAGCATTCCATATGATTGCCCACTGCCAGCTTCTCCAAATACACTTCTCTCAGCTTTGAAGACCGTGTACTATGTACTTGGATGTTTTCCATCTCTGTTTCAGCTTCTTTCCAGTCTCCTCTGTCTTCTTTCCCACTCCTTAGATAGAGAACTCTGCTCTTGACCTTTCTCATTCTGTACTCTCTCATACATTATCTCATCAATTTCATCCTATGCAGTTGACAATTCCTATATTGATTTATGTCTCCCGCTCAAACCTTTCCATTACATCCAACTGCCCACTTGACATGTTTTCTTGGCTGTCTCACAGGACCTCAGAGATCAGATTCCCCATAGGTTCCCGAGTTTTCATTGCCCTCACCCCCAGATCATGTCTTCTCATGCTCCTCACCTTAATAACTAGCTTCTGTCCAGCTGCTACTCAAGCTGGGAATCTGAGCATCGTCCCTCCTCCTCTTGCCAGCTCCAGTGGGGTGATGTCACCAAGCCATGGATTTATTCACTTGTCTCTCCTCCCCAATCTTAGCAGCTGAGCATTGCAACTGGGTCCTAGGTACACACTCATTAATTGAACAGACTCGATTCACATTCATGGGAAATATCTATCAGATGAATACATGAAAAAAAGACTGGGTAAATAATAAAAGGAAAAGCCCAGAGTGTCATACTTTTAATTATATATATAATTAAGGAGGAGATATATATATATATATATAATATATATATATATATACACACACAATTATATATTATATAATTATTATATATTATATTTATTATATATTATCATATATAACAATTAGATATATTAAGAATAAATATTTATAAATATCTATCTATCTATCTATCTATCTATCTATATATATATATATATCCTCCTGGTCCTCAAGAAAAAAAGGCTGTGCCTGATTAGTTTGGTGACATTAGTCATAGAAGTGAATCTTTCTAACACTCTATTTCTTGATCAATAAAATAAGACCAGTAACACCTGATGTATAGAGTTAGTGTAAGGATTTAACGCCTAGCTTCTAGTTAGTTCTCGGTTCATGCTTAATTTGAGGGAAAAAATACCTGTAAGACAACCCACCCTTTTAATGATTGTTTTTCCCTGCTTTTGGTCTGTGTCACCCCCAGCTAAACAGCATGTGAACACATAGATAAATGAGCACGGAACATTACCTGTGAGTTAGAGAGAAAAGTTAATTTAACCCTAATACCAGATGTGGGGCAAGCCCTGGAGTGACTGGAGCTCAGCACTGCAGAGTAGCCATGTCAGGCGAGGGTGGGGCCCTGGTCCAGCACCTCTGTCCCTGTATCCACCCTGAGCCCCGTCTTTGCTACTGTCTCCTGTTCTGGCTCCCAGGGGGCACATGATGGATGGAAACATCATAAACCAGAACAATGCTTATTGTGCTCTGCTTAGAAATGGGCTGTGTTCTTTTAAAAATTATGAATAAAATAATACACTGATTAAATTGGGTGGTGAGGCAGATTTGCAAATGAGAATGCAAATGAGAATGAGGTCACTTCTTAGGTTTAGGAAGAAAAAAAATCAAGTGGTCCCTGGAATGTTCTTTGCCTTCTGTTGGGTAGTAAGGGAAAACCATCTTTGCTCACAAAAGATCTAAAATTGCTTCCTGAGCACTGCTTTTCTATTTAGAAGAAATTTATGTGTTGAGGAAATCTCTTATTGCGGAAAGAGTACATTTTGGGGGACCTGTATTGATGGTTTGGCGGATATTTTGGACCTGATGAGGTGGGAAAGATTTGAGGTATTAAATCCTGAAGGGAGGGCATACTAAGACTCCTGGCTCCAGCCTAAAGTACCCAGCTACCGAATCACCAGGCTTCAGCTCACAGGTCCTTCATCTTAGCCTTTGCTTATGGGAAAATAAAACCTGGCCATTCTAGACCTTTGTGGTATATCATGTAGCTCTTTTGCCTTTTATACCTTTCTTTGGAAAGGAATGAATTCATTGGCTGCTTATGAAAACGAGTGACTCATGAAAGGAGGCTGGAACAAAGACTTTTAGAGATAAAGCGGTCTGGGAGCAGTTTCTGAGCCAGTAGGCGGGGCTGTGGCCCTGGCTCAGTGGGTCTCAATTTCCCTGGGCCCTGTCACCCAGGGTCCAAGGGCTCAGATTCCTAGACCTAGGCCATGTGTCGGTGAATTCAAACATGGGGGAGGGGCAGGAGATGGAGGGGTGACCAGGCCTTGCTTTCCTTTGTCTACAGAAGTCTCCCTTTCTTTCTAGAAGCTTCTTAGCTAGTGGACAGATAGGTGAGGTCTGTGGCAAAGGGCTCCAGAGTGTGAAATGTGGAAATGGGGTTATGTCACCAATTCACACTTGATTTCTGCTTTCAAAACAGTCTGGAGGCAACAGAAGGGACCCAAGGGGGAGGGAGGGGCTGCTCTCAGAGGAGAGCAGGCTGAGTTCATGTATGTGTCCTCCTCCTCTCTCCAGGCCACCCTTCCTTAATTCCTGGTACTCCTGTTACTCCTTGCAACTCCACCCTCCCCTTTATGAGAAACTTGTTCTTAGCTGTCTAGTGAAGGGATCAAGCTAGTCTTGAAAATTTCAGGGGGTGGGGGTATGTGTGACATGATGTACATAAAACTTGGTTCTAAGGTAGGTGAACCAATAGTCAGATCACTGCTCTGTCAGTTATCTGCTAGCTGACCATTTTGAGTCATTGAACCCTAGTGCTTTCCAATATCTGTAAAATGGGAATGATTATCACCACTTCGTGAAGTATCTATTATTAGAAAAGCTCATGAATGATATGGGTATATTGAACTCATTTAATCCTTGAAGCAACTCTATGAGATCAGTACTATTATTATCATCCTCATTCTACAGTTAGGAAGATGAAGATGCAGAGAAGTAAAGTAATTCGTCCCAAGTCACACAGCCGGATTGATGATAAAGCTTGGACTGAAGCCAGGCAGGTTAGGCTAAAACCCACATACTTAGCCACTCCACTCCACTAGGTTGTGAACTTGGTTGGATCTTCTTAATGGCCCAGCAGTTCTTCCAGGCACAAATCTAAGTGCCTCCGAACACTCATGCAAGGCAGTTCACAACAGCATTGTTTATTAACACCCTCCAAACTGGACTCAACCCAATTGTCTACTAATAGGAGAAGAGATAAATAAATTATGGTATATGCACACAATGTTATGAATGACAGTTACCAGCAACAAGACCGATAAATCTTAGAATACAATGTTGAGTGGAAAAAAGCCAAGTTGCAAAATACCATATAAAGTCTGAATCCATTTTTATAAAGCTCAAGAACAAGCAGAACGAAAACATATTATTTAGGGATAAACATAGGAGATAAAACCACTGGGGGAAACACAGCAAAAGAGAAATAGTAAAGCTTTCTTCTTGTGAAGATGGAGGATCACATAGGAACGGGGTGCAACGGGCAAGTTCTCTTTCTCACCTGGGGGGTGTGCTTCATAGGTGACTATATCATTAGGAAGCTTATACCCTTGCTGTGTGTATTGCTTTAAAAATTCCAAATATTATATGATAAATTAAAGCATTTAATATTTTGCATGTACAAACTGGTCATATTTTAGCTCCTCATTCCTGTCCACTGCAATAAAAACTTATATGGTTTATTGTCCCAAAGCAACAGAAGGCAAAAAATGAATTGACTTTTCTAGTGAGACAGCAGGCCAGAGCATGTAGGCATCTCTCAAAATTCCTTTAGGCTCTGGGAGAAAACCACAGTGCAGACAATCTCTGGGAGGGGTGAGTGGGGGCTGAGGAAGGACTAATTTTCCCTTTTGAATCCCTCTTACTACCCTTGGACAGTAATGCTGAATCAAGGGTCTGATGAGCGAGCGGAGAGTGAATAAGAAAGAGAAAGAGTGACAGACGACAGTGGGAACACAGCCCTGATGTCACCAGGGTAGTCTAGCTTCGTGGCCAGGGCTTGCACAAGGTGGATGACAAATTTCCAGCAGCAACTCCCACAGAGGAGCCAATGGAAGGCCAGGTACATCCTGCCTGAGGAGAGGAGGCTGGAATTTGAATGGCTAAACAATTTCACCCAAGGAGACTGAGAATTGAGGTGATGTGTAAATTACTGCATTGGATGGGGTTTACCGGAGTGGACCAAAAGCCTGCTCATGCTCATGAGAAGCTTGGATAAGGAATAGACAGATATGAATAACTCTAGTTCCTCTGCATATCTCAACTCCACAGTGAATCGATTAGCAATCTAAATACACATGTTGCTTCTCTCCTCTGTTTCCTAGGACCTGCATTTTAATAAGTGCCTGTTGAAAATCCAGAGAGCTATGGCAAGGCCTAAAGCAATGCATTTCTATTGGTCAAATCTCTGGTGCTGGCAATAGGCTGACAGATACCTTGGATGGGGTGAGAGCAGGTCTGGATTAAAACACTGAAGAGGTAGGAAATACTGAAAATGCTACAGTATATTGTCCTACATTATTTTTTAAAAATAAAATGATCCTAAGGTGTAAGATAATGTTAAGGGAGTCTAACAGAGTCCTGGTATCTCTCATGATGGCTGAGATTAATTTAACATGAAATATTAGGTTTTCTCCAAAATATATTTTAGATATCTTTAGACATAGTTGATCTACCGAGTAATTTAGCCTTAGCAAGGCCTGACAGCATGAACAATCTCTCCCTCCTCAGTATTATCTACTCTGCATCTGTGAGGGTTGGCATAACGGGACAGATTCAGTGAGCAGGGACTTTGTAGTCAGAAGATTAGGTTCAAGCCCCGATTCTCTGCACTTTCCTCCTAACCTTGGGTTTTCCATATAATTACCCTGAGCCTCAGTTTCTTCATCTATAAAATGGGGATAACAGAAGCTTCCTCATAAGATGGTAACAAAGATCAAATGAGACAATTGATGTGAAAATGTCAAATAATGTTGGTTTATATGATTGTAAAAATATTTTAAAGTAGGCATTTCTTACAAAATGGGTAGCTTCTTATAAAACTAAACATAGTCTCATAGGATCCAGCAATCACTCTGCTTGGTGTTTATGCAAAGAAGTTGAAAACTTACATCCACCTAAATACCTGCATATGAATGTTTATAGCAGCTTTATTTAAAATTGCCAAAACTTGGACGCATTCAAGATGTCCTTCAATAGATGAAGAGATAAACAAATTGTGGTGCATCCATGCAGTGGGATATTATTCAGCAATAAAAAGAAAGAAGCCCCCAGCCACAAAAAGATATGGAGAAAACTTAAGTGCTCATTGCTAAATGAAGGAAGTCAGTCAAAACAAAATAAGCTAAATAAGTACTGAATGATTCTAAATGGTCTTATATCCTGGAAAATGCAAAGCTACAGAGACAGTGAGATGATTTGTAGTTGCTGGGGGTTGGGCAGGAGGAGGAAGAATAGGAGAGATGAATACTGGAACACAGGGATTTTTAGGGCACTGAAAGTAATTCTGTGTGATTCTGTAAGAGTGGATACCTGTCACGATACTTTTCTTCAGACTTATGGAATGTACTATATGAAGAGTGAACCTGGGGTTGTGGCTCAGTGGTAGAGCCCTTACCTAGCATGTGTGAGGTACTGGGTTCGATTCTCAGCACCACAAAACAAAACAAAACAAAACAAAGATATTGTGTCCATCTGTCCATCTGCAGCTAAAAATATTAAAATAAGAGTGAACCCTAATGTAAACTAAGGACTTTAATGAATAACAATGTATCAATATACCACACTAATGCAAGATGCTAACAACAGGGGCAATGGGCAGAGGAAGGGCAGAGAGGGAGAGGGTATGTGTAGGAATTATCTGCAATTTCTGTTCAATTTTTCTGTAAATCTAAAACTGCTCTAAAAAAATGAAGTTATTAATTAAAAGAAATTTAATTACAGAGCTTCCTGAACCACTGGCCCTTCTTTCCCACCATGTATGCCAAGAGAATCGACTCTTAGGAGGAAGCATGTCAGTTATCCCACGTCGGTCTGGCCTCTGGATTGCCAGGCTCATTGCCACCCTGGGTAAACGCTCACACGGGTATTAGGAAAACCATGAATCAAAAATGACAGCACATTTTTCATGCTGAACTATTACCTTGTCTAATTATTTTCCTATTCATACTGCCAATAATAAGGCACTCTGCTGTCTTGTCTTCATTTAATTTATTATTTAGACTAACCTTGCATTGGGGCACTTTTGTATTCCTGTGTGGGAGGGTAGATTTTATTTTAGCTTTAACTAATGCAATAAAGTTGGAATTCTAAAGACATTCTTCAGTTTTCAGGGGTGATGGGGGAACAGCAAGGGTGAGGAGGTGGCTGGCCAGACCCAGAATAAGATTGGACTAAATGTTACTGATGAAAAAAAAAAACCCAAACCCCAAAAGATTGGTCAGTGGGATACCAAACAGGGATGCAGTCCATCATGTTGATTGATTTCCTGGCTTCCTGACCCCAGGAGATTATCCATCTGGATGGAGGGATGTCACTCTGCAGGGCCTATCCTGATGCACAGGGAGTGGACATTGGCAGAGCCCAGAGGGAAGGTCAAGAGTACTGTAGAGTCTGTTGAGAACAGCCAAAGGAGGGGATTTCACAGCTGTGGGTCGTAGAGCTGGTCTTCACCTTAAACACAGCAGGCTGTTGAAGTCGTGCCATCTGAAAAGCCCCTGGGGTCTCTGCTACTGAGACCTGAAATTCTCCTTCCTGAGTGATGACCCCAGCAGGTACTCAATAGGCAAGAGGGCTCTAGATGCTGGGGCTGGCTCCCTCCGTGTTAAGCATTGCCCTTGTCTGCTCTTTTTAAATACTGATGCTCTTAGCAGGGCTGCACTTAGAGCCCAGGAGTATCTGTGACTTATCAGCAGAGCTCTGGACTTCAGGAGACCCTTGCCTGTTAGTGGGGTGAATTAGCATGGAGCAGGAAAGTGAGAAAGATACCAAAGAGAATATTTGTGGGCTTGAGCTGTGCAGATTCTCTGCACAATATTGCAGGGCAAGGTGGGTATTTCAGGGGAGGGAGGGAAAACCATCATTCAGACTCCCTGAAGTACACATTCAGGACCACCTAGAATTAGCAAACCAGAACCTTGAAGATGTTGTAAGCTTTCTGAACCTTATGTTGCTGAATTTGGGAGTTGAGATATTGTGCAGGGTGTAGGCCTCTGAATACAGAATCAATTCAGATTTAGCCCCTGCCTCTGTCACTTATTGAACTGAGACTCAGCTTTTCACCTATGAAATAGACTAATAATAATAACTTTATTTCATAGAGCTATTAGAAGAATTAAATGCACCAAGTTTTTAGCGTAGCATCTGGCATAAAGATGTACCTGATACAACTTTACTGGTGCAGCTGTTATTAGTCAGAAATAATGTGCTGGTCAGTGTCTGGTCCCTCCAACTTCTGCCTGCAGTGTCCTCCCCACCCCCACTCATCTGTTCCCTCTGTGGCTGACTTCACCACACCCTCCTTCCCTGCTGAGCTCCAGAAGCAAGCCCTGATGGGCACTCTGGTTTCATTAGTGGCTTACCATGGAGCTTAGTCCTAATCTACCCAGTGGCCTGTGGCAGCTGGGGTTGTGTGAGGGGGATGCTGATGGGGCCCTGGCAGCGTGAGACTCAGCATCCAAGCACAATCAGCATTGGGTTGATGTATATGAGGAAAGCACAGAATCATATGGTTGAAAAGAACTGTAATTGTAATGGAAATTCAAATCACTCCACTGAACCTGTTTTCTGTATTCGCATTTTGTCCTTGTAAATCAGAAGCACCGGGAGCAATTTATTTCTAAACATCAACAATTCGGAATTGGAAGGAAAATGAAATAATTGCATTCTGACTCGCTCCAAACAATTCATCTGCATGTACATGCCAATCTCGAGGCCTATGGACACTGCAAAGTAATGCCTGGGGCTGTTTCTTCCAACTCTCCGGAGTGCCTGGAAAGGAGAAGGAAGGCTAATATTTTGGAGTCAGGTGGAATTCTCCCTGACTCTGAGAATCTGATGACTGTGGAAGCAATGGCTCATTGCACTCACCACAGCCAGGTGAAGGGGAAAACCTGGCCTGTGCTGGGGGGCCCTGGGTAGGCATCTGTGTGGTCCCTTTCTGCTCCTCTGACTCAGGAGCCCCCAAGGGTGCCCTGGAGAGATGCAAGATGTAACCCCTCTAAGCTCCTAGGTGCACTACTCCATTCTCTTTAAAATTCTCCCCTTTCTCTCCCAGCCTTCTCCTTTGCCAGGACCCTGGGATTCCTCACCTGCTCCCCGATGTTCAGGTACCTCCTATAAGGCTTGTTCAAGGTTCAGGAGTCTACCTGGTGGTAGAGATAAATGTAGTGGGTCCAAGAAAAGCAGAGGTAACCAAAGAATTGGGAAAACATGTTTTGGAAAGAATTTGGTATTTGATATTTCATTAAAAAACTGAAGATATTGTCTGCTGACTTATGGATTATCACTATTTATAAGCTCATAATGGCCTTGGGTTCAAGGGGAATGTGGAGGGGCTTCATATAATCTTTTAAACACATGTAGCCTCTAAGTTTGCCACTGAGACTCTGCCCTTCCAGTTTTTTCCAGGCCGTTCTGGTTTCTATAGTTCTGATGGATGGACACATATTCAGGATTAGCATTGTAGATCTCTTTAGGAGCATCAGCCTAAACAACACTTTTTGATTGAGGAGGCAACATGCTATAAAAGACAAGAGTATAGGTATAGGGTCTAAGACTGGGTTCAAGTCCTTAGTGGTTCTGTGATTTTAATCATGCTGTGCCTCAGTTTCTTCATGTGTAAAATGAAGGTCACAATAGGGTCTTCCACAGAGGAGCATGGGGAAGGATTTATATGAAAATGTTTTCTGAACAGCAAAGTGCATGTGTGTGTGTGTGTGTGTGTGTGTGTGTGTATAAAAGAAGATTGAGCCAGGCACAGTGGCACACACCTGAAATCCCAGCAACTCAGGAGACTGAGGCAAGAGGATCACAAGTTTGAGGCCAGCCTCAGCAACTGAATGAGGCCCTAAGTAACTTAGTGAGATGTTGTCTCAGAATAAAAAATAAAAAGGGTTGGTGATGTGGCTCAGTGGTAAAATATCCCTGGGTTCAATCCCCAGTACTGAGAGAAGAGAGAGAGAGAGAGAGAGAGAGAGAGAGAGAGAGAGAGAGAGAGAGAGAGAGAGAGGCGTTTGAAAAACTATTACATTAACTGCTGCCCCCTAAATTTCTTGAATATGCACATTTTCCTGAGTATTTGTTGGAAAAGCAAGATTATGAAGAAAGACTTGGGGAAAAGATGAGACTCTTGGAACTTGAGCGTAGATAGAACTAACTGCTATACACAAAACTAGGGCCAGATCCAGCATTGTTCTGGAAAGAGTGGGGGCCCAGAAAAAAAGGAAAGGGATTGGGCAGGATGAAGGGGGATAGCCAGAGAGTTGGTTGGCAGAACCTGTTTCCCTCCATGGAAACCCCTCAATTCCCAATTCCCCAACTTTTATTAACTTCTTTTAATAAAAGGGTGGGGGCTGGCTGCATGGTTTTTTGTGGAAATGTTAAAGCCCCAGAAAGAGTTCAGGGCAGATAGCTCCTAAGAGCATAGAGGCCCAGCACAGAGAGTGAGTGGCTGCGTATAGAGGAAGGCTTCAATGATTGGTCTCAACTCTGGCTTTTCTTTAGAATCATCTGAGTTAAAGTAGATAACAAATAATGAGCCCAATTAATCAGAATCTCTGTGGGTGAGGCTCCAAGCATTGGAATTACTTTGAAGTTCCAAATGAGACCCCAAAGTGAACCAAGGTTGAATACCACTCTTTGTGCTGTCACTGGCCCCTGGAACCAGATCTCAAAGGGTCAGGATCTCAACTGCATCTGGGGCATATCCATTATGACACTGGGTCTGGCATTTCTCGAATTCCCTGGGAGATCTCAAGGAAGTAGCCTACACCAACTGAAAACTAAAGCCATTTAGAATCTGACCAGTGGGACCAAGAGCCTCTATCTCCTCCCGCCAGAACCTTCGTGTATCCCTGGGTTCTCATTCGAACTCTTGGCTACCTGCCTGAGATCCTGCTCCACTTTCTAGTCTGGGGAAAGGTAGGTTTTCATAATCCATCAGGGGCTTTTACTGTGGTGTACTGGGTGACAGAAGCTGTGGGCTAGAAAGACAAAACCCCACTAGGGCATTTGCACAAATGGTACAAACAGAGGCCACTCAGATCTCCCTGCGAGGTTTTCCCCTAGATTAAGATTCAGCTACAGAGGAACATCAGCAACCTTATACCTCTTGTATGTAAAACAGTGCTAGGATTCTCAAATATGCTTCTCTCCTCACTTTTCTACCTGCAAACAGCATTTGTGGTTTTGCGACCTTCAGGATTACTTCAGGAATAATGAGCTCCAGGCACCTCTGCAGCCCCATTAGTAAGAAAGATGCCATGCTCTGTCCCCAGCATACAAACAGGACACCTCTGAGGCCAGGAGGGGACTTTAGGCTTTCTGACTGAACAGGACTATTCAACCCCTGAACAATGAAGGAGCGAACAGGAAGCTCAGGTATCATTAGACGGTGGATGCAGCTGTGATGGGGATAATGGGATGGCAGAGCAGACTGACTGGTTCTAAGTCCATTTTAGGAAGCACCAGTTAATAGGATGTCTGCTGGTGGTGGGGGCTGTTAAGAAGAGCATTGGGCACACTGCTTTAGTAGCTAATATCTCTGGTGCATGCATGCCCACAGACCTGATATTTGCAAAAAAAATTCAATTCCATTGGGCTTTCTGATTTTTAGGAAAACCTTGATTAACTTGAGTGCTTGAAAAAGATGTAGATTTATGGTTAACTAAGTGTACTCTGCATAATTGAGGATTAACTAGAAACTCCACCCCTCTTACATTTCAATTTTTATAGAAAATAGTCTTTAAATGCACTAGCTCTCTTTTCTATCCTAAGAATTATAGTTAATTGATGATTTCAGAGTCTTTGGGGACATCAGACAGATAGATCATTTTTTGTGGACTCATTTACTCAGGCATTTCTTGAATTTCCACTTTAAATCGAGTACCCTGCAAGCTGCTAGAATAGTGCTGCTGTGGGGACAGTCATGGTTGTGGCTGATGTAGCACCTGAGCACAGGTCCCAAGACGAATGCCCTGATTCATGCAGAATTTCAATGCCGTGTAACCATCCCCAAGTCTCCAACAAGTGGAAGTCAGATGAGAGGAAAATTCCACCCAAATGAGTCATGTTAGCTTGGGAGTGCAGTGCAAGTGCAAAGAGAACACGATTCAGAGCAAGAGGCTCCACGTTCAAACCCTCACTCTGCCATTCATCAGCAGTGGGACCTGGTACTCTATCTCCTTGATCTGATTCCTCGTCTGTAAGATAGAATCATAACACCTACCCTGCAAACAGGGAACAAACCCACAAATGCCCAGTGTGGCAACTGTTGTGGAACAAATTCTTTGTTAATATTTCTTTAAAATAAAGAAGTTGAAGGCTGGGGATGTAGCTCAGTGTTAAGAGTGCTTGCCAGGCAAGCACAAGACCCTGGGTTCCATCTCTAGCCCACAAAGTAAATAAAAAATAAATACACACATAAATAAATACATAAATAAAATCATCGGATCATTTCCCCAGAATATAAGAAAAGCATAAATAAAACAAATTTCCATCTCACTGCCTCCAAATCCCACAAATCCTGAGTCAGTTGGTTACAATCTGATTAATTGCTACTCCATAGATGAATGATGTGGCTCATCGGTTGTCTGTGGATGTGAGAGAGAAGAAGAGCTGAGACAATAGACATTCGGACATTGTTACAATGTCACAGATCACTACTCCTGAGTCCCAGCATCTTAATCATCGGCTAGCTGTTCTTCTTGCTCTCTTTGCCTCAGCCCTACCTCAACCGGAGAGGAGTCCCATGTCCTGTATGTGGATGGCTATGGTTCAGGGGGAGCAGACACAAGGCCAGAGCAGCCTAGAGAGATGGCATTTGCACCAGGCAGCTCATCACGACAGCCCTCTCTACAGGAGGGGACTGTGTTCCTTGGGTGCTCCCTAAATGGGTATTACAGACTTACCTAATTGTCTCCTTCATTCATAAATTCAGAGACACTGAGTATGTGAAAATAAAGTGCCAGCTCAAACATGTCCCCAGGTGTTCTGAGAAGCAGAAGGAGACTGGTGGGCACACGTGGCACTCTGAAGCACCCAGTGCAAGGAGTCCAGTTTCAACTGCTTAAATGTCACATATGCTCTAACTGTTGCATGCTCATCAGGCAGTGGGATCTCTTAAGAAAGTGGCTTTCATCAGTTCTGTTTAGATACATGTGTATAGCCTTCACAGAGCTGAACATAAACCAGCTGGCTCCTCAGCATGAGAAACAGAGATCACCAAGCACAGTAATAAAGAAACAGCATTAACAATAGAGGGAATAGCCAGGCAAGGTGGTGACACATGTAATCCCAGTGATTCAGGAGGCTAAAGCAGGAGGATGTAAGTTTGAGGCCATCCTCAGCAACTTTGTAAGACTCTCAGCACTTTAGAATGAGATCTGTCTCAAAATAAAAAATAAAAATGACTGAGGATTTAGTTCAGTGGTAAAGTGCCCTTGGGTTCAATATCTGTACAAAAAGCTAAACTAAACTAAATTAATTAACATAAAATAAGATAAAATAAAGATAAATGAAACAACTTATACAAATACCCAATATGCTCTTAGAGAGGTCCCTAGTTCTGTGAGCATTAAGGAAGGATTGAAGTTAGGAAACTCTTGTCTTTTCCTAAAATTTGGGAGAATATATATATTATAAATCTCACTAACTCTGGGATTTATAAAGTATAAAAATCATAGTATTCACCTTTAAAGTACTCAATCAGCAGATTAGGACTACATGAGACAGATGAGCTAACTTTCCAAACACACTGGGGCAATTGCTGGCTATCAACTGAGGCATCCCCTGGATAGAACATGGGTCTTTACCTCTTTTCTGACCTTCTTGTTTCATGCGCACTGTGTTTCAGCCATCAGCTAGATATACTCCAGAGTAAGAGCTCCATAGGGACCTAATGCCATACGTGTAACTATATCTGTTGCCAAGGAAATGGTAATAACACCAAATTGGAACAGGACCCTTTGAGGTAGGATATGGCAGAGTGGTACACTGAAGAGTTATCCAAACTGAAGAGGGAAGAAGTGGTGTGTGGTCTTGTGTGTCTATGTCTGTGTACATGTATATGTGTCTGTGTTTATAAGTATACATGCATGCACATCTGCCTGGGAGTGTGTGTGTGTGTGTGTGTGTGTGTTCCACACACTCTGGCTGTATTTCAATAGTATTTCAATAAGGGCCCATGTCAAGAGCCAGCAACATGCTAGGAAATAAACCTGATGAAACCAAAAACCTGTGACCATTGAGGTCTTAATCGGAGAAGGAAATTACAGTTTAGGAGCATGTGATTTCTCTACTTGCTGTCAAGAATCTCTGAGTTCTGTGGAGAGCAAAAGTCTGAAGATGACCTTTTCCTGGCAGAGGCGAGAGTGGAGAAGCCTATTATGAAGCATAAGCCAATTTACTTTGTACAGATAAGTGGCAATTTTCTTCCTTAAATACATAAGGGTGGAAGGGAAATGTCTATAAACTGAAAGATGCTCTCCTATGGCCAATCTCCTCTTATTTGTGGAAGGTAAAGGATGACAATCCAGTTAGGGATTTATGGTGAGATGTCAGAGGAAGCCAGTGCAGATTCTCTGATGAATCTCACCTTGGAATATATTTCTGAAGGAGGGTTTTGGTTGGGGAGGAGAAGAAGGAGGTGGTATATGGGTAAATATGTCTTGACAAGAGTGTTTTAGTGAAGAAGCAAGAATCAATGAAACATACCACCCTGGTTTTAATTTGTTACTTCTCTTTGCTTAAAGCATTCTTGGGCATTGTAGGTTGAAAAAAACTAACAGTAATAGATGGGTCACATCTTCAATAATATTTACTAACAGAAATGGAAACATCATTGATATATAACACTCCTAGCCCCACTCTTTCTGCACAGTCAGGGGCTCACAACCCCAGAGCACCCCAATTCCTAAGAGTGGATGGACTTCCTGAAGCTGAAGGCTGAGTTCTGGGTTCTCAGATATAACTAAGTTTTCAACTTGGCTGGGGATGAAGATCAGAGGGCGATAAGTTTGGATGGGCATTTGGTTGTAAGAGGTGATGAGATGATTATGACTCAAAACAGTTGCTTACTTTTTAAGGAGCACAGTTCATAAGGTCTGAGGTATTTTAATAGCTGGCTCTTAACCTGTAATGAAAGACTCACATTTGTGTGCATGCAGGTATTTTTGTATTCATGCATTAAAATGCCATCTTTGTATCAGATTAGTTTCCTCCTAAATGAGCATAAAACAATTCAGTGATGACATGGGTTTGGAACTTGTTCATAAAATTAGGTCTCATACTGAATGTTGGGAGAAGGGCTCCCGCTTACCAACAGGCATCTATATGGAGGGGGAAAGGCCATGAACCTGTTCCAAGCTCTCCTGGGTGGGTGGTGGTGCTTCAGTGACTCAAATTCTCTTCTCATCCTCCTCAGAGATCCTAGTGCACGTGGTTGGGCCGTTCCCCAGCGGCTTCACCGCATCTCATCTGGTTGGCTTTGAACTCCAATGTTCAGTGAGGTGCAGTGTCCCCACAGAAGAAAGAAACCTTGATCTGATTGCATGCTGCCTCTGAGTTGCCATTCATTAATTAATGAATAAATTAAACAGTACTTCCTCACTCTGCCATCTTGTCACCTGAAGAGCTTTTATTTTCAGGGTGATTGCGAATCTCCACAGTATAGAGTATGTAATAGATCTTAAATATTTATTTACTATATAAGTAATAAAAAACAGAGGGGAGGAAGAAAGGAGAAAGGGAAAGAAGAAAGAAAGAAAAACCAAGGGAGGACTAAACAAAGAGGAAGGGGAGGAAGAGAAGGGAGGAATTATTGGTCTTCCCCCTCAGCTTTTCTATCCAAACCCCTACTGCACCCAACCCACCGGGCAGTCAAATGGCACCTAGCCATCCTCTCCACCATCCTGGTGCTGCCTGCTTCTCCGAATGTGCCTGTGCCCCAACTCCTCCCAATACCAGCACATTGGAAAAGGCCACACCAAGCCTGTGTCAGTTAAATTCCTGAAGAGTCACCAGCCTGACAGTTGTACAAACATTCAGACCTTGAATCCCAATTTGAGTTCAAACTGCAACAAGACAGGAAAAAAAAAAAAAAAAAAAGGCTGGGGAATCAATAAGATGAAAGCCCAGCTAAGATCTTCAGGGACAGCTATTGTCTTGATTTTGTAGCCTTGATGAGCCTCATGGAGATAATAAAAACATGAATAATATTCTCCCTCATGTACTCACAACAATATGAGTACTAATAGTGATGGTAATAAAAGGGATATATTGCCTTCAAATACCATCCTTTGCCTAGCATTGCCCCAAAGTAGCCTTGGGACCCTGGGCTAGCAGCCACTTCTTCCTGCATATCTCTGTCTGGGAACTGGATGGGTTGGCAGGAGAATTAATCCTTTCTAGCCCTAAAAGTCTACAATTCCGTAACAGGGAGCCCAACAAAATTTTAGTAATTGTAGAAGTCTTTTATTGAACCAGACATGGCAGCTTGGGGTACCAGCTGCTCTTCATGGGCTACTGAGTGCTTAGTTGAACTTCTAGTTGTATCCTGTATCTCACTCTGTCTTCAACTCCATACCTATCAATTGGGGAAAATAAGAGCATTCTTAGGTAAGGATCAATTTCCTTGAAAAGGGGATGAATCTGAGACATGCAGAGGGTAACACTCTCCTTTTACAAGTCCCAAACACATTTGTAAGCAGGATGTGGCCCAGTAAGCAGATGGGCTGACTGCTCCAGATCCCACCCCCATCAGATATTATTTCTTCTGACCACACTGATCACCACTGATATCATCCTACACTTCTCATGCAATAAAGACACTTTAATGCACTGAAATGTTAGATTTTAGTACAGGGTCCTGTCGGATTATTAGGGTGAATCAGGATCCCATTTCCATGCAGTGGGAAAGACATTAGGAAAAAGGATATTTTAAAATGTTATGATATTTAAAAAAGATATTAGGAAAAAAAGTTCCTGAGTGCACCAATGTTCTAACCAGTCCCTCAGCTTCCAGTGATTGAGACCTTTGCATTCGTTATATGTTTATGTATTTGAATATGTATATAACTATTAACATTTAAAAATGTTACATATATAACATTTATATAGAACATATACAACTATTTATATATATATATATAAATATTAACATTAAAAATATGTCTCAATGGCTGAGTATGGTGGCACATGCCTATAACCCCCAGCAGCTTGGGAAGCTGAGGCAGGAGGATTGAGAGTTCAAAGCCAGCCTCAGCAAAATCAAGGCTCTAAGCAACTCAGTGAGACCCTGTCTCTAAATAAAATACAAAATAGGGCTGGGGTTGTGGCTCAGTGGGCGAGTGCCCCTGAGTTCAATCCCCAGTTATCCCCACCCCAATATGTCTTAATGTAAGAATGTAAACAGTCATCTGGAATCCTCAAGTGCTTTGTGTACCATGGTACAGAGCCTACGTTTCACCCACTCATACTTGTGGGACTACTTGCAGGTCCCCAGTTACGGTCTGTTTATTCTCATCCTCATATCTTTCAACTTGCCCCTTCTTGTGCCGGGAACATCTTTTCCCCTCACCCTTCACCTGAGTTTTACAAAATTGTCTTTTAACACATTTTTAGACAGCTTTTGAGCTTGTTCCCTGAGTGCTGGGTATAGTTCATGGCTTGTGGTTGGCAAATAAATATAAATATGGAATGGATTAATGTCCAAATTGATGTGGATCAGAAGAAAGGTGAGCAAAGAGGATTCACAGCAAACTGCAGATGGGTGCAGATACTGACCTGGGGATGAAGAACAATTGCGTGCAGGTTGGAGGCTGGAAAAGCATATTTGTATCATAAGATGTCCCTGCAGAGAAGTCATCAGGAAAGAATATTTCTTAAATACTAAATGTCTTAATTTCTTTCTCAGGAGGCTTCATGATTGTTTTTGGTAAGTTGTGATTGAGGGAGAAGGTTTCACAGATTCCTCCAGCAACTTCATCCTTGCCCCAGGCCTGACTGTCCTCCTTCTAATGCTATGAGTGGGGGTTCAGGGGTTCTGCTAAGGTGTAACACTCATTAAGCCCATTGGATCAAGTTTTTCATGGAGTGTTTTTTCGCCAGTGACCTCCTGAGGGAGCAGACCCATAGGCTCACTGCAGTGCTGTACCTGGAGGTATTTTATGTCCTTAGTCTTATAAATCAATTTTAATTGTAACAACAGAGACATCAGCAGCAAAATATAGCCAAATGGGCTGGGGCCCTTTCCTGCACTCTCTAACTAGCTCAAATTAAATGCTGAATTGTATTTTGGGGTCTGAGTTTTGTCATGCAAACGAAGAAAAACAACTTGCTTTCCAATTTCCACATGCAAATATAGAGTGAATTGTTGAGACGGAGAATATATTTTGCCATCTCAGTGGTTCTAGAAAAGATAAGGAGCTCTTGCAAAAAGTTCCGCAATTTGTCAGCTGGCAGCTTATTAAATACCCAAAACAAATGTTTATATAGCATTAGAGGGACACTGTCAAGGTCGGGAGGTTCCAAAATGGACCAATTCTGCTTTATTCATAACTGTTTGCAAAATCTCTTGTTCTTTTCTTCCCTCCAAAAAAACAAATGCATCTATTCTGTTTTCTCTGCCTTAGGACAGAAAGGGGGGGGAAAAAAGAGGCAGAGAGCCAGCCCTTGTGTACAGGCCTCTAACAATAAACTCCAATGCATGGCCAGTTATTCAGCAGTCATATGCAACCTACAATAACAGAGTCTCACGACCTGGAGCCTTTGGCTTCAGGAGAACTTTCATTAAGGGGTGGTGGAGGACAGGGGGTTCACAAGGTCTAGAAAACAAGGCCTGACTCACATGCCCTACGAGCAAATGAAATTGGGTGGGAATCTGAAAAGAAAATGGAATATGTGCTCCTCTATGCTCCAGGAGAGGCATTTTTAAAGTCAAAAGCTTATTATCAGGAGGGTCCCTAATCCAGTCTGATAACCATTTATTTAGGTGCACACTAAATGCAATGTATGTTGAGTAACACAGGAGACAGACAAATAAGGCCCTGAACATGTCCCCAAAGATCCTACAATCAGGTGGGCAGATAGGGAAGACAGAGACATAAGTAACTGTGTTGCTGGTTGGAATAATAAGGGTTACGAGAAATACGCGTATACTAATAAGGAGACGAACAATTAAAAATGAAAGGCCCCCATCCCTTGTCTTTAGACCAATGATCTATTGACAATCTTACTTAAGAGGTCTGTTCATTAACTAATTATTTAATTCAATCCCTCTATGCTAACTGCAGAGGTTAGAAGGTTCATCAGAGGTCATCAGTTCCTAAGAGGGTAAGGACAAAAACCTGGGGTCCTTCCCAATGCAAGGCTTTACTCTCCTCCCCACCTCTAGGAAATAAGATCCAGCGAAAGTGGATGAGAGACAAAACACTCTGACACCAACCTCTTTCACATCCCTCCTCTCCTCCCCCACCAACCTCTGGAATCCTTTCTTAAATTCAGTTAACTTGAGATGGTCTGATTTTTGGCAAATGAAGTTTTCCTGGGGCTTTGGGGACTTAGGCATGAAAAGTTCTCCTTCCCTGGTGCCATGTCGGTCGCCTCAGCTTGTTTCATGGCTAGAAATAGATTTCTGTCATTCTTAATAATGGCCCCATTTGGTTTGGGAAGGGCAGCATGCTGAGCTGCTGACCACGCGGGGCACCGAAGCAGCAAAGTGAAGGCTGATGGGAGGAGGGGAGCTGTCAGCCCCTCGCTCACACCAGACTAAAAGCATGTAATTCACAACTTCTGTAAGCTTGGGAAGTTATCATTTGAAAGTTGTTGCTCTAGAGTGCCTTGACAGTCTAACAATACAAAATAAATCTTCCATTCACGCCTCTCCAGCAAGCAAGGAATCCAGGAATATGCAGCAACAGTGGAAAACAGCGATAAGTTTCTTGTTATGTCGTTGAAACTTACAGCAGCTCCACACTGCGTTGATTACCATATATTAGCTTTCTGCAGACCAAGGGGGACTTTCTGGGAGGCCTTCTTTCTGGACAGTGCTTTAAAAATATTTTCTGTAAACCCCCAGGTCCTTTTGGGCCCCTACAGAATCTCTGATTTCCATAGGCTTCCAATCTGTAACTTGTTTCCTCTGGTCATGGTAAATAGCTTGCAAACATCCCCAAAATGGGGATACGAAACCACAAGGAAAAACCAAAAGCTCGGAGATCTTCTCAGCTCAGGTCCTACACCTGGGCATCACTAGCATTTTAGAGGCTGCTGAAGCCAGAGGCGTTTATGTTGAGGAAGGGAAATTGGCTCCCAAGGAAAGGCTCAGGAATGGCTCATAAAATGGACATCTGTTTGGAGGAGTAACTGGAAGAGATGAAGACCTCATGGGCTTACTGAGTCTAAAACACCAAATTAATCCAGGAGGCCCAGCAACAGAGAGCAGTTTCCACCTTTGGTTGAAGCCCTGGCTGCGACTCTGAGAATATGATGGCTGTTCTGAAGGTTGTCTTAAGCCCCCCAAACCCCTTACTCTCTCCCCAGCAGCTGTGGGCATTCGTGTGCATATTGGAGTGTGTGCAGCGAAGAGGTAGCACACTAATGAGCCATGCAGCCTGTCAGACAACCCCATCTGCTTCATTCTATTGGCCACCCAGGCTCTCTGCCTACCCTGTCTGTGTCCCTGGGCACCTGGTGGTCCCTGCCTAAGGCCGAACAGGAGTGTTTAAATCCCCCATTCTAAGCTCCTGCTGCAGCCAGGCTCTTCAGCAGCCGGCAAACAGCTCCATGGGTTGTTGCCCTACACAGGAGCTCACAATTGCCTCTTTTCTCTTGCTCTGAGAAATCTGCTTCTTCTCTAGAAGGAGCTTGGCACTCTCTTGCTTTTCCTTCCATCCTCCTCTTTCTCTGAGAGAAGTTTGACCCAGTCACCAGATGACTTTATGAGAAGCCACAAGCTCCTTGTCTGAAATATGCATGTGGTTGTGGCCTGTCAATTCTAGAGAGTAGGGAACTGTACCTGAATTGTTTATCCCTTAGAATCTTACAAAGTGCCTGGCACACAGAAAATTCTCAATAAGCAGTTGCTGATGAACTGGAGGGATGGATGGATGAGTAAAGTAACAGGGATGAGTGTGTATTGAATAGGGCCAGTGCCAGCTACAGCTAAATCTTTTACCACATGCAACATTAATGATGCACTTCCAAAAGAAATCAGACAAAGACTTCAAAATGTTAGTTTGCAGTCAAGAGATTATGTCTGAATCCAGCCCTCCCACTACCCTGGCATGGCTATTGATAGACTACACATCTTCTATTATCAGTGGTAAATATGAGGAGGTTAAGGCACTTTTCAGGATTAGAGAATTTCCAAACTCAATTTACGTAAAACCATTTATCCCGATGCCCAGCTCTAATAGAAGCAGTCCATTAAGCAAACCATTTGCCATTTGCTACCATTTAACCTATTCTTTCTATGATGATCCTAAGAAACAGAAGGCCAAAGATCTTTACTCTCCCTACTATGGAACTTGAGGGCCTTTATGATAGCTCTGTATATAAAGCAGGCATTTAATATTGTTTTGTAGATGAGGCTGATTTGATAATGGGAGGGAAGGTGGGGATGGGGGCGGATAGGGATGAAGCATACTATACAGGCTGACCATTTCTGCTTTGGGCAGACAAAGCTCCTTTCAGAATTTATTCAGTCTCTATGACAGTGTTTCTTGATAAACTCTGACACCACTTCACAATGAAATGTCCAGAGAAGAGGATGATGCATGCTAAGAATCCTTGCCATCTAAAGGTAAGGTGACATGTCAATTCTGCACACTGCCTGGCACGACTAGACACTTGACAAATGCTACAATGAGTTGAGGCCCAGATTCCAATCTGTGGATTTCAGATGCAAGGTAATGGTTAGTAATTAGACTTTCTTAGTCTGCCTTGACCTTCGGCCTCTGTCTGTGTAGCACCGTCTGAGCAGCTATGTCACTGTGGTGCTGAGACACAGATTCTGGTAATCAATGGGTTTCAGTGAAGCTCCACAATGATCCAGATTCTGGGCTGGGCACTGTCTCTCCATTTCCTATTCACTTGCTAGAAACATGGCTCTGTCTAAAGAAAAAGGCCTAGGGAAGTTCATCACCTCTGCTCCAACTGGAGGATCTAAGGCTTTGGTTCAGAGTGCAGATGGGGTCAAACTGCAGAACATAACGAGCAGGTCAAGGCAATAATGCCTGTTCCTCCATTTCATTAGCTACAGCTCACCCTGTGTCAGGTCCTGTTTTCTCCAGTTCAGACTCAGAAATGGATTCCATCATTGAAATAGGACTCACCTCTCCTTGTAATAACTGCAAGACTTTAGGGAGGTATAGAAATTGAGTGAAAATAATTCAGCAACTCATTTGAGCTGAAATAACTTGATTCAAGGACTGCGCTTTCAGATACCTGGGACTCACGAAGATAAAGGCATTTGCAACCTTGTTTTCCTTTGTGACTGGAGCATTAACAAGGCTTTGGGATTCACTTCAAAATCATTAAAAACATGTTCATTAGTCCAAAGCACCTCTCACCACCTGTGTATGGAGCAAATTAAGTGGTAGAACCTCTGATCCCTGTAGCTTGGTGCTTCTGGGGTAGTCCCTTATTTACCTCATCACACATTCACTCTGCCAGGATGATAATTTTTGGTTAAAAATTTATAAATATTTTGGACGAAAATATTACCTTGAGATTTTCCCTACCTGACTTTCACTGAAGGAATGGAGTATTTTTCCCAAAGAATTACTGAAGAAAGAATTCCTTTGCTTACTGAGAGCTCCATATTGTCAGTATCTCAATTAACATTAACCCTTTCACCTTCAGGACCCATGAGCAGAGACAACTGATGTTAAGGTTCATATATATGACAAATTTCAAACAAAGAGGTCTCAAACATGAGTAAGAAAATGGGGCCCTTACTTCTTCTCATTCAGAATCTACAAAGTAATGAAGCAAAGAGAGAAGAGCTTGGTTAGATTCCCCCTCCTGCCTTTGCACATTAAATTTGAGGGTTCATCTCTGACATGAAGGTACCTAAACTTGTTGATCCGCTCTTTCAGCTCTAAAGCCTTAATAAAAAGTCTACACTCATGGTCTCAGAGTTTTTAAAAATAGTTAAAAAGCATCTCTTGGCTTGCAGATTTATCATCATTGTCTAGGACCATTAGAAGCAAGGAGCTCTTAAGAGTTTACCGCCACATGATCTTTGGCACACCGTGTTTCTGGCTTGAGTCGGGGTGGGTCCGTGAGCGCCAGCTCAGCCACTGAGATGGTCTGAGCTACTCTAGGTTCCCTAGAGCTACTCTAGGTTCTAGGAGGGACAAAGCCAGAGAACCCCGTCAATGTGGCCTCAGTTTTCAGTTCTCCCTTCTCTCACTGTGGGACCTCAGCCACACAATTAACTTCTTTAAGCTCTCAACTTCTCTGTGACATGGGAGGCATAGTACCTGCTTTGTAAGGTTGTTGAGGGAAGGAATAGGACAGTTTTGAAGTTACACCATACCTGACACATAAGAAGACTTTCATAAATGTGAGCTATTATTTTTATTACGAGGTACACTTCTTGTTCTCTTTTCTCTTTGAGACAGCTCTCACTGATTCTTATTAAACAAAACAACACAACAAAGGAGTTTTAACTGGCTTAAGTAGAATTCTTCCAAAACCCAAAGCTGAGTTCAACCATCACAAAAGGGGAGGAATTAGAGTGTGTTTTGAATATTAATAAATAAATGACCTCTCTTCTTGTTACATATCTGTATTCAAAATGCCACAGCTCATTCTTGTGGTAATTATTGAATTTTCAACATTTATAGAAAAACAGCACATACTGTATTGGAGATAATTGCCCCACTGGATTCTTAAGAAAGAGTCAGTGTTCTATAAATATAGAATGTGGTAATTATCACTAGTGCTACATGTTAAAATTAGAAAGTAGGTAAATAACAAATAAGAACAGCATTTATTCATTATAATTCAAATGCATGTTAGCTTAATTATCCTAAAACTGCACAGACAATAGGCAAATTATTTTCTTCCCTTTTGGGGAAGACTTCCTTCTTAGTTTACTGTTCCTGAGCTTGAGTGGGGAGTCTATTGTGTGGCACACTAGCAGTGTCACAACCAGCACTGTTACTTAGGAAGGGCTGACACATGTTGTATCTCTCTGTGCTCTGGATTCACTGCCTCAGCACTGAATTGTGTTGGAACAGCTTATTTTTCCACTGCGGGAAAAGTAGAGACCTGGCTGTTTTATAATGTAGCCACTTAAAAGTTCTTTTTTATAATCCTCCCAGAGGAATGTTAAGGTGAGGCCTGAGAACAAATTTCTACATCAGGAATCTCTCAAGGGCTCACAAAGTTCCAGGGATGCTTGTCAACCTCCTCCCACCCCCGTAGAGAGGTCAGTGGTCACAAGAAAGCAAAATCTAAGGCTATCTATTGACCTGAAGCCCACTTGCCATGCTGTTTAGGCTGAAGCCACTCTGGGAGCTGTGGGAGGCTCACCTTAATCAATAATTGTCCAGGAAACAAACTCAGGAAAGAGAAATAAGTGGTTCACAGAAAAGGCACCCAGAAATGGCACAAACAAGGCATTCCTTCTAATCATAAGCAGAGCACCTAAGGGGAGCAGCTGAGCAGAGCTTCATTAAGTAAATGTGGATATCCTGGGCACAATCAAATGCATTTGAAGGGAACATGTTATTTGATGAAAGGAAAAACCTGCTGCATTGGAAAATAGGGCTAAGGTAAATAGCATGTAGTTATAGGAGTGTAGGGGGAAGGCCAAACAGGGGAAAGTCAACTCTACTGAAATTAACAGAAAAAAAGAAAAAAATGAAGCTGGACCATGGATATGGGGGGGGAACCCCAAAACAAAACGAAACCCCCAAAACAAAAAAAACAAAAAATACGCCAAGTGTATGAAACAGCCCATCCAGGACTAGAGGAAGCAGAGGCATAAACAGCTCACACTGTGTTGAGGATGTTTACTTTTGTATCTGTCAACTGAAGAGGAAGGAAATGAGGATCTCTGCCTGGGTCAGAATGGGTTTCCAAGGAGGGAGGACACAGCATGCCAAGGGTGGTGGTGCTGGCTGAGCACCACCAAAAGATGATGGTGACTTAGCTGACCCATTGGCGGATGATTGCAGGTGATTGGGAACTTGTGGCTTCCAAGGGCAGCAAAGCTGCTGGCAGGTCAGTGCCTGTTCACCCCTCTGGCCAGTGAAGCCCTGCTCAGAGTGTCTGCTCCCAAAGGTGAGGCATTGCTTTTTCATCCTTCTAGCCTAAGTGGCAGCAAAATGATACATGGAAGATCGATCAGACCCAGTGCTAGGTCTCAGACAGGTCAGGATGCTCCACTGGGTTCCCTACCTTGTTTAATGCCCCAACACATGTAGAAAATGGTAACATTTATAGGACAGCTGGAGCAAACAGGTAGAGGACCCACATTTGGAGGTGACTCTGGGGCTCTGGCTATTCCACCTCACCCTGATCTGAGGACTGCAGGGGTCACAATGGGAAGCTACTGTAACCCATAGGTGGGAAACTGTGACCCCTTGCCTCTAGTGGTCCAGGAGTCCTGACTCCAGGTCTTGGCACCCCTTCTGCCTGGCTCTAGGGTGAATCCCTTCACAAATGCCTCACCAAAGCAGCTGGCTCTTAAATCAGAGACTTCAGTGGGAGGAGAGGCTCAAAAGAGCCCACACACTGATTAAGGACAGTCACTGTGCTCCACAGAAGTGTGGATCAATCTTGATTAGAGTATTAGGAGCCTTTTGAGGATGCCACATCTTAGCAGACGGCTGGCACGCCAGCTCTCTCAGGTGCGCAGGAGCATCTGTCAAAGATCAGCCTGTGAGGCGAGTATAAATGTCGAGGGCCAGGGACACCGCACATCCAGGGGAGCCGTCAGCCGTGTGCCAGATGAAGTGTTTTCACAGTTGGGCGAAGGAAAGGCACAGATTATAGACCAGCTTTTTGCAATTGCTTCTGGTTCGTCAAAAAGGCCAGAAGATGACTTAGGAAAGGGAATGGAGAAGAAAGTGTATGTTTTTAGGAAGGCAGGGTGGCACAGTATAAGGAGCTGCACAGGCTTTGGAACAATGCAGAAAAAAACCTAAATCCTGCGCCTGCCATCTGCTAAGTGTGTGTTTTGGGGCAATTTCTTATCTTGTCTGAGTCTCAGTTTACTTGATTAATTGTGATGACATCTCTTTCACAGAGCTGCCACATATATTAAATAAAAGCACGTGTGTAAAACACCTAGAATATTATTGAGTTTCAATAAAACGTTAACCACATCACTTTACTATGTAGGTTGTTTAAAGTAGAAATTATGCAGTAGTGTTTTTCTGGTATTGAGAGCAGGATGCTTTAGGCTCATCTGAAAGCTTAGGGAATACCACAGAGAAATAGGTTTTTGTTGATTGGATGGTATTCCCCTTAAAACACTCTGTCTTTTGCCCATCACTCTACAAAGTTATTGGCATTGTTGATTCCAGGTCTGTGTCAACATGGAGTCCATTGCTTGGTGTTTGTTTTACAAGTTCTTAGGGATTTTTACAACCATTCAGCTTCCTTAGCTGTGAGATTTTATTAGGTGGTATCTCCTACACTCCCACCCTGGTCCATGCCTATGGATTTGGTTACTGAACTGAACCTAGTGGATGGACCAGGATACTAGGGGTATGAAGAGTAGGGGAGGAAGATGGCAGTGGAGTAAATAGTGAAGATGTGCCTAGACTCCCCACCATCCTCAGGGAAAGAGGTAAATAGAAAGAGGCAGGTTCCCAGAGACTGACATCAGCAGAGGGTGGCAAGGAAACCAGGGGTCCCTAGTATCCTAGGCAGCCAGTTCTCCAGCACGAGCACTGCCCTGAAGGGTGTCTCTCAGCAACACAGTTCTCTCTCAAGCTGAAAGGTGCTAAAGCTTTCTGAGTAGAGGTGCAGGCTCATATGCCACTCAGGAGAACATGCAGAGAAAGGACAAAGAAACAAGAAGCAACTACCTGACCTCACTCCGCCCTACTGATCAAGACAAAATAACATGAATATTAATTTCTAGGGCATAATGAGGTGTGGAAGAGCAGGAGCGGGCAGTCCCATTGTGCAGGAGGCTGCTCCTTCCTACCATTTGTCACTGGCAGAACTGATAGATGATTCTTCCAGGAGGCTTCCCAATTACATGTGTGCAGCTGCCACAACGAAGAGCACTTCAGAGGACCTGCTCCTACATTGACAATGGCATAGGGGCATCTGGATGGGGCTCACATCAGGCTTTGGAAGATTGACTAAAGGAGGCAGGGACTCTCCGACCCTCTGGGAGCAGAGGGTGAAGGGCCAACCCCGAGCCTGTCAAAAGGAGTTTACCACCAACCAGAAATTCTCTTAGGCGGTGGCTCTTGAACTTTGGGAGCATCTGAACAATGCAAGGAGGGTGTGTGGAGTACCACTCTCTAGACCCACTTCACTTAGAGTTGGACTCTGCTGTTGATCGGGGCCCAGAACACCTGGATTCCATCTGACCCTGGATAATTAAGTTAGTCATGTAATCCATAGCTCATTAAAGTAGTTATCTGGAATTCATATTTGAAATGCTTTCAACATTTCTCATTCATTCATACAACATTCTTAGAACACCTGCCATTGCCAAATACTGTTCTAGATGCTGGAGGTACATCAATGAACAAAAGAGACAAATCTCTGCCCTACTCTCTCTCTCTCTCTCTCTCTCTCTCTCTCTCTCTCTATATATATATATATATATATATATATATATATATATATATATATATATATATATATATATATATATAATGAGATGGATTAGCCCACAACAGAGGGAGTCAGGAGACTTGAGTTTCAGGTGTAACCCAGCAATGAACCAGCCATGGATGGAGACAGGCTCCTTGATTTTCTGAACAAAGCTTCATGGTAATCTTTTCTAAAAAATATAATCAGAAAGGTCTGAAGATGAAGTAAGTCAATCTGCAGAGGGACATACTTTATGGAACACTTGTGCAGCTCATGTGATGGTAGGCTCCATCATGGTCCAAAGTGTGGGGATTTGGAGTCAGAGAATTTTATCATCTGTCCTGGGATAATAAATAAAAACCAAGAATAGAGAAGAATAAAATGCATTGTAAGAGGCCTATGATTTTGTCAAAGGAGGGAGAAAAGTTGGAGCAGCAGGGGAAAGCTTCATGGTGGGAGGGCTTGGGGGGGTTTGATCCAGGACTGGAAGGAAGACATGTTCTGGACACATGGGAGATGTGTGAGGACATCTGGGAAGACAAGTATGAGCAGAGACTGGGCACAGAGCAAGAAGGTTGGAGGCAGAATGCCTGAGCCTGGGGCTGGGCTTGCGTCCTACTTTGTCCCTCGCTGGCTGTGATAACTGTGGACAGGTTTCTTCTAGGGATCGGTCCATGTTCAGATGTGAAAAGTAAAGGTAAAGGGGGTTTAACAGGTACTTTGAGGGGAATCAGAGGTCGTGGTCTCTAGCCACAGGGCTCAATACACAGCTGCCATTTCTATGTGCGTGCCGTGGAGTAAGGAGGGGGCCTTGCACCTGGGCAGGCAAGTGAAGTGCTATATGGGATGTTTCCAGCTTTCCAGGTCTGAGATTCCATAAGCTCACAAATGTTTTCAAAGAACTCCAAAACCTTCTCTCTTTATCTCTTTTGGGACTGAAGGGTTGATGCACTGGAACGATTTGTTGGCTTCACTGTGAATGGAGTCTCCTTATCAGCGAGTTCACTATCAGAAGGCTTTAGTGGATATGAAAAATGTTGCTTCTTCAAATGCTGGGGACAGATAAGTGAACCATCTCAGGAAGGTTTTCCTGGACATAATTTTTATTTTCCGTTTTGTTAGGGCTGGAGAAGGTGACAGGGGGAAAACCCCAATAATGCTTTTAGTCTTCATAAAGCTGATAGAAAGTATTATTTTTATGGATTGGTGTGAGGGCACAGTGGTCATCCTTCTTCTTCCTTTTTTTTTTTTTTAAAGTTCACTTCCAAACAATATTCCTACCTTTGGGAAGGGATTAACAGAACCCCTTCCAGTATATTCCTGCTTTTTAACCTGAGACCCTATAGTTTTCAAAAGTGGCATTTTCTATGTGTGACCATGGAAAAATTACTTAACTACCATGGTCTTCAGTTCTCTCATTGTTAAAAGGGAAGACAATTATTTCCATCTTGTAAGCTCTAATAAGCAGAAAAATGTAACTGTTCCCCTCCCCAAAAGATGAGCAGGTGAATGTGTTATGCCACATTGCAAGGGGTGGGGTGAAGGTTGCAGATAGAGTTAAGGTCACTCATCATTGATCAGGAGGTGGAAGAGCATCCTGGGTTGTCTGAATGGCCAAATGTAATCACGGGGTCCTTGTAAATGGAAGAAGGAAATGTCAGAATGATGAAGTGTCAGAAAAACTCTGTGGGCCATTTTTGGCTTTGAAAGTAGAGTAATGGTTCCATATGACAAGGAACATGGGCAGCCTCTGGAAGCTGGAGAAGGAAACACATTCTCTTTAGAAGCCAGAACACAGTTCTGCCAACACCTTGGTTTTAACCCAGTGAGATCCACTGTGGACTTATGACCTCCAGAGCTATAAGATAATAAATCTGTTATTTTGAGCCACCAAGTGTGTGGTAAATGGTTATATCAACAACAGGAATCTAATATGTAGAATTAATCTAATATGTAGAATTAGAGTGAGATATTATACTTTTAGATTTTGTAACCCTGGGCAAGACACATAACTTCTTTGTCCCTCAGTTTCTTAACTATAAAATGGGGATGATACCAAGAGCTATTTTATGGGATTTCCTTCAGACTTAAATGGATAATATGCATCAAATATTCGAATGCTGATATGTGCTAAGGGCCATGTAAGTGTTGGCTCTTGGCATTACTGTAAGGTGCAGCAATTAGCTTGGCCATGTGGCATGTTCTCAAACATAATAACTATGATTATTTTTTGTTATATGTGAAGGAGAAGGGAAAAGGTGCTTTGGATACTGCTCTGGGACTTCCTCTAATCTTGGTAGATCTGATTCCAATCCAGGCATATATCACATATTCCAGGGGAACTTGCCTTTGCATGTCGTGCCTAGTTTCTGTTTTAATAAGAATTTATATGACTTCTCAAGGAAGGTGGACTGAGCCTGGTTACTCTTTGTAACTCAGACTATATTGAGGTCTGTTGATGTACAACAGACAGCTGTAGCACTTAGTGACTTCAAATAATCACCATTTTATCACAGCTAGTGGTGCATGGGCTAGGAATTCAGGCAGGGCTTGGTTGCACATGGCGTCAGCTGAGGTCACTCAGACCTACTCCATTGATCTGAGGTGAAGGGTCCATGTCAGCTTCCCTCGTGTGCCTGATGCCTGGGTTGGCTGGCCAGAGGAGGCAGGGTCTAGCCAGCATCACTCTCTTTCTATGGCCTCTCCAGATAGCTACCTGGGCCTTTTCAAAACAAGGTCCTGGAAAATGTTTCCAGAGGCATTGCATGAAAGGTCGAGCCAGGAAACACACCGTCTCACACCCACTGCATCTTATAGGTCAAACCAGTCAGACTCAGTGGGGTCCAATTAACCCATCTCTTCATGAGAGGAGTGTCAAAGAATTTGTGAGTGTATGCACTGGAGAGAACTCGGGGAGTGAGAAACAGACTAAACGTAAGAGATTCAATTGTCCCTCCAAGGTAATACAACAAACCCTGAGTCCACTGGCCAGCTCCCTTGCATCATTCTGGGGTCAGCTAACCTGTTTTAGAGTATCTACTATTTAGAAGGAGCAGTGCTAGATGCCTTCATATTCATGATTAATTTGGATTCTTTGAAAAGAAAGCACCATGCTTCAGCCAAGAGATAAACCAAAGCCTGGAGACACAGGGTGATTGAATGCTGCTCATCTTACCTCAGGGCATTTGCTTTTCATGACAGGCTGAAGGAATAGTGGGCTTTGTGCTTCCATTTTTCTGACTCCAGGCATTCAGGATGGCCTCTGCAGGAATGCAGACTCTCTTAGGCATCTGTGTCCTGGGAGGAACCTGGGGTATTTTGAATCCAGGTCAGAATGGACCTGAAATGAGCTCATGTTTCTAAAGAGCTCTGAGCTCCTCAGAGAGCTAAGCTATTGAACTCTGGAGCCTGGCTGGTCTCCTTGGTGGGTCTCTGCAACAGGGAGCATGTATTGTCACTGCTGGCAGAAGGCTGGTGTCTTGGATAAATAGGGGACAATCAGTCTTTAGGTTTCTCTGTCTGCTATCTTTTTAGCCACAATCAATTAATTTTCAGAAAAAATGCAACTCAACAGAAAAAAAGAAGGCGGCAGCAGGGGTGGGGTGGGGTGGGGGGTGGGAGGACATAGCCAATCTGACAAGGCTGAAAGGAAAACATTTCTACTGCCAGTTTGGACCCCAGAAGACACATGGAGGGGACATACACTGGTAGTTGGTAGTCCAGGCACCCTGGTGCCAAGCAGGCTCCAGGAGGGTAGGGACCAGATGCAGAGCTGGGGGGTGGGGGTATCTGGCTTGGAGCTACCTGTAGATTTTTCTGGATTCATTAGCATCTCTCAAAATAAGATCAAATTAATGCTGATTAAACCTGAAAAAAACCCCACAAGCCCAGCATGCTGAGTATCTGACTCTAGGGCCCCAGAACAAATTGTTTTCCCTTTTCATGCCGATCCTTGTGAACTCTTTGACTCAGTCTGGCTCGCCCATAGGGACAAGACTGGAAATGGAAGTCCAGGTTTCCTCTTGGCACCTAGCTGTCAAAGCAGTCCCCAAAGCATCTCAGCAGGAGGGAGACAAAAAAGCCTTCTCATCCTACAAGCTCCTGTCTGCAAATGCAAGTGGGCTGAAAAGCCTGCAGCTTTCAATGGATTCAAAAAACGTTCACTGAGGGCCTACCTGTCCCAGGTGCTTTCAATCAATGGTCTCATTTCATAAGCAACCCTGGGGTATTAAGTTACCTAAGATTTGTTACAACACACTGGAGTTCAGAGAGGGCTAATGACCTGTCTAAAGTCACACAGGTAGCTGTGAGCATCAGTTTCCAGGTTTAAGTCTGAGTCTTCTGTCTCTTATTTGAGTACCTACACTTAACGTGCTAGTTAGAACAATAAAAATAGGGCTCTTGGGTACAAAATGCCTCTCTAAATTATGCTTAGAGTCTGGACACTTGAGCTAGAACAGCAGTTCTTTTTTATATTTTTTATTAGTGCATTATAGTTGTACATACAGTAGGGTTTCTTGTTACATATTGGTACATGTACACAATATAACAATATAATTAAGCCAATATTATTCCCCATTATTTTCCCTTTCCCTCCCCTCCTCATCCCTCTTCTCTATTCCTTTTCTCTACTGATCTCCCTTCAATTTTCATGAGATCTGTTTCTCACCTTTCTTTTCCTTTTTCCTTTCTAGCTTCCACATGAGATAAAGCATACGACCCTTATCTTCCGAGTTTGGTTTATTTTGATTAACATAATGTAGAATTATGGGAATTTTTGAACTTAGGCAGTCAGTTGACTCTAAGGATCGTATCTCAGAATGTTTTAAAATAGAAAACAAGAATACACAGTATCACAAGTGGAAGGAATCACACTGGAATGCAATTATAAAAACATTAAAAAACAAATTAGTGGTATAGTCATGTATATGCTTCTTTATTAATCCACAAGCAACAAGATCTAGCAAAGGTCTAACCACTGTAATTCAAGTGGTGACAAGCATAAATAATATTTTGGGATTTCTGCAAAAACAGCAATGTGATATAAAAATATCTGAGATTTTAATTGGAACCAAAGTCACAAAACTGCTGTTAGCACCGGATCTGTTGTGTTTATTTATAATTAAAGGAAATACCAATTTTTTGTTAGAATCTAATGAAAATAAAATGTGACCCCTCCCCCTTCTATCCAAGTTCCTCGGATTTTTAGAATTCTTAGCTTAAGCACTTTATATATTTTTGCATAACTAACCCCAAAACCAGTGAAGTGGATGTTTTCATTCACTATTCCCATTTCACAGATGAAAATCTGGCACAGAGAGATTAAGTAATCTGCCCAAGGTGATGCAAGGTCATTGAGTTGATATGGTTAGTCAGTTTTACTTCCTGTCTCCAAGTAGAGATCCTGCAGCCCTTTGGGGAGTTACATTTCAAGGAGAATCTTCTTTTGGGATTTTTCACAGTATGAGTTACCTTTTTCTTGCACTTTTGTTTGATTTAACTATTGGTCCCTCTCTTCTGCAAACTCCTGGTCACCCATCAGTTGCCTCCTGAATAGACCCCACCCAGTACACTGGCCTATAGCTCTAGGTTCCTGTTCCTCATAGTCACTTGAGCTTCTATAGTATTGCACCGTTAGTTGTTGCCACCACACTGACGTATGTCCATGAGTGTTTCATGCATCCTGATCTTGCACAAAAGATTGTTTAGTAATAAATGATTTTTAAGTAATACTGGCACAATTTTTAAAAAGGCTTCATATAGTGGAAGCACCTCACTTTTTTGCAAAGTAATTGGGCATAATATCTGCGATGACTATGCAATAAAATACAATATCTATGGGATCATTGACACCTTATGAGTGAGTGCATATAGCAGAACTCTGCCTGATGTTGATCACCTTTATATGCCCACCATCTGGGTGTCTGACTCAGTATCTGCAGAATGAATGAATGTAGAATAAATGCATTATAATTCTAGAGATACAACTTACTCCCTCATTATGATGACTGACTGACTCAATCCCCCTGCACCCCATGCTACCCTCTTATCATTAGCTAAATTATTTCATTGCTGTTTATTAAATGGGTCCCTTTGTCTCCCTGGCCTTTGGATCATCATTCTTTCTCTCCTCTGAATCTCCTCCAATGTTTTCAAACGTTATTTCTGCTTTGAACTTCTAGGACTCAAATGTTCTGGGAAATATCAGTTGGATGTGTTGGGAGACAGCACTCAGTACAGAGGCTGGCCGTCTTCCAAGTCATGTGTCTAGTCTGCTGAAAGGTGGAAGCCTATGGGGTTTCCACCCCATCCCACCATTTCTACTCGCCTTAGGAATGAGCTGTTAAGTCTGGCAATAAAAGTGTATGCTGGTGACAAACGGGTAACTATCATGATGCCTGAAGTGTTTTCCCCCAAATAACAGGTTTTCACAAGGACATTTAATTTCTGACCCTTTCCTTCTGCACAAGAATGAATTCCTGCTTCAGCTTCTTTGTTGCTAGGTTGAAAATGAAGCTGCTTAGTGGCATTCACTCTCTCTTCTCAGCTATTGGGGTTTGGGTGGGGACAGGGGATTTCTTCAGTCTGTTTTTTGGGGTGCTACCCGCACTGCTTTTCATTCAGTCTGTATTTTTTTGCATTATTACTTGTTATTTAGATCAATAATGCAGAAGAACCAAATGTCACTCACCCCTCTGTGCCCCCAAATATTAAGAACCTATAGGGAGGTATTTCTGGATTCGGATGTTTTATTAAATTTCTTGCTTTGGGCAATTTGTGTTACTTTAGAGAATGATAGTGTTGCTTCTTCCTGGGGGTGAGGAAAATAGCAATGCACTTTGGGGGATATTCATTTGAACCAGTTTTGAAAATAATTCTAAAGGATATCTAAAATCATATAAGTGTATGGCTGTGCTATTAAATGGAGGGCATATTCCAAAGTGACTGCTTTAAAGTTGATAATACTTATTGGTGCAAGAAGTTTAGGAATGCATCATTTTTTTCCAGGCATGGGAAGAAGCTCCTCAAATTGCAAAGAGTAGAGGGGAGCTATTTTCTTCCCATCTTTACTTAAACTTCTCTGAAACAGGAGCCTGTGTTACCTTGTCACATTCTCCCTACTGGGTAAAGTTCCAATGGATTATACAATGGTAAGAGCTTTGGGTTTTAGAATTAAATCAGTGGGTTTGGTCTTAGCTGATTTGTGACTTTGCGGGTGTTAGTCCTTATCTTCTCTGACACAGTTTCTTGTCTGTCAAATGGGGATAATATTACTTTCCTCAAAGGATTGTCATGGGCATTAAATGAATCAAAGGATGCAAAGCCTTTAGTATAGTGGATGACACTTGGTAAGCATTCATTAAGTGTTGGTAATTTTTAAAAAAGGTGTAATTCATCTAATGCTTGATCACGTAGTCTGGTTTACTACTTACATTGCGTGTTAACCTCCAATTAATCCCAACATCCCCTCCATAGCATGGGAATTTTTTCCCCGTTCTGAGTCTAGGACGTGCTAGTGAGACATGCACGAGGTAGTAGGTGGCTGGGAGGCAGGTCACGCAAGGCAGTTCTCCTGGCTTCAGCTGGGGTGGCTTTCCCTGCCTGGAGCCTTGCTCTTACCTATGAAGGCATCTTGGATGTCATTGCATAGGAGATCTACATTTCTTAGAATGTAGCAGTTTAAAATAAAATGGGATTCTGAAAATGAGAGTCGTTGTCTGATGTGATTTATAAACAGCAGCAGCAGGAATAGGGGAAGGCAAGTGGGCGCCGAGGCAGCAACCTTGAAGGAAGCGAGACTCTCAGGTGCCCACCTGCTCTTGCCCAGCCCTGAGAGTGGAGTCACCTTGTATTCCGCATCCATGCCTCAGCAAACAGGCAGGCTCTGCAGGGACTCTGAAGAGCGCTGGGGTCAAGGCCCCTTCTGGAATGAGTGCACTGCAGCCTTTAGAAAGGGCAACTTTGAAGGGATCCCCATTTAGATGTTTATATTCTGAGAATTTTCTTTCTTTCTTTCGTTTTTCTTAAGGATCAGAGCTTAGCCAGATGGAGCAGTTTGGTTCCTCTGAAAGTCAAGGCTGGGACCAGGACTTCAGTACAGGTGGTTGACTGGGATGATTGTTCCAGGAAGTAGATGTGAAGGACGGGGAAGATGGAGGTGGGGGAGAGGAAAGACCAGGAGGAAAAATGCTATTGAGGCTGCTGCTGTGATTCCTCTCTAGGGAAGGGTGTGGAATGCCTCCCAGATTTACCCCAAAGGACAGAGGCTGGAGGTTTATCCCTGGAGGGTTTGTCCCTGCACCCCATTGGTTGAGGGCACCCCCAGTAGTGGCAGCTTCCTGACACTTTCAGGGCATGCTTGTTGGTGGCAGAGGAGACTTCCATAGCACTAGCAAAGCCTCTAGGTGGAAAGTAATACAGTGGACAAGAAGAGTCTGAGCTCCCAGGTAACTGTCCTGCCCGTTCAGGCTAACATCAGAGGTGGATCAATGGTGTTTCACAGAGCACTAACTGCAGAGCCAAGAGGACTTTTCTGCATCTCATAAAAGATAAAGAGTAAAAGTCACAAGACCCAACAAACAGATGTGAAAGGAATTTGAGTATCAACACCCATAACCCATGAATTAACAGCTTTTGCTAATCATTCCTAGTTTGGGGGTGGGGAGGGGAAGGAGAGGTACTGGGGACTGAATTAGAACAAGAAATATTCCATGCTTTTATAATTATGTCAAAATGAATTCTACTGTCATATAAACTAAAAAAGAAACAATAAAAAAAGAGCTAGGTTAATCTTTTTGACCAAGATTCATCCATTAGATTCCATAGGCTTGCAGAATCTAGCACAGAGGTAGGGTAAAGCTATTTGCCTCCCACATGTGACTTCAAGGTCTTCAGGGTGGTCCCATAGGCCTTTCCAATTTGCTCTGGAGTTACTTAAAATTCTAGGCTTTGTACATTAGCGCTTGGCATTGGGAAGGCTACCTGTCAGTCACATAGTCATTCACTAAGAAATTGTGAATGGAAATCTACTAGGTGCCTGGGATTGCACATGGGGCTAAGATGGGGGTCAAAACGGGGATGAAATAGGTAGGAATGGATGCTCTGAAGAACTTGAAGTAGATCGAGGAAGATAGGAAATACACATTTGAAAGGTTTTACCCATAAGAGCAAAAGCTATGACTGAATGCTAAACAAGAGTAACAGAGTCAGGCAAGTCGAGTGGGAACTCAGAGAGGGTTGCAGAAGTCTGGGATTGCTGGAGAGGCTGCTGGGAAGACACAATTTGACTTGAGTGCTGAAAGATGTGTGTCATCTTTCCATAGTTCATTTCCCGAAACATGTGGACACTTCTGGCCCTTCTTTTAAAAAAGATTTGAGACAAAAACCTTTCAAGGTACAAAAAGAAAGCCAAGAGCGTGGCAACGACAGGCACATTACAATCCTGACCCTTTGGTTGCCTTGTAAAAGGAAAAGAAAAAAAATCAACCCGTGACTGGTGGAAATCAGATTGCTGGCTTGTTTCAAAGCCGTTCATGAATTAACAATCTCTGCTAATCACTCCTCGTTGATATTTATCATAGGTACATTTTACAAGATGAATTCTGTCACCAGTGCTGGCAGCTTCTCACCAAGTCCCACCAGCAGCTGCAAATATTCATTAATAATATTTTGTTTGGGTTCCCACTTGCCATTTTCCACCCTCCTCCTTCATGAGTATGAACAGCAACATTACCAAAAAAGTGCCCACAGAACAGAACACAAAGGCAACTTGGAAATTTTAAATGAAAACAGATGTTGAGAGATGCCATTATCCCGTGCATGCTACAATAAATAGCATTAACATTTATAAGTGACAGGCCTCTGAATTGGACAGCAAGGAGCTCACATTTACAATTAAATGAGGGACTTATCCTTTGCATCCCTGGATTCTACAGGTGGCTTGGTGACAGTCATCTCTTAGTGTTTCGATTTTAGTGTGGCTGTTAAGAGCCAGCTAAGCAGGGATTGGATAGGCAGGCATTTACAGAGGCGTTAGTGCCTGAAGCATTCATGGTTTAGCTGCCTGGATGCAAAACTAACTTAGCAGAGCAGCTGAGTGTGAGAGCTCTCAAAATGATTTCTTCTCAAACAGTGGAGTCTCTGTGCCAAGGAGTGGCATCATTGTTTATGACTCTAATGACTAGATCTTGAGCCTCCATACATTTTGTCACCGCTGGCTCTCTATTAGAGCATTTGAGGAAAGATCACCAGAATGTTGCCTTATGGGTAAAGAGCTCACTTTTATATGTAATACTATCCTGGTTATTATTATAACCTGGATGTTACTAATGCTAAACCTCAGCATAGTTGTTAAGAGCATAGACTGTGGATGGGTTGAATCCCGGCAGTGCTCTTATTAGCTCGCTGGTCTTAAGGAAATGGTTTAATCTGTAAGGGCCTCACTGAATCTGGAAAATAGGGACAATGACATCTATTTTCAGGTTTTTGGGTAAGAATAAAACACTTGGCATGATATTTACTGACAGCTCTTATTTTAGATTGAACATTATTCTGTCCATGCAATGGCACAAGATCTCCTTCACCAAGGGTATGTTCCAGGAGGAGAGAGACGGCCAGAAAAAATGATGCACTTCATGAATTAATCCAGAATGCAGCCTTCTTGTGGGGTATGTTCACTATTCATTACATCTCAGTCCTCCCTCCTCTTTTCTCTCTCTCTCTCTCTCTCTCTCCATTCATCCTCTCCTGCTCTGAATGGCCATCTAGCCCAGCAGGTGATTTCAACACAGCCTGAAAGCATTTGAAATCATTTTCCTCAAGCAAATAAGTATATGTAATTCTGAGAAGCAACACCTGCAACCATCCTTGACTGACTCAGCCTTTATGGACTGTATCTCTGAATGAGTTTTACCCCTGAATTTGTAGGTTGAGAAGGGTTTATATAATAACAGAAAATATGTATATATATTTTTTAAATGTTTTGGGTTTGTAATACTTTCTGAGGGAATTTCAATACCTTCCTATTAAAACACTGATTTGAAGTTCTAAGTTTAAAGAAAGAGTTTGAGGGAATAGTTAGACATAGGAGGTGACTAACGTACTAACGATGAGTTCATACAATTGGCTGAGCTTTTGAAATGTCTTATTATTTGTAAAATATTGTTTCAAAATTGCCTTTATGGTTGACATACAGATATTAATGTACCTATAGATCTATCTAAACAGTTGAAGTAATTTCTCCTTAAGTCTTTGTATTTCATGGGTTTTATACTATATATACCTTGGATACTCTGAAAAATTAACATTATTTGCTTATTGGGTGTTTCTGTACTTAGTTTAAAGATGAGAAAAGGGAGCCTCTTGTCCCAGATTCTACAACAAGCGGGAGTCCAAATGAGACAATAGGACACTTGGGTCAAGTTATTGTCACCCTGGAAGGCATGTTAGAATCATCATAAATGAGGATGCTGAGAATAGATGATTCTTCCTTTCGATTAGTGCTATATTAAATGTGCATGAACAATAATACCTCCTATTGTGAAGCTGAGGGGTCAATGTATGTTAGTTTTGAAAGTGAAGCTCTTGGAACTGGGGTTGTGGCTCAGTGGTAGAGCACTTGCCTAGCATGTGTGAGGCGCTGGGTTCAATTTTCAGCACCTCATAAATAAATGAGCAAGATAAAGGTCCATCAACATCTAAAAAATATTTTTAAAAAACGAAATTTTAGCTTTCACCATGATTGAAAGCTTGGGAGTTAAATATGATAGACAAACAAAGATGGGAAAATTATAATTGATTTAAGATAAACTTGCTCCTGTAAGGAGATGCCTAGAAATGGATGCACCCACAACCTCCTCTTCCTCCCACTAGCTGAGATTATCCTGAGCAAAGTTTGAGACAGGATGTCTCTATATGTCATGATAGCAGGTTCCCTGTACATTCAAAACTACTTAGAGTTAAAGCTCTATCTTTCATTATGGTAGAACCAGACTGAGAGAAAGACTTGCGGTGCCACAGCATTGCTCTTGCAAATTGTATGCTCCCAAATGGTCTTTCTTTCAAAGGCCTCTACTCTCAGAGGTGGCACTGGGATTGCTCAGTGGAAATGTCTTAATGAGCAGATGTGGATTCCAAAAGGATCAGCATGGCCCAGGATACAGCAATCACCTAAATAGAAAATCTATTCCGTTTTGGTCCGGACTCCTTCCCTGCACTCGTATTCTTCAAGAAACTAACAGTCCTTGATTTTGTGTTTCTGTTTGGTGCACAGAAGGCATATTTCTTTTAACATGGATTTGTTCAAGTAGACTTCACTGTGGTGCACAAAACCAGCTATGTTAAAATAATGTTAAAGGTCTGCATTGAAGCAATCCAAAGCAGAGAATTCCGAGTTTCAGGCTACCATGCCACCTCTAAATCAACTGAATGTGCCCATGTACGGCTGTCCATAGACTCTTCTCTCTGCTGTTATCCTCATAATAGGATCATTCAAGTTCTCTTATCTGGTCTCTCCTAGATGCTCTGTTCCAACTATTTCAAACAGAAGTGATTTGTCACACAGCAGCCCCCTTCCTGCCGCAAATGGCACAAGGATGGAGCCAGCTTGCTTAATGGGGACCCAGGCCTCCCTTTCCTCAGTCAAGTACTTTATTTACAGAGGTAATGAGCCTTTAGAAGCGTGGACTAGGCATACCCGCACATTACCAAAAATTACACCCAAGTGCAACGTAAAACAATTTATGGCAAACTGGGTTCACTGCTAGTTCCCAGACCAGTTTGCCCACTGAGAGTCGGCACGAACATCCCCACTGACAGAGGAATGCATTTGATTGCTTCTACCTGCCCAGCATTTGCTGTATTAGTTAAATGCATGTCTCGTTATCTGCTCATGTGTGGCTCCCACTTAATCAGCACCCTTTGGATATCAGCAGCATCCCACTTGGAGGGTCCTGGAATGGGAGTCATGAAAAGCATTTCCTCCCACGGAGACATGCAAATTGGAATTGCTTTGTGAAGACAGCAGTGACATGCTAACACGTACGAGGAATGTACGTCCTCACACCTTTAGTCCCAGCGCCCAGCATGTCTCCAGGCAGATGGACAGGCTGCTGACACCCGGGGCTCCCTGCCATTGTTCGACAAACTCTGATTTGAAATCATACACACACAGCCCCATCTTCCTGAGGTTCATATTTCTCTTTGCTCATTGTTCTTGCAGGTCTCATTAGGTCTTACATGTCTGAAAATGAGGTTCAGCCTAGATCAGACTCCAGACTTGTGAGGAAGAATTAACACCCTGCTGCTTCCCGAGCCTTTATGCCAACGTCTCCTTTTTGTTTCAGCCTTTGGGGTCCACCATTTTCCCTATGAACTCTATTGCTCTCAGTGCCTGAGCCTTCAAATGCATTCACCTAAATATACAAGGGTTTGGGAATTTGTTTCATGTTCCTTGAAGAATTCTTTCCTTTTTTTATAATTATATGCCAGAAATAGATGAAATGCCACATTTGAATCTATTGCAATAAATTCAGAATTTTAGATTGTGGTTTGAGGACAGCTCCCCTATATTTCTGGAGCCAGGTTGCAGGACCTTGTGATCCCAGCACATGACCCCCACTTTTGCAAGCTGGGAATTAAGGTTGCCAAAGCTCAAGTGACCCAGGATTTGGGTCAGCATTTGATTCTCTCAAGCTTTCACCTTTCAGAAGATTAGTGCCACCAGAATGGGTCAACGATAGGGTGAAACTACTAATGAGGACAATGATTAACACCTTTTCCAATGTGGGGCTAAGATACCAACCCAAGTCATATGGGCAATGTGGAATTTATTTTCCTTTTCGAAAGCCCCCAGAATCCTATCAGACACTGGCTTCTTGGCAGGGGAGGGAACACAGTGACAGTATAGATGATCTCACCTGCTCACTATTGAGGAAAAACTAGAAATCAGACCACTCTGGAGCATTAAGAATGTCATTACTAAGTATTATCCTGAGATGGTGTTGGTGTGAAATCCTGCCATCTAAGAGTCTTGCCCCATCTCAATTTGTAAAGGAGAAGAATTCGGCTGATACAAGTCTCAGAAACCACTTCCTTGGAGTCCTCCACCACTGATGTACAACACTCCAGAGTGCACAGGAGCCTCTGCCAGTCACACTCTCAAATGCGCAGCTGGCAGAGTGGCCACGAGTCTAGGCCACCATTCCAGACACGCAAGGAACACTCCACAGCTGGCACATAATTAGAAGCTCAGAGCAAGCAAATCATTGCTTTTTTGTGACTGTTCCTCCTACTGATCATGCTCAGAGCATAGCAGCTCCACCCCCATGACAACAAACACAGAACAACAAACAGATATCAGGGGGAAAAGCAGGTGCATCCAGTTGTGCATTTCACACTGGTGGAAGCCACTTTCCTCTTTTTCCATAATTTTGTTTGAAATTTTCTGTTTCTGCCATAGTGGAGTTTCCCAACCAGAGTCCTGTGACTAATCCTCCGTGGGTTGAATTCTCCTGCAAACTTATCTTTAATAATGTCATCAATGGAGAAAAAATACAAAGCAAAAAAATGACTGCTTTGGGCCTATACCTCCCAGGTTTGAAAATAATTTTCTCCTGTAAACATCACTGGCATACCCAGGAAGTTTCTTTAACTTCCTGGAAGCTAAGAGGCAGAGAAGGGGTTTATAGTGTGGTAGAAAATTAAAAAAAATATGTGATATCCTGAATTCGAAGTAAGGGAAGAATTACAGTAAAATAAACAAAATGTCAGTCGGAGAGGAAAAGCAGCCAGGAAGACCCAAACTCCTTACAAACTGAAACAAAGATGGATTTCCCCATTAAATAAAAAATTCAATCCAACTAAAACTTATTAAACACCTACTATGTGCTTGACCCTATAAATGCTCAGTGTTGGAAAGGAGAATGAGTATTCAGATGTGGTCATCACCGCCCCCCCCCCGCCCCAATTTACATTATGATCAAGACAAAAAAAAAATGGGCATAGACAAAGTGCTATGGGACCCAGGGGGCAGGCACAGATTCTGCATAGTGAGGCATAGAAATGAGCTGGGTATTGATGGATAGCATTGAAAAGGATTTTACCTTGCCCCAAAGTGGTCTGGCTTTCCCCAGTGTCTTTGTTAGTGTCTCCAGTGACTTCATCTGCCTAGGATCCTAGATTCACACTTTTATAGTTCAACAAAGTGATTTAAGGTGAGGGTTTAGGTCATGTAGCATCAGTGGATGGAGACTGAGACCAACCATGTAGGCAGTAGGCCAATCAATCAATCATGTCTCTGTAATGGAATCCCAATTAAAACTAAATACTGAGGCTCAAGAGATTGGTGGGCAATACTGTGCACATTATTATGCCTTGATGTCAGGAAAGCAACCTGCCCTAACTCTATGGAAAGAGAACAATCGAAAGCTCCATGTTCTGTACCTCTCCACACTTTGCCTTGTGTTTTCTCCCCACTTTGGTTCATTTTAATTTTTTCCCTGTAATAAACCTTAACTGTGAGGATAAGAGCTTTTGTTGAGTTCTGAGAGTCCTTCCAGAAACTTATCAAACCTAAGGTGGCTTTGGACCCCCTCCTGAACTTGCAGCTAATGTTAGAAGTGAGGTGATCTCTTGGGAGGGGGCATACTGTTAGTCTGACTCACTCAAGGATGAATGGGAGTTTCCCAGGGAGATAATAATGTGCTGTGGGATAACTGTTAAGTCTAACTATCGTTAAAGTTCTTGGCTGTATAAATCCCAAGACCAACAAAGTCTTGATAAATAGCCCTTGTTTTTCTTACCAAGATTCTAGGGCATATGGTAAGAATCTGAGCCAAGCAGATATGAGGCAGATGAACAAACAGACTGCCTGAATGAAGTTCAGTTGAACAGTTCAAACAGTCTTTACTATATTGACAATTCAATGAAAGATGCCTATCAAACACCTACTGTGTGTTTGAGACTCCTTGAGAGTGGAGTTGTTTTCCCTTTTCACTGAATGAAAGGATATGGTAGCAAGAAGGCCACCTTTTTCTCTTTGTGTGTATGACTTATGGAAAGAAGAGAAAATGTTCAGAGATTTTTTTTCCTTGACCTCCTCATTGCAGAATGAGTCAATAAAAAGGGCAGTAACCGCCCAGTGCACAAGATGAACAATGTGCAGTGGATGAAGCATACAAGTGTTTCATGATAATGCTTAATGTAAGGCTACCTTCTCCAATACGCTCTCCTTGAAACTGATATTCGTGAAGACTGCATCTATGTTCTCAAGATACCCTGTGCTCACCTCTGCAGCAGTTCTTCTAATAGAACAGCAAACTTCCCTCTGTGCTGCCCCTGACAACCTCTGAGGCATGTGTTAGGGGTTAGCGTGGTCCTTGCTTTGGTATTCTCAGTATTTGGGACATTGATGTATCTGACCCATAGAAAGCACTCTGTGAGTATCTTTGTTTGAACGAATTAACAAAACAACCACCAACAGAACAGGCCAGACCTGAAACCGACAAACAGAACAGGCCCAGTGGCCTGCGGAAGGGTAGAGCCGCCCCCCGCCCCGCGCCTGCAAGGTAGGTGGACCTGCGACCCACCGGCAGAACAGCCTCAGAGGCCTGCAGAGGGGCAGTGCCGCTGCCTGCGCCTGCAAAGTAGGCAGAACTGTGACCACCGACAGAACAAGCCTAGCGACCCGCAGAGGGACAGAGCCGCCGCCCACGCCTGCAAGGTAGGCGGACCTGCTACCGACCAGCAGAACAGACCCAGCAGCCTGCCGGCGTGGTAGGCACATTGCCCCAATTGGAGGAGGGGCAGAGCCGCCGCCCGCGCCTGCAAGGGAGACTTTGAAACTATACAAGACCAATATAAATATATAGGGGGAAAATTCAATAGCACAAAGTTTCACCAAGCAGAAAGAAACGCGAACAGTATGAAGAGACAAGGAAAGAAAGGACCACAAGCAATGCAGGTCAACTCAACGTTAGAAGAGGTAATAGCTGCAGCAGATGGAATGTCAGATAAAGAATTCAGGATATACATGCTTCAGATGATCTGGAGTCTCAAGGAAGACATCAGACAGCAAAATCAGACAATGAAAGATCACTTCAACAATGAATTACATAAACAAATCCAAGAAGCAAAAGATCAACTACACAGAGAGATAGAGGTTATAAAAAACAAACAAACACAAATCCTAGAAATGCAGGAAGCAATAAACCAACTTAAAAACTCAATTGAGAATACTACCAGCAGAGTAGAACACTTAGAAGATAGAACATCAGACAATGAAGATAAAGTATTTCAACTTGAAAAGAACATAGACAGCTCAGCAAGACTGTTAAGAAACCATGAGCAGAACATCCAAGAAATATGGGATAACATCAAGAGACCAAATTTAAGAGTCATTGGGATACAGGAAGGGACAGAGTTTCAAACCAAAGGAATGAGCAATCTATTCAATGAAATAATACGAGAAAACTTCCCAGACTTGAAGAATGAGACAGAATCCCAAATCCTAGAAGCCTACAGGACGCCGAATGTGCAAAATCATAAGAGATCCACACCTAGACACATTGTAATGAAGATGCCCAACATACAGAATAAGGAGAGAATTTTAAAAGCTACAAGAGAAAGGAAGCAGATTACATTTAGGGGTAAGCCAATCAGGATAACAGCTGATCTTTCAACACAGACTCTGAAAGCTAGAAGATCCTGGAATAACATATTTCAAACACTGAAAGAAAATGGGTTCCAACCAAGAATTGTGTATCCAGCGAAATTAAGCTTCAGGATGGAAGATGAAATTAAAACCTTCCACAATAAACAAAAGTTAAAAGAATTTGCAGCTAGAAAACCATCTCTTCAAAACATCCTCGGCAAAACATTACAGGAGGAGGAAATGGAAAATAACAATGAAAACCAACGGTGGGAGGTAGGACAGTAAAGGGGGGAAAATAATCAAAGAGGAAAACAAACCATGTTTAGTAACATAAATAAACAAATATGGCTGGAAGAACAACCCATATCTCAATAATAACCCTAAATGTTAATGGCTTAAACTCACCAATTAAGAGACACAGGCTAGTAGAATGGATCACAAAACAAGACCCAACAATATGCTGCCTACAGGAGACGCATTTGATAGGAAAAGACATACATAGGCTGAAGGTGAAAGGTTGGGAAAAATCATATCACTCATATGGACTTCGGAAACAAGCAGGTGTGTCCATACTCATATCAAATAAAATAGATTTCAAGCCCAAGTTAATCAAAAGGGATAAAGAGGGACACTACATACTGCTCAAGGGAACCATACACCAACAAGACATAACAATCATAAATATATATGCCCCTAACAATGGTGCAGCTATGTTCATCAAACAAACTCTTCTCAAGTTCAAGAGTCTAATAGACCACCATACAATAATCATGGGAGACTTCAACACACCTCTCTCACCAATGGACAGATCTTCCAAACAAAAGTTGAATAAGGAAACTATAGAACTCAATAACATAATTAATAACCTAGACTTAATTGACATATCTAGAATATACCACCCAACATCAAGCAGTTACACTTTTTTCTCAGCAGCACATGGATCCTTCTCAAAAATAGATCACATATTATGTCACAGGGCAACTCTTTGACAATATAAAGGAGTAGAGATAATACCATGCATCTTATCTGATCATAATGGAATGAAACTGAAAATCAACGATAAAAGAAGGAAGGAAAAAGCATACATCACTTGGAGAATGAACAATAGGTTACTGAATGATCAATGGGTTATAGAAGACATCAAGGAGGAAATTAAAAAATTCTTAGAGATAAATGAAAACACAGACACAACATATCGGAATCTATGGGACATATTGAAAGCAGTTCTAAGAGGAAAATTCATTGCTTGGAGTTCATTCCTTAAAAAAAGAAAAAACCAACAAATAAATGATCTCATACTTCATCTCAAAATCCAAGAAAAAGAAGAGCAAAACAACAGCAAAAGAAGTAGAAGGCAAGAAATAATGAAAATCAGAGCTGAAATTAATGAAATCGAAACAAAAGAAACAATTGAAAAAATTGACAAAACTAAAAGTTGGTTCTTTGAAAAAATAAACAAAATCGACAGACCCTTAGCCATGCTAGCAAAGAGAAGAAGAGAGAGAACTCAAATTACTAACATACGGGATGAAAGAGGCAATATCACAACAGACACTTCAGAAATACAGAAGATAATCAAAAATTATTTTGAATCCTTATACTCCAATAAATTAGAAGATAGTGAAGGCATCGATAAATTTCTTAAGTCATATGATCTGCCCAGATTGAGTCAGGAAGATATAGACAACCTAAACAGACCAATATCAATTGAGGAAATAGAAGAAACCATCAAAAGACTACCAACTAAGAAAAGCCCAGGACCGGATGGGTATACAGCAGAGTTTTACAAAACCTTTAAAGAGGAACTAATACCAATACTTTTCAAGCTACTTCAGGAAATAGAAAAAGAGGGAGAACTTCCAAATTCATGCTACGAGGCCAACATCACCCTGATACCTAAACCAGACAAAGACACTTCAAAGAAAGAAAACTACAGACCAATATCTCTAATGAACCTAGATGCAAAAATCCTCAATAAAATTCTGGCGAATCGGATAAAAAAACATATCAAAAAAATTGTGCACCATGATCAAGTAGGATTTATCCCTGGGATGCAAGGCTGGTTCAATATATGGAAATCAATAAATGTTATTCACCACATCAATAGACTTAAAAATAAGAACCATATGATCATCTCGATAGATGCGGAAAAAGCATTTGACGAAGTACAGCATCCCTTTATGTTCAAAACTCTAGAAAAACTAGGGATAACAGGAACATACCTCAATATTGTAAAAGCAATCTATGCTAAGCCTCAGGCTAGCATCATTCTGAATGGAGAAAAATTGAAGGCATTCCCTCTAAAATCTGGAACAAGACAGGGATGCCCTCTCTCACCACTTCTGTTCAACATAGTTTTCGAAACACTGGCCAGAGCAATTAGACAGACGAAAGAAATTAAAGGCATAAAAATAGGAAAAGAAGAACTTAAATTATCACTATTTGCTGATGACATGATTCTATACCTAGCAGACCCAAAAGGGTCTACAAAGAAACTATTAGAGCTAATAAATGAATTCAGCAAAGTGGCAGGATATAAAATCAACACACATAAATCAAAGGCATTCCTGTATATCAGTGACAAATCCTCTGAAATGGAAATGAGGACAACCACTCCATTCACAATATCTTCAAAAAAAAATAAAATACTTGGGAATCAACCTAACAAAAGAGGTGAAAGACTTATACAATGAAAACTACAGAACCCTAAAGAGAGAAATAGAAGAAGATCTTAGAAGATGGAAAAATATACCCTGTTCATGGATAGGCAGAACTAACATCATCAAAATGGCGATATTACCAAAAGTTCTCTATAGGTTTAATGCAATGCCAATCAAAATCCCAACGGCATTTCTTGTAGAAATAGAGAAAGCAATCATGAAATTCATATGGAAAAATAAAAGACCCAGAATAGCAAAAACAATGCTAATCAGGAAGTGTGAATCAGGCGGTATAGCAATACCAGACTTCAAACTATACTACAGAGCAATAGTAACAAAAACAGCATGGTACTGGTACCAAAACAGACGGGTGGACTAATGGTACAGAACAGAGGACACAGAAACCAATCCACAAAACTACAACTATCTTATATTTGATAAAGGGGCTAAAAGCATGCAATGGAGGAAGGATAGCATCTTCAACAAATGGTGCTGGGAAAACTGGAAATCCATATGCAACAAAATGAAACTGAATCCCTTTCTCTCGCCATGCACAAAAGTGAATTCAAAATGGATCAAGGAGCTTGATATCAAATCAGAGACACGCCGTCTGATAGCAGAAAAAGTTGGCTATGATCTACATACTGTGGGGTTGGGCTCCAAATTCCTCAATAGGACACCCATAGCACAAAAGTTAATAACTAGAATCAACAAATGGGACTTACTCAAACTAAAAAGTTTTTTCTCAGCAAAAGAAACAATAAGAGAGGTAAATAGGGAGCCTACATCCTGGGAACAAATCTTTACTCCTCACACTTCAGATAGAGCCCTAATATCCAGAGTATACAAAGAACTCAAAAAATTAGACAATAAGAGAACAAACAACCCAATCAACAAATGGGCCAAGGACCTGAACAGACACTTCTCAGAGGAGGACATACAATCAATCAGCAAGTACATCAAAAAATGCTCACCATCTTTAGCAGTCAGAGAAATGCAAATCAAAACCACCCTAAGATACCATCTCACTCCAGTAAGATTGGCAGCCATTATGAAGTCAAACAACAACAAGTGCTGGCGAGGATGTGGGGAAAAGGGTACACTTGTACATTGCTGGTGGGACTGCAAATTGGTGCAGCCAATTTGGAAAGCAGTATGGAGATTTCTTGGAAAGCTGGGAATGGAGCCACCATTTGACCCAGCTATTCCCTTTCTCGGTCTATTCCCTAAAGACCTAAAAAGAGCATGCTACAGGGACACTGCTACATCGATGTTCATAGCAGCACAATTCACAATAGCAAGACTGTGGAACCAACCTAGATGCCCTTCAATAGATGAATGGATAAAAAAAATGTGGCATTTATACACAATGGAGTATTACTCTGCATTAAAAAATGACAAAAATCATAGAATTTGCAGGGAAATGGATGGCATTAGAGCAGATTATGCTAAGTGAAGCTAGCCTATCCCTAAAAAACAAATGCCAAATGTCTTCTTTGATATAAGGAGAGTAACTAAGAACAGAGTAGGGTTGAAGAGCATGAGAAGAAGATTAACATTAAACAGGGATGAGAGGTGGGAGGGAAAGGGAGAGAGAAGAGAAATGACATGGAAATGGAAGGAGACCCTCAGGGTTATACAAAAGTACATACAAGAGGAAGTGAGGGGAAAGGGAAAAATAATACAAGGGGGACAAATGAATGACAGTAGAGGGGGCAGAGAGAGAAGAGGGAAGGGGAGGGGAGGGGAGGGGGGATAGTAGAGGATAGGAAAGGCAGCAGAACACAACAGACACTAGTATGGCAATATGTAAATCAATGGATGTGTAACTGATGTGATTCTGCAATCTGTATATGGGGTAAAAATGGGAGTTCATAACCTGCTTGAATCAAAGGGTGAAATATGATATATCAAGAACTATGTAATGTTTTGAATAACCAACAAAAATAATAAAAAAAAAAATAAAAAAAATTGTGCCGTTTGAAAAAAAAAAAAAGAGAATTTAAAGAATGAGTGACCAAATATTATCCAAATTAATAATAAGCACATGGAAACATGCTCAATATTATTGGTCATTAGTGTGATGCATATTGAAACTGTATCGATGTGTGCAGAGTACTCCCATTAGAAATGTTGTACTTATTAAAAATTGACAAAAGTGTGTGATATTGAAGATAATGAAGAACGGGACCTTCCATGGGCCTGGAAAATGGTAGAAATACTTTGGAAAAAGTCTAACAGTTTCTTAATAAAGAAATATAAAAGAACAACAACAACAAAAAAAAAAACAATAGCTTTGGAGAAGTGTGGTGTAAAGAAAAAAAGTTTTGGAGTAAAAAAAAAAAAAAATCATTTGGGTTCAAACCCAAACCAAGTGATTTTTTAGCAGGTGTGTGACCTTGGATGAATGACAACTTTGTCTAAAATCCAGTTTATTCAACAATGAAATAAGTTCAATATAACCAGTCTTATAAAACAGGGAGGCAACACATGTGAAAACATTTGCTCAGGGTCTGACACTCAATGAATATTCATTCTTTTTCCTTTTGCCTTAAGTATAAAATATGAAAATTTCAAACACAGCTCAGGTAGTATTTCAAAACAGCAAGTTAAAAATTATGAACCTATTAGTTAAGGATGCTTCTAGATTCTGTAGGCATAGAAATGTAGGTTGTTGGTGAGTTGGATTCTCTATCATGAAATTATTTCCAGGAACGTTACAGGGGACCAGATCTCATTGAGGACATGGCTCCAGATTTGGAAGAGCTTCCCTTCCTACACTTTTCAGTTCTTGTGAGCACTGGGGGATGTGCTCTGCTGTGAAAACTGCAACAGGAGGATGATGTCTCCTTTTCCTCAGAACCAAAGTACAGGTGGTGTAACTAGAAGGAATGTTACAAAAGGTGACAGTGCTGTGGCCATGGTATCTCCATGAGAAACTATTGCAATTAAAGATGATTTTGTCAAAATTCAATACTTTTCACACTGGAAACTTTATTTATTTCACATGGGACAACAACTTGCTTTCCATTTCAAAATATGCAGACTATGGCGAAGAATCCACTTTATCTCCCTACACTACTGAAGCTGGAGAGAACTGCATTTTTACAGAAATATGTTTAGGATATAATCTGTAGTTAAGCACATAGTGGATTTACCATTTTCTTGGGTTATTTGGAATTCACATTACTTATGTTACTAATATTGTCCCCAGACCTGTAAGTCATTGCCTATCATCCCTCTAACAAATAATAATAAAAAATCTTACTCAACATTATATTTAGACATCATCTGTCTGAAAGGTAATAAGATAAAGCAACTACAATGATTGAAATGAAGGGAAAAGATTGTTAATATAATAGAGGTTTCTACTGGGCATGCTTTAAATCAATGTGCAGAAGCAATTTAAACAACCCATCCTGTCATCATGTTTAAAACACATTGATCTCTCTCTTTCTTTTCCCCCTTGTGGTTGATGTTTCTCAGGTTGTTTTCCTACTTCCTGTGGATTTCAATAGAAAGACAAAGGAAAAGAAACTTCAAGAAAATGGCTGAAAAACCTGAGTAACAGAGGGTTCTTTTTAGAATATTTCTAATAAATCAAGGGAGGAGGAAAAAAACCCAAATCTCTGCCATGATGCTACACCTGACAAATTGAAATTAAATTGCACCAACTTTGGAGAATCCAATATTTCTTCCCTGTTAAGAGTTAACAGGTAAAAGAAGAAACCGGAGGGCTATATATTTTTTTAAACAAACCCCTGAACTCTGATCAAAATGTGTGATGTCAAACCCCGAATCCATATTCAATGTGGTGCTTAAGTTCAGGGGCTAAAAATAAATGTGGATATTTTTGCATATACATGTATACATATTTTTCTTTTTAATTCCAAAATTATTATCTTGGAGAGTCGCAAATGGAATTTTTTGCTAGCAGTGAATTTTTGGTGTTATCAGCTGTCAGGCTGGAAAAATGTATAGTTGTAATAAAGGGGGAAATATATGATCCATAAATAAAGAAAAACGGGACTTGTTTGGCATTATAAAGTTTTAATGCCTTTAGGTAGCAAAGACTCCAAACAAATCCCCTTCCTTTAAATCTTACTCTCTCTTCAGATGTTTCTCTCACATTCCGGCTCCAAAACCTATAAACGGTGGTGCTCCTGGTGGAAGAGACCCTGAATATGAAGAAAGAAAATGCCTTCATGCCCTCAGCTGACTCTACAGGCCAACTTGGGCTTTTCTTCTTTCATAGGGTCAAGGTGAAGAACATGTCAGACTCACAGCTGGCTCTAAGTTGTAAGAAAGTTTTTCATGAAAACAAGTTTCATGGAGAGTTACTTTTTATCTCTATTTATAAAAATGCCCATATGCTGCTGAAAAATAATGATCAGTATTATCAACATATATTGATCATATAAGAAATTCCAGGGTCAGTGTTGGGTGCTGCAAACGTAGAGGTGAATAAGACATGGTACCCGAAGGGTGCTCAGTCTCTTTTAGATAAGGCACCATCCATGCCTATGAAATAGTCTAGAAAGGGCTCGGGATGTGGCTCAGTGGTAGAGTGCTTGCCTAGCTCATTGGAGGCCCTGTGTTCAATGCCCAGTACTGCAAGAAATGAAACAGAAGTCAGATGAAATAGCCTTGAATAGTCTTTCCATGCAATGAATGAAAATGTCTAGCAGTTGAGTGAACTACCAATGTCATGTAAGGTTGCCCTTAATTCACTCTGGGAATGTGGAAGGCATGGATAATTTTGTTTTGTTTGGGAGACTGAAGGGCTTGGATGTGTAACAATGAAGGAAGTGACTCCTGTAGACAGAAGAGGAGGAACTACAACATTGGTTCCATAAAGCTATTCTTCAGCATCACTTTATATTATTATATACATTTTGATTTTAATGAGAAGTTTGCCTAGGGTATAAAGATAATGATGAGTCATCAAAAAATGCCAGGCCAGTGTGCTAAGGTCTCTGCTCTGGTGGAAATGTGTTATCTCCCTAAAACATCCAGGCTGTTCCCACTGCTGCCACTGCACAATTTGCATGCTTTGGTAATGTTTTATGTATTATGCTACTTATACGCTAAAAAGTACATGCATGCTCCTGCAAATTTAGGTAAATTATGAATAAATTAAATCTTATCTAAATAAACAAGTGTCTTTTTGAACTGAAATGCAAGCTGTCATGAATATTTAAGCAGACAAGGATGAATCCTCTTCCTGCTGTTTCTTACAGAATCATTCTATATTTTTAATTTTTCAGGAAGGATAGTGCACAAAGACTAGAGAAACAAAATTGATTCCTCACTAGGGACATACTATTGAGAAATTTGGCCTTCAAAAGTGATACATCTAAAAAAAGATACATTATGGAGATTAAATTATACGGGTGTCTACAGACACTGGTAATCGCTGCCTTTTCACTCAATTTTGGATACTCAGAGTTTCAAGGGAGAGCGATCATTTTTATCTTTGAGTGGGAAGAGGCATCTCATATAAATTGAAACTCTAGAACTTACTGAAATCCGGACTAGCTTCTTATCAGTTTACATATGGTGTGTTAGTCAGCTTCCGTCATTATAACAAATACCAGAAATAATCAACTTTTGAAGCTGAAAGGTTTATTTTGGCTCAGAGTTTGGAGGTTTCCATCATGATTGATTGGCTGCATTGCTTTTAGGCCTGTGGCAAGGCAGCACATCATGATGGGAAAAGTGTTGGAGTGGAATGTCATGGCCAGGAAAGGAAGAAGAGGAAGAGGAAGGGGCTAGGATCCCAGTATCCCCTTGAAGGGCATGTCCCCAGTGACCCAAGGCCTCTCACTAGGCTCATCTCTTAAATATTCCCACCAACAGTGTCATGCTGGGGACCAAGCCTTTAACACTTGGGCCTTCAAGGGATACTTGTGATCCAAATTATAGCATAAAGTTTCTATAGGAAACTCCTGGACCAAAGGATCGGCTCATCCTCATCTAAGTTTTCAAGAACATTGGCTCCCAGGGTCAAGCCTGGTAGAACTCAGTTCATGTTTTCAGATCTCATCTCTGCAACATCTTATTTTCTCTTACCCATAGAATCCAAGAATTTGATTTGAAAGGGAAAGGGGTGATTTGGGTTCTAAATAACAAACATTTAAGTTTTTCAAACTTTCCCCCCAAAGCCCAGGATTTCGTGCCTGGGTAATTTTGTGTATTCTGTTCCTTCTGTCTAGAGAGCCTTTCTCATTCTCTTTGTCAGTGGGATAAAACCCTCTTCCTTCAAGTCTTGGGTCTACTCTTCCATACTGTCTCATCCAAGCTTCCTTGGCAGAGTGAGCTGTGGTCACCTGCTTGGAAGCCCCAGAAGACAAAGCCTTGTGTCCCCCTTCTTCACCAGGTCTCCCCAGCTTCTAGCACAATGCCACATGCAGGATGAGTTCAGAACTGAATCTTTCCTCTGGTGTTTGCTGCTTATCAAGTCAAACTCTCTATGGCACTTATAAGACTGCCACACAGTAGACCCCCTTATCGGTGGCTTCACCTTTACAATTTCACTTATATGCAGCCAACCACAGTCCAAAAATATTAAGTGGAAAATTCTATAAATAAACAATTCATACTTTTAAATGACTTTCATTATGGAATGTTGTTTATTATAATTGTTCTATTTTATTATTAGCTATTATTATTAATAACTTACTGTGCCTAATTTCTGAATTAAGCCTTATTATAGATATGTATACATAGGAAACAAGGTATTTATAAGGTTTAGTACTACTCATGGTTTCAGGCCTGTGTAGAACATCTTGGGATGTATCCTTCATAGATAAGCAGGAACAACTGTAATTAATTATTTGTTTACATGTTACCTTGGCTTGCTATATGTCAAAAGCAGAGGTCCTATCTTATTGATCTTGTATTCCCAGAACCAAATGCTGTAAGCATTTGATCAATGTTTGTTTATTGAAGGAAACAAAGTTATATCCATTAAAATGCAATTAATTGTGGCAATAAAACTGGGCCTCATTGGCTCCAGTGTCCCTACGGTATCATCCTGTCCCTCAGAGCTGTGCTCAACGTCTAGGCATCCTTCTATGTTCTTGTTGACAGAGGTCTTCCTGAGATTCTCTCAACCAGCCCCAAAGATGATGGAGCCACATGTAAGGACCATGATGAACAAATCATTGTAATTGATGATGAGGACTCATATTTATTCTCAGAAACGGGCTCCATGTCCCTTTGGTCCTGTCATAGACAGAACACTTGGTAGACCACCGTTTGGTTTAATAGGACATCCTCTCAGATTGAGAGTTGACTTCTTAATCTAGAGAGAATGGCTCAAGTTCAGAGAGACAAAGCATCATTTTTTTTTTTTCTTCTTGTGAATGCAGGGCCTTTGCTTGGTGCTGTGAAGAATTGGAGAGTTTGAAGTTCATCTGATGTCTGGACTCCCTGCCTAACTGCAAACAATCCAAAAACAAACTGAGGAGCTGGTCCACATTTCTGTATAACAGTGTCCTTGCTCTCCCTGCCCTTTAGGACAATATCCTGCATGATCAGAGCAGCAAGAGATGACACAGAGTAGCTCTCTGGGAGGAAGATATGGTCTCTGAGCAAGACAAAAACATGAAAAAACACTAATGGAAAACTCACTGGTGCAGTTCAAACTGCGTCCCCATCAGTATGAAAGGCAAGCAAGCAGGCCTAGAGATAGGCTTTGATCTTGCCTCAAAGTTAAAGGGAATTTAGAAGATGTCCAAGTGTAAAGGTGCTTGTGAAATGCTTACAGTGAGAAAGATTTCATGGCAGGTGTTGCAGTGAGCTCATTCAGTCTACCATTCATCTTAACAGGTAGAAACCCCCGACCCCAAAGTCCTACACTCAGGTTTGATCTGCCCAGTCTCATCCCATAAGGACTTTACAGCCCAGTCAGTTGTATGATCAACACAGCTGTGTCAAATTGATAACCGGAGTGCAGAGGTCTAGTGAGCAAGAACGTGCAGCCTGGTAACCAAACGGTATTGCAAGGACAGCTTGCTCAGATTGGCTCCTCCCCTCCTGACAGGTAAGCAATCAGGAGTGCAGGCCTAGAAAACCCAGAGATGTTGCCCAGTCTCTTGACTAAAGAGAAGTGTGTGAGGGAAAAGAGCTGGCATGTGTTGGTAGTGGTGGGCACTAGTGAGAAGAAAAGAGACCAAAGATGGAAGGCTGATGGGAAGTGGGCAGGCCCTGGAGGTGAGGCCATTTTATTCATGTGCTGCTTTTCCAACGGAAGTCTCTATTGGAGATTGAGGGGCCTGGATGTGCAATCCTCATGGTGCCACCAGATGTGAGGTCCATCTATTATCAGGAGACTGACAACACACCCACAGCATGTCTCCAAACTTTACTTAATAAATCAAAGCTGACAACTCTTCCCAAATGGATATGAAAAAGCTCTTTAGTGTCCATGACCCGCATACGTTTTATTCATTTCACTTTCTGAAATAAGAAGTGAATAGCAATCACAAACAATCCATTTTTGTCAGGTAACAAGGGAACATCTTTCTTTAGCCACCAGTCAAAGGGGAGGCCCCTGGAATCTAGTACAGCCCGGCCCTGGTGTGTTAGAAGTTAAACAGCAAAGAAAAGTTACCGCAGTCACCATCAGCAGAGCCACTGGAATCTCCAAAGAGATTTCACCCACATTATCTCATTTGAGCTACACAAGCACCCTGTCAGGTGAATTTTATTATCTCCAGTTTTCTGAAGAGGAGATGGAGGTGGGAGGATGTGCTTGTGCTCTGCATATGTGGCCACTGGTTCTCTGGGAATGGTGTGCAGCTGAAGAGCATGCCCTCAGCCACCTCCCTCCTGGTAGGCTGGAGTGAGCCCTCTTGGGGGAGTCCTTTGATTGGTGGATCTAGGTCTGGAGGTGGTGTTGGAGGCAAAGCTAATCTAGCCTCAACCTCATGAATGTTCCCAAACCTTCCCTTTATATCTCATTGCTCCCTACACTTTCCATAGTGACCATGAGCTAAATCATGAAACTAGTAAGGGTCAAGGGGTGAAAGTGAATGGACTTCTTGGTTGCCCTTGGTTGTCCTCTCTGCTGTCAATGGAGGACCACTTCAGCCAGGAACTTCAGAAGATGGTGTTTCAAACAATTTTCATCACTAAAATCATAGGAAGGACTCAACTGGTTGAAAGTTACACCTGGCAATCTAACCTGTAGGGGCCTCAGCTATGCAGGGGAGCTGAGGATAACAGACTGGGATCCTGGAAGTTTCTGCCTGTGAGAAACCTTCATCTGGGTTCGTTTGGTCCAAAGCCAGGCCAAAGGGGCAGTCTGACCAGCACACAAACAGATAGAATAGATCCCAGGCCACAGAAAGACTGCAAAGGAAAGCCTTACCTCTAACGGGGCCAAATGCAGAGCAGTTCTAGCTGTTGGAAGTGGAGATAATTAGGATGGTCAGCCCACATAGGTCTGACTGGCCATCCTCTGGAGATGACAGGGCCTTGGACAGCCTTTGGAGTTCCAAGGGTTGAGTAGGAGAAGGACTGTGTATAGATGTGCCTTTGATCCCAAATCATTTTGCTAATGTCCAGCTACACACAGGTCAAGACTACCAGTGTGTATGTGCATATTGTGTTTGAAGGTGACTTACTGAAGGAAAGAGCCATGTTTGAGATACGTGAGCCTGTGGGTCCCTGGATTGTAGTGCCTTAGATGAAGTGCTGGTGGTTCACTGGAAAAAGTCCTGGATTAGAAGTCAGAACATCACTTAAAAACTGCTGGCCCCGAAAAGGCTGTTTAGGCATTTGGGCTGCATACGAGACTGAGTCCATGCAGGGGAGGGATCTCCTTAAATGGCTGCCTGGAAACTCTCTCAGCAATGCCACTAAGTGCTACACACTCAAATAGTCATGTTGAAATGAGAGGATGTGATCGTCAGAACCACTGAGGGGAGTGCTGTGGGAGTCCCCTGGGAAATGTCAGCTCCCTTCCCCAGTCCTCAGCTGCACAGCATGTTTCAGACACCACATCCAGAACACCCTGTCTGCTTGACCCTGGAACAGCCTCCTTAGCTCTGACCAAACCCGGGGTCCCTTTATTTAGGTCACCTGCCCTATCTCTCCAATGTGGTTCTCTCTCTTTTCTGGACTGCAGGATGTGAACTGTGGATTCAGGCCCCCAGTGAGAGTGATTAAGACATCCTGGCAGGGAGGCAAGCTCTTTATTTGCTCATTTTTGATGGGACAGCATAAAGCTGGATCGTTTCTCTGAGCTCCCTCGGGGCCATCAAAGTCCACATGGGCAGGTGACTTCAATAAACAGGCCGGGGACTCACTAGCTGCTGTAAGGCAGGCCACGGCCTCTCGCTGTGGGAAGGGTGGCACCGGCAGGGGTCATGCACAGAGGCCTTTGCCTCCCACCTCCCCGCCTGACCCCAGCGGCTTTCCATTTGCTCCATGCAGCACAGCTTTTCAGAAATTATAGAGAAAAGGGAGGAGAGAAAATGAGAGGAAGAACCCCTGGGCTTGGTTGGATTCAGGAAATCATGGTTTTAATCTCAGCTCTGCTATTTTATTATCTATCTAGCCTGAGACAAATTATCTAATCTCTCTTAAATGCATCTGCAGAATAAAATGCTCTTTAAACCAATATGCATAGTAAGAAAGAGGATCACTGGCCATCCCTGAGTATCTACTGTGTATGTGATGTCACGTATTTGTACACAAGTATTTTCCCACTTCTTGTCACAACCAGCAACTTATGTCTTGAGATAGGAAGTCCTTTAGGAATCATCACCCAGCTTTGTGACTCCAAAGCCTGATCTTTCTCCATTTGAATACGATGTGAGTTGGAAGCATCATGACCAAGTTACAACAGAGAAAGCAACTTACGAGTTATAAATCCCAATCCAGATTTAAGACACTACATCAGAGCTCAAAATAATGTTGTTCCTTCATCAAACTAATTTTCAAAGGGGAAACTGAGGCATGGGTGATCTTCTCCGAAGATCCCCTATACACCCTGGTCTCCTTGCCCTTCTCCTTGCTGAGTTCTGGAAGGCAATGGATGCCCTGGGTGAAAGCCTTGCTGCCCTGGGCTGGATTGGAACCAAAAGGCCTTCAGAGAAGGTCTAAGAAAATCAAGTTCCATATGCATCTTCTGCCAAGTGCATATGTGAACAGAGGCAGGCACATGGGTGGGGCTGAGAATTTTATTCCTCCAGAGTCAGTGAAAGTTCATTGACAACAAGGACATCATGTAGCTCAAGATTTCTTTTGTGTGTGTCATGCATTTTGTTGTTGTTGTTGTTGGTTGCTACCTTTTATTTCTTTAATGGGAAAAATATTTCCTTTTTTCGAATGCTATCAATTTCAATCAAAGTATGTAAATTGCAGGACCAAAAACAGACGCTTCAGTTATTCTGTGTGCGTGTGTGTATGCACATGTGTTTCCTTCAATTCCTCTCAATACTTCCACTCAGCTTCTTGAAAAATTAAGATCGGGCCCTTTCAAATGTAAATTAAGCAATTTACAAAATATGTATTTTGGCATATAGGCAACTTAGCTTTCCAAACAAACTGGAGTTTTATTGATTCTGTGAGCTGCCATCTCATGGAGTTATCTTGTGGCCTTAATTTGAGTCTCTTTTTAATAGGAGGAGAATGTTTTCATTTGTAATAAGCAGTGCATTCTGCTTTTATGTAACTCCACCCTCATATCTGGGTTTTTTCAATAGGTAAAAGAAGTGATGTCAGTCTGAATATGCTTTTCATGGGTTTAGTTTTTCAAATCTTATTTTTACAATTTTGTCAATTTTTCTTATTATTAAAACAATATTTGATGCCACAAAAGAAATTGAAATTCAAGAAACATCCACCCACGGCCTCACCAGTCTAAGACAGCTCTTCACATCTACCTAAGCTTCAGACAAGTTTTGTCACTATGCATATGGTTTTAAGGAGTTGCAACAATTCTGTAAAAATAATTTTCAAAATAATTTTTACGCAAGCTTGAAAGTTACTTGAATGCCTTTCAAAATCTCTGGACCCATTTTGCAGTAAACTTTTCTCTATATTTCATCCTAAATATATGACAGGAACTTCATGTTTCAGAGGTGAAGAATGCATTTCTCAATCTTTCTTAATGATACTCATAGTGAAGCAGAAAATAAATACACGGTGACCGATCTCAAGGTTAATCACCAACCCTCTACATCAACAAAAAATGCACATGAATCGTCTCACAGAAGTCTCCTTTTAAAATATTCAAGGAAAAAGCCTTTCCAGCCTTGACTATGAACCTTTTCCTAGTACTAAAGTCCCTCCTAACACATGGCCTCAATTCTTGTCATCCATTTCTATTTTTCATTTTAAAAAATTCTATTTTTGTTTTTAATGGTTGATACATTTTTTGTGTGTGTCAAAATATATCAACATAAAATTTATCATTTTAATCATTTATTAATTGTACAGTTCAGTGGCATTAAGTAAATATGCACCTCTGTGCACCCATCACCAACATCTGTCTTTGGAACTCTTTCACCCTCCTAGTTGAAACCCTGTACTTGTTAAACAGTAGCTGCCCATCTCCCCTCCCCTGGCTCTGGCAACCACCTTTGTATTTTCTGTGTCTGAATTTGGCTAATCTAGGCACCTCTTATAAGTGCAATCACACAGTGTTTGTTGTTTTGTGTCTGGCATAATGTCCTCTAGGTTCATCTCTGTTGGAGCATGTATCATAATTTCCTTTCCTTTTAAGGCCAAATAATATTACATGGTATGAAATATTTGTTTATCCACTCATCCATCCATGGACACTTGGTTTGCTTCCACCTTTTAGCTCTTGTGAATAATGATGCTATAAACATGGGTGTTTAAACATCTGCAGGAATCCCTTCTTTCAATTTTTGGGGGGTAAATATGTAGAAGTAGAATTGCTGTACCATGTGATAATTCAAGGTTTAATTTCCTGAGGAACAGCCATACTGTTTTATAATGGCTACACCACTTTCCATTTCCACCAACATTGCACAAAAGTTCCCATTTCTCCTCTTCAGACATTTCGAGCTTTCTCTTCATTTGTAACTATGGACAGCCCTCATTTAAACAATCCTCCATAGTAGTAGATTCTTCATGGTCTCCAAGCAATGCCCATGTTACAGAGGAGTCTGAGGCACTGGTCAGCCCCAGGGGAGAGTCTGGAGCAGAATGGAGCAGGCTTTATCCTAGGGGCAATCTGCGTAGGAGCTTGGACACTTCATTGGGGTATTATAAAGTCTCTCAGGGAAACTGCTGTCAGCAAGGCCCATCTTGCAACCTTATTTTCCAAATTTGATATTTTACATCTCAGAACTAGTTTATGATGAATAGCCTTAGACCCCCCATTTGTGGTGGAGCTGTTGAAGGCCAAGGCTGACTGCCAAGGGGGGCAGGCTCTCCGATCAGTCCTACTACCAGCCTTTCCAGTCCTCAGGATCAAACTCCAGAGTGTCTCTGGCCACCCTTGGGTGAAAACTAATGTTGGACATGGCTGCATCAGCCCATATTTGTGGAGGGTGGCCTGGGCTATCTTCCCTCCCAGCACCATCTCTAGGCTCATCCATCAGGACTGGGCTTTCCTGGACCTGGTCTAGGTTGTAAGGGGAGAGAGGGTTTGTGGGCCCTGCAGGTCTCACATGGGGAGATTCAGAGACACCAAAAGATGTCCCTTTCCCCAAATATCCCCTGAATGAGCACCTGGGAGCCCCACTCCTTCCTTTTGTCTTTTTTTTTTTAATTTCAGCTAAATTTATTTAATGCCTTATGCCAAGTGCTATTCAGGGTTCTCTTTGTCTTAAGGCTGGTATTTTCCAAAGTTGGTTCCTGGGATAAAAGTTCCTCAGGTGCTCCATGGAAAGGGTCCCAATGCCAGGCACTTTTCGGGTTATCTCTCTCTAGAAAAAACAAATGTTAATATAGTACAGGTGCTTGAAAATTCTGTGGTCTGAAAGCCATTTAATTTTATTTCAGTCATACTATTCACCACGATCTCTGTTAAAATGTAAAAAAAAAAAAAAAAAAAAAAAAACTAGGATAGGAATTATGAACCAAAGATAACATCTAGCTACCTGACAACTTTGCCTCTGTATCTAAATGTAGGAATTGGGAACAAGTGAAGACAAGATGGCCTTTAAGTTTTTTCTCACAGTATTTAATTAAACTGCTTGATCTTTCTAAGCCTTGGTGTTTTAAAGTAACTTTTCAACATAAAAATTACACTTGCTTATGGTAGGAAACTCATAAAAATCTAAAGATAAAGTGAAAAATCACCCATAATCCCAGTACCCAGAGATAACCACTACTAGCAATATTTTTTTTTCTAACTGGATATATACATATACACTCAGATTCAGTGCATCTATATTCTGTTTTAATAAAATTTTGATTTCCCCCCATTTTGCATAGCATGAGAATTTGGGTTTTTAACTGAGTGGAACTGTCCACGGGAGGCAGGAAAGCTGACAGGAATATGGAAAAGAAGAGATTAACATTTATGTGCACCTGCAGGGTGGTGGATCATTTGTTCTTTGTGATGGCCTTTTGTTCTCACAGTGATGTCATGGTATACATATCGGCACCCTCCAGTTACACTGAGGGACCTGAAGTTCTGTGAGGCCATTGGGTAGAGGGAATACTATTGGTGCTCCATGCAACCCCATGCATCTCTTCCATTGGTCCTACTGTCACCCCCTGCCTCATCCCCTGCTCTGCTTCTAATGGCCTACACAGGGGACTCTAAGCTATTGCCCTGTGGCCCTACTTGCAGCTTTGCACCACTTCTGCCCTGACTTGCACAGAATGGGAACTGCTTGAGAGTTTATTTAGCCAATGACTAGCATGGGAGGATGAGTGTTTGCTGAGAGCCAGATCAACTCCAGTGTGTAATTTGCATTCCAGAGCTTCCCTGCAGGATCAAGCTGAGAATGGGGCACAATTTAAAATCACATTCTTGCTTGGCTTCTTCCCCGTCATCTCTATTTTGCTTCCCTTTCTCCTTCCCGGTTCTCCCAGCAATCCTTGCTCAGGGTCTGCCTTTGGGAATGTGACCTTAGACAGGCATTTTCTGGATGGTCACTTCTCTCAGAAGCAGAGTTGACAGGTTTCCATCCTTATCCCTTGCCTGATTCCAAGGGAGGTAGCAGGTGTAAGTGGGAGGAGAGTCTCAGGGCTGCAGAATGAGGCTGGGCTCACCAGCTGCCTGGGACGTGACTAGGACAAGGACAGGAAGGGACTGGAGGCCATGGAAGGCTTCCAGAAGGACTCAAAGGATGCCCTCACTGCCCCTCTCACACACATCCCAGAAAAATTAACTTGCATCGGCGGCCCAGAGAGCAAAAGGGTACGGTGCTCATGCTGAAGATGAAAGACACAATAGACACACAACTCTAATGCACTGGATCCCAGCCAGGGATCCACTTTCCACACAAACCACCCCAGCTGAACAAGCCAGGAGGCTCATGTGTGAAAGCCAGAGAAATACAACTGTGGGCTCCTGCTGGGAAGAAATTGGGTCCATCTCAGCTCTCATGTCATGGCAGAGAAATACATAAACATGGGCTAGATTCATCCAGAGGAGCTTTTCTCTCATTAACCTTGAATGAGGATGCCCATCGTGTTGATGGCAGCTTCAGTCTGTGATTATAAGAGGCCAGGTTCGATGAAGCAATAGGGCTTAAACAGCAGACATTAGTACTGCCAAATGTGTCTTTTCTCTTAATACACTACAGACCTATCATAAGGGCTGAGCAGCGGGTGTGCGGGAGGGGTAGAAAGGGTAGGATGACGTGGCAAGGTGCATATTGCTTGCCACTTGGTGCTGTTTGTCATTGGTGAAGGAGATTAATACTCAGTTCTGACCTCCTAAGAGGTTATCAATCTCTCTCATACACACATACACACACACACATCCAATGTGAATCTTCATCTGTCATCCATAAGGCAGACTCATACTTTGGCTTTGATCTTATAAGAAGCCAACAACACTGACTCTCTCTCTCTCTCTCTCTCTCTCTCTCTCTCTCTCTCTCTGTGTGTGTGTGTGTGTGTGTCTGTGTGTGTTATTTTTTGCTTGGACTGTGAGAATCTGAGACGGAGGAGTGGGGACAGGCCTGGTTGTGTTGGAGGACATGCAAACAGCTCTGCAAAGAGAGAGCTGACAGGCAGGGTCTTCTGCAAAATGACACCAAGGGGAAGACGGTCCTCACAGCCATCTCAGTTGGAGTTCTATTTATGGCTAGAATGGCAGGACATTGTTTAGCTAGATGTCTGGCTGCTAGAAGGGACTGTGGTTTTTCCTGGGGAAAAGAATACTTACAGAGGCAAGCACAGTTTAAACAAGGCTGCCACACAGCTCCTGGCTGGGGCCCTGATGAGGAGCTGTCAGTCACTGAAGGAGGACCCAAGCTACACGCGGGGCTTCTGATTTCCCTCCAATTGACCCAATGAGCTGCCAAGGCACAAATACCTTCCTAAAGAAGTTCTGCAAGGATGACAGTAGATCATTGCTGAGCTTCCTTTGTAGATAGAGCCTTATAAAGGAGATTTTCTAACACATCATAGAAATAGGAGTCCTGTCCCTGGCCCTCAGAATTGAAGGGGAGAGGAGCATAGGCTGTCTGTAGGTGAAAATCATGATAACAATTGAAAATAGATTAGAACCCAGGCAATCTGGTTCCAGTCTACAGTTTTTTTTTTTTTTTTTTAAGCACTGGGGATGAAATCCATTGCCTTGCATATGCTAGGTAAGCACTGTACCAATAAGCTCTCTTTCTCTCTCTCTCTCTCTCTCTCCACACACACACACACACACACACACACACATCTATACATCTTTGTGTAGATATATATGTATATGTGGAAAAAATATATTTAATTTTGGGAAAGGGATTTATTAAGTTGTTCAGGTTGGTCTCAAATTTGCAATCTTCTTCCCTTAGAGTCTCAAGTGGCTGGGGGTAGGGGTGTGTGCCACCATGCTCACCTCCAGTCTATACTTTTAACCATTGTGCTATATAATGCTTTCTGAAGATGAAGAGGCATTTGGACTAGATAGTGGACAGCAATCCCAAAGGATAGGCAGAAGCCATGCTAAGAGGAAGAGAAGGAAAGGATGACCCCAAGGGTATCTGAGCTTGAGGAGCTCAATAATGACTGAATGAGAGAAATCACACATAAGTACACATAAAAAAGACATGAAATGTTGACCAAAACATATAAATCTAATTGCCATTAAAGAGTAAACTGTAACTGGATCCAGAGGAGAAATAGTTGTGGAAATATGTTTCTCCCTAAGGGGGGAGTCCAGCTCCTTGAGAGAGAAAGCAACAATCAAATGAACCAAGCTGGAGAAGACAAAAGAGGATGAATCAAGAGGTTATAGAAATTAGATTGCTTGTTAACAGCATCAACTTTCACCCTAGTCTTGCTGTTTTTGTTTTTACCACCCCTGTTTACCCTCTCTATAGATCTCAGTAGAATATAGAATTTTCTTTTCTTGGAATTTCTTTCTGATTGAGTTCTTCTCTGCTGTTCTTCACCTTGATAGCTATGCTAACTCTGACAATATATTGTTGTGTGAGAAACACAACCTATGTTACTTGTTACTCTGCATTCCTATCATTTTTATCATCCAGCTGTACAGATGCTTCTGAAAAAGCCCAGCACATTATGAAATGGGACAGGCATTTCTGACTGACAGTTTAAGTAGAGGGATTTCAGGAAAGGGATCAAGGAGAGGAAGGAGATGAGGAGGGGGAATGTCATTGGAATTCATTTCAAAACAACATACGTTTAACAAGCATGCATGATGTGCCAGTTGCCTGGTGCTTGGTGCCAGGAATTTGGAAGACTAGTTAACGCTAACCAAACTGGGAATTCCTGGAGTGTTGGAACTAATGTATGACTGCAAAATGATTGGATAATCTGATACAATTCAGTAGAAGGCTGGGAAATGGGTCTGAGAGCACACAGAATAGTGCCTCTATTTATGTTTCAAAGGAGCTATGAAAAGTTACAGAAGAGATATGATTTAAGAGATGATGGGAGAGAATTTGCTGAATGAAGAAAGGAGGAAGGGTGTTCCAGGCAGGGGGAAGAACATGAGCAAAGAAAGAAGTGCATGATCAGATATGGCTAGACAGAATGCTGTGTGATGGCAGAGGAGCCAGATTGTCAGGGCCCTAGGATTCAGGGTCTAGGAGCTGACCCTGGGGAATTGTCAAAGGCAGAAGGATGGTTTGTTTTAGAGACTCTTTCTAACAATGGGGAGGAGAATGAACAGGCAGGCCAGAGAGGAGCTTACTTCTGTGGTCCAAGGGAAAGAGGATGCAAAGCTTAGGAAGTGTAGAGAAGGATGAAGCGTAGGACTATTCATCCTTCTCTGTGGCTTAAGCAATGCCACCTCCTTTACTCTAATCAACATTAGATTATTCACCTCCCACCCAGCTCACATTCCATCTCTTCTGCAAAGCCCAATGCTCCCAATGGAAAAGGAATTCTTCTACTGTGCTCCCTTGCTCTGTGGCTGTGTTTTCCTCCTTGGTTTTCCTGAGTCTATATTAATTGAGATATTCATTTTCTATGCTCTCACATGGGTAGCACAAAGTACAGAGTTTTGGAAGTTTGAAAACTTGTGCTAAGGACACAGGACTCAGTAGTTGCATTTCCATGGGCAAATCAATTTACCTCCTTTGAGGCCTGGGTTTATCATTTTGGGGGAATGTACCACTGAGGCTGCTGTCAGGAATACAGAGCCATGCAGTTAGTCTAGCAGGGAGAATGAGAACCAGGGTTGAGAATCAGGGGAGAGGTCATAGGGAGCAGCCTGTCGGGGGCTGGAGGCACCAATAAAGGAAGTGGCGTTTTCTGAACTCAGGAGCAAAAACTGCCCTGTGGGGGAACTGAGACCACCTAGGAGACACAATGACTCTCTGAGAGGCCACCCAGAGTAGACACAGAGGATTAACTGGTTACTTCACCACACCTCTCTAGTTCTCTACCCTCTAAACCCTGATGGTACCTTCCATTGGCTGAATCTACACAGAATCCAGTTGGCAAGGAATTTGGGGCAGTGTAGTTTGTAAGAGAAGCACAGGGAATGGACTCAAACTGGCAACTGACCAACACAGGGCATTCACAGAAATGTCTCTGACTCTACTTCTCAGGCTATCAATGAGAATCAAATGGAACTGTGTATGGGACAGCCCTTTGCAAATCACAGAGAGTTCCTGAAATGTGTGCTTGTATATTGGAGTCTTGTCTGTCAGTCAAAAAAAATCCACATCAAACTGCTCAGTCATGCATTCTCTGCCTGAGTCTGGAGTTGAGTGTGGACTGTTTCTCTGGGTCTAGTGCTCGGGGCGTGTCCATACAACAGGCTGCCATAGATATCTGGACTGTACCAGGTGATAAGACATCTCCCTGTACAATGAGCTCTAGTGCCTGTTTCTAGACCTTCAGTATCAGACTAGCTTCCTGCACATGGGTGTGGCTCACAGTCACATGTCTTGGACAGGGGCATATCTAGCTCCTGCCCTTCTTGGCAGTGAGTAGTCCTGATCTATGAAGCCACTGTTGAGTGAAGAAGTTCAAAGCTATCCAGGTGACAGGGGAAGGGAACAGAAAAGACACCTGTGAAGGTCCTGAGTGGCAGTTCTGCCGCCAGCATCATGCTGGTCACTCTTCATGTGTTGTATGCCTCTGAAAACACAGGAGATGCTTGGGTAATGGGGCTGATGCTGTTGAGCCCTTTTTACTCTTCAGCCCCATTAACCCAAATGGATTCTTAGCCAGTCCCATTAAGATATCCTGTCAGAACCATCCCACGTCACTTGCAGAGTGAAGTGAATATCAATAAAATTGTAATGAGTAATTTTCCCAGCTTCACCGACTCTTACTGGAAATCAAGCCAGCCCTCTGCTGTGGGTATTGACAAAAACTCCATTCCTCCCGGGAACTGCTTTTCTTCCACTGGGTAAATCAGAAACCATCTGAGCAGATACCCAGTGCGCTAGTTTAACATGCATGGGCACATGAGCAGCAGGCTTGGAAGGGACTCAGTCCCTCCTTGACGGTTTGCAGCCCTGAACAAAGAAGAGGTTCAGTGCTTTCCATGGGGAGGTAACAGAGCAAGCCCTGCACCAGGAGTCAGGACATCTGGCTTCCCTAGTTACTATGGGCCACTCCCACCATGACTCTATTTGGGTCTCATTCCTTCGGTAACACTGACGTTCCCTTCCAGTTCTGACATCCTATGATTCTGAGAGACAGAACAGGTACAGAGAGATCAGTCTGCCAGAGAGTGATACATTTGACAGGGCAGACCCTTGAGGCACTGTCCATCTGCACTGCCAGGCACTCAAGAAGCAGAGAGAGTGGGAGCTTTGCTGGCAGTCGCTCGCTGTAGCTCTCTGACCACGGAGAGCCTGAGCATCACACCTGCTCCACGGCCATGACAGCCAGCACAGGGAGATCTGAGCTGTGAGTGACAAGGCGTTAATTCAAGGCTTAGGAAGTGTGATGGTTAGGGACCAGCCCACCCCTTCCTGTTCTCTCCCTCCCCTCTGAAAGGCTGTCAGCAGCTTTTGCTGATGGCTGGCTGCTGCAGCCTCCTCTCTTTCTTCCCCTATGTGGAGGTGTGGAACAAAGTATGGAGGTGTTTCTGCAGCACCTGGGCTGCTGGTTTGGAACCTGCTACCTGTGGGGAAGACAGAAGACTGCTCAGCTGCTGTTGTTCGCTGAGATCCCAGCCTCTTCTTCCTGGCTGCCTTAGAAAAAAGACAGTGAGACCCATGTCAGGGTTCCAGGTATGTGTGTGTGTGTATGTGTGTGTGTGTGTGTGTGTGCATGCCCCATGTATGCATGCTCACGTATGTGTACATGCAGGTGGATATGTGTAGTAATGTAGAGAGAAGAGAGGAAGACAAGTTAAGTCAGTGAAGTTATATAAAGTTGGATTTATTAGTTTCTGGGAAACCCTATGTGGCTGCTGTTCCTCTACCCTGCCTCTCTCCTTGCCAAAGCTCCCATAACAAAGGGAAGCTGCAAAGTAGGGGTTGGGGGGGGGGAGGAGCAAGTTCTTCATGGACCTGTAACCTAGCTGCACATTGTTAACCCCCTGACAGCCAGGTTGGTTCAGATGACATGTAATAAAGTGGATGCTCTTTCTCTCTTCCTCCCTCTTCTCTAGGCTTCCTGGCTGAAGTTGACTTGGCTGAAGAGAGGGTCTGACAAGACAATACATGTTACAAAGTTAGGGCTCATTGAAGTGTATAAAAGCCCTTACCTGATCAACTTTTCACGAGAAGTGAAGTCTATAAAGTAAGATTATTATTCCATTTAATAGATGAAGAAACTGAATCCCAGAGAGGTACTCATTCAAACCCAGTCTCTTACTCCATTTCAGGATCTATATCTTCTGCATAAGGAATAGTGGCTTCCAACATGATCCTAAGAATGCTAGTAATGGTGCATTTTGTTTCCCCTTTCCTCTGTGCAATCTGGAAAAAAGCAGGTGTGAGGTCAGAAGGGCTTATGGTCTGCCTGGCCACAATGACATGTGATTACCACATAATTGGAGGTGAGAGCATCCACTGAAAGGTCCACCGAATTCCATGATTCTTACTGCCCGGGAAGGTAAATTGAGCCTTTCCTTTTAGAAGCAAGCATGAGACTGGAGCTGACTATGTGTGATGTGGTCTTGAGCAGACTATATTTCTACATACTTCACATCAATCTGCCACATCTTCTCCTGCAAGAAGAGCAGAAATAAATTTCCTCTAGTACAGGCCGCTGAAACTCATGGAGCTGGGATTCAAATCCAGGCATACTGGTCCACCCTGGGCCCTTCTTCTCCATTACTGCACGTACCAACCACAAAGTCCTTCCCAAGCTTCTTATGCACATTCTTTTATTCACTTTCCTGTTCAGGCACAGAGAATGTGCACATTGTGTTTATGATTCCACACCCCTAGCGTAGAGCCCCTTCCTGTGCACATGTGTGAACAAACCCAGGACACACACCTGAGATAAGGTTCGGGGAATTATGTGACACGCCTCCAGGCATTGACACAGCTCCAGGTCCCGCCAGTTTCCTGGATCCCAAGGCCTCTTCCCCTTCTGCCCCCAGGCCACATTGCTAAAAATATCTCTGTATGAACCCGTTTACCATCTGCAGCTAAAATGCCTCTTGACTCCTCTGAGCCAAGATTAGAAGTCTGTCTAAACGTCAATGATTATTTCATCGGCTAAAAGCAAATTGATCAAGCTTGCCCTCCCTGCAGACTAAGGAGGCTCTCAGTCTATTTGTAGCGCAGTCTGATGTGCAAGAGGCAGCCGCTCTGAGTCAAGGCTGCCTGCTGCTTTCTGTACCGACAGTGTTTGCAGAGTGGGCCATTGATGTGTTTAGTCTGCAATCAGAAGATACTGTGGAATAGGTCTAATGGGTTTCTTAAAGCTGACCCAGGTTATCTTCTGTGCCTGTGAGCCCTGCAGGACCCCACTGCAGTATTCCCTGGAATGGGGAGCTGATGTAGACTGACACATCACCGATGTCTGGCAGACCTTGACCACAATGGACATTCCTCCTCACAAGGAGGGGGCCAAACTAAAGAGGGTCATTGAGAAATGTTCAAAAATACTCCCAATTGTACAGGACCCTAAAATGTTTGGCAAAGTCTTTGCTGTGAATGATGAAATTAATGAGAACATGGATTTGGGTGGGAAAAACATGCATACAGAACAGAAAAAGTTTTGCTTTCTAAAACATCTCAACAGAAATTAAAAAAAAAAAGGGCAAGAGCCAGAGAGAGACTTGTCTATGTTTCAGTAGATATTTTTCTTCTTCATTTTTTTTTAATTTTTAACTTTGTTTTTCTTTGTGATCCCAGGATTCTCACCTCCATGGAGTTTCCAGCTGCCTCCTTGGAGCTGAATAATACAGTAGCCAGCCCAACAGAGACTGCCCATGGCTAGGTAGGAGGCTCCCAATACACAGAGAAGAGATTTTTCATTTCATACATCATTTAAAGCCTGCTACAGTGATTTACCAATGTCTGCCTGTCTTTGGAGTACAAAAAGAGAAGAAAGAGAAATATGCATGCTTCCGTTGTGTAACAGGACTGGGATCCTAGGAGAGCAATGGAGGGAAGGAGGTGGGCTGGGTTTTATTTCTTGTCTAAATGCTAAGAAGAAGTCAAAGGCTGCCCAGTATTAAAAAAGAAAGAGAATGAGAGGACAGCGGTTTGTGTCTCACAAAGAGATATGACTTCCCTTTCTATCCGTCCTGGGCAGGCAGAGGAGCTCCAGCCCCACAGCCTGTGTGGTCTCCCCCTTTGCAGATCCTTGGAATTGGATCCATCCTGGACCCTGATAAGATTTGTCTTCTTGAATCTTTACCATTGTCACACTATTCCTCATGTAAGTACCAAAAACCTTTCCCAAGGGAAATTGAGTCATTCCTTTCCAGCCACGCCAGGACCTCAGGATCTATATTCCTGACTCTCTTCACACTAAACCTAAACTCTCCTGTGGATCCAGGTGACTCACGGTGCCATATCCTACATGCGTTAGTCACCAAGCTGCCCATGTTGTTCTTCAGCCTGGGCTACTCTTTCCCTTCTCTCCCACTGATAAAATTCTTTCCAAGACCAACCTGACTCCCACTGTGACCAAGCCAGACATGCCTGCTTATTCATATCCCCAAACTTCCATGGTGCTTTGAGCCAGCAATGACTCGAACTAGATAAAAGATAATAATAATATTACATTATGATACTAATACATTTCAAGGAATGGGACTGCTGAGTGCCGTGTGGTTTATGCACAATACCTCTTTCTGCTCGCATAGCAAACTTACCAGGATGTGCTGTTAGTGTTTCCAGATGGGGGAAATGGAGGCTCAGCCTGTCTTGGGTAATTATTTAAAACTATATTCAGCTAGGATGCAAGTAACTTGGCCAGAATCTGAACTCAGACTTTCTGCCTTTTTTTTTTTTTATGAGCCTTTAACCACTATTTTTTACTGCCTCTCAGTCCAGTATTACTTCTAAGGTAATTGATTTTTAGGTTTTAGTTTAGTTCCGCAATAAAACTATGGACTCCCCAAGGATGCCACGCAAGTCTTATATATCTGTATCCCTTACAGCACATAATCTCAGAGCTAGATATGCAATAGGCATTCAATATAAACTTGACCATTCATTGATTGGTCGGACAGTTCCCAGACTCATGCATTTCTCTTTCTCTCCTCATTATGGAAAGGCCTAAGACAGCTTTCAGGGAAGGCTGAGGGTAGGGTGGATGAGTATAACCAGTCTCTCATCAAGAGAATCTCATATTGGACTATTTTGAATAAATCAATCAGATGAACATTAAGCATGTACTACTACTGCATACTAGGCATAGAGAAGATGGGGAGAATTCAAAACCTTCTTGTTAGCAAGATGGCAAAGTTCCAACTGGAGAAATATCCAACAGAGAGTGAAGCAAGAAGGCCTGGATGAGAACAGAGCATGAGAAAGGGAGATGATTATAGGGCCCTGTAGGTCGATGCAGCTCAATAGCATGGCTTGAAGACAGCTTCAGGAGAAGGTGGGTCCAGTGGAGGAGCTTTGAGGATGGGTGACATTGGACTAGGTGGAGAGAAGATGAGGCTCAAAGTCATGAGAAAGAGAATGACTCTCCCTCTGTAGTGACTATGTCATGGTGGGATTAGTGTCTAATAAATCTTTGCCACTATTCTTGATGGCTCCTGAGCTGGCACTTGCTCAGTCTTTCTTATAGGTTGGTCAGAAGGGTGAAGTCTGATAGAGTAGAGTGCACAGTGGAAGTTCTACGCACATGTTATCATATGTGTGATTTGATCATCCATTGTCTTTGATGCCATTGATGCCCAGCCTTAGTTAGAACAGGGTTCAGCTCTACTGTCTTGGTCTATGTGGGCTGCTAAAATGGAATAGCATAGACTGGATGGCTTATAAACAACAGAAATTTATTTCTTATATCTCTGGAGGCTGGAATGTCCAAGATTGAGGCAGATGGATGAGGGTTTACTTCCTGGTCCATGCGCAGCTCTCCCTCCTCACCTCTGTATTTGCACGGTGGAAGTGGGAGGGAGCTACAGGAGGTTTCTTCTACAAGGTCATTAATCCCTTTCTTGAGGGCTCCATCCTCATGACATTCAAAAAACCTTGCTCCTACCTAATACCACCACCTTGAGGGTTAGATTTCAACATACGAATGGAAGTATATGTAAACATTCTTTCTATTGCATCTACATCTAGAAATCTGCTTATGATGAATATGGGTATCTATTTCTAGGAGGACAAAGTAGTAGGCTTGGGAGTTAATACCTGAAAAGTGGCTTTCAACCAATTATAGATGGGAGTGATAGATAAACACTCCACTTCTTTGCCCCTTGTTTGGGATGATTCTGAAGTCTGTTCTGTGTAGAATGAAGTCTGGCTGCTACAGTGGTGACTTGCCAGTAATGAAATTTTTACTGGTTGTCTCCCCTCCCTGTTTTCCTCCTCAGTCTCCTGCGGTGTCTCCAGGGATCACCTCCCACATGAATCATTGGCACTGGAATTATGGAGTTAATTTCTGGAAGGAACTAAAGTAAGACATTGTTGTCTTTACTAATTGTAGACATATGCATATTTGATAATAGATTCCTCAAATTGTCCAAATGAGCCCTGCTCAGATATAGTAAACCAGGTCAACTCACTCCCAACATCTAGATTCAGCACAGCCTACAGGTTCTTTTCTCCCCATGGAACACTCATTCTGGCTGATCCACCCCCTTCTTTGTGCCACTCCCAACTAGGATCATAAAGTCCTTGAAAGCAGGGGCTGTGTTACACTGAGTCTTTATTATAAGACCCTTGCACAGAATGGTGCTCAACGGATTTTCTTTCCATTAGATTACTAAGCAGAAAGCCTTGTGTCCAAAGGCAAGCTCATCCCTGCACCTTTCTCTGGCTTCCAAGATGATGATCAATCCCAAAGACAGAGTTCACTAGGGCCTTGTAATGGATTTGATATTTTATTTATTCTGTTGCACTTGCCCTAAGTGACTTTCAAATAGTCTTATGAGCATACTTGCTGAAATCCATTGCAAATGTCCCTAAAGAGTCCTCTGATCTTGAGTAAAGCTCATTGGGTCCATGGGAAGACTGGTAACTCCTTTGAAACTGGGGATAAAGACACTTGATAATTAGAAGAAGTGTGGGATAGTGTGTGGCACAGATGGTTATATCTCAGCAGGACTCCTGTCCATAGTCCAAAGTTACAGCATGCATTCCCTCTACTCCAGCCTCATATTCTATCACTTTTGTCCTTCTCCATTCTGTAGAGGTACGACCCTATTGAACACCCTCCTTATGATACTAGAGCAGCTTGCAACACCCGCTTCACAGTTGATCCAAAAGACAGTAGACTATTGCTAAGGATATAATTATCAAAGGTGGCACCTGAGCCAGATTGGTTTTCCATACTGAAGGCAGCTAGAGGCTTCATCCTGTCAAATGAATCAACACCCCAACATGCCTGGAGCAGAACCAAAATGTTAAACTGAAGCTGGAAAGCTCTCCATGAGGCTTCCATCTCCGGCCTTTAGAGATGCAAGCTGAGATAACCTCTAGGGATAAATCAGAGGGCACACTGTAAGAGGCAAATGACTTGGTAGAACATAGGCTCCTGGCCAGCCCATGCCACCAACCCAACAGCAGGACCTCCTGGCTTCACCATGCCCTTCAGCTGCCAGGCTTGGCAGGCACCAAATTGGGTGGACAGATGCTCCCTCTGACCTCTCTTCCAATTCTGCTCACAGTCTGCATCTATTTGCACAGATCATCTAGGAAGGTAGCAGCAAGCATATGAGCAGGAACTCTAGGAGGCCTTGAGGCAGTCCACCTCCTGCTGTGACAAAGGAGGAGAGCTGCCCAGAGCACCTGCTGGCACACATCATCGGCCACCACCTACCTCCAAAGTAGATGCTCAGTTGAGGCCTTGGCTTTCTGCCCACCAAATGTGAAGCTCTGTAGGGAATAAAGGGGCTTGCAGGCATGGTAGGGCATAGGTGGGAACTGGGATGTGCATTCTCTGCTTAGGCAATGGGGATTAATCCCCCCACCACCATATCTCAGAGAGAGATGAGACCAAAACTGTTCCACTTGACCTTAAGCTGTATGAAGCCTATTTTTCCAGATGAGCAGGGCTGCCCAGGCCCTGAAAACTGGCTTGGAGTGGGTTCTGGAGCAAGAAGCAAACATCAAGAACATGCATGGAGCCTCTTTGATAAAAGAAGCAGGTGATGCCTAAAACAGTCCAAATGGACCCTTCAGGAATAACCTATTCCCCAAATAGTTGTGTGTTGCCACTCAGGGCATGCAGAGCATCTTCTATCAGCTCTAATCCTGGGTTCAGGCCATATATTAGGAAGGAAGAAAGAACAAATCAGGCAATCCCCTTGTCACATCATTTATAAATGAGCCCAGCACAGAGAGCCCTGTGTGCCTAGAACAGAAATTAGCTCTGCCTTCATGGCACAGGTCTCATCAAGGGCATGGACACTGGAGACATCAGTGGACAAAGAACCCTCCAGGGCCCACCTCCATGGAACTGGCACCACTTGAACACCTTGCCATCAGGGAGCAAAGCTCTGGAGTCATTCAGGGAATTCCCCTATTTGATTGGGCTGCCCAGACCATAGTTCCCTCACTTTGCATTTTATGCAGAGAGGAGCGACATCAACCCCCTCTGAGATCTTGATACCTTAAAAAAAGTTGTTTAGTGCTCAGGATTCTTTCTCAGTCTCCTTCCTCTTCCATCCTGCCCTGGCCCCGCCTGGTTTCCATCTCTCCGTGTGTGGGCACTTACTTGCTCAGCACTGCCTGAATGGTGCTGAATATGAATGAGGAAGTCAATTTGATACTGGCCTGCTCTCCATTTTCTTGGTGTGCTGAATAATACCTGAACAACAACTGTCATTGTTCGAAAGTTAGCCTGACTCCGTGGAGGCCTCCCAAACGCCCAAGTGAGGGCCAGCATTCATTGGCTGGTATCAAGTTCTTAAGTAGCCCAGAGGTCATATCCTCTTTCCGTAATCACCCGGATGGAAAATTAAAGCCGCCTGCTCCAACAGTGGTTACGCATTCCAGTGTGTAAATTAACAGATCCCCCCAGAATCCATAACAGATACATCTTTGTTCAGCCAACTAACTTGGGTATAAATTGTAGCTTTTTAGGACGTCTCTGTCAAAAGAGTAATATATCATAGAATATCGGATACAAGTTCAAAAGTACATATAATAATATAATTAAGATAGCTTGACAAGAATGTATTTTAAAAGTATAAAATACCTGCAGGTATAATAGCTTCATAAAGTCTGTCAGATTTACTTCTGCTGTGAAGAAATTTAAAATGTTTTACTTTAATGTGATGCAAATGAAGGCTGAGGTATGCATATAACACAGTCCTTAAAAAATAGGTAGAGGGAAAAGAATAAAAGTCAGATTCAGGCCAAACAAGACATTCAACTTTGCAGGTGATGGATAATAGATCAAGCAAACAGATTAGGGAGCGATGCTGTGCTGTTTATAGAAAACACCAATTTCACATTTCCCTCCCTCCTTGGCTACAGGAAAGTACCTGTTTTTATTCAAAATTAATGATTCCCTCTGTACATTTTTCTTTTTGCTCAAAAGGTTCAAACATAATTCTTGTTTAAAGCAAAAGCAATTTTTATATAATTACCAGCTCGTGGAAAATTATTTTTCAACCTACTAAAAGCTACACAGAGGGGTGAGTGAGTCACACCCCAGCACAAAGGCCTCTGGGACTCCGCCACACACTCAAAGACCAGCTGCCTCCAGATGAGCAAGAATCAAAGCATCTGTCCACTTCATCCATATGCTCAAATATGACATCCCTCACTTAGCTACCTGGGTGCTTGGATAGGGAAGCTTTTTCAAGCAAAGAAGCACTAGCCATCAACCTAGTATAAAAGACAACATGGTATAAAATTATAATATTAATCCAATCAGCAAGGTTACAGATTGGAACCTCCAGGTCACTTCCCATCGTCACCTCCCCAGATTAAGAAAAAACAAAACAAAACAAATTTCCCTAGGAATCCTATTTCTCCAACCTGGTGGTTTTCACTATCAAGATTAACTCAATAATGCCCACATCTTCCCTTCTGGTGTAGATCTGATATACCAAGGTGAACAAGAGTAACTATCCCCAACCATCACTCATTAAACCCTCTGTCTTGATAGCATCTGTCAATCTTTCATTTTGTCTCATTTTCTTTTTCCCAAATGGCATCAATTTCAGATAGGATATTAAGATAAAGTAGCAATCTGGCTTCCTGAACTCTCCTGACCTTGTTTTTGGACATGTTTTAGAGGTCATGGTATACAGTGAGGTCAAATGTTCTTTCTCCTGGGATGCATTAGAAAATCCTGGTACTTCAGCTCTGTGACTATGCTTGTGGCAAGGATAGGTGCTGCCAAAGCAAAAGAGTGCAAACATGGAGTAGGAAAGGCTCATGACAAAAGGTACATCTTATTCATGGCAAACATCACAAGCTAGAATCACAAAGCAGCATAGTTTTAAACTCAACACTATTGGCATCTCTGTGGCTGGTGACGGCACCCGGAAGAATTTTCAAAGTAAATGTGCTTTTCACTATTATCTCACTCATTTGCATTCTGCTCCATTTGGATTCTGAATCTTGACTAGACGCTTTATTTTCAGGGTAGGTCTGCATGATGGCAAACAAACAGTTTGGGAAGGAATTAGCCATATGGGCTTGGGCATTATTTTCTTAATGTGGGAACTGGGTCAGCCCTACAAAATGTTTCCTCAAATACTTAAACTGGCACATTTTCTTTGTGAGAAGAGAGGTTTACAGAATCAAGAGTCGCAGTTGGCTGTGCTTGGAATCATAGCTGTGGAGTTTCCAGCCTCCAGAGGCTCAGGAAATGTTTAAAAACAAAGCAACCTCAGAGGTCACTTGGCCCAGCCTCCTCATCTTATAGCAGGACACAGAAGTCCAGTGAGGAGAAGTGACCTGAGCAAGGTGGCCCAGTCAACCACAGAGTCTGTTGTGTCATGCTTCCCTGTGTCTCCTGCCCCTACACAGGCAGAAGGTCTGCATCTGCTCTTTTCTTTTCCTCCCTGTGTTTAGGAATACCCACTGCCCTCTAGGGGACCAACATCTCAATTTCTGGTCCTTTTTCATTCCTCAACTCCATATGAATTCAGAGATAATGGTTTTATGTCAACCAATTGACTGATAAATCAATCAGCCAGTATATTCTTCAGCACACCCTCTATTATCACCTGAGTCCAGAGTACAGGTCCATTGGACCACTTTTTTCCTCATCCTTTCTCTGTTCGTCATTCAAGGACAAAATGGAAAGGCACCAATGGGACCCTCAGGAATCCCTCTTCTCCTCTAGCAACTAATGGAGGATATAATATGGGGAAAGGCACTGTCATGAGTGTCACAAGTGAAGGATAACAATATATGAAACAGACCTTTTAAGGGCAACCCATTATTTTTGTAATTTGTTTAAACAAAACCAAGTGACTCTTTAAACTCTAATTCACATCTCGGAAATACAATGCTGCTATCTCTCGTTTCTCTCTCTGGAGTCATAGCAATAATTTTAATGCCAGCAGAAGGCATTCGACATTAGAGGTGAGCAAGGCAGAAGACTCTGGCTTTTATCAGATAATTAAGATGCTACCAAAGTCAAACCTTTATCAACATTAGACTAAAAATAAGCTACTTCCATCCAAGGGCCTTTCTACAGAGCATTCAAAGTGACAGTATGCTGGATAAGGGTTAGCTTTTAAAAATGGTTCATTGTTTTTCAACTTTTATTGGCAATCCATTCTCATTATGCCCAATGCATTTGTCTTCATAATATGTACTTCACAATTACAATATCAAAGAGTTTGTATCTACATAATAAAGATGATCTATAGAACAGTAGTGGGAAAACATAACAACACGGTGTGATCATTAATGAAATTAATACTTTGAGAGAAAACATGCCATCCCATGGGAGAACTTGTCCCTGTATCCTAAGATGTTAGAAACAGGCAAAGACTTAGAGAGGAAACAAATTAAATCCTGGATTCCCTGCAGACAGTGAGCACAGCAGGGCATTGCCTGACTTTGGTGACAGAAGGGGCACAAAGGGGGAAGGAGAGGTGACCTCATGATGAAAGTAACCACTTCAAAGTGCATTTGTTTTTCTCTCTACCTTTCAGAACCGCCTGGCCCAAATACTACCCATTTGATAGGTAAGTGAAAAAAAAAAAACAAAAACAGATAACCGAAAAAAGAGTTTTATTAACGGGGACCAACCAAAAGGAAAAAGAGAAAAAGGAAGTAGTGGGAAATTTCCTTGGGTTTGCATAGGCACAGAAGTTAGTTGTGGCACTCAGCCAAGGCAGGGCTGGGGACTCCTTGCCGGGCAGCTAGGAGGCCTGGCAGATGTTCTGAATGGGAAGAAGGGAAGTGGAGCAGATGTCCAGCTCTAAGAGATCATTGATTGAGTAGGAGCGCCGTCATGCTTCTTAGCTGACAGCAAAAGGCATGGAGCCACTGGTGAGAAAAGTCCTTTTCCTGAACAGTCAGCAAAGAGCTGAATGATTCCTGGAAATAGGTTCAAGCAGGAAAATTGGTTTGCATCTGTACATGTATTTATCTCCCTGTGGCTTCTGCATGTTCAAGTCAAATATGAGTGTGAATGGACTGGGTTTCGTCAGTAAAGAGGCCAGGGAAGATCATCTGATTTCTGAAACCCAGTCCATAGCCAATGTTTGTGATCCTGCATTGGAAAGTACAGTCAGGTGCCTCCTAATGATGGAGACACAGTCTGAGAAATGTGTTATTAGGTGGTTTTGTTGCTGCACAAACATCATAGAGTGTACAAGATGGCTATGATGTCACTAGATATCATCTAAGATGGCTATGATGTTACTAGGTATCAAACTCTTATGGGACCACTGTGGTATATGCAACTGACCAAAACATTATTATGCAGTGAATGATCATATCTGTCTCTCCTTCATTCACTGCCCTCCCCAATGTCCCAGACATACCCACATGCACACAGGGTCTACTCCCTAAAATCAAGTAAGTTACATTTAGAGGTAAAATGGTTTCAGCCTCAATTGATTTAGATGTAAGCATTTTTGACTTGGCCTGTTTAGAGAATTATCTCCATTTATCATTGGGTAGCATAGTTGTCTGTGGTGCAAGTAAAACTTTGAACAGGGAGAGAACTTGTTTGAATTGTTACTAAAATATCTCTGAGTACAGGATGGTGCAGAAAAACACAGGAGTGACTGAAACAATATAACACAGAAGAAGCAACATATAGAGATATTGAGTCTATCATTCACATTTTTTTATGCATAGGAAAATATCACATTGATATATGAGGTACAAAACAGTGCAAAGCACCAGGATTGGATTTATCCTTAGAATATCATCCAAGCTTCTCATTTCACAGATGAAGGGACTTAAACTCAAAGAGTTAGAAGTGACTTGTCTAAGGTCTTAGAGCTTAGATTAAAACCTGGGTACCCCGACTTCTGACACAGTGCTTTTCCATTCCACCATACAATATTTCATTCATAGAAACAAACAAGTAGATAGGTGGAAGGGATATAGACAAACAAATACATCTTCTCTAGACAGTGTTAAGTTTTTAGGTATGATTGTTTATCTTCAGATTGACTATCTCATAGGTACATCAAAAATTTCCTGTAGGACATTTAAACTTTAAAATGTTTAAAGTTTAAATGTCCTACAGGAACTGTGGACAGTTAAAAGTCCCCTGTGGCTATTAAAATAATAGGTAGTGAGAAGAGTTGGGATACAGGTGACTAATGGGGTTTTGTCACCTCTTACCCCCATTATATATAGATACATTAGATAGATATGTAGATAGATACTTAGACAGCATTGCATTTATAAGCAAGATGTCTGGCCTTTTTATTCCTGGGGGAGGGAACAACTGCTGACTATTTTTTTCCCAAAACTGCATTAAAACTTCTTTTATAAGAAAAACGAGAGGGAAAAAAAATCAATAGAGCATGAAAGGACATGAAAAATGCATTTTAACCCATATATATTTTTTTCTAACAATGCACTTTTTTAGAACTCTCTTAACAAAAGAGTCAGTGTGATTCACAAGGAAAAAAAATGCAACATAACCCTGAATTTGGGAGCAAAGAGGGGGGCAAAAAACAAGAATAATGAAGATCTAAAGCTCCGACCTAGTAACTTGAAGCACAGATGAAAAATGGTATCAGCCTTGGCCACCTCTGAGACTGGCAGGTCAAAGGGTACATTAAATGTGATGGGGAACAAATTTTGTTTTTGGATAGTTCAGCATATATTCATATTGAAGCTTTTAAATCTCCCAACTCAGTAGAATTACTGTGGAGGAACCAAGTGTCCCCATGTGGACCTTGCTGCCCTTCTTTTTTTCTCTCTCCAAGAGAAATGGCATGGCAAAGGATGTGAGCCATCCCTTGCAGGGCTCAGGTGAAAAGAAAAGGGGAAAAAAGAGTACAGGTTAAATGCAATATTAAAGATGATTTCTCCTAATCAGTGTGTCTTTCTTCCTTGCAGCTAAGCAATCTTTGTCAATTACAGGGCATTACTCTGCAGGCCAACTGGCAATTACAATGGCATCTTTCTTCTCATCACTGACAGCAAAAGGAGGAAATATTCTGAGTCCAGCCACACATTAAGAGGGAAACCGGAGCGCATTCCAGAGGTAATGTACAGGGAACCTACAACCGGGATGCAGATGCTATATGCAGCTGTTATGCAAAGAAGCTCCTGTTCTCAGAGCTGATGTGTTTATTTAGACTAGTGCTAAAGCTGAGTTAATGCCAATTTCCAGAGAGGATTAATATACACTAACGTGGAATTATTGAACTGTTGCACACATCTGGAAATGCACGTTTTCAACCATTTCTTTTTTGTGGCTGCCAGCTGCACTGGAGAAGCAGCTGATGGGGCTACTATTACTCTCTAGGCTCAGCTGAATAGATATGGTGCTATTGAGATGACCATAGGCATTTCTGATGAAGACCATGGTCCTCGCCCCCGTGGGTCCTTTCACTCCTCCCCTTTATCTTTGCCTGTGTGTGAGTTTCTCACCTTCATTTTCAGGATCTGGCTACAGTCTCCTCCATTCGTCCCCATCTTCCCACAGTCAAGACATTTTCCATGCACCTATTTCCATTCTTTATAGGAACAGAAGAATCAGAAGGCTTTGGATTTCACCTCCACTTCTGTGGGTCAGTCATTTAACCTTTGTGCAGTACCGAGGGGGTCATCTGGAGACAAGCCCTTTGACAAAGTGATCACTTAGAGGAATGGTAAAGGACATCTCAAGGACTCAACAGATCTCCTGACCCAGAGCTTCTATTTCCAAAATCTTATACCACTACGCCCCCTTACTGAGTAGCTGGCACACTTTGTAATGGACATTGCTCCCCCATCCTCTTGCCCCACAATCTAGATCATTCAAGGAGGAAGCTATGGTAATTGTTGAGAAGTGTTGTCCTTATGGACATTCCTTGAGTTAGAAAGGCTAAAGGTTGGTGAGCTACATTGTGAAAACAATCTGGCCACCTTATTCCTCTCTATCTCTTCTCTTGTATCTCTCCTTTCTTGGATGGAGGCTAATCCAGATATGCAAATCATCACTAAGTATCCTGGGAAGACTTTGTCTACTGTCTTGGCTGCTGCTATAAGGGTATGCTCTTTAAGAATTGCAAAGCACATGGCAATTGAAGGTGCCCACCCAATATCAGTCATAAAAGCAGTTTATCGTGTGAGAGTCTGCTGGGGGCTCTTCAGCGACTGCATGCTTCGCCCCCTTCCCCCCACCTTTTACTTCCTAGATATCCAACTGTTCAGACGGATCCCACTGAGTGAACATCAGTCAAATCATCCCTTCGTCTCTGATTCCCAAGTACCCTGCAATCATTTGTGCTTTTCTCCAGAAACCTCTTTCAGTGCCACATCAGAAGAGCTCTTTAAACGCTAACAAGAACCAATATTTTAGATTCTACTGCTAGGCGATTCAGCTCAAGTCACTTTATTGTAAAATTAGATGTCATTGTGAAAAGCATGGATATAAATATAAGAGCAAAAGGCCCTTTTCTTAATGCGGAAACCAAGGTAACAATATCCTATTTTTCTTTGTCGTCAAAAAGTTCTTTACTTTTTTTTTTTTTTGATAGCTCAGCCAATATAATGCACTGCATATTTACGCTTAGCATTAAATAACTATTATGCAAAAAGTACTCCACAGTAATATCTAAGTATATTTATGGAAAGCTAAATTATATTGCCAAGTTTATTTTAGACCAAAGAAGCCCCTGGGAAGGGATATTGTGTATTTTAAAGAGTAAATGTAAACTATTAAATAGAGAGAGCCTTTGTAGAGTGTAACACATTCTACCTAGGTAAATCACAGAGCAATTACACAGTAAACTTTTCTTTGATGAAGCACTGAAGTGATGACATGTAATTACTTTTCCAATGCTGCACCGTGTGTTTATCAAAATGTTAATGCAAGCATAATAACAGGCTGTATGTTTGCACCGAGAATGTCAGAGCCATCCAGCTGTCAATCACATCTGAAAATAAAATCGCAAATAAGCAGGCAGCTTGAGAACAGGAGTGACAGCCAATACTCACTCAGCTGACAAGTCCTCTGCTCCCCTCCACCAATCACAGTGTCACTGTAATGTACCTAATAGGAGGAGTATATCTTTTATTAGCTGGAATGGAACCAAGTGGCATAAATGGGCTGAACTTTGTGTGTGGTTCCCCTCCCCACTTTGTGTTCTGCTAATGGGGCCTCTCTCTTGGGGGCCAGCCGACCCCATCCTGCTTCCTTTATCTACACTCCTTAGGAACAGTGCCCTTGAGGAAAGCTGCAGAGCCCACAAATGGGCTGGCATTATGAATATTCGATTCAGATCAGGCTTCTCAGCCAGCTGACTTGGTTTGATCGGTTAGAAGAAAACCCTGCTATGCTTTCCTTACTTGTGGTCGTGCACATAATAAGTTCTAGGCTAGGATTATTGCAGCAATTGGCTGAGTGGGTTTTGCTTAAAGCTCTTCCTGCAATTTAAAAAACAAACAAACAAAAAACCCCAAACCCCCAGGTGCCTGGTTTTGAAGAACAAGTGCCCAACTACAAGGGAATCAGGATTAATCAGTCAGTGCTTGGAGAATACAAGGCCCTGCAGCCTTTCTGGAATGTGAGGGTAGGTCATGTCCTAAATAGGGCCCTGATAATGTCATTTTCCATGATCATTTCCTTGCATTGTGGACCATCAAGGAAATAAACACTTTGGTTCTGGAAACTCTGTGTTTGCCCTGACTCATGCCTTCTTGACTTTCTCTGAGGACACTTTTCACTGAAGGATCCTTTCAGATGCGTCTAAAAATTGCCAACCGCTTGTTAAAGTGTGAGCAGGTGCATATATCACCATCTCCTTTGGATTGTAATTACAGACCTTCTTTTTAATATGTGGTCCATTTTGGAATTTCACCTTGTTTGTGTAAATGGGGCTGTTGGACAGGATTAAGTCCATTGCTGAATGTCCACTTTCTCTAATTCACTTACTTGGTTAACTGAACTCACAATGCAAATCATACCTACATATTTGCCCTTTGTTGTTACCAGATGCTGGGATGGCTTGTCCATCCTGCCCTTTCCATAAGGCATTCATAGCCAGGGGAAATGCCCTTGTTCTTGGTACAAAGAGAGTGGGAAAGAATCCTAGTGAAAAGCAGAGGGTAGGGAAACATCAGGTCCCCAAGTCCACTGCTCTTCAGCAATTTTATTTCCATTATTTTTCATGCTTTCTGGTGATGCCAACCAATTTTGCAAAGGCAATAGTCTTTGACATTCCTGGCTGCCTGAACCTTTGTGAAGAGCTGATTTCATCTCTTTTGGGTGACAGCAATGAGTAGAGGAATTTTTTCTATCCCACCCTCAGACTGATGAATGAGTGCATGTTGAATGGCAGACTCTCAGTTCTGTAGAAACTGTAAAAATTCCCTCAAACACAGGAAACTTTAGAGTTTCTGGTTTAGAGACCAGGAATTCAGAGACTGTGACCTTCTTGAATACAACCTATTGGACTGTGAATGACTGTGCAGTAGAGGCAATAGACCCTGAAGATCTGTCTGCTGAACCCATCTGATAGTACCCTGAGTTCAATGGATCTGCATGGTTCTCCTGTTGTAGCCAATATAATTGCAGTAAAAATTAATATTCCTCCTCTTATTTAAGTGACAGTGGGTAGGATGTGCTGTTTTCATTTACTTTGTCCTCTGCAAAGGGAGAAGCTGGGGCCTAATTCCTTACAAATTGAGCAAGAGATGGGAAAACCATCACATGCTTTTGAGAGTCCATTTCCAGGTGAAGAAATGAGTAGAGGACATTCCAAGCAGAGGTGTTAGTATACATAGGGTCATGGAAAGGATCACAGTGACTAGGCACTCTGGAATGAAAGCAGAGTCCTCTAAGATAATGAGATGCAGTTAAGGGGAAAGTGAGACAACTTGGAAATTGCAAAGCAGTCATCAGAGGGGCTAAGAGAGAGCTCTCCCAACAGCACAGCATGTACAGCCATTTCCAGCCTGATCCCCAAGTCTCATCTTCTCATCTAACTTCCTGCCACCTCCCTGTCCTGCATCTCTATCTACTTATGTTCTACACAAACGTAGGACTTGGTCATTGTGATAATTTCAATGGCTCCCCTCATGCCATACTTCTGGAATGTCCTCTAATAGTTCTCCTGGAAAAAAAATCTGACACTTTACAATTTTTGGAAAGTTTACTTTTTCTGGGGCATGCTCTAGGAAGAACTTACTCATTCTCCTTAGCACTTCTATAATACTTCTACTTTTAGCATCTGCCTCCTTACACATATACTTTTCTGTTCTCCATATTATACTATGAGAATCTAATGGACAAGCATAGGCCCAAAACTTTAGTTTGAAATTCATGGGTCTAATAGGTTAGATGATGAGTTCATGAAAGGTGATCAAAAATGCTTGTGGATTTGAATTAAAGATACAATATTAGAAAGTATGCTGTCAAACTAGAGACTCTGCGTCTAATAGAAGAAAAAGTTGGCCCTAATCTCTATCGCATGGGGTTAGGCCCCAACTTCCTTAATAAGACGCCTATAGCACAAGAATTAAAACCAAGAATCAACAAATGGGATGAATTCAAACTAAAAAGTTTTTTTCTCAGCAAGAAAAGGGGGCCTACATCCTGGGAACAAATCTTTACCTCTCACAAATCAGATGTAGCTCTAATCTCTAGAGTATACAAAGAACTCAAAAAGCTAAACACCAAAAAACAAATAACCCAATCAACAAATGGGCCAAGGACCTGAACAGAAACTTCTCAGAAGAGGATATACAATCAATCAACAAATATATGAAAAAATGCTCATCATCTCTAGCAATCAGAGAAATGCAAATTAAAACTACTCTAAGATACCATCTCACTCCAGTCAGAATGATAGCCATTATGAAGTCAAACAACAACAAGTGCTGGTGAGGATGCGGGGAAAAAGGCACACATTGCTGGTGGGACTGCAAATTGGTGCAGCCAATTTAGAAAGCAGTATGGAGATTTCCTTGGAAAGCTGGGAATGGAACCACCATTTGACCCAGCTATTCCTCTTCTTGGACTATATCTAAAGGACCTAAAAACAGCATAATACAGGGACACAGCCACATCAATGTTTATAGTAGCACAATTCACAATAGCTAGACTGTGGAGCCAACCTAGATGCCCTTCAATGGATGAATGGATAAAAAAAATGTGGCATTTATACACAATGGAATATTACTCAGCACTAAAAAATAACAAGATCATGGCATTTGTAGGGAAATGGATAGCATTAGAGCAGATTATGCTAAATGAAGTTAGCCAATCCCATAAAAACAAATGCTGAATGTCTTCTCTGATATAAGGGGGGTGAATCAGAATGGGGTAGGGAGGAAGAGCATGAGAAGAAGATTACTTCTAGATAGGGAAGAGAGGTGGGAGGGAAAGGGAGGGAGAAGGGGAATTGCATGGATGGTGGAAGGAGACCTTCATTATTATACAAAATACATGTATGAAGATGTGAGAAAAAAAGAATAGCGACACCTTAGATTAGGTAGAGAGAAGTGATGGGAGGGGAGGGGAGGGGATGGGGGGATAGGAAGGACAGTAGAATGAAACAGACATTATTATTACTGTACACACAGTATATATATGTGACTGCATGACCAATGTGATTCTACAACCTGTACACTCAGAAAAATGAGAAATTATATCCCATCTGATTCAAATGTCAAGGTAAAAAAAAAAGAGTCAAAATTAGAAGGGAGGAGTGAAGCCAGAGGTTTTGAATAAACACAAAGAACTGTCTGATCATTGGAGCAATTCAGTAATGGAAGTCTCTTGAAGGCAAGCATGCCCTATCACTGCAGGAATTAAAGTAGAAGATGGTAGGCCACCTGGGGAGATGCACAAATGACCTCAATGATCCTTGTGATACTTTTCCACTTTAAGACTGTGAAGTGTTCAGCTTTTATGGATTAATAAAAATTCTTAAATTTATCAGAAAAAAATTTTCTAGTACCATAGTTCTCAGCATGTATAGAATTTACTTGTGGAACTTCTTAGCAATCTTTAGCTCCACCCTAGAGAATCTGTATAGTATTGTCAAGGAATCTGCATTTTAAACAACCCTCCAGATGATTCTGTTGGAAGTAGCTCTAGGACTATCATGGAAGACATGTTGTTCTAGAACATATCAATCAATGAGCCCTGAAGCTCTGTCATCCAACATAGCTTTGTTTATCTTGACATGACGATGACCCAACCTGCAGGTATCTCCCAATACCTGTGTGTGAATAAGTTATAAGGTTATAATTTGGTCTCTGAGTCTAAGCACAGGGAAAACTTCAAGTTCAGAAAGCCTGATTGCCAGGAAAAACACTTGGATAGTTCTGAGAATGGCTGGGCAGGTTCATGACAGATACATGCTCAACAATGATGCAAGACTTGTATCTCTGAAGTCAAAGAAGAAACAGCCCCCATGGAGTTAAATAGAAAAATGTGAAAGCAAGCCAGGACCATGACCCAGGAAACTCATCAATCGACCCACTAGATGACAGGTTCTGAGGCATCTTCCTAGAGAAATGAGACAAGGAGCTTTGCCAAGATTGTGGGAGGGAAGCTCGAAGGTAATGATGTCACCTCTCAAGAGAGGCTAATGAAGTGGAAAAGGTCAAGGTCTCTGGAAAGGCACAACAGTCCTATTTCAGCACAGAGAAGGGGTGGTGGCCAGGTATTTGAGAAATACTCAGAAGGTTGCTTGGCAGTGGGGCATCTTCAAATTAGACAGTTAACACATGACAATATTCACAAAGTTGCACATCATTTGGAGTTCAGAATTTAACCCAACACATGGTGACTAAAATGTCGGGTGAAAGGGCAACATGTGAAGATGTTCCTGTATTGTTTGCACATGCAAAACAATTATGAAGTTCCACAAATTTGATGCTCATACAAAATGCCCAGAGATTTGGATTTGACAGTGACAGCAAATAGGGTTATTTCAAAGAACAGTGAGGCCTCGTACATGAGAGAGGAATCTGATGCCAAGGAATGGCTATGGGTACTATATTCTTCATTCTTGGATTACCTTTTCACTTTTTCATTTTGACATTTCAACAATGAGAAAGATTCCAAATGCAGAAGCATGTCAAATCTGAAAAGATTCACTTTCAGGTATAAACTGGATCCCAAAGTAAGAATACGGGTGTGGGGGGCAAGAGAAGGAATCTCAGTATGGTGATATCTACAGTGAACATGTTGGGTTCATGATCAGTACAGACTTCCCAGAGAGAGGAGAGTGGCAACTGGAAATCATAAAATGTTTTCTTGACATGAATATGCTGAGAAATTTCCCTGTCAAATTTATTGACAAACGTATTGAATTTCTAGGAAAGACAGCTTAAGTAGAGAACATCCTGGAATCTCAGCACACCTCAGATCTACTTAAGTTTTGTTTTCATTGTTTGTGATTATCAGTGATCATATTAATCACTACCACCATTACTGCCAACCTCATTTTCATTAATATCATCAAAATCCTTTTTCCAACTGAGAAAAAGCCAGCAATACTGAATCTGCCTTATTATTTCCTCGCAGGTAATTCTTTCAGGGTGACAGAGTCTCTTTGTTTCTTCTAATGCGGCATTAGTTAGCTGGAGGACAGAGCTGAGGGCAGCCAGCTGGCTCCCAAGCTATCTCAGGTTGTATGCCTCGGGCATGCCCCATTGTGCTGTCTAATTCTAGGACACTTTGAAAAGAGGTCTCATTTTTTTTTCTATCTGGTGACAAATGCTTCATCTAAAAAATTGTGAGGCTCACAGGTAGGCATGATTTTACCATGGACTGAATCCACTGATTATGGGTCATTGAACCAAATTAGTATAAATGAGTAATGAGACTAAGGAAGTTTCTTTTCTTTCCATGTTCAATCTGTTTCCCACTTTAATTTTGTGCTCTCTTGCTTTCCTGCCGTTCTCTGGCTCAACGTCCTGACTCTGTTACACTCTTTTCCTTTTTGCTGTCCTTTGATGCTCCCGCCTGCGTCACTCTCATGCTACTTTTAGTGACGATGGCTAAGTGATTTTGCCCCATTGATAGCTTTTAGATGGTGGTGCCAATCCAGTTCCAAGGGAGGGAGCCAGATGCAAACAATGTAGAAACGTGGCCATGTCCAGATAGAGCCCTAAATGTATAAATTCTGAGCCCTGCTCCCTCCATGATGATAATATACTCATTAATGTCTATTTCCAGCAGCCTGATATTATTGACCCTTCAGAATCTCACCCCAGATCTAAGTGCATGGATATTTCATTTACTGGCTTCATCTGTCCTGCCTCTCCCCCACTCTATATCTCCTACCAGTGCCAATAAAAGAGGACAGCTCATCAGATAAGAAGTGGGTTTCATTTTGTTCACTAAAGACAGAACTTTTTTCTTAAACTGAAGGTCTTCTGCTGGAAAATACAGCCATGTTTCAGCGCTACATTCCAAAACAGGTGTTGGATAATTCAGTAATTAGTATGCACATCTAACTCCATGCAGCCTCTGTTGATCTCTCAATTATATTTAGCTGAGTCCTCTGAAGTTTGCAGTAGTTAATTAGAGCATTATTGAAGAGTTGGGCTGGAGAGCCAAGCTCTACAATCAGTCGACAGCTTGGTCCCATGGCCTAAGCATCAGGCTGGTCCTTGACTAGGGAATGCCAGTGTGCAGGGTGACCCGGTGCCAGGAGGGGTTAGATTGTCTTTTGAATAACAGCTGGAGGGAGGCCTCTTTTATGGGCAGAGAATAATGGCCACATTCCTTATTCTGTCCCATCCTTGACAGAAAAATTCACATTCCAGTGGTGATCACTTTTAGAAATGTCTCCTTAGGGGAAAAAAGAAAGCGTCAATGTTCAAGAAAAAAGGATAATGGTTCTGAGTGGACTGAGGGAAGTTAAAGTCTAAGGTTAAGACATGAGCTAGGGATTGGTTTCCCTGTCCCACACTACTTCACCTTGACTGCCCTCCCAGATGGAGGGTGCATGTAGGGATCCATGCAAGGGGAACTGCACACAGAATTATAGGAGGCAATTTGGAAATGATAGCTCCTGAATAATTGAGGTATCATGTCATCTGCAATGTCTGAGCCTGAATTTCCAAAACTCCTGATAATTGCCCAGGTTCCATTCCGAATGTAGCTCAAGAGGATTACAGCAAGCATGCATTCATCACTTTAAGACTAAAAGACAAGCGTGTCTTGTCAGTGGAACGGTAGGGAGATGCTTTGGGGACTGGAGACTAGGGAGCAAGGAGCATTACTGATTATGGTCACGGTCAGTGCGCTTTCCAAGGAGGATTCTCCTTTCTGCCCAGGTATAGCTTCCATGCTCTTCTTTTTCCAAATTCACGAAGTCAGATGGGTCACTGCGCTTTTCTCCTTAAGCAGTGAGGCACGCTATTCTGTTACCCATCCATCACTGCAGGGAGGGGCTGGGAGTGACAGGGACCTGTGCTCACTCACTAAGTGAGTTTTCATTTCTCAACTCCTCCTCCCCACTCCCCTAAGGGTCCCCTACCATGCCCAGGAATGTCAAAACAACAGAATGACACATGTGGCTGAAATTATGTTTGAAATCAACCAAATACAGAGGATGAAATCAGTACAGTAAGAAGAAGGCTGCATTTGCAAGATCTAATCTCTACTCAACCACAATGTGACTTTCTGTAAGCCATATTCCCATCAATTAACCAGAGTTGAGGTCACCCTTTCCCTGGGGATAGAATGAGATAGTGTGGTACAGGAGGAAGAGTAGGACAGAAACAATGGTTAGAACAAAGAGGCTTGATCTCTACCTTGACACTTTGTTCAGGAGATGCTGGGAAAATCTTGATTTGATGTGGATATTGACTCCTTTCATCATAAATAAGAATCATAGGAGGACACATCCATACACTCCCCAGTACCCAAGTGAGAATTACAGGTACTAGGTGAAACTACTTGGAATCTACAAAGGGAGATAAAAACAAACACACAGTACATTCTGGGAGTGAGGCATGTGTGTCATTAAGTGGCCTAAACTGATTGTCAGGAAGCTAGGGGAAAAGTTCTGAAGAGTTCGGGAGGCTAGTCAGCAGCCACAAAGACTGACATCAGACGGTTGACAACGCAGAGCTCTCAGGGCCTGAGAGAGTCTTTGAAGTGAGGGAGCTCCTTTGGGCTCTTCCACCTCAATCCCACTCTGCTGTGCTGTGAATCTCGAGGGCCCTTTCCAGATCCTTCCTGCGATAGGGTAGAGTGCAGGAGCGATCACTCAGAGCTCTGGGACTTCTGTCTTGATCACTGTGCACTCTTCTCTCCTTCACTAATCATTCTTTCCAGAGGCTAGGCCAGAGGCCTGAGTCAGGTGCTAGACTCCATCTGTCTCATTTACACGAAGACAGGATGTGAGGTTGAGGCTTTCTCCAGGGGCTCCCACCCCAAGAAATGCCATTTCAGAATTCTGTGGTTCCCAATCAGAAGTTCAATAAAGAGATGAAAATGAGACTGTGTGGTACCTACTGAGGTTCACAAAGTGACCTTCCTCAGCAAGAGTGCACAGCATTGAGCACTGGCTTCCCAGGCAACAGACTAGGCTCTTGAAAAACAGCACCATTCCTTTCACATACACAGTGGTTCAAGTGAATGAAGTTCACTGGTGAATTTATTAGTGTATGTAGGGTCCTATATTGTTGTACATTTTTGTGTGTGCCAATGTTTATAACACATGCCCTGTGGGGTAGAATTGAAGTCAGCCTTCACACCCATGTATTCAAGAGACCTGACAAAAACAATTCAGAGGAGAAAAAAATTTAATTGGCTCATGGTTTCAGAGGTCTCTGTCCATTGACAGCTGATTCTACTGCTCTGAGCCCAAAGTGAGGCAGAACATCATGGAAGAAGGGTGTAGTGGAGGAAAGCAATTTAGGACATGGCCACCAGGAAGCAGAGGGAGTACTCAACAAGAACAAAATATATACTCCAAAGGCATACCCCCAGTGACCCACCTCCTCCAGCCATATCCTACCTGCATACAGTTGCCATTCAGTTAATCCATTCAAGTGGATTAATGTACTGGTTAGATTAAGGTTCATATAAACCCATCATTTCTCCTCAAGACTTTCTTGCATTGTCACATGCATGAGTTTTTGGGGTACAGCTCATATCTAAACCATAGCAGGTAGGCACAGAAGGCCTCATCATTCCCATTTTACAGGTGAGTAAACTGAAGTCCAGAGAGACTGAGGTCCCATATCTAGGTAAATGGTAGAGCCAAAACCTGTGTTGGCTTTTAACAAATTTACTGAAGCATAACTGGCACTCAAGGAACCACACATATTTAAAGTAGTCTGCAATAAGACAAGTTTTGACATATGTACCCTCTCAAAACAATGACTACAACGACAGTGAGCATGTTCATCACCCCCAAAGCCCCTTTGGGATCCCTCCCTTGGCTCACCCACTTTCTCTCCCTGCAATCCCCAGCCAGTACCCAGAGATTTCCTTTCTGTCTCTAGAGATTAATTTGCTTTTTCTAGTACTTTCCATAAGTGGAATAACAAAGTATAAACTCCTTTTTGTCTGGCTTCTTTCACTTAGCATCTTGAGAGGCATCGAATTACTGCATAGTATCAGTAGCTCATTCCCTTCTACTGTTGCTGAGGAATAGCCCATTGTGTGGATGTGCTGTGATTTGTTTTAATTTGATGTCCAATGATTTTATTTTTAAACTGCTCCTCTTAAAAAAAAAAAGAAGAAGAAAAAGGAAAAGGGGGGTGGGGAGGTCAATTCCCTCTTCTTTGCTCACGACTGTAAATGATTACAACTCAAGTCTCGTTTATCAAATATTTCCTGATGAAATGGACAAACACATTAGAGGTTGCATCAGATTTCTGCATGCGCAGTGTGGGGAGGATTCGTCTCAAGGAGGTTTTATTGGGACCTGCATAACAAGGTGGCAGCTTCTCTGCTTGTAGAGAAGGAGGACTCACAAAGACATAAACAATAGAGAACTTTGCAAAAATTATGAGAGCAATTTAAGAGTGGATAATTAGATATCTTTTGCAGGGTGTTTGGGAAATTAAATTAGCTTTTTTTCTTTTAAATGAAGGTTTGTGGGGATCACTTCATAAAAAATATTGCTACAACTGATTATTTTTCTAATATTCTTCGCCTTTCTTCCCTGCATATCCAAAGAAGTGGCACTTCTAGCCCTTAGCTGTGGCAGCCAATCATAGCCTCTAATTGCATTCACTGCATAAATTGTCGGTGTCATGAATAATAAAATTAGTTTAAATAAACCCCCAGCCACAATCACAGACAAAAAGTTACAATCTGGTGGAGGATCCTGCATCCTTTCATTTTAGGGGAAAGGGTCAGTGTAATCTCAGTAGTTAAATCCTTGAATTAAAATGAAGATATGATTATTAGAGGTCAAGAGAGGTGAGGATAGGAATGAGAGGAGAATGACTTGTGGCTCTTTACAGGTAAGAGAACCGGTGTTGTCTCTGCAGTCTTTAGAGAGTGCTGCATATCTATGACAGACAGCCCTGACCGGAGACAGGAGACAGGAAGGGCTTCACTGGCCATCCTCGAGATAGAAGGAGAACATGGGCCCCAGAGCTGAGCATTCCTTTCCATGTCCTTCTGTGGCCTAATGTGATCTCTCCAGATGGCATCCAGCAACCCCAATCTATTTCTGGAAACTACACATGCTGGTCTGGCACAATGATTTTCCAATCTGCTGGTCAGTTTTCAACCGGATCTCATCAAGAACTTTGCCATTTAAAAGCAACCAAATCCCTAACTTCCCCACACCCCCTGGCTGTGGATGGAGGTGCCTGGACAAGGTACCATGGGAGTCCCCAGTCAGCCTCTGTGGGACATAATGACAGCACGTCCTTCCCAAGGGCTCCAGGAAGGGGGGTATTTTGATGACCATGCAGCTTCTGTTTCTCTCTTCCTTCACACACTCTGCTCAAAAGCTCAGCCTTCTGCAGAGCTGCAAATAATAAAAGATGGTCAGTGATCCTGATGGTCAAATGGAACACCTGCCAGCCCAGAGCACCCCCTCATGTCACGAGGACAGCCCTGATCCCTCAGCAGCCTGCCCTGGGCCCCTTGGCATTCTCCTGACTACTTTTCTTTCTTTCTTTTAAATATCTATTTTTTAGTTGTAGTTGGACACAACACCTTAATTTAATTAATTTATTTATATGTGGTGCTGAGGATCGAACCCAGGGTCTCGCACCTGCTAGGCGAGCGTTCTACCGCTAAGCCACAACCCCAGCCACCTGACTACTTTTCTTAGCATTGCTTCTCTTCAGGTCACACAATACTCCCCAATTCAGTCCACTCCTTCAACCCTTACCCCAGCTTCCTGACAAGCGTCAATTCTCAGACTGGTTCTGGTCCCTTCTGTCCCGCCCTTGGCCTTGTCTTACTGCATTTCTGAGCCACTCTGCTGACTTTATTTAATGAGGTTTATTGTTTGTGCTTAGTAATTTTCAAAGGCCCATCACCCTCTTTGAGTTCGCCCTTAGATCTTCAGCCTGCCAAAGAGGTGGGCTTTTGAAGTTTCCTTCATTAATTCAGTACCTAGCTTCTGCATTTAGCGGCACATGGGTTTGAAGTATACATAAGCCACAGTGGAAACATCTGAGAAGCATCCCAAGACACTGCAAATTATAAAGGGTGATTAGGAAATAGCATGGCTCTCTATCTTCTTATGCCTTAGAACTTTATTCCTTATATCAAAAAGATTCTGGGATATCAAAATATCACTGTCTGACTCTGATAATGACTTCCCAGAGTTTCAGACATTGGGGCAACAAAGATTTAACTTTAATTATCAGCAGTTCCTTTTTTGCTTTTTTTTTTTTTTAAATCTTCAGCTATTGTAAAGGGCAGAGGAGATGGAAGGAAGGGCAGAAAAGGAAGAGGAGGAAGGAAGTGAACTAGCAATCCTACCAAAGTCCTGCACAGCTGCTGTCTTTGATAGAGTCCCACTGCCTCTGAGTCCCAAGCAAGGGACTGCTTGGCTGGAGACATGGGGTGTTCCAGCTGTAGTTCTGTCTTGCTAGTCCTGCCACTGTTGGGTAGCAGAAACCTATCCCAGAGAAGCCAAGTGGTCTAGCAATCAAGACAAATGAACAGTCTCCAGTAATCACATAGAAACAATTTAGCTTCTAGAATCCAATCCTGGCTGGCTGAGTGAAAGAAGAATGGCTATGAGGATCTGCTGTCCCTAGAGCATGAGCAGTGTTGGAGGTCATGTTGGGGCAGCAGCAGCAGAAGCACCATCTAAGCCCCCTGCCCCCTGCCCCAGTGAGTTCCCTGGTATCCTTGACTATTTCATAGGATCATGGTCCCCGAGAAATCTAGCCCAAGGAAATAAATCTTATCTAAAAATACCTAAGAATCTCTGCAAAAATAAGGTCAGAGTTTAACATCTATTGTCATGAATTCTAAGCCATTACTAACTTTATGAACAGCTGGCCTACATCCCCTTTCCTTCCATGTTCCACCTGCACTCAGGAGGTCTGGATTCTGGTCCTGGCTCTCTCAGTGTCTCAGTGCGGCTCGAGGGAAGTCACATGGCCTCCCTTGTCCTCCATGGCCTCTTGGTGATCTTCCAATAATTTCCGGCAGAGGAAACTTCTTCTTTTTCCCAAATGAAATTCTACATGGAACTTCAATATTTAAAGTTGGTAAAAAGGGCTGCCCTGACTGAGGGCGGTATCTGCCTGCTCTGCTTTCGTTGTCTCCTTCTCACCTCCTGCCCAGGCGGAAGTCAGGGGACCTCACAGGACCCCGACTCCCCTCAGAACCCAGCAGGAAAACAAAGCTCTCAACAATCTTTGTGACTGCTGGCTGTAGAATTTTATGACTTGATTTTAATCTGTACCATTTAGGATCTACTCGGGAGGGGCCCTGAGAGAGGTATAAGTGGCAGGCTTTTTTCCTTGAAGAATCAGCTATCATTTATCCTTAAGGAGGGGAAAATAATGACAAGCCTGAGAAAATGATTTCACTTTTACAACCTTATTACAAATGCTGAGCACAGCTGGGAGTAAGGCCCAGCTCTGTGTGTGGGTGTGGGTGTGGGTGTGCACACGTGCTGCTTGCTGGGTGTGGTTGGAGGTTCAACCTTTATTCTGTTGTTGGTTTCATCTGCAGTAGTGGAGTAAATAAAGGGAAACTGCTCCATGACCTGAGTTCTGTGCCTGGGCACCATGGCCAGGACATTCCCAGATGGGAAACTTTTCTCATGTCTCCATGGCAGTGCATGCAGCTCACTGGGCCCCCTCAAAAGTGAACAAAAGGCAGACACAGGTAACGTTTATCTAGTGGACAAATCTGCACCTGGACACAGACTGGTGTCTGCCATCCTCACTGCAGATTCAGGCAGGGATAATGCTGGAGATTCTAATTGCCTGTGGGATATGATTTTGCCACCCCCCACCCCCGCCGCACAGCTGTTTTCATGCTGGGGTTGGACTTTGGCGCTATAGTAATTTTCCCCCATTGTCTGGTATCCCTGCATTCACATTCGAGAGGGATAGGAGAAGAACAGTGTTCTCAGGAGAAAATTTCAGCATTTAGGATTCATGCAAATAAACACACCGACTGCTCATGCTCCCCACCCCTTCCCTCAATCCACTCACAGCAACTCAAAAAAACACCTTTCTAAATAGCTCTTCTCCTGTAATTTCACTTCCTTTAAAAATAGTGATGGGGTTACATCTGATGCCCTGGAATGTCCATCATGCATTTATTTTATCCAACTCAGTGCTAGGCAGCAATTAGCAAAGGTAACACTAATTAGGTTTTACAATGTATTTTTGTGTCCCTCTAAACTTAAGTCATAGCATTTTAAGCTTCTAATGATTGCAAGGTCATTTTGCTATTCTTCATAATAGCAGGGATGTTAATGAGTGCATTTGGTATGCATGGGGATGCCCCTGTTTCCTCTTGGGACTTATTAGCATTTATTGGGGACACTTTACCTAATTTGTTGCTGAGCTCATGTCCTAAATGGAACTAGCCACATGAAAGACTAGAAGTTTTAGACTCGAGTGCAATCAATCCCACCTAAGGTCTAGCTATCCAGATCATTGTGAGATAATTTGTTTTCCCCCAGAAACTTAGAAGGTTCACATTCTTATTGTCAAATCTTCTCAGCTGGCTAATCTCCACTTCCCACTTCTGAATGTACTTAAACATGTTCCTTCCCACTTAAAAAAAAAAGTTATTGCTATGGTTTGAAATATTCCCCCCAAGTTCATGTGGTGGACATCTAATCATCAAATTGATAGATAAATGGTATTTGGAGGGGGGGAGGTTTGGGAGGGAATTAGGATTTGATGAGAGCATAATTGTGGGGCCCTCACGATGGCATTACTGGCTTTCTAAGAAGAAGAAGAGAGATATGAGTTAGCAACTTGCTATAAGCATGTTACCATGTGGCCAGAAGGCCCTTACCAGACACCAGTGACAAGCTGTTGGAAATCTCCTAGCCTCTAGAACTTTGAACTAAATAAATTCACCCTCTTCCTAAATTACCTGGTCTATTCAGTTTTAGCAACAGCAAATGGACTCAGACAATTATTAAACTATGTATGTTACAAATAACTTTAGCATTCATAGTTCCATGTTTTAATCTTGCCAACAGCATATTCTGGTTATTTTTTCTGGAATCAGTTTTCTATCTCTGAAACATAAGCTCTCGGGAAGCACACTGCAAACCCTTACAATGAGCTCTCTCAACAAATGTCTACCTCAGGACCGTGTGTGACTCAGTATTTTCTGGGGGCTCTTAGATGAACTGCAGATAATGAGATGAGGAGCATGGCAATGCTGAGGTTCAAGCAGCCTAAGAAGAATTCTTCCCAGTGAAGTTAGAAAACTTGACAAAATATATTTTGGTGGCTGACATGTCTATATCATGATGTCTGGGTGGCCTGATAGGATGATGTATTTTCAGAGGTCTATTAGGATTCAGGCTTCCTGCTTCCCTTCTAAGGGAGTAAAGGGAGGTGATGAAGGAGGAAATAAATATGCAAGCAAGAGAAAGCAGGAGTTATCTTAATTTCATTTCTTTGCTCTGCAAATGTCTATGCCCTCTGAGCTATGAGCCAGCTCAGTATTAGGTGTGGGACTATCATACTGAACAAGGCTGGCATTATCCCCGTCTCTTGAGCTTACCTTCCAGTTTGGAGCACCCTAACAAGCACTTAATTCTCCTGCTGGTTCTTATTTTAAACCCGGTAAGCATAATAAAGATATTCAGGGTGTTATGAGTGAATGGTTGGTCCTATTTATTCAGTGGGGCCCAGGGGATTCCTTGAGGCCGTGATATATCAGCTGAGCTCTGATGAGGGTGGCTAGACAGTCGGGGTGTGGGGAGGGAGATGGAAGGACATTCTAGACAGACAGTAGCATACAGAAGTTCCCAAGGCAAAGACAGCAAAGAGCTAACAGACCAGGAGAGGGTAGTGCTGGACGAAGCTGGCCAGCCAGGTCATGTCACAGAGTGCCATTTATATCCTTGACCATGGGAAGTTACTGGAGTCTTTTAAGCAATACAGTGACATGATTACCTATGTCCCTCCATTATATATATTTTCTTGATCAATGGTCAGAGAAATACTTTTAAGTTTTCTAGGTACTAAGCTGGGAGTAATTGTAGCTACTGACACTGGTGAATATCAAGATCATTCGTTATGTTTCCCCATTGTCTCAGGAGGGTGTGCAACTCCAAAGCCCTCTTGGATAATTGATAGATTAACAGCTAAAAGATGAAGCTTTTTTCTTTTTGTTGCTGTTGTTGTTGCTGGGGATTGAACCCAGGGTCTCGTGCATGCTAGGCATGTGCTCTACCACTGATCTACAAACCCACACCCAAGACTGAGCTTTAAAGTAAGTGCCTCCAAGGAAAAATGATTCTCCATTCCCAAAGGTTGCAGCCTGTGACCAGTCCTAGTGCTCCCATGATACCCGCTGTTATGGTTTGGATATGAATTGTCCTCCAAAGGCTCATGTGTTGAAGGCTTGGCTCCCATGCAACAATATTCAGAAGTGGGAAAGTGATTGGAGCATGAGGGCTCTGATCTCTTCAATGGATTATAGGTTTATTATTGAAATGGACTATCAGGAGGTGGTGGAAACTGTAGGAGGTGGGGCCTAGTTGGAGAAAGTAGGTCACTAGGGGTGTGCCTTGGAAGGGTGTGTGTTGTCCCTGGCCCCTTCCTCATTCTCTTTGCTTCCTGGACACCATGAGGCAAGTAGCCTTCTTCCACCACAGCCTTCCACGGTGATACTGTGCTTCATCTCAGGCCCAGAAACAATGAAGCCAGATGACTAGGGACTGAAATTGCTCAAACCATGAGCCAATATAAATCTTCCTTCCCATCAGTTGTTTTTCTCAGGTGTTTTGTCATAGTGACAAAAAGCTGACTAACATATATGCCTCCCCCAGGGAGCTTCCTTCTTGCAAAAGAAGGAAGAAAATGGAAGAAGGAAAGCAGAGAGGGCTTGGGGGGAGAAGCAGAAAGAAGAATGGAACATTTGAAGTAACGCTGGCTGACAATCCCTCAGAATTTTCCTGTCATACCTTTAAGGGAACCAAATGCCAGAACATGAAAGAGATACTTTAGTCCAGGTCTCAGACAGAGCAAGGGACAGAGTTATGACTTTTCGGGTTATTGAAAATCCCTGTGCACAGAGCACTGGGTTCTGCAGCCTCTGATACCGGTAGGGGTTGGACACTGGTGTAGTCACTTCCCTAACCTCCTTTTACTGCTATCTTGAGCCTGGTACAAAACTCAATCTGTCAGAAGCCACAGTGGCCACATGACCCAGCTGCCCCCCATTTGGCTGGCTGCCTCAGACCCCAGTCAATAAACCTCCTTGTAGCCACACTTAAGATAACAGAAAGAGAAGAAACTGCAATGGCTTTGTCACTAAAGTGAATGGCATATTCTTATAGCCAGATAATGCAGAAATAAAGTACATTTGTAATAGACAACAAAAGGATTATCCCCCATTCATTTCAAAGCACCCTTCATCCCACTCAGGGATTACATTTCTCTTTACTTATCTTGCAAATAGTTTTCTTTTTATTCTTTTTACCCTGAAGAGCATATGCATGGCTTATGGCAAATATAAAACATAGCTGGACCTTTGAGAGGCAAGGGCTCCATTAGTCAGAGAGAAGTCACCCTCCCCAGGACCTAGTGAGTCTTCTAATCCACTGCTAGGCAGTGGGACACCTAAGAAACTAACCCTATATCATCCAATGCAGAGCTGCATATTTGCTGGTCTGCATAGAATAAAATGATCTCTGAGAGATGGCATCAGAGAGCAAACCAGAACCGGGCAGAGGGGCCAGAGAGCAAAACAGAACAAAGCAGAGGGGCCTCTTGAGTACTCCCAGTATTAGACTTTGGCCCCTGAGATGTGCTTCATGGCTCTCCTCGGCATCCTCCAGAGGTATCAGTGTCCTTTGCAGAACCACTGGAAGGCATGCTTTTAAAGACTACTATCCTTACTCAGAATGGGGAAAACATCAAAATCTGAGAAGCAGAAACTAAGGGTATTCTAGGGAGTGGAATGATAGTATGGGTGCCCTGAAAAACCATATGTGGGACAAATTCATGGGTCCAATATCCACCATTCAGGGCACAGGAGACTGAGTGAGATGGCTATGACTTTAATTCTGCCCAATATCTTGGCTCTGCACAGGTGAGATATATCATGGTCACAGCATGCACTCTGGTGATCTCTGCATATGGGTAGCAATCACTCTCACCATGCATTTCATCCCTAGAATGATCTACTTAGGTCTCATCCAAACACATTTCCTCCTTCTTAATTATTGTGTTCCTCTGTAGCCCAATCACATAATCATAAGCTCTATACAGTGTCTAATTTAATAAGCACTGCCATTTCTTTCTTTTGATACTTTTGACTCCTTTCTTTTGCTCCTCAAAGACTTTGTAGGTCAAAGGATTCTAAGAAGAGGCCAGGGACGTAGCAGGAACAAATAATGTTCTCCAAGTACCTTCAAGTTTCTGAGTAATCTCAAGCATACTTCCTGAACTTCTTCTTTCCTGTTATTCCTACTATCCAAGTTATCAAAATAAGAAAAAAATTCATGAATATGTATTGCAAATAACTCCACAAAAAAAGCAAACCCCATTGAAAAGAGACTTGATCTGGCTGCAGGACTACCCTGGGAGCCTGCTGACCCTTCTTTCTAGGCTGGTGGGAAGTTTTATGATGGAAAAGTCAGTCTTGCAAGGTGAGGGTGCAAGACACACTTTGGGAGAGGCTTCCATGTCAAATATTCAAATTTTTATAGAAAATTAAAAGCCATTCTCAAATGTTCTCTTACTTTGGTGGGGGGCGGGGAAAGAATGTGCAATTCAAGTGGCTTCAGTACAGTCCATCAGGAGCTTTTTACCTTGGTCATTCAACTCTCCAACTCCTAAAGCCCCTCACTCAATGGGAAAGAGAGAAACTGCTCCCACAGAGGGTTAAATTCACAGCATCCTCCTGTTTGTATATAACAGGACCATTAGAGTATTTTTATTTCTCCTCTCTCTGTGTTGCACAATACCACATCAAAAATACATTTGCAGTGGAGCTTATTTTCTGAAGATGGATAATTTGGTTAAATCTCTTCCACTTTGATTTCATCTCCAGTTTCGGACGAGCGGCCATACAACATGCAGCAGCAAAAGCCCATTTGATTCTCATAAAAAAGAATTTAATGACCCTCTGATATAAAATTGATCCTCTGATAAGATGGCACTTGTGGGCTTCTTTGACAGAAGTGTTAAACCAGTGAGTCTGCACAGCTTCCCTGACGGGCAGCACCTCCAGTTGCAGCTGGGCCTGCAAAGGACTTGTAGTTTTGCCACTGCTTGGGAATGGGGTAGTTGCTTGGGTTGTCACTACTGATCCAACACATGGAGTCACTGAATTCCTTCAGGCTCTTACCAGGCATGGCATGGCCACAGCTCATGTGGGTTAGGAGGGGTGGACAACTGCCTTGTAGAATCAAGTATTTAATGTTGGGCAGTCTCAGGTTGTATTGGCCCTGGTTCTAGTCTCTGATGTCACTACTTCCTATCTTGTAGAGGGTTGAGAGTACAGACTCAGGAGCAGACTTAATAGTGATGAGGAAAATGAAAATAACAATGAAACATTACTTTTTGCCAATTGGGCTAATAAGAATTAGAAAAGTGGGGAATACCAAGAATTGTTGAGCATGTGGGAAAACTGGAAGTCCCACACACCGGTGCTCAGAATGTAAACTGGTCAGTGTAAATATCTGGTGCTGTTTAATGAAATTATCTGTGCAAATATTTTAAGATGCAGAAATTTTGTCAGGCAGTGTAAATGCTAGGACTCTCTCACAGTTCCACAGGAATGGGGGTTTAGAAGCAATTTAGAGATCTACCAAAAGGGAATGGATGAATAAAACTCTGTGAGTGCAAAAATTAGAAACAATGAACAGGACAGATATCTAACACCAACAATTCTTTTTTTTTTTTTAAACATGAACAATTCTTAAAAACAGTATTGGATAGAGAAGAGTTATATCTGCAACACAATACTGTGTGGGTAAATTAAAATTATTCACATACACATATTATATATGCAATGTATGTGTATGTGTGTTTCTCTTCCTTTGCCCATGTGTCTTTAAATATATATTATATTTTATATGTGTAGTACATATAACATATATATTATGTGTATATATAATATTGCATATTATATCTATCTATCTATTCAAAACATATATAAAATATTAGAATGGTTACCTGTGGGTAAAGGAAGGGAAATAGGAGTTAGGACCAAGGATAAAGATGGAAATTTTATATATATATATACATATATATATATAAGAGTTCTTAGATGGGTGATGATGTGCCATAAACTGAGAAATATGACTAATCCAAATATTTGAAGTTTATATTCAATTTTTTAAAAACTATCACATAACTCAGAACATGGAATAAATGACAAGTTAAGTGGTGATTTTGATGGTTACAATCCAGGTTCCCTTTCCCAGCAGTCCTCAGAACCTTCTTGTACAATCAGTGGGAATGCTGTAAGATGAAGAAATTTAAAAGGGGGAAAAATTCTCTCCTATTCCTGATGTCCTTGTGACTGCAGGTAATAAAGTCATAAGGAAGGTGAAAGGCCAATTAAAGTCAGTTACAGACTAACTGACCCACAAGGATGGAAAAAAAAAAGAACCAGTAGATAAACTCCAGTCAGGTAAAATGGAGATTTCCTGTGATGTGTGTGTGTGTGTGTGTGTGTGTGTGTTTCTAATTTGGGATATGCGTAGACTTTTTGACTTGGGGATAATGATCATCCAGAGAGGTTGATCAAAACAGGAGCTTTCCTGAATTCTTTTTTTTTTTAATATTTTTTAAACCTTAGGTTTTGAACAACCAATAAAAAAAAAGAAAAATAATAGGTGTAAATTTTATTTTTAGAAGCTTATTGGTGATACATAGAAAATAAAGATGAATTTTATATTTTGATTTTAAATGGAAGGCAGAGAGATATGCAAGTCATATAGTACTTCACAAACCTTACTTCAGTTACAAAAGTATAATCAATTGATAATTCTACTTATTTTACTCTGTATCTTCCTTGGAATTTCACCTGAGGTCACACTTGTAGAGTGTGACCAAAAAAAAAGAAAAGAAAAAAAAAGAAAATAAAATATTTTTTTATAGTAGATGAACACAATACCTTTATTTTATTTTTATGTGGTGCTGAGGATCGAACCCAGTGTGTCACACATACTAGGCCAGTGCTCTACCAATTGAGCTACAACCCCTGTCCTGGCCTGAATTCTTTATAGACTTTCACTCCTTGTAGACATGAAGGTAGCTGAGAAGCAGTGAATGAAAGTCATCAAAGTCATTTGCACTTGTAAAATGTGACCCAGTAACAACTAAACAGAAAATCTCTGATAACAGCAGTTAAAAAAAAAAAAAAGCCTGTCACCTATCTTACCTGACAAAGGAAAGGAAAGAGCCCACAGAGCCCACAGCTGATTAGGAAGGCAGATTGGCTTTGCATCCCTGGAATTATAATGGTGCCTACTTTTCCTCTTCTGGCTAACTGGTTTGAGACAATGCAGTGGAAGATAAAACTTCCTTGAAGCTGGGTCCCCCAACCCCTGGAGTCAGGCCATTCTCACCAGTTGTCATCAGCTGGCATATGCGACCAGATGAGTCCTAGAACTGAGGTCTGGAAGCAATACTAGTGACAAGTGCTCTCTGGTGACAAAGGTAAGAGGGAGGTTGACAGAGACTAGGGTTGGCAAAGCAGCTGACCCTGAAGTTCTACAACAATTCAATGTACCATTTAGTTCACAAGGGATCCCCAAGCCTGGCCAAAACTAGGAGTTGAGTTTCACATATTAGAACAGAAGAAGCAAGCAAGGGGAGACCAGGAGCAGTCCCAGACCTAAGGCATCTTCTTAGAGATTCATCCAGTGCCCAAATATACAAAACCAGCATCATTTTTCAGATTAGCAAACGAGCTGATAGGTGGAGGTGACAGATAGTCTATAAAGGGCTAGGTGGTTGGCATTTTGTAAAAAAAAAAAAAAAGTCAGTTCAACTAAGATCACTTTCTCTACTCTTCAAACCAGTTGTTTTGCACAGAGGAAATATACTGTTTGGGTCAGGAAGCTAACTGTGTGTGTGTGAGTGTGTCGATTCCCACATGTATAAATGTGCAGCTCTCATGTGTCTACTATACAGCAAGTAGCCAAATATTGGAACCCCTTCAGTAATGGGTCTCCTGCATTCTTCAAACCCCAAACCCCTTCCTTACTCATGGTCAAGGGGAAAGTGAATTTAACTGAGGTTCAGAACTACTCACAGATTTCCTTGACTGCATGTGAAAATGCAAGAAGCATAGGAAAAGCAATGACCCCTGCTGCCTGTCCCCCCCACCCCCGCCCTTGCCACAAAAGGAAAAGAAACAGCAAGCTTATCCCTGGTAGCCTGAGAGGAATACATATTCATTTTTAAGAATACACTTTCATTCCCTCTCTTTCTGCAAAGGGTTAAACATAAAGGTAATTAAACAATGATTTCTTTATAAGTGCTGGACTTCTGAGGCCTGTTTTCTCTGTTGGAAAAAAAAATAGATTTAAGATAATGGCCCTATTCTCCTCAGAATAAATTAAGCTCAGAGATAAAGAATTCCATTACTAATGCCTTTCAGCAAAGCCCAGGCATCCTTTAAAGTCAAACTTTAAAGTATAATGTGCCGTGATCTTGTTGAAATCTTTCCTGTAATGATATTTAAGTGATGGGCAAGGGTATCAATGGTTCAGGCAAAGTATTGATTGTATATCTTCAGGGCTGCTGGGCCCTTTCAAGGCATTGTATCTGAGGGAAAGCATTGCACTTATTTAAAGACACTTTCAAAACAGTTGCAAGTTAACTCAAGTAACTGATTTTTTTTTAAAAAAACTATAGGAAAAAGGGCAAGTTGGAAAAGAAGAAGGAGAGGGAATATAGAAACCTGGTAGAAACTCAAGGTAGAAATCAATGACAAATACCAAACTTCAGCATGAACAACCAGGCTGATCAGCTCGTGCATCTACTTCAAGTTGAAGAGTCTTTTTACTGTTCAGCTCTCATGCCTTTTCTCTTCTGTGGGAAGAGCTGACAGAGAGTCCTCTTCACTCTTGTGTCAAAAAGATATGCCCTGTCCCTTGGGGAACAGGAGGCTATTTGAAGTACAAATAGTTAGTTGCTAGTCTGAAAAATCTGCACAATCTTAGCAAATCCAACTCCATTCTCTCAGGAGGGCGACTCAAAGAGCCAGAAGGAGCTCATGGACACTCGATAAGCAAGGAAGGAGGATGGAGCTTGGGAGACCTGGGTGATGGCTTGGGTGGCCCTGCTGGGAACCTCTTGGAGGAGCCAGAAGCTCTTGACACCTCATCCAATCATCTGAATCATTATCTTATTTCGGTCATGACTTGGATGTCTAAAGCCATCAAGCGTGATGCTGACATACTTATGACTAACACTGAATGTGGGTTTGTAAATTCTAATTCATCTCTGCTACATGGCTGTAACCTTCTTAAGGGCAGAGATTGAAAACTGTTAGTTGATAGTCTCAAATTCATGTCTCTGGAGAGTGCTCAATACAATTTCCTTCAAGTGCTGTTTTTCCTCTTTGAAACAAGAAAGCAAGAGTTTGCTTACAACTGATGTCATCCTAAAGTTTGCAGCTTAAGTGACATCAGTTAGTAGCGTTGGAGACACCTGCAATCCCCCTGCAGTATAGGACATATAAGGAGCAGTGGGTCAGGCCTTGCTGCTGCTTTCTTCTCTTCCATGGGACAATGACAAATATCCCCCAGTGTCTATTTCTCTGGCATCTGCAAAGCACACCCTAACTCCTATGTGTTGCCCTTTAGTCAGAAAGACTCCCAGAGTCTTGGTGCAATGGTGCCACTTATCTAGAGCATGCACAGAACTTTGAGATCATTTGGCCCATCATTTGGCTCATCTAAAGATACTATCCTTGGCATTGGCAGGAAAAAAAACCCATTGTGGTGAGGAGTCTAGATAATTCAGAAAAGAGACCTAGTTCCTGGTCAGATGGGACATTCTTTTGTGTCTTGGTTATATAGAAACTTGTTTACAACTTTTGGCTTCCACACAGTCTGATTCTTTGGAGCAAATTAATATGACTATTGGAAATATGTGTCTGCCCACACATGTATACCCATATTTATGCCATATATATTTACTCATGACTTGAAAATGTATGCTTCTTATGAAACTCATTTAAGGCTGTATGGAAAGAAATTTAAAAGAATGCACTCATAATTATATCATCTTCATGTAGCAAACTTGCTTCACAAACATTTGTTTGGTACTGCAGCAAGGTGATAATTCCCACCGGTTCAAGAGAAGGCATACTCCTTTTGCTCCTGAGTCCACAATCCATTGAGGCAGATAAACAGCAAAAACAACTACTATAATGCAAGGTATCAGGAAGTGTACAGAATGCTGGGTAAGCACCAGGGCATAGTTCCCTTCCAATATTTGGGATGAAATGATCATGGAAGATGTACAATTTTGTATTCTCTTTTCCTCTTACTGTCTTAGTCATATCTCCTTCTGAGGCTATGTGGAGAAGCCTTCATCTTTCAGAAAGGCCTTTTTGTTAAATAAACAGAAATCTGGTTTCCCAAATGCTACCATCCAATGTTTTTGTCTATATTTATTGCATTACTTTATCAAAACAATATTTTTTAAAAAGGAAGCCCAGGGTCCAACAACCTTGTGAAATAAGCAAAAAACAGTATCATTCACTCAGCAACAGATTGTACCTGCCTGTTGTTTTCTTGCTTGTCTAATTATTCCAAAAAGAATAGCTGTGGTAAGGCACTCTCTTGTCAGCAAATATGCTTTTGATTTAGGAAATTATTATAGAAAAATGCTGGAAGCCTTGTAGTCATCTTTGCTATATTTAGAGGGAAAATAACATCCCTCTGCAATTACCATTTGGTATGAAGTTTAGGCACTCACATTTTTCTTTCTTTTCTTTTTATAATTTTTTTCCTCCTTTTTCCCTCTGGGTTAACAATGCAGGGATCATAGTTGCACAATTATTAAAAAGAGGCCACTTAAATTCAACCCTCCATAGATACAGTGTCTGTGGCAGTGTTTAATTAGAGATTAAAACTGAGGAATTGAATAATTGAGGTTGCTAATGAATTTGAAAACTCAGCAAAGCAAGGAGAGCAGAACATTTTTCTGGCTTTGCTTTTCTTCCTTTAACCCTCTTCTCATTTCCACCTATTATCACCTTTCTGGCCTTGACTGCTGAGTTTATTACTACTCATATCCCTGGCCTAAGTATAAAAAAAAAAAAAGCTGTTGCCTCTTTGCTGAGCTTCTGGAGATACTCGGTCTATTGGATTTATGACATGTTCAGAAGGTTGGGATTGCAGGAAGCTGACAATGATGAAAATGAGATATGTTGGGCCACCAATGCTTTCTGTAATCACCTTAATAGGTCACCATAACAATGGATGCTCTTGGCTGGAAAAATAAGAAGATGATCCTAAATCAAAGAAAATTTAATACATTAATAGTCTTATTGTTCCTTCCTCCAGGGAGACTGGATTATTTGGGAACCTTGCTTGGTAGATTTGCATTAGCTTTTCAGATGCCCAGCAATGAAAGCAATCCCTTGGTTCACCCCAGAACAGAACTAACCCTTCAGAGGGTGACCTGTAATAAATGTGCCTTTCGTGGATAGCACATTTCAAACCCAGCCTGGAGGTGAGTCTCAAGCAGGGATTTCTGCATTAAGGGAAGGCTAGGATCCAAGACCCTGAAGGTCCTTTCCCACTTGAAAATGTTATGATTTTATAAAGATAGCATAGAGCAAACTGCCTTGTTCTAAGAGAACTGCTCCCTTTGAAGTTTCTTTTTAACACAAAGGTAAAGTTTTTAGGACTATTTTTATCTTTTGGATGCTGTACCTCAGACGATCCATTTCAAGCTTCATTTGGCACAAAACCTAGATGGTTTAAATTGGCATGCAAGGTACATGTCTACATTTTTATGGCCAAAGGCCCCCAAACTCATGATTACTTGCTATTTCGCTATGGCTGGTGAAATCGTCTTGATGTTTACTTCATCTCTGACTCCAATCAGTTCAACTACTAGTAGTCATAGAGCAGCTGGTAAAAGGGACTTGCTCTAAAGCAGCACTAGCACAGCAGACACTCAGTTACAACATCTTTTATGAATAAGAGGTCATTGCTAATAGCATTTCCTTAAAACTTCTTAGCCACACTTCTTAGCTCAGCCACTGATGGCTTCCTACTGATGATTTTAAGTGTATGTTTTTGACAGCAGGAAAAGAGATAATCTGTCTTATAAGACTATTCTTATTTATACCAAGAAAAACCTGCCTCCTGCTACAGCTTAGCACAGCTTCAGCTTGGGGCGAGGGGTCAAGCTAGAAGGTATGCCTAATGCACATATTTAATCTTGTCTTATCTATTTTTATTCCATGCTTCCTAAATACTTGTAGCATTCTCTTTGTGTCTACAAGCATCAATGCTATTATTCCTCTGAGACATTAAGACCCCAGAGAATAGACACTGTAAACACGTTCTTTGAAGGTATCTAGGACAGCTCCAAGAATAGTCAAAAATATAATAGCTGACTACAGATGATGATGGTGATGGTGATGGTAATGATGGAGAAATGGTGAACAGTATAAAAGCCCATTTTGAGATGGGAATTTGTGGCAGTGGTTTAGAGGACAAAGCCATTTGGGGGAGGCAGGGTTGTCCCTAGCACCAAGAGCAGCTCTGTGCTTAGTGTATATGAAGTATGGTGAAGACATCTGCATACCATCAATGGCGGGCTCTGAGGACGTGACCCTGCTTACAGAGGGGACTGGATCGGATGGGGGTTCACGTTTACTAGTGAAGGAGATGTTCCCTTGGAGGGGGCTACAAGTTGAGGGGCTACAAATACTGATAAAATTCTCCTAGGAGGTGATGGGCAGGCCCAAACTTTCAGCTGACTTGTTTTCTCATTTGCAAAACAATACTGTGGGGTAAACATCCCTAAGGAACTGCAATGCATCAGCCTGGCAGAGGGACACCCAACAGGTAGGCCTTTCCGTGAAGTCCTTCTCATTGAGATTTGAAGCTTCTGAAGCAATTCGTACCATTTGCTATTCACAGATCAGAGAGTGGGAAGAGGAGCTTTTTCTTTGCAGGTCTTATCAGATCAGTCCCATGTGAGGTTTGCATGCACATCACAAGCCTCATCCCACACGCTGAATGGCATTAAAAGCTTCTCACCTTTGTCTAATCTGCCTGGCCAAGAACCTTTAAAAACAGAAAAGACTTATCGCCCACCACCACAGCCTGACAACACAGAGCTCTGTCTGCTGACTGTCAATAGGTGCCGATGGCTAAGGAGCTCACAGGAAGAGGCTGCAGTGGGGATGTGGCCCCTCAAAGTGCTCCAGGGGTCACCTGGTCCACAGCCAGCTGTGCAAAATCCCTGGTGCTGTAGAGCAAAGTGAGAGCACACACAGGAGATGAAACGGGCTGAGAGGCAGAGCCATTGTGCTAGGGGTTTGTCTACAGAGTTGTCAGTTCAGGTCTCCAGGTCAAAAATCACTTTATCTGCTGAAGCAGATGCTTTGTAGAACAAAATGGAAGGCTGACTTCAAGGCCGGGAGGTGTGCGGAGCCCTGGGCTGCCATCACAAGGCAGCAGGGGCCAGCCTGTCCAGCTCTTCTCTGAATCCTTCCCTCAGACACAGGCTCTCTTTTCTCTCCATGCTCCCTACTGCCTTTGAAGACTTTCTGATGGGCCCCCCTTTTTTCCTGCTGACCACTCAAGAGGCAGGATGTTCAAAGATGTGGCTCCCAGTCACTGAAATCAAAATCATCCTATCTTGCATGGTTGCAAAGCTACTTTCTGCTGTTGTTTGTTTTGTTAAAATGAAGCATTAAAAGGGGGGCAGGCAGGGATCGGGAGGAACCAGGATCTTTAGTCATTTCTGAAGAGAGGGAAACAGGTTCAGGACAAGGAAGCACAAATGCTCCTTGACTCACTATGGGTGACATCCATTATGCATTTAAAATACAGTAAGTTGAAAATGCCTCGTACACACCTAACTTACTGGACATCCTAGTTTAGCAACAGCACACTGTGGTGTCAGCAGCATCGCCTGCCATCTGAAGAGAGGATCTTATCTTATTCTCAGCGTGGGAAGAGAACCAAATTGAAAATTTGGAGTAGGTTTTTTTATTCTGACTGCACATCACTTCTGTGCCACTGTAAAGTGGAAAAGTTTTAAGTCATAACATCGTAAGACAGGGACCATCTGCATCAATGGCAAGACGACTCCAGAAGAAGCACATTACAGCCCCTGGCAGATGGTAAGGACTTTAAAAATTACTGCCCAGTTGCCACTGCCCACTAACTTTCACTATCTCCCATCAGATAAGAGGATGGGGATTCTCCTGCCAAGAAAAGCAGCATTTTTGTCTTACACTTCCTTTCCTTTCACTGTTTTTCAGCAGGTATGGAAGCATTATGTTCACTAAGAATCAGGAATAGTATTAAAAACAAGATGCGCCAGATGTGGTGGCGTATACCTGGAATCCCAGGAACTCAGGAGGCTGAGGCAAGAGGATCACAAGTTTGAGGCTAGCCTCAGAAACTTATCAAGGACCCAACTAACTTAGTGGGACCCTATCTCAAAAGAAAAACAAACAAACAAACAAAAAAACCCAAAACCAAAAGATGTGAATTTGCACACATTATGAAACAAACTAGGTCCTGAGAGTTTTAGATGCTTAAAGCTCTCCTCTGCAGCAGGAAGGGTGAGACATCTGGGATGTCTGCTTTGCTCATCATGGATTGTTCTGCCCTCTGAGGCCCACAGAGGGCAATCAGAATGGTTTGGCTGAATCTTGTATTTTCTGCTTGGTGATTATTTCTATGTGATAGAGGTAAATCATGAAAAAGTGTTGGTCATTTTGGACATGCAAAGAGAAGAGGGAATCACATTCAGTAAGGAGTCCTGAACTACCTGATTTTCAGCCTTACCTGCCAGATGGTCACACACATCAATCTGCTCCTTGTGATACATAATAATGTGTCTATCAATAGATGGTATCAGGATTGCTGTCGTTGTTGGAGTATTTGGATTTCTAATTGAGACTTTATCAGAGAGTAAAGCAACCTCTCTTCTGGTTGAAAATGTTCCTTAACTCTCTCCCAGAAGCCCTCACTGATCAATTACGGTCAGTGTGTTTGAGCTCCAGATGTCTCCCAAGTCCACTGTGAGGACACCCATCAAACCCCTAGTAGAGGCAGAGGTCTGAAGTTTATCAAATCATTATCTGTGTCAAATACAGTTATGATTATTTTCATCAAAGAATCTCATAGTTTCTTCCACACTTTATGATGGCTGTGATAGAGAGGACATTGAATGGCAAGATCATTTCCAATGGCACATAACACAGGGTACTATAAGAAAAAGATGACCCGCAGATGTGAGGCCAGGCAAGGAACATTTCACTGGAAGGGCAGGTGGGAAAGCAGGGAACTAAAAAAATAAAAAATAAAAAAAATAGTGGAGCTCTTCTACGATTTGTTCAAAAAGTATTCTGGCTACCAACTATGGCAAGGCTCAGAGCTAGAGCCTGGAGACACAGAGGTGAGTGCATCCCTTTCTTGGTCTAGTGGGAAGACGTACAGGTCTCATACATGGGAAATGGGAATGAGGGATGGAGCTGCAGGCACGCAAAGCCAGCAGGTTCTCTCTTGGCATTTGCTTCAGCCACATGGGACTCGGTTTCTCCATCCTCTCCTTCTGAGGGCCTGGCTTGCTCTCTTTGTGGGCTGCTTTTCTTCTAGCATATAGAGGCATGCTTCCAGCTCTCATCAGGTCTGTTTTAATGGAGCCCTCCTTGACCACCTCAGATGAGACTGCACTACCACCAGCAAGACTCCCCAGACCTCTTCCCTGTCTTGTCCCCACCTTATACTCCATCAGAATCTAACAGACAAAATATGCTATTCATGATTCTGCTTCCCCTGTCCAAATATCAATTCCATGAAAGGATAATCTTTGTGATTTTTTAAATATCCTCCTGTATCACCAGTACACATAAAATACATTTGGTAAATGTGTAAACATTAGGTAGACATCCCAACTAGTAGCTTCTAAATTAATAGAAACCAACAGCTAAAGTGATCCTTAGGACCATTTTGTCTGACCAAAGTAAAGGCTCTGGAGCCAACCTTTGGGTTCAAACCTGGGGTCTATCACTTACCAGATATGTGACCTTGGGCAAATCACTTAACTTTTCTGTGCCTCAGTTTTCTCATGCATACTATAAGGAGAAAATAGTGACTCTCCTATAAGGTTGTTGCAAAGGCTAGTTATTATTTAAAGTACTTTATGGTTTAGTATAAATTTTTCTTGAAGCATTGGCTGCTATTATTGCTATTAAGAAAACTGAAGACACAAGAGATAAGTGACTTGCTCAAAAATCACACTTTCATTAGTCCATTCAACAAGTACTTAAGTGCTTCCTCTATACCAGAAACCAAGGATTCCAGAACAGGTGAAACAGAATAGTTCCTGCTTTTACTGAACCTTCAATCTACACAGGGAGATGAAAGCTGGACAAGAAGTCACACAACCACCCAAGTGCAATCTGGAGGAGCACGATGAAGATGTAGAACACTATGGCCATAAAGAATCAGGGACTTAATTTGTATGTCAGGGGGATGAGGGGTAACAAGTCGGCATCTTTGAAGAAATGGCATGCATGTTAAGACCTGAAGGCTGAGTAGAAATTATCCAGGGACAGGGTGGGGATGGAAAGAATCCGTGGGAGGTGTGCACTAAAACCCGGGTCCCAGCCTAGGGCTTTTCACATCAGAGCTGTGAAGCTATGGGATTGAGTAGGGACTTCTTCACTAGCCTGGGATTTCCCAAGGCAAGAGAGCCAGGACTCATGGAAGTGATCATCTATCTCTTGATCTCTGCCCCTGGCATAATGTCCAGCATCCAGAGTGCCCACAGAATGAAGACAACAATCTGTTCTTTCAGTTCCAACTCACAGGGTATGATTCTGATGATAATTTGGTGTTCCAAGCTTAGAAATGCACCCCCACAGTGCACCCCAGGGGTAATCGGCAATGGAGAACAAGCTTCTGTGAATGTAGTCACAATGGCACCAGTCTCTGAAGTCATTGACTCTTTCAGCAGGCCAGGAGTCTCCTGGGAAGCCTGACAGAGTAGGGGGAAATTCCCTCTGTTCTCCGTAAACCCAGGAGACACAGGACCTTGACCTCAAGGGTGACCTTTCACCGTTATGGCCTCCGCATTCCCAGAAGTGGCTGTGCATGGGGCCAAAGCATTGCCATTATAAAATACTTGGTTAAAATATGGATTGATCCCTGGGAGGGAGTTATGTAAGATTCAGATATATGGTCTGTGATATGGATAGGGTATATTTTTTTATTGCAATAATAAGTTTCTCAACTCCTAATGGACCCTGTATTAACTGAAGATGACAGGGAGCGAGGGATAGAGAGCTGGCAATTTGTTAAGGTTGCAGAGCAGCAGTTCCAGGGGTTGTAAAAGATAAAACATTTCAGAGTCATTAAAATCTGCTTAAATTGTCTATCTGAACTCAAAGCAACAAACCTAACTCAGCTCCAAGTCTATCACTGGTCATGTATTTCTTTACAGTGCTTCACCTCTCCTAGGCCTGACAGATGACTCAATCTTGCACTCCCAGGAGCACCAGGGCTTTGGAAAGACCAATCCCAGACCTTCCTGGAGGAGGTGACTTTGAGTACTTGAGAGGGAAAGGGGCAGCTATGGGATAGATACCCAGATTAAAATCTACAAGAGGCAGGGCTCAGCCAAGGAGCACTTTGGCTGGCTGCAGAGAAGAACCCACCTGGGGAATCATAAGGCCTTTCTGGTGTTGGGAACTGGCAGGGAAAAAAGACTACTAAATCCCTGATTAGGGCTTTGTGGTTTGTCTGTATGGGCAACAAAGGGCATAACAAGGATTTGGAAAGGTTTATGGTCAGATTCATGAGTTAGTGAGTAGTTCTAATGAAAAGTCTGGCTACTATTTACAAAGAGCTTATTAAGGCCCAGGCTCCATGTTGGCATTTTCATAAATTAACTCATTAACTCTTATGATGATTCCAGGAAATAAATCGTAATATCCCCATTTTATAGATAAGGAGATTGGGCACTTTTTTCAGTCACTCCACGACTCAAAATCACATAGCTAATAAGACAGCTAGGCTAAGGTCAAAAACCCCAACAAAACTATGTATTCTAATGTATAAGCCATAACATGCCATTTTCCAGGAATCTGCATATTTATTCTGATGAATGCAGTGAACCCCCAATACTTTAGGCCCCATGCATCTGGTAGAGGTCACATTGCTAAGTATCCTTCCTGGTGGATGATGTCAATAGCAGAAAAACCCAAGAGTGACCCTGGACTAGGTCCTTGGGCTTAGCAAAGAGCAAGACATAAAGATGCATGTTCCCATGGCCAGCAGGAAAGGGGGGTAAGCTTTGTAACAGCCCTCTGCAGCTGTCCCGGGCCAGTGACTCTTCCTGTATCCTGTCTTCCCTGGGGAAGCAGGTTCTTCCTAAATAGGAGAAGATGAGGCAGAAGGGGATAGAGACGGAGGAGCAACAAGAAACATGAAGCTCCAAGGGATGACAGAGGGAGAGAGGGTGGAGATGGTAATGCCAGGGCTTGTGACATATTTTCAGATATGGTTTCCCCAAGTAGGAGGAACAAGGTGGGAAGGAGGCAAGCAAAGAAAAGGCAGTCACCATGCCGAGATTCTTTGAAAACCCAGGCATTGTTGTCAAACTCAGAACACAGTTTCCCACCCCGAATAAAACACTGACATTTGTCTAATTAAAAAACCTAATAGAGATTTTGCAGACAGAGGGAAGCCGCCAGTGCATCTGCTGGTGAAGTCTCCATATGGCCCAATGCAATGTGTGCTCTGTTGCAGAGAGGGAGCAGGGACTCTACTATTAAAACTGCCCAGCCATTAAATTACCTCCATGGTCCTGCTGGCCACTGGCTGTGAGAGAAGGCAAGGCTTGGCACAGATTTCTGTCTTGCCCCTTCTTCCTCTTCGCAAGAGTAAGGATCTGACATGTGGACAAGCCCCCAGGAAGTATTGGAGTAGGAAGGGAGAGGAGGAAAGAGGATATTCTATTGGGAAGGACATTGCTTTTCTGGATCCCAGAGACTGTGTTAATAAGAACATCTGGGGCAGCTCAGTAGAGATTGGGGAAAAAGCTCTGAAGAACTGCTGCCAACCTCACGTACCCATTCCCACCAGCCTGACAGGTGAAGCATAGCCAGTAGGTACTTGAAACCCAGAAATGAGTTTCCTTGGTCACTCACACAAAGAGATCCAAATGATGATTTGGGCAAGATCTAGGCCAAGTCCAGAGGCCTAGAGGAAGTGAATTGAGACCCTGGAAAGGTCAGAGAAGGTTCTTTCAGAAAGACAGGAGAAAGCTCAAACAGGAGGAGAATGACCACTTTCCCTGGAGATATGCAGATGTTCCCTACCTCTGAGCAAGGTATCCTGGCCCAGAGTGGCTCTGGGTAGCTGTAGGTATTGCCCATATGTGCCCTGAGCTAGTCCTGGCTTGCCACTCTCATCCCCTTTCCTCCAAATATCTGTGACCTTCACTTCTCTCCACACTGATCACCCCTTGCCAGCTCACACTCCTCTAGCAGATTCAGGTAAAGATTTCAGCACTTCTGAGGGGCCCAGTCCTGAGTGCCTCTCACACTAGGCATCAAGCAAGAATACATCATACGCACATACAAAACAAGCAACTCACCATGAGTTCTGAGATAGAAATAACTCATCTTGCTATTAGTTTGAAATAAGAACCTGATGAACAGGGAAAGGGAGAAGAGCTTCGCCTTCCTTCAAGATACCATGCTGGGTAGCCATGGGGCTCCTGCCTGAGCCATTCATTACATTTCTGGGGCCTTAGTTTCCAAACTGAGGCACCACAAAGCTGCCTGCTGCATCCACCTAATTACCAGCTTCTCCCTCCATTCCCACCAGCCTGGCAGGAGAAGCATAGCCAATAGGTACTTGTTGTGATAATGAAACCCAGCAATGAGTTTCCTTGGTCACTCTAGCCATTCATTATCATAAATAGTAATGCTATTTGATGGTGATGACACAGGATGGGTGCTGACTGGTGACATATGGGGTGCACCAGTCACTCAAATCAGCCGTGACAATAGTGCCTTAACAAACCCCAGCTCCCTTGAAGAGTCTCTCAGCCAAGCACATGTAGTCAACAAAAGTTATATTTTTAGGCAGGTGATATTTATAATGGACCTCTAGCCTTAACTACCCAAAGATTACAAAGCTGCTCTTCTCCTATGCCTGTACCAGAGGCTGGACAGATGGGTTCACCTTTCCTAATGTCTGATGTCCTTTCTCCATGAGGTAGTTGGGATCACTATTTACTGCAAGTGATACCATATTTTCCGAACATGGCTGGGGAGTGTGGTCCATTCCTTTAAATCCATTCCATCTCTCCCCTCATTGAATAGAAGCAATAATCTTTAGGAAAATTAGTTTATTTGATAAGCCTGATTGGCTTAAGGACTTGCCAATCCCCCTTGATGATTGATTCAGAATGGAGCTAGTGACTCATTTAGACCAATGAGATGCTGAAGGGTGTGTGGGAACTTCTTGCTCTTAAGAGAAAGGATGGAAAGTCATATACTCTATCCCACTAGATCTAAATGCAGAAGTGTCTCATCTAGGTTGCTGTTGGTCACAAGGAGGCTAGCCTGGGGAAAAGACAACCCATGAAAAAGGAAGGGACCAAGACAAGGACAAATGGGGGGTTTGCCTTCACTGAGTAGTGTTGTCAATCTCTAGACTTCTGCTTATGTCTGCTTACATCAACCAGCAAAATCCCTATTGCTTTAGCCAACTGGAGTCTGTTTTTGTTATTGGAACCTCAAAGTATGTTTTTTTGAAAGAAAACAAAACAAAACAGCTCCTCTCAAGTCTGGTTGGGAAGAGGACAAACAGAGGAATATTAGAAGTCCCTAGCAGAGCAGAGTGCATATGGACCAGGAGGCCAGCAAAGCAGAGGGGCCCTCTTGTGACTGACACCTCATGTAGTATTTTGGAGGCAGTTCCTCACTAGACAGCATGCTAATGAGGAAGAGTTCTCCTGTAGTACACTGGATCAGCAGTACTTTAATTGACTATATTTTGTTCCCAACTATTTTCTCAGGCTGGCATTGACCTTTGCTCTGCTTTGGCCAGTGGAATACAAGAGAACGTGACATAGACAACATTTGAGCAGGAACTTTGAATCTGATTTGGTTTGGCCAATTTCTGACATTGTGAGAAAGGAAATGTGTGAGAGTAGGTATTATTCCTGTGATCAGACCCCTTAATTGAAAAGGCATGTGGAGTAGAGTCACAGTTGAACTGTGGCCTATTTGTGACATGAATGAGAGAAATAATTCTTGTTGTAGACCACTGGGATTCTAATACCTACCAAGCCCTGTTATATTCCTAGGACTCTACACAAGGACTTGGAAGATACAGAATGATGAAGCATGGTCCGTGTTCTCAGAGAGTTTACAGTCACAGTAAGCACCAGAAAGGATTACAGAGACTGCAGAACTCAGGGATACTGTGGGAGCCACTGGAATTTAGAGGGAAGGAGGCCAACAGCCAGGAGGAATTTCAAGAATAGATGAGCCTTGGAAGGTAGTGGGTAGGGTAACGACAGGTAGGCCAAGACCGATGAAGATTCCCCACCTGGTTTGTTAGACAGCCTCAGGGAAGGAGAGACCTTGAAAGTGCCTGGTAGCACATGCCATTTCACTTTTTCTTCTGCCTACCAGAGGCAAAGATGCTGAAACACTCACTTTCACGTTTGAATGAAAAATCTTAGTATACAAATTATCACTTTACAATTAATTATGCAGAGTAAGTAATACATATGAGACCTCAATATTATGACAGCTTGGAAATTTACTGTTTTCGAAGTGAACGTGCAACAAGTCTTGTCAAATGTATGTTGAAAAGTAGCTCGAGATCAGACAATTAATATTTTAATTTTGTGCATTCACAGCACATCTGTGGGTCAGCATAAACATCACAAATAACTCGGCATATTATAAATTGACACCCCCAAAGTCTGAGCTTAAAAACCGATGCCTTCGCTTCCTCTTCTGCCTTTGGGGAGAAGAGATTGTTATGAAAAGATGTGATTACACCATATTGAAGTTCACCAGGCATCTAAAATGGTTTGGGTTTGATAAAAATAAAATAAAATAAAATAATTTTTAAAAAAACAGCAGATTTCATTTGCTGAAACCTTCCTTCCAGAATCTGTAAGCACCATGTGGATATCAAGGGGAATTTCATCAGTATGTTTCTGATTCCTTTACACTTAAATCATTAAAAGATTTTTGAGGGTTTTCTGAAGTCCAATAACTCTCCTGAGCCACTCTTTCCCCCCCAGCATGTTTTTCATCTCTCTTCATAAAAATTAGGAAATTGAATTTTTAGCTCTGGATTCAAAAGGAAAAGAAAAAGGCAGCTACTTCTCAATGATAGTGGCTGATCAAAACCCTCATTCTAAAAGTTTGTTTTGGGGTCCATCAATCAGAGAAGTGTCTGTTGTCATTAGACCCATATCTCTGATGGCAGAGATTTGTCCAATCATGATTCAGAAAAAAAGCTCAGGAGTTAAATGTTTTACTTGACTCTTTGTAGTATACAGTTTTGTCTAAGGAAGCCAGAATTGTTGACTTACATGAAGAGGGTAGAACTGCAGCATTATAAGCTGGATGAGACATAGGTACCACTCATCCACGTCTCCTGCCCTCATCAAGCAAGGCCCTGCTTAAATCTCTCCATAAATTCTCTCCTGGTAGCTGATATTGTTTTTGTCACACCACAGTCAACCCATTCTTTGTTATGTCTGACATAGCCTGATCTTTCTCTCAGGCAAGAGCATTTCACATTTTCTCAGTCTCTTGACAGATCTGAACCTAATCTTGAAATGGATCATATAACCATTCGCAAATACACAAAGAAAATGCTTTACAAAGGCTAGATATAGGCTGCCTAACAGCAGGTGCTACATCTAGACTCTTCCTGCTCTATCCCCAGACCTGGGCAGGGCTGGGCACACAGTAGATGATGAACATTTGTTGAATGAATGAACAAGTAAAAAAATCTAGTCATTTGTAAAATACACTCACATTTTCACAGCACTTTCACACCCACTGATGAATAGTACTCTAATGACACTCAGAGTACCACACAGGAGGAGTGATCCTTACCTTACTTTTAAAGCAAGTGAGGCCTAGAGATTAAGTACATTAATTTAAGACTTTGTGGCTCATCAATGGTGAATCTGGAGATTTTGGATCACCCGATCCTAGCATGTGCTATTTTCATATAGATTAGTGTTTCTGAAGATTTAGCATACAATAGATTAGCTGGAGGATTTACTAGAACACAAATTGCTGTCACTCCCAGAGTGTCAATTCAATACATCTAGGGTCTGGAATATGCATTCTAACAAGTTCCTTGGTAATGCTGGTATTGCTTGCTGGTCTTGGGGTACACTTTGAGAATCATTCATTAAAGATATAACATGCAAAGGCAAGGAAGGGGGGGGGTTGGGGAGGGAGAGAGAGAGACCTTTTATTCTCTGAGACAGTGACTAGAGCTTCAGACTCAACTCATCAGCCTAGAAAGCCAGGCTGTGAGGCTCAGTTGCAGAAGACTTTGTTCTTCATTATAAAGTAAAACAAACAGAAAATGCTTCTAATGTAGATCATATAATTGGATGGTCCAATTTAGGGATATTCCAACTTAGAATGAACATCAGCTGTGTTTTTCTAAGTACAAATAGAGATTTTAGAGTTGCATAGGACATTAGAAGCAACCTAGTCCAACCTTCTCATACGTGTAAAAAGAAGATGAAAGATTAAAGAGGTGATATGCCCAACCCAGCATCCCACATTATCCATATGCCTGATTCTCCAGCTTCAGGACAAAATCAAAGGGAGGAAGGATGTTCTCCCAGTCTGCTTCTCCCTCTGCTCCTGCAGGGACACCTATGGATGTAAATTTTCATTTTTAACTTGTATGCCAATGTTCATTGCAACATTATTCACAATAGCTAAAAGGTGAAAAATAACTCAAGTGTTGATGTTGATTAAATAAACAAAAAATGATTAGATAAACAAAATACGGTCCATCCATACAATGGAATATTATTCAGCCATAAGAAGGAATGAAGCTCTGATACAGACTTCAATAAGAATGAATATTATGCTAAATCAAATCAGCCAGATAAAAAAGGACTAATAATGTATGATGCCATTTCTATGCAATATCTAGAACATTCAAATGCGTAACAACAGATAATAAATGAGCAGTTACCTAGAGCTATTAGGCAGTTATTACTTAGTGGGGACAGAGTTTCTGTTTGCAGTGATGAAAAAGTTCTGGAAATAGTGGTAAAGGTTGTATAATATTGTGAATGCAGTTAATGTCATTGAATTGTACACTTAAAATGGTTACATTGTAAAAATTTGTGTTCCATATATATTTACCACAATAAAAACGCAAAAAAAAATAATAAATATGAAAAACCTACAAATAAAAAAATCTTTCCAAACTGCTTAGCACCTCAATCCCTGATCTGACTCCCACACAACATTGTTCACTTGTAAGTTTTATGGTTCATGAGTACTGATGAATTGGTGCAATCTGGTTCCCAGTATGAGATTTTTGGTGGCTGCCATGATTTCTGGTGGCAACAGACACTTCCTTTTGTGCCTCTTCCTTACTGCCTAACCTTAGGGGTAAGCTTCAGAAGGTTCCGGAGAATGGAGTAGTAGGGGAGTCAGGTTTTTGTCCTTTCCTACAACCCAGCTATGCCTAGCCCAGGTACCTGGCTGTGCATGTGGAAAATGCTGAGCTCCTATTTTACTTGGTATGTGATCATAGCTCTTAGGGTGACAGGGTAGGATTTAGATTCTGTGACTCATCTCTCTAAGCTGGGCTTCCACAACTCCACACTGATGGCTGGCATGTTTATTGCTGCCTGGAAACTGGTTTTGTGCATTCTCAGAATTATGAGGTGAGCATATAATGATACACACGCAGCTCAGAGGGAGGAAGGGGACTCTTGGGGCAGCAGTTGAAGGACACAGGGCTTGAGTGAGTGAGATGGATGTTGAAAAGGCAAAATAAAAGTTTATCATTCCCTTATTCATAACACTGTTCCCTCTCCACCCCCCATGCGTGTCCAGTTGGGTTTCAAGAACATCCCCTGATGCTGGGGAGATCCAGTGCATTGCAAGTAAGCAAATAAACATGATTTAATAGTAGAAGAGAAGAAGTTGCCACACCACAAAACTTCCCCCTTCATTTATGTTGACAATTTGGTGTCTAATATTTATGGCACCATTGTAGACTATTCAAGTAGTTTTAGTGTAAGGAAGTCTCCGTAAACTGAGCTGCTTATTCTCTGTCAAGGTGATGAGCCAGCTTCTGGGGTAGAGAGCAATGGTCAGATTTTAGTTAAGTGGTTAAACTATTTGATTTCTGCATAAGTATTCTTCTCCATCAACCACTCACAACATATTTTAGGTACATTTACACAGAAAACTAAAATGATACATTCCCTACCTCCTGGAAGTTTATAATCTAAGATAAAGATTGCAGATATATACAAAGGTATTTCATTCTTCATCCCTGTGCCATGGCAGACAATACTAGCAGAGAATTGTGTCCTTTTTCAGAATCTTTTCCTGAATCTGTGGCGGGCAGCCACTACCAATTGACTACAGTGTGTGCAAGACCCTCTCTATATACACTGGACACTCCTCTGACACTCACATGGGGGAAAGAAGTGTACTGTTGCAGACCAAAGGGAAATTTACACCATCAACTTAGGTTCTCATGGCTTCTGAGCAGTAAATGCACTTGTTATCTGCAGAATCAAGGCACAGACCTTTTGTGGTCCTCACACAGTCTGATTTCTCAGTGTCTATGCTCCTGGGTGGGGTGGGAGAGAACCCTGTGGTAGGTGGAGCCTTCATTAAAGCCTTTGCTCCTAAGATAGGAGAAGGCTGGGCCCCTCAGTTAAACACTGATCACAGCCACATACTCTCCTCACTTCCACTTTTCTGTAGTTCCTGTTGAGTAATTAAAATCACTTCTGTTAAACGAGCGTGGTTGGCTCAATAAGCCAAGGGCAAGTTTATGGATCTAGAGGATGGAAACTACTTTAAAGCTTGGCAGTTCTGGCCGTGGAGAGGAATAACAATTAGAATAATTGATAACTGAGTCCTTGATGTGGAGTCACCACCCAAGGCCTATACCACATCTGCAGAAAGCCTGATTCTCTGGCTGGAATAGATCACAGAGCTGGAATTGGGCTCTTCTCGTTGCTCAAGCCACCGTGGCGGAGAACATGCTTCCTTCTAGTGCTGCCAGTTGCACAGAAGTTGTTTTGAACTCCCAGCCAGTTGAGGTCCTTGTGGTCTGAAAGAGAGCCCCTTCCCTGATATGTGCATGAACAATAGGGCTGCACAGGCAGGCATGGCTTTTAGATTAGATGCAAGGACATTTCAGATTTGAAATGTTCAAAAGAGGACAGGCAGGAGCTGCTGCTGCTGGAGCAGGGTTGGGATCAGGTTGAATATGTGTGGGGCTGGCTGAGGCTGGCAACAGCAAGTGCAGGCATGATGCTGATACCTAGTGATATCCTCCAGGCTAACTTACCCTTCCCACTGATGTAGTAACAATACTACTATCACTGATCATGTCCTTATTGAGCAATAACCTCATGCCTGACATGATGCTAAATGTGTTTATAACGGTACCATTTAATGTTATCATTTAATTATATCATTTAATCGTCATATCAATCCCATGAAGTCCTTATTCTCTCTTTTACAGAGCTCAAAGCTTTGACAGATTAAATAACTTTCCTAGAGTCAAATAGACAATGAATGGCTTTGTTAGGGATCTGACCCCAAAACTCATGTTGCTAACTACAGTCTGATCTGTTCCCCCTGGGTCGACTCCACCCATAAGGTGTCCTGGTTTTTCATCATCATAAGGTGCATCTGTAGATCCCAAGAGACCTATTGATTAGACAAAGCTAATACACAGCACTCTAATGAAGCTATCAAATTGTTGCAGCAATGAACAAAAAAATAAAGCTAAGTCTCCCTAAATGCAAAGAAGATCCTCATGAACTTGGACTTTAATCCATTTGATCCTGACTTGGGATTCCAGCTAAAGCCTTCCTGGGAAGGGATACTGCTATTACTCATTTTCTTTTTCTGGAGGTGCCCTTTTCTTTGAAAGGGTGAATTCAAGTGTTTTATTTTATGCCTATGCTTCCTAACCTCTAAGGCTGTACTTGACTATTTCTCAGAATGAGTTTAGGACAGATACGTTCTTTGACTTCATTGAAGCCTCCCCTTCACTTTCTCCCTACCCTTCAGACCCCTCTATGTGCACTGTCCTCCCTAATCAGTTCAGAGTCATGGTCCATCACTTCAACCTCAGTTTTTTCCCCTATGATCTTACTAAAATACCTCAAGACCAGGTCACTCCATGATTTGCCTCCTCTGTACCTAATTTTGGGATATGAAGATGTGCTGGGCAAAACCACCCCCATACTTCATTGGCCCCAGTGATGGTTAATTGTAGGTATCAACTTGATTGGGGTAAAGGATGCCCAGATAGTTAATAAAGCATTATTTCTGGGTGTGACTATGAGAATAGACTGAATAAGGAATATCTGCTTTGGTGTCAGTGGGCACCATACCATCTGCTGGGGCCCAGATAGAGAAAACAGTCAGAGGAAAGCCAATTCTTTCTCCCTGGAATGGAAACATCCTTCTGCGGCTGCCCTTGGACTTCTAACTTCTCCAGACTTTAGTCTCTGGGACTTGTACCATCGCCCCCCAGGTTCTGAGACCTTTGGCCTCAGGCTAGGAATGACGCTATCGGTAACTCTGGCTCTGAAGCCCTTGGGCTTGGACTGAGCCGTGATAGTGGATAGTGACCTCCCTGGTTCTCTAGTTTGCAGATGGCATACCATGGGACTTCTTAGCTTCCATAATTATGTGAGCCAATTCCACTAATAAATCCCCTCTCATATATTTATATCCATATAGCATATTAGTTCTATTTCTCTGGAGACCCCTGATGAATACAGCCCCATTTGTCCTGTATGATCTCCCACCTCAACCAGCATCCTCATGGCACACCAATCCCTCTGTGCTTCTGTGGTCAGATCATCTTCCATTGTCTACAAAGACCGAATTGAATCTTCTTGTCTCTTCTTAAACCTTAACACTGTCTTCCCTGCTCACACCCTCAGCAGATGATCTCTTCTTATTTCTCAGAGAAAATAGAAGCCAACAGGTAAGTATTTCCTCAGTGTCCCATCTCTGAACTCATCATCTTATACTTTATCTGAACTCATCCTTTCTACTTTTTCTCCTGAGACATAAGAAGAGTGTAATACCTCTGCCCATATGAGAGGGTATTAGTCCATTTTTCATTATTATCACAAAATAGCATGAGGCTGGGTACTTATAAAGAAAAGAGGTTTACTTTGCCTAAGAGTCTGGTCCAAGGTTGAGGAGCCACATCTAGTGATAGCCTTGATGGCACAGTCGTATGTTGCCACAGGCTATCACATAGCAAGAGACAGGGAGCATGTGTGTGTGTTCTGGTCTCTCTCTTTTTTTATAAAGGATTCAATCATGGGAGCCCCACCTTAACGACCTTATCTAATCCTCATCATCTCCCAAAGGCCTTATCTCTAAACATGGCTGAGTAAGTTTCCATCCTTCGAACACCTCATAATGGCAGTAAGTTTCAATACATAAACCTCTGAGAACACACTCAAACTATGTCAAACAGTAGCAGAGGTCATCTCTCTGGATGCACTGTGGATACCCTTTTCTCTCACTTTTAGGGGTCTTGCTCTGTCCATTTTGCCCCCTGTCTTCTTCCTAACAGGATTAAACTAAGTGAAATTCTCCCCTATACTAAAATTATAAAAAGACAGCCTTGGCAAAAGCAATAACAGTAAATTCTGCCTTCAGTCCACACTGCTCTGTGACTAATTCCCTATTTTCTGTATTTATTACTCAAATTTCTGAAACAGCTGTTTACTCCTTACTTTCAACTCCTCCCACCAACCCTAGCATTCTGGTGTTCATGTCTGCCCTTCCTCCTAAATGATATTCTCGGAGGTCAGTAGTGACCTCCCTGCTCTAAGTTCCAATGCTCCTGGCTAGTCCTTGGTCACTGTAGTAAGCTCTCCCTCAAGACACATCTCTGGAGTCAGCTCCCTCTCACTGCCCTTCTTACCCAGTTTTCCACGACAGCGTGCTCTCCTGGTTTTCTTTCCACTTTTCTGGAGGTTTCTGCACATTTGTCTTGTGGATACCTCTTCTTTTGCCCATTTCTTCAATGTTGGTATTTCTTGAGAGATCTATCCAGATTCTTTCCTTAACTCCTGAACAAGAGTCTCTTGGGTTTCAGATGTATATATTCAAATTTTACTGGACATTTTCATTTAGAAGCTCCGTAAGCAATTCCAGCTCAGTATGTCCAGAATGAAACCCAGTGGGTTTCCCCCAAAACCTCCTCTTCACATGATCCTACTTATTGTAACTCCTCCATCTACCCACTTGCTCAAACAATGTCATCCATGGCTCCTCCCTTGCCTTTGACCCCTGTGACCAATCACTAAGATCTTTTTCTAACTTCTAAAGGTAGGTGCTCACTATTTTCTCAGAAATGTATTATAGTGCCTTGTAGGTACATAAAAAATAAACAGGTACATTATGGCTGGTAGATTACACACCTCTTGACTCTATCCTCTCCACTCTTTCCCTTTCCTATTTCAAGCCACTACCATCTCTCACCTGGATGAACCCATCTACTTGATTGTCCTGCCCCCAGTCTCCTCTTCTAGCTCACCCACTTGCCACACTGACAGGGAGTGGTCTTTCAAAACACAAATGAATTCTTCTCTTTTTCCCCCCTTACATCTTTTGGAGAGCTTTCTCCCAGTCCCTATCACAGTGTGAGACACTTAAGTACTCAAAAAATATTTGTTCAATAAAAAAAAATGATTGGGATCTAAAATAAAGAGGATATCTAAGCACACAGAAAGTCTAATGTTCATTAACTCTGTGCCATTATTGTGTTTGCTCATTTGCAATTAGGACATATTTGACTTCACACATCAGACCCACAGACCACTCTCCAGCCTCTGCTGACTTTCTCCCAGAACCAGTGACAGAGTTTAAATCCCTGCCTTTCCAGGCAAACATGGTGGCTCCCATGCTCACCCTTGCCTCTGTCATTGCTTAACTATGCTGATTAACTAGATGCCTGCTGTGTGCTCATCCAGTTCCATTAACACCCTCCCCCCTGTTCCCCAACCCTCCAGGTTAGCTTTTCTGATGTTGAGAATGGAAGTTGTCATTAGCTTGATTCATTTCCCAACAGCATGGATATCCAGTGTGTGTGTGTGTGTGTGTGTGTGTGTGCACTTGCACTATGGAGGAGGCGGAGGGAAAGAATTCAACATTCAGAAAAGAGCTATGTCCTTAGGCCAAAGGGAAAGGAGGAACACATAGTCTTATCCTAGAGATAAGCTCCCTCCTCTCCATAACAAAGAGGAGGGAGTGGGTTACAGAATCCTGCAAGCCTTTGCATAGGTTTGGCAGATGTACCTCCTCTGCCATATCTCCACCTGCCACACACACACTATTGCAATCCATTGGTAGCCGAAAGGTTTCCCCTGCCTTTCCCCAGGCTGCTGATGGCCCTGGCATCTAACACGCAAGTGTCCTGACAGGATGAGAAGGGCATATAGCTCAAGGAGGCTTTCCTGGCCAGCAGCCCAGGATACAGGAGTGAGGACAGTCTGGGAATGGAGAAGGGGTGGAGTGTCTGCCCTGTGATACAGGCAAGGAGTCACACAGGCTGCCTGCAGCAGATTGGGGGGATTTATGGATTAAACGGAAGAGGCTGTCAGGCTCCAGCTGAGCTTAGTACCTGAGTGGGCTGAGTGGGATAGCTGATGTCAGGGCCTGGGAGCTTACAGAGTCCTGCCTTCTCTTCCTTTGCATTGTGACTTCCTGCTGTCTATGGCTGCTGGTCATTCAGCTTCATTCTCCACTGGGCCCAGAACCACCAGCATCCCAGGTGGTCCCCTGCCCCAGGGACTGGGGTGAGGTGAGAGCTGCCTCCTCCAACCTCCCATCTCTTGCACTCCTCTATGGACTGAGGCCCCAGGCAGTGTGGCTGGGCTGCAGCAGCTTCCCCATGAGTGCAGACACCTGTCCCCTTCTCCTGTCCTGACTTGACATGTCTCTAGACACTCCTTCCTTCATCTCTGACAGTGAAGAGAATGGGGGCTCTTCACCAGGTTCAAAGTGACACTAACAGACATACCTGAATGTGGAACATCAATAAACTGTGGATTCACAAACTGTTGTATGTACAGTAGTGACTCAGGTAAGGATGGAGACACTCTAGATCTCTTCCTCTGAAGACCCTAAGCTTTCCTGCTTGCACCCATGCCTTGAATTCCTCAGCCATACTATCCCATTGCCCAATGTACCAGGCGCAAAAGGGATTATTGGTAAACACAGCATCAGAGGTGCACCCTGCCTGAACCTACGAGGTGTGTGACCTCCACTAAATAATTCAGCTTCTTCTTCCATAAGGGCCGGGGGGGTCTCTGGGTTGTAAGAATGGAAGTTAAGGAGGTTAAGACTGAACATTCCTTATGCAGTACCCTATATTGCCGGTGAATATGGTTAGGTGGTTTAATCAGTATGGATGTCTTTTGAGACATGCCAGTCTTCTCTGCACTTTCCTCTTGGGGCTTCTGCTGAGGTGAAATGGCTGTGAGGGACAATGGCAACAGACACTTGAATAGCTGGGACATGCTTAATTCATACGTACATGCTCTTTGCTGTTACAGAAGCCCCTTCACTGTGCCAGTACCACACCAGTGACTTCTGCCAGAATTCTGCCTAGAAGTGTGACCGAAGCCACCTGGCATCAGTCTGAAAAGAACTGCAAAATCTCCAATGAGCATTTTCTTTTCCCAGTCTGTGGTTGGGATGCTGTGCACAGCCAAGCATCATGGAAACCTCTGATATTCAGTTGGCTTCTGAATACTAAAGAGGGTAGGGAGAAAATGAAAAGAAAAGGGAGAAAGATGTCTCAGTCAGAAGTTTTTCTAATCACAATGGATTCTCCCCCATTTTAGTGGATTTGAGAGAAGGTGTAGGTAAAGGAAGGGGAAAAAAAATCAAAAGCGGATTATTACCCGGAGCTGCTCTTCTTTTTCATCCTGCACCATGACAGCAGTTCTCTGCCTGCCCCATCTGCATGCTAAAGGCTGAGGGATGATGCAGGCAAAATATTGACAATTGAGCTGAGATTATAGGTTACTTGGATCTTGAAAGATAGAAATCAATTAGAATGGAGCTTTCTGTTCACCAGGTAAATTAGCTTCTGGAAAAAAATACCTGCCTTTCCCTCCAGTGTCTGGAATGTTCTAAAGACAGCTGAGGTGGATCACCCAAAGGACGGAAATGAAAAGCTCCCACTACAGTGTGCACGCACACACACACACATGCACGCACACTGCATACTTGGTACACAGTGGTGACTTAATAAATGTTGATTCAATTTATGATTGCATATGTACACACTCATACATTTATATGTGCTACCCAGTTTTCTACACACCATTTCATATTTTCATATTCACTTTGCAATGCTATGCACAAAATCTGTCAGACTGTGATGAGGTTGTATCAGACTTCCATTTTTTCTTTCTCTCCTATCATAAAAATAATACATTATTTTAATAAATGAAAAAGGTCTTCTTTAGTCATTCCCCCTTTGAACTACTTTTACAGGAAAAGATGGACATGACCTTTACTACAGCCCCTAACAACAGAGTAGAAAACAAACCAGGATTTCAAATGTATTTTCCACCTTCTCCCTGATCCCACCTCCCAAACCTCCAGTGGCATTCACATAAGAGCCAAGTTTGCATTGTCATCGAGCTGGGACTCTCCTGTGTTCTAGAAATATCGAATAGCCATTTGAGGACGTATGACCTTGGAAAGAGAAAGCATTATCCAAGAAGACTGCCCAGCAAGATTTCTAGCACTTCAACCTCACAATTCACTTAGGAGTTGCCATTTTGGGATCTAAAATTTTAAATGGGTTATAATGAAGCCTTAGAGCTTTTCCATTTTTAAGTGGAGAATTGAGGTGAGGAAATGAATAAAACAACTATTTGTGGAAAGCCCCTGTACTTCCTTTTGGTGGATGGGAGTTCAAAGATGGTGCCTCTCAAGGGGTTTGGATTCTAATGAGCACAGCTGAACACGGCGATGTGTGCTACAGGAGAGGTATTTTTCAATAGAGCCAGAGAAGGGAGCTTTGCTTTCATGTGGGCATCAGTGACCTTGAGACTGAACAGGAGTTTGCTAGGCAGAGAACAGACGGGATGGTTCCCAGCAGAGAGGAGACCAGGAGCCACAGCTCAGACCTATGGCCACTCACAGAACATTTAGAGACTGGAAGTTGTGTGAGCAGATCACAGGGTGGGGAGGAAAGGTCAGAAAGGGAGGTGGGAAAGTTGACTGGAGGTCAGATTTCATGGGACCTTGAAATGCTTCCTACTTCATCCTTTAGGCAATGGAACCCTATTCCCAGAGCAAAGGTCCATAGGCTGGGGATGCTCTGATAAGGTCTGGATTTTGGAAAGACAGCTCTGAAACTGAGAATGGATTAGAGAAGGGAAGTGTTGCAGACAGACACTCTTCCTGTGAGAGGATGGAGGACTGGGGTCCCAGCAGCATGGTGAGGGAGAGAGGGAGCAGGGGGCTCCTTCAGAAGTACTCTCCATGCTCAGGGGAAGGCAAGGTCTGCACAACTCAAGCGCCTTCACCTGTACAACTGGCTGGAAGAGGCTATGTTTTAATGGCAATAGGAACAGAGAAATCAAGTTTTTAAAAAAATTTTCTTTCTAATGGTGGTTTGTTTTGTCATTGTGTTGGTAGTGGAAGAGACCACTGAGGAGAGAGAGAGGTTAAATTTAGTTTTTAAACAAATGGGTGCTTATAAGCTACATGTTTGGTGATATCTAGTAGGTTTCTCTGAACTTAGGTATATAATGTTAAGTGAAATAAGCCAAACCCAAAAAACCAAAGGCCAAATGCTTTCTCTGATATGCGGATGCTAACTGACAATAAGTGATGGGGGTCGGGAAGAACAGAAGTACTTTGGATTAGACAAAGGGGAATAAAGGAAAGGGAGGAGGAATGTGAATAGGAAAAATAGTAGAATGAATCAGACATTACTATCCTATGTGCATATATGATTACACAACCAATGCAATTCTATATCATGTACAACCAGAAGAATAAGAAATTACACTCCATATATGTACACTATGTCAAAATACATTCTACTATCATGTGTAACTAATTAGAACAAATAAAAAATAAAAATAAAAAAAAGGTTATGGGCAAAGTTTGAACTTGGGATTCATATGCAAATCTATAATTGTAAACTATGACAATAAATGAAATAAATAAGTTGGCATGAAGAGGGAATGAGAGCGAACAAGAGAAGAGAAAAAAGAGGGAAGAATGGAGAGAGAGAGAAGAGAGAGAATAGAGAAAGAAAAAAGAGAGAAAGAGGTCAAGTTCAAATGTACATGTCCCATGGGAACTTTTAAGAATGTGGACAAGGAGGAGCTGGGGATGCAGCTCAGTGGTAGAACACTTGCCTAACATGTGCAAAGTCCTGGTTTCCATCCCCTGGTATGGGGGGAAGAAAAGAAAAATAGAAAAAAGAAAAAATGTGGACAAGGGTCTAGGTTCAGAGAGTGGGAAAGGGTTAAAAGCCAACTGCTTTTGAGGCTGAGTATGGACAGCAAGAGAAGAAAGGCACAAGAGAAAAAAAAAATTACTTTAGAAGCCAAAGAAGGGGGTTTTAAAGATGACAGGGTGGTTAATACTCCAGAAAGTCAAGGACGTGATGTGACCACAGCATGGAGTTAAGTCTCAGCACCTCTTCCTCCATCCAAAATGTACTCAATGGCTGAATACCACCCAGACAGGGAGTCAAAGAGTGAGATGTGGTCATTGGAGATGAGGATGTGCATAAGAAGACGGACATGGCATCTGGATGGGAGGCAGACGTATGGGATAAAGGAGCTCAATTCCACACAGGATGCCACGTACAATGCAAAATTTTCTGACTCGTCCCCTCTCAAAAAAAGATGCAAAGCAAAACCAAACAGAAAGCCAACAAATAAAAATGAGACAACAAAAGAATTAAATAAAATGAGACTGAATGACACCAAACAAAGCCTCTCCAAGTCAGAGCGACGCATGACCCAGTTTTGCAGCAGGGAGACCCAGCGCTCCATCGGGGAAGTAGGCTGCTGCAGTGAGTCAACGGGCCCAGAAACCAAAACACCAGGCTGCTGGAGTCCCCTTGGGTACCAAAGTTCCTGGAGAATCTATTCATGGCTTCCAATTTCCCCTCATCAGGCTGCACATTTGCCTAAGAGCAATTCTGTGCTAAACATAACTCAGCCCAGAAAAATGGCCCTCTGTGCTTTCTTTCCATTGCTGAATTCCAGCCTGGCTTAAGTAACACCACGCGACATACACAAAGAAAAGAGATGAGAGCTTGTAATTGCATCAGGGGGCGGTGGGGGAGCCACCCCACCCCCACCTCACCAACTCCTAACTACACTTGAGGGAAGAGGAGGGAGGGGCATGTAATTTGTTCATTTCTTACATTTTATGGAACACTTCACTTTGCTTTCAGCATAATTATTGTTGTACTTTTTGCTGTTTCCCATTTGCTGTGTTAAAAAAAAAAAAACCTTCACTCCCCTCTGCACACTTTTCTTAATGCATTAAAATTAATAACTCGTAACAGTGACCTAATTTGCTTTGAGTACTGTAACTCAGGGTTTTTTTGTTTTGGTTTTTTTTTTTTTTTTTCCCCCTCTCTCTCCCAGATCTGCAAAACCCTAGACGTGTTACTGTGGCAACAGGAGCAACTTGGTAAGTTCATGAATGAACCTCATTGTGCTCTCCAAAGCCCTCTCTTCCACCATTCTTTATGATGTTTGCCTCGCCCTTGCCCCTCGAGCCCTGTGTTCAGTGCATTGGAATGGGGCTGCTCCAGGAGGGTCCAAGTCCCTGCTTCATGCCCTTACCTCCCTGTCCTAACACAGGGAGTTGGCTGCTGATCCCTCCTCACCTTTCCTAAGCCCCCAAGACTCTGTGGCAGGAGGGCTCCTTTCCCTCCTCAAGTCTTCTCCAAACTTAAAACCTTTTCTATCACACATGTATTTTCTTGATTAAAATCTTCCACCCTTCCCTGCCATCAATCTTGGACCCTGAGCTAAGGAAGCCCACTGTGGAGGAGGGGTGGGCCACTGGATTCTCTTCATCCCTAGACCTCCATCGTAGTCTAGGCCACTGTCTTCTTCACAATGGCTTCTCTGCATTCTGCCCTGCCCCCCCCCCCAACCCATTCCATGCCCATTGTAGTCACAGGGGTCTTAAAACTCTACGTAGCTGCTCATTTTGCTTCCCTACATCATTGCCCTCAGCACTCCTCCTTGCTCTCAGGATTGTGCCCCAAATCCTTTGCGGAGTTTAGCAGGCTCTGAAGAGCCACAGACAGGGCAGCACCCTCACCTCATTGCCCACCAACCTCCTTTGCACATGCTCTTTCCTAGCTATCCTGACATCCGAGGCTCTGCAGATAGTGGTTTCTCTCCAGGCCTGGCACATTTGTTCTCTCTACCTGAATCCCTCACCCATCTCCCACTCTTATACAAGGTGAGTATAGACAGCTCTAAGGCAGCTTTGGAGGGTTAAGCTCCCACTGCCCTCTGCGCTTCCCCCAGCCTACAGCTTACAGTTCTCATCTGTCTGTCCACTCATGCCTGCATCTCCAGCTCATCAACAAGCTCCTCAAAGGAAAGGCCTTTTCATGGGCATTGCTGGGTCTTCAGGACCCAGCACAGGGCCCACCCATTATAGACTGCAGACACAGGGCATGAGTTAAAAGCAAAACTGACTGACTGACCAAATGAATGGATGAATGAATGAATAGACAGGAATCTAGAACTAACCTTTCCTCTCTCCCTCCATTTTCCCTGCCTCCCTCCCTCCTTCCTTTCTTCTTTCCTTCATCTCTTCCTTTCCTTTCTCACACTTCCTTCCCTTCCTGTCACTTCACAAGCATTCACCGTTGGTTATGTGAAAGAAAAAAAAGATACAAAGAAGGACTTCCTTATTCTCCAGGAACACATTTTGTGGAATTCTGACTTTGGGACAATCTTAAATACTATTTTCTGAACACTGCCCTAAGTCAACCCTCTGGGATTGCTATAATAGAGAAAGAGGCTGTTTTATGTCCAACTCTAGATTTCTAGCTGCAAGTGTAAGAATGAGGATCCTTAGGGGTAGTATTGTCTAAATAATTCAATAGAATTCAGTAGAATAGAGGCAGTCAGATACTTGTATCCATTCCCCCTTATAACATCCTAGGAAAGATGGTCACCTGTTTTGAGATGGCAGCAATGAGGCAAGGACAGTAGATCTGTTCCCCCTCTAGCAATGGGGAAGAAAAAGGTGACAAGTGATGCAGAGAAGCAAGGCACCTTGACACCCTGCGTGCACCACGAATGAGGAGCATCCTCACCTAGATGGGAGAGCATGGAGGAGGTGTACTTGCACCAAGGAGAGGATAAGGATTTTATTTCCACAGCTACCTGGAGAAGGAAATTCATCATCACCCTCAGTAGACAGCAAGAAAAGAAGAAAACGAATAAGAATGTATCAAGGAGGCTCAGTATTGATTTTAAAATCCTGGCTGACACAAAAATGATTTGAGTCCATTTCCATTTTGCCGCTGAAGCCTGGTGTATCCTCTGCCTGTGCCTGACCTCCCAGAGCAGAGTTCATCAAGAATTCCCCCCACTGACACTCTCATCCTGGTTTCTAAACAGCATCTCCCCTGTTTGTCTCCAACAAGCAAGGACGTGTATGTGAGGGGTGTAGCGTGGCTTCCTGTGTCTCATCTGGGAAGCAGTCAAGCGGTCCAATTGTGTGTGGGGGGGCTATTTCAAGGCTGATTGAGAATGATGCATTTTAAAGCCTCGCTTAGCTGCGCACCAATATGACCATCAACATTTCTGTCCTTATAGAGGTTTTCTGCCCATGCAGAAAAGGCAAGACTCAATGCATTCAACCTCACAAGCATCGCGCTCATGCCTTGGGCAGTCCCGGCTACAGCTACCCCCAGCAGGCTATTCCCACCAGGAATTGTGCATCTGCTCTGAGTTCCTTCCCCGCGCATGGCCAGAATCCTAAGTGAGGGCAAAAGGCCTATGTATTTAATTTGCTTGTAAGTGAACAGCTTCTATGTGTTAGAACAAAATAAACTCAAACTACGAATGTGTAATTGCTTGAGATTTCACCTCCTGGCCACACTCCTCTTCCTATGGAGTTATTAAAACCCACACAATATGGTCTAATAATTTATTAATAGTCAACATAAACAGATAACAGCTCACATAGCCATAACAGCCATTGCCTGTTAAATAATGAGGGATTATTTAAAAGGCACTTTGCTGAGAGAAGGTGTGGCTGTTAGTGCTAGGAATTTTGCTAGTGTGATGGTAAATGAGCTCAAATACACAAGGTCTTCTTGGTTCTTCAAATGGCTACCTTGTGTCATGACTGCACTGTTTGCTTTTGAAAGGGGTAGCCAGTGTCTGATTAAGTAAAAGGGTTATCCAAATTAGTGGGAAGGGAGCAAAGCATTTCTTCACAAAACAGAGTGAAAATACAACTTCTCTGAAATGGACTCAATGAGCACATGTTTTCTGTCTCATCTTCAAACTCCTACGGTCTAACCTTGGCATGTGGTCTAACCTTAGCATGTCTTTCCTGTGTCAGTTCTTTTATCATCGATCTTTGAAAAATGACCAAGTGAGCCTGATCTCATTGCAGCCTGGTTGGGATTTTCTGGTCCCTTCTACCATCCCAGCCCAATTTGAAACACCCTGCCTCCATCACCACCACCCCTCTGTCACCACCACCGCCCCCCCCCCCGCCCCAATCATCATATTACCTGCCCTGGGGACCTCCTTGTACTCTTTCTGAGTGTTTTATAAAATAAATCTCAAGTTCAATAACAGATACATGGCAACCAGGATGAGAGGAAGGAAGAAGGAAAATTGTCTCTATTTATAGATGTTCCTATATGAAAAAAAAAAAACAAGAAATCTACCAAAAAGAAAAAATACTAGAATTAATAAATGAGTTCAGCAAGGCTGTAAGACACAAGATCAATATGCAATAATTAATTTCATTTCTGTATATAGGCAATGATCCAAAAATGAAATTAAGAAAAAAATCTAGTCACAATAACGTAAAAAATAAAATAATAGAAATAAATTGAACAAAGAAGTGAAACATTTACACACTTTTTACTCAAAAAATCATTGCTGAGAGAAATTAAAGATCTAACATGGGAAGACATTTTCCTAAAGGTTAGGAAAATTCAAAAATGTTAAGATGGCAATTGTTCCCAAGTCAGCTTTGGATTCTACACAAGTCCTTCCAAAATTTCACCAAGTTTTATTTTTTTCCCTCAGAAACTGACAATCCAACCCAAAATTTATATGAAAATAGAGAGGACCAGAATAGAAAAAACACTGGGAGGAAAAAAAAGTGGGAAGATTCATACTTCCTGTTTTATAATCACGTTATAAAGTTATAGCAATCCTCATGGTGTGGTGTTAACATAATGACAATCATACAGGTCAAGAGAGCAGAAATGAAGTTCAGAAATGAATTCTTACACCTATGGTCAACTAATCTTTTTAAAGAAGGCACCAACAGAATTAATTCAAAGGGAGAACAGTTTTCTCAGAAGGACTATTATTGTTCTGGCAACCAGCTACTCACATAGAAAAATATGAATCTAGACCCTAGTCTCAAAGCATACATACAAACTACCCCAAACTGATATTAATATAAATGGAAGAGCTAAAGAATAAAACAATTAGAAGAAAACATAATAGAGAACCCTTGTGACCTTGGGTGTTTCAATACACACCCAAAGTACAAGTCATAGAAAAATATTCAGAATTTGGACTTCATCAAAATTAAAAACTTTTGCACATTCTCAAAAAGACACTATTAAGAAAATGAAGAGAGAAGCCACACACTGGGAGATCATTTTGTAAATTATATACTTGATGAATAACTTGTATCCAGAGCTTATAAAGAACTCTTAAAGCTCAATAATAAGAAAACTAACAACATAATTCAAAAATAGACAAAGTCAAGAGAATGAGAAGATAAGTCACAGACTGAGAGAAAATATTTGCCAAAGTTCTATCTGATAAAGAAATGTTCCCAAAATATGTAAAGAATTCTGAGTACTTGACAATAAGAACACCAACAACCTAATTTAAAAAAATGAGCCACATACTTCCTGTTTTTCAATCATGTTATAAAGTTATAGCAATCCTCATGGTGTGGTAGAGATTAATAGGTGGTATATAAACAATGAAAAGATGCTCAGCCTCAGATGTCAAGAAGGAATTTCATATTGAACAAGGAGATACCACTACACATTTATTAAAATGGCCAAAGTCTAACACTGACAATGGTAAATACGGGCAAGCATATAGAGCAACATGAACTCTCATTCATTGCTGTTGGATATACAATGGTCCTGTCATTTCAAAGGCAGTTGGGCAGTTTCTGACAAAATTAAACATATTCTTTCTGTAAGATGCAGTAATTAACTTCCTTGGTGTTTACCCAAATACAAAACCTACATGGATGTTCATAGCAATTTTGTTCATGATTGCCAACACTTGGAAACAACTTAGATGTCTTCTAGTAGGTGGATGATAACCAACTGCAATACACCTAGACAATGGAATATCATTCAGTGCCAAAAGAAGTGAGCCATCAAATTATGAAAACTATATGGAGGAAATTTAAATGTATGTTAGTGAGTGACAGAAGGCAATCTGAAAAGGCTACATGTTATATGATTCCAACTCCAGGAAATTCTAGAAAAGGCAAAATTATGGAAAGAGTAAAAAAAAAAATCAATGGTTGTAGGGGTTGGTGGAGAGGGACTAGTAAGATTTTTAAGGTGGTGAAAATACCATAGTAGTGCTGGAATGGTGGATACCTTCATAATGTTTTTACAAACCCAGAAAATGTACAGCAGCAAGAGTGAACCCCAATGTGATGATAACAATTGTCAATGCAGTTTCATCATTTGTAACAAATGTATCATTCTGGGGTGGGAGTGGGGGAGACTGCTAGTGGGGAAGGCTGTGTCTGTATGGGGGTAGAGCATATACGGCAACTTGTACTTTCTGTTCAATTTTGGTGTGAATGTAAAGCTACACTAAAAAGTAAAATCTACTTTTAAAATGGACACCAGTCTTGAAGAGACGTTTCACCATATAAGATATGCCAACAGCTAATAAGTACATGGAAAAATGCTTAACATCATTAGTCATTAGGGAAATAAAATTAAAACTACAACGAGTTACTACTTCACACTCACTAGAATGGCTGTAATCAAAAAGACTAGGTGCCCTTCAACAGATGAATGGATAAAGAAAATGTGGTATATATACACAATGAAGTATTACTCAGCCATAAAGAAGAATGAAATTATGGCACATGCCAGTAAATGGATAGAACTGGAGACTATCATGCTAAGTGAAGTAAACGAATCTCCCAAACCAAAGGGTGAATGTTTTCTCTGATATGCAGATGCTAACACATAATAATGGGGGGAGGAATAGAAGTTCATTGGATTAGGCAAAGAGGAATGAAGGGAAGGGAGGGGCCATGGGAATAGGAAAGACAGTAGAATGAATCAGACATAGCTTTCCTATGTTTATATATGAAAACACGCCCAGTCATATTTTCATATATAAACATGTACAACTCCACATCATGTACAACCACAAGAATGGAAGATATATTCCATGTATGTTTAATATGTCAAAATACACTCTACTGTCATGTATATCTAAAAGAAACAAATAAAAATGTGGAAAAAGACAAATAATAACAGATGTTGGTGACAATGTGAAGGAACTGAAACCCTCATTCATCTACTGTTGGCAGGAAGGTAAAATATTGTAGCCACTTTGGAAAACTGTCAGGCAGGTTCTTAAAATGTTAAACACAGCTGGGCGCATAATGTACACCTGTAATCCCAGTAACTTTGGAAGCTGAAGAAGGAAAATCCCAAGTTCAAGGCCAGCCAGGGCAACTTAACAAAACCCTATCTCAAAACAAACAAACAAACAAAAATAAATAAATGGATGGGGGGTGTAGCTCAGTGGTAAAGCATCCCTGGGTTCAATGTTCAGTTCCCCTACCTCCAAAAAATTTAACATAAATTTACCACTGAGAAATTGTACTCCTAGGTATCTATTCAAGAGATATGAAAACATATGTCCATACAAAGACACATACATAGACGTCACAGCTGCATTATCTATAATAGCCATAAGTGGAAAAAATCTGAATGCTTATCAGCTTGTGAAAGGATAAGCAAACTGTGGTATACCTATATAGCAGAATAGTTCTGCAATCAAAACAACACACTACTGCTCTACCACATGGCTATGCCTCAAAAACATGCTATGTGAAAGAAATCAGATGCAAAAGACCAGTATTGTACAACTTCAATGATATGAAATGTCTAGAAAAAAACAATCTTTAGTGATAGAAAGTAGAATCATCACTGTCTGCAGCCGGGGTGGGAATGCGGACTGTCTGCAAATTGGCAAGAAGGTTCTTTCCAGGGAGACGGGACTATTCTAAAACTGCATTGTAGTGATAGTCGCACAATTGTGTAAATTTACGAAGATCCAATCAATTGCAAACTTAAAACAGTGCATTTTATGGTACATAAATTATACCTCAATAAAGCTGTTAAAAAATAGCAGATGTTTATTAAGGATGTTAGGAGGCTACATGAATGGGGAGGCACACATTAAGGACACTTCCTATCATTAATTTAACATAATCCCATTACTGGTGAATGAGTCTTTCAGGAATACCTCCTGCTGTTCCTAGAAATTCGCTGTATTTATCTAGGACATAGCCTCACGCTTATATCGAGCAGAGACGATTGAAGCCACAGGTCCAATCCAAGCATCATCTCACTGGCAGAATGAAACAGGATAACCTCCGGCTTAGCCAGAAAGAGGATATGACCTGTCAGCTAGGACTAAAACAACCATCGCCTTTCCACTACCTTCCATTTATCTCAGTGTGGGTTAAAAGGCCTGAACAATATAGTTATCACTTACCACTTGACTGGCCTCTCCTTGGTACCAGGCCCTGGGCAGGGATAACAACTTACTTTTGTAGAGCACTTACATAGTGTTTTAACATAACACTAGCACGTCTATTCTTATAGTGACTCCATCATTAGAAGTGGCAGACACTGGCTGACAGGCTTAGTAGCTGTCCAAGTTCCGGTCAAGGAGACATGAGCATAAATTTGCTGGGGTGGGGAGGGGAGCTTTGGGGAAAGCATTTGCTTTTCAGATACAAAGAGGCAGATATTCAGTCTCTTCCTCTCCCCACTTCTCTATGCCTGGAACCAGGATGTGCTTTGAAAAAACAGGGGTCCCATTGGTGTGGTGAGGGAAGAGCGGGGTAGGAAAGGCCAAACAGGCCTAAGAGAGTCACAGAGATGCTGGACCTGATGCAGTTAATGCTAGGGAATCGACTCTAGCAGCATCTCCCTGGAAGTTGAGCTAAATGAGACAAATGCATTCTTTCCTGTTGAACAAGGCAGAAATTGTCAGTCACACTTCATAGAGGCAAAAACTAGGTCTTGGAAAAACTACAACCCATCCAAGGTCAAACTGCAGGCAAGAAGAGCAGGTTTTCTGAATCGAATCATAGTAGCAAAAAAACAAAACAAAACAAAAACTACTTCCTGAGCACTGAGTAGGTGCCAGGCCTCTGGCCTTACTAGGCATTTACTTTCCTATGTTCTCGAATTCTTGCAACCCTGCAGGTAAAGCATTGCTATCCCTATTTTACGGATGAGTATACTGAGACTAAGAAAGGTCAAGTAAATGGCTCAAGATCGCATAGGTAGTAAGCCAATAATATGTGTCTTGTCTGCTGTGAGGGGAAGTTTAAAGGAATAAAACATGCTTTCTAGGATTAAGTGATGAGCTGTCTGTCTCCACTGATTAAAGCCCTCATAGACTAGGAAATGGACCTTGGTGATCATTAGTAGGATTTGGGCTACCAAGCCAAAGTTTGTGTGTGTGCTCTGCGATCGTTATACTTTAACAGTGGAAAGAAAGTTTTGACACTTTTGTATCTCCACGTCTACCTCTTCCAGGAAGCACACACTGACTACAGTTGGTAGGGGAACTTAGGAGAGCTTTCTACTGAAGATGAGAGAATCTGCCTCTCTCTAGAGAAGAAGTTAAATATTAAAACACCACTTTACAGTAGCATCAGGCCAAACAGTTGGGCCCAGAACAAGCAAGAGGAAAAAGATGTCTCCAGTAAAGACCAGCATAGCTGGTTGCAGGGACAAAGGCCTCAGTGAGAGAAGAATGCACTTAGCACCAGGAGCACACATAAGTGCAACCAGTGGTGGCTGCTGCTGCTAATCTATAGACAGGACTGGCAGTGTGTAGCACACTTGAGCTGTCACGGGAGTCTGTGCCTGTTGGGTTGGACTTACAGAAAGGTGGTAAAAAGCTGCACAGAGGGATTTGGAGATGTTAATTGCAAACTGCTGTCGCTTCGCATCTCCCCCTTCTGAGATGGGCAGCAACATCATTCATCTCCATTGGACCCAAATGAGTTGTTCAACCTTTAAGAGCTTAATTGGTTTTTCTTTCTGGGCTCCCCCCCCACCAAACAATGACTGAATAATTGATTCACTTAAACGAGGGGCATCCAGAACTGATGGAGGAGCCTTGCAAAGGGATCATGGATTTCTGAGCTAGGAAAACAGACCTCAGTGGCTCTCCACAAGGGTTCTGGATGGTGCCACCTAGGGGCTAACTTATTTTCCCAGGTTCCAACACGAAGAGCCTCTCCTGACAACCCCAGCTGCTCCTCCTAGAGACAGACTCCTCTGGAAGGCCCCAAGAATCTCTCCCTTTTGTGAGATGAGGAGACAAAATGGAGAGTTGGACTTGGAGGGTCCACACTGGTACCTTTATAAGAAATGTATCACTCTCTCCCCACAGTCACTACCGTGTAGCCCCAAACTTGTCCTTGCTCCTCTCAGATGGTACTAGTTCTGCATGTATGATTGAGTCAGCATTTACCTTATAAGAAACTGAGGTTTCAGCAAATCTTATCACCATGAGAGCAATGAATCTTATCATCCTGTACCCCTCAGAGACAAGTCTACTTCCCCAGAGTCACTCCTGGTGACGTGAGAGAGCCATAGTGTCATACAAGGGCCTGGGGGAAATAGTTAGGAGAAATGCAGTAAAAAGAAAAATCTGATTAGGCCCCAGGGAGCTTTCCATCCCCCACCCTCCCTTGCCAACCTCCATCCCATTCAAGCCTTAAACTTTACCCACAGTCCACCGATGGGGTGAAAATGGACTGTTTTAGCTTATTGAATAGATAGATACTCCAGGATAAGATGCAGTGTGCACCACAGGCAGATCTGAATACCCCAGTCAGCCTTTCCCAGAGGAGTGAAGAATGGGAGGCAGACCAGTGTTCTCCCATCAAAAGCATCATAATTCATTTAACATTGAGGGTCTATACTGTTTAAATCTTTTCCCCTAGATTAGAAAAACAATAGTTGTTTCTTGTTCCTTTTATTTCAGCAGGGTTCCAGATAATAAAAAGATTTATAATTAAGCTAGTAGATTTACTTTTGCTATGCCGCCCTAGATTATGAAAAAGTATAATTATATGCAATTAAAAAATGAACAGTATTTCTTACCCGAGTGAAGCTTTAAAAGTCATTATGAATCCATTAGCTCAGCAGACCTTACAAATGGCCTTCACTACTCTGGACTTCATTTAAATTTACAACAGAAAGAAGTAACTTTTCTCCATTTCTATGGTGTGTGTGTGTGTTTGTGTGTGTGTGTGTAAGTGTGTGTGTATTTCACTCTCCTTCCTCTGCCATACCAGAAAGTGACCAGACATTCATTATAAATTCTAAGACCATGAACTTGCCATATTCCTTCCAACCATGGATCTCATCCTGGTTCACTTTAGGAGCCTGGCAATAGGACCAGATAAGGCCAGGGCTGTCAGGAAGCTATTTGGATACTGTGCTCTGGTTCCCTCATCTCCTTCAGATACATCAGCTTGAGTTGTCCCAGTGAATTCACTTATGACTAGGTTACTTATCATTGGTTTTGGCTAATACGAGTGGCCTCACTATCCAGAAAATTACCTGGCTTGAAGGAAGCTTGATCTGTTGATCCCAAGGACAATGCCTACAAGGAAATTGATCTGGATTATTCAGACATTGTTCAAGATTCTATTTCAATTGAACCTTTGCTTGTGGAGAAGTTGCAATTACTAAAAATTTCATCTGCATGAAAATAATGGGTCCTACACATTCTACTTTCTCTTGCCCACCCCACCCCCTTTTCTTTTTCTTGTCCACTTTCTCTTGTCCCTTGCTGTTGGATTCATCCTCAGCATCCTTTGGGCCAGTGGTCCAGGAGTTAGAGACAAGCAAGTAAGCAAACAACCCCCACACCATCTTTCATTTAGCTGCCCACAGTGCCTCCTGATCTCTTCAGTTTCACTGTGTTTGCCTGATGACATTAGAGCCTTCAGGAGTGGCTTCAAGCCTGGCCAATAATCAGAATCACCTGGGAAGTGATATAAAACTATATATAAATGAAGCCTAATCCAAACTTACAGATCAGAATTTCTGGGGATGGGGCTTAAAAATCAGCATTTTAAAAATCACTTCCCAGGTATTTCTTAGGCAGACAGCCTGCATGGCACACCTACTGGCCCTGACTTTATTCCTGCCTGGACATTGGTTACTCAGGTGAATGACGAAGGCCTATTGGGTCATTTTCCCACTCTCTCCTTGCCAACCTTTCTCAAACTTTAGGCATGAACCTGAATGAGCAAAGATTGCCGGGACAGAACAAAATATCCCAGCCTTTTTTGAAAAATTTTCTTCTGGCACTGGGGATTAAATTGAAGGGCACTGTCACACTGAACTACATCCCCAACCCTTTTTATTTTTTATTTTAAGACAGGATCCCACTAAGCTGCCAAGGCTGTCTTCAAACTGGCAATCCTCCTGCCTCGACTTCCCAAGTTAGCTGGGATTATAGGCATGTGTCAAGGGGAAAAGAACAGAGGATAAGAATTCAGAAGGGTTAGACTTTAATACCAGCTTTTTCATTTTCTAGTGGCATAATCTTGTAGAAAATTTTCAGTTCTCTGAGCTTCAATTTTTAAGAAAGACTGGGGGAAGATGATATCTAAATACCCTTCCGGTTCAAGTAGCCTGGAACTTAGCATACTCTAGTGGAGTCCTGAAAGTGTTCTCCCAGTGATTAATATTTTTGCACTGTACATCACTAAGGAACTTTATAACTGTGATCAAGTTATTAATCTCTGAGTCTTAGTTTTCTCTTTAATAATTTGGAATAATAGCATTCTCAATCATGCAGATGAGTAAAGATTAAATGATAAATTCATCTTAGACCCCTAATAAGATGGCTGGCACATAGTAGGCATTGGATACATTTGACACAATATTAGTAATGTCATTGTTCTCATCAGCAGCAGCAGCAGCAAAAGTATGATCTCCAGTGTTGCAAAGGGCACCATTCATACTGACCACTGTATCACTCTGGCAAGGCAATGATGTGATCTCAGCAACCTGGTAACAAAGGATCCAGGCATGAACCTAAGCCCAGATTCCACCCATTCTGTGGAAACCCCTGCCCCCAGGCCGTGTCCATGCCCTCACCTCCTCTCCCAGCTGGAGACAGTCACTCATTACTGGAGCATCATGGAGAGGCAGCCTGAGACTACAACTTGCATTCATCCTGGGAGTCATGTGGTGTGTGCTGGAGGGTGTTTTGTATATTATTTTAATGAATGAAGTCCTTCAGTGTAATGAAATCTCAGAGATCTAAATGCACTTGCCCTCTCCCCTTCTTTCTCTGTAAGGCCACTCCACAGACACTTCCCCTGGGGGCTCCCCTTGAAGCCTGGGGTTGGCAGGGGCAGCCTCCACCTTCAGGGTTGCTGCTGTCCATGAAGTCTCACAATCTCATAATTCCTTCTCTCTCATTTTCTCTCAGTGTCTCAGAGCCAAGTTGTTTGGTGATTTCCCCTTTTCCCCCACACACATACAGGGATCCAAGGCACTGCTTGTTGACAAGTGGGCAGTAAGACAGGAGCTCCGATTTGTTACACTAAGGATGCTATGTTGCTATGAATAGAAACATTATAAGCTTTTAACCTGAAATAGCCCTTCCAATCCCCACCCACCTCAGAGTTTCTCCGGACAAGCCTCTGCTTCAGCACACTCACTTGCACCAACCTCTGACCAATGTCCTCATCAGGGGTTTCTTTGCTGGGCCCTTCTCTTTGGGGTCTCAGGATTGGTCTTTGGTGCCTCTGGGCCTCAAGTAGCTCCTATGGTAAAACATTCATCTTCATCTATTCTCTCCTCTCACCCGCCTACTCACAGTTAAAGCCCTGTCCTAGGGACAAGTGAGGGAGATTCCATCTCCACCACAATGCCTCACTCCTGAAAGAATCACAGCTTTTCTTTGCCCTCCTTGGTACAATCTGATATCGTTATCACCAACATCATCCAAAGAAGGCCCCCTTTATATATTGTGTTGTACAAATAGAATTGCCCAGGAGTGTAGTGAGTACCTTTACACCATGCCAAGGAGCATGGGTGAAGGGTGAGCCAGGACAAAATTAAATCAGCAGACAGAAAGATAAATGAAGAGTAATGCATTCAAATCGAATAGATTGCAGCGTAAGTGTCACCTGGAGTGGAGGGCAGGGAAAAGGGCAGGGCTGCAGGATCACTGGTACCAAAATGACTGATGCTAGGGATAAAGGGCAGGCATTTCCTCCAAGGGAGGCATTAAAAGGCTATCTCCATAAGTGAGGGAACGACACTTACACTCCCCTTTGTCCTCTTCCTTTCAGTAACATCCCATTTGAATAAATGAAAACAAAATAATCAAGTGGCCAATCTCAAGGTTTGGGAGACACACACTATCATTTGATTCAGGCCACATGTCAAACAGCAGGGCAAGAAACTGTTCAGGGCTCATTGTGAGGAAAGAATAATACTCAAGTTTGGCAGGAGGAAGGTGAGAGAATGGGGGGGGGGGAGGTCCTTGGTCACTGACACCTTCTGGAACTCAGCATGGACCTTCCAGTAACCATCAGGTCAAAAATCTGCCTTTCTGTCTTAGCTGGCCAATCCAGGACAGGCTAGGCTGTATGTAGTCCATACTCTAAGACATGCCCACTTGGGGCGCCCGTTTTCCCATCACCCCTGCGCAACACCTGCCTGCCTGGAGAGACAGCCACACCAGTCTCCCTTGACTCCTACTCTTCTCTCAGTCTGGGCTGGAGCTGAGTCGGAGAGAATTGAATTCCCTCCTCCATTGCTCCTGGGGCTGCTAATTCATAGTTGCATTAGCTTTCATTTGGATAACAGCATGGGGGATTGTCAGATATTGGCTCTGACCAAATTTAATCTACAGGCTGTGCTCTGCCCTCTTTCCACTTGCCTTTTATTCAAGACCCTAATGAAGAGGTTTATCTGATTGGTTTACCAGAGTACTATCTGGAATGAATCGTTCCAGCCCTGCGCGATTCTACCTGTCTGCTGTCCACTCCAATCAAGAGCCAGGGCCCTCGCAACTCTCTCTGTTCTGAAACAAATTAAATCTCACTGACAGACTCTATCTGCCTCGAGTTCTCCATTACGCTTCGCTTTTGGTTTGCTTTGGCAATGACAAAACTGCTTTGACACGTTTGCAGATTCTCGGCCCATGTTCTCAGGGGAACCCCCAACCCCCAAACCTCTCTGCTGTCCAGTGTGATTTTTGTAATGACAAAACCATTTCAATCCTGCTCAGGTGTCCCAGTATCTGTAGCTTCTCAGCTGCATATCAGCAATGTTGAACCCCAAGAGTCGCCTCTGACGGCTCTGTCAGGAGGATGAGGGAAAATACCTTCATTCCTGGAGAGACTGTGGAGTGTTTTCTAAGTTTCTTTCCTTACCCTTTTTCAGGCCCTGCACGTCTACTTCTTTTCAAAGAAACCATTCTTCCCTCCCCTTTTCTCCACAAGGTCCCTAGAAGAATGTGGCCTGGGGCCATTCCAGTACCATTTTAATCTGTACTTGCAATTTAGCAAATCTTTAGAAATGTCCCCTCAGGCAGTGGGCAAACAGAACTCTGGTTCTTGGTGCCTTCAGGGGAAGCTGCTAACCTACCTCCACCCTAATTGCCTTGTTAGACTCACTACAGATGTTCCTCCTCCACACAGCCTCCTATATTTAAGCCTTCTGGTTTCTGTGGGACAGCTAAAAAAGAAGGGGGTGCAAAATCCCAGGTAGACCACCATGATGGTGGTGATAATAATAATCATGTTGATGATGGCACATTCTGTTTCCAAGCTTCTATCAGTGCTTGATGAGTTGCTTTGTTCGAATTAAAGACTGAAATGATATTGGTTGTATTCATTATTTGAGGTCCATTAGGGTCCCTTTTAGTTGTAAAATTCTGTTCATTACATGGGTTTGTTCATTCATTCATCAAATACACATTGAGTATCCATCACTGTGTCAAAACCTTTTGGAAGGGGTAGACCTGTAGTAAAGGAGGATGGAAGGGAAATGATGCCCAGTTTTTCCTGGATACAGGTCCCCAGGCACCTTACTAGCTTCTAGTGACCCCACAGTCACCATATTGCCTCTGCTCTGGTTCCTCTTTTTATACTTCCTTTGGCCAATCCAACATGTGAGCCAAGGTACTGCCCAAGCAATGGAAGAGCCACTGCTTTCCTCCCCAAATGCACAGCCCTCCTCCACCGTCCACCTGGCACTGTTCATGAGCCCTTGCCACAGCCTATGGTGACTGCTGTAAGCTGGGGCCTCTCAGTATCCCAGACACTGAGCTGGGTATTGGGAAATTCAGATAGTCTCAAGCCCCAAGCAGAATGACAGATATTGCCAAATTAGAACCCAGCACTCTAGAAGGAGCTCTCAACTCCTAGGAGAACAAGAACCCAAAGGTTAGATATGGGAACTCAAGAAACAACCTTGAAACTTCCAAATCTGCAGAATGAGTGGTTATGCCCAAGACTATGTTCTTGAGGCTTTGCCAGTAGCCATTCACGCTTTCCCCAGGAGAGGAAGACTTGGGTGATAGGACATGCCACCATACTGGGAATTGTAAGACCTGGGCTGCCATTCTGGTTTGACCCTCATGCACTGAGATGCACTGAATCATCTCACTCAAACCACTAATCTGTCTGGCCTCACCTTTCCTATTAATAAAATGTTGTTATACTTTATTTAGTTGTTCATGATCAAAAAGGATTGATAGACTTTGCTCATAAAATCTAGACCAGACTTAGATGTTCAGTAAGGCTACTCTCCACTCTAAAATTCTATAAATTAATTGATTGATTTATTTAACACACCTTGAGAACATGTTTTATGTCAGTTACTGTGATAAAAGATCATAAAATATGTGCCAATATCCATAATGGGAAGGACATTACTTAGGTAATAAGATTAAATGGCTACAGAAAATCAAATGATTGGCTATCCTAATAATAGTAGTAATAATAATGACGGCTATTATTAATTCTGTACTGATTATGTACTAGGCAACACATTAAATGTTCTACATGGATTTTTGCAATTTATCCTGACACAACGACCATGCAAGGTAAATGCCATCATAGTTACATACTTTGTTCAAAACATTTTGATTATGTAATGAGGGTGGGGCGGGCTCTGTCCTAGGAGCTTGGTATAGGTACTAAGACATCACATCTCTGGGTGAAGAGGGGTTAAAGAGCTTCCTAAACACACAGCTAGCACATGGCAGAAAGAACCAGAAATCTAGTCTGCCCGGGCTAGATTCCAAATTTCTATCTGCTAATTCTCATACCTACCAGGCTTGGTTCCATGATCTTCATGAAGGCAGCCAAAGCACTCATCTTCTGAAACAATAACACACTCACTTCTGGTCTCCTTTTCCCACCCAGCTTCTCCCAATTGTGGGCTGACCTTCCCCACAGAGGTCTCTTTACCTCCAAAATAGCCATTTTGTATTCTCTGTGCTTCACTGGTCCTCATTTTCAATTGCCATCAGAACACTGCTATTTTCTTCTTGTCTTCCACTCTCCTCTCTCTCCTTCACCTCTCCTGTAACACTGCAAAATATCTGCAAATTGGCTAAACTGAAGGACTCTAACATGGCTTAATTTTAGAGGAGTAGACTGAACCCTTGGGAAAATATTAGCTATACATTATAGAGCCCGGAACAAAAGTAAAGTTGGGAAATTTAAGATCAACTTTTAATGAAGTTGGAAATGGGGGTGTCTTGGCAGGTTTTTAAACTGGCGACTCCTTCCTTTTTTCTTTTTCTTTTTCTTTTTTAAGGCTAGTTTATTTTTCTTTAGTTGTTGATAGACCTTCATTTTATTTGTTTGTTTATTCATTTACATCTTGACAATCTTTTTACTGTACTGGGGATGAAACCCAGGGCCTTGGGTATGATAGGCTAGGGCTCCACCATTGAGCTATACTCTCAGCCTTGAAATTACATTTGATTTGACAGTGTCTCTGAAAGGAAAAGTCTGAACAGTAGCTGAGCTGAGTTTCACATGCACATAGTATGTACAAACAGCTTCAAAATAAGAGCTCTGTGTTTGCTTCTCATGTATCATGTGGAAGATGATATAGCCAAGAGAGATGGGCCTCTCTTGCTGTTACTGACTGGAATTGAATTAAAAACTATCCTATGGTTTTTCATGTAGCTAGGATACCTGGAGGTTTTAACATCATAATGCACATCATCACCTGAGTGAGTTCTTCAGTTGGTCTGAATTGCTCTTTTGGACTAATCTGACATCAGTACAGCCTTTGACCCCAGTCTAGATGGGTAGCTCTGAGAAGCTGTGTGGGTGTTTATGCTGTCATGAGGCATGGTACTGGCATGAGATGTGAACCAACCCTTGGATAGCAGCCCCATGAGGCCCACAGATTCTATTTGATAAAACAGGACAGCAGGCTCCTTGAGAGTTAACTCAGATCTTCCAATGCAGCGTGGCTACCTGAAAACTCCAACATAGCAGATTATTTCATAAGAGGTGTTTAATATGAATTGTTCACTAAAACACAAATTATTGGATGTTTAACTACCGTGTAATTGATTTTCCATCCACTCCTAGTGATTAGTCCTCAATAAATGCTTTTTGTAATCAACTTAAAGTACAATACCTACCATACTTGATATCTTTCTCCTTTGATTTAATAAGAACCCAATTCTATATTATTGAAATTATACTTGATAATAAAAAATGATCAAGTTTCAAGAGTTGCATTAAAAGGAAAAAAATAAATAAACAAAACCTCTTTGGTGTGAACCTGTCCTCTTTTACAGAGGGATCTCAGTGTAACTGAGAACTTAGTGCTCCAATCCTGTTCCAACCATCAGAAATTAACCAAGGCCCAGGAAAGCCAAATGCTATTATGCTCAAATCTAGAAAGACAGTAGAATAGAACTAGAGACATCATGAGGTTCACAGTGCAAGGTCCTGAGAAATGGTATAGCTTTTCTCCAGGCTGGACAGAACAAGAAACCCAGTGGGAGTTACAGCTTCCAAGGAACATGATAAACTTAAACATGACTATGCATTTGCAAGACCCACAGGACTCAGTTTTCCTCTTCAGAACTTTTCTTAGTTCTCCTTCACCTTTTCCTCCAAGGCCTCCTCTAATCCCCACCTCCTCAGGAGTTTACCTTGACAGGAAGGGAGTAAAAGTAATAGTGCTCATGGATAGGGTGAGCAAGGTTTGTTCAACTCCAGGGAGGCAGACATCTGGCGAGGAAGAGCAATACAGAAGCCAGACAGATGTGGGAGGAGATGCTTCTAGCTGGTCCTCCAATCATTGAAGTGTTCACATCACCCCCAACTCTCTCTGCCTCCAAAACACACTCAGATATACCAGCCTATCACAAAACCCACAGGGCTGAGGGGAGAATACATGAAATAATATATGTAAATCTCTCATGAAAGAGCCCAGCACACAGTAAGTGTTGCAAATGTTAGCTATTATTGTTTTTTATATTAATATTTTTCATTCTTACAACACATATATAAATTCACTCAAATAATCCCCTTACTAATGGATACAGAAAAGAATACTAATAAATTTGTTTATTCATCCATTGATTTTCCTAGATACACTCGTAGACATGAATTTGCTGGATCTACAGGTACAATTTTTGTCAAGGTTTTAGATTTACAACTCGATCTGTCTAGAAGTACTGCACATAGCAGTATATGAGCTCACTGGGTACCATGAATTAGAAATCCTTGTGAGGTAGAGTCATCTGCCAGGGGACACTAGCAAGAAGCAGCAGAATGACCTTTTATTGGAACAGCTGTAAAGGGAATTTATGTGATTTGTAGGCAGTTAGATTCTCAGATCCCTTCTAGTTCTTAAATTTTACGATTCTGATTCTTCTGAAACACTGAAACAATCTGCACGTGCATCTTTCCATGGAGTGACATGAAGGTGCATTTCAGACTGGAAGCTTAACGGCCTGCTTAGCTTTCTCTCTGGATGCTCTCGCTGGTGGAGATCAAAGGCTGAGCATCTCCTCATCCAGCCTCTGACAAAAGACAGAGACTGCCTGAGCAGCATGCTGTCGTTCGACAAATAGGGATCCTCTTCTAGAGGAGCACTGTCTTCTCTCTGGTGGGTGGGAAGCCTCCTGTATCTAGGACACATCCTTAAAATAAAATTCAGTAGCCACCAAGTGACTCAGTGCAGGAGCCTTCATTCTCCAAGAGAGGAGGGTTGCTAAGAATGGCAGGAACCACCCACAGATGGTCTGGATACCAGTTGCATCAACGGATGCATACACAACACAGCCCTTTCCTCTAAAGCATCCAGCCAAGCTCACATCGAGTTCTCCACTGTGTACATTAAAACTGAAATAAATAATCTTAAGAAAATCTGCACATGTCAGTGTGTTTGGGGTCCAAGATAAATCAGGCAATGTGCCCGAGAGTAATCTAAGACATTTGGCCACTTTTTTCTTCTCCTGTTAGATCACTTTCCAGTTTTAAAGTATACAAGGATGCCCAATGCCCACAACACCAAGCTCATCTCTATTGGCTGGTGACTAAGATCTTTTGGAATCTGGCCCCACTTACCTAATTCCAGCTCAGTCAGTAGGCTTTCATCCTGCTGGTGGGTGGGAAGCCTCCTGTATCTGATCACCTTTTTCTCATAACTCATTCTCATTTTTTCCATCAGGTCCTTGTTCGTGCTTGATATTTCAAAAGACATACTTTTTCCCCTCCATGTAAAAAGATGTTTCATTTTCTAAGGTACAGTTGGGGATGTGTTGGTCAGTTAGCCCTGTTCTGAGATGTTGGGGTGGCATAGGAGGAGTCCTATTTGCATTTAAACTCCTCAGTAGAAAAAGTCATGGAACAGATCTAGACTGAAAGTCAGGTCTCCTGGGGGACAAAGATGGACCCTACCAAAAAGGGGAGTTGCCAAGATCAGTCCAGCTGATTTTGCTCCTCGAGAGCAGAGAACTTACTTAGAGGTAGAAGAAAGTTCAAAGATATGTGTTCTGTTCAGAAAAGAGTTTCTGAATGTGGATGGCATGATTTCAATTCTTCCTTCCTAAGTTCTGAACCTAATCATATTGGCAAAGTTCCTTTTTTTGTGTTAGTCAGCTTTCCATTGCTATAACAAAATACCTGAAATAAGTAACTGAAAAAAAGAAAATGTTTATTTTGAAACAGTTTTAAAGGTTCCAGTTCATGAATGGACCCACTGCTTTTAGGACTCTGATGGGGGTGCTGGGTAGCAATGACAGGGACCACATAACATTACACTGATAGGAATCAAAAAAGAGTGGGAAGGGGGTTGAGGGTACCACAATTTCCCCCAAAGGCACATCTCCAGAGAACTAAAGACCTCCCACTAGGCCCCACCTCTTAAAGGTTCTGCCATCTAACAAACATGCATTTCCCAAGGACTGAAATTTTAATACATGGGCCTTTGGGAGACATTTAGGATCCAAACTATCACATTGTGGAAAGAAGCATATTCACAGCCAAGCATGGTGGTGCACGCTTATAATCACAGTGACTTGCAAAGCTGAGGCAGGAGGACCATGAGTTCAAAGCTAGCTTCAGCAAAAGCGAAGTGCTAAGCAACTCAGTGAGACCTTATCTCTAAATAAAATACAAAATAGAGTTGGGGATGTGGTTCAGTGGTTGAGTGCCCCTGAGTTCACTTCTGGTAACCCTCCGCCCCCGCAAAAAAAGAAACATATTCACAGACTCTGCAGATTAAGATATGGACATCTTTGGTAGCCATTGGTGGGCTGCCTATTGCAAGAGGTAAAAAGCACATGGTGAGGATTGCTTTGGAGGGGAGGAACGATTCGCACCTTTTGCTTTAAGACAAAACAGAAGAAATAGAAAATATCTTACAATCTAGAGATCTGAGATTGAAAAGAAAGATGGGTACATCAACAGAGAAGCTCTGGTTGTTTGATAATAGGCTTTCATATTTTTGAATTTTCTCTAATTAGAACATAAGCTTCAGAAGGGCAGAAACCATGTTTTACATTTTTCAGTTTATTGTCCGTTGCATCTGGCTCATTGAAGGACACAGAATAGATGCTCAGGGATGTCTTACTGATCAATGTGAGTGCCGGGCATCAGGAGCAAGTTATAGCGGCAAATGCTACTGGTTAGTAGATGCTGCTTAGGAATGAGACAGAGTAGCAGACAATCTGGAACAAGATTTCATCTTGTCAGGGGGACTGGAATGTGAAGCAGAGGGCCCAATGAACAAGGCATGCCTGTGTCCTCCCCATCATCAGAGAATGACTGTTGCCTTCAAGAGTCAGGCTTTATGTGAAGACAGCTGTGCCCATCAATTTGTCGGCACAAGAGCCACTGGAGCCAAAGCAACCAGAAAGAGAAGTAAGCCACTGAGGAATGGAAGGAAAGGCAGGAGCACAAATCTATTGATCCAACCAGTCTTGCAAAGAGGCAGGGGAATTGACCAAATGCACCCCGGACATCCTTGCCACATGAATATTGAATCTGGAGTAATGAGCTCATCACGAGGAAATAAGTAATTGACTAAGGAAAAGGGAAGGAAGAATTGAAATCATGCCTCAAAACGAAAGTATCAAAATTAGTGAGGACTGAGGACAAACATATATCTATTTATCCTATGTATCTGTCCTGGCAAAAGCTGAAAAAAAAGATAGGAGATAAAGGAAAAATGATTTAAGAATAAATAAGCCTTTTTTATGACTTAAGCATGTTGATAGTCCAAAGAGAAAAGCCTGAGAAAAGAAGATTAAAGATGTAAGTGTGGGTCAAATATACCATATGCACACTCATATTGAAAGAGAGAGAGAGAAACATCAAAGTATGATGGCAAGACAAAAGAGCTGATTGCTCCCAGAAATAATCAAATCGGTCTCCAATTTTTCACAAAAGAGTAATTCTTACATGTTTAAGCCACAGACTAGCAAGCAATAGTTTTTTTTTGTGTGTGTGTGTGTGTGATTTCTGCCTCTCTGAGGTCTCTCAAACAGCTTTTCTGATATACTGTTTTTATATAAATTCTGCAGCGACTTTTCCCCAGTGCTATTAGTTGTTTGGGTTTTTCTCTGCCTGCCACAGGCTTATTTATGTTATCCTGATTTAGATCTTTTCTTTTCCCTTTTACTTCTTTGCTGAGGCTGGGTTTCACAGTGCAATCTGCCGAATGGCATACCAACAAGATGCATGTCTGTGGATATGTGCACATGTGTGTGTGTGCGCGAGAGAGAACACATGAGTATGCATGCGTGTGGACATGTAGAATTTGATTTATCAGGGAACTGAACATCTAATGTCCATGTGCTTCCTGAGGTTTCCCAGTGATGCTGTTTTGAGATACTGAGGGCATTGCTCTAAGCACTGGAGGATACAGAGTCAGCCGCTGCCTGGACCCAAGTTAGGATTAGAGGGGAATTCTGGGTAATTCACATCAGGCCTCTAAAAAAAAAAAGAAAGAAAGAAAAAAAAGGGCTGCTCCAATTTGACATTTTATTTTATAGACACATTAAAGTTGAGTTCAGACTTACTTTGTGCTATTATAGCTGATTGATTGTTTATCATTTCAATGGAGAATTTATTGATTTACTTAATATTCATTGCTGATAACATGAAAGATCTGTAAATTACAAATTGGGGGCTCAGAAGTGCTTAATTATGCCCTGTCTTTCTTGTGTTCTATCTCTCTGCCCACCTCCCCTAACCTGTACTTCTCTAGCTCTTTAGACAGGCTAGGAAGAGAAGAAAAGGCCCATCCCTGCCCGTCAGCGGGGGAGGCAAGCCAGTTTCCCCAAACCTTGCAGGATGGTTTGATTCACAACACTGTATTTCACCCTAGGAAGGCCCTTCAAGGTCACTCAGTTGGATCCCAGAGGCAGTTCGTCTTAACAGTAGTCATATATTGAGTGCCAACCACCATAGACTTCATCTTCGCAGACGGTCCAACTTACCCTTGAACAACTCTATTGGAAAGTTTCTTCTCATGTCAGGCACACATTTCTCTTCTGGAATTGCTCACTTACTGTCTTAGAGCAAGAAACTCTTAAGTCACAGAGGCAAAAAGAAGAGCATTGAAACGTTACGTAGGCAATATCTCTGGCTTGCTTTCCCTCTCACTGGCACACCTCAGCAGTGATTAATATCAAAATGTTACTTGTGCCGTAATGAGGTGAAGCTGAGAGGTTAGTAAAAATAGAGGGTTTGGTCCTCTCCTATGCTGGCTTTGCTCTAATGAATTTTCAAAGACCCATGTCTGTCTAAGGCTTGGGCTGCTGTAGGCACGCGCTGTTTTCTCATGGTCTTTCTATCATAGTTGGTTTGAAAGCATGAATTAGGGGACCGGGCCAGCAGGGTAATGGAAGAGATGGAAAAGTGAAAAGCAAGTTGCTTTAACCCCTAAAGAAAGCATTTCTCTAGCAAATAACAATAGCTTTGAAAGCAATTGACAGAAAGCTGGCTTAATCCTTGTTCTGGAGATACTTATAGCTGCCCGCAGTTTTTAATTAATACACTGGGCTCTCTAACAAAGGGAAGAAGTTGGAGAGCATTAACAGATTTACTTACCCAAGCCCAGGAGAGCACTCTGGAGGAAATGTCCTGGCTGCCTTGTGGGCCTGTGTCTGTGTTGGCTTCGTCTTCTTTGCATGTCAAGGCCATAGGGGAGACCCGTGTGGGTCCCAGGGAGAGGACGCATTATCCCACAGTTGGGGTGGGCCAGAGAGATTTCCCTGATACATTTCATTCCGCTCCACTCAAATCAACTCCTTCCTGATGTCATTCATTCATACCTAAAGTTATCCCTAGGTACCCAAAGGAGAATAGCTCTAGGATCCACCACTCCACCGCAAGTATCAAAATCTGAGGATGTTTAATTTAAGGGCCTTATAAAAAAATGGCATAGTATTTGCATGTTATATATGTACATTTTCCAACATACTTTAAATCGGCTCTAGATTACTTATAATGAAATACAATAAAAATTCTAAGAAAGTAGTTGTCATACTGTGGTGTTTAGGGAATAATGACAAAAATATCTATATATGTGAAGAACAGATGCAATGTATGTGTTTTTTGTGTGTGTTTTTTACTGGAAATTGAACCCAGCATCTCAAAAACTTTTTTATTTTTTATTTTGAGCTAATGTTGCCAAGGCTGTCTTCAAACTTGGTATCCTCCTGCCTCAGCCTCCTATGTAGCTGGAATTACAGACATGTACCATTGTGCCTGCTCAGATGCAGCTTTTTTACCCCGAATATTTTCTATCTGTGGTTGGTTGAATCCATGTGAATCCACAGAATCCACTGACTTATTTATTGAGTGGCTACCAGACATAGATATCAGGCACAGTGTCTAAACTGAGAAACTATATTTAAACCAAAAACTTTGAGCTAAGTACTTTAGTGGAGTGTAAAAACAAAGATGATTTGCATCCTTGGAACACTTAGCTCTACTGAAAGAGATGCATTCAGTGATAGTATTCTGAACAGGGACACTAGGATTTTTCCACTAGACTCCATTCTGATCATATCTGTTCTGATTAGTCAGAACCACTGATGAAATAATGAAAATAATGAAATATTTTGAATATCACCATGGAAGCATGAATTAAATAATTGCACAAATAAATGAAATTATAAAATGGCCCATAAAGAAAATGACATGGAACTATGGGGCCATACTGTCACCAGGGATAAGTGCCAAAGTCCACTTGCTGTACCTTCAGGTTTGTGTTCTATTGGGAGAACTGCATACACCCACCTGCTTGCAAGTCTGGTATCCTGTTGCTACCAGCTTTCCAATTCTGTCAGCCTCTCTGTTTCCGTCTCTCGTCCATCTTGTTCAATCACTCATTCATTCATTTATTCACTCATTCAATCCATGAGCACCTGCTAAAGGCCAGGCACTGAGCTGTGCCCAGGAACAAAGCCCCCCTCCCTCCCTTTTCCGTTGCCTGGAGCCTGGGCACAGCTCTCGTCCTCACTCTTCCTGTGGCAGAATCTTTCTCTTTTGGTTAGGGAATCTGATGTCAGAGTCATTCCATCTGACACACTCTCTCCTCGTCTGAAACTCCCTGTCTCCTCATATCTCCATCAGTCCATTTCCACATGTCTAAGCATTTTAATGGCATATGGTTCCAGGGGGGAAATCTCCAAATGAGAGAAAATTAGCAACTGTGCTTATTGGGCTAAAGAAAACGACTGGAGGGGAAGTTTTCTTTAAAAATACCCACAAGAAGCAGCAGCCCAAGGAGATGTGACTGCAATAAAAATGATGATTTTTTTTTTTTGTTGTTTGTTTGTTAGGGATGGGAGTGGGGGGGTGGATTAGCAACTGCATTTTCTTTCCCCTGGAATGCGTCACAGTCATTAATTTGTTTAATTTATTTTTTTGCCTCTTCCCTAGTGAAGCAGCCCGATCTACTGTCGGCCTACCCATCAGAACAAATTACACTTTGGAAATATCCAAGTGCTTCAATTTTCCATTAAATATAATAAGAAATCACAAAGCACTGTTCTGGTCTGATGACTCCTTGCCAAGGATCTACAAGCACTTTTTTGCAATTGCTGCCAAGCAGTTCTAGTTGCCACCCTTGGTGACACAGAGACAGGAGAGCAGGTCCAGGACCACATAGCCCTGTATTCGTTTGTAACATTGTGTATGTGTTCCTCTTGGGAGGGTGGGGGGGGGGGTTGTAACCACTTCACATGCCTGTGATCTGATGGTGCCACACGATCTCAAAGACTTCAGTGGAGGAGCCAGTGTCTGTTTCTGTGTCCTCTTCTCACTGTGCCTCAGTTGACCCCAATGTCCTCAAGCCTATGGCTGCTGCAGACTGAGGAATCAACAGAGCTGAGTCCCATGAGGACAGAGCTCACTTGGGCTTCATAGAAGTTGGCCTCCAACTTCCATCCTCTGCTACTTATCACCAGGCTTGAAGGCTCATCTTTCTTCTCCCTCTGATTGTCCCGCTGCTCCCTTAGAATCATCCATTGCTCAGGTTGTGAAAACCGCTCACTACTGCAGATCCATCTGTCCCAAGGAACATTGCTAATTGATGATTACATTTCATTTTGCACAGATTGGAAATGGAAATGTCCAGGGGTTACACATATGGTATATATGGCTCTTTCAAGTCAGAGATTAATTGTCAAGTATTAATATTTAATTTTTTTATTGCAAACGCTTGTCAAAGGTTGCCAGGGGAAGGTGAGTGCTCATACCCATATTACCTGATTTTCATCAAATTTAAGAAAAGAGCCTTTAGTCCAGCCAGATTGAAATTGCTGAGTCTAAAGATCAGAGCACAGGTTGCAAAGAAAGGTTGGACCACCACAGTCTAGTGTTCTTGGATAGGACATGTTTCTAAAGAGCAGGGAACAGAGTTGGCCCTGTTATAGGTAAGAGGTTGCCTGCTTAGTCAGTATGACCTCTGCCTTCACAGGCAGGTGGGGGTAAGTAGATATCAAGAGACCAGGATGTGTGGAGACCTGGGTTTGGTAATGGCACTATCACCAACCAGTAAATCATCACAAGGAACTTAGGTTTCCTTCTCTGCCAAATGGGCTGCCACATCATTCCATAATAAGACTGTCCAATTGTATGCTGCTTTGCAGGTCACAAGGCACAATGAAGAATGGGAATCCTCTATAGTCTCCAAAGCCTTGCAGCTTCTTACAATGTCATGTGGACTGACACTTTGGCTTTGTTGGACCATCTCAAAGAACTAATGCAAGAGTTAAAGGAGATAATGTCTATAGAGCACAATGCCTAGCACTCAACAAATTAACTTACTCCTTCCAGTAACTGCAGCTTAGAATTTAAAAAAATAATGAAATAAAAGGACATCTGGGAGTGTGATTATGACAGAATAATTGTGTGATTGTGACCATTCACCAAGCACAAAGACAGAATGCTGAAAACATGGGGATATCCCCAGAGGAGCCCAGATCCAAAATGAGTTTACATGGCCGGCGCTGCATGGAAATAGCCTCCATCTGACTCCAAGCAAGCGTCTGCAAGAGGTTCCTCCACATGAGCCCACCCTGCATCCTCTTCTCCTGGAACTTCTCTCCCATTGGCCACAGTAATTATAGCATTTATTAGGGACCCACATTTAGGATCCTGAGGCTTGCCAGCCTGATATTTAGTGACACTCAGACTTGCATGGGTCCTCATCCCTACTCTATGGGCATGTTCACAAGCTCTTCCACTTCATCCAAGGGCATGCTACCTGTTTCCCTAAATTTGATAATAGGAATTGGTTTTGTCTGTGAACTCACCTACAGTGTCTTGTACAATGCCTTCACATGTAGTTTTTATGATCAATCGTGTCAACATGTGCACACAAATATACTTGTGCAAAACTTCCTTAGCAAAGGGTGATTAAGACAGTTTGGGGGATTAGTCATACAAATGATAGCATTTCTCTTTTCTTTTGTCCTATCTTTTATTTCCCCTTCTCACACTCCTGTGCTCCTTCTTTCTCTTCTTCATGTTCGCTGTGATGGTTAATTTTATGTATCAACTTGACTAAGACACAGATATCTGGGCAAATGTATTCTCACTGTGTCTGGAAGGATTATTATTATTATTATTTATTTTGGATGAGGTTAATATTTGAATCAGCAGACTGCGCGAAGAAGACTGCCCTCCCCAGTGTGGGGGGACCTCATCCAATCAATTTAAGATCTGAATGAAATAAACAGGCTGCCTGTCTTGGATCAGAGGGAACTCCTCGTGTCTAACTGCCTTGAGCAGGGAAACCAGCTCTACCTTTGAACCCTGCCTTTGGGCTAAAACTGAAACATGGGCTCTCCTGGGTCTCAAGCCTGCCACCTGTAGATCTGGGGACTTTTCAGCTTCCATAGTCAATGAAACAATCCCTAACTGTCTATCTATTGGCTCTTTAGTTATGTACTATCTATCTACTATCTGCCTAGTCTCTCTCTCTCTCTCTCTCTCTCTCTCTCTCTCTCTCTCTCTCTCTCTCACACACACACACACATACACACACACACACATTACATACATATTATATTGGTTCAATTTCTCTAGAGAATCCTGATATACCCATAAATGTTAGTTTTTACCAGGACTTTGTCTTGGAATTTGCTCTCCCTCTGCAGATTGCCCTTAAATGAATCTCACCTATTCCTATGGCTCCAACCACTACATTAATGTCATGAAATCCCAAAACTTTCTCATGAATCCAAATCCCTCCTGAGTGCCAAGCTCCAATTTCATACAGTTAACCATCGTCTTGCTATCCCTGATTGGACTTCTCCCATGTCTTCCACACTCAGCCTGTCCAAAGAAGTCAGTAGCACCATCCATGTCCCTGCCTTTTCTTCACTGGGGAGAGAATGCTCCGCCTTACACTCAGTCTTGGGACCGTACCTCCTGCACTCCAAGGGGCTCAAGGGCCATTGACTCTACCTCTCTGACTTCTTTCATATCTTAACCTCCCCCTTTATGTCCACTAGCACTGATTTAGGTCATTCTTCATGGTCTCTTGTAAATGTTTATTGCTCATGTCTTTCTATGCTAGATTCTGTGTCTGAGCATAAATCCTGACTGATCCATTTTTTTCTTTTAGCACTGGAGACTGAACTTGGGGCCTCATGTATGCTACACAAGCACTCTACCACTGAGCTACATCTCCAGCCCCTGATCCATTTTTTAAAATCCCTCAGTTCCTAGAGATGCACTTGGCAAATAGCTGATATTTCATAAATGCCTTCTTTCTGAATAAATGATTTAATGAATGAATGACTTCCCCTGTAAGTCCATGGGGCATTGGGAACAAAGCAGAGCATGTGCTAAAATCTTGGCCTGACTGGGGAGACAAGAAACAGAAAGGGAAGTTAATGTGTTTGCCAGAAATAAATATAATGCAAATTCTCCTTGATTAAATTTGAAACGAGAAAAACAGAAACAAGCAGTTATCTTAAGAGCAGGGTAGCTAACATCCTAAGTGCCCCCTGTGGGCTAGGACAAACCTCCGCCATGAGAAGTTCTTGTTTGTTTATTTGGTTCGTTTTGGTTTTGTTCGCCATTTACAGAAATCTAGACCAACCCAATCTTCCTAAGGAGGCCCTAGTGTGTATTTAAAGTTCTCCAACATTCACCGCCTGGTCACTGCTTGGGATCTTAAGGCTTTGATTCAAACAACTAGCACAGAGCAAAACTCCTGAAGCTCAATTAATCTAACTCATCAAGATGGATATGATTTGAATTGTGGTTCCAGGCAGCTGCTAACAGTCCAGAGGCCAGACTTCTGAACGAGTTGCTGGTTGGAAACAACATGGCCCAGAATATCCAGCAAAATGCAGGACAGAAAACTGACAATTAATCTAAAAGTTCAGTCTACATGGACCCAAATGCAAATAACTCCAAAGCCTCTCCCTCCCTCCCTTTCATCACTTATTAATGTGTTTTTCTGAACTGCTTGGAAAATTCTGGGCAAATGAAAAGTAGGCTTTTATAGATTAAATTGCTGGTAGAGCTGATAAAATAATGGGGAAGAGAGCAGTTGTAGGACAGACCCAGCCTTCTAACACTTAGCTTTCTGAAATAATAAAGTGCTAGCCTTCCCTCTCATCATCCTTCACCAAACAGAAACACACATGCGTGCGCACACACACAACATTCTTGAAAGTTTGGAAGCACTGCTGCTTGCAAATGGGCCCATTAAAAGCAGATAAATCAATGGGAAATGCATAAAAAAGTCTCATTTATCATCAGACGTGTTGGACAGGGTTTTGAGTTTTACATACATTTATTCTAGAAATCTGTTTATCTGTGCAACATTTCTGAGCAAAATGCTTTGTGATGAACCATTCTTTCTACTTGAATCTATCTGGAAAGCAATTAAATTCAAACCCCAAAGACAAAGCGTGATGAACACAGCAGCCATGTTATTGATCTGGCATTTCACAGCCAACCTTCTCCCTTCTGGATATCAGCTTCTCCATACACCCCCAAAGGCAGACACCTCCCACTCTCATGGAACACATTTCTCATGTCTTCAACCAACGCAAATTCTCTGATGATTCCCTGAAGACTACAAATGATGCACTACTGATAACACACGTGTGAAGGGGGTTAGAAAAACTGTCCCTGGAGCAAGTGACCTTCAGTATGGAGGTCAGGCTATAATTCCAATGCTAAGTATGTACAGATGTGCCATCTCCCAGTCTGCACTTGTGCCTAATGGAAATGGCATGTGTCTGAGGATTTGAGTGAGGAGAGGTACAGGAGAGATAAGGAAGTCACTCAACTGTGTTCATATTTGATTGAATATTCCCTCAGGGCAAGTACTCTGTCTATTGGTTCTTTTGCCTTCTCAACCCCTAGCAAGTGGTGGGTGATTATGGGATGGGGGGGGGGAATTAACACACATCATTTGTGCAAAGGGATGGCACACTAGTTTCTTAACAAATAGTCAATAATTAACAGATAACTCCTGAAAAACTAAATCTTCACCTCTCAAGCATAGAACCCATCTGGCTGATAAGATGATTCAAGGCACATTCTTGGTTTGGAGTGAAAGCTACATGGTTGGCTTTGTCACTGAAACTTATTATCAATCACAGTTAGCATGGCCAGATTTGGGTCAAATGTCCAATATCTATGGACATGGACTAGAAAGTATGTGGGCAACATTCCCTTCTCCCAAATAGATATTTTTCAGTTCTTTAGTGAATGTAATTGTCCAGATTGACAGATTCTATTAAGAGTCGGCATGGTATGTACTTTATTCTGTGTTGGGTAGATCCTTTTAGAAAGCCCCTACCTGCATGAGAACATATGATAAGGAATTCTCCTAGAAGCACTGTGATAATCTCACTTCAGCATTTCTACACAAATGCCTAGCAATGCACCCAGCAACTTCACCCCTGAAGGCATGCCAACAGCTGTGTTATAAACTCCTGCAAATAAGGATTTATTAGAACAAAGTCAAGTGACAGACGCAAAACTGAGGCTGCACAGATGAAGAAGACTCTGATCTTGTGTAGAGATGTTGACTTTTCATCAAGGTCAACACTGAGATTTATTGACCCAAGAGGTAAATATTGATGGAGGCTCAGGAGGTCAATATTTGCCCCAAGACAAATAAATCTTCCCAGTGACCCCCCTGAACTGAAATTTATGTATATAGTAGACTCAGTTCCAAAATGAATTAGCTGCGACATGGATTAAGATACCATTTCGTTATGTTGTCTAGGGCATTGGAAAGCAATATTAATATAAACACTTCATGTTCCAAGTACTTTCCAAACATTCATTAAAGTGCACCCACTCTCTGCCAGATGTATAAAAGTGTGTCCTCCCAACTCAACAGATGGGTCATGAAAGCTAAGAAAAGGTTAAGTAATTTTACGTAGGCCACAGAAAAAAGCAGCACAAAGACAGAAACATGAATTTGGAATAAGGGTGAGTTGAGAGCTCTGGGGAGCTAACAAAGATCACAGGACAGTGCCTTAATTAAGGTTCCTGGTAAAATTATAGTCCCACTTGATTGAATTACTTTGATTTAGCTCATGTATCTCTCACCATTGACAAACCTGCATGGACTAGTCAATTGTGTTGCTTATTTACAGGGATGATTTGGGGGTATTCACACAAAAGTTTTACCTTTGAATCCTGTTACCAAACTCTTAAGAAGTGAATACATTAGTGGTCACCAGGAGGGAACAAGTTAGTTATTCTGCTTATACAATAGTTTGGCTTCAGATTCCAATCTCAGGAATCCCCTGGCTTTCACAGTGGGTACCTAGGATACTGATACAGAGGAACACCATAAAGTCCTAACATATAAGTAATTCCCATTTGACTGCATGAATCCAATTATATTTTCTTTTGTATTATCTCAAAACTGAATTTTAAGTATTATAAAGTTTTGGTTATCTTTGCTAATGGAGAGGATAGAGCCATGGATAATCAAAACATCAGCCAACTCAATGATCTTATTTCTTTCTGACTTTGGAATACATTATTTTCCCATGTATCATGCTGGCCTCATTATGTTTTTCTCTACATATTTAACATTAGGAAATAACGAGCAATTCCAAAAGAACCAGCAAATGAGAGTCAGGGAGAGAAAGAGGCGACAGAATTTAATGCATGCTGGGCAACAAGGCAGGACCCTTGATGGGCGCTCTATGAAATCCACAGACAGGCACTAGAGTGGACAGGGCTCAACTTTAACAATTTTAAATTTTCAAAGTTATTTCAATCTACTTTAAATCTGATGGAGGGAAGGAGAAGCGTCTTAATAACACGACGGTTCAGTTCACTTACAAAGGAAACAATTTGACTTGAAGAGAGATAAATGCAGAGCAGTGGATGCCAGGATCTGAGAAAAAGAATTTAGGAGTGCTGACCCCAAGCTGCCTAGGTACCATCTTGCTTTATCTTGTGGTAGGATTTTGGAATTGTGGTTGTTGCCCAGGGAAGTAAGTGATGCCGATACGACTCGATACAGTTATGCAGGGTAATTTGACTGACAATATGATACAGACAAATGAAAGTGTTTACAGGATTTAATATTTAATCACATCAAATGAAAAAGTCAGCAAAAGCAGGCTGGAGATGAAAAGATCTGTATCAAGTCAGGATTTCTGCCGATTGTCAGAGTGGCAGGCGTCTCCTGGGGACTTGAATAAGCGAGGCGCTGTTCTGCAGAAATTGTTATCTTGGGTGTATTGATTGTGTGTGTACCACTCAAGCTGTCAGCTTCTCCCTCCTGTCTTTATTTTATTTTTTATTTTCGACATCATGGCATCCTCCTAAACCTTCATATAACACTTGGCCTTCACACTTTAGGCCACAGGAGGAGGAGACTCCAGGGGTGTGCCGACAGGCAGCTCTGCCTGCGAGTGGCAGCACAGCAATGATTCTCCAGGGCACACACATGGGCTGGTTCCCCACATGCCAGGGTGCTTTGAGTCTTAGAGGAAGCCCACAGTCACTTCTCTTTATTCATTTTGCTGAGATACTGACAAACTTGCTCTGTGGCAAGTTACTCAGCTGATATGTGCCTCATTTTTCTCATCTGTAAAATGGGAATAACACCTACCTTACAGAACAGTCAGAAAGATTAAATGAGATAATAAGCCTAATAAAACCAGCACACCTTCTGGTCCAGAGTTGACCTTGATGGGGACAGCTGCTGTTATTAATGAAGGCCACGCACAGAAATCCAGGGATTAATTAAGGTTAGGCTCTAGAATGCAGAGTTACTGGCCTTGCACCCGTATCCCAGAAATCTTGGGATGGAAGGCCCTTGAGAATTTATGTCATGCATCCACATGCCTTCCCTTGAAGACCCCAGAGAGTTAACAATCTCTTTACTCTTCTTTAAGTTTTATTTTTAGTTCAAAAAATAATTGTATATGTTTATGAGGTGTAATATAATATGTCACTACAACTAAAAGGTTAGAACATATTATAAAGCTTTCTCTGACCTGGAGTTCAGACTTTACACACTCAGCAGCAGTGTGAGTAGATGAGGTCCCTTCAATGCCTGGGGCCTGGAGCCCTCCTCCTGGGCTCTCTCTTGTGCATGTAAAACTATTCCTTCTCTATTAGCCTTTCCTTAGCAATTTTCCTTTCCTTGGTGCTCTTTCATCATGCCTCACAAATTTCTGAAAGGGCAAGTTCTACTTGCCCCTCAAACCTTAAAGGGCAAGAGGGCGCTGTGCAAACAAGGTCAAAGTCAACAGACTGCTTCCCATGGGGGAGTGGCTTACCGTGAGTTAGAACTACTCTGTGACCACCAACCTACAACCTTTCACTTCAGGAACCATCTTGCAATAATCACCACCATGATAAAACCTAACCTTTCTAATGCCCGTTCCTGCACTTGAAAACCTTCCTCATCACGTTTGATCTTTGCAGCAACCCTGTGAAATACCGTGGTTGGACTTTTACATCTATCCCAGCAATGTGGAGGCAGGCATAGAGAAAGACCAGGATTCGTCTGTGATCACGAATTTCGAGTGAAGAAATGTCCACTTAAACCCAAGTCTTCAGAGGCCAAGCCTTGAGCTCTTTTGCGCATATTACACAGTGAATGAAAACGACAGTGCTTTTCATCTGGAGGCAATTTAGCCCCATGTCCTGTCAGGGGACATTTTTGTTAGTCACAACATTTTTGTTAGTTACAATGGGGAGGGGGTATTTGCTACCGGCATCCAGTGGGTAGAGGCCAAAGATGCTGCTAAAATCCTACCGTGGACAAGACAGCCCTTCATGACAAAGAATTGTCCTGCCCAAAATATCCATAGTGCTAAGGGTGAGAAAACCTGTGTTAAAACTATCAAAAGGGGAGCAAGAAGAGACTACAGCCACCTGATTGTCATCCCCATCTGTTTTCTTGTCTATCTTACTGGCCAACCTGATTCCCCCCATAGAAACTTTGCAGGCATTTTCAAAGGACTTTGGGATAGTCTGAAGAAAGTTAATAGCTAAATGTAGAGTTGCTGGATTTTTATAAAGCTGCTGGTAAAGTTATTTTCATTTTGCTTTTTTAAATTAGTTTGGGAGTTGGTGTTCTTCTTTCCATAATTACAAGCTGACAAACATGCTTCTGTATTTTTTTTTAATTAACAGATATTTGTATTCAAGTTCTCCAAATTACATACCGCAGCTTGCGCATTACAAGGACAGCTGCCGTGCTCCAGATGTGGGCAATAACCAGAACATGGTAATGGCAAATGCAAAGGAGAGAAAGGGGAAAGAAGAAGAAGGAAAAGTTAACATATCTGGATGGAGAATAGCAATTTTAGTCAATGTGTTTGGATTTCTTTTTTTCCTTTTTTTTTTTTTTAATGGAGATGAATACCTTGGATTCTCCCAAATTTTCAGCTCAGTTTGAACATTTGAGATGAAGCTGTCTGGGTCATTCATCGCTGCCATCAAAAGCTCACCAGCGCCTTGTAAAAGCAGATTACAGATGAAATGGGGCACATATAAATGTTAACAGTGTGCCAGAGAAACTATTCAAATTGCTCCTGTTTACAAGCACCCTATTAAATGTGCAAAGCTCCTCCTGAAGAATGCTGCTCTAAGATGGGTAAACAGCACTATTTATTTATTTGGACCATTTATAAGACTGCACCCCTTTTGTCACTTATTCCAGCAACGGGCTCTCTGAGGAGCCCTCAAATCAGGACTTGTACACAACAGGAACTTTGCAGTGGAAATGGGGCAGGGGTGAAAGATGAAAGTTTCAGTCCCAGATCTGCTGTCAGGTTTCCTGTGTGACTCTAGGAAAGGGACTACACCTCTCTGAGTCACGATTCACCTGTAAAGGGTACACAATCTCTAATTCCCCTTCAGCTCTTACAGGTTATGCTTAGAGGTGTTTCTGACATTCTCTTCAGATATAGAAATCCTGCTAACTCTTGAATAGGTCTCGGAAGGGAGAAATAGGTCAGGCTGTGGTGTCGGTGGTCCCCATATCAGAGAACCAGGCTTACTACATAAGTCATCTTCTACTCAGACAGAAGAGGTTTGCTTAGGTACCAACTGAGCCCCTTCTACACCGAGAGGCAAAGACTAGATCAAAAGGGTCTGAGGTATCATTGTGGTAAAGGTATGTTTCACACATGTACCCAACACTTACTGAGGGCCTCCTATGACCACAGGGAATGAAGAGAGAAGACAGATTTTTGTTGTTTAGGGGTACGTATCTTCCAGGGAGAAGTGGCTGTCTACTGGGGATAATGGGCGATTCTGTGCACATACCAAGGGAGAGGTAAACACCAGGTGTTGTGGGAATGCCAAGAGAGCGAAAGGAGGCTGATGGGGAGGTGGCAGCCAGGCAGAGTCTGGAAGAATGAGCAGGTGTGGCCGGGGAAAGAGGGAGTGAGAAGGTCCTGTCAGGGTGGGGGGCTGTGGGCAGAGGATGAGAGGGCCATGTGTGCTCAGCCCTGGCAGGTTGAGCAAAAGCAGAACACAAGACATGTGAACTTTCTACCCAAGTGATCCAAGGGAGGAAAGACCTTTAAGTAGTAAAAGAGGCTCCATGAATTGTGATGGAAGCCATGATGCTCTTTCATGCACAGACGGCACAAGGCTAATTTGAGTAACTTAGCTGTAGGATCTGTGGTCTCTGTTGATGGCTCTCTTCTGAGGATCTCCTAAAGCTGAAGATGGGTGCCTTCCAGAATTATCTTGTTGGGTGGAGACAAGAGAGAGAAGTAAAATCTTTCAGTAATTTCTTCTCTTCTACTTTCTTCTCTATACTGTGCAAATACTAAAGAAAGTTTCATATTAATGCGATTAATGTAAGACTCTACCTGAGTTAAGACAACATAATACAAATGAAAACTTGGATGAAATTAGCCTTTTACTTGCGTCACAGAACAGCCAAGCTGCCCTCAGGGTGGCAGTTGACACTGCCGCCTAGAGGTGGAATCAGGAAAAGCAGTCTCTCCACTGCCCGCTTTTAGGAGGTATTACCCATTTGCAAAATTATTTTGGCTCCTGGTTTTTCTCTATTCAACATCTTAGTCAATTTCACTGAAAACACATTGTTTTCTATGATTGTGCCCATTTCCTTTGACTCTCTTTTTATTTTTATTAATTGAGTTTTCTCCAATTCTGTCACATTGTCTTTATTAAATAGTACTCTAACGACCACAGATAGCTAAGTATGAAACTAAGTAATATAGCTATAATAAGTAAACAGAAAACCATAGACTAAAGAAAAATCAGACATAAAGCAACCAGCACCAGCAATCTTTAAACCCCTAAAAGTTGCCAAGTTTGGTGGCACACACCTATAATTCCAGCAACTCAGGAGGCTGAGACAGGAGGAACAGGCCCGAATTTGCAAATTAGCAATATCCTGTCTCAACTATAAATAAAAAGAGCTGGGGATGTACCTCAGTGGTAGAGTGCCCCTGGGTTCAATACCCAGTGCTGTCAAAAAAAAAAAAAAAAAAAAAAAAGGACCGGGTCAACCCCTCAGAGGGTCCAGAAAGTTTGATACAGTACCACATACTGTCATCTGAAGAAATATGATTTTTATCAAGTATCTAACTAAAGAACAGTTTTGATTTTTCCTTGGTTCATTCAATTATTGAATTTCTAATGAGTTTACTGATAGTGTGACAGGATTGTTTTCTATTATGTGTAAAATGATAAACTTAGAACATTTCAACCAAATCCCTAGTTATATAAAATTTTCTGAACCCAGTTTAATTGAAAACATTGCTTTTGTGAAAACAAAGCTTTCTGAGTTACAAATAAGTGACATGTAAGAAACTGCAGAAACATTTGCAAGTTAGCGTCTGATGAGGCCCCCTTGCCACCCCGTGATTACGTGGCAGTGGAACCACAGAGCTGTGTGGTCTTTACCCTGGCTTCCAGTCAACTTATCTCCCTCACAGTGGCTGTGAAGGGATCAGGTAGTTTCAGGATCTGATATATTAAGTAAATATTGCTTTTCGATTTTCCTTTTATTTATTGTCAACCCCACCCAACAAAACAGCTTTTGTTTTCCTCAAGATCCCCTTATTGCCATCTCCCTCTAAGAAGCAGATTTTCATTTAATTTTTTTTGACTATTTATGAGTAGAAACTGTTATCCACATTTCTAATGACATAACAGAAACAGAACTGAGTAAACATCGGGAAAAGTGCAATGTTTTGGCACTTAAGCTGTTATTGGAAAACCATCAAGGAACGCATCTGATTTTTGAATGGAAAGGTGGTGCACAGGTAACTCATTCAGTGTCCCTGTTTTCCCAGCTACAACCTCAGAATAATGATCATTACCTAACAGATTGCAATCATTACAAATTGCTTGGAAATTCTCAAGTGGTAACAACTAGGTGTGAAAGATGTAGAAACTGCAGGGAGCCAGACAGGACTTTGTGTTCTGTTCCAGGTGCTGTCTTCCCACAATGTCTTTTGACCTTTACCATCACTTTTTTATAAAAATAAGACTTCATTGCTTTAATTCAGTAGTCCAAGCATGAAAAGTCACTATAATAAGAACTTAGAAAGGAAGCATGGAAATGTAAACATTTCCTCAGTCTGATTCTGTGCTTTGAGCTTGACCTGTGGTCTTGTAAGGAAAGGCACTTGTCACAAATCAACACCCCTAACCAGAAAAACAAAAGTTAGCAAGATAGTCCTCTGTATCTTCCTATAGTTCATCCTTCAAAGCTTGCAGGGAAGAGGCAGGAAAGTCTTGGTGTTTCTTTCAAAGGACTCTAATGATTCACTTGCAGCAACTTTCTAAATATGCCTTTTTCTAAGTGACTTGGGGTCGGGACACAGTACACACAAGATAACCAGCCACTGAACTCAACAAGGGAAGAGCACCCACCATCTGAAGATCTGATCAGTTCAGGATGGACAGGTGAAAGGTAGTGAATTTACATGGCCCTTCCTGCAGCTCATGACTACTACCCACTGCTGCGGAAGTGACACAGAAGCTTCTCTGTTATCTCATTTGGAAAGTTAAGAACTCTAGCTGTGTTGGTAGACATGACTTTGTCACTAAAAATTATCCCAGGCTATAATCAATTTGTACATTATCACTAGACCTGAGAGCTGTACAGAGGGAGAATGTCTATTCCTGCACACCTGAAATCTCTAAGAATAATAAAGACCTCTGGGGGTACTGGGGGTGGATACTTGTTATTCCTCTTGGTGGCCCTTCTGCAGAAACCTTTCCTACATTTGTGGAAAATTCTTCCCTCTATGAATCTTGGTGGAAAATAAGATCTCTCCCATCCTATGCAGAAGCTGAAAAATTCCAGATCCTGGTTTTCCTAGCCTCCCTTGCAGCTAGAGCATAGACCCGTGACCTAGTCACTGTTAATCTGACCCACTTCCCAGACCCAGCCATGGGAATTAGCAATGCTGAGAAGAGAGGGTAAGCAGAGCATCCCTTCTAGCAGGGCCAGCAGCTGCGACAAGATCGATGTAGGGGTCAGCTGTGTTTGCTGGCAGGAGCAGTCATTCTGATGATTGTTTGGGATATTAGTTAGACCACCTCAGAGCCTGGCTCCTCAGCTCTTCTGGCAATTCTGTGACTTGCCCAATATTCTTTTCCATTTATATCAGCCAGATGGCGTCTGTTGCTTGCCACTAAGGACCCTGACTGACACTGTGCCACATGTGTATGCAGGAATGCCACATGCATGGGCACACACCTTCTCTTCTCATATGTCATATCTGTATTTTCTTACCTTGAACAATGTTATATTGCAACTAGCTAAAGAAAACTGTAGGGGAGTGAAAAAAAAAAACTCTCCTCTTTTCATTTTCCTCCATCATCCACATAAAAAGTGACAGAAAAGAAGAAACAATACGCTTCTCTGATTGAGTTGATAGCCTTAAATTCCACTTGCCCTTTCCCTCAAGCAGGATGCTAGCCAAAGTCAATGGGAATTATATTTGTATAACGAAGGGCATTGCTGAACCCAGAGAGACTGGAGAACAATTTAGCATACAACTGATTCCACTGCCAATATTGGTTTTTTTTAAAAAGAGGAGAGGAGAGAAATTGAATCCTGAGGCCAATCTGCATGAGTATGTTAGTCACGGGCTTTTGAATAACAGCCCCAATGTCTCCTGGCATACAATTCTGCTCATTTTATGGTGGAGGGGTCTTCTCAGGGCTTCTGTGTCATTAAGATTATAAGCCTTACATTGCCAAGTTCAACCTGACCTAACCAATGTTGATTTAGCCTCAGAGGTTGCCGCTCAGTTGCCCAGAGAGCTGGCGAGGGCATATGCTCTTCTCTATGTGAGGGCAAAGAGTTTGCAGGGGTCAGCAGAAACAAGTCAGTAGATGGACAAGGTCAGCTATTTCAATGTGAAGAAAAGTCCTGGCTGCTGTTTAAAATCACCGTTCAAGGCTTGGGTCTAGACCCAGTTCTGTTACAAACTATCACGGTGACCCTTGGGAAGTCATTTCACTTCTCTGATCAGAATTTACTTGTCTGAAAACCAAGCTATTACTCTGGCATGGTGTGGTAGAAACAGCTTGAATGTAGGAGCTACATAATTCAAGTTCAAGAACTTTAGCTCTATTGCTTATGAGCTTTATGACTTTGGCCAAGTAACTCAATAGCACTTCTATTTTGACATGTGTAAAACAAGGATGATAATATTTTGCACAGAATTTAGAATTAGAGGAATGATATGCACAAAGTATGCAATGCATGACTCAATGAATGCTAGTTTCACTCACCCATTAATTAATTAATCAATTCATCAAATGTTTATTGACGCTCCTACTGTGCCAAGTTCCATACATAGTGTTGGGAATACAGAAAAACTTGACAGATAATGTTCTTTGCTTGTGGGACTCTCATATTTTCTCTCTCCACTAAAAGAGTGAGATTCATGTTCTGTGATTCTGGAGGAGAAACTAGGGCTCATGATCTTTTCAGTCATCCTGTGAGTTACTTGGGGACAGTGACCATGTCTGACTTGCTTCCAATTTGTGTGCAATGCATGTGCATGAATGGATCAAGTTATATATGAAGTAAAACCCTACAGATCCTATATCCACAGGTAAAGGAATACAAAGTGCTTTATGCTTAGTGCTTCTTCACATTTGATTATCTTTTCATGTTTCAAATAATTGCTTCTTTCTCCTCTCTGTAGTACTTCCCACCATCTTTCCTTCTTTATCTATACCTCTCTGATTCTATTACCTCCATGATAAAATTGAATTTTTTCCCAATATATTATGTCTTCTATTGAGTTTTAAGAATGCAGAAAGTCCTGGAGGTCACCTTCCTTGAACCTGTCTTCTGGTTCATCAGTTTCCTTTCTGCCATCTCCAAGACCTCATTGCCCAATCAGCCCATGAAGATGCATGGCATAGAGGGGAGGTTGGCTACCTAGCAAGGCCACCTGCTTCATTTTTAGGGAACTTTCATTTTTGCAAGGTCCCTTCTCCTTCCTTCTTGTAATTTCATTGGACATGTAATTGCTGATCACCTACTGTGGGCCATACACCATATTCACAACCAGGGGCAGAGAAGTCAGAATGCAGGGTTCCCACCTTCCAGTAGTTGACAGTCAAGTTGAGGACTTGTAGCTTATAATTCTGTCCTCTCAAACATATGGGAGATCTAATCACTTACATCCAAGGACCAATAAGTTGTTCATTACCAACCAAATGTTTCTTAAAGTATAGTCCTCGGATCAGTGGAGTAAGAATCACCTGTGATTATTTCTTTAATTACAATTTCCTGGGCTTTCCCTGGGATTAATGAGTCAGACCCTATAGACCTGTGGATTGCAATCACTGGATCTGCAATTTGAAGCAGCACCCAAGTGATTCTCATGCACTAAGTTGAAAAGCTCTCAAGGCTTGTCTTCCCTTCCTACACAATGCTAAATTCCTCCACCCTTCCTCATATTACATAATTCCTACTTTTCCACATTCTCCAAAGCCCTAGTTTGTAAATGACTCTCTAAGATGTGACTCTCAGAGTGGAGCACACCCATTCTAGATGGGGTCACCTCTGCAGAGGGTACCATGTCTTGTTAGCATGTTCAGTATGAAAGCATTATTCGTGACCATGCCACACTGTTGGCTCCGGTTGAGACTGCAACAGAATAATACTGATTCAATTAGGACTCTGGAATACATCCTACAGATTTGTTTATCAAATTTGTGAATAGCACACCACAAACGAGAGGTAGATTATAACATTATGATTTTTTTTTTCCTTCAGTGAGGTATTTGCTTTTAGCTCCGGAGCTTCCTGCCACCATGGCTGATTTTCTGACTGTTTAAGAACCATCAAGTTACTCTTTTACACACTTTTTTTTCCTGAAGATCTATATGAAGTATGCCTGCTTACTATTTTCAGAATCTACTGTCATTTATTTCTCTACCTGAAAAAAAAAAACACCATAGTATTTTTCCAGACTCTCCTCTGTCCCAATATTGCTTGACAATTGTTCACTTAGAATGGTTTCAGGATCATATATTCAAATTACTTCAGTATCTTGTGAGGTTGATTCCAGGGGACCTAGAAATCAGATTTGTTTTAAACACATCATCATTGTCACCACCACCACATTGATGATGATAGTTAATATTTATTGAATGTCTCTACATGTCAGATATTAAGCATTTTACCTGCAATGTATCTTTTAATCCACACGACAAATCTATGACATACATATACTCTTGTTATCTCTATTTTACAGAAGGATAAACAGATCCAGGCGAGGTTCCTACCAACATAAGATGATTACTGCATGGCAGAACTCCCACTTAATCCTTGGCCTGGGTGACCCCAAACCACTCCCTTCTATAATCTTCTACCATCACATCCCCTATCTCAGGTTTTAATTCTTCCCCAATCAAGCTTATTCTCCTTCAAATATGAAAAGCATGATAGAAAAGATAATACCAAAACACAAGTTGAGAAGTCCTTGGTAACTGATTAGCATCATGCTGCATTTCCAAGGAGAACTGTCCTCTTTCCCCTTTCCTTCCTGGAACCTAAAAATCTCCACTTCATTGTTTTTAAGGTTTTCCTTTCCATTTTTTTCTGATTCTGCTAGCCTTGGCTCACACTGGGTCTTTATGTCACCGGGCACCTTTGTTGCAGGTCCAGGCTTCTCTTTTGTCCTCATCCTTTGCTAGGCTGCCTCACCTTCCATCGCCTTCCATCCTTTGTGTGTGTCTTTTTAAACCTGAGCTCCTGGGAGAGTTGCTTGTGCAGCCAGGGTGGTTTCTTCAGTGGCCACTGCCCTTCCCTTCTGCACTGGGCTAATTTGTAATTTGCTGACAAAAGCATTTTATTTTCTGAAGCTGCCATATTGCTTGAGGCGCCTTTTCTTTGCCTATCTTTTTATATATTGTTCTTTTCCATGGATTCAGTGATAGTTCCAAGCCCCAGGACAGGTAGCTGACCATGCCTGGTATCTTGTTTTCATTACAAATTCCTAAGATTAGTGCCCACTTCCTTTCAAGGGTCCCTTATATTCACTCATTCATTCCTGCATCCTTCCACAAACATTCAGGGAAGGCCTATTGTGAGCCTGTCGACTCCACTGACAGGTTTATGCCTTGTTGGCACCATGCCTGGCACATGTTGGGTGTTCAATAAATATTTGTTGAAAAAGTGAAAATCAGTTAGACTTGAGCCCAGAGTAGCAGAATTTCTCATTGATTCCCCCACCCCCAACTTTCTAAGCCATCAAGCTGCCTGTAAGGCAATTAAAAAATATGTCAAGAACCCTATGTTAGCAGAACAAGCCTTCCAGTCAGAAAGAGCTGATGTCCTTCTCCCTGGCTGTGACTGATTTCCGTGCCCAGCTTAAGCTTTGGATTAGGAGAGAGGAACCATAACCTATCTGAGAGACCATCAGAGAGAAATCACTTTCCTTTCTTTTTTCCTTTGTCTTCCCACTCAGCCTCTGTCCACGATGCACCTGCCTCAGAGCACGAGTTTCTGCACCATGAAGATGCTTCCCTGAGATCCACTCTATGGACAAGCATCTTTGCCAACACTGTGATCCCCAAAAGCACCTCCTCTCGAGCCTGTGACATCAATCCTGGGGACCTCTGCAAACACTTTAGGGAGTTAGATTTTCATACTGCTTAATTTCTTATTAAAGGTGTTTAGGTTAAGAAATTATGCCATTCTTGGGGCTGGGGTTGTGGCTCAGCAGTAGAGTGCTCGCCTAGCATGTGCAAGGTGCTGGGTTGGATCCTCAAGAACCCTATTTAAAAATAAATTTTTTAAAAATTAGGCAGTTCTTTCAGTCTTGCTTCTGACCCCCTCCTGTCCCTTTCTTTGAAAGTTTACTAAGTTTCTTGTTCTCCACTAAAATTTGCACTGTGTCATAGCTGTTGTCCCCTAAGGTGGGCGTGTTTTTCAACCTCCTGTTCCAACTCCAGGTAAAAGTACCACCAGTGAGGCTTCCTCCACTCTTCTGCACACAATTTCTGTAACCAGCCTGCATTCTTTCTTTCCTTCCCCTGGGGCCTTTGCAGCAACCATACCCTAAAGAGAAGCACTCTGGCAACTTTCCATGGATTATTTCTTTTTCTATTCAATATAATACTTATGTTGCTTGACCAGGAAGCTTCCTGATTTCTGGTTCTGTGTACAACACATTAAACCTCTGGTGATCCCAGTGCCCTCAGGACCCCTGGGTTCAGGCCACACCAGGCCCATGCAGTAGGAATGGGCTACACTCTCTCCCTCTTCTTCCCTACTTCCAGGCTTGAGCACAGGTGATTCCCTCTGCTCCCACACCCCCAGCCAGCCCCACTCCCTGCCCACTTTCTTAGCTAACTTCAGCTTATCTTTGGAGCCTTGCCTAGTGAAAAGGCTTTCCCTGAGCGTTCTCCCCCCCAGGCAGGCCAGGCATCCCTACTGTCTATTCCAGCAGAATCAACTCTGTACACATCTCCCCTTAGTCCCCATCTGCCTTTAATTGCTTGTTTTCTTATCTGGATTCCCTTCTATGCCCCACGCTTCTGGACACATCATGGTGTACTTGCCTTTCTGGAAGTTTGGCAAACTTTCCAAGGTGTGCTTAGGAATACAACAGAATATTACAAGAGGTGGAAGGCAGGATTTCAAAGGAGGGGGAGTGGGGAAAGCAGAAGCTCAAACAAAACCAAACTCCCCAATATAGTCAAAAGCACAAACCCAGAAAAGCAGCAATTAAGGACCCAGAGTCCGAATTCAACGAGAACAAAAGACCTGTCTCTAACCATTATTTATCACCCAGCAAACACTCTCTTTCTGTTCATTGTCAGTGCCCCACAGACCACATCTGCCTATGGACAGAGGGGGAAGAGAGAAAAGCAGAGAGAAATGAATAGAAATGAGAGTATGAGTTTCGCTTTATTTATTTATTTTACATATAAATCAGCTAATCTGTTTAACATTCATATTAAAGTTGTAATCACCTTTGCACACATTAAAATACAAACCAGCACAAGTAATAGGCCTTAAGAACAACATTACAATAGCTATTAGCATATAACAGCTACCTTATCAACTTACAACATCCCTATAAAATAATAACTGTATCCAGGATTGATTTGCAGGAAGTTCATTCTCCTGGAGCACTGAAGCCTGACACGGAGTCTGGGGAAGGGAGACTCTGGCTGCTCTTTGGCTGGCTCACAGCAGCTCGGGAGAGATCTAGGCTTGGAGACTGAAGGCTCACGCTTTAATTTTGTCTCTATTATTCAAAGCTGGGGCAAATTTCTTAAACTCACTGAGACTCAGTTTCCTCCACCGTAAAATGGAAATAAGAATATTTTCATCCTGGTGCTTCTGTGAGGCATTAATGAGATCATGGGAAGGTACCTGGCATGTGTAGCAGGGTTTTAAGAAATGCCAGTGTCTTTTCATGGCAGCCAGCTGCTGGGGGGGGGCAGGGTAGAACAGGAAGGATGCCGCAGAATGGGAGGAACCATGCACAGCAGTGTATTTCTTCCCTGACCCTCTAGTCACTCATTAAAACTTTGTTGATCACTGTCAGAGACGATGGGATGATACAAAAAGAAAGGGTTAAAAGACAGTTTCACTGGCAGTCGAGTTGGAGGGACATCAGGTAAATAAGCAGGACAGGACTGAACACATGATGTGAGAGAATATACACATCATGGTGAGGAAGAAGAAAGAATGGCAAAACTGAGTGGAAAACAGGAAATAACTTCATGGAAAAAGGTGACAGTTGAACCAAGCCTTGAAATATGAACAGTACTTCAATAAATGATGAGGGAAAAGGTATTTTAGGCTGTGGGAACTGTATAAGCAAAGACACGAAGGCATGTTATAGCTAGGGAATATTGAATTTATTACTTTTTTATTTATTTATTTTTGCTGGAGCTTGGAGAGCAAAGAGGGTGGGGAGGAAGATAGTGCTGGAAAGAGTTGGTGGCAGATGAGGAGGACTTCAGTGTGGGGTGAAGGGGTCATCCTAGACTCCAGGTGTGTGCTGTGCTTGGTAGGAAAAGGGAAGCAGTGGACTTGCTGAGGAGGGAAAGCAAATGTGAGTTGGATCCTATGAAGACACAAGTAGTGAAGGAGAGTGATGAGGATAGATGATTTTGGCAAAAAGTGAGGAGGTTGATGCTGCAATAGTTTGGGAGAAAATGAGGAGGACGTGTAGGGAAGAGAAAATGAAAAGGCGGTTTAGATAAGAACGCATCATAACAAGAGAACTAACTGGATAGGAGAGATGAGAGGGGGCAGGTGACTCAGATTCCAGAACAAAGTACTGGGAATACGTGATGCCCTTTACCATGATAGAACCACAGTGGGGAATGAAGTCATGAATGTAGTTTTCAGAATGTTATAATGAAAGAGATCATGGGATATCTATCTATCTATCTATCTACACATACACACACACACACACACACACACACACACACGAGATCATCGTGGGTAGTAAACTAAATAGCCTACAGGCAGATTTTCCACCACCACTCTTACAATTAGCCACCAGAATGGTACTAAAAGTACAAACTTGAGACTAACCAAATTTAGATAGGAAAAAATAAATTAAATCATTTGGGGGGTCACAGAAGTTTTGATTTCCTGGTACTTTAGCAATGACTGACCATATAGTTAGATCTTTATACAGTGGACCACCACTAATCCTATGTAAATTGCTATGCAGTACAATTCTCTCATGAATGGACTAAATATTTCAATGCTGAGTTTTAAATATTTGAAGCCTGGTCCCACAGGCTACCTTTTGGGACAGCTGTTACCCAGATGTCTAGACAAAGGAAGGAAAAGATGGCCAGCTGAACCTCAGGAGGTCTACTTAGTTTTACTTGCTAGTCTATCTTTCTTATTCTTATGGTTTAGCCCAGGGCCTACGCAGTCTACCGATGTTAATGCTAATGTGCTACAGTGACAGCACACGTATCATGTGACTTCCTATGAAAGCTTCCAAAGAGGAGGCTGCCAGCCTTCAGACACACACAGAGCACTGCCCAATTGCCATTATTCTGCAGGGAAATGACTAGGAGATATTAAATGTGTTCTGGTTGTGGGATTTCAAGCAAAAGAGAGAAGCACCTTCCTGGGTCACTGAGGAAGAGCTAAATACATTTGTCCCTATCTTCCTGAAACAGACCCTGTCCCTACCTCTCAACTCTATGAGATAAAGGCAATGAGGCTTTTCTTAATCAGAATAAACATGTCACCTTGGATAGCATTGCTAAACCCATGTGTCTGAAGGTCTAAGGAGGCCTCAAGTCATGCATGCTCAGGAGATCTCTTCTCAATGCACCTCAGTGCAGTGGGCCCCTGGGCTTGGGAGCTGGGGGATGGCCTCCAGCTCTATCTCAGAGGGCAGCTCTCCTCCAGGGTGCCCCCTAGCTCTGCACCCGCTGGGCCTCCGATGGCAGTACCCGGAGGAGAGATCTGAGCTCTGCACAGCAAACTCCCATGCTGGGGGACTCTGCCAGGGATGGCAGCCTTTAAACGCCTCATTAATATTCAAATCTATTCAAGTCATTTCAATTTGAATTCTATGCATATTATCAGATAGAACAAAATGCAAATATATACAAATTCATCCATATGAAGAAATAAATAGGGGGAGCTCTGCATAATAGGATTATAATCATTCTCAGGGCCTCTCTCTCTCTTTTAATTCCTCAGAGCCCTGAGGCCTGGAGTCAGTCTTGATACTGCTTCCTGGGACTGTTTGGCAATAATATAACCTCTCCTGGACAAAGGTTCTTGAGGGCTGAACATTTTATAAACCTATTTAAAGATATTATCATTGTGCCCTGATTGTTTCTCTCCCTGGTTCTTCTGGTAGAGTTGCAGAGGACTGTAGGTGGGTATGGGGTTGGGGGCAGACTCAGGGTCCTATCTGGGTCCTTGGCCGTGCAGCACTGGCCTTCAGGGTCCCAGGGAAGGCATCTCACAGCCCCAAACTTGTGGAGTCTTAATGTACCTGGTGGTTATGTGGGTGGGGAGGAGCTAAACTCTCACATTTTAAAAAAAGTCTCTAATGTACAGGAGACACCACAAAAGCTTTAAAGTATGTTAACTGAATCTGAAGGCCTAAATGATCCAAAGTAATGTCTAAAACTACAGTGGTATACAATCTGCTTTGCTTTGGCAAAAAACTCATCCTCCAACAGCCCGCCCTCACTTCCATGCACCCAGTGCCTGCCCCCTCACTCCCCCACTTCTGCTGCCCCCATCCTCAGGGCCCACAGGACTCTCTCCTTCCCAGATCCTCAGTCAAAAGCCAGAAGTTCAACCATGAATGTTGGCAAGGAGAGAAAAACCTAAGTGCAGGCACTAAACCTCCTGCCCTGCAACAAATCAAATATAGAAAAACACAGTGCCCATTTGTCCTTTCTTTCACGCTCTTGTTATAGTTGTTGATCTCTATTTCTTTTCAATTACTCCAAAGACAGGAGGAGGCCTGGGTGCATGGTATTTTAAAGGAGAGTTCTCATACTCTATGCTAATGAAGCCAAAGTAAATTGCTATTAAGAATCATTTAGTGAGGTTTAACTACAGAATCTAATAGATGCGCCCCCTAATCTCTCCCTTACAGAACTCAATGATAGCTGTATCTACTAGCAGCTCCAGAGACTCATGCCAAGTCATAGAACAATAGTATAATAACTATGTCATACTAAGCATTCTTTATTTAATAATCCCTAAGTATTTTATAGATATAAATGGTGGTATGGGGGGATCGTTTTCTCTAACTACAGATAGGGAGAATGAGGCATGGAATTCTCACAAAGACAGGTTGGATAGGAAAGCTTACATTTTTCCTGAAAGGGAAGAAACCTTTAGTTTTGCTTTGGTCCCTGTAGGAGACAGAATAACATCCCTCAAAAATGCCCATGTTCTAACTCCTGAACCGGTTCCTTTACCTGGCAAAAAGGATTTTGTGGATTGATTAAGGATTTTGAGATGGGGGGATATCCTGAGCTATCCTCTTGGGCCTGATACAATCTTAAGGTTCCTAATACAAGGTGACAGGAAGAGCAGCTGGGAATTAGTCATGTGAGGCTGGAAGCAGGAGGGTAGAAGATGGGAGGAAGGGCTACCATCCAAGGAGTGCAGGCAGTCTGCCTCTGGAATCAGAAAAGTCAAAGGAAGGATTTTCCCTAAAGCCTCCAGAAAGTTCCAGCTTTGTCAACACCTAGACACCAGTCCTATGAGACCCCATGCAGACTTTCATGCTTCAGGATTATAAGATAAAACATGTGTTGTTTTAAGTCAGTAAGTTCGTGGTAACTTGCTAGAGCAGCAAGTAACAGAAATATAACGTAGTCCCTACATAGTCTTTCTCTACTGGGGTTCCTTTTTGAACCAGGGAACCCTGGTACTCCATATTATTTTTTCACTTCTCCTGAGGATCATATATAATTAGTGCCATTTAGATGCATAGGAAATAACCTCATTCATTACATAACCATGGAAACCTTTCAGGTCATTAGAAGTTAATTCCCTTGACAAACCCCACTGAGAAAGGTTGCAAGGCTTCACCTTTCTCTTAAGGCCTTGCTCCCATGGAAAGCCACATGGTATCTTGCCTTGAAAAGAGAATAAGGATGCTGAGCAGATCTATTCTGACCTTGAGCACTAGCTCAACACATCTGGGAACACAGAACCAGAGGATGGTAAATACCTTGGCTCTGAAAAGTGCTCCTCACAGTGTTTCAAAGCACTCCCCAAGAAGTATTCTCTCAGGAGAGCCACAACAACTTGATGAGGCAAGTAAAAGAGAAAACATGTTTCCGTTTACGTATGAGGGCCATGGCTAGAGCCATGCATCAGGCCTCCTGGCCCCAGGTCTAGGGCCTGTGTCACATGTTTGGAGTTGTGGTGGCTGTTCTGGACCCTCACCAAGTTCTTCCTCAAGTGACAGGGTGACACTCCAAGGCAGGTGCAAGTGAGAGGGACCATGACCCGCCAGGCCCTTCTCACTTGGTACTGCCATTAAGTCCTTACTACAGTGAAACTATTATGTTTTTATGCCTCATATACAAGGCAGCATCAGTCAAGAATGGGTTTCCCCAGCCTCTGTGCAGAGACCACTGTGCATCAGACATCATTATAGAACCAAGAACCTTGCCCAAGCACCAGGAATGTGTTGCAGTCCTACCTCTCAGCAAAGCACTCAGCTGGAAACATCTAGGAAACTCTGCTCAAGCACCTTCAAGTGAGCACTCCTGCCTGGGGCAGGAACCCAGGAAGAGGACCTGGAGGAGGGGGGTCAGAGGGATCACATATCTTGGATCTGGTACCCCTGGGTTTTCTCATTAACTGTCACACTTACTACCTGTGTGACTTTAGAGATGCCAGTTAATATAACTCGGTCATTTTCCCTATTTTTAAAGCAAGGGTGCAAGTCGATTTTGGGAGGAAGATCCTAGTAAATGTGAAAGTGCTCTGGAAACGGTAAAGGACTACATAAATGCAAGGAGAAATTAAATTATTATCACCTTTTCCCCAAGGAGTGCTTGGTGCTCACAGGTACTCCTGGTGTAAAAGGCAATAATAATGATAAATAGAGCAGAGTCTCTGATAAAGCTCTTCTACGGTTGGCAAGTAAAACACCGGTACAGAAAGGAAGAAGTTATCCAGAATCAGTGACACATAATGATATTTCTTCCCTGCTTAAGAAATACTGGGTCCGTGTCCACTGTGTACCCAAGTTCATGAAAGATGCTGCTTAAGAAGATCAAGGGGACACAGCCCTGGCCTTCCAGAGAAGGCAAACAGGAAACAAGTCACTTCGATATATCTTCAATATATTCTAGCAAGAATCACAAGGGGGTTTCACAGAGGGCTGTGGGAAGAGGAGGAGAGACACTTCCATGAGCTTAAGGAGAGGGAGGTGAAGGAAACTTCCACCTGGAGGCAGAAAGAACTGGGTCCTTGGGGCAAGACAGTTAATTGGACCATTATGGAGAGAGGGCACAGTCATTCCAGAGGGGAAGAAGGACAGAAGGCATGAGGGGGTTGAGGACTTTAATCACTCAGTGTGGCTAGAGTGGAGGGGGCATAAGATGGTCGAGTGGGGAGGCCAGAGCTCTCTCCTGAATATCTTTACCCAGAAGGTGTTTGGTGCTGTCAAAGAGACCTCCAGTAGAGACCTCTGTGCCTTCATGTCCCGCACATCTGGCTGTGCCATGGCTGAGCTACTGAACTATCCCATTGATGAATGGAAACTTTGAAACTTTCTTGAATAGAAGGAGTGCCCTTTCATGGTCCCTGTCTGGAATGGGGAGAGGTCAAGTCATGACCCCAGTAATCTTGAGACCATACTGTGTGTCTCTCACAAAAGTCAGCTCAGTTTTCTGTCTGTCCACCTGTATCTCCTCCCTAGCAACACAACCCACCACAAGTGCCTTTCTACCTTCCCTACGCCCCTCAGACATCTGGAATGTGCACTGGGAAGGCACAGGGGTCACTGTGGGTTGTCAATCTGCTTTCCATCACTATAACCTGATAAAATCAACTTATAAAAGGAAAAGGTTCATTTTAGATCATGGTTGTGGAGATTTTGACCCATGGTTGGGTGGACCAATTGCTTTTGAGACTGTGGTGAGGCCACACATCATGATGGGGAGCGCATGACAGAGCCAAACTGCTCATCTTGTGGCCAGGGAGGGAAAGAGAGTGAGGAAGGGGCCATGGTTCCACAATCCCCCTCAAGGGCACACTCCTAATGACATAAAGACTCCCGCTACTCCTCACTTCTTAAAGGGTTCACCATCTCCTAATAGTGCCACCCTGGGGACCAGAATTTAACACATGAACTTTCGAGGGGCACTCAAGGTCCCAATTACAGTCTGAGGGTAGGGGTGCCTTTAAGTCTGCTGCTGGCTTTCCTCTCCCTCTTCTTGGTGGATGTATTCATCACCTTGTGCATTTGGTTTCCCTTTGGTGATTTGGGTTGAAGAAAGAGGCCCAGAGGCCTAGTGATGAGAACATCTTGTTTTATGAATTGAAAAAGAAAATGATGGTAAGCAACTAGAAGATCCCGGTTCACAATGAAGTGATTATCAATGTCTATGGTTGTACTGACCTTGAAGATTAAAAAAAAAGAAAAGAACAATAATTCTCAGGATAGACATTCAGAACCACTTCACTGTACAACGCAGAAAAGCTATCCTTTGTGAACATGAGCATCTCTGGTGTGCAATGTCAACTTCCCAATCATTCCAAAGAGCAAGTGGAAGGAAATCTATGACCATGCAGAGCTGCATTCTTCCCTGTCAACAGAGATCCTCACGCTGCTCTCTGGGTTCCACTGAGGTGGGGCAGGGCCACAAGTCACTGAAAGGAAGGGCTCTCAGCTTCTTCCCAGTTGTGAGTATGGCAACGGTCAGTGACAGATTGGCAAAACCACCATGTGCCAAATCCTCTATTCTATATCAGGATGGAGCACGAGCCCTGATTTCATTCTCATTGTTGGTGCGAGTCATCCTGAACAATGTAATACGAAAACCATTAGGGGCAGTTCCTGGGAGTCACCTCCCATTACCTGGTTGGAAAGTACTCTCAAACCCTGTAGGCTTCATGTCAGCAGGGTTCATGGGATGAGGGAAAAAGGGGCAGCAATGAGGCCCGTGTGAGAGAGAGCAGCACTCTCAACGTTCAGCATGCCTCAAAATCAGCAGGAAGTTTGTTAAAATGCACAGGTTTCTGGGATGAGTCCCAGAGTCTCCGTGTCACAGCAGGTCTGGGCTGGGACCTAAGAAAACAGACTTCTAACAGATTCCTCTGTGATATTGGTGCTGCTGAAATGGGTGACCTACAGATTACACCTGGAGGACCACTGTTCTTGAGGATCCAAGAACCATAGTAAGGCCCCAACATTTCCTTGATATGCCAGCTCTACCTGTCAAGAACACACAAATGAAGTCCACAGTTATAAGTAGGGAGATATATTGATGCTCTAAGATTCTTTCCCCACAGTAATGAGTAGATTTTTATAATATTTCTAAAATTAACAACATAAGAAGACTAAGACAATTAAACTAAGAAAGTTTATGGGGTGTGTGTGTGTTTCTGTGTGTGTGTGTGTGTGTGTGTTTGTGTGTTCAGTGATATGAGAAACACAGGTTTCTTATTATTTTATCAGAACAAAAGGAGAGGATAGTAATACATTCTTAGATGGTATTTCTTGATTCTGACCAGCTTCAGCATTCAGTTATTTTTGCCTATAAAGCGTGAATTTCTATCTGCCTTAGTTGGATGAAGAAAAAACCCAAAGCAAAGCTTGTGCCTGGAGAAAGGGGTATCCATATGGATTTGGAGCCCTGGCATGAGCTGACAGTACACAATTGGCATTATGTGTGGGGTCCACAGAAGGGCTCAGGTTGTGGAATAAAAGGAAGGAATTTGATGTCTTCCACGCCAAGATCTGCCTTGCATTCTTCCTCTGTATTTCTCTGATTCCATCAAAAGGGGCTTTTAAAATTTCAAAGAACTTTCATGTTTTGCCAGCTTATCATAAGTGTCTATCTTAAGCCAATACTGTGATTTCAAGCATGGCCTAGGCAGATATGTGCCATCTTCTGAAATGATTTCTGACACAAGGTAAGTCATACCTGCTGAAGCCAAAGTGAGGAGAATCACAGGCTGAACGACACGCAGGCTCTCCTGCATCCCAGGAGTCTTTTTTATTTCTTTCTAACGACCATTATTAATCATTTCAAAACCATGGACTATCCTGACATTTTTACTATTCTAGACTGAAGGAAAAGGGGGATTTTGATGTTCTGGAAAGACTTTTTATGTAAAATGGCTTCAGTCTTACAACACACAGCTACCATGAAACTATCCTCTCCCTAAACAGAATGGTGTTTAATTAAAAAAAAAAAAAAAACACTGAAGGGAAGTAAAGTAGAAATGGATTTTTTTGTTTGTTTGTTTTAAAAAAAATAGGTTTTGGCTTTCAAAATGTTCACTTAAACTGGAACTAGGTGTGGCAGTAAAGAGCAGTCACTAGCCACACAGGAATCCTCAAATTCTTACTTGGCCTTTTGCATTGGGGTGGGGTGGGGGGGTGTGTCTCCCATTTTTATCAGCTCTTCTTCACAACACCTACAAGCTATGGAGGAGAAACTCAGACCAGGCCAGAGGGCTTCTGTGGCTCACTGAGTCACACAACTGCCAATTTACCATTGTGACTAGAATTCTTCACAAAGGGACTCTCAGCAAGAGCTCTGGGGTCTGAACACACATGCTTGATGGGTGATTTTGTCACTTACCATTTTTGTGACCTTTGGGCAAGGAATGGAATGTATCTAAACCTCAGTAGTTTTCATAGCAAATGGGTATAACAATATCTGCTTTATTTGATTTCTAACAAGAGTAAGTAAGAGAATGCACACAAAGCTCAGCAGGGGACACATTCATAGATAGCCCTCAGTGACACCTCCACACAGCTAGTCCCAATTCAGCAATCACAGGCTTCAGAGTTGAGAAACAAACACGAACAACCCAGAGTTTTGAGGCCAGTGCAGGTTATGATTTTTTTTTTCTCAACACTCCCCTACATCCCTAATTCAGAATTCCATTAAAGGATCCCAAAGCACTAGGTGAAGTCTCATGTGTGAAGGAGAAAGGAGAGTAGGCAGCTAAGTCAAGGGGCCAGGAGCACAGCAGATCAAGGTCAAAGACCTCGTTAGTACAGCATCATTTAATTCAAGAAGGAACTCAGTTCCCATTCTTTTCATCAAGTTCCCAAACTATGCAGCTCTACAATTCCTCTCTGACCCACACAGCATCAAATCTGCAGTTTGTAATAACGTTTTGCAAACCTTATAAAAAGGTTTTCTTCTCTGACATGAGATGCTCAGAGGTCCCTTGGCACTTGCCAGTAGAACTATCAGTGAAATGAAGAGAGCAATCCTACCTTCCCCTCAAGTTGATCTCCCCCCACCGCCACCAAAACAAATAGTGAGAGGACAAATCAGGCAGATAGCAGCTCAGCTTGCTTCAAAGAAAGCAGCAAGGTCCTCTCATGGTGGCAGATGAAGGGTGCTTCTTGGGTCTAGGCAAACCTCACAGAACAACCCACTGGCCACCCAACTACAGAAAGGTCAGATGACATCTGATGACTTCAGACAAGATAAGTGACCAGTGCTAGCAATTCAGGCCACGTAGTCCAGGCAAGGCAATGGGCCACTCCAATGGTGACCTCATTCTTCCCTCATTCAATCTCCATGGCTTTAGTTGATGCTGTATATGGGTCAACTCTGGGGTCTAAGATACATCTCAATTGTAATTCCTAAAAGGTTAAAAAAAAAGTCTAACTGCCATGTCCTTGGAGATTAAGGGAAGCACAGTGGCAAGGAGTTCTTGAGACCCAGGACTCTTCTACCATCCCTCCAGCAGAATACAGGACAATAGCTCCCTGCACCTGCCACTAGGATCTGGTTACCTTACCTTATGTGGAAGGATGCACTTTTAAACGGCTGTGTTTCATGGAGATTTCTTCCTAATGGTGCCATTATAAAGAGTGATTCTGTCCAGAGGTGAGAACAGAGTAGCACATCAACAGCCTGCTTGAGAGATCAGGAACAATGAAGGCCCATTGAGGCTGTTTTGCTTTTTCAGGATGTGAGGGACACGGCAACAGCAGCAGTACTGGCTCCCAGATGGTGAAGAGGGCAGACACCAGGGAGAGGGGCCGTGGGCGCAGGTGGGGGGGCTTCTGGCTGTGGAGAGGTGGGGCTCCTGGCTGCCAGCCCCATCCTGGGGAGGATGATACTCAGCACACACAGGAGAAACATCACCCTTCACTGCAGGGAAACGGACACAGTGAGCTGAAGTTTCTCACTCCCTTTATTTGTAGCTCTCTCAAGCCCCTTTGATCATTTTTAATTGTACACACCTAGCTCTTGCCATTCTTTATAAGGATTCCCCTAAACACTTGGTTCTCACCCCCAAGCAGAATCAAGAGGGAGCAACCTAGCCTTCCAGGAGAGCTGCTGCCATCTGAAACACCCCCTTCACCACACAGACGCAGATGACGTGAGCCCATCCATGTCTCCCCCGGGGCCATGCCCCCTGCCTCTCTCCAGGCTTCTCCTGCCTCAGTTCCTGGCAGCCCTGCTCCACCTAAATACTATTGGACCTCCCCCAGCAGCCAGCTCTGGGCTCACTCCTGGGTGTTGCAAGCGCTGCTGCTGCCACCATCAGGCTGACTTGGGAACTGCAGTCTTCACCAGGCATCTGATTCCCAAACATTTCCCAGTCACAAGAAAAAAGCTGGTCCTTTCCTCTGCATTTGTCCTTCACACAGGTGCAGTATCTTTTGTAAGAAAAGCTTTCAGAAGCCAGCTCCCTGAACAAATGCAACTCCCTGTAAATGTGTAGTGGACCACATTGTCCACAAATGATGCACAGACAAGTGCAGGTCCCAGAATATGGGAACAAAGCCACTAGATTGATTGGCAGTTTCTCTTTCTTAGCCACCAGGGCAATGAGGCAGAAAAGGATAGAATTCTGTTCTTGAACAGCACCCGGATGCATGCTCTAATGTTCTGTCCCCTGAACGCCTGCACAATGAGCCAACTGGGCCCCAATGTGACTTCGAAGCTGTACATAGCTTCCAGCATTGCCAAGGGTGACAGGTGGACTGTCACACTGCACCAGAATGGAGTCACCTGTGACATTTGCAGGTGACTGACAGAAATGGGCACTGACATGCATTAAAGAACAGAAGGGCGCAATGGTTTCTTACTGAAGCCCAGGAGTAGGTTGCTTGCCAGAGGATGTTTCTCTTGGCAGTGTCCCTGGTGACCTGATGGGCATTCAAGGCTTTCTGCAGAGAGGAACAACTTCCTACAGGGAAAGGCTGAACTTTAAATAGTTGGGCTCTTAGCTTTGCCACTGGCTGGGGCCCTCTCAACATCTCTGCTGATAATACATGTTCTGTTTTCCTCTCTTTCTTTCATTATCCCTCACACTTTTTTTCAATATCTCAACATTTATTCATACCATTCTATGTGTCCAGTAGTGTGCTAGGCTCTGGCCATAATAAGTGACAGATATTTTAATCAATCAATTAAGAGAAGAAAAGTCCCTTGCTTCCTTCCTACCTTGCATGTGGGGTGGGGGGTAGAGAGGAGGTACAAAAAGAGCTACCCAAGAACCATTTCTTTGGTTACTTATCATCCCAAAAGGCTGGTCTGTCACTTCCCTACAAAGTCTTACAGATGAAACAAGATGCCATAATTATGAACTCAGAGTCTGAAATTAAAAAAAAAAATAGAGCTACCATGCTGGGTTACTGTTTAAAAGTTAGCTCTGGGATTTAGCTCCCCAATCTTCATAGGGAACCTTAAAATACTCTTATATGCCTGGACATTGAAGATTACCACAGATTATAAGAATATGGCTTGTCTTAGGGCACAGCCTAGCATTCTCTTGTGTACTGTTAGTGTGGATGGTTTGGAGCAGCAGGAGTTACCAGTACCCTGAGAAGCATCAAGGCACATGCCAAAGTGAAACAGATTGGAAGGACTTTGGTTAAGCAAGGTAACTTTTAGGGGTGTGACAGCATCATGCTTGCATCTCCCTGCTATCACAGTGACAAAACAAAGTATTTGCTTGTGGAAATTGCACTCTGCAACTTGTGAAGCATTATACAAATGTTAATTATCATCATTGTCATCATGATGAAAACACAATTGTTACCACTGCCACCATGAATAACCAAAGACATTTGCCAGGAACCTACAAGAAAATGTGCTGGCAAAGAGTTCCAAGACCTTCTAGGAATGTGTTATCCGAAATAAATATGTTGTTTCTAAGAGATAACACTCAGGGAATTGCACAGCTGGAGAGTTTGGATGTCCTCTGGCCCACCTCAACCTACTTCTCAAGCATTGACTTACATTTCTGATGACCCAAATCTACTCTTAGAACACGTTCAGCAATGGGAGATTGCTCAATGGGCCAGCTTTAGACATGAGTTTTAGATAGCTAGCCTTTGAAATGTCACTGTCCTTTCTTATAGAACAACTGGGGTTTTTGTTTCCCCATTGAGTTTGTCCTCCCAGCCCCCCACAATTGATGAAGAAAATAGGCCACAGCTCAGAACACACAGGTAGATCTGCTGACACTGTCTCCCCTTGAATGAAAGGTTACTTGGCACAGGAGACTTGTAAAGCATTTCTAACATCTTCTGCGTAGAATCATTTAACTTGTAACCTTGCTTTCCCCAAAGCCACTACAGCTTAGTTTCCTCTGGAGAACAAGAAAGACATCATCAGCAAAATGTCCCTAGGTATTTTCTTGCTTTCCTCTTTGCTGTCCTTGTCTCCCTTTCTGGTTTACCACTTATGCTCAGGCTGCTCCATCTCTGTAGCCTTCCAGGGGCCCCAGAAACAAATCCCATTTCTGCATGCTCTCCCCTCTCCTATGCTCTAGTTTGTTCTCAGAAATCCCTGCTTCCCTGTGCTCTGCATCCGAGTTCACATTCTTTATCTAAGGGACCACTCCAATATTCATCTACCTATTCTCTTTTACTGCTTCCCCTCTGGAGTGCAGAGCAACAGTGAAGGTCAGTTCCCTATTATTATTCCCTTACTCACTGCTCCGTCCCTTTATATACATGTGATGGAGGAAGATATGCTAGAAAAGGTAAGTATATTTCCAATCAATTCTACATTTTTTCAGCCCATGTGAAACAGAAAATATTAAGAAGAATAACTAACATGCACATCCCCAAACCCCATGACACTGAGAAAAATACAATCCCCTGAATTACTAGTAATATTTTTTTTAAAGCATTGACTTAATTCTGTCAACCCATCCTCAAAAAGATGTATCATGGTATTCATGATCATTCGTAAGCTGACCCTACCCTTCCCAAGTTTCCTCTCCTGCCTCCTTAACACACCAACACTCCAGCCACCCACAGTTTCCACTGCTTCTGAACAGCTCACATTCCCTTCTGCCTTCTTGAGTTTGCACTCACTCTCAGGTAAAGCCTGGAACACTCCTTTCATGCATCATCTGGAGAAATCCTAGGCATCCCTTAAAACCAAGTGTCAATGTCATCTCCGCTGTGCAGCCTTTCTGATGCTCTGGGCTGTTCTAGCTGTTACTAGGGCACTGTGACACCTTGGAGCCCATCACATTGTAACCTTAGTTGAAGTATCAAGTCTCTCAGCATCAGATTTCAAATTTCTGTCCTGCAGGCAGAAGTTGGAAAGAGTCCGAAATTGCAACCACCATCCAGTGCATGCAGGCCCAGGGAATCATGCGAGCATGTCAGCTCTATGTGAGCATGTCAGCTCTATGTGAGCACATCTTTTCTAACACTGGCATGCATGTGAGCCCTGGGAGTTTTAGTTTCAATGATCCAAAAACCAACCTCAGGTAAATATGATTGGTTTTGCCTTATTTAAGGACACAGAGAAATAAGGAGATGAGGGTGAGTATATTCTTCCCATTTGAGGGACCTTGTTGACTTACTCTCGGTCCTGAAGATATCACTGTGCTTTAAAAGCAAGTGGCGTGTGCATGTGTGTGTGTATGCAGTGGGGATAAGGAGGGTGTGGAAAGGCTTCTAGGCTGCCATAAGAACCTCCCTAGACGACGCAGGCGGTGTGTGTGTTGAGACACTTGCTTGGCAGTTGTTCCTGGGAAGGAGATGAATGATTGTCCACTTCCCATGCCCCACAGCCCATTGCGGGCTGCAACAGAAGAACTCTGCAAGAAGCAGGATACACCCATGCTGGCCACTATTTCCAAGGACTTTGCTTGTTACCAAGTATACCCAGGGAAAGCTGACATTTATTTAATCCTCATAGTGGTGTTGACTGTGTACTCACTGAAACACTGTATGCTCATGGAAGACATTTGTTTCCAAGCAGCTTATGCTAAATTGCAGTGATATAAAGGAAACACTTATCTAATATTGACATTTACTGACTTCCAGAAGTATATAGCCAGAATACTCATTTTTACCATTAGGAAAAGAGGAAAGGGGGGCGGGGGAAGCCTAGTGTTCGATACTTAGATCCATCAGTGAGTTAAAAGCAGAAAATGGATAAAATTTAACATTAAATGAATCAGAGGTACAGCAAAGGCCCACGGCCTCCCTGAGATCCTTAACTCAATGGCACACAGTGGGTGTTAGACAGGGTGGAGGTTGAAGCCCTCTCCTGCATAATAATAAAGCAGGGCAGAACATTCCTTGCTTGTCTGGGTGAGGATATTCAACGATCTAGAAGGTATCTATATTCTCACTTGACATGCACACCTAACTGGGTAAATTCTGGCTTTCCCCTGGGAGAACAAAAATGACACCTGATGACAAATGGAACAGCACTGTGTCTCAATGCAGTCGATTCTTGCCTCTTTCCCCTAACTGGAAATAAAATCCCACTCTGCTTGAAACACAGGGAGAAGCTATGACAACGAGGGCACAGAATCCTGGCTGACTGTGTTCCTCACACCTTTGTGGCTAACAGTGATGGAATGTGACACCCCAGGGAACAGACAGCTCTCAGAGTGGCAGCTCTGGCTGAATCCTGCTCCTGCTCCATGAATTCTGGGGTGTCCACTGGCTTTGAGGGAAAACTGGGGCTCCAACTGCTTAGCTGCAAGAACCACAATAAAAGTCAGGATCCCATTGGTGGTGACAGTCAAGTGTGGGTTCCAGCATGCTCACATCTACCTGTCTCCTGTTCTGCCAGACTATCCTTATTCCCAGGCATAGGATACATTCAGTTCGGGGCCTCTCAGTTGCTTGAATGACCCCTATAAAAATGCTTGCCCTGTTTTTTTCACGTGAAAGTCATTTTGACATCTGACAAGAATAAAGACTGACTGTAGTTGAAAAATAACGTCTATACCCATCTCCCCCACAACCCCATCTGCATCAAGACCCTAAAACAAGGGCTCTGGGCCCTTCTCCCCACTCCTCTATCATAGACAATTTTCTTTTCCTCATTCATGCTTCCAAAACAGTTTATCTTTTTATCTCCTTGGAAGAAAAGTACTCGGCAAATCAAAGGTATCATTAGTATTGTTATTATTTCCCTATTGAAATCTCTTGAATTCACTCTGGATTATTCATGTGCTTTTTTTGGGTCTGCAATATAATACTGCCTAAGTCACCCCCACTGGGTTGAACAAAAAAGAAAAATTGCATCTTCAGGCCTAATCCCCTGCTCCACCCGTCTCCTGCTGGCCCTGGCTTGTACCAACACAGGCACACACCAGCGGGGCTGATCCTTGGTACCATGCCTAGCTCACTGCTGCCATGTTCCAAGCCAGATCCTCCTTCGTACACCCAAGGGGGGCCATGGTATCCACGCTGAGCAATAGGAAGGCGTTGACCACGCCCACACCCTCTGATCCCCCTGGGGAGTTTCTTTTCCATCCTCAATAGGTCTGGTGACAACAGAGTGCTCCCTGTTGGACAGCAGACACTGTGACTGCCCCCACACCCAACAAACAGCATGTTCTGGTTCTCCACCCGGAAGATTTGTTAAAGAAGTGGTCCCACACCCTTGGCAGTTGCGTGCTGACCTTCCAGGACAAAGGAAGTGCTTCTTCCTCCCCAAGACAAGATGTCATAGCGCTTGGGGTGCCAGTGCCAGTGGCGGGGAAAATCACACTGATTACTTGCCTCGTCTTTTGTTATTTGGCATTTCTGGGTAGGTTAAGTGCTTCCAAGGTTGCTGCTCATTCCAAGTTTACTGTTCTGATCCTTTCCTCCCGATCCTCCTCCCCTCCCTTTCATCCTCTGGGCCATCTCTGATGTGCTTTTGCTGTCTTCTGATGCTCTGTCCCCTTCTTTTCTCTCCCCAAGGGAGCTCCTGGCAAGTTAAAGCTTCTTGCAGTGTCTTCTCCTTCCATGCTTCTTGTCACCCAGTGGCTCCCTTCACCCTGGCTGGTTCTCTTCACCCACTCTGACTTACCCTTTTGTCTACTCGATGTTCTCTTATTCTCTTGGAGATTCAGGATGCCCTAAACCTCTGCCATCCTGATTTCCCTTTTGATGTTTCCTGCCAATGGAGAGAGCAAGTGGGCTGCTTAGAGTTTTCCCAACAGGGATGTGGTGTCCCAAATTAATTCTCAGCTCAGATATGCCATTAACCGGCAAATGCAAGTTTTTACTTTCACCCTCATATGTTTAGAGTAGCAAGGTGCATGTGCAAAGCCAATCAGACATCTGGGTTCAGCAGAAATAGAACTTTCTGAACCTCAAAGTCACTGGGCAGGACAGGAGGCTCTGGCAATGCCAGAAACATCTGTCAGAGACTGGGGAAATAAAGGTTCTTAGAGTGACTGAAGTAAAGTCCACCAAGTCTGCACCACTGCGCATCCCCCAAACTATCTTAGAACTTGCGATGTGATGGAAGCAGGGAGCCATCAGTCCTGCTGAGGCATTATTTTTCCAAAGCTACCTAGATGTGCATGCACAGGCTGGTTGGGATGATGCTTGAAGATTAAGGAGGGCATAGAAGGAAATAGTTGGGAGCGAGCTGAAATGATAAGGGGAAAAAATATAGCAAGTTCTAAGTTTATGGATGACAAGAGAATCGATTCTTCTTCACCCAGGGGCAGAACATGCCGTTTCTCCGCAGGAGGCAAATTGTGCTGTGACATTATCTCTCTCTGTACAAAGCACGACCATCCTGACAGATGAGGGAAGAGGCATCCCCAGCAAGAGAGAAACCCACAAACAGCACACACTGGCAGCTCTCCATTTTCTTGTTGGGAGCCAAACTCAGGGACATTGGCAGGGGCCGGAATGGAGGAATGTAATTTAGCCTTTCTATAGCCACCTTAAGAAAGATAAAGAAAGAATCATATCTACATGAAAAACTCAAACTTTAAAAGAGTAAAGATGCAGCATACTAGTGACATTAATTATACATTAATTTCTGCTCCCTCTCTAAAGGGAGGGATGGAAGAAAGTAAAGGTGAATAAATATATTCAACAAATTAGGAGGGAAAGGATGGTTGAAATAAACTTTAAACATTCACTTGCACTTTTGCTCTTAAAGTCTTCAGAGCATTGTTGGAGCTCTTGCTTTGCTTAGGAATGAAGACCTTGGGAGCAGAGGTCTTGGACTATGTTCCCAGAAACTCCAAAATGACTTGCAGGATTCCACTGTGAGAGGTGTTGGGCAGCAGATGGCCATATCACCAGAGTGCCAGATAAGGCCCTAAATATAACCCTGGACGCTTGTTCTCTCTGAGTGGAGAGGGACATCCTGAGTCTCTGCATATTTCCTTGCAAATGCATCCGTACAGGAACAGCGTGGGGGCAGGCAAGTGATTTTGTGTGCATGTATGAGGTAGGGGTGGTCAGGTGGGGTTGCACCCTCATTCCTCAGTCAGGGGGACAATAGTGGGGACCATCTATATTCACTTGGGCTCATCTTCTTGTGTATATACCCTATCCCATAACTGGATGAATGTAGGGTACTGGGTGGGGTGGGGTACCATATATGAGTTATGCAAAGCGGGTCACAGAATCCTCTGAGGAATTCACAGTATTCCAAACAACATCCATGTTTTTCAAAATGTCCATGGATCAAATCAAAGGTATCCCCAGCATACCAATGAAGTCCATCAAACATCTTTTCTCATTACCCTTAATTGCTATTAGTCAGATGTTCTCCATTCAAGATCCCTACAGTGTCCAGTGAGGCCATTCTGACTGGCTATGTCCACTTTAATCTCTGAGTCTTTCTTGAGACCTGTTTTAGTTTCTTGTGTATCTACCACTTGGAGGGATGGGTAGTGCTAGCCAAACTCAGAACACTCAGGGATAAAAGGCATTTTGAACTGTATGATGCTGTGGTTTTTTCCCAGTTTCCTCAGGGCTAAGGGTAGATGAAGTAGAGCATTACACTCTATAGGTAAATATTTAAAGGTTCATCATATGAGGCAGTCAAGGAATAGCTTGGTATTGAGAACGGAGGAAGCAAAGTAGAGGATGCACATTATAATGATTCAGACAGGAAGAGAGGCATTTAAACACCTATAGGCTTCTTATGCCAATCTAGAGAATAGCAGATCAAGCCTCTAAAAATACAAAAGACTGGTTAAAATTTGCACTAGTCCCATGCAAATATGTGTATGAGGCAGAGGTGAGGGGAATGGTTGGAAGATTCCCTCTTCCTCTCAGGGATTCAAATGCAACTTCCTGAGTGAACTGGTAAGAGTCAGAGAAGAATGGAAGTCAGGGTGCATATACGTGTGTGTGCGTGTATGTGCACACACCCATAAGCAAGCACATGCACTTCCAAGGAAGAGGGTAATCTCACAAAATGGTAATATAACTGAATCTGTTTCTATAACACTGTTCTGGGATAGTTCTTATTCATTCAGCCTGAAAACTCTGGAGAAGGCAATTTATCTTCCTGCTGCTGTAGGGAGTCCTGGTGAGATGCATACAACCATATGAATACATGAGTGTGTGTATGTGTAGACATTATAATTATGCACGAAAATGGGTCTATACATACTCTCGTGGGGGGGTGTGGTTCAAGTTTAATCAGAAAGGTCAATAGCAAAGTTTGAACTGCACAGATAAGGAGCAAATCTGCAGGGACCACAAGGACAGTAAAAAAGCAGAGAAAGGAGGCAGGTTTTTGCTTATATTTTGCTTCTTCCTGAGACAGGAAGCAACAAATGCATGCTGTTTGCTTGCAGAAGCAGTCACCCATGGTGATGCTCTGCTTTCTCAAAAACTTTTACCCTTCATTTAATCAACAGATGGACGTGCTCTGTTGTGGATTTTTCTGAAAGTCCTGTCCCTGTAAGAGCTGTGCTGGCTGGCACAAATGCTGCCTCAGACGGCAGAGGCGGCATTGGCATTCCAAAAGAGTGGGAAGGAACCCATTTACTTGTCCCCTTCAAACTCAATTCCACAGGTGACTTTTGATGCCAATAGCTAAGTAAGCACTCACAATCCCTCTCAGGAATTTCTCTCTTCTCCCTTTACCACCCTCAGCCCCATGGCTCCTAGTGGCAGGGAGCCCAGGGGTGCAAAGTTCTTTCCCGAGAGTCCACCGGCTTCTCTGCCCCTGCCAGGCTGCAGAAAGCAAACAATCAGCACCAGGGGTGAAATTCCATTTTATGCCCTGAATCCAGTGCTGTGTAGGATTTAGAATTCAGTCTTATTTAGGAAACTGTACATTCAATGAAACTCTTTACAAGCTTTCCCCAGCCACTGCATATTACCCCCACAGTACATTCTGTAATTGCAACCCCTTCTACAACCCTTGCAAACTGCACACGTTGGCTTTTGAATACACTCATGCAAGATAGACCTTATTGGAACTGAAATATCCATTTAAGAAAGGCTTCCTTTTCTGCCCCTCTCTTTCCCCAACCTGGGTGTGGAGAGAAGGCGCCCTGAAGTTCCAAACGGCATGGCCACATACATACTACCCAATTAACACACCAGGAGAATAAAGAACTCATTTGCATCGGAGAGTTTGAGTTGGATGTTGACAAGTGAGAGCAGAAAGTCGCTCCCCCCCCCCCACCACCCTCTCAATCCCTTCCTTCCAAAGGAAAATAAACAGTACCATTCTGTTGCGTTTGCAAAGGCAAAAAGGCAACTCCAGAGCATCTCGGTCCGGCACCGAGGGAACCATCAATCAGTGCGAGTTTCCGAGGTCTGCCCACATTCCTACCCTCTGCCTCCCGCGCCCTAACAACCCCGCCGACTTTGCTCCAACTCCAGCAGCGCGCCGGTCCTACCTTGACTGAAAAGGAAGAAGCAAAGGAAGAGCAAATCGAGCTGGAAAGGTTTCATTCCTCAGCACAGCAAGGGAGAGCCGGCGGGCAACTTGGGGGTGTAGTTAGTTTCTCTTCCTCGGCGGCTCGCGGTGCTCAGCCTCCAACGCCGGTCCTCTCCGATTCGTGCCGACCATCTGTCTGTCCACCCGTCGGTCCCTTCGGGTGGTTTCCGTCTCTTTGTGTCTCCGGGTTTCTGCAGCCAGCTGAGACAAATTGCCTGTTTTTAACTGCCTCGGGAAGCCGGGATCCTCAGCAATGTCCCCACTCGGAGCAGATCCATTCTCTGGCTCTTGGCATCCCAGGCACACGGCTTCCTCCGGCGGGCTCCTCCCACAGCGAGCGAGCGAACGAGTGACGAGTGACAGAAGGGCTCCTTTCACAGAAGCTGGGGCGGGGGGAGAGGGAGGGGAAACAGGTCATAATTAAAGAGGAAATACTTGGAAAAAGGAGATCTTTGCAAAACAGAGGCTGGGGGAAAGGCTGTGTTCTTTCCTTCTTTTCCCTAAATAGGAGGATATTCAGCTTTTGTCACCATTATTGATTTTTTTTTAAAAAATCGTGAACGCGGAGCAGAGCTGTGACTTTTTGTCCACACGATGTAATGTTGTTTAAGGGAAGTGAAGTTAAAGATGACTATATGCATGCAAACGTATTAAAATGTGCATGCCTTGCCTTTGCGTAAGAAACTAGAAACTGGGCTGAGAAGGAGCTTGGGAGGGGAACAGGGGCACGGGGTAGGGTGGGTGGGAGGGGAAATCTTTCTCCAGCAAGGACTTGGCCAATGTGAGCAGCAGGAGGCTAGGGAGTTGAAGAGGATAAGCATGCTTTGCATTTTTGAGACTTTCCAACAGGGGTAGGTAATAAAACCTGAAGGTTTGGATATTAGTTTGCTTTGCATTGCTCTGAGAAAACCAAATGCTGGAATGGGAGAGAAAACAAGTAGGTTTATGACACATACCCATTTATTATTATTATCCTGGTCTGTGCATTTCCTAACAAGAACAGGAGAGCAGGCTGTCTTTGTATTTGGAGCTTCTGCACTAATGAGCACTCCGTCACTCTGAGCATCTTTTCTCCAAAAGGTGCTGTGAGTCTGATTTCGAAGGAGAGGCCAAGGTCATAGGCAACCACCTCCTAAGAACCTTCAGGTCTTTTACCTGTCATGAAATTCACACTCAAATCAAACTCAATTTCCTCCAGGATATCAACATGAATTTATCTAGGTCCATTTATTTGATAGACATTTAGGCATGCCTGGAATAAGCAGGCCACAGGGGGAAATAAAATAGTAAGCACAGACCATGCCTTCAGGAGCCCATAATCTATAGAGTGCAAGCAGAGTATACACACTAGACACCAACTATAAGGATATTACAAAGCAACGTTTAAAAATATGCAGCATTATATGAAGTAGACCAAGGGGGGTAAAGAGAGATGAGAGAAAACTGAAATATGCTCTCTGGAAGTATACCATTCACCATTCAATTATAAAACAATCATTACTTTCTTCAGTCCCTGGACCTTAGGAAGGTCTTTTGGGAGCCTCTTAGCCTTTTCTCCATCAATATCACAAATTGAGGGTCTTTACTAACTGCAAGGTACATTACGACTTGGAGTTTTCATGCGGATCTTAACTTCAAAAAATTATCCTTTGGTATTTATGAACAAGGAAAAAAAAGCATGGGCACAGGTAAAAGGGTATGTCGGTAGGAGCTGACACCGTAGTTGACATCCAAGATCTACCAATTAGTAGGTGTCTGCTTTGTTGACTTTTCAACTTAATAGTTTATTAAACTGTATTCCTTAGAGCCTGTTAAACATATCAAAGGGGAATTTGTAAGCAAGCTTTGGGGTGGGGGTGTGTGTGGTGGAGGTGGATGCTGAGCAGCAGAAACTAAGAGGACACAAAAGAGGCAACCCATCAGCTAAATTAACAAACAAGGTACAGAAGTAACCGTGTCAGCACAGCCTTAGCCCATTAGCTTGGTATGACAGATAATGCAATGAAACACAAGAGGCAAATCAGAAACACACACAAAAGATGAATAATAATTTCAAACAACATATGACAAATAACATATTAAGACTGGAAATACGAAAATATGGCATGTAATGGTAAATAGTAGCTTTCTACTAAATCTGTGGGGGTTTGGGGGGAATAAAAGGTCTGGGAACAACTCCTAAGGCTAAATCTTACAATGAGTACAACTAGTATCAGAATGTAGATGGTACCTGCCTGAGCAACAATTGATGTTTTAACTAAAGATTTATCCTTTAAGCTGTTGTTTAATTTTGGTTGCTAATTCCTAAATGGCCCGGGTCCCAGATTTGCTTTAATTCAACCCCCAAGGGAAATACTGCAAACCCAGGGTCAGGAGGCTAGTGAACTGTGCAATGTCTGGTAATCAGGCACACGAATAGGCATATGCGCACCACACTCGCACATCACATCCTCTCTTGGAAAGGAGAAAAGTGGGGAGTGGGAGTCCGAGGTTGGAAGGATTTTGTTTCGCTCTCCCACTGGTCCCGAGCCTAGCCTCATGATTCCCAAACTGGTTCCGGACCCCCCCACCCCCACCCCAAAAGCCACCTGGGCCTGTTCCCTTTTCCGCGCCCCCTCCGCCCCATCCCCGCAGCCTCCGGTCTCAGGCAGAAAGGGAAAAAGCTTGGATTAAGTGATGAGCTGCCCGCCTCTAAAAGGACCAGGAGGCGTTTCAACCCTGAGTGCCGGAAAACCCCCGGCAATCTTCAGTGGCCACCACGTGGGGGCAGAGAACGGGAGCGGTACCTGCAGGACCCACAGCCGGCCGGGCTCTGGCGCCAGCCCCGACGGCGACCCCGCCATCTCCGCCCGGCCAGCTCGTGGCCTCACCTCCTCCGGGGGCTCGGTTAACCTCCTGGCGCTGCAAGGTGGCCTGCGCGCAGTTCGCTCTCGAGGAGGGAGGGGGGAGGCGGCGAGGAGCGGACGGCTCCACCTGATGGAGAAGCGTGGAGAGTCCTTAGACCTTGGAGTGCGCTGCAAGGGGAAGCAAGGAGGGAGACCACGGTCTCCGCTGGAAACCTCCGCGTCTGTGGGATGGCGCTCGGGGGACCGGGTCTCTGCGCACAGTCGGTGGAGCTAACAGCCCAAAGAGACAGCCGAAAACCATCAACTTGGAAAGCCGCCCCAATTCTGATTTTCTGTGCGTCCAGGCTCCAGGTCTCTGTTGCGCCCACCATGCAAGCCAGGGTCCCTCACCAGCAGGTGGCATCCTCTCCAGCGTTTCTTCTACAGGCTTGTAGCCCAGGAGGTCGACTTCATCCGTCGCCAGTCCCCCTCCAGGCCTTCAATTCCAAGTGCTGTGTCCTTTGACCCGCCCCCAAGCCCCGTCTGCACCCCCTGCCTCGCGTCCCAGGGGACCAGCAGGAGTGGGATTGCGGAAAGCAGTGAGGAAGTCGGAGCCCACAGAGAATGCGGGGTGGCTCCAGATTCTGCTACTAGCTGGCCAAGAAGTTACAGAAGGGCAAGGCTGGGACAGCTTCCAAGTCCTGCTCTCCTAGCAGCAAGTGTGCCCCCACCCCCAGCCTCATGTGTCTGAGATCTGGGAAAGAGTGAAGCATGAAGTCCTGGATCCTGCTGCAGGATTGATGGGTACTGTTGTTCAGTGCCTTAAACTGTCTAACATTCAGTCTCTATGAAGACGCAGCTCATGTTCACCTTCGGTGACCTTGGGGGCTGTCAGTTCAATATCAATAACATTTACTATTCCGTTGATTTGGGCAAAGCCCTGTTTAGAGTACTTAAAGATGTGTGGGATGAATGCATAGATTCCTGTTCTTGAAAAGTTTATCCTTTACTTGGGGAGGATACAAAGGTACATATGTGTGTGTGGGGGGGAAATATAAGGCATATTATTGGCTTTTTAATAAGACAGAAATTGCCCTAAAGGTCATCTGTCAGGACCCTTTCTTTCTAGATGGCTCCTTCTGGGTGGACTTTCCTGAGGCTTTTCAGGAAGCTGCAGGGCTCAGATGCCAGTCCAGGGCCCTGACCATTAGCCCAGTGTGTCTGCTCTTTCTCTACTGCTCATGTTGGGCCAAGCTCCCTTTAACTGTCTGGAAGTATTCATGTGTACTATCACCACAGATAAGGAGAGGGAGTGGTTCTTTTGTGAGACAGGCAGTCATCACCAACAGAGAATTTCCTGCTTAATGCTTCTTTGCAATATTTGTTGCACAGATACATTATAAACCACATTCTCTTTTTGTTTTTTATGCATCCTGCCTGTACTGGATAAAACCTCCTTGCCCAGAGATTTAACACATTTTGAACAGGCCCCTAGTGGGAATTCAGGGTAACCTGCCTCTCTAGTCCTGGGTAAGTTAATAAAGGCTTGAAGCTACATACACATCCAAAGACCAAATGGTCTTTAGAGGTCCTCTCTGGGTGGCAGCTACCTGACCTGGGCAGTCACAATCTTCCAGCCTATTTCTTTTTCATTTCTCTGAACCAAATTTCTTGCTCACATCCGTGTAGGTGGATTACAAGACCTTAACCCCTGTTCACCGTGGTTGGTCTCTCTCTATTGCCAGCGGAAAGGGCCCAAAGAACCAGGTGTTCAGCTTTTTAGAAGCATCCTCCAAAGAGCAAGACGTCCACCTCACTGATTCATGCAAGACTAGGCTTGACTGAGGGAATCATAGTGAGCCTTTGGACCTGGCTCTGGTCTGGCCAAGACTGTGATAGTCATTTAATGAACCTAGGCCCATCTTTCTTTATCTATAAAATGACTGGTTTGAGCCAGTGGATCTTTTCAATCTCTCTCAACCCTAAAATCCTATTATGCCTTTTCCAGAGTCCACAGCTTTCAGCACAGTCAGATTTAGAAGAGCTTCTCCAATGCCATCCGTGTTACAGGCAGATTATTTTGATTGATCAGTTCCTACCTCCAAGGAAACAAATAATGATGCTGATATTTGTATGGGCCTCTGTGCTCTTCTGGGTTCCAATTTCTCTCCAAGCTGTTTTTCATCTTCTTTCTTCTCTGGATGTCCTAAATCTTTCCCTAACTTACGCAACTTGTGTGTTTCCCTTCTCTTTTTATTTTTCCTAGCATCATACTCATATTCAACCTGGGGTCTGGGTTCCAGAATAGATTTTCTTCAATTTACATTCTCTCATAGTGTTAGATGAAAACTTCTATTAGTGGGCGGAAATGGTGAAGCCAGTGTGGCTAATTAGAAAGGGCTTCTATTAAAGGAGGTGAATATCGAGGTACTTGGTACTTTCTCCATCTTGGTGTGAATCACATTTTACTGTAATACAGTCATGTATCTTCTATAATACCCCGGCAGCTCCATGAGGACAGGAAGAGTGTCTCCCTAGTTCACCTATGTCCCCAGATCTCACTCTGGTTGGCAGAAGACCGCCAACACACACTGTTGAAAAAATACCAAAGCTTTACCTAGTGCCCCATATCCCACTTCCTGTTTTCTGAATCCAATTTAACTTATTCTTCGCACTGTTATTAAACCATTGTCAAACATCTGGCATGTGCTTGCCACTGCTCTGGCTGTATTTTATGGGGATGCGTAATGAATTGAGACTATATATAGTTTACAAAATGTGGAACACACTTTAAGATGCATGGCATTATAGAAATGAAAGATATTTTTATCTCTCAGCATCATTCTGCACAAGGATACGATTCTCTGGCAGTACTCTTTAAGAACAATACCGTGTTTAGCCTTAACATAATCATATGTGCAGGGCACTGGGTATTCAGTTCACATGGGAGTGGCATTATCTCACTTGGGAAAGACCTAAAGAGCATACACTTTACAGGGAATAAAAGACCTGAGAAACGATGTGAAAGGAGGTAGCAGTGCCCCTGTGCCATTTTTCATTGGTGGCCAAGTGCACAGGCCAGAACCTGCATTCAAACTTCAGGAATGGCACCGAAAACAAGCCTCAGGATCCCTCTTCAGTGTTTGGAACAGTCTACTGTCATTTTGGAAGGCACCATGTGCTCTTTTTGTGTTTATGAACAGGCTAATTCTGTGGAAAATATTGGAAGACAAATTGAAATTCCAGTTATGTGACTCATTTGTAGTATTCAAAGTAAGAGAATTATATGACATTTATTTTTTTCCTCTATTATTCTTTTCCATGTCCTCCGCACTGCCCCTCCCACACATTACTCCTGTGTTATAAATTAGTAAAATTTTATAGCATCCAAAGGAGCAGGTGCATCTCTCTTGAAGTCCCTGTAAGTATTCTTCCTTGATGACAAATTTCCCTTTCTCATTTCTGTATATTATACAAATATTCTTTTCATATAATATATATATATATTCACCCAAATAGACGCAAAGTTATAACATATGAAGTTCTATAAATTTATATATACACAAAACATTTTACACACATACATAAAACTTTTCATTAGTAAGCTAGCAAATCTGTCTCCTACTCAAATATTCCAAACTCTTTGATCCTAGACCAGGTTTTTAAATTATGTCCCCTTGAACTCATGCATCCTCAACTCTTTGCCTGGTATCCAGGCTATAAAGCCCCTTCCACTGTCTAGCCTAACTGTTCTGCCAGATAGATCTGTTTGAAATTCAGTTCTGTAATATCTTTCCCATACTTAAAAATGCAGATGATCTCTGTGTTAGTCTGCTTGGGCTGTCATAACAAAATACCATATACTGATGGCTTGAATAATAGAACACTGTTTTCTTACATTTCTGGAGGCTACAAGTCCAAGATCATGGTGCCAGCACATCATATTCTGGTGATGGTTTCCTTCCTGGACTGTAGATAGTCACTTCTCTTAAGTACTCACATGGCCTTTCCTTGGGTGTGGGACATCACTCTCTTCTAAGGCTGCCGATCCTATTGGACTTGGATCTCATCTGTAATGACCCCATTTAACCTAAATTACTTCCTAAATGCTTGGTCTCCATATTCAGTCACATAAGGCATTGGGATTTAGCATATACATTTGAGGGGGATATAGTTCAGTCCATAGCCATTCCCAAGATAGAGCATATTCTTTTATCCTGATATAGGGGTTGGTCAAACCAACATTCCTTTCCTATATTGGCAGCTGTCTCCTTCAAAGTCCAAATTCTTAGTCTTATCAAATGACTCGACTAATTAGAGACAGCAGTCACGTTTACTTTTCCATTTCTTTCTTATTCCATTTCTTCTTCCTAGCATATGTTCAATACTTTGCTGTTTGTCTAACAAATGGGTGCCTATTTCAAGAATCAGTACGAAAGTCCAGTTAGTCAACTTTCTTTTACTGTAACTAATACCTGAGATCAACTTATAAAGGAAAAAGGTTTATTTTAGCTCACAGTTTTGGAGGTTTCAGTCTGTGATCAATTGACCCTATTATTGTGCTGCCTGTGGTGAGGCAGCACACCATGACAGAAACACCGGCAGAGCAAACATAGTCACCTCGTGTGTCAGGGAGCAAAGAGGAAGAACGGGTGCTCACAATTCCCTTCAAAACTATATCCCCAATGCCCTGAGATCCTCCCACAAGAACTTACTTCTCAAAGGTTCTTCCACTTCCCCATAGCACCATGGACCCGGACCAAACCTTTAACACATGAGCATGTGGAAGACACTTATCCAAAACATAGCCAATGCCATCCAGGAGGAGTTTGTGTCATTCTTCTTCCACTCAGTTTAAAATGAATAATTTACTCATCTAGGGTTTCACAGCATTCTTATAATGTCTTGTTATTTACTTGTTAATATTATAACAATTTACCTGTATCCCATCTAAACTAGATGTGAGAGCTTCAAGGCCAAGGTCCATCTTTTTGGAATTTAAACTTGCATATCTCAGAGTTTATAAAACTCAATGCCTAGAACATAGTAATTGTTTGCTAAGTGGTATTTGAAGGAAGTAAAAATTCAGTTGAAACTCCTAGTACCCTTCCTGTACCCATCTAGTCTCAAGCTCAAAAGTTTTTTTCTTCATCATCTGATGCCTTTTGACCCAACTAGATCCAGGAAACTTCATGTTGATTTTCTTGAAACAGATGCATCTGAAGGGATAGAGAGAAAGATTTCTGACTATACACTATACATTTTGAATCCAACCAGAATTGCAGGCAAATGTGGGAGGTGGTGCCATCAATCTGTATAAATCACCACCTAAGTCTAGCTCTTGCATCAAAAAAAAAAAAAGTGAAAACCCCAGTTATTCATATTGTTTAACTGCACAGTCCCAATCCAGCTGAGAAGCTATCACACTCTATAACAATTATGCAGACATAGGTTCAAAGTAAATGAGGAAAACTAACATTAATTTTTCCCATGCTAGGTCCAATTTGAATTGAGTTGATGGCTCATTGTTTTTCTGGGGTCTGTGTGTCTTCATCTTTTTCAGCTGCCAAATGTCTGAGATTAGAAGTAGGCAGAAACAGAGACTCTTCCTCTTGTTGTGTTGTGTCAGCTGAGTACAGCTCCACTTTATTTGTATTTTTTTGAGCATATAAAAATATTTTTATTTTGTTTTTGCATTACTGAGGATTGAACCTAGGGCCTTGCATATGCCAGGCAAGTGCTCTACCACTGAGCTACATCCCCAACCCTTGATCATGTAAGTGTAAAGGGTAAATATAATACAGTGGTTTTCAACATGAAACCCTGGGCCAGCAGCAGCAGTATTGCCTAAGAACTTGTTGCAATGCCTCCCCCCAGGCCTCTTGTATCAGAATCTCTGAGGTGTGGCCCTGCTACCTGTGTTTTACCAAACCTTCCAGATAATTTTGATGCATGCTCATGTTTCAGAACCACTGTTAGAACCCTGCTACATCAACACCCAACTCTCAAACTATGGCTAAGACTTTCATTTATCTTCCTTGCTTCCTCCCATCTCACTGGATCATTTTGAAGCAAATTCAGATATCTTCTCTTTCATCCATAAGTATTTTCATATGTGCTAAGGGCTTTTAATAAGAACAAAATAATACTTTATAGCATACATTTGTTAAATATCTGGGCCAGGCCGTTCATCTTTGGACCCTTCATCCTCAGACAATTCATTCTTAGAATATATGCAAGAGCCTTAATAGGATAGCTTTTGATCTGAAAAGAACTCACCTAGATAGAGTCTTTTTTCTTGAGGATAAGAATTTAATATTTAGAAATGGATGAGTCTGGTCATTATGACACATATCTCAGTCAGTTTGGGCTGCTATAACAGAATGCTATAGACTGGATGCTTAAACAAGAGAAATTTATTTCTTATAGTTCTGGAGGCTGGGAAGTCCAAAATCAAGGTCCTGGCAGATCTGGTGTCTGGTGAGGGCCCACTTCCTAGTTTTCAGATGAACACCTTCTCATAGTACCTTACATGACAAAGAACAAAGAGGAAGCTCTCTTTTATTTTCTTATGAGGGTACTAATCCCCTCCAGGTCACTTCATGACCTAATCACCTCCTAAAGGAAAGGTCCTACCTCATAATACCATCCTCTGGGGTTTAGGATTTCAACAGAGGAATTTTGTCAGTTGATCGAGGAGTAAATGCAAATCAAAGAAGTAAGTCCCAACCGAGGACCTGATGAAATGATGTAATATTCTCCTTAAAAGAGACCAACTCCTTACAGTTAAGAAAGGTATTGTGCTACCTCCTATTCATAGGGTATGCAATATGGTTGTTTTCTGGAATTGTGATAGCTTTACAGTTTATATCCATAAACCTCTGCCTCATCTTTGTTCCGATCCATTTGCATTTGTATGAATATTGGCTGAAATTAAGACCCCACATCATGGCCTTGATCTGATATTTCCTGAAGAATATAGGATTCAACCCACCACCCTGTTTTCATCAGCTGATTGTGCTAAAGTCTCTAAGGTAGACTGTTTGTCTCAGCATAGGATTCTGCTGTTGCCTGGTCTCCCCAAGTCCTTCTATACCCCACGAGTACTTATTAGATGCTGAGAAACTCAAGTGAATATTTGTTCTCCTCTTCTGATGTCTGTGGCAAAAGCTGACACTTGCATGGAGCATGATTTGATAGCAATATCTGCAAAGTGTCAGAAAGGGGAGGGGATCAATACACTTAATTTACTTGGAATAATTCATTGACTAACTGGAGTTTTCAGTGAGGGCAGACAAATTCCACACTGAACTAACTCACCCACCTGGATCAGGAGGAATATAGTGAATCCATCTTTTGAATGAGATGTAAAACTGAGTTTCTTGCTTTCATTAATGACTCCCTTGGCCCTTCCTTCCTTGAGATGGGGCATTCATTCAACCAGCTGTTTTGCAAAGAGGGGTATGTATGCTATTGACTGAAAGCTCCCATGTTATTCCCACCTGAGCCAATTTCTTTCACCATCTGCCCTTATATTGGGGTGTGTTGCTTGCTGTCAGTTTAGAGATATATTAAACTTCAAAGCAGGAAAAAACGTACAGAGTTTTTGTGTGGCGCTGGGGGTGGGTAGTGATTTTTTTTTTCCTTCTAAGGCTGAACCAGTAGGAAGCCTGTTTTTACAAGGGATTGAAAGTAGAAAATAAAGAATAATTGCATATGGCAGTAAGGGGAATCCTCAGAATGGTCTACTGAGGTCACAGAGTCCCTTTGAGATAAACATTGAAGAGGCTCCCAGTTTAAGTGGCTCCATAGTGACCTCTCAATTTCCCATCTCATGCATCAGGCACCACGGTCAAAATGACTTAAAGTTTGCCATGTTGTAGCAACAATCAGTTGCAAGTTCTGAGATTTTGGGAGAGAATCCATTGGTGGGCTCCTCTCTTGTTAAGAAACAACCATCACTGATAAATGCTTAATATTGGCCCAGTGTCATTGGGCTGACACAGGACAGGAAGGGGACGAGAACTGGGGATCCCAGGCGAAACAGCAAAAGGAGCTTGGGGAGGAAGGATGTAATTACAAGGCACCTTCAAATAATTATGCTATTACTATCTAATTAAGAAGTGCCACTTTATACTTTAACTACCTGAAATTCAGAGATCACCTAGCAGTGACTCTCCACTGAGCTTTGGCTTGCCCCTGAAGAAAGGAAAAAAGGACACAGTAAGGAAATACTGGCTTTTGAGGGGGCTGCAAAATTGCTGAGAAGGAGCCAGAAATGATCAGGAGAACTGCCATTTTCCTGTGCTGTCAAACTTCTTACTTTTCTGAGCCTCATTGGAAATATCTGCAAAATGAGGAAAAGAACATACCCTTCCTTGACTTGCTCATCATTAGGCTGGTAAACAAATCAAGATCCAAATCTCTGTGAACATTTTTAATCATCTGTTCACATGGGTGAAATTGCTCAATATGCATTTGTTAAATGTTTGCTTTCTTAAGGCACTGTAGCCCTATAGTGCAGGGATGCAGGAGTTTTAAGACACATAGGTCCCATCCTCAAGTCCCTTTTAATCCAGTTGAAGACACAGAATGGAGGCATTGTTTGATTCAGTCAGACAGTTATGCATTCATTCAAGTGTTCATCCTATGATTGAGCACCTGGTTTGTGCCAGGCATTATATGTAGGTACTGGCAACACAAAAATGAAAAAGAAACACATTCTGTCCTCAAGGGAACTGTTGTGGTCTTGGGACACGCAGAGGACAGCAGTATAAGCTTTCGAGGGAAGCTGAGAGTGATTCAGAGATGCAGATATTCTGAAAAGGGAACAATTTGCTGTGGGCCAGTTGGACAGAACAGCTTGAGGACAGGCCTCACCCTGGCCTCTGGAGCAGGAAGGAACAGGAGTCAAGTCTAATCTTTGTTCCAGCTAAATTTGAGACCCTGAAACACTTTGCCCTCTTATTCTACACCTCATGTTTCACCTTCCCAAACAGAAGCAATAAAACCTAATAGGAAAGGCATCATGTGGTAATAGAGAAGATTAATTCCCAATTTTGATTTTTTTTTGAACCATTTTTACTTGACTGAGTCAAACTTGCTGTGGAAGATGATTCATTACTATCTATTTTAAATCACGATCAGGAAGCACAATGACACCCCAAAATGACAGAGAATGTATTTCAAGCGAAGAAATCTTAATTTTTAAACTTTCTTTTTGAATAATTTTGTTTTTCTTTGGAGAACATACAGACAAGAAAAGACCTAAAAAAATTGTTAAGGAATTCACTACTAGTGATGGAATCCATATATTACTTATGTAAGCAAAAGCCAAAAAAGACACTTTTTTTTAAAAAAATCAAATATTATAGAAGAATATTGAGTAAAATGAAAATGTCTTTTTATATCCACTCTCACCCAAAATCTACTCCTGGAGGTAACCATTACTGACCTTCTTAGTCTCTTATTACATAATTATATGCACATATAAGAATAAGTACCTGTATATACATACATAAATGGAGTTGCCTATCATGTATATTATTCTGAAATTACATCTTTTTTGAATTTAACAACATATCTCATAGATTTTTCCAATGATATTCTTCTTTAATATGCCTGAAGGAAACAGAAATTGAATCATTCATTTCCTTTTGTATTCTGCTTTCCAAGGGAAGACCAGCTTCTTTCATCCATATCTGATCTAGCCTTCCAATGAAGCAATAATTGCTGTCCAGGTCAGGGAAATGGGGCAGAAAGGAAAGGGTAAAGGTATCAGAGTTAATATGAGCCACAGTGAGTTTCCAGGTTTTTAAATTTGGCCCAAATACAGGAATGGAAACCAGACCAAAAAGTATTTCTTGAAACTTTTAGGCAAACTGTGATCAGCTGACCTCAGGGAATAAGATAGTACTGACCTCAAACTGATCACTATCAAATCCATATTTATTGATCTGCATGTGAAAAAATGTGCAAGAGCTTTAGTGATGTTCCTTCCGCTATCTCCCCTGTACTGCAGGAAGAAAAGAGGAAAAAAGAAAAAGAAAAAAGAGGAAGGCAGAAATGAAAAGAAAGGTACAGGAGGGGAGAAGAGGGAGTCCGGGAGTTGAGGGAAGGAGGGGACCGAGAGAGGGAAGAAGAAAGGGAAGACGGAGGACAGAAAATCTCGTATCTGGCCTCTGCCCTCTGCAGGCTTATAGTTGAGTTCCTATGGTGTCTCTCTTGTGGAGAGACTGGGGGCTTGTGTTTTCTCATCCCTCCAGGAACACAAACATGGCAGAAAAGGGTTTATTCTGAGTTTACTCTATGTTTATCTGGTGTTTATTAGATCTGGACTCCATATTCAAACCTTTCCCCTCTGGAGTAGGCTGAGTCTTTGGGGAAGCAGTCTTTAATGTATTTAGTTTTAGACCCAATTAACCTGAGACCTTGCTATCGGTGGGCCCTTATTGCCTATTCTTTTCTCATCTCTCAAAACTCAAGCAATCAAATTATAAAGGAGAAGCATTGGGTTTTGCATCAGAGAAGATTAATTCTTGAATGTACAAGATATGTTAGTGCAGATGTAGAAATAAACAGGACGTCTGAACCTTTGATGAAGCCTCACTCAGTCCAGGAAGAACATAAGAAAAATACTACCCAGGGATTCTAGGGAAGCTAGGGTATGCTTGGGGACTAGTTCCTGGCATAGAATAAGGTACACTCAGATGGGATTTTGAATGAGATTTCATGAAGTGATTACCTACAGGGTGTGGGCAGGGCTAAGGGAACCAATGAGGGTGGTGTGGAGGTATGCAGGGTGAGCAATGACTAGTAATGGTAGTCAAGAAAAGAGGAAAAAAGAAAAAAATAATGTGAGCCATTACTAGTCTTGCCATGAACTAAGGAGGAGAGTGAAGAGTGTTATCAGAACCTGGTGAGAACTGAGGCCACTGGGGAAGGGCCACCTAGAGGGCAGGATACTGCCAATACCAGAACCCAGCCCTGAAGTAGAGAGGGAACTGGGAAGAAATACTCCTGTACACCTCTTGCCTCACTCCCACCTCTCAAAGGTGCCTCCTGATGGCTGAATCCAACTGGAGCCAGATGGAAAAGGAATCTGGAGATGAAATCCATAGAGTCAGCACCTCAGGGCACAGAGTGAAATGAAGAAGGTCAGAGAATGAATCCTGGTGGTGGTGATGATAGGCCAAACATAGAGAATAATCATGGTTTTAAACTAATGGAGATTCAGATTGGAGACCGAGAGGTCAGGGCAGGGAAACTTGGCAGAGTTTCATGAGGCTCAGGATCAAATCGAAAGGGCAAATAGTGTTGTTCATTTTACTCTAGTGTTCTTAGAGCTGGAAGGATGCAGAGTAAACCACTTGTCACTGATCTTCCACAGGCTAGAAAAGAATTCGGGAGGCCATTCTTCCGCCTCTAAGGAGGATAATGCTAGACTCTTCCAGGGAGATGGGAGGTGTGGAACTCTTTACTTACATACTGTGATGAGATATGCATTCTGATTCACCATCAGCCATCCAAAGGAACTTAGAAAAAGTAATTTCAGTTATAAACACTTGAGCATTTACTAAGGGACTGTTAAGGTTTGAATGAGAGGTGTGAAGTTCATGTGTGAGACAATGCAAGAAGGTTCAGAGGAGAAATGATTGAGTTATAAGAGTCTTAACCCAATTAGTGTTTTAATTCCCTGATAGGGATTAACTGAGTGGTAAATGGAGTGGTAGGGTGTGGCTGGAGGAGGTGGGAATTGGGGCATGGATTTGGGTATATATTTGTATCTGGCAAGTGGAGACCTCTCTCTCTGCTTCCTGATCAAAACATGAGCTGTTTCCCTCTGCCACGTTCTTCTGTCATGATATCCTGCCTTGCCTGGAGCCCCGAGGAATGGAGACAGCTTTCTATGAACTAAGGCCTCTAAAACTGTGAGCCCTTGAATAAACTTTTCCTCCTCTATAATTGGGCTGGTCAGACCTTTTTTAGTCACAACAGCGAAATAGATGACTAAAACAGGGACACACAGAATTTTAGACTTGTACTGGATACAGAGATGGGCAAGATATTGTTTTTTTTTTTTTCTTTTCAGAAGCTTTCCCTGATGAATGAAGCAGAAAAGTGATAGAAGATTATGGTTCAAAGTGGGAGAGGATCAGTGCTCTAGTAGAGGTAAGTACAACATATTATGAAATTAAGAACAAAACTGGAGGTTAATTTTGACTCTGCATATTAAGGAAAGCAGAGAGGTATTTCAGTTAGGTCTCAAAGAAGTGGAGTACAATGAGGTGGGGAGCAGCAGAGGAGCACAGCTCATGCTCGGAAGGATGTGGAGAGCTCTGGATGGCTGAACTATGCAGTGGGAGGTTGAAGGCTGTAAGAAATGGCACTAGAAAAGACTCTTAGGGCTGGATCACAGAGTAGTGAATGCCAACTCTAAGGTCTTTGGGGCTGAGGCTGCCGGTTGCCTGTTCAATATTCTCTTCTTCATCCTTACTGCTTCAGGTTGGAGAAGAGTTCCTTAAAAGTCCATGTTAAAGACGTGGTCCCTAGGATGGCACCTTTGGGAGGTAGTGGAACCTTTGAGAGGTGAAGCTTTCTGGGGTATCCTTAGGTCACACATAGGGTGTGTCCTTGAAGGGGATTGTGAGATTCCTGCCCCTTCCTCTTTCTCTTTGCTTCCTGGATCACGAGGTGAGTGATATTGCTTTCTCACACATTCCCCCCATTATGTGCTGCCTTGCCATAGACCCAAAGCAAAGGAGTCAAATGGTCATGGACTGGAACCTCAAAAATTATGAGCTAAAAATGAATCTTTTAAAAATAAATTTATTATCATTTCTGTTGTAGTAATGAAGAGCTGACTAGCATACTTACTAACAACACCCTTTAAAAAATTTTTTCGGAGTGGTATATGCTCATTCAAAACCATGAACCTCCTCAGGTGCCTTCTCAGGTGGAGGGACATCCCATGGCTAGTTCTCACCTACAGTATGCCAGCAGCCATCTACTGGGTCAGGTTCTGAGAAAGCTATTGCATGACTGATAAAAGGGATTCAGCTGGCCCACACCTTTTGTATTTTGCTCCTCTCTTTATCTCCATGTCCAGAATGTGAATCCAAGGCCTAGAGGTAGAACAGACATCTGGGGACCTTGAGGCAAATGCCCATGCTTAGAAGGGCAGAAAAGGAATGCAAAAGAACCAGGGTCCATGATGATTTCCTGGAACAGCAGCATCTGTCTTGAAATGCCTACCTCCTCACTTCTTCTCACACATGGAAAGAAGCCTCCACAGTTATCACTTCACTATATGTAGCTGAATAGACCAGTCTATGCCTGTTGCTGGAGTTTATGGCATAGGATATTGGGATCAATGAATCCTGTTAAATGATAGGGTAGACCTGCCATGAGGGAACTTCACCTCTGAACATGAAAATGAATTTCCAGAGCTGGCATTAAGTCCATCTTTATCCCTGACCAGCCAGGTGACTCAGGGTGACTCACTTAGTTTTCTGGGAACAGCATCATCATTTTAAAGGTATGGATTTTAGAAGGTCCCTGATGTTTCATCCAGGTTCATGGTTTGAACTTGACCAACCCATTAAGTTGACCAAGATGGCAGGTGGAGATGTAGAGGCTGGCAGCAGAAGTGAGAGTCCAGAGAGAGAAAGCTGGTGATAAAAGAGACTCAGTGTGTGGTATTACACTTGGAAAGGTAGAAAATAGTAAGAAATTGAACCAAAGGTATAAAGAGGCAGGAAAAAGAGTTGGTTGTAAAATCAATGGGTCTCTAAGATCGCTTGGACCGAGGCTGTGTTGAACAGAGAACTCGCAGTGGATTAATCTGAAAAGTGACTAAAACACAAAGAATGTAAAAGGACCAAGTATTCTTCAATATTACAAAAATTTTGAATAGATTTTTGGAGATGCAGAAATAGTGTGTGGCCTTATCTCACTCTTAGGAAGTCATAGATGCAGAAGCCAACAATAATAAAAATAACTTTGATTCATGTCACACTTTCCCCCTCAAGAACCCAATGCATGTTTATATAGTTGTTGCAAGCTTATCATTGCAACGCCCTTGCACAGGGAAGAAGCCAGGAGCATGCTATCTCTCCCTACTAGATTGACTAGAAGCTGTTGTCTGAAGGAGCAGGGATCTGCCCAGAGTGCCAAGGCCAGCCAGGGACAGAGCAGAGCAGAGATTAAGCCACTGGGGCTCTTCTGGCCCTGCAAGATGTGAGAAAACCTGGGCTCTGGATTCTCCCCACTCAACATACTAGTGACCACACAATGCATGAGTTAATAAATGATCTCTTTGCCTCATTTTATTTCTTGTGACACATTGTGTTTCTCTCTTGAGTCAGATCTAGATGTGCAAGTCCTACCAACAGCTTTATAGTCATGGAAAATAAAAGCAAGGCATCTCTGCCTCAGTTTCCTGCACTGATGGGGTGGTGAGTTGGTGCTTGGAATCCCTGGAGGAGTTCTTGCCTTAACTTGCTCTTCATTTCCTTACCTGCTGATTCTGTCTATTCTGAAAGTTCAGGTCTCTATTTCTAATTTTTTTTAACCTACATTTCAGTTTGGTCAAATCTCATACACAATTCCCTTCCCAGATCTCTCTTATAAACAATGGGGCATAACTGGTATATTTTAATCCCAAAATGGCATCTGAAAGCGCTCTGCAATGCCGCCAAGCCAGCACTTTCAGAAGCATCTGACGATATTAATTTCAGTCTATTTCCTGAGGTTTGCAGGAAACTAAAATGTAGAAAGCGCTGTGGCAAAAAATTAAAGCTTCATGGAAGGGGGAAAAAAAGGAAGATTGACAGGAAACGAGGCTTCAATAGGACAGCTTGCAGAGTATTGCTGTCCTCTTTTCTGCATATCAACATATGCATAGGGAAAAATAGCTCTCTCCCCCTTACAGCTCTGCAATTGGGAATGGGCTTTGCCTACACATGGTAGGTAGGTAGCAATTGAGGGTAAATATACACAAGGGACTGAGCTCTAGGTCCTTTTGACTGAGCTGTAAATCACTGTTGGTGACCTGACTTCCATTACAAACAAAGATGCATCTGATTTTGTCCATTAAAAAAACATCTAAGGACATACTGAGATCAGTTTTTCTATAGCCCATGATTATTTTGTGCTACTTGATTTCCCCATCTCCCCCTCCCTATTTTTGTTTTTAATACATCTGAATCTGATATTTTAAATTCAGACCTTTTGGGAAAGAAATTCCTTCTAAATTTTCCATGTCAGTGATAATTCAAACTCTACCCCCAAATATACTGTCTTTTATTTGAAAAGCATCTTCCCTTGTTTGTTTTCCTTTTCTTCTGATGATAGGGTCCTGGTTTACTTGACTGCTTGAAGCAAGCCTTGCACGGCTGGACTTCTTCCAAGGGTCTCTTCCTGTTTTTCGCCAGTAGGTGGACACAGTCCTGTTCAGCACATATCCAAGATTGCTAGTGTTTTGACCAGAGAACCTTGCCTGGACCTAGGAAACTCCATAAAGAATTAACAAGTGAGTGCTTGGTTGGTCACTCCCAAATTTTGTGAAGATAAGATAAGGGGAAGGACAAAATGCCATATCATGCCAATGGGAAAAATGGTTTAGCTTCTCCCCTGCATGGGTGACATGATTTTAAAAGCAACATCTAGTCACTTTTTTCTTCCAGAGCTGTCTTTGCTTGTTGCTATGGGATTGGCAAGGGCGAGATGACAGAACCTGGAGGTGCTTGTAGGTCTGTGTCTTTGGGGATGGATTTTAGGGAAAGATCAAAGAGTCCTTGAAGTCCTTGCTCGAGGCACTGGGTCCCACAAGGTGGGCATTCTGAGGGACCTACATTGTCAGCAAGTGAGTTTTAAAGAGATTTCCTAGGGGAAGCAATGGAGGAAGGGAGAACTTGTAGAAGGTGCCTGGGTTGGGTTGAATTGAGACAGGACACACCCTGGAGCTAGATATTCTCTGGCCTTTCTGTATTGCAGCCCAAATGACACTTTCTTTTCTTTTCTTCAAATTTATAAGTGCAAGACATGCCCAAATGCCACCACGGATAGTGTTAAGCCTGTTATGATTTGTTGTTCCTGAGACGAGGTGAGAGGTGAGGTGGTGAGAAAACAGTTCTTCCTCACCCCTAGCTGTAAGTCTGAACTGAGACAGGGAATCCAGTTCAGCAAATGCCTAGGACTGTGATGGCCCCTTTAAGGACATAATATATTTATTATCTCTATCCCAGTACATGTGGGCTGTTTCTATTACAATCTCTGTGGAATGAATGAGAAACAGAGGCAGTGAGAGGTTAAGTGATTTTCCCATGGCCAAGTGGTAAAGTGGGAGGGATGGGGGATTGGCAGCCACTAAAATCCATTCTCAGGAAAGTGCATGATTAATTGTAAACTGCTGTGCAAACTTTGCTTCTTCTTGTTATTCTCAGATTGGAAGCCAGGACGTGTGGTGAGGAATAACAATGACAATTAGGTTGGCTGAGTGAATAAAAGACTTTGGAAAAGTCCCCTGCATTCCTGTGGCCTTTGTTCCTCTGTGGTATGTGCCCAGATTGTGTCACTGTGTTAATCTGAATTCTGATACTGTATTGGCAAGCCACTGTGATGAGCGACATGGGAGACAGGGGGCCAGGGCATAGGGTGGCCCTCAGAGGTGTCTGCAAGGGTAAGGAGGGAGGGGCTAAGTGGCTTCTCCAAGGAGTGGAGAAGGAGGTTTCCTTCGGAAACTAAGCATTCAAGACTCTGAGGAGCTGGATGGAGGTGTACCTACATCCCTGGCTCCTGTCTCACCTCCCTGCTCAAACATTGGGACATTTAGTCCTGGTTTGATGGTTACTGGCACAGAAGTTAAAGGCCATTGGGGAAGGGGGAATAGAAAGCTTTTTCTGAGCTGAAAAGCAAGTGTGGGTTTGGCCTATTGATCTGAGCACAAAAGACAGTTTTCATAATTTGACGCCTATGTTGTCAGACACACAAAGCCATTTGCTCCATCACAAGTGCAGTAAATACAATTTGAGAGTGTGTGAGTGGCAGGGGTGAGCCAAGAGAAGGGACAGTGGGTGGAAACTGAAGTTCAGAGTTTGGATGAAGGAGCTCTCAAGATTCCAAACACCTTATGACTCTAGCTAATAGCAGTGCATTTTTTTTTTTTAAATTTTTTATTGTGGGTTGTTCAAGACATTACAAATTTCTTGACATATCATATTCCACACTTTGATTCAAGTGGGTTATGAACTCCCACCTTCACCCCATACACAGATTGCAGATTCACATCAGTTACACATCCATTGATTTACAAATTGCCATACTAGTGTCTATTGTGCTCCGCTGCCTTTCCCATCATCCACCCTCCCCCCTCCCCACCTCTCCCCTCCCCTCCCCTCCTCTCTCTCTACCCCCTCCACTGTATAACCCTGAGGGTCTCCTTCCATTACCGTGCAATTTCCCTTCTCTCTCCCTTTCCCTCCCACCTCTCATCCCTGTTAAATGTTAATCTTCTTCTCCTGTTCTTCGTCCCTACTCTGTTCTTAGTTACTTTCCTTATATCAAAGAAGACATTTGGCATTTGTTTTTTAGGGATTGGCTAGCTTCACTTAGCATAATCTGCTCTAATGCCATCCATTTCCCTGTAAATTCTATGATTTTGTCATTTTTTAATGCAGAGTAATACTCCATTGTGTATAAATGCCACATTTTTTTTATCCATTCGTCTATTGAAGGGCATCTAGGTTGGTTCCACAGTCTTGCTATTGTGAACTGTGCTGCTATGAACATCGATGTAGCAGTGTCCCTGTAGCATGCTCTTTTTAGGTCTTTAGGGAATAGACCAAGAAGGGGAAGAGCTGGGTCAAATGGTGGCTCCATTCCCAGCTTTCCAAGAAATCTCCATACTGCTTTCCAAATTGGCTGCACCAATCTGCAGTCCCACCAGCAATGTACAAGTGTACCCTTTTCCCCACATCCTCGCCAGCACTTGTTGTTGTTTGACTTCATAATGGCTGCCAATCTTACTGGAGTGAGATGGTATCTTAGGGTGGTTTTGATTTGCATTTCTCTGACAGCTAGAGATGTTGAGCATTTTTTCATGTACTTGTTGATTGACTGTATGTCCTCCTCTGAGAAGTGTCTGTTCAGGTCCTTGGCCCATTTGTTGATTGGGTTGTTTGTTCTCTTATTGTCTAATTTTTGGAGTTCTTTGTATACTCTGGATATTAGGGCTCTATCTGAAGTGTGAGGAGTAAAGATTTGTTCCCAGGATGTAGGCTCCCTATTTACCTCTCTTATTGTTTCTTTTGCTGAGAAAAAACTTTTTAGTTTGAGTAAGTCCCATTTGTTGATTCTAGTTATTAACTTTTGTGCTATGGGTGTCCTATTGAGGAATTTGGAGCCCGACCCCACCGAATGTAGATCGTAGCCAACTTTTTCTTCTATCAGACGGCGCGTCTCTGATTTGATATCAAGCTCCTTGATCCATTTTGAATTCACTTTTGTGCATGGCGAGAGAAAGGGATTCAGTTTCATTTTGTTGCATATGGATTTCCAGTTTTCCCAGCACCATTTGTTGAAGATGCTATCCTTCCTCCATTGCATGCTTTTAGCCCCTTTATCAAATATAAGATAGTTGTAGTTTTGTGGATTGGTTTCTGTGTCCTCTATTCTGTACCATTGGTCCACCCACCTGTTTTGGTACCAGTACCATGCTGTTTTTGTTACTATTGCTCTGTAGTATAGTTTGAAGTCTGGTATCGCTATACCGCCTGATTCACACTTCTTGCTAAGCATTGTTTTTGCTATTCTGGGTCTTTTATTTTTCCATATGAATTTCATGATTGCTTTCTCTATTTCTACAAGAAATGCCATTGGGATTTTGATTGGCATTGCATTAAACCTATAGAGAACTTTTGGTAATATCGCCATTTTGATGATGTTAGTTCTGCCTATCCATGAACAGGGTATATTTTTCCATCTTCTAAGATCTTCTTCTATTTCTCTCTTTAGGGTTCTGTAGTTTTCATTGTATAAGTCTTTCACCTCTTTTGTTAGGTTGATTCCCAAGTATTTTATTTTTTTTGAAGATATTGTGAATGGAGTGGTTGTCCTCATTTCCATTTCAGAGGATTTGTCGCTGATATACAGGAATGCCTTTGATTTATGCGTGTTGATTTTAAATCCTGCCACTTTGCTGAATTCATTTATTAGCTCTAATAGTTTCTTTGTAGACCCTTTTGGGTCTGCTAGATATAGAATCATATCATCTGCAAATAGTGATAATTTAATTTCTTCTTTTCCTATTTTGATGCCTTTAATTTCTTTCGTCTGTCTAATTGCTCTGGCCAGTGTTTCGAGAACTATGTTGAAGAGAAGTGGAGAGAGAGGGCATCCCTGTCTTGTTCCAGATTTTAGAGGGAATGCCTTCAGTTTTTCTCCATTCAGAATAATGCTAGCCTGAGGCTTAGCATAGATTGCTTTTACAATATTGAGGTATGTTCCTGTTATCCCTAGTTTTTCTAGAGTTTTGAACATAAAGGGATGCTGTACTTTGTCGAATGCTTTTTCCGCATCTATCGAGATGATCATATGGTTCTTATTTTTAAGTCTATTGATGTGGTGAATAACATTTATTGATTTCCATATATTGAACCAGCCTTGCATCCCAGGGATGAATCCTACTTGATCATGGTGTACAATTTTTTTGATATGTTTTTGTATCCGATTCGCCAGAATTTTATTGAGGATTTTTGCATCTAGGTTCATTAGAGATATTGGTCTGTAGTTTTCTTTCTTTGAAGTGTCTTTGTCTGGTTTAGGAATCAGGGTGATGTTGGCCTCACAGAATGAATTTGGAAGTTCTCCCTCCTTTTCTATTTCCTGAAGTAGCTTGAAAAGTATTGGTATTAGTTCTTCTTTAAAGGTTTTGTAAAATTCTGCTGTATACCCATCGGGACCTGGGCTTTTCTTAGTTGGTAGTCTTTTTATGGTTTCTTCTAATTCCTCAATTGATATTGGTCTGTTTAGGTTGTCTATATCCTCCTGACTCAATCTGGGCAGATCATATGACTTAAGAAATTTATCTATGCCTTCACTATCTTCTAATTTATTGGAGTATAAGGATTCAAAATAGTTTTTGATTATCTTCTGTATTTCTGAAGTGTCTGTTGTGATATTGCCTTTTTCATCCCGTATGCTAGTAATTTGAGTTCTCTCTCTTCTTCTCTTCGCTAGCATGGCTAAGGGTCTGTCGATTTTGTTTATTTTTTCAAAGAACCAACTTTTAGTTTTGTCAATTTTTTCAATTGTTTCTTTTGTTTCGATTTCATTAATTTCCGCTCTGATTTTAATTATTTCTTGCCTTCTACTTCTTTTGCTGTTGTTTTGCTCTTCTTTTTCAAGGATTTTGAGATGAAGTATGAGATCATTTATTTGTTGGTTTTTTCTTTTTTTAAGGAATGAACTCCAAGCAATGAATTTTCCTCTTAGAACTGCTTTCAATGTGTCCCATAGATTCCGATATGTTGTGTCTGTGTTTTCATTTATCTCTAAGAATTTTTTAATTTCCTCCTTGATGTCTTCTATAACCCATTGATCATTCAGTAACCTATTGTTCATTCTCCAATTGATGTATGCTTTTTCCTTCCCTCTTTTATCGTTGATTTTCAGTTTCATTCCATTATGATCAGATAAGATGCATGGTATTATCTCTACTCCTTTATATTGTCTAAGAGTTGCCCTGTGACATAATATATGATCTATTTTTGAGAAGGATCCATGTGCTGCTGAGAAAAAAGTGTAACTGCTTGATGTTGGGTGGTATACTCTATATATGTCAATTAGGTCTAGGTTATTAATAGTGTTATTGAGTTCTATAGTTTCCTTATTCAACTTTTGTTTGGAAGATCTGTCCAGTGGCGAGAGAGGTGTGTTGAAGTCTCCCATGATTATGGTGTGGTGGTCTATTAGACTCTTGAACTTGAGAAGAGTTTGTTTGACGAACATAGCTGCACCATTGTTTGGGGCATAAATATTTATGATTGTTATGTCTTGTTGGTGTATGGTTCCCTTAAGCAGTATGTAGTGTCCCTCTTTATCTCTTTTGATTAACTTTGGCTTGAAATCTATTTTATTTGATATGAGTATGGACACGCCTGCTTGTTTCCGAAGTCCATATGAGTGATATGATTTTTCCCAACCTTTCACCTTCAGCCTATGTATGTCTTTTCCTATCAAATGCGTCTCCTGTAGGCAGCATATTGTTGGGTCTTGTTTTGTGATCCATTCTACTAGCCTGTGTCTCTTAATTGGTGAGTTTAAGCCATTAACATTTAGGGTTATTATTGAGATATGGGTTGTTCTTCCAGCCATATTTGTTTATTTCTGTTACTAAACATTGTTTGTTTTCCTCTTTGATTATTTCCCCCCCCCCCTTTACTGTCCTACCTCCCACTGTTGGTTTTCATTGTTATTTTCCATTTCCTCTTCCTGTAATGCTTTGGCGAGGATGTTTTGAAGAGATGGTTTTCTAGCTGCGAATTCTTTAAACTTTTGTTTATCGTGGAAGGTTTTAATTTCATTCTCCATCCTGAAGCTTAATTTCGCTGGATACACAATTCTTGGTTGGAACCCATTTTCTTTCAGTGTTTGAAATATGTTATTCCAGGATCTTGTAGCTTTCAGAGTCTGTGTTGAAAGATCAGCTGTTATCCTGATTGGCTTACCCCTAAATGTAATCTGCTTCCTTTCTCTTGTAGCTTTTAAAATTCTCTCCTTATTCTGTATGTTGGGCATCTTCATTATAATGTGTCTAGGTGTGGATCTCTTATGATTTTGCACATTCGGCGTCCTGTAGGCTTCTAGGATTTGGGATTCTGTCTCATTCTTCAAGTCTGGGAAGTTTTCTTGTATTATTTCATTGAATAGATTGCTCATTCCTTTGGTTTGGAGCTCTGTACCTTCCTGTATCCCAATGACTCTTAAGTTTGGTCTCTTAATGTTATCCCATATTTCTTGGATGTTCTGCTCATGGTTTCTTAACAGTCTTGCTGAGCTGTCTATGTTCTTTTCCAGTTGAAATACTTTGTCTTCATTGTCTGATGTTCTATCTTCTAAGTGTTCTACTCTGTTGGTAGTATTCTCCATTGAGTTTTTAAGTTGGTTTATTGCTTCCTGCATTTCTAGGATTTCTGATTGCTTGTTTTTTATAACCTCTATCTCTCTGTATAGTTGATCCTTTGCTTCCTGGATTTGTTTGCGTAATTCGTTGTCGAAGTGATCTTTCATTGTCTGATTTTGCTGTTTAATGTCTTCCTTGATACTCCAGATCATCTGAAGCATGTATATCCTGAATTCTTTATCTGACATTCCATCTGCTGCAGCTGTTACCTCTTCTAAAGTTGCGTTGACCTGCATTGCTTGTGGTCCTTTCTTTCCTTGTCTTTTCATACTGCTTGCGTATCTTTCCTGCAGGTGCGGGCGGCGGCTCTGCTCTCTCCTTATTCCAATTGGGGTGTCGTGACTACCACGCCAGCAGGTCACAGGGCCTGTTCTGGGAGCTGGTGGCGGCTCTGTTCTGCCCCTACTCCAATTGGGGTGTCGTGACTACCCCGCCTGCAGGACGCTGGGTCTGTTCCTGGCAAGGGAGGCGACTCTGCTCTGTCACTACTCCAATTAGGGTGGTGTTTGTACCACGCCGGCAGGCTCCTGGGCCTGATCCGCCGGTCTGTTGTAGGTCTGCCTACCTTGAAGGCGCGGGCAGCGGATCTGCCCTGCCCCTCCTACCACGCCTGCGGACCCCTGGGCCTGATCTGCAGGTTGATCACTGGTCTGCTCACCCTGCGGGCACGGGTGGCGGTTCCGCTCCGCCCCCACTCCAATTGGGGTCACGTGACCACCACACCGGCAGGGCCTGATCCGGGCGTGGGAGAAGGATCTGCTCTGCCCCTACTCGAGTTGGGGTGACGTGTGTACCACACTGGCAGGCCACTGGGCCTGACCCGCCAGGCTGTCACAGGTCTGTTTACCTTGCAAGCGCGAAGGGCAGCTCTGCCCTGCCCCTCCTACCACGCCCATGTACTACTGGGTCGTGGGTCTGCCCACCTGGCGGGTGTGGGTGGCGGCTCCACTCCGCCCCCTCTCCAATTGGGGTCACGCGGTCACCACGCTGGCGAGCCGCTGGGCCTGCTCCGGGGGCTGGCGGCGGCCCGGCTCCTTCCCTCTGGCTCGAGGACAAATTGAGGAGACTCGGGTGACTGAGCCTCACCCCCCTTACCAGGAGACCAACTGCTTATGTCACCGCTGGTATTGATGAAGATCTCTCCTCCACCGCTTTCTGCTGACATCAGATCTCTGCCATGTTGGTATCCTATGCGAATGGCAGCATTTCGTTCCCCTTGCCGGGCAACCCAAGCAACGGGTGAGTCCTGACCGGCCCTCAGCAGGACCCAGACCGAGACGCAGTTTCCGCGGGCTCCTAGCCCCGGTGCAGGGAAGTTCCGGGAGCCGGAACTCGGCCGCTCCGTGCTCGGTGTAAGCTCCTATAAGTGTAAGCTCCAAGAAGCAGCCCCCGCGGGCTCAGTTCCGGGAGCCGGAATTCGGCTTCTTAGTGCTTGGTGTATGCTCTGATAGTAGCAGGGTCCAAGAAGCAGCCTCCGCGGGCTCCGCAGCCCTGAGCCAGGGCCAGCAGTGCATTTTTAATTTAAAATTTGCCAAGAGAATTGACTTTAACCATTTCCACTACAAAAAGGGGGGGGGGAGTATTTGAAACAATGCATATGTTAAATTTGCTTAATTCAGTCTTTTCACAATGTATATATATTTTGAAACATAATGTTGTGTACCAAAAATACATACAACTTTTGTCAATTAAAAAAGGGAGAAAAGTCCCACTATTCCCTTTATTCGAATCAGTTCTCTAAAAACTGCTATTTTTATAAAAATGTCATGATAAAAGAAAAAAAATCTCACAATAGAAAACAACCTTTTTTGAAAAATATAAACAATATAATATTCTGTGCTTCTCTGTAATATTTTTGTCATCATCATATAAATAAATGCATATGTTAAAAAGCTGAAAATTCAAAAAAGATTCACTAAGATTATTAAAAATAAGATAACTACTTGAAATTTGCTATGTTCTAATATTTTCCTATGTACAGTCTTCAACATAATTGAGCTAAAAGATTGCTTTATATTATGAATATTCACCCATTAAAGAGTCTATGTTTTTTTTTTAAAAAAGATTATGTAAACCTTATCAAAAAGCTTGTATTTTCAAGTTATCTTTTTCAGAGCAGATTTGGGCCACTCTCTTCTACTTCAACCAATAATCCAGAATCATGACTTTCATAAACACCTCTCTCATAAGAGCTTGGGGGGCCGTGCTCCTCTGAACTGGTTGTTCTTGGTTTCAGATGCTCTGGGAGTTATATGCCTCCACCTTCCTTGGGGTATTCTAATGGGAGCTGGGTGCAGCACAGTTGCCTGACAGGGACCAGCTGTGGTAAGTCTTAGAGGCTGACTGGTGATTGAGTGTTCTGTGATCTCCCACAATGAGCTGCTTCTATTTGAGAAAATCATTTTAAAAGCTGAAACCTTTTGAAGTAACAAGTGGCCACTTTTTTCTCTTCTCATTTCAGCCATGCTGAGTTTTAGTTCAGAGAGGTTGCTAAGGGACCTCTCCATCATAAGTCTGGAAACCTTCTATACTTAAGGATTATTTTACAGATTTCTTGAAAGTAAAAGGAAAATAGGAAGAGTAAAAACTTGATGTTTTCCAAACGCTTGACTTTTGAGGCACATGCCAGTGCTATAATTTCTGCAGGAATATTTCTGGCAAGACACTTTCCTTCTTACTTCACAGTACTCCTTCATTCTGCCACTCTGACTTCCCAAGCCTCAGTCCTTTTCCCCCCATACATTGGCTCAGGATTCCCACTTGACTTCCAAACTTCCATTCTTTTTCTTGTTTATTATCATATGTCCCCGTTATATTAGAGGGAGACACTAGGCTCCATCTTGCAGAGTCTGGGAACAAAGACCCTACAGTAAATGGGGAGAAATCAGCTGCTAGAACAGTCACTTCATGACTAGGGAGCATGCATAGGATAGACCTGCACTGCCCAACATAGTAGCTACTACCCTCGTGTGTCGGTTTATGTTTAAATCAATTAAAATGAAATAAAATTAACAATACTCAAACCAGTCACTTGTCAAGTCCCTAAGAGCCACATGTGGCTCGTGGTGATTGTACTGAATACTGTAGATTTTAGAGACCATTATTTTTATCAGTACAGAAAATTCTATGGGATAGAATTGGTCTAGTTTCTTTGCACAATCAGATTTAAGCTGGTGCTGTAGGGATAAAGACTTTCAATCAGAGTTTGTCCCTTATGAATAAAAGTCACAGAAATGGTCAAATATTGTTTTTCTAACAGTAATACCTTTGAGTGGTGTAATCCAGAGATGACAAAATCAATAGTGTTCCTATCTATGTCTCCAAGTCCTAATAAAAGATGAAGGAACTTTACTGTATTTGGAAATAAATGATTGGGCATCAATTGACCATGGTTGTGATGGGCAGAATTGTGTCTTTCCCCCAAATTTCTGTGTCTAAACTCTAATCCCCAGTGTCACTGTCTTTGGAGACAGGTCTTTGAGAGGGTGAGAAAGGTAAAATGAGGTCATAAGAATGGGATCCTGATCAAATATGACCAATGCCTTTATAAGAAAAGGAGGAGACACAGAGTGTTCTCTCTCTCTCTCTCTCTCTCTCTCTCTCTCCCTCCCTCCCTCCCTCCCTCCCTCCCTCTCTCTCTCTCCTCCCTCTGCTCTTGAACACAAAGATGTCACATGATTGTTGAGTGCCCAGCAATAAGACAGAGGGTGTACTGACCCAGCAAGACAGCCCTCATCAGAAACTAGACATGCTGGCACACTTATATCTGACTTTTGGCCTCTAGAACTGTGAGGAAATAAATTGATGTTGTTTAATGCCACCCAGTTTATGCTATTTTGTTATGGGAGCTTGAACAGACTAATATAGTAAACTTGTATTTGGGTCATTGCTACTAATAATGGCCAGCATTTGTATTGCATTTTGCCAGGTGATTTTAATGTATCTTGTTTGTTTCTCACAAAAGCCTTTGAAGTTGCTATTAATATTATGATTTTAGAGATGAAGAAATAGAGAGCTGAGAATGCTTAAATAATCTGGAGTCACAGTGAGACTAGAACTCAGGGCTCTGAACCCCAGGCCTGTTCTCTGGCCCCTCCAATATATTGTTTTGAATGTCTGTGACTGTCCAGAACAGACTAAGTCTGGCAACTCTGAACATGAGGGCTTATTCCTGGCTGTTCTCACACTTGGATATGTGCAACAGAAATAACTGAGGGATCAAGAATGTGCAAATCAGTATCACAAAGTTAACAAAGAATTTGTTTCCAGAACATTAAAGAATATATTCCTACAAATACACTTTAAAAACATTTACTTGCAAATGCCATGATTTTATTCCCTTTTATTGCTGAGTAATATTCCATTGTGTATAAATGGCACATTTTTTTAAAATCCATTCATGTACTGAAGGGCATCTGGGTTGGTTCCACAATTTAGCTCCTGTGAATTGTGCTGCTATAACATTGATGTGGCTGTGTCCCTGTAGTAAGGGGTTTTTAAGTCCTTTGGGTATAGACAAAGGAGAGGGATAGCTGGATCAAATGGTAGTTCCATTCCCAATTTTCCAAGGAATCTCCATACTGCTTTCCATATTGGCTGCAACTATTTGCAGTCTCACCAGCAGTGTATGAGTGTACCTTTTCTCCCACATCCTCACCAACATTTACTGTTGTTTGTATTCATAATAGCTGCCATTCTGACTGCAGTGAGATGAAATCTTAAGAGTAGTTTTGATTGCATTTCTCTAATTGCTAGCGATGATGAACATTTTTTCATATATTGGTTGATTGATTGTATATCATCTTCTGAGAAGTGTCTGTTCAGGCCTTTGGTCCATTTATTGATTGGGTTATTTGTTTTTTTGGTGTTAATTTTTTGAGTTCTTTATATACCCTAGAGATTAAAGATGGGTGAGGAGTTGGATGGAGTTGGAGGAGTTAATGCTAAGTGAAGTTAGCCAATCCCCCAAAATCAAATGCTGAATGTTTTCTCTGATATAAGGAGGCTGATTCATAGAGGGGTACGGAGGGGGAGCATGGGAAGAATAGATGAACTCTAGATAGGGCAGAGGGGTGGGAGGGGAAGGGAGGGGACATGGGGTTATAAATGATGGTGAAATTTGATGGTCATCATTATCCGGAGTACATATATGAAGACATGAATTGGTGTGAATATACTTTGTATACAGGCAGAGATATGAAAAATCATGCTCTATATGTGTAATATGAATTGTAATGCATTCCACTGTCCTATGTAAATTAAAAAAGTTAATAAAAAACGAAGAAAAAATAAATATTTTACTGGCTAAATTTAAAAAAACACCAAATACACTTAAAAAACAAAACAAAAAAATTGATGAGGACATGAAGAAATCTACAAAAGAGGAAATTCAAAGAGCCCCCCAAAATTTTAAATGTAAAAATTTGTTAGTAAAAAATAAAATAATACATGTTAAAACAAAGAGAGGTCATATTTCTTACTATCTAGTTAGAAACAAAGTGTAAAATTCTTGTAATATCAAACATTGGAGAGAAAACAGGAATAGTCATAAACTGGGGATACAAACATAAATTAGTGCAGGCTCAATGGAGAATAATTCATCAATATCTAGTAAAGTTGAAGATAAACACGACTACATTCCAGTGTGTGCTTATCTAACTTTTAAATGTCCATTCTAGAGAAAGTCTTGTACCTGTATACAAGCAGATATGATCAAAGACATTCATTATAGTTTTATTAGTGATCACGAAAAATTGTACACAGTCAAATGTTCATCCATAAAGTAATGGATAAATCGTAGTCCATTGATATAAAGAAATGTTCTCTAGCAGTGAAAATGAGCTAGATTTACATACATTCAATAAAGATACATTTCAAAAACTTGATGTTGAATGAAAAAGGCAAGTTAAAAATACGTGTGCAGATATCATTTATATAAAATTCAAGAACAAAACATCACATATGGGTTATAAATATATAAGTAGTAAAAATACAAAGGTTATGGTTTGGATCTGGAGTTTCCCCCAGATACTCATGTTTCCAGAAGTGGGGCTTTGGGGATCATATGATTGGATCATAAGGGCTCTGACCTTGTCAATGGATTGATTCATTGAAGACTGAATGGACTACTGGGAGGTGGGAGTAGTTGGGAGAAGTGACCACTGGCAGTTTTCCCTAGAAGGTTACCTTGTCTTGTGGCCCCTTCCTCTCTCTGTTTCCTAGCTGCCATGAACTGAGCAGCTTTCTTCCACCATTCCCTCCTGCCATGCTGTTTTGCCTCGCCTCAGGCCCGAAGCAATGAACCTGGTGGATCATGGACTAAAACATCTGAAGTGGTGAGTCAAAGTAGATCCTCCTCCTCTAAATTGTTCTTGTCAGGTATTTGGGATAAAAGATGACTAACACAAGATGTAATCAAAATCTCCCTTTAAGATGGTGATTACTTCTAGGAGGAAGGGAAATGAATGGTGTAGATGAGGGTTCAATTACATGTATTCTTACTTTGAAATTCTTTCTAAAATGGGTAGAAAAAAGGCACTTAATGTGTCAAATGGTTTGTACATGGGCATATGTTAAATCATTCTCTTTGCTTATTTATTGATTTAGTACTACAGAGGGTTGAACCCAGAGGTGCTTGACCACTGAGCTACACCCCCAGCCATTTTTATTTCTTATTTTAAAAATAGTTCCTGCTAATTTTTGAGATAGTATGGCCTCAAATTTATGATCCTCCTGCTGCAGCCTCCCATGTATCTGGGATTACAGGTGTGTGTCACTCAATGCATCCTGCCTCTGTGATTTTATATGTATCTAAATTTTTCATTATTTAAAATTTCAAGACACTTTGCAAGATCGGTGCCATCCTGACCATTTAATATTTAATATTAGCACTCTCACCCTACCCTAGCTCCTCTCACTAGTACAGAAAGAGGCAACCAGAGACATTGCCTTCTAGGTGCCCCAGAAAGCTGAGGGCATACAGGGGTATAAATTCTAGGTGGGAAGCAGGATCAAGCACCTTGCCCACTCTGTGCTAAACAGATTGAGCAGGGAAGATGCTGTCTCTCTCCACATAGACTAGAAGTTGCTCCATGACTTACGATTTGGCTCTAACATTCACTTAACATCTCAAAAAACAGACTCCAAACTTCAAACTTCAAACTAATTTTTAAAAGCAATTACAGTGTGAGAGTCAGGCAATTATTTTCTTGAGTCTCCAAAAAAGCTTGATATTGCTAAAAGTGGTTTATTTTATGGGGATAAAAGAATAAAAAATTTAATTAGTGTTTTTCATCAGTCACCCAGGTGACACACAACTTTTCCTTTGAAAAACAATTGGGGACATCTTTGCCATTCAACATTTCCCCCTTCATCCCTGCCTACCTTGTCCCTACCCTGGTTTCTAGGATCTCTAGGATTTTCAGAAACAGTTGTGTGATGTGTTTGAGTATCACATGTTGAGTACATTTTACTCATCTTCCTAAAATCTGTCTTTTCTAAATTCTTGACAGCTGACCAACCATTGAGTGAATAAATGCATATTTACTTAGTAACCAATATGTGTCAGATATTTGCTCACTACTTATTTCATTTGATTTTATTGGATTCTTATAGTAATTCTCTAATATGGGTGTAGCCATTAATATTTTCCCCATCACAGAATTTAGAAAACTGAATCTTAGAAAGCATAAATGACTCACTGCACTGAGTCTCAGTGTAACATCCTGGGTTACAGTTTTGGATCTATTAATCATGACTTATGTGATCCTGTTTGGATCAATTTACCTGCCTTTGTTTTTTATTCCTGAAATGAAGGGGTGGGGTTAGATGATGTCCAACTTCCTCCTAATTCTAAGCTCCATTCTGTGGCAATTTTATTATACAAAAAGAACAGAAGACACAGCTTATCTTTAACATTTTAATTTTTTTCCATAATTCTTTGTGGTCAACAATTCAAAGAAGAGTTGACCAACTGAAAAATGAGCAATGAACACCAAATGTCCTGGTCAATCAAATGCTCAATAGAGTCATGATTTCTTTGGGCGGGCCTCCTAGTTGGCTGTCTGTTTTCTGAAATACTGGTGCATTTGTCGATCAGCCTATGTTATTACAATTACTGAATGTGTATTAAACACGGTGAATTGAGAGCTATAAAAGACTCCATGCAAAACAGTTGAAAAGCTATGCCTTAAGCTGTGTCACATGTGTTACTTTGAAATACTCTTAATTCAGAGATGAAGGGATCTCTGGTTGTAAAATTGGTGTATCAGTTCCTTTCCTTCTAGTCATTTGTCCACGGTGCCAAGTTGATATCAGGACTGAAGTTGTATAATTCAGGGTCTGGGGAAAAATACATTTTTTTATATGGAAGGATGGGTATCTATTTACTCCAGTGGTAATTCTGGCTTTAGTGAGACGGCAGGAGTTTAACTTGAGTGCATCCTAAAGGAGAGGAACAGTCTGTACATTGTAGCAGAAGGTGGTGTGTGTGTGGGAGAGGTAGAATACTAAGACCTAAATGGGTCTTGATAAAGGCAAAATAAATGCTGGAATGAGTCTCACCTGAATGAAGAAAAAGATAACAGGGGGATGGTCTATAATGAGAAATGATGTTTGTCACTATGTCATATACAATGTCAGTTTAAGAATAAAGATATTGGCATTAGGCTATTTGAATGGGATTCTGGCTCTTTCATGTACCAGCTTTTAACAGATCATTTAACAGATCATTTAACACCTGAACTTTAGTTTCCTCATCTATAGTATCTACTTCATAGAATTGTTATGAAGATTAAATGAGAAGATCCCTTTGTCTTCAACATTCAATATATGTTCTTTAAAAAATTCCTCTTTTAGCATTAAATTATCAATAAAAGTTAGTTACTACTGACATAGGACTAGGGAACATGGACATTGCCTTCAGAGGAAACTCGTGAAGATTTTGAACATGATGATTTTAGGGTACCAGTAGAATGCTTTTGGATTTAAATAGAGCCAGGAGGATGGTTTGGAGGTCATTATGATGATCTGGGTATGAGGTAATTGGGTCATGGCTTGGGATGATGTTAATGAGAATAAGAAGGGAAAGGGTAAAAGGGACAGACATTTCAGGATTTAAAAATTTCATGAGTAAAGAGGACAAAAAAGAGATATGCGTCAAAAATGACTTCTATTTGTTGGACTCAGCCTACTCAGACAGAAGCATCATTGAATAAATGGAGAAACAGGTTTTAAGGAAGAACTCACCTGGGATTTATTAATCAGTGTTGAAGGTATGGTGGGCCATCTCAATGGATCTCTCCAGGTGGCCATACGAACCCTGGGCTGACGAGGGAGAATTGACTGCATCGATTATTTGAGGGGCAATCCTGTATGCCCTAAATTTCATTTGTATACTTCTTACATTTCCTCCCTGTGGTAGTGTTTATGAAATATTTTACTTCAATTTGACTTAAACTGATTTATTTGGCTTCCCCTAAGCAGTATTATCTGTGAAATCTCAGACTTTATATGCCAGTTACAGTTTGTCTAATACACATTAAAATAAAATCATAACGGTTTAAATAGAAATATTCATCCATATACCTCCTAAAATCATTCCCAGTACCATCATTGTTGTACATATATTTTTGTAAAACAGGAATAAAAATGAAAATTAAAGCCACAGAAAACATTGATTTTTCTCATCAAAACAGAATAACAAAAAGATCAGGAAGCTAAAGTGAGGGGGGAAATGTGGCCAAAGAACTGCAAAGAAATGAGTGTGGGAGAACCAGGGTAGTGTAACGTCAGGCCAATAGGTTGAGGATAGAGCGTGGTTGTGTGAAAATTTCAATAAAGGATGGTAAAAAGTTGCCATTATCTAGAAAAGCTATGATATGAAGAATCAAACAACCAAACACTGGTAAGGTGGGTCAGATTCTGGATATATTTTGTGTGATTTGCTACTGGATTCAATGTGGGATGTAAGCAAAAGAGAAGAGAGAAGAATGCCCTCATGTTTGGGGTCTAATCACTGGGAATATTATAGCTATTATTAACTGAGTTATGGAATATTCTAGATGGTCCAAATTTGAGAGTGGATGGGGAGATTAAAAATTCCAGTTTGAACATGTTGAGTTTGAGATGTATATTAGTTTTCTGTGAGAAGATTTAGAGAAGATGGTAGGCTAAATAAACCTGAAGTTTGTGGTTCAGGAATAGAGAGAGAATTTGGGAACTTCAAAATAGAGATCACTATAATTAACTTCACAAAATTAAACGTTTTTTTTTTTTTGTATTAGAATAAACTTGGTAATGCTATATAACAAATACACCCCCAAGTCTTAGTGGCTCATGTCTTCAAATTTTTCTTTCTGATTTAGGCTGCATATTCATGTGGACTGACCACCTCTGATCCACACTTCTTAACTCCAGGAGCCAGGCTGATAAAGCAGGCAGAGAGAAAAGAGAGCTCTGGAAGTGTCTGCATTGGCAATGAAATGTTCCTGTTCAGAAAAGACACACCATTCTCGCTCACAAATCACTGGCCAGAACTAGCCATATGGAATCAGATAAGTCTAAGAGGCATTAGGAAGTACAAGGGGAAACTAGATCCTACCATGTTCCCAGAAGCCAGAGAGTATATATTTGGAATACTGAACAGTAATGGTCACCAAGGGAGAAGGCAGGGTGGCTAAAGGACGAGCCTTACACTTGTAAGGAAGCACTTGTACATTCAGAAGTCCAGGGGGAGAGAGGAGCTAGTAAGGAGGCAAGAAGGAAAATGAGCTTTCAGTTTGCCGAAATCCCAGTGAAGCTTTTGTTATTTGGACTGAGAAATTTCAGAGAAAGAAACAAATGGGTAGAGGTAAGCAAAGTCCATGAAACTCCACAAAATGAAACAAAGCAGAAAGGGGAGAGAAAGGAACTTAGTTATATCCAGAATAAAGTACATCAGTACTTTGCACCACATCAAAACAACTGAGAGGCCACAAACACAGGGACAAAGAGTTTCAGCTTTCAAGGGACAAATAGTCCCTGCTGTTACCTTGGATCATATTGCCAAGTCTCCTGACCTCAGTTTCCTTATCTGAAAATGGGTCTTCTCTGAAAATTACATAACATATTGCCTAGTGCAGGTCATGTGGGTAACATTCAAGTTGAAGCTGGAGAGTCACCACACTGGTGGGAGTGTGAATTGCTACAGCTACTTTGGAAAACTGGCAGCATCCATAAGAGCTTAACAGATGTCTAATATAGGATCTGTGATTACATACCTCCTGTGTTAGTCAGCTTTCTATCACTGTGACAAAATGCCTGAGATAATCTACTTAAGAAGAAGAAAGTTTTATTTTGGTTCATGTTTTCTGAAGTTTTGGTCCATGCCCATTTGGCCATGTTGCTTTGGACCCCTGAAGGCACAGAATATCATGGTAGAACTGCATGGTTGGGGAGGTCTGTTCTTCTCATGGAAGATGCAAAAAAAAAAAAAAGAGAGAGAAAGAGAGAGAGAGAGAGAGAGAGAGAGAGAGAGAGAGAGAGAGAGAGAGAGAAATGAGCTGGGGTCTCAATATCCCCTCCAAGGGCCCACACCCAAAGACTTAACTTCTTCCACCTCCTAATTGTTCTACCACTTCTCTGTAGTGCCGTGAGTTGGGAATCAAGCCTTGAACACACGGGCCTTTGGGGGACATTCAAAATCCAAACTATTGCACCTATGTGTTTATAGACCTATGAACTTATAAATAGTCCTATTTAGGACTTAAAATAGTCGTAATAAGAAACAACCCCAATGCCACCATGATTAAATGAGCTGTGGTACATGTACTATACCACAATAAGAATGAACACTGTAAATTACATGGATGAACCTCACAATATCATGTTGAATGAAAGAAGGCAGACACTTACAGAGTACATTCTGCATTATTCCATTTATATAAAGGACAAAAACAGGGAAGATAAAACTATGCTGAGAGAAGTTAGGATAGCTGTTACCCATGGGAGAAGGATGAGTTCCTGGAATGGGTTAAAGGTGGGGTTGGTGGGTAAATTTGTGCATTTGAATTGGGAAAATTAAGCCCCACAGATGATGTGCACTTCTGTTAAAAAGGTAAAATCAAATTGAAGGAAAAAAAAGAAAGAATAAAATGTATTTGAGCCTATAGGTAAAATGGCTTTACCTGGTTTGTGCAGACACGTGATCCCACTTACTTTATAACTGCCAGTTGCTTCCTGCTCTGCCAAAATGGCTGGTTCCAGCCGCAGGAGTAAATATTTGTATAAATAGGATGCATATCATTTTGGTGTGATTGGCAGTTTAATTAGGTACATGTCCTTTCACTGCCATTGTAATTAGATTGGTGGAGAATCCAGAAATTCCAGGTTGTTATATCTGTCTCTTGATTGCTAGATTTAAAAAAAAAATGTATTTATTGAGGTTATTTACATGCTGGTGGTCTTGGCATGGGGAAGGCCTACTCTCACTGCAGCTAATCTTGTTATGTTAACAAGGAAATTGCAATGCTAAACAAAGAGGTAAAATGGGAGGAACTGCCCCTTTACTCCTTACCTTTTCCACTGAGTGTCAGCTAGTAGCAAAATAAGGGCTCCTGGAACATTAAAACCAGCCTTGAATATAAAAGCACCAGGAAAAAAGCAAGCAAAAGCCCTTGCCAATTTTACAAGGCAATCTCCCTCTCCCTCCCTCTCTCCCCACACATCCCCCACCCCCCGCTTTTTTTTTTCCTTTTTTCCCTCTGCAGTCAGTTTAAAGTGATGTTGTGTCTCTAACTGTTGCTAGGCATGAACACAACCCAGATCCAGTAGGGCTTCTCCAACAAAGGTGAGTGTAGACACAGATGAGATACTGAAGGGCCACATGGTCCTGTTGTCCCTGTCTGAGCAGGGTTGTTTGGAAATCATTGCTCAGGAAGCCATTCACCTGAATAAGCCTGTCAGGATGGCAAGGAGGGGTTGTTATCTTCCTTTGTCCACCCTGACCCTTCTGGATTCAGCCTGTGGTCTCAATGAGTTGATTTTTGTTTCCAAATTTAGGATTTAGGCAATGTCTTTTTTTTTTTTTTAAAGAATTTTTCTCTCAGATAGTTTTACTTAATTTAGGGCAGGGAATTAAAATCCCATACTTCTTCCAGAATAAACTAAAAAGTGTTTGGACACAAACCTGGTTTTGAAATTTCTATGGAGATTTCAACTTAAACCTACACACTTTATAAATATTTGACTTTTAGATATTAGCCAACAAAATACTATTTGTGATACTAAAGGTACACATGGTAAGCCTTACATATTGAATTAGAAAATCTTTTGGAGAAGAAAACACAGAGATGAATTTTATCACTAATTCTTAGCTACTCATCATTACATCCTAAACTTAATTTTGATCTCCTGTCCTCGATGGTCACAATGTTCCTTTCTAATTCACCTTCAACACTGACTTGGAGACAAAGGCAATCTGTTCCATTCATGGAACACTTACTGAGAGCTTACTATGCATCAGGCACTATGCTTGGTACTACAGATGGGGCAGTTTCTTATTCATTCCCCTATCTAAAAGGAGTTCATATTGACACAGCAGGGCAAAGATATAATAATGAATGTTAGGGGATAAAAATATGTAGGAATTATAAACAAAGTACAGAGAAGAAAGGAATTGGCTTTAGAGATGGGAATTCCTAGGAAAGTTTTCCTGAAAAAGACAATGACTGAATTTGGTTTTGAAGGATGAAGATAAGTTTACCTAGTACGCGTATAGACAGAAAGAGTGCGCTGAACGTGGCGCAAACACTTGAAACAGACTAGCACATTCTGGGAACAGAGGGTAGAGGCTTGATAGGTTGAGACAAAATATACCTGGGAAGAAATCTTGGGCATTATCCTGCAGGTGGAGGTTTCTAAGTAGACAGCATGGTGGACTCTCTCTGGGCTGGGTGTGAAGGGAGGACTGGGTGTGTGCCTAGAGATAGGGATGCTATGCCCTCGAGGAAATTTGGAATAATCATTAAGGGGTGGTTACGTGAGTTTAGGCTAGCAATGATGAGAATGTGGACCCTTGGAAATGAGAGGACAATATGAAAGGCATTTAGAAAAATTGACAACAATATTTTGCGGGGAGGTAGCTGAAATCTAAGCTACCTCCCTGCAAAATATTGTTGTCAATAGCCTATACTTCAGCTCACCTCATGCTTTCACAATATTTAGTTGGCCTCTCTTCATCTATAATCATGCAGCAGTACTACCCAGAAAGTCAAACTCCCAAGCAGTCTTTTCAAACCTAGAAGGTTTCTAAAGCACTTGTTAGAAGGCAGATAGAAGAACCTGGAATATTTCCCTCCATCTGCTCTTTGAGCCTTTAACAGGGAGCTGCTAACTAGGTATAGCATCATTTAAATACTTTTCTTTGGAACATCTTGAGTGCATGATTTGACTTACCTTACAAAATTCCATTTGTGTACCTAAAGACATATTAAAATATGGGATCTAAAAACATACTTTTTACAAATTAGAAAAATGAGCAATTCACAAATGTATATTAATGGGCTTATTTATTTTTTAATTGCAAATAAAATACTTCTAAAAAATCCATTTTAGATATAGCAGTCAGGACTCTTTGGATTGCAAATAATAGAAACACTAACTCAAACCAGATGAGGCCCTAAAAGGAATTTATTAGTATGAATGGCAGAGATAAAAAGCTTGGCTTCTTCCAGGCAAACAGTGTCATCAGACACAGTCCCTATTTCCTGGCTCTCTTCTCCAGGTTGGTTACATCCTTACCATTCATCTATTGGTCCCAAGATGGTAGCCAATCATTATGTTCCTATCCACAAACCTGGGTTTACTTTCCAAGGTCAAAAAAGACCCAGACAGTTTTGGTATTCCAGAGAAAGTAAAGAAGATTTCCCCAGACAATATAGACTAGGAGAGAGGAAATCATTTACCAAAAGAAATTCCAAGTACTGGTGCCAAAAGAGAATGAATGACAAGCAGGTGAAGACAAGAAATATCTGCTCTATTAGGAAATTCAAAAATTCTGAGAGGAGCAGGAGATTCTATGTTTATTGAATCTACTGCTGTCTACTCAGCGGCTTGCTCAGTAATAGGAGCATAATTCTTACTCAATAAATATTTGTTGAATGAGTGAATGGAAAAATGAATGCATGAATACAATATGTTCTTCCTGTCAGAACTGCTACCAGACTTCCTGAAGCTGAGAGATGTAACTGTCCCTGGGTCCTTTGGCTGTGTCCATCTCTCATATGTTCCACATCATTTTCTTAGGACTAGGTCATGTGGTACATAACAATTTTTTTGGTGAATGATGAACCATATATTTTATATGACCATGGTCCTATAAGATTACATTACCTAGTGATATTAAAGTAGTCATCTTAGTAGGTCTAAGTATAATCTAGGATGTTTGCACAGTGACAAGATGAACCAACAACACATGCCTCAGAACACATCCCTGTTATTAAGTGATGCATCACACTTAATTTCCAAGGTCAAAAAAGAGCCATACATTCACACAGTGCTTTCCTTAGCTATTTGCTCATCTGTATCTCCTCTGCTAGACTAGAAACCCAGTGAGGACAGGGGCTGTCTTTCCTGTTTGACCCAGTACAGCACTGGCACAAAGTCTGTCCTCACTTGTTAATTGTTGCATGCATGAATGAATAAATAAAAAACTAAACTAACAATTAAGAGGCAGCTATCTTGAGTCCTTCAGAATACTATACTTTCTTCCCCTCTTTACTGACTTTCATTCAATCAATATATCCTAAAACAGTGACTCCAGATTTATTTGTACATCAGAACACTATAAGGGTATTTTAAAAGAAGGTCTAAAGCTCAGGATATGCTCCAGACCAAATAAGTCACAATATTTGGGGGAATAGACATTGGCTGTGTTTGAAGCCAGGTGACCCCAATATACAGACAACTTGGCAAAGTGCTGCTCCATAGGTTTACTCAGAAACTTAATGAAACGTACTAGGTATCATAATTGCCTCTTCTGGTGGCTGCTATGGGTAACTCCTTGCAAACACTGGGACCAGAGAAGACACTTCTTGATATTTTCTTGAAAATCTCAAGAAGTGAGATTAGGGTATATCTCCATAGACATGAAAAGGTAGAGAATGGATGTCTATTAAGCTCTAAAATTTAAACTCCTGGTTTCCTTAGTTCATCTGCTTCCCTTTATTCATGTTGTGGCAGAAGAGTGAGCTGGGATAGACTGATAATTGTAATAACCAATAAACTGGAGGCCTTTGCTTGTTTGCATTGGCCTCTTTAAAGGTCAGGTGAAGGTAGATGGTGAGTGAATGAACTCAGAGTTTTGTCTCTCAAACGCTCACCTCCATGCAGAGCAGACCTTAAAATTTAACCTTCAATTATGGGTTAATCTTCAGAAACCATAGAGAAGTTCTTATGGCTGTTAAATATTTGCCATCCAAGGTGTAATTGATGGACTAACATTGTAAACTTATATGGGGCTTCTTGGAAATGCAGACTCTAAGGCCTCATCCCAGACCTAGTGAATCAGAGTCAACCCTGTGAGAAGACCTCAGGTGGCATGAGTGCACCTTCATGCTGAGAAGTACTGCCTTAGACCATCTTGATGGGAAAAAGAAAAATCAAGTTCTGACACTTTCCTTGTTGTTCAGGAAAAAGTCTAAAAGGACTAAAAATCTTTTGCTTCTTGCGGGGACTTTAACTACTTTGTGTCTCTACTGAAAAAAATGCCCCAAGATATCTAAGTCCTATTGCTTGTAAAAAATAAGCTCACTTTTAGGGCTTTCAAAACAGTGACAATCCTCGAGTTGATGTTTAGATGCCTGAATCTTTGCATGTGGCTAGGAGAATTCTCAAATCTTTATTTCTAGCTACACTCACACTGCAGAGAAGCTACATACACCTATACTGGAGGGATCATCCATCACCAACCCTCTCCAGTACTATAAGGGTACCCTCGGTTAGCCAAGCCCCCCCCCCCAAAAAAAAAATCTGAATGTAAATGCAATAAACATAAATCTGTTCTTGGGTGGAGAGATTATGGTACAACCAGGACAAGGCATAGAAATGTGACTAGCTTGATTGTAGAAAGAGGGGGGGTCAAAGAGGTCAGAGGCCAAAGATTAATATTTAAAGCTAAATCCAGGTAGAATGGGAAGTGTTGGTGGGAGTGGGGATAAGGGATTGGTGGCAATCAGAGAGTGGAAAATGGGAACAGTGTCAAGTGGTAAAGGAAGACTCCAAGGCCCTTGGATATGGAATCCAGGGAAATAATGTCCCCCAGCATTGAATATTGCCTAGAGATCATGAGGAATGACCAGATGGAAGGACCAATGTTCTTGGAGAACTTTGCTAGAAAGGCTAGTTTGTCTGATAATGAGGTGAGTTGTAATAAGAAGGTAGATTTCTGCATTTAGACTCTAATCTGGTTTAGTTATAAAGCTCAAGGTATGAAGGAGGCTGCTTGGGCTGCCATAGCACAGACTGATTTTCTTAAACACATTTATTTTCTTCCAGTTTCTTCCAGTTTCAGAAGTAAGAAGTCCAAGATCAAAGTGTTGGCAGTGTTGATCTCTTCTGAGGCCTTTCTCCTTGACTTGCAGATGGCTGTCTTCTTACACTGTCCTCACAAGCCAATTCTCTGTGTGTGGGTGTCTGTGTCCTAATGTTATTTTGAAACTATTTTTATTGGTGGATTATAATTAAGCATAATCGTCAGCTTCATTGTAATATATCTAAACCTGCACATAGCATAATTTGGCCTAATCTCCTCTGAGAATACCAGTCAGACTGGATTAGGGTCTGCCTGCAGGATTTTGTTTAAACTCGATAACCTCTTTACACGTCTTATTTCCAAATACAATCATATTCTGAGATACTGAGTTAGAATTTCAATGTATGGATTTTAACAATGTTTAAATTGCCAAATTGAAATTATAGGGAAGAAGAGATGGAATCTAAAAGATTATTCAGCCCAGTCTCTCAACTTTATTCATGAAAAAGTTGAAACCAGAAGGAACTGGATTTATTTTATCACAAAGATTCACAGTGACAGTGTTGGAACTGGAACCCAGGACTTCCCCATAGCTTTCCACTCCAGCAAGCACCCCCCTCTGAACAGAATGCAATTGAAAGGAGACAGATTTGTAGGGCATCACTTCTGGAACTTAAATGTGCACACAGGTCACTGCGGATCTTATTACATGCAGATTCTGATTCCTTAGTTCTGAGGTAGGACTTGCCATTCTGGGCTTCCAGCAAGCTCTCATGTGTTGCTGGTGCTATGGAAATGGTCCTCCAGGTATGACTCTGAACCAGCATCACCTGGGAGCTTCCTCGAAATGTAAATTTTAAGACCCCATCCCAAATGTATGGAAACCCTAGTGCTGGTGGTGGGACCCAGCAATCCATTTTGGTAAGTCCCCAGGGTCACTATTTTTGTTCTAGAAAAATTTTATTAACCATGTTTTGCCTCAGAACCACTTGATGGATTGCAAATGCAGACCAAATGAATCAGCATTTTTGATGGCTCTATGTGTACATTTTGGGGTGGGGGGTAATGTGGGCAGGTTACATTTTTCTAAAAAAAAAAAATCCCATTCTATGTAATATTCCTAGGAATCTTGGTTAAAGAACTGCTAATGTTAAGTGTCTCCGAAATCATTCAGATTGAAATCAATCATTGCAAAATGTTATATTTTTAGCCAACTGTCCAGTTAGCAAGAGAACTTTCTTTTTCCTCCCTCCCTCCCTCCCTCCCTCCCTCATTCCTTATGCCTCCAACCATCTTCTTCCAACAAGTTTGTTCTGGACTTCAGATAACACCTGCCATTAGCAGAATGTCACTGAGCTGAATTTCATCATGTCTTGACACATTTTCTTGGCAGGTCCCAGATGTTCTGTGGCTCGACTTTATGTTAAATGAGTTCTCATCTGCCTGAGCTATTAATAGCTTGTCCTTTCAAATTATTTTTGTCTTTTACCATGCCAAGCACCCCTTCCTCACTTCCACATTCCCCTTAGATCAGCGAGTTTGAGGAAGGGACAAGTCATACTTAGCATATCTCACTTACACTGCATACATATGGTGCTTAACATAATAAAGGCAGAGACAACATCAGCATGATAAGGATTAAAAAGTTCGATAATATTCAGTGTTGGTGAGGTTACAGGGAAACAGCTACTGTTATGTACAACTAGAAATCTTAAATAGCATAGCCTATTTGAAGCATGATTTTTTGTTGTTGTCGTTGTTTTGTTTTTTTAAATCACCTACTCTTTGGTTTGGCAATTTTATTTCTAGAAGCTTATCCTACAGAAATACCTGTATAATACAAAAAGATAAGTGAAAAATAGTGTGCATGGGTGTATTTATAATGCTCCAAACACTGGGAGCTACTATAACATTGATCATTGGAATAACTGTTAAATAAATTGTGGTATATTTGTGTACTTGAATATAGTAAGTATTGGAGAAAGCTGAAAGGCTGGACCCAGAGTTCCAGAATGTAGCCCCTTTGGTAAGGATGCCTCAGAGAAGTTGGGTTTCTTATATGGCTGCTCAGGGCTCCAGAGAGAGCATTGGATGAAGAAGGTAGCTGCTTCATGGCCTTTTATGACTTAGCCTTGAAAGACGCAGTGTGACTTCTGCACTACTCCATTAGTTTGAAGTAGTCATAAGCCAGCTTAGATTCAAAGCGAGGGATACAAACTCTGCCTTTCAAAGACAGGAGTGTGAAGAATTTGTGGCCATGTTTTATAACCATCACACCATCTTTACCTCTAGGGAATAAGAAGCGGAGGAAGAAGATCTTGCTTTTCATTTTACATCCTTCTGTACTACTAGATTTATTTAAAAATTGCCCATGTTGCTTTTGGGATTATAAGAGAGATGAAACAAAAGAAAAAATTTGGAGAAATGGAGAGGTCAGTGCAGAGTTTTTCAAGTGGAGGAAGGGAAAGAGAGGAAGAAAGGCGGGAAGATAGGAGAAGTGGAGATGGTGGTGGATGGAGGAGACAAATGTGGGATTGATGATCATGGAAGTGACAATTTGGCTTTATCCATGTGCTGGGCACACCTTGGATAGCCTTGTGCCTCATTCCCATTATCTTCCTGCCCTTGAAAATCTTCATCTTTTAAGGAACATCTCCAGTGCCATCTTCTCCGTGTGATCTCCTTAGTCCCCTCTCAGCCAAAGTGATTTCTCCCTCCTCTGTATTTCCATTGCATTTGCGTGAATTGACCTGCACCCAGCACCCAGCTGGTTATCTTTGTATACTTTTATCCCCTTCTAGAAACTGTGCTTAAAGGCTGACATAGTGTTTTGTTAATTTTCTTTATTCCTACAGTCTCTAACATTACATCTTACCGTGGGCAGTGGGTGTTTCATAAATATTTCTTAAATTAAAAAAAATCTTTATTTAACAAACACTTATACAGTATTTACTGTGTGCTAGGCAATGCCCCCAAATAGTGGCTCTTTTACTCTCATAACAACTCTGTGAAGCAGGTGCTATCATTACCTTAATTTCACAGAAAACAAAATCAGTAGGTAAAGAGATCAAAGACCAAGGTCACAAGCCTAATAATGGTTGAACTTGGAGTCAACACAAATGACTTCCTTCACCCATGCATAAGATATTTCTAGATTTCCCCTCATAAAAGTCAAGAAAATGTTTTATCGTATTCTGCAAAAGGTACCAGCAACCTGACAGACTTGAAGTTCCAGGTACAAACAACTCTCTGGGTGGACAATAAGTAAAGGGCATAGAATGGTACTGGGCTAGTTGATTGGAGTTTTAGTCATTTAACCTTCTATGTTTCTTCATTGACCTCAGTTTAGACTAGACAAAATCTCCCAGGAAGTAAGCTAAACTCCCAGGACTATGATCAATTGTCCATAAGATCTATAGAGAGAGTATTACAAAAATGTCCCAAGAAATCACTAAAAGAATAGAACAGAAGCTCAGGAAAGGGCCAGAATGTGGGCAGGGAAAAAATTACAAATATATATATTTATTGGTAGAATGTGAAGCACTCCTATGATTGAAAACTCCCAAATAATGAGATCAGACCTTTACTTCTACCAACAACCTATCCTCTCAGTGATTGCAGAGCCACTATTATATGAAAAAAAAAAGTAATCTATTTAAATGTTTGTTATCATGGCCTGTAGTACAAGGGATTTGGGCAAGCTACCAATCGACAAAATGCTGCAAACTTGGAAGGAAATAGGGGAGTCAAACAGTTTCATTGGATCAAATTCAGTTTCATTTGGAAGGGAGGAGTTTCACTTGGAAGGAGGGATTGGTACCATGGTTAAGTCCAATCTTCAGATGCTTTTGTATGAAGTTTTAGTTCCACTTTGTCATGAGGCGGCATAGAGAGACAATAAAAAATATCAGAGTGTTGAATATCAGCCATCTTGCTTGCTTATTGTGTTCTATCATCTAAATAACTCGGTGCTAATTTCTAACATTCAACATTTATGCACTTCCAGGAACTCATAAATGTCACATCAGGCTGCCTCTTGGTGAATTTTTAATCAAGGGGGAGAATTTCAGCTACAAATAGACTGAGAACCAAGAGGCCCAATATTGATCTGTCAAAGTGGCACTTATGAACTTGAGGTTGAAGCCGTTTGGATAAAAGGATGCTGGGCTTTCTTTGGCTCCAGAGACATCTTTTTCCATCAAGTCCAGGTGAGTATCAGACATCCCCTCAGAGTTATTGAGCAGCAGCAGCATCAAATAATGTGAGGTCTACTGAATGCTCATACTAATAGCTATAAGCATGAGAATAAATGCTGAACCTCTGGCTCAGGTTGAATGTCATGTCATTTAGAAACCCTCTGGGTGTTACACCCCAATTTTCAAGCACGCGGTACCATTCTTCCCCACTTAGGGCAGTTTGTGTCCTTGGGTCAGGTGGGCCAGGTTTTCAGCTGTGGCTGGGGTCTGGCCTCTGAGTCTGAGGCCTTGAATCGTCCTCACAAAGATACAGAGTGATGCTTGTTATGTCAGGGATCACTCAGCCCAGTGAATGATGTCTCTCACTAATGCCAAGCCATGAATCATTGGTCTGTGGTACTGTAAAATTAACATGCGCCGCTATAAATAACTCATCTGTAATGGGCTGTCATTGATGGCTTTTTGGAAAGGTTTGACTCAGGAGTAAGGGTTTTAATGACTGTAATTGAAATTAGATGAAAAGCATCGGTATTGGGCTTTTTTCTGACCCATGTGAGGACAAATTCCATCATATGTCAAAACAATTATGCTGTGTCAAATCTGAGGGACAGGATGCCACAGCACCTCTCCTCCAGCACCTTCAACTGCTGTCTCCTGAGATGTCACCCGGTGAGTGACAGGGCACACGCTGGCTGCTCCTCGCCGCTGTTCCTTCACAAAGGGCTCTGCCGTCAGGGAGACAGGCTGTGCTAGAAAAGCATCACCACCCCAACTCCCAGGTTGGAGCCATTATCAGTGGGAAGAGTCATTATTATTAATAACAAGGACTGTCCTTTGTACAGAGGAATATGGTTTACAAAGCTCTTTCACTGCCATTATCTCATTTGCTCCTCACCAAGACCCCAGGAGGTAGGTCGGAGGCTATTGCTATTATCATCCTCCCATGGATGAAGGGATGGAGGCTCAGAGAGATAAGTGACTTGCCCAAGGTCACACAGCTAGTGAGTGAGAAAGCAGGGACCGGGGACCTCTGATCCAAAGCATGTCTAGCCCCAGTGCCTCCTAACTAGATGTTCTGGTGGATGGTATCAAGCGTCTTTCTCCTCCTATCTTGCCAGCATGTTTCTGGTGTCTATGAAACACTTGTTTTGAAGTCATCCTGAGAGACCTGGCTTCTTTATCATTATTAAGAAAAATCAAGACAGCTGAAGAAAAATGTAAATGTGGTATGTTTTCCTCCAATTGATACTAATTCTAAATAGCTTTTTCTAGTATAATTTGAGTCCTGAGTGGAAGTTCTAAGAAAGTTGGCAAAGAGCGTTTGAAAGAGGCCAGGTGGTGCTTCAGTAGGCTCTTTTCATTCTGCTTCTGGTGTAAGAGAGAGCTCCGAGAGCTTCATTTCAGGTGGGGCTGAATGTTAGGAGAGTGTTGGCTGAAAGCTCCAGGGTTAGGACTCAAGACCCTCAGGGATACCCCTTTGCCAAAGATGAGCCACCACTTGGTTTCTTGAACTGAGAACCAGCCCCATGGTTCCCAGACTGCAACCTAGGAAGATGGGGTCTGAAGTCACTTGCCAGGCCCTTCAGCCCTGTAGTGGATGCTGCCAGGCCTTGCTCTCAGGAGGCAGAAAACCTTAGAAGCAGCAGAGAGCATATGCTTCAGCCATTATCTTCTGAAGCTCAGGGCCCCAGACAATTAGGCGGAGGAGCTGAGCCCACTGTGTGTGCCTCCAGCCCTAACATCTCCCCAACTGAGCCTGTACCGCGCCGGTGGAGGTTTGCAAATGAACGCGCAGCATACCTTTGTTCATGCAGCATGTCACCATTCCCCACCTGGAGACAGCTCAGCAATCCTCCTGTGCAAAAATAACAAGTCCCACATAGGATTGCGTACATGGTCTAATTACACGTAACAAAACATCTCCTCTCAGGAGAGAAGGAGTGTTTGGTAGTAAATTAAGAGATGCAAAAACCACTGCCAGCCGTGCTGATTAATCCAGCTCTCTAGCAATGGGGAAGGATCCTTGAGAAATGGGTTTGCAGTTTGATGATAATTATATGCCCACTATGGGGGCTTTTCATGTGCGCTGGCTCTTCTGTGGAGGGGAGGGAGTGTGACTGGATTGGAGACTGCAGAGCAGATTCATTCAGGGCTGTGTTGACGGAATGGAAATTGCTCCAAAAAACATTAATACTTATTAAATGGATAAAGCATCAGGGAGCCCACCTGCATCTGCTCCCAATGACTCATGCTCCTGTCTCAGATGGGGCTGCATCTATGCATGTTAAAACCTATACCCGGCTTTTTCTGTAAATCTGTGGATTTATTTGATTTTTCTTACTCCTTGTGGCACCGAGCTTACAGGGCCACTCTGGGCTCCAGCCTATGGGGACCTTATCTACTAAAGTGAAGGTAGAGCAAACACTTTAGAAAAAAAAAAACAAACAGAAAAACATGCATACAGCTAATTACAGCCATACAGATGGGGGGAGGAGGTTTGGAGAGGGGAATATGCATATAAACATGCATAGAGCTTTATGGTAAATCAAAAGATGAGCATCCATGCCAATATGGGCATCCATGCAACAAAGGGCATTCATGTACACATGGACATCAGTGAAAGGATATGCATCCATGTATAGATGGGCATCCACACAAGGCAAGAGAAATGCAGAATGGCAGTTGATAAATAGAGCACATAGAATGCAGACATGTCAAGCTCTCAAATGAGATAATATACTTAAATTTTTAGCTTTTCCACTTCTTAGCAGAAACTTGACTTTCTGAGTCTCCATTCTAAATCTGCAATGTGGGACTAGTAATTATTTCTTCCCTTTTACCTCAGGGGGTTGTTGTGGGGATCAAGTAGGAAAAGCAACGTGAAAATGCCCTCCAAACAGGAAAGCACTCTGCAAATGTCACTTATCCTGATATTAGCACAGCATCTAGCACAGAGCAAGCACCTAATAGATAAACTCTTTGATGGACTGGTAGACAGGTTCTAAAGAGTAAGAATAGAATCCTTTGAATCATTAGGAAAATTCAAGAAGGTTTGCTATAAATTATGGATTTTTTTTTAATATTTATTTTTTTTCATTTTCGGTGGACACAACATCTTTATTTTATTTTTTTATGTGGTGCTGAGGATCGAACCCAGTGCCCCGCACATGCCAGGCGAGTGCGCTACAGCTTGAGCCACATCCCCAGCCCCTAAATCATGGACTTTTAATGGAATTTTTAAATGGTAGGGGACAGAGTCATGGTAGGAAGAGCAGAACAATAAACCTGACTCTAGAGAAGAGAACATAAGAGGGGAAATACATATTTTCTTAGCTGGAATCATGGTAGAGTAGAAGTTGAAGCAAATAAGGAAAAGGAAGATTAATGGAAGGCCAATAGGTTAGAGTTTAAGTGCTGGGGTGGAGATTTCTTTTCAGCAAATAGCTGATTGCACAGGCATCCATCCATCTGTGCCAAGATAGGCATCGATGCGAAGAGGGATCTATACAAAGATAGGCATCCACGCAAGGAGGGGCATTCATGCAAAGATGGGAATGCATGCCACGGAGGGCATTCGTGTTCACATGGACATCTGTGAAAGGCTATTTATCCATGCATGGATGGGCATCCATACGAGGCAAGATAATTACAGAGGGAAGTTGGAGAACAGAGCACATAGAATGCCCGCATGTCAAGCTCAGGTACAGAATCTCAAACTCTAGAGCTTCCAAAATCTTTTGTGGTAGTGACAATTAGAGGTTAGTGGAAAGGGACTGGGATGGGAATAGATAGGTTGATAATGAACTAGATCTCTGCTGTTTCCTGATAAAGTGCCTCTTGGAGATTCCCAGGACCTCCAGAAATGGAGCAGTTCAAGGACCTTAGTCCAGAAGCAGTAAAATCCCTTGGGAGACAAAAACAGCCTGTGGACTTTCCGGGGAAGTGGCACCCCCCACTCTCTGTTTTAACATGTGTACTTCTCTACAGAGTCTGTAATCTGTGAAGATGAGAGAGAGAAAAAATACATTTCCACTACAATAGAGGAACTTCTGTGAGAAGGGAGCTGTGTTTTGAATGTTTTAATACACAGAAATTGACACCCATCTACTTCCCTATTCAAAAGCCCTCTCTCTGGAACAGCATAACGATGCTTTCTCTTCTATATTTTCCTTGCATGCTGCCACAAACTGCTGTGGTGAAGCAAATCCTTCTGTTGCAATCCTTTATTTTTACCTCCCCCCACTTTGTAAATCTTTCTTTCTCTAGAAGATTAAAGTGTGGTAAAAACTGCTAAGTGACTAAGAAATGGACCCTTCTGAGTCAACAGACCTGCCCCCCACCATGTATCTTTGAGTCATAGCTGCTAACATTTCTTGACACAATCCAGTTTTACTTTTGATATTTTTTCCTCTTAGTAGCAAATCTTATTTGAGTATTTGGAAATATTTGAGTATTTGGAAATGGTAGATTTTGTCCTGATTTACATGAACTACCTTTAGCATCCCCCAAGCTTCCTGTAAAAGCAGAACACAAATATGACAGCACTTGCTAACTTCTTGGCAGAGCTTGGATACCCCTTTGTTTCTGCTGTCAAATTATTTTGTGGGGACATCGACCCTACTCTTAGAGTGCCTCTAAGAATTCCAAACATCCACTCCCTGCATGTCCTGATCATGGTACAGAGGGGATAGGGTAGATCAAGATCCTCTATTTTCCAGCTGAGATCTTTGGACCAGTCACTGGACCTCTGAACCTCTAGTGTTTGCTAAGCAGATAGAATAAAAAAATATGGAACCCATAGGACCATTGGGTGATAAAATTGTGAAAATGTGTGTGCTTGCTTGCATTCAAAGGTCTTTTAAAGGGTGTAGATTCTCTTTCCTCTTCCTCCTCCTCCCTCTTTTTCTTCGCCCCCCCCCCCACCCTTTCTCTTTCTTTGCAAGGGCACATATCATCTGTGGTAGGTACCTAAGAAACTGACACCATTGATTGCCTCTGGAGGGGATGGAAGATGATATAGAAACATGAGTTTACTTTTCACCATACCATCTTTCATACTAAAAATTTTGCCATTAGCATAGACTACTGATAAATATTATCCAAAACATGCATATTTAGAAATTTGGAGTCCCTTACTCTTAGATTTTTTTTTTTTGGTGTCCTCTCTTCCTTTCAGGGTTTGACAGTGTCATTTTGAAAGAAAGAAAACTCTGCATGTGTTGGTTTCTGTTTTGACAAGCCTAATACTGACTGTGGGACTTGTTTAGTGTAGAAGGCCTCCAGTTCAAGAAACTCTGGGAAATGGACTTTAAATATTAAAGAGTTGGACAACTGGGTAGCCATTTGGGAAAAGATAAAAATGGATTCACATCTCACACCCTCTCCCAAAATAGACTCCAAATGGATCAGAGAATTCAATGTAAAAAATGAAACCATACAACTACTGGAAGAAAACATGGGTAAATTATTTTTAGGGTCTAGAAAAAACATTTCTAATCATGACTCAAAATCCAGACTTAATAAGAAAAAAGATTAATAAATTTGACTATATTAAAAACCAACATTTTGCATGATGAGACAATTACAAAGCTGAGAAAAGTAACAAACTAGAAGTATATGTAATATACTTCAGAGATAAAATCTTGTCTCTCTACCACCTAAAAACATTTGAAATCAGTAAAACTTGAAAACCTTAAACATGAGCAGAAGAAGCAGACATTTCCCAGAGAAGTATATGCCAGTGAGCTTAACACATAAACTTCACTCAAACTTGTTTACAATTAAAGAATTGCAAAATAAAACTATTCTCAAAATACTATTTATTGCCTCTCAGATTGGCAAAATTCAGAAGGTTGACAATATAGTTCAATGAGACTGCAGAGAAACAGATTCTTTTGTATATCACTGATGAGAGTAGAATTATCAGTCTTCATGGAGAGAATGTGACATATGTAGAAAAGTTACGCATTTACCCTTTGACCTTCACAACTCTTGTTATTTACCATGCAATACATTTCCACAGGTATGAACTACTTTTGATAAGAGTATGTATTGAGATGCTATTTATTGTATGAAAACATTGAGACCAACTTAAATGTCTATTTATAGTAGGAATGTTGAATAGCTTTTGTTACATTCACAAAATAGGGTACAAACACTGTGAAAAACAGTGAAGAAGCTCCTCATCAATTGATATTGAATGATTTCAAGGAATGGTTATTAAAAGCAAAAAGCAAAGTGTGAAAGAACATGTGGAGTACATTACCTTTTGTGTAAGAAATAAGGAATCAAACGAAAGAAAACCCCATGTATTTATTTGCTTACTTTTTTCTAAAAGAAAGTCAGGAAGTATGAATTGGTATCTAAAGAAGGTTGTTGCCTGTTAGGGTGTGTGGGAATAGGGTGACAGGGATAGAGATGGCGGTGACACTTCTCTGAGTATAGCTTTTAATATAATTTTGACTTATAAATCATATAAATGTTTCATGTATGTTAAAATATAATTAAATCAAATCAGTAAGGGAGAACATAAAGCAAATCTTAAAGCTGAATACAAAATGAAACAAAGGAAGCCAACCACATATCAAATTGACAACCATACAGAAAATAAATAACTAATTCAAAAACTCTTGAACACAGTGTTCTTCCTGTGAATCCTTAATAAATGATAGCTGAAGGAAAAAAAGGGGGTCTGTACAGTTATCTCAAATTTACCTGTAGGTTTCCTCTTGGAAATAGTATTGGTATAGTGATTCTAGAACTATTTTGAATATGTTGAAGATGAGCACATGAGTTAAATCAATGGTGTTAGGAACCAAAAGCATATGCAAATATAGGATGAGAAAGGTGAGGAAGACTCCTGTGAATTGGGATTTGAATTAGAGGAGTCAGTCTGTATTCAGATTTACCCCTCAAAATGGCCTGGAAGCAGTAATTCCAGTAGCAATCAGCTCACCTAACCACTTGGTCTTACTTTCTAAATATCATTTCCCACTAAAGAAACCCAGGCTCCTTGGGAAAATGACTAATTACAGGAATGGAGCCTGGAACATTTTGTTGCACCAGAAAGCAAAGAATAGCTCAAAGACGGATGATCACTTGTTAAAAGGAGACATGAGCTGGTTGAAGGGGTTCCCACTAGCCAAATTTGAGACAATGTGAACATCAAAAAGAATAATGATGGCAATAGGTTATAACACAATGAAAAGAAATAGAGTCCAAAGTGTTATTTAAAAATTAAAAATGTTGAAAAGTGGTAAAATCCACATAAGTTCTGTAGTCTAGTTAATCACACAGTGCTGGTGTCAATTTCATGGTTTTGATAATCTACTATGTAAGGTGTTATCAGTAGGGAAAGGTAGGTTTGGGGAACACTGGGCCTTTGTGATATTTTTGCAACTTCTTGCGGGTCTATTGATATTATAAGATAAAAAAATAACAAAAGAGGAAGGTAGTGTGGTATTTTTAAACAGAAGAATGTCCACTTATGTGTATGAAAGAAATAATTAAATTAGAAAAGCCACCATTTGCAACCATCAGTGCAATAATTGATTCAGGCAAAGATAATCAAGGGATGATAAAGCCACCAGGTGAAACTTATCAGAGAACAGGATACTCACCTGGTCTTATCCCATAAACTATGTCTCACTGGTAAAGGATTAAAAGAGCCTTCATAGGGAAGACATCTGGCAGGCATCACCTTAGCCAAACAACCAAAGGAAATGACTGCCTCACAAGTTCTGGCTCCTGAAACTTCAACACCATGTAGAGTCATTATTAGTACTGGAACAAGATGGTATTTGGAGTTTCCTGATAGGTTGGGATGAAAAATGTGCAACACATTCTAGGTAGCACTTCTACCAAAAAGACCTAATCTGAAGATAGTAATGAGGAAACAAACACATAAATTTAGATTACAGAAGACTCTACAAGAAAACTAGCCTAAATTCCAAAACTCCATGAAAGATCAAAAAGGAAAAGAAAGTGGACTGTTTTTTATTAAAACAACTACAGAGAATAGCAATTACATGCAATATAATTATTTTTTTTGAAATCTTGATCAGAGAAAAATGTTGTAAAGAACATTATTAAGATAACTGGAAAGATGTTTATATGGACAGTTTAATTGATGATATCTTGAACCCTTTTCTCTTGAGAGTTCAGGAAATATTGTGCTTGTATAGGATAATGGAATAACTTTGAGAAACTACTTGCTAAATATTTCAGGGGCTGAAGTGGTCAAGATACCTGTAATTCATTTTCAAATGATTTAGCAAAAAATATTCAATAGAAAAATGCATAGATGAGGGAGGGGAGAGAGAAAGAACTCATGCAAATAGAGCAGAACTTTAGCAATCCAGGGAAAAGAAAGGCTTATGAATTTCTACCAAATAATATTTTAGCTTTCTATGGTTTGAGAATTTTCAAAATGAAAACTTAGGAAAAGTACAACAAATTAATATTAATTCATTTATGTATTATCTCTTTTCCTGTATTCAAATTGGAATTCATCTTCTTTCAACACACCCCCTCACCCAAAGCTCAGCTGTTTGGGACCTGCCATGATTTGGATAAGCTTCCCCCAAAGGTCATGTATTAAAAACTTGGTCCCCAGGGTGGTGCCAGTGGAAGGTGGAACCTTTATGGGGTGAGACCTAGTGGGAGGTCCTTAGGTCACTGGGAGCATGCCCTTGAAGGTGATTATAAGACCTTGGTCCCTTCCTATGTCTCTCTCATTCACCTCCTGGCTATGGGGTGGGAGTTTGCTTTGCCACATACTTTTGCCTTACCATGGGCCCAAAGCAATGGGGCCAATTGATCATGGACTGAAAACTCCAAGACTGTGAGCCAAAATATACCCTTTCTCTTTATAAAATGATTATCTCAGATATTATAGTAATGGAAATTATAGTCATGGAAATCTAAGACAGGGCCTTATGTTCCAGTGGGTCCAGGGCCTCTAGAAACTGCAGAGAGGGCTTGCCACCTCCTGCCACCTCTGGGCTACACTGCCACACCAGGTGGAACCATTAGTGGAAGCTGCTTGGCTCATCACTGAACCCAAGAGAATGTCTGGGGAGCATCTAGGCCTCTGTGGCCTAAGTCTTACTGAACCCTTCTGTTTAGAGAGCTAATGCCTGAGACTGCAAACTGGTGTAACATGGAAGATTTCGGTTCCATAGCAAGAGCTGCCCCAGTCTTTCTTACAAAATGGAGGACTGCAAATAGAGTCAGTTGTTTCAAGGAGGGTCTACACCTGTAGATGGATCTGTTATAACCAGAATATTCAAATAATGAGCCACAAGTGTCTAACCAGCCAATAAATCAAACAAAAAGGAAATGCTTTCACTCATTCAACACGTGCATTGGGTTGCTTGCTTTGTGCAATATATTTGAGTTTCAAAGATAAATTTAAGTCATGACCCTTGTCAGAAAAGAGTATATCATGTATTGGGGGAATATAGACTCCTGCCACACAATAATTGGTAAATGAATGATAGCAATTCTTATATTGTAGCATTGAGCTGTGGTGCACCTAACCTAAATAAGGAATGAGATATATGAAAGGAAACTTCATAGATTAGGCAAAACTTTTTTTTTTCAGTTGTTAGACTATTTCCTTTTGTCCTGCAAATTGAAAATAAATCAGGAGCTAGGGTCCACAATAATGGAAGGATGGAGAGTAGAACATTTGTTGAAAGTTTTATTAGGCTACATTCAATTTTCCCCCTTATCTCTTCAATAAGGTTGGGATGACCATCACATCCTTGTGAGTATTGGGATTTTTCTGATTTTAGCATTGAAAATAATGAGTCCTTGAAAGCCCATAGTCCTGGGTGAATTGGAGAGTCACCCTGTGGCCCCCTGAGTCTTACACCAGTGTCTTTAGTTATGAAGGATCCTACATGGAAAGCAAGTTCAGGGACATATAATCTCTGAGAATTTCGAAAGGGATGCAGAGAAAAGAAAAGGAGAAAAAGAGCCAAGCTCGTTTTAAAATTTTCCTTAAAGATGAGAAAACAGTGCAGTGGCCAGAGGGGCTGACCTTTCCTGCCACTGACCCTCACTGCTACTCTGTCTTCCTCCTAGTTGTTCTCCCCTCTCCATTAGTACCCCCAAATTCTGCCACTCTTCAGGCCCAGTTGAAATCACATTTTCTCTTTAGAACATTTCCCCACCCATTCTAGCTGAAAGTCATCTTCCCTCAGTGAAATGCAATAGCACTTATTGTCTATGCACTCAAGGGGTACACAGGTAAGAAGAATCACAATTAGAATTATTTTAGTATTGGAATTTAGAAAACACAAAGGGAATTTAGAGGTTGGTTGATTGATTCTTTCATTTGTTCATAACTAGGTGCTAAGCGCTTTGCTAGACATTGGACATTCCAAAATGAATTGGGCTCTGTTCTTAAGGAACGCCTGCCTGCCACGAGCAACTATGACCCATGGCCAAATGTGCATGATGGAGGCTACGTGCTGGTCAGCAGACGTCATAGGAACATCTGCCTATAAGAGTGGCCGATACCATGCTGTGTACTAATGGGCTACAAAGTCCTTTAAGAGGTAATACTCATTTTAGTGTCTGAGGAAGATCCAAAACACATGATTCTAATATCATAGGATAAGTGCTATAAAATGTTAACCCAGGGTTTCTGAGGATGCAGATGAGCAATCTTGATGATAGCTGAGAGCTGTGTCAGGCCCCTGGAGGACACAGCACCTGGCTGACCAGTTGGAGGTCTGGAGAAAGGTGGACGATGACAAGGGGAACAACAAAGGACTGGTGCATTAGAGATAAATTTAGTAGAGCCCATTAGTAAGGCTTTAAGATTGACTGTAGGTGCAGAGAAAACAATCTTATGTCTTTGTGTGTCTTCTGAGAAGTATTGTACAATTATACTACACATGGAGGACATTTGACATGTATCTTTTTTTTTTCAGAACTGGGGATTCAACCCAGGTCCTCACACATCCCCCTCCATTTTTTTTTTTTAAAACAGAGTCTCCCTGTGTTGCTCAGGCTGGCCTCAAACTTGTGATCCTACAGCCTCAGCCTCTGGAGAAGCTGGGATTACAGGCCTGTGCCACTGTGCTCAGAAACATCTGTCTTTTAAGTTAGGTAAGATATTATTCAGGATATAAAAAGATTCTGATCTCACAGTCCAAGGAATATTATAACCAGAGTTTTCTAAAGTGTTTTTCTATAACAAGCTCTAAGATAAGAGGTTAGTCAAACAATGTCCCCCAAAATGAAAGATGTTACTTAAGTCATGTGTGTGTAAGAATTATAAAATGGAACAAATGTTAGGGAAATACTGTTGTAGACTCTTCTTGGGAGGTATTTATGACATGAAAGAAATAAGGAGGCCCCCTGGAGAAAGCTTTTCCTTGATGCCTTGACACTAATTTATCATTATAACCAAGCTCCATCCTTATTCATTTAAGAATGATTAAGAAGTAAAATCAGCCAGGTGTGGTGGCACATGCCTGCAATCTGAGCAGCTTGGGAGACTTAAGCAGGAGGATTGAAAGTTCAAAGCCAGCCTCAGCAACTTAGCAAGGCCCTAAGCAACTTTGCAAAACCCTGTCTCAAAATAAAAAAGGGCTGGTGATGTGGCTCAGTGGTAAAGCACCCCTGGGTTCAATCCCTAGTACCAAAAAATAAAAATAAAAAAAGTAAAATCCAGTTAAAATATGTAAGTGTCCTGCCTTCCATCTTTTCTATTCCAGCGCGAGCACGTGCACACAAACGTATTTTGTGTTTTTTCTTTTTCTTTTTTTTTTTTTTTGGTCCTCTGTGCTGAATTCACCTGCACTCTCTATAGTATTATACATAATAAAATCCTGTAGTCAGGGATGGTAGGGACCTTTAAACATGTAATAAATATGTTGCATGTTGACCTCTGGAAGCACAGCATCTAGTGCTTAGACACAAGGACACAGGACATTGCTGGATTCAAATGAACAGTTCCGATCTTTTGCCCCTCTCCTTGAATTGCTGCAAGGAGTGGGAAGATGGAGCACAGAGTAAAGTTTCCCTTCTGCTTTTGCATCTGTGCCAGAGACTTCCCAATGCACTTCTCAATCTGTTCTCTTCTGTGCGCGCCTCCCGAGCACCTGCCTGCCGGGCGCTGTTGCAACATCAGCACCTCCAGAGGCTGAGTTTCTGCAAATGTCTGCCCACAGCAGCTTCAGCCCTGCCTACGCCTGTGGGTCCCAAGGTGAGAGGCAGAGGGTGAAAAGTCAAGGACAGAGGTGAAAGTGGGGTGAAAGACTGGTGCTGGAGGCTCCAGTAGAATTTTGGTGTCGGAAGAGAGTGACTGCTTTTATTGCATCCTCTTGGCATTTGCTTTGAAAAATGCAGAACTCTGAGGTCATTAAGGTGCTATTGTATCATTGACATCTTGGGATACTGTGGTGAGTATTCAGGTGTCATGTATAGAAGCGAAGCAGCACAAGTGCTCTCTTCAGCCCCTGGCTCACTGAGTAATTTTCCACTACACCTTTAGACGTATCACCATCTGCAAAACATAGGAGTGTTACTAGCTGTAACTGAGCACTGCCAAGTGGGGTTACTGGGCACATGCATTGCTTCCTTTATTGACACCAGCACTCCAAAACAGCCATTGCTATCTTGCTTTACAGCTGAGGAAATCCTAGGCCTAAACACCAGTGAGCAGTGAAGTCAGGATCTAATAGTAGGGGGATCTGCAGGTGCTCTTTCCCACCAGGTGTGGAGCCCCATCAGCTCTGGGCTAGGGGGGTACTTCTTTCTATCAAAGTCCAGAACTGTGAACCCCATTCCTCATAAGCTGAAAATAGAGATCATGCCTTTTAGTTGTTATATAATATAGTCTCCTTAACCCTTAACCAGGGCTGATCTTTCCATTTCTTCTCAAATAAGTCAAATCAAATTATGTCTATGTGAGCCTTTAGAATTTAGGGAAAGAAAGTGGGACCAAGGCTGTGGGTGTGAAGGAGAGTCCACAAAGTCCCCCCAGAAGCCCACCCCTTGTCATCTGAATACCTATTAGACTCACTGAACTCTATTGCAGATTTCTCCTGGAGTTTGGTGCCAGATAAACAGACTCTCGAATTCCTTACATGTTATGAGGCATTGCAGATGACTCTGTATAATCAAATATGCCATTCCACATCTCATTTGTAATTTCACAATTTAGCTCTCTGCGCCATTTAAGCACATATAGAGCCTCTAGAGAAATCCTTATTTTTTTGCTAAAGCTTTTATATGTGAGCTTTGTGCTGATTTTGGTCTTTGCTGTGTCTAATAAGATTCTTGCAAAGTTTTCTCACTATGAGAGGCTTTATACAATTTAAGGAACCATGGAAATAAGCCCTGGCCTATTACAAATTAAGGTAGGCCCAGTAAGCATCAGGCAGGAGGCCCAGATGAGAAGCTGAATGTTCTTCAGCTCTTATGTTTGTGTCTGATGTGACTGGATCTCTGGAGAATGCTGCAACTGCTCAACAATTATGCAGTGTTTGACAATTTACAAAGTATAAATGTACTGTATTTGATTTGAGCCTCACAATACCTAGTAAGTGAGGCAGGGCAATTATTATCATCCCATTGTACAGAGGAGGAAACAGGTTTGTAGAGGTTAAGCAGCTTGCCCAATCCATGAAACTAGGATAATTAAATAATTAATTAATTATGTTCAAGGTAGGAATTGAGTATGTATCTTGTGATTAGAAGTCCCGTGTCTTCCTGCTAATCTAGAGGCAGTACTTCAGAGTTGCTGAGTTTTGGTTTCTGGGATGAGGTTGTAGCATGTGGTTCTATTATGCATTTAGTTCTTGAGTCCCTCAATCTCTGCTGCCACCACCTGCCCCACCCAGCCATTCCCATCTCGAACTTGGATCACTGCCACTATCTTGGGAAAACCCAGTAAATGAGAACTTGTCACCAAAGGCAGAAGGTGATGAGAGACCAAAGAAAGAGGGAGACAAATCCAGTATTGCACAGAGTGGAATTTATTGAGGACTTATGGACAGAAGTGTGTCTTGGGTATCAGAAAGTTTGGAGGAGGATCCCTGTCTCTCAGGGCAGGAGGATGAGATTTACATGCTAGGCTAGAGAAATGTGGCCCACAGCCCTCCAGAATGAACCTGACTTTCTCAGAAATGTTTAACTGTGGAACATCAGTTAAGGGATGGTTTGGGTGTCTTTTGGCTGGTGCTGAATGTTCAGCTGATTATCTTGATAATTTTGTTGAACACTGAGGGTTTGGAATGCATGCTAGGGTCACCTGGCAAGTCCGATAGTGGTTATGACCAAGATGATTGTAGTCATGTCAAGCTATATCCTTACGGCCACATGGTCTTAAAAGTTTCCTTTCTTCTGCTCTTGTCCCACTTGGGTTTAATCTTCACATTGCAGCATAAATGATTTTCTTTAATAAAACTTTATGACGGGCCAGATGTGGTGGCACAGGCCTGTAATCCCCGTGGCTCAGGAGGCTGAGGCAGGAGGATCGAGAGTTCAAAGCCAGCCTCAGCAAAAGTGAGGCACAAAGCAACTCTGTGAGACCCTGTCTCTAAATAAAATACAAAACAGGGCTGATGTGGCTCAGGGGTCGATTGCCCCTAAGCTCAATCCCTGGTACCAAAACAAACAGACAACAACAACAAAAACTTTATGGTGATGCTCTTTTGCTTTAAACACTTTATTTGCTTCCATGATCTTCAGAAAAAAACACCCAACATACCTGTCATGTCCTCCAAAGTCTGCATGAACTGGGGCTGCTTATTTCTCCACACCTAGGTTTTGGGACCCCTGCCTGTTGAATCTGAGTGTCATTCTCTTCCCACCACCAAGCTTTCTCATTTGGGGATCTTTGTTCTCTTCTCACAATCCATTGTTACCTACCTTCCGCCTCATTTTCTTCTTTGACCATGTTTGACAATTTTGGTCAATTGCTACCAGCTCCCCTGCAAAATCTGTTTATAACCTATTACTATTACTGGTAGTAACAATCTTTGTTTTTGCAATATGATTTAGGGTTTATAACATGCTGATATCACTACTGATGATAATGTAATAAATGGGCAGGGGACAGTTTAATAAAAAATGAAGACACTAATGCTAATAAATTTAACTATTTCTATGCCATGGGCCAGTGGTAGCCCCAATGCTTAGAAATCTCAGATTCTAATGCACACAAAATCATGCAACTTGTGTGCATTGATTATCAGCTCCTGCAAAGCATGTTGAGAAGCATGTCGAGTCATGTATATAAGGTGCTACTGAAAACTGGGCTCATTTCCTGGATGAGAGAGACTTGCCTGAGAAGCATTTCTAGGCATTAGGAGGGGAGGCCGAAAGAAAGGGAGGAAGACGGTGCTCCTGGAACCACCAGAGCATGGGCTCATTAGCCTTTTCCAAACAATCTCTCTTCTCTCCTCTGTCCCTGCCCAGCAGAATTAAGTCAGAGGGGAATTTGTGCGGTAAACTTACACCTGCAGGGACATGATCTCAGCAGAGAGTTTGCTGTTCTATGCTGAGTCATGGGGGTGGTTCTTTTTTCTTGGAATAATGGGGAATCATCATTCTTTGGGGGGAAAACATCAGTGTCCCCAACAGTGTTGCCTAAATGACATGAATGCCACATCACATAGCTCTGATTAAAATCCTAACTTACTGAAGTCTCTCCTAACAGATTTCACCACTCATTTATTACTTTCTCATGCCACTCATGCAGCCACCAAGAGTAATAAACTGCATGGGAGTCAAGGAAGATCGGGACATAACCCTACAGGTGTTAACAGTGCGTCATTTTAAAAGAGGAAGAAGTTATGTGAAGACCTGAAAGTAATCAATCAAACACATGGCAAGTTCTACATTCTACAGCAAAGTAGAATACAGAAGTTACCAGACTTCAAACTTGACAGAGCTGCGGGATGATGGGAGGGAGGGAAGAGACAGACAGGGAGGCTTCCCAGGAGTCTGACTGGAGCAGCTGAGTGGGCAACTGTGTCATTTAATGAGACTGGGGGTTAAAAAGCAGGTGAGGTACTTCTTTCTTTCCTTTGTTCTCCTTATTCTTTAGGTTTGCTGATCAGTGAGGTTCAGAGCACCTTGAAATTGATGTTTGTGGATATTTGAGTGTGGAACATTGAAGATACAGATTTTGGATCGATCAGCCCACAGATGTTCAATGATACTGCGGAGTGGTTAAGATCACCTGGGAGAGAGTCTAATGTGGGAAGAGTTTCATCTGAGGTGGCTGAGGACATATTGCTCATTCCAAAGCCAGAAATAGACACGGGAGAAACTGAAGTTCCACAGTGGTAATTGGGAAGGCAATGGAGTGTATCGAATCCAAAGAGCGAAGCAAGGACAAAACGAGGAACAAGAGGCACCATCTAGAAGAGAAAGAGCTAGTTAAGTGCCTAGGAGGAGGAGAAGATTAGGCAAGGGATAAAGAACTTTGTGGGTTGAGTGTATTGCCCTAGAGGAAGCTTTGGCCTCAACAGGTCCTGTCACATGATGTCTGATGCATGCTTGAAAGAGGTCATGGCCCTTTGAAAAGAAGTGCTGGGCTGGGCACTCTCAGGTGATCCTCTCGTATAGCTAGCTTAAAAGGAGAAGGTCTTCATATTTGGGGTCTAGTGAGCACCTTGTGCCCAGCCTTGGTTTCCCAAGATCATCAAGCTTTGGGATGCTGTTGACAAAGTCAGTTGGTGATATCAAAGAGGGAAGGCAGTGCAAGATTCTTTGGCTCCTCTTCTAGAGAGGCCACTGACAAAGAAGTCTAGACTGGTTTGCCAGAGTGAAGTGTTAGTGTTGCCTCTTGGTAATGATAAATTCATTCTCCTACACACCTTGATGGTGCCTGGTTGGTTCCTTTGCCAGAGTACTCTTCCAATGGTCCTCTGTCTTAGACTCATAGCTTTTTGAGGTGCAGGGATAAGTAATTCCATAAATCACGAGTTATTTTACTAAAAGTCCTGGACACTTTCTTATTCATGCTCTAGCAAACATACCTCCAACTCTCAGTTCCTTAACTCAATAAATTTTATTGGTCAAGGATATCAGACAAAGGTATGGGTCACGGACCAGCAGCAGTGACTTCACCTGGAAGCTTGTTAGGATTCAGAATCATGGATCCACCCCCAACCTACTGAATCAGGATCTATACTTCAGAAAGATCCCCATCTGGGAACCACTGCCTTGGATTATTATTGACTAAAGAGCCAGATAGTTCCTCTGTCAAAGGGATAGAAGGGAATTGGACTTGATGAGATAGCAGTCCGACCTGCTTGGGAATGACTGGATTGTGCCAAGCCAGGTGAAGTCTATTCCTGAAATCCCAGCATCCAGGTGCCCAGAGCACAGGTTGTGGGAGCCGGCCTTGGCTCCTGACCAATGCATGTTCAGTTAGACTGTCCCTCTCCTCCTATGCCTGGTTATGCTGGGGACAGACAGCAGGGCAGCTGATTTCCATTTGTTCCACTTGCTTCCTTGCCTATACTGCCTGGGCTTGCCAGTGAGAAGGAGGGGGATGGAGCCTCTGAAATAAGTCCTATTATCAAATGGGAAATCCATGCAGTTTTTTTTTTTCCCCTCATGTAGCAACCCAAAGAGCTGACATTAAGGGGGTGATTATCCTCGTTTTGGTAAAGCTGTTTTGTTCACCCCCACACCTATGTTCGAGGTTAATTCTGTGTTATTTTCTCCCTGCAGGCCTGTGCTGAGTGCCACAGGGAACAGCATTTAGCAACACCAAGCAGGAGAGGCAGAGAGAGCAGCGTTAACTCCACATGGAAATTGGCTTAGCGTTGTGTTAGGAGAATGTGTGTTTTTATGGTGTTAACTGTGAAGGAGCGCCAACGCGACTCCTTCCCAGAAGCCCTGGAAAGCTGAAGCTGCCACAGGGTGGCTCCTGGCTGCTTCCCCGTTGTGGAGATTGTGCTGGAAGGGGTGCCAGCAGGGAAAGGAAGGATGCTTTGCTTTAGTGGGATGATGGCTCTTGGGCAAAGAGAGTGTGAGCAGGGTTGGACTGAGTGCATGAGAGTGGGAGGATGGGGTGGCCAGCGCTCCAGCCCGCCAGCCCTGCCTCCTAGGGCGGAGCCATATTGGACACCTGGGTCTTCATCCCATGGACCACCAAAGCCAGAAACAGGTCCAGCACATAAGGGACAGGAGGCAATTACATACCTAGTCTGGCTGTCTCTTCTCATTCAAAACCCTCTTCCTTTGATTCTTTGGATAAAGACTCTAGGTTTCCCGCCCAATATTCAATCTGCCTTCTTCCTTACTAACAGAGCGCTGATTTTTATCCTGAGGGGCAAGGTGTCAAGTCAAAAGATGCAGATTGCTGGCCTCCCTGGCAAGTGGCTGTGGCCAATGGGATAAGAACAGAGGTCATCAGGCAGGGCTCGCAGGCAGGCCCTTCAACAGGCAACTCAGCCTTGGAGTGCATCCCCTGGGCTCTTTCTCCTTCTTACTGCTGAATCTGTACACATCTACTTGTATTTTGAGGCAAATTTGGTGACAGAATGACATGCTTGAGATAATAAAGCAGACATTTGGGAGGACACTAGATAGATGACTGCTCTATCTGCCTATTTTGGAACTTCTGCCTCAGATGCCACTTGTTTGAATTTTCTGTACTTGCAGGGAGCTCTTCTAAGTGGTCTACCTTTTCATCCATGCTGCTAGCATTAGGTTGGCCAAGGAAGTCTATTTGCTCTAACAAACAACTTTTAAATCATGGTAGCATGACAGTAGATGTCTGTCACTTGCACCAATAGTGATGGAGAAGTAATGGGTTGGCTGCAACTTTCTGGGACCCAGGGGGCCCTTATTCCCTTCTGTCCTTCTCCCCTGAACTACATGCCCTCCTCCACAATCTTTTTCTGCAGGCAGCGGAGGGAGCAGTGAGCAAGAAGAGCACATGGGAGCTTTTGGATGGGCCAGCCCCTGATGAGGTACACTGTGCTAGAATTCAGTGACAGGGCCACAGAGGGAGCGAGGAGGTGCAGTCTGGTTACATGCTCAGAAGGGCAAGGAAGTGAGTCTTGGTGAGTATGTCAGTGTTTACCAAACACATTCAAAGAAGCAGCAAAGGAACGAGAGAAAGGGAAATAAGAAAAGGCAAAGGAGAGGGAGGGGAAAGAAAGAAAAGGAAGAAGGGAGGGAGGAAAGAAGAAGCAAAGAAAGAAGAAAATCAGTAAACGCTCTGTTGTTCTCTAGAGGCAATGAAAGCATGTTTCCTGAGACCCAATGACACCAACGAGTCTGGATCCAATGCCATGGATTCCAGAGTGATTTACCTGTTACCTGGTCCTCCCTTCTCCCAGGAGGGTTTGCCCCGTAGCTGCCATGAAGCCATGTGGAATCACTGCCGCAAGGAGGCCAGCCTGGAGGAGGCCGCTGCACTCCGGGTTACTGGCTCAGAGGCTAGATGGAGCTACATTTGAATCCAGATCCTTTGCTGTAATCACCCCTGTGGCTGACCTTGGGCAAACAGCTTCCTTTTTCTGAGCTTTGATTTCCCTGTGTCCTGATGGGTAAAGTAGAATAATAATTCTTGCCTTCTCTCCTCCTCCCCCCTCTCTCATTAGAAGTAATGTAAAGCACCTGGTCCCCAGACGAGGCTCAGTAGTTGACAGCTGTTATTTTCGTCTCCTCCAGCCTTCTCTTTAATTGGCTCTTTGTTATCTCTGGAGCAAAGCTTCACATGTAAGGGGTGGGACCTTTCTCTTTTGGGCTCAAAGCTACATTTCCAGCTTCCTCTCCCACCCCGGCTTTCATCTACTCCTCATTTCCCCTTCACACCTGAACTCCTGCTGTTCTCTAGACCTGCCAGACCCTTTTCCCATGTTGTGCCTTTTACTTCCAACATGGGGTCTCTCAACCTTGGTGATAACAGCATTTGGGGGCAGGGAGATTTTTGCTGGGGAACGGTTCTGTGCTTTTGAGATGTTTAGCACCATCTTTAGCCTCTACCTGCTAGAGGTCAGTAGCACTGTCCTGCCCACAGTCATGACAACCAAAAATATCTCCACACATTACCAAATGTCCCTTGGGGACACGATTTCTCCCAGGTGAGAACCACTATTATAGTGTCTTACTTCTCCCTTCTTTCTCTGGTAAACTCCTACACATCCTTCAATACTCATATGCCATGTCAGTCCCACTGTAAATCCTTCCTTGTCTCTCCAGAAAGAATCAGACGTTAACTTCTGGGTCCTCTGTGTTCTCATGACATTTCATTTGTACTTTTGCTTTAGCATTTACTTCCGCAATTATAATTCATTGGCCCAGAAGACTTGCTGCTGCCTTGTACATTTTCTTATTCCCAGCACCCAGGACAGTGTCTAGCATGTAGCAAATTAAAAATTAAAAAGTTACTTGAATAAATCAATGACTGCTGAGTGAATAAATGCCTTCTCAAAAGGTGGATTAGTGATGAAGACTAATTGGAACAGTGGAAGTATTGACGGTTGAAATTAAAGCTAGAAACACAGGTGAGGCTGGGGACTTGGGTGGAGTCACGGAGCCATATTACTGATGGGACGCGGTTCATCTGCTCCAATCATATTCAAGGAGGCAATGGAAAGAAGCTAGGGTGTCAGAAAGGAAGGGTGAGTGGGATGACTCTGGGGCTTGGGAAGGGTGCAAGATCTGAGAGGAAATCTGGGGAGCCTGTGACTGCTTTGGGTAAAAGGAAACACAAATATGAAATGATGAAGCTACAAAAGAGGTGTCAGATAAGGGCTAAGGGAACCACTTCAGGCTGGTCCACTACAGGAGTTCAAAAGAGAGAGGGTCCAGTTGGGCTGGGCTGGCTGGAGAGGAAGGGGCTTCTGATCAGAGCCCTTGATATCTCTGATCACACATTATACCACAATAACACACTCCCATGCTGGCTGCAGTCCATCCAGCTGGCCTCCTAGCTATTCTTCTACATGCATGGTGTACTTACCTCAGGGCCTTTGCATGTGCTGGTCCTCCTTCCTTCCATGTCTTCCCATGATTCCTCATGTGTTTCCTCATTTCATTTGTTCATCAGGCCCTCTGACCACTGTATCTATTATAAAATCCCTCCTACTTGCTCACTACCCTTTATCCCACTTTATGTTTTAATTTATAGTCTTAAATATTAATTTGGTTATCTACTTCCTAGTTAAATACAATTCTCATGAGGACAAGAATTATTTTGTTTTAGTCATTGCTGTATCTTGGTGCCTAAGTCACTGGCCAGCACATAGTCAATGCTCAACATGTGATTGCTGAATAGGTGAACCAATAATGGAAGGCCTTGCAACAGAAGGAGCGGTGAGTGTGAAGCCAGCAGGTGAGTGGGGATGGAGGAGGCTGGGAACTTGGGGTCCTTTCCAGTGGTGCTTCTCATCTCCTCACATGGTTTACGGGGAGCCAGGACTCCTTCTTCAAAAGCCTACAGGCAGAAGGGAGGGCAGGAGGATTTACATTTGGCCTGCTAATTCTGCTAAAGCAGACGCGTTAGAAAAGATAATTGCAAAGTATCAAGTGCCATGGAAACACTTATTAATACCAGGGACTGGGGCTCTGAGTAACAGCCAGCAGTTCTGAAGCTCGTCCAAAGCACTTGGTTTCTTGGACCCCAAATCACAGTACTCAGTACACAATGATTTAGTGCCTTCTGTCAGAGTATCTCAAAGCATGTCACCAGCAGTCACCCTGCCCACGTCCTTGGGAGGAGGTGGCACTGAGCAGTGGGTGCGCAGTCCAGTTTGTTTTTGACTAATATGTTTCTGGAAGCCTGTGTCCCTTTTCCAGCTCCCCAGCCTTCTCTCAGACAGCCAGTTGTTCTTTGGCTTTGACATGTCTCTGGGATGCCCATTTGCTCTTCGTGGCCAGGAATAATAGCTTCTCCCTGCCCCCCAATATCAAGACTTGCTTCCTGTCCTCCTGTTTTCGAGGCTCACGAGCTCTGATAGGATAAGGAGAGAAGTCTGTGCTTCTAGCCAGTCGTGACACTGGCCAGTTGTGGCCCTCAGGTGGCCTAGGGAGCAATCAGAGCAGTAGCCTTCCTCTCTGATGGACACGTGGATCAGGTGGGGTAGAGATGAAGGGGGACAGGGAGATGCACTGGAGGCTGTTTATTCCGTGTGGCACCTCCTGGGATGGATGCATGTTTACCCCATCTCCAGGCAGGCTGGATTCCTCTTACGAGAGTGGACGAAGAGCTGGTAGGTGGGAAAACAAGAAGTAGGTAATGTCAATGGGATGCCAGAAATAGGAGCTGCTCAGGACAGCAGTGAGTCATATTGGCCTCTCACATTTTTCCCCAAGGAAGGAAGAAAGAAAGATATTCACATAAGCCGTGTACTCAGCAGAAATCAGCAGGCACAGTGATGCATGCCTGTCATCTCAGGTGCTCAGGAGGCTGAGGCAGGAAGATCATGAGTTCTAGCCCAGCCTCAGCATCTTAGTGAGACCCTGTCTCCGAACACAATAAAATAAAAGAGGCTGGGGCATAACTTGGAGGTAGAGTGTTTCTGAGTTCAATACTGCCAAACCAACAAAACAATGAAACGAAAAACGGGAAAGGAAAAAAAACAAACAAGAAATCTCCAAGTATCTTAGTCACTCCTGTGAACACTTGTTCCTCAAAAGGCAAGCAATATGTTCTCTTGCTATCATTGGTCAAGAGTCAGCAAATCTGTTGCCTTTCATGAAAATACTGTAGTCCCAGAATGGGCATCTTAGTCCATTTTCTATTGATACCAGGTACTTTATAAAGAAAACAGTTTTTTATTTTTTTAGCTCCCAGTTTGAGATTCAAGAGCCTGATGCTGGCATGTGCGAGCCTCTGGTGTGGACTTTCTGGCTACATCACAACATGGCTAATGGCGTCAAGGTGGGAGTGAATACAAGAGGGAATGTTCATACATGACGCAGGAAGCCAGAGGGATCCAGGAGTCAAATTTGCTGTTTCTGTAACAACTGGCAACAGAGCTCGGTAGCTGTGTGGTCATAGGCTTGGAACAGTGGAACCAGGGGTGGGGAGGTGAAACCCCTCTCAGGTTGCCACCGATGGTCAGCAGGCTCCTGCTGGGAGCCAATGGGCATGCTTGCACAGGACAGTGCTGGCTGAGAGGTGGGTCACCATTATGGTTAAAAATAGGGCTGAGGATGTGGCTCAGTGGTCGAGTGCCCCTGAGTTCAATCCTTGGCACCCCCCCCCCCTGCAAAAAAAACAACCTTTAGGACAAAGAAAGTGGAGGGAGGAGAGACTGGGGATCCAAGGAGGATGGGGACAGATGCTGAAAGTGCCTGGTGGAAGAGCGCGTGGACAGCTGGGCATCTGACTTGCTTGGGGCACCTCCCTGTTATGCACCTGCTCCCATCCTCCTTGTACCTCCCCCTTCCAGCCTGAAGACAGTCCCACTGCCCTGCCCTCCTCACCCACTCTACCTGCTCCCACACCCACCTCCTGCTGTGCCTTTTGATGACTTCTCCTTAGTTGCCATGAAGAAGTGCTCGTATCAGCAAACAGATGGCGGCTGAGGCATGTAGCATAAAATATATTTATCAAGGCAAACAGCTGTAGCCCATTTCATTCTGCAGATTTCTATTAAAAGTTCTCCAGAGCTACAAGGCGCTCCGAGGCGGCAACCTGAATGCAGCCGTGGCAGAGGCGGCTTTGTGCGGCTCTCCTCCCCCATCCCTTTCTTCCCAGGGCCAGAAAGAAAGCAGCCAGTCTCCTCTATTCTTCTTTGCTGACTTCAATTAAAATGCCACAATTGCATTGGCAACCTGGCCTGTCCTGCCTTGTTGGGAGAGTGGTGGCCTTTCCCATGTGCTCCCACTTTCCAGGTACTGTGACAAACAGTGGTGACACAGTGGCTGTGCCGCTGTAACTAGTGGGTGATGTTCAGGCAGAGGAGCTGCCCTCTGGGCTCTGAGCATAGGGAAAGTGCACTTGGAGGGGTTGTAAAGTGGCCCCTGTCTCCAACCCTTTTTACACTGTCCCTTTTGTTGGTTTGATTTTTGCAATCCTGGGGATTGTACCCAAGGGCTCTTTACTACAGAGCTACATAGTGCGATGATGCTCCTGTCTCGGCCTCTGGAGTTGCTGGGATTATACACGTGCATCACTGTGCCTGGCTTGCACTGTCCTAGCTGTGATTTTGCATTGTGTTGTGCGGGACTGTCAGGATGCTACTGAGGTGCTACTGTCAGGATGCTACTGAGGTGCCTCCGCATCGTGGCTTCCAACAGTACTGGTCTGAAAGGTGGGATCTAGAATAGACTCTGTCCTTAGTTTGCTTTGAACTTGGGGGATCTATTTCATTGGTTTGGGCTGTTCATTTTCTCTTGAGAGGAATGGGATTGGATTGAAGAAGCAAACCCAAGTGTCTTGGGGATTATATCAAATGACCAGGTGTAGACAATGCCAAAGCTCCTAGCATGTGCCTTTCTTAAATGCAGGTGCTCTCATTTGCACTTCAAGTTTGTGGGGCACATTTTTATGGGTTTCTAGCTTGAGGCTCATAGGCAGAATATTTGCCAACACTCCATCAGGCTCCAATATTCCATAATGACTATGAAGAGGCACTTGGGATAGCGCTGAACTCCAAAGAAGGTAAATGGCTACCAATCTATGGTCTAAAGGAAGCTACCAGGTTTTGTATTTTCATATAAGAGAAATGAAATAAACAACTGGACACATTGGATGTTCTGCCTGTCATTGTGGGGACTGCTTAGCACCTTGAGAAATCATGTGATTTATGGATCAGAAATGGGGGCTCTGGTGCCAATTTGTCAGGGTTCAAAGCTTAACTCTGCTCCTTTACACCTGTGTGACCTTTTTTAGCTCCTTTAACCAGGCCTCTGTTATAACTTGGGTAGGTCACTTAGCTAGACCTTCCTTATATCTCAATTTTCCCCAACCACAAAATGGCAATAAAAGCGTACTTACCTCATCATGTTGTTGTGAAGATCAAATTGATGGGTCTGAATAATTAATCTTGAGTTAGGCCTGATGCAGATTAACAAGTGTTCTATAAATGCTAATTGTTTTTCATTGAGATGACCTTCCAGCTCTGGTGTGTTGGCACCAATAGGATAATCGAGCAATGAGCAGTTTTGTAGAGCTGATATTTACAAATCAGTGGCGACTGTCACAAGGCCTTTCTCCTCCATCAAGCGGATCATCAAATGGCTTTTGCTCACAGCCAAGAAATCCCTTCCATAGATGGCACACTTTAACACACACCATCTAATTAGGTTCCTTGGAGGGAAAGGGGCAAGTAGTACCTTCCTTATTTTACTAAGGCAGAAGTACAAGTTCAAGGAGGTTACGTAATTTGTTCAAAGTCACTCAGCTGGCAAGTGTTTGAGGTAGGATCTGAGTCTATGATAGCTAATTCCCTTGACAGCGTCCTTTCTACTTTACAAAACTACTTTTCTACATGTTAAATAGTTGCTTATGATGCTGGTTAATTAACACGTTGCAGTGAGGGTCGCTCTGTGGAGTCACAGATTCTTCTAAACTTACCCAGAGCATCATTTCAGGTGCCTCCTTTGAACTCTGGTTTCTAGGCTCCAATCTGAGCCTCCTGAATCAAGATTTCCAAAGGAGAGACTAGTAATCTAATTGTATACCAAGCACCCCAGATGACTCTTATGTTCAGGAATAGTTGGGAAACCCTGGGCTAGATGATTCTGCTAGGAAAACTCACCAGTCGGCTTTGCAGTCGGTCATATACTAAACCATCCGCACTGGGAACATCTGAGCAGGGGTGGGGAGAGTGTCGCTAGCTTGAAGAAATAAAGCAACAAAGTCCACAGCTTATTAATGCAATTCACCAAATAGGTGCTGAGTCCTTATTTACAAGCAAAGTGGCTGTTGAGTCTTGAGGTGGTGTGTCAAGAATGTCATATAGGAAAATAAAAGGCAGCCAGTTATCAGAGCTGCAGAGCATTTGGTGGTTTCAGACAACTTATATGCTTGCTTTCCTGCCCTACTTCCAAGGAAACGCACTGACACCAGGAGAGGATGTTATCTCTGACTGTTAGACTTTGTTCAGTCTAACATTGCAATTAGCTTTAAGCTATTTTTGGCCAGTGAGATTTTGGGACCATCTAAAGAATACAAGGGCAATATGCCAAGAGCTTGGGGTATGCAGTAAAGGCTATGTCCAGACTCAAGGAGCCTTCAGTTAAGTAGGTGAGAAAATAGTTTCAATACAACATTGTAAGATGTAATTCAAGACAATTATAATCCTATAATTACCGTGCTACAGGCAGTGGTTAGCTCCCTCTTCAGTTAATGGCTTCTGACACTTTGCATGGGAGAGGATCCCCTGTGAGTCTCCATATGCACCCTAACCTACACTAGAGCTTTCTATGTTCTGCCCTTTTGCTCCTGCTGTGTTTAGTTGGCAAGGATCCTCTTTCTCTATCTCCACTCATGACAATTATGTCAAGGTTTCAAGCTCAAATTAAATTCCACTATAACAAAGTGATTCTTACTCTTTTCAGTTAGATGTGATGGGCACATCCTTTGAATCATCCAGTGATTCCTTGCTCATGGCTCTGCATTCTATCCCCAGCTCATATTGTCTTCTTTCCCCATAACCTTACCACACTCTCAACCTCTAGATGCCTGGAGCTGGTCTTGCTGGATTTCACCAGTAGATTTTAGCAGAGAACCCAACCCACTGCAGAGGTTTTATAATCATATAGTTCATCACCAGATTATTTATAGAGGACATAGATGCTATGAACCCATACTCTGACCCTTGGTGTGGACTATGTTAGCTGGCAGTTTTAGGTTGTACCAAATGAAAATCTAATTCCAATAATTTTAACTAATAAAGGGGATTTCATAGTTCACATAACCGCAGACTCTGTGGGGGTAGTTTTGCTAGTTTCGGGTTCAGGAGAACAGAGTTTATAAATGTTGTCAGGAATCCATTGTCTTAGCTTGGCTTTCTTTCCATGTCGATTGGATTCTTGGGTCGACTCTTCCCATGTGGGAAAAGAGATTATTTCCAACATTCTTAGACTTATGTTCTACCTGCTCAGTCATCTCAGAGGAAAAAGACAACCTCTTTCCTAGTAATTTGGACAGAAATTCCAGAACTGCCTTCCATTGTGAATCTGATTGGCTACTCTTGAATCCAAAGGTCATAAACTCTGCCCACCAACTTGAACCCCAAGAATCGAGAGTGGGAGCAGGTGTATACTCTTATGCAGGAAAGAAGGGGAATGGAGGGGGGTGGATGCTGAGCAGGAAAAAAATAGCAGCTGCCCAATCCAGGGTTATTTAAGTTTCCACAGGAAAATACTCAACTACCAAATTATGTTCTTTAACACTGATTTCATTTCTGGTGCTAAACGCATTGTAAAAAATGCATGCAATAATCATAAGATGAACAGTTCCCCAAAGCATGTGAAAAGCTGAGGGTGACTTGTCTTCGCTAGGGAATATACACTTGGAATCACAACACATGCAAATTGTTCCTGAAGAGGTAATCCAAGGTGCATGCAAGGATTCAAGGCTGTTAATTGCAGTGATATTTATATAGAATGGCAACATAGTTGGAAATAGCAAATATCCAATATAGAGAAATGGTTAAATACCTTATAGCATGGCCATTAAAAATGATGTTCCTGAAATGTACTGGATAGAGAAAAATGCTCAGGGAATTATGATACAAAAAATGTTAAGATGCAGAAGTATTTATATGTTATAATCCCAAATTTGTGTGAATATACATAGCTATAGTAAAGGCTGGAAGAAAATACTCACATGTGAAGAGTTCTCTGAATGGTAAAATTACCCGTGAATTTTCCCTTCCTTTATGCTTTTCTGTTTCCCCAATTTTTGCTCAGGAACAGTATTATTTCATGATTTAAACAAAACATGTTTTGTATTTTTAAATGCATGCTTCAGTACAACTGGAAACTGAATTTATGATAACTGCAAAGTGGGACAACCCATTCTCTCTGGGGCAGAGCCCAGAATACACATGGAAAAGATCATTTTTGGCTTGCCCTGGCTAGGTGAGAGGGCACTACTGGCTTCTGGATCTCGTGGGCCAGAGTCCCTGTTATTTCCATCTGGTGCGCTTCCCCATTGTTTCTCATTTGCCCTTCAGGACAGACACCCATTCCCATTCTTATTTATTAAGGGTGGGAAGTAAAGAAGGAGAAGGAAAGGGCAGGGGGGTGAGAGAGAAAGAAATAGAGAGAACCAAAATCTTTCCCCGTTTAGGACCGCAATAAAGGAGCATATGTATCAGCTAAAAAAATTCCTTGGCAACAAAAGCTTTTTAATTGAACACAGTCTCTTCAGCCAACTTATGTAAATTCTATCCCAATTTTGGGCATCTATTTTGAGCACAGAGAGAAGCGGTATGAATCTTGCCCTAAAATTGTGCTCAACAGAAGGGGTGACGCCATATGGATGCCATGTTATGGGAGCCTGTCACCTGCTAACCGAGATGAGAAATTACAGGTTATAATCGCCTTCCCGCTGTCTGAGAGCCTTGGTGGGCGGGGCTCACTTTGGGCATCATGCTATGATGTGACAACCTAATGCCTGCCTGGGGCCTTGCAGCCACAGGTGTGTGGGAAGTCAGGGGGTGAGGAGGGGTGAAGGATAAAGGAAGCTGCAGGCTCTGGCTGGGGGGAGTGACTGCTTCTACCCGCAAGGACCTGGATTTTCTTCTGCTGACTGGGAGTCTCTGGCTCATCCTATTAAACCACTGCCAGCAGAGTCAGCAGGGTGACCTTTTGGTGACAAGACTGACCTTAAGTAACCGTCTCACAGGGACCATGGATACTGGGAGGAGAGTGATGTACCCATTTCACTGGGGAAGATAGGGAATGATCTAGGGAAGACTGACAGCCCTTTGAGTATCCTTATCTATGGGGACTTCTGAGCACCACTCACCCTTTGCTCTGTCTTAGGAGAAAGATGGGTTCTGTCCTGTGGCCACTTCCTTCTACCATGGAATCTGCAGGAGACTGTCTACAAGTCAGAAAGCAAATTACGGGTAGGAGGGACTGCAGGGTGTCGCTTTGGGCCATAGGTAGCTTCTAATAAATCTGGAGATTTTCTTTGGAAAGGCATTTGCCACAGATAAATGCTCGTTAAATAAGTTGCAGGAAAAAATAATGTGGGAACATTTTGCATTTATTTTCTATGCATAGCGTTTTTTGTTTTTTTTTTCCTCTCAAAGTCACTTCAATTCATAGGCTAAAGTCACAGGCCAATTCAATTTCAGGTGTTTATTCTTTCCCTTTCCTTGCTCCTTAAGTAGATTTAGAAGCTATCTAGGCTAGTTGAGCACACAGAGTTAGCACCACTGATGTGCTGACTTTGGACTGTCTGGGTTGTAGGATGCATAAAGACAGTGGTACAATTGCTTGCTGTAAACTATGAGCTCCTAAAGGACAGGGCTCTATGTAGAAAGCTATTCTAGATAGAAAACCTGACTCAAAATTGCTGGCAAGAGATATAGCTAAATGAATGCTCACACAATTTCCATAGGCCCTGCCCACTTTTGCATGCATGGAGAAAGAGAGAATGTGTGAGGTCAGTGGAGCTATCTTTGGCAAGTGTTGGGTCCAAGGGTTAAAGTAGCAGGCTAGCAATAAAGTCAATTGAGAATCTGCAGGCCATTTACTTCACCAATATCCCTTTATTTTCTCTCTAGGATGCTCAACATGTAGCAGTTGATTAGCTAATTCAGTAATTCCAAAGATGCCGGTATACTCCCTGATCATCTTGTTTCTGCTTTGCTTGACTGAAGGGTATTGGGGTTTTAAAAGGAATGATATCGTCTATCTAAATAACCCACCTGGTCTATGGTGGATATAGCCTTCCTCCCCTCCCTTCCTCCCTACCCTCTTTCTTCCTTCCCTCCCCTCTTCCATTTTTCCCCCATAAATATTCATTGAACATTTACTGCTCTCTAGGCAACATGAGTTATTTGGAATAAAAAAAAAATGGGTGAGGCATGCCTGACTTCAAGGAATTTACAGTTCTAAAGAAGGAAACAAACAACCAAATCAATAGTTATGCTAGATTGGTGTGCACTTATGTGGACATATACAGGGCACGGTGGGAATATAGAAATGAGATCTCTAAGTCAGATTATCAACCCCTAAAAATAGCAAATGAAGTTCTAAGATGGCTCATAGAATTGTGTGTGTGTGTGTGTGTGTATGAGAGACAGAGAGATACATAAAGACTCAGACACACACAGAGGGAGGAAAGTAATAATTTATACCAATGTAGTCCTCTATGATAGTTCCTGTGTTCAAAGTTGCTTTGAGGGAAAAATCGAGGAAATATATATGAAGAACTCATCATAATGCCTTGTGTCTAAGAATTCTCAAAAACAGTAGTTATTATTGATGGTCATAGTAGTACTATTGAATCCTATTTATTTATTTATTTATTTGTCAGCACTAGGATTGAATCCAGGGACTCACACATGCTAGGCAAGCATTCAACCACTGAGATAACCCGCTCCACCTACTATTGAATATTTATATATGATTCAGTTCAGTGAACATTTACTAAGAGAACCTAGTATAGGTTAGGCATTATGTTGTGCCCTAAAGAAACATGAGGTCTAGCAAAGGATATGGATACACAGATAATTTATTGGATGATAGAAAATATGTATAAAAATAGAAACAGGAAAAATTAGGGCAATGGTATAGAAAAGGAAATGCTTAAAAGAATTGGGACAATTTGAAAGGGTTTTAAAGGATGAATAGGAGTTTACCAGATGGAGACGGACACAGAGCAGGAGGGAAGGGCATGTCAGGTAGAGAAATTAATCAACATGGTATACCCAGGGAACTGCCAGAGAATTGATGAGAAGAGGGGAGTAGCAATTGTTGAGGATAAAAAGCCTGCCAGCAATGGAATAACATTTTAAACAAATTACCCCGCGGTAAGAAGCCACTGGATGCATATTTCTATTATCAAACTCATCCAACTGTATTGCAAGCTATCTATATTTGTCTTCCCTAAAGGATTGTGAACTCCTTCAATGAAGAGATGTTTCTTATTATTTTTTTACCCCTAGTGCCTAGCATATACTATGTACTCAATATCTGCTGAATGATAGATCAATTAAAATCAGTTCCTGAGGGAAATTTAGGTTTTCTTAAGACCATTTCAGAATTGGGTGCTCCTGTTGGGGTCATTCACCTGTGAGTGTCGAGTGGCTCTGCCCCGCATCTGATGAGAAGAATAGGGTGAACTGTTTTAGCCACCAGAGGAGACCAGCTGTGTAGCATTTAGTAACCACCTAACAACAAGGTCTTGTGGGGTGCCAAGGGTGATTGAGGGTGACCATGGTGTCCTTATCTCAGTGTAATTTTATTGAGGTTTAATCTATTTGGAAAGGCCTTGCTAGGAAATGGAATCAGGTGGCTCAGGCAAAAAGGCAAGTTCTTCAGTAGATAAATATGGAATTGAAATTAAATAAAATGGGACAGATTTTCCGTCTCAGGGACAAGCTTTGACACCTCCCAGGGGAGGTTCAGAGGGAGGTTCAGAGGGCAGGGCTCTACCCTGCCTCTCAGGTGGCAGGACAGTTGAAGCTGACTTTCTCACCCACCTCCTTGGCAAGTGGAGATTTGAAGGACTGCTGATCATTGGACAGATTCCATGCCCTGGAGAAAGTCCCCAGGAATGCCCCTGCATTCTGCACAGACTCTAAGCTCCTTGAGGGCAGCGGGAAAGCAGGCCCACCTTATCTACTGTTCTATCTATCTTCAGGGTCTGGTGTGGTTCCTGGCATTTAGTAGCTGTTCCCTAAATGCTGGAAGCGTTGAATGAATCAAATTAACAACTAATGCTTGTATCTAGTTTGCTATGTGCCAGACACTGTTTTCTGGGCTTTGCTGGTATTAAGTCACTTACTCTCCACAGCAAACCTATGGGATAGGTGTTAACATGAAGCAGGCTGAGCATCATTTGAACCTAGCTACGATCATGCTGGCTACCTCTTGGGCACTCTCTTGGGTAAATAAAAAGCAACTTATGGTGAAGATAACATCTTCATGGTTGCTTCCTGACTCTAGCCACGTGATAACTGGGGAGGATTATCTAATGGCTCTCTGGGATCTGGTTCAGACAGAGAAAAGTTTATGACAGGCAGCTGCTGCAAAGCTGGGCAAGTCTCAGTCTCCCAGTAGCGTGATCATATCGATGGTAAACATGCTCCTTTCCTTGAAAGCAAAGCCCTCTCTGTGCTGAGCCATGGGGCCAAGCGTGCACAGGAGCCTCTGGGGAGGGCAGAACACCCTAGACAGTTAATGCAAACACAGCTGCTATCCCGGGTGGAGAATGGTCTCTTAGTAGCAATTGCTAGGATTGCAGGCAAATCAGTCTCTTGCAGTGTCTGATGAGCAGATCCCAACTCTTTCATGTATTTCCTCCTCCCCATAAGCTTCTCCCTGGGCCTGAGGGCAGAGTGGGCTGGCTTCTGAACAGGGTGCAGGCTCTGTATCCTGCACTGCTTCCCTCTCTCTCCTCAGGAGAGTGGTGGAGCATGGGAAGGCTTGAACCATCTTTGTTAGACACAACTGTAGTGTCCCTGTGGCTGACCTCACCTTGGTGGAGAGCAGCAATGTACTCCTGTCTCTTGCTTATCCACAAACATGGAGGGAAGCAGAAGTGTGTCCTGTAAAACAGTGGGCAATTCAAGACCAATTTGGCCTTGGGGTGCATTAGTTCATTTGTTCCATGTGTAGCACAAAGGTTTACAGATGGACCACAGAAATGATTTATTTCTGAATCTATGTTTTATGAAGGAGAAAAGGGAGAGTTAGGAAGGAGCTTGTTTGATGACACTTTTCATCTAGTAGTGGACTTCCAGTCCATTGCTCATTCCAGTGAACTACTTTGTTTCTTGAACATAAACAAACACATCTCTACCAACTTTTTTGGAATCACTGCCCTCGAGGATCAGGGTGAAGAAGGTTTGCTGAATGCTTCAGCCAAGAAAAACCCAGAAGTCTGCATTATTCTGTAGGGAAATTACTTTCCTTTGAATTTGCCATCTGGGAGGAGACCAGCCATGAAATGGGGTCTCTTTTTTCCAGAGCCCTCCATGGCACCGAAGATCAGGGGGCTTTGGAGCCAGTCAAGCCCAGGCATGTATTCCAGTTCTACTTCCTTACCTGTTGGGCAACTCTGGACAAGGGAGTCCACTTTTATGACTTCAGTCTCTTTAGAAAATGTTAGTGACATACATTGACTCTCTGTTCCCTGTTCCCTTGGTTTGGTTAACCATGAACATGTATAAGACACACTGAGCTGGGCTGTCTGTGTGCTTTATTTCACCCTCATGATTAAAAACAATTTTAATGGAAATGGTACTACTATAGTATTTCTTGTATAGGAAAGTCCAAGGTTTCAAGAACTTAAGGTTCAGAGCCTGGTTGGACACTTGGCTTTTGTCTGCTTTGATGCTCTCTTGCTAGGCAGGGAGAATCCTGCCTGGAATGACAAAGTGGTTCAGTGACTCTCATCTGGCTAGAGAGACAGACGTGTCAACAAAGATTTGCAATATAATATGTGATCAGGCTCTTTAGGACTTGGGAAGCACTTGTCCCAGAATGGAAGACCGGATACATCTTCCAGGACAGATGTCACCTGTACTGACTTGGAGGATGAACAGAAATAACCCTGCTGCAGAAGGTAGGATACAATTGTGGATGTTCCAGACATTCCAGATAGAAGACATGTTTTAAAGACCTGGCGATGTGGACTAGGTCAGCACAGTTTGAGGAATTGCAGATTATCATGTGCAACCGGAGTGGGAATGGGGTGGGGATACAAAGAAAGTTGGCTCAAGTCTTATTTCAGTGTGCTACCTAGCCCACGTTAAGGAGGGATGATCTGGATCCTAAAGCATTGTGGGCCCATGAATATTCTTAGTAGGGAGTGACATCATCAGATTTGAGTTTCAGAAAGATCACTACCACCACCCAAGGCTTCTGCTAGAATAGTCACAACCTAATCACAAAACTGTTTCAGATGGTGGTTGTGCATGAATCCAAAATAGTACATAAGGCAGCTCATTAATAGTGTTTCCAACATCCTACCTGAATGATTCTGCTTCAGCTACCTGAGATAGTGCATCCCTTCCTGGCCTCATCATAGACCCAGGCTCAGTCTGAGTGCCATTGCAAAAGCCCCATTCTGGAATGGGACAGAACAGGCGGGGTGGTAAGCCAGGTGATGGATACCTACATATCCACAGTACTTTCCCTCCTGACTCAGGGAGCCTGAATCTATGGACCTGCAGGCAAGGATACCTCGTGTCTGGGCTCCCATCCATCTTTCAGGGGACAGCTCAGTTGGCCTATTGCTGGAGGTGCATCTGCATCTCTGCCTAATTGAATTCTCATCTTTTTAAAAATATATTTTTGTGCTGTTGCCTAGAGGCATTCAGGTAATGGGTGCATTTTTAATAAAGCCAATAAGTAAATAACTGTATTTTCTCCCCAGGAAATCTAGAGGGACTAGAGTTCTATTGCAGCTTTAAAAATGGTTATACTTGGAACAAGAGTAGGAAATAGTCACACACAGACTTTCTGGGTGATTCATTTGTAATGTTTAAGATGGGCTCTTGCTAAGTTGCTGTTGAGGCTGGACTTGAACTTGCAATCCCCTTGCCTTCACCTTTCAACCAGCTGGGATTATAGAGTTGTGCCACTGAACAGTTCTGGGTGATTCTAATTGTTATTCTTAGGACAGAATGGACTCAAATGTCACCAAACACATTCACAAGTCAGTGTGAGAGTTCACAGGGCTAGGACTACCCTACCCCAGACACCTGTGGGTTCACATGCTGGCAACTAACCCCCTCTAGTGTTGATTAAAATAGTTTGCTTGAAGGTTTGATTCCCCAGCACCATAAAAGGAAACAAACAAACAAACAAACAAACAAAAACAATAAAATGGGGGAGGTGCTGGGGATTTAGTTCACTGGTAGAATGCTTGCCTACCATGCACAAGGCCCTGGGTTTTATCCCTGTAATAATAATAATAATAATAAAAATAAATTATTTGTTTCTGGAAGAATAGACCCTGCAGGTTTAGGTGGACAATCTTTGAGTGGATCGCCCTGTCTACCCCCACTCTCTGTGTTTCAGGTACACAGGTATGAGACCCCTGTCTGGAGTTTCTTAATTTTGTGTTCCATGGTAACTCCGCTGCACGTTTGGCAACCTGCCCTTGTGCCTTGACGCTCCTCCTCACACATGTTCAATCCATTCTCCCTTCTATTTCCACTCCAATTCCTCTTGTTTTGGATCAAGTGTCATCTTCTCTGTGCCCAACCCTAGAATTAGTTCTCCTTGCCTTCAAATTCTGCTGCCCTCAAGGTACTAGTGACTTGTATTAGAGATGCGCCACCTGTGCTATTATTTAGCTTTTTATGGCCACAAAAGATCTCCATGGATGAGATGGCAACGGATGTCTTGCTTGTGGCAGATGGTCCAACTTCTCTATCCCATGGAGCTGATAATCTGTAGCAACCTGCACTTTAACCCTTGCCATAGGAGCAGCTTGGATGCTGGGTGACCTTTCTTCATGCCTACCTCCTATCATGTTGTCCTGTCACCCCCGATCCAAATCTTCTCTGCCATCTTTCTAGAAAATCCTGAGTTCCCAGCTCTGCCAAACCCAGTATGAACTCTGTGCATTGGCCTGAAGGATTCTAGCCTAATTGCAAACTTATTTCAAATTGTGGCAAGCATGTGGCTTAAATGACATTAGAGGATGGTTGTCTTCAGAGCTTTGTCCCATGGTTATATATTGTTTCTTGCTGTGTCCAGCTACATGCACTTTGAGAAAAAGAGAGGAGGTGGACCCTGTATTAAAAAATAGTAAATCTCTCATCCAAGAGATTAGAACCTCATAAAATGGTTTGGATCCATTTTAAAGATGTGGTAGCTAAGACAGCCAGCCCTGTCCTGCCTGCATTTCAGAAGGACCACAGAAATTAAGAAACTCAGTTTCTGAACTAGACAGGCTTTCCCTATTCCTCTAGGACCCTGATCTTTTTACACTTCATATTTTGCTAATGGAAGTAGGTTGATTGAAAGTGACAAAAACACTGTTTTGACATGTTGGGTGAGGATTATAGACTGTAGTTTCTGATAAGCCCTACTGGTGTCCTTCTTGGTCAGAGGTGGAGCAGCCCTTCCTGAACTGTCCATTAAACCCCCTGCCGATGCTGTCAACTATGGACTTAGGAGCAGATCTTTGCAAGTTTCTCTGGGACCTTTAGCCTGATGCGTGCCCTCTCTTCCTCCCTTTCCCCTTCTACCTACAACTTCTATTTCACTTTCACCCCCTCCAATTTCTTCTTGCTCAGACTTAACAATGTACCTCTGGACCTTTCTTCCAGGAAACAGAAGTCAGTAAGGGAAAGTTGCAGGGTCCCATTGCCTGCAGAAACTCTTCAACAGAATCCCAAAGAAAGCTCCGGGGCTGATGGGGAAGTGATTTATAATCCTAAACGCAGTTTCTTTCACTGTTGGTTCTGGTTTCCTGCATCACAAATGGCTTTGCATATTAGCATTACATTGATGACATTCAAAACAGGTGCAACTGCCTATAGCACAGCTGCCTCAGCCCACTGAAAGCTTCAAGCCGAGACCCTGGGTGCGTGAACCTTCCTTCCGATAAGCTTCAGAGCAGGTGAAATCATCATTAAAGGAAAATTGACTTGTAAGGACGTATAAGATTCTAGTCATTGCATCTAACCACAAAGAAAAGCAAGGCGGCGGCGGCCAAGGGAATCTTCTTTAAAAATGTATTCAACAGAACAACAGAAAAGAAATTGCCGTCTCAAGAGTGGCATGACACAGCTCTAAGATGCCAAGAAACAGACTGTGCATATTCTCCGGAAATAAGGGTTCTCAACCTGGATCTGGGGTCTGGGAGAGAAGCAGGGTGTAAGATCCTACTTTAAAAAAAATGGGGCAAGAGCTTATATGAGGGGGAAGAAAGGAACCCTAGGAAGTTCTGGGATATTAGATGAAGAGCCAGTTTAGCTAGATTTGGAAACTAACATGTAATCCCTCACAATTTTGGATCCTAAAGGATAATTTCTGAGATGTCTTCCATTAAAAAAGAAAAGATCTAAAATTTTTCACAAGGGCCAACTGGACCTCAGTAGTTTAAAACTCAAAGTGGCCCTGATCTGACTTCCATATGTAATTTGGTCCCTCTGTTTATCCTGAAACTACCATTTATTGAGCACTTAAAAATATGCCAATGGCCAAGAGTATTGCTTAGTCTTCACAATGATGGTATTTGACAGGTATAAATGTCCTCCATTTTACAAATGAGTAAATTGAGGATCAGGGTAATTATTACCTGTCCCAAATCATACAGTTTGAAAGAGGCAAAGCCTGGATTTGAACACTAGCTGCTACCCTGAAAGGACTTACCCCTTTAAAAAAATTCTTTTTTTTTTTTTGAGAATAACATAGAATTTATTTCACAACCATAAAAAGCGAGATAATAGGGCACAGACAAATCCTCTTGCATAATCCCCTTCTTTCTCTGGCCCGAGTATAAAGAGCAAAATGATATTGCAAAATGACAGGGGCTAAGTAGACGCTCTGTTTAGCACAACTTTAGAAACCCTGTTTTTTCAGAGTTTAGCAGTGTTACTGAGGTGTAACTGACACACAACCAAGGGTGTGTGAGTAAAGCAGTGAGCAAAACACTGATTGGTCTGGTCTTTTGTTGACTGGGGCACGAGGGCAGGGGCTCCTCCTCCTCCCAGAGCGGTGGCTTAGGGGATTCGGTTCTAATTGCTGGGTCAGAGGCACACCTTCACTGCTACCCAAGCTATTCTGGTCCACAGGAAGGGCTGGGATGGAGGGTTCTGCAGAACTGAAGCCTGCTGTCTGGTCTGAGTCTTCCCCTTGCTGTTCCCTTAGTGTGGGCTGTACTTGAGGTGAGGAGTGGGGATCTTCAGGGATCCCCTGGTCCAGTGCCTTCTATTTATAGATGAAGAAGCTAAAGCCTAGAGAGACAAAGAGAATGAGAGCTCAAAGAGCATGACAACCCAGTTTTAATGACCCGCTGATGTGTGTTTTTAGGACGACCCCTTCAAAAGTTTATGCTGCAAAACTTGGTCCTGGTCCCTTCTCCAGTGGGTGTGAATGGGTGAGGAAAGGTATCATTTCTTTTCATCAAGGACCTCTATGCCTGTGTGGGGCCTTGTCCCCACCCCTAGCCTGGCCTTTGTGGTGAATGAAGTAACCCGGTAGAGAGATGAGATCAGGGTTTCTGTAGGCTTCTGAAGGCAGGTAGTCAGAGAGAAAGATCACAGGAGAGAAGAAGCCAGGGAGTCCTCACATACAGGTATGGAGACAAAGAGGGTCAACACGGTTTAAACAAGGGGGCTAGTATCTGCATTTTAGCCTGTTATGTGCACCAGGCCATTGGCTAACGGCTGCAAAGGCGCTCATCCACACATAAGTATATGAGGTCCAGCAGAGAGTCCCCAAGATTTTTCTGTGTACAACAAGGGACAACACAACTATATGTGAGAAAGGAAAGTAACAGTATGCTGGTGACACACTTTGGGGAGGAAGGTAGAGCTTCCTGTGGACTGGAGTCAGCAGGGCATTGTCACATAGGAACAGGGCTTAGGGGACTCTCTACAGGGACACTGTCCTCATGGTCATTATGTTTCATGAAATAAACCAGGCAGAGAAAGACAAGTACCACATGACCGCATGTGGGAGCTCACAAAGCTGATCTCACAGAAGTTGAGAGTAAAATGGTAGTTTCTAGAAAGCCGGGGAAAGTAGGGTGAGGGGGTTATGGGCAAGGTTGGTCAACGGCAACTAAGCTACAATAACAGGAGAAATAAGTTCTGGTGTGCTATCACACAATAAGGGGAAGAGAGATCATGATAAGGTGTTATGTGTTTCAAAAAAGCCAGAAGAAAGGATTTTGAATGTATTCAACAGAAAGAAATGATGAATGTTTGAGAACCAGATATGCTCATCCCCATTAGGATGCTACCCAATGTATACATGCACTGGGATACCATGCGGTGCCTCATAAATAACTACAATTTTTATGTGTCAACTACAATAATTAAAAAAAAATGACACAGACTGAAGGGCCTGATCTGGTGTTCTCTTGAGTATCACAGTTGTATGGCTGTCACTAGAGGTCAGAGTGACCTTGACCTCCATGTTAGATAGAAGCCCCCCCTGCCTCCCTGCCCCCAGCAACACCTGTACCAAGACTTTCACTGGGCATGATGGTGTTCCTGGATGGATGGACTTTCCCCTCCTGAGTCTCCTGTGTCTTCTTGTAATTACATCTGTGCAATGCTTTGGGGTTAAAGGTTTTCTTGTATCCACTACCATAATTCTTCTATCCATTACCAGCTTGTAAGGTCAGTATCTTGGTTGTTACAGCAGTCAAGGACAATGAGGTTAGGGGGCCTGACTTGCAGATAATAAAGCCAGCCTTAACTTTGTGTTTTCTAGGTCCTTGCCTGAGATCACACAGCCTTTCTGCCTCCCTCCCTGGTGCTGACTGCAATCGCTCTGCCAGATATGTAACCAGGTGAAACCTGAGTCAGGCCCCCAGGTGACAGATTAGCTGGAGTGACAGACCTAGGATGGGGAGAGGGAATCATGGGGGGTGCTGCCACAGCACAAGTGGCTGCCAAAGCCCACGTGCACATACAGAGGTCACTGAGGGAGCACACAGTGTTTTAACCAAGGAGTTGAAGGAGATTTGCTTTTCTGATAATCCTCATCTTAATTAGTGTCACTTTCAAAAATGGCCTGCTGTACACTTGCTTCTGCTGAAGCCTGAATTGCAATCCTGGCAGGCCCTGATGCAGCCTCCTTCCTGCAGGCTGAGTCTGCCCTGTTGCAGGAAAAGAAAGTAATTTTGTTTCAAAAAGCTTGGGGAGGTCTCTGGTCTTTCCCACAAAGAGAAAAACATAAAGAGAAGATGGTCTACAAGGTTCCTCCTCCCTTGAGCCTTGGCCCAGTAGCAGTAATTACACAGATAAGTAGACGTGTTTAAAAATTGTTTTTCCCATGTACTCCCACCTCACTTCCCAGTGCCCCACTGGGGTCCTGTTCACCTTTCAGACAAATAATACAGGCTGAGGTCCTGCCCAGACTTACCCCAGCCACACCTCACAGCAGCTGCTTGGGACTCAACAGATTCAGCTTCCATACTTCCCTGGGAATTTTCAGGACCCTCTTCCCAGGGACTCAATGAAGCATTTTAGAATCTTCCAGAGGAGAAGAACAAGATAACAGCAATCTGGAGGCTGGAGGGGTGGCAGGGCAGATCAGTTCAAACCACACAATCTATCTGAAAATAGCAATATTAATTGCATTTGCTTATTAAAAGGCAAACCCCATGCCATGCACTGTTCTAAGCACTTCCCCTGCACCTAACGTTTAGTTGTTGCAGACGCTGTAGCCTGGATCCTGTTATTTTTCTTATTTTGGAAATCAGGAAACTGAGTCACAGAGAAGCTGATTGGATCCCAGGTCTGACTCCAAGTTCATGTTCACATCCACTTAGCTCTGTGGACCCCTCAGTGTGATGTGCCCCCTCCTCAAGTGCGCTTATCTCATCTCCTGTCCTATTTCTGCTCCTTTTCTGGCTTACATCATTTCCCTCTTGGATCAGTATCTTCATCATCTCAGCAGGTGGCGGGCCCTTCCCCTTTGACCTTGGCAGGAAGCAGCATTTTAAACCTTTAAAACCTTTTAGATTTCGTCGCCGGTCTCTGGATATCAAAGCTCATAATTCCATAGTTCTCCCCCTCGGGCTCCTGCTAGAAGATGAGACAGAATGATGGCTGTCAGAGCAAAGTTCCAGCATGCTTCTCGTTGGAAGCACCTTGGGTGGTGCAGGGTGGAGGGCTCCAAGGCAGATTTCCATCTACAGCACGGTATACCCACAGCTTACTGTGATAATGAGAATGTTTATTTCACTGCTAAAAGAAAACACTTAAAAAATTGCATTTGAGCACCCACAAATTAACTCAGCTCATACTATTAATGTTAATGATGAACCCCTCCCAAATAATGCTTGTCTTTTAGCAGAGACCTTTTGTTTAAGGAGTTGGGTCGAAGGCAAGTTTCATTTGTGAATTCCAGAGACTGTAGTGAGTCTCAGAAAGTGTGATATTCATGGTTTGGGGGATTTTGCGGGATCCTAAAAATGGTGCCACCCTTGGGGAGGTAGCACTCTCCCATTTCAACTGTGCATGAACAGGCGGGAGCAAGTGGGGGCATGCTGATGTGTATTGACGGGCTCTTTCCCACCTGATCACAGCAAATCTTCAGTTTGGGCCTCTGTTCCTGGTCCTTGTGCTTCCTGGGGGTGGGGAGGCGCTGGGTACACATCTGTTTATTCCTCTCTCTCCTCCATCCCAAGTAACTTCCCATAGGCCACCTCAGCTCTGCCTCTCCACCTTGTCAAAGAAGAAAGCTATAACCATGCAATTATGACATCCTGGGGGTAATTTTAAGTATAAGTCATTATTCTAAAACAACCGATGCAATCCCCATTTGCCAGCACAAAGAGATGATTCTCACTAGCCTGAACTCACTGTCAAACATGCCAGGAGAAATAAAAAGGTGCTAATGCAATATCGCCCAGAAATAGAAAATAAGATTAGAGGCGACGCTTGAGATTTCAGGCTGAGTAGGTGGGGTGGGGGGGACAGCACAGGATTTAGTTACCAGCAGAACTGTCAGACAAAAAGCCTCTGAGGTCATTAATACCGGAACCTTCATTAAGGCAAGTGGATAAAATTAAAGGGTGTTTGGTGAGGATTTAATTTTTCCTGGAGGTCTACAGTCTCTGAAGGGCATCTAGAGCTGGTTCTGAGGCTGAAGTGGCAGGCCCTGGAGAGGGGAGTCAGGAGATGGGACCTCTCCTTCTTCTTTTTCTTCTTCATCATCATCATCATCTTAATGAAGCCCACTGAGGACAGGCTGTATGAAGGGACCTTGGCCAGGGCTGACATGCTGCAGAATCGGAGAACTGAGTCCCCTGAGACCAAAGCCATATCCTTCAAGACAGCACATACTTTCGCCATAGCTGAAACAGCTCAACCCAGGTATGGGTGGAGCAAATGGAAGGAGGAGGCTTTGGCGGGCACTTGAGTTTTGAGGTCAGTCTAAGGACTCAGAGCAGGCTGTGGGTGGTACCAGTGGAAACATGGACACGGGCCTGACTTTCAGCAACGTTGGGAAGCAGGCAAAGGCCATTTTGGGCAATGTCTCATTACTGCTTTGGGGGGACATCTCTTATCCCAGGTGCCCTTTCCACTCCGCATTCCCGCAGTGTCTTCATGCCAGCTGGTTGTCACAAAGAATCTAACATTTAAATTCCCTGAATGTGGTGAAATGACTGGAGTTCAAAGGTTTTAAGCAGCCCTCCCAGGAATGTGTACAGCTGTTGAAAGACATTTTTAAAGCTAAAAAGGACTTATAATCCCAAAGGAATATGCCTTAAATGATGGAACGCAGGTGTGGTGCTTGATCAGGGAGGAAGGCCTGGGAACCAGGTTCTTTGCTGTACTCTGAATACTAAATTGTGGGAGCAGAAGCCAGGGCATTAGCGTCTGGTCTCCGCCTTGTCGCAGGATGCTGGGTGAGATGCACTTCTTGTGCACCCCTTCATTCTCAGTACAGACCGGAGCAATGACACTTGCTTGAGTTCTTAGCCTAGAAAGGGGATGAAGAGGGTGAATAGGTGTGTTAGGATTCTTGAAGGAAAACAAGGAGTCGAGTTTTCCACGTGTGATGATCCAAACGGCTCCTTTTGTAGTCTCAGTGTTTGGGGGGCTTCGCCAGAGCTAAATAAATCCAAACAAAAGTTCTTCCTGGGCTTCTTCATTTGGGGAAGAGCTGGGGCCAGGAGAGAAATGTGTATTGATTTTGCATAAATGGAAAACCAGAGACCTAGAGAGGGACTGGGGCCTTCCAGGGTCACTGAATAGAACACAGGGTGACATCCTCTGGTTCCTCCTCATGTGTCTTGGAGCTGAAGACTACCCAGTCCTCACTAGGATTCATTTCTGACTTCTGGTCAAGCATTTCGTTGTTTAAACCATGTTCTGTCAAAAAAAAAGTTACAATCTGGCATTTATGGAGACAAGTCTTTCAAACTCAGCACCCCAGGGATATGGTGTGTCAAGCTGTGCAATGCCCAGCCTGGCAGTGTCCAGTCCAACTGGGAGATTTTTAAAATGCAGAAGCTCAGACCCGAATCCACATTTATGGAGCTGAAATCTGAATTTCGATACATTCTCCAGGTGATGTTTACCTTGAAGCCTGGGAAACACTTGCCCAGGGCCCTGGATATGGTGTAAAGGAGATGGACGCTAGTCTGGGGATCTCTTGGGTCCCAGTTAACTTCTTCTGTGGAGGTGGAATAATAGATTCTCTGCCGCTTAACTCACCACGGTGCTTGGGAGATCAAATGACACAATAAACGGGAAAGTGCTCTGCGAGGCTCGAGGCACACAGCACTTAGGAAATGTGTGGCATTCTCATGCTCATTGGCAGCTGGCCTGGCCCCACCCCGTTAGCCATGGAGTCCTCTTCATCTACCCAGCCAAATTAATCTCTTTCTCGCTCTTGCTCCTATACCCTCTTTGAAACAACATCAATTTTGGTTGCTTTCATCCAAACTGCAAAGAGCATTTGAATTCATATTATTGCCTTTAGTGAGATTCCCTATCCTTTGCCTCCATTTTTTTTTTTCCTTTTTCTTTCTTTTTCCGACACACATTTGCCGTGGTGCTTGGGACCTGGTGCAGAGGAGATTAGCGTGGTGTTCAGCCACTGGCCATGCCTCTGAGGAGAAGAGCTTTCTGTTTATCTCTTAGAAGCAGATGCTTTGGATTTTATCCCTGGGGGAATTTATCAGGGTGCCCTGGATTCATTCATTCATTCATTCTTGTATTCCTCCCCACCCTGTACCCATGCACACACAACACACACACACACACACACACACAGAGATCCTTCTACACGTCAGCCATGGCAACATTGTGTGCTTTGTATTTGGTGGCTGTTTTTCATACAGAACCATTCTGGGATTGTCTGCAGTTTAGTTCTCATCCCTCTGAGCACATCCTTGGTTCTGGTGTCTTTGCCCCATCAGTGGCAGCCTGGGTTGGCCTGGATCCTTGCTCTTGTATCTATCTATTCAATGCATGTGGATCTCTTCCAGTCCTGCCAGTTCTTTCATCTGGCCTAGTATTTTCAGAGCCACACCAGTGTTTTCATTTCCTTTCACACAGGTATATATGCTTAGAATGACTTGCAATACACACAGGAAGTCATTGCCCATTTATACAGAGTTCTTCTATGTTTTTCAGCCTAAGTGCATGTGGGCCTGCACTTTTAAATGCACTGTTCTCACCATGAGCACGTTATAATATAAACGTGTGACTAAATGATTGATTTAAAAGTGATTGATCCATATTTTTGTCACCATGAATGGCTGCATATTTAGTGAGCAGGTATGAGTAGTTACGTAGGTGCATAAGCACATGTATGCAAGCATTAATGTGTACTTATTAATTCAAACATATTAATCGCTTTCTGTGATGAAGGAACTAGGCTGTGTCATTTAAGACCTAGATAGGGGCTTTGCTTGTAAGGAATTTTACAGTTTTCAGGAAGAGATGAGATACTACCATGTAACTTTAATCCCAATTTCTAAGTAACAAGGGTCAGGAAAGAAACAGATAAAATGAGATCAGAGAAATAAACATTGCTTTCCTCTGGAGATCAGGTATGACTTCTAGGGAGAGATTTGAACAAGAGATGTGTATTGAACACAGTGCTCATTGTCACTATGAAAGGCTGCCCATTAGTGAGCAGTTATGAGCATTTATACAGGTGGAAATGGAAAGGAACACTCTGGCTGAGTGAGCCCTGGGAACAAAGGTGAGCTAGGAGTGCTGGTGGTGAGGAGTGGCCGTGGTTCAGTGGGGCTGATGCACCCAGGGCTGATGAAGGGATCCATGCGAGATGTGGTCAGCTCACGTTAGATCGTGGGAACTCTGGTTGCAGATTAAGGAATGTAAATTTTGGAACTGGTGAAAAGGAGACATGAGTTTTTGAGACAGGTAAGTAGAAGGTCAAAGCATTGCTTTAGGAAGGTGGCACTGGTAGGGATTTTTAAAGTGAACTAGAGATGGAGAAGACTAGAGGCCTCAAGAGCAGTATAAGAGGATATTATAGCCCTCCCAAAGTTAAAAAATGAGTGTTATTGTTTGGAGCTTGAATGTCCCCAAAAGGCTGATGTGTGGAAAGCTTTGTCTCCAACAGGCCATATTATTGGGAGCTGGTGGAATGTTTTGGAGATGGTGCTTAATTCGAAGGAAGTCGAGTCTTTGGGGACATGCCCTTGAGGGGATCTTGGGACTGCAGCCCCTTACACTGTCTCTTTGCTTCCTTTTCTGCCATGCATTTTCACCATGCTGTTCTGCCTTCCCACAAGTCCAAAACAACAGGGCCACACAAACACAGACAGAAACCTCTAAAACTGTGATCTGAGATAAATTTTTCCTCTTTTAAATTGTTTACCTCAGGTATTTTGTTACAGGAATGGGAAGCTGACTAATATAATGAGGGTCTGCTGTATGGAGGTGACAGTAGTAGATAAAGAAAGTGTCATGAAGCCCATATTGACAATATTTGAAGAGAATCTATTGTAGTGGAGAAGGAGGAGGAGGATGAAGGTTTGGAGCCTGACATGATGGAAGTGTCCTAACACACAGGGAGTGCAGGTGGGGCAGCTCATTGATTTTTCTGATGGGGTATAGGATGAATGGTGAGTTCAGTTTGGATGTACCAAGTTTAAGATAGTGGTAGAAACATCTAGATGGAGAAGTTCAGCAAGCCTTTGGATATTTAGAAGTGACAGTTGAGAATGATTTCAGGATTGAAGTTAAATTTGATCATTGTGTTTATAGAGAGATAGTTAAAGCCTTCCAAGTGAATGGGTTGTTAGGGGAGAACACACACAAAAAGAACTAAAGAATGGTTGGTGTAACTATCTGCATTTAGAAAGAACAACAACAACAACAAAAAAAGGAGAATAAGGAGAGAGACACACATTTGTGTATTTTTCCCAGTTAGTACAAGCGTGCACACACTGTTTAGATTGAAATGTGCACATATACAGATAAGTAGTACATTTGATTCCACATAGTTGGAAGACAACAGGAAGGTGGTAGTTCTTCAGTGACCAGGAGAAGAAGGATAATCAATGACATCAAATACAAGGAGAAGACTCAGGCATACACAAAACAGCTAGCTGGTTTTGGTGTGCAGGTGGGATGCTCACATGACACAAGCAAGAGCATGGGGTATGTACACATAGGTATTCATACACACATGCCTTTGGATGCACGTTCAAGTATTTGGAGAAGAATTGTAGGAGCAGGGAGTAGGGAAGGAATGGGATAAAGTCATTTATGGGAAAGACTTGTGATAAATCGGAGCAGATATACATTAAACTGAATATTTTCTTGATTGTTATGTTGATTCTTTAAATCCTTAACTTGGGCTCTGAGCCTTTACTTGATTCTGTGTGGTGTGCTCAGCTAATTTGACTTCATTTTAGGATCCTAGTCTTTCATTAGGTGTGAAATTATTGGTCACTTGCTTTGGCCCAGATCTCTCTTATGTCAATGAGAGCCTTTCAGTAATTAGGCTCTTGATTATGAAATTCGCTTTGAACAGAAAGCTGGCCAGAACTTTTAGCTTGTCCCAGAATATCATATATATATTGAATGATGGACATGGTACTTGATCACCAATTTGAATTATTTGCTTTAAATAGGAGAGACTATATTCTACTTACTTTTCTGGATTAGGAATCACCTTACCTAAAGTTAGTTCAATACTCAACTCACATTGAATGTCAAGAGGATCTATTTGAGGACAGGAAATCAAGGCAAAGGATCATGATTAGCAATAAATACGATAATGAAGTTAATTCTCAATAATATCCCATCATTTTTCCTCCCTTATATTCCATTTGATTTCATTTCTCTTTCAGACCTTTATTTTCTTACAGTTTAGATAAAAGTATAATCTGAATGAAATCCCAGTGAGGGATGGCTCAAGGGATAAAACTCCAGTCAGTACTTAAATGCCGCTCCTCCATGAGATAAGGGAAGAGGATGAGATGACTTGACTTATATATTTGTCATGTGCACTTTATTCCCATCATTGTTATTTTTCACTTAATAACTATTTACTAAGCTCACACTTGTCTGCATCTGCCAGAGTCCTCTCTTCCTCCTTTCTTCCCTCTCTCCCTCTCTTCCTCTCTCCTTTCTTTCCTTCCTTAATTCCAAAACATGTCCAACATTCTGGTTTTAAAATCTCATTTCAGTTTATACAAAAACCAAATTCAAAGAACCTTGGTTCCCCTTCCCTACCCCCTCTGCCCTTTAGGGACCATGTCCGGAATTTTCAGCTAATTTCCCTCATGGTATACCTGGGTCACATGGGCTGTGTGTGTGTGTGTGTGTGTGTGCGCGCGCGCGTGCACTCACATGTGTATGCACATTCATAGGAAATGAAATAGATTTTTCTTTACAAGCATGTAACAGGTACAGTATTTTACAGCCTGCTGGTTAGTAATGGGATTCTTCTACCAGAGTCTCCTTTTCTGAATCCTGAACTGATTAACAGATGCAAATCCTGTACTGCAGGCTGGTGAAACTGAACCATCCATGCCCATGTATCTCTAGACAGTATACACATGCACAGAGTCACATACACACACCATTTTCATTAAAATGGATGCACATTCATATTACTGCTACATTCACTTCTAGATAGTTGGACATTTTTTATTTTGCAGTTTCAAAAGACATTTGGGTAGGAATTATTTAATAGAATAAAAGGAGTTTCAAAGGGATCAAGTATTAACAGGGGAATTTAAAGTCAAGTGTTATCTTCCAATAGAGGAGAGGTTCCATCAACCACGGGAGAGAATGATGGTCATTCCTGCCATTCTTCTCCTTTAGGTGTCCAGCTGTCTCTATCAAGTTCATGTTCCTCTAGGACCAGCCTGGGGCATTCTTCCATGACTTTTACCCACCCCATTCCCCAACAGAGCTCTTTTAGCAGCACAAATTCTAGTTATGATTCTGTAATAATTAGGTTGTGTGGCTATTTACACAACCTCCTGCCCTCCTTGCAAAGGTGAATTTCCAGAAGACAGGCCCTGGCAGTAGGTAGTTTCAGTGAACCCTCTATGCAAGAGGTGAGGGCTGATTCAGCACTTTCACTGCTGGACAGCTCTGGGTGGACAGCTCTGGGTGGACGCCTCTGACCTCACCTTTGTGTGCTTTCCCTCCCTTCCTCTGTGGGGCTGCAGCCTCAGGGTCAGGGCCCTGATGGCTGCAAATGTCAGTAAGTGAGCAAAGAGACTTCTGCAGAGTCTCAGCTTCTCATTTTGTGTTCATTCACAGCAGTTGGCTCTTCTCCTGCTTCATGATGACAAAAATGACACTTCTGATCATGCATTATTGGAAATCCCTAAGTAGGAATTGAATATATATGAGATTTCATCTTTTATCATTGCCATTTACTTCTTGCAGACATTTGTCTTGGAACTTCTCAGAGGAGAGTATCTTCCACAACTCTCCTGTCCCTTCATGCTCTAATCACTGTTCTCTTGTTTTTCTCTTCCTGAGATGAAGGGGAGGACTGTAGTAAGGAACAATGGAGACATACAGGATTACAATGCTGTCAAAATAACTTATCTTTAACATAATATGTTTTCTATCCTACTTCTGCACGTGTTTGATCTGTCATTGATCCCTGACCAATTTTGCTCCTGAGAAGTTTGGGGTAAAACATTTTTTTGCATGAAAAGGTGCTCAATATCATTTATCATTGGGAAATATAAATACTACCATATTGGAATTTCATCTCACATCTGCTAGAGTGGCTTTATAAAAAAACAAACAAACAAACAAACAGGGGGTGGGAGACAAGACCAGCTGGCAAGGGTGTGGAGAAAAGGGAATGCTTGCACATAAATTGCTGCAACCACCATGGAAAACAGTATTGAGGTTCCTCAAAAAATTAAAATTATAATTATCATAGGACCCATCCATCCCCCTCCTGGGTATATATCCGAAGTAAATGAAATCAGTATCTTAGAGTAGTAAAGTTTCATTGTACCATTTTCACAGTAGCCAAGATATGGAAACACCTTAAGTGTTCATTACTGGATGAATAAGTAAAGAAATCATGGTACATATATACAGTTGGATAAAAAAATGAAGGAAATCCTGCCATTTGTGAGAACATTGATGAAGCTGGAAGATATTATGCCAAATGAAATCAGCCAGGCATAGAAAGACACATATGATATGATCTCACCTATCTCTGTGTGTTAGCCAGCTTTTTGACACTGTGACAAATATCTGAGAAAAGCAACTTGGAGGAAGGAAGATTTATTTTGGCTATGTTTCTCAGAGGTTTCAGTCCATGGTTGACTGGCTCTCTTGCTTTGGGCCTGAGGTGAAGCAGAATATCATGGTGGAAGGGCATGATGGAAGAAAGTTGTTCACCTCATGGCAGCCAGGAAGCAGAGAAAGGGAGTAGAAGACGCCAGGAAAAATATATGTCCTTCCAGGACACACCCCCAGTGATCTATTTCCTCCAGCTATGCCCCACTGCCTACAGTTTTCACCACCTTCGATAACGCCAATAATTATGAATCCCTCAACATATTTACCTACTGTTGAGGTCAGGGGCCTCATGATCTAATCACTTCCCCAAACCCCCATCTCAACAAGAGTCGGTGGGTGACCCTTTTTTGTGTCTTAACCATAATATTGTGGAATGGAAAACTGTCAAACACAGCAAAATGGTGGGTTCCAGGTGTTGGATCATAGTAGAATTGGGGTGATGTTTGTCTAAGAGTAAAACCTTTTAGCTAAAAGTTAAACAAGTCTAGAGGATCTAATGTAGAGCATGGGTGCTGATGAAGTTGTTAATTAATTTGATTGTGGTAATTATTATACAATGCATACATCTGCCAAATCTTGTTGTATACATTGAATATATTCAAACTTTTTCAATTAAACATTTTGAGATTAAAAAATAAAGGGGGGCATAATTAGTAAGACTGAGAAACTTCTCTTGCTGTGGAGTTGATGCCTGGCTGGGATTTTCAAATTGTCTTCATGTCCTTGAGTCTCTTTCATATTTTTGACCTACCCATTATTCATAACAGATCTCTGAGACACTAAGCATGCTGCCTGTTGCTCCTAGCAGAGGCCAACAACTCAAAATAAGTTATTATTTTTAATGGCCAACCTAAGTTTATTGACTCACTAATAGAAGTGTAGAATATTAACTAAGAGAGGTCATTTCCATTTTTTGGTTGAGATGGTCAGACCACAGCCATTCACATCTTTTAGGGAAGATGAAATCTCCTTAAGCAAATGGATGCTGAAGAGATCTAAAACTATTGTGCATGGGAATGGCTGAATAAAGTGGAGTATCTGGTGCCACCATGTTAATTGTAAAATAACAAATAGACTGATCAGTGGACAAGAGACAGTTATGGCCAGCTGTTAGGGAAAAGTGGAGTCAGGGAGAAGATGTTCTTGAAGGAGTAGATTTAGATTTAGCACAAGGAAGACTTTCTAAGAGTTGGAACTGCCCTGAGGTGGAATACTGGGGAGTGTGCCCCCCAGAGTGGTTTCTGAAGACAGGCTGCAGGAGCCATCCATAGAGATCAGTGAGCACCAGTGGAAGGCTGGAGCAGGTGGCCCTAACACTTTACTTCTTGTCCTGGGAGTCTAACTAAAATAGCAACAACCACTCAGTCCAAAGAACAGACACACACCTGCTGTGTCCCTCCAGAATCATCTTACTCCTTCCAAAATGAGACCCAAAGATAGGATTTTTCATTCCCTGACATTTGAGGTCCACATGAAACTTATTCCCATAGCCAAGATTCTGATCTTTTCTGAGATGAACTCAGATAAACTGTTTGCCAGACAGCTGGACCAGAACCGAAGGGTAAGGAGATAAGGCCCAAATGAGGAAGGCAGCAGCCTCACCTTCTGTTAACTCCCATCCCAAAGTGAGAAATCAGTGTGCTCAGCTGCAATTCAAAGCAATTAGTCTTTGTTCCCACATGTTCTCAAACAATGACTTAAAGAAGCCCAAATAAACATTTTCAGAAAAGAGAGCAAATTTGTATTACTTAACCCAAGGAATGCAAACAAGTGTAATTAAAGTGAATACCCATAAATAAAGTAAATACATTACTTAGGAAATGAATTAATTAGTGTTTAATTACTATCAATTACTAAAATCACTACAGAATTACTTGTAGAATGGATTGGATCTCTTGCTCCTATTAATAATTTCCATTGCTAATTGTATGCAATTGTATTTTCTTTTCTTTGGGTGCATCTTAGCAGAGCTAATAGGAGGAAGGAACAGCACAGTGAACAATGACAGGAACATCTTTTTTCTTTGCTCGGTAAAACACAAAAATGGTTTGAAAAGTATCTGCCTAGTTGTCAAAAGCCGGTTCAGCTAAGGAAGGTGCCCAGGAAGAAGGTATCTGTGGCACAGGGTGATCTGTGCCATTCCATGGTGAGGGTGAGAACAGAGGTTTGTGGCAGGGCCTAAGGTGGAGGATGTGTGTGTTTGTGTGTGGGTATGTATATGTAGAGATGAGAGAGACAGGTGTTAGAAGGTTCAATATCTGCACTTATTTCCAGGATGCCTATACCCATGTATAGGCTGGCAGATGGGCATCACTACCCACAGGTCTGGCCAGGTGAGGGAATGGACTTGATATTTACCTGGAAGATGGAGTAATAATCTGCTTTTTGGTGAAGAGAACATCCCTAATGTCATGGTCCCCAACAATTTTGACACTAGGTGGTGAGTGGCAGAAACAGATGCATATATATGAGAGAATGAGAATAAAGGGTATCTACCAAAGGAGTCCATTCTTATTTTTCTCTTCATACAACATCCCCTTTCCCTCTCTCTACCCTCACCCCCTCTGTCTTTCATGAATATTCTCAAACCTGGTTTTGATTCTAGGCTTCTCTACCTGGGAAACCCTGGGAGAGTTACTTAACCTCTTTGTGCCTCAATTTCCCCATCTGCAAAATGGGGAAAATCATAGTACCTGCCTCCCAGGGTTATCGTGAGAGTTTGGATCAGTGGGTGGCACATAGCAATATCTGAAATATTATATTGCTACTACATGTTAATTTGTAGAACAGTTGAGGGAATGTACATGATGTGGAGGTGAAATAATTAGGGGCATGGGAGGGGCGATTTGAAAAAGAGAAAAGAAGTTGGAGAGGAGAAATTTGTGTAATAGGGTTCTCCAGAGAAAGAGAACCAATAGAATATATATGTGTGTGTGTGTGTGTGTGTGTGTGTATCTCCTACACATACACTCACACACACTCACACATACACACATGATTTCTCTTTTGAATCTCTGTGTCCTAGATGGCTCTCTTTTCTTCCAAAGGTGATACAGGGCCTTACCCTGAGGTAAGGGGGTACATGGAGCTGTTCTCTAGACTGTCTTCTGTGCTCTCCATGTTGTTTTAGTCCTCAATGTTTACTCATTTGTTCCTTCTGGGAATGTGGTGGAGAGGACACATTCCTGCTTTTAAGGAGGAGAGCCAAGTGACTGCTAAAGCACAGCAGGTAGGTACCATGAGCTTTTCAGAAGAGGGTAAAATAGGTAGGAGGTGAGATCTCTGGGAGGTTTGCAAGGGGGAGACAACCCCAAGCAGAGGCCTGAGAACAGGTGAATGAAAAAGGGGTATCAAGATCCCTCTTTACCAGATGAGGAAACCGACAGTCAGAGACAAGTGAGTTGCCAAGACCCACATAGCTGGGGAGGTTTTGTCAGCATTGAGATTTAAGACAGGGTCTATGTGACTCTAAGGACTTGAATTGTCCAACAATGCCATTCTTTCTATTGTCCCTCCCCATCTCCCCTGGGAAGCAAAATACCCCTATCTCTTGTGCTCCCTATCTCCAATTTTTGTGTGAACCCTAAGCACCTGTAGCAAAGGGTGAGTTGGCCCCACTGCCTGGGGTGCACTCCTGGCTCTGCACTGCTTTAGGGTGTAACACTGGATACATAGCTGAGTTTTTCTGAATTTAACATGAAATACTAGCCTCAGAACTGTGTGAGGATTAAAAAAAAGAAAGACAGACATTTTCTTTGTGGAAAGCTTAGCATAGTGCCTGCTACATAGTAATTATTCAATAGATGATAGATAATATCATTATTGTGGATGCTAAGCCTCATTTTTTGGTCTCAGTTGATTGTTATTAAGCCAGGCTAATGTGTTGCCTGATGAGGCATTGGCCTAAGTTGTATTTGCATTTTAGATGGAGACACTTGAAGATAAAAATTTACACTGTCTTTAGAAGAGCACCCATCTTCCTCTCTTCCCTGGGAGGGAATAAAGAAAGATTGGAAAAACCTTTGTGGCAGGCCAGCTGCAGGGAGGTGCAGATACTTTTAAGTTATGCAAAAACAAAACTTAGAAAGTTGCCAGCCACGCACAGGGCCAGTGTTAAGTGATTTGCCACCTGTGCAGAAACCTATACGATACCTAGAGTAAGAGTTCCTAAGAAACCTGAGCTTTCTCATTTGTACCCCTTGTCTCCTATCCTGGGCCCATAGTAAAGAAAATAAGGACTAGCAAGAAACTAGCTCTTTGAAATGTCAGAGTCTTAGAGGTAAGGGCCACTTGCCCAAAAGCATTTGAATAGCACACCCCGTCCTAGGAAGCTTATCCCAAACTTCATCCTCTTCAAGACCCCCTCACTGGGGAGGCTGAGTTGCCTCTGCAGGTGTCTGTGCAAATGGGAGACCAACAATGGTCATTAGTTTTCATTTGCGGAAATCAGCAATTTAATCCTAACCTAACCAGAGCCTGTAACTCCCCCTTCCTGGACAAAGGCCCTCCCCCAGAATGACTGAATTTCACAGGGAGCAATAAAGCAAAGGGCTTCTGCTGAATCAGGTGCTAGACTCTCGGGCCTGTAAATCACCCCCCTTGGTTCTTCAGGTTGGAGATGATATCTTCACCACAGCCCTCTCTTTCCTGCTATTTCCACAACCCCAGCTACTAAGGAGATACCCCTAGGTAGCACATCCTTTCCAAACTGGGAATGCAGCTGGTCCTGGGTCCCCTTTCAAAACACGTGTGGCAGGAGAGTGTTCATATGAAATGCAAACATTGCAGATTGCCCGATCCGACTGGCCTCAATAAATCCATAAGTTGTTCATGGTTGTACATTCATGGATGGTCTGAGAACAGTCAATGTGGAAACCAGGTCATTTAGAGGAATTCCAGTCCAGGTGTTCTCAGAGACTCGGGCCCCTGAATAGGAGAGCAAGGATTGTACAATCAATTCTCCAGAGACCTTTCGCTTTCTGGGGTGTGTTCAGTAAAGGCAGTTGGTTAGGATAAAGCAGAGAGCTAATCAGTCAAGAGATTTCCTTTAAATGGAAGTTTTCAGAATCTGGTGTTTAGTGAATGTCAAGCTTGAGAAAGAGGTGAGATTGACAGAAGCTAAGACCCTCAAATCAGGGCTTCTCTTTTTATCCTCAGTTTGACCTAATAGACTGTACATGCTAAAGCCAGTCACTCTCCTCCCTGAAGTAGGACTTGGTACGTGTCTGGGGAGCCCAGCTGCAGAACAATGGAGGGTTTGAGTGTAGGGGACCAGGTAAGCCTTGACTCAGGCTGACCTGAACCTCACTTTTCTGCCCTATAAACTGGGGGTAGGGATGGGCTGCTTCACTAGTTTATCTCTTACCATCCTTCCCAATTTAAAAGTTTATCTGACCTTTAAGGGGTAGAGAGCCTGGAGTCGCTGAAGAGCAACGGAGTGAGAAAGAATCTCTGTTCTTGGTCCTAGGTGCCAATCTACCTGCAAAGTCTTTTTGGTCCTGTCTGTAAGCCAGTCCAGGAAACCTGCCAGCTTTTTTTTTTTTTTCTTCTTCTTTTTGGTGGGATATCCAGAAGCAGGACTAGAAAGTCACCTGAAAAAGGCTGCATGCAGAAAGGACAGTCCCTTTCTCCAACTGCTGCAACAATCTCTCAATGCAATACTCTGATGCCACCTTCACCTCCCAGTTTGCTTATCTGTGTTCAGAGGCTGGCCAAGGAAAAGCACTCTGCTGGCAGAAAGTCAGCTTCAAGTCTTAGCTTTGGCAAGCTCTGTGACCTTGGGCCACTTGGTACAACCTTGTGGGATTGCTCCGTGTCAGGATATAATACTGGAATACTGGAATGCAGGAGGTACCAGAAGTTGCTTTATAAAGAGTTTATAAAGTTTATAAAGGTGGCTCCGGGAGAGGAGGGGTGATGTCATGGCCCAGGTGAGGTGGTAAGCAAGGTCTTCATTCTGTTTATCCCTGCATCTCCCACAGGCCTCACATAGTCAGACAGCTGCACTTGACATCAACAGATGAGTGCATAAATGAGTCAACACACTTGGCTTGACCACATGGACTTCTGCTACCTTCTCAAGATACACTGGTAGGAGAAGCATTTCTGGAAAACACCTTTGGCTCACCAAGGACAGGTACTTCAGAAACTCCATTGTCCCTTAAAGGCATCCTGCCCTCGAGTGGTTTCCTTGTTCTGTCCCCACTCAGCACTGTGGAGAGCTTTCACCTGCCCTGGGTCCTGAGGGTGAGCAGGGAACTGAGGGTAAGCAGGGGACTGAGAGCAGTCTGTGAGAGACACCTGTCGGCTTTTTCCTCCTAGACAGGGTACATGGCTTCTTGGCAGGTGTGGCACCCTGGTCCTGAATGGCCTCTTAGTCATCCCTTACTTAGGGAGATGAGGGCGCAATAAATCTGTGTTTAAGGAGACAGGAGATCAGGGTTTAGCACCTTATATCTCTGAGAGGCTTTGGCATCTTATTTTCCTAAATCATAAAATAAAAAAAAAATAATTACCTTAAAGATCTTTCCTGCACATCAGTGAGACTTGAAGGTACAGGTCCAATCAATGTGAACTGAATGTAGAACTATATCAACCTAACTACTGATTCATGTGACTGAACCTCAACACCTTTCCTCCAAATTCCATGAATCTACTTGGGAAATGCTCAGTTCTTGCAATGGTCAGGGGACAGGATAGCAACCTTCCTGGGACATCCTGCCTGCAACACTCCATTAATAGTGAGCCTTCTCCACCATGGGACTCTGTAACACTTCTAAAAGTTTCTACATCCCATATAGCAAAGCCAGAGCTCAGAGTTAACTTCTGAGAAGAAAAGAATGGAATAAAGACCTTTCCTATGGGACAAATGCGGTGATATGAGAAGCCTGCCTTGTTATGATGGGTCTGTTGTTTTGGTGAATTTTCCACGTGGTTGGAAACAGTATCTCTCCTTCCTCAGGGAACCCCGATTCATCTCTTCTGGAAGTGGAGTATTTACCAGGATTCTTTCACACAAACCTGCTTTGTTCACAGCCCACCTGGGTTACTCAGCTTTTTGTCTCTGTGACCAAAATGTCCAACCAGAACAACTTAGAGGAGGAAGTTTATTTTGGCTCACAGTTCCAGAGGCTCATGGTGGACCAGCTCCATTGCTCTGGGTTCAAGGTGAGACAGAACCTCATGGCAGAAAGGTGTGGTGGAGAAGCAAGGCTTCATTCATGGCAACAGTAAAACAGAGAGAGGGGAAGGGGCTGCAAGGGAAGAGGAACTCTTCTAGGACACACCTCCAGCCACACCCACCTGCCTCATTACCATGAGTCTATTCAAACCAGCATGGACTGATTAGGTTACAGCTCTCATAATCCAACCATTTTGCCTCTGAATGTTCCTGCATTAACACAGGAGCTTCTGAGGGACACCTCAGATTCAAACCAAAACACCCCTTCTGTCCGTGTGCTTGCACTTTCAAGGTTTCCAACAGACCTTTAGAGGGGTTTATCAGAAGGCCCTGGCCCCCAGACTGTGCTGGTTGTCAAGTGCCAGCTGCAGAAGTCATTACTAGGACAGACCCTGTGGGGAGGACCATCATTCAGCATTGGACAGAGAAGTCTGTCCTATGACCTACCCGGGGGCCTGTCAGAAATAGAAACATCTTAATGAAAAAGCACACCCCTCAGTCTTTTTCATGCTGACCAAGCAAAATGGAGGGGAGATTTGAATAAGAGGATGGGACTCTGCTTTTAGCAGCAAAGCAGCCCTGGGGCGGGGGTGGGGATTGTGGGGGAGAGATTTAGAATTTTTAAAAATCCTGTTGTGGGTTAATGGTTTCTTTTCCCTTCTTCCTTGCTCTCTCTGACACCCGAATGAACAGAGAGGTATGGTATATCCCCAGAAGTTAAACAGGAAGCCATCTATCAGACAGGACCCTCCCACCACAAAGGAAAATCATAAAAATGTCATAAAGGCCCATGTCCCCAGCTTCAGGTCCTCCCATCCTTCCACAGAGTTCAGCCTCTCTCTCTCTCTCTCTCTCCCTCTCTCTCTCTCTCTCTCTCTCTCTCTCTCCCTCTCTTTCCACTTCCTGCTCTCTTCCCTTTTCCTAAGCAGGGAAACCCGTGGGATGTGAACATCTTTAGGCTGGGAAACTTTCTTGTTCACCATCAGGTTCCCCGACATTATTCCAGTGTATTTGGCAGTTCTTGCTTTTAAAATATTTGCCGAAGGAATGAAACTCTCTTCTCAAAGCTTCCAGGCCTACCTAGATAGAGATGACTGATAGCAGTTTAGAGTTGTATCACTTCTCCTGGGACATCTGTACTTCAAAAACAGATCAAAACAACACAGGAAGAAGTTCCATTAAAATGAATGGTAGATTTCCAGACAGCAGCATGTGATACTTTCCTTAGAGCAAAGGACCTTGTCGTCTGAGAAACCAACCCGCAAAAGCCCCTGGCCTATCAGAGCCGCTGGAAATGGGTGAGTGTAGCCCTCAGCATTTGCAGAGAGCAGCTGTCAATTTTAATGCATCTAAGGCCTTCTCCTTCAGGGGGGAGAGTGCTGAAAAGCCTATGCTCTATTCTGTGCTTCCTGAAATCTTTCCATTTAAATGCAGATTGGGAGCCTTCCTTCCTCTAAGTGGTCACGGAGAAGACAGAGCAAAGTTGAAAGGATAATTTCCTTAAGAAGAAAGGGAACAGTTTTGTTCATTTCCCCAAGGCACCAGCTGTCATTTTCTCTTTATGGTAGCATCTCCCCCCACCACATTTAGATGGCCTTTCTCATCCCCAGTCACCCCAGTTTTTGCATCATAGGCTCCTTTAGTTATGCTAATCCTGCCAGCAGCTAGTATCTTGTAGTTTAAATGGAAAGAATCCAGTCCAAAGGCCTGTGATTATCTGCTTCCTCCTATCCTTTCTCCACAAGATCCAGGCCCTTTTATATCAAACAGGAGGGTAGGATGAAAGGCCCACCATGACTGGGAAATTAACAGGAGGGGGCTGAGATGATTAAAAAGAGGATTTTTCCCTACTTTTGATTTTTTAAGAGACATTTGAAAGTGTCTCCATTTTGAAACACTGACCAAGGCAGAGAGACCTGTTCTTGAACCATGCCAGAACTTGCTCATTGTTCAAGAATCTGGACCCTTGTGCTGTGTTCTTGACTCTCTTATGAACTTGCCCTGGAGAAAAAATAGCAAGCGGTTTCCTCGATATTTAGAGTTAGTTGGGCAGTTTGGACTCACATGCGTCAGTGAGAATTTTGAGGTATGTTGAGTTCCCAACTGACACATCTAGGTTTATGATGTGAGAACTAGACAGGTGTCCAGGACCAGAGTAGATTTACTATGGGTCTGCTGCAAACTCACTTCTGGGGGAAATGATAGTTCATTTCCTGGGAAATTCTAGTGAACACCTTGCCCTGAGGCCCCTCCCAAAACAAAACCATTCATCTCAAAATCTCTCTCCTGTGTTGTAAGGCCTCTGACTCCCTCTGCAGGAAAGAGGTCAGGGATCTGAGGAGCACAAAAATAAACCCCTTCATATTCCCACTTCCCTCCATCCCTGCAGCTTCAGACTCTGCTCAGGAGCATGACACTGAAAACAGAAATAGCTTCAAGAAGACTTCAGATGAGCTCATGGATAATAGAACCAAAAAATGGTTACTAAAGTAGAAGTCAGAAAGATTCAGAGCTCCATCTTTCGATGGGTCAGTAGAAAGAATACAGATGCCTTCTGGTCCTAGGTTAACCATTGACTGGTTTTATGATCTTAACAAATTACTTTGCTTCTCTCATCTTAGTTTCTGCATCTCTAATGTGAATGATCTGGTTTACATATTTTCCAACCTTTCCAACTCTGACGTTCCCAGATTCTGTGAAGTGTGTGTGTGTGTGTGTGTGTGTGTGTGTGTTTACACAAGATGAAAATTGCTGTCTACTTTCCTCTCTCCCAATAGAGTACAAAGGCCTGAATAACCCAGGAAATGGACGAGGACTTGTTCTCTGTGTGTCTGGCCTTACTGCAAATATTCTTTTCTCTTTCTTTTCTTCTCTGCAGCTGGAAACCCAACCACCAGATTTGTGAACCAAAGAAAGAGGAACGAAGTTGCTCTGAAATGCTTATTTAGACAGTGCTAACATATCAAAAGAACATTTGACACAAATGGGGTATCTAGTTACCATAGATCTTATAAAGTTCATTCAAAGAATGTAATGAAAAAAATCAAATAAATGAATCATTCAGGGATATGCAAAGGATGGCTCCCATTTTCATTCTTTTGTTCTCTTTCTCTCTCAGGAGAGAAAAGTAGATAGGAAATTAGAGCAAGAAGTTGGGGAATATTACAGAAAGCAAAAGGGGCAATGTTGAGAAGGATGAAAAGGAGAGCCAAGGTTAGGAGAAGAACAAAAACAAAGACCAAGAACCTCTAATCAAATTAAATGGTTGGCAACAAACACATAGAAAAAGATATTCCTGGGCCTGTATCTTTAAAACAATGGCAGCAAGAAGGAGTTGCAGGGAAAGACAGATAGTGAGATGGGTGCAGGGGCAACCCAAGGTCAAACTTTACTGCTTCTCTAGCTCTCTTGCTCACAGCAAAAGGACATTAGCCCTGGGCCAGAAGGGCGTCGTGGTTACCCAACAAGACATCACAATGTTTCTAGAATAATGCTGGAGATGGTCTCACTATTCTGTGCTTCATCTTTTTAGCTCAGGGGCCAGTTCTGCCTTCATGATCTGGATCCACCTATGCTGAATGCTTCACATAAAACTGACACTTCTTAGGCACTCTGTTCCCAACAGTGTTTTCTGCCAGGCGTCTCGCACACTTTTCTTAATGCCAACTCTGTTCTGGGATCAGTGCTCTGGTCTTCAGAACATGCAGTGGTACAGAGTCTGGGGCTTGGATCACACAGAGCTGCCCTGGAATCAAACCCCTCTTGGCTGTCGGATTTTAGGCAAAGGTAATTTCCTCCTTGATAAAGTAAGGAGAATAATAATGCTATCTTCCCTGAAGGCTTGTGGTAAGGATTTAAGGAGATCATGAATGTGGGAGGGTTTAATGCAAAGAGGTTACTCAGAAAACCTGGGAAGCATTCTCTCCCCAAGTCAGATCTAGCTGATGAGATGAGGAAGTAGAAAGAAGTGCTGTGAAGAACTGTGCCTGAGTGTGCTGGTATCCACCACTCCCCACTCTGGTCACCGTTGTGCTAATGGCTTCCCCTTAGGATTTGGATCTATAATCGCTGAGTGAGTCCGATGAGGTATATGTGATATGAGAAGATGAAAGGCAACTTCCTGAAAGTAGTGAGGGCTTCTTGCTGAAAGTCTTCAAGTGCTGGGAGCACTCAGGTATATTTGCTGATCACAAAAGTGAGTAGTTACATTTTCCTAGGAGAGTGAGAATAACTACCCCAAAGTTGCAGAGGTCCCTATCATCTATAGCCCAGGTACCAGGGACAAACTACACTGCTCTTGAAGTGCAGGGCCAGTCCAGACTGCTTCCCTTCCAAAGGTGACTCACCATCTGCTCTCACCCACAGATTGGAGCAAGAGAAAGATAGACAGAGAGGCACAGGCAGATGGTACGCCATTTCTATGTCCACCTCTTCCTTTTCCAGGTATGAGGCGGTATACCTGCATCTTTCAAAGCAACCTTGGGGTACAAATGGGCACCCCAAGTTGGTTCTTCTGCTGGTCTCACCTGGGCTTAGAAGCTGAAGCGGAAGCCAAGGGAGGGCAGGAGCCCAGAATTTGTCCTCGGTCTTTTTCCTTTCACTGTGGAATAGTCCTTTCCCTGGGGAGGTGATAAGAAAGAAAAAGGTCATGCAAAGCATAAAACTCAGCAATGCCTTTTATAGAAGGCCTTACATTGTGTGCTTTAGGGATTTTTTCCTTTTGAAAAAATGAATTATTTATTTGTCTTCAATTAAATGTAAACATATCAAAACTCATGTCCTTTATTTTTCCTGATTCACTACTACTTGATTATTTCTCATCAGATGAATGTTTTTTTGTCTTCTCTGTCTGCCTTGCAAAATCAACTTATAACTCATTTGCTTTCATCAGTAAAATTTCTTCAAATAACTTCATATGGCTGCCATTCCTATTTTGTTCAACCCCCTTAACACATCTTTACATTTTGGGCTATGGTAATTAGTACTATTAATATGAATTTTGTGTATGTGGGTAATATATATATTATTTATTATTGTGGTTTGGATATGAGGTATCCCCCTAAAACTCCTGAGTTAGTATAATAGGGGAAATGATTAGATAATGAAAACCCCGACCTAATCATTGGTTTGATACAGTTGATGTATTAGTAATTTGAATGGATTTACTGGATGGTAACTGTAGGCAGGTAGGGCATGGCTGGATGAAATAGGACATTGGAGGTTGTGCTCCTGGGGAGTATATATATTTTTCCCCTGGTTCCTTCCTCTTGCTCTGTGCTTCCTGGCTGCCATGAGCTGAGCAGCTTTATCCACCATGCCCTTCTGCCATAATGCTCTGCCTCACCTTGGGCACAGAACAATGGAGTTGGATGTCCATGGGCTGAGCCTCTGAAACTGTGAGCTCAGAATAGACTTTTACTCCTCTAAGTTGTTCCTGTTGGGTACCATGGTCACAGCACTGAAACACTGACTGATACTCTTATATATGCCTTGTTCTATTTTATGTATTTTTACATGCACCCAACTGTACAGAGTCATTTCTTATAGGCACGAGAGGCCTGGGAAATTACTGCATGATTTTTATTATGGTTGAAATCTGATTCAACAACAGCAGTTGCCTTAATCAAGGGAGCCTGTAGAGTAAGTTGTAGAAAAACAGTCTTCTGGCCACATGTTGGAGGAAGAAGACGAGACAAAAGGGCAAGGAACTTGAAGGGGTACCAGGAAAGATGGGGTAGCTGCTACAGCTTTGCTCTGCTCGCCAGTTGACTGCATCCCAGTTTTTCCTGGTGAGCACCAGAAGAGCTAGAAGGTTCTCAGCTTCCGCCATAACATACTTGCTTTCCTCAAAATGATTTGGAGAGTAGGTCCCTTGTGATGAGAGATGGCAGTCTCTAGGGCTATGGAGAGATTGCTAAGGGCTTATGAATTGCAGGTATGTACCAAGTTTCTGCCTGTAGGCGGCATACATGAAAACACAACCACTTTTCTGTAAAAATTCTAGAATTGTTTTTCTTTTTCTTTCCAATGTTGAAAAGGGTCCTCATATTTGAAAAGAGTTGAGAATTGATTGCTCGGTAAGTAAAAAGGCAAAGACTTTGTAATTATACTTCTTTGAGGTGGATTCTTGTTTTCCCTCAGTTTTACGATTGAGATTGAATTGCTTAAATGTTCTGGACCAAGTGAGGTAAAGTAAAGCCTATCTTGATGGGTTGTTGAGATAATTAGGTCTAACTCATGAACGTGCTTAGCTTATAGGTGGTCCATGGCAAATTCTGAGTGGTAGCCGTTGGTGTTAATCACTTCCTGAGGTAGGCTGCTCACAATATACATGACCATGGTACCAAAGACCACACTGGCAAACTTTTAGTGATAACAAGAAATGCCAGCGTCCCTGGCTTTAAAACCTCAACCTACCTTAAGTCCTGGATCGTGCCCTCACTGTGCTGTTTCCACCCGTGTTCCCTAAGAGTTTCCCTGGTGTTCCAGCATCACTGTCCACACAGGGCCCTCTGTGAAGCTGATCCCAACCTCGTCATAAGAGTGAAGGTCTGAACCTGGAGGCTGTGGAACACAGGGTCCCCTGCATTTCTTGTTTTTTCTTTCTCTATTCTCCCTCTCTTTTCAAATTCATATATAAAACGAATCAAAATAGGGAAACAGGGATAGTCAATAACAAACCCTCTGGAGAGTGAGGATGGGAGAGAGCACTCTGGTCCTCTGGGCTGTCTGACTGGCCATGCTGTTTAAGTCCCATCTCGTACCCACTGTGGTGAATAAATTGGATTGCTGAGCGAGAAAAAAAAATGACATATTTCTCTTGTTGTGAAAGGACCTAAAAGGCTCTTTTCTGATTTTCAGATTCTAGTCATGCAGCCCAAACCTCCTCTTATCTGCTTTTATATATTTTTTTAACATCTTATGATTAGGTTTGATCTTCTTAAAGGCTTTGATTAAATAGTCTTTGCACTTCCTGATGTGCAAGTTCATCATTTTCTATTGGAAGATGTCTTGATGCCTCATCTGGACTTTAGCATGAAAATGTTATTTTCGCCCTCCAGCCATAATGGGCTTCTCATCATCGACTTTATTATTATTATTATTATTTTATTTTTTGACAGAGAGACAGGGGGAAACGCCTCTCCCCGCCCAGCTGGGCCCTTGGGGCTCCCCTCGGCAACCTTGAGGTGGAAGGCCGAGGGTGGCAAGGAGGCGCCGGCCACCTTTGTCTCTTGGTTTGACCCACGGGCCCATTAATGGAAGAACCGCGGCAGGCAAGGTCACGGGAGGAAGTACGCCCTCCCATCTGGAGGCCATCAGCTGCCCACTCCAGAACATCAAGGGGTGCCAATTGCATCTCTGCTAGGTCATTAGCCGCTCCCAGGACATACATTTGTCCTTGTGGTGCTTGGGCTGGCGCACTCCAAAGGGGATCAAGTCTTGAGAGCAGGTCTCAAAAAGAAAACCGCCAAAGTCTTCCTGATCAAATAGAAGTCACAGCATCAAACCTATAGAGGAGCAGCACATCCGAAGTGGCTTTCATTGTCGCACTAAAAAAAAAAAAAAAGGAAAAACAAAGGTGCAATAGTCTCCTACCAAGGTGCAGCCTTGGGGCCCACAGCATGAGGATTTCCATCTCCTAACTGTCACAACAGGTGGTATGTGGTCCTATTTTGTCCTCTAATTGTTTTATGTCCATATATTGCTGTATTTCTTGCTCTAAAAGCATTTGATAGGAAGAAGGAGCCTATCTCCCATTTCCCCAGTATGTTTATTTCATGGAGGACGACTTGACGCACACAGTAGGTGTCAGCTTGTCAAGGTAAATGCCTCAGCACTGTGACTTTCTCTGAGGTTTTACACCATATACTTCTGTTGTTGATATTTAATGCATGTGAAATAGGTATTAAAACTTTCCACTTGCCTCACCAGAGAACTGAGAGGCTGCATGAGCTAATGTCTAGAAAGCACTTAGCGCATTTAAGATATATACACATGAGCGAGTGCACGCGCGCCCGCGCACGCGCGCACACACACACACACACATCAGTAGGCTATTATTATCTACCTCTCTGGCTTGCTAAAACACAAGTTTCCCAAGCTCTCTGTACTTCCTCCTGGAAATAGTCTGAAGATATGTTCCTTGCCCTTCATCCAGCTTTTAGCTTCAAATTCCATTGTCCAAAGTCAGAAAGCAGGGGTCAAAAATAATGAAGGGAAGGTTAACCAGACTCTGTTGAATCCCAGATAATTAAGAGACCCCAGTAAGAGGAATTATTCATCTCTCTGATTGCCATCAAATGCTAAGCTGTATATTTTCCTGCAAGTCTTCCATTGTAATTGGCTTAGCAAGTATGGTTCTCGTCTTAATCTGCCACAACTGTCCCAAAACAGAGACTGATGCTGTTGTGGTAATGGGAGAAAGCTAATGACCATGTGAATCTATTTCTCTGATAGCTACAAGCTCTGGACACATGCCTGGAGAGCTCAACCTATTTCTCAGCCTCAATCACAGGTTTACAGTGGAGTGAGGCTTCTGGGACTTGTAGCTTGATTTTTTTTAAACCATAAGTGTGCAAGATCAATGATGGGGTCACCAGGAGACACATACCTGATGGATCAAGCAATTGGTTTTCCTGACTTGGGGTATAGACCTGGTTTGGGATTTAGAGAAGGTCAAGAGCATAGGTTTACCAACTCACAAGTTTATAAAACACATATCCTTCAGCATAATGACAGCCCCTGGGAGAGTTTAATTCCTAGTTCTAGTGTATGTGTGTGTGTGCGTGAGTGTGTGCCCATGTGACTGATTGCTAGTTTTGAAGCCACCACACAATGCCATGGCTTTTCATCTTGGCCTATGTCTCCGTAGCACATTCTAGCTGTTCAGAGCCACAACTTGAAAAGATGGGCTGATTGAAATGCTGACTGTACACTAGATAGGCAGTCAGCCCTGCACGATTAACAAAGAAAGTGGCCCCTCCCCACTTTCCCCACTGTTCTTATTTTTCCAAAAACTATTTCTTTGCTTCCAGAGAAAAGGGAAATGTGCAGAGAAGCAATTAATTATAATTATATATGTGCAAGAGTATGGGGGAACCAGTCACAAAGAATTTTCAAGTCCCAAAATTGTCTAATAAAAGCTACCCCAAAACGTCATAATTTTGGAGGAAGTTAAATTTTTATAGAGTTTGGTGATAAGAAAAATTTGCTAAAAGCGAGCGATCTTAATCACTACACTGTCACTTTGCAAAGTAATTGTGGAATTAGGAATAATTACACTCTAAGGGAAGAAAACGAAGCAATCTGCCTTATGATATTTTAAAATAGAATTATGATTTTGGTTTGTTCCATAAATCAAAAGAAGTAAGGCACAAACTTGTGGATAAGGTAATAACCTGGGGTCTTGGAAACGTAGGTTTAATGATTAAAGTGCTCTGTGCTTGGACATGAATTATCTATTCCCAAGAGAATAGGTAGAATTTTGTAAGCAGAAATGTATAATCACAGGTGCCTTCAGGGTAGGGTGCAGGCCATCTGAAGAATGCTGTGGCTTCCATTAAGAATCACTCCTGCAAACAGAGTAATGAATCACTCAGCCTATACACTGTCCTGGTAAAAATTTCAGATCTCTGCCGATTAAATCACAGTCCTGGCCAATACAGGATGATGAGTTATAATTATAAAACAGTGGTGGAAATCATTCCCAGGGTTCCTGTGTATTGGCATAAAAAGTTCAATTTGTTCTTACACTATGAAAATGATGTAGCAAATATTATGGGAATTATGTTGGAAAGAAAAAGATCCTACTTTTAATAATTCCTGCCATCACGGAGGAGAAATCAGGGAAATTTAGAATCTGCTCTACTCACACTAAGATGTTTTTTCTAGAATCCTCTCTAAAGTATGGTTCTGATCCTCTGTGTTAAAAGTGGAGAGGTTTGAAGCCATACTATGATCAGCAGAAGACTAAGGGTTAAATGTGGACAATCGGCCCATTGGGTGAAGCCCTATCAGGTTATAAAGACATCAAAATACAGACATTAAGGCAATAATAGTTGAATAGTAATAATAACACATTATGTCAACAGCAGTGACAAAGGAAGCACTCAATGTATTTATAGAGCTAAATAAAAGACAGATCCAGGTCCCACGTTTTGACTCAGAACCACCTTCTCGGTTGGATTTTGCTTCTGCCTAAGGATTATTTTGGAAAGAGCTATTATTATCCATGATTTATCACGCTGCACTAGGGGGAACTCGTACTTTCCACAGAGACAATTATTGAATTCTCCCAGGAGGTTCTTAAAGGAGCCAAGCCCTGTTCTGAGGGTTCAAGTGGAAAAGATGCTCCAATGGGGTGCTGGGATCTAGCACTGTGGGACACATGTACCATCCACCCCTTGCTGTGCTGGGGTACCTCAGATTCTTTCTTGTCAAGTGTGCCTTCAATCTCCTCATTAAAATGAGACTGAGGATAAGTTCACCTTGATGATGAGTCCCATGCAGGAAGTCCCTTCAACAGGTGTCCATCACTCTGGGGAGTCACAGGTTTCAGTACTTTCTGAAGTACCATTGAAATGGAGACCAAGTCAAAGCCATGTCCTAGAAAGATGAGAGCCTGGGGAGAATCTGGAAGCAGATTCTTCATTTAAGTAGGTATTCTTTGAAGGACCCCAATTGTGCAGCCGTATTTGGGTAGAGGTCATGAAAATTGTAGAAAAAGAAGTCATTGTTAATATTAGAAATGAACTCAGACAATCTGGAAGAATAAAGATACAGTACCAGGTCTAAGTAACCATTGTGAAAATAAGCAATTATAAATACCATATTAAATCCAGGGAATTATGTTAGTGGCTAATAACAAGTAAGAGAGCTAATAGCGAGCCTTTAATATGGGCCAATTTATTATTTAAAACATTTATTAAGATTTAACAATAGTCAAATAATTTTTTGTTAAACAGTTATTATAATCAGTCCTGCATACATTAATCAACTAATATTTATCATCCAGAACATATTTTGTTATATCCAAAGGGGTGTGTGTACATGCTTCCAAAACAAATGGAGATTTAAAATGAACTGCAGTTACTTTTTGCCAAGTGTGGATGTGTGAAGATTGTTGTGTCTGCCAGCTGGGTAGCCAGACAGCAGAGTGGACTTGTCTAATTAAGAACAATTGCTGATAAATCAATTCTTTCTTTTTATAGGACAATTAGAGTTTGTATGTATATGTGGGTGTGTTTTAAATTCTAATTTGATTTTGCACATTGTTCTGCAACCAAGTTAATTCCTTGCAACCTTTTTAGAGGGTTCAATTTTTTCATAAACTATAAATAGAGTTATTACTGTTTTATCAGTCATGCAAATAATCCGAGATCCATCTATTCATCTGTTCACACAATTCAGGCATAAACTGCATATAATTACTCGTTTGATACCTTCAATCTGATTTACTATACCGGATCCCAAATATGACTTTTAATTACTCGTGTACTATTATACTATTTCTCTCTCTCTCTCTCTATTTCATGTTTGACTGTTAAAATCCTTTCTAGGCTGTAAGTACAGTTCAAAGATGACTTCTGTCATTTAGATGTGATCTTTTGAACACTTATATTTCCACTTTTATTTCTCACAGCATCTAGCATAGTGCTTTGCACTGGGATGTTGAAACTGTAGATGGATGAGTAGATAGGTAGAGAGATAAATAGATACAGTTTTCAATAAATGAGTGCATGACAATTCAGTCTCTCCAAGGACAAAAGCATCTAGCCTCCTTACTCTGGCATACACCACAGTTCCTGGCATAGATAACTGGAGAGAAAAATGGGCTCAGAAGGCAAGTCAAATCCATATGGGACCAAATAAACTCAGGGGAGGGCTATTTACTCACAAGAAGGGAGGATGTCATAGTTATCATCTTTCTTCCTAAGGCCTGTGATTTGATTGGCCATAATTGCCTGGGGGAAGTGTTTTTATGTTCTGGTTTGCAAATCTTAATCTTCAACAATTAAGGAGGAAAACATCTGCCACCCACAGTATGGGGCAGCAAGGTCTCCATATGACGGATGAAGTACAGGGCTTCTCAGTTCAGCTTTGCTCACCAGAGACAGCAGTGGGTGAGCTGTCTCTGGGCTGTGGAATCCAGGTCAGGAGACCTGAGAGAGCTTGCTGCCCCTCTGAACAATTAGACTCCCAGCAGCACATGCTGTACCTTGTCCAATTAGTCTGCAAGACAGCAGAGGCCTGGGGCTTTAATTGCCTAAAGGTCCTGTTTAGGTTCAGAGTGGGGAACGATTTTAAATATGGTTTTTGGATGGCAGAACCTTGAATTTTAAGTGAGTGGTGTTTCAGGGGGTCCTCTGACAAGTCAAAAGTGTCAAGGAAGAGAAACCCTTTTTGGATCTCAGCTCTATCTCCTGGTCAGTTTTACCCAAGAATCGCCTTTCGGAGCATCAGAGGATGGTCTTGTCCTTTGGTTCCTCCCAGAGAAGTCTTTTGTGGTGAGAATTTATATTCCTCTCCATTAGCAATTTTGTCATCTTCCTCTTAGTCCACGCCATGCTAACAGAGAATAACATAAGCTAAGTTCAGTCTCTTAAACACAACACGCACGACTTGACCACTTATGACTATAAAAAGATGTCACTCAATATGATCAAACATACGCAAGCTGTCAAATCACCTAGATTTTATCTCTAAAATATTTCTCTTTAGAATGCTTCAGTCTCAGCTTCCCAGTTGGCACCGCCTCAGTTCAGGACAGATTACTTCTTGTAGAGATTAATGAGATAACCTTTGCCTGGTCTTCCCACCTCCTAACTTTCCCGGCTCCCATCCAGGCTTCACATTTTTCTTAGAATTTTCTTTCTGAAGTGCACATCAGCCCCTGCCCAGTCACCTCCAATGGCTGTTTGCTGTACTTTTGCGCTGCGTCATATCGTGGCTCTACCCTTTCTCTCTCTCTGACTCTCCTTGCATTATCCGCAAACATTTATAAGCCAATCCAATGGAGCCAACCCACTGTCTCACATTCCTGGCCTTATTCCTTTATGCTAGACATGCCACATGGAATCCTCTTGTTGGTGCATCAATCAACCAACTTCTGATCCATCCTTGGATGTCTGTTTTAAACCACCCCTCCCCCTAGTGCCTTTCCAAAATCTTACTAACTTGAATACTTGCTCTCTCTATCTGATCCTGCTTTGATGACATATTGACTTCACTTCATCTTTCTGAGACTCCTTTGTGTATTTGTTGTAGTTCCCTAATCCAGTGTTTCCAAAGGGTCTTCCTGGAACACTAGACCCATGAGATAACACACTAGTAAAGAGTTTTGTAAGTTAAATAAATTGGAAAATGCTGCAAACATTTTTCTCCTGGCAGAGTTTTATAAGGCATGCTTAGCATTGTAAAGATTCAGAGAAGCTGTATAGTTAAGAAATCTGTGTCCTTTTGTTTAACTCAATGCTTCTGAAATTTATTCGTTCGCAGAACACCTTTTTCATGTCACACCTATTAACTAATATTCCACAGAAAGGGCTCATTTTGAGAGATTTGTGTATTTCCAAGTCTGAGAGTAGGGAATCTTTTATATCTTTCACTCTCCCATAGTATCAAAGGACAATGCCTGTATATAATAGGTGCCCAATAAATGCATGCTGAAATAATTGTTACTGGCATAATAAACTATTCGGGCTCCCTCTGAAAAGAATTCTTAATCCTGGCTGTGTAATTCTTTTGTTGTGTCAACTTGAACAAATCATTTTAAAGTTTTGTTCTTAATTCTAGGGCATATTTTCCAATTCATATAGTTAGGAGGTTTTAGTAGTTGCAGTGGGGTACTGATGGAAGATAGTAACATGGGTTGGGGCAAAGGAGTAACAGGAGATGGATGCTAAGAAGAGCATCCCTGCCTGTCACGCTGAGATGACCTGAATTTTTATCTTTTTTTTGCATGATGATGGCCAAAGCTGCCCTTTTCTGAGCAGTCAGGGTGTGCCAGACACTGAACATTTTGCACACACTGTCTTACTTTGTCTTCATAAAATCCCAGGAGGTAAGCATGACTGTTTTTATTCCATAAATGAAGAGACTGAGGCTTGAGTAACACAGTCCCAAGCCCAGTTTCTTAACGACCATGCTGGACTTGCTCCCTGTGCCAAACATGGGACCTGGGGCATGTCAGCTTCCTCCTTTCTTCCCTGTCACTGTTGTGTAATCCAGTTACTTTCTCTGTGATTGTTGGAGTGCAGCTTTAAACTATGCAGGTGACCGACATTCATCTTCTCAACCTACTTAACACTACTTGGGGAACTAGTGGGAAACATTAAGAAGAACACATTGAGCAGGGGAGAAGCCCATGGATTGGCTGGATCCCAGGTGTGCCCCAAATTCACATATTAAAATCTAACCCCCAATTGGATGGAATCAGGATGTAGGGCTTCTGGGAGGTGACAGTCGCGAAGGTGGGGCCTTTATGAATCGGGATTAGTAGCCTTATATAAAAGGCCAAAAGAGACCCCTCCTTCCATCATGTGGGGACACATATGAGTTAAGTTCGGACTTTGAACCAGGAAATGGACTCTTGCCAGACACTGAATCTGATCTTTCACTTACAGAATCAAGAGCTATGAGAAATAAATTTTTGCTATTTGTGAGTCTATGAATGATACTTTGTTATAACAGCCGGTGTAGACCAAGATGGCCCACATCCTGGCATTTGGTCAATTAAACATGTTTGAATTATAGATCCCTAGAACAGTCTAAAATCCTTATATTTATGCACAAAATGGATTAAGGCTTTGTGACGTCTGAAAGGTATACAATCTGGGGGACTTTCTAAAAACAACAACAAAGAGAATGCAAAATCAGAACATAAAAATCAGTTAGAGGGCCTAGGTGTGTATTCTTATAAGTGAGAGGCACTGACATTGAAGATTTTAATAGTTTCCCAACACATTCACGTCTGTCTGTCCCAAATATAAAGGCTAGCATTGAGGACCTTGTAGAGTTTTGAAGAGTAGATGACACTTTGCCTGTCTGGAGTGAACTCACTCTTCTTCTGTAAACATGGCTTGAGAGGAGCTACAAAGCACATGGTGAGTGACCACTGATTTGTTGCCCTGCAGAGATGCTGAGGAAAAACTGGGTCATGTGCCAGATTAGATCACCATTGCTAAGAATAGAACTCAGTCCCTTTTCACATGGATGTCACTTGTCCTAGCGAGAACACAAGGGAGAAGGTGTCATACTCATATCAAGAACAGATAGCCTTATGTTAGCCTCCGTATTCATAGTTTTGACACTTATAATTATCACAGTTAGAAATACAGAGACTTGACCTTATCCAGTCCTTCCTGAGCAATTGGCTATTTCATGGCAGAGGCATTGGGTTTGGCTTTCTGGACTTACCTGGAGAAAAACACTTGTAGAAGATGACCTAATGCCTACAGTGGCTCAGTGGCTAATTTAGGGGGCATCTGTGAAATGTCATGCTCTGACCTCTCAGGAGTTTCCTCCCAAGACTTTTACATTGATGTCCAATTAGTGAGCAAGATGCCCATTTGGGGACATTGCAACTTTCATTTCAAGGATGCTCCAGGGGAAACTTCTACCAGGGATGCCTCCAAAGCAGGAACTCTCCCAGACTGAATTTATTCAGTTCCCTTTCTAAACCTTCTCATGACCTTCCTGAACGTCATGAAAATGTTACAGAAGATGGATCAGATGCAACCAGAGGGTGCAAACTGGAGGGCTCCTCTGCAATTTCGCTGCACTTGGCTCATTTCACTTCCACCACCAAAGTTTTCCTAAAGTTTGAGTCCTATAGGCTTGACGTGTATTCTGAGGATCTTCATTCGTATTTGTAGGATTGCTTTAATATTAAAAGAGGAGAGATAGAGAGATTGACATGGAGATTGTAGGCTCATAAAACATTCAAGGGAACTTGGAGATTGTCTGGTTCACCTTCATATTACTTTATTTTTAAAAATTTTATTTGATTGCTTTTATGCTAAAAAGATGTAAGTTCAATCTGACCATATTATGGAACTTTAGAAAATGGAGAATATAAAAATAAAATCATTCATCATCTTAATGCCCTTTTATAGCCAACGTAATCAATTACCATATGCATATTTTACAAACTTGTAATTGTAATAAACAGATAAGGTTGTTTCCTTTTATTTTTGTTTTTAAACTTAACAAGACAGATGAGGTCACTGAGGCCCTAAATCCCAAAACTATGTAATATCCACCACTCACGGTACTTATTTTTATACTAACCAAGACTATGCATCTCATTTTCTTTTATTTCTCTCTGGAGGCCTCCTTGGCTGTTCTCGCTCAGTGGATAGGCTCTGGAATGAGACAGCTTGGGCTTACCTACCCACTTGCAAGCAGGGAAGCACAGGATAAGCTCCTTAAATTTTGTTTGACTCTGTTTCGTCATCTGTAAATAATACATGTCGACACACATGTGTCTGGTTCCCAGGTTCTCTGTCATGCAGGTTCAGTCACTGAGAGCTCTGGCAGGTGACAGAGGGAGGGAGGAGAGTGAGTTGAGGACATTAGTTCCTGGGGCTCTCTTCCTGTCAGCAAGCCTTGAGCTGGTCGTGTCCTTTGATCAGAGATTACTGCTGCTTTCAAGGCTTCAGACTAAAGAATTCTTTCTTACTGGACTGTAATACCTGTTCCTTCTCCTGACCCAGGGTCAGCTTAACTATTATTAAGCCCTGGGTTACTGTGCTATCCCTTGTGGTCCCCCAACTGCCACACAACATAAATGTCCCTTTGTCAATAAATCCACCTAGAAAGTTCCTCTTTTTGAGTGTAACATCCGTTTCCTGTGGGGACCCTGACTGATATATCACAAGATGCCAGTGTTACTTCATCACCTTTTCAAAGAAAAATGAAATCGCAGTTTTAAAAGGACACAAAATTAAGATTGTCTATTTGATGCTCACAGGATTTGACAAGCAAAGCAAAATCTGAACTCAAAGCTGAGTCCATAGGGAACAGGGTGTCCAGCAGCCCCTGCTAAGCTTCCTGTGTCCCAGGTGGGAATCTAAGGGCTTTAGGTGTATTATACTAATTTTATTTTCTCTCCACAGGAAGCTTTCAAGGTAGACCTTACTAGTATCTAAACTTAACAGATGAGAGCAGTGAGACACAAATAAGCTTGTGAATGCAGCAAGGGGCAGACCTGACTTCTGAGTTCAAGACTGTGCTGTTAACCATTATGTAGAGGTTCTCAAATGGGGTCCTGGCCAACAACAGTGGCTTCATTTATGAAGTTGTGAGAAGTGCAGAGTCATTTAGAAAAAAAAAATATATATTTTAAATATTCTTTAAAAATATATATACACACACACACATACACACACACACACACACATATATTAGTTGTCATTGGACACAATACCTTTATTTATTTATTTCTATGTGTTGCTGAGAATTGAACTCAGGGCTTCAAACATGCTAGGCTAGCGCTCTGTTGCTGAGCCACACTGCAACCCCTAGTGCGGAGTCTTTGACACCACCAAAGATGCACTGAATCAGAATCTTTGGGCCATCGGGGTTTCAGGAATCCTACCAGGTTAGCTTGAAGGGTGCTCAAGTTGAAGAAACACTGCTAAGCATGTCTCCTGTCAGTGGCTGATGGATCCTCGTCCTCAGCTGAGTTGTTACTGAGGTCGCATTTTAAGAATCTGGAATTGTACACAGGATGCCACTTATTGAGAAAGACAACTTTTGTGCAGGGTCCCTTAGAATTTGCAAGAGGCTTTCCCACCCCTTATCTGATTTGAGGCAGGCTAAGAGAATGAGGTGCTTCTGAACTGTACTAACTAGAAAATAAATTCATTCTTTTGAAAGAAAATGAGATTAATAACAGCATGTGTCTGCTAGGATTCCTGGGATTCCTAATATTATTATTGTTTCTGTGGTGCTGGGGATTGAACCCAGAGCCTTAAGCATGCTAGGCAAGTGCTCTACCACTGAATTATACCCTCAGCCCAGATTATTGGGATTAGATGACAGCATAGTATTTGTCATATAGTAGATGTTCAATAAATGTCTGCTGTTTTAATTTTCATAAAACCTTAAGAAGTGTGCATTAGTATACATGAAGATTCCACACTAGATCTTCTGACTGAAAATCTCCTCTTTTTTCCATTCTCTTTACAAAACTACCTGGCAAAATCTAGTTTTGGCAGTATGCTCGTTAATGGATAACGATTCTGAAGGAACATTTGAGGCCACAACTATGTTATTAGCCCACGTGAAGAGTATGTTCTTGAGAATCTTCTAAGATCCCCAGGATCCTCAGGCCAGAGTGCCACCCTCCCAGGATTCTGGTTAGCCCTGAGTGTTCCTTCTGAAGCTTGCCCTGTCCTGCCCCGCTGTCTGTGGTGACTTCTCCCACCCAGGATGTCTTTTTCCTGGGGAGACTGCAGGACTATGAGCGGAGGATCACAGAGGCCATGAAAGGCTTACGGGTTCCATGATGGGAGGGCCTTGGTGTCTAATTCCCAGGAGATTCCCAGAATCACCGAGAAGGCGGCCAAACAGGAATGTAAAAGTTAATAACTTCCTTATTTGAAAGCTAAACCTTTCTAAACCTATCACAGTGTGCTTTTTCCTTGTGGAGGATTAACGGCCTGACAAGGTTGAACTTTGAAAGAAAAGCTATTTGTGACTTATGGGGGAGCTGGGGGAAAAAAAAGGTCTTGACTTTTTAAAAACAAAAACAAAACAAAATACCCAAGCAAACCAAAACACGTTCATTTTTCTCGGGACTGTGACTCACAAAGGGCACCTCCGCTTTGGCTGCAACTTTCAAAATGACCCTCCTCTGAATCAAAGCGAGGTGTGAGCAAAGGGTATCCCCTGAGAATTGCTCTGGTAATATTTATAAGGGTTGAGAAGAAAGGTCTGGAGGGGAATTGTTTTCAAACGTAAACTGATGGAGCCGTTTCTAGCAATTCATTCCTTTATTTCCAGCATCCCAAGGCAGTCATGGTGGTATTTTCCCAACTCTGACCACTCTCCTTCTACATGCCTAATGATTTGCATTAGGGTTTGGAATTAAGCTTAGTCTTATAGGGATTTCAAAGTAAATTAATAAAATAAATAATATTTGGTGAAGTGGGGTTAAGGACAGGGCTTCAGAACTTAGAGTTTTGTCCTAGGATTTATTAGCTGTGCTCCTCTGGGCAGGTGATCTCTCAGTCTCAGTCCCCAGTTTGCAAGTGAGGATAATTATAATGCACTGTTGTTAGGCTCAAATGTGACAGTCTGTAATAAGCATGTGATAAAAGTTAGCTATTTCCATATTTTTAAATAAAAACTAGCATTTAAAATTGGTTTAGGATCAACAATGAAATGCTAGGTATATAGCATTTATTTATGTTAAAGCGGTTCCCTTAAAAGCTCTATTCAACAGGATTATTAAACCTGGATTTCATTGTTAATAGTATTTAAAAGAAATCAAATGAAGCTTCTTTATTATAAGTGTCCATATTTTAAAGACACTTTAACTCATTCGATTTTAAAGAATGCTCAATTACTTCCCCATTTTTTTCAGTCTAAAATAATAAGTTTCCAGCATATTGTATTTTTGTAAGCTCAGAACATCCTAAGGTGTTGCAGAAGGGATTGGAATAAATGCAATGTATTGTCATCATCGGTGGCATTTCTGATATTGTATCATTACTTAGCAAGGTGAAGTTATTGTTTGTGACCCCCTGGAACTTTACAGCATGGAGGGGTCAAATTCGAGGGGCAGACCCAGAAGCACAGGAAGCATTTGGATAGGAAGCAAAAAGAAGAGGCTGTGTGGTCAGGGTAATTGGTTTGGATAGAGTTGGTTTCATTGAAAATTAAATAGGATTCTAGAGTTTCAAAGAGACAGGAGAAAAGTATTGTCACTTTTTTTTTTTTTTCAGAAAGGACTCAGAAATGAGAAAAGGCAAAGGACAACCAATGGGGAACGTGAATAGTAGCTTATAGCCTATGTCACCATTTATGGTTGGAATCTGTTCGACTCTGGTCTTTACAGAGGAAATAACACCTGATAACCTTGAGTTCAAACTGAAGGAGGAAATATAGTCAGTAGCAAGAAAATGGTGGTGGGGAATGAGAAAATTGTCAGTGAGCTTTCAAAGTTAATGGCACTCCAAACAGCAAACATCATAATGGCGTGTTTTCTTTTTATCCAAAGCACTTGAAATGGTTTCATAAATTCACTAACACCTCATCATTTGGGCACATTTTCTAAATTTTGGATTTTTTTATATTCAGTTTTGTTATTTTAAATTGCTTGTGTTCTCTGGAGTAACAAGCAGAGCTATTGGGCAGTGACAAGCACAGAGATTTTCAAAACCCAGACTGCATCTCATTAGTAGGTCACGAGATCAATATGTATGGGTTGGATGAGAATGTTTTTGTATTTTGAGGTAGATCTATTTCCATGTTTTATTTGATATTTAATCATACAAACATCAGTTTTGATATTGATTTTGTTTTTACTTTATTATCTGCTATACAAGTTTGCATCACTTTGTGAATTTTTATTGATTTACATACATACCTGCTCACACATGGATGTGCGTGCCGTCTGTATGCTGAAATGCAATGTAAAATATACAGGATTTCTTACTGTGGGCCATGGGAAAACATTTGACTTCCTTTATTTAACAGAATGCTTAAAATTAATTTACTAGTGGTTTGAAAAAAACAAACTCCCAATACTTAAGAACAGATTGGATTTTACCATTTAAACAGTGACATTACAAACTTGTTTACACTGTTATTTTATGTACTTGGCCCAGCCCAGTGCTGGGTTGCTGGCATATGAATCACCTAGGGGATTTATTTAAAGCTCATATTCTTTTTTTTTTTAAATTTTTTATTATTGGCTGTTCAAAACATTACATAGTTCTTGATATATCATATTTCACAATTTGATTCAAGTGGGTTATGAGCTCCCATTTTTACCCCATATACAGATTGCAGAATCACATCAGTTACACATCCATTGATTTACATATTGCCATACTAGTGTCTGTTGTGTTCTGCTGCCTTTCCTATCCTCTATTATCCCCCCTCCCCTCCCCTCCCCTCCCCTCCCCTCTTCTCTCTCTGCTCCCTCTACTGACATTCGTTTGTCCCCCTTATATTATTTTTCCCCTTCCCCTCACTTCCTCTTGTATGTACTTTTGTATAACTCTGAGGGTCTCCTTCCATTTCCATGCATTTTCCCTTCTCTCTCCCTTTCCCTCCCACCTCTCATCCCTGTTTAATGTTAATCTTCTTCTCATGCTCTTCGTCCCTACTCTGTTCTTAGTTACTCTCCTTATATCAAAGAAGACATTTGGCATTTGTTTTTTAGGGATTGGCTAGCTTCACTTAGCATAATCTGCTCTAATGCCATCCATTTCCCTGTAAATTCTATGATTTTGTCATTTTTTAATGCAGAGTAATACTCCATTGTGTATAAATGCCACATTTTTTTTTATCCATTCATCCATTGAAGGGCATCTAGGTTGATTCCACAGTCTAGCTATTGTGAATTGTGCTACTATGAACATCGATGTAGCAGTGTCCCTGTAGCATGCTCTTTTTAGGTCTTTAGGGAATAGACCAAGAAGGGGAATAGCTGGGTCAAATGGTGGCTCCATTCCCAGCTTTCCAAGAAATCTCCATACTGCTTTCCAAATTGGCTGCACCAATTTGCAGTCCCACCAGCAATGTACAAGTGTACCCTTTTCCCCACATCCTCGCCAGCACTTGTTGTTGTTTGACTTCATAATGGCTGCCAATCTAACTGGAGTGAGATGGTATCTTAGGGTGGTTTTGATTTGCATTTCTCTGACTGCTAGAGATGGTGAGCATTTTTTCATGTACTTGTTGATTGATTGTATGTCCTCCTCTGAGAAGTGTCTGTTCAGGTCCTTGGCCCATTTGTTGATTGGGTTGTTTGTTCTCTTATTGTCTAATTTTTTGAGTTCTTTGTATACTCTGGATATTAGGGCTCTATCTGAAGTGTGAGGAGTAAAGATTTGTTCCCAGGATGTAGGCTCTCTATTTACCTCTCTTATTGTATCTTTTGCTGAGAAAAAACTTTTTAGTTTGAGTAAGTCCCATTTGTTGATTCTAGTTATTAACTTTTGTGCTATGGGTGTCCTATTGAGGAATTTGGAGCCTGACCCCACCGACTGTAGATCGTAGCCAACTTTTTCTTCTATCAGACGGCGTGTCTCTGATTTGATATCAAGCTCCTAGATCCATTTTGAATTCACTTTTGTGCATGGCGAGAGAAAGGGATTCAGTTTCATTTTGTTGCATATGGATTTCCAGTTTTCCCAGCACCATTTGTTGAAGATGCTATCCTTCCTCCATTGCATGCTTTTAGCCCCTTTATCAAATATAAGGTAGTTGTAGTTTTGTGGATTGGTTTCTGTGTCCTCTATTCTGTACCATTGGTCCACCCGCCTGTTTTGGTACCAGTACCATGCTGTTTTTGTTACTACTGCTCTGTAGTATAGTTTGAAGTCTGGTATCGCTATACCGCCTGATTCACACTTCCTGCTTAGCATTGTTTTTGCTATTCGGGGTCTTTTGTTTTTCCATATGAATTTCATGATTGCTTTCTCTATTTCTACAAGAAATGCCATTGGGATTTTGATTGGCATTGCATTAAACCTATAGAGAACTTTTGGTAATATCGCCATTTTGATGATGTTAGTTCTGCCTATCCATGAACAGGGTATATTTTTCCATCTTCTAAGATCTTCTTCTATTTCTCTCTTTAGGGTTCTGTAGTTTTCATTGTATAAGTCTTTCACCTCTTTTGTTAGGTTGATTCCCAAGTATTTTATTTTTTTTGAAGATATTGTGAATGGAGTGGTTGTCCTCATTTCCATTTCAGAGGATTTGTCACTGATATACAGGAATGCCTTTGATTTATGCGTGTTGATTTTATATCCTGCCACTTTGCTGAATTCATTTATTAGCTCTAATAGTTTCTTTGTAGACCCTTTTGGGTCTGCTAGGTATAGAATCATGTCATCAGCAAATAGTGATAATTTAAGTTCTTCTTTTCCTATTTTGATGCCTTTAATTTCTTTCGTCTGTCTAATTGCTCTGGCCAGTGTTTCGAGAACTATGTTGAACAGAAGTGGTGAGAGAGGGCATCCCTGTCTTGTTCCAGATTTTAGAGGGAATGCCTTCCATTTTTCTCCATTCAGAATGATGGTAGCCTGAGGCTTAGCATAAATTGCTTTTACAATATTGAGGTATGTTCCTGTTATCCCTAGTTTTTCTAGAGTTTGAACATAAAGGGATGCTGTACTTTGTCAAATGCTTTTTCCGCATCTATCGAGATGATCATACGATTCTTAATTTTAAGTCTATTGATGTGGTGAATAACATTGATTTCCGTATATTGAACCAGCCTTGCATCCCAGGGATGAATCCTACTTGATCATGGTGCACAATTTTTTTGATAAGTTTTTGTATCCGAGTGGCCAGAATTTTATTGAGGATTTTTGCATCTAGGTTCATTAGAGATATTGGTCTGTAGTTTTCTTTCTTTGAAGTGTCTTTGTCTGGTTTAGGTATCAGGGTGATGTTGGCCTCGTAGAATGAATTTGGAAGTTCTCCCTCTTTTTCTATTTCCCGAAGTAGCTTGAAAAGTATTGGTATTAGTTCCTCTTTAAAGGTTTTGTAAAACTCTGCTGTATACCCATCCAGTCCTGGGCTTTTCTTAGCTGGTAGTCTTTTGATGGTTTCTTCTATTTCCTCAATTGATATTGGTCTGTTTAGGTTGTCTATATCCTCCTGACTCAATCTGGGCAGATCATATGACTTAAGAAATTTATCGATGCCTTCACTATCTTCTAATTTATTGGAGTATAAGGATTCAAAATAATTTTTGATTATCTTCTGTATTTCTGAAGTGTCTGTTGTGATATTGCCTCTTTCATCCCATATGCTAGTAATTTGAGTTCTCTCTCTTCTTCTCTTCGCTAGCATGGCTAAGGGTCTGTCGATTTTGTTTATTTTTTCAAAGAACCAACTTTTAGTTTTGTCAATTTTTTCAATTGTTTCTTTTGTTTCGATTTCATTAATTTCAGCTCTGATTTTAATTATTTCTTGCCTTCTACTTCTTTTGCTGTTGTTTTGCTCTTCTTTTTCTAGGATTTTGAGATGAAGTATGAGATCATTTATTTGTTGGTTTTTTCTTTTTTTAAGGAATGAACTCCAAGCAATGAATTTTCCTCTTAGAACTGCTTTCAATGTGTCCCATAGATTCCGATATGTTGTGTCTGTGTTTTCATTAATCTCTAAGAATTTTTTAATTTTTTCCTTGATGTCTTCTATAACCCATTGATCGTTCAGTAACCTATTGTTCATTCTCCAAGTGATGTATTCTTTTCCCTTCCTTCTTTTATCGTTGATTTTCAGTTCCATTCCATTATGATCAGATAGGATGCATGGTATTATCTCTACTCCTTTATATTGTCTAAGAGTTGCCCTGTGACATAATATATGATCTATTTTTGAGAAGGATCCATGTGCTGCTGAGAAAAAAGTGTAACTGCTTGATGTTGGGTGGTATATTCTATATATGTCAATTAAGTCTAGGTTATTAATTGTGTTATTGAGTTCTATAGTTTCCTTATTCAACTTTTGTTTGGAAGATCTGTCCAGTGGTGATAGAGGTGTGTTGAAGTCTCCCATGATTATTGTATGGTGGTCTATTAGACTCTTGAACTTGAGAAGAGTTTGTTTGATGAACATAGCTGCACCATTGTTTGGGGCATATATATTTATGATTGTTATGTCTTGTTGGTGTATGGTTCCCTTGAGCAGTATGTAGTGTCCCTCTTTATCCCTTTTGATTAACTTTGGCTTGAAATCTATTTTATTTGATATGAGTATGGATACTCCTGCTTGTTTCCGAAGTCCATATGAGTGATATGATTTTTCCCAACCTTTCACCTTCAGCCTATGTATGTCTTTTCCTATCAAATGCGTCTCCTGTAGGCAGCATATTGTTGGGTCTTGTTTTGTGATCCATTCTACTAGCCTGTGTCTCTTGATTGGTGAGTTTAAGCCATTAACATTTAGGGTTATTATTGAGATATGGGTTGTTCTTCCAGCCATATTTGTTTATTTATGTTACTAAACATGGTTTGTTTTCCTCTTTGGTTATTTTCCCCCCTTTAGTGTCCTACCTCCCACTGTTGGTTTTCATTGTTATTTTCCATTTCCTCTTCCTGTAATGTTTTGCCAAGGATGTTTTGAAGAGCTGGTTTTCTAGCTGCAAATTCTTTTAACTTTTGTTTATCGTGGAAGGTTTTAATTTCATCTTCCATCCTGAAGCTTAATTTCGCTGGAAACACAATTCTTGGTTGGAACCCATTTTCTTTCAGTGTTTGAAATATGTTATTCCAGGATCTTCTAGCTTTCAGAGTCTGTGTTGAAAGATCAGCTGTTATCCTGATTGGCTTACCCCTAAATGTGATCTGCTTCCTTTCTCTTGTAGCTTTTAAAATTCTCTCCTTATTCTGTATGTTGGGCATCTTCATTATAATGTGTCTAGGTGTGGGTCTCTTATGATTTTGCACATTCGGCGTCCTGTAGGCTTCTAGAATTTGGGGTTCTGTCTCATTCTTCAAGTCTGGGAAGTTTTCTCGTATTATTTCATTGAATAGATTGCTCATTCCTTTGGTTTGAAACTCTGTCCCTTCCTGTATCCCAATGACTCTTAAATTTGGTCTCTTGATGTTATCCCATATTTCTTGGATGTTCCGCTCATGGTTTCTTAACAGTCTTGCTGAGCTGTCTATGTTCTTTTCAAGTTGAAATACTTTATCTTCATTGTCTGATGTTCTGTCTTCTAAGTGTTCTACTCTGCTGGTAGTATTCTCAATTGAGTTTTTAAGTTGGCTTATTGCTTCCTGCATTTCTAGGATTTCTGTTTGTTTGTTTTTTATAACCTCTATTTCCCTGTATAGTTGATCTTTTGCTTCTTGGATTTGTTTATGTAATTCATTGTTGAAGTGATCTTTCATTGTCTGATTTTGCTGTCTGATGTCTTCCTTGAGACTCCAGATCATCTGAAGCATGTATATCCTGAATTCTTTATCTGACATTCCACCTGCTGCAGCTATTACCTCTTCTAACGTTGAGTTGACCTGCAATGCTTGTGGTCCTTTCTTTCCTTGTCTCTTCATACTGTTCGCGTTCCTTTCTACTTGGTGAAACAGTTGTGCTATTGAATTTTCCCCCTATATATTTATATTGGTCTTGTATAGTTGCAAAGTCTCCCTCGCAGGCGCGGGCGGCGGCTGTGTCCCTCTGCGGGCCGCTAGGCTTGTTCTGTCGGTGGTCACAGTTCTGTCTATTTTGCAGGCGCAGGCAGCGGCACTGCCCCTCTGCAGGCCTCTGGGGCTGTACTGCCAGTGGGTCGCAGGTCCGCCTACCTTGCAGGTGTGTGGGGGGGTGCGGCTCTACCCTTCCTCAGGCCACTGGGCCTGTTCTGTCTCTCGGTTGCAGGTCTGGCCTGTTCTGATGGTGGTCACAGTTCCGTCTACCTTGCAGGCGCGGGGGGGAGGGGGTGGCTCTGCCTCTCAGCAGGCCGCTGCTCCTCTTCTGCCGGTGGGTCGCAGGCCCGCCTACCTTGCAGGAGTGATTGGAAGCTCTGCCACTCCGCGGGCCACTGGGCCTTTTCTGTCAGTGGTCACAGTTCCGCCTACCTGACAGGCGCGGGGGGTGGGGGGCGGCTCTGCCCCTCAGCAGGCCGCTGGGCCTGCTCTGTTCGTGGTCACAGTTCCCTCTACCTTGCTGGCGCAGGGGGAGGGGGCGGCTCTGCCTCTCAGCAGGTCGCTGCTCCTCTTCTGCCGGTGGGTCGCAGGCCCGCCTACCTTGCAGGAGTGATTGGAAGCTCTGTCCCGCCGCGGGCCACTGGGCCTTTTCTGTCCGTGGTCACAGTTCCCCTACCTGGCAGGTGCGGGGGGTGGGGGGCGGCTCTGCCCCTCAGCAGGCCACTGGGCCTGCTCTGTGCGTGGTCACAGTTCCCTCTACCTTGCCGGCGCAGGGGGAGGGGGCGGCTCAGCCTCTCAACAGGTCGCTGCTCCTCTTCTGCCGGTGGGTCGCAGGCCCGCCTACCTTGCAGGAGTGATTGGAAGCTCTGTCCCGCCGCAGGCCACTGGGCCTTTTCTGTCCATGGTCACAGTTCCCCTACCTGGCAGGCGCGGGGGGTGGGGGGCGGCTCTGCCCCTCAGCAGGCCGCTGGGCCTGCTCTGTGCGTGGTCACAGTTCCCTCTACTTTGCCGGCGCCTAAAGCTCATATTCTAAGGCTCTCTGTAGCTCAGTAGGTCTGGGGTGATCTCTGAGAAAGTGTATCTGAAGAACAAGAACTGCAGCTGGCCGTGACACTTGCCTGGGTAGTATGTGGCTAGCACGCGGCAGTAAAGTAAAGGTGTTAGCCTGGTTGATTTAAGAATGTCCAAATTAATAAGCTTCAACTCTCAAAGTGATGCCACTTAGAGCTAAATGAAGGAAAACCCAGGAAGAACTGGGGCTCAGGACAGGACTGCACAGAGATTCCGCAAACCTGCCTACATTCTCTACCCTTTGATGGATCTTTTCATGTTTTCCTTCAGCAAACACGTCTCTAGTTAGTAGTGTTTTGGATGATTTATATTTTTTCATAAGTTTCATAAGTTTTGTGGGAGGGAAAGATGGATGATAGAGAAAAAACAGGAAAGGGCATATAACTGTGGCTTGTGCAGACAATGGGATACAAATAAATTGGAGAAGCACCATAGGAAAATGCCGGGAAACCTCAGCAGACTGGAAATGACTGGATCTGTGGTCTCTCTGTGTTTCTAAACCCACATCTGTTAAAAGCTGTTTTCTTTCTAGAATCTAACACTGATTATTTAGGACTTTCATTGTTTTTCTCTTTTTCTTCTTTTTCATTTCTTTCCCTCCCCCACTCCTTTCATCTTCTTCCTTCCCTTTCTTTCTTCCTTCTTTTCTTCCTTTTTAAGCTTTATTTTTACCTATATATAAAGGTCACTGAAACATGTGAAAAATAACACCATTCATTATTAATGTCATTAAGCATTATTAATGTCTATATTAATAAATGAACAATCTTAATAACATTCCTGCTTACTGCTAACATGCAGTCAATTTTTATCAAGCATCTATGGATTGCATACTGTTCTTGGAATACATCAGGAAATAATTTAAAACTCAGGTCTCCATCACTTGGTGCTTTCTGTCTAGTGGAGGAAACAAAATAAATAACCAAGATGACAGCAAACAACAGTGAGGGCTTTGAAGATGATAAGACAGGATGATGCAGTTGAGTACGGAGGAGGAGTCAGCAGAAACAGCCATCTGTATAATGGGCACAATCCCATGAATGAGACTATAGGAGAACTTGTGTCAAATCAGCAATCGTTTTAGCTGATTTTCTTACTTCTGATGTTCATTTATTGAATGAACACTTGCACAGTGCTCACAGCAGTGAGCAAGGCGGCAAGGGATTACTTTCAATATGGCAGGGTGGGCAGCCATTAAATAAAAAGCTGTTTGAGCACTTCAAATATTATGAGATGTGAATGATAGGCTAAGAGATTGTCACCCAGAAACCCAGTTGAGACAAAAAAGATGGAGGAGATGTCAAATGAGGTTAAGAGTTGAACAAATAAGTAAATGGATTTTAGATAATAGGAGCCAGATTTCTTACTGTCAGAGAAAGAAGTTACCAATGTGTGAGAAGGGACAGAAAAAAACCCAGGCGAAACTGTGTGGTGCTGGATTCATGCAGAGACAAGAGAGACTGGCATTAATCCATGTGCATATATAGACACATGTATGCACACACACACACACACACATACATACATACAAGTAAACAGACAGATACAAGTATGTGTATGGATGTAGTTTGCTGTAGTTAGGACCTGGGATGTCCCCCAGAGGCCCATGTATTAAAAGCTTGGTCCCCATCTTGGTGCTATTGGAATGTGGTGAAAACTTTTAAGAGACCGGGCTTAGTGCGAAGTTTGCAGGTCACTGGGAGGTGTGCTGTTGAAGGTCACAGTGGGATCCCGATCCCTTCTTCTTTCTCTGTGTTGCATCCTGGCCATGAGGTGAACTGCTTTCCTCTACCACAGTTTCTGCCATGCTGTGCCACCTCTCCAAAGCCCAAAGCATGAGATCAACTGATCATGGACTGAAGTCTCTAAAAATGTGAGCCACAGGAAACGTTTCCTTTTTATAAGTTGATCATCCCAGGTGTTTGTTTTAGTGATGGGAAAAGAACAGTTTTTTAAAATGATTTTTTAAAAAAGTTTGTTCACGTGGCCTAGAAGCAATAACACTCAGTAGCAAGAAGCACACTACTCTTGGTTTCAATATGTCATTCTTCAATAAAAAGAGTCAGGGCTCTTTGGAGAAATATCTGCAGATAGGGTTGGGGCAGAGTAAACAGAAGATGAGTCTGGAGCTACTGTAGTGTCAGAGAGCTAGGAAGTGACAAACAATTTAAAATGAAAGAAAGGGTGGGGGGATGAAAGGAGGAAGAGGGAGCAAAATGGAGACATACCAAAAGGACACAGGAATCAACTTGAAGGAGCCCCAGTGGCCAAAGCTGGAACATATTGAGCAAGTGAATAAGTGACATAATATTAAATGATAAACTCAAGTTCAAAAAGAATACACATAACTCCTTGCTGATAAAAATAAATAAATTATGGTATAGGGGCAAGTCTCCTTTACAAAATAATTTCAAATAATACAGGCACCTCCCCTGAAGGTGGGCTGGACCTAGAAACTCTCTTCCATGGAAAAAGAACACTTATAACTTTACAACCAAGAAAGCAGGAGGGCAAACCTTACCCAAGTAGGTAATCAGTGTCAACAGCTCCAGTACTAAGTCACGCTGACACCACGTATCCCCCACACTTGATGAAAAGGCCAGTTCCCTTTTGTCATTCATTCCAAACACAGCTTCAGTCTATCATGGGAAAAACAGCAGATAAATCCAAATTGAAGCACATTCTATAAAATACCTGGGTAGTACTCTTTAAAATTTTCAAGGTCACAAAAACCAAGGACAGACTAAGAAACTTACAGATTGGAGGAGACTGAGGAGACATGACCACTGAATGCGGCATGGCACCTTCAAACAGAAAAAGAGTGAATGGAGAAACTAGTGATATTTGGACAAAACTCATTGTTAGTTAATAGCAGAAGAAAAAAAAAAAACACCAAAAAGATCCAAGAAAGAGAAGCATCTTAGGATAAGAGTTATAATACTCCGATTTCCTTTCAAAGGGACACAGACCTTCAAATGATGCTTGCAAGTTGTTAGGCGACTAACACTCCCCGAGTTCCATTTACTGTGGAATATGCCTGCCCTTGGAAGAGAAATGGGGAAGAGACACACTGCTCCTCAAAATACCCAGGGGACCTCTGAGTCTGCCTCATACAGGTGTAGGACAATTCCTGTGAGTCATGCTCAGACTGTTACCAATCAATGCAGGGAAGAACAGAAGCTTTAATGTGTCTGAGTGGCAAGAGGAAGTGTAGCCAAAAATGAGGCATCTGGCCAATGAACTGCTAAGACCAGCCCCACCCCTTCTGATCCAATATCTTCCTGCATATATACCCTCCACTGTCCGGCAGATACATTTGCAAGTAAATACCCTATTGTCAGTTTGCTGGTTCTATTTGCCTGTTCATTTGTCTTCTTTAAACAAGCACATGACCCTCCCTGCAGGACAGGAAAGGCAGCCTGAGATCCCCTTCTATTTAGAGAAACTGGTGCCTCGAAACTCTTGGCCACACCCCTAGACTTGGCTTTGGCAAGTTGATCACTAGGATCATTTCCTAAGATCAATGGTTGTCTCCCTGAGTTTATTAAAATACAGAAAGGATTTGATGACATTATGTTCTTTATATTTCATAATGTATTGGAGAAATTGGAACCCTAAAAAGACAACCCTATTGGCTTGTGTAGGGTCACAGACGGAGTGCACAAACAAGTAAGAAATGAATTTCCTGACTGCTTAATCAAACTTTTCTCCAACCCCTAACCCACCATTCCTTGCACTTAAAGGTAAGAATTTTCCATCTTTCCTGGGGTTTCTACGACTTCCTTATCCCAGTGGCTTTTCAAAGATATATGTTCAATAGGAAGAGATTATATGCTGCAGGTCCCCAGCCCCATGGTAGAGCTCCCTAGATGTTAAATGCTATTAATTAGAGGCGATAATAACAATAATGTCGGTGGTGGTGGTGGTGATAATGATGATGGTCATAATGGGGCCTCCAGAACTTTGTTACAAAACCATTGCCATTATTATTATTGTATTTGCTGCAGCACAAAAATGATTTAAAGTGCTGCAGCTCAGAAAAGATCCCAATTCTCTTCTCACTTTGAGGAGCCAGAGAGAAATCTAACAAAGAGATGTTGAAAGGAACTCCTCCAGGTGGTCGCACATCACAACGCAGAGCTGCAGAGCTTGAAAAGCCACTCATCTCAGCAAATTTTCACTGTCATCATGTCTCCAAGGCCAGGGTAGCACTTGGTCACTTGAGAAGCTCTTAAGGCTGTAGGGCAGAAATGAAGGAAGAAGCAGAGTTGGGATGGCCAGATTCAGGAAAAGCTGGAGATGCTGGACTTTAGACTGGCACCTAACAATAGTTGTGAGATTTTCAACAATAACCACCTGTGTGATTAGAGTACATTATGTCATACAGCCTTAACAAGCAACTCCCCAAATCACATTCATAGCATGTGTCCACGCTGTGTCTGTTATGGTTTGGATGTGAGGTGTCCCCTAAAAGTTCAAGTGTGAGACAATGCAAAATTTGGAGGAGCAATGATTGGATTGTAGCCTTAACCTAATCAGTGAACTGATCCCTAGTGGCATTAACTGAGTTGTAACTGGAGGCAGGTGGGGTGTGGCTGGAGGAAGTAGTTCATTGCGGGTGTGGCTGTGGGATATGTACGTGAATCTGGTGAATGGTGTCTCTCTCTGCTTTCAGATCTTTGTCTGAGCTGCTTTCCTTGACCACACTCTCCTGCCATGAGGTTCAGCCTCACCTCATGCCCCAAGAAATGGATCTGGCTATATATGACTGAGACCTCTGAAACCATAAGCCCTTAAATAAACTTTTCCTCCTCTATAATTGTTCCGGTCAGGTCTTTTTGTCACAGTAGTGAAAAAAGCTGACTAAAACAGTGCCATCAGGGGCTCTGATCCATTTCATCTTTATCCTCAGATCTGAACTGATGGAGGCCCACTGTTTGGACATTTTTAGATGAAGAAAAAGGAAGGTGAGAAAACAGCATGAGTTGCACCCTGGCTCATTAAGTCTTTCATTAGCAACTGACACGTGTCACTTCTGCTTGTATGCTATTGGCCAGAGCAAGTTACCTCTCTGCCCCTGGCTTTGTGTGATGGGGAGGTAGCCTCTCCAGTATGGCCCAAAGGGGAGAAGAATTGTAAATATTGATTAGCAGTAGTAATGCCTACTGGTTCCTTTATTCTATACGTCTGAGGTAGACAAGAGGAGGTGGTTCTATACTTCAAGCTTTAAAGCCTGTAGCAGATCTTGCAGATTTAGCACCTGGTCTAAATACCCCTCTGCTTTACCTCCTTTTCTAGGGTCTGAAAAACCAAACTGGACTTCCCAACTTCTCCTGCTTGTCTTTCTCAAGAAAGGCAAAGCTTCAGGAAGAGAAGCTACCTTGCTTGTCCTTTTGTACAGTTTGGAAACATGTTGAAAGGAACCCCTCACACATCACACTTTAAAGACAATATGTACCTTCGTGATCATCCAAGGATAGATGAGAAAAAGTCCAATTGCAGAGATGCTGACCTTGGTAATCTCAAACTGCTGAATCAAGGTCAATAGCCACTTATCTCTAGATTTCTTGTGATATGACATAAAGAATTTTATTGTACTGCATTAAAAAAAAAGAATTCCTGGCATAGAATTGGCAGAAACTTTGGAGATCACAAGGTCTTTGTTGAACAGGTAAGAAAATTGAGACCCAAGAAGTTAAATGACATTCCCAAGACACGGAAAAATTAGCAGAAGTGCTGGTATAGAGATTACAAGATTTGTGATTCTTTCATGGCACTTATTTTTCCTTCTTTATTCTGAGTCTAAACCATTGCCATAACAGATCTCTCTCCATATTTCAGCTGATTTTTGCATTTTTCCTCTAGTCCCTAATCTCCCATCCCATTATAACCCCCTCTATCACCCCCGAGCTTTTTAAGTCTGGGTAAAAAAATCTGCCTACAGAAGAAACACCATCTTCCCAGTCATAAGCCAGGCCATCTATGGCTACTTACTCATCAGGAAAATATAACCAGTCTGAGACAGGATGTATTACAATCCTCTAAGAAGTTTTCCATTTTCAAATTACCACTCAGATGTCAAGGGTAAGAGGAAAAGGCATCTGAAGCCTGCGTGCTGGGTACAGCTCATGCCACCACAGTGCATGCAATACAGCAGAGAATCATAATTGATTTCTAATGGCAGAGAACATTTAACCTGGCCGTGCGCAGAGAGGAACGGAATGAGGAGGAGAAAAGAAGTCGAGTTCCAGCTCCCACTTAAAAACTTCTTGAAGTCTAAATTAATTTGGTCCTATCTCACTCACAGGGAAAGTATCTATTTCACTTGCAGCTAAAGTGAGCATTTGCTTAACCTCTTGGGGGATAGGCTACAGCTACACATAGACCTTTGCAAGAAGTGGCGCGGTTATCCAATTTCCCCCTAATTGCTCTAACAAGGATGAATTAGGACCTACATCATCAGGCCTGAGTGATCAGTTTGGAGTCAGCCATGGGTGGTGAAGCCAGTTATTAAACAAAACTACAATGTTAACTCCTAATAATACACAGTGAGGGCAAATTAAACAGAGGACAAATATGCCATACTGGTGACACTGGAGATTATGTTCTCAGACTTTATGTTTTAAAGTGATGCTATTATTAGCCCCATCGAAGTTCATTTCCAAAGCGTAATAGGGAAATAAATGTTCACTTGGACTTTCTGTGAAGTTAAAAATAAGCCATCTGATGAGGGAACACTGTATCCTGTTTAAATATCTTCTTGGAGTAGGTTCTACTTTGATATACATTAATTATTCCAACAGCATCACATCAAGAGAACTTCAAGAAAGCCACAGTCCCTGGCTGAGGAGGACAGTGGCTACTACTGACATTGTTGTCCTTGCTCAAAAAATGTCCCTGTGCTTATCCAAGGCAGCACACAAGCAAACACTTCCATTTCTACACAGTTTTCCTCCAGCCACACCACCCTGGCACCAACTGCCTTTCTCAAGTATAAGTTACGCAGACATGCTGACTCTGGAAAGAGAGGACTATTGAAAATGCAATTTGAGTTAAATAAATTGGTCATACATCATGGGAGTGGAGGAGGGGAAAGAGAAACATTCTCATGTCTCATCAAAACCTCTGAAGCCCATACTGGTAGAACCTCGTTAATTTGCACTAAGAGCTGGGATTGACTTGACTAATTACTGAACTGTGAGCAGTGTGGATTAGAGTGTACGGGAGCAAACACAATTTAGAAAGCTGGGATCGTGCATCAAACAAATGGACTTTATTGTACAATTAAAAACCTACTTGAACACTGACTGGAATGAAATCCAATAGTGGAATAAGTGCTTTAATAATAACACTTTCCAGAGTGAGGTCTCATGACAAGCCTTGGGAAAGGAACCTCAGAGCATGCCAGACTTTGCCTAGTCATTGATCCCTGTTCCACAATGGCTTGCCTGTCCTGGGCTACTCTTTTTCATCCTTTGAGGGAGAGCAGGTGTGGGCAAACCCTCTGCTCACCCTACTTCCATTACAATATTTGTGTTTGTGTATTAAGGTAGGGAGAGCACTTTGAACTTGGCTAAGTCAAGTACAAGCAAGAGGCCCATCTTTACAGCATCTGTTTTCCTTTCTCTGTTTTTATTTTCTATAGTCCCCAAGAAATCAGGATTATAGTTGTTTGTCTGATTCAGACACACCTGCTGGCCATTCATCACCTGAACCCACAAGTGGGTATTTGCACACGGCAGTGCATCCTGCCACAGAGGCAGTTATGACGTGGCCAGCAGAGGATTAGCACTTCAGGTGGGAAAAAGCAGCAGGGGCGGATGAAAATCTTAAGTAGCAAAGATCTTGTTTTCATCTCCAGAACTCTGGTAATAAAGGCCAGTGGCAATTCTCTTGTTAGTACTGATGTCTTGAAATGAATTACTTTCCTCAAAAACTTTTCAACTAGGCTTCAGCAATGGCTATCTGCTTTCTCCTCCATGTGTGCATGCACACCAACCTAGAGAAATACCACAAGCTAGACTGTGCTTCACACACAGTGACTTACTTGACCCTGCCTGTTTGCTTACGTGTCAAACTCTTAAACAACTTCCAGGATTGTGCTGGGCCAGGGACAGGCAGTGGGCAGCATGCTTTAGCTTCTTGAGAGTAGTTGGGGCTTCCACCTGACTTCCTAGAAGTTTGAGCACCCCAGGCAGCTGGCTGGCTACAGGGACATAGTAAATGAAATATAGTTTGCTTGAATGTGACTGTGCAGTGCAGAGTTACCAATCGTTCTATGACTATAGACTTGGTCAAGTGACATGCCCAAAGGCATAGGATGTGACATGGCCGAAAATTTAAATATTCTGGCATGGCTTGGCCTCTTGCTCCTCTGCTATTCACCAAAGGAAGAGCTTACACCAGGTAGCTGCTGCTTCTTCAGCCTGGGTTCCATGTTAACATCTGCTCCTGCTCACTAACAGTCTCACAAAAGAGGAAAATCACTGTTATTGTGAGCCAGTGAAACTTTGAGCATCATTAGAATACCAAACCAACACAACAACCAAAACATGGGACCCTAAAATAAATCAGATAGAAAAGTCTGTCTCCAAGAAACTTGGAGACAAGCTAGGAAAATAAATTTATTAGCAAAACTAAGAGATAAAACATGATCAAAGCCCCCAAGCGAAGTAATATTGAGGGGTGCTCCTACCAATGTGGGTGTGGGATAAGCAGGAGGGAGGAGCAGAAAGCTTTACGGTGCATATGGCATTCAAGCTGGATCATGAAGCTCCGTGGTCTTGGTTCTCACAGAGGGATGGAAGCATATGGAAAGGCAAGGAATGGCTTCTGGGTGAAGGGGGGAGTATAAAATAAAGGAAAGTCACAGGGACGAGAACCCTTGAGAAAGACTGTTACTGTCAGTTCCATTTTGGCAAATTCAAGAGACCATGGTCGGTCTATACCTTTTTCTATATAATGTTAATCTTCTTTGCCATTCGGATTTCCTAAATAATCTCCCAAGTTTGAGCCCAAATCTTGTTGAAATAGAGAAGTGGGACAGACATGGAACATTTTAGAAACCTAACTCGTTATATCTTTAAAGAGAAGTACATTTCTCCCTTCCACTTTGTACAGTGGATGGAATATGAAATTCATCTCAGAAAGCCCCAGAGATGACTCTATCGACTATCCTTTAAATAGAATTAAAATTGACTCAAGACATATCTGCAAATCTATTGAATTACATAGTCCACAATTGAGCTGCAGCTGGTCTTGCAGGAGGAAATTAAACAGACGAGGGGAGAAATAATATGGAGTGGCTGCTAGTGGATACCGAGGTTTCCTGGAGAGGGAATGGAGGAAGGGATTGTGTCAAAAGTGAAATTTGTGTCAGATCATGAGACTTTTGATTGCTTTGCTATAAACCAATGGGGTCAGGTAATTTTTGTTCATTTATGCAAAGAAATAGCAATAATTACTTTTGATTCTTCCCTTCAGACTTCAGGAAGTTGTGACTGAGTTTAGAATGGAAATCACCAATATTTCCATTGCTGTACACTTATCATGTTCATTTTCTATGCAAAGACTGAGGACACAAAGTAAGCAAGACATAATCTTTGTCACCACACATTTATTTTCTTTCTCCAATCATTATCTTTTATAACCCCTTCCCACCTGCTAACAGACATTTCTTGAATTCGTATTCAGTGCTGGTTACTCTTCTAGGCTTTGGGGATGTTGGTTATAGAAAGCATTACCTGAAAAGACATCAGCCTCTAGAGTGAGGCACAGGCCTGCTCTTGTAGGTCACATATTTTAAAGCAGAGTAGTGATGGACTTGACTTAGGTCCAGTCTGTTCCTACCAGAGACTGGTGGCATAGTGGAGAGGTGACAAGCCTCAGATACCCTGTGTTACAAGAATGGTGAGTTTGGGCTGAGGCTGCCTTAGATTTTTTTTTTTTTTGTCATGTAGAAAACACTCAACTTTCTTTCTGTAACTATTATTATTATTATTTGAAGCAGTACTGGCATTTATGGTGCTATGGCTTGCATATGGTTTGGTCTCCTTCAAGTTTGTGAGCTGGGGAATTGGTCTTCCATGTGGGAAGCGGTAGAACCCTTAAAATAGTTTTTTGTGGGATTCTGAATTGGTTCTTGGGAGAACAAGTTGTTATGAAAGAATGAACCTGGCCCTTCCCTGAACTCTTTCTTCCTGTATAGCCATGGGATCTCTCTCTCTTTTGCATGCACTTCCACCATGGTGCCTTCTGCTGTGATGTGATGTGCAACTGAGGGGCCCTCACCAGAACCAAGCCGATGCCAGTGCCGTGTCCTTAAGCCTCCAAAACCCACAGTTAAATAAATCTTCTTTTAAAATACATTACCTAGCCTTAGGTACCTTGCTGTAGCTATGATAGACTAATACACACAGTAAACAAAGATTGGGTTAGGATTGAATTGTGCAATGGGGTCAGTCTTTGCCTATGAAGCAGCAACTATGTATGCTCTGGGTTTTCTATTTGTAGAGAGAAAGACCACTTCACTAGGATGGTTCTATTTAAATATTCCACCACACCATACCACAACACCCACAGGCTTTTCTTCTTAATTTATTCCTTCACTTCAACAAATATTTATGGAATGTCTGCTATTGGTCAGGCTCTGTTCCAGGCATGAAATAGTAAGCAAAACTGTGGTCTCATGAGAAGGTTACAACAGCAAGTGACAGGTACTAAACAAGCAATTGTGAAGATAGATCATTAATTACAACTGTGGTAAGTGCTATGGTGCTATTATTCATGCAAAAACAGGTAGAAACCCAGATAGTGTCTATATTTTATGTTTTTGGTTCCCAGAGAAATCCAACATGGGTAATTGGGTTAGTTTTCCCACAAAAAGAACTTTGTTAGATAATACTTCCCTGCAAAAAGCACTAATGATACTCGTTTTGTTGTTGTTGTTTTTTAGTATTTTTTCCGACAGTTTTCATTGCAGTTGTGTGTCTTCTGGTGACCAAATGTCCTGGTTTGCCAGGTCTGGGGGATTTCCAGGACATGGAACTTTCAGTGCTAAAACTGAGATGGTCCTGGGCATACTGAGATAGTTGGTAATCTTAGGATAGTGTGTGTGCATGTACAAACACATGTGCCCTTATGTACATGTGTATGTGTTAAGGCATGTTTTGTGAAGCCTCAGTTTCCTTATCCATGAAATTGGGAATGGGAAAACTAAGCTCCATTCCAGCATAAATGTCTGCTTCCTTATGAGTACCCCAAGAGGGTGTTTAGTCTGGGTATTCCATGGACTGGTGGGAGCACATTGATGCAGTTTTTGGTTTATGCACATTGGGTGGGGGTTGAATATGGCCTGTACCCACATGGATGTGTGTGATACCCAATGTGTGTAGCATAAAACACAACCCCTCCCCATCATTTTCTATAAATTGCAGTTGAATATAATTTCTATGGGAGCTTTGAGCCCGATGCTAAACAGTTTAGCTCTCTTTGTGCCATGCTAATCTACTGTACTTGATTGCAAATGGGCTGCCATTAGCCTTGTTGTTAGAGCTGGGAAATCTGTGTAATTGCTTAGTAATTTTTTTAAACTTTTGAATGGCGTGTATGCGTGTGTGGCTGTTCAGCACCCATCTATCTATAGGCCGTCTAATGGGTTCCAATGGGAGTGTGTGCAGAGCACCTCGTGCCTGGAAACTCGCAAACTCATCAGTGCTTCAGGCATGAGTGGCATTTTAAGGGACCTTTACCAAGAATGGAATTAGCATGCACTGTCCCTCTGGAGCCTGTTAGCTTTTCGATTCTGACCCCCATGGTGAAAAATAAATGCATATAATTTAGTAGGAAAAAAACATGTCTTTAGGGCATTTGAACTACTCTTGATTTTGCTCTATAAGACATTTTTTTTTTTAAAAGAATTGAGTCCCAAATGGCAGTGACCAAAACTAATATAGGTCACTATCATCCAAGAGTATAGGAATTTTCAGGAATGCTGATCTGCCAGGGCATTTACAATGGCACTTGACTTTCTATGGTCCAGCTTCTGGTTTGGGTTGGAGATACAGCTCAGTTGGTAGAGTGCTTGCTTTGCATGCACAAGGCTATGGGTTCAATCCCCAGCACCACACACACACACACAAATCTACAACAGGTCAACTAATAAGTGATGAATATAATGAATTGAGATAAAACAGTGTGGGATGCTAAGTTTTAAAAACAGATTATTTCCCAGAAAGCTTTGGTCTGGAGTAGGGGCTTCACTAGACTGAGACTTTCTGATTCATTTTGTCCAATTCCACTCATTCCTAATCTGTCTCCCTTATCTAAGTTCCTAAATTAATTGTTCTACTTATTTAGTGCATTTTCACATATTTTGCCTTGTATTGACTCTTGTTAAGTTCTTATTCAGTACTTATAACATCTAATTAACTGTAGAAATCTATGCTATGACCAGAACATAGACCCATCTATGTTTGCCACCCTGCTTTACTCAAAGCCTCTGTAGAACTAGGATCATCCATTCTAGTACAAACCCAGGTATGAAGCATGTTAGATCCAACTTTTTATTCTCTTTTTTAAATACTTCTTTGACTGATGCTATGATGGAGGTGAGGGGATATATCAAATGGCAAATGTTAAACAATTTCGGAATCTCCTCCTTACCCTGAGACAAATTGTTTACTGAATATATTTTCTTTACAACTTTCTAGGACATTAAAGAGAAAAAAATAGGTTACCACCAAACTGCAATTGTATAGACTCCTTGTTATCTCGGAATTCATTAGCATAGTCGCCAGAATGGGACTTTACACGTATCTCTGAGAATTTTCACAGAATATACTGAAATGGTCTTCCCTGGCTTAGTATTTTATTTTTATGCATTTTATCAATAATTTTATTACTTTTTGCCGCCAAACCCTTTGCCCCATCTGGCCTTTAATGGAGGGAAACAGAGCTAAGATTACAATGCATCCAGATTTATATCCAAATACAATCTAGTTGCATTTGGAGCCCTAGAGAGTCAGTCAAGGCTATTATTGGCTGCCAGGATTTTTAGAAAATACATAAATCTCTTTTTGTGCCATAAATACATTTCTGCATTCAGAGCTCAGAGAGAGAGACCTCATTATACCACATCCTGAGAGAGGGAGAAGCACATCTCATTCCGAGTGACAGGTGACATGTTCTCTAGAAACATGTAAAAAGATTGCAAGCTAATTTAATTCCCTTCTCATTTTTAACCATAGTTGAAATAATTGTAGCTGTGCAAATGATGCTTGGTAGCTTGGAACATAGGGGTTTAAGTTAGATTATTCCTATAGCCCAGATTGCCTTTGTGACCACATCTTGGTGGCAGAGGCCTTTGACAATATGCCCCTGTTTGCAAATGGTCTACCAAATCATAGATGAAAGTTCACTTACATGTCCATGAGAACTGGGTCTATCAAACTCAAATTATCCAGAATAAGGGTTTCTAACCACCATCTGCACAGTAGAATCCCCTGGGGAGTTTTAAAAATTACTGAGAAACTTGAGCCTCACCCTGCACAAATTGTTTCAATTGGTCTTAGTGAGGTCCAGCATTGGTATTTGTTAACTGCACCCCAAGTAATTCTAATGAGCATCTAGGACTGAGAACCAATGATTTAGAGAAACCCCCAATTTATTGTGCATCAGAATCATCTGATTGCTATGCCCTCTCCCAGGGATGTTGACCAGGTATAGAGTGGGATCTTAGTGATGTTGCTGCCAGTCTGGGGTCCTGTTTTGAGAACCACTGACATATTAGGATTTTAAGGCATCAGTTATTATGAACATTTGGACTGAATTATAAATTATCTTGCAAAATTCTTTGCTTTCCACTTTATGTCAACCTATTCTATTAGTAATGACTCTAAGCAAATAATTAGTCATTTTCCTAAAAATGGACCTTCTGGTACATATCTTCCCACTCTAAATATCAAAACAAAGACTCAACCTTCCAAATGTCTCTATTTGGTTATGAATTAGAAAATGAAGACTACGAATTCTGTACTTTTGGGAGCATGTGTACATGAAGTTCTTATAAAAGATGCTGCTGTTGAAATGCTCCCAAAAGAGCCTATCCACCTTAC